>NC_136071.1:906382928-909092928 GCF_964261635.1 Lissotriton helveticus | reverse complement strand
ACCCTCAGCGCTCCAGGCGCCCGGAAAAGGGTTCTTCCACTGTGGCCATGCTGCAACGTCTCGCCCGGCAGGGTGGAGCCCGTCCGCTCATTTGACCCCGCGATCGCCAGTAGCTACCGAACTCTCAAAATGACGGTCGACCTGGCAAGAGGGGGCCCAGCATAAAGAAATGGCCCGGTCACTGGTTGACTCCACCACCGTAGTCCTCCACGACCTTGAAGATTCTAGAGGAGCCGCGGGAGTCTCCGACCCCCGATGGGGAATGACTGCCATGATCGCCCGTGGAGTGACGAAACTGTATCCGTGGGACGTCGGCGCTCCCATGCTGGCGCCAGCCTCACTTTGAATTACTAGAATCCTGCAGACCTCAGTTCCGGTGAAAGCACAGTGTGACCCGGTAGGAAAAATTGTTGCACCCCCTCCCCTTTTTGACTGATAGTTCAAACCACCGATCCTTTCCTTTGCCCTTTTAACGGAACTTTGGACTGCCTCCCCCTCTTTTACATTTTCTAGAGAAAACAAAACATTAACCACTACATTAGCATAGCAGTTGACACCAGAACTGTTTTCAAATTGAAAACCAACAACATCTTCAACAGAATCCTTTTTGTTTCTGCTGTGACCCTGCTACAGCACAGGCATTGTCCCCAGCAGTAATTCTGCAATGCCGGTAAGAATAGCTGTGGTGCCTACTGGACTCACTCACCCCCGCGGCGCCCCACGCCGTTATTTGCTGGGCGGCAACTTACTAGACATCACTTTCGTGCCATCTAGATTTCAGCGCGTTCTGCTGCCTTGGAACTATTCGCACAACAGACTGCTACTGACGACCCACCCCCAGGCAACATCTTCTGAATTTTCATAATTTGAAAGAACTAGTAACATGTCCTCATCAGGAATTCAAAAGAAATTGCCACGGTCTCTTCGTTGTTTAAATGTTTTTACTGTTTTTGTTTTGTTGTATATATTTATATGTTATTAAAGTTTTATATTCCTACTACTTTGTTGGAGTGCTATATATTTTTAATGTGACACATAATTGTAAAAACTTTGATGTACAAAGAGTCATTCCTGGAATCTTCCGCTTCAGGCTCGGTCCCCTCCCCAATCACAATACAGGATGGTTTTCAGATAGTAGGAACACGTGTGGTGTGACGGATCTCATCGGGTGTGGGCCTTGATCTACTATAACTCCTTTGAAGAGGGGTGATTCTTTACAGCTGGGGCCATAAACTACATCTGCAGGGCTAGGTGATAGCCTGGACAATCGGACACAGAGGAAGAGGAGTGTCAGAGGGTGCGGTAGTGAATAGGGCGAAAGGGAGGTGTCGGGCGGGCACAGAGTGTGATTTTCAGGGAAGAGCAGCGCAGATGGGGGGAGGTTTATTGCCGATGCATAAGACAGAGAGCGGGGGTGACCAGTGCCTGGGGAAGATGCTTGCGAGGGTGGGGAGCCATGCTACGAATCGACAGCGTGCAGAGAGTGGGTCTGGTCAAGGCATCTAAAATGGCTGCCGTGCACGACAAAAGTGTGGCATTTCAAAAAAGGCAAGATGGCGCAGACAATGTTTTTCAACACTTCCTCATTTCCTTCGAATCGAACGTTAACAGACGTTGGGGCATATTACCAAAGTTAAGCGATATTTATCGCTAACGATGCTTACCAACGAATTTTTTACCGCTAAGCATCGTCAGAAATTATCGAAGATAAACCTTGCTATTATGAAGGTTTATCGCAAATGCGATAATAAACGGCCGCAATGCATGAATATCGCTAAAAAGTCAGCGATATTCATGCATTACCGAGCTAATGCTCTTAGCCATGTTATCCACCTCCCATTGGATAACATGGCTAAGAACTGCTCAGGGCAGGTGTTACTTTTTGGAGATATTCGCGCTTAGCGCGAATATCTCCAAAAGTTGGTAATAGGAGATAGATATCTTGCATGTTGTAATGCAAATTATTGTGGTATATGGAACTCATACCATAATCTCTCAGGAAAGCAGAAACTGATCCTTTTGGGACCGCCTAAAAAGGCCTAGGGGGTGAGGGGTACTCTACTTTGCCCCCTTTTCACGTTCCGAACTATTTTATTTTACTCTCTTCTGTAATTACACAAAATAGCAGTGATAAGATGCATCGGAGACACACAGTGAGAGAAAGGAGGCCGGAGATGAAGAAGAGATGTCAAATACACATTGGAGATAATATAGTGGCAGAAGGGAAGTAAATATGAGTAAACTTACCATGTAACATAAAAATGTTGCACTCTATACTATAAGTCTCATTTTATACTACAATCACTTCGCTACAACCTCATAAATTAAAAATAAAAATGAATAATGTCTCAAACAATTTTTGATTTCTAAATATAAATTTATTCTTCAGAATTTTCTAAATTTGATAGAACTAGTAACATGTCCTCATCAGCAATTTCCTCATGAAAAGTCTGCAATGATGATTCTTGTAACTCTATGGTCTCCAAACATTCGATAAATTCGCCATCAACAGATTGATCAAAAAAATCATTCAAGTCATCTCCTCCTTGTGACAATATTTCATTATTGGTGCTGTCAATTTCAATCAATGTAGTGGAATCATTCAAGTCATCTCCTCGTGACAATATTTCATTATTGGTGCTCTCAATTTCAATCAATGTAGTGGAATCATTCAAGTCATCTCCTCCTTGTGACAATATTTCATTATTGGTGCTGTCCATTTCAATCAATCTAATGGAATCATACAAGCCATCTCCTCCTTGTGACAATATTTCATTATTGGTGCTCTCAATTTCAATCAATGTAGTGGAATCATTCAAGTCATCTCCTTGTGACAATATTTCATTATTGGTGCTGTCCATTTCAATCAATCTAATGGAATCATACAAGTCATCTCCTCCTTGTGACAATATTTCATTATTGGTGCTCTCAATTTCAATCAATGTAGTGGACAATTCAAAAGAAATTGCCACGGTCTCTTCATTGTGAGCCATTTTATTTTGAAATTGCTTGCTGTAAATTGCAGAAAAAAATAATCACTTTCATTTATCGTTTTTAGTAATACATAATATAAAACTAACTTTATCAAGTATTTAGTATAACAGAAGGACTGCAAATAAATAACAGAAAACATTTTTCAAATTATCTTCAAGTGTACAACATAGTTCCCCTTACAAATTAACAACTCACCTTTTTAAAAGTAGGAGAAGTGTTAGTACTGTGTAAATCAAACACCAGAAATTCACCACCAAAAATTCCTCACAAATGTACCTCAGACAGTAGTATCACAAAATGGCTGTGGTTTCCTCTCATTTGACATATATACATAACCAATTAACTTTCATTACACACAAATATAAAACCAAAGTAACATTTTAATTGGTTCTAAATTTCAACACTTTCAAATGTGTTTTCCCCATGCAATTTTCCATAGGACATTTACATACGTCTACAGCCTGAATGGCTGAACGGAATTACACCAAACTTGGCAAAATGGTACATCAAACCTAAGAGGTCAGGAAGGATCTACTATGCCCCCTTATGGTCATTTCCCCCTTCGCTTTGGCCTCTTCTTGTCTCTCAATCCTACCGAGAGACAAGATGGCGGCCGCTACGGACTGTTTGGAATGTTGACAGACGCCGGAGAACCAATCAGCTTCGCAAAGCTCCGTAACGCGAAAAGTACGCGAAACGGAGCGCTGTTACAGATATATATCTTTTTTTGAACGTTAATTTCTCAAAATCCACTGGAGCACATATATTGAGACCTAGCAAAGGCACATCGGGCTACCAGTCCCTAATATTTTGCCAAGTTTCGTGCAAATCCATTCAGCCGTTCGATTATTATTATTATTTTTTTTTTTTGCCCCGCGGTGCCCTTTTAAAACCTCCACATCAAACCTAGGGGGTCAGCGAGGATCTACTATGCCCCCTTATGGTCATTTGCCCCTTCGCTTTGGCCTCCTCTTGTCTCTCGATCCTACCGAGAGACAAGATGGCGGCCGCTACGGACTGTTTGGAATGTTTACAGACGCCGGAGAACCAATCAGCTTCGCTTCACAAAGCTCCGTTGCGCGAAAAGTACGCGAACTGGAGCGCTGCCCGGTCCGCTGTTACAGATATATATCTTTTTTTGAACGTTAATTTCTCAAAATCCACTGAAGCACATATATTGAGACCTACAAAAGGCACATCGGGCTACCAGTCCCTACAATTTTGCCAAGTTTCGTGCAAATCCATTCAGCCCTTCGAGCTAAAAGTGAGGCCAACCGCCCTATGGAAAACTCAATGTTAAAAACACGTTTTGGGACCCCCCTTGTTTCTCGGCCCCCCCTTGACGAACCCCCCCCAAATTTTCAAGGGCTGCTCAGAAACAAAATGTGCCATTTTCCTGAAAATTTCAGCCAATTCCGTCCACAAACGCCAAAGTTATTAGACATAGAATTTTCAAAAATCCCATAGAGAAAAAATCCTAACTATATATACCTACTGGCGACCGCCAGTAGGTAATATATATGTGTATATATGTGTATATATGTGTATATATGTGTATATATATGTATATATGTGTATATGTATATATGTGTATATATGTGTATATATGTGTGTATATATATATATTCACTGAAAAAACCATAGGTTATAGACCATATATAGTTAGGAATTAGCATTTACAAAACCTTGAAAATTCACTGAAAAAACCATAGGTTATAGACCATATATAGTTAGGAATTAGCATTTAAAAAACCTTATTTTACTCACACAAAACCATTGAAATTCCATATATAGTTAGTTGCACTAACTATATATCGCGCACCCGCAATCCACTGCTGATCATGTCACATATTACATCATTCATGACATGGTCAGTGACATCACTGATGACATCACTGATGACATCTCAAATGACATCACTGATGACATCTCAAATGACATCTCAAATGACATCACTGATGACATCATCCAGTGACTGTTTTTCTGTAAAGTTTAAATATGTTTGATATATTGAAGAATGAGTGGATGTATAAGTGTCTGGATGAAGGATTTAGTAGGTGCGTGACTGACTGTATGAGTGAGTGAATAAATGTGTCGTACTAAATGCATGGTTTAGTGACTAAACTGTCTGAATGTGTGCATCAGTATGTCTGTTGTGATGTAAACTGCTGCATGTGTTGTTCATTAGCTATAGGAGAGGCTATATGTGTTATTGATGGGTTGCCCAAGTATTTGTATGGGAGATTGAGTTTGTGTGGGGGTGGCTGGAAGGTGTGTGACTCTATGCATAGATGTGTGAGCAGTTTATTCACTAGGTGTATGAGTTCAAGAGTGCATGTGGAAACAGCTACATAGGCAGTTGACTGTGTGCATGAGTGAATGGATATCTCAATGCTACATGTCATAGTAAGTACATATGTAAAACACAGTACATGTGAGAGTTGGCATATATAAATAACTATGCATGAGAGCCACTGAATGAGTGAGTGGTTGTATCGATCATTGTGAACTTGTATCAGGGATTGTATAAGAGAGTAAATATGTGTTAGTATATGTTTCAATAAGTAAGGTGTGTTTAACTGTATAGTTGAAGAAATGGAGGTGAGATTGTTTCTTTGCATGACTGACTGGGTGTGTGAGTAACTCCATGGATGAGTGGCAGTGTGAGAGTGTCTGTATACACTGAGTGTATCTAAGGTTATATTAGAGTCTGAAGAGGTTTATCGTATTAGCACAAGAATGATGTCATTTGAGATGTCATCAGTGATGTCACTGACCATGTCATGAATGATGTAATATGTGACATGATCAGCAGTGGATTGCGGGTGCGCGATATATAGTTAGTGCAACTAACTATATATAGAATTTCAATGGTTTTGTGTGAGTAAAATAAGGTTTTTTAAATGCTAATTCCTAACTATATATGGTCTATAACCTATGGTTTTTTCAGTGAATTTTCAAGGTTTTGTAAATGCTAATTCCTAACTATATTTGGTCTATAACCTATGGTTTTTTCAGTGAATTTCAATGGTTTTTTAATAGCAAATATCATAAGCTGTCGAATGTCAAGTACGTGGTAAGTGAAAACATTTTCGCGTTTATGCACACTGATCTGCTTTGAATGGTGCCCCCCCCCTCATTTCTATTAGGAGTACTCTCTCTTTGCAGATAGTGAAAGGTAGTTAACGCAGGCCTTTGCCCCCGTTGTAATCCGTCGTGCCTGCTTCTCTCTCCATTTGATTGATTGTTATCCAAGTATTTACTGTTTTAGAATTAGTTCTCTTTGGTTCATTCTCTATTTACAAACAAACACAGAGTCGCAATACTCTGTTTAGTCTTTGCAGATAACGAAAAATCGTGTAAAAAAAAAAAGAAAAGGAATCGAGCAAAATCAGTAGGCCACTAATGGGATCTCTTTTTGACCTCGCTAAAATAGAAACATTAGGAACAACCCCTCATGACAAATACAAAACTAGTGAGATGAACTGAACTCCACACAATGATGGCTGCAAAACAGCTCGGCTCCGCCACCCACCCCGCCCAAAATAACGATAAAGAACGGCTGCCATGATTGGTTGCGGAATGACCACGACGGAGCTACAAAATGGTGCTGCTCTCATGCTAACCCCAGCTTCAGTCTGAAACATCCAGAAACACTGTAGACTACCAATTCGATCAGTTCCGGTAGCGCCCCAATGTAACCCGGTAGAGAAGAACTAGCCCTCCCCTCTTTGACTGATGGTTCTTGTTGCCTGTCCCTTCTGTTGTCATTTAACAGAACTATTTAGCCTGCTGAAAGGGGTTGTGTTCCGACCGCTGGTTGGTGGAGACATTTTGACTATATTCTGTACCTGCGTTGTCGCGTAATGCGTCATATGAAGCGCCGCGTTAGCGCATCCGGAAGTCATCCGGGGCGCGCAGCGCGTAACGTAAGCATAACAAGTCATGTGACTTGGTAATAAAACTTTTCATTGGTTCATTTTACTTTTCTTATTGTAATGATGAAAGGCTTGGTCATATGACCTAAAAATTACGCTTTTCATTACTTCCGAACATTATTTTTTCTTAAATATATGTTATAATGTTCCAGGCTAATGTACTTTCCCGGAAATTTTACAACTGTCCTGCAAGTAAAATATATTCTTTTTTCGAGAAAAAGAGCGTTTCTTCGTCCCATGACGGAGCCGTTGAGCAAAAGAGTGTCGACCTGCTGTCTTAGTCGCCGATACGCCTGAATATGAGATTCTTATCGATCACTTTATGTTGCAGGAATAGAAAACACAACAGCCCTTGACCATTTATCTTTACTGCGTTCCTTCGTATTATACCTTTTACCCTTCATGTAATTGGTCTGCTTTATTTCACTTGCCTTTTAATGATTCTAAAACAGTCACTATTATTAAAAACTTTACCAATGTATATACTACTACCATGTTTTCTTTTAAAAACCTTTATTGTGAAAATTTCATTATACAAATACTTGCCTATAACCACGTGGGCCTGCCACAGAGTAAACTGTAATCGTATATGATGAATAGACATTTACACTGTAGAGGAACGTAACGGGCGGGCCATTAGGTTGCAAGAACTAAGGTGTCTAACAGTTACGGAATCGGTGGACGTACATTTTATAATTAAAATACGACAGGGCCAGTTACAATAAAATTATCAAGATATACATTTGCGGGCAAGTACCATGGGTGACGTTAATTCGAACTTTCAACAGTACAGTAATCAATAACACATCAGAACTTAATATCAATAGGGATGTCGAAATATTCAATCAATTCTCGTCCCCGCCCGCCATGTGCTTCAAAACTGCATACGTATCTCGTGATTTCAAGGTTCTGCAACCAGTACACAACAAGGAGTTACGAGTCCCATTTATTCCGGCGCCATTTTGGGCGAGGACGGGCAGGTCCAGGATATAGTCAAAATGTCTCTACCAACCATCGACTATGATGATGTTCATATGCTGTATTTATTAGAGTAACACTCATCTGTCCACATGAAATTAATTTGCCACAATCTAAACATGTAATTTTAATCTTTCCAAAGTTCTTCTAAATATTTGGGACCGTTTCCCTTGCCTCTGAAGCTCTCAGTGCCACTTCTTTGATGAATGTACTAGCAGGTCAGGGGTTCTCCTCCAAATCTCTTTTATGCAGCACTATAATTAATTGGTGCCACCTCTCCATATGACGATGCATGTTATAGTTACCACAACTATATTTTTTTTCGGTTCCTCTGGAGAGTTCATCGTGGCAGATGAAGCGTGTAACGTACCGGGCATTTACCTTTTTTTGCATGTACAGGAAAGGAAAAAAAAATCGAGCGTCCGAGTTCTAAGGTGTCCCAGGGCCATTTTAGTGGACCAGGCCCAAATCCAAAGAACAGGCCGCCATTTTGAGAGTCCTCTTGCAGCCGCCTGTAGCATCAAGAGCAGCCAAAACTCAGCTGAATGGCAACTGAAACGGTAAAGGGGCGCCCCACTACAGCAGACGAGCCTCCACCTAGGAAGGCCCATTCACGCCGGCTCCCCCCCCCTTCGGGCACCCCACGCCGTTATTCGGAGCAGTATTGTAGGATGGCCACACCAGTGCGGCAACTTGCTAGACATCACCTCGGTGGTAACCGAATCTCAACGCCTTGTGGTGTCTTCTATTCAGAAAACATTGTTATGCTGCCTTCGACCTATTCTCCGCAAGTGCGCACGCAACTCAACTGCATAGCTTGCTAGACACCACCTCGGTGCCATCCGGATCTTGGAATGTCAGCACCTTTTGGTGTCTTCTCTTCAGAAAATATTGTTGCGCTGCCTTTGGCCCCATTCGCACATCAGTCCGCTACTGACGCCATCTCACAGGCTAATGGGGCGCCCCACGCCGACTTTCAGCATTGTAGAATGACCACACCAGTACAGCAACTTGCTAGACATCACCTCGGTGCCATCCGGATCTCGGCGCCCCACTGCAGATGAAGTGCCTCTCAACTATGAAACCACCACGGTGACATCCGGATCTTGGCGCGTTGTGCTGCCTTCGGCCTATTCGCACATCGGTCCGCTACTGACGCCATCTCACAGGCTAATGGGGCGACCCACGCCGAGTTTCAGCATTGTAGGATGACCACACCAGTACAGCAACTTGCTAGACATCACCTCGGTGCCATCCGAATCTTGGCATCTCAACGCCTAGTGGTATCTTCCATACAAAAAATATTGTTACGCTGCCTTTGGCCCCATTCGCACATCAGTCCGCAACTTAGACATCACCTCGGTGCCATCCGGATCTTGGCATCTCAGCGCCTTGTGGTGTCTTCTACTCCGAAAATATTGTAGAAAATATTGTTGCGCTGCCTTTGGCCCCATTCGCACATCAGTCCGCTACTGACACCATCTCACAGGCCAACAGGGCGCCCCACGCCGACTTTTACCATTGTAGGATGGCCACACCAGTGCCACAACTTGCTAGACACCACCTCGGTGCCATCCGGATCTTGGCATCTCAGCGCCTTGTGGTGTCAGTCAGAAAATATTGTTGCGCTGCCTTTGGCCCCATTCGCACATCGGTCCGCTACTGACGCCATCTCACAGGCCAACGGGGCGCCCCACGCCGACTTTCAACATTGTAGGATGGCCACACCAGTGCGGCAACTTACTAGACACCACCTCGGTGCCATCCGGATCTTGGCGCGTTGTGCTGCCTTCGGCCTATTCGCACATCGGTCCGCTACTGACGCAAACTCACAGGCCAACGGGGCGCCCCACGCCGACTTTCAGCATTGTAGGATGGCCACACCAGTGCTGCAACTTGCTGGACACCACCTCGGTGCCATCCGGATCTTGACGCGTTGTATTGCCTTCGGCCTATTCGCACATCGGTCCGCTACTGACGCCGCCTGACGTGCCAACGTATTTTCTCCGCATTTTATACCCTATGCCGCATAACAGGTCATGTGACTTGTTTATAAAACTTTTCATTGGTTCATTTTACTTTTGGTTTCCTAATGATGGAAGGCTTGATCATATGACCTAAAAACAACACTTTTCATTGGATGAAAACTTTTTTTTTTCCCCAAACGATGAAAGCCCCACCTTGTTTCTGGATGTTTCAGACTAAACTGGCGTCAGCATGAGAGCACCACCATCTCGTAGCTCCGTCGTGGTCATTCCGCGAGCAATCATGGCAGCCGCTCCCCACCAGAAGCCTGCAGGAGTCGGGGCCCCCAAAACTTTTGATGAATTCTCAAGGCGGAGGGGACGCTTTCGAGAATGGGGTCCAAGACCTAGCAGACAAGCGTCCGATTTCCAAGGTGTCCCAGGGCCATTTCAGTGCACCAGGCCCAAAAAGGAAAGAGCCTGCCGCCATTTTGAGAGTCCTGTGACAGCCGCCTATCGCTGCACCGCAAGAGTGGGCGCAACTCAGCTGAATTGCGGCTTTTGACACAGTGGACCAAAAACGGACGGAATAGCAACTGAAACGGTAAAGGGGCGCCCCACTACAACAGATGAGACTCCACCTGGAGAGGCCCGTTCACGCCGCCTCCCCCGGGGCGCCCCACGCCGTTATTCGGAGCAGCATTGTAGGATACCAAAACCAGTGCGGCAACTTACTGGACATCACCTTGGTGCCATCGTTCTGCTGCCTTGGAACTATTCGCACAACAGTTTGCTACTGATGACCCACCCCCCGCGACGCCCCACGCCGGAAATCTGGACGTTGTGCTGCGTTGGGACTATTCGCACAGCCGACCGCTACTTCGTTGTTTTTCCCTAAAACTGTTTATATGTTATTACTATTTTTGTTTTCTTGTATATATTTATAAATTATTAAAGTTTTATAATCTTACTACTTTGTCGGAGTGCTATATATTTTTAATGTGACACATAATTGTAAAAACTTTGATGTACAAAGAGTCATCCCTGGAATCTTCCGCTTCACGCTCGGTCCCCTCCCCAATCACAATACAGGATGGTTTTCAGATAATAGCAACGCTTCTGCTGTGACGGATCTCATCGAGTGTGGACCTTGATCTACTATAACTCCTTTGAAGAGGGGTGATTCTTTACAGCTGTGGCCATAAACTACATCTGCAGGGCTAGCTGATAGCCTAGGACCGGCCTGGACAATCGGACACAGAGGAAAAGGAGTGTCAGAGGGTGCGGTAGTGAATAGGGCGAAAGGGAGGTGTCGGGCGGGCACAGGGTGTGATTCTCAGGGAAGAGCAGCGCAGATGGGGGGAGGTTTATTACCCATGCATAACACAGACAGCGGGGGTGACCACTGCCTGGGTGAGATGCTTGCGAGGGTGGGGAGCCATGCTAAGGATCAACAGCGTGCACAGAGTGGGTCTGGTCAAGGCATCTAAAATGGCTGCCGTGCACGACAAAAGTGTGGCATTTGAAAAAAGACAAGATGGCGCAGACAATGTTTTTCAACACTTCCTGATTTCCTTCGAATCGAACGTTAACAGACGTTGGGGCATATTACCAAAGTTAAACGATATTTATCCCTAACGATGCATTGCAAAGATTTTTTTACCGTCAGAAATTATCGCAGATAAACCTTGCTATTATCAAGGTTTATCGCAAATACGATAAAAAACGACCGCAATGCATTAATATCGCTGAAAACTCCGCGATATTCATGCATTACCGAGCTAATGCTCTTAGCCATGTTATCCACCTCCCATTGGATAACATGGCTAAGAACTGCTCAGGGCAGCTGTTACTTTTTGGAGATATTCGCGCTTATCTCGAATATTTCCAAAAGTTGATAATAGGAGATAGCGATGTTAGCGACTGTTTCCAGTCGCTAACATCTTGGCATGCCCACTTTGCATGTCATTAGTGATAAACATCACTCACATGCAAAGTGGGGCCCAAGATGGTCGCTATCTCCTACTAGCCGTCGCTAACTGGTGTTAGCAACAGCTAGGTAATACAGATATAATTTTATCTCCGCGAAGCGGAGCGCTGTTACAGATATATATCTTGTTTTTGAACGTTAATTTCTCAAAATGCACTGAAGCACATATATTGAGACCTAGCAAAGGCACATCGGGCTACCAGTCCCTAATATTTTACCAAGTTTCGTGCAAATCCATTTAGCCGTTTTATTATTATTATTATTTTTTTTTTGCCCCGCGGGGCCCTTTTAAAACCTCCACATCAAACTTAGGAGGTCAGCGAGGATCTACTATGCCCCCTTATGGTCATTTGCCCCTTCGCTTTGGCCTCCTCTTGTCTCTCGATCCTACCGAGAGACAAGATGGCGGCCGCTACGTACTGTTTGGAATGTTTACAGACACCGGAGAGCCAATCAGCTTCGCTTCGCAAAGCTCCGTAACGCGAAAAGTACGCGAAGCGGTGCGCTGTTACAGATATATATCTTTTTTTGAACGTTAATTTCTCAAAATCCACTGAAGCACATATATTGAGACCTAGCAAAGGCACATCGGGCTACCAGTCCCTACAATTTTGCCAAGTTTCGTGCAAATCCATTCAGCCGTTCGATTATTATTATTATTTTTTTTTTTGCCCCGCGGGGCACTTTTAAAACCTCCACATCAAACCTACGGGGTCAGCGAGGATCTACTATTCCCCCTTATGGTCATTTGCCCCTTCGCTTTGGCCTCCTCTTGTCTCTCGATCCTACCGAGAGACAAGATGGCGGCCGCTACGGACTGTTTGGAATGTTGACAGACGCCGGAGAACCAATCAGCTTCGCTTCACAAAGCTCCGTTGCGCGAAAAGTACGCGTCCTGGAGCGCTGCCCGGTCCGCTGTTACAGATATATATCTTTTTTTAAACGTTAATTTCTCAAAATCCACTGTAGCACATATATTGAGACCTACAAAAGGCACATCGGGCTACCAGTCCCTACAATTTTGCCAAGTTTCATGCAAATCCATTCAGCCGTTCGGGCTAAAAGTGAGGCCAACCGCCCTATGGAAAACTCAATGTTAAAAACACGTTTTGGGACCCCCCTTTTTTCTCAGCCCCCCCTTGACGAACACCCCCCAAATTTTCAAGGGCTGCTCAGAAACAAAATGTTCCATTTTCCTGAAAATTTCAGCCAATTCCGTCCACAAACGCCAAAGTTATTAGACATAGAATTTTCAAAAATCCCATAGAGAAAAAATCCTAACTATATATACCTACTGGCGACCGCCAGTAGGTAATATATGTATATATGTGTGTGTGTGTATATATATATATATATATATATATATATCGTAGCAATCCTGACCGCTATCAGCGCGGTATCAAACAGGCGCAGACCTCTTCTCCTTTTTGCAAATAAATTCAAACTTTGAAGTAAAGCGCCATCACACCATCAGTCGTGTCAGCAGTGGTGATTTATTTTCGGCAAATACAGAGCAAGTGCTCTCCTCGATGCGTATATATATATATATATATATATATATATATATATATATATATATATATATATATGTATATGTATATGTATATATATATATATATGTATATATATATATGTGAAACAAACAAACGCGGTCTCCGCACTTCCCCAAACTGTCAGGCGAACAGACGGCACGAATCCTCCAGGTATAGGCACTGATATTTATTGAAGACCTGCAATCTGACGCGTTTCGGACGGAATGCCCTTGCTCACAGATAGCCAGATAAAAGCCCGCCATGTTTTTAAATATGCTGTGTACACACCATGTGATAAGATGACATAAACAAAATACTGTGCAAATATCAAAGGTGAAGGAAACTGGTCAGTCTGTTCTCCAATAACGGATAAAACATGATCTCTTATTTAAACGTGACCTCATAAGTTTCACAAACAACCATATTTATAATAAACACATTGTAGTCCCAGAAATGAGAATCCTCAGATTTGTACTGAGATGCCAAAGTGGGTAATGTGCAAATATCACAAATCGAATATACCAACCTGAAACTAGATGCAGGTAAAGGATCATATTATCACAATATTATATGAATCCATGGTAAAGTCATATTAAAGAAAGCAATGGCCCAAATCATATACTGCATAAATGCTTATAGTAAAAAGGCGCAAATAACGCAAATCTCTGTAAACGTAGACTTTTGTGCAAGTATAGCAATCAATATGTGCAAATACTGCATTTTTATGTAAACTTTGACCTATATGTAAACATAGCGATCAATATATTATGTATTCATTCACTGCATAAATGCCAGATAATTGTTTAATGCAAAAAAACGCATAAAGCTTTGACCCATGTGCAAGCATTGTAATCAGTATCTAAATCATTCACTGCATAAATGCTAGATAATAATTGGTAACAACCAAATGCTGACTGGTTTAAAAACCTACTAAAATTAATCTGTTTTTGTAGGAATGACCTGACAATCGCTAGAACCCTAAAGTTATGTTGGTTATATATCTAATGTCCTTGTATCACAAAGTGTCTTCTGTTGATATCATGTTATAATTACTGAATTAAGTATTAAACATGACCAGAGTCAAATATTCCACCTAATAAATATTAATACCTAAAGTGCTAGTGCTGAATCAGGTAAAACCTACTTGGAAAAGATGAAAAAATAAATAAAATGTGTATTTAAAAACAATCCTACTGCAAGGAGGCCTGACTGCCCTAGATGGCAAGCCAATCTCCCCTCAAAACGATGTCCAGACTCGAAATTCAGTATAGTGCTGCTTCTAATCATTATAGGAAGTGATATAAGTCTTCTGTATTATTTAAGCCATTAGGAGATTAGCTGTCCAATTCATGTATCATTTTGTATTCCATCCTTCTCAACATCTTATCCCTGTCACCTCCTCTGCGAGGTTTAGGAATTGCCGTCATAACAAAATACTTCAAACATTGCAAGTCATTACTGTGTTTGTTTGAAATGTCTGGCAACTGAATATGAGCTATCGTTATGTACAATAGCTCGTAAATTCTGACATGCACCTGTAGCTTGGTGCTGCCCACATATCGCAAGCCACAGGTGCATGTCAAAACATAAACTGCATATTCAGTTCTGCAGCTGTAACTCCCTTTGGTGGTAATCATATCAGGACTGAATGGGGTAGCATATTGTGTGGTATTAATTCCGAACCTGCAAGCCCTGCAACTCGAACATTTAACAAACCCCGGCCGGGATTGTAACCACATTTTCCCTTTTTCCAATTCCGGACTATTCTTGGTAATTTGGGTACCCATCGAAGGTCCTTTTCTGTATGTAATAGTAGGACAGGCGGGGAGCCTAGGAGCTAAAACCCCGTCTGTAAGAAGTATCGGCCAACTGCGTGTAATAATGGCTCTGATTTTCCTTTCTTGTTTGTTGAAAGTTGTCTCAAATCTGGGAACAGAGTTATTGTCCTTCTCATCTGTAATAGTGTTATCAACCTCAGCGTCTGCTAAAGGGAAGCCCTAGATTTAGTATTCATCTTCTTCACTGCCTGATTTAAAATGGATTCATTGTATCCCCTTTGTTTGAATCTAACAAGCGCTTGATCTGTGCACCTGACCAGATCTTCCTCGGTACTACAGAGTCTCTTCAAACGTAATAGTTCTCAATATGGGATATTATTTATCACATGCCTGGGGTGAGCACTGTTGCCATGCAGAGTGGAATTGCCAGCAGTGCTTTTTCTGTGCAAGATAGTTGCTATTTTTCCATCACGTATAAAAATTCTGACATCTAGGAAATCTGCACTTTCCATGCTTATTTGAGTTGCAAATTTTAAATTCATGTGATTAATATTGATTTCATTAATAAAATCTATTGCACTATGTTCGTCCCCTCTCCATATGATAAAAACATCATCGATGTACCTCATCCAGTTTAAAAGATGATCACAAACCACAGTACTGTGAGTGCGCTTAAGGACCTGCTCTTCCCGCCAGCCTACGTGCAAGCATGCGTAGCTGGGGAGAAGCAGGCTCCCATTGCAATACCCCTCTTCGGCAAAAACATTTCATTGCCAAACAGGAAATAGTTGTTGTTCAAACACCAAGATATCAGTTCCATAATAGTCTTGTCATGGTTGTAGCACTCCAACGGTCTAGTACCCAAAAAATGCCCCAGTGCTATTAACCCTGTGGAATGTTCTATGCTGGTACAAAGGGATTCGATATCCAAAGTACTGAATATCGAATCCGCTGACCATGGGACATTCTTGATTTTTTTAAAGACAATCTCCTGTGTCCTTGATGTAAGTTGGAAGCTTCTTCACTAGAACCTGTTAAAAAAGTAAATATATTGTGTAATATTTTCTCCCATGCCCTTGATGGCAAATATTATTGGCCTCCCAGGGACTGGCACCAACTTTTTATGAACCTTGGGTACGAGTTACAATCTAGGCAATACAGGATGCACAACATGCAGGAAACGGAAGTCCTCAGTCGAAATCATGCCTTCTCTTTTCCATTTGAAAAGCGCTTTTTTTAGGCCTTCTCTTGCGGCATTGTATTGTTTCAATGTTGATTTTTCATAGCACAATGGATCGCTTAACTGTCTATGTGCCTCCGCAATATAATCCTTCTGTGGCCAGATCACAATATGGCCACCTTTATCGGACGTAGTAACCACTATTTGATGGTTATTACTGAGTTTCTTTATCAAATCTGCATATTGATTTTCCTGTTTGCTTTTGTATCTTTTGCGATGTTTGATTTGGTGGTGCAATTTCTTAAGGGCCTCTACTATTACATCCTGAAAGATGTCAATCGCATCCTTTGGCATGCTCAGTATGAAGTTAGATTTGGGCTTGAATGGACTCATGTTGGCTCCGAGTTGTGTGACAGCTGCATCCGATAATTTTTGTTGTGTAGATCCTCCTTCTTGTGAAATTGGCTCATTTGCTGTATTAGTGTGACTAAATTTGTGCATAGTTAATAAGGTGGTGGCATCCGATGCTTAAAGATCAATATTAGGTTGATTAATAAGAACCTGGTCTTAAAGCCCTTCCTTTGTACTTAAAAAATTCTTTAGCTTGAGCTTGTGTATGTAACAGAAAACATCAATACTTGTACGGGTATATTTGGAGTCACTTATAGGACAGAACGACAAACCTTGTCTTGGCAGAACGATCTTTCCCCAGCCTGAGGCGGAAGCCGGGAGGTCTATCTCTCACTTTTGCGCATTTTTAAAATCGCGCGTTTTACTTCCAATTGGGCTTGATTTAATAAGCTTTTATCTTTTACCTGTGATTACTTGGGTTGTGACCTCTCCCCCCCTCCCCTCGTCACCGGACTGCTCTCGGCCGAGCATTGACGCTGAGAGCTGGTTCCGGTCAGGCGAGTGATTGACGGCGGCCATATTGGGTGTGGGCTATTGCTGGGACGCGCTCTAGCTGCGCTTAAAAGGGGCTTTGGGAGACCGGCTCTTGTCTTGGCAGAACGATCTTTCCCCCTCCAGAGACGGAAGCCGGGAGGTCTATCTATCACTTTTGCGCATTTTTTAAATCGCGCGTTTTACTTCCAATTGGGCTTGATTTAATAAGCTTTTATCTTTTACCTGTGATTACTTGTGTTGTGACCTCTCCCCCCCCCCCCCCTCCCCTCGTCACCGGACCGCTCTCGGCCGAGCATTGACGCGGAGAGCTGGTTCCGGTCAGGCGAGTGATTGACGGTGGCCATATTGGGTGTGGGCTATTGCTGGGACGCGCTCTAGCTGCGCTTAAAAGGGGACGGTCATGTCTCCGCACAGCGGACGCGTACAGCGGACGCACCGGACCTGCGCCGGAGTCGTGCCAGAGTCCTGCCCGTCCGCGCACAACCGGGCCCTGGGGCCGGTCCCCCTGGCCGTCGACTGATATATTCCCCAGGTGAGCTACACCGATTAGACTCAAGTACCTATACCCTAAGTTCAACTACTCTGGCTAAGCTAAAGGAGACCGGCATCCTATGGACCAAGAGTAGCATGACTATGAATCCACCCACTCTGAAGTTAACCAGCCTGAATACAAGATCGTTACAAAAACATAATCTTGAAATTTTTACCCTCCTTCAGAATGAGGACATAGATGTCCTAACTCTCACAGAAACGTGGTTGGGCGACAGCTCACTACCAGACATCATAGCCGCCCTCCCAAATGAATATGACGCTATGTGGCACAATCGTGCAGATAATGTCAGGGGGGGGTGTGTGGCAATTCTGTTTAAAAAACATCTAACCGTTACTAAATTAATGGCAGAAACAGTTGATCTAGCAGATATACTTGGGGTGAAGATCACCTTAAAAAACACCTGCCTTGCTGTTCTTACAGTCTGTCGTCCCCCAAAATCTACCCCATTGTTCAATGACTTACTTGCCCCCATCTCAGATATTTGTACACGCTACCAAAAAGTCTTAGTAGCTGGAGATTTTAACGTTCACTGGGACAAAACTCATAAAGAGGTGGCATCCCGACAGCTGAAGATCACCATGACCACACTTGGGCTCCAACAACTAGTAGAGGCACCCACACATAATAAAGGCCATACCCACGATCTTATTTGGACCTCAGATCCAGAGGTAGTTCTTACAGGTATCCTACCCTGTATATGGTCGGATCCCTACTTAATAAACTGTGATATCCCAATAGATGGGTATCTGTCTCAACCACCACCCCCAAAAACTAAAAAAGTACGTCAATGGAGGAAAGTTGACTCAAAAATACTGTTGGACACCCTTCTTAAATACATACAGCTACCTGATACCCATGGTGATCTAGATCAGGAATATGTGAATGTGATGCAAAATCTTAGTCAGGCCATAGATCAAATAGCACCCGAAAGGAAACAGAAGATAAATGGAGCAGTAAAAGGGGCCCCGTGGTTCAACTCTTCTCTGAGGGAACGCAAAAGAAAGCTCCGCCATTTAGAGAGATGCTGGAGGAAAACAAATGATCACATAGATCGGGATCATTATAAAGCATTTCTTAAGCTGTATAAAAAGTGTATTCTGTCAGCAAAAGCAGAATACTATTAATCCCGAATTAACAACGCAGTTAATATCCAGAAAGAAACCTTTATAATTTTAACAGAGCTGAGTAAGAAAGCAGAAAAATCAGAAACCCCGATAGATTGTAACACCTTTCAACACTATTTTCACTATTTTCTTGATAAAGTGAAAACTATTCTCTCTGACATCAAGAATACCAACAGTCACCCTCCATTACTGCACTCTCAACCCCCCCCCCCCCCCCAGAATATACCATCTCTAAATCCCCTTGATAGATTCTACAGTCCTTGGGCAGCTTATGAGTCGAACTAAGTCAGGCTCTCCAGCAGACCTATGTCCCCCTAGCATCTTTCGACTAGCGCTCCCTACTTTAGAGAGTCCTATTGTCTCCTTATTGAATAAATCATTAGATACTGGCCATTTACCCTCTAGTCTCAAAGAAGCACGAGTTAGGCCCCTAATAAAAAAACCTGGGGCTGACCCTGCCAACCTAAAAAAACTATAGGCCAATATCCCAGCTGCCTTTTCTGTCCAAGATTTTGGAACAACATGTTTTGATGTCTCTTTCATCATTCCTGGAGTCACTCCATCTACTCCAGGAGCGTCAAGCGGGGTTTCGTGCCCATCACAGCACTGAAATGGTGATGCTTTCAGTGCTGGATGAGCTCAGAGATATGGCTGACAGTAAGAAGCCGAGTGCCCTGATATTATTAGATCTGTCAGCCACACCCTGCTTTTGGACAGACTGGCCGCATCTGGGATACAAGACTTAGCCTATCAATGGTTAAAATCCTTTCTTTCTGGGAGAACTCAAAGGATTCAACTAGGGGACTGTATATCAGACCTGGGTACCCTTGAGTGCGGAGTCCCTCAGGGATCTGCATTGTCCCCACTTTTATTTAACCTTTATCTGCAACCCTTAATTGACTCTTTGGTAAATATGGGCTGCAGAACTTTCAATTATGCCGACGATACTCAGTTGCTACTCAGCATTGACAACACGGCATCTGCACATATCCAAGCCCAAAATATTCTTAGACACACTGTGAGTTGGATGACCGCGAACTCGTTGAAGATAAATCCGGACAAAACAGAGGTCCTAGTGGTTTCAACTACTGCTTCACCTTGGTGTGACCTGTTTTGGCCCCAAGAGCTTGGCCCTACCCTGAAACCATGTCTTAATGTAAAAAGTCTCGGTATAAAGATTGACCATGAGCTGTCAATGGCCAGCCAGATTTCCTCTGTTGTTGGGACTTGCACAAATCTAATTAGACAGCTACGAAAGCTAGTCCCTCTTCTTTCCCCTTCCACGCTTCGTACATTTGTCTCCGCCACAATAATTTCAAGACTGGATTACGGGAATGCCCTTTACTTGGGATTGCCTAAAACATTGACCAGCAGGCTGCAAGTGGTCTTAAACGATGCAGCTAGGTTAATCTTTAGGCTACCTAGACGGACCCATGCTTCTCCACTGCTGTGTAGATTACACTGGCTCCCCATAAAGCAAAGGGTGGAGTTTAAAAGCTTATGCATTGCCCATAAGGCAATCTATGGCCAAGCACCTGCTTATATCAAAGAGCGCCTTGGGGTTTACAACCCCACACGATCATTAAGGTCCTCTAACACACAGTTGCTGTCCTGTCCTCGATACAAATTGGCAACCAAGGGAGGGAGATCCTTTTCTGTGTTGGTTCCACAGATCTGGAACAAACTTCCAGAGTCTCTCCGCAAAGAATCAAATTTGTTGCACTTCAGGAAGTCTTTAAAAACGCTCCTGTTTAGAGAAGCCTTAAGCACCGCTTAGTGCCACGGCCACACGCTCTTTTTTTCATCTACTCTGCTGTTATCTCCATCTGTCATGAGCGCCTAGAGACCTGACGGTGATTTGGCGCTATACAAGCTTCAGTTAACAATAACAATAACAATAATAATTGTTTTTCAGCCTCATATAGAGTAACTGTGGAGAGGTTTATAATGGTGTTGTCATCCGTTATTGCTTTTTTCGCCAGTACTGATTTTTTGTAGCCATTTCCACTTCTTGCGGCGGTTGCGCCTTCCTGAGTTGTTTCTTGCTCTTTTGTGGATTCCTTGGCCTTAATGTCTGGTGACGATCGAACATTAAAAAAATCAATCTCTTATACAAGATCTAAAATCTTGGACTTATCCACTGCCCCTGTTCTGTTAAAGCTGTCATCATCCGATGACATGCTGCTCGCCATTGAATCAGTGTCACTGATTATTGAAACTGCACCAGTAGACTCGTTTGACGTAGATCCTGCACCTGTTGTTGTACTTGATACCTTCTCACTGAGTTTGGATCTCTTCGCATTCTCATACTTACGAGCAAAAGTATATATGCGTCGCTGCTCATACTGTTTTCTCGCAAGTGAACTTATACACTTTGCGGGCCTTGATTATCTCTTAATATTTAAAGAGGCGTATTTGTATTTCCTTTCTTGACTTAGTTATAAAGTCATTAGGTTCAAATTTCACAAGTTGCTTGTTTATCTTGTCAATTTCAGTAATCAGGGCAAGTGTCTATTTCAGCATATTTGACCAGTTTTTTTACTAAGTACATAGAGGCCTCCAGATTGCTGTGACCCAACTCTTTTAACATCTCCGGATTAGGGCTCTCATAACTTGGAGCTAATAAAATACGTAGCCCCTCGGAACCCGACCCTCCTCGATGTATTCGGATAGAGATTTGTGCTCCCACCATTTAGTCACTTCGGAGCGCATACATTTTTCCAAACGTTTTAATAAACCTTTACTTTGCCCTTTGTTGGAATTATCCGCATTGCCTGGAGTAGCCGTCTCCCCTCTGATTATTGTTTTGGGTAGATTAGAAAATAAGGTGTCTACAGCGGCCTCCTTGCTGCAAACTATCTCCGCTGACATTGTTGTGCAAGCTCTCTTCGTTTGAAATATATGTGTAGACCCTCCGCGTATGCGGGGCCCCACTGTACCTTTTTCTCCTCCCCACCGATGCAAATCGCCGACTCACTCACCGCAGACAGGAACTGCTTCTCGGCCGATATTCCGATCGCACAGTTACTTTCCTTCCGCTGCAGTGATGGTATGTTACTGCAATCGGGGGATGCAACCCAACAAACTCCTTTTTCGAAACGTGAATACACTGGTTGATGGCGGTAGCCTACTTCCGGGGAGTAGATTTGTCGCGGGAGCAACCACCTTCCGAATCTACATGAAACAAACAAACGAGGTCTCCGCACTTCCCCAAACTGTCAGGCGAACAGACGGCACGAATCCTCCAGGTATAGGCACTGATATTTATTGAAGACCTGCAATCTGACGCGTTTTGGACGGAATGCCCTTGCTCACAGACAGCCAGATAAAAGCCCACCATGTTTTTAAATATGCTGTGTACACACCACGTGATAAAATGACATAAACAAAATACTGTGCACATATCAAAGGTCAAGGAAACTGGTCAGTCTGTTTTCCAATAACGGATAAAACATGATCTCTTATTTAAACGTGACATCATAAGTTTCACAAACAACCATATTTATAATGAACACATTGTAGTCCCAGAAATGAGAATCCTCAGATTTGTACTGAGATGCCAAAGTGTGGGTCATGTGCAAATATCACAAATAGAATATACCAACCTGAAACTAAATGCAGTTAAAGGATCATATCACAATATTATATGAATCCATGGTAAAGTCATATTAAAGAAAGCGATGGCCCAAATCATTTACTGCATAACTGCTTATAGTAAATAGGTGCAAATAATGTAAATCTTTGTAAACAAACTTTTGTGCAAGTATAGCAATCAATATGTGCAAATACCGTATTTTTATGTAAACTTTGACCCATATGTAAACATAGCGATAAATATATTATGTATTAGTTTTCGTTCACTATGTGTGTGTGTAAAATGTATAATATATATATTACCTACTGGTTCACTATGTGTGTGTGTGTGTGTGTGTGTGTGTGTATATATATATATATATATATATATATTCACAGAAAAAACCAGTGATGTCATTTGAGATGTCATCAGTGATGTCATCAGTGATGTCACTGACCATGTCATGAATGATGTAATATGTGACATCATCAGCAGTGGATTGCAGGTGCGCGATATATAGTTAGTGCAACTAACTATATATGGAATTTCAATGGTTTTGTGTGAGTAAAATAAGGTTTTCTAAATGCTATTTCCTAACTATATATGGTCTATAACCTATGGTTTTTTCAGTGAATTTTCAAGGTTTTGTAAATGCTAATTCCTAACTATATATGGTCTATAACCTATGGTTTTTTCTGTGAATTTCATTGGTTTTTTAACAGCTAATATCTGTAGCTGTAAAATGTATTCTTCTTTAAATCCAAAAATATATTTTATATGTTTATGAATAATTTTTTTTTTAAATATTTTTTTTTCTTCGTTCCCGCTTCGCGAATCGGGAAGCTTCCCGTTAGCTGACCTTGATGCCGCGAAATAGACCGCGAGCCGGTAAACGTTTCTTTACCGCAAGTGCCGCGTTAGAAAACAACATCGTGACGCCTCCCGTCCGCATGACGTTCCACGTTGTCGCTTGATACGTCATATGACGTGCTACGTTAGCGAACTGGTACGCGAAGCGAGTGCCAAAGCGCAGGTTTCTGGAAGCAAACCGGGAGGCCCTGCAAAGCGCTTAACGTAAACACAGCAAGTCATGTGACTTGGTAATAACACTTTTCATTGGTTCATTTCACTTTTGGTTTCCTAATGATGTAAGACTAGGTCATATAATCTAAAATGAACACTTTTGATTGGTTGAGAACTCTTGTTTTTCCCAAATGATGAAAATCCCTCCTTCTTTCCTCACTCTGACTTTCATCATTGTGAGAGAAAGACCCTTTGTGATCACTGAGCAATGGCTTCTTTAGTAGCTTCAGCTGGTGCTTCCCCACCACCTCCACCACATCCAAGGAAGAGTGGACCACCTGCTCAAGTTGTAATTCAACAAGAAGAAGAAGAAGAGGAACAGGAGGACGAGCACGAAGAGAGGCAGTTTTTGCCTGAGCAGCCCAAGACGTCTCACCGGAAAGAAAACTTCATTTGGCAATTTTTTAAAATTCCCAAAGGTCAGAAAAAAGTAAATGCAAGATACGTAACTTGCCTTATATGTCAAGATAGACTGTCCAGAGGGACCGACAAAAAATACAGTTTCGGAAACTACACAATGCATCGCCATATGACTAGGTGGCATCCTAACAACTACAGTGCTGCACAGTTTCGGAACGACCTAGATAATCTCCCTATTATGGCCAGAAGATCTGTTGTACCGGAAGTAACGGGACCAGAGGGCAGGGAGATGGTGCCAAATATACAAATGAGATTTGGTGAAGTAAAACACACCTGCGTATTTTGCGATGGATTCATTTCCTACGGAGAAAGAAGCATCACTCTGATCAACAGAGCTATTGACTATCATATGCAAGTTTGTCCGAAACGCCCAAAATAATAAATACTTCTTTTTTTTGTTTTGTTGCTCCTGTTGAGCCCTTTACAATGAATCGTTTTCATTGCCCCCTCCAAGAAAAACCCAAAAAAATATAAAACTGTTCCGAAAAATTCAAAAACAGTAAAAAAATTTTCAGAAAAATAAAAAAAAAAGTTCTTTTCAGAACTACCTCCCCGTTATTAAAAAATTGGTACAATATTTGGAACTGTGCCAACCTCTATTTCTCTTAGTTCGCTTCCTAGTTCGCTCGCTGGTACGCGAACTGGAAGCGAACCAAAAACAGTAAGTATAAGGGAAGGAAACACACACTTATGTTAAAAGAAAGACAGCTATAGGGGAGTAAACTAGAGATACTATTACCCATAATCCACTACTGATGATGTCACATATTACATCATTCATGACATGCTCAGTGACATCATCAGCAGAGGATTGCGGGTTTTTTGGCAACATGCCTTATCCACGGTTTAATAACGCTGCCTTTTGCTTTATATAAGTTTTCAAATTGTATGAAATATATACCAATAGGTCTTTATGAACCTTTAGGTAGTGCTTTTGTTCATGAGGTCTGGTCGCTTCCATACACATACAGATGTTTCAAAGATGATCAAGAAGTTTATCTGAATGGAGAGGAATGCACTGAGACGCCAGATCATTCACTAATGTGTAGGCACATACAGTTACACGATTCATGCAACAAACACCGACCAAATATGGCTTGCGTGTTGCAAGGCACGCCAGTTCCTGCTATCATCCCCACGTTCAAGTTGTTGGAAAATGGTAGTTATTTGATGCTCAATAATGAAGATTGTTCTGAGTTAATTAAAAGTATTCCTTTTATCGTAACAGTAAGTGAACGGGTTATTTGCTGCAGAAATGTTCTATTTCCTCCCACACATGAACATAGGGAGTTTTCAATCTGGCCACAAATACCAACCTTGGGACACGTTTCAACGGCATGACAAGAATAAGAGCTCTTTTGTCTCAGAGAGAGGTGGCCTTGAGTTCGGCCCGTGAAACTTTCGTACTTCACATAGCGAACACCCGTACACAGGTTTGCCTTTCAATTTCAGCAACATGTTTCCGACTATCTTTAACGCATCCTCCACAAAATCCCTGGCACACTTTTTTAAAGTTGTTACCAGTGGTCTCGTGACTTCATTTGAGAAAATCTTTGGAGTCATCCCTGCTCCCTTTCATTCCATTTTCTCCACTCTGGTTCGTGGATTGCATTTTTACTTGCATTACCAGCGGACGCTCTTGTGCTTTTTTACATTTTTAAATATGGATGTCCCTCCTATGCAACCTCCGACCCTGCAGCTGCTGACACTGTTCCGCAATCGCATGCTAGAATATTATGGCACAATGCCGTTGGCGATATTAAGCACGGCATATGGATTATCTTTTCGGTTCTCCTACTTCACCTGTGTCCAGCCTGTATTTCACTGCCTGACCTGTGATTTCGATTGGGCCATTGATTTGTGTCTCTGCGGACCGGTTTCTCCTGACGTCGACTTTAATCAGCTGATGACTCCTATCATTACTCACGAGTTGATTTGTCCTGGCGAAAGGATTATGGCTGTGGCATTGATGCATGGACTACTTGGTCCCTGGAATTTACTGGCGGCAGCACAGTCTTTCTTGGAACACAGCTTTCTTGAAAACCCACCGAGCTGTCCTCTGATGGTGATAGAGGATCCGGTGCTGGGAGAGCACGTATGTTCTTTTCCGCTTTTAAATTGGATGGCTGAACTGTTTTCGGATGAAGACGGTGACTTCCTATTGGAGGCTGTTGCAGCTTATTTTGCATACACAGTTATGTCATAGACCTTTTTCATGTTTGATATGCTGAGTACTAGCATTTCATTGACAATTCATTGACTTATTTGTCAAGTTTTTATTATTTACCTTGCCTATTGGCTTAAGACTCGATAAAGTACTTGGCTGTTTTATTTTTCTTTAGCATTGAATTTTCCTAGTTTTTAATGCTTTACCTTGCGGACCGTCCACATATAAACTTGCAATCTGCTCTCATGAGATGGCACTTCTATTATCTTATTCAGTTCGTTTCCGGATCATGAGGAGGTGTCATCTAGGTCCTGGATATCTTTACACCGTGTTAAGTTAGCATGGGCTCATTACCGGTTTAAATGCCATTTTTCCTTTTTTGCAACTTCTGCACACGACACTTAGTTGTTGCTTTAGCTTTCCACCTAGTAGTTCATCGTGGTTTACATGAGAATAATATGTTATTGGTCTACTATCTGCTTTACTTGTTAAACTATATCTGTACAGCGAGTGCTAAAGTTTCAAGAACAACACGATACAGAATTGTTATGAGGTCTGATCTCCACGACTTCATACTCATAACATAAGTGCAACTTCTGCCAATTCTGGGCATGAGGCGGGTTTTATATTGCTTTGCCGAACACACATACACAACAGTTGATGCGGTTCACATGAAGAGAGAGCTGGTGTATGCTGATGTGATTCCTTCAAATCTAAGACACTAAAGTATGGACACGCCCTAAACCAACACAAAGAGACCTTCTTAGCAAATAATATAATATGTGTATTAGGGAGGGTGAGATATAAGCAGCCGCGGGCCGTGGAGGGAGTTACGATGGGGCAGGGAGGCGGGGAGGGGGAGAAGCAGGGTGGAGCCCTCTCTACCTTGCCCCTCCCCCTCCCCGCCTCCCTGCCCCACCGTAACTCCCTCCACGGCCCGCGGCTGCTTATAAGTGTTGCTAACTCTTATTCATTTACAGCATGTTAACATACTGTCACCATTCGCTTTTTATGTACTAGTAACTATGCTGGTAATTTTGCTACTGATAATATGTGTACTTGTATTCTCCACCCTGCTTCTCCCCCTCCCCGCCTCCCTGCCTCACCGTAACTCCCTCCACGGCCCGCGGCTGCTTATAAGTGTTGCTAACTCTTATTCATTTACAGCATGTTAACATACTATCACCATTCACTTTTTATGTACTAGTAACTATGCTGGTAATTTTGCTACTGATAATATGTGTACTTTTATTATCTAAGGTACTACGCCTGAGAAGACGGCATTAGTAAATAAACATTTCAAATACACATGTGTTCTTCTTAACTCCATGTTCTGGTTTCTAAGAAATATATAACGACCGACTGTTCATGAGTTCCACGTATCCTGAGGTACTATAAGTTCATATTCTGGATTGTCTAAACATTGAGAGTTTGTTATATCCAATGTGACACTGTACCTAGCTTGCTAAATAGTTTTTGATTACTAACGTGAGTTTTGGGACACCCTAATTCGCCGAGGTTCCAATCCTCTGTCCACAGTTCTGTGTGAGAACAGAAACCCTGCGACAGGGGCACCCCCGACCCTTGCTGGAGCTTCATCACACTTGCGATACAACTCCAGCAATGCGCCACCTTTACGGCACAGATACATCACGCATCTGTGCTGTTTTTGCCCCATGATGCGCCGCATTGTAAATGCAGCACACCATAGGTGACGGAACAGCGGCACAGAATGACTAACACATCCCTGGTGATGCGCCAGTCATCATAAATGTATCCCTATGCTTCTTATCTTGTTAGAGATGAACCGCCATATGTATCATCAAAGTTTTTTGCATTTCCTAAATAGCGAACTTTAAGGAATAAATAGCGATTCTTTACCATTCCTAGTTTGCGATGAGCTATTTGCTAATTAGCCGAATGTAGCCCAATGAAGCCCAATGTAGCCCAATGTAGCCCAAAGATGGCCGCCAGACACACAAAAAAACAAATGTAGCCCAAATATCAGCCAGATGTAGCCCAACTATAGCCCAGTGACAGAATGACCAATCAGCTTCGCAAACCTCCGTTACGCGAAGCGGAGCGCTGTTACAGATATATATCTTTTTTTGAACGTTAATTTCTCAAAATCCACTGGAGCACATATATTGAGACCTAGCAAAGGCACATCGGGCTACCAGTCCCTAATATTTTGCCAAGTTTCGTGCAAATCCATTCAGCCGTTCAATTATTATTTTTATTATTTTTTTTTGCCCCGCGGGGCCCTTTTAAAACCTCCACATCAAACCTAGGGGGTCAGCGAGGATCTACTATGCCCCCTTATAGTTATTTCCCCCTTTGTTTTGACCTCCTCTTGTCTCTCGATCCTACCGAGAGACAAGATGGCGGCCGCTACGGACTGTTTGGAATGTTGACAGACGCCGGAGAACCAATCAGCTTCGCTTCACAAAGCTCCGTTGCGCGAAAAGTCCGCGAACCAGAGCGCTAACCGGTCCGCTGTTACAGATATATATCTTTTTTTAAACGTTAATTTCTCAAAATCCACTGGAGCACATATATTGAGACCTACAAAAGGCACATCGGGCTACCAGTCCCTACAATTTTGCCAAGTTTCGTGCAAATCCATTCAGCCGTTCGGGCTAAAAGTGAGGCCAACCGCCCTATGGAAAACTCAATGTTAAAAACACGTTTTGGGACCCCCCTTTTTTCTCGGCCCCCACTGGACGAACCCCCCCCAAATTTTCAAGGGCTGCTCAGAAACAAAATGTGCCATTTTCCTGAAAATTTCAGCCAATTCCGTCCACAAACGGCAAAGTTATTAGACATAGAATTTTCAAAAAACCCATAGAGAAAAAATCCTAACTATATATACCTACTGGCGACCGCCAGTAGGTATATATATATATATATATATATATATATATATATATATATATATATATATCCAAGAAAACTCCTCCACAAGAAAGAGCGAAGGCCACAACTGGGGACAAGGATTGAGGCATTTATTTTCACAGGTTACAGGCAAATGCATTTCGGCAAATGAATGCCTTCCTCAGCGCCACAAGTGTCTTGGAACCCTCCATCTTACGCCAAATGATTGTTCTGCTACCTTCTATAGCCAATTGGCTGAAGCTCCGCCCCCGTTGTTGCTGACCGGTTTCTTAACTTGAACTAGAGGGAGAGAGGAATCGGTGGGGCATCTAAACTTGCTTCATAGCTGCTCACAGGAAGGCTCGTGAACTGTGGGCAGAGTGAATTTCTGAAATTCAACAGTCCACACAAGATAACGGGGGATGAGAATAATCGATGCTTAACTAACTGTTAATCGCGAGGCATTCCACTAGCGCATAGCACGAGACGCATGAAGTGATAATTAAAAATTAAAACGAAAAGAATAAATAACAGACTATTCAATAAACAAGCATTTTTAAATAAGATGACACGATAAAATTGAGGCTCACTAAGGAAGTGTTTTGAAGGATTGAGTCTCACATTGTCGAGTGGTCATATATTCCATCACAACTGTTTTAATATTCTCTGCACTACAGAGTGGTGCTTCGATTTCCTGAGCTGTTTGCCACGTGAGGCGAGGCAGTTTCCCCTTACATATTAAGGTGAGCCCATGATAATTTGAGTAATGGGATACATATAAAGGTCATTGGACCATATATGTCAGGAATAACAATTTAGTAATGTGTACTGATAGCCCTTACTAATGAAGGTATGTTATCATATTTTGTATTTCTTGTCTATGTGTGTGTACGTTGGCGATTCTACATTGGGACCTTCTGACTCATTAAGGAGGAAAACCAGAAGTAAACAGGTGACATTTAACATTTTTGTTCACAAGTGTCCTTTTTGTACTTATTTATTCTTTTTCACGTTAAAGCAGTAGCAATCAAGTTAATGGGTCCTGAGGAAGCGGCAGGTGCAAATTTTGACCTTTAAATGTCCGCAGAAACATGTCGACCAGATTACCCAGTCAGAAGTTATTTGTTTGAACCATCTGACTTTTTTGCACTCTATTATTTTTAGCTTTGGAGGTGCACGACTCCAGAATAAAGTTATATTGCATGCACTATCCAATTGTATTATATACACATTCACTTATCACTAATGCACTGCTTTCAGTTACAAGTAAAGAACATCTACCAGACATCCATCATCAGTAACCATCTCCTTGTTATATCTATGGAGATGAATAAAGGACTACCTACTGTGAAGTAGACCAAATGATGCACTGGGTGGTACAGAACGCGTAACTGATGGACATATTTTCATAATGGGTAATTGTCCTATAGTTTGTCTTCACTCTAAACTCTGAAGCAGACACATAGCCAGCTACACACACATAGTCTTATGTTTGGAGACCCACAGTTATTTGTTGTTTTTCTCACCCTCCATCTTACGCCAAATGATTGTTCTGCTACCTTCTATAGCCAATTGGCTGAAGCTCTGCCCCCGATGTTGCTGACCCCACCTGTTGTCAATCCGGGCGTAGTCCAGAACTGCAAATCCCAGAATGCAAAGCCTTGCATCCAGGTAAGTGGTATATATATGCATATATATATAAGGGCTGCCTTTTTCAATTTTGAATGTCTCGATGGAGATAGTCTCCAATTCCGTGTTGCTCCGCACTGCAGACCCACTTTCAAGGCTGCTGCAGAACCATGCCAAATTCCAATATCTGGCAGCGTCCGTTACCCAAGGTTCGATATTCACGAGTCACAAAGGTGGTCCAAGGCTGGGTAATGGCGGTGCACTTACTGGCGGTGCGTAGCTCTGCGGAAGGTCCAAGCCGCTATACATTACAACACTTTCTCCCACTTCAAGGAAACGATGAGCCGCACACGCAACACAGTGCTTTCAAAGCATTTATTCGAGCATTTTTGGGCAATCCTGACGCGTTTCATTCCATCTTGGAACTTCTTCTGAGGTGAGCCCTGGCAAAAAGAAACTGATTGTGAGTCCCCACAGGTACAAATCTTTAACCATTCTCGGCCCTCTAGTGGGCATCAACATGATAATATTTTACAGTGCATGTTATGTGTGATTTTCACAATTCAGTCCAAACATTACGAACCCTCCAGTGGGCTGCCATTTTCAATTTTGAATGTCTCGATGGAGATAGTCTCCAATTCTGTTTTGCTCCGCACTGCAGACCCACTTTCAAGGCTGCTGCGGAACCATGCCAAATTCCAGTATCTGGCAGCGTCCGTTACCCAAGGTTCGATATTCACAAAGGTGACATAGCGATAAATATATTATGTATTCGTTCACTATGTGTGTGTGTGTGTATATGTATATGTATATATATATTGAGGAAAGCCCACCTGAAGCAGCCAGTCAACGAGGTATGGGAATACGGATATTCCCAACTTCTCCAATGGGCCGCAGTCACCATCAACTTCGTCAACACCCAAATCGCAATGGTGAAGCCAAAAGGGAGCCCTGCAAACTTGAAGTGCTCCTGGCCTACCTGAAACCGCCGATATCTATCGGCTTATCGTACTGGGATGTGGAAATAAATGTCCTGCAAATCCAACGCTACCATCCAGGATCCAGGGTAGAGGAAACTTGGGCCAAAGTGAGTATCTTGAACTAGTCCTTCTAAATGAAGGAGTTCAGGTGGCAATGATCTAGAATGGAATCCCCAGGAAATATTTGGAGAAACAACCAGTCTGACCTTTGATGTAAGCACCCTTTCTATGACTCCCTTGGCGAAAAGAGTTTGAACTTCACAGCAGAGCATGGAAAAGTGGCAGTCTGAGGAGGTTTTGCAGTGTGAGGGGCATATCAGGGAAGAGGGGGCTGTGAAAGGTAGGGAAGAGACTAACCATGTCCCACAACCTGGAGCACCCATTGGTCAGATAGGATACTCCTCCAGGCAGGCAGGTAAAAGCAGTGCTTAATTTGTAAAAGGATAAGTGCTGGGGCTCTCGTTGGGAGGCCACTGCAGCTTGCACCTCACTTAACCCATGCCAGCTGCCAATGACAGCACATACACACCTACTAAACTTCACACTCCTCCAAGTGTGACAAGTCAGACTATTCCAGCCCCCCCAAAGTCAGAAGCATGGCTTGGGAGGCAAGTATTAGTCACGTTTACGTAAATTAAACAAATAAACAGATGTGTTCATAACTAAATTAGCATGACAGCGCCACCATGTGGCAGACTGTCGGAGCACCAGCTCAAATTAAGCCCTGGGTAAAAGGTGACAAGACCTCTCATCAGGTGATCACATGCCACCAAAAGTAAATTACAGTGGTTGTGCACATGTGCCGGAAGAGGGATGGGGCACTGGGCAGTACGCGTGGACATTGGAAGCCAGCTCTGACCTCTACTTCGAAAGGCTTGGGAGGCAGGGTTCTGCTGAGTCTGGCTGGGGGTGTCTTTGTAGGTGAGGACATGTTCCTTGTATACTGAAAATATTTTTGAAAAACATCGAAGACAGGAGTCTGACAGAAACAAAAGAAAGTTCCAGATCAGTATCAGAAGGCACAAACATAAAGACCTTACATCAGTGCATGGTGGTGGCACATAGTGTTCCTGATGTCACATCTGGGACTGTATTGATCCGACACGAAGCGTGGGAATTGCTGTTGAGAATTCTCTAGTCTGATGCCTGGGGGTATTTACAAGGTGAGGAATCTGCTATCAACTTCAAAACAAATGACCAGGTTAAATCTGCGAGCCGCAAGACCGCATCAGCAATTGCCACAAAGGTAGCACCTCCCTGATAGCACTGTACACATAAACCTATCAATATGCTTTATTTCCTTAAGCTGTACGTGTCAATGTATATTGCACCAATTTTGAAAAATTGTTTGAGGTTGTTAAATAAATGTATCATTTTCTATAATCAATCACTATCGCAGAGCAATTTGAGAAATTAATTGTACATGAGCGGGCCATAAGTTACTTACCTGTAATCCTAGTTCTCTTGCAAGGTATACTAATCAAAGTCATGAACAGTGAATTATCCCAGCCCACGTGCGGGATCCCGGTGTGTGTGTGTATATATATATATATATATATATATATATATATATATATATTCATCACGGTCAGGAAGCACAGTTGAGAAAGGCCACAGGTAGCTTAAGTAACAGTCCTTTTATTATCCATTCGAAATCTTGCAAGCAGTCCCACACAGTACATCCGGCTTCTAAAATAAAATGCTCTGCCAGACGCGTTTCAGGAAATACCTTCCTTTCATCAGTGGCACGAACTGGGAAGTGAGCCTCACGTTGCTATTTCAATTAGGAACACCTGCTCATGTAGGAGTGGCATTTGCAATGCCTCATGGTGTTCGTAGTTTTATCCCATGTGGATGTGTGGCTCGCTCCCCCAAATACAAAAAATTATTATTCAACCCCAGTGGGTAGAAGCGCAGTGTTCAATGCCAGGACTGCCCTGCTTTACAGTTTTCAAATGTGGACTTTTGCAGGCTCCAGTCCTGAATTGCAGCCTGCAAACTGCTTCCTTCTGGCATTCTCAGACTCGAACATCCAGCCTGAGCAGACCCGCTTGGACACGGTGAGCCTTCCTCGTTAGGCGTGCAAGCCCCAAAAAATTCATCACGGTCAGGAAGCACAGTTGAGAAAGGCCACAGGTAGCTTAAGTAACAGTCCTTTTATTATCCATTCGAAATCTTGCAAGCAGTCCCACACAGTACATCCGGCTTCTAAAATAAAATGCTCTGCCAGACGCGTTTCAGGAAATACCTTCCTTTCATCAGTGGCACGAACTGGGAAGTGAGCCTCACGTTGCTATTTCAATTAGGAACACCTGCTCATGTAGGAGTGGCATTTGCAATGCCTCATGGTGTTCGTAGTTTTATCCCATGTGGATGTGTGGCTCGCTCCCCCAAATACAAAAAATTATTATGCAAGCCCCAAAAAATTCATCACGGTCAGGAAGCACAGTTGAGAAAGGCCACAGGTAGCTTAAGTAACAGTCCTTTTATTATCCATTCGAAATCTTGCAAGCAGTCCCACACAGTACATCCGGCTTCGATGTCTGAGAATGCCAGAAGGAAGCAGTTTGCAGGCTGCAATTCAGGACTGGAGCCTGCAAAAGTCCACATTTGAAAACTGTAAAGCAGGGCAGTCCTGGCATTGAACACTGCGCTTCTACCCACTGGGGTTGAATAATAATTTTTTGTATTTGGGGGAGCGAGCCACACATCCACATGGGATAAAACTACGAACACCATGAGGCATTGCAAATGCCACTCCTACATGAGCAGGTGTTCCTAATTGAAATAGCAACGTGAGGCTCACTTCCCAGTTCGTGCCACTGATGAAAGGAAGGTATTTCCTGAAACGCGTCTGGCAGAGCATTTTATTTTAGAAGCCGGATGTACTGTGTGGGACTGCTTGCAAGATTTCGAATGGATAATAAAAGGACTGTTACTTAAGCTACCTGTGGCCTTTCTCAACTGTGCTTCCTGACCGTGATGAATTTTTTGGGGCTTGCACGCCTAACGAGGAAGGCTCACCGTGTCCAAGCGGGTCTGCTCAGGCTGGATGTTCGAGTCTGAGAACGCCAGAAGGAAGCAGTTTGCAGGCTGCAATTCAGGACTGGAGCCTGCAAAAGTCCACATTTGAAAACTGTAAAGCAGGGCAGTCCTGGCATTGAACACTGCGCTTCTACCCACTGGGGTTGAATAATAATTTTTTGTATTTGGGGGAGCGAGCCACACATCCACATGGGATAAAACTACGAACACCATGAGGCATTGCAAATGCCACTCCTACATGAGCAGGTGTTCCTAATTGAAATAGCAACGTGAGGCTCACTTCCCAGTTCGTGCCACTGATGAAAGGAAGGTATTTCCTGAAACGCGTCTGGCAGAGCATTTTATTTTAGAAGCCGGATGTACTGTGTGGGACTGCTTGCAAGATTTCGAATGGATAATAAAAGGACTGTTACTTAAGCTACCTGTGGCCTTTCTCAACTGTGCTTCCTGACCGTGATGAATATATATATATATATATATATATACACACCCCTGGCGCTGAGGAAGGCAGAGAATACGCCGAAATGCATTCCCCGAGTGTGGATGATGGTGGACTGATACTTACCCATGTGAAGGAATAAAGCTGTTTCCAAACTGTTCCCCTGCTGTGGCCTCTTCACTTTTACTTCGGTTAAGGTGTGGAGTTGGATATTTCAGCGCGGTTTCCAGTTATGCGCTAAGAGGCCCCCGCTTTGACAAGTAGGGTCTGGACAGCTGGATTCCGCTCTTGTAGAGGATTCTATCCGGGTTACCGGAATTACCAGAGCCCCCCTGCCAGTTCGGGACGTGATATGGCGGTGTTGGGGCCATTCAGCCTCACGCTGGGCGAGGTTCGATTTCAGCCTTGCCCCCGCCCAAAGTGTTCCCGGTGACGGCAGGGTGAAGCGGTTGGGGACACAAGGAGACGGCGTGTTTCGCAAGCTTGGGAATACGGAAGGTTTCCCTCAGCAACTCTGTGCACCCGCCCCACGCAACAGCATCCAGACACAACCATGGACATTGCATCCTGGGACTGGTAGGCGTAGAGACATTTAACGAACTACCAGGGCTGTTAGCGTTTAGGCATACACCTTTAAGGAGCGGGACACTGTGCAACCTATCAGGAAGGACTAGATAATACATCTGTAAAACACGAACCTTCCTGAACCATTTACACCCCTGGCGCTGAGGAAGGCAGAGAATACGCCGAAATGCATTCGCCGAGTGTGGGTGATGGTGGACTGATACTTACCCATGTGAAGGAATAAAGCAGTTTCCAAACTGTTCCCCTGCTGTGGCCTCTTCACTTTTACTTCGGTTAAGGTGTGGAGTTGGATGTGTATATATATATATATATATATATATATATATATATATATATATTCCACAAACGCTCAAAGCTGGAGGACACCGCCGACAACTCCCTGGCGCCGCTGCAGCAAGGAACACGAGACCCAAAGTTCAGGTGAGAAGATTTTAATCGGCACCATCGTCAAACATAACGTTTCGGCCTCCGAAAGGCCTTGGTCACATACATGACACACAGAGAGCTCGATCAAAATTTAAAGTGCTAGTGCTGAAATTCGACCACATTTGATTGGACACCATGTAGTCTTCACAAATGATATGGAAGACAGACTTTTAGTACATTTAAAACACTGGATAAACCAATATGAATTTCATTTGTACATTCAAGTGACTTAGTGCATTGTTAATCGGCATGTAGAAATGTATGTTACTGAAGCTGCTTTTATAGATATTGATAGCAATCTCATAACAATTTGCTCTGAATTGTGCTGCAATATAATCGGTTAATCCATTTTGCACAATACCAAGAGCAGAAAAAGAGACACCATGCATCCGTTAAGGTTGTTAATAAACCAATCAATAACAAATTTGCTGTATAAATACAGTGACACAAATATAAATTTGCACCAACCGTTCCAAAGAGTAAACGGAACAAACATGCCTAAATAATCACATGCCAAGTGTCCAAGTTATTCGTGTCGAAAAAAAAAAAAAATCAGTGAATGTGAGAACATATACATCATAAGTGATTATGTATATGTGGACTTAAAATCAGTAGAATTAAATTACATAGGCTGATCCGAACCTATGATGATGTATTAGATAAATTTTTTTGCTTCCAGAACCGACCACAAGCGTAGGTCGTTTAAAAACCCCTGTTGTTTTTATATGAATTCCTATATGCTACAAGTGCATTATAGATATAAGAGGGGATATTAACACAACAAAGCATAAGCCCAAAATCGAGACTTATGTAGATGGAATAGCAGCATCACTGGTTGATTATGTCAAGATATTTCAAAGACATGTATAAAGATCTTCAGTGAAATTTAATCCCCAAGGGGATTTGCTGTTCAACTCAATGATGTACTTAGTCTCCAACGCTCTAAGGAAACCCTCCCTATTACCGCCTCTTCTGAGATATAGATATATATATATATATGTATATTACCTACTCGCGGTCGCCAGTGGGTAGTTATAGTTAGGATCTAGTTTCCATAGGAAATCCACAACATTCTATTTGGAATAACTTTGGCGCTGGTGGACGAATCTTCGTGAATTACTCCAAGAAAATGGCCTGCTCCGCCCCTTCCCAGAAAGTTTGGGGGTGATTTGTCAAGTGGGGGCCGAGAAAAAAGGGGGGTCTCAAAATGTGTTTTCTCCATGCAATTTTCCATAGGGACCGAACGGCTGCATGGAATGGAATTTGGCAGAGACGTTGAGTTCGGTTTGCAGATTGTGCTTTTTGTTAAATGGTGTAAATCCGTTCAGTAGTTCCTGAGAAAATCAAAAGTAAAATCATAGTGATATCTATAGACTAAGAACTGTACGCGTACAGAAATCCGTACAATTACGAGCACGAGCTGCATGTTGATTGGATGTCAACTGTCTGTCAACACTCCAAACCAGGAAGTGTTTGCAGCCATCTTAAACAGTAAAACAAAGTTGAAAAATAAGGAAAGGGGGCAGGGTAGAAGCATCCTGACCCTCTAGGTGTGCTCAGGGGGTCCCACGTGGATCTTTAGGCCGCCAATTTGTAATTTTTTTTTAATAAAACAATCGTGGGGTTCACGTACGTGGTGGAAAAGGAAAGAAAACTAGAAGTCTGTTTTATACTTAATTAGCCCCCGGGGGGCCAAATCCCGGGGGCACTTTTTTCCATAATGGGGGGCTTGTAAGGCCCTCCGAGACCCGGGGAAAGCCACCCCCTGGGGTTTTATTTTGAAGTATGCAGGGGGGGCTCACGGCCCACTCCCCTCACAGCCCCAGGTACCGCCACCCCCTCTGGGCTGTTTTTTAAAATATATATTTTTTAAGTAGGTTTTCAGCTCCCCCTCCACCTTTACACGTCCTGGGGACCACCACCTTCCTGGGGCAGTAATATGTAAAATGACCTTTAATGTTGGGAGGGGGTTGCGCGGCCCCCCCTCCTGGAACCCTTGATGGCCCTGGGGACCACCACCTCCCAGGGCCGGCTCCTGCAGTGTCTCGGGGTGCCTACCCCCGGGACACTGCTGTTTGCTATGGTAGGGTGGGAGCTTCGCTGTTCCCACTTTACCACAGCAAACCCCTTTCCTATTTGAGAGTGCAAGTTAATCTGCTCTCTCTTTCAAGTAGGAAAGCAGATTGTTTTTTGTCAGACAGAGCAGCATGTAAGCTGCTCTCTCTGACAAAGCAATGCCGGCTCTCGAAGTACGCGGGGAGCCGTCTGGAATTGGGGCTAAAAAAAAAAAACAGTACTTTTTGAGAACTAACTTTACTGGTCAAAAAAAGAGCTATAGTTCTATGATAGTATGTAAAACTTTTTTTTTTGTGAACCAGTTGTATTCTCTATGCATGTGCAGCCTCGTTTCCAAGCCCATGTTTCTTTCTTTTTCTTCAAGTTCGCCAAGCAAAGCTGTCCTCCTTTCAGGTATTAAATTTGCCGCTTTCTTCTCCTGGGCCGTGTGTGTCATCTGCTGCTATACTTTTGTAATATATTAATAATCATATTCTATATTTATTTGAAACGTATTGCCGAGGCGCCAAACGTTGATTACATACTCCGTCCACAGCCATTTTAGTAGTTTTCTTCCGTTATTTTTATTATACCTGTTACTTTCATTTTACCCTCTGCCTATCTTCTCTGTGATAGATGAGATTTCCTGCCACAGACCCCACGGTGTTTGTCCTTGGCCTCTGATGTTATCAGATTTGGTCACACGCATACCTAAAAACTAATTTGAAGTACGTAAGCCACAGCCATTACAACGCGTGTCCATCACCACAAAGCCATTATCATGCTTATGCCTTTATCATGCATGGTAAATATATACTAGTTGTAAAAGCATGTGTGGTAAAGCCATACGCGTGCTAATGAATTTGTGGTGACGGTCACGCGTGGTTATGACCGCGTTGTAATGGCTGTTTCCCCCAGGACACTGCAGGAACCGGGTCTGGGTGTGGTGGACTCCAGGGCATCAGGCGGTGGGCCACGCAGCCTCCCTCACACAATATAGAAATCTCTAGGGGGTGGCCGTTTTCGTGGTTTGAGGGGCGCCATTGAGGCCCACACAGTTAATTTTGTAAGGGGGTAGGTTTGCACGCGAAAATGTCGCAAGAGATTTGTAAATGTGGTACACGTTGTTTTGTTTTACTTTCATTTCCTTTCTATGTTGTAGTCCATCCAGAGAAAATATAACTTATTGTACAACCAGTACTTTTCAACCCTACTCTCAGACATCTTACTATAGTACTTCAAATTATAAATATTATTTTTGTTGTGGACCGTCCCATACCCCCCCAAAAAGAAAAAAAGTATATAGTTTTGTAGTGTAGTTCCTATATTCCCAATAGGCTCTGCGCATTGGAATAATAAATCCTGTAGGTTAGACGTAGGACTGAGGTCGACTAGGTCTCTACCGAATCTATTAGACTTAATCGTGAGTGCCAGCTAGCTCAGAGGTCACTAGAAACTTTCTCGAATTCACAAGAAGGGATTAGTTTCTGACAACCGCATAAACATGACAACTTTGTTTCACAAGAATAAGAAATCAATCTCTAGAGTTGCGGAAACAATAGATAATTATTTTACTCAGTCAATCGTGCATGCTTTGTTTCACCAGAGGTGCTGAGAAAATAGAGAGAGGGGCGTTTTCAATAAATAAAAAATGTATTGAACAGTCTTCTTTCTCAAGCATAAGAAATGTACTGCTACAATAGTAATACTGGTTATAAAGTACAAGGCATATAATACGATAAGTATTATAAAGTAGTGCTGTAAAAGCATGATATGGTTTCTAAGCCATAAATTGCCTAAAACATATAAAATACATAGTGATAAAATAATGACTAAAAGTACTCAACTGGTGCTTCTAAAATACGCCTACCCCGGGGTACCTAACCTAAGTCTAGTACAAGGGAAGAAGTAAGTGAGGAGTAGCTTAAGTTTAGTATTTCTCTGCCAAGAGTCTGTCCAAGAATTCTCTAAGGGTCTAATCCGCTCCCTACCTTGGTTTAGAATGAAGGAGGTCTTGTATCTCTATCTCAGGATTCGATTTCCCAGCAACCTGCAAGGGTAGCCTGGAAATACTGGAGCTGGATTTCTCGGCAGGAGAAAAGACAGCGTCTCTCAGTGTGTCAGCTGAAGGGTCGGCTTCCTTCGGCACTTGCTGCTGCAGGGCGTCGGGCAAGTAGTAAGTCGATCTGCTCCAAACCACCGTGTCTTTCTTTGGGCAAATCTAGGCATATTTATATTTTGAGGGTGCCGAGTTTGACGTGTGATTAGACTTACTAACGTCATCAAAGACTCATTTCTTCGAAAATTCCATGATTTCCTAGATAAATTAGTATTCAGGCAAGGGGAAGTCCCTAGCTGCTGAAGGCGGGTTTCTCTAAGAAATCGTTGTTGATTCTTGGAACTTAGTGGAAGTAGCCATGCCGTATTTGGGCTGCATAGGCTTAGTCTGAATATGGTAAAGATTTCTTTACCTATATAAAATCGGTTAATCTATACCTATATAAGGGCATGAATCGTGAAAAATTACACTAGGGTCCTAGATTCATTTACAACTGTTTTTTTATTAAAACAACAATAACTGTAAACGTAACTTAAAGATAATGTAATAAACAACTAGAAAAATAACTTTAATAAAACAGTATTATAAACAAATTGTGACGTTGGGTAGGTAATCTGCAAAACAAAACCGAGAAAAAGAGTTTAAAGTTATGTAGATGTGACTAAATAAGGTGAAGCATTACAGTGAAGGTAACACTACGATTTTATGTGTGCAGTGTGCCTAGTACATTTCACTTCTGTTACAGTCCCGCGTTCAAGTGGTGTCTATATGGAAGTGCCTACTGCGTTACTGACACACAAGTGGCACAACTGGATTGTAAATACGCCGACTTATTTCTAATGCATTGCAATGGAGGCATTGTATATCTAGGCCGCTGTGCTTACCTTGTATAAACACTGTGGCCACCGGTGCTCACAACTTCAATTCAACTCTGCTTCTACACGTCAAAGTAGACAGCAGTGTCTATAACTTTAAAAGAGAAAGAGAAATGATGTCAGAGTGAGAGAGAGAAAACAACATTAAAACTGTCTCGCAGAGTCTGGAGTTGAGATTTTTTCTTGAAATGTCAGACGCAGATTTACAAGCTCCTTGCGCCACTTTTCCCATTTTAAAAGTGACGCAAAAGTGGCGCAATAAGCTTGTAGATCTGTTTCTCAGACTGTTGTAACCTATCTGTTGTCACTGCTTGGAGGTAATTATACATTTCTACACAGTCAAGCTGCTGCACACTACCCACTCTCTCCTTTCACAAATAATTTGTTGTTGTTTCGGAAACAAAATTCTTTGCTCACCTAGTGCCATTGGCGTGATTGAAAGAGGGTGCGCTACGTGTCAAAGAAGCCTTCACTGTAATCAAGAGAGTTCAACACTTCAACTCAGATAAGGCTGTATACAGCATACCGGAGATAGCAGCGTCCAAAACTTTAAAAAAGAAAGAGAAACAATGTGAGAGAGTAAGAAAGAGAGAAAAAAGGACATTAAAATATGGGAGAGGCCCACACGACGGGGGAGAGGGGGGTGGTGCCTGAAGCCAGTGGCGCAACCACAGTCAAAAATATCGGGGGGGGGGGGCTAGAAAAAAGTTACAGGGGGGCTTAACTTTAAGCAAAAAGAAGAGTGGAGCTGCAGGGGCTGTAAGCGGGGGGGCCATCAAAGCCTCATTAACAAGCAACATGTCTTTAAAAGACCTGTGAAGTACTCGGATGCGACTGTGTGTGGGCCCAGGAAGCTATCTCATCCTAGCTGAAGCCCTGTTAGCCCAATGTGTGTTTTGCGTGCCGGCTGTATACTACACGTTCTCTCCTTTCTCAGATAACTTGTTGTTCTTTCGGAAGCAAGCTTCTTTGCTCACCTTGTGCCATTGCCGTCCTTGTTACATAATCCATCCTGAAGCTCTACATCTAAAAGATATTAAAAGAAAGATGTTATGATTGGTAATTGTTACTATATTAATTTAGAGTTAGATAACATTGCGCTTTTATACACGTTCCGTCTCACATTTCTACGAACTGTTTGTATTGGAAATATTCCGGACATTGCAGCGATTATAAAAACGTTCCTGCTATTGGGAAAAAAATGTATACATGTAAATTAATACACTATATAGGAGTGCGTTCGTCTAAAACACTAAGTCGCGTTTTTGTATCTAGTCTGTTACAACCCTAACTCCCTCCGATGCGTACTCAAGCCTCACTGCTCACCTTTTCGTGGATAAGACACCTTCTGACATGATGTAGTCCCAATCTCCAACAAAGAAGTCTCATATATGGTGCTGAGTCTTGATATCTCTATGGCTAACGACATACTCCTGCTCCCATTATCATCATCGCAGGTCTTCACCCGCTCAGTGCTTCGGGCACCACTAACTCAGTGACCAAAGAGGCCACGCATGTAGTAGTGGGCCCCTTTTTCGGTACTTTGGGATCACCTCTAAAATGGCGTACAACATGTACGCTCAGTCTTTTTTATACATAGGGTCACATGTGTAGTGATGGATGGGTGTGATGTGGGTGTATACCAGCCATGAGGGAGTGTGTGTGTCGATCTGACAACTAGACCTGTAACTAAGAAATCACTACAGTGGAAATCTGGGCCTTGTACTGTTGTTGTGTTTTCCTGGTAGCATAAGCACAGTAGGCTGTACTAACGTATTCAGTCTCGATTAATTTACCACCTCCCTCAGGGGCTTTTAAATGTTGGGAGAGGGGTCAATAATTGTGCTGACTTGTCTCCCTTAACGTGCAGTACTATATTGTTTTATAAAATGTATAACTCTTCAAACCATCTTTGCTCTTACGACGTACGGCTGCTATTTCCGTAATTGCTTTTGAAAGTAATATACGCGTATTTAAAGTTTTAAAAAACTATTTTCATGATTATCCCAGATAATGTCTTCCCTTAATATGTACATTAAATACATAAATATATATTTTTGAACAATTAGAATCTTTTGCGCCCTACGCCGTAGGATAAAAAAAAAAAAAAAAAACTCTGGTTACGCGTTAAGGGCGAAAAAGAAAAAAAACGCGAAGTCCGCTTTATTGTTAACCTCCGGAGGGGCCAAATCCCGGGGGCAATTTTTTTTTCATAATGGGGGGCTCAGAGGGTCCCCTCTGCTCCGGGATCGCTACCACTGGGTCTTTCACTATATGTATGCGGGAGGGCTCATGGCCCCCCGGAGTTTTTGGGACTGCCTCTCTCCCCCCCCCCCCCCCCCCCCCCCAGGGCAGTACCTTTCTGCCTGTTAGCATAGTAACAGTTCATGGATCACTTGCGTGAATACAGAAGTTAGAAGCTCACCACAATATGTTGCTAATTGAAATAGTTACTTTGCTGGAGATTTATATTTTTTTCATAGGAACTGTTAGTCGTACAAGAAGTCAGTGGAAACGTTTTGTAAGCGTTTCCTTCCTGTTCGGGGAGTATTAGGGTAACGTGCTCCAAGCAGGACTTTGCGAAGCTTAATGTTCATTGGCTGTGCAGTATTAAAAGTAGAAGGTTTGGCAGTCATTCCTTGCTCGTCTGTGGAACAACACGGACATTTTATTGGCTAAAGTGTTCTGAGCACAAGTTTGCTCCTTATTGGGTGGGAACGGTTCACTGTTGTCAGTGATATTGTGATGCATTTTCCAAAGGAGTATGGGGAAAGAAAGTAGTAGAGGGCAGGTTAGGAACACTATTAACTCTGTACAGTGCCCATAAGGTGGTGGAGAGGAATTATGAGGGAAACAATTTTTCTTATATGTTTCAAGGGCCATTTATATAATTGCCGTGTGGTGTATAAATCACGGCGGAAAAATGACAGTGTCTTGCGCTGTTTTTTTAATCAAGTTTGTAGGTGACATACTTCTTAGGAGTAGTATTTACTTATGTGGTGTTTACTTTCCTGATGGGGAGGTGTGGTTGTGCAGCAAAAAAATCAGTCTAGGTTTGAAACAGTTTTTATTAAGCAAATACAAATAAACTTTCTTCAGAAACTGTCGCTGTATATATGAAAGGGGTGACCATTAAAAATGTAATTTCATAAAATATCAGTTAAGCGTGACTATATACTTTTTTGTGCTACAGTTTGTAAAAGTGTTGCCCCACATTCTTTATGATGGAAGAGGGTATCAGTTACTTTTAGATAAAGTAGAATAAAAGGGCTACAACAAACACTCCCGCACTACATGATCTCAGATCAAGAGAACAAGTAAAAAATAGTTAAATATAAATGATTTCATATTACATAGAAATGCATGCATTATTATTTTTCAAATTTGTATTCTGTGCAATCAGGAATGTGCTGTCGTAGTGCTTAGAGGTTGCAGACTGTTCCGCTACTAAATCACAAACTCACTAAAGAATATATAGGATGGTACTCTAATAATATAACGTCCAGGCCCTATATATTCTTTAGGGAGAAGGTGAATAGGAACCGCAAATAAGAATAGAAATTAAAAAATAACATTCAAAGATGTAGGGTTTATTAAATATTTAAAGTAACAAAGTATGCATGATAGCTATATTTTTTTGTTCTGCTGTTTCGTAAAATGTTTCTTGAAAAAAATATCTTATCAAGTACTTTTTAATATTTGAAAGTTATATTATAGATGGCGCTGAAAAATCTCCCATTCCTCTTCTGTAGCAATAGGACAATCTATTATAATATAACGATTGATACCATTGTTACAGTAAAAAGAAAAGGAAAATAAAGTTATGGATTTAACATAACATCCATGATGAAATACTTTCAAGCGGTCATTATTTACTGAACTTCTTTTCTCCAGGAGGTGAAAAAGTTTGATCTCCATGGTGACTGGTCATAAACTCCTCTGAGATCATGACGGTGAGAATAATACGAAGTATATATTTTCCCCATACATGATCACAAGGGGAAAATAGACTGAAAACCGCAAGCCGGTATCGTTGCTTACTTATCGTTACCCTTTGTGACGACGGATCGTGAAGTCCACTAAGATCACCAAAACTGTTAATTTTATAATATACATATTAACAGTATATGATCTCTTGGGGAAAACACAATGTCAAGTGGAAGATGGTGACGTTGATTGTAAATGTTTAGGGTTTGCGTCGACGGGTCACCAACACCTCTCAAGCTAAGTACAGTGTCAATATTATAATATAAAAACTCACTATGTATAAGGTGAAAGGAGCTTGAAAAGGAGCAATGTTTATTATAATCTATCTGTTTCTAAAAACAAGTTGCTGACGTTACAGAGAAAAAGCGAAAAATATGCAAAAATATTTTTTTCTTCATATAAATGTTTAAATATTGATAAATAGCCACAAATTATAACTAAGTACTATGCCTATGCCATATTAAAACAACTTACAACTCCGGAATATGTTTGTTGACGGAAAAAAAGAAACCAATGTTAGAAAACAGAACCTGCAACATAGATTGGCGACTCAGAAATAACTCTCAAACGAAACTAATTGCACAGTAGGTGTGGTTTATATCGTTTTTGGTTGTTTAGTAGTCTACGGAAGGAAGCTATGGGTCTGCCTATTTAAGTGGCACATTTTGCTGGGCTCACGTTTTAACTGTTTTTGTTCTGCACGTATTCGGAAAAGTTACAAACTGTGAAGCTGTAAAGGTTTCGATTTCGATCGTAACACGTAAAAGGTATTATTATCTACATACGTTGGAGAGTTTAAAAAGTGTTACTCGGTAAAATGTGTTCTGTGCATTTTCATGATTAAAAACATGTAAATAGAAGACATAAAAAAATATCTTTCTCATTAGAAGAAAAAAAAGGATTAATATTTATTATTATGCTTCTTAATTTAAAAAATGTTAGCATTTGTAAATCGTAAACCTACCCTCAGAAAGGTGTGCTGGCGCTTCGGGCGTTGGGAAGATTAATAAATAATAAATGACTTTTTCTATGCACCTGCAAACTTGGCTTTTAAACTTTCAATTGCCCAGTCTGTATCTTTACACTTCCTCCAAACATTCTGCTACTGCTATTTTAGTATTATAGTGAGCCATACAGCAGTATGTGTTTATCTATACACTGTTTTAAAAGTGAAGCAGTTATACATTCAGCTCGACACTCTCCTTGGACAACTGTAATCATCCAGTCAGTATCCAAGTAGTCATGGAGCAAAGTAGGCCTTAGGCCATGGACTGTTTTAAACTCTTATAGACTATGCTTGCAGTCTTCTATGCACCTGCAAACGTGCCTTTTATATGTTCAATTCCCCAGTCTCTATCCTTACACTTCCAGCAAACACTCTGTCACTCCTGTTACAGTTTTGTAGTGACTCATTGATCAGTGTGTACTAATCCATTCACTATATTAAAACACTAATGGGTAGATGTACAATAACTGCCATATCCCCAGGGATATGCCAGTTATTGTGCACTGTGACATCATTACTATGGATGTGCCGTATTTAGAATGTGGTGCACTATGGGGCAAAAACGGTACAGATATGTGATGTTTCTGTGCCGTGAAGGCGGCGCATTGCTTAAGTTGCGTTGCATTTCTAGCAATGCTCGGGGGCTCTATGCTCACAATGCTGAGTCAATCCTTTCACCTGGTTCGAGCAAGTGCAGGGTTTTGACGCAGCATGAGTTCAAAAGTGACAAACTGAAATCTTGTATATTTCACTCAGCCACTTTTAGGAGGTGTTCCTGCGCCGGAACACCCACCCCCCAACCCCCTGCTTCTAATCATTATAGACTATGCATTCACTGTTGTATACAGTAGCAAACGTGCCTTTTATATCTTCAGTTACCCAGTGTGTATCGTTACACTTTCACCAAACACTCTTACACTACTGTTTCAGTATTTTAGTGAACCATACTGCAGTATATGCTTATCTATACACTCTTGTAAAAGTAAAGCTGCTATACATTCAGCCACACACTCTCCTTTCAGAATTGTAATCATTCAGCCAGTACCCAAGTACTCATGGTGGAAAGTGTGCCTTTGGGCATGGACTGCTTCAAACACCTATAGACTATGCATGCAGTGTTCTATGCACCGGCAAACTTGTATTTTATACCTTCATTCCCCAGTCTGTATCTTTACACTTTCACCAAACACTCTCACACTACTCTTTCAATATTGTAGTGAGTCATTCAGCAGTATGTGTTTATCTGTATACTGTGGTAAAACTGAGGCTGTTATAAATTCAGTCAGGCTCTTTCCTTGCAGAACTGTAATCATCCACTCACTACCTAGGTACTCGTGCATTAAAATAGGCCTTAGGCCATAGAGTGCTTCAAAACCCTATAGAGTGTGCATTCAGTCTTCTATGTACTTGCAAATTTGTCTTTTATACCTTCAATTCCCCAGTTTGTATCCTTACACTTCCACCAAACACTCACTGCTGTTTTAGTATTGTAGTGACTCATTCATCGGTATGTAGTAATCCATTCACTACATTAAAACACTAATGGGCACATATACAATAACTGGCATATCTCCAGGAATATGCCAGTTATTGTGCACCGTGACACCACCACCATGGATGCACCGTATTTACAATGCGGTGCACCATGGGACAAAAACGGCACAGATATGTGATGTATCTGTGCTGTAAAGGTGGTGCATTGTTTGAGTTATGTTGCAAGTGCAACGTATCTCCAGCAATGCTTTGGGGGCCCTATGCTCGGAATGCTGTGTCAATCCTTACACCTGGTGAGTAGCTACATGAGTCTATATGGGTTATTAGTTGGTTTTTTGAGTATCAGTAGGAGTGTCTGTATGGTTTGGTGGTGGGTATTACTTAGCGCATAGATGCATGAATGACTGACTCACTGTATGTGTTTTGAAGACAGCATGCGTGCAGGACTGTATGGGTGGATGAGTGTGTGTATGGATGTGTTTGTGAGTGAATGACTGTCTCAATAGTATCTTTATGAATAACTACATATGTTTTAAGCAAGTATATATGAGTATTGATGTATATAAGTGAGTATATGTGAGAGAGAGATTGGAAGAGTTCCTGTATAAATATGTTTCTATAAATGAATGTTTAAGAGAGTAAGTATGTGTACGTTTCTGTAGAAGTAAGTGTAGTGGTGGGTGTATAGCTGTATATGCAAGTAAATGGATGTTTGATAGTTTATTTGCATGTGTGAGTAACTCTATGGATGAATATCGGTGTGTAACAGGATGTACAGGTGTATGAGTACATATGATGAGTGAGTAGATGTATGAGTGACTATATAGAACTGTTGGTGAATGAGTGGATGTGTATGTATATGTTGGAATTACTGAATAGGTTGTTGTAACTGGTATTGGTATCTCCATATTTTAAAATGTTAGTTTCTATTTTTGAATGTGTGTATCAAAGGTTATATTAGGGTGAGAGGTCTGCCACTCTTTCACAAGGATGATGTCATCAGTGATGTCATTTGAGATGTCATCAGTGATGTCATGAGTGATGTCACTGACCATGTCATGAGTGATGTAATATGTGACCTCATCAGCAGTTCATTGCAGGCGCGCGAGTTATAGTTAGCTGAACTAACTATAACGGGGGAATTTCAATGGTTTTGTATGAGTGAAATGTCCAGCTAACTATAACGTGTGAAACCTATGGTTTTTTCAGCGAATTTCTAAGGTTTTTTAAATGCTAATTCCTAACTATAACGTGCCTGAAACCTATGTTTTTTTCAGTGTGTGTATATATATATATATATATATATATACACACACACGCCGGGATCCCGCACGTGGGCTGGGATAATTCACTGTTCATGACTTTGATTAGTATACCTTGCAAGAGAACTAGGATTACAGGTAAGTAACTTATGGCCCGCTCATGTACAATTAATTTCTCAAATTGCTCTGCGATAGTGATTGATTATAGAAAATGATACATTTATTTAACAACCTCAAACAATTTTTCAAAATTGGTGCAATATACATTGACACGTACAGCTTAAGGAAATAAAGCATATTGATAGGTTTATGTGTACAGTGCTATCAGGGAGGTGCTACCTTTGTGGCAATTGCTGATGCGGTCTTGCGGCTCGCAGATTTAACCTGGTCATTTGTTTTGAAGTTGATAGCAGATTCCTCACCTTGTAAATACCCCCAGGCATCAGACTAGAGAATTCTCAACAGCAATTCCCACGCTTCGTGTCGGATCAATACAGTCCCAGATGTGACATCAGGAACACTATGTGCCACCACCATGCACTGATGTAAGGTCTTTATGTTTGTGCCTTCTGATACTGATCTGGAACTTTCTTTTGTTTCTGTCAGACTCCTGTCTTCGATGTTTTTCAAAAATATTTTCAGTATACAAGGAACATGTCCTCACCTACAAAGACACCCCCCAGCCAGACTCAGCAGAACCATGCCTCCCAAGCCTTTCGAAGTAGAGGTCAGAGCTGGCTTCCAATGTCCACGCGTACTGCCCAGTGCCCCATCCCTCTTACGGCACATGTGCACAACCACTGTAATTTACTTTTGGTGGCATGTGATCACCTGATGAGAGGTCTTGTCGCCTTTTACCCAGGGCTTAATTTGAGCTGGTGCTCCGATAGTCTGCCACATGGTGGCGCTGTCATGCTAATTTAGTTATGAACACATCTGTTTATTTGTTTAATTTACGTAAACGTGACTAATACTTGCCTCCCAAGTCATGCTTCTGACTTTGGGGGGGCTGGAATAGTCTGACTTGTCACACTTGGAGGAGTGTGAAGTTTAGTAGGTGTGTATGTGCTGTCATTGGCAGCTGGCATGGGTTAAGTGAGGTGCAAGCTGCAGTGGCCTCCCAACGAGAGCCCCAGCACTTATCCTTTTACAAATTAAGCACTGCTTTTACCTGCCTGCCTGGAGGAGTATCCTATCTGGCCAATGGGTGCTCCAGGTTGTGGGACATGGTTAGTCTCTTCCCTACCTTTCACAGCCCCCTCTTCCCTGATATGCCCCTCACACTGCAAAACCTCCTCAGACTGCCACTTTTCCATGCTCTGCTGTGAAGTTCAAACTCTTTTCGCCAAGGGAGTCATAGAAAGGGTGCTTACATCAAAGGTCAGACTGGTTGTTTCTCCAAATATTTCCTGGGGATTCCATTCTAGATCATTGCCACCTGAACTCCTTCATTTAGAAGGACTAGTTCAAGATACTCACTTTGGCCCAAGTTTCCTCTACCCTGGATCCTGGAGACTGGATGGTAGCGTTGGATTTGCAGGACATTTATTTCCACATCCCAGTACGATAAGCCGATGGATATCGACGGTTTCAGGTAGGCCAGGAGCACTTCAAGTTTGCAGGGCTCCCTTTTGGCTTCACCATTGCGATTTGGGTGTTGACTAAGTTGATGGTGACTGCGGCCCATTGGAGAAGTTGGGAATATCCGTATTCCCATACCTCGTTGACTGGCTGCTTCAGGTGGGCTTTCCTCAAACAGTCTTAAACCATCTCCAGACGGTGGTTGACCTGTTAACATCATTGGGATTTTCCATCAATGTGCTAAATTCAGAGTGGACTCCTTCGTAGAAGCTCCGCTTCATCGGAGCCAACCTAACTGGTTACTCTGCTCTTATGTGAATTCCCCCCCCCCCGTGAATCCAGGCTATGATCCTCATTTTTCAAACCTTGAACTTGAGTACTGCAAGTGGGTCTGAGGCTTCTTGGCTTTCTTAATACTGGTTGTGGACCATGCCAGGTGACACGTGAGCTCTGTAGTGAGAACTTAAGTCGCAGTGGCCAAAGTACAAAAGATCTGCAGTGTGGCTGCTGAAATGCAGTTAGACCCGCAGCAGACCATCTCACTGCTCCATACAGAGCTAACTGTTCTAACAGATGCATTGTTGCTGAGTTGAGGTCATTTGGAAGAGGTTGGAGATCAGAAGCTTCTGAACCCCAGTAGAATCTTAGCCCCACATCGACTTGTTGGATTTGTGGGTGATTCGCTTGCAATGAACACGTTCCACCCAACTATGACAAGGGATTGGGTGCAAGTTCTCATGGACAACACAAGTGCCATGTACTACTGTTAAAAGCACGGTAGTGTGGGATCTCTTCAGTCTTGTGCCGGGCGACTTCTTAGTCTCTGGAAATGGCTGAATGACTAGGTTATTTCTCTGGTCAACCAACACCGGTAGGTTTTTTAAATGCCATTGCAGATTACACAGTGATGTTGTTTAGCAGACCACGAATGGTGTCTACACTCAGCAACAGCACAGGGCATCTTTCAACAATTATGAAAATTCTGGGTCGATCTGCTTGCTAAAGCAGAAAACATGCAGTGTCCAAGCTTCTGCAATTGAATTTCCCAGTGCCATACCCTGGTTTGCCTGTGCTGTATGGTCCCAGTCATCACTATTTTCCAGTTAGGTAGGTGCTGTGTACCCCGCTCTGTACTTTATTTTGTGTGCACTGTAAACAAGTCTTTATAACAAACTACAAGTGCCTGGTATTTTTGCTAAAACATGTACTGCTGAGCAGTTCATTAAAGGTCTCCATTTCCTGCTGGATTGTCTTATATTTTTGTTTTGTACAACAGCTGCCAACTAAGTATATACTGCTGAGCAAATATAGACCTCCGTTTATTGCAGCCCTAGCGTCTTGCTGGAGTGTCTGGTGTTTTGTTTTTATTTGTAAAATGACGTCTGACTAAGGGCCTCTGTTTACTGCCTTAGTTTCCTGTTGAAGATTTTCTTCTGATTAAAACATAGCTTTCACCAGGTGCAATGGTCTATAAGTGCACACATTCACAGTGTTGCCTCCTTTTTGTCTTCATCAATCTGTCTGAAGAAAGCTGTCACTTGCCCTACCACCTGTGGGTCCTGGGGCCTGCGACAAGAGCAATCTGGATACTGTCAACTGAAAGCGTGCAACTTCTCTTGTAATCCCATTACTTTGGGAAGACTTTATACGATCTTGGAACCTGATTGGTCAGCCAACTCCAGTGTGCCCCTCATGCCTTGACTAGGACCATCATACTCACTGCTGCTTAACACTCCAGCCGGCCACTTATGCCAATTACAGGTTGGTGCACAAGCCAGGCATCTCTTTTTTGGTTTGTCTGTTCTTCAAGGGCACCCTTGTGGTTTGAAATTCAATGAGGAAGTTTTATCACAAGAAAAACAAAGCACCCCAACCCCAAGTGGACTCTGATTTCATTCAGTAATTCTTGTTTGATATCTTCTCAAGGCTTGCACCCAAAACACACTCTAAATTATCCATTTTTGGAACTGAGCAGTTATTTGCCCAAGTCTAATTTTACCTAATGGAAAGTAGAAGGGTAAACTAGATGGTGGGCTCCGCACATAGGTCTAGGGATTGTTGAGGTGTAAGCCTCAAGGTGCAAGAAAAACATGCTCACGCTGATTGTAGAGCGTTTATGTAGGGTTGCCTAAAGTAGATTGAGTTCTTTTGTCAGAGTACCTCTCTTGGCAGAGTGCACCTTACCAATAGGTCTCGAAGGGTACTGAACAACACACGTCATTTTTTCCACAAGAGCTCCATGTCAGTCATTGGTGTCAGTCGTCTCTTAACAGCAGTGGGAAGTGGTAGTAGATATTTGCTTCCACAGAAGTCCTGAGAATTCAGATGAGTGTTCCTTGGTGGAATTCCCAAGACAGTTCTATCTAGGAGAAACCTGGCGCCTGAATTTGGGCTCGGACCACCTATACGTCTTTCGGCCCCTACCTCTCCTGCCCAGTGTGGAAGATCATCAGGAAAGACCGGGCCCAAGTCATCATGGTGGCTCCAGAATGGGGTAGGATATTGTAGTTCCCAGAACATTGACCATGAGCATCTGTCCTCCGATCCAGTTGCCCCTTGGGAGGCTAACCTGTCATAGCAGCAGGTCAGGATCATACACCTGAGCCTGCACAACCTACAACTCCCTGCATAGGTAGAGCGGTAACAGTCAATGGCTTCCTCCAAAAGAAGTGGGTGTCATCCTGGCAGCCAGGCGCCCCGTCGCCAAAAGAATCTATATGGGACATTGGGAGGAGTTTGGTTTTGCTCCAGCTACATTCAGCCTCTAAAGACCAGTTGATATTTTATTGTGCTGCCTTTCTGTGGCCCAGCAAGACCTAGCTGTGGAAACGGTTAAAGGTTGTCTTTCTGCCCTTTCAGCCTTTCTATGTTTGCCTGATCAGACGTCTCTCTTCAAATCACATATTGTGATGTGTCCATTCTTTTAGGAAGCTAATGTTCCCACCAACATCATCTGTGGTGCCACAGTTGTACTTTGATTTGGCTCCAACATTGTTGCGTTTAAGCCTGTTGACTATAAAAATAGTGTTCCTCATTGCGGTCAGTTCCACTCGATGAGTGAGCAAGCACCAGGTTTTGTCTGTTTAGCTGTCATATGTCCCCACCTTTCCAGGCAAACTGTTCTTCCCGAAGGTAGTCCTGCCAATCCACGCATGGCGATCCATCACTTTACCATCTTTCTGCGCTGCAGCTCCACCATCTTGATCCTAAGATGGCTCTTTGCTTTTAAATAGCTAGGACCAGGGACCGTTGATTGGATGATAAGCTGTGGAGTTTTCTTGAGCCAAAAAGGGGAAAGCTGTACAAGAGAATGTTCTCCCATTGGAATGTACTGTACATAAAGATGTTATGGACTATCCAAAAAGTAGCCTCCAGAAGGCTTGCACGCTCATTTCATCAGAGCAAAGGCTGCTACCACTACACTGGCACTTGGTGTGCCAGTCTTGGACATCTGACAGGCAGCTACATGAGCGTCCCTCCACACGTTCACAAAGCATTCTCTGGACATCCAGGTCCAGCGGGATGGGCACTTCACCCGATCTGTCCTGCAGGATTTCTTGGTTCGAGCCATTCCACAGACACACAATAAGAGGTGTACTGCTTTGGTATCTATTCACAAGGTGAGGTCTCATAAGAACAAGTTACTTAACTTCATTAACAACTTTTCTGGTAGAGACTCCATCTAAACGCAAGCACTTAGCAGCAGTGGGCAGCCTGGACACAACTAGAAGAGGGTTGGAATTGTTAACAGTTGCTGCATCAGAGCCACAAGCTGGAGGGGAAGCCCAGTAGTCCTGTCACACTTACTGTTTTTTGGGACCTGTATTCCCTTTGGTGCTCCAGAGGTTTTGTTCAGTGAATTTGCAGTGAAGGTGGAAGAGACCAAGGAGGGAGGGTTGTTAACGGCGTCTGGCTACATGGTAGAGTTTGATGGTTAAAGAGTGACATGGTGTTAGGATACCAGAGTGGGGTTAGTCCTTCTTTAGTGACCATGGAATGCCATCACATGATCTATCAGGAAAAGGATAAAGGTTTGTCCTACCTTTGTTTCCTTGCTAGTTATTGCCTTTGTGTGGGTTCCTGGTTCCTGGTTGACGTTTTTTGCTGAGCCAAAGTACTCCCTAAGTACTTTCCTGTATTCCTCACGGGCTCGTGAGGTTTAGTGTGTTTCCCTTGGAGTGTTGTCTATTTTTGTCCTGATACTTTCCCTTTTTTCGTTATTTTCCCTTTGCCAAGTTTAGTCAGTGAGGGATTCCTGCCCGTGTGTTTATTATCCTGGCGGCCATCTGGCACTCGTTTTTGGAGGCTAGGGGGACGATAGGTGCTCCTATTGACCTCCTTTGAAGAGAAGCCTTCGCTATGTTTACATAGCGGTGAAGTTGGCAGGAGTTGCGGTCACTCGCGGGGCTGTTTGCTTCGGTATGAGCGCTCCTATTGTTTAGCCACTTTGCCTCGTTATGCGGAAGTGACGTATTTTCGGGTCATTCCACGAGTGCCGAGATAGCCGGTTTTCTGTTCCTATTCCTTTCCCTGGACCCTGGAATCATCTGTTGTCCCCGATAATCAACAAAGGATTTTTTTTAGGGTTCGTGATATTACTGAGCAACACCCTTTTTTCCACTGAAGTTTCTGACTTACAAAAGGGACACCAACAAAATGCTAGAAGTCTTTCCCTGACTCCAAGAGAGTTATCTTGGATATTATCATTTGCTGCCCGGTGTCTCCACGAGGTGGAACCTGCACCCTCCACTGGTAAGCTGATGTGATTGTGGTGGCAGGAATCTGGTCATTGGTCTTGGGGGTATTTGGGATAGCTTTGACTATTGCTTATGTGGTGAAGTGTATCTCATTTTTCTGTGTACATAGGTGCAGAAGCGTGGAGGAGGGATCAGTGCCCTTTTATTCTACCAGAGGGTGGAAGACTTGGTGTCTCCTCAAATTACCACCCTCTTTCCTGGTCCATTTGCACACTCGTAGTTTTTGGTCTGTGAAGTGGCCTATGGGAACGGAGCGTGGATTGGTGCATACTTCGTTCCTGCAGTGCATGGGCTGAGTGGGCGGAACCTGACACATGGCAGGTCCCCTTTCTACTATATACTTGGCCTTATAAGAATATGCATCACTAGCGCTCTGCTATCCTGAAGTTCTGTTTCACTATGCTTCAGCCCAAGTCTCATACCATTGTCAAAAGCTGCTGCAGGGTCCCAGAAAAGAGCAGAATCACCTGCTGGGGGTTGTGCTAGTCTCACACACCTTGGCATGTATTCAGGCGGTTCTCAAAAATTGCCTCCCTTCTCCCTTTGCACCTTCTTTTTCTCACACTTTAGTTCAGCGATATGTTGGATCTGCCGTTTGTGCCAAAATTCTATTCATTACACTTTGTAGTGGGACTTAAATACCTACAACTTCATTCTAGTCTCTATAGGTCTGCTTTTCTAGACCAGGATGGTACATGATGGGCCCTACTCAACCACCCAATTGCCTTGTAGTTAATTCCTCAATGAACTCTCTCATTCCCTACATAACGCTTGTGAAAATGTTGTTCTTCCTGGCTCCGAAACTTTCAAATATAGCTATGACACACTTATCTTGCACTGACTGACAAATGAAACCGACCTGGCTGGGTAAAGTATTCTATACCTGAAATAACTTTGATGCCCAGTCAGAAGGCTCAACTGTGCTGACTTTTAGGAAGGGTGATGCTATTGTTTTTATTTTCCATAAACCATTCCATTATTGGATTTTAGATACTTAAAATGATCTGGTGGGATGTTATGTCTGTGAAAATAGTGAAGCAAGGTGAGTCCGTAGTAGTGGGCTATCTCTATACACCAAATGGTAGCAGGTCCAGATTACTGGCCCAGTTGTCTAGATTAGTTACTGAATTCTACATTATTACCTGTTGGTCTTTAACTTTGGGAAAGGGTTCAAGTGGTAAAAATGAATGTTGTACCAAGATTTAATTACCTTCTTGTCTTGCTAGCACCAACTGTTTCCAGACCCCTGATTTAAGAGATGGACTGCAGTTCAAAAATTTGTATGGAATGAAGCAAAGACAAAATATTGAAGTGATCTGTTGCAAAAGCTGGGGGAGGCCTGCGACTACCACATACGCACTCATACTGTATGTCGTACAGATGAGAACACCTATCTTGTCTTTCATCCAACAGGCAACACCCTAATGTTGCTTGTCGATTGAGAAGTATATGTCTGTTAGGAGAGGTGGATACTATACACTGAAACCCACAACAGAGGGAACTCCTAATCCAAACAAATAATTTGCATTACATGCCTGGTACGTAGTGCACATATTTTTCAAAGTTCATCCGTACTTAAACACTGAAGAACTTCTGTAGAGGAAGTCCAAGCTTAAGATCCGTAGTGATGTAATCTTTTGGTCGAACTGATCAAGCGTACAGGTCCTATTGTCTGGGGGTTTTCTTTAATCCTTTGAAGGCTTGCAGGTTGAATATGGGCTAAATAACTCATGGAGATAGTGATGTAATCAAATGTCACACTGTCATCTCTGCTCTGTGACTATCACTATTTGAGCCATTATCTTTTCCTATGTCATCCCTGAAGACTTGGGATGGTTTTCGTACAGTGATCTCTGGCCTTTATCGATTTTATTTTACTCGGTCTCCTACTGTAGCATCAGGATGGTACATGATGGGCCCTACTCAACCACCCTATTGCCTTGTAGTTAATTCATCAATGAACTCTCTCATTCCCTACATAACGCTTGTGAAAATGTTGTTCTTCCTGGCTCCGAAACTTTCAAACATAGCTATGACACACTTATCTTGCACTGACTGACAAATGAAAACCGACCTGGCTGGGTAAAGTATTCTATACCTGAAATAACTTTGATGCCCAGTCAGAAGGCTCAACTGTGCTGACTTTTAGGAAGGGTGATGCTATTGTTTTTATTTTCCATAAACCATTCCATTATTGGATTTTAGATACTTAAAATGATCTGGTGGGATGTTATGTCTGTGAAAATAGTGAAGCAAGGTGAGTGGGCTATCTCTATACACCAAATGGTAGCAGGTCCAGATTACTGGCCCAGTTGTCTAGATTCGTTACTGAATTCTACAAAGCTAAACCAGTGTTTTGTACGGATATAAATTTGATGGTGAATACTGTTTTGGACAGGCCATTGATGCTTGATTTCCATAATGATGTGCTATTCTCAATCATGTTAGAGCAGATCTCACTCTAATGAACATGCGGAGGTTGATGCATCTTAGGGACAGGAAATATACTATCCTCACTTGTGAGTGTTCAACTTGTACACATATGGACTTCAACCTTGTGTCCTGTAATATACTGGTGGATGTTAACCCGTTTGCCGCGGCCGCGATTCCGCGGCAGTGCGGCACTTCTGCAAAACGGGCGGGGCTGCGTCGGCCGTTGGACGTGCGCAGCATTACAAAGGTAGTGCTCGCGACGTCCAACGGCAGCACTTAAGGGGTTAAATGCACCATCTTGTCAAATTCAGATCTAGCTGTTGTACTCCATACTCATCCTTGACCTGGTAGCCCCTCTTTGATGCTGTAAATAAGTAACTACTGTAAATATCAACATTCTCAGGAGCAGAGTAAGTTGTGGACACATCTAGCTGACAATCTGTCAACCAAAGAGGGTTCAATCACTTTGGCACAGATCTTATGAGCTTAGGGACAAGGCGTTAAGAGGGGAACTGATCAGCAACTGCATCGCATTTGATGCAGGATAGAGACAACAGCTGCTAGCGGAGTGAACAAAATGCTTTCTTTACAGAAGTGTTTTAAGTGGAACCTCATGAATATGGGGAGAAGGCTTGTCATCTTATAGTGCACCAACGAGAATCCTACTCTGCCATCTGAGCAATGCAAGGGTCCAATGATATGCTATTCACAGATCCCTTTTCATTAAGACTTTTGCCTCCTATTTTATCCTCTCAAAGACTACACACAGGAACTCTAGAACCATGTAAGAGCAATAGATGATCTGTCTGCTGATAAATGGCCAAGGGAGGACGAGTTCCCTATTGCTTTCTGTAGAAGATAGGTTGACCATGTCTTGGCCTCAGTATTTAAGGAAGCTGAACCAACAGGTTCTTTTCATCCAGAGTTTAATAGGGCAATCTTTACTCTAATGCTGAAACCTGGAAATACCACGTGAATTCTGTGAACTATCTCTTGACCTCTTTTTTTGAACACTGGTGTTAAGATCTTGGTCAATGACCTGGCTACTGATAATCTCTGACCTGATACATCTATCCCAAGTGGACTTTGTCGTATGAAGCTCTTTGAGCTATATGCAAATCTTTTTGCAGACTAGTCATGATGTCGATCACAAGTTTGTCCTGTTAAACACGAAAAGGTGCTCCACTGTGTAAAGTGCGGATTATTATTTTTTTTTAACAGAGTTTTATATAGTGCGAACTTGACCCGAAGGTATCTGAGCGCTTTACACAAGCACCAATTGCGGTACATTTTTGTTAGGCAAGGGGAGATTGTGATTTGCCTAGATTCACAGGATGTTGCGCGTCCCTGCCGAGACTCTCACCTGGTTCCCCAGCTCTCTGGTCCAACACCCTAGCTGTTCGGCTAACTCCTCTCTGCTTTTGCACCCTGGAAAGGACTGGTATTGGTTCAGGTTCATGGTGCGGGTACAATAGTAGAATAAGGCACCAGAGGCCAGGATTAATTGGGGGTGAGGGAGGTTTATCTGATCCATTCACTAGACAGGGCAACCTTAAGTCTCCACTGAAGTTCCTGTTTGACATTTAGCGGCTCAGACTGATGGTATTAAGTGGATTCTGATGGCAGCTGATCAAGTGAAATTCCTTATCTATGCAGATATTCTCCACTCATTGTGAAGCCCAGCCTCTATCCCATACTTGAGCTTTTTTATTATTTTGAACTTTCCATTGTTGCTGGGATCCTGCCTGGGATAAGAGTGAGGTACTGCCAGTAATAGGAAGATTTCCAAAGATTCTTATCCCTACCCTTGGGTCCCAAAGAACTAGTGTCTAAGTGAACTGGTAAATCATGGAGTTAGAGACCTAGTCCAAGATAACCTAAAACTGCTACTGATTGTAGATGACTGATTTCCCTCATTATTACCTGTTGGTCTTTAACTTTGGGAAATGGTTCAAGTGGTAAAAATGAATGTTGTACCAAGATTTAATTACCTTCTTGTCTTGCTAGCACCAACTGTAACCAGACCCCTGATTTAAGAGATGGACTGCAGTTCAAAAAATTTTATGGAATGAAGCAAAGACAAAATATTGAAGTGATCTGTTGCAAAACCTGGGGAAGGCCTGCGACTACCACATACGCACTCATACTGTATGTCGTACAGATGAGAACACCTATCTTGTCTTTCATCCAACAGGCAACACCCTAATGTTGCTTGTCGATTGAGGAGTATATGTCTGTTAGGAGAGGTGGATACTATACACTGAAACCCACAACAGAGGGAACTCCTAATCCAAACAAATAATTTGCATTACATGCCTGGTACGTAGTGTACATATTTTTCAAAGTTCATCCGTACTTAAACACTGAAGAACTTCTGTAGAGGAAGTCCAAGCTTAAGATCCGTAGTGATGTAATCTTTTGGTCGAACTGATCAAGCGTACAGGTCCTATTGTCTGGGTTTTTTTTTTAATCCTTTGAAGGCTTGCAGGTTGAATATGGGCTAAATACTCATGGAGATAGTTATGTAATCAAATGTCACACTATCATCTCTGCTCTGTGACTATCACTATTTGAGCCATCATCTTTTCCTATGTCATCCCTGAAGACTTGGGATGGTTTTCGTACAGTGATCTCTGGCCTTTATCGATTTTATTTTACTCGGTCTCCTACTGTAGCATCATTGCGACACAGCTGGCAGAAATGACTTCTCATAGAAATGTTGGCATACTGCCCTTTGTGTGCGCCATGGGGTAGGGCTGAGGGTAGCACAACTGAAACTGTTTCTTAAAGGTATTACATGAATAGCATTGGATGCCCCAGTGCTTGTACCACTTTAACTTGAGCCCCTGCTCCATTTGCTGGTGATGCAAGTCAAGCATGCATATTTTATGATGATGGTGGTCGATTGAGATGTACTTTACAGTTTCTAGGTAACTGCACCCCCTAATAATTTTAAAGTTTAAGAATGCATTCTAAAATAATTTAACATGCATGTGAAGAATTGCCTCTTAAGTCTGTCATCATATATGAGAGAGATGTCCATGTCTTTCACTGCACAGCTGTGGATGCACACATGCTTGACCTTTTCAGTGGAATACTCAGACTTGGGCAATTTTCTTAAATGAAGATTATTTTAATCCAAACTTCTTTAATCCAGTAGACCCAATAAAGCAGACACACAAATAAGAAGAGAGAAATACAGTGGATATATGATCTAAAACAACAAAAATACAAATGAATTTATGAAACTTTGTTAGAGTGCAGTACACATTTGTGAGATAGTGAAATGAAGTGTAGCTGGTGCTGTGGTAGTTTTCCACAAGAAGTATTTATTGCAGGGCACAGAGAGCTGTCCCAGCTTGCACAGCCAAGGCACAAGCTGTAACTGCCACTGAGGGAACACTCAGGATATGATGCTCATTAACACTCTAGATTACATCACAGTGTTCTATCTGATCTCTACCAGTATCATATCACCACACCTCCCCCTTTTAACAAGAAGATACTGAAACAGTGGAAAAGGAAAAGAGGATACAGAAAGGAAGAGGGGAAATAAAACTAAAGGTCAATATAAGTAAAAAACATTTACTCTTATACATACATTTATACATAATCTCGTAATATACTTGGTCTGGCAAAGACCCTGGTACTCTTCCTAACACCATCATCCCCCCCCCCCCCCGAAACATTGTCAGGCTTCACATTTCTGGGAGAAAAAATTGATTTTTAGCCACACGTGACATGCTCTACCAATTTCCATTGCCCAATTTGTCAGCATTCTTGCGAATATCGGCAACTTGTTGAGAATCTAGAAATTTAGAAAGACCTTTTCTCACTGAGACAGGGTTTTTTACTCTAACCTAATCTTCCACACGAATCTTGTGGATTTCTTTTTGGACAGTAGTTTCAATGTTTTTAACACATATCTTAGATGATTTTTTTTTGGCGGACTCCCAAATGCTCCTCATGTCTCCACCATGATGGAAAGATTTTAATATCCAAAAGGGATAGACCTGTGAAGAAGCTTTTCTCCCTCTCATAAGTTTGAATGGACTAAAATTGGTGGCAACCTGAGGCCATGTACGGTATTAACAAACTAGATCTTTCACAGCTTGAAAAATACAATACTTGGATCTGAAAGCTGCTTGAACACACTCCACAACAACTCTGTTAAATCTCAGTTTTGCTGTTGCTCTGCGGGTGATAGAGAGGGGTTCTGGTGTGTTTAATACCACAAACTCGTAGAAAAGAATTAATCTTGTGTGAAACAAATGGATACCGTTGTCTTTAAGAATTTCCTCAGGATAACCTTCCCTGAGAAAAATCCTATTCAAATAGTCAATGACAATCTTGGAATTAGGTACACTAACGGGTTCAACCTCAACCCACCTGGACAGATGATCAATAAGAACCAAAAAATATCTTGAATTGGCAGGAAGAACATGGAAAGGTCCAACGAAGTCTATGCCTAACTTCTGCCTTGCTCTACCAGGAGGAGGTACAGGGGATTCAACAATACCCTCGAAGATAAGAACCTTGTCACATGCGTTGCATCGTGCACATTGCTTAACCAACTCATCACCCTGAGTGCCCATCCTAGGCCACCAAAAATCAGACCTGACTTTTCTTTAAGTAATGGTAGCACCGAGGTGACCTGAATGAGCGGCAAACATAATTTTCTCTCGGTAGTACATGGGAAGCACCAGTTTGTCACCTCTGACTACTTTTTCCCCCTCAACAGAAAGCTCATTACTAACCTTCCAGAACATCTGGAGATCAGAGGAAATACATTACTCTTTTGGCCAACCTTTCTTGATAAGTGAAGCAACTTCTCTGAGCACAACATCCTTTTCAACTTCAGTTATCCAATCATCTACAAAAGATAAGCACTCCTGATTAACATTTACCACAAAACACTCTTCTACTTCAGTCTCTGAGTCTCGCTAATCAGTATCCGAGATGGGAAGCCTGGAAAGGCAATCTGCTCTTCCTTCCCCCAGGAATGTATTCTACATAAAGTGTACTCAAGTAGTTTGGTAGAACAACCTGGCCAAGCGAGCAGTGGTGCATTTAACATTTTTTCAGACCGAATGTCAACCAAAGGTCGATGGTCGGTCTTGAGAATAAAAGATCTACCCCACAAGTATGGCTTGAATTTCTCAGTACTCCAGACACAAGCCAGCAGCTCCTTTTCAACAATGGAGTACTTCCGTTCAACAGGACGAAGAGTCCTGGAGGCAAATCGCACTGTGTGCTCCTTTCCCCCAAAATGTTGCGATAGCACAGCTCCCAGACCATACTCACAAGCATCAACTGTAACAACAGTTTGGCTACCTTTGACAAAGGCTTGTATAGCTGGAGCTTTAACAATATGATCGTTGATGGATTGAAACCTTTCTCACACTCTTCTGACCATTTGTAAGTAGCCCCTTTCTTTAGTAGTATTCAGAAACATTAGGTGGTTTTGGCAAAATCCTTCATAAACTTTGCATAAAACTCACAAAGGCCAAAGAAGGACATGAGTTGTTCCTTATTTTGAGGAGCGGGCGCCTCAACAATTTTCTTGACTAAGCCTGGTCTAGGTTTTATACCATGCTCTGAGATGATATGACCTAAGTATTCAATCTCTTTTACTTTAAAGGTGCATTTACTTTTGTGTAGCGTAACTCCTCTGATTTCTAACACACTGAAGACTTGATCAACCACTGAATCATGCCCAGCTTCAGTGAAAATAAGAATGTCGTCTTGGAAGACCACTACATGAGAGTTATGATTAAACATTTCAGTAAATTAGACTTTGAAAAACAGCGACCGCAGAGGCCAGACCAAAAGGGAGACGCCAAAACTGAAAAAACACCATCAGGAGTAACAAAAGCTGTAAGGTGTCGGGACTAAGGATGTAATTCGACTTGGTGGTGTGCGGCTTTAAGGTCCAGCTTTGTAAAACATGAAGATGACCCTACTTTAGCGATGAGATTCTCAATGCGTGGAAGGGGAAAACCGTAGACACCGATGGCTTCATTGAGACTCCTCAAGTCGACACGCATCCTCAAATCCCCAGACCATTTCTTGGCTAAAACAATGGGAGAAAGCCAAAGGGTAGACTCGACTTTTTCAATAATACCTTGATTGTACAATGTTTATACATGTTTGGATAGATCACCTCTAATGCTTAAGGGAACATTACATAATGTATGTTTCACTGGGATGACATTATCCTTAATTCTAATAGAGTGTTGAAAATTGGTGATCTTACCAAGACGGTCCTCAAAAATGTTGCTTAACTTGCATTCCCAATTACTGGTCATTTGAATGAGGGACCGTGAATCAGTGACATAAGTGAAAGAAGTACTTTGATTAGGTTGTCTGTCAATGAAAGCAGGCTTAGCTAGACCAGGTTTGATAGTCAATCCAAATTCAGCTTTATGAAGAAGACCAAGAACATTGATCCCACTGTGGAAAACTAGCTGAAATGGCTGTTAGCATCAGCTGAAGCCATTTTGCTTTTTGGCAGCCATTTTAGTTAGCCATGTGCTTGCCATGTGCTTTCCCCCTCTTCACTATTGCCTGCTCTTGTATTCTGCTTGTGTCATCAGTTAGTTAACTCCTTCAGTACTGAGCCAGAGCCTTGCACATGCTCAGGAAGGCCTAGCTTCTAGAATGCACCTGCTCTTAGTGTATAACTGTCAGGCTATTTTAACTGATGTCAAAAATTGTTACTCCTCCTACTTTGTTGACTAAATATTTTCTGTTTACCCCTATCTGTGTAATAAGCTAATTGTGTGCACACTTGAACTGCCTCCTTTTGAGTTTTCATGCTAACTCTGCAATAAACTGGCCATAAAAGGTCCTTGGTTTCTGTACTCTTTGGACTGTCTCATACAGTTGCCTGAGGGTACCGTATTGACAGTCTCCCTCACGTGAGGTTAATAAACTTGTTATTTTGATATTCCAGCTTCCGTGCCAATCTCGTCTTTGTTGGTTTAAAGGCCAGGTGCAGCAGTGAACCCCTAAAAAGTTTTTTCTTTCTACATATTGGTGCCCAAACCTGGGTCTCATCGGAGAAGCGGCCATTTAAGGGAGTGGTCTTGACGGAAGACAGGACTCTACTGAGGAGGACAGAACAGGAATCTACTGAAGGGGTACACTGCACAAGGAGACTTTGTCTTTGCAGACCAACGTGCTTTCCGGTTTTCCTTATCTGACCCTCCAGGTGTTGGCCGCTCCCGACTGAGATTTTCTTTGGCGTGAGTATTTTAAAATGACCGTTAGGTCACTCAGAACTTGGCAGTTGGAAGCTGGAGACTTTGGTTTGGTAAGGTTGCTGTAGCAACACTTTTTGGAATGACTTGGCCAAGATTCTAGTTTATTTATTTGCTGCAGCAATGAAGGCAGGTAATGAGGAGACTTTTCTCTAAATTTTGAAAACTTGAACGGCACACATTGTGTTAAGTGTCACTTGGCGAATAATATTGTATATGTTACAATTAGGCTGTCCGGATTTCGGTTTAAACCGACTCTGCTCGAAACTACACTACCGAATGAAAATCAGCTGACACCGTTTAAACCGAGTGTCACTGATTTTCATTACTGTTGCATCACTTGATGGAGCTACAGCATTGCAGACCAAACTGCAATTTAGGGCCGCGAATGAAAGCAACTCGGAACGTGCGTCATCCCCATTAAATTGGGGGAGACATACCTCTCGTTTCGATCCGCGCAGAGCCTCGTTGGACATCCAGGTACAGTGAGCGTGCCTGTTTCAACCCCTCCTCCCCCCGTGGGCCTGTCTCTCGGCTCCGCTGCAGACTCTCATTGTGGTCTCAGACAAACCACACTAAGCGTGGTTACCTGTGCTATCATTTTTTACACTCTGTAACATTAGGGAGAGGAGTTGCATGACTAACGAGGGGGTGAGCACCGAGGGAAGAGGCGGCATGCACAAGTTTCATTCGTTTTTTTTTTTATAATGCGCCAGTATTGATTAATGAGGCCAGTGAGCAAGGGCCAGAGCAACACCAGGCCCAGTTATCCGTGTGATTGCTCTATCCACCCCCGGGGTAGGAGGGTGATTTTCTCAACTGTTAGAGGAGGCTCCTGCCCATTGCACTCGCCAGTTCTTTAATTACCATTCTAGATCCAGTGAGCATGTCTGTTTCAACCCCCCCCCCCCTTCCCCCGTGGGCCTGGCTCTCGGCTCCGCTGCAGACTCTTATTGTGGTCTCAGCCAGGTGCGCAAAACCCATTGATCTCACCCGGCTTCAGCCCCCCCCCCCCTCCTGTCATGTGTGTCAGCCTCGGCGGAGACAGCTTCGCGGGCTGGCGACGTCTAATTGCAGCTGCACCAGAGTACTTCACAGGTCTTTGAAAGACCGGGTACTTGTAAATGAGGCTTTTGTTATGATTTTCATGCCTTTTTACAACCGCTCTGGTTACGGCTGGAAAAATTAGCCCCCCCCCCCACGAAATTTGACTTTAGTTGCCTGCCTGTCTCAGACAAACCACATTAAGCGTGTTGTTACGTTGATAATCTCTTGAGTTTCCAAATTGTGACATACTTATACACGTTTTATTTCCGAATTTGTCATAGTAGTGTGAGAATGGTTATCTGTGCTATTATAATTTTTTACATGCTGTAACATTGGGGAGAGGAGTTGCTTAATGCGGTCCGTGAGCACGGGTCAGACCAACACCAGGCCCTCTGCCTGACTAATGAGGGGGTGAGCACCGAGGGAAGAGGTGGCATGCACAAGTTTCTTTCGTGCGTTTTTAAATGTGCCAGTATTGATTAATGAGGCCAGTGAGCAAGGGCCAGAGCAATACCAGGCCCAGTTATCTGTGCGATTGCTCTATCCACCCCCGCCTGACCCGCCTTGTTATGGCTGCTCGCTCTGCTGTTTCCGTTGTTGTGGGCCCATGAGCAAGGACCACAGTGAATATTAGATGCTGGAAAATTGCATAGAAGCATGCTTTCACTGTAACAATTGGTATGGTGACGTCCATCCTCCAGCACGAACATACAGAGTAAAAACACAATTATACTCGTGGCTAGTGAGCAGTTTTCATACATGTCTTTAGCGGTTTTAAATAGAAAGGTAATCAGAGCCGAGTTACCAATTGCCTTTGTGATTCCTCATTCCATACCAACCTATATTAGTAGTGCAAGAGATGAGGAAAATGCAGCCATTTCCCACGTACTGCGGGCCTTAATTGTGTCGATTGAACCCACGGTCACTGCTGTGCAGTTTTCAGAGTCCCCGCCTGCCCATTGTATTCAAACAAGAAAAGAGACAGATCACCTTCTAGATGTGAGCAGGCAGCCAGGGCCGGCGCTAAGCATGGGCAACTGCCCAGGGCCCCCGCGCCTGCTGGCAGCCTTGGGGCCTCGCGCCTTTAAGGACTCCAGAGTTCCGAGGCCCAGGGGGGCCCCCTAAGAGATTAAATGTCTTCTTTTTTCATCACTCTCCCCTGCAGTCCTGTCTCGGTGGGCCTAATGGCTGCATCTGCATGTCGATGACAGTGATTAAAACGTTAATTGAAGTTCCCTTGCCTGGGAAGTGCGCCCTGCCCCTGTATGAATGAAAGGCAGAATATCCTGCTGGCGCAGAGCAAAAGAATGGCGGCGCATCACAATGGAAACTCCTCACTAGGACAAGTGGAAAGGGAGCAGGGAGTGTATTACAGGGGTAAGATAAACAGAATAAAGGGCGGGGGCAGATAGGTGTGAGTATGGCAACGAGACAAGAGGTGCATGCAGAGGAGCAGTATCCGCATGCAAAAGTGGATGGAGCAGAGTTTAAAGTCTGCTGGGTTTCTCTAGTCTTAGACCTGGTATTAAATTAATATGGACTTTGAAAAGGGGCCTTAACTTTTCCTGCAAAAACATTAATCTAGTGTCTGCAAAACAAATGAAAGTTCAGAAAAGCAGGTGATGAGACGGGCTGCTCTCCATTTTTGCAGTCACCATCAGAGTGAAAACACAAATCTTAACTCTGCAGCAGCACAACTCTCTGCTGCCTTTAATGCAACTTCAACAACACTCGTTATAGTTCTTTCACAGTCTCATCATGTCAGAACTGGAGCATTTTCGATATTATATACAAGGAAGCCATAGATGTTGCTTATTTATCGTATGCAACTGATAATCACTGACAAAGCCAATAGTACTGGCATGGTTTAGGTGGCATTTTACTTGTTGTAATATTGATCTGGAGGCAATGACAGAAGCAGCAAAATAACAGTTGGGCGGCGCACTATGCTAAGTACAGATTTATATAGCTAACATGTTTTTAGGCCACAACAGGGCTTTACAAGTTTAGAACTGCCCTAGTTTGCAAACATGAGACACTTTTCTAGCTAACTAACTCACTAATGGGGGGCCCCTTTTATTTTGGTACTGGGGCCTATTTTCTTTCCCAGTCTGATGCTGCATGTTAGGCAGGGCCACTGGAATAATGCGATTGTGCAGCGATTTCTTCACAATTATGCATTTGACGCATTTGCCACATAATCCATCATCTGCTGCATAATCTACACATTTTAACAATAAAATTGCTTTCTATCTCAAACAGTTCAAAAGTTACTAAAAACGCAGCAACACGTCTTGCGCATGTGGGAAGGCCCTTTGAAAAACTGGAATAGTCAACTTCCTATTTCTCACGGCTAAATTTGGGTGTAAAATTGGTACTAATGGGGTGCAACCGGTTCCCAAACAGTGTTACCAAGTTTAAAAATGGCAAAAAAATGAAGTAATACTATTTCAAAATGTGCCGGATTATGCAGCATAATTTGCATTTTCATGCCGCATAATTTACTCGCCCTGCCACATAATTCCAGTGGTCCTGATGTTATGGTAAAACAATGCAGTGATTTTGTTCCTGTTTATATTTCACATGCTTTAATTAATCTTGCTTTCCTCAAGAGTGCTAGCTATTTTCAGCATGTGTGTTTCTGCATTTCATTTCACAGCATATTACTCTTGGATGATGCACCCTTTGTACTGTCGCCTCCAGGTGTTTATAACAGGCTACAGTTGAGCACTTCGGAGTTGAGGATGAAGGCAGTACAACTTTCAGATTATGCCTGTCTGTGGGTCAAAAAGATGTTCAGATTACATGATCATTCAAAATATGGCCTCTCTGCAGAGCACAAAGAGCAATGGTCCTGCATTCCAGTTCGCAACAAGGTGAAAGGAAAATACTTTATTATAGTTGCTCATTTAGCTTAAACAGCTAACAACCATTGACAAAACCCAGTCGAGGGTGTGCAGTTTGGTTTAATTTTAATTATAAAAAAAAAGCTTTCTTTAGCCGGCCCGATCCGATTCCGCGTGCTCTCTGCTTAGGGACCTCACATGTTCCTATTCTGCCCGTGGCCCCACATATCCTAGGACCGGCCCTGTGAGCAGCAGTATGTAATGGAGGCCGGTGTCACCATATGTTACTATGAAAATACCATCAAGACTTTTTGTTCCCGGTACATAAAGCCATTACATAGGTAAATTCGACTTACACGGCTAGATTACAAGCACCATTTGGTGCATGCGGCCGCACCCGATTCATTCACAGGTCTTTAAAAAGACCATTTACTTAATGAGGCTACGTTGCTCTTGCACCCCTTCGTAGAGCCCCTGCAAAGGGCATTAAAGCACAACCATTGAAGGTGTTTAATGTTTGTATTTTACAACATTAAGTTTCAGCAGCTGTCTTTCACATTTGGATCCAGATGTTATAATGCACTTTGAATCTCACAGTTTTATAGTTTTCTTGCAAGTTTTACTTGGAGCACATCATAGTAAATACTGGAATATGCAGTGCACAACCTTTAGAAGAAAGAGCAATTTAAGTGATACATCTAATTCATAAACAGCCATTTCCCACTGTGATTCGCTTTGATGTAAGATGGTCTAACCTTTTGAAAGATAGAAAGCATATTTGCAAAGCACCATCTGAACATAAAATATAGACAGGAGATCTTTAGCAAAAAAACTTTATTTAAATGTTGGTCTGTCTTTCTCCGCAATCCACTCTAAAAAACTAGCTTCATATATTTGCACTCGTCGAAAACAACATCTTTGAGAGACCTATTGCGCAAATTATACTCAAGGTAATTAGCTTCTTTGTAATGCCTCTGTTGGCATTTAAGTGCATCAGAACAGTTTACTAATTAATTCTCATTTTCGTGCATGGATCTAAATCTGCTTATATGAAAATGTTCAGCATACGGATTGAACGAGAAATTACCCAGGTAAACTAGGCTAGAAAATGTGATTGCTGAAATAGCAAACCAGTTATGGCATGGAAAGCTACGTCAGTGGCCAGAGTTGGCCAATTGTGTACTGGCTGTTTTGGCGTTGCCAGTCTCAAGTGCCAATGTCGAGAGGGCCTTTTCACAAATAAAAGTGTACATGGGAAGGAAAGAGAGAGCGCGAATGACCAAAGAATCACTGACGAAATATTGTATGGTCTACTACAATAAATTCGACTTGTAAAAACTTATTTGGAGGTCATATACACTGTACGTACATTGTTTATATATACCATGCATCGATGAAGAAAGCAAGCAATAATAAAAACAAAGTGTTCCATAAACACCGGTAAAACACCGTTTCAATTGTTTTTTATGGCGCGAAAACGAGTAATCACTGAAAAGCACTGTTTTTTTGAGGTATTGAAATCACTGGAAAACACTGAAAAAATACCACCAGAATTTACCAAAAATAGAAACTGAAAACAGGAAAGCCTAGTTACAATATTCTTGGCATTCCTGTTTCTAGCACACTTCGTAGAGATTGTTGCTGTTTTGGAGGTACCAAGATGGATTTAGAAAGTACTCCGCTGATTCCCCTAGAGGAGAAATAGGTTTAGGTATATTAAAAAAGGTATTTCTTCCATGCTGACTAGTACACCATGGAACAAAATATATACGTAAAAAGGATCCTGATCTGTGCATTTAGTGGTGATGCAGAGCGCTTTTGAGTGTTCTGCCAGCCCAATTGGTAATTTGGTGTACTTTTGAAAAAGGTCTGAGGCTTGCGCCTGTTTTTTTTAACATGGAAGTCTTTTGGCTGTCTTTGTCTTGGTGTAATCTCTGTACCTTTTTTTGAGAGTCCTTTCATTTGTAAATATGACTTACAATAGAAAGTAAGGCGTGGCTTGGCCGAGGATCATGGTGGATGTGTGAGCTGTGAGCTCTGCACCAGCCTGTCTTTTCTCCTTGGAGAAAACGATGCTGGGGCCATGACACAAGTCTTTGGTGGGGGCCCGTGAGCTGCCGGGTGTCTTGTGGTGAAGTTTGGAGCTGGACGGAGTGGGAGATCGGCGCGGCAGCCCAACGGCCGTGAAAGTGAAAGTGTGTTGCCGCGGCCGGTGTTATGGCGGCGGCGTGAATCCCTGCTGGCCTGGTCCTGCTGCCACCCAGACCGAGGGATCGCTGGGGTCCCCGCAGCCTACTACGACGGGATTGCGGTGTGGATGAAGGTCTCTGGTGCCCGAGGTGAGGAAGGTACCAGCCCAGGCTGCAGCCAGCTTGTGAAGAGACCGGGGAGCTGTAGTGCTTATGGTGGAGGACCGTCAACGACACAGCCAAGTTGCGGAAAACTGCGGAGGGACAGGCCCGCCGCGTGCATGATGAGCTTTCTGGCTGGTGCAACACAGAGCCCTTGTGCGCGGACACTGGTTGCGTCGTGCGAAGTGCATCAGTGAGCCTGCCGGGACCGGCATTGGTGAATGTGCCTACACTGGGGACACACAGACATTCACTTGAGGTACGTGGGGTGATTCTGTGCTTTGAGGCTCAGCACTGGAACAGACTTGCGCTGTGGGGACTGCAGCTTCCTCCGGTTGGGGTTCAACCGGCACAGCACCTTTGGCTGAGATGGACTTCAACAGGGGGCCTATGCTAGACTGCTTTGCTGCTACACAGAGGTATCTGGGTGCAATACTGGCTCAGCTAGTGGTGATTCCCGGCTTGGTGGCCTGAAGGCTGCAGATATACCGGGGAGGCCAGAAGCGTGAACCACCCCACGGGTGGGTTGTGGAAAGAACTTTGGGTGCCTGTAGCTGCTCCTGGGGACGGGGGTGCCATAGAGGGACACGACTGGTGGGTTTACAGGAGTGGAGGTGCCAGCGCCCCCCCCCCCCCAGAGCGGAACGCATAGAAGTGCCCACATCTGTGACCTCGCCCCCTGCTGGAGCTCTACATGCAGGGTGTGGCAGCCTAGCCAGGTGCTGCACTGCCGCTGTGGACTGGACTTGGGGACAAGTAGGTGAAGTCCCTCGATGATTGGTGAGGTGCTATCGGGTGACCCCTGTGCTCTTTGACCCTCTTGACTGCAGCAACTATTCAATTACCAGCATGTGCTACCCATACAGTGGTGGGCCAGTTTCCCAAGTGGGGACCCTCCAGAGTGTGAGATTGCGGGATTGGACAGCTTCAACTGGGTAGGGCCTAGACCACTTGAGCGGCTCTCACTTTGCTGCAAGGGGGGACTACAGCCCCCAGACTGCCCCGTGGATCATCGCGCCAGGAGGCGCCATCATTCTCCCGCGTGCCTGGAGGGCGCATAAAGGCACGCGTGGCTCCTGCTCCGCTGGATGCACGCGGTCGTGCCCGGGCCCGTCAGGGCTCGTCAGAGACCGAGAGGCTGGGCTGGGCCCACCCCTCTAACATCAGCGATGGGTGATAGGAAACAAAATTGTACTCAAGACCAGGGAGGTCTAAAAGCTAAAATCCCAAGAAAATCTTCCTCTATTTCATATTTAACTTCAGCGGTGGGTGTTTTAAATAAGGAGATATCCAACGCAGAAAAAGAACTGGGTATGGATCTGAGACAAGATCTTGAAGCGAGGAATGTTGTAACTGACTCCTCGATTAAACTTCCTGTACCTCTGGAGCCAAAGGTGATAAATACCCCAATAGCAGGGAGTGAAGTAATTAACTTTGATGTGGCTCTAACTGGTGGCGCAGAGGGTCCACCAATTGAAATTTCAAATGTTCTTGAAAGAGTGTCAATAGGCCTGTCATCGGGGCCTCATGGGAAGAAGAGGATAACTAGAAAAGGAAATAAAAAACCCAAAGGCTCAGCAAAGCTTAACTTTACAAGGGGCATTGCTGCAGATAATAATTTTCAATTAACATTGCTAAATCTGGTGGAGGACGCATTAAGTTCGAGGCTGGAAACGACACTGACAAGAATTGCTAATGACATAATTGACACTTTAAACACTTGTGTTGCGGGCATTGTGAATAAATGTGATCATATTGATTCCTTTCTAAGAGATCCGAGAACAACGCATTACACCCCCAACCTAACTAGACTACCCAAGGCACAAAGAGATTCTGGGGCCCCATATTAGAGAACCAGATCCTGGTATTCAGCCCCAAGAGCACCCACAGGCCAAGTCAAAATCCAGTCCGCCAGATAGAACCATGGTAATCGAGAGTCCCTCTGCAGGGAAGGGATTACTGGCTCAGGGTGCCCAGAGCCTTTTAAATCGCCAGGCTCGGGCTATTAGTAGGACCCTTGCCCTCCCTGAGGGGAACCCAAGGTCGAAATGTTGTAGACTTAACTTCCCCCAGAAGCTACCCCTTTGGTAGCTGTTCTTGTAGGGGTACCCCCACTTAGCGCCCATGACAATGAATCCACCCTGTCTCTGCTACGAAAAACTAAACACTGGTGCGATTTACGATGTAATGGTATTGCGGAGATCTCAACTCATAATATAATGACTAGACAGGTGGGGTGTGTTGGAAATTGCCCTAAACAGGTCGATAGTGATTGTAGTATTGTTAATTTTAATATACGGGATATAGCGGTCCGGTTGTTTGGGGATGCTTCCGAGATGGAGAGGGGGGTGGAATCACGGCTCTGCCGCTGGGTTTATTCTATCCCCAGTAAGTAGATTAAAAGCACCGGCTAGATTCCCTTTTGAGGTACATTCTTCGGGGCCCCAACTGAGCTTTAACTATCACCCCAGACCTATAGAGCCTGAATTACACGCTGCAAGGTCCAGTTGGAATGATGTAACAGCTCCACATAGACTACTCCCATCAGTAGGGCAGGAAGGAGGTGGTTTAGCTCTCACAAATAGATTTATCCCATTGTCCAATTTTGATGCGAATGACTGACTGGAAGAGTCCACTGACTGTCTGTTCGATCCTGACCAAAACGTTCAGGCCCCAGATGTAGAATTTGTTTCTAACTGTAAGATTATCAGCTGAAATATAGCGGGCCTAAGAAGTAAAAGAGATGATCTAAACTGGCTTACATTTATAATACGATATGATATAATTGGTCTACAGGAAACTTGGGACAGGGGGAGCAATTTTTGGTTGGATGGGTTCAAGTCTTACTTAAGTTCTTTTCACTAAAACTAAAAGGGTCTCTAAAGAGGTTGGAGGCGGGTTCCCATAACCTTCTAATAGTAGAACTAACTACACGTAATTATCCTAAAATAATATTTGTAAATTTTTATAACTCGGACGAAAGTGATTTTAGGAATCAGCACTTAAGCTATTTGAAATGTTTTTTAGAAGATTACACGCTAAAGCAATCAATTTTTTATCATATACTTATGGCCGATTTTAATATACATTTGTGTAACTTGATGTGTCATGCTGATGATCATCTAGGGCCTGACCACTCAGATATACCCCACTTTGAGCACACGCAACAGGGGGAGGACCTCCTGGCTGGAGCTGACCTCTTCGAACCTGGTTTCAATGACCAAACTGACCGGTTCCCCACATTTAAAGCTAAGTTGAGGGACACTGTCATTGATTATATATTTATGTCCCCCTCGCTGTTAGCTAAGGTAATGTTCTATAATGCTAGATTGTCTACCTTTAGTGATCACCATCCCGTTATTTTAGAGCTTGACAAAGACTGTGGCCTTCTGGGAACAGCAGGAATGAAATTGGAAGCTAACTGTCTGGTAACTGCCTAGGGGAGGAGGCTCAAATGGTCCCCTGAATCTTTTTTGGCGGATCTTCGTGCGAAGGCCAGAGTAAATATTGCTAATTGCGTAGACTGTAAGACCCCTAGGGCTGAGCTTCTTAGTGTGTTTGAGGGAATCAGTAGCCAGATAGCTTCTGATTTTACTGTGATAACAAAACCCAGACCAAATATGGGGGAAAGGTGGTTTGATACCAACTGTTCACGGGCCCATGGAAATCTGGTTCAAGCCTTAAAAAAGTCTCCTCGTGATAGGGAAAAGATAGCTATCTTAAGGAAGCAGTATAAGTCAGTGGTTTATGCACGGAAAAGAGAGATTAAGGAAGAGGCCTGGAATGCACTATTATCAGTGGAAGTTTTAAAGAATAGTTCAAGATTCTGGGCTGTTGTCAAGACACCCTATTTCTCTGGTACAGAGAACATTGCTATGGAAAGTAACATTACAGAGACGCAATGGCTCACCCATTTTCAGGTTATTTATGGTGCTAGTGCAATTCTGGACCCCCTCGCTAGCTCAGAAAGTGATAGTGCCTTGCCTTTGCTGGTTTTTAAGGAGGTGGATATTGAAAGGGCAATAACAGACACCTCCAGTAATAAAGCACCTAGCCCAGATTGTGTGCCTGCGGACTTGTATAAATGTGACCCTAAATTCTGGGCTAAGATATTAACCCCTTCGATGCTCATGATGAGCTGGACTCGTCATGGCACACAGTGGTCGTGTGCTCATGACGAGTCCAGCTCTTCATGAAACATCGCCCTCGAAATCCCTCTGGTGCGGGCACCAGAGGGATTTCCTTTATGCCAAAAGAGCCTCGGGAGCTGTGTAAGAGCTTCCCCAGCTCCCGAAGCGCCCTCCCCCTGGTTTCCCTGAAATGACGATCAGCGCGCATGTCGCGCTGACGTAATTTCAGTGAAACCGAAACTGAAATGAGCCAAGAGGCTCATTTCAGTTTCAGTTCCTACGTGCTCAGGGAGCTATCTCAGCCCCCTAAGCGTGTAGAAACTCAGAAGAGGTATCGTTGGAAAGGGGAGAATCGCCCCCCTTTCCAATGGTACCCCTCCCCAGTGGATCCCTGCTTGGGGATCGCCCCAGGAGGGATCCACCCACTAGGCACCAGGGAGGGGGGAGCGGCCCCTTGGGCAAGGGCCTTTGCTCTCCCCATGACAATGTTGCCATAATTAGTCTTCCTGCCCCCCCTGGGGGGTAGATGGGGGCAGTAGCACCCAATCTGCCCCCGGGGGGGGGGGGAATAGAAAGCCCACTAGACACCAGGGATTTTTTATAGGATATTAGGCCCCAATGTGCAGCCCCGGGTGGTCAAAAAGCACACTCGTCGCCAGGGATTTTTTTTAGCCAAATTTGAATTTGGGTGGGGCCTGCCCAAAACAGGCCCTGCTAATGCCCCCACCCTAATAAAAATTTGCACAAAAAAATCCCTGGCGTCTAGTGGGCTTTTTGCCCCCTCCGGGCGAGGGCAGATTGGGGACTCCTGCCCCCTCTGCCCTCTGGGGGGGGGTGGGCAGGAAGGCTGTAATTTTTGTGGGGGAGGGGGTGGGGCATGCCCTTTTTGGGCAACCCCTACCCTAATTCAGATTTGCCCCAAAATAACCCTGGCGTCTAGTGGGGCAGATTGGGGGCTACTGCCCCACGGGGGGCAGAAATGCTGTAATGGTGGTGGGGGGTGGGGGCATTGGCATGCCCGTTTCGGGCAGCCCTCACCCAAAACAGACATGCCCATGCCCCCGCCCCCTCCCCTACAAAAATCACTTTCCTGCTCCCTGGAGGGGGCAAAAAGCCCAGAGGACGCTAGGGATTTTTTTGGCAAATTTTAATTAGGGTGGGGGCATTGGCATGCCCATTTTGAGCAGCCCCCACCCTAATTAAAATGTGCCCAAACAACTCCCTGGTGTCTGGTGGACTTTCAGACCCCTTGGGGGACAGACCTCCACCGGGGGGGGGGGGGGGGGGGGGCAAAAATCCCTCTAGACGCCATGGATTTTTTTGGGGGTAAATTTGAATTACAGTGGGGGCTGCCCAAAACAGGCATCATGCCCATGCCCCCACCCCCTCTCCCACAAAAAAATGCAGCCTTCCTGTCCCCCCTGGGGAGCAGATGGGGCAGTAGCCCCGAATCTGCCCCCCGGGGGGGGAAAAAAGCCCACTAGACGCCAGGGATTTTTGGGGGGATTTATTGGGGCAAATTTTAATTAGGGTGGGGGCTGCCCAAAAACGAGTATGCCAATGACCCTACCTGCAACAATTACAGCCTTTATTCCCCCCCTTGGGGAAAGATGGGGCAGTTGCTCCCAATCTGCCCCCCCCGGGGGGGCTTTTACCAATGCCCCCACCCCCCAAACAAATAGCCGCAGTGTTTCTGACCCCCTTGGGGACATATCAGGGCAACCCCACCCCTGATACCCCCCCCCCCTCCTGGGTGGCAGAAAGCAGAATAGGGACTGATTTGTTTTTAGCAATATGCCTACCTGTCGATTTTGGGCCCTAGCAAACATTTTTTGATAGGCAATGTTGATGTTGCCTCAAAACGTTTTGTGTCCTTGCATGTCACGGGCACTTGGGCCTCCCCCACAAGTGAGGCTCCATTTTTATCGGGAGACCTGGGGGTACACTGTGTGGTAGGAAATTTGTAGTGATGATTTTTTCAGTTAAAATTGAGGTTTGCAAGGGATTCTTGGTAAGGAAATGTTGGGGGATCCACGCAAGCCATACCTCCTTGGAAGCCCCTGGGTGTCTAGTTTTCAGAAATGTGTGGGTTTGGTAGGTTTCCCTAGATGGCTGCCGAGCACAGGGCCAAAAACCCAGGTGACCCCCCCCTTGCAAAACCGGGTGGTTTTAAGACAGGCAATTTTGATGTCGCCTCACTACATTTTGGGCCCTTGCCTGTCGCGGGTACTTGAGCCTCCCACACAAGTGAGGCACCATTTTTATCGGGAGACCTGGGGGAACGCTGGGTGGTAGGAAATTTGTGTGATCCCAGTGATGCCACACTTTCACACACAAAAATGTCTGAAAAAAGTGGGTTTTTTCAGCTAAAATTGCAGGGGAATCTGGGTAAGGAAACCTTGGGGGATCCACGCAAGCCGCACCTCCCTGGTAGCCCTTGGGTGTCTGCTTTTCAGAAATGTTTGGGTTTGGTAGGTTTCCCTAGGTGCCGGCAGAGCTAGGGTTCACAAACTACAGCTAGGCACTTAGCCAAAAAAGGGTACTTTTTCACTGAAAAATTGAGGTATGACCACGTTGCGTTTTGCACCGTTTCCTGTCACAGGCACTAGGCCGACCCACAAAGGTGAGGTACCATTTTTCTCGAAAGACTTTGGGGAACGCAGGGTGGGTGACAATTTGTGGATCCACGCAGATTCCAGAACTTTCCACCACAGAAATGTGGGGAAAATTTGTTTTTTAGGCAATTATTTAGGTTTGCAAGGGATTCTGGGTAACAGAACCTGGTGGGAGGCAGTCAAGTCACCCCATCCTGGATTCCCCTGGGTATCTAGTTTTTTAAAAATGTTTAGATTTGCTAGTTTTCCCTAGGTGCCGGCAGAGCTAGTGTTAAAAAACTACAACTAGATACTTCGCAAAAAAGGGTACATTTTCATTGCGAAAATGTGGATGTTCACGTTGGGTTTTGAGCCATTTCCTGTCGTGGGCACTATGCCTTCCCACACAAGGGAGGTACCATTTTTATCGGGAGACTTAGGGTAATTCAGATTTGTAAAGCAACTGTTATTACCTATTGATTTTTGATACATTTCTGCCTTCCAAATGAAAGACATTGTGTAAAAAAGAAGTCATTTTGAAAAATGACCGATAATTCTCATGCTTTTATGAGTATTCCCAATTTTGACAATGTGCAAATATGTACTGTTTCTTAACTCTATAATTTGTTCCCATTTCAGAAATACATCTGTGTCTTTCATACCGATTTTTCCATGTATACATTTCCCCACAATAATTGCTATATACCCGGTACATAATAAAAAGCCATTACAAATTGCTGCTCAGTTTTTGACTCTGGGTTCGTCTGGTTCTTGGTGAACCTACAAGTCCTATATATCCTCACAACCAGGAAGGTCCAGCTGATGTAATAGTATATTTCTTTCAAAGAGCTGTCATAATTACAAGAAGTTACAGGTGAAAACGTTGGCACAAAAGGCTGTTTGTTTCAACTCATTTTCAATTTTTCCTATATTTAACTGTTAGTTTCTATAAAGAAACCTTGATGGATCTACACAAATGACCCCTTGCTGAATTCAGAATGTTGTCTACTTTCTTTAAATGTTCCAGATCCATTATTGCTTTCACACCCATTTCTACCATTAACTGGAAGGAGGTTGAAAGCACAAAAAATTGCAAAAATAAGCTATATCCCAGAAAAATGCCAAAACTGTGTAAAAAACGTTGGTTTTCTGACAAAAGTCTGTCATTCCCTAAAAGTTGGGAAAATGGTGATTTCAACCCTTTTTTGATAACATTTGCAGGTAAAAACCCAGATGCTTTCATTTGCAGCCCATTATTTTCCAATTTTTCCAAACCCCCCACCCAAAATTTTGATGCATTTTGGCTAATTTCTGGGACCCCTCCAGGGGAATCCACAAACCCTGGGTACCTTTAAAATCCCCATGATGTTGGAAGAAAAGGACGCAAATTTGGCGTGGATACCTTATGTGGTCAAAACGTTACAGGGGCCTAAGCGCGCACTACCCCAAACAGCCAAAAATAGGCTTAGCACAGGAGGGAAAAAAGTCTAGCAGCGAAGGGGTTAACTAGCTTTTTTAATGCTTCTGGTGTTCAGGGGTTTCCTGTATCATGGTCCCTGTCGACTATTGTACCAGTTTTTTAAATGGGCCAGAGAGGCGATCCACGGTGCTACAGACCAATATCATTGATTGATTCTGCAGTAAAAATTTTAGGTAAAGTGATTTTAGTTAAAATCACGGATTGGGTGAACGACAATGAGGTGTTATCAAATTTACAATATGGTTTTAGATAGGACAGAAGCACTATGGATCAGTGCCTTAACTTATACTTATTAATAAGTAAATATACCATAGCAAAAAAGGATTTGCTGCAAATGGCTTTTATGGATCTTCAGCTTTCGATCTGGTGGACAGATCGAAGCTGTGGACTATTTTACTTGATATGGGCATTGATCCTCCTCAGTCCACTTTTAGGCAGATCTACACAGGGACCTTTCAGCGTCAGACAGGGTGACCCAGGATGGTAAATGCACCAGGCAATTTAAATCGGGCAGAGGTGTCCGCCAGGGATGTATATGGGCGCCACTACTTTTTACTTTATATATTAATGCCCTAGATAAAACTTTAGACCATGCCAGCCTGGACATTCCGCGTGTAGGAGAAAGGACTATTCCGGTCCTCCTAAACGTGGACGACGCTGTCCTATTAGCTCGTACAGCTATAGGTCTCCAGAGGCTTTTGGATGCTTCTGGGGACTAAATGAAGTCACTGGATTTGATAGTGAACATTGCAAAATCACATGTCATGTCAATGGGCCAAAGGAACAGAAAAACAAATACATTTTTCTGTAATGGAACAGAGGTGTCCAGGGTGACCTATTTTACATATCTGGGGGTCTTATTTGCCAATAGATGTTCCTGGGTCCCCCAAGAAAAAGCTAAAAAAAACATGCAGTTGTTAGATCAACAACAGCCTTATTAGGGTTTGCACAGTGCTTGGGGGCAATGCCCTTGGAAGCCATGCTTAGCATATATAGATCCAAATGTTTGGCCATTGCAATGGACGGTTCAGCTATCTGGTGATATAAAAATCTGGCAGGGGTTCAGATAGCTGAAAACAAATTTGTACGCATTCTCCTGTCTGTATCTCATTCAACCCCCACCTTTGTTATCCATCAGGAATTGGGTTTGGGTTATGTGTCTGATGTGTTGAGAATAGCTCCATTGGTATGCTGGCTTAAAACCTGGCTCAACCCAGATTTATCACTGAACCATTTGATCATGAGGGATTGTGTCACATTGGACAAAGCCAGCAGTATTCCATGGCTGTCCTATGTTAAGTCTATGCTTTTGAAACTGGGTCGCCCAGAACTTTTAATGCTCCAGAAGGGATTAAAAAGGAGGATGTGAAATGGGTTAAGATACAATTTACGAACATCCTAATAATGGAACGTGAAGAGCTGGAGCTGAAGAAACCCTCTGTCAGGGCTCATTTTTTGACAAAATCCTCACCACTTATGGAGCCATATCTGAGAATTGTGACTAAGCCATTTCACCGCTGGCTCCTGACCAGGTTCCGTCTTAATTTAATTCATTTCTCGCTTGGTAACCGGACAGGCTGGTGCAAACCATAGGATATAGGCCTGTGTCAGTGTGATAACTTCTCACCACAGGATACGCTGCATTTCATGATGTTCTGTGAGTATTATAGTGAAATTCGTAGGAGGGTCTTGGTCCCTCTTTTGAGGGATAAGGGCTTCCTACAGGTTAGACCTGCATTGCTTTATCTCCAAATGCTGAATAATACTTGGGACATTTTTAATATTGCAATTTTTTAGTTGATGCTGTTCGCCTTAGGAAAAAGACTCCCTCTGCTACATGTTGAATGAAATTCCAAATTTTATATTCTTATTCAATTTTATCAAAATTTTTGATTAGCTCTAATGAATTATACAACTGCCTCTGATGCTTTTTACTCTTTAATTTTATCATTGCTCGTATGTATTGATCGACAATATGAACTGGTTTTATGGACTTTCTGTACTGTACTTTTATGATTTTAATTAATCGAATAAAGTGGTTATGTCTGTCTGACTTACAATTGGTATTTACAAATGGTTTTGTTTGAGTACAGCCTGGGCTGTCTCTTGCTTTGTCCTAAGTGTTGATTTGTGGGAAGTGACTGTTTTTTGTGTGAGACTGGCTTGCTTTAATAAGCAGTGTTGTGTGTTCTGAGTGTATGATCCCCCTCTTGAAAATGTCTGGAATTAGCTCAATTTGTTAGTTGCTGTCATTCTGTTATGCAAATGTCATTGAAAGAATTACATTTTAAAATTCAAGGAATTAATTATGTAACATATGTTAAATAGACTGCACCGTGCTCAAATTCCAGCACCAGAAAAAGAGCTTTTAAACAGCTGTTCAAAGCTGTCTGTACCGAAGGAAGCTGTCTGAACAGCAGAGGTTAGAAATGGTTTGCAAACTTGTTCAGGACATTAAAATACAGCAAAAAGGTTTTCTCCTGAAAAAGCTTAAGTTGACGCCTGCTGGTCGTAAAAAGCACAGCTGAGTAAACAACACATGGCTGGCCCACACTACACATCAGGCTTTGGGAACTAGGCTTTAAATTAGTACAGCATAATATGAAGGCGTCCGTTAAAAGACTGCTGATTTTGAAAAGATTGAAATGCAGTTTCATTATTTTGGATAAAACAGAAAGGATTCATAGTAGGGACTTTATTTCTTGTTGTTTTTTACATAAGCACATTTGTGGTTTGATGGTAAATAATTACTGCCTTTTAAAAGTGACACAAACCATTTTATGTTTCAGTAAAACTTCTGTGTTTAGTGTTATAAATATATGCATTTAAATGCAAAAGGAAAGGAATGAGGCTTGCTTTTCATATGTGGAAACATCAAGAGTTAGTGATCATTATTTTTTTTTTAAAAGGGACTACATGAGAGAATGCCTAATAATCCTACTGTGACAAATATATAAGGTCCTAGCATCAAAATGTAATTTGAGCAGCACTTTACCATAATGTGGGGAGTGAAATGTGAAATTTCACTTTACTCAGGCATATAAAAACTCATTTTATAAGGGTTTACCTTATACATTTCTGATCCCCCCCACCCCTGGGGTATCTAGGGGAGACCTTGGGGGTCCCTAATATGCCAAAACATTGTAGGTTATCTATTTTTTAGTGCCCCTACCACCAAAGTCGAGTTTGGGCACAATTTACTTTTCAAAAGCTGTCCTGGAACCCAAGGGCTGTTTTCAAACTGATCCGAGGCTTCAAAAATGCACACGTGCAGAACAATCAGCTGGCCTCTAAATGCTAGAAAACGCACATCACACTGCACACGAATAAAAATAAGTATAAAAAAAAACCAGCAGAAGTTAGGTCCTACCTTCAAATTCTTAGCACGCAGGTACGGAACAGGACTGCATTTCAGCTGTGATTCTTCAGAGTTACTTTGAATTGGAAAGACTGCATTGAATAGCCTTTCTCAGACCAGGGACATCTGAAAGAGACACGTTAGTGATAGATTCCTTACCTTCGAATATCCCCAGGCGTTAGACTGGATCCGGAAATTTTTGCGTAGCAGTACCCTTGCGCGTCGGTAGGCGTCGTCTGCGGCTCCGCGTCCGTCGTCGGTGTCGTGGGCGCCGTGATGACGTAGTCGGAGTACTTAGACGCCGCATCCGCGTGCTGACGTCAGTTCTTTTTTTTCCCGCGCCAGCAGCGCAGATCCGGAAAAAGTGGTACCTTAGTCTTTTTTTACTAAACTTTTTTGATCTCTTTTGATCATTCTTTTTCGAGTCTTCGACTCCGAACGGTGCCGGTAGGGATGCCAGGTTTTAAGCCCTGTGAGGATTGTGACCGACTGATGTCGGTCACCGACCCCCACCGTCGGTGTCTCCGCTGTCTCGTCGTCGACCACGACGACAAGACCTGTTCCGACTGCCGGGCTCTGGCTTCGAAAGCTAGGCGGGAGCGGTCCCGCAAGCGACTCGAACTCCGGCAGTTGGCCCCGCGCCGAGAGAGGTCCCGGTCCGGATGGAGGTCGAGGGACCGGTCGCGGGACCGGAGCCATCGTAGCTCCGGGAGTCGACATCACTCCTCAGGGTCGAAGTCGTCAGGTAAGCACAAGAAGTCGAAGAGACGTCATCGCTCTTCCGACTCCCCCGACGCTCGCTAGACACGGCCGGGGGTTCAGGTGACACCACCCACGCGGCTCCGTCGGAGTCGCAGGCTTCGCGTCCGGCCCCATACCCTCCGGTCCCTGGGCCGCGCGCGACGCCGGAGGAGATCAAGCGGTTCCTCATGGCCATGAGGTCTCTCTCTTCTCCGACGGGCTCCGTGGTGCCTTCGGGCCCAGCGGACCCGTCTGGGGGCCCGAGCGGGTTGGGGGCTCCGGCCCCGACGCCGTCGAGTGCTTCGGCCTCGGCGCCACCGGCGCCTTCGGGCCCGGCGCCTTTGGGCCCCACTGGATCCGGATCCGGGTCGTCGCTGGTGGACCTAATGACCTCCCCGGCGCCGGTCCCTCAGGTGTCACCCCCATCGCCGTCTTTGGGCGGCGCCGTCCCCGAGGCCTCCCTCGATCCGGCACCGGAGCAGCACCGCTGGACGCCGCTTCAGACGCCGTTCGGAGAGTTCACCTTTCATGAGCCAGCCCCATAATTTGACACCCCTGAGTACCAGGAGATGGGTGATGAGGAGGATTGGGAGGGGTCCGAGGACCCTCTGACACGGGAGTGTCAGTCCCAGGAGGACTGGACAGGTGGACTTGGGGATGCCAGTGGTCTGGACACATCACCAGACACTGGATTTGTCTCCCCTCCTACCGTGGCTACAGAGGAGGGGGCTACCTACAGTGTGGTGCTGACGCGGGCGGCCAAGGCCTTGGGCCTTGAACTCCCCGTCGCAGCCGTGAGGACTAACCTCCTCACTGAGGTCCTTAAACCTCAGTCAAGCTCAGCTGAGCCTCTGCTGCCGTTTAATGAGGCCTTGACCGACGTTCTTTTGGGCACTTGGTCCAGGCCCGCTACAGGTTCGCCTGTAGATAGGAACGTGGTCAGACGCCACCGCCTGGCCCTGGGCGACCCTTGTTTCCAGTCCACCCACCTCACCGAGCCTGGTGATCCAGGCCTCCAATTCCCAGACAGCATTCCCGTCGGCTCCGCCTGACAGGGAATCCAAGAGGTATGAGCAATACAGCAAGAAGGTATTCTCCTCCCTAAGTTTGGGACTGCGGTCTTCCAACACCGCATGCCTCTTGGGCCGCTACACTCACTCCCTGTGGGATACGGTTGCGGAAGTGCTGCCAGAAAGCCAGTTGGAGGTACGGGCTAAACTCGGCCAAGCCCTTGTGGAAGGCCGAGATGCGGCACGTTATTCTATTCGGTGTGGACTGGATACCACCGACTCACTGGGCAGAGCGATGGCAACGATGATGGCGATTCGTCGTCACGCCTGGTTGAGATCCGCCAACTTCTCGGCTGATGTCCAGAATACACTCATGGACATGCTGTTTGATGGCCATTGCCTTTTTGGCGACAAAGCAGACCATGCGCTTGAGCGCTTTAAGGACTCCAGTGCTACGGCCAAGTTCTTGGGCCTTTCGGCCCGTGCCAGCAAACGGGTGCCTTTCGCGGCCAAGGAAGGGGTGTACCCACACGTGCTGCCAGCCACGCACCGCAGAGTAATACACAGCGTGGTGGCGGCCGTGGAATCCGCCGTGGCGGCGATCGGGGACAACGGCGAGGACAGTCCACGCCTTCCCCCGCAGCATCCGCCTCAAAACCCTCCTAGTCCGTGCTTTCAGGCCCATGTGTCGCCAGTGGGGGGCAGGGTTCGCCATCACCTCTTCCACTGGCACACTGTCACTTCGGACAGGTGGGTGCTGCAAATCGTCCGATGGGGCTACTCCCTCCCCTTCGAGACGACCCCTTCAGCCATGCCACTGCAATACCACCGCGTATCGGGGGATCATTTGCGGCTTCTGCAGGAGGAAGTTACGGCCCTCTTGGCCAAGGGGGCCATCGAGCGCGTTCCTGGGCCAGACGTAGGGTGTGGTTGTTACTCCCACTACTTTCTGGTACCCAAGAAGGGCAAAGGGGGCCTACGCCCTATCTTGGACCTACGGAACATCAACGGCTTCCTCCGGAAGGAGAAGTTCAAAATGCTGACACTGGCTCAGGTCCTAGCTGCCCTGGACCCAGAAGACTGGATGGTAGCTTTGGACTTGCAGGACGCTTATTTCCACATCCCCGTCCTGCCGTCCCACCGACGCTACCTGCGGTTCACGGTTGGCCACGAGCACTTTCAGTTTACCGTGCCCCCCTTCGGCCTTAACAGCGCCCCACGGGTGTTCACAAAGGTGATGGCGGTGGTCGCAGCTCATCTGCGCAGGTTAGGGGTTTCAGTCTTCCCCTACCTCGACGACTGGTTGTTGAAGGCGGGCTTGCCCCATACAGTCGTCAGCCACCTCCAGACGACGGCAGACCTCCTGCACCAGCTGGGGTTCTCCATCAATGTGCCGAAGTCACACCTGTGCCCCTCTCAGAAGCTCCTCTTCATCGGGGCAGCGGGTTCGGGATATTCAGGCTCTGATTCCACTCTTTCAGCCTTTATCCCGGGTCTCGGTCAGGTTGACGCTGCGGCTTCTGGGGCTGATGGCCTCCTGCATCCTTCTGGTGCATTACGCCCGGTGGCGGATGCGGGCTCTGCATTGGGACCTGAAGTTTCAGTGGGCCCAGCATCAAGGCAACCTCTCCTGATCTCGGAGGGCACTGCGAGACAGCTGCAGTGGTGGCTCACAGACAGCGATTGGGTCAGCGGCAGATCCCTCTCCCTTCCCCAACCGAAGCACGTAGTTGTGACGGACGTGTCCCTCCAGGGCTGGGGAGGCCACATGGGAGAGGCGGAGATCAGAGGCCTCTGGTCTCCGGCGGAGTCCCGGCTCCATATCAACCTTTTGGAGCTGCGGGCGATTTGTCTAGCACTGAAGGCATTCCTCCCCTCTGTCTGGGGGAGTGTAGTGCAGGTGTTCACGGACAACACCACCGCCATGTGGTACTGCAACAAACAGTGCAGGGTGGGGTCGTGGACCCTTTGCCAGGAGGCTCTGCGCCTCTGGCATGGCTGGAAAATCAGGGCGTGACCCTGGTGGTTCAACCCCTGGCAGGTTCTCTGAACGCCAGGGTGGACGAACTCAGCCATCGGTGCATGATGGATCATGAATGGCGTCCGAACTCGGACGTGGCGCAAGGCCTCTTTCAGCAGTGGGGAGAGCCTTGGTTAGATCTATTCGCCACCGAAGAGAACGCGCAATGTCATCAGTTCTGCGCGTTGGAATTTCCAAGGCGGCACTCGCTCGGCGACGCTTTTCGTTGCGAGTGGAGTTGCGGTCTGTTGTACGCCTTTCCGCCTATACCACTTCTGCCCAGAGTGCTGAAGAAGATCAAGCGCGACCGGGCACAAGTCATCCTTGTGGCTCCGGACTGGGCGCGAAGGTACTGGTATCCCGAGCTACTCAGTATGTCAGTCGATCCCCTGGTTCGTCTGCCTCTTCAGGAGGACCTTCTGTCGCAGCAGCAGGGGACGGTCCTCCACCCGAACCTGTCCAGTCTCCACCTCCATGCTTGGAGATTGAGCGGCGACAGTTGAGGCCATTTGACTTGCCTCCTGAAGTCTGTAATGTCATTCTGGCAGCCAGGCGTCCCTCCACAAAATCGGTATACGCATGCAGGTGGAATAAGTTTGTGGCATGGTGCACAGCAAAGGCTGTGGATCCACTTTCTGCCCCTCTTTCTAAGGTTCTTCTCTTCCTTCTTTCTCTTGCCCAGCAGGGCTCTGCTCTGGGCACTATCAAGGGCTACCTTTCTGCCCTTTCAGCCTTTCTGAGGCTGCCTGATCAACCTTCTTTGTTCAAGTCCCCTATTGTACATAGGTTTTTGAAGGGCATCACACACACACGTTCTCTCCTGTTCCGTTTGTGATGCCTCAGTGGGACTTGAACCTTGTTCTTACATTTCTGATGTGCGCTCCCTTTGAGCCACTTCACAACTGCCCTCTCCGTCTTCTTACTATGAAGACTGCTTTCCTGGTTGCCATCACCTCTGCCAGGAGAGTGAGTGAGCTCCAGGCTCTTTCATCTAAACCCCCTTTCCTTTCTGTCCATCCGGACAAGGTTGTGTTGCGGACTAGGCCATCTTTCCTGCCCAAGGTTGTCACGGCCTTCCACATCGGGCAGCCTATCACCTTGCCTACCTTCTTTCCGCCACCGCATCCCTCTAAAGAGGAAAAGCGGCTCCACCATCTGGACCCAAAACGTGCGCTCTCTTTCTATCTGGATCACACACGCCAGTTCCGGGTGGATGACCAACTCTTTGTTGGTTACGTGGGCGCTAAGAAGGGAAAGGCAGTGCACAAGCGGACCATCTCTCGGTGGATCATCTTGTGTATCCAGGCATGTTACTCCTTGGCTAAAAAGGAGCCCCCTATTGAATTACGGGCTCATTCCACTCGGGCCATGGCGACTACAACTGCCCTGGGCCGGGGAGTGCCCTTTCAGGACATTTGCCAGGCAGCGACGTGGGCCTCGCTGCACACGTTTGCAAGACACTATTGCCTGGACAGTCAAGTCCGGAGTGATGGCTTCTTTGGCCGTTCTGTCCTCCAGGACTTTCTGGTGTGATTATTGGTTCGCAGACCCGCCACCGGGGTTGGTATTGCCGGGGTATCTATTCTAAGGTAAGGAATCTATCACTAACGTGTCTCTTTCAGATGCACAAGTTACTACTTGTGTAACGATATATCTGTAAGAGACATTAGTTAGTGATAGATTCCTTACCGACCCACCCATCCTCCCCGTTCTGCTAACCGATATCTAGGGTTAAGGTCATCCCCTTTCAGGGCCCTAGTTTCAATGGCACCAGTGTTGGTTTTTAACATGGCTCAGCGCTTCTGGCGTGGAAAAGCTGTGTCTAAGAACTGACGTCCCCACGCGGAGGCGGCATCTAAGTACTCCGACGACGTCATCACGGCGCCGACGACGGACGCGGAGCCGCAGACGACGCCTACCGACGCGCAAGGGTACTGCTACGCTAAAATTTCCGGATCCAGTCTGACGCCTGGGGATATTCTAATGTAAGGAATCTATCACTAACTAATGTCTCTTACAGATATATCGTTACACAAGTAGTAACTTGTGCAACAGGTTTAAGGGTCAAAGGCTAAGTTCTGTTTTTAGAACTGACCAGCCCTACTGAACATGACATTTCCACACAAGGAGCCACTGTGACAGTATGTGATTTCTACATTACACTATGAATTGCCAACAAAAGATCCCTGAGGGATCGAGTTTGGTTCCCGCTTTTGGATGAGAGAGTGACACAACATCCACTAACAAGGTCTGATCTTCCTGCACATGCTTGGAAAAGTGTAGCCATTTATTTCTTTGGGCCCCTAGCGAATGGACATCATCTCATGGTAGTCATTGACGTGTATTCCCATTTTGCTCTGGTGGAGGAGATGTCCTCAACAACACATGCCAAGGTTATTGAGCGACTGTCCATCATCTTTGTAGCATGGGACATCCCAGCCATCCTTAAATCTGACAGTGGTTCACAGTACAATAGCAAGGAATTTCTAACTAGACTCAATGTCAAGCACCAAAATAGCGCACTCTTGTGGCCCCAAGCTAATGGTGTTGTGGAACAATTTATGGGCACCCTAAAGACAGTGATCCAACATGCATCGATGGAGGGAATCGAGATGTCGGGCCTTACGTCAAGCCCTCCATGCCTATTGTTCGTCGACTCACTTCACCACTGGCGAGAGTCCTGCCACCTTGCTGTTTGGGAGAACTGTAAGAACCAAACTACCACAGTGGACCACTGAACGAACTCTGAGTGCTGATTAGGTTTGTGCCACTGACACTGCTCGAAAACGTCAAATGTAATCACATGCTGATCAACGTCGGAGAACTCAGAAACTCGACTTCGATGAGGGTGACTGGGTTCATGTCAAACAAAAACAAGTGGAAAACATCCTACGTTTGCTGCTGAGCCTCTGGAAGTTGTGACTCACAAGGGACACAACAGCGTAAATCCTGGAAAATCCATCACAAGGGATTTGTCACTATTCAGACATCTATCTCGACATTCATCAGCACCTACAATCCCAGATGTGGCTGTCCCACCTGACGGACTAGCTCAAACATCAGCTCCTATACCCTCTGTGTCCACTCAGAATTCATCTCAACTAACTCAGCCCATGTGATCTGCCCGACCAGTATGAGCAACTAGACCACTTACTGAAGAAATGTAATAATGCTGTTTACATCTTCTTATTTTACAAGGGGGAGATGTAGTGTTTCTTGACTGAGTGCAAAGACCCTGCAGTTCTGGGCGGACTCAATGAGAGAATTACGTAACCATTCGAGGAGGTGTTAAGGTGTGGTTATTGTAGCGCTCTAGTGCTCCGAGGGTCTCGGCTGAGCCCCGGAAGCACCTGCACACATTGTATCACTCTCTGGCCAGGCGTGGCCAGAGAGATATAAAATAAACGGGCGGAAGTGGCTCGGCACTTTCCGTCCAGACCAGTAACGTGTCTGCATGTCCCTTTTGTGTATGAGTGTCCCTTGTACATATTGCGACCCCATAGCATACGGGGTCTCCGTCCCCACACTGGCGACGAGGGTGGGATCGGCGTGAATCCCGCCAAAGAAACAGCAGACGGAGACGCCGAATCTCGAAGCGGCCTAACCTATCAGCCCGACACCTGCGCAAGGGACCCAGCGACGAGGAAAGAAAGAAATCGCCTACCGGTAAGCAGCGTATGCCAGAAGCTGCGTGGGGACCGGTACCGGCGACGCTCTGCAGCGGAGCGGGAGCAAACGCTGGGGAGAGGCCCGACCGGCCGACTGGGAAGTGCGCGCATGCGCAAACGAGTGAGGCCGACGCAAGCCTCAAGCCAGCATCGCGGGAGCACGCGAACAGCAGCAAAGCAGCACGCCGGCCCAGCAACGCCAGGGGCTGGAAGTAAGACGCCGATTGAGCGCACATGCAGCGGTCCAAAGGGACAACAAGCCACACGAGGGAGAACTAACAGAAACTTTGCAACAAGCACAAGTCAAACCAATTACCCTCACTAGCATAACCCCAACAAGCACAAGGCAAGCCAAACCTCCGACAAGACAGCAACTAAAGCATGTCACTAACTCAAGGAGGAGCCACAGGAGGAGCCACCGGAAGTGCCCCACAGGGGGCAGTGCCCCCTGTAGCTCAGGCCCCGGCACCCTCAGCGCATGCACAGTTACAGGCACTACCACCCTTCAGCGAGCTAATTGACCCGGGGACAGCAGCGCCCCGATGGGCAGTGTGGTTGGGGCAACTCAACAATTATTTTACAGCCACCCGAGAAAAAGACAATGAGGTGAAGCGATCATTACTTCTCCACTTCGGAGGCACAGAGCTATATAAGTTGTTTAGACACCTCCCCAACACAGGTGCCGCCAATGACTTTGATGCTGCCGTCAACGCACTTAATGCACATTTCGACCCCCAGCTAAACCCCCACTACGAGAGGTTCAAATTCAGACAAGCCAAACAACGTGAAGGAGAAACAATGGACGCCTTTCACGCTCGTCTACGAGATCTGATAAGCACGTGTACCGAGGACGACGAAAAGAAGGAAGTCACGGCACAACTCATCCAGGGCTGTCGAAACAAACATCTGCGAACATTAATTCTAAGACAGCCGAGAATATCCCTCGACGAAATCCTGATCCTTGCTCGGTCCCATGAGCTGTCCGACGCCCGCGCCACCGCGATGGAGGCGGCCCTTAACCCTCACCAGGAAGCGGGAGCTATGATCAAAACAGAACGAGTGGATGCCGTGCGCATGTCAAACCGAGGAAGCAGAGGTCGAGGGCCGACGCGAGCACGACGCCAAACGCCATGCGGTTACTGCGGCAGGGACGAACACACCCAAGATGGCTGCCCAGCACGTGGCAAGACATGTTCCAAATGCGGCACTCCCAACCACTTTGCCAGCGTGTGCAGAGGAGGACCCCGAGGACGGTACCCTTCAGGGAGGCGATCAGCAGCAGGAGCAGTCAAACAACTATCACTAGATGAGCACTCAACGTCACGCTCTACTAAGTCACCCAGATCACGGCAGTCGCAGTACGACGACTCGTCCACAGATGATGAAGACGAGTGCTACTTCGTGTCCTTTGTCAAGGAGCTAAAGAGAAGCCGACGACCACAACCCAAGTGCCAGATACAGATCCACGGTTCGCCAGCAATCGGAGTCATCGACACCGGAGCAACGGTGAATGTGATGGGAGTGCAACATTACAAAGCACTCAATCCAAAACCCACACTCGTTCCCTCCAAAGCCAGGATCTTCACCTATGGCAGTCAGGATCCCCTCCCACTGCGAGGCAAAATGATCGTACAGGTCCGAGCAGAAGACCAGGAAGTCACTACCACGTTCCACGTGATCGACAAGGAGGCCGACCTGCTGGTTGGGAGCAACACGGCAGAGGATCTAGGCCTCATTGCCTTCGCAAACGCCGTGCGGGCGCTGCAAGTTGAAGACATCCTTCTAATGTTCCCCAAACTCTTCACGGGCCTTGGCACCATCAAGCATCCACCCATCAAGCTCCACATAGACCCCACGGTGCAGCCAATCGCACTCAGACACCGGAGAGTGCCATTTCACCTGCGTGACGCAGTTGAACAAGAACTAAACCTGCTTGAAACACAAGGTGTGATCGAGAAAGTTTCCGGACCAACGCCATGGGTGTCCCCCATGGTCATAGCCGAGAAACCGAAGCAACCTGGAAAAATCCGGATTTGCATTGACATGAGGATCCCTAACAAAGCCATTCGCCGTGAACGACACCTCACACCTACAGTCGACGACATCCTGACTGACCTAAACGGCGCCCAGTGGTTTTCCAAACTGGACCTCAATGCCGGATATCACCAGCTGAGGCTAGCTGAGGAAAGCCGATACATCACAACATTCTCGACACACCTTGGGTTGAGACGATACAAGAGGCTGAACTTCGGGATCTCATCTGCAGCTGAGATCTTTCAGAACACTATCAAAGAAATCCTCTCTGGGCTGCATGGAGTGCTGAATGTCAGCGACGATATCCTGATCCATGCCAAGACGAGCGAAGAACACCACCACCGGCTGAAAGCGACGCTACACCGACTGGCACAATATGGCGTAACCCTTCACAAAGACAAGTGTCAATTTTTCAAAAAGTCAATCGAATTTTTCGGCTATGTGTTCGGATCTGAGGGAGTTGCCGTCGACCCACGCAAATCTGTGGCCATCAAGAATGCACCTGCACCTGCCTCTGCGTCGGAAGTGCGCAGTTTCCTGGGAATGGCGCAATACTGTGCGAGATTCATCCCCAACTTAGCCACGATTGCGGAGCCACTTAGAAACCTCACGAAAAAGGAGAGCGCATGGCGATGGACAGAACTCGAAGCTAATGCATTCGATCAAATAAAAACTGCGCTGCTAGACAGCACCACGATGGCCTACTTTGACACCTCCAAACCCACCGAAATAGTGGTGGACGCCAGCCCGGTTGGCCTAGGTGCTCTAATATCTCAAGAAACCGAGCCAGGCACATGGTCGCCGCTAGCATTTGCGAGCAAAGCACTGACCTCGACTGAATCGAGGTACTCACAGGTCGAGCGAGAGGCCCTGGCAGTAAAGTGGGCGTGTGGCCATTTCCACTTGTACATCTCAGGACACCCGTTCCGTATGGTAACAGACCACCAGCCGTTGCTACCCCTATTCAAGGGCACCGCTCCTCATCCACCACCAAGGATAGAACGCTGGGCAATCCAGGTGCAGCAGTACCAAATGGACCTCGTTTACCGTCCAGGGGCCAAGAACCCCGCAGACTTCTTGTCTAGGCATCCCGGACCGGAGGAAGGCCGACACGCGGAGGCGGAAGGCCCCACTGAAGAGTTTGTAGATATGCTGTCAGCTGCCTCGTGCCCTCAGGCCCTCACAGCAGATGCCATAGTCCCAGAGTATGGGCGCGACGTGGTCGTTCAGCGGGTGGCGGATGCCATACAGTCGGGCTCCTGGGAGAACTTCCTGCGAAATGTCGGCACTTGGAGCGAGGAAGACCGTACACGCCTGTCACAATTCTGGAGAGTAAGGCATGACCTAAGTCAAGCAAACAATGGCCTTATCCTCAGGGGCCACCGGGTGATCATCCCCAAGTCGCTTCAGGAAAGGGCGACCATCTTAGCGCATGAGGGCCACCAGGGTACCCGCCGGATGAAGGCCAGGATGAGGGAGAAGGTCTGGTTCCCGAACCTCGAAGAAGCCGTTGATACCGTGGTGCGTCAGTGCCGAGCATGCCAGATTACCAGCTCCGCGGACACTCCCGCGCCCATCATCACAGAGGAACACGCCCCGTCACCATGGTCGTGGCTCAGCTTAGACTTCGGAAGCTTCCCGGATGGGAGAGTCACAGTCGTACTAATTGATAACTACACAAAGTACCCTATTGTAGACATTGCCACCTCAACCAGTTTTGCCAACATCCGACCACTTTTGAGCAAGTCCTTTGCTATGTTCGGAATTCCGCTTGTCATCAAGACGGACAATGGGCCCCCATTCCAGGGAAGTGAGTTCCGAGAGTTCCTCCACAGCCTGGGCATCCGGCACCACCGAATCACGCCCCAATGGCCCCAGGCAAACGGGGAGGTGGAGCGGTTCATGAGGACAACCAACAAAATCCTGCGAATTGCCACCGCTGAGGGCAAAGACCCAGAGGAAGCGCTTCAACTGTTTCTACGGGAGTACAGAAGCACACCCCACAGCACCACGGACCAGTCACCGTGGGCTTTGATGTTTGCCGGACCAAGAAGGGACCTTCTCCCCATGGCAGACAACTGGACACCGACACCATACTCCCCTGGGCGCACTCAGGAACGGCGAAGACGAACGAACGAAAAAGCAAGCCACAAGAGACGTGCCCAGTCTCGTAATGTAATACCAGGTGAGACTGTACTTATCCGGACCAGAAGACCAGGAGGAAAATTCACTACAATGTTTGAACCTGAGCCGTGGGTTGTCAAGGAAACGCGGGGTACCGCAGTCACAGCTCGCCGTGACGGAGAGGAAGTAACGAGGAATGTCTCCTGGTTCAAGCAAATACCGGCTGCTCGACAGTGCAACCCTGACCGAGCAGAGCCAGCAGGAAACGAGTCTGGGAGCGGGGCTGGAATGGCCACTGATGAGACCACGCCCCTGAACACTACAGACCAAGGCGAAGCAAGCATCTCAACATCCAGCCCAAGAGCTGATCAGGTACCAGCCCGAGGACGATGGAGGTATGATCTGAGACCTAACCCAAGGCCGAGCCAGCGGCTAGCTGACTTCAGCTGCTGAACTATATATACTTTTGTTTTCTATCCAAGTTTCAAAAATCCAAGTTGGGAAGGGATGTAGCGCTCTAGTGCTCCGAGGGTCTCGGCTGAGCCCCGGAAGCACCTGCACACATTGTATCACTCTCTGGCCAGGCGTGGCCAGAGAGATATAAAATAAACGGGCGGAAGTGGCTCGGCACTTTCCGTCCAGACCAGTAACGTGTCTGCATGTCCCTTTTGTGTATGAGTGTCCCTTGTACATATTGCGACCCCATAGCATACGGGGTCTCCGTCCCCACAGTTATTACCGGTTAGGAAATATTGAGAAGTTCAGCCGAATGTCATGCGGAGGAATAAAGAGATTTGTTACGAGCTCCGTGTGTGGGCTGTTCGTTTTGCGTGGTACCTGGTCACAATTTCATATTGTGTTATTGTAATAGAATCATTTCACTTTATTCCGTTTTTTTTTTTATATTGAACGTTTTAATAGATACAACGCTGGTCATTTGAAATCAGTACGAGAACAGATACTTTCTTTATACATCGTGATTGTGTCTTTAAATATAATTTACGTGTAAACCATTTGGTTTGTCTATTTGTTCAACTGCGCAGACTGGGGACTTGGGTGAGGTATTATTAGTTTAGTATCTTCAGCTTCCATCAATTCAACTGTCATTCCAGAAACGGAGCAGCAGAGGGAGCAATTGTAGCAGCAATGTTCTCTTCTTTCAGCTCTGACACGGTTGTGTTCAAATTCATATTTAAGTAGAAAGCGCTTTTCTGGAATATATGTCCTAGCTAGCAGTGGCACATTTGGAAAATGTAATCATTGTGCAACACAAGCGATGTGAGATATAACGCCCTCCCACCGTGACGAACAAGTGTTTAGAAAATGTTCCAAATTCCGTGGTCGCCTGCATTCTAAATGACATTGTCACTTCCAGTTGCATAATAGTGTGCCTGATTCATAAATCAACAGAGTATAACGTATAAATCAAGAACCGAAAATAAAACGCAAGACCAGCAACTTCTACTACCTAGTTCATATGCAAGTCCACTTGATCCAAATTACATTTCTCTATCTCGGCTGCAATGCCTGGTGAACAATCGTTTACAGTACCCAAACTTGCATATAAAACGTTCCTAAAAAATGGAGCGGTTTAAACATGCAAGAATAACGTAACTATATATTAAAAGGTGAACATGTTTATCAAATGACAATGAAAATATAAGCCAGGGTTAGGCTTGTATACAGCAAAAAAGAATATAAAGGCCTCCGATCAAATGAAGTTCACTTAAATCAATGGAAGTATAAGCAAGAATTGACCCACCGCAGAAGTCTTTATGTTTAAACAAGCACTTCCAAAGTAAATAGGTCGCTGAAAGTTTAACCCAAATGTATTTACTTTGACTGGGCATGCCATGGGAGCAAGCATTGCCACACTAATAACCATGTTTGTTCTTTGCCCCTGAAAAGACCATGATTGTAATAGTAGAATACACAAAATCTTTCCGGCAAATGTGACATTTGCTTGCCCGTACACGTTTAAATAGCTGCAATGGGCGTGTTCTAGATGTAAGCTTTCAGTGCCAGACGCTGTAACTAAAGTTGTCTAGAGTCAGATGCAAGTTATTGCTGGGGAAGCCTGTTGGACTGTAGGCCATTACTGGGGTCCTTCGAGTCAGACCCAGGTCCTTTCTGTAGCAGGCCGTAAGACTGTAGGCCATTCCTGGGGTCCTTTGAGGCAGACCCAGGTCCTTTCTGTAGCAGGCCGTAAGACTGTAGGCCATTCCTGGGGTCCTTTGAGGCAGACCCAGGTCCTTTCTGCAGCAGGCCGTAGTACTGTAGGCCATTCCTGGGGTCCTTTGAGGCAGACCCATGTCCTTTCTGCAGCAGGCCGTAGTACTGTAGGCCATTCCTGGGGTCCTTTGAGGCAGACCCATGTCCTTTCTGTAGCAGGCCGTAGTACTGTAGCCATTACTAAAGATCTGTTTAGTCAGACATAACTTAGGCTATCAACTGGTTAGTTGGACCATAAACTGAGAATGGTGCAACTCTCTAGTGGTATGCCATCTCTATTTAGAACTGAAACGATTACTTGCTATGAGGCATGTCGCAGCACGTTCCAAGTGAACAGTAACAAGTAACGTGCGAGTAGCAATGAAAAAAACAATGTTTAAGGCAATTATGCTCCTATGCCAAACTCAAATCAGTGAAAGTTACGCCCCTGCCGCATACTACAATGGTTGCATGCTGCAACAGGCTAGTAAAGTCTTACTACAGCGCAAGAGTCCATTTCTGTAAATCCAGTGGACTATTGTTTAAGCCCCCAGAGACTATACTTTCCAAACTGTTTAAGACTTTAACACTCTTCTATTCCTCTGTGGTAGCGGGAAACCAAACGCCTGTGCAATAAAAAGCAAATCTAAAGACACAAAGAAAAACAGGCACATGTAATAAGATCAATAAACATATGACAGTTTGAATACCAAGGGGGGCAGAAAGCACAGTAGACACCAGGGACTATTTTTAAAATGGGCACAGTCTTTCCCCCCCCCCTGGGGGGGCAGATGGTGGTTATTACACATCATCTGCCCTCCAGGTGGGGGATGAAAGCCCACTAGGCACCAGGGATATGTTTATGGGCAAGCTAAGGAGTGACCCCATGGTCAAGGGTCACTCCCCTTTTTTCAGGTACACATTTTTGCCATTTCTACCCCCCTTGGGGGCAGATCAGTGATCTTTTAGCCTAAAAATGTATTAACCCCTTGGGTGCTCAGGACGAGCTGAGCTCGTCATGGCACACCGTGCTCGTGTGCTCATGACGAGCCCAGCTCTTCATGACACCCAGCACCGGAAATCCCTCTGGTGCGGGCACCAGAGGGATTCCCTTTTCTCCCCAAAGCCTCGGGAGCTTCCCCAGCTCCCGAGGGCCCCCCCTGTTTACCCAGAAATGACGATCAGCGAGCATGTCACACTGACGTAATTTCAGTGAAACCAAAACTGAAATGAGCCAAGAGGCTCATTTCATTTTCCGTTTTGATGTGCTCAGGGGGCTATCTCAGCCCATTGAGCATGTAGTAACTCAGGAGAGGTATAGTTGGAAAGCCCTCAGGGGGGCGGAGGGAGGGGGGGCTAAAGGTCCACTAGGCGCCAGGATTTTTTGGGGGCTTATTTTAATTAGGGTGGGGGCTGCCCAAAACGGGCATGTCAATCACCCCATCCCCACCCCCAACAATGAGGGGGAAGATGGGGGCAGTTGCTCAAAATTTTCCAGTGGGCAAAAAGCCCACTAGACGCCAATGATTACGCTGTCTTTTTTGTGTGCGCGGGTGGGGGCTGCCCAGAATGGACATACCAATGCCCCCACCTTCCAAACAAATAGCCACAGCGTTTCTGACCCCCTTGGGGGCAAAACAGGGTGACATCAAAATTGCCTATCTCAAAGCCACCTGGGGGGGTCATCTGGAGTTTTGGCCCCATGCTCGGCAGCCATCTAGGGAAACCAACCAATCCCACACATTTCTGAAAAGTAGATACCCAGGGGCTTCCAAGGAGGTATGGCTTGTGTGGATCCGCCAACGTTTCCTTAACCAGAATCCCCTGTAAACCTCCATTTTAGCAGAAAACAATCACTTTTTTCAGACATTTTTGTGTGGAAAAGTGTGGCATCGCTGGGCTCACACAAATTTCCTACCACCCACGTTTCCACGGGTCTCCCGATAAAAATGATGCCTCACTCGTGTGGGAGGCCCAAGTACCCGCGACAGGCAAGGGCTCAAAACATTTTTTGATAGGCAATGTTGATGTTGCCTCAATGTTTTTGGCCCTTGCCTGTCGCAGGTACTTGTGCCTCCCACACAAGTGATTCAGAAAAGGGGGTGGTGATGAACAGAGTGTCTGAATTAAGCAGACCACTCTTACCCAGTCCAAAGATCAGGGCTTGATCCATCACCGTTATTTAGCTCACTGCCCCATCCCAGCTCAGAACCTGGCTATATGCAAATTAGTCTGTCCCTGGCCCAGTGCATCATGGGAACAGGGCAGACCAAACTACCAAGCCAATTCTTCACCAGAAAGGAGACAAGCATCCGGGGACCAAAGTTTCAAAGTTTCAAAGTTTTTTATTTTTGTTTCGGTACTCTTTCGAGGACCACAAAATTGTATAAAAGAAAATACATTCTGCATTTATAAACAAATTAATACATTTTCAAAGTTATTTTAAAAAATTTATAAATCTTATTGCAAACATACTCGTTAGGAGGCTTAACACATACAGAGATGAAGTCCCTTGAATTAGTGGTCCGACAGGACCGATGTATCGGCTCCAAACATGATAACCTAGCGGTGACAACGACATTATTCGGACATATAAAGAGCATATGCTCTAAGTTCTGTTTACCCCCAAAACACAGGTTGCATTGTGAACTACTCTTTATATTCCAGGAAGAGGTAAAAGATAATAAAGGGAGTATGCCCAAACGTAGCATCATGATCGTGCGCCTTACTCCATGGGTAAGTGTATATTCCAAATAAGGCAATTTTTGCTTATATTCTTGGGAATCAGCATAAGATTTATACATAGCTAATTTTGTGCAGTGTGACTGATCAAGCACATAACTCAATTTTGGTGAAAAGTTTTTCAGAAACAGCTTGAGATGTGCGGGTGTCCAAGATAATAACATTTCTGCACTTATTTCTGCGAAACGGAAAGCTTCATTCAAATTTTTAACAAATATAGAGTCCTTGGTCTCCTCACTAAAGCACTCAATTTTTAGCAGATAACGAAGGGTACCTTCTTTGGAATGAAGAAGGTTATAGGCCCACCTAATGAGGCTTGCTATAGATATTGCAAATGCACTTGTAATCGCACATTCCAGTCTGAGTGCCTGTACTGGAGTTGAGTTAGAAACTTTTAATAGCTTTTTTAGGATTTTCCCTTCGTTCAAGTCCATATAACTCCATTCTTTTAGGGGAATATGTTCAGAGGCGTAAGATAAAACCGGGGAGATCTTGGCTCTATAAATTTTTATTAAGGCTGAAAAGTGCCTACTTCCGGTATTTGCGTATAAGCGCGATATTGCCCCCGCATGTAACTCACATTTCCTTTTTAAATGGATAATCTGTTTACTATTGCTCATGTTGTGTGAGAATATTCTTCCGAGATAGGTATATTCCTTTGTCTGTTCCAAGGACTCCTCTCCCATTTTCCATTGGTACTTCACATCTTTCTTTAACTTTGTAAATGCTACTACTTTAGTTTTACTTATATTAGGGATTAAAAAGTGATCTTTTGAGTAGTTATTTAATATGACTAGAAGATTTTGAAGACCAAAGGGTGTCAAATCGAACAAGACTATATCGTCCGCGTACAGCAAACAATGTATCCGTTGGGCTGCCATTTTCGGTGGAGTACTTTGCCCTTGTTGTAGATGGAATGGCAGGTCACTCAAATAAAGGGAGAATAAGAGCGGAGCCAGAAGACACCCTTGTTTTAGTCCATTGTGTGTATGTATTATTTTTGTCAGGCCCTTCTCTCCCCCCATTTGGACTCTGCACCAGGTTTCACTATGTAAGTTCACGATTAGTTGTAGCAGAGTTTCAGGGATACCCATTTTTCTTAATTTCATCCATAGCGTCGGCCTGTCGACCCTATCGAACGCTGTAGAATAGTCGATGAAGGCTGCGTATATTGGTTGGGATTTGCCTTTTACATATTTGTCTAATAAAAATTGGAAGGTAGCTATATTGTCAGTAACTGAATGGTTCGACCGGAACCCTGCCTGGAACATAGGGATTAATCCCTTCGAGAATGCCCAATGTTTCAGTCGGTCTAATATTTCCGCCGCAAAGATCTTTCCGCCAGCATCCATTAAAGCAATTTGTCTGTAATTTCCAGCTATACTCCGTTTTCCTTTTTTGTATACTGGAATTATTATACTTCCTTTCCACGATTTTGGAATATTTCCAGAGTCGAATACATAGTTGAATAATGGAGCTAGCATCTGACCCCACGCGTTTTTGTCAATCTGATAAACCTTAATCGGGATCTGGTCAGGACCTGATGCGCCCGTACTTCTTGCCTTTTTAATGTTCAATGCAATTGACATTGCCGATGCCCTGGAGAGTTTTGTGTCCTTGATTATCTTTTTTTGTTCGATGTCCTTTCTCACTCGGGTATTTGTATTGGGTTTATATAAATCATTTAAAAATTTGCCCCAGTCTTCTTCTGAGACAGGAATTGCTTCAAGCTTCTTTTTTGACCCTGTCATCTTGGCTATCAAAGACCAATATTTTCGTTGATTGCATTGTCTCGCTGCAATTTGGATATCAATCCAATTACGGTCATGCTTCAACCTTTCTTGAGTAGCCCGTTGTCTGCGGATTTGATTCTTCAATTTATTTATTTCAGCTTTATATGTTGACGATTTACTCAGGTACTGAGCACGGATCATCCTATTTAGCTTTTTTACAGTAGGTTGATTAAAATTTTTATATTTGCTGGCACTCTTTCTTTGCCTTGATCTATCCTGTTTTGATTTACTTAGTATAGCTTGTTTGAGTTCATTTAATACAATTTCATAATTCATAATTGGATTTTCTGAATGAGAAGAAGTTAACAGTTGGAGTTGTGTGATGAGTTTATTTAAATAGTCTAAATTTTCAGCATCCCAAAAGATCCGACGTTGGACATGATTTACCACTGTTTTGGATTTACTAAATATCAAATCGTTCTTAAAGGTGTTCTGTGGCTTCCAGAATGTTGTTAGGCGAAGAAGAGCATGATCACTTTCCTCATAGAACTTGATAGATAGTTGTGAAATTTGTTCTTTTAACTCATTCCCGCATATAATATAATCCAGAATAGAGGGAGCTCCATTACCTCGCCTAGTAAATGAAGCTGGCTTGTCTCCGTTGGTATTTCCGTTTAATATTGTCCCGTTTATACTTAAAAGGAACGATAATAATAATCTTCCTCTTTTATCAGCCTTTGCTCCTACCGGGAATTGCGGGAGCGATATTTCCAATGATTCCTCGTTAAATAATGTAGACCATTTCTTTAGTTCACTGTTAGATATTTTGGCGTTTAGGTCACCCATGATGATATACTGTGGATGATGATGATCTTCGAGGATATTGGATATAGTCTCTAAGAGATGATCAAACAAGGGATCATGATTTTTACTTGGTGGTGCGTAGATGTTAAAAAGTAGTATTTTATTTAGAGCAGCAGCTGGATATAGTTTAAGTTGTATTTTGATACATTGCAAGTTATGCGAGTAGGTATCGATTAATTCTTGTGACCAAGAGTAGTCTTCTTTCAGCAGGATTGCCATACCTCCTTTCGCATGACCCCTTTTAGATTTATTTGCTGGGTTTTCGTAAACATAATAACCTTTTTGTGTAAAGGGGGTGGTAAACCATGTTTCCTGCAGAACAAGAATGTCTGGATTATCTTTTATTGCTTCAGTCATTTTATTCTTGGTTTTCCCGGCTATATTCCATATTGATAGTTTCAAACCATCGCTAAACTTGACATTGTTGCTCGTTGTCCATTTTTTTACTATTTAGTACTTCTGGTAACCACGACCAGGATAGTATGTTATTCCTTTGTCCTTTAGAATTAATTGTCCGGGACCAAACCGACCTTTCACCTTGTGTTACTTGAATTTTTAATATATCAGTTCTCGTATTGTTTGAGTTGTATTCCTTCCTTTCTGGACCATATTTATTTTCAGTGTGCAATTGTCTAATTGCTACTGTGTTTTGTAAGTTAGTTTTGATGTCAGGAATAGAGATTACATCATATCCATGTTTTTGTAAAATTTCCTTCTCTCTTAGTATTATTCCGGGAAGAATTGGAGAGAAAAATAACACTTGTGCAAATTTCATGTTTTCTTTTTTTGGAAAACGTACTAAGTCTATTTCTTTACTAGTCAGACTCTTTAAAGAAGGTATTTCTTGAATTAGATTAACAATTCTTCCTCGATTAAGCGGAACATTATCCATGGGAAACAGTTCCTCAATTGTTAAGTATTTAGATTGATAACCATCCCCTAGCCAAGTTTTTTGGTCTTGTAGATCTTTTGTATTAATGGTATTATACTCTGTTAATTCGCTTACTGTTGGCGGGCAGTATTCTTCTGCTATTGGATTCAAAGGCTTCGCCAGCATTGTAGGTTCAATAGATGGAGTATTCACCAAATTAACAGAGGTATGTTTTTGAGATTTGAGTTTGTTCCCTTTTTTCTTTTGGATTCTTCTCAGAGGACGCCCTCGGATTTTCTTTCCCTTATGTACCTTCACTTCTTTGTTTTTTATAGTTTTTCCCGTCTGTTTTATTTCATTTTCCACGTTATTCTTTTCTGGGATTATTTTAGTTTCAGAGAATATCGCACATTGGACTTTCTCAGTTTCTTTATTTGAAAAGATTGGATAATGCTTTGTATTAATTTCAGACGGATAATCCTTTTCTTCTCTGAAGAGTTTCTTCAGGGAGTAGATTATAGGAGTTTTTACTTTTATTCGTCGTTCCTTAGAATCAGTCCCATTTTTTTTCGCATCTGATGTTTGCGTACTTGCGTTTTGCATTTTTTGGGGTCTCATACTTTTTTTACAACCATCTTCAGACTGCGCTGAGATAGCCATTTCTGGTTTATCGGATAGATCCTTAAATAATGTTTTCTTCTTTTTTTCCTCCACCAGAAATTTGAGAATACCTATCTGAACGTCCAAGGTATCATCTGAGTTGGCTAGAATTTGACCTAAATGAGTGAGAACAGATTCCAGGATTTCCTGAAGTGTAAATAGAGCTTTAGACAGCGGAGGTGTGGTAGCTGCCTGGGTTAGGTTAGAAAAACAAAGGTCAGTAAGTTTAGTTTGATTAATATATAGTTTAGAAGATTTTTCTGGGGAACTGGTAAGTGGTTGATTATGCCTTAAGGGAGTCTCAGATTTCTGGACATCGATCTTCGCTGTATTACTTACTAAGTCCTCCTTGGCTAATCCATCATCATGCAATTCAATTGGAGTTGTTTGAAACATCTCTATATTTGAATGATTATGCTCTTCCAAAGGGAAGATCCTAGATAGGTCAATCTCTGGATTTGATAGTAACTGATTTTGGTCAATTGGTTCAAGTAGTTGTATTGACTGATGTTCACACTTGTTAATTGGGAGATTTTGCTTTTTTCCTTCTTCTAAGAGTGACTGAGAAGTGTGGTTTTTCTCTGAGAGAGTAGAAAAGTATTTGGTTATTGCCGGTGTATTGGAAATTTGTCCTGGTTTTATTGATTTATCTACACAGTTTCTAATAGCTGCATCAGTTCCCATGCGTTTCATATAAATGGTTCTTGATCGCAGTTTTTTTAGTGCCATCATTTAGAAGTTTATAATCCAGGTAATCTGGTGGTCCTAATCTCTTAAATTCCGAGTTAGTGGGGTGGCCCGTCCCGTCCTCGGTCGTCCTCGGACGGCCACAGACGGCCCGCCCTTTGCCCGGGCTTAGCCCGGCGTCCCGCTAAGCGTCCCGCTAAGCGTCAGGTGATTATATTAATAGGAGGAGCTTGGGGCGGGAAGAGACTCCAGGTGCGCTCTGTTGGTCAAGCGCTGCAGCCTGGGTCTCGCAGTCCCAGCCCCTGTGGTAGAACAGCCTCACAAGCGGTTTCAATTCCTTCCTGGACTCTTGGTCAGCAAACAAGCAAAGGAGCAGTCAGATGCTCTAAAACACAAAGGCAAAGTACAGCTACGAGCGGCACCCGCGAGTTGTTGAGGAAGTGGGCAGCCAATCACAGGCCGCTCTTGAGCAAACAGCCAATCAGTGAGGAGCAGGGGCGGGAAGAGACTCCAGGTGCGCTCTGTTGGTCAAGCGCTGCAGCCTGGGTCTCGCAGTCCCAGCCCCTGTGGTAGAACAGCCTCACAAGCGGTTTCAATTCCTTCCTGGACTCTTGGTCAGCAAACAAGCAAAGGAGCAGTCAGATGCTCTAAAACACAAAGGCAAAGTACAGCTACGAGCGGCACCCGCGAAGCGGGGGCCGCGAGTTGTTGAGGAAGTGGGCAGCCAATCACAGGCCGCTCTTGAGCAAACAGCCAATCAGTGAGGAGCAGGGGCGGGAAGAGACTCCAGGTGCGCTCTGTTGGTCAAGCGCTGCAGCCTGGGTCTCGCAGTCCCAGCCCCTGTGGTAGAACAGCCTCACAAGCGGTTTCAATTCCTTCCTGGACTCTTGGTCAGCAAACAAGCAAAGGAGCAGTCAGATGCTCTAAAACACAAAGGCAAAGTACAGCTACGAGCGGCCAGTTTCTGGCATTTCAGCCGTCGTCGGCCCGGCTTGCTTGAATCCTGATGGAGCAGTGAGCAAGGGACTCATGTCTGAGTATACCCTGCCACACCTATACTGGCCAAAAACGATTCAGAAAAGGGGGTGGTGATGAACAGAGTGTCTGAATTAAGCAGACCACTCTTACCCAGTCCAAAGATCAGGGCTTGATCCATCACCGTTATTTAGCTCACTGCCCCATCCCAGCTCAGAACCTGGCTATATGCAAATTAGTCTGTCCCTGGCCCAGTGCATCATGGGAACAGGGCAGACCAAACTACCAAGCCAATTCTTCACCAGAAAGGAGACAAGCTTCCGGGGACCGGTTTCTGGCATTTCAGCCGTCGTCGGCCCGGCTTGCTTGAATCCTGATAGAGCAGAAAACAGGAACAGACTAATTTGCATATAGCCAGGTTCTGAACTGGGATGGGGCAGTGAGCTAAAAAACGGTGTTGGATCTAGCCCTGATCTCTTGACTGGGTGAGAGTATTCTGCTTAATTCAGAAACTCTGTCCATCACCACCCCTTGTTAAATATCCCACACAAGTGAGGCACCAAACTGATTTTTTCAGCTAAAATTGAGGTTTGCAAGGGATTCTGGGTAAGGAAACTTTAGGAGACCCACACAAGCAATACCTCCTTGGAAGCCCCCGGGTGTCTACTTTTCAGAAATATATAGATTTGATAGATTTCCATAAATAGCCGCCGAACACGGGGCCAAAAACCCAGGTGACCCTCACCCCCCCCATGCAAAGCCAGGTGGTTTTGAGATAGACAATTTTGATGTCGCCTCACTTCGTTTTTGGCCTTTGCCTGTCGCGGGTACTTGGGCCCCCCACGCAAGTGAGGCACCATTTTTATCGGGAGACCTGGGGAAATGCTGGGTGGTAGGAAATTTGTGTGAGCCCGGTGATGTCACACTTTCCCACACAAAAATGTGTGAAAAAAGTGATTTTTTTTCCGGCTACAATTGAGGTTTGTAAGGGATTCTTGGTAAGGAAACATTGGGGGATCCACGCAATCCATACCTCTTTGGAAGCCCCCGGTTGTTTAGTTTTCAGAAATGTGTGGGTTTGGTAGGTTTTCCTTGATGGCCGCCGAGCACGGGGCCAATAACTCGGGTGACTCCCCTTGCAAAACCAGGTAGTTTTGAGATAGGCAATTTTGATGTCACCTCACTATGTTTTGGGCCCTTGCCTGTCGCGGGTACTTGGGCCTCCCACACAAGTGAGGCACCATTTTTATTGGGAGACCTGGGGAAATGCTGTGTGGTAGAAAATTTGTGTGAGCCCAGTGATGCCACACTTTCCCACACAAAAATGTCTGAAAAAAGTGCATTTTTCAGCTAGAATTTAGGTTTGCAGGGGATTCTGGGTAAGGAAACATTGGGCGATCCATGCAAGCCATATCTCCTTGGAAGCCCCCGGGTGTCTACTTTTCAGAAATGTGTGGGTCTGGTATGTTACCCTAGGTGCCGGCAGAGCTAGGGTTCACAAACTACTGCTAGGCACTTTGCCAAAAAAGGGTCATTATTCACAGCGAAATTGAGGTATGACCACGTTGTGTTTTGCAGTTTCCTGTCGCACGCACTAGGCCAACCCACACAAGTGAGGTAGAATGTTTCTCGTAAGACTTTGGGAAACGCGGGTCAAGTGGAAAATTGTGGAGCCACACATTCCAGAACTTTCCACCACAGAAATATGGGGAAATCAGTTTTTTTGACATTTTTTAGGTTTGCAAGGGATTTTGGGTAACAGAACCTGGTAGGGGGCAGTCAAGTCACCCCATTCTTTATTCCCCTGGGTGTCTAGTTTTTAAAAATGTATAGTTTTGCTAGGTTTCCTTATGTGTCGGCAGAGCTAAGCTTCAAAAACTACAGCTAGGCACTTTGCCAAAACAGAGTTATTTTTCACTGCGAAATTGAGGTGTGACCACGTTGTGTTTTGCGCTGTTTCCTGTCGCAGGCATTAGGCCGACCCACACAAGTGTTACCATTTTTCTCATAAGACTTTGGGGAACGCGGGGTGGGTGGAAATTTGTGGATCCACACAGATTTCACGACTTTCCACAACAAAAATGTGGGGAAAATGTGGTGTTTTTGACAATTTTTTAGGTTTGCAAGTGATTCTGGGTAACAGAACCTGGCGGGAGGCAGTCAAGTCACCCCATTCTGGATTTCCCTGGGTGTCTAGTTTTCAAAAATGCATAGGTTTGCTTGGTTTTCCTAGGTGCCGGCAGAGCTGGTGTTCAAAAACTACAGCGTGACACCGCAAAAAAAGGGTACATTTTCATTGTGAAAATGTGGTGTGTTCACGTTGGGTTTTGAGCCATTTCCTGACGTGGGCACTCTGCCTACCCACAGAAGTGAGGTACCATTTTTATCAGGAGACTTAGGGTAATTCAGATTTGTAAAGCAACTGTTATTAACTATTGATTTTTGTTGCATTTCTGCCTTCCAAATGAAAGACATTGTGTAAAAAAGAAGTCATTTTGAAAAATGACCGATAATTCTCATACTAGTATGAGTATTCCCAATTTCGAAAATGTGAAAATATCTACTGTTTCTAAACTATATAATTTGTTCCCATTTCAGAAATACATAGTGTCTTTTATACCGATTTTTCCATGTATACATTTTCCCACAATAATTGCTATATACTCGGTACATAATAAAAAGCCATTGCAAATTGCTGCTCAGTTTGACTCTGGGTTCGTCTGGTTCTTGGTGAATCTACACGTCCTATATATTCCCACAACCAGGAAGGTCCAGCGGATGTAACAGTATATTGCTTTCAATGAGTTGTCATAATTACAAGAAGTTACAGGTGAAAACGTTGACACAAAAGGCTGTTTTTTTCAACTTTAGACTAATTTTCAATTTTTACTATATTTAACTGTTAGTTTCTATAAAGAAATCTTGATGGATCTACATAAATGACCCCTTGCTGAATTCAGAATTCAGTCTACTTTTCGAAAATGTATAGCTTTACAGTATCCATTATTGCTTAAGCACCCATTTCTACCATTAACTGGAAGGATGTTGAAAGCACAAAAAATAGCAAAAATAGGCTATGTCCCAGAAAAATGCCAAAACTGTGTAAAAAAATGTAGGTTTTCTGACAAAAGTCTGTCATTCCCTAAAAGCTGGGAAAATGGTGATTTCAGCCCCACAAATCCTTATTTGATAACATTTGCGGGTATGGGGTCCCTGGGGTACAAGGAGCCCGGGAGGGGGGCCCCCACCCCAAAATGTTATTAAAAATAAAAAAACAAAGGCCAGCCCTGGGGGATGGGGTCCCCCGGGGCCATAAGTGGCCTGAGGAGGGGGGCAACGCAGCCCCCCCTCCAAAACAATTTAAAAAAAAGGCTATGCCCCGGGGGATGGGGTCCCCAGGGTCGAATAAGGCTTCGTGAGGGGGGCCACGTGGCCCCCTTCCAAATTTATTTATATAAAAAAAATAGGGGCCAGGCCTTGGGGGATGGAGTTCACAGGGGCCAATAAATTAGAAAAAAGAAGGGGGCCACACAGCCCCCTACTTAAAAAATAAATAAATAAAAGACCAGGAACCATGCCAGAGGCGACCCCCCCTCCTTGTAGCATTCTGCAGACGCACCCCCTGGTGCGTTTGCAGATGGGGAACAAATTCCCCTTAAATACTGGGGGGTCCCCTGGGCCAAACTAGCCCACCAGGTACCTCGAGTATGCGTCAGGGAGCTGCATTGCAGGGAGGTGTCCAGAGGCCACCCCCCTTTATACACCTCTCTGCAACACAGTTCTGTGGCTCTTAATGGTGACCCTCAGGATTCAAGTGGAGTTAATCCCCCAACTTAAAACGCATGCCACAGGGCGCGTTTGCACAGTGGTGAAGGGAGGGGGCGGGGGCGGGGCCTGAGGTGACATGTCTGCAAACATGCCCTGTGGCGTATTTTTAGTTGTGGAATTAATTCCTCTTCAATCCTGAGGGTCCCTGGGGGCCAACTAGCCCACCAAGTACCTCCAGTAAGTGCCACGGAGCTGCGTTGCAGAGTGTTGTAAAAAGGGGCGTGGCCTCTGAACACCTCTCTGCAACGCAGCTCACTGGCGCATACTGGAGGTACTTGGAGGGCTAATTGGTGCCCAGGGACCCTCAGGATTGAGGAGGAATTAATTCTTCAACTTAAAACAAGCCACAGGGTGTGTTTGCAGACATGTCACCTCAGGCCACGCCCCCTTCACCGTTGTGCAAATGCGTCCCGTGGCGAGTTGTAAGTTGGGGAATTAATTCTCTTTCAATACGGAGGGTCCCTGAGGGCCAACTAGACCAACAGGTATCTCCAGTATGCGCCAGGGAGCTGCGTTGCAGACAGGTGTTCAGAGGCCATACACCTTTTTACACCTCTCTACAACGCAGCTCTGTGGCGCTTACTGGAGGTACCTAGTGGGCTAGTTTGACCCTAGGGACCCTTAGGCTTCAAGGGCACTTAATCTCTCAACTTAGAATGGCCACAAGGCGCGTTTACAAAGTGGTGAAGGGACGGGACGGGCTTGAGGTGACTTGTGCAAACACGCCCTGTTTTGCGTTTTAAATTGGGTAAATAATTCCCCTTCAATCCTGAGGGACCCTGGGGGCCATCTAGCCCACCAGGTGCTTCCCGTAAGCACCACTGCGCTGCGTTGCAGAGAGGTGGTGCAGGTCGTGCCCCTTTTTATACCTTTCTGCAATGGTGCTTACTGGAGGTACCAAGTGGGCTAATTTGCCCCTAGGGACTCTCGGGATTCAAGGGGACTTTATCTCCCAACTTAAAACAGACACGGGCGTGTTTACACAGTGGTGAAGGGAGGGGACGGGGCCTGAGGTGACGTGTGCAAACACGTCCTGTGGCGCGGTTTAAGTTGGGGAAATAATTCCCCTTCAAACCTGAGGGACCCTGGGGGCCAACTAGCCCACCAGGTGCTTCCAGTAAGCGCCACTGCGCTGCGTTGCAGAGAGGTGGTCCAAGCCGTGTGCCTTTTTACACCTCTGTGCAACACAGCTCTGTGGCGCTTAGTGGAGGTATCTAGTGGGCTAGTTAGATCCTAGAGACCCTCAGGATTGAAGGGGACTTAATCTCCCAAATTAAAACGGCAACAGGGCGTGTTTACACAGTGGTGAAGGGAGAGGATGGAGCCTGAGGTGACGTGTGCAAACACGCCCTGTGGCAAGTTTTAAGTTGGGGAAATAATTCCCCTTAAATCCTGAGGGCCCCTGGGGGCCAACTAGCCCACCAGGTGCTTCCAGTAAGCGCTACTGCGCTGCGTTGCAGAGAAGTGGTCCAGGCCGGGCCCCTTTTTACACCTCTGCAACACAGCTCTGTGGCGCTACCTGGTGGGCTAGTTGGACCCAAGGGACACTTAGGATTCAAGGGGACTGTATCCTCCAAATTAACAAGCCACAGGGTGTGTTTGCACACGTCACCTCAACACCCCCTCCCTCCACCATTGTGTAAACATGCCCTGTGGTGCGTTTTAAGAGGTAATTTTAATCCCCCTGCCCTATTATGTACTAGGGGCTTACAGAGGAGGCCATGGTAATCACAGGGGTACCCCGACGCATAGTGTTCCCTAGTGTATGCAGGTGTATTAACGGTATTCTAAGTGTCTTTTAGCATAGCACTGGCTCTAGGACTGGTTAGTCAGTCAGTTACCACCAGTACCCATCTGAAAAAGTTGAGGGTACAGGAAGATTTTGCAACAAGGCCTCTTTTTGCTCCTGTTTGTTCTTCCTTCTTCCTGCACTTTTCTTCGTCTTTGAGGACTTCTGTTGCTTCTTTCTGCATTTCTTTTTCTTATTTCTGTGTGTTTTTTCTTCTTTCTTCACGTCGTACCTCTGTAGGCATTGGTTGAAACTAGCATTTAAAAAACCTTAGAAATTCACTGAAAAAAACCATAGGTTTCAAGCACGTTATAGTTACAAATTAGCATTTAAAAAATCTTTGAAATTCACTGAAAAAACCATAGGTTTCATGCACGTTATAGTTGGGAATTAGCATTTAAAAAACCTTAGAAATTCACTGAAAAAAACCATAGGTTTCAAGCACGTTATAGTTACAAATTAGCATTTAAAAAATCTTTGAAATTCACTGAAAAAACCATAGGTTTCATGCACGTTCTAGTTGGGAATTAGCATTTAAAAAACCTTAGAAATTCACTGAAAAAGCCATAGGTTTCAGGGGCGTTATAGTTAGTTGGACATTTCACTCGTACAAAACCATTGAAATTCCCCCGTTCTAGTTCATTCAGCTAACTATAACGTGCCTGCCTGCAATGCACTGCTGATGACATCACATATTACATCACTCATGACATGGTCAGTGGCATCACTCATGACATCACTGATGACATCTCAAATGATATCACTGATGACATCATCCTTGTGATAGAATGGCAGACCTCCTCTCACCCTAATATAACCTTTTATACACACACTCAAAAATAGAAACTAACATTTTCAAAACGATGGACATACCAATACCACTTACAACACACCTATTCAGTAATTCCAAGATCTACACACACATCCACTCATTCACCAACAGTCCTATACAGGCACTCATACATGTACTCCCTGTGGGAAACAGTATATAGGCAGCACAATCTGACCACTGAAAGACAGGATATCAGAGCACATGAGGGCCATACATAAACAACCCTAAATATCCTGTGGCACTACATGTGGCAACTTGTCAGAACGAAGAATCAGATAGAAAGTACGATTCTTTGGTATAGACACGATTTCAATGGGGGTCAGAGGTGGCAACAGAGAGCTGAGATTAAGACATGCTGAAGCGATGTGGATCATGCGCTTGCATGCGGTAGGACAGGGACTTAACTATGATTCTGAACTACAATTTTTTCTAGGCGATTGACTGGAATTCTAGTGTCTGACCTTTTTTTCATGCTGTAATGTGATTGTGTCATTTTAGAAACGAGGGTTACCTAATATGCAGTGGCTTACCCAATGTGGTGATTGTGGTTTTCTCCGCTTTCAGTTTGGATTTTACCATGTTAAATTGACGTCATATAGTATCCTTTTATAACTTAATGTACTTCCCCTTCATGCGACATGGGTTGAGACTCTCAATTGACTACTTAAAAACAGTTATACTTATATGTATTTTAGTTACAATTTCGAATGCTAACAGTGTGGATCCACTTTGATACACCCCCTTTTGGTAGGAGGTGTCACTAGCACTGCTGGAGCAAGACGCATCTTTTAGATTACCAGTAGTGAATTCTATTTGGCATTGATTCCGGAACATGTATAAGACTCGAAAATATGGGTATGTTGGTGACTGCACAGACAACAAGCACATCAACTGAAGATTCATGTGTTTTTTATGTTTATATTTAGTAACTAATCATAAACGTATTTATTATTAATTGCATCAAGATTTAAATGAACAATGGATAATGTTTTTGCTGAAAGGAACTATAGTAAGATTGTCACATGACAATGGGAGACACAATCATGCACGTCGGTTTACCTCACTTATTCGTGCATGCTCTCACACTCGAGCGCCCTTTTAATATAGGAGCGAGGGTACAAAACTTGAGGACTTTATACAACTTTATTTCTTAATCGACTACCTTGCAAGGTTATGCGCTACGATTTACTTTCTATTACCGAACGCCTAGGTTTACCGAGATCAGATTCCTGATGAGGAAGTGTTTCTTCTATTTGCTCGTTAACCACGAATTCTGTCCGTGGTTAGCATTCTAGTTTTCAATGCAAGCATAATTGACGCGGAGTATTTAACACAGTTTTGTTTCCGGGTCACTTGTCCACAACCAGGAACACGGTGACCCGGGAGCTACCCAGACGCCGCGCACGACGCTTTAGATAAGTAAGTAGAGATTTGAATAGCTTGGAGGAGTTCCACAAATTTTATAGACATGCAGAATTCTAACTTTCATTGCTGCTTTTACCATCTACGAAAGATTGTCTGCTGAAGCATACCCCCTTTTGTTTCCGCTTTGTTTTCTCTCTTCAGTACACAGATTAGAGGGAACTCAGAGCCACATACTCTGCATCTTCCTTACTCCTAACCACTAATCTTGATGAGTGAACTTTCACCCGAATGTTTTATAATATGCTCAGGTCCATGCCTTTACATTATCGGCATTACTTTTAGAAGGGACTAAGGGGCACTTCCTTTTGTGTTGTTTTTTCTCTCACTATAGATGAAAGGGTGTAGAGTTATCCGCTTCACATCTCTTACAGCTACATAGCTCCTGGGATTCCTGCCCGATCGTACTCTGTCGGCAGGTAAGGTACCATAGTGGCCATTTTTACACGTTGAGGGGAGACATCGTCTTATATTGCGTCATTATATTAGGATTTGCTTTTACGTTTCAAACTCGATGAAGATACCTTACGTCAGCATCTAAACTTTGCTGAAAGCGATCTTGTGACTATACTATACGATATAAGAATTCTCACCACAAGGGGTAAGCTTCAGAATCTGGGTACACACAGAGGGCGTATATATTGTGGTGACGGTCTAGTCGATGCGTTTAGCGCCGGAACCGGAAGTCCGAGTAGAGGAACCGGAAGGCGGCCATTTTGTGTGGCGCTGGACGGCTCCGAGAGAGAGTCACGCATTCCCGGCGCTCCGGGTAATAAAGGATATAACTCCACAAGTTGGTGTCCGAGTATTATTCTGGGTGCTACCCTCATTCCTACAATGGCGACGAGGCGGGATCAGGAATGACCGCGAGCACATCAAAAAAAAAAAAACGAAACACGAACTAGGAGCACACCCACACGATCAGAGGGTGCAAGACCAAGAGAGCACACCAGCAGGCGACTTGGCACCATTCCCGGAGCGCGGCAGAGGACAGAGGATCACACAGCAGCCCCCCGCAACGATGGTAAAAGCTACGCTTCGTGATAGGGGTGTGGAGTGGCCCCACGTGGTCAAGACTCATAAGACCGAGCCCCCACATAGAGGTGACCACCGACCCACGGGCGGGCAGCGAGATCAAGGACGGCAATTGGCCCGTTAACACAGGCAGTGGGCGAGGTGAAGACAGCCCGGCACGCACTCACGCTCGGAGCCCAGGCACGCTGGCGGAGCAGCGAGAGACAAGCGAGGTGCCGAGCAAAGCGGATAGAGGAAGAACTCGAGTGAGCGCGGCCACAGAGGGGACCACAGGAGGCGTGAGCAGCAGAGAAGAGAGCGAGGAAGACATAGACACCAGACAGGCTCCAGGCAGCCCGCCCAACGACGCGGTTCCCGCCCAGGCAGGCCCGAGGGGCGCTGGCAAGATGGCGACTCCGTCCGCCTCCCTCACCCACATGGTGCCCTTCCTTCCCAAAAGAGGTGAGCCCTCAATGCTGTGGGAAGACTGGAAACGGTACTTCAAGAACTACTTGGAGGCGTTGGAAGAAGAAAGTGAGGTTGCCTACACGGAACAGAGAAGACTGAAAATTCTATTACACAATCTAGGCCCGGAGGGGCTGAGGGTGTACGACACCATCTTCAAGGAACCGAGAGATGCTAACGACACTGAGGTGTTCAAACACGCCATAGAGGACTTAGATGCGCACTACAGGCCAGTGGTATGTGTGGCTATCGACAGATACAACTTTTTCCAGAGGAAGAAAGAGGGTGGAGAGACATTCGATGAGTATGTGGCAGCATTGCAGAAATTGGCCCTAACGTGCAAGTTCGGGGTCCTCCACGACGATCTAATACGGGATCAGATTATAATGCACACGACAAGTACACATGTGCAGGAAAAACTCTGGGTCAACGGTGACGCTCCTCTGAAGGAGGTGTGGGCTTTGGTGAAAAAGGCAGAAATGTCCAAAAGGTGCGCACAAGCAGCCAGGAAGGACAATGGAGGTGCACCAACAGTATGTAGAGTCATGCTGCACAACAAAGGAGATAATCCCAAGCAAAGGGATAACCCCAGGACCCAAGAAACCAGACAGAACCAGCTGCATGGCGGAGCAACCCCGAAGACAGGAAGAGGGGGAAGACCAAGTTGCTACAGATGCGGGAGCACATCGCACTTGGGCAATGATAAGGCATGCCCAGCATTTAGGGCTAAATGCTCCTTTTGCGGAGTGTTTGGGCATTATGAAAAGGTGTGCCGTCGGAAGCCCAAAGGAACCACCGTCAAATACATAAACCAAGGACATCGGGAAGAGGAAGAAACACAGGCTGTGGAAGAAGACCTTGAGGAACTACTCTACATTGACGCCCAAGTCCTGGAAGTCGGAGGCAAGGAATCAGACAAGCCAAAGCTCAGCATGCACATAGGGGGAGTATCAATCGAAATGATAGCGGACTCAGGAGCCCCCATCACTATTGTCCAAAGGCAGATATGGGAAGAGAACTTTAAGGCGAAAGTGAAAGAGGAGCTACGTCCCATGGATGTGAGACCGCTCACGTACACCAGGCAGAGGATACCAATGTTAGGATATTGTCCGTTGCTTTTCGAATTCAAGGGGCGCCAAGCCAACTGAAAACTCTACGTGGCTGAAAAGGGTCCATCAGTACTCAGCTGGAAAGATCAGGGAGCATTGGGAATCATGCTGAATCCAGGAGGCATTGAGAAAGTGTTGCTAATGGACAGGAAGGAGGATTATGAGGAGGAAGCCTGGCGTAGAGAATACCCCGAGGTGTTCAGCGGACAGATAGGGGAATTGGCCAAGTTCAAACACATGATTCGGCTCAAGGAAGAAGCGCAACCAGTTATTCACAAGGTCCGAAACATCCCCTTTTGCTGCAGAGAAGCAGTGCAGGAGGAACTCGACCGATTAGAGAAATGTGGAGTGATTCAGGCCATAGAGAGTGCAGAATGGTTGTCGCCCTTAGTGGTCACTCAAAAGCCTAACGGGAAAGTGAGGCTGTGTGTGGATCTCAGAGAACTAAATAAAAACATCCTCATTGACAAATTTCCTCTCCCACGCATAAGTGAGATGCTTGCCAAAACAAAGGGAGTCAAGTGGTTCTCAACGGTAGACCTGTCATCAGCCTACCATCAGGTTAGACTCCATCCCTCCAGCAGCCACCTTACTTCCTTCATAACACCGTTTGGGTGTTACAAGTTCGTCAGAATGCCCTTCGGCCTGGCATCAGCGGCCGCTGTATTTCAAAACCTGATGCACAGACTCTTTCGCAAGGTGGAAGGAGTCCAGTTTTTTCAAGACGACATCCTCGTGATGGGGAAGTCCAAGCAAGAATACAACGAGAAGCTGCACGTGGTGCTACGCACGTTGCAAGAAAGCGGGCTCACCGCAGAGTGGTCCAAGTGCAAATTCGGCGTGCCATCAGTTATCTACCTGGGCCACGAAGTGAGCGAAAAGGGTATAGAGCCGAAGAGGTCCAACATGGAGGCGATACAGAACGCCCCTTCCCCAGAGAAGGAAGACGTACGATCGTTCTTGGGCATGGCCGAATTTTATAGTAAGTTCATCCCCAATTTCGCCACCAAGACGCACTGTCTACGCCAATTGCTGAAGGAGAGGAACGGATTCAAGTGGAGTGAGGACGAGCAGGAGGAGTTCGAGGCTTTGAAACAAGAGATGAGTAGAGCCATTCCACTAAAGGGATTCGACACTATGGCAGAGTCCATACTCACCACTGATGCAAGCGACAAGGGCCTCGGGGCAGTGTTAATGCAGCGGGCCGAGAATGGTGAACTATCTACAGTCTGTTTCGCGTCCAGATCCCTGGCTCCAACTGAAGAAAGATTCAGTGTCATCGAGAAGGAGATGCTAGCGGTGGTGTGGGCGATGGAACGCTTTAGACAATACCTGTGGGGAGCCAAGTTTTTGGTCCGTACCGATCATAAACCTCTAATTAAAGTGTTAACATCAAATGGCCACGCGCAAGCAACACCAAGAATAGCCAAGATGACACTACGGCTGTTGGACTTTGTGTACGAGGTGGAGTACATACCTGGGCCCCAAAGCAAAGTGGCTGACTTCCTGAGTAGAGCGGCAGCAATGGAAAGGCCGCACGAGCAGGAGGCACCAGGATGGGAAGGCTACATGGTAGCAACAGTACTGGACATGGAGAGCGTGATCAGCCCGCAGGAGTGGGCAGAGGCCTACAAGATGGACGAGGATTTGGAAGTGATCACGGGATACGTCCTGCATGGATGGCCGGAGAAGAGGCACCTTAAAGAGACGTTGAGGAGGTATTGGGAAGTGAGAGACGAACTGTCACTGGGGGAAGACCCCTTGTTCCTACTCAGGGGCGACAAAATCATTCCTCCACAGGGACTCATTGAACACCTGATGGCACTGCTACATGAAGGACACCAGGGGATCACGAAGACCAAAGCCTTAGCCAGACAGGCGTACTGGTGGCCAGCTATCGATGCCCAAGTGGAGAGATACGTGAGGCAGTGTGACTCGTGTTCCAAAGCAGACAAATCCCAAACTATGTTAAGGCCACAGTTAGGGAAGTTTCCGGTGCCGGGAGGACCTTGGGAGATGGTGTCTATCGACATCATAGGACCCATCCTGAACATTGAAGGGATACAGAAATACGCCATAGTTTTGATTGACCGGTACTCCAAGTGGCCAGAAGTAGAAGTAAGGGACACTGTGGACACTGAGGCGGTAGTATCGTTCTTGAACACAGTATTTATAAAGGAAGGCATCCCCAAGGTCATAACATGCGACAATGGACCACAGTTTGTCTCCACCAAATGGGAGGCATACACATCCAGGAACGGGATTGAGGTCAAGCACACTCCCATATATCACCCTGCAGGAAATGGTCTAGTGGAACGTTTCAATCGAGTGGTTATGGGGACAATCCAAGCGGCCATAAACGATGGACAAGATTGGGAAAGAGAGTTACCCAAGATGCTGTGGGCCTACCGCATTACACCAGGGTGCACAGGCTACAACCCCTTCAAAATTCTGAGAGGCAGAGAGCCGTTCACCAAGGATAACATCGCGTGGAGACAGATGGTGATACAGAGCAAATGGTCGTCAGCTGTAGTAAGAAGGAATCTGGAAAGGGCACAAGAGACATATACAGAACATTTCAACAAGAGGCGGAGTGTACAAGGAGTGTCACTAGAGAAGGGTGACTGGGTGAGAGTGAAAGTAGCGACCATGAGGAGGAAGGGCGAGAGCAAGTTCACACCGCCCCTGCAAGTTTTAGAGCCGTACGCCAGATCAGCTTTACTCAGCGACAGCAAGGTATGGTCACAAGATAGAATGGCGAAATGCAGCAAAATCCTGCGATGGAGAGAGGAAGCAGATGAGAGCGTAGGAAGGAATGAAGAGACAGTGGCAGAGGAAAGTCGAGGAGAGAGACAAGAGCATGTTGAAGAGGGAGCATGACAGGTGGAGGAGAAAGAGAATGAACAGGACGGGAGTAACTGTGAGGATGGTGTAGGATGTGTTAGAAGCAAGAAGGGAAGTGATGATAAGAGAACGGAGGACATAAGGAGAGGAACTCTCATGCCCAACTCTCAGTGTGATCCACTTACAAGAGCTTGTAAAATTAGTAGTACAGGCTGGAGTTTTTACTCCTCTGAAACAACTAATGTAGAGGTTTATAGACTCCTCGTGTTTTTTGATAGATGTTTGTATTTGCAGACCTTTCTCTTTCACTTTGAGACCTATTTTAGTTGGCACATTGTGCTTTATTGTCTTTCCTATACCTATTGCAATGTTAGGTCCGGTCTATTACTCGTTCTTGTCCACACTTAATTAATTTATAACAATAACCCTTTTGTGTGTACAGGGTTCTCTACTTAGAATAGGCGCCATTCTATCAGCATCTTTGTAAAATCATGGAAAAGTTTTTTCCTACGTCCTCCTAGTGCCGTCTCTACTTCCCTGTTCTCCATTGAACTGGTTACGGGCCCCACCGGGTTGGAAGTATCATCGGCGCAGCGGTGAGCGATCTATCACACTATGAGATTGTTTGTTTTCCTTTGGTGCTGCTCTTTTTAGTATTGCTCTCAGTTCTGTTTACTGATGAGGCTCAACTCTTTTTTTCCCCCATTCCCCTTTTTTCTTTTCTTCTCTCTCTTTCTTGCTTTTGTCCCCATAGACCTTCGACATACACGCAGCCGATCTTGAGGTATGTGTTGCCTTAAAAACAGATCCTGTGTCACACTTTACTAGCTCGTATCACTGCCTGTCACACCACTGTACAAATGCGCCGACCACGATAAGTGCTACTTGTTCACCTTTGGACACTGAGCTATCGCCTTCATTTTCATTAGTTTCTCCACTCGGTTTGCACGTCAGAAGGTGTTAACTTGCGCTCACTTGCTAATCTCACACACGATTTTGGGATAATCTTTACACAAACACTATTCTGATATATACCGTACAATGGCACCTTGACACTTGATCGCTGCACATGAAATTGGGTGCACTTGAGGATCTCAGATCTTCTGATATGTGTCTTAAGGGGACTTATCATTAAGGACTTGTCAAGATGTGCAGAGCAACATTAAACTATGTTTTATTACTTTGTATTAACTTTTGGGATACTCCATATGTAAAAATAGTTTTATTATTCCCAGCCCTGAGGATTTGCAGAAGCGATGAAACACGTGTCGGCTGGCTGCTGTCTTGTTAATGAAAATGAAAGAACTGGAGACTACTTATTCTGTACAGGAGATCCCTGATTTTCTGCAGCCTTATTTGCTTTACTTGTTGCATGTCTAACGATATACGTACATTTTTTATATTACATGTGTGTGCATAGGGTTTCCTTTCCTTGAATCTTTGTGTTTTACCAGCTTCCTGGTATAACTTATGAGTAGTTATTAGGGTTTTTCCACTCACCCAGTTGCACCACCAATTTAATTCTTCCGAGATACAATCTCTTGTGCGTATACCATTGGCAGTGCGCCCAGAGCTTCTCTGACACTAAAAACCTTGCTGTGATTACTCACTCGTATGTACTTATACACCTATGCATCCTGTTACACAGTGACACTCATCCATAGTGTAGTGTAGTTCCTATTATCCCAATAGGCTCTGCGCATTGGAATAATACCTCCAATAGTATAGACCTAGACCAGACGTTAACTAGGTCTTCTACTGTCGATATTAGACTTAAAGTTTTGGGTTTGCCAGCTAGTTCAGAGTTCACTAGAAACTTTCTCGAATAGGCAAGGAGGAGTTGAACCTCCCTGGATAGACAAGAAGGGATTTAGTTTCTGACAACCATAGAACATGACAACTTTGCTCTCCCCTAATCAAGAGTGTATCTCTAGAGTCGTGTGAAAACAAAAGACAACTTATTTTACTCAGTCAGTACGTGCATTCTTAGTTTCACCAGATTGTAGAGAAAAGGAAGAGACGGGCGTGTTCAATAAAAGATGTTATTTATTGATCAGTCTCTTTTCTCGTACAAGAGAAATGGATCGATATTATCGCAATACTTATGGTTAAGTAAAGTGCATACAATAAAAGCAGAATTATAAAATAATACTGTAAAAACATTGATATGGTTTCTAAGCCATACGTTATTTAAAATGGACAGAATATATACATACACATATACATTTGACTAATAGTACTCAACTGGTGCTTCTAACTACGCCTACCCCAGTGTACCTGACCTAAGCCTAATACGTGGGCGGGGATAGAAAGTAGCAGTTTAAGTTAAGTTTGTTTTGCCAAGTGACTGACTCAAGAATTCTCTGCAAGGGGTTATTCAGTTCTGTACCTGAGATCTAGGATGGTTGAGGGATGGTATCTCTCGTCTGTGGTCTCGATATTCCAAGCTGCCTGCGAGGGCTGCTCGGAAGCGCCGGAGCTGGATTTCTCGGCAGGAGAAAGCAGCGTCTCGTTCTCAGCGCGTCAGGAAGGCGGGGCAGCGCCAGTGGGCTTCGCTCTCTGCTGGGCTTCGGCAAGTCTCGCTGCTCCGATCTCGTCACCACCGCGTGTGTTTGCTTAAGGCAATATCGGTAATATTTATACCTGTAAGGTGCCGAGATTGACGTAAGGATGGACATAGATACGTCAATAAGGATGTCATACGAGCTGGTCGTTAGCACATTCTTTTACTGAAGTTCTCGGTGAAATCAAAACAATGGCCGCAGGGTTTTTCCCAGGTTGTCATAGGTTTGATTTGTTTTGAGGACTCCGTATGCCTTATCAGGGGCTGGAGGAATATTGCTTTGCCTAATTAGATGGCAAGCGTTATGACCTAATCAGATAACGCGCTCCTGTGCCGTGGTCTGGCGTAATCAGATAACGGTTTCTGCATCATGGGATGGCTGCTAGTTAACTTGTTAACCAGAATAGGGTCAGGAATAGGGGGATCGATACAGAACCTATAGGAATACATCACACCCACTCCACGCTAACTATGGCCATATTTACGAATCTAGGCATAGTAAAACATACTGTAGAGTATCGTGTATACCTTACCACCCCAAAATACATATAATGCATTTCGAAATTATGTAATGTACGGGAAAATAAAATAGCCATATGTACTATATGCACTTAAGCAGTTAGACTAATGCTAAATTAATCACGCATGTATACATTATCAGTAATCGAATATGAGAATTACACATGAAATGGCTCTTAATACAGAAGAAAAGTTCGAGACCACTTCATCACAGTTCAAGAAAAAAAAATATTTATGAACATACCAGCGGGCAGCTAATGTCTATGAAGTTTCTAAAAACAGAAATTAGTTCTCTAAGAATAGTTCTTACTTTAAGCAGAAGAAAAGTGTCCCGTAAAATTTAAAAAAAATATTTTGGGGCTGCTAAAAATATTGCTGTCCGTGGACTGGAGGAAAAGTTGATCTTGATACTTTATTATTAAAGTTGAAGGCCAAATTCAAGGTGTCGGGAACGCCGTGTGCTAGCTTGTTCAAGAGTCATTATTTCTGCTCTGGTGAGAACATCATATCATTGAGACTGCTGAAAAAGCTGTCAACAGCTTCCTGTGAGAGTTCCACTAACTCGGAAAAGGATGTAACCATGCATTCATGTGCATGATTGTCTCCATTGACGTTTTGAGTAGTATTGCTGACAGAAGGTTGTACCTGATCGATGCTGCTTTCATCTTGATCTTCACTACCCCTTAATCGTAGTGGTGAAGTTTCCACGAATGCCGTCATCAGGATTGGCAGCCGTTGAGGGCAGCACAATGCATGAGCCTTTACCGGACCCAACAATGTTTCTGCATCCATTGGCGCATCCGATTGTAGCGTCAGACAGGTGTCCAACACGCATTCTTCTCCGCACAGCATGCACCTTAATATAGGTAAAACACATCTTTGCCATATCGGCCGAAATGAAAGAAACCAAGTCATGTTCAGGTCTCTAAGCCGGGTTAGTCCCAGGATTTTTGATATCCGGTCCCGGTATTCAATGGCTCGGATTGTTTCTTCCCTTGTCGCGGGTGTTTTCTCTGTGACATGGTTTGCCATAACGAAATATAAGGACTAAGAATAGGATTCCTGCAATTAGTCCCAAAATGAGGGGAACTCCTCCAAAAATCGAATGGATGAAGTCTGGAAAAAATACCCAGTATGGCTTTGAATGGTGTTAATGCCATCGAGAATACTGTCTTAAATACATTTGAGACTCCACTGGTATCAGAAATATTTAAGATTTCATTCAGGATTTCTGCAAAATGTATGGGGGAATTAGTCGATAACAATGAGTGAATCTCTGCAGTCGTCCTTGCGACTAGGAGATCGTACGTTTCTTTTGATGACGTGAGCCTGGTCGGCGTCTGAAGAAGCACTGTTTTCATTCTGCTTAAAGTATCAACTCGAATAGAAGTAATTTTCAAGTTAGGCCATGCCCTTGCCTCCCTGTCTGGAAAGGAGCTGGGGAACAGTAAGCGTCCACAGCACATGACCTTCGCAGTCGTACTAACGAGATAAGGAACCCCAGGCAGTAGACTACAACATCTGCGATCCACAATTAGAATGTAACTCCCGTTATAGAGTCTTTTAAAGAATGGTTCTATCTCTGTTGCAGGTGTGCCTAGCTGGTGACATGAAAGGTTATTTGAGTTCCCTTCACAGGCTCCATGCAAACTAATTCCATTACACAGAAGTGTACCGCTTAGTGACATTGCACAATTATTGCCACTAAGAAACACTTTCTGTCCTTTATTACTGACACATGCATGTGAATAGGGCAAGTTCCATGTTGTCTTAATGTACCCTTTTCCCAATTTTTCGTACATGCCAGCCTGTATATATTTTTGGCAGTATTGAAACCTGAAAGTAGATATCGGAATATTAATTATCCCATGTATTATCCATTCAATGACAGGTCGTTCTGACATTGTCAATGGTAATCTCTCGAGTTTCTCAATGCTCAGGATTGTATAATCAGCACCCTTCTGTGCCATATTGATTTGTTTATCAGTAAGGTTAAAGATATTGAATAGTGACGTTGTGTTGATTAAACGCCAAGGCACATAGCCTGAACGCAGATTTTGTAACGTCCAGCCAAGCTGTACAATAGAACGCAATTGAGACTGACCGTGTTGTAACAACAGTAAGTCTTGCGATATTATGTCGATTGCTGATGACACAATGCTGTCCAATGAAAAGATTCTGGAGGACAGAGTCATTAACCCATTGTCCACTACAGAAAGCGATTTTTTCAAATTAATACGGTCAATTTCCCGTATACTTTCTGCTGTCTCAATTTGAGTTATCTTCCAGGCCTCGTTGCAAGCTGCATATATAGAGGCTGCTATGAAGCGTTTTTGACGCTGTTTGTGCGGTCCCATAATGAAATCACGCAAGTCAGCACCATCAGTAAGTAAAGTTCGGTGTTGCTTAATCTCTGTCAGTGTGGAAGTTTTTAGCCATTGAAGGCAGAGTTTGCCCACACTGTAGGTGGTGATTATCCCTGGGTGTTGTCTTTGGGAATATCTAGGGTCTGGCCTGGTCAATGTGAACCCCTGTGTTTTGTTCAGGAATCTGTCTTGACAGTTATTAGTATCTGTGGGCCAGATTAACCATTGTTTCCAATCAGGATTTGTTCTGTTTTGGTTTAATACATAGTTTACGTCTATCTCTTCATCCGCAGAGTTATTGCTGTTCATTGTTGGTTTTGGAATAGACGGTTTATTTAAGTCTTTGATTTTGGCTAATCCAAGACAGGTAGTTTGTTGAATAGTTTCATTCAAGAATATAATTTGTTCTGGGATCATGCAGGCTCTAAACAATGATTCTATACCTTGTACTTGCCATTCTTTTGTACCCCAAACACTTTTTACTTCAACATTTTTGTCCCAATAATCAAAACCAAATGTATTCATTTGTTCAAAAAATGAGTCCGAATATATCAATTTCGTGTTTGTAAGCATGGTTTTTGTTCCTGTCTTATTTGACAATTTGAAATAAAATGTTTCAGCATTACTTGTGTTGAACCCTGAAAAGTATGAATATTTGCCTTAAAAGGTCATTCAGCTTCCTTTTGGAGGGGTTGCACAATGTTCCCATTGATTATAATTTAAAACATTTCTAGGTTGTGCTGATTTATGTAAAAAATGGTTACCATAGTGGTTGTAGCAGTACATACTATCATAATTAGATGAACCCTGCCAATAATCATGTTTGGTAAATTTAGCAGACATCACTAGGTCAGACATCATGTCATTAATACTTTCAAAGTCCCAATCATCAGCAAATGAGTTTGGTTTTACAAAGTCACTCAACGAGATCTTGATTTGGTGTGGATATTTGAGGATTTCAACCGGACCATAAATTTCATAGTCAGTATTGTCCCATGCTACCCCACCCGGTATAGGATTGGCTGTGAAGTTGACTGAAGAAAGTTCTCTTTTCTTGACGTGTGAAGACGTGTGTGGCTTGAGGATCAAGTTGATTTTCTGGCTTGCTGTGTCCATTTTTGCATATTTTCCCTCAATGAAGCGTCCCAAACATAGTATCATGATGAGACAAAGTATCAGGATAAATACACCAAAGGACACCCAAAATTCAATCCATGGAGAAATCAGATAGGTTTCTTTCAGCTGTTTCAAAAGTTCCTTAGCTTTATCTTTAAAAGTTTTTGTTGATGGCTGTGTCTTTGATTCACTTAGATCTTCAGAAGAATCATTAAAGTTGATGAAGTAGCCGGATGCCGTTCTGTCTATTGTTCCAATTGCTTCAGGATTACTGTTTCTTGCAGCTTCAGCATATTTATTTGTTACTTCATTGTAGGTTGGTGTGTCTCTACTAAATGTTTTTATTTGGGTTTTCAGAGGTGTGAGTTCCATTGCATTGTTGCATAGTCCTTGTTGTTGTTCTGTAGGCGTTTCGAATGTGATTAGCCTTTTAGTTGGCACCTCTGTACTTGTAGCAAACCTCGGTGTTCTACTACTTATCGGGAGTCCACTTGGCCTACTGTTTGTTATCGGCCACATGATTGTGGTTTTACCAGGTCGATGGATACAACTCGGTTCTCCTTTTTACCAGCAAGTGGCGGTAGTACAACTGATCTCGTCCCGTTGATGGACAAGACAGGAACTGCTTTTCTGTAAGAAGGCCCAAATTCCTTCTTTACCGCGATCTTTTCTCTGACTAGATCCCCGATTTTTGGAATCCAGACAGGTCTTGCTGGGACAGGTGGTGGCTCTTCAGTGGTTGTTGGCTGCTGTTTCAACTTTATGTTGCTCAGGTCTTTTCTTGTTTCGTTTAAGTCCTGTAAAATAGCCAAACGATCTTTGATATCAAAGCTTTTTTCTTTCACCACTGAAGTCTGACTGTCAAGATCTAAGACTAGCATCCTAGTCCCAAACAGTAATTCGTACGGACTGAATCCCCTCAGAGAATTTCTTGGCAAGTTGTTTAGACTACGTTGGACACTTATTAGATGTTTGACCCACCCAGCTCCCGAACCTAATACCTTTGCTGTTATAGATTGCTTTATGCCTTGGTTTTTTCTTTACACCATCCCGTATCCCTCAGGAAGGAAGTGAGAAGAATCCCGCTTCGCTATGCTCATTTGGCCGTGCTTTCCCACAAGCTTGAGGGCTAAAGTGAAAACATTGGTCAAACGTAGCATGCTCCTAGCGTATATGCCATTTAGACTCGCAAATCTTTGTATAACAGTCCCGACGTCAGCCGAGTGCTGGGGTCTACATTTATAAGTGGAAACCAGTCTTTATTTGTTAATGGGACGCATTATTTACACTTGTTTCACTGATTATTGTTTAGCCCTTATTGAGTGAAACGCCATGGTATTACCCCGTTCCTCTCGCCGCTGCGATCTCTGTTGCAGCCCGGGCATTTTTTTACAAAAATGTGATGACGCAGGCTCATGCCTGGCCACCAGTACACTGATTGTAGTTCTTCCAGAGAATCTTTTAGTTTGAGGTGTCTGAGACCCTCGCCCATATGTGCGTCTGCTATTAACAAAGTTCTCCTGTCCTTGTTTGGAATTACTCTATCCCCCACTCCAGGGATTCGAGCAAAAGGAACGGAGTTCGCATCGATTATGTATGTATATTTGAGTGGGTAACTGATCGGTAATGCTGAGCAGTCGCCTTTTGATGACGTTTTCACCGCCAGCATTGTTTCACCGTCAATGTATTTTACTGCACGCTTTTTTCTAGCTACGGAAGCCGATTTAGTTGCTACCGCTGTGGCTTTCTCAGCCAATGAATTCCCTGCAACGTGAACGCCATCACGCTGATGACTCAGTGAGTGTATCACGTGAGTCTTTGGTAGTTCTTTTTTTAACAGAACTATTTGTTCCAAAAGCAGTTTTTGCTTTATTGTTGCACCTGTGTCATCTTTGTAACCGTTTTGAATCCATTTCTGTAAATCGCTGTTATATGATTTGACGCAGTAATACGAATCGGACACTATGAGTGTCGGGAATTCGCGATCTGCATTATCTAGCGCCATTTTCAATGCTATTATTTCAGTATGTTGTTCTGAATTAGTTTCTACGGAGTGTGTTTTTGTTAATAGAGGTCTTAGTATACCTCCGCGCCACACTTCTTTTGTAATCTCACATGTGGGGTTGTATGCTTGTTCTCCCCAAACGGATGGTTGAGCATGTCCGTCTGTATAGATTACACAAGCGTACTGTCGTAATGGCAGAATGTCGATTGGCAGAGGGAATATTCTTTCATATTCTAGATATTTTAGTTCCTCTAGTTCCGGATCAAAGTAGTATTTTACTTTGTCCATTGTAATGGAATTCACCCATTGTATCCATTCCGGATTCAATGCTGTTGTTGGTAAATTACACGGGGTTGTTAATGCCTCAAAGGCTGATTCTGCTGTTCTGACTGTGATGTGTCTACCGTCAGCTTTATCTTTTTCTCTAGCTATTGCGGTTTGAACTGCATGAACAATGTTTTCTTTAATGCTGAATTTCTTTTCAGCTTCTGTGTACAAGTGTGATTTGAATGCAATTGGTACCTTTTCTCCCTCATTAGAGGTCAGGTATGTGAATCCGCATCTTCCTGGGATGACTCGAATCACAAGGTTGCGTGTGTTATCACGTGTTTCTAATTTTGTTTTAATTAACATATCTGTTTGTAAGGATCTCAGAATTTCTGTGTGTTTTTGAGTCCAATTTGTTTTTTTTAAATCTGGTTTTATTAGATCATAAAGGGGTTTGACCCTTTCTGCGTAATTTGCAATGTATGTTCTTCCGAAATTTAGGAAGCCTAGAATTGACTGTAGGTTTTTTAGTGTTCTAGGTGCTTGGAGTACGGCACATTTCTCTAGGAAATTGTCAGCCAGGCTTTTGCCTTCACTTGATAATTCATATCCTAAGAACAGGACTGTTAGATGGGCAATTCTAGATTTTTTAAAGTTGAATTTGTAACCCTCTGCCGCGAACCCAAGTATTATGGTGTTCACTCTCTTCAAGTGAGTATCCAAGTCATCGTCTGTTAGGTATATGTCGTCGACATACGATAATGCTTCGTCATCATATGTTTGTAGTAACTCTGTTACTCTCGCTGAGAATAATCCTGGGCTGTTCTTGTACCCCTGGGGTAACCGACAGAATTCTTTTTGAGCGCCATTTATTGAGAACGCTGATAAGTATCTGCTCTCTGGTGCTATATTTTGACAAAAGAATCCATTAGAGATGTCTAATGTTGTTTTATATCTTTTGCACACTGTTATTCATTAGTGCAGCACTATGCGAGTTTTGTACTGCAAAAGTTTTGCAACATGAGTTAAGGTGTCTGTAATCCAAAACTAGACGATATGAATTGTCTGGTTTGGAGACAGGAAACAAAGGGTTGTTCATTTGTGAGGTGCAAGTTTCAATCACCCCCTGGTATTCTAGTTGATCTAGAATTTCTTTTACCTGTTTTTTAGCTTCTTGCTTGATTGGATACTGCCTTTGTGCAGTAGGTTGTGATTTTAACTGGATTTTGTGAGGAGGAGAGTCCTCATCCCATCCTACATGATTTTTATATAAAGCAGGAGCTTGAGCTACTGCCCACTTTCTTGCAAGTGTATATTTTTTATGAATTGGAATATGATTTGAGAAGGCAGGCATAATTATTTCTTCGCCATGTGGGCACTCCCTGGCGAACTCTGGTGGCCAATCTTTTTCAGCTAGAAGGATGTCATAGCCCTTGGAGAGATTATCCCAAAAAAGGCCCCTTATTTTCCTAGTCTTATCCCCTTCTATACGTAAAGTTATTTCATATATTTTGTGAGGTTTGCTAACTCTGGTTGGTGTCAGCAGTTTCCACCTGAATGTATTCATTCGTGTCCACTGTCTCCAGATGATTCATAAGGACTTTGCGTGCTATGCTCACTTCTGCTGCGCTGTCTAGCATTGTCTGAGCCCACTCTCCGTTTTTCAGCTGTGTCCTCAGTATTCTCGGCATTGTTGAATACTTTAATACTGGCTACCTTCTTCTTTGGAAACTGTAATTTTTTATTTGGATGAGCAGGTTCCTTGTCTTTGGACTTGACGTGCCCTTCCCTGGGTTCCGATCGTCCTCTTCTTTCCAATTTCTGCGAGGAAGTCTGAAAAGATTGAGAGGGACGTGTATCAAAATCTTGATCTCTATCCGGTTTCTTTATGTTATCCCTATTTCTAAGGTTGTATTTTTTTCACAGAGGGCTCCCTTTGGGGAGACTTGGGTCCTTGGTCCGGAGATCTTTCTCTCCGCCGAGGAGACCTTCCTCTGGACTGGAATCTCTTTTCTTTTGGATTGGATTGTTTGTTTCCATCCCAGTTCTTCTTTTGACTGTTTAGATTATTTTTAATAAATATTTTTTCAGGACTTTCAATTAGTTGGGGCTTCACTGGTATTCCACCCAAACTATCTCTACCTAGTTCTTCATAGGATTTTTCTATAATTCTGGCAATTTCAGCTGGTTGGTCAGCTATATCTGTCTCTTTTAACCTCTGGCGGATCGCCACATTCGCTGCTTCTCCTTTTATGTTGGCTAGTAATATTGCCGAGACCTGCTTGAAGTCTTTTAGTAATTTCATACCGAGAGTTAAAGCGGGTTCTGGACCGTATTCGTCTTGAATTTGTTTTAGCACATCTGGTATTACCGACATGGATGGTACACCATGTGTTTTTGTGTAAATGGAAGCAAAGACTGTACCCCAAGTGTCACAGTCCTCCACGTGTGGTGCGATTCCCATTGGAAGACAGATAGTCAGAATCCTGTGTTTATCCACAGGGGTGGTGTCTGGAAACACCGCCTCTATTTGGGTGATTTTTTGTGCTAACCAGAATGGTATTTGTTCCCGTTTAGCTGGTACTTTACCTAGGCAGGACTGTATGTTCTGTGGTGTAATTTTATTTGTGTTCCCCTGATGTGGGGTCAGCTGTGGAATTTTAACTACAGGTTGGATGGTTGAAGTCCGCATTACATATTGGACTAGTAGTCTATATATTTTAATTAGTTGTTTTAGTTGTACTAAAACATCTGCTGCAGACATTCTTTCGATGTCTGGATGTGGTGTGTATCCGGCTAGGACCGGCCACGTTGCTCCTGGTCTACCTAGTGGACCGAGCCTGGTGATGTGATTATTATGTTTTAGGGCGCCATTAAACAAGAGCAGGTGCTCTTGGAATTTGAGTGGTACTTCCACTTCCTCAAAAGGAGTGTAGGTATCCGGTGGTTCCTCTATTTTATAATAGTGGAACTCCTTTGTTACAGCATTTGCTGCTGGAAAGTTTATCCATGAATAGAATACCTCTGTCTGCCGATATTCGTGTGCCTCAATTACGAATATGACTGTACCACCTCTTGGTGTCAGTCCATTGTCTATAAGTTTTAACGTTATAGATCTTCTTATGTTGACCGGGATGAGTTTTATATCCGGGTCTGCTTCTTGCATAGTATTATCAGCTTCTATTAGTTCAGCTGCTAATCTAGCTCTCTCTCTTTCATCATCACTTTCTGGCATTTTACTGTCAGGAAGGTTATTCTGTTTGTTTGCAGATCAGGTTTCTTATGGAAACAAAGATTAGATGCACAATATTTTGGAACAGTGTATCCTTCAACGTTGATTGAACCAAGAACCATACATAGGAGTTCCCTCCTGCGAGGTTTGGCGGATTTTACCTCTCACCCACTCCAGACGTCTTTGGAGTATTATGGGAAAAAGGGGTCTGAGTGAAAGAGCACGACTGAGTTACTCTAAAAGTCTTGCGTTAGTTTTATCGCCTATCCAAACACGTTGGGCGCCATGTAGTGTAGTTCCTATTATCCCAATAGGCTCTGCGCATTGGAATAATACCTCCAATAGTATAGACCTAGACCAGACGTTAACTAGGTCTTCTACTGTCGATATTAGACTTAAAGTTTTGGGTTTGCCAGCTAGCTCAGAGTTCACTAGAAACTTTCTCGAATAGGCAAGGAGGAGTTGAACCTCCCTGGATAGACAAGAAGGGATTTAGTTTCTGACAACCATAGAACATGACAACTTTGCTCTCCCCTAATCAAGAGTGTATCTCTAGAGTCGTGTGAAAACAAAAGACAACTTATTTTACTCAGTCAGTACGTGCATTCTTAGTTTCACCAGATTGTAGAGAAAAGGAAGAGACGGGCGTGTTCAATAAAAGATGTTATTTATTGATCAGTCTCTTTTCTCGTACAAGAGAAATGGATCGATATTATCGCAATACTTATGGTTAAGTAAAGTGCATACAATAAAAGCAGAATTATAAAATAATACTGTAAAAACATTGATATGGTTTCTAAGCCATACGTTATTTAAAATGGACAGAATATATACATACACATATACATTTGACTAATAGTACTCAACTGGTGCTTCTAACTACGCCTACCCCAGTGTACCTGACCTAAGCCTAATACGTGGGCGGGGATAGAAAGTAGCAGTTTAAGTTAAGTTTGTTTTGCCAAGTGACTGACTCAAGAATTCTCTGCAAGGGGTTATTCAGTTCTGTACCTGAGATCTAGGATGGTTGAGGGATGGCATCTCTCGTCTGTGGTCTCGATATTCCAAGCTGGCTGCTCGGAAGCGCCGGAGCTGGATTTCTCGGCAGGAGAAAGCAGCGTCTCGTTCTCAGCGCGTCAGGAAGGCGGGGCAGCGCCAGTGGGCTTCGCTCTCTGCTGGGCTTCGGCAAGTCTCGCTGCTCCGATCTCGTCACCACCGCGTGTGTTTGCTTAAGGCAATATCGGTAATATTTATACCTGTAAGGTGCCGAGATTGACGTAAGGATGGACATAGATACGTCAATAAGGATGTCATACGAGCTGGTCGTTAGCACATTCTTTTACTGAAGTTCTCGGCGAAATCAAAACAATGGCCGCAGGGTTTTTCCCAGGTTGTCATAGGTTTGATTTGTTTTGAGGACTCCGTATGCCTTATCAGGGGCTGGAGGAATATTGCTTTGCCTAATTAGATGGCAAGCGTTATGACCTAATCAGATAACGCGCTCCTGTGCTGTGGTCTGGCGTAATCAGATAACGGTTTCTGCATCATGGGATGGCTGCTAGTTAACTTGTTAACCAGAATAGGGTCAGGAATAGGGGGATCGATACAGAACCTATAGGAATACATCACAATAGTTACTCACACGCAGTCACACATGCAAACGAAGTATCAAACATCCATTAAATTGCATATACAGTTATACACATACCACCACACTTACTGCTACAGAAACTTAAACATACTTACTCTCTTAAGCAATCACTTATACAAAAACATACTAATTTATACAGAAACTCTTCCAATCTCTCACATATACTCACTTATATACACCAATACTCACATATACTAGTTTAAACCATATGTAGTTACTCATAAAGACACTATTGAAACAGTCATTCACTCACTAACACACCCATACGCACACTCATCCACCCATACAGTCCTGCACACATGCTGTCTTCAACACATACAAACAGTGAGTCACTCATTCATGCATCTATGCACTACTAATTATTCCCCCCACGAACCATACAGACACTCATACTGATACTCAAAAAACCAACTAATAACCTATATAGGCACTCATGTAGCTACTCACCAACCCATGCAGCCACTTCTACACAAAGTGAGAGACTGATACAGATATTTACATATTTAAACATTACTCACTAACCCATGTATTCACTAAGATACACTTAATCAGTCAGTTATACAATCAATTAAAAAAACAAATCATCCATTTAGACACTTATATACCCATTTATTCTTCCATCAACCTTGATATACACATATATAAAACATATTTAATTTTCAGAAAAACACACATTCACAGGATGGTAATTTGCGATGTCATCAGTGCTGTCATGAGTGATGTCACTGACCATGTCATGAGTGATGTAATATGTGACGTCATCAGCAGTGCATTGCGGGCGCGCAAGTTATAGTTGGCTGGACTAACTATAGGAAATTTCAATGGTTTTGTAGGAGTGAAATGTCCAACTAACTATAACGCCCCTGAAACCTATGTTTTTTTCTGTGAATATAAATGTATGTATGTATGTATGTGCAGGTTCTCTGATAGAATAACGATGACAAAAACATCAATGTTAAAAATATGGAAAAAATATATAGAATAAAAAAATATTGACTCCCATACCTACACAGGTAAGTACATAAATAAGCAATCAAAAATATCGATAAAAACATATCTATGTAAAAAAGATTGATTTAAATATATATATATATATATGATATATTAAACATTAATATTAATTTTAACAAAATAGATTAAATGTAATATTCTTTTTAACAAAATATAACCAATAAACTTAATTAAAAAAAGAAACACAAACATAATAATTTATACATTCATGTATATACATAAAATAATTAATAAACTATTATCTTTAATTTATTTTAACTTTCAAATTATGTAAAAGTAATATATATATATATATATATATATATATATCTATATATCAATAATTTAAAATATATAAAAACAATCTATAATCATTTAAAACATGAAACTATTAAAAAATATTTGAACTTAAATTTCCCAACACAATCAGTGCAACAGTAGGGAAAGTGTTGGGTAGCAAGATATTTAACATTACTATTCCCACTCCAAAAAGTGCAATAGTAGGGAAAGTATTGGCTAGCGGAGGGGTAAAAATTACTATTCCCACTACAGTGAGCGCAACAGTAGGGAAGGTGTTGGATAGTGGAAGGGGAAAAATTACTATTCCCACTCGAAAGAGTGCATCAGTAGGGATTGTGATGGTTAGCAGAGGAGTAAAAATTACTATTCCCACTTCACTGAATGCAACAGTAAAATAACTGTTGGATAGCAGAGGGGTAAAAATGTTTATTCCCACTCAGGTGAATGCAGCAGTACAGAAAGTGTTGGATATTGGAGGTGTAAAAAATACTATTCCAACTCCAGTGAGTGCAACAGTAGGGAAAATGTTGGATAGTGGAAGGGGAAAAATTACTATTCCCACTCCACTGAATGCAACAGTAGAATAACTGTTGGATGGCGGAGGGGTAGAAATGTTTATTCCTACTCCAGTGAATGCAACAGTAGGCAAAGTGATAGATAGCAGAGGGATAAAATGTACTACTCCCACTCCAGTGAGTGCATCGGTAGGGAAAGTGTTGGATAGCAGAGTGGTAAAAATTACTACTCCCACTCCAGTGAGTGCAACAATAGGGAAAGTATTGGATAGCGGATGGGTAAAAATTACTATTACCACTACAATCAGTGCAACAGTAGGGAAAGTGTAGGGTAGCGAATGGGTAAAAATTACTACTTCCAGTCCAGTGAGTGTAACAGTAGGAAAAATGTTGGATAGCAAAGAGACAAAAATTACTAAACACACTCACAGTTAAAACAAAAATAATTTTTTTTATAAAAAATCATCAAAATAAGTAAACAAAATATTCAGAAATGAAAAATCAAATATATTAAATATATAAAAAATAAAAATATTAATTACATATAAAAAACCTACAAATATGTAATATAAAATAAATTATATATTAACAAAATTAACAAAACTAGAAAATATTTACAAACAATACATTAGCTAATACATAAATGTATTTATAGTATTTCTTACCCTATAACACCCCTTAACTGCTTAACACCCGGTACCACTTAACCACTTAACACCCTATAACTGCTGTAATGTAATGAATTGAATTTGATTATGTTTTAATGAATTTTAACAGTTGGGATCTTTTGGATGTTTTAAAACTTGCTCATACCTGATTCAGCAAATTTGCACCTCGCCTGCCGGGTAACGGAGGCGGCGCTAATTGAAGTATTTCCACCTGTCCTCTAGTACTTCCGACTGTTCCGGAAGCATTCATGGCCAGTTACCGCTCTAGATTTTGTGGGGGGTTAAAAACACGTCCGCGCTTTAGTGTGCCGAAGACAAACCCGACTGAGCCTGTCCGACCCAGACCCGTGCCTAGGGTCTAGGATGTTGTCAGTCTTGGCCCCCACTTTGTATCAGGGATCTCATATACCGGGGATCAACTATGAGCTCCTAATGAGTGGCAGGTGCAGTCAGAAAGCCAGTTTTGACAACTGCTCTACTGAGGCTGCATTTAAGTGCCAGGACTGCTGCTTTTACTTCCAACCAGCTAATTTACTCCAGACACCATTCAATCTAGATAATATACCAATTAAGAGGAAGGGAATGAGGACAGTGTTAGGGACCCTTATTAATGCACGTTCCCTTTGTAAAAACGCCTCAGAGCTTGCCTTGTTTGTTGAAGCACACAGTGTCGATGTAGCGTTCCTCACCAAAACATGGGGAGAGGCTTACTCTGATCCTGACCTGGCTATGGCGGTCCCTTCTGGGTACACATTGTTTAGACAAGACCGAGTAGGCAAAAAAGGGGGAGAGCTGGCCATAGTATTTCGAAATACATGGAAAGGGACTTTCACTTACCAAAATAATGGACCAACTATGGAATCCCTACTGTTCAGAATTTCAATAGATAATCAATACACTTTTAACAGGGTGTTATGCTACTGACCTCCTGGGCTGACTTTCTGAAGGACATTGGCAGTTCCTTGGATGTAATATCCCAGTCACCAGATTTCACGTTTCCTGGTGATTTTAATCTTCACCTTGAGGATCCATTAGACAGAGACGCAGTACAGCCTATCGATATTGCAAACAGCCTTGGCCTCCCTCAGCAGGTGACTGGCAGCACTCATTCTGGAGGACATTTCCATGATGGATTGTTCACCAGCAATAAGTACTCACAATGCCTTCCATCACTGCTGCTCGTCTGGTCAGACCATAAAGCTGTTATGTTTTCACTTTTCTTCCAAAATCCCCAGGTAGATAAACTGAAAAACAAGCAATTGAAAAAAGTCCAGCCCTGGAATAGGATGGCAACAGATACTTTGAAAAATTCCCTATCTCCAAATCCACCAATCCTTACAGAGGATCCAAATACAGCAGCCGTTGCCTTTGAGGAATGGCTTAGGAGGTCTATAGATCAGGTGTTACCAGCTAAATCCTTCATTAGCCACAGGTCAAGACCCACTGAACCCTGGTATTCTGAACAGCTTGTGGTGTAGTTCCTATATTCCCAATAGGCTCTGTGTATTGGAATAATATATCCTATAGATCAGACGTAGGACTGAGGTCAACTAGGTCTCTATCGAATATACTAAGCTTAGTGCCAGCTAGCTCAGAGGTCACTAGAAACTTTCTTGAATTCACAAGAAGGGATTCGTTTCTGACAACCACATAAACATGACAACTTTGTTTCCCAAGAATAAGATATGTATCTCTAGAGTCGCGGAAACAATAGATAAGTATTTCACTTAGTCATTCGTGCATGCTTCGTTTCTACAGAGTTGCAGAGAAATAGAGAGACAGGCCTTTTCAATAAAAGGTTTATTGAACAGTCTTCTTTCTCATGCAAGAAAAGGGAACTGCTACAATCGTAATGCAGACTTCAATGTATAATGCGTACAGCGAGAACTATATTATAAAATAATACTGTAAGAGCATTGTATGGTTTCTAAACCATATAAAAATACATACAATGACTAAAAATACTCAACTGGTGCTTCTAAAATACGCCTACCCCAATGTACCTAACCTAAGTCTAGTACGCGGGAAGAAGTAAGTATTGTGTAGCATAGGTTTCGTTTTCTTTGCTAAGAATCTATCCAAGATTTCTCTAGGTTCTAATCAGCTCCATACCTTGGTTTAGAATAAAGGAGGTCTGGTATCTCTGTCTCGGTACTCGGTTTCCCAACACCCCGCAAGGGGAGCTTGGAAACACTGGAGCTGGATTCTCGGCTAGCAAAAGGCAGCCTCTTGATCAGTGCGTCAGCTGGAGAGTCAGCTTCCTTTGGCACTTGCTGTAGCGAGCTGCTTCGGGCAAGTAGATAGTCAAACTGCTCCGAACCACCGTGTCTGGCTAGAGCAAGTGAAGGTATATTTATACCTTGAAGGTGTCTAGGAATGCCATAGTTTGACGTAAAGTCGGGCATAATAACGTCAGTTAAGAACCCCTAGGGAATAGCCATTCTTTGCAAAGTACATGAGTTCTTGGACAAATCAATATTCAAGCAAGGGAAGGACCCTAACTTCTTAAGCCAATTTTCCAAAAAATCGTTGTGACGTTTGGTACGGGTGGAAGTAGCCATGCCTGTATTTGGTCTGCATGGGCTATGTCTAAATAAGGGCTTGATTTCTATGCCTATATTAGGGCAATGTGAATTGTACCCATATAAGGGCATGAATCGGGAAAATTCACTCGGAGCCTAAAACGCCACACAACACCCACTCCACTTTATTATGTATGATATTACTAAGTGCTAAACACATATCTAAACATGATGTGTAAAAACCCAACCCAAAATACTTAAAAATGCATTGGAATTGGTTGTACATGAAAAGAGCATTTGTGCTGTACGCATTTAAAAGCAATGTTCCATTCAAAGCATATAGATGACATTTGAAAAACGCTATCCGAATGAATCATGAAAATAAATTTATGAAATGGCTCTTAAATACAGAAGAAAAAGTCGAAACCATTCCATGGCAGAATATATAAACTGTTTGAGTGTGAACAAGGTCAATAATGGTCTCTTGGAAGTTTTAAAAGAATTCTAGTTCTCTAGGAATAGTTCTACTTTAAGCAGATTACTTAGTGCCCCAAAAAAAGTACAAATTTGGAAAAAGTCTGATCATAGAAAAAATAGAGTTCCAAAGTTAGAAGCTTGTTTTGAAAAGTGAAGGTCTAATTCAGACTGCAAAAACAAAAATGCCGCCCTCTGGAAAGGAAGTGGAGATCTTCCTATGACTTGAATGATAAAACCACCTATAAACAAGCTTTTCTCAACTACAAAAAATCGGTACATGAGGAGAAAATCTGCCATTTCACTACAGCCATATTAATCGCAAAAAACTCTTCAAAGGAACTTTTTTCGATGGTATAACGTTGGCTAAATGCTTTGAGGTAACAGAGTCGCACAAAAATCAGACTTTCTGTAACTCATTGGCTACTTTTTTCCAAATTAAAGTTAAGGCGGTCTATAATGGCTTCTCTAGGTTTACGGCCCAAGGGACTGCGTCCTCTCTTGAGGTGTTAGCCGCATCTAGGGTAGTTAGTGAAATCTTCTCAGCCCCCCCTCGATTTCAGTGATTCGCCTGAATTATCTGTTTTCCTGCCACTGACTAGGGAGGGAGACCATTAACCTTTTCTGGTCCATTAAATTTGGATCCCCAATGAACCCCTGTCCGCCTAAAATCTTCCATCTTCTACCAGAACTATTTGCCTTGCATCTGTCTCTTATTTTTAACCAAATGTTCACCTCTGGTATATTTCCCACTAGTTGGAAACTGGCATCTGTTCTCCCCCTTCTGAAGAAACCTAATTTAGATGGGGCGGATCCTAACGAATACCGCCCAATCTCCAGACTCGCTTTGTCTGCAAAGATGGCGGAAAAAGCCATGAATGGTGTTATATCCAACTATATTGAGAAGCATGCTTTCCTGGATGCTACTCAGTTTGGTTTTAGAAAGCATCATAGCACAGAACTTGCCCTGATCACAACATCCAAATTAATTATTCAGTTGATGCAGGAGGCAATGCAGCACTTGTGCTGCTTGACCTCTCTGCTGCATTTGATACGGTGAACCATCAAATATTGTTGGAAGTCCTGAGGGGGATTGGTATTAAAGGGAAAGCCTTTGCTTTACTTGAATTATTCCTGTCTTGTCAGGAGCAATTTTTGCCTCTAGATGAGTTCAAGTCACCGAACTTTATTTTGCCATGCGGAGTGCCACAGGGCTCTTAATTGAGCCCAACCCTTTTTAATATCTATGTTGCACCGCTGGCTAGGTTAATCAGGTCCCTGGGTTTCTCAGCTATTTCATATGCCGACGAAACCCAGATTGCAGTTTCAGTGACAGACTCACCTGCTGACACTGCTGCACAATTTCACACCTGTCTTCATCAGGTCGGTGAATGGATGACCACCAATTGTTTGAAACTGAACTCTAGTAAGACTGAGGTCTTACTTTTTGATGGCCATACCAATGTTTGGTCCCCTGCTCTGTGGCCTTTGGAGCTGGGCCCATTACCGACTCCTACGAATAAGGTTAAAAACTTGGTAGTCCCGTTTGACTCTATGCTCTCTTTCGAAAGCCATGTTAACCAGGTTACATCCCTTTCCTTCTACACATTAAAACTACTGAGAAAGATTCTCGGATTCATTCCGGTTGAGCTGAGGAAACTAGTGGTCTCAGCTCTTATCCTATCTAGAGACGATTATTTTAATGGGCTTTTTATCAACCTGTGAAAGAAGTGCTTATCTAAACGGCAGTTTGTGCAAAACGCTGCTGCACGACTCTTGCTGAACATTCCAAGACATAAATATGTCTCACCGGCACTCAAAGAATTACACTGGCTGCCAGTGAAGAGATGGATTGAGTTTAAGGCTCTTTGCATTGCTTTTAAGGCTATGCATGGCATAGGGCCTAGCTTTTTTAAACAGAATCTACAACCTTACATTCCTGCTCGCCATCTTTGCTCATCTCATGCCCATAATTTGCTTGTTCCCAGGTTCAAAAAGCGTTCTTGGGGTGGAAGGAGTTTTCTGGTTGGTACTACCAAATTGTGGAACTCTACCACTTAGGCTGAAACAAGAAACTCACCTGTTGACCTTCAGGAAGGCGTTGACGTCCTGGCTGTTTAATCTTTGATGCGTTTCTGGACTGTCCAAGTAGTCATGATTGATGTGCTAGCGCCTTAACACATTCGGGTGAATGTTTTGCGCTCTATACATTTTTTCATTTAATTTCATTTCACACCAATAGCAAAAGACTTCAAGATTTTTAAATAAGTCCCCCCCCAAAATTTACTTTATTAATATTTAATTAAAAAATATTATTTAAAAAAACTAATAAATATTCACTAGCTACATACACTTTAACACTATGATATCCACAACACACACCTAAATAAAACTCAAAAATAATAAAACACAATTAAAACTTATTTATAAATTAAAAATTATTACTATTAACAAATAATAAAGTAATTAAAATGTATTTAATACCCACCCTTTACCCCTTTAAAAGTAAAACCAACATACAAAAAATTAAACAATTACCCATATCAAATAATTAACATTAGTTAACTATGTTAACTAATTAAATACAAACTACTTACCACCCTTAACACCTATAAACACCACAACACACCTAAAATTAATTACACAATTACCATAATTAATTACCTGTTCATAATTTAAAATGAACAGCCAATTATTAATTCACCAATTACAAATAAATTACTTCCCACCCTCAACACCTATAAATACCACAACACACCTAAAATTAATTACACAATTACCATAATTAATTACCAATTCCCCCTGCGCACATTCACTAACAAATGGGCGAACAGCGCCACTCTGCGGTTATTGATTGAATACAATTTATATTGATTGATTGATTGAATAAAATTTATATTGCGCAGACAGTAACCCGAAGGCATCAAGGCGCCTAACAAAGTATATCATAAACCAGAGCATGTCATCATTACATATAGGCCTGTACAAAGAGATGGGTCTTCAGGGCCCCTCTAAAGGCCTGAAGAGTGGATAGGGATCTTAATTCAAATGGAAGGGAGTTCCACCATTTGGGCGCTAAGGTAGAAAAGGCCCTACCTCCCCATCTGGTTCTCCTGAATCGAGGGACTGACAAAATAAGACCACTCGAGGAACGTAGGTTCCTAACCGGAGTGTAACGGGACAAGATGGATCCTACACCAATGGGACTGTTCTTGGCTAATGCCCTATAGGTCATGCATAGGGTCTTGAAGCGAATACGGTCCTCCACGGGAAGCCAATGTAGCAGCTTTCTAGCCGCTGTGGCTGAGGCCCGTTTGGGAAGGTCTAAGACAAACCTAGCGGCAGCATTCTGGACTACCTGCAAGCGCTGCAGTAGACCTTTATTCAGTCCCACATACAGCGCATTGCAGTAGTCCAGCCGAGAGCCAATCAGAGCGACAGTAATCTGTTTCCTTGCCTGCAAGGATAGATAATGTCTAATCCTCCTGAGAATATGGATGATGCCCCAACAGGTGGAGATGGTTCTGTTGACCTGTTTGTCCAGATTGAGGGCGGGATCAATCATGACCCCTAGATTTTTATCCGAGGAGGAGGGGGTGGGGCAGGCTCCTAAGGAGTCTGGCCACCAAGTAGATGACCAGACATCCTCTTTCCCTCCAAATACCATCACCTCCGTTTTCTCTCCGTTCAGTTTTAATGAATTGTAAATCATCCATTGCCCGACTGCCTCCATACAAGATCTAAAATTGGAGGCAGTCGGGACACCTGCTTGGGAGAGAGAGACGAGGATCTGGGTATCGTCGGCATATGATACTATCTCCATCCCATATGATCTAATTTGCCTGGCAAGTGGGGTCACATAGATGTTGAATAGGGTCGGACTCAGAGCCGACCCCTGAGGGACCCCACATTGCACAGGCAGGGATGGAGATAGATACTCCCCCAACTTCACTCTTTGCGATCGATGGTTGAGAAAAGAAGTGAGTAGGTCTAACGCTGCCCCCCGAACCCCCACCTCCCTCAGCCGTGCTGTTAGTACTGAGGGAGATAGGGTATCAAAGGCCGCCGTCAGATCTAAAAGGATCAGGAGGGTGGTCTGACCTCCATCTACACGCGTGCGGATGTTATCTAGCACAATGGTGAGGGCAGACTCGGTGCTGTGTTCCCTCCTGAATCCATGTTGGGAGGAGTCAAGGCAGCCCGAGTTCTCTATATATGCAGCAAGATGCTTATTAAGATGTGCTTCAAGCATCTTTGCAGGGGCCGGGAGGAGTGAGATGGGCCGGAAATTTCTTAGAACCGCAGGGTCTAGAGAGGCCTTTTTAAGTAGGGGTTTTACCACCTCATTTTTCCATTGGGTGGGAAAGAGGCCATCTCTCATGACTTTATTCATGATATCAACCAGCGGAGGCAGAAAGATATCTCTGCACTGTTTAAGGATCCTGAGTGGACACACATCCAAAGGGGAACCAGATTTTGTTTTATTAAGTAGGTTATCCAGATCCTCCAGAGAGAGAGGGGGAAAAGAATCTAGGAGTCCTACAGAAAGAATTTCTGCAGGGACATGGTCCATAGCTCCCAGGACAGGGGGCCAGGTAATACGAGATCTCTGTAACTCCAAGGCAGAATAGATGTCTAAAATTTTTGCCTGGAAAAAAGAAGCAATATTATTGCAGAGCTCTTGAGATGCCACTACAGGATCTGGGGTTTGAAGGGTAATAAGAGAGTCCACTATCTTGAAAAGCTCTTTAGGAGAGGACATAGAGGTTGTCAGGGCCGTAAAGTGTTCTTGTTTGGCCTTTATAATTTCTCCTTTATAGTTCCTCAACATAGTCTTATGGGCTTCCCTGTCTTTTTTATCCCAACTAGAATGCCATAGACGCTCCCGCCTCCTTACTTCTTGTCTAAGAAGTCTAAGATGCTCAGAGAACCAGGGGGCTGAAGGTCTTTTCCTGGCTCGATGGCGTAGTTGGATAGGGGCAAGTTCATCAAGTGCCTCAGTCACAGTCCTTTCAAACTGTGTAACTGCCCTAGAGACACTTTCCCCTTGGGATGGAAACAAATTGGGTACCCACGGGGTAAGGAAGCTGCTAATAATATTTTTGAAATTTCTACGCAGTTCCTTATTACTTGCAGTGTTTTTAAGCGTATGGAAGGTAGGACAGGATAGCTCAAATGGAACTGCCAGATGGTCTGACCATGATAAAGGGATAGAGTCCTTAATTATCAACCTCTCATCATTGGAGAAAATTCCATCAAGCGTGTGGCCTGCTCTATGAGTGGCCCCTCTAACCAGTTGGGAAAAACCACAGGCTGATATGGCCTCAAGCAGAGAAGAAGTCTCCTTAGTGTCAAGCTTCTCCAAATGAAAATTAAAATCACCCAGGATCGTAAAATCTTTCCGGCCAAAGTAAGGTTCTAAAACATGTAGAAGCCGTTGTCCAAAATCAGTGCGAGAGCCAGGGGGACGATAGACCAGGATTCCATTGAAGAGGACACTGTGGCCACTTTTTATGGAAAAGAACAAGGCTTGGAAGCTGTCCAAGGGGTCGGAGATGGGGACAGTATGGCAGTGTAAATGGTCTTGGTAAAGAATTGCTAACCCTCCTCCCACCCGGGTCAGTCTGTCTTGACGAACTAGGCAGTATCCCTCAGGAACCGCTTCAATAAGGTCAGGACCAGACGAGTCCTTTGCCCACGTTTCTGTTATAAAAACCAGGGAGGGCTTCCTGTCTAGCACAAAATCCCTGAACATAATATTGTTTTTAATGAGTGAACGAGCGTTAAGAAGAAGACACTCTTCCTTCGGAATTCCACACTTTGGGGAAGTGCATAGATTGAACATATGCCTAGATGGTAGCGGTGTGGGGTTAACCGTACCAGGAATCTGACATCTACATGGTAGCTTGTCGAGAATAGCATCCGGCAAAAGAGAGTAGGCACATGAGAGCCTAGGTGGTTCAAATGTAAGCAGAGTTTGAATAGAGTATCTCAGAAGCGGGGGGTCGGAGGCATCTAAGTCATACGTCCAGCTATCCAGCCCGTCCTCAGCGCGGACGGGCGCAGACGGGCTGGACTCTGGCGTGACTCCGGCGTCACTACGGCGCACTACCTGCGCGCCATTGAAACCGGGATATGTAGGGCTCTAGCCAGTCCACCTGACTGCTAGAGCGCGGGGGAATACAGCGCTTCCCCGAACCCTCCCAAGATGGCGCTCAGCTAAATCAGAAGCGCGAGGGACCGGCCCGCCCGAGTAGCGGTGAGGATACAATTTAAATGCGGCAATGCGAGCAGAGATAAAATCAGGGGAAACAGTATTAAAATAAAGACTAAATAAGAGACAAAACGGGGTAATTTAAAAAGCGCTAGGAGCGTCCTGAAAGCAAGCCTAGCTGCAGTGATGAAAGCTTAAGCAAGAAGCGCCTACCTCCAGTCTCGCTTAAGTACTGCTCTCGACTACAGCCTCTAGCCAGTCCACCTGACTGCTAGAGCGCGGGGGAATACAGCGCTTCCCCGAACCCTCCCAAGATGGCGCTCAGCTAAATCAGAAGCGCGAGGGACCGGCCCGCCCGAGTAGCAGTGAGGATACAATTTAAATGCGGCAGTGCGAGCAGAGATAAAATCAGGGGAAACAGTATTAAAATAAAGACTAAATAAGAGACAAAACGGGGTAATTTAAAAAGCGCTAGGAGCGTCCTGAAAGCAAGCCTAGCTGCAGTGATGAAAGCTTAAGCAAGAAGCGCCTACCTCCAGTCTCGCTTAAGTACTGCTCTCGACTACAGCCTCTAGCCAGTCAACCTGACTGCTAGAGCGCGGGGGAATACAGCGCTTCCCCGAACCCTCCCAAGATGGCGCTCAAGCGTGACCAGCTTGTAGATAGGGAGAGGAGACTGAACTCCATGTATTCTTCTTTTGCCCAGGATATCACACAACCAGACACAGATGGTTGTTTCAACTGTGTAGAAACCTTGGTACACGCCACTGCAAAGAAGCATTCAGGCTACTAAAATACAACACCGAACTCCAAATAGTTTGTTGTATCCCGTTTATTAAGCTCTATGAGGTGGAAATGGATGAACTTTCTTAAAGATGAAACATTGACTTTTAAGTGGCTGATTTTTTTACTGTTTTAACCTTCACACCTTTTTTTTACCTTAAACCTGTTTTTATCATGACCTTTCAGTTTTTTTATTGTTTTTGTATGGTTTGTATACATTTGTGTATGTTCTTAATGGTACACCAACCGAAATAAAGAAGAAGAAGAATTAATTAACCAATTATTAATTAATAATATATTACTTTACACATTTAGCACCATAGCATCTCGATTAAACCAGTATTAAAAAATAAATAATAATCAGTACATTCAACATAATTAAATTACTTCCCACCCTATCCCCCTATAAACCCACAACCCGCTACAGAACTAAAATGCAAAATTCTGATAAAAAAATAACTACTAAAAATGTAACAGCTATATTAAAAATACACACAATTCTTATACAAAAACCATACAACACATACATATAAATTATATACTAAAATACATAACGGAAATAAACAAAAATAACATTTTTGCTAAACGATATTAAACACTTCGATATTTTAACATCGATATTACTTACCTGAAATCGATATTCTTGACCACGAGAATATGTAGGTCGATATTTCAGACCCACGAAATTTGCAATTCAATATTTGCGCAACTCGTTATTTTTTAATCGATATTCTGTCTCTGCACCTATGTATATGCATGTGTATGTATATATGTATGTATATGTGTGTTAGAAGTGGAGTCTCTAGTTGGCAGAGGTAGGCACATTTGTCCAAGTAGGGACTCATTTCTTCCTAGTCAGTGTAACAGGGATACACTTCTAAAATAACCCCTGCTTATCTCAGAGGCAGTGCGTAAAGCATTTGTGAACGCTTACAGTAACACAGTGAAAACACTACAAATGGACATCACACCAGTTTAGAAAAATAAGTAATCTTTGACCAAAGTACAGTACTAAAAATATGATTTTAAATGGTAGAAATAGTTCAGTTCAAAGCAAATTGCAGATGCAACACTTTTCACAGAAAGTACCTTGGATGCACCGCATACACACAAACTCAAGGTTCACAGGGAAGGTGATGAGTCGGTTCCTTACTCTCAGGGAAGGTTATGCGTTGGTTCCTTCCCAGAGAGGAGGCCTATCTCTATGTGGTGTGCGGAGATTTCTCGAGCCGCGGGCAGGCGCTGCATCGGTTTCTTCGACGATGCTTCGGAAACAGGCACGGATGCATCACGTTTTTAGTTTTTGCATTGTTTTTTCAGCTCCCAACAGCCAGAGCAACCTCCAGAGGCCCAGAACAGCTACAGGCACCTCTTGGCAGGTCAGAACTTCCAGCAAGGACGTTCCGGGGATCTGGGGGTGAAGTCTTTGTGTCCCTGAGACTTCAGAACAGGAGGCAAGCTCTTCTTCAAACCCATGGAGATCTTCCTCAAGCAGGGGACACAGCAAAGTCCTTTTCCCTTTCCTTGGCATAAAATAGCCACTACAGGCCAACCCCAGAGAGCAAATAGCACAGGGGCAGCACTCCTCAGTTTCTCCAGCTTCTTCTCCTTGGTAAAGGTTCCTCTTGATTTCCTAGAAGTTATCTAAAAGTCTGGGCCCCTCTTTTTATACAGTAAAATCAATTGTTCTCTGGTGGCAGGGAAGTCCAGTGCTTAGTCAAAACCAGTTCTGTCCTCTCTGGTGCAGCTTCCTGGCAGGAGGTGGAGACAGCATTGTGGAAGGCAGTTCAGGCCCATTCAGGTGCATGGTAAACTCCTCTCTCTAAATGCATCCCAGGTCTATTCGGCACCTCCTGTCCCTGTCACTCCAAAGCCAGACAGTCAATACACATCCTAGCAGAGGGATACTGAATGGCTAAGCAAGAAAATACTTACTTCCTAAAAGTTGTATTTTCAAACACAGAATACAAAAATCACCCTCACTAAAAGATGCATTTTAGCATTCTGAGTTCATGTATACTAAACTTTATTTTCCTACATTGTTCCCAGGGGTAGTTATGTTTATAAGATCTCATAAGCAAACTTCCCATTCTATCCTATGGGAACAGGTACCCTTGCAATAGTGAAAATCTAAATTGGCAGTATTTCACTATCAGGACATGCCACACACACCAGGGCATGTCCCACCTTTCACATACACTGCACCCTGCCCACAGCTGTACCCTGGGCCTACCTTAGGGGTGACTAACATGTAAGAAAAAGGAAGGTTAGGGCCTGGCAAGTGGGTGCACTTGCCAGGTCAAAATAGCATCCCAGACTGCACACAGGCTCTGCAATGGCAGGCCTGAGTTACATTTACAGGCTGCTTATGTGGGTGCACTATCAGCGCTGCAGGCTCACTAGCAGCATTTGATTTACTGGCCCTGGGCACTATCAGTGCACTATACTAGGGAATGACTAGTAAATCAAATATGCCAATCATGGAATCACCAATCCATAACAATAATTTACAAAGGGAGAACATACATACTTTAGCACTCATCAGCAGTGGTAAAGTGCCCAGAGTCATAAAACCACCAACAGCAGGTCAGAAAAAATACAGGAGGAAAGCAAAAAGTCCCAGGATGACCCTGAAGAAAGGGTCAAGTTCAACAGTAAGTTACCTCAGCTGTTATTAACAAATTGTAATAGTTGGTAGAGTTTTACCAACTCTTAAAATAGGTCTAGAAATGGATTCTGATTTTGTTTCTTGAAGGGGTGTATGTGTGCATGCATTTATATATGTATGTATTTATGTATATGTGTGTATGTATATGTGTGTATATGTATATTGATGTGTATGTATATATGTATGTATAAATGTGCATGTGTGTATATGTATATATATGTGTGTGTATATGTATGTGTATATGCATACATGTATGTGTGTATATGTATACATGTATGTGAATGAATGAATTAATTAATATTAGCTCTGTAAAGCGTGAACTTTGCCCAGGGGCATCAAGGCGCTATGGAAAGGGGCCAGCAGACGATAGTGTATAAGGCTCACGGTGTTGACAGGATGAAAAGCCAAGTCTTCAGGGCTTTATAGAAGAGAGAATGAGTTGCCAGTCCAGAGATTGAGGAATGAAAGGCATTCCAGAGTTTGGCTGCAGCAAGGGAGAAGGTTCTACCTCCCATCTTACTTTTCTGAAACTTGGATCTACCAGCAAATTCTTGCTGGCGGATCTTAACTGCTTGGTGGGGACATATCTTTGAAAGAGCCTTTTGATGCCTTCTGACCCAGTATTATAGAAAGCCTTGTGAGTGAGGTATAGGGCCTTAAATACAATTCTCCGGCCAAGAGGTAGCCAATGCAGCTTACTGATGGTAGCCGAAACTGAGTGATATTTGCTGAGGTCCGTCACCAGTCTGGCAGCAGCAATCTGCACCAGCTGAAGTTGATGCACGAACCCCTTGTTGATACCCAAGTGGAAGGCATTACAATTATCCAATCTGGATAGCACAAGGGCCACAACTGCCTGTTTTTGAGAGGAAAAGGAGAGAAATTGAGAGATCGTTCTGAGAGTACTAATAATCCCAAAGCAGGTGGAAACCGTTCTACTAATCTGGGGGCCCAGGGAGAGGGAATTGTCAATTATGATGCCAAGGTTTTTAGCACTGGACCCAGGGCGGGGGCAGGGGCCAAGCGTATCCGGCCACCAGGCCTTTGACCAGATGTCCTGATGGTTTCCAAAATTTAAAACCTTCGTTTTGTCCCCATTGAGTCTGAGATAGTTCTCTACCATCCAGAAAGCCACTGACTGCGTGCAGTTTTTAAAGTTTGTCGCTGAAGCTTCTACGCTGTTAGTAATGGATACCATAAATTGAGTATCATCAGCATAGGATAGCACTTCCAGTCCAAAAGATCTTACGATCCTGACGAGAGACGAGAGGGGCAACATAAATGCTGAAAAGGGTCAGGCTCAATGAGGATCCCTGAGGGACTCCACAGAACAGCTGGGGACAGGTAATAGGGAGATGGGACGATAGCGTTTTAACCCAGCGGGATCCAAATAGAGCCTTTTTAAAAGGGGTTTAACCACCGCAGTTTTACAAGAGGTGGGGTACTGCCCGGATGTAATAACAGTATTAAGTAATGAGGTCAGGTGAGGAACAATAACCTCCCTTCCTAGTTTCAAAATTTTCAGAGGGCTGGACTCCAATGGGGAACCAGACTTGATTCCCTTTAGCAACTGATCTGTGTCCTCTTGCTGTAGAGGAGGAAAGGAAACTAAATTACCTTCCTTTAGAGAAGGTACCAAATGGTCCGCAACCGAAGAGTGCAATGAAGGGCCTACATTGATCTCCCCAGCATTGAGGAGTTCCAGAGTGGATTATGTTTCTGTGATTTTAGACCGGAAACAAAATTGCCATTCTATCGCAAAGGTCCTGGGAGAGGTCAGTGTAAGCAGTGGCTGAGGGGGCCCAAGAGAGACTTAATCATAGTAAAAATTTCCCTTGGAGGCCTTAAGGATTCAGTCATGTTAGAATAAAATAATACTTTTTCCTCTGTGATGGCACTTTTGTATTCCCTTAATCTAAGTTTGTGCAAGTCTCTTTCGGCTGGGTTGAGATCACGGCGCCATTTCCTTTCTTGATGTCGGCATACTTGCCTAAGTTTCCTCACTTTCTCTGAGAACCAAGGGGCAGAGGGCTGTTTTCTGGCCGCATAATGCTCCTTAAGAGGAGCAGAGATGTCCAAGGCTGCTAAAATCCAGCTGGAAAACTCTGGTTAAACTTAATTAGCACCCAGATGAGAAGGCCATACATAGTTATTACGCGTGTTAAGAAGGGCCTCCTTAATAATAAGGCTGAGGTTTCTCTTCTTCTCCACCCTATTCTTAATGTTGGGAGCTAAATGGGATGCCACAATTTGCAATTGGAATGGAATAGCATAGTGGTCAGACCAAGAGAGTTGAATAGGTTCCTCCACCCTAATCTGGGAGTTGTTGGAGAAAATGCCATCCAGTATGTGTCCTGCTATATGAGTGGGGCTCATAACCAGCTGGGAGAGCCCACAACAATCCATAGTTTCTAAAAATGTTTGCGTTTCTGTGCTTGGGGTCTTCTCCAGATGAAAAATAAAATCATCCAGAAGTATTATATTAGATCTTGCCAGATAGGGCTCTATGTGTATATATGTATACCTGTATATGTGTATATGTATACATGTATATGTGTGTACTTGAAGATGAAGGATCACAAGAAAACAACAGCCAGCCAGGGCAAAAATCTGTATCATGTATATGTGTGTATATGTATATATGTGTGTATATGCATGCGTGTGTGTGTATATATATATATATATATATATATGTGTATATATGTTTGTGTATCTGTATATATGTGTGTGTATGTGTGTGTGTATATATATATATATATATATATATATATATATATATATATATATATATATATATAGGGGCCAAAACGTTAGGATGTTGGAAGGTTTTACTGCGTTGTACAAGGTTGCAAGGCTTTGAATTAAAGAACAATTGTGAGCAGTATTGGGCCTCCAATCTTTGCTGTGTTTGATTGATGGGCTTTTTCCGTGCTCATTGTTTCAGGAGGCCGCCTTGAAGGGTCGAGGCTCCGGTAACGGAGGACTGTGTTTGGAATCTTACTGAGGAGCATGACCCACTCACGCGCCCCAGCCTACCAAGGATATGCCAATGGGGTGAAAAAGATGCGCGTGTTGGAAAGGATTCGCGGTAATGGACGATTACCGATGATCGTGCTGACAGGAGGACGCTTTGTTTCAAACCATGTGGAAAGATGTTGCAACCTAGAACTCACCTGCCTACCTGGTACTATTCCCACTATCTGTGTTGCACCGTTATAAAATATGCATAAATGCACTTTGCCATATACTTGAGGACTACCATGATATTTTTGGTTCAAATGGTGCATCATGGGAATTGTATTTTATGAACTGTAGACACGTGACTGAAAGAAACTTTTAAATGCACGCAGAAACGCACTTGGCACTTTGAATTCCTTCCACCTGTGAGCAAGGCCGATAGGGGCCGAAACGTTAGGATGTTGGAAGGTTTTACTGCGTTGTATGAGGTTGCAAGGCTTTGAATTAAAGAACAATCCTGAGCAGTATTGGGCCTCCAGTCTTTGCTGTGTTTGATTGATGGGCTTTCTCCGTGCTCATTGTATAAGGAGGCCGCCTTGAAGGGTCAGGGGCTCCGGTAACGGAGGACTGTGTTTGGAATATATATATATATGTGTGTATGTGTATATATGTGTGTGTATGTGTATATTTGTGTGTGTGTATGTATATATATATATATATATATATATATATTGCAGATTCACACTCCCGGTGTCCAGCCAGTACCTGCTCACGAGCGGGTCGTCGTTGGGGCTCCGGCGGCCCAAATATCAAGTACGAAAAATTTCCCAAATGTCAGGAAATGCACGACGACACACAAAGGTTGCTGTGCTTCAAAGATTTAATTCAGGCAGCAAAAACAAACAACGCGTTTCACCAACAGGCTTGATCACGTTTGTAATGGATTTCAAAATGATAGTCCTATTTACAAAAAACCAAATATTGACATTGAAAAAGGACTACTGTGCACTCACCCCCCAGTGTAAAATACATGGCAGACATATTGGAGAGGTGTAGTATTTGGAACAAAAACAATATGATATGCAATTATTACCTCAAAAAGCGATAAATACAACAGATATTTGGTTGTCAATGACAAAACAAATCAAATCAAATAAGGCTGCACAGGAATGTAGGATCAAAATCATTCATCTTGACCAGAAAATCCAAATGGACAAACCCTGTGCACATATATTCACAAAGTGGAAAATGATTGTCTATATGTCTCATAATACCGCCCAAGTGGGCATGGTCACTTTCCGACAAAACTTGTTAGACCTCATAAAAGTATAAAATAAATTGTGATGACAAGTAATCCAAATGGACAGTCCATGTTCCAAATTGATCATAGAGTATTAATTCTCTCTTAATCTCTCAATACCGCCCATGTGGGCATATTTAATCCTACTACAAAAATAATGATTTATGCAAAGCAGCCCAATAGACATAATACCAGTATGATAATCATAAAGAATGTCTTCAGTAATTCATATTCTTCATTTATCATATCGAAAGATCATCTTAATTTTCCACTGTTGTATCCTATCCTGGAATATTTGATATCCAATAGTCCCCAAGTGCAAAGTATCTGTGAATTAATTAAAAACAAAAATGTTTTAAAATCAAGGCGCAATATTATAACGGTCTATGCAGGCAAGACTTTGTTCAACATGCAAAATTGCAAAATTTGCAAAAATCCAAAGAATGGTACCTAATCATTTTACCAGTCAAATGGCCCATTCTTTAGACCCATATCCAATTATTGCGGTTACTTCTCCAAATGAACAGACAATTCTTCATGATTATTGAGCCCCTTCGGGTATGTACACTCAAAATCAATAATCATTCTTGATTCAAGTTTGCGTAAACATGCAGTTCTATCTCCTCCTCGAGCACCTAGATCTACTTTGTCTAGCACCACCATTTTGAGAAGATTCTCGTTCTGGTAGTGCTGCTCGAAGAAATGCCTGGCAACAGGGTATTGTGTGTTGTGATTTTTTATCGCCCTCATGTGCTGAAGCACCCTGTCCTTAGCCTTTAGAGTCGTGCTCCCCACATACCATTTGTTACATGGGCAAATTAACAAATACACACAATACATGGTATTGCATGTCAAAGTTTTACGTATCTTGAAGATTTTGCCTGTACTAGGTATCGTTATCTCCTTGCAGTTGGTGCTATTACGGCACGCTTTGCAGGATCTACAGCACCTGAATCCTGGTGTTTCTTTAGGTTTACTGGATCCAGTCACAGCATTGGGACTAAGCTCATCCCTGAGTGATTTACCTTTTCTAAAGGTCACCTGGGGGTACTCTTTGACATGTGGTTTGAGGTGTGGATCTGTAAGTAACACATGCCAATGTCTATTAAGAATACTCCTCAATTCCCCAGATTGGCCTGAAAATGTGGTTATAAACCTGATTTTGGATTCGGTTTCTGTGCCCGCATTGGTGTTAAGGAGTTCCCTTCTTGTTCTGGTCTCTGCTTTCATGACTGCCCCCTGTATGGTCTTGTTGTTGTAGCCTCTCTCTTTGAAGCGTGTGACCATTCTCTTTTTCTCAACCTCAAATGACTCACTGGTGCTACAATTACGTTTGGCACGTAGAAGTTCCCCATAGGGGATACTATCCACAAGTCTTCTTGGATGTGCACTTCTTGCATTCAGGAGACCGTTGCCCGCAGTACTCTTTCTGTAGAGACTGGTGGTCATTCTTGTCCCTTGTATTTCAACTAGCACATCCAAAAACTCTATTCTGGAAGAATGTATTCCAGCTGTGAACTGCAAGTTCATAGAGTTTTTGTTGAGCTGAGCCACAAATTGTCTAACCGATTCCTCCGAACCGTTCCAAATCATAAAAATATCATCGATGAACCTGAGCCACAGGACAACTTGGTTGTTAAAGGCGTGGATTTCAGTGGACACCTGCTCCTCCCACCACCCCATGAAGATGTTAGCATAACTGGGGGCGAAGCAGGTGCCCATCGCCGTGCCCTGTGACTGGCGGTAGATAGATTCATCAAAAATAAAATGATTGTGTGTAAGACAGAAATCAATCAAATCAAGTAACATGTTAGAGTGGTAAAGAAACGCAATGGATCTAGCTTTCAAAAAATGACCTACTGCCTGTAGCCCAAGATTGTGTTTGATGCACGTGTACAAACTGCACACATCCAAAGTGAACAGCATATAGGTATCCTCCCACACAATACCCTCTATGCTTTTGAGGAAATGAGTAGTATCTTTTAAATACGTTGGTAGAGCAATCACAAAAGGTCTCAAGAAGTGATCTATATACTGGGAAGTATTCTCAAGTAAAGAGCCCATAGAAGATACTATGGGCCTCCCTGGTGGATCAGTGGCATTCTTGTGTATCTTCGGAAGAAGATACAAAATTGGTATCTTGGGGTGATCACATTTCAGAAACAAATACTCATCCCATGTGAGTGAGCCTTTGTCTAAATAGTCTTGTATTTTGGCTTCGAAGAGAGTTTTAGTAGTTCGAAAATCTGAGAATGAACTGAGTTCGTAACAGTTTATGTCTCCCAGCTGCTTATATCCCTCAGCTAGGTATTTGTTTTTGTCTAGAACAACCACGTTGCCACCTTTATCCGCATTGCGGATGACAATACTCTCATCTGTTTTTAAATTCCTGATGGCATTGTGTTGTTCAAACGTAAGATTTTTTCTGTTATGAGGTGTTTGTTCTGATCTCAGTTTTTTAAGGTCAGAAAGAACGCCCTTCTCGAACACTTCAACCGCCTCACAAGTAATCTGGGGAATGAATTTGGATTTAATCTTAAAAGTGCTCCCTGGATTCACATTGGTATCAACACTTTCATCAGACAGGTAGCTACTACCCTCAACCACCCCTGAGGAGATAATCTCCATAAGTTCTATGTCATTCAAGTCCAGATTATTGGTGGAAGGTGGCATCCCAATAGTTGTAGATTTGATCGGGTGCGTTGCGAACCATTTCTTCAATTTCAATTACGGGCAAAATAGAATAAATCAATTCTAGTTTGTGCATAGTTAAAATTGCCAGAAGGGCAAAATGACAATCCTAATGATAGAACCTCTTGCTCATGCACAGTTAGTATTTTGTCAGATAAATTAATTACCGTCATGGTTGAGTTTTGCTGCCCCTTGTCATCATTCCCACGGGCTGTTTTCCTGCGCTGTTGTCTGATTTTGGCTTTTTTGTTCCTTTGGGTCTTCCCCGATTTCCTCTGCCGCGTCCCCTTTGGTTTCCCTGATCTTGTTGTTGGTCTGTCCTCCCCTGGTTTAGCACCTGAAATTGTAATAAAAAACGCTTCCTAACTTCTTCTTGGTCATCCTTTGCAGGTTCATTGAGGCCTGACGTATTGATATCCTGAAGGCTTCCGTCCGAAGCGTCACTTTCAATTGGCTCGGCTTGCACTACATGTGGCACATTGCTGATCATTTTCTGAGCTGACTTATCATACAGCTGATCATATTTTCTATGAAATGTTAAAGTGCGCCCACTTTGGTAATCCTTATAGTCCCGCAAGAACTTCCTCTGCTTCTTTAAGGTTATCTCTTCTTCCAGCTTTTGTAGCTTAACCTCCACAATTTTAGCATGTATATCAAACGCCTCCTTCCCCATTAGAGGGATTATTTCCTCCATCAGGGCTTCTATTTGGTCCAGAAGCTTTTTACGATCTTTAAGGGCATATTTCACCAATATGCGCATCATTATTACTGAACAAGCGGTTGAATTGTTGGACCACTCATCCAACATCTCAGGGTCTGGGTCCTCAAAGGTGGGCACTGTGAATATTCTAAGACCCCGCGGAGCTCTCCCCACATCCAAATAGCGCTGCAGAGATTCCGCCTCCCACCACTTTCCAAGCTCTTTTCTTTGCAGCTTTTCCAATTTGAAAAGTAAAGTTTGCACATGCACTTCCTTACTTATATTTGCTGCTTGTGCTTGTGGGTCTGCCACTGTTCCTGCTTGCATGAAGAACAGCTTGTCAGCCGCCGCTTTGCGCCTTGCATCCATTGCTGCCATACTGTATATTTCGCACTTTCAAAGTTGCGCAACCTGTGCCGGTTTCAGAGGACGCCTCCTCCTTATATATTCCGGCTCTCTACTCCCGCTGTACCGGCTTCTATAGTGGCTTATGATGGAGTCAGGGACTCGTACTCAACAGGCTCGGCAGAGCCGCTTCCACACAACCGCGCACACAGTACCTTGGGGGGCAGCAGGACCTCCGTTCGGCAACCGCCCGTCTCGTGTGTACGCAGTATCAGGGAAGCACCCACACCAAGCCTCCTTCTCCGAGTCCCGTTCCCGAATCTCGGCCAAACTTCAAAGCCCAGAATCCCGTGTTTCTTCAAGCGCCTCCGCCGTCCGGCAAGTGGTGAATGTTCGTAAAAGGTGATCAACAGCGGTTTCTTCTTTTACATATACCGCAATTAAGAGGCGCTTAGATTAGAAATGTACAGCAGGGGAGCGGACCGGCCATAAAGTAGCTTGCAGATTCACACTCCCGGTGTCCAGCCAGTACCTGCTCACGAGCGGGTCGTCGTTGGGGCTCCGGCGGCCCAAATATCAAGTACGAAAAATTTCCCAAATGTCAGGAAATGCACGACGACACACAAAGGTTGCTGTGCTTCAAAGATTTAATTCAGGCAGCAAAAACAAACAACGCGTTTCACCAACAGGCTTGATCACGTTTGTAATGGATTTCAAAATGATAGTCCTATTTACAAAAAACCAAATATTGACATTGAAAAAGGACTACTGTGCACTCACCCCCCAGTGTAAAATACATGGCAGACATATTGGAGAGGTGTAGTATTTGGAACAAAAACAATATGATATGCAATTATTACCTCAAAAAGCGATAAATACAACAGATATTTGGTTGTCAATGACAAAACAAATCAAATCAAATAAGGCTGCACAGGAATGTAGGATCAAAATCATTCATCTTGACCAGAAAATCCAAATGGACAAACCCTGTTCACATATATTCACAAAGTGGAAAATGATTGTCTATATGTCTCATAATACCGCCCAAGTGGGCATGGTCACTTTCCACCAAAACTTGTTAGACCTCATAAAAGTATAAAATAAATTGTGATGACAAGTAATCCAAATGGACAGTCCATGTTCCAAATTGATCATAGAGTATTAATTCTCTCTTAATCTCTCAATACCGCCCATGTGGGCATATTTAATCCTACTACAAAAATAATGATTTATGCAAAGCAGCCCAATAGACATAATACCAGTATGATCATCATAAAGAATGTCTTCAGTAATTCATATTCTTCATTTATCATATCGAAAGATCATCTTAATTTTCCACTGTTGTATCCTATCCTGGAATATTTGATATCCAATAGTCCCCAAGTGCAAAGTATCTGTGAATTAATTAAAAACAAAAATGTTTTAAAATCAAGGCGCAATATTATAACGGTCTATGCAGGCAAGACTTTGTTCAACATGCAAAATTACAAAATTTGCAAAAATCCAAAGAATGGTACCTAATCATTTTACCAGTCAAATGGCCCATTCTTTAGACCCATATCCAATTATTGCGGTTACTTCTCCAAATGAACAGACAATTCTTCATGATTATTGAGCCCCTCCGGGTATGTACACTCAAAATCAATAATCATTCTTGATTCAAGTTTGCGTAAACATGCAGTTCTATCTCCTCCTCGAGCACCTAGATCTACTTTGTCTAGCACCACCATTTTGAGAAGATTCTCGTTCTGGTAGTGCTGCTCGAAGAAATGCCTGGCAACAGGGTATTGTGTGTTGTGAATTTTTATCGCCCTCATGTGCTGAAGCACCCTGTCCTTATATATGTGTATATATATATACAATGCTGGTAGCGAGCCTCCGAAAGCAGTATAAGCTAGCAGTGTACTCCCAGAAAACAGAAATTAAGACAGAGGCTTTGAATGCACTGCTATCTGTAGAGATTTTAAAAGACCATTCTAAATTTTGGTCCATTATAAATGCCCCCTTTTTTTCATCTGTTGAGAGTGATGTGCAGGAGTGTAATATTAGAGGCACAGTGGCTAGCTCATTTTGGGGCAATTTATGACTCCACTAGTACATTGACTCCTATTGCTAGCCCACCTCCTCGACAGGGAATAGTCCCTTTTGTGTTTAGTGAGATGGACATTGAGAAAGCAATAAAGGAGACCGCGAGCAATAAAGCCCCTGGACCCGATGGGTTTCCTGCAGATCTTTATAAATGCGACCCTAAATTCTGGTAAAAAATACTGGCTAATGCTATCAATGCTTCTGGTATGCAGGGGTTCCCGTATCCTGGAGGCAATCTATTATTATTCTGGTTTTTAAAAAAGGTCAGAGAGGGGACCCACGGTGCTATAGACCTATATCGCTGATTGATTCAGCGGTCAAAAGTTTGGGTAAAGTGGTCTTAGCTAAGATTGCAGACTGGGTTATAGAAAATAAGATTTTATCAGACCTGCAGTATGGCTTCAGGCAAGGTAGAAGCACTATGGACCAGTGCCTCAACTTGCATTCATTAATTGGCAAGTTTACTGTGGCCAAGGAAGGCTCAGTGCACATGGCATTCATGGACTTGTCCTCAGCCTTCGACTTGGTTAACAGGTCTAAACTGTGGAGTATCCTTCTGGAAATGGGCATTGAGCCATGTTTAGTTTATTTCCTGGCTGATCTCCATCGGGATCTTTATGCGTCAGTTAGGATTTCCCAGGATGGTGAATGTACCAGGTCTTTTGAATCTGATCGGGACGTTCGTCAAGGGTGTATATTGGTGCCCTTATTGTTCACTCTTTATATTTAGGCCCTTGAAAAATCCCTAAAGGAGGTGAGCCTGGACATTCCTCGTGTAGGAGAGTATTTAATACCTGTCCTCCTATACGCGGATGACGCCGTCCTTTTAGCACGTACTGCGTTGGGTCTCCAGAAACATTTGGAACCTATTTGCAGTCCTTGGATCTGGTCGTGAATAATGGGAAGTCACACACTGTTAACTGGTATAACAACTAGGAAAGTGAAATTATCCTTTTGTAATGGAGTGGAAGTGTCTAGGGTTACCTCCTTCACATATTTAGGGGTATTATTTGATGATAAAGGCTCATGGGTCCTCCAAGATAAAACGAAAAGTTTGGCTGTCACTAGATCGACAACAGCTTTATTAGGGTTTGCTCAGCGCTTGGGGGCTAGGGCCGTAGAGGCAATCCTCAAAATATACAGATCAAAGTGCCTGGCTATTGCCGCATACGGCTCCTCTATTTAGGGTTTTAAACAACAGCCGGGGGTTCAGATAGCTGAAAATAGATTATTTCGTAGCCTCCTATGTGTCCCTCAATCAACATCTATTTACGCAATCCATCAGGAACTAGGGCAGGGCTACGTATTGGATATCATGAGTTTAGCTCCACTTCTGTGCTGGCTTAAAACCTGGCTTAATCCAGAACTGACACTGAATCATTTGATTCTGCAAGATATCATCAATTTGGATGAAGCCAGTGACATCAAGTGGCTGACTTATGTTAAACGTATGCTTTTTAAAATAGGGCGGCCAGAACTATTTGAATCCCCTGAAAGGATTTGTAAGGAGGATGTGAAGTGGGTCTAAATGATTTTCCTGAATACTTTAATGATGGAACGGGAAGAGCTGGAGCTACAGAAACCATCAGCTAGGGCTCATTGTTTGACCAAAACCACCTAGTTAATTGACCCCTTTCTGATAACCGTGACTAAACCTTTTCATCGCTGGCTCCTGACTAGGTTCCGTTGTAACTTGATCCACTTCACGTTGGGTGATTTCCAGGGGTGGTGTAAGCCAGAGGATGTGGAACCCTGCCATTGTGATAATTTCTCGGTACAGAACACTCTACATTTTATGATGTTCTTTGATTATTACAACAATATTAGGAGGAAGTTTATAATCCCTTTACTGAGTGATAAGTGTTTTGTACAAGTCAGACCGGCTCTACTTTATCTCCAAATGCTGAGTAACCCCTGGGATATTTTCAATGTTGCCTGTTTTCTTGTTGCTGCTGTTTGAATCTAGAAAAAAAGATGTCCTGGTCTATAAAGTGTATAAATCTCAATGGTACTGTTTTATGAATTTGTAACCTTGGTATATTGCTCTTTTTAAATTATTACAGAATTATTGTATTACCCAGATGGTCTAAATGTTTTTAAGGGATGTGCTTTTGTATCTGTTTTTTGTATTTTTATGATTAAAAAAAAATAATCGAATAAAGTGGATTGATTGATTGATTGGTATGTGTGTATATTTATATATATATATATATATATATATATTTTTTTTTCCGCACTTGCACTCCTGCTAAGACGCCACGCCATCAATCCTCGGCTGACACACAAGCAAGAACACGGAAGACCCAGAGTGCTGGTGAGTTTTTTATTTAACAGCACACCATGGCAGGATAACGTTTCGCCCTACACAGAGGGCTTGGTCACATGGTGCACCGAAAGAGTTGCGTGAATTTAAAGTGCTAGTGCAGTAACAACAACCTCATTGATTGGTTGCCCCTGAAACCATCGAAATATGCAACACAGCTGTTAAATTAATCATTTAAGGGTGCAATAACGGGCAAACAAGGCTGTCTTAAGCCAGGCCTTTAAAAGTATACCTGTTTCAATACAGTACTTAAAATCCGGATACATATGTAAGATTACAGGATTTAAAATTTCTAAAAAAGAGGGTTAACTGGGAATTCCCACAGTGCATGACAATTCATTACATTGCGAGTTGCTGTACACATTTTCATATATATTACAATTAAATAAAAATTACAACCGCAACTGTGAAGCAAGATCTGGATGAATTGAATTCTCTGCATTAATGCAATAGCCCCTAGTTGGCACTATGAAAGCCCTCTCACTTAATTGTAAAATTTATACACAAATTTCATCTATATACATCTATATACAATAAGTGTCTTACATAATATTAGCAATAATAAACTTGGACAGTTGACTAGAAATGTAAACCGGAAAACAAAAGACCGAAAGACCTAAAGTGACATGTATCTTAGATTGTTGATGCCACCCATACCCATTAGCGTTGTTACTGCCTCTATAATAAACAAGTGAAAATTAAAAAAGAAGAACACAATTCTTCCTGAGTTTGAGATTTGTAAAATACAGCTTATACGCCTAGTGAGGATTTGTTACAGTATTAAAAAGCATGACTAGACATATATAAATTGATAAGACTACATGGCCTAAAGTTCAAACACATGAACAGGCAGACACAAATACAGCAACCTGGAGGGGGGTATAAGTGAGTACTAGGAAGACAGACAGAACTATAAGCATGTATAGCAGTCCTCCGTGGAATTAAGACCATTGGGACTTTTGCTGTCCATCTCCAGGATGTATCTGGTCTCAAGAGCCCTTAAGATCCCTTCTCTGTTACCTCCCCTTCTGAGCGGGCCAATGGCATCTATAGCATAGTATCTAAGGAGCCCACTGTTATTATTATGGAACTCCTTAAAATGCCTGGCTACAGGGTATGTGGCATCGTTCGTGTTAATCGCCCGTATGTGCTGGAGCACCCTTTTGTGGACCTGCAATTTGGTACTACCAATATATTGCAGGCCACATGGGCACTCCAGCACATACACCACATACTCAGATTTGCAGGTTAGCTGCTTGGTAATTTTACGGGGCACTGTCGAGAAAGCTGTCAAGAACTCAGATTTATTTAGTCCCTGGGAACAAGCTTTGCAACTAGAACACTTCCTAAAACCGCGGCTCGCTGCTAGCCAATTTTTAGGTGGGATCACCTCCGGACTGGATTTAACCAGTGCGTCTTGCAGCGAAAACGCCTTCTTGAAAGTGATCGCCGGTCTATTAGGCATGTGTTCTCCTATCACTGGATCTAATTTAATAAGGTTCCAGTGTTGATTAATGATTTTTCTCAGCGCCCCATGCTGACTGTTATAGGTCCAGATAAGTCTGACCGATGGTTCACTACTGGCTACAGGCATTATCCGATGTTTTCTGTGGGTCAGTGCTTCACTTCGGGATAGGGCATTAGCTTTCCTGATCGCTATATCAATAAGATGTTCTTTATAGCCCCTAGCTAGAAACCTAAGTTTGCTTGCTGCTTGTGCCACCTTACAATGGGAATCTGTACTACAGACTCGCCTAATTCTAAGCATCTCCCCGTAGGGGATGCTGCGAATTAAATGCGGAGGATGGTGGCTATCAGCGTGCAAAATGGTATTGCCCGCAGTGGGCTTTCTGTAAAGCTTGGTTTCAAGTTTGCCCTGACTGACCTCAAGAGTAACATCAAGCAAATCTGCTGTTTTCTGGCTGATGTGCGATGTGAAAGACAGGTTATATGCATTATTGTTCAAAGCATCAATGAAACTAACAGCTTGCTCATAGGTTCCTCTCCATATCATTAAAATGTCATCGATGTATCTGTACCATCGAATGATATGGCGGGTACAGATGTCATGGTGAGTGCCATTGAGGACCTGTCTCTCCCAGTACCCCATATGCAAACAGGCATAACTAGGAGAGAAACAGGCCCCCATGGCAACCCCTCTGACTTGTTGGTAGTAGCGATTCAGAAACATAAAATAATTGTGATGCAAACAAAAACTAATCATGGTAAGCAACATCTTATTGTGCTCAAACAGTTCTATTGGTCGCTTGCCAAGGAAAAACTCTGATGCCCTCAAACCATCTGCATGCAGAATGCTTGTATATAAAGATGACACGTCAAGGGTAATCAATAAAAAATCATCACACCACTCTAAATCAATTAATTTCCTCATCAAATCACTGGAGTCTTGAATATATGATGGCAACGCCAGCACATGCTCCTGGAGGAACAAATCAATATAGGTGGTGGCTTTCTCCAACAACCCCCCGCATGCCGAGATGATGGGTCTACCCGGCGGCTTTTTCGCATTTTTGTGTACCTTTGGAATGAGGTACAACACAGGGGTGATGGGATGGTCATTCTTAAGGCATTTCAGTTCATCCATGCTAATAAGTCCGCTGGAACGCCAACCCATCAGGAGAGAGTGAAAATCGGTTTTCGCTTTGCTAAGTGCATTTGCATCACAATGTCTGTAACATTCAGGATCATTTAATTGGAGGTAGGCCTCTTCAAGATATAATGTTCTAGGCCAAAGCACAATATTACCCCCTTTGTCTGATTGCCTGACAATCACATTTACATTCGCTTTGATTTTTTTGACCAATTTCTGGTAATTGTTGTTGCCTTGATATTTGCTGTAGTTAGCTTTCAAAGTTTTCACATGTAGTGCCTTTACCTGCTTCACCACTGCATCCTGGAATATATCTATGTTGTCGTAAGGGGTGACAGGGGTGAACGTAGACCGGGGCTTCAGATTACTTAAACCACCAGTATAAAGGTTCTCCTGTCCTTGTGTGTTCTGAGAATTTGGAGCTTCTGCACGAAGAGCTACCAAATCTTGCATAAGGGGAACATCATTTACCACTAGTCCCACAGCATTATCTGGTGCCCCTGCTTTTTTACCTGCATTGCGGGATTTTGTGTTGGCGAAATGCTTCCTTAGCTTCAATTTGCGTGTAAATTTGAAGAGGTCCAATCTTGTATCCACATAATTGAAGCTACTAGGGGGGCTGTACGACAATCCTTTGGATAAGATGCTAATTTCCAGGTCAGAAAAGTTTGTGTCAGTCAGATTGATAACAGAAAAGCCAGTATCCTGTGTTTGTGCCAGAGTGTTGGTATGCGTCACGCTAGTTACTGCTTTTTGTTGGCATTCCACTGCTTGTAATTTCTTTTCTTTGGTTTTCCGTTGGCTGCGGCTTTGTCTTCGTTATATATATATATACATATATGTGTATGTGTGTATATGTGTGCATGTGTATAAATATATGTGTATATATATATTACCTACTGGCGGTCGCCAGTAGGTATATATATAGTTAGGATTTTTTCTCTATGGGTTTTTTGAAAATTCTATGTCTAATAACTTTGGCGTTTGTGGACGGAATTGGCTGAAATTTTCAGGAAAATGGCACATTTTGTTTCTGAGCAGCCCCTGAAAATTTTGGGGGGGTTCGTCAAGGGGGGGCCGAGAAAAAAGGGGGGTCCCAAAACGCGTTTTTCCCATGTTAATTTCCATAGGGCGGTTGGCCTCACTTTTAGCCCGAACGGCTGAATGGATTTGCACGAAACTTGGCAAAATTGTAGGGACTGGTAGCCCGATGTGCCTTTTGTAGGTCTCAATATATGTGCTTCAGTGGATTTTGAGAAATTAACGTTTAAAAAAAGATATATATCTGTAACAGCGGACTGGGCAGCGGCCCAGGACGCGGACTTTTCGCGCAACGGAGCTTTGTGAAGCGAAGCTGATTGGTTCTCCGGCGTCTGTCAACATTCCAAACAGTCTGTAGCGGCCGCCATCTTGTCTCTCGGTAGGATCGAGAGACAAGAGGAGGCCAAAGCGAAGGGGCAAATGACCATAAGGGGGAATAGTAGATCCTCGCTGACCCCCTAGGTTTGATGTGGAGGTTTTAAAAGGGCCCCGCGGGGCAAAAAAAAATAAAAATAATAATAATCGAACAGCTGAATGGATTTGCACGAAACTTGGCAAAATTGTAGGGACTGGTAGCCCGATGTGCCTTTGCTAGATCTCAATATATGTGCTCCAGTGGATTTTGAGAAATTAACGTTCAAAAAAAGGTATATATCTGTAACAGCGCACCGCTTCGCGTACTTTTCGCGTTACGGAGCTTTGCGAAGCGAAGCTGATTGGCTCTCCGGTGTCGGTAAACATTCCAAACAGTCCGTAGCGGCCGCCATCTTGTCTCTCGGTAGGATCGAACAGCTGAATGGATTTGCACGAAACTTGGCAAAATTGTAGGGACTGGTAGCCCGATGTGCCTTTGCTAGGTCTCAATATATGTGCTTCAGTGCATTTTGAGAAATTAACGTTCAGAAACAAGATATATATCTGTAACAGTGCTCCGCTTCGCGGAGATAAAATTATATGTGTATTACCTAGCTGTTGCTAACACCAGTTAGCGACGGCTAGTAGAAGATAGCGACCATCTTGGGCCCCACTTTGCATGTGAGTGATATTTATCACTAATGACATGCAAAGTGGGCATGCCAAGATGTTAGCGACTGGAAACAGTCGCTAACATCGCTATCTCCTATTATCAACTTTTGGAAATATTCGAGATAAGCGCGAATATCTCCAAAAGCTACCACCTGCCCTGAGCAGTTCTTAGCCATGTTATCCAATGGGAGGTGGATAACATGGCTAAGAGCATTAGCTCGGTAATGCATGAATATCGCTGAGTTTTCAGCGATATTAATGCATTGCGGTCGTTTTTTATCGTATTTCCGATAAACCTTGATAATAGCAAGGTTTATCTGCGATAATTTCTGACGGTAAAAAAATCGTTGCTAAGCATCGTTAGGGATAAATATCGCTTAACTTTGGTAATATGCCCCAACGTCTGTTAACGTTCGATTCGAAGGAAATCAGGAAGTGTTGAAAAACATTGTCTGCGCCTTCTTGTCTTTTTTCAAATGCCACACTTTTGTCGCGCACGGCAGCCATTTTAGATGCCTTGACCAGACCCACTCTGTGCACGCTGTCGATCCTTAGCATGGCTCCCCACCCTCGCAAGCATCTCCCCCAGGCAGTGGTCATCCCCGCTCTCTGTCTTATGCATGGGTAATAAACCTCCCCCCATCTGCGCTGCTCTTCCCTGAGAATCACACCCTGTGCCCGCCCGACACTTCCCTTTCGCCCTATTCACTACCGCACCCTCTGACACTCCTTTTCCTCTGTGTCCGATTGTCCAGGCTGGTCCTAGGGTATCAGCTAGCCCTGCAGATGTAGTTTATGGCCCCAGCTGTAAAGAATCACCCCTCTTCAAAGGAGTTATAGTAGATCAAGGCCCACACTCGATGAGATCCGTCACAGCAGAAGCGTTGCTATTATCTGAAAACCATCCTGTATTGTGATTGGGGAGGGGACCGAGCCTGAAGCGGAAGATTCCAGGGATGACTCTTTGTACATCAAAGTTTTTACAATTATGTGTCACATTAAATATATATAGCACTCCGACAAAGTAGTAAGATTATAAAACTTTAATAATTTATAAATATATACAAGAAAACAAAAATAGTAATAACATATAAACATTTATAGGGAAAAACAACGAAGTAGCGGTCGGCTGTGCGAATAGTCCCAACGCAGCACAACGTCCAGATTTCCGGCGTGGGGCGTCGCGGGGGGTGGGTCATCAGTAGCAAACTGTTGTGCGAATAGTTCCAAGGCAGCAGAACGCGCCGAAATCTAGATGACACGAAAGTGATGTCTAGTAAGTTGCCACCCAGCAAATAACGGCATGGGGCGTCGCGGGGGGTGGGTCATCAGTAGCAAACTGTTGCGCGAATAGTTCCAAGGCAGCAGAACGATGGCACCAAGGTGATGTCCAGTAAGTTGCCGCACTGGTTTTGGTATCCTACAATGCTGCTCCGAATAACGGCGTGGGGCGCCCCGGGGGAGCCGGCGTGAACGGGCCTCTCCAGGTGGAGTGTCATCTGTTGTAGTGGGGCGCCCCTTTACCATTTCAGTTGCCATTCCGTCCGTTTTTGGTCCACTGTGTCAAATGCCGCAATTCAGCTGAGTTGCGCCCACTCTTGCGGTGCAGCGATAGGCGGCTGTCACAGGACTCTCAAAATGGCGGCAGGCTGTTTCCTTTTTGGGCCTGGTCCACTGAAATGGCCCTGGGACACCTTGGAAATCGGACGCTTGTCTGCTAGGTCTTGGACCCCATTCTCGAAAGCGTCCCCTCCGCCTTGAGAATTCATCAAAAGTTTTGGGGGCTCCGACTCCTGCAGGCTTCTGGTGGGGAGCGGCTGCCATGATTGCTCGCGGAATGACCACGACTGAGCTACGAGATGGTGGTGCTCTCATGCTGACGCCAGCTTCAGTCTGAAACATCCAGAAACAAGGTGCGGCTTTCATCGTTTGGGAAAAAAAAAAAGTTTTCATCCAATGAAAAGTGTTGTTTTTAGGTCACATGATCAAGCCTTCCATCATTAGGAAACCAAAAGTAAAATGAACCAATGAAAAGTTTTAAAGTTTTATAAACAAGTCACATGACCTGTTATGCGGCATAGGGTGTAAAATGCGGAGAAAATACGTTGGCACGTGAGGCGGCGTCAGTAGCGGACCGATGTGCGAATAGGCCGAAGGCAATACAACGCGCCAAGATCCGGATGGCACCGAGGTGGTGTCCAGCAAATTGCAGCACTGGTGTGGCCATCCTACAATGCTGAAAGTCGGCGTGGGGCGCCCCGTTGGCCTGTGAGTTTGCGTCAGTAGCGGACCGATGTGCGAATAGGCCGAAGGCAGCACAACGCGCCAAGATCCGGATGGCACCGAGGTGGTGTCTAGTAAGTTGCCGCACTGGTGTGGCCATCCAACAATGCTGAAAGTCGGCGTGGGGCGCCCCGTTGGCCTGTGAGTTTGCGTCAGTAGCGGACCGATGTGCGAATAGGCCGAAGGCAGCACAACGCGCCAAGATCCGGATGGCGCCGAGGTGGTGTCTAGTAAGTTGCCGCACTGGTGTGGCCATCCTACAATGCTGAACGTCGGCGTGGGGCGCCCCGTTGGCCTGTGAGATGGCGTCAGTAGCGGACCGATGTGTGAATGGGGCCGAAGGCAGCGCAACAATATTTTCGGAATAGAAGACACCACTAGGCGCTGAGATGCCAAGATCCGTATGGCACCGAGGTGGTGTGTAGCAAGTTGCCGCACTGGTGTGGCCATCCTACAATGCTGAAAGTCGGCGTGGGGCGCCCCGTTGGCCTGTGAGTTTGCGTCAGTAGCGGACCGATGTGCGAATAGGCCGAAGGCAGCACAACGCGCCAAGATCCGGATGGCACCGAGGTGGTGTCTAGTAAGTTGTCGCACTTCTGTGGCCATCCTACAATGTTGAAAGTCGGCGTGGGGCGCCCCGTTGGCCTGTGAGATGGCGTCAGTAGCGGACCGATGTGCGAATGGGGCCAAAGGCAGCGCAACAATATTTTCTGATTTGAAGACACCACAAGGCGCTGAGATGCCAAGATCCGGATGGCACCGAGGTGGTGTCTAGCAAGTTGTGGCACTGGTGTGGCCATCGTACAATGGTAAAAGTCGGCGTGGGGCGCCCTGTTGGCCTGTGAGATGGTGTCAGTAGCGGACTGATGTGTGAATGGGGCCAAAGGCAGCGCAACAATATTTTCTACTATATTTTCGGAGTAGAAGACACCACAAGGCGCTGAGATGCCAAGATCCGGATGGCACCGAGGTGATGTCTAAGTTGCGGACCGATGTGCGAATGGGGCCAAAGGTAGCGTAACAAGATTTTCTGTATGGAAGATACCACTAGGCGTTGAGATGCCAAGATTCGGATGGCACCGAGGTGATGTCTAGCAAGTTGTGCCACTGGTGTGGCCATCGTACAATGGTAAAAGTCGGCGTGGGGCGCCCTATTGGCCTGTGAGATGGTGTCAGTAGCGGACTGATGTGCGAATGGGGCCAAAGGCAGCGCAACAATATTTTCTGACTGACACCACAAGGCGCTGAGATGCCAAGATCCGGATGGCACCGAGGTGATGTCTAAGTTGCGGACTGATGTGCGAATGGGGCCAAAGGCAGCGTAACAATATTTTCTGTATGGAAGATACCACTAGGCGTTGAGATGCCAAGATTCGGATGGCACCGAGGTGATGTCTAGCAAGTTGGTGTGGTCATCCTACAATGCTGAAACTCGGCGTGGGTCACCCCATTAGCCTGTGAGATGGCGTCAGTAGCGGACCGATGTGCGAATAGGCCGAAGGCAGCACAACGCGCCAAGATCCGGATGTCACCGTGGTGGTTTCATAGTTGAGAGGCACTTCATCTGCAGTTGGGCGCCGAGATCCGGATGGCACCGAGGTGATGTCTAGCAAGTTGCTGTACTGGTGTGGTCATCCTACAATGCTGAAATGTAGTGGGGCGCCCATTTACCGTTTCAGTTGCCATTCAGCTGAGTTTCGGCTGCTCTTGATGCTATAGCGACAGGCGGCTGCAAGAGGACTCTCAAAATGGCGGCCTGTTCTTTGGATTTGGGCCTGGTCCACTAAAATGGCCCTGGGACACCTTAGAACTCGGACGCTCGATTTTTTTTTTCCTTTCCTGTACATGCAAAAAAAGGTAAATGCCCGGTACGTTACACGCTTCATCTGCCACGATGAACTCTCCAGAGGAACCGAAAAAAAATATAGTTGTAGTAACTATACCATGCATCGTCATATGGAGAGGTGGCACCAATTAATTATAGTGCTGCATAAAAGAGAGATTTGGAGGAGAACCCCTGACCTGCTAGTACATTCATCAAAGAAGTGGCACTGAGAGCTTCAGAGGCAAGGGAAACGGTCCCAAATATTTAGAAGAACTTTGGAAAGATTAAAATGACATGTTTAGATTGTGGTAAATTAATTTCATGTGGACAGATGAGTGTTACTCTAATAAATACAGCATATGAACATCATCATAGTCGATGGTTGGTAGAGACATTTTGACTATATCCTGGACCTGCCCGTCCTCGCCCAAAATGGCGCCGGAATAAATGGGACTCGTAACTCCTTGTTGTGTACTGGTTGCAGAACCTTGAAATCACGAGATACGTAACCAGTTTTGAAGCACATGGCGGGCGGGGACGAGAATTGATTGAATATTTCGACATCCCTATTGATATTAAGTTCTGATGTGTTATTGATTACTGTACTGTTGAAAATTCGAATTAACGTCACCCATGGTACTTGCCCGCAAATGTATATCTAGATAATTTTATTGTAACTGGCCCTGTCGTATTTTAATTATAAAATGTACGTCCACCGATTCCGTAACTGTTACACACCTTAGTTCTTGCAACCTAATGGCCCGCCCGTTACGTTCCTCTACAGTGTAAATGTCTATTCATCATATACGATTACAGTTTGCTCCGTGGCAGGCCCACGTGGTTATAGGCTCGTATTTGTATAATGAAATTTTCACAATAAAGGTTTTTAAAAGAAAACATGGTAGTAGTATATACATTGGTAAAGTTTTTAATAATAGTCACTGTTTTAGAATCATTAAAAGGCAAGTGAAATAAAGCAGACCAATTACATGAAGGGTAAAAGGTATAATACGAAGGAACGCAGTAAAGATAAATGGTCAAGGGCTGTTGTGTTTTCTATTCCTGCAACATAAAGTGATCGATAAGAATCTCATATTCAGGCGTATCGGCGACTAAGACAGCAGGTCGACCCTCTTTTGCTCAACGGCTCCGTCATGGGACGAAGAAACGCTCTTTTTCTCGAAAAAAGAATATATTTTACTTGCAGGACAGTTGTAAAATTTCCGGGAAAGTACATTAGCCTGGAACATTATAACATATATTTAAGAAAAAATAATGTTCGGAAGTAATTAAAAGCGTAATTTTTAGGTGATATGACCAAGGCTTTCATCATTAGAATAAGAAAAGTAAAATGAACCAATGAAAAGTTTTATTAACAAGTCACATGACTTGTTATGCTTACGTTACGCGCTGCGCGCCCCGGATGACTTCCGGATGCGCTAACGCGGCGCGTCATATGACGCATTACGCGACAACGCAGGTCCAGAATATAGTCAAAATGTCTCCACCAACCAGCGGTCGAAACACAACCCCTTTCAGCAGGCTAAATAGTTCTGTTAAATGACAACAGAAGGGACAGGCAACAAGAACCATCAGTCAAAGAGGGGAGGGCTAGTTCTTGTCTACCGGGTTACATTGGGGCGCTACCGGAACTGATCGAATTGGTAGTCTACAGTGTTTCTGGATGTTTCAGACTGAAGCTGGGGTTAGCATGAGAGCACCACCATTTCGTAGCTCCGTTGTGGCCATTCCGCAACCAATCATGGCAGCCGCTCTTTATCGTTATTTTGGGCGGGGTGGGTGGCGGAGCCGAGCTGTTTTGCAGCCATCATTGTGTGGAGTTCAGTTCATCTCACTAGTTTTGTATTTGTTATGAGGGGTTGTTCCTAATGTTTCTATTTTAGCGAGGTCAAAAAGAGATCCCATTAGTGGCCTACTGATTTTACTCGATTCTTTTTCTTTTTTTTTACACGATTTTTCGTTATCTGCAAAGACTAAACAGAGTATTGCGACTCTGTGTTTGTTTGTAAATAGAGAATGAACCAAAGAGAACTAATTCTAAAATAGTAAATACTTGGATAACAATCAATCAAATGGAGAGAGAAGCAGGCACGACGGATTACAACGGGGGCAAAGGCCTGCGTTAACTACCTTTCACTATCTGCAAAGAGAGAGTACTCCTAATAGAAATGAGGGGGGGGGGGGCACCATTCAAAGCAGATCAGTGTGCATAAACACGAAAATGTTTTCACTTACCACGTACTTGACATTCGACAGCTTATGATATTTGCTATTAAAAAACCATTGAAATTCACTGAAAAAACCATAGGTTATAGACCATATATAGTTAGGAATTAGCATTTACAAAACCTTGAAAATTCACTGAAAAAACCATAGGTTATAGACCATATATAGTTAGGAATTAGCATTTAAAAAACCTTATTTTACTCACACAAAACCATTGAAATTCCATATATAGTTAGTTGCACTAACTATATATCGCGCACCCGCAATCCACTGCTGATGATGTCACATATTACATCATTCATGACATGGTCAGTGACATCACTGATGACATCACTGATGACATCTCAAATGACATCACTGATGACATCACTGATGACATCTCATTTGACATCAATGACCACATCACTGATGATATCATTCATGTGACAATACAATGCATCTCCTCACATTTTAATATAACCTCTGTTTCACGCAGTGTTAAATACAGAGTATAATTTTTGAAACCATTGACACACCAATACTAGTTACTACATACGCACTCACTGATTCCTACGTCTACACACACATTCACTCATTCACCCATACAATCATTCATACATACAATCACTCATCTTTACAACACTATCATATGCACTCATACACCTATACAGACACTCACACTCTGCCACTCATCCATGGAGTTACTCACACACCTAGTCAGTCCTGTAAAGAATCAATCACACTTCCATTTTCTTGTCTATACAGTTAAACATAGAGCACCTTACATTTTCAAACATATACTAACACATACTTACTTTCTTATACAATCATTGATACAAGTACACATTGATCTGCACAGAGTCACACACCTCCCAGCCAGCCACACACACACTCAGTCTCCCATACAAATACTTGGATAATCAATCAATAACCCATATAGTTAATCATATAGCTACTGATCAACACATGCAGCAGTTTACAGAACAACAGACATAATGATGCACAAATTAAGACAGTTTAGTCACTAACCCATGCACTCAGTGAGACACATTTAATCACTCACTCATACATTCAGTCATGCACCTACTAAATCCTTCGTCCAGACACTTATACATCTACTCATTCTTCAATATGTAAAACATATTTAAACTTTACAGAAACACACAGTCACTGGATGATGTCATCAGTGATGTCATCAGTGATGTCATTTGAGATGTCATCAGTGATGTCATCAGTGATGTCACTGACCATGTCATGAATGATGTAATATGTGACATCATCAGCAGTGGATTGCGGGTGCGCGATATATAGTTAGTGCAACTAACTATATATGGAATTTCAATGGTTTTGTGTGAGTAAAATAAGGTTTTTTAAATGCTAATTCCTAACTATATATGGTCTATAACCTATGGTTTTTTCAGTGAATATATATATATATGTATATTTATGAATATAGATTGCTTTATTAAAATGGAATGACAGACATGATGGTCTGCTGACCTCAGCAGGCCACCTTCCCTGTGATAGCTGTGATTCCAAAGGGTGGCAAACTGCGACCTACCTCACTATTATTCATGAGGTAGGTTGATTTGGGTCCCACCAGTAACTCAATGAGTTTCATACATTAAGAATACAGAATTCCAAATTGCGAGTAGGAGAGAATCGCAATTAGGACAATATGTATTCCTAATGTCTGTGCATACTGCCCTAGGTGCTATATCTACTAAACTTCTTAGCTGTTGCAAAACCTCTAATTTGCTAAATGGGATTGCTTACAACCTCTAAAACGTTAGCTTTGTTTTTATAAACATATTTTAGTACTTGGTAGAGTTTTACCAACTCCTACAACAGGTTTAGAAATAGATGCTGATTTTGTTTTTTGAAGGAGCGTGATTTGGGCATCCCTTCCAAATACCGAATCTGTAACCTATGCCTATGTATCAATGGTTTACAACCGTAATTACGGTGACAAGCCATTAATAAGTTACTGACTCCAAAGTTGGGGTGGTATCTTATTTGTAAAAGTAAAGGGATCCACTTTAGAGCCCTTTCCTTTTCAGTTACAGTAACAGCTTCAGGGGACCACTGTCAACACTTACTGAAGCTTTTCAAAGCTTAAAATGCTGCCCCATTTCCTTTAAGGAAATCTGGCTGGTTTAAAAAAAAAAACAATTTAAACTTTTAATTACAAAGACTGGCACGGTGATCTGCTGTCCCTTGCAGACAACCAACTGTGTGTTTGTTACCAAATTTATAGAGTAGCAAGCTGTGACCTGCCTCATTAATGTTCATGAGAACGTCATTCTGTAACCCACTTACAGTTCAGTATTTTGTAAACTGACCTATTAATACTTAGGTCTGTTCACAAAAGAAGATACTGGATGCAAATAGAGTTGCAATTTACAACCACTTTTTGCGAATAGTATCTCTATTCTCCTCTCCAACTTGCGTGAGGTCCGCTACCCTTTGCTGCCTGTCTACCTGCTGCCCTCTGTTTGTGCCACTTCTGCTAGTTTCTTGCTCTGTTTTGCCTTTTCTGCTAATTTTTCTGCCATCTGTTTTGGCCTTTTTTGCTCATTTGTCTGTTCTATGTTAGGCCCTTTCTACTCCTTTTTATACCCTCTGTTTTGTTTTTTTCTGCTCGTTGCTTCCCGTTGTTTCCCCAGGACCTGGCTTTTCAATTGGAGACCTCGCACCCTACCACCCAGATACCCCTAAGGGTGACACTATTGTGCTCTACAAATGCTGAATGATTGAATGCTTTTTGAGTAAATATTTGCACAGCCTGATGTAGGCATTTACAACTACCATCCTACATTTAGATGTCATTTGCCATTCCTGACACACATAGAGAATACCGATACTGTGAACAGTTAGCCATTGAAGATAATGTTTTCTTTCTCTCTCATTTTCCTTTTCCTCTGGAAAGTGCTTTAAAATGTCTGTATACAACTATAGATGGGGATGCATGTCATAGTGTGAGGGTAAACTTGCATCAGAATCCATTGCTCTCACTGTGCAACATCGTGTATCCTTGATAATCATAGACAGCGTCGACTCTACGAGTACAAGTGAACAAAAGTATAAAGCTTTTCAAACATTACCATGGCATATTTCTAGGATGTAACCATAACTGATTGCAAACATTTACATTACTAAAAGAATTGCATTTTAAAGATGGGCAGAGTACTGCCTTCCAAAGGCAACCCCATTATCCACGTTGTTCTGCTTTGTTTACTGTTGTGTCCTTTTAGGAGATAAGACACATAGGGCCCTATTTATAAACGGAATTGTGTTTAATGCTACCACTCGCGTACTACAAAATGCTATTCACAAACCTATATGTGGAGACATCCACCTCTGCTGCTCCTATCTTTTCTATGCAGATGACGCTTCCCTGTTGCGAAGGTTTTTACACACGTAGGGCTATATTTTTGCAGTAAATGTTAGATTAACCTGGGTGAGCGGCAGGAGAATGGAGTGTTCTTACTTTTAATCAAAGAGGATTAAGGAGAGGTAAGGAGTTTAAGAAGGAACATGCAAATACCAACATCCACCCACAGAAGAGTAAGTCCATTGCTATTCACAAAATACATTTCTAAAGTTACTAGAGCCTTAAAGGCCCCAAACAGCTATAAATGTACCATGGGTCAGCCTTGGATTTAGTGTAGCACCACATATGGCCCCTGACACGTAGTGTAACACACTCCCGAAGAAAACCATGAAGGCAGGGACAAAAAAAACCCATAAAATGCAATAGGAAATAATATTGAATTAAATAATTCATTTCAAAATAAAATGTAAACATCTGTTTGTGTATATCTCTGTATATGTGTGTGTGGGAGAGAGAGAGATATTTATTATTTTTTTATATTCTTTTTCATTAGTAAATAAAAACAGAACTTGCATTAAAAATAACATCAACATATGTTTTAGTAAAATGTACAAAATAGTAATTAAATATATAAATGATAGTGGGATTTAAAGTATTTTAAATATTAAATGACCTACTGATGTTATTTATTCGTTTTTAATAAAACATTTAATATAATGAATTAATTTGAAATAACATTAACATTTTCTATTTGTAGGGTAGACATGATTTTAAGTTAAAAAAAAATGTACCTTTAAATATTACATTAAAAAAAAAATTGTTAAACTTTATATTTTGCCTTATATTTAGCCATAAGGAGATCTGGCCCCTCCCCCAGGTTTGAGAGAGTCGACATGTAAGACTTCATCCAGTAGTTATTTTAAACTTGGAAATGGTGACTAGCAAAAAAGTATGACGTTTCTACGAGGTGCAACAGTACAGTTACCCATGAGTAAAATACACATGTATATGTATCTTTGTGAATAAGCTCGATAATTCCCCTGCAGATTGCCCTAAGAGGTTATTTTGAGCCTCTGTACATAGGCAGAAGCTCCTGTCTTCCCGACTACTCTCTGAGGAAGAAGAGACCTGTTTCAACCAGAATTTGTTCTGTTTAAATAGAAAGAAGTGAATACAATGAGAGGGGCCCCACAACCCAAAGGGACGAGGCTCCGTGCAAAGCTGTCAAGTCACAAGTTTTTCCCTTTGGAACCACGATTCACCACATCAATTCTATTCATGCATTCAAAGGTATGGTCTCATACAACATGTATTCATTACCCCAATCCTAAGTAAGTCAAGTGCCACGAAAAATTCTAAAGATTCTTCTCAAGGGTTTAATAACAAATCTTTTAACAATACATTACAAGTAACATATCAAAAAGACCTTTCAGAAAAAATACATCACATGGAAGGAGTCATTTAAAAACACTTCTTGTTAAAATGTATATTACAACAGATAACACTCAAAATTAAGCAAATTTAATTACAAAGGAAGAGCGAGAACACACAACACAATTACAACTGTCTTAAAACTTGCTAATTTGTGCAAATCAACAACAACAGCAGCACATGATTCATAAAACGTATATTCTAATGTGCCTATCTGTTCCTCAAATTTAGCACAACATAGGTGTTGATGCGTTTTGGTGGTTTAGTGCATTTGTTGACCCCCTTCAAGACAGCAGAATTACTCTCACAAGAATATCTAATATTACAAATCGTGCATGGAAACATAGATGCAACCATTATCATAAATGTATCCTCAAATTAAAAAAAAATATTTCCATTCAATAAATGACAGTAATGTAACTCTTAATAAGCATTGATTATTGACATTTTATGTCTTTGGAATTAGTCATATATAGGCACAATCCTACACTGAGAATGAGGGGTTCCCAGATTCACACATATAAGAGGACTTACATGCCATCAAACCCAAAAAAATCTCTCAAAATAGTACTGTTCCAACGTATTATTTCTGTGATCTCAAATACGCGTTTGGAACACCCAGACTGGGAGATAATTCTTACGGGTGACTTCAATTCAAACCTCCTGCAAGAACCGGAGGATGAGGCCAATATCAACGCCGCAAATGAAATCTGGAATGTTTCGCCGCAGGTGATCCCTCAGGTAAGGAAGACTGACAAGGAGGGTAAACAACTCATGCGGGACCTTGAAAACCTTGGCCTAAGAGCATTAAACGGAAGAACCAACCAAGACAACCTCCCTTCCATGACCTACATAGGCCACAACTCCTGCTCCGCACTGGACTACACATTTGTCACACTACCACTGCTTATCCGAATACAAGACTTTCACATCATCTGCTCCTTGGACAGCGACCACTCTAAACAACATTTTGAGATCATGACGGACATACCTAAACTCGCACCTGCTCCTATGCTACCAGGTAATGTCACAACAATCAACCTGAAGCGGCTCAAGTGGACAAGTGAATCTCTCCCTCGGATAGCAAACGACTAGAAGAGTTCTTACTAGAAGAGTTCCTGGCAGAGAACGCCCTGAGTCCAGACGCCTGGAATAACTACTTGAAGCAACTTCCAAGGACAAACTTAACCAATAAAACAAAGTTACCTTTTAAATCTAACATCGTACTCAACAGATCAGTACTACTATTAAAAAGGCATCTGAACAAATTAACACACCAAGCACGTGGCCAAACCCAACCTGCCAGTGTCTGGGAAGCAGTACGCAAGGCCAGGACCCAATACAAGAAATTATTATGGATTGAAAAACAAAAACTCCAAAATGAGTTCTGGTCCAAACTACTGCATAATATAAAGAGAGCGGACTCGCGGGCCTTCTGGCTACAAATTAACTCCGTAAATCGGACAGCCCAACCAATAAGCATGGCCTGCATAACCGAGTCTGAATGGTCCAAACATATAACGGAAACATTCTCAATCAACAACTTGGCCACAGTCCTGAACATGGAAACAACAGAAAATTATTAGCGGGAAGACACCGTCCGAGCTCACCAAGGGAATTGCGCAAAGGCTTCCGGAACAACTGCATTATGCCTCAGGCAAGTTGACGTACAAAGCATTACAAAAATAATCAGGAAAAGTCGACAAGACAGTGCCCCAGGTCCAAACGGCGTCCCGCAAGCCATCTATAAGGAGGATCCACAGTACTGGGCTAACAAACTTAACTTACTGTTTCGATCAGTAACCAACACAGGCGGCATCCCCGAGAGCTGGAGGGGGGCGATCATAACCCCCATTTACAAAGGAGGAGACCGCAAGGATCCGAACAACTACCGTCTGATCACCCTCCTCGCCGCAGAATCAAAATACTATGTGTCATCGATACTAGCTGATCTGATCGAATGGTCTGAAACGAACAGTAAAATACCACCGAACCAGACTGGATTTCGCCGCGGCATGGGTACAATGACGAACGCTATGGCCCTATGCCTGATTGCTGAGAAAAGCCTACAGAATTCCCAGGAGCTTTATACGTGCTTCGTGGACTTTAAGGTGGCCTTTGACCGTGTCAACAGGCAAACGCTTTGGGCAAAACTAAAACATCACGGCCTACCGGACTCAATTCTCTTGCCCATTATCAACCTATATACCGGAACGTGGATGCAGGTAAAAATAGACAACGGGCGCCACTTGACCAGGAAGATCTATACTGATGATGGACTAAAGCAAGGCTGCGTCTTGGCTCCACACTTATTTAACTTATTTATGAGTGACCTGACAGAATGCTTAGACAAGGTCAACGCTCATCCTCCCAGGCTAGGTACCCTTCGTCTAACGCACCTATCATACGCGGACGACGTGGTACTGTTGAGGCATACAAGAATCGGCCTTCAACGCCTGCTACACGACCTGTCCAGCTATACAAAAAGGAACCTGCTAACAATAAACATCAGGAAAACAAAGACATTGCTCATAACACGACGTCGCAAAAATCAGCCAATTTTCCAAATAAACAATGACCACCTGGAAGCCGTGAACAGCTATAAATACTTGGGGGTATACCTAGATAAACGCCTAAACTTCCAAGAGCACTTTAAAGCCGTAGAAAATAAGGGGGCAACCCTAATGCACGCCTTTGCCAGACTGGCAACCGAGCTAAAGGTTCCTCTCGTATCCCCTTTGCTAATTGCAATGAAAGCAAAATTACTGCCCACAATAGCATACGGCAGAGTCTTGCACCACGGGAAAAGTGCCACCCTCCTGGACAAAATACAAACTAAAGTCTTCAAACGGATTTTTGTGTTACCAAATAGTTCTTCTCCAGCTCAAGTTAGACTTGAGTTCGGACTACAATCTCAAGTTTTACTGAAAAAATATGAAGCCATTAAATTCTGGTACAATGTCTGGAAGAACAAGGAGAACATAATGAACGGCGCCCTCTGGGAAACAATCCAGACTAGTCCGAACTCCGACTATTCAAAGTACCTAAAACTTTCATTGGAAGTAACCGAGCTGGGAAACATATGGGAAACAAAACTGTCAGTTCCTTCGTTTAACCAGGTGGTCAAAAGGATTGCTAAGAAACACTCATTTCTTATTGACAAAATAACTTTTAGCACCCTAACCCACGCCTGGATGACTATTAAATCGTACACAAGGCTCGCTCCAGCAGTTTACCTAGACACCGCATTCTCACTGACACTTAAACGTAAATTCCTCCATTTACGGATGGGCATTCTGCCCACAAAACTAGACCAACCTAAATGGAGACCGCAAGAAACAACCGAATGCGATCTTTGTGGTGCAGGTAAACAAGACATTATACACATAGTTTGTATCTGTCCTGCCATGTATCAAGATCGGAGGCACTGGCTGAAAGACAAACTCAACGAGCAAGGAGTCCACACCTGTCGATCCGCGATAGTCCAGATTCTATGTTCAGTGGACCCACAACTGATCTGCCGATCAGTAAAATTTCTGGACAGCTTTGTGAAAAAGACTAGGCCTACAGCCATCGAACCGATACTCGTCGAGACCTAAGAACACTGTTTGAATGACAATTTTGTGCCCCAGCAAAGCTCACTGGAACTAGTGACAGCCTTTTTGTAACATAGTTTTTATACTAGTCTTTTAAACTTTCTTCCCCTTCCCTTCTGCTACTTATTATTCCTTCCCCATTCCTTAAAAGTTGTTTTAAATGCCGCAGAATGTTATACATTGTAATGGTTTTAATTAACCGAGCAATAAAGAATTTACTTACTTAAAACAAACATGCCATTATAGCTTCACACACAACATAGCACCTCTGTAACAGTTAATGCCTTTTAGAGTTAATTATATACGGGCACACTTCCGCTCACAGATCAAAAAATTCACAATTAAGTGAACTGCATATCTTTTATTACTGCATGCAGTATAGCACGTAATTTCCAATCATTACATACTCAAACCTCATCTTTTCAGACTCAGTTGCACTCACATCTAAAATGATCTATATCAAAGATATTTTGACTCACCAACTGAAAGCAATCGTCAAGATGCCAGGGGTAAGGCTGTGCTGATTTTGTTAGATTTGATGGCTGCCTATGACAAAGTACCTCGCTCCTTCCTGTTGGATCGCCTTCTAAAGATTGGAGTAAAGAGTCTGTCCCTCAGGTGGCTGACCTCCTTCTTAGATAATAGACAACAAGAGTTTTGGTTTGCCCAGTTTGTTTCTGGCAATAGGTCAATTTCAGTCCCTGAGGGCTCTGCCCTTAGCTCAATTTTGTTTAATGTCTATTTTACCCCACTCACTTCTGTGGTTGAGTCTTTTAGAATCAAGATCCTATCATACGCAGATGATTCTCAAATTCTCTTTTCTTCCAAGATTGGGGAAGATATTGTCTTTGACTCCATAGTTGGGCCTAACAAGTTTGCTTGACTGGTTGCATCAGTAACAACTGATGTGCAACATTTATGAAAGGGAAATACTCAGCATGTTGACCAGATGAGCCTGCTTCGCCACAGTCTTTCACGGAAACAGCCAAGAACTTGGGAGGGGAGTCAAGTTCCATAAATGCCTAACTTTCCAATCTCAGATTAGCGCAGTGACTGGAAAGTATTTTATTATCCTGCTGGCTTTGAAAAGGTCTTGTTTTTTCCGTCTTTTCCAGCCAGATGAACAGTTATCCAGGTTCTGATGACCTTTCGTCTAAACTATTCTAATGTATTATATCTTGGACTTCCAGACCACACCATTCACAGACTTCAAATGGTGCAAAATGCAGCAGCACAACTCTTATTGAATTGGTCATGGATAACAAGGATGTACATGCATCTTTCTTCCTTGCACTGGGTTCAGGTAAGGAAAAGAATTGTTTAAAGCATTGTTGATTTTTCGTGCCCTGCACAACACTGGTCCTAGTTACCTGACCTTTCGTGTTCATTTTTACTGCCCTGCCAGGAATCTCTGGTCTTTGCATCTGGCCTTAGCTAGAGTGCCAAGAGTGAGGAGGACAAGGACTGGTGGGTGCTCTTTTTACTTCCTAGGCCCCTCTGTATGGAACACTCTCCCTCTGCATCTGAGACAGGAAAAATCGGAGCTTGCTTTTAGAAAAAAGCTTAAAACTTGTCTATTCAATCTATAATTTTCTACTTGCTGCTAGAGTAGCGCGGTGATACTCCCTGGATCATCTGAGTGCTTTGAAAATCTGTCATCATCTTCATCATAAGTTGTAACATGAAGTTATGATGCACGCCAATCAATGCAAATTGTAAGATTGCCCATTAAATAGCAGAGTAAATATATTTTTCCAATATGTTTTATATTGAGTTTAATAACAATTTATTGGTAAACATGGTGGGTCAAATAAATGCTTATATACTTACTGTAATAGGTGTTATTGTTATTATTTAGATAAAAACTGCTTTATTTTTTCTGTAAATAACTTTAACATGTTTTAATATTTTAACATGCTACTCAATACTACTTTAAATTAATTGTTTAGGCTACTTCCAAACTGGCCTCTTTGTTTTACAAATGTTTGTCTAGATACAGGGGTCTTCTTTCCAAATTACAATCGCTTTTTCTTTTCCTCCCATTTTTATTACATTAAGCTGCTTGTCACTCAAACATCTGAATGCTGTATTTTGCATAGATCATTTTTTTAAATTAAGTTATAATTGTTGTTTTAAGTAGATCTAATAAGTTTGACGTCATGCTGTTAGCACTGAAAGATTTCGCTTTTAGACATATTCAGGCTGTAGTTGCACTGGAGGAATGTGGTAACATCTCCGGCTTGAAAATAAACTGGCTAAACCCTGTCCTCCTGGTAGGTGATGAGTACAGACCCCATTTGCATGTGACATATGGAAGACCCTGCCATTATCTATGAAGGTAAGACCCATGTCAGAGGAAATTGTAATGGTCTGTAGATTGGTATACTATTTTGCTGACTCGTCCCTATAACCAGTGAAGTTTTTCAAAGAGGTGAAGCATTCATGCTAGACTTGATACACATGCACTAAAATAGTAATATCTAATGGAACTAGGAATGGGGTAGATGAGGAGTCATGAGGGCCCCCTCAACAACAAAGAGCCATGGGGAGAACGACACTACCCATGGCAGATGTCTACAAGGCATGAAGGCATGAATAATTGATTGAGCTCTCCATCACTTCAATTAATGTTTATACTGCTGAAGCCTCTTTGACAGGACATTATAGCATAATACAGATTCATACACTGATTCTGAAATGGACATTGAACCCACGGAGGTCGATAACAAGAATTCGTTTCCATGATTTTGACTTTTTGCAAAAACACTGTCATAAATTGCCGAGTTGATTGTCTGTTTTATTTTTGAAAAATCATAAAACAGGTTTTAAAAAATAAGTCACAAAATGTGACTTATATTTTGTGTACTTACTTCTCGCATCCACCTTCTCATGAACTTCCAAAATAACAAACAAAAAGTTTTAAAGGTTGTTGCAGCATAAATACGAAAAAGATTCCCAACATGAACTGGAGAAAGGTGCGACAATTGGCCTGATTTGGAGTTTGGCAGATGGGTTACGCCACACAAATATTACGAATATACCGCCACTATCTAAATCAGGCCAAATTCTACATTCAGACAAACTGTGAGGATGATGTTTCCTTCTGCAGAGCTAATTTCTCGACTTTAAATAAATCATGTTTTGGAATCTTGATAGCTATTCGAGTGTTTGACTCAGTAGATTTTTTTTAATTGAAACCTCTCCTGGTTTTCCTTTCTTTGTTTGCACTACTCCTGTCTGTTCCAGATGATTCTTTATTTTTAGAGCTCCTGCGTTGTGAATGTGCGTCTGCATACCTCACGGATTTAAATGGCAATAAATATAATGTTTAAAAATGTGTTGATGAACGTCTTTTTTGTATGCCTAAGCTGTAACATATATTTTCTCCAGGGTTTCACTACATCTTTTGATTTATTTTTGACCGTAGTGTTGTTAATTATGTGATTTCAATGTCTAACTTTGATAACACCTTTGATTCTTACAGTAGAGAAATTAAGATCAGATCCAGATATCATTAGTTTAGCATCGTGTGCCAGTTCTTCAAGAAATTGTTTATTGGTTTTACAAATAGTTGGTTTTAATTCAGTTCTTAAGCCATATCCTTTGTACCTTGTGATATTGAATCTGCATGGATGTGTGAAAAGCTTGGTTAGCTTCTCACCATAATAGGTAGTCCAGCTGTCTAAGGTTTCATTACCTGCATTACTCTAATTCAAGGGCCAGTGGTTTGCTTTTTGTTCCTGTATGGAGACCCCCAGCAGCCGAAGGAGTCCAGCATCCCTGAAGAGCGCATGCGCCAGGTCTACCCCTCAACAAGAGATGGAAGCGGGCTGCTGAAGAATCAGCCTTGATGACTTTACTGATGTGTGCAGACATCTCCCTGTTCTCTCCACCACTGACCAGAGACACAGTTGGAGTGCCAGAGAGCAGCTGCTTCCAGCGCAGGTCAGACAGTCCGCTCTCTGCCTGGTGAGCACACACCTCTCTCTACCAACCTTTCTTGTTTTTATACGTTTCGTTTTATTCTGTTTTTTGACATACTGTGCTCACCATTTCGGTACAAAAGGGGGTGGTGATAGACGGAGCATCCAAACCAATCAAACACTCACACCCAGTCAACAGATCTGGGTTTAATCCATCACCGTTCTTTAGCCCACTCTGCCACCCCAGTTCAGACATGGCCTTTTGCAAATCAGTCTGACCATGTGCCTCATGGGAACAGTCCAGCCCGAACTGCCAAGCCATGCCTTCCCTGGACCGGAAACAAGCTTCCTAGGACCGGTTTCTGGCATTTCAGCCGTCTTCAGCCAGGCTTGCTTGAATCCAGTGGCAAAGTGAGCAAGGGACTCACGTCTGAGCATACCCTGCCAATTTATGGCGAACAAAGCGGTACAAAAGGGGGTCACCATTTCAGCAGCTGGTTGGCTAGCCAGCTCGTTGGATCCAGTGAATTTTTTTGTTATTTTTGAGCCCTGTATGCTTTCGGGCTTTTGCACTCTTTTCTGTACTTAAAAACTCCGAGGTTGGTGTGACTCCCTTGTATATTTAGCTGTGCACACACACTTTGAGACTTTGAGACAAGGTGCCCTTTTGTTCCAGGTTTCTCAAATGTATTTCTATATATCTTTATGCTCTGTTTTTTTTAGATGTTCAAAAACCTTAAGGGTCACTAACCTTAATAAATAGGGTTGATGACCTGTGTTCCATTAATAACATAAATCTTCATCGGACTACATTTCTCTGCACTGTGTTGCATTGGTCCCGTGTTTTCAGATTCGAAGTGTGTTCCTGTTTCATGAACATTAACTGATCAAGATCATCGTATGGTGTGTTAAGAAGAGAGCCTTGGGATATCTTTCTCACTGTGAGAGTATATTGTATCATTGAACTACATTAGTGCTAAGAACTGGAAAATCAATGAGTTTTGTGTTTTCCAATTATTTGATTACTGTTTATAATTTACATTTATGTATATGACATTTTTAAAATGGTTGTGACACCACCGCCTTGGCTAGACATTTATACTTTATTGTGACTGTGATAATGGTGTATTGTACCTAGATTGCTCCACAATCCTCCTTTGCATATAGACTTACGCTGTTAATATCCAGAAAGTCAAGAAGGCTCCGTAGAAGCCCACTTTCTGTTCCATGTTTGGGCCCAGATTTACTCATTTTTCATGCAACAGAAAGCACTGCAGGAATTATCCAACATCCGAGATGCCAGGCACATCTACTGTACTTCTGGCACCCTTGTTCCACTCGCCTCCTTCAACAGACGTGGAAACCATGAACCATGAAAGACCAGTGAAAAGGAAGAGGCGGTTGCCATCTTCTGGAGCTAAGGGCAACCAGTTTTCAATCCTTGCCATTCAACAGGATTTTATTGAACACAACCCAGTACATTTAGCTGCTGCTGAAGGTTCACTATGTGGGGACTTTACTGCCATTCAGGAGGCTAAGGTACAACCTGTTTATGACCGTTTGGGGTCTATTGAAGCCGAATGCTCTAAACTGAACTCAGTTGACTCTTCCCAGTCTGCCCCATCCAATTTGTTGATGATGTACCAAAAGGCCTATCATCGCCTACCATTAATGAGCCTGAGGCATGCAGTTCCAGTGCAATGAACACTGTTTGAGGGCCCAGGAGGATCAAGGAGGCCAAGTCATAATGCACTGACACAATTGCAAGTCTGCACTAATGGTCCTGTGGATTGGAGGGGAGAGGTGAGGGATCATGGGACTGATACAAATCTGGTCCAACAGGTAATTAACCCCCCAAAATTAATATTCCATCAGAGGCCTGTCTGCATGTTGTAGTGATGTCAAACGTTCTGCATCTAGCGCCGAAATGTATGGAATCTCCTGCTCTGCTAAAAACAAGGTGCTCCATTGGCTACACACTAAAGTACATTTCTCCATTTCTACTGAGGCCAATATTCTAGTGGTTTGTAGAGTTGGGTAGGTGGGTCCCTCGAAGAAGAACCTTGAGGGAGACTGTGTGGTCATTATTTTAGGCAGACTAGTATTGTGCGTGGGTTGTTGCTGAAATTAGTCCAAAATCCGGTGAGCCAAGGTGCAATTAAGCTCCTTTCCACTGGGATATTTTGACCACTATCTTCAACCAGAGATCAACGCCGTACGACCACTGCCTTTCATATTCTGACTGTGAATCGTTTCTCAGCACTTAACAACCTTTCTGGGAATGATTGACTCCTTTCTGCCTTAAATGTAAAAGACTATCCCAGAATTCGACCTTTTCACTGCTCTAAGCTCGGGGAAGTGCTCTTGCAATCTGCTGCTATGTAACCTGCCACTGCTTTCCATCCTGCCTCCCCTACGTTAAAATACCCATCAACCTTTGGGGTCCGGGCTAGCCCTTCTTTAGTTAAATCTCAAGCAACTATTGCTGTTTCTTCTGGCCCTCTATTAACTTATGCAACCACCCTAGCTTTACTTAGTTGGAATGTAGCTGGGATTAAATTCCAACTAGGGGACAGAGTGGGACTAATTCATGGAGTGGCAAGGAATTTGTATTTTGAAGGAGACATGGGCACTAGAAAATGCTTATAGAAGTGGCTATAAGAGCTTTTTTGTCCCAGCTACAAATTCTCCAGCAGGGCGACGTTCTGGTGGATTGATTATTTGGTTAAACATTGCATTGATGGACAGATTGGTGAGGGTCATAACCTCAGTGATACATCCGGATCAGTCCAGGTTCATGCCGCGTAGGGGTACCCGCCTAAACCTGAGGTGTTATATGGGGTGAGGCACTTGATGACAATGTCGGAAGAGGCCATGGTACCCTTCCTGGACGCGAGTATGGTCTCAATAGTATAGAGTGGCCCTCTATATATTCGCAGACTGGGCTTTGACCTTAAATTCTGCTTATGGGTCCAACTCCTCTACCACGACCCGGTGGTGAGGGTGAGGGTGAGGGTGAGGGTGTGCGTGAATGGCGTATCTCGCACATTTCTCTCCGTGGGGGCGCGAGGCAGGGTTGTCCCCTGTCGCCGATGATTTTTGCCCTGGCATTGGAGCCTTCGGCTGCTTGGATCCACCTGGAGCTTCTCCAGTGGGGGATCAGGAGTGGCGAGGCATGGGAGGAGAGGACCTCCCTCTACGCCAATGATATTTTACTGTATGTCTCGTGACCCTCCTTTTCAGTGCATAGGATTCTGCACATTTTTGACCTCTTTGAGAGCTACTTGGGCTATCAAATCAATTGGGAAAAGCCTGTTTCTCCTGTTGAAGTGCCCAGCACTAGCGGCGACCCAGGGATTTCAATACTTGGGCATTTTTGTTTAAAGGAATGTAAAGGACTTCCTTAAACAAAATTTGATCGCTCAGTTTGAGGACCTCAGAGAGAATGTGACCCACTGGAGAGTGCTACCTATCTCTTCAAGGTGATGACCCTCCCCCACATGGTATACGTCCTTCAGATTGCCCCTACAAGGTGCAGTGGCTCTTCTTTACCAAAGTCAGCAGTGAACTGCGCACACTCCTCTGGAACAGAGCCAGCTTGTGCATATCCCTCATAAAGCTACAACAGGAGTGTTTGAAGGAAGGGAGGACTGACAGTTCCTGATTTCTGTGCCTACTATTGGGCCGTCCAGCTGGTAGTAAATGAATGGATATTTGGGGACAAGGAAGAACCAGTCTATAGGGTGATCGCGAGGCTAAGGGTGACCAGGGATATATTTCCATCCTATATGACAGGAGGAGGGTGAGCGCACTCCCGAGTCACACTCAGGCAGTAGTTACGGCACGGCATGAAGCCAACAGTCACCTGGGGTGGGAAGGCAAATTGACTGCCATGACTCCGCTGTGGGACAGCGAGCACCTTGGGGAGGTAAAGGAATTGAGGGGCCCTATTAGATGGGGTTTGATAAGGATTGACAGGCTGGGGGACATCTGGAGGGGTGGGCACTTCGGTCCTTTGAATTTTTCCCCATCCTCCATGTCATACTCCACCTGTAGGTCCTCAAATACTTACAATTGAGGTATGAAGGGGCCGAAGGGGAACAGCTACTGGAATCCTCACCCATGTAGGACTGGTTGCTACTTGAGCCAATGCCGGCTAAACCAGTTTCCCATGTATACCGGAAAATAATGAATAATTCACTGAATCTCCTTCGCCGATGTGACTCTGCCCTCTGCGCTAGGGGATGTGGCATGGTCGGCACATTCTTCCATAAACTTTCAGAATGCCCTGAGATTCAACAATACTGGAGGAAGGTCACAACTGTCATGGCTGCTGTTATGTGCCTGAGGGTTCCATTGGAAACTAGAGGGCAGATACTGGGCACTTCTGGGGAGGAGACATGGCCCAGGTATCCTAAACTGTGGCTGACACTGGCAGCAGAGGTGGCTAAAAGGAACATCACAAAAGCATGGGAGGCAAGGAGACCCCCGATTATCCGGAACTGGAAGAATGATATAGGCTGGTGTCAGTCTGTGGAACGCAAGGTTTACCAGAGATGAGGCTGCCCTCATGAATACAAGAAAGTGTGGGGTAGCTGGGTCCAGTACAGAGAGGCCTGAGGTAGGCTAGAGGCAGGGGTAGAGGGAGGGTCAGGAAATATTCGTGCCTGATCTGTTTTTGGTAGAATATTGTGCCTATGGCAGTGTATGTGCCAGGGTTGAATTGGGATTAAATATCAGTCCGGGCTTGCTAAAAAAAAAGTGGCCTACATCTGCATATTTCCTTTCCGCTAAACACTGCTTCGGCGAAAGTTTATAAAAAAAGGGGGAGGGGGTTAAAAAAATGCACTGATTAGTTTACACTGGTAAAACTCACCTGAAAACAAGTGAGGCCACTTTTGCTCAGGCCCCCTGCCCCGCTCAGTATGCATACATTAATTGGCCGGCCCGCAAGAGAAAGGGAGGTAATGGATCCCCATCTGCCTCCAGAAAGGCCACTCAGGCACACACAGGGCCTCTGGTGGCATCGAACAACACAGAAACCGCCCAATTGGCCCCCAGGCTGCACACAAAATCAGCTCACATCTGGAATTCGGATACTGGCCCCTTGGGCATTGCCCGAGTACCCGCATTACCAATCCGATGCTGGTATGTGCAATATATCCGACAATGTGATCACCGTTGGAAATGGATGTTGTTTGTACTTCCCATGATTGACTCGCTATATGTACCGCTCATTCTGCATGTACTGTTGTATACTGAGCAACTGTTCAATAAAAAGATTAATAAAAAGAATTGTATTGATCTGCACTGTTACAGAGTTGTTTTTCTCATTGTTAGACATACATGGGCTGATATTACCTTCTCCTACAAGTATGCCTCTTCTATTAACTAAAATCTTTAACAAGATCCTTAGCAGCCAGAAGTAGTCACCAACCATCCATTTAATGGACAAAGTCCTGGCCTCTTGCGCTAACTCTCGTATTATTATTGCAGGCTATCTAAATCTTATTCACAAACCAAATGGCATCCCCCAAGATTTGTGTTCTGACGCGGATGCCTTCTGGGATATTCCACAGATCACCACCCATCTGAAAAGTTATGTATGACTGCCCTGCAGATGGTTTGATTTATCCCTTATTCGTGGGCTGCAAGCTAGTAACAGCTGCTCCCCCTCTGATACCAATCCTGTCCCTACCTTTTGGAGATGGGTTTACATCAGTTACATTGATTATATCCTTCTAAATATCAAGATATATGGTTCGAAGAGAAATACTATGGGATGTACTTTCTGGCCTCGGAATCCGTAATAGCTTACTCAGCATTATCATACGTCTTCATGAGTGGAATTATGTATGTATTCGGTGGGGCCCAAACAGCAAACTGACTGAGAAAACTGGTATTAAAAAAGGAGTTTGCCAGGGTTGTGTTTTAGCCCCAACCCCCTTTTTTTATTTATTAATAACTGCATAGAGTATTTGGTGATCTGTGCACGCACCTCTCCAATTTTGGCTAGCCAGAGGGTTCTGGCACTGTTCTATGCTAATGGCGTCCTTCTTTCAAATACATGTCTCAGTTTGCAAACCCTCGTTAATAGATTCCATCTGTTTCGTGATCTATATGGGCTGGAAATCGATGCTCTAAAAACTAAGCTTATTTGTCATGAGCAGAGAAAGGCGAGAGGAACCATTAGACTGGGCGGTGAATTGCTAGAGAAGGTAAAGAAAAGTAGAGTATTTAAGCATTCGATTGTCAGACTCAGTCATAGGCACCCCGCATTTCTAAGAGCTACTTTTTGATTAAGCTTCTGGCTTATGCCATCCCTAGATTTGCCAAGAAGACCCCCCTTTCCATCTGATTTTTCCAGCTATGGAAATATACAACACCCAAGCTAGGAGTGCTGCCATGTATGGAGCAGTTATGGGGTTACCGCTCTACTGCATCTTTCGGGTTTAGAGAAAGCTACTTTACATGGGCACTTGTGAGCTTGGTGTGAAAGGCTCCTTTACTTCCTCTTCGGCTAGATCTCGCTCTTAAGCATATTACAAAGCTGGCTAGGTTAAGCCCCATTCTTCATTGGCTTTGCATGTGGTCTACAGACTAGCAACAACTCTACAGAGAGGCCTTTAGTGATGTCCTGGGCCTTCACAGCTTCCAGAAGATCCTGTGGTTCGCCCATGTTAAACATTTGCTTAATGATTTGTTGTTGTGCAGTTAGTCACATAATCTTGCTTCTTTTTCGACATCTATGACAGCTGTTGTCAAACTTTGGCATTGGGGCCAATTTGTTTCCTGCAGCGAGCCATCGAACTCGAGGGGTAGACGTACCAGGTCTTCTCTTGTGCATAAAAAGGCGTTTAGGGATTAGGAACTTTTAGATTTTGTTAGTCCAGTACGTGGAAGATCCCTCTTCTTGCAGTTCAGTTAAGGTATCCTGCCAATCACTTTTACTTTAATATGGTCGTCTTCCCTGTATACATCCAAATTGTGTCCGGCATGTTTCCATGCTGATGAGACTGAAGAAAATTAAACCAAGATCTAGATGATGGATAGTGTCCATGTGTCATCCACTGTGTTTGAGAGATCGTGCAACTGCAGAGAGTTTGGAAAAGGGATACCAAGGGGGTGGTAGTTACTGCAGTCTCTAACGTATTATATGCAGCTTAGCTGATTAGATAGAAAGTCACGGCTACTTGTAATGTTACATGTGTTTAGCAGCCAGCCCTGAGCACCTTGTCATGGAAGATTTTATTCCATTTTAGTTTTGTTGGAATGTCGTCTGTGATGTTATCTTGAATTTTAATTTATCTTTACAGTAATGGTTCACCTTGATAATGTATTGTACCATATTGTGCATGAATGTTTTAAGATGAGATTTACATTTTGTATCTGTCGATGACTTTTAATACTCAATCTGTCAAACTGAACAAATGACATGCTGAGACCATAGTGTAACAGGCGGTCGCCATTTCATTGCCAGGAAAATGTGTTAAGCACATTTACCAGGGCTAGAGGACCCGCCTGTCACCCAGCAGTACACCGCACCACATTGCTGCTTGGTGAAGGCATATTAATGGTCAATGGGTTCACTCGCTGGGTCAAACAACAGTGTTGCGCCACCTGTGGTACCAGCAGCTAGTACCTTGGTGCAGACACAATTGTGGACCATGAACATTTGCTCTTTAAGAAAGCCCAATAGCCTCTTTAAATTACCTGCTTCGAAGAACCCAGCCTGACACTATATTTTTGAATGTACAATGCCAGGGATCACCTCTCCTTCTGAATGGATTTCTAAAATGTGTTTTCTCGTTTCAGAATAGACAACTATATGATTATAATACTATTAAAATAATAAATATTAGTATTAATATTATTTTTATAATATCTGAAACTGTTGGAATGTACTTCCCAATTCCCAACCCACTAACGTGGTAGGCAGAAGCTTCAATCAAACACCTATTTCTGGTAGTGTGGATTGCTCCAGGTTTCTGTCCCTTTGATTCCTTCTCTCGAAATATTCCTTGCAATACCATGTCCAATTGCAATGAAATCCCTATCCCGTTGGCTTTGCAGAAGTTAATGACTTGTTGAGCCTTGGTGCAAAGGCAATCTATCACTGCCTAGAAATATATTGGAGCTAATAACCAACCTTCTTGGGTTGTTCGATAACTTTAAAGCCCACAAGGAACTGGTATCAGAGCTGTTGCATCAAGGCTCCTAGGTGATTTCAGACCAGATTTATTAAGACTTTGCATTATCCTAGCATCCCGCAAGGATTCGCAAAGGCTTCAGTAAGGTTTATAAATCCACGCCAGGGGGGATTTACGCCGCCTTGCATGGCTTTGTAAAGAATTGTAATGCAGCGGCGTTCACAATGTTACATTACATTTTGCGCTGACCGGCGTTCCATGGGGGGAAGCAAGAATGTTCCCATGTATCCACCCATGGATCTGGCACAATTCCAAGTTTACAAATGTTTTTAGACCTGGGATTGTGTCGAAAATAGGTATGCCTCCTAAATGATGGGGTAACAGGGAGAAAAAACATTTTTCTCCTTGTTATTGCCTCTTTGGATCGTTTTCATGCACAAAAACAATCCTGCCTATAAGGGTTCCAGCATTGGTGCCAGGCAGCACACAGTGTGATAGCGCAAGGAGAGAGAGCAGAAATCCTCCATATCTTTGTAAATATGGAGCATTTTTCCTCTCTCCCTTTCAGGTAAAGCAGCGCAGCAAGTTCCCTTGCTGTGTTGCATTGTGTGAAATAATAGAGAATATGACCCATTTTGTTTTCCTCACTAACTGCGCTCGTCCTGCTCAATGGGAGCCTCTTAAGAGTATAAACCCCGCTCTGAGCTTTACATTTATTTTCCAGCAGTCCATCATATGACATTGAGGGATATGCAGGCAATCATAAATCATAAGAAGCAAAACAATATAGAAAAGAGACACTACAATAAAACCATGTGAGTGTGATCTGTAAATGTATGATTCTGTAATTGAAAAAAAGTACCCTAGAGGTGATGCATTTAAGAGAAATAGGGGGTAATGTGCAGCATGTGGCACTAGAGTGTTTAATGGTGTTGGTTTTGAGATAAGTCACACAAAGTAGACCTAATGTAGACCTAATGCATAAGTGAGAAAGTACTCAGGTTGATCTAGTGGTATCTTGACCCAGGCCCACGAATTAAAGTAGTGAAGTATTTATGGACCCAGTCTTTGTGTTACTCTGAACCTCGTATAGAATGTATTTTCTGTTATCTTTAGAACAACCCTCTTGTGTTTTGTTGCGGATTGAAAAAAAAGTTGGGCACAGGTTCTGAAGAAGGTGGCTTCTACCAGTTTATCCGACCGAAACGAGTGTTGACAGTTACTTGAGTCTTCCGGCTGGGGCACAATAAAGGAAGACCATAAAGTGTTGTCTCATTGTTGGGTTGTCAACAAAATTACTGGGGGGTAATGAATGTTGTTTTTGGGTTGTGTGTGATACCTTGGGAGTGTGGTGTAAATGTGAGAAAGAAGTGGGGTTTGTGATGCTTAAGTTTGATGTTTTAGTAAATCCTCGATGAAATTATGAGGTGGCTTATGTAGAAAATGGAATATGTTTTATAATGTACATTTATATGAAATAGATATAAAGGCAACAAAGATTGTTTTGTAATGAAATACAAAATTACTCTGTGAAATTGCTGAGTTAGTCTTCATTCAGGATGAATTGAGTGTGAGAATTACACAGGTTAGTGGGAATTCTCAGTACTACCCCAATCTGAGCTTTTCCAGTCATTACAGTCCCTGGACTGTTAAATAGATATTTGTACTGTGATGTTAGTTCCATTTTTCAAAGGAAGTAGCTGAGTGGTATTAGTTTTACAGTTACCTACACTCATCTACTTCTGCCAGACCCAAAGCCCCTTGGAAGGTTCTTAAAAATATTGTTTTACCATTGTGAATGTGAAGTAGGGTCGAAATAAAGTAGAGGAGACAGATAGCTGTATATTTGATTGAAGATCTTTATTGCATCCTCTTTACAAGAGACCTCATCCTTCAGTAAGCAGATTCAACTGACATTAGGTTCAAGAGCAAACATTCTAAGCTAGCAAGTCTACTTCCTCTAAATAGAAACTCATTGTGTATAGACAATTCTTCTTTAACACACCAGAATCCCCTTATGTCTTCATCACACTCGCGTTTCTCACCCCAGCCATCACGCACAAAACAGACTACCTGTTGCAAAAAAGAATCATCTACCAGATTTGTAATCCATTCTTCTTCTCAAACACTTCTTTCAAAGGTTTATGGTCAAAAACCACAGTACACTTACCCCACAAGAATTTTGTAAGCTTTCGAGCAGCCCAATAGACAGCCAATGCTTCTTTTTCAACCACCGAGTAGTTACACTCAGCTCCTCTAAGTGGTCTTGAGATGAATAAAATAGTATTATCTACTTTTTCACCACTTTGTAAAAGGACAGCGCCAAGTCCTTTATTACTGGCGTCTGTCATTATGTAAGATTCTTTAGTGGGATCAAAACTTGAAATACTTTGTGCATTGTTTAAACAATCTTTGATCAAATCAAATTCTAGACAGCAAGGTTTGTCCCAGATAAATTCACACCCCTTTCTCAATAAAGCCCTGATGTTTTCTGTTTTTGAGCAAACCCAGGGATTAATTTATTGTAAAATTCTACCATCCCTAAAAATGTAATCAGTTTGTCTTTATTCTCAGGATACTTGAGATGGGTAATGGTTTCTACTAAGGAAGGTTTAGGTTTGATACCTGATCCAGAAACCAAATGCCCGTGATACTCAATCTCTTTTACATCAAACTTACACTTGTCCAAGCCTGAGAGTGAGGCCTGATTCTTGCAACTTCATTTATTCTCACATCATGTTCTTGTTGAGTCACTCCATGAACAAGGACATCGTCTTGGTAGACTTTGACACCATCAATACCAACTAGAATGTTATCCATTACCCTTTGGAATACCGAGGCGGCTGAAATTAAGCCGAAGGGCATCCTGAGAAATTTGTACGTGCCAAATGGTGTGATAAAAGCTGTCAAGTCTTGATAGGAGGGATGTTGTCTGACCTGATGATAAGCCGATGACAAATCTAGTGTTGAAAAGTGGGTGGCATCATTCAATGATGGCAATTATTTTTGTTATGTTGGGGAGGGGGACAGCAATCGACTTCCACAGCTTTATTGAGTTCCCTCATATCAATGCATAATCCTGTCTCTCCGTTGTCTTTTCGGGCCATAACTACCAGAGATACCCATTCTGTGGCTTCGACTTCTTGGATGACCCCACTATTCAAAAGTTTATTCAACTCATCTTTCATTTTATCTCTAACTAAGGGGTCGATTACAATGGTGGACGGAAGGATGACCGCCGGTCTGGAGTAGGCGGAAAATGCCTTTTACAGTCCACAAGCTGCGGATACTCCGTCCCCCATATTAGGATGGGAAGCACTGTCAAATTTCCGTACGCCGCAGAAGAACGTGATCCGCCACGTAAATACACCCGACCCCGCGGCGGACATAACCAATCCAGAGACACCGCCGTACGGAATGACATCTCAACCGTCCTCAAAATCACGATGGCGGAAACCACACAGCAAATCGCTGCGGAAAAAACACCAGCCCGAACATGGCGGAACCATTACATCTGAGAGGCAAAACATTGCAGAGAGACCCACCACAGTCAGACCACCGTCATGGACACAGCTCTACATGCATTCCTGCTACACTTCGTGCTCCACCACCAGCAAGTCATGGACCGTCACCGACGATGACGCAGGTACGCAAACACACAACACACACACCACGCACGTGTCGAAGCCCCTGCCCACAACAGAACCCCAGGTCTGGACAGGAACACACATACATGCACCACCAGCAAAATCACCTGGGCACAACTGATCCTACTCACCCAGAACACACACGAACCGCGAACAAACAGCCACACCACGGACAATGCAACGTAGCGGAGCAGACAAAACCATACCCACAATCAACTAGGCAGGCAGGCAGGAATGGCTAGGCCACACAGCTCACAGGCCCACATACACACACCAACACACAAGGCATACCACACATAAGGAGACATGCTGGCCCACCCTCAGGCCAACCCCACACCTACCCCACTAACAGACAGGGGCCCATACACCACAAAAAACAACCCTGCTGCACACAAATCAACAACCAACACACACACGATGATCCCTGATATGTTGACTGACAAAGTCGAGACTGAACAACCTACTAGGTAGCCACAAATCACTGCAGTGCATGGGAAGCCACTGTTGTCCCCACATAAGCCTCAGAGTGCCTCCCCCACCCTTACACAGTACAGAGCCACACTGTAATGACTGTCATCCCTGCCAAACGAAAGGAAACAGTGCTGGGCAATGGTAATGTGAAAGTGGCAGACCCAGCATGTACGACAGCAGCAATATATCAACAATGCAAGGAGACAACCAGGAATGAGACAGATAAACCACAATACAGGAGTAGCTTGCTTTATTGCACATCACAGAGGTTGACTTTGTGAGTAGCCAGGGGCATGCACACTGGATAGAACAGAGCAGGTCCATCTGAGGCAGCACATGAGAGGGCACAATGCAGCATCATAACAGCAACAGGGCAGTGTTCACAACAGAGCAGGTACATCTGAGGCAGCATATGAGGGGCAAAGAGCATAAACAGTCCATGGTACAGAGCAGGTCCATCTGAGGCAGCACATGAGAGGGCACAATGCAGCATCATAACAGCAACAGGGCAGTGTTCACAACAGAGCAGGTCCATCTGAGGCAGCACATGAGAGGGGCAAAGAGAATCAACAGTCCATGGTACCGAGCAGGTACATCTGGGTCAGCACATGAGGGGCAAAGAGCATCAACAGTCCATGGTACAGAGCAGGTACATCTGAGGCTGCACATGAGAGGGGCAAAGAGCATCAACAGTCCATGGTACAGAGCAGGTACATCTGAGGCAGCACATGAGAGGGGCAAAGAGCATCAACAGTCCATGGTACAGAGCAGGTACATCTGAGGCAGCACATGAGGACAATACAGCATCAAAACAGCAACAGGGCAGTGTTCACAACAGAGCAGGTCCATCTGAGGCAGCACATGAGAGGGGCAAAGAGAATCAACAGTCCATGGTACAGAGCAGGTACATCTGAGTCAGCACATGAGAGGGGCAAAGAGCATCAACAGTCCATGGTACAGAGTAGGTACATCTGAGGCTGCACATGACAGGGGCAAAGAGCATCACCAGTCCATGGTACAGAGCAGGTCCATCTGAGGCAGCACATGAGAGGGGCAAAGAGCATCAACAGTCCATGGTACAGAGCAGGTCCATCTGAGGCTGCACATGAGAGGGGCAAAGAGCATCAACAGTCCATGGTACAGAGCAGGTACATCTGAGGCTGCACATGAGAGGGGCAAAGAGCATCAACAGTCCATGGTACAGAGTAGGTACATCTAAGGCAGCACATGAGGGCACAATGCAGCATCATAACAGCAACAGGGCAGTGTTCACAACAGAGCAGGTCCATCTGAGGCAGCACATGAGAGGGGCAAAGAGCATCAACAGTCCATGGTACAGAGCAGGTACATCTGAGGCAGCACATGAGAGGGCACAATGCAGCATCATAACGGCAACAGGGCAGTGTTCACAACAGAGCAGGTCCATCTGAGGCAGCATATGAGAGGGGCAAAGAGCATCAACAGTCCATGGTACAGAGCAGGTACATCTGAGGCAGCACATGAGAGGGGCAAAGAGCATCAACAGTCCATGGTACAGAGCAGGTACATCTGAGGCAGCACATGAGAGGGCACAATGCAGCATCATAACGGCAACAGGGCAGTGTTCACAACAGAGCAGGTCCATCTGAGGCAGCATGTGAGAGGGGCAAAGAGCATCAACAGTCCATGGTACAGAGCAGGTTCATCTGAGGCAGCACAAGGATGTGTGTCATACGGATAGTCCCATGGAGAATAATATTGGAAGGGTGGTTACAATGGACAGTCCAGACATCAAGTACAATGAGATTTGAGTGATGGGAACTGCACCTCACAGCACAGAATCAGGTGGACTGTGGGACCCCGTAGCTTCTGACACAGTGGCAGGACCTGATACTGGAGTGTGAGAAACAACCACATCTCTAGTGGCCGACACGTGAGCGATAGACCCAGACACACTGGCAGGACATGAAACAGGAGTGTGACACTGGCAGGACATGAAACAGGAGTGTGAGAAACAGCCACAGCTCTAGTGACTGACACATCAGCGATAGACCCAGACACACTGGCAGGACCTGATACAGTAGTGTGACCAACAAATACCATGCCATCATCTGAGACATGAGAGTGGAGGACACACACAGTGGCTGTACCTGAAACAGGAGAGGGCACAACTGACACAGTGCTACTCCATGAGGCATGACAGCGAACAACAGACACAGTGCCACTATCTGACACATGAGTGAACAGCAGCTGACCCACTAGGACCACTGAAATGATGAGCCACAGGGCTGTATGGACCAAGAGGCATGGTGGCTCTGGGAGCTGGGGACAGCTGTACTTGAGCGACATTGGGGTGGTCAGGTGTCACCGGTGTGTGTTTCCGTTTCTTTGGGGTTTGCAAGGGCACCCTGAACATGACTGGACTGGTAAGTGGTGCGGGCTCATCTGAAACATCACCCATCAAAGGTGGATCATGTGCTGGTGGGGGTCTGCTCTCTGGGGACGTGCTGGACCCTGCTTGACGCTTGCTCTTGCCCTGCCTTCTGCCCTCTGCATCATGTGTAATGGGGGATGCAACAACAGTGTACTCCTTCCTCTGCTTCACCGGGGTGTGGATGGGAGTAGAGGTATGGGGGACTCCACCTCTGACACATGTGGTTTACGTTCCTTAACCAATACCAGCTTCAGGGGACGCATGGGTGATGGATGTCTGTCCTCGGGGGATGTCCTGTCAATGGGAGACACCTTGGCCCTAGGAGGTGCCTGCTCCCTGGGAGGTGCCTTGGCCATGGGAGACGCCTTGGCATTAGGTGGTGTCCTGTCTTTGGAATGCGCCTTATCCGTGGGCGGTGCTCTGTCCCTGGGAGGTGCCCTGTCCATTGAAGGTGCCCTGTCCCTTGTAGGGGCCCGGGCCTTGGGAGTGTCCCTGTCCTTGGGAGGTGCCCTGTCCTTGGGAGGTGCCCTGTCCTTGGGAGGTGCCCTGTCCTTTGTAGGGGCCCTATGTGGATGGCCATGGGCCATGGATGGCCATGGGCGCTTATCCACCGCACAGACCCTGCGGTGGGTAAGCGCCCATGGCCATCCATGCCACGGTGACATCAGTACACATAGCGGCACCCACCGCCGGGTCCAGGCGTTGGGTAAGCGCCCATGGCCATCCATGCTACAGTAACATCAATACACATAGCGGCACCCACCGCACGGACCCAGCGGTGGGTGCCACTATGTGACTGAATGGGGGGATACCAACTGCCCTTTCCACTTGCACATTCAAATGTATTTGTTAGCCTGCCCCGCCCCCGCGGAATGTTTGCTCCGCCATTGCGAGGCCAGCGAGTGATGATTTTCAAATGATGCACCATCGCGGTAGCTCGCACATGCGGTTGGCGGTGTGTGACCCTGATGGACCTTGCCCATGCAGCCAATGGTACGCACAATTGCAGTAGCAAGGATCATTTCCTGTGATGGTGGTCGGCGTGCCCTAACACGGTGTGTAGACACACTGCATGTCTCAAAACTCATCATGTTCTGTCAATGGCCCGTGTCCACGTGTCAACAATGTCCATTTGTTGCATGTTTGAGCATACTATTCACATTGTCAGTGGTTGTCAAAGGACAGTGATGTGAGCTCAAGTTGCGTAAGATGTGCATGGCAATGTGTTGACATATTTGTTTTGAGTATATATATTTACAACAAGGGGTGGTGAGGGACAGAGTCTCCGAATTAAGCAGAATACTCTCACCCTGTCAAGAGATCAGGGCTAGATCCAACACCGTTTTTTAGCTCACTGCACCATCCCAGTTTCAGAACCTGGCTGTATGCAAATTAGTCTGTTCCTGTCCCAGTGCATGATGGGAACAGGGCAAACCAAACTACAAAAGCCAATTCTTACACTGGGAAGGAAACAAGCTTCCGGGGACCGGTTTCTGGCATTACAGCCGTCTTCGGCCCGGCTTGCTTGAATCCTGATGGTGCAATGAGCAAGGGACTCATGTCTGAGTATACCCTTCCACCCTTAGGGTGGACAAAAATATTTACAACAAGGGGTGGTGAGGGACAGAGTCTCTGAATTAAGCAGAATACTCTCACCCTGTCAAGAGATCAGGGCTAGATCCAACACCGTTTTTTAGCTCACTGCACCATCCCAGTTTCAGAACCTGGCTGTATGCAAATTAGTCTGTTCCTGTCCCAGTGCATGATGGGAACAGGGCAAACCAAACTACAAAAGCCAATTCTTACACTGGGAAGGAAACAAGCTTCCGGGGACCGGTTTCTGGCATTACAGCCGTCTTCGGCCCGGCTTGCTTGAATCCTGATGGTGCAATGAGCAAGGGACTCATGTCTGAGTATACCCTGCCACGCTTAGGGTGGACAAAAATATTTACAACAAGGGGTGGTGAGGGACAGAGTCTCTGAATTAAGCAGAATACTCTCACCCTGTCAAGAGATCAGGGCTAGATCCAACACCGTTTTTTAGCTCACTGCACCATCCCAGTTTCAGAACCTGGCTGTATGCAAATTAGTCTGTTCCTGTCCCAGTGCATGATGGGAACAGGGCAAACCAAACTACAAAAGCCAATTCTTACACTGGGAAGGAAACAAGCTTCCGGGGACCGGTTTCTGGCATTACAGCCGTCTTCGGCCCGGCTTGCTTGAATCCTGATGGTGCAATGAGCAAGGGACTCATGTCTGAGTATACCCTTCCACGCTTAGGGTGGACAAAAATATTTACAACAAGGGGTGGTGAGGGACAGAGTCTCTGAATTAAGCAGAATACTCTCACCCTGTCAAGAGATCAGGGCTAGATCCAACACCGTTTTTTAGCTCACTGCACCATCCCAGTTTCAGAACCTGGCTGTATGCAAATTAGTCTGTTCCTGTCCCAGTGCATGATGGGAACAGGGCAAACCAAACTACAAAAGCCAATTCTTACACTGGGAAGGAAACAAGCTTCCGGGGACCGGTTTCTGGCATTACAGCCGTCTTCGGCCCGGCTTGCTTGAATCCTGATGGTGCAATGAGCAAGGGACTCATGTCTGAGTATACCCTTCCACGCTTAGGGTGGACAAAAATATTTACAACAAGGGGTGGTGAGGGACAGAGTCTCTGAATTAAGCAGAATACTCTCACCCTGTCAAGAGATCAGGGCTAGATCCAACACCGTTTTTTAGCTCACTGCACCATCCCAGTTTCAGAACCTGGCTGTATGCAAATTAGTCTGTTCCTGTCCCAGTGCATGATGGGAACAGGGCAAACCAAACTACAAAAGCCAATTCTTACACTGGGAAGGAAACAAGCTTCCGGGGACCGGTTTCTGGCATTACAGCCGTCTTCGGCCCGGCTTGCTTGAATCCTGATGGTGCAATGAGCAAGGGACTCATGTCTGAGTATACCCTGCCACGCTTAGGGTGGACAAAAATATTTACAACAAGGGGTGGTGAGGGACAGAGTCTCTGAATTAAGCAGAATACTCTCACCCTGTCAAGAGATCAGGGCTAGATCCAACACCGTTTTTTAGCTCACTGCACCATCCCAGTTTCAGAACCTGGCTGTATGCAAATTAGTCTGTTCCTGTCCCAGTGCATGATGGGAACAGGGCAAACCAAACTACAAAAGCCAATTCTTACACTGGGAAGGAAACAAGCTTCCGGGGACCGGTTTCTGGCATTACAGCCGTCTTCGGCCCGGCTTGCTTGAATCCTGATGGTGCAATGAGCAAGGGACTCATGTCTGAGTATACCCTTCCACGCTTAGGGTGGACAAAAATATTTACAACAAGGGGTGGTGAGGGACAGAGTCTCTGAATTAAGCAGAATACTCTCACCCTGTCAAGAGATCAGGGCTAGATCCAACACCGTTTTTTAGCTCACTGCACCATCCCAGTTTCAGAACCTGGCTGTATGCAAATTAGTCTGTTCCTGTCCCAGTGCATGATGGGAACAGGGCAAACCAAACTACAAAAGCCAATTCTTACACTGGGAAGGAAACAAGCTTCCGGGGACCGGTTTCTGGCATTACAGCCGTCTTCGGCCCGGCTTGCTTGAATCCTGATGGTGCAATGAGCAAGGGACTCATGTCTGAGTATACCCTTCCACGCTTAGGGTGGACAAAAATATTTACAACAAGGGGTGGTGAGGGACAGAGTCTCTGAATTAAGCAGAATACTCTCACCCTGTCAAGAGATCAGGGCTAGATCCAACACCGTTTTTTAGCTCACTGCACCATCCCAGTTTCAGAACCTGGCTGTATGCAAATTAGTCTGTTCCTGTCCCAGTGCATGATGGGAACAGGGCAAACCAAACTACAAAAGCCAATTCTTACACTGGGAAGGAAACAAGCTTCCGGGGACCGGTTTCTGGCATTACAGCCGTCTTCGGCCCGGCTTGCTTGAATCCTGATGGTGCAATGAGCAAGGGACTCATGTCTGAGTATACCCTTCCACGCTTAGGGTGGACAAAAATATTTACAACAAGGGGTGGTGAGGGACAGAGTCTCTGAATTAAGCAGAATACTCTCACCCTGTCAAGAGATCAGGGCTAGATCCAACACCGTTTTTTAGCTCACTGCACCATCCCAGTTTCAGAACCTGGCTGTATGCAAATTAGTCTGTTCCTGTCCCAGTGCATGATGGGAACAGGGCAAACCAAACTACAAAAGCCAATTCTTACACTGGGAAGGAAACAAGCTTCCGGGGACCGGTTTCTGGCATTACAGCCGTCTTCGGCCCGGCTTGCTTGAATCCTGATGGTGCAATGAGCAAGGGACTCATGTCTGAGTATACCCTTCCACGCTTAGGGATTTGTTTTGAGGTCACACATTTCAAAGTGTACACATCTACACAGTCCATTAAGGCTGTGTACCCACAGTTTGATCCAGTCGTGAGTGTGTACTTTGTGTGTGCAAGAAGCAATGATGGGGGGATACATGCATTCTGTGTATGCGTCTGTGTGTCGTATATTGTATGTCAATGACTGTCATGTGAGCATGCACAGCATTATTGGTGGTGTCATGGGTGCATGAATACAAGGAGGGTGTGTTCCAGGTTTGTGTTGTGAGTGCACATCCATGTGTGTCTGTGGGGATGCTTGTCCACACATGGGCCCTCCGTCATGTGATGTTGGCTGTTTTTGCAACATGTGTGCACGTACCATTGTATATATTTGCACACAGGATGTTTGTGGGTGAACATTGTGTGTGTAGTTGGCTGTAGTGCCTTTTATTTCTGTTAAGTCACACATACAATTAGTGTCTGCAACATGGATTATTTGTGTTGTGTTGGTCAAGATGTGATAATGCGGTTCAGCTGTGCCGTATTGTCCAATTGTCATCTGCTCCCACCTACTCCCACACAGGAGGGCTCCAAATGTGCTTCGACCATACACTGTTCTGGAGGACATGGTTGGAGAGGAGGTGATACGCAAATTCCGGCTTGACCGACCGACATTGCAGGACCTTGTAGCACAATTGGCACCGCACCTGCAGCCACGCAGGCCATATCCTGGAGCAATTACACCCACAGCAAAGCTGATGGCGGCACTATACTTCTTTGCTACGGGCACATCCCAGTACACAGTTGGTCATGCCGGGGGCATGTCCCAATCCATGTTTAGCATGGTACTGCGGGATGTGCTGGAAGCCTTGATGCGTTACAAGGATGATTACATCCATTTCCCACGTCCGGCAGAGTTGTCAGCAGTGAAAGGGAACTTCTATGCCCTGGCCCAGATTCCACACGTAGTGGGTGCCATTGATGGCACACATATTGGTCTAGTTCCACCCCAGGCACGTGAACCCATCTATCGCAATCGGAAGCACTATCATTCAATCAAAGTGCAAGTGGTGTGCCTGGCTGACAACATCATCTCTCATGTGTGTGCCAGATTTCCGAGATTCGCACATGACTCCCACATCCTGCGGAGCAGCATTGTCTCCCAACTGATGGCTAATCTGCGTCAAGATCGTGCATGGCTTGTAGGTGAGTGTGCTGTGATGACTACTGTGTTGTATGTGTGCCATGCTGTTCCCACCAGTACTGGTACTGATGTATGTGTCTGTCATCCCCCCACCTAGGTGACTCTGCGTGCCCAAACGGCCTGTGGCTGCTGAGCCCCCTACGGAATCCAACTACCCCAGGTGAAATGCGCCATAATGAAGCCCATGGGAAGACACGTCGGGTGGTGGAACGTACATTTGGACTGCTGAAGTCTAGGTTTCGCTGCCTGGATAAAACCGGAGGGGCCCTGCCATACTCACCCGGCAAAGTATGCAAAATTGTGGTTGCCTGCTGCATGCTCCACAACCTGGCCTTACGCAAGAATATTGGGCTGATTATGGACCCTGCAGACCAACATGTTGCTCCGCCTCCCATCCCACCCATGTCCAGTGATGAGGATAGTGGGGAGGAAGAAGGTGTGGACCAGAGGCGTCAGCTCATTGACCGCTACTTTCCTTGAATGTGAGTAACTACGTCTTGTGCTGCTGTTCAATGCGTGATGTATGTTTGCTGGTGATGGGTGGATGTGGTGTGTGAATGCTGCCTGTTCTGGTATGTTCTGTTTGCACATGGGTGTGGGACATGGTGTACATGCAATGCTCCCTGATGTGTGTCATGTGATCCGCTTAATTTGTGATGAGTGTGGTTTGTGGGATGTTGCAGTACGGTGTGGTGTGATGGGTGATTCAGTTTCCTGACCTGTGCTGCTTGTTCTCTCATTATCCCTAGGTCACTCGCACACAGCCATGATTTCGAACAACATTGATCCCTGCACCTGGTAATGACAACAACTAAGACAAACCTGTGTTTAAACATGGAGGTCACACAGCCTTGAGTGTTTCCGTGGTATTTATTTACAGGGTGTGGATTTGTGTTAGTACATATTTACAAAATGGTGGTGGAGGGGAAGAGTGAGTTGAAGGTCATGTCAGATGATCCCACCGTGTAGACACTCCTGGGTCCAGCCTCGGACGGCCCCTCCGTCTTGGACCCAGCTGTGGGGGCAGCTTGTTCAGGGGAAACCTCCCTGTCAGTGGCCTCAGGTGATGGTGGTGGTGTCCTGTCCCGCTGGCCACTTGGGGGAGGGGGAGGTGGTGTGTTGCGGGATAACCACTACCTCCAAACAGATGTTTGCTGCCCCATGAGGTCCACCATTTGTCCCATACGGTTGTCCATGGACCTCAACAGCTGCCGGGTCTCAAGTGAGTCTTGGCGCGCCCGATCCGCCTGTGCCTGCAACTGCTCATACGACGCATTCACTCTTGAAATGACATCCAGGGTCTCGGTCCCAGGATTGGGTGGGTCTTGTCCCCCACCTCGCCTTGTACCTGCCCTACTGTCCAGAAGCTGTGGCCTCACCTGTGTCCTCACCCATCCGCTCTCCCCGCTAAACTGTGAAGTTGATGGTCCGCCATCTTCCAAGGGGTCAGGGAGGGTGGCACAGGCAGGACTGGTGGTGGTGATGGTGGTGGTGGTGGTAACTGCACAGGTGACAATGGCAGAAGATGCTGTGGTTCCACTGGCCAAGGTGGTGGGGGCAGGGATGTCCTGGGAGTCTGATGCCCCTGGGAGTATAGGCGGTCCGGCATCACCCTCCGCACCCGAGGTGTCCAGGGAATCATCACCAGAGAGTCCATGCTGTGAGGGGGGGCGACTGGTGCTGGCAGTTGCTGGTTTCTCCTGCCAGTTCTCGGTCACCCGAGGGACAATAATTTAACAATCAATGCTGTGGACATGACATGTTTTTTGTTGTTACATTTCAATTTTCTAGGGATTCAGGACATGGTTGTTGATGTCATCACATTGGTTTGGTACACAGTACTGGGCATTATGGTGGTGTGGAGGTGGAGAGACAATACTTGGATAAGTGTTGTGCTGTTCTGCTATTGGATGGTACCCCTGGACTCTGTGTAGTTTTGTAGTAATTTTGACATTGTTGCTGTGGCTCAGCAATGTGGACTAGGCATGTTCACCAGGGTTGTGGACAACCTATATTCCCACTGTACCTGGTCTAGTCATTGTCAGAAGAGGCATATGTTGGTCTTTCATGTGGATGGTATACCTTGTGTTAGGGACAGGGTTTGGACATTGCATCCATGTGCCTTGTGTCAGGAAACACATTGTACTTGCTGTTGTGGGTATGTCAAGTCTCACATCATGCACAGACTGCCTACTACATGGATTGTGTGGACTGCCACCATGTCCAAGTTTCCCCTTGCTGGTTCTTTGATGTGTGCAGATGTCGCTTCTCTTACATGTGTCCAAGGGTCTGTTATTTGTGGGTCCTTCTGTGGACATATGGTACTTGTTTGTTGTTCGACGAATGCAGTATACAGGCACTGCGTACTCACCTGTCATGTTTAATTTCACATTTTAACCATGGAGTTACTACAAAGCCATGTGTTGTGTTGCTCCTTGCTCCAATCATGAGGGTGGACGGTGCACATTGGAATTTGGAGTAAAGACTTCCCCCTCACACACACCCCTCCCTGTGAAGATGGCTACCTACCTGTAAGTTTGAAGTGAAGAGGGAGATGCACTGGTCAGCACATGGTGGGGGGACTTCATCTTGCTCTGGGATGGGACAAGTGGCATGTTGGGAGTTGTAGTGCTGGCCTCTCGCCCACACCCACCCTCCCTCTAGACCTGGGGGCCTGTTGGGAGTGGTAGTGCTGACCTCTCAACCACCCCACCCTTCCTGTAGACCTGGGGGCATGTTGGGAGTTGTAGTGCTGGCCTCTCAACCACCCCCACCCTCCCTGTAGACATGGGGGCCTGTTGGGAGTTGTAGTGCTGGCCTCTCAACCACTCCCACCCTTCCTGTAGACCTGGGGGCCTGTTTGGAGTTGTAGTGCTGGCCTCTCAACCACCACCACCCTTCCTGTAGACATGGGGGCCTGTTGGGAGTTGTGGTGGTAGCTGCTTGACCACATGCAAGCCTGGGAACGTAAGAAGCTACATTTGTGGTTGATCATGGTGGGTGCGATTTCGATTTCGATTTCAAAAACTTTATTCGATTCCAGCAAAAGAATCATAAAAGTCAAAACAAACATTTAAGACAATTTAAAAATATTTGAAACAATTTTGACCTATAACACACTTTTTTTTGCTAGCATACATTTGTTTATACAATCAATCAAAATTGTAGCCCTCAGTTTTCCCTTCCATTTAGGCTAAATTGAACATAAGTTACTGATGCCTATAGGAAAATCAATGACAGAAAAAACATACGTAACGTTAGATGGGCTTACAAGACAAATTCATAGAGCCAAATTAACCATACCGTTTTCTAATCATAAATGACACACGTATAAAATTTAGCATTGCACAGCAAACATCGGATGTGGACAAGGTTAACAAGTGGTCATAACCCTCTTTATAATGACATGGTTGCTTTTCCTTGAGGATCGGCTTAATAAACCTGGTTCTCGGGTCCTTATATAAGGGGCAAAAGAGAACAAAATGCATAGTACTTTGGCTGACCCTATTATTACAAGGACAGGGGGGCAGTCTCTCACACCAGCTCCCCTGGTTTGGAAATGCAAAAAGAAAATGCAAAATATGTAACCTAAACCTTGTCAAATAGAATCGCCATTGCATATGATTTGTAAAGGTTAAATAGAATTGATGTTGAAAATTAACCTTAAGAGCGTGAGGCCTGACCATTGAATGCACAATTGAGGATTTCCAATAACTCAATTTGATAACAGATTTAATATCTCCCTGAATATTTTCAGGGTTATCAAAGATGTCACCAAGGCCTATTTTGTGGAGTGTTTTGTTAACATAACATAGCCACGGGATCTTATTCGATTTTGACAATTTTAAACAATCACAAAGGATGTCTCTAGATAATTGTAGATCCTCCGATAGCCATATTTTACCCCATAATAGTAGGGGGGAGAGGTGTATAATATCACTCACATAGCTCAGACCAATCTCCTCATGGGCAAATCTATTTGAGGAACTTAAAGGGATGGCCAATAGACGCTTCAAAAATTTGTTCTCAGTGGTTTGTATTATGTCTGGGCTTTCAATTCCCCAAACTCCTGACCCATAGGTAGCTACTGACACACATTTCGCATTATACAGAGATTTTAAATGATCAACGGGTTTTTGACCCAGCTTCCCACAAAAGCGAAACAGACCTTCAATAGAGCGACTAGCGCTCTGTGCTCTGGTCTTCATTAAAGGGGCCCAGCTTAATTTATTATTGAAAAGGTTTCCCAAATAATTAAAATTTTCCACCTTTTCAATAATGGCACTATCCACTACAAACTTTCTAGTTTTTGTGCCCTTTGGGCCACAGACCATAACAAAGGATTTAGAAAAGTTTACCTTCAGGTCTAAGTCCAACATAAATATATGAAAAGCATCAAGACATTGCTGCATGCTATTTCCTGTAAGTGTCATTAATACCGTATCATCGGCATAAGAAAGCATCGGCATACTCCTGCCATTAACCTTCGGGAAATCATGGCAGTGGTCCAACAGAAATTTTTCCAACCCATTAGTGTAAACTAGAAACAAAAAGGGGGCTAAAATACATCCTTGACGGACACCCTCAGTCGAGGGGATAGATTTAGTCTTCTCTCCGCCTGGGCCAAACCTTATGGCTACTGTGGTTGCTTCATGGAGTCTACGTAGCAGGTGGATCAATGGTTCCTCAAAACCCATAGCATCCATCATTTCCCACAACTTGCTTCGACACACAGTGTCGAATGCACTAGAGAGGTCCATGAAGGCAAGATGGATAGAAGAGTTCATTGCCTTCATGTATTTCCCTATAATCATAGCCAGGTTCAGGCACTGTTCGACGGTGCCTTTCCCTTTTCGGAACCCATATTGGGAATCTACAATAAGGCCCACCGAGTCTGCCCATGTTTCTAGTCTGGCTAAAATGACCCTGCCCATTATTTTACATGATGCATCAATTAAGGAGATTGGGCGATAGCATCGGGGATCGGATCTGTTACCTTTCTTAAAAATTGGCACCACTACTGCCTTCTTCCATGAAGTTGGAATACGGCCAATAATAACTGCTCTGAATACATTTAACAAAAATGGAGCCCATATTTTAATATTGTGCTTAAAAAAGTCTAATGGGACTAAATCAGGACCTGGAGCTTTTAATGATATGCCTTTCAACAAAGCATCTTCCACTTCTCGCAGGTTGAGCGATAAGCTCAGAGACAAAGAAGATTGCGGGACCACCAAATCTCTACAATCTCCTATTAAAGAATCATTAAATAAAATTCCATGTGGATTAAAAACATCCCCAAAATGTTGCTCCCATGTTTCACATGCAATCTGCATCGTGATATTATCCCTGCCATTACTTATAAAAAGGGGGCGATTAATTACATCCCAGAAAAGCCTACTATCCTTCAATTCTGACGCCTTTTCTAGGTCTTCCCAAGCTTGATTTTTTAAATCAAGCTTCCTTTTTTTAATTGCTTCTTTATAAGCCACTCTAGATGCCTTAACAGAACCTATATCCCTAGGTTTTTGTTTTAGTGCCACCATCAGGGATCTATGAGTTGCCGAACATGCAGCATCAAACCATCTGGGCCCTGACCTTTTATTTTTTCCCGTTGGTTTTGTGAGCCGTTCAGCTATATGCCCACATAATAGCTCAAAATTCTCTATAACTTTTTCAGGGTTGGCTATTGTCGATAGACATGTTTCATATTCTGTACTATGACTATTCATTATTTCGTCCTCTAGACCCACTGCGTCTATTTTGCCCCACTTGAGAGTGATACCTTGATTTCTGTTATACTTTATGGATTGATCCCAGACAGAATGTTTGGGTTTAACAGGACAAAGGAGGGTTAGAGTTAAAGGATTGTGGTCACTGGCAGCATTGGCAACTACCTCCAGTTTATCAACGTAATGGGTATACCCACTGGAAATAATTGCAAAGTCGATGAAGCTGATTGAACCTCTGCTTCCTTGAAAAGTTGGTATCGAGACCAAGTCAGGGCCAACCCAAGGTTCTACTATGGATAAATCATTTAAAATAATGATATTATTTAGAGCATCCCCCTGTGGTGTATGTTTGAAGTGAGTCAAAGGGAGGTCGTAAGAGTCTCTCAAGCCACACACCTTTGAGTCCCCATGGGTGCATAAAGTACAATTAAAATCGCCCACCCAGATGACAAAAAGTAGGGGTTGATCATGGCGTGCCCTGGCTATGACCTCCTCTACCTTCAACATAACAGCTGTCTCATTATTGTCAAAGATGTTATAATACCAATTAATTAGCAGTAGTGGTTCAGGAAACAAATTCAGCAACATCGTCACTTGAAACCATGGTGTATCAGTTATCTTAGTGATTACAGGTTTACAAAGCTTTAAAGAAATTGCTGTCATTAGACCACCCTTGGCCCTACCCGCTTGTGAAGGTACTGCTAAGGTGTTAATAGCACAAAAACCCTCAATATTCTGAGTTAAACGACTCCAAGTTTCCTGGAGGCACAAGATATCAGAAACACCCACAAAGTCTAACCATGCCTCATCCTCCAATCTGGGAGCAAGCCCCGCAACATTCCAAGAGATTAAACACACCCTTGTTTCTCTTTGGTCCTTTATAGCTGGCTCAGATATTACCTCTAAACTTTGCCCTGGGATAGTTAAACTTGTGGCACCTTCAGTATCGGTGCCTGCCTTCGGGGCTTGGGAATTAGAAGCACGATCGTCACTCATGGGAAAATTTCCCCATAAGTTATCGTTACGACTTTTTCCCTTCTCCCTCTGGCAAGACTCTCCTTCTGTCAGGTCATTAGCAGAGGAAGTTTGTAGTGGTCAGTCTTGCTCATCCATGCCCACAAGTGGATCAAAGCGATTTCTTAAGGGGATATTATTATTTGGGAACCACCCCGCCACCTCTTGCGGGTAGCTAAACATATTGGTATTGGGTGCCCCTTGCCACCAGTTATGCTGGGTATACCCCTCAAGCCTGTTTGTTCTCCGTCTAGTGTTCTGGACAACAGTCCACGGGCCTTCCCTAGCTAGATGGTTTCTTGGAGGGTAAAAGAAACTAAGGGGTCTCAAGACTATTGTGAGATTCGCTTCGTACGGTGGGCGTGCACATATAGACTGTGCTGTGTGAGGATCAGCAAAACTAACTACGATGCAATCACCTGGGAGAGTCTTAGGGGTAGGTCCAATCCAAGGCACTCTTCGGACCATTAGCACACTGCTTCTTTGTTGGACAGGAAGCTGTGTGTTAGAATTAAGCCAGTGAATGACTTTGTTTTTTAGGGAGTGGTGATTCTCCTGGGAATGCTGACCCAACTCGGGGACACCGGCTAATATGATGACATAAGGTCCAATTTCTGGTGGGAGGTCAATAAATCCTCCACGAAAGTTAGGACGATTCGATGGCCCCTGAGAATTATGGGTTTGCTTTATAGGGTTTTGTGAAGCAACTCGTGGGTTTGAATTCTGTCTATGTGCCGAGTTAGGCAAGGGACACAAAGTTGGTGCAACAGGAATAGGAGTTAATGCAGTTTGGTTTGTAACAGTAGTACGTGGCTTCGGTATTGGTTTAACTATTGGCCCGGGAATAGGAATATTTTGGGGCGTCTGTACAAGTAGTGGTAAGGGTTCAGGTTCTTTTGGCTGAGGGAGTGATTCCCTTTCACATGGATATTTAGCTTCCATTTCTTTTAGGCTCAAACTGGCCAGAGTAACTATGGTTCTATCCATTTCTAAGAGGTTATTCTCTATACGAGAAAGCCTCAGTTCCAAAGGAGTAAGTAATTGTTTTAGTGTAACCCAAACCGTTTTAAGAAATTCCTCATCTCCTCTTCTATCATTAATTGATCCACACAACTGCCCCACTTGATCATTTACTCCAATTGATTCAGAAGAGGCAACCAGGATGCTAGTGTCCACTGAAGTGTTTAGATTCGGAGCGGCTACTCCACTCAAAATACCTAAGCTAGTTTTCATGCTATCATCCTTTAGCCCCAAAGACCCCAATGCCCTTCTACTATTAAAAAACTGTGATCTGGCAATTTTCGCTTTTTTACGAGCGTGTACAGCCCTAGCTATGCATTTCTTTTTGTAAATTGCGGCTTTCCTAGCCCTACCCAAAATCATGGGTTGATTAGTTTTAGGGGGGTACAAGGGGCCTGGCATGCCAGATGGTAGGACAGGATCCTTAATTGATTCCAAAGGAGTGGATAAGGGGATCAAAGGGGGTATTAGGGGAGTGGGGGACGGGATTTGATGGATAGCAGCCGTTATCAACAAAGGCCTTTGACCTGCTATATGCTCGGGAGTACGTGCTAAAGCAATTTTCCCCAAGGAGGATTTTCTAGTGCTAGCTAACTGCTCAGATAGCCTTCGTGCAGCTTCAAGATCCAGTGAGACCCTGTGCTGCATTTTGTTTATTTCCTCATCAATGGCTAAATTAGTTTTAACTAGAAAATCGTCCAGTGTCCGATGTGAGTTACTGGCGGCCATGAGAGTTTTGCTCCGGCTACCTCGTGAACACATTATACAGATTAATATTAAAACACACAATAAATAGTTAAATATTTAAGAGGTACCACCAAATAAGAACTGTATAATGCACCAGCCTAGGAGAATGGCCCAGCCCAGTCCTCTGCCGTCCTCGAACGGCCTCAAACGGCCCAGTCTTTGCCCTGTCTTCGCCCGGGCTGCGTCCCGCGCTGCGGGAGGTTTCCTAAGTTATAAAGGGGCGTGTAGGGCGGGGGGGCGGGCCAGCAGGGAGAGCGGACCGTTAGCTGGTGATTGGTCTCGCAGGGACTCCTGGTTCCTGGAGTCCCTGCACGCTCGCAGCCCCGCTAGCGTCTCGCGCCTCTCACTGCCTGAAGACTGTGTGTCCAGCAACAATGGCCCCTGCGTCTCTTCCCAGCGAAGCGGCACCCGCGGAGCGGGTGCGGCGAGATATGGGTCCCGGTTAAAAGGAGAAAGTAAGTCGCTGAAGTCCCGGTCAAAAAAACAGTGAGTAAAATGCCTCCGTGTAAGATGTGGCTCACAGGGGAACAAGATAGGACATTGGTTTTTAAGCCTCAGCAGGGCGAGGGGCGGGCCAGCAGGGAGAGCGGACCGTTAGCTGGTGATTGGTCTCGCAGGGACTCCTGGTTCCTGGAGTCCCTGCACGCTCGCAGCCCCGCTAGCGTCTCGCGCCTCTCACCGCCTGAAGACTGTGTGTCCAGCAACAATGGCCCCTGCGTCTCTTCCCAGCGAAGCGGCACCCGCGGAGCGGGTGCGGCGAGATATGGGTCCCGGTTAAAAGGAGAAAGTAAGTCGCTGAAGTCCCGGTCAAAAAAACAGTGAGTAAAATGCCTCCGTGTAAGATGTGGCTCACAGGGGAACAAGATAGGACATTGGTTTTTAAGCCTCAGCAGGGCGAGGGGCGGGCCAGCAGGGAGAGCGGACCGTTAGCTGGTGATTGGTCTCGCAGGGACTCCTGGTTCCTGGAGTCCCTGCACGCTCGCAGCCCCGCTAGCGTCTCGCGCCTCTCACTGCCTGAAGACTGTGTGTCCAGCAACAATGGCCCCTGCGTCTCTTCCCAGCGAAGCGGCACCCGCGGAGCGGGTGCGGCGAGATATGGGTCCCGGTTAAAAGGAGAAAGTAAGTCGCTGAAGTCCCGGTCAAAAAAACAGTGAGTAAAATGCCTCCGTGTAAGATGTGGCTCATGGTGGGTGCATTTGAGCCCTGGGTTCACATTTGGGTGACTGTGTGGTCCACATGCATGGATTGGAGCCTGGGAGATGTGTCTTAGCAGTTGTGTAAGGCAGGACATAACAGCGTGATGGTGGTCATTGGTTTGTACTTACCAGCCTCCACTCCCTCATCTATTCCTTCCAGGCTCTCAGGGTGCAGTGTGCCTAGCACCTTCTCCTCCCATTTGGTGTATGGTATTGGATCCATAGGAGGGCCACCGCCAGTGTGGTGTGCCCGCAGGTGGTTCTTGGCCCTGATGCATTTCACCCTTGCCTTAGGGTCGTGCCACCGCTCTGGATATCGTGTTTGGTGCTTGGCACAGTCCCTGACACTGGGGTGTGGCATTGAGGCATGTAGTTGTTGGGGGTGGGTGTTCCAGGTAGGTGTGTGTCCTGTTTTTTTGGTTTACTATATACTTCCGGACGCCATTTTTGTTTCGGTTTGACGGCAGGGGTGATGTTCGTTTGGCCCTTCCGCAGCCAAGCTATGTTTGTCGATGCTTTTTTTTCCGCTGCGATCGTGGACGGTGGTGAGTTCCGTTGCGATGGTGTGTTATCCTAATCGTGCGGGCGGTCCCCCCGCAGGTCTGGAGGAGGTTGGGCCTGTTTTCGCGGGCGTTGTGTCCGCGGCGGATGTTTTTTTTGTGGTACCGTCCACGTGCGGCGGTCTTTGGTGTCATCCATCCGCCGCGGTCGGTGTGTGATGGCGGAAAAATCCTAATCGCAACGGCGGTTTATCCGCGGTGCGGTCGGGAGTATATTTGCCGCGACCATGGCGGTCGGACCCGTTTCCGTCTGCCATCGTAATTGACCTCCTAGAGTGGGACGTTTCTGACTTTGGCTACTTTAGGTAGTGAATCCTGTTTTAATTTGATGAGATGTAAGTATTTCTTAAGACAACCAAGTTTTTTTATCAAAGACCATGGGAAATTTCTTCATCCAATCACCATGCTCTGAAATCGAAGCAACATTAGGAAGATCCCTTAAACATACTGAAGGGACCTCATTGGGATCTAGATAGACCCCGAGATCTTGTTGATGAGCCCAACTAATCAGAGAATCTTCTTTCATTGACACATATATTTTCCCTGCAGTAATCCTTCCCTTAACATCGATTGTACCCATAAAGTATCCTAACAGATTTATAATTTGACCACCATACCCTCTTGGAACAATGTCAGGCTTAAAGAGTTTGACATTTTCTAGCAAATTCTTTTCATAGAAAGCTTTGGGTACTAATGTAATTTTGGCACCTGAGTCAAACAACATAACAACATTGTCATTGATTAGAACTTTGTCCATTGACCCCTCAGGTGTTAGATTATCAACATGACAGACAACAAAATCTTCTTCACTTTGTTTGTAGATGTCTACTTCTCTTATTTTCTTTTGATTTCTGTTGGATCTGCAACACCTCGAGAAGTGACCTTTCCTTTTACAAATCGAACATATTGCTTTCCACCCAGGACAGTCTTTAAAGTTAGCTACGTGGCCTGCGTTACCACAACGATAACACTTGACAGTAGAAGATTTTGTGTTACCACTGGAATGGGTAGTTTTTGAGGAGACAGAAGTGTCTTGTTGAGGGACCTTGGTTGGCGTGTCTGAGGTGGAAGCTTTTATCTCTTTGACTGGTAGCGTTTTTGCCATTGTCACTGTTCTTGCAAATAGTTTCTGCACAAGCATTAGAATGCTCGTGCATTTTCAAGGTGGTGATTACATCTTGAAGTGAAGGGTTGTCTTTTTGCCATAGGCTATCTTTAGCTTTGTCTGTAGAAGAACCTAACATGAGCTGATCCCTAAGTCTCTCATCTAAACTTCCACCAAACGAGCAAGTTGAAGCACGCTTGCGTAGGACTGTAACATACTGTTCAACAGTTTCACCTTGCCTTTGGACTCTCTTCCCAAAGTGAAAATGTTCTAAAACCATACTCATTTTTGGAAGGTAGTGGAAGTTCATCTTTTTAATACAAATTTCGTACTCATTGAGTGAGTCACCTTCACCATCCAACAATTCGGGAAGGTGCTGGAAAACCTCTTGGCCTTCCGAGCCCAAGCTATGCATGAACAAGGAAGTCTTTCTTTCTGCGCTCAAGGACGTACCACACACCCTTGCATAGTGGGCAAACACTTTTTTCCATTTTAACCAGTGTATGGTAGGCTCCCCAGGCTCAGGAAGAAAGAAAGGAAGGGCAGTGACGTTCTGCATAATGGTGGACTGAGTATACCAATGAGTGCTAAAAGGGTACTAACAAATGAAACCCAATAATTGTAAAACTGACCGGGTTAAATAAAGTTTATAAACAAATATGAACTATTTGTAGGCAGTAGAGAGTTCGAAGCGCAAATGGAGTTGACCTGCTACGAGTTGTGCAGAACAGCGTGACAATTGACTTACATTTCAAGGGCAAAGCTGACGTGTAAACAGCTGTGCAGATCAGCGTAGTGAATAAACTGCACCCAAAGAAAGACTAAAAAAAGTAAAGCAGAGTACACAAATGAATTTGACTTGTTGCCTGCTGTGCAGGTCAGCGTGGTAAGTAAAATGTACCTTTACGGTGCTGATGACCTGCGAAGTGCTGTGCAGATCAGCACGGTGGAATGTGCATCATAAAGAAAAGTACACTAGTGAATTCGATCTGCTACGTGCTTTGCAGGTCAGCGTAATAAGTAAATAGTACCTTCACAGTGTAGATAACCTGCGAAGTGCTGCGCAGATCAGCGCGGTATAAAGACTGCACTTGAAGATCTTCTGACGAAGCTTGCGAGAGGAATTTCAAGACGGCGCCCACAATGTGACGTGGTTACGTCGAAGTCACGCTGGGCGAGGAGATATCGGCGAGAGGTAGCGTCACGGTTCCCTAGGCAACGGGAACAGCGTGAAGCGGAGAACAGGCAGGGTCAAGAAACTGGGGTTGCTAGGCAATGACCTACGGAGAGGAGGAGGCTGCCAAAATAAATCTTTGGAGACAGCAACCAGCGCGGAACTGATCCAGTCGTCGGGGAAACTGCACTGCAGAGGCGAAACTTCAGAGTGAAAGCCCAGGAACGCCCTCCGAGAGAAAGTAGCAGTGCTTCAAAGAGTCTCAGCAGCTCCTCAAAGCTCCTCACAGAGGATCACGCAACACCAGTCTCACTGCTAGTTGACTCTGGATGGGAAAATCGCCGACTCGCAAGAAATGAGTTGGCAAAGATATCCAGTTGCTTGGTTGAAGATGGTAAGGTAAGGCGTCTTTCAGACAAAAAAAATTGTTGAGTTTAGGTCTCTTGTCAGTGGGTACATGTCCAATCGTCACCAAAATGAAGTAGGGACGAAATAAAGTAGACAAGACAGATAGCTGTATGTTTGATTGAAGATCGTTATTGCATCTTCTTTACAAGAGACCTCATCCTTCAGTAAGCAGATTCAACTGACATTAGGTTCGAGATCAAACATCATAAACTAGCAATATTCTTTTGAAGAACATAATGGAGGTGCATGTGCTAAGGAACAAAGAAGAAAGACTACGTAGTAATAAGAACACTACATAATGACTTTTAGTTTTACGAGGAACCGAAATTGTAATTTAATGTTCAACTAGCTGAGCTTTGTCTTTACCACAGGATCAGGAAATGCAAAGACCTTTTAGTATACCAATGGCGAAGTAACCCTGGTCATTATATGCACTGGTGGCTAAGATAGATCAGTATGTCTGCTACAATGTCAGGTGGATGAGTTCTACTAGGGTAGAGGGTGGTCAGGCATACAGCCTTGTGCAGTTGCTCTCCAGCAAAGATGCCAAATAGATTTGGGATTTTTAAATATACCTGAAGTGATTGAGGCCCAAACAATTTAAAAAAAATTATTTATCCTCCTCTTCACTTCTCAAGATAGCTAGCTAGTTGAATGTTGTTGCCTTGCCCTCTCCTCTGCCTCTTTCACTCTGGCTTTTAATATATAAAACGTAAGAGTTAAAGATGCTGATTGCTCCTGTTATTTTAGAGAATCTGGAATCTGTAATGTGAGATACCTGCTGTAATTCAGAGACCTTGTTGTTTACCGTTTGACGTTTTATTTGCATTAGGGGCCCCTATGAACACAGTACTCTAGTGCTAGGTTATAATGCAGCTCTAGTGTCTCAAATTACTTTAAGTATGTTCACGCTGCTGGGAGTAGGAAGTTCTCATTTCTCAGCATTTTTTGTCTCTTTTTTTAGTGCCTCTCTGTTCTTGCATTTGCTGATAGACTGCTTATACTAGCCTCTACTCACTGTATATTATTCCAAATCAAGGAGGCCCGTTCTCCTTGGTACATCGCAACGGTCTTATAAGTGCATTCACTGCTAATATAGGTAGCGATTGGTGTATAACCTAGCACATAGTAGAATCATTTATATCATCCCCCTAATGTAATTTTAGGTAGCATAGATCACATCTGGTCTATATCCGGCTCTATTTTTGCAGCTAGGGAGGAGGTTTCCAATCCCACCTGTTTGCTTCCTCTGTATTTGACAAATTTAAATACTAGTACTCTGCATCCTATTGTTGGTGGATCACAGACAGATAGTCTCAACCTATGTAGATCAATGAGTGAGGAATTTCTCAAGCCACCACTGTCTGGTTTCATACATTATCCCCTCTTTAAACCAGCCTGTCCATGAGGCTTGCATGATTGAGCATGTCATTGGATGTGGGCACATCAAGTTGGACAAACAGGAAGGCAGCCTTGAGTTCACACCAATAAAATGATCTAAAACATTGACTAACGTTGTTCACATCCCAGCATTAGTGTCAATATAGTTGTCTACTAAAAAAGACCAGAAATTGTCGTATGCCACGAATTTCAATTCTTTTGTAAATTCACATCAATCAAGGTCTTGAAAATTGACTCAGAGGTCTGAGTGACTCTTCAAAACCCTGGAGGAGCAGGGTTCAGAGACTAGTCAGTGGGTCTGAAACCACCCAGCACTGTTCTAGAGGTGTTTTCTTGCAGAGCCCTCTGGGAAGTCCAGTGGTCTACTTTTGTCTGTAATCAGCGAGTTCATTGGTACAATTTATCAAGTGGAGGCTGGGACGAAACCCTAGACTTATTATGTTGATTTTGTAAACGAATTTTGGTGCAAACATGTTAGCTAACCTCAAGTATAAAGACCAGGAGATATGTAGCATCTTGTACCAGCAGGAGCAGAGTTTCCTTAATTTTCTGTTCCCAATTCCCTTTGCCAATAAGCGGACAGCTTTTATGTGTATCCATTACTTTGATTGTCCCTTTGACCATATGTTTTGGTGGTTGTTACATTTTTCTGCTGTGTTCTTTCATGTGTATAAGCTGAAATGTGATCCAGGCGACTGGATCATAGTTTTTCAGAGAGGAATCATGAAATTCATCACATTATTGTGTAAATGACAAACAGTAATTGAATTATATTACCTTTGGAGCCTTGACTGAAGGAGTTGAAAAGGAGACCATTAACAACGAGATAATGGATATTTTTGTTTTTAGATGAGTGAAGAGGACAAGTTGATTGGGGGCTAGTCCCTGTTTGCAGGGGTCGTTGGACCCCAATAACCTCATGATTTGACCAGATTAGAAAACAGGTTTGGATTATTTATCCTGTACTCTTGACTTGATCAAAGTGATGTTTAAAATCAGTGAAAGGTAAAACTACATGCTAGTTTTAAAATGTGTCCCATCGTGGAGCAAGGATGACCCCAGAATAATACAACTAGTGCTGGAAAAGTCCAAGGTTTGATAAACATCAGAACTGAATGCAAGGGAGGCTGCCTGATAACAATAAGCACTGATAATGCCAACAGTTAGCGGCTTTAAATGGCCATGCTATTGGCTTTGTCAATGCTTATTTGCACCAACATGATCACGGAGATTGAGAATTCTTGGAATGTCATTATTAAAGTAAACTCTTTCGAAAATGGCCACCATGTGTCATAACATGTGCATGCCCCTTAACACATGCATGCAAGTGTCATAATGCTGCCGCCTTGTTTCTTTAAAAAAATTTATTCCAAGCTGGCGAACACCCATCTTGGAGTGGTAAATTAACATTTTAATTTTAAGTAAAGAGCAGCACAACAACAATTGCAGCACCAAGGCCCTCCAAAATAATATATTTAAATAAAAGGTTGTGGCAGCATTGCACAATACATGTTTTCAAATCCCACCACTTCTTTGCATGTGCAAGCATACATATCTACCATGTATATTTTTATATTACTTCACATTGAGCAGGGAATCCTTAAATGAGTGTCAAACATTTAGGTTTTGGTTGAGCTGGGTGACTACACCTCACAAGCAACGACCACAATCTCTGCAAGGGTGTACCACAAAAGTCATTACATTAACCTGTGCTTAACCCTCAGGTAGTTTGGCACAAAGCTATCTGGCTTAATTTAGAAGCAATGTGTAAAGGATTTATGCACCACACACACAGTAATAAAGTGAAAACACAGCACAAGATAAATCCCACACCAATTTAGAAAAATAGAGTAAAATTTCATAAATAATTTGGCACTAAAACAGATGTATGCAATCTAAAAGATTTAGGTAACTATAGTGAATAAAATCACAAAGCGCCACTCTCAGTTATCTGGTTGTGCTAGAATGGGGAAACCTCAGAGGTTCAGGATGAGCCCCATGGAGAACAGTCCAGATACAGGGATCAGGTAAGTCACACTGAAAAAGTTACCTTCTCCAAGTCTACTGTGAAAAGTCCAATTCTTGGTGGAGGAAGCTGCGAGGAGCAGGGAGTGCATTACAGATGATCATCATTGTAGTGCGAAGAGCAGACTGGGCATCGCTGATGGTCGTTGCTGGAGCCGAGCGTTGGTGGACAATGCTGGGAGTTTCTGTAGCGCAAAGAGTCGGGTCAACAGGAGCTTTGCATTGACGGTCATCAAGGGCAGGGAGATTTCAGCACTAAATGGCCCGTTTTTACGGTTACAAAGATCCCAAAACTGCAGGATTTATCTTCCACCTTCAGAGGAGTGCACTCAGTTGACAACCTGTTGAGGTGCCTCTTGGGGATCAGGGGCTCACACTTGCAGATGCCAGGAAGGGTACGGCAGGTCCACTTTCAGGTACAGGCATGTCCAGTTGCAGCAGGTCATCCGGCAGTTCCAGGGAGGCCTATGAAGTTATGTCCCTGTAGTTTTGAACAGGTCAGCTGACCCTAGGAGTCACATCAGGTAGCCTGGGATGAAGGGTCCAGGTCCAGTCTTCCTTCTCCAACAACAGGGCAGTTCTTGTTCTGTAGGATTCACAGGCCCAGAAGTATACTGAACAGTGGGTGTAAGGGTTCAATATTTATACCTGGCACCAGCTTTAATGTGGGAGAAACTTCTAGAGGTTTCCCCCACAAATGGCTCTGGAATTTCCTTTCTCCTTGCCTTGGTTCCATGATGTCTGGAGGTGACGAGGCTGGAGTGAAGTACTTTGTAAGTGCAGGAGGCTGCCCCTATTGAAGTGCAAGTGTGGTAACTGGGAGCATCTCTGGATGGTCATCCTGACAACACTCAGTCCCCCCTTGTGACACGGTTTGGGAGGAATTCACAAAGGCTAACTGCCATCAACACCTAGTCTTGTGACCCGGGGCACAGGTTGCAGACACCAAATGGTTAGAATTGAAAGTGCCAACTTTCTAAAAGTAGGACAGGAACAAGAGAACCCTACTCACGCTGAACCAGGGTAATAAACTTATTATCAAAAGACAGAGGCTCCTGTGGACACTTAATGAAGTAATCTCAATGTATATGAGCACAATGGCAATATATTGGGAACAAGTACATATTGCATGTTTGGTCTCTAGAGAATTGTTATTTAAATCCTCTTTAATGGTAAAGTCAAAATTTAAGTCACAATTCTGAGAATGCCACTTTTAGAAAGTTATTATCAAAAGACAGAGGCTCCTGTGGACACTTAATGTAGTAATCTCAATGTATATGAGCACAATGGCAATATATTGGGTTATAGTGATATTGGAGAGAGAGAAGTAAGCAAATACACCTCTGATTTGTTTTTGAATCAAAAATATTTATTTAATCCTTGAAATGAAATGCTGTTACAAAGTAATACATTTGAACATATAGTTCTGAGTGAATGGTGTCCCAGTGAAAAACGGAACCTAGAAAATTAGTGACATATATGTGAAACATATAAAAGGTTTCCAATGCTTCATATGAACAACCATTTACATATATATGTACAGTACAGGGCTAGATACAGTGATCAGTGCTGGTGAACAATGGTTCGTTTATGCAACTTGTTGACGGCGTTTCGACCCTGTGTGCATTGTAGGGTCTCTTCAGGACCTATGATCATAGGGACACCTATGAGAAGATGAGAAATAATGTCAGTATGTGGCTCATTTTAAGCAACTGGTATTTTGTGGTGGAACTAAGATTTTGTTTGTATACTACCTGAAGGGTAATGGACCGGCTCGTGTGGAGGGTGTGGCACTGTGAAAAGGATAAGAAAGGGATACTCACTTGGGTCCCAGCCGGGAGCTACACACGTGAGAAAAACGAGTAATTAGCATTCAAAAAGTGGGGTTTGGAGGCATGACCTAGTATTACAACTTGGAACAGACCTAGAACAGACCCCACTTGTGAGTTGCGTGGTGAGTAGGCTATTAAGTGAATGCGCACAATGTAAGGATCCACGTGTGTGGAAGATGTCACAATCAAAGCGATGTGTAAGACGGATCTGTAGAGAGGGGGAGGGAGCATGTGCATTGGTAAAAGTACGGGGACACTTGTAATGGGGTGAACATATATTTAATAGAGGCTCAGCGCTTACCAAGTTCCAATTCTGAGCGCATGCATGGAAGCAGGCTACTTCCTTCTGTCGTCAATCACGACGAGGCCATACTTTTTTCACATGGAGGGTGAGAATATTTTCACTTTGGTGTCTAAAAGAAGAGGTCAATGCATTAAAAAATGTGTGCTCGGGGAAAACGTGATATAGCACCGCACTGACAGCATTCAAGCACAGGGCGTGTGCCCGCTTACCTCTTATGGAGAATGAATCAACTGCAGCCTGTGGATATCCTTCCAAGTAGCAGAACAGCGTGTGTCTGTATGCTCAGGTACGATGACAAAGCGCAATGCTTGCTCTGGATTTATAAAAGCCTGCTTTCCCGCCAAAAGGCTATGTTCAGACTCGAACTGTGATCAGAGGATGAGATCTTATATTTCTGTTATCAGTAATGAAAACAAAAAACAGACTGCTGCCTGACGCGTGTCTAGGCCCATCCAAGTTCTAAAGGGCATGTATTGTGCGTGGATATTACTTATAGATTGCGGACATTTATACTGTAACGAATTTGATGATTATGTTGAGTGTGGGAACTGGCCGGGTGTCCTAGTTTTAATACGCGCTTACTTGTGCCCAGCTCCCATTATGTTAAAGGACAGTGATGTTGTGTGCCGTTTACATGGTCTGTGCTATGTCTTGTTCATATCAGCGCCAAGACGATAGGTGTTCCTATTGCCTATGGTGTGTGTTTTGGTGGGTATTATGTGCTCACCCACTTTGCGCTAGCCCATTGTATGGACTTGTACGTCAGGACAGTTATTCCACATTATTTACAAAGTCAAGAACATAATATATAGCATTCATATTACTCGTGTGATAAGGCATTCAGGGTACACGATTGACAGTTGTGCCTAGAGTGGCTGTGTAGGTTGGTATGACAGTGTGGCACACCATACGATAATCCATAAATGATACTTAACGTCAAGACACTAAATTACGTGTTCTAAACATTGTTATATCACATGTAAGATGATCCGCTCAGTGCACAAGACTTTACAACTGTAAGTGATAGTCATATCATATACAATGCTCATGTAATTCTATTAATATGTACAATTTCTCCATCCTATTTGGGCTTATTTTTTCCCCCTCTCTACAGACCCTTCTTGATAACACTTTGATCGTGCCATCTTCCATTTACGTGGATTCTTACATTGTGCGCATTCACGTAATAGCCTGCTCACCACGCACCTCACATTTGGGGTAAGTTCCAGGTCTGTTCCAAGTTGCAATACTATGTCATGCCTCCAACCCCCACTTTTTGAATGCTAATTACTTGTTTTTCTCACGTGTGTAGCTCCCGGCTGGGACCCATGTGAGTATCCCTTTTTTATCCTTTGCACGGTGCCACACCCTCCACACGAGACGGTCCATTACCCTTCAGGTACTATACAAACAAAACCTTAGTTCCACCACATAATACCAGTTGCTTAAAATGAACCACATGGTGACATTATCCTTCATCTTCTCATAGGTGTCCCTACGATCATAGATCCTGAAGAGACCCTACACTGCACACACGGTCGAAACGCCATCGACAAATTGCATAACCGAACCATTGTTCACCAGCACTGATCACTGTATCTAGGGCTGTATACTGTACATATATATGTAAATGGTTGTGTATATGAATCATTGGAAACCTTGTATATATTTCACATATATGTCACTCATTTTCTTGGTTCCGTTTTTCACTGGGACACCTTTCACTCAGAACTATATGTTCAAATGTATTACTTTGTAACAGTATTTAATTTCAAGGATTATATAAATATTTTTGATTCAAAAACAAATCAGAGGTGTATTTGCTTACTTCTCTCTCTCCAATATCACTATAACCCAATATATTGCCATTGTGCTCATATACATTGAGATTACTACATTAAGGGCCAGATGTAGGTCGGTCGGTAACGGCCGAAAATCGGTATTTTCGGCCGTTACCGACCGGTATATGGGTGACAGGTATGTAGGGGGCATTATTTTAACAAATCGGTAAAATTACCGAATCGGTAATTTTACCGATTCGGATAAAAAATCTGTATATTTACCGATTCTGAGGCACCGAGATGTAGGTGGGACTCTTCAGAGTCCCAGAGGCCTTACAGAATCGGTATTTTACCATCAAATCCAATTTGATGGGTAAAATACCGATTCCGGTGTGCATGCACATCTGTGCATGCACACCTATGCCATGTGACAGGCAGACCTGCCCTTAGGGCATGTATGCCTGCCACATGGCACCCGAGCCTGTTTTGGGGGTGCCAGAGGGTGTCAAAGTGACACCCCCTGCACCCTTGTGAAAATCGGTATTTACCGATTCGGTAAATACCGATTCGGTAATGCCCATTCATTCCTATGGGCTTCAAAGCCCATAGGAATGAATGGGCATTACCGATTCGGTATTTACCGAATCGGTAAATACCGAATTCTTCAGAATCGGTATTCCAGCACATCTGGAATACTTACATATCCACCCCTTAGATTTACCAATTTTTAATTACCGAATCGGTAAAATTCGGTAATTAAAAATCGGTAAATCTATTTTACCTACATCTGGGCCTAAGTGACCACAGGAGCCTCTGTCTTTTGATAATAACTTTCTAAAAGTGGCATTCTCAGAATTGTGACTTAAATTTTGACTTTACCATTAAAGAGGATTTAAATAACAATTCTCTAGAGACCAAACATGCAATATGTACTTGTTCCCAAGCAAGAGATATCACTTATTAAATGTAATAAGGTAACTGTAAGAAACTGGGATTCCCGGTAAGCTGGGCATGCGCCACAGCCTGGCAGAAACCCCTATTTCTACTCAGGGTGAGGGAGTTACACCCTGAAGATAACCCCTGCTCACCCCCTTGGTAGCTTGGCATGAGCAGTCAGGCTTATCCCAGAGGCAATGCGTAAAGCGTTTGCGCAAAACACACACATCGGGGACACACTAGGCACACCACAAAAGAGACTACACACAAGGTTATGTAAATATAGCCTTTGTATTATGTAAAATACATTAGAATCACAATCACAGATACCTACACTGTGGCAACTGGCTTCAGGTAATTATTTACCGGGTGACTGTGTACAATGCAGTGCCAATCGGGTCGCTGCTAGAACCATCACAGCTGTGAGGACCAACACTGCCCAACTTGAGCCACCACTCACCGGGCTCCTTCGTGGGCTCCTCGGATCAGCTTGGTGTCACTCTTGGTACCCGCAATGCCTCCACGAGACCCCCACTCCCCAAGATTCTGCTCGGTTCCACTCGCGGGGGATGAAGGCGGGGAGCAGCAGAGAGGGGCCCACGAGGCTCCAATCCTCTTTAGTGTAGATGCACGGGGCTTCTCTCCCTCTGGTGGCTTCTCAGGTCTCTGGGCCTCTCCTCAATTCAGCCGGGCCCCCTCCTGGGACCTGGGACTTCGGTGTGGAGCCCGCAAGGCTCCGGACTTCCCGCAGCCTGTCTCGTCCAAGGAACTTGTGGGGCATCCCTTTCTGTTTGGGAGCCCCGCCCATAGTCAGGAGTAACCCTGCCTGACTTCCAGGTCACCACGCGATCACGGCGGCCGTGTCTCTTCATTGTCCTGGGTCGCTGGGCAAGGTCAGCAGACCAGGGCACAACACACTAAGCAGAGCAGCAATTCCTAAGAACAGTCAGGCACAACAAAGAGGCAATCCTTCCAGTGCAGCAACCTTTACTCCTGCAGAGTCTCTTCCTGGGTCCAGTAGTTGCAAAAGTCCTTGGTGCAGCCAGGCAGGTCAGCACGCATGGACCCTCAGGAGCAGCAGCTGGGTCCGCCGGCGGTTCTCCTGGCAGAGTGTCCCCTCCAAGTTAGCACAAGCACAACACCCTCATGGGGTCACAACCTCTGTATTTATACACCCTTCTGCCCTTCTACTAGAAAGGGGCAGAAGCTTATGGAATGGTCTTTGGGGAAAACAGTCCCAACTGGTTTTGGGGGAGTGTAGAGCACTTTCTTTACCAGGCTTCCCTCCTCCCTTTGTGAGATGGGGCTTTGTAATCAGACACACCACAGGGGGGGCGGAGCCAGCATTGTACAGGGCAGGCACAGACCTATTCAGGGACAGGGGACTTCTCCGCCCACTACTCCAATTGCAGGTCTCCTATTCAGCCTGACACTGACTCACCCTGTTTCCCTGGAGCCAGCCCCGGTCACTTCTAGAACCAGACATGCAATACCCAACAGGCAGGCAGGCACACAGCACACAGATGTCAACTTCTAAAAGTGGCATTCCTAAAATAGTGAAAATAAAACTGTGCACACAATTTATTATTTCCATTCCACACATACCAAACATGACATACTTATTTTTTTTTATTTAGGGGTTATCCCATAAGGGGGGGACAATGTTAGCCTATAGAGGGCAGAGAGCACATGCACTTTGCACTGCTAACCAGTGCTAAAGTCCCCAGAGTCCTAAAACCACCAGCACCATGTTAGGAAAAAACTAGGAGGAAGGCAAAAAGTTTAGGGATGACCTTGCAAAAAGGGCCAAGTCCAATAGTAACCCAATGTTATCCCATGGGAGAGGTAGGTCTTGCAGTAGTGAAAAACAGATTAAAGAGTTTTTCAGTTCCAGGACATGTACAACTTAAAGTACATGTCCAACTCGTTAAATGCATTGCACATTACCCTGTGAGCTATTTAAGGCCTACCATAGGGGTGACTTAAATGTATTAAAAAAGGAAGGTTTAGGCCTGGCAGAGGTTTCTTTTGTCAAAATGGCAGTTTAAAACTGCACACAGGCTGCAATCACAGGCCTGAGGCATGTTTAAAAAGGCTTCTTAAGTAGGTGGCACAGTAAGAGCTGAGGCCCCACTCTAGGCATTTTATTTACAGAGCCTGGGCACATGGAAAACCACTTCATTTGGGATTTATAAGTAAATTAAATGTACAAATTGGGTGTTAGAAAATGTTACCATGTTTATAGGAGCAAGCACATTCCTGTTAGCATTGGTTAGCAGGGATAAAGTGCACGGAGTCCTTTAAGCCACCATAAATGGGCTCAGCAAATAGGAAGGGTGAAGGGAAAACATTTGGGGTTGACTTGTAGAAAGGGCCATATTCAACAGAATGCACAAATACTTTAACCCTTTTAAAATGACTATGTGAATCAAGTGCTACAGACCACTGTTGAAAATGTTACATACAGCTCTCAAAGTTGAATTCCAGGAGGGCCAACTCAGCTTTTCAATTTTCTGAGGTGACAGCTAGTGAGTTGGCATATTGGTAATAGTAACACATATTAACAGGCTGTAGAAACGCTAAAACGGTGACATTAATCACCATTTAAAGTTTAATTTCTTCCACATGCAAACCAAGCCATGATGGCCTACCATCAAATATACCTGTTATACCAGGAGTGCCTCTACTCTGCATTAGACAGGTTGGCCAAGATATGCCTGCCCCTCCCATATGTCAACCATTACCATATTGTGTTCCCTAATACTCCAGAGATGGCCAACACATGTATTCAAACCAGCACACACATGCAAACTTACGTATATGCACAAATAGTGTGTTTTGTACATACCCAGATACAATCACTTGTGCTGCTCCTCACTTAACAGAATAAGGCTAGGTGATATGCAGCTTCAAGTCTCAAGGCCTTGTCTGAGTGGACGGTGTGAGGATACAGGGGCTTGGGAATATGGTAGAGAATCACAGGGCATTTCAGTACACAAATGGAGGTCAACTGCATGATGTTGCACTCTGGCTTCAGGTCCAGAAGGGCGCATCACAGAGCCAATGACAAGCACCAGGCCAGAGCACTGAAGGCGTCATGATAAAGGGCAAAGCAGAGATCAAAGGCAGGAAGATCTATCATTCTTGCCCAGGCCCCACTTCCTTTTCTAATTGGCTGGGGCCGTCCATCTCATCTATAAGGGAAGAACGCAGCAAAATGGGGAGTGGGTGCAAGAGGTTCCTATGTCAAAGGCTGTTGGATTAAAAAAACTTTGGAACAGGAAAGACGTCTGTCCCTGGCCTCACCCAGCACTTGCATGCAAAAGGTGGTCTGCTGTTTCATGTGCTCTATATTCACAAATGTACAGAAGACGGGTTTAAGAGAAGGGAGTGAAGCTGGTGTACTGAACAATATTTTTCACATATTCTTTGTTACTGTATGTGCTGTGCTTTTGATACTGGAAGCAATATGAAAACTAGCATTCCATCTCTGTTTTCATAGTTGGGCAATGTGGGTACTTGAATGTTTTTGTATAACTAACGTACTGACCAATCTTTTTAGATGTTGGCATATCAATGGTGATTTACATTATGGGAGTAACATTGATACTGCCATCCTATATGTGCTTTGTTTAACAGGACAATGTGGATACTGGTCTGGCAACATTTGTTTACATGTTTGTGGCAATAAGGAAACTTGCGTGGCTATGGTGCTTTACATATTGTTATTTGAGAGTTTTACATAGCGCTAGTTAGACCCGAAGGTATCAGAGCGGTAAATGTTCACATTTTTTTTTATTTACCCATTCAGACACAGATATCTGAATGTGCAGTTTGCACATGTGGAGAAAAACAACACAAGAAAAGCAACATTATATTGTAGTGCAAAAAGAAAAATAGATGAACAGCATCCTGAACAATGTCAAACATTCACGCCAGCACATAGATCTGGTCCTAAATCCATTGTTTTATTTGCTCCCATGCCGTTCCAGTTTAAACCCAGTCATATGCAAATCAGGGTGAAACCCTGAAACCGGTCACTGGATGCTTGTTTCAGGTCCAGGGAGGACCTGCCCTGGCAGTTCGGGCTGGACTGTTCCCATGGGGAGCAGGGTCAAGACTGACTTGCATATGGCTGGGTCCAAACTGGGGTGGCATGGAGAGCAAAAGAACAATGGATTAAACCCAGATCTCTTGACTGGGGGTGAGTGGTTGAAAAGGTTCAGCACTCCGTCCATCATCTTGTTGTGGTTACATTGTAGTGCATCATGAAAAGAGAGTGGTGCACAAGGTTATTGGAAATAGTTACATTGCTGATATTTACAGAAGTGATATTAGACATTATAAAGACCACACAAATTATTAAGGTTTGGGACCCTTAAGGTTCATGAACATCTAAAACAACAGAGCATAAAGATATATAGAAATACATTATTTGAGAAACCTGTAACAGAAGGGTACCTTGTCTCAAGGTATGTGTGCGCAGCTAAATATTCAAGGGAGTCACATCAACCTCAGGGTTTTTAAGTCCAGATGAGGTAAGCGTGTATACTGACATGGCCACTTCATCTTCTTGGGCTATCTTGGACAGTCTGGAATGACTGATGGTGATATGCTCTTCATATACTGAGCAATATCTGTATAAAGGCATGGGAATCCGTGGTGAACATACTTAATGTTGCCATTGAGATGATTGCATTCTCAGGCTTCTGCCTGTGAAATCATTAACCTCATTGTAATAAGCAACCTAGTCCAGTGCAGCCTGAGCAGCTCTGTGGACAGCGAGCAAACCCCTTGCCCTATTGAGCACCAGTGAGAATACCCGCTGAGCACAACTACCCCTTACTTGACACTATCTTAAGCATTCTCGGATAACAACCAGCATATTAAAAACTGCCCTTTCGAGCTCTTGTGTAGTACGTTAACACATGTGGCTGTAGTTTGAAATATTTCAGCAACACTTGATTCTTTTTTTAGAAAGTATAGTTGCATATTGTGATGGTAGCAATAGGGCATATAATTTGGTATTCCACTTGAATATATTGACTCAAATTTATAATCTGACCATAATGTCTTGATAAAAATATTGTGAATACAAAAATGTTGTCGACCAAATTACTGAAGGTAAGTATATTGTTTTTTTAATCTAACTATGATATTGAAGTTTAAAATATCCTTTACTTTAGTATCAGTTTTTATTATGATTTTTATTGTATTATGATTTATTTTATTATTTGTTAGTTTTTAAAAGTTATATGCTTAAATATACATTGATATGAAATGACTATTCACATGTTTATTTGGAAATTAATGGTAAGTCTAATTAAAAGTATTTGCTTATTGATTTTTTTAAATAGTTTCTGGTATTCTTTCAATGAGTTGTGAATTATATTAGGGGAATAGATTTGGTGGCTTGTTTAAATTAATAATCTATTAGTAATTCAAATTATAAACTTGTGCCTAAAATGTAAAAAAAAGGTTGAAAACAATTAGTTTGTGTGTATTATGCATGTGTTTGAGGCATCTTTTTCATTTAAATATATTGTAATCTTTTTTTAACACCTGTTACATTTTGTATGCATTTTTGTTTTTTCATTTGTTTATATATTTGACTGGTTTCTATGGTTTTCACATTTCACAGGGTTTAAAAAATGTTACCTTACGTTTTTCATATTTTTTTAATGGGTACTTGCATTATTTGTGTGTAGTGAACCTGACTGCTCAAATATATGCACTTCTCCTATTGTTTGATAGCCTCAAGTTAGAATACTGAATTTGTCCCTTTCTCTGCACTTCCTCATTGTTTTTTTTACTTGAGTTAGAATAGTAAACCTGACCTCCCAAAAACATGTTCCTTCTCTAGCATTTGTTGGACTGGAGTTAGAATAGCACTTCTGACCTCGCCCAACCCCCCCCATCAAATATAGGCATTTTCCCCATTGTTTGTTGAACTGGAGTTAGAATAGTTAATTGAACTCCCCAGTGTATGCACCTTACCCAACATTTGTGGGATATGGGTTGGAATAGTAAATAGGCCCTCCCCCATTGTAGGCACTTTCCCTAATGCATCTTTAGCTTTGAGATAGAATAGTGAATCTGTCCAGCTCCCCCAATGTACGCACTTTGCCCAGTGTTTGTTGCAATGGATTTAGAATGGCAAATCTGACTGTGCCAACATATGCCCTTTCCCCAATTTTTGTTGGATGAAAGTTATAACAGTAAATCTGACCCACAACAATATTTGCACTTTTCACAATGTTAGTAAAATTGATGTTATGTTGTTAAATTGACCACCCATGTATGCACTTCCCCCCGAGTTTGTGTGGCTAGAGTTGGAATAGTAAATCTGACCCTCTCCTTCTATGTATGAACTTTCACCAATGTTTGTTAAACTGGAGCTAGAAGAGTAATACTGACTCCCTATCTATGCACATTTACCAATGTTTCCTAAAATAGCAAATATGACCTCCTCCAGATTATGCACTTTACCCAACGTTTGTTAAACTGCAGTTAATATGGTAAATCACCCCCACAATGTATGAATTTTGCCCAATGTTTTTCAGATTTGAGTTGGAATAGTAATTTTGACTTTTCTCCTCAATAATGTATGTATTTTCCCCAATATTTGTAGGATTGTAGTGTATTTGAATTGTTTTTATTTAATTTTTTTATATTTTTAGATAGGAGCATGTTTAGTATTTTTTTACTTATGTGTTTCTATAAGATATTTTTTAGCGTATTTCAATAAAATGTATATATTGATTTTAATAATTTCAGTTCTTTTAATCATTGTATTATGTTTTTTTAATTCATTCCTATATTTATTTGATTTAGCATTTAGAAGCTATACATTTTTGTTATACATTTAAAACATTTTCATGCTTCAATACATATAACATGTTTTATATGTTTTGAAAAAATATTCTTAATTATGAAAGTTAATATTTTATGTTATCATTTAATACGCACTATTAGTAGTATATTTTATTTACAAGTTATATTTATTTGCAAAATAAACTGATGTAAGTGCCCCTCCCCCCCCCGACAGCCTGTGGATGTTGCATACAAATTCGGTCTACTTGTATGTTAAAGATGACCACACTATTACATTTAAGAGAGTAGAAAATGTAGGGACTAGGAATCTAATATTTGGAACTGGGAAAAAAGCTAACAGAGTGTGCATGGTCGGCATATCACTTCATAAATAGGCTTACATTAGTCGCGCATACAAAAATAACAAGAATACAGAAAGAAGAAAATCTTTCGTTCTGCCGTTTAGGAAGCTACATACCCTGGGCTGCATTGCAAGGTCGTCCTGCTGAATACGGAGCTAATTTGGAAGAAAGCTTTATTTTGATTCAAGTGCCTGCCTTTCCGATATGTCTCTAACTGAGGCATTGTTCATGCAGTAATATAGATACAATATGCTGCACACACAGCTTACTTTGTAGGGAATCATTGAAGAAGGAAAGGTATAAAGAGATCTAAGAATTAGCGAGGGGGAGACACGAAGACTCGCTTGAGGAGAATGCTGGGGAGCAGTCATCCGACTGCAAAGCTTCTCAGAGGTATGCAGGGATGATGCATGGCTTGGCATAATATAGAAAAAGATGATTCAGACAAAACCATAATTGGCAGCCTGACAGTAACATAGGCTTAAAGATGGGTAGGATTTGGGCTTAGAGTAAACATTTAAGACAGCAAGATTCTAAAATATAGTTCTTATCATTACTATGCACAAGAGTTTGGTGCTAATTGTACATAATAAATAACTAATCATTATAAACATTCAATTACTGTGTGTCAACTACTTTCAGAGATCAGAGTAATGTTTTTTTGCAACTATAAATAAATCCTGCAGATAAGGGTATCTCTGATAGGGTTGTCTGACTCAACACTCAATATCTAAATCTGACTATATTGTTATAGAAAAGAATGAGAGACACCTGTCTGGAATCCTTTTCTCCGAGGGGGCAGTGGGTAAGCCAATACCCCCTTGACCCTAAGGATTTTTATACAAGTTTGTGTTAATAACGTAATTTTTTTGACATTAATCGTTACATTTATTTTAAAGTAATCTGTTCAAAAATTTATATTTTTTAAAGTGAATAAATAAATGACTTCTGTTTTATGCTATATGTGTGTGTATATATATATGTGTATATATATATATATATATATATATGTATAATACATCATTTTTGTCAACTTAAACTTTTTAAAATTACGCTATTAAGTACATTTACATTCATGCTTACTATTCAAATGATATTTTGGTCTGCAATATTTTTTGTATTCTAGGTTTTTCTACTTTGTATGCATTTAAGGTTGATATTTTGGTTGCCGATATTGTGACAATTGTATTTTTGTACCACAGTACTGAAATGTCATTATAACACTTATAATTTACAGTTTTTTTTATTTATTTGATTACTTAAACTGTAAGGGCCAATTAACGGTACAGGACAAGTGACGGGTTTGACGTTAAGGCAATTTTAAACTCAGATTATGCCTCCAAGCGTAGAAGTTTCGATGGACATCTTTCCATTATTGCACATTATATGTGATAGGCCTAGCTCCTCCTGTGGTACACATGTTTTCCTGTTGTGCATCCGCTGTTTTCTATTGGCTGTGCAGTTTGAGCCTAACCACATTCAGCACAAGTTGATGCTTCGAAGAAATCTAGCTGCCTCACGGATCCCTCTTTTTCAAGATTTTTGTCAGGCTTAACAGGAAACAAAAAACAGATGTCCTCCTCCTCCCTTTCTCCTTAACTGTGGCACTGCATGCTGCTGCATGTCTAGCCTCTAACACTCACAATATGACTGCTTTTCACCACTTTTGATGTCCCTAAAGTGGCTTCCATTGGAATGAGGGTGCTTTATGAAGCCACATTTACCCTGAAAGGTAGCTCACATGTGTATGCTCCCTGATACCTATACTACATGCTGATCATTTCAAGGGATTCTTCCAGATGCGAATGTGGCCATTTATAGATTAGAGATCCCTTATTTCAAGAAAAAGTATACTGTGTTCCACATATTCTAAGGTAAAGCCCACAAAATAGGGAATTCATTAACTAAGTTGTTAAGACAGGTTGACTCTCTTTTCCACTTTAAACACAGTTCGAATAATCCCGTGATAGCTAGGTACCAAGGATGGTCCAGAGCAAGCAAATCACATATTCTTGCTCATAGGCATAGTAATTATCGTCTAATGTGTTGGATTCTCCTGGCACTATCCTGATATCTTCATAACCGGATATACATGATAATTAGGGGGCACAGGAATTATGTGAGTCTGCCGCCATGATGTTTTCCACATAAGTATGAATTTGGCACATAATCCATCATTTGCAGAATAATTTGCATATTTGAACATAAAAAATAATTTCTAGAACAAATGGTCCAAAAGTTACTTATAAAAGGCACTGGGGCCATATGTAGGTAATCTCATTTTACCGATTCTAAAATACCAAATTTTACCGATTCGGTATTTTAGAATCGGAAAATGGGATGTAGGTAAAAAAATCGGTAAAATATACCAAATCGGTAAAAATCGGTAATACCCATTCATGCCTATGGGCCGCCAGGCCCATAGGAATGAATGGGAATTACCGAATCGGTAAATACCGAATCGGAGATAAAAAATAAAACCAATTGAGCTTGTCAACCAATCAGGTTCATCCACCATACCCCACAACAAAGCAACAGAGGAACCAACCAATCAAATGCATCTACCCCACCCCACAACCAGGAAGTGGCCACACCCATGCAGGTGCAGAGTAACTGAACATTCTGGAGAGCTGTGAGACACTGAGCAACTGTCTGCCCTGAGCTGAAGTGCAGAATGGAATCCCAGGACTCACAGAGGGATGGAGCAAAGCGCAAAAGAAAACTACAATTCAGCACAGCTGAACTGCAGGTGCTGGTGGAGGAGGTTGTGAGACACCACACCCAGCTATTTGGGAAGCAGTCTCTGCATGTTGCAGAGGCTGTGAAAAGGAACACCTGGCTGGGGATCCAGTCAAAGGTGAATGCCATTGTTTAGTAGCAATCTAGGACCCTAGGGTAATTTTTTCGATTCATGTCCATATATAGGTATAAATTACCCGATCCTTATATAGGCATAGAAATCATTACCATATTTAGACTGAGCCTATGCAGCCCAAATACGGCATGGCTACTTCCGCTAAGTTCCGAGAATCAACAACGATTTCTTAGAAAAACCCGCCTTCAGCAGCTAGGGACTTCCCTTCACCTGAATACTAATTTATCTAGGAAATCATGGAGTTTTCAAAGAACTGAGTCTTTGGGTGATGTTATTATGTCCAATCATACGTCAAATTCGGCACCTTCAAGGTATAAATATGCCTACATTTGCCCAGACAAACACACAGTGGTTTGGAGCAGTTCGACTATCTACTTGCCCGATGCCCTGCAGCAGCAAGTGCCGAAGAAAGCCGACCCTCCAGCTGACACACTGGGAGACGCTGTCTTTTCTCCTGCCGAGAAATCCAGCTCCAGTGTTTCCAGGCTACCCTTGCGGGTTGCTGGGAAATCGAGTCCTGAGAGAGAGATACAAGACCTCCTTCATTCTAAAACCAAGGTACGGAGCTGATTAGACCCTTAAGAGAATTCTTGGAATAGATTCTTGGTAAAGAATACTAAACTTAAGCTACACCTCACTTACTTCTTCCCTTGTACTAGACTTAGGTTAGGTACACCGAGGTAGGCATATTTTAGAAGCATCAGTTGAGTACTTTTAGTCATTATTTTATCACTGTATGTATTTTATGGCTTAGAAACCAAATCATGCTGTTACAGTACTACTTTATAATACTTATCGTATTATATGCCTTATACTTTATAACCAGTATTACAATTGTAGCGGTACATTTCTTATGCTTGAGAAAGAAGACTGTTCAATAAATACTTTTTATTGAAAACGCCTGATCACCGACCGACCCCTGCCCACACCACGTCTTCAACAAGGCCGACTCCACCATCGCACCCCAACTCCGGAACATCATCAACACCTCCTTCAACACTGCCACCTTCCCGGAGAGCTGGAAGCACGCTGAGATCAGCGCCCTCCTGAAGAAACCTACAGCGGACCCCACCGATCTCAAAAACTTCCGCCCCTTCTCGCTCCTCCCTTTTCCTGCTAAAGTCATCGAGAAGATCGTCAACAGACAGCTGACCGCCTTCCTCGAGACGAACGGATCCCTCGACCCCTCGCAGTCCGGCTTCAGAGCCAACCACAGCACCGAGACGGCCCTCATCGCAGCCACCGACGACATCCGGACCCTGCTCGACAAGGGGGAAACAGTGGCCCTCATCCTCCTGGACCTCTCCGCTGCGTTCGACACGGTCTGCCACCGCACCCTAGTCCAGCGCCTCAGCAACATCGGTATCCAAGAGAAGGCACTGGAGTGGATCATCTCGTTCCTCGCCGGAAGAACACAAAGAGTCCGCATACCTCCGTTTCGCTCCGAGGCAACCGAAGTCATCTGCGGCGTCCCGCACGGATCTTCACTCAGCCCCACCCTCTTCAACATCTACATGAAACCTCTCACAGCCATCGCACGCCAGCACAACCTCAACATCATCTCTTACGCCGACGACACCCAGCTGATCCTCTCCCTCACCAGAGACCCCGACACCGCCAGAACCTGCCTACACGAAGGGATGAAAGACGTCGCCGAGTGGATGAAGGACAGCCGCCTGAAACTGAACTCGGACAAGACGGAAGTCCTCATCCTGGGATCTTCGCCCTCTGCCTGGGACGACTCCTGGTGGCCCCCAGCCCTGGGCACCGCACCCAAGCCAACCGACCACGCACGCAACCTGGGCTTCATCCTGGACCCCTCCCTCTCGATGACCAGACAAGTCAACGCCGTCTCCTCATCGTGCTTCAACACCCTGCGTATGCTTCGCAAGATCTTCCGCTGGATCCCGACCGAGACCAGGAAGACTGTCACCCAGGCACTCGTCACCAGCCGACTGGACTACGGAAACCCCCTCTACGCCGGAACCACAGCCAAGCTACAGAAAAGACTCCAGCGCATCCAGAACGCCTCCGCCCGACTCATCCTGGATGTCCCCCGACGCAGCCACATCTCCAGCCACCTGAGGAACCTGCACTGGCTCCCCGTCGACAAGAGGATCACGTTCCGGCTCCTCCCCCACGCACACAAGTCTCTCCACGACCTGGGCCCCAAGTACCTCAACAACCGCCTGACCTTCTACACGCCCACCCGCCAGCTACGGTCCACCAGCCTCGCCCTCGCAGCCGTACCACGCATCCGAAGAGCCACCGCCGGAGGAAGATCCTTCTCTTACCTGGCTGCCAAGACTTGGAACTCCCTCCCCATCCACCTTCGGCTGACCCAGGACCATCTCGCCTTCAGGAAACAACTCAAGACCTGGCTGTTCGAGCAGTAGCATACCCCTCCCCCCAAGCGCCTTGAGACCCTCCCGGGTGAGTAGTGCGCTATACAAATGGCATGATTGATTGATTGATTGATTTTCTCAGCACCTCTGGTGAAACGAAGCATACACGATTGACTGAGTAAAATAGCTATCTATTGTTTCCGCGACTCTAGAGATTGATTTCTTATTCTTGGGAAACAAAGTTGTCATGTTTATGCGGTTGTCAGAAACTAATCCCTTCTTGTGAATTCGAGAAAGTTTCTAGTGACCTCTGAGCTAGCTGGCACTCACAATTAAGTTTAATATACTCGGTAGAGACCTAGTCGACCTCAGTCCTACGTCTAAACGACAGGATATATTATTCCAATGCGCAGAGCCTATTGGGAATATAGGAACTACACTACACCATTGGGGTCACAACACGGGAATGACCTTAAAGAAAATGTGGTATGATCTTAGGATCATAACCAAAAAAAAGCTGGCAGCACAGAAAAAAGAAGCCAGTGCCACAGGGGGAGGAAGGAGCAGGGCACCTGCCCTAACAGACCTGGAGCAGCTTGTGGAGTCCACCCTGGAGCCCGAGAGTGTCCATGGGATAGGGGATGCCGACAGCTCAGCCAAAGCTGCATCAAAACAAGGTAAGCTGCATGGACATCAATCCTCCTCCCCTTCCCTGTCCCCCTTCCCCAATGTGGTTGTGTGTTTCACACTCCAGTACAGGTTTAAGGATTTACCTGCAATGCATCATGGGAGACTTAGTCATAGAAACATACATCACTACACTCATCACAGAAAACAGCAATGCATGCCACACACCACATCCATTATCAGTTGAGGACTTTGCAAATGTGTGACAGGAATGTGATTTAATAATGACATACAGGTGTACAGCACCACTGAGCCAATTTCCATATCTGTCCACAGGAGAGTCATCGCGCAGGACAGCGCAGGAAAGGAAGAAAAGGGCACCCCAAACGGAAAGGAGTGAGGAAGCAGGTCCAAGTACAAGGCAAAGCACTGAGCCGCCACCCACAGCACAGGCAGCATCAACACCAGAGCGACCCACCACAGCACAGCCTTGTTCACCTCTGCTGTACGACTCACCACAGCAGGAGCCACCAGCACTCTCTCCCTCACCAGCTACAGATTCCTCAGAACTGGTAAGGCCAAGAAGGCATGATGTGCCCCCTCTCAGAATCTTGGAGACGTGGGGAGGGTGACACCCAAACAGCTCCACTGGATACAAACAACGCTGAGCAGCAGTCTGCATCTGAAGGTGTGCATACCGGTGCCAGACGCCGTAGGGTCCGGGAGAGAAGCACAACTCAGGATGGAGAGGGGGGTCTTCTGTGGGCTGGAGGCCACAATGGTCAAAGTGCAGGGCCTGCAGGCATAAGCAATATTATCTGTTCAGAGACAGGTGCACCACTTAAACACCAAGATGGGCAACATAGACCGGGGCATTAGCTCAATGGCAGAGAGCATGAAAGATATGGCAGAGGGAATAAGGGACATGTCGCAGTCACTGATGGCTCTCTGTGAAAATCTAGAGTCAGACCGCACACAGAGTCGTCGGGAGAGGCAGTGTATGCAGCAAAAAACCAAGGCGATGAACCGTCTTGCAACAGCCACCTCCTTGCTATGTCGGCGCTCTGTGGCCATGTAAGAGGGCCTTGTGCACTGCTGCATAGATGTGTCTGGGGGATGGGGAGAGTGACCTCTGCCATGGAACTGCTACTGACCAACCAGTCAGCCAACGCTGGAGACCTAGGTGTGGGGGACACTGCAGACACCACCAGCAGGAGCAGCAGTAGCACACCCATACCAGACATACGAAGAAGCAGCAGGCGCCAATCTGCTGACCCTGGCTCAACAGCCACTGTAGAAACCCAGCCTCGGGCATCCTGCACTATTGTGCGTGGGCAGACAATGAAGCTGCCCACACTACACAGGACATGTCAGGGTGAAGTAACCTGTGACTGCCCAGTGAGGTAGTCAGACATTGGAGTACCATGGTGTGCCATTAGTAATTTGCCGTAGTGCCCATTAAACTACGTCATTCATATTCAAAGCCTGGCTGTGTCTCCTTACTTACTTAGAAATAGCTGCAAGTGATCTCTGCCCGTCTCAGTCTACCATCTGTTGCTGGCACTACTCCTGCTGCATAGTGCTCTGGCTGTTCTGGTCCATCATCAATGTCCTCATGATGAGTCAAATCAACTTCTGTGCCTTTCTTGGTGGCAAGGTTGTGCAGCATAGCGCAGGTTGCAATGATTTTGCAGCAGATGATGGGTGTGTACTGACGTGCTCCTCCGCTCTTGTGGAGGCAGCGGAACCTGCTTTTCAACAGTCCAAATGTGCGCTCAACAATGTTGCGTGTAGCTCTGTGTGCCACATTGTAACGTCTCTCACTCCAGGTTGATGGGTTTATGTAGGGGGTGAATACAAAAGACCGCAGGGCATAAGCGCTATCGCCTAGGTGGGAAAGAGAGTGCCATTAGTTACATAGCATTTCATACATTCAGCTGTAATGATTATCAGGGTGTGTCACTGTGATTTACCTAGCAGGTATCCTTCCCCAAATTCACCAGCAGCCAGCCGTGTGTAGATCCCACTGTTCTGGAATATGTAGGAGTCGTGGGTGCTCCCTGGGAACTTGGCCACAATGTCAGTAATTATGCTGTCAGAGTTGCAGATCACCTGCACATTTATTGAGTGGGTGGACTTCCTGTTGCGGTAAATGTACTCAGTGGCAGCAGGTGGACAGATTGGGATGTGGGTGCCATCAATGCAGCCGATGACGTGTGGGAAGCGTGCCATTTGATAAAAGTCAGTCTTGGTCTTGAGCAGTTCCACATGTGTGTCAGGGAAACTGATATAATGATGCATTCTCTGCATCATGGCCTCTAAGAACTTCCTGAAGAAACGGGACAGGCAGCTCTGGGACACCCCACCTACCGCAGCTATAACCCCATGGTATGTCCCATATGCAAGAAGGTGTAGGCTACAGAGCACCTGCACATGGGGTGGGATGGCGTGTGCCCTTGGTGTTGGGTGCTCCAGGAGTGGGTGCAGTTCCCTGATCAAGTCCAGTATGGTTTGGGAGGTCTAGCCTGTACCTTTCATGGATCTATGCCTCAGTAAGTTGGAAGAGTGCGATTCGCTGTCTGTAGACTTGCTCCTCCCGTCTCCATTCCCTCTCTCCTGCTTCCTGTAGCCGTAGACTCCTTGCTATGAAATAGAATGCCGCCATTGTGGTCACAGAGTTGCATTTTGGGTCCTTTTTTATAGCGTGCACCTGGTTACCATCTGCTTTCAATCCATGGTAAATACCGACTCTTAAATACCGAATTTCATGAAATTCGGTATTTTTGAAGTTACCTACATCTCAAATGTCATTTTTTCCCATTTCTTTTTTACCGAATCGGTAGATAAGAATTCGGTATTTTCCGATTCGGTAAAATTCCGATTCTGTAAATTCCGAATCGGGCTTTTTGGAAATCCCACATCTCAATTGCCCAATACCGGTCGGTAACGAACGAAATTCGGTAAAATCGGCCAATTACCGACTTGTATTGAGCTACCTACATATGTGCCAAGCAGTGGCAAAACCTTTGTAGAGGTTAACTGCTTACGATTTTAGTTGCTGGTTGCTCTCTTAAGGAGTTAAACTATTCCTAATTGTAATTGCATTTATTTATTGCTTAGTATCCCTGGTTAGGCGTCGAAGCGCTTTTCGGTGAGTAAGGAGGTGAACGTTTATTGAGACAACAGTGTGTTAAAATAACAGAAATGTGGAACAATATTGGTACAGAATGAGACCCATCACACCGCATAATTTGTCTTCTATTTACGCATAATTTAATCAATCCCACCGCCAAATTGACCCCTTCATTGACACTTAATTTTAGGGGCCCTGATTATAGACTGCTTAACACGTGGCACGTTTGTAAAACGATGGTAATATGGCAGTACTCCTAAGGACGCCTCATCTGTTCATATGGTGAAATATAATTTTTTTATCTTCAATAAAAGTGGGTTCTTAACTCCTCTACACCTTGGCCTAATACAAACATTCCTAAGTATCAAAGCTATTAATTTCTACAGTCCCTTCAGGAGCCCGAATCTTTTTGGGCAATTAGCACTACTTTAAGATACCTTTCTCGGTACTCTGGCGCTTTGTGGCTACTGGCATCTAGTTCATGTCTAATTTAAACTTGGAATAAATTAAAAATAATAACAGTAAATAAATAAAAGTCACATTAATCCATGTGGCGAGATTTAGCTTTCTCACTCAAAACATTTTCTAGGACTACTTCTGATTTCCTTTCTTGCCTAGTCTAAGCTCCAAACACAAAGCTCTCTAACTCCACTGCCATCCTGCCTGGTTCCCTCAACTCACCAACCCTGAGGCGCACGCCTTTCAGAGTAGAAGTCAGAAGAAGAAAAACACCATTAAAACCATTTAGTCTCCTCTAACAGCATTAATGCATATTGCTGCTTCCAGGGGAAATGTAAGCCTCAATTTGATTTTATTTTTTTTAGAATTTTATATAGCGCGAACTAGACCCGAAGATATCAGATATCAAAGCACTTATGAGCCCAGTTTCGTTACAGATGGATACATGTATTTTTGTTAGGCACAGGGAGATTAGGTGATTTGCCCAGAATCACAGGATGTTGAGCGTCATTGCCGAGACTCTACCCCAGTTCCCCAGCTTCGAAGTCGACCGCTCTGGCCATAAGTCTACATCCTCTCCCCGAGATATGGTGGTTTCAATATTGACTCGTATCCACAATCTGAATTGCTGACATATTGTTAAGGTAAGCTTGTTTAGTATGATTTAGTATAATATAAATGTACTATTGTAAACTCCACATCTACTTAACTTGATGATTAATTGTTAGTCAGTCTAGTGTAATTGCTATTTTTCCAAGCAGTGGAGTATCTAGGGGCGACGGTCTCCCCGGGCAACACTCTTTTTGGGGGCGGCAAAGGTGAGCAAGTTGTGTCTGTCGACTACCACCATCCCCTGCTCCCAAGAATAAGTCGTCTGTCGGCTGCCAAACTCCCCACGCCTGCGGAACAAGTTGTCTATTGGTCTCCCCCCGTTCTTACCCTCCCTGCACTGCACCGGGCAGCAAATGTATTGGCCCTCCCGGGTGGCAGTAGGTCTAGCTACGCCACTGTTTGCAAGTTGATATTAAAACTACAGTATATATTGGACAAAGTATCCCTTTCTGTACATCATAAGGATATTTCAAATCACCAAGGAGTTCCATGACTATATGACTATATAGAGTAATGAGGCTGATAAATGAGTTTCTTCATAAGGTTAAAGAAGTCCTTGGTGACTTGCAATATCCTTATCATGTACAGCAGGAGGTACTTTATCCCACATAATACATGGTCTCACCATCACCTTTTCCACAAACCACTTTAATCCTTGGGGCATAGCTGTTTCATATGAAAGAGAGACAATTTTTGCAAATATGATGAATCAAAATAGAATTTATAGTGCAAAATTAAACACATCAAAAAAGCTATTAAATATTTGTTGCAAAAAGACATCGGAATCAATTTGATACGTCATTTAACAAAAGCTGCAGTAGCTCGAAATGTGTTGAAGCATGCAGAAAGATTCTAACTTTTCTATAGTTACCTAAGGAGTGCGAAAAATAAACGTGTTGCCATAAATATCTCCTTTCTACCTGTTACTGTAAGCTAGAAATACAGAGCAGGTGAAAGAAAGAAACTGTTTTTTTTTAAACAGCTGCTTTAATTATGCTCCATGAGATAACCTGTTTCCCCCTCAGTTGCTGGCTCTAGCAGTAGGCATACTGACGTCAGAACTCAACTGTAATAAGTTATTATAGTTGAATTCTGACACTATATTGCTGTGGATGGTGGCTTAGTGGATTCACTGTGGGGACCTGTGTTTGATATCATGGTCATGGGTACAAATCCCGGTGGGTCCACTCAGCCTTTCGTCCTTCTGAGGTCGATAAAATGAGTGCCATTGAGTTGGGTAACATTAAATATCTGTTATTTAGCACCAAGATACCCTTGAGTGAACGTGCACTTTACAAATACACGTTATGTTATTTCTGGCAACTAGGTGCAACACAATTCGCTGATTATGAAGAAATTAGAAAGCTTTTCTTAGAGGAGTTGCAGAACCCAATGTATTAATGTGGTAGAACAGCACACGAGTACTTACATGTACAGTTGTTTGTTTTTGTCTATATTGGTGTGGCTTATGTTTCTTGGTTGTTTCACTGCCCTCACACGCCTTGTCATGGACGGCTTGCGCAAAGGGCAAGAAGGACTGTACTAATTGCAATGACATGACAGTATGGAACCATTTGTTGAGTAAACTGCCTTCTGGAACAAACATAAGGGTTTAGAAATAATGTGTTCCTTTATAGGTAACCAGTGAAGAGAGTCCATTGTACATGAAATATGGTCTCTGGATCTTAGCCCTAGCACCATTCTAGAGGCATAGTTTTTGATTGATTGAAGCTTATGAGTCAGACTGTTGCGCAACTCAAGCTAGATGGTGTGAGAAAGTGAAGTATTAATTGAGGTGGATGTTAATTCACCACAAGTGATAGTCACTAATTTGGTAGGTCCAGTCAAACGTTTCATTAGTTTAAACCTGAGCTCAACCTCTGGTAGCTGTAGCACAGAGGTTACCAAAGTTCTTCTGTTACCCAGACAACCACCAGAGTACACTTCTGAGGTTCCCAGAACCTGAAAGGGAGCAATTAAGAGTTTCAGGGTGTCAGGCAGAGAGCAATAGAAAAGTCCAGGTCCAGTTGCCACTGGTCCTTTGGGATTCTGCACAGAAATGTCCTCTTCAACTTTTTTACATTCCTGAAGCCACTGAGGGGGGGTCAACTTCTCAATATTTTGAGATCTTTATGTCCTTAGATTTTGAGTGGAAGGGGGTCCAACCTCCTTAAGTCCTTCCCACAGGTCACAGGCGCCAAGTGCAACTGATTTATTCTACCTTGTATCTTTTGCAAGGCCAGCAGTGTTCTGACGAAGGTGCCTTTGGGTGCCACATTTATGCTTGACGCAATCCTGCTCACGTTTACAGTAGCTTCTATTTAGCCTTACTGCAAACATACCCACATTGATATGTGGCAGGGCTTTTTCAAGATGATGTAAGTCTTCAGCAACTCTGAACTTGGGCTCTGAGGGCTGGCAGTATGTTTGGGAGTGCCATATCGAAGTGCCAGTGTCCTCCCACACTAACACTAAAATTCGGTTTTTGGCAGACACTGAACCCAGAACAAACCAAGCGAGAAGTCTGGTAGTACAAAAGCAGAGTCCTTCAGCAACCAGTCATTGGATACACAAGAATTGTCTTAGTATCCTGTTCTTTCACTTTCAATTGATTTACATGTGGCTCAACAGAGGAGCTAAGCAGAGTTTGCCAGTGTGGTATCAACAGAATGCAATACTGATAACTCTCAGGCTAGGAGAATTTGGTCATTTATGGTACTGAAGGCTGCTGAGAGATCTAACATTATCAAAGCATCAGGAAGCTTAGCAGCTGCCCATCTATATAGACCACCCAGGGCAGACACACCTACTACCTTGGTACTAACACATGGACTGAAATTTATTTGGGGAAAATTAAACAAATTATCCTTACTACAAAAGGTGATGTGTGGTGAGAAGCTGCTCATTCCAGCACTTCTGACAGATAAGGAAGTTATGAGATAACTAAGATCGTCTGGATCTAAGGAGGATTTCTTTACCAGAGGATCTACAGAGGCTATTTTAAGGCCATTCGGAACCCCTCCGGATGATAAGGCACTCTTCACAATGGCCCTCAACAAGGTCGGATAAAGCAGTAGTAGATCTTTAAACATTGTAAGATGCAAAGGATCAAACAAACAAGCCACAGGGTTTACATTCCAACATAAATTTGTGGAAATCCATGTCTTCTAACTGAGCAAATTGTAGCAGGTGCCTGAGCTGAAAGACTGTAAGCTCTCCTGAGAACTTACTATTATCTTTCAGCTAAAAAATGACCAACCATTTTCAATTGGAAACATGCTTACATGTCCAGCTTTCCAATCAATACCTTGCCCATCCCACTCTGTTTCTTGAAAGCTGATTTCCACCCTGCTGCTTCACAATCAATCAGAACTGGATTCTAACAGACCATGAGCACTTTCGGGGTTAGAATTGAACCTGGTCTCAAAGAGCGCTAGATCTGTGCTTGGTCTGCACGGGCAATGACACTCAAAACTGGACCGGAAAGGACGCACTGTCGATGACATCACAAGAGCTGTTTGTTACATTTAGAGGGATGGTAGTTATTTAATAATAAAACAATGCATTACATTATCTACTTTTGAAATTTTGTTTTGCCCCGTTTCATTTTAAGTCATGTTCTATCCAATACAAATGTTAATAATAAGACATTTTAAAAAGGAGTAATGAAAATGCTATCTGCTTCTTTGAGTAACTACAGTACATAGAAACACACTTTTAATAAATGAATGGAATTTAAAAGAAAAGCGTGTCTAGCACCGTGTGCTTATACATCTAATCCCGAGCAATGATGTGTGACCCTGGACGGTCCTGCCATTCATTACTGTGCCAGTGTTGGGCAGCACCAGAAGGAATGACTTTTAAGTACTGACGTGGGAGACCTATTATCGGTACCTTTCTAGCCATCTGTGCAGATACCTCTTGGAATGACTTAAACAAGAACGTATTGCCAATCGAAGCACTAAGTGGCTTTTAGCATTTCTGACATAAAAAACATTAACATCCCAGGTGCAGAAATCACTACTGTCATTAAAGATGGGTGTGTGCAATGCTGACATGATTCTCAAGGACTCCATCTTTCTGCTAATAGATAATGGCGGTGCCCTTCCTTTGGTTTACAGTGAAATAACAATTTCATCAAACCTTGCTTGATGGAAAAACACAGACGTGTGTGTTTCTGCTTCCATTTTAATTTATCCTGCTTGCTGTTCGTGTATAAACTTAGCTGTGCACGTGGACGCACTTGAATATGGACCACTCCTGAAGGAAGCCGCGGGTCTGCCTTGCACAGAGTGTCCTAATCCTAAACTGGCATTTTCTACCAAGAGCAGTACATTTTCTGAGGTCAGGTGTGAATTGCGAATGTTCCCACCCCTACTGTCCCGTCTTTCTCTAAGCGTGGATACACACAGGGGCCTCACAAGGGAGGTACAGCCCAGGCTAATGGACAGTAAAAGAAAGAAGATATCAAATCCTGCCTGTTTCGGTTTTAAGGGGGAAGCGAGGAGGAGGGCGAGATGTTATTCGCTGGCTCCTGCAGGGTAAGGTTGCAGGGTAAGGTTGTGGGTCTTCTGTGTATTTTTTTTTAACATAAACCTTTCTCCTCTCCTTTGAAAGCGCATTTTAATAGCTCAGAGTGTAACGTTATCACTCAGTTCCGGTATTTGATATATTTTAATACTAAAAATCGGTTTCCTTTGCTGTGTATTGGGAAAGCTGCATGTGTTTCCCAGATCCCCACTGTTAAGGACTTCTTCAGGTCATGGTTGAGGTGACATCACTCTGTGGGTGTCATTTTAATAAAGAGGCACGAATGCCTGGATGTCATGATTGAGATTCTTAATGTCCATTTCCGGACTTTTCTTTTCAAAACCATTGTTTCACATAGAGTAGCGCAGAGGTCCCAATTGAACCAAACCAGGACTACAACTCCCAGAATACACTGAAGTGATGAATGCAGCCCACGACTAGGGAAAAAAGTGTCCCTGTGACCTGGAGGCCTATGGAAATCATATAGGTGTAATTTTAGGGAAGCGTGCTTCTAGTTCTTGAAAACCTGGATCTTGCAGGTGGGTGAAAGGCAGTTTGAGGCTATATGTCTCTTGTTATTTACAGGCCAGAAAATGCTGCAGAATAGGATTAAGGTGCTTTGATAGAACTGTTCTGGGGCCTTAATACCGGTACCTTCAAATCAAGGGGTTATGGAAAGTTCATGATTAGGTGGATTGGCGGGTATGTGTAGTTGCCACTGTTAGACCAGGATTGTTGTTGATCGACATTGAGCTGCACAACTGTCTCTCTCTATATGTGCAGAATGGGCAGAGCAGGGTTTTCCTTGGGCCAGGATTGAGGTGCACTGACGGCCCTTTCTCTGTGTGTTCCCTTGGTTGGAGCAGCAGTGCTGCTGCATCATGTGCTGATTTAAATGTTGGCGCACCTAATATCTGTGGGTGACAGCAGTTCTGGAACACAGCTCCAACGTTTGAAGCAGCTTGGCTGGTGAAACTGTCAATTTTAGCAGAAGACGGCCATTTTGATAAAGTATATTCTAAAAAATAATTATCCCACCAGGCTCCTTTAGGATGTGTGCAGGTGCATATTTTCAGCAACCTCTAGCTGCTTTATGTGGGAAAAGTACCCATTTGTGAAACTCTAATTTCAGAATAGTGAAAATCAGGTAGGCAGTTGCTCAAATCTATTTCCATTTTTGTCCCTCATCAGTAGCGTCACAGCATGTTGAAAACGAAAAGCCAGGTCACTCCTTAACGATAGAAGTGGAACTACAATTTTGTTTTGACCCAGGAGGACAGCATGACTCAATTGACAGTCAGTAACATAAAACACAGTCAATTTGCCAACAGAGGGAATTGCATGCATCATTTATGCACAGTATTCATCTATTTGGAAAAAAAGGCAAAACCCCGCACCCCAGCCATTTTTAGAGGTTGCCTAATGCTAACACACTCACACACCCACAACACAGTACTGTCTGGGTTGTACCATATTCTGTGGCTGGTTTTCCATTCAGAAGACCATTACACAGTGGTGGCTGAAGAGTGGAGTACTTAGAATTCTAAGAGAGCATAGTAGAGCCTCTGGAAAGGAGGGTGATTAGTACCCTGAAAGCTTCAGTACCATGAGATGAAAATGGAATCATGTTAAGTAGTATGGTGCAGGTGATGGCCTACTGGCCCAGGGATGACAAACTATTGCAAAGCACAAGCATTCTTTGTGGCTCTAAATGTTTTTTATTTTAATATGAAACACAATACACATCACTGACAACGTGTCCATATAGGCTTGTTACCCATTTGGAAATACAAATGTCTAAACGAAAACAACATTTTATAAAGTTGCAAAGCGTGATGGGGCATAACTGCGCAGATGCAAATTAAAGCGTGTGGCATTATTACTGCAGTTTTGCGAGTCCATTTTGTCATCCCGTAGACTTTTATACTATTTATACAAAACTCGAGCAGTAACTCACATGATGTTACATCTAACTGCAAATATGCAAATGCATCTACTTACTGTACAACCTCAGAACATGCAGTTACTCTACCCAATTTCACACGTGGCTAACTTACAGGATGCAAAATGCAGATTTTCAGATTTTTTATCCCTTCAACTGCATGGTGACAATGATCAACCATGTTTGAGTTGAGCGAATAGATAAGAATTAATAGCACATTTGATTGAACAGTTTTGCGGTGGGTTTACTCAGTTTTGTTAGAGGGTAGTATTGTTTGCTGGAATAAAGTAAAACATATAAAGAGGCGCTTAATGAATTGAGGAACATTGTACCCCATAGAAAAGATGTAATTGGCCATGTCTGACTAATATAATTGAGCACTGACCTCTGTCAAAAGAAAAACATTACAGAATAATTAAGGCGATTTACTACCAACTACTCTAATTGTGTTTAATCCTGACGAAGACTCACTTTCCCCATTACAGTGAAGTTTGACGTCTTCGTTATGTTTGTCAAACTCATTGTCATCTTTGTCTCTGCAGACCTCTTACAGATGCTAGGGTTTCTCGACCAATGACTCATCCCCTTGGTTATGAGGACGCCTCTGGTTGGGCGTTTCATAAATGTTCTACAGACCGGACACATACAGGGATATACGTGCCAAGTAATGGTCAATGCCCTCCATAAAATCTCCAAATTTCAAATGAGAAACGAGGTATTAAAATGTGGTTTCCTTGCAGATCTATGTATTTTAATGAGCATTTGCATGCGTTTTCATTCAACGAGTTTATAAAATAATAGACTATTCTCATTAAACTAAAGAATGTGTGCAGTTTCTTTAGATGATCCAGAAACACCCTGTACATCCAACCAGAAAATATATGCCTATTATTGTGAGCACCCCACATGCATCAAGTAAAAGCATCGCAAGCTTATGCTCCTTATTGGACTTGGCCCCCTCTGAACGAGGACTTTGCCTTCACCCTCCTGCTTTCTGAACTCATTTTTTGTGGCTCTTTGTTCTCGGCGCACTATACCACTGCTAATCAGTGCTAAAATGCTTGTGCTCCCTCCCTTAAACACAGTAACGCTGACTTACACCAAACTGACGCATTTAATTTAATTGTAAGTCCATAGTACAGGGTTACACCATGTACCCAGCACCTGTAAATTAAATGCTTCAGTGGGCCTGCAGCACTAATTGTTCCACGTCTCTAAAGAAGACTTTTAAACATGCCTCAGGCCTGCCATGGTAGCCTGAGCATGCAATTGTAAACTCATAACACAAAAGGGTCAGGGTGAAACATTTATGACCTAGACATGCATTACTTTCCCGAAATATCTAATCCAACCACACAAAGAGATGTAGTAGGTCAAGAGAAACTCAGAAGGAGATTCCTATAACTCAAGAAGAAACATTTCTCTATTTAGAACAAAAGTATTCACCCACCCTAAGGTGGCATGCTACATCATCAGGCCTCTCCTCACACCAAGAAAACCGATGCAACTGTATGGGCTACAACTTCCTGCTCAATCTGAAAGGAAGCAATGGAAGTAGCTCTTAGAGGTGTTTTATAGGATCAAGTACTATCCTTTTGAGAGCTAGGTGTGGGTGGTGTATGAGTGCAGAGTGCAAGTGCTCATGGATAATAACATTAAAACTCAGAGGGGAGTGAAACCTTCAACCCAGTTAAAAAGCTGTTTTTTAATTGGGTTGAAGGTTTCCTTCCCCTCTGAGTTTTTCATCTGCCATTTGTGGACTTCTGATAAATTTGTTAGTCCACCTTTAGGCAGTTTTAATTTTATTATTCATAAGCACTTGCACTCTGCACGCATACCCCATCCACATCTGTGGCCTGTTCATGCCGCCCACACCGCCTTCCAATGTGAATCTCTGGTGAACCTGACTCTTTGGGCCACAGTGAGCACCAGCGACACCTGGCAACGTGAGATCTGTACTTCACGCTACAGCATTGACAGCCTGTGTGAGCACCAATATGATTCTCCTGCAATGAACTTCCAAAATGCCATCCAGGATCTCTGTGCTACAGGGACAACTGTCCACGACACCCAGTCTGTTCTTCGCTCTTCAGCGGCGAACCTTTTGTGACGCTCTCTCTGCTTCTCGCAGCCCTCTCCACCTTGAAATGAAATCTTCGTGCTCGACTTTTGAAGGTAACTCTTTCGGTGGGACTAACCTGGACCCTGTATCTGGCCCACAGCCAATCATGGTTGGCCTGAACTTGTGACTTTCACCTGGTCTCACACGACCAAATAACCACCAGTGGCTCGTTGTCCTTTCAGGTGCTATACTTACCTCAAATATTTAAACTTGCATAGCTCTGGTTCTACTGGTTGGATATATGTTGTTTTGGTCTCAAGTAATCTATTACATTTTATTCATATTTCTGTAAATTGGTCTAGGATTTGTCCTATGTTTTGTTTTCACTTTATTACTGTTTGAAGTGCTGCATAAATACTTTACACATTGCTTCCTAGTTAAGCCTGACTGCTTTAGTGCCAAGCTCCTAGAGAGTTAAGCGTAGGTTAATTTGGGGATTTGCTTGTGTTTGACTCTGACAGAGATTGTGGTTCTGCTTGAGTAGGGCTCCACCCCCCTCCCCCCTCAACCAGTAATCCAATATCCTACACTCTTTCTTTATAATAAAAACAAGTCAGATTGTTGCTTCATCTCTGAAAAACCCCTAGTAAATGGCTTACACTATATTCAGAGTGGAAATACATTTGTACTAGTTACTCGTGTGTGCAGCCAGTCCACAGAGTCCGAACACATAACATTTGCAGCTCTATTTTGCAGTTGGCTACACTCTACAGAAATATCTTGTTAGAGCCTGTGCATTGCATGCTACTCCTTTCGAAATTGGAGGAAGTAAGAGTAAAAGGAGTCATCTACCCCAACCTTAAATATCAGGTTTTTGCAGATTGTATTGTGCTGTATTGTAATTACATTTGTATAGCGCTTACTACCCTTGTGAGGTGTCAAAGTGCTTTTTTGGCGAGTAGGACGCAACTCCGGGACATATAGAGGAGTAGTGTTGAATTAGTATAGTGAAACGTGCAAGTACATTTTAAGTGGTGGATATGTTAGTCAGTTATTTGGAATGAGAAGGATAGCGGAGAGACAGAAGGGGAAGAAAGGTTTGCATTCGTAAAGCACCTGTTACCCCTGATGGGTGTTGAAGCGCTTTTCCGGTGAGTAGCACGCTACTCCGGAACCCATAAACGATTAGTGTTGAAAATCAGTATAGTGAAATATGAAGTAATTTGAGTGGTGGATATGTTAATCAGTTATTTGGATTGAGAAGGATTGGGGAGGTGTAGAAAATGGAAAAAGGTTTGCATTTATATAGTGCTTGTAACCCTGATGGGGTGTTGAAGTGCTTTATTGGCGAGTAGCATGCTACTCTGGAACCCATAAAGGATTCGTGGTGAATTAGTATAGTGGAATATGAAATTTGAAAAGTGAACATGTTAGTCTGTTATTTTGATTGAAAAGGATAGTGGAGGGATAGAAGAGTGAAGGGTTTCTTTTTTTAGGTCATAGCAGCAGGAGGAGGGTTTTGTATGAGTAAAAAGGGTTTTTGGAGTGGAAGAGTCAAAGGGAAGAGTTTAGAAAGGTTTGTTTTGGGGATCGCTATAGTAAAAGAGCTGTCAGATGATGCAAGGCGGGGTAGAGTAGGAGAGAGTATAGAAAGGGTTATTTTGGGGATCACAGTAGTGGTATGGGGTTTGGGATAAATGAAAGAGTGGATGCAGAGGATATATTGATAGCTGTATAGGGTGAGAGATAGGCTAGTGCATTGGATAGAGTACTAGAAAGAGGTTTGAGATGAGTCAGAAGGTTGAGCGAGAAATTATATTGAGAGAAGTATAGGCTGAGAAATAGTGTAGTGCATTGGAAATGCTAAATTAGAAGAAAGTGATAAATATATAGATCCATAAGTACATTGAAAGTATATAGATGCATAAAGAAGGTAAGTATATGCAGATAAAGATATTGATAGAGTTACAGGATGAAAAAAGGGTAGTGCATTGGATATGCTTTTTCAGGAGAAAAGTAACAGACACACAGATTGAAGTACATGGAGGTACATAGATGCACAATGGATGCAAGTACATGTAGACCAAAGATGACTATTTCTATTTTTTGTATTACAACATAATTATTCTACATGTTTATACAAAGCCATACACAAATAAAGGGACATATCCATAGTGAAAATAAATGCTTATATGCAGAAGGACACATACATACAGTGGGTATTACTGAATGGGAAAAAGGGCTGCATTTCTGGCCCTGGTCCTGACTAGTCTCGTACAGGCTAAAACAGGCAACTGCCCTTGTCCTCTGAGCCCTTATCAGGCTCAAACAGGCAACTGCCCTTGTCCTCTCTGCCCTCAGCCTCTCTGCCCGGGCTGAGACGCCCTAAGCCGTAGCCTTTTATAGCACTAGTAGTCAGGTGACCCCTTCAGCCAATGGGAGCCCTAACACTATCCAATCACAACACTAGCCCTAAAATTTAGAACCAATAGGAGACCAGGAACTTACAGCCAATCTTAGCCCTAGTCCAAGCACCCAATCAGTTTCATAAACTCTGATCGTTACGTCCAATAGAGGCCCTAGCCCTACCAGTAGTACCAACCCAAGTCAAAGCAATCAATGGCACAGGAAGCCTTAGTCCCTACTTCCAATAGAAAGCCTAACCCTACTCTTAGTCCCACATCTAGTTTAGCAACCAATCACAGCAGAAGCCCCAAGCGCTACTTCCCATTAAAGGCCTAACCCTAGCCCTAGTCCCAACAACCAATAACACAGGAAGCCCTAGTCCCTACTTCCACTAGAAATCTTAACCCTAGCCCTCGTCCCAACCCTACATTGATTGAATCACAGACCCAGAAACCAATCAGGACCCTCAAATACCCAACCAATTAGGACACTAACCCTAATCCAATAGAAACACCAGATATAACCACCAATCAGTGTACACATTTACCAAACAATCACAAAATATGTAAGGTCCCAGCTACCTCAGACAAGGTTTGCTGCCCAGGGAGTTGAAGCTGCTTCTCTATTCAGAAATCTCCTAGGAGCCAGACAGGCTCAATCCACACTTTGGACTTCTGCAGGTAAGGGCCTAACAAACTTGTCTTCTAGCAATACTGTTTGTATAAAACGTTACTCCCTCTCCTGGCCAAAAAACAAAGTGCACAGTCCCTGTTAAACACAATTTAAGCAGCTCACAGCAGATAAACTACTGTCTCAGAGCACCCTCTGATGTTGAATATCCCTGTTGCTGGGGGGCTGGTTCCACTGACTTGTTTACACAAAATGGTGGCTGGGGTGCACTGCTTAACATACAGATCTTAACACAGATCAAAGGAGAAATTTGGAGGGAAAAACATAGTCACGGGGAATGAGAGGGAAAAACTACAGAGTTTGGACTGCAAATCCCATAATTCAACAGGTTAAATGGAAGCAGTCAAGGGCAGGAAAAACTACAAGTTTGAACACAAAAACAGGTGATGAATTATGCAATCAGAGGCAGGTTAAAACTACAATTTTAAAATGTAACAACCACAGGCAAAGACAGTTAAAGAAAAATAAAAAAAGAAAGAAAAGATTATGCAATCACAGGCAGGGAAAATAATGTTTGAGCTTTTTTAGGAAAGTGACAGCACTAGTCTGCCTCCTTACCAATTCCTGGACTCTGCTCACAGCAATCTGGGGAACCCGTAGGCTGCAACTCACAAGATGGAGGAGCTAGATGTACACTTAACTTAAGGAATTGTAGCCTAAGTCTTTGGTTTGTAAATGTGCATTGTATATGAAAATGTATTTCATTGCATTAAAGATAAGGGCTAGAGTGATTATAGGTACCTCTATAATCTCCTCCCTGGCACAACTCTATTAGATGTAGGTTTGCAGTCAATGTATAGCACCTAGAATTATTATGGATTTGTGCTGGAACAAAGCACCACAATGTGATGCAAAGTCTCTCACGGCATATACTATCCAGTGCAAACGGTGATTTGCCCTCGAAATTTGCCCTTTATTCTGCACAAAACTGCTTTGCATTGTTTTACAATACTTTGCAGAGCTTTGCATTAAGGGGGCATTACTGGGACAATTGTAGGATGGATCAGTGCAAATACCGATAGGATTTGACACCAAGCTTGATACTTCTAAGATACCAAGACTGGGATTTGCATCAAAAACAAATGCTTATCTGATGGAGGCATAAACAAGGGGAAATGTGTTCATTTCGCCAACAGAAACAACACATTACATGTGTGCTGCAGTAGACAGCATAAATCCAAAGTGTAGCATCCTTATGAGTTTGACTAGGATTAGGAATTTTATTTGGAACTCTAGACAGGTTGCACTTGAATTTGTGCCATGTTGAAAGATTGGCACACAAAGAGATGATGGAGGAATCATTGAAACTTTTCACACTCTCGCTCCCAGTCACAGATATGGTTTGAATCCATCATCGTTCTTTAGCTCACTTCGCCACCCCAGTTCAGACACAGCTATATGCAAATCATTCTTGACCCTGAGTTTCCTGGGAACTGTCCAGCCTGAACTGCCAAGCCATTTCTTCCCTGGACCGAAAACAAGCATGCTAGGGCCGGTTTTGGGATAACACCCTCATAAGCCAGGCTAGCTTCAATCCAGTGGCAAAGTGAGCAAAGGACCCATGTCTGGGCATACCCTACCAACTTAGGGCAAACAAAGCAAACACAAGAAGATGATGGACGGAGCGCTGAAACTTTTCACACTCTCGCCCCCAGTCACAGATCTGGGTTGAATCCATCATTGTTCTTTAGCTCACTTCGCCACCCCAATTCAGACACAGCTATATGCAAATCAGTCTTGATCCTGTGCTTCATGGGAACAGTCCAGCCCAAACTGCCAAGCCATGTATTCCCTGGACCAGAAACAAGCATCCTGGGACCGGTTTGGGGCTAACAGCCCTCATCAGTCAGGCTAGCTTCAATCCAGTGGCAAAGTGAGGAAGGGACCCACGTCTTGGCATACCCTATGATGCAGTGGGATTGCCAGCTTGGGTTTATTCTAAAAACACCATATCCACCTGGGCCCATAAACATTCATACAATAAACTGGCAATCACTACTGATGATCAGGACTTGAATTTACCTTGAAATATATCTTTACCTGTATGCAAAATTCTTACCAAACCTTAACACCTTAGCTCTTAATTGTCTCTGGTCGATAGATCAGGCTATTAGCATAATAGGTATGAATGACATTTACCTTATTTATTTGAATGACCACAGACTCAGGAGAGTTTTAAAACCTTTATGCAATAATTATGTGAGTCAAATACCATTACATGTCAAACATCAACTTATAAAGAGAATGATCAAAGAGAAAATCATAAAGACTTAGTAAAATCTCATGACGTTGGTACCTGGGAAGGGTGGAAAAGGATATGGTACAAGGACATACCACACAGATTTATATTTACCTAGAATGGTGTGAGGACCAACCCCTGGCCAAGGAGCTGGAAAAGGGACTCCCAAGTAGTCAGGCGCCAACAGATCAGGACAGGTTCAGGATAGGACAGGTAACCTCTTCTAAGTGCAACACCAGCGTTACACCCCTCTCTGGTGCTACTCTCTGCAATTTCCCCTTCTGGATGGACAGATACTTCTCCCTCAGCAATTTCTCCGACTCTTCTCTCTCTCCGTCTCTCCCTTCTCAATTCTTCTGTCAGCGTGATCGAGCAGCGTCTCTGACCTCCGTGGCATCCACCTTCTTCTGCAGCAACGATGGGTTAGCAACAGGTCTGTGACAAGTCTGACAATCTAACTACCTGAGCCTACCTTGGTTATACTATTCTCAGTGTATTGTACTACCCCCCAATGTTTCAATATTCGTGTATTCTCTACCGAGGATTGGATAATGAGATGGGGAGAGGTCATCACACCATACTAATGTCATGTCATTTTGGAAGGTTCATTTTTCTATGTTCCTTCCCCTTACTTAATTCTCATGCTTTATTTTCCCACCCATATTTCACATTGGGTTTACAACATTGTATGCAAAATTGTAGTTTTCTGCTTCCCCTCTTTGGGTCAAGAGGTGCTGTTCTCAGGCGCATCTTCTGGTCACTGTACTTTTGGCAGAGATTCAATGTCATATCTTGAGGTTTACAACGTCCAATGCGCCTGCGTACCCAAAGACAAGATGGTGCTTTCAGTCACCCTCCAGGCCCAAATACGAACTAATAATAAAGTCAAAGAAAAACATGTTAGAATACCAATATAAATGAATGCACTGTATACCACTTATTCCTACTCTAATCCCCTTCATTTATTTTAGCTAGTGTACTAGTAGTTTAGTAAGATAGTCGAGGTTTAGTTTGGAGCATAGCTTGTGCATTAGCATGTGAGATTCAAGCAGCCATTTTAAATACTACTGCGCAGCTGCAAAGATTTCCAACCAAAGCGAAAGACGTCATACTACGTAGATGCAGTAGACGCATGCGCAGAAGATTCCCGCATTTTTGGCAGCCATATTAGGACACTCGGATTACTGTTTAGTAAAGTACATTTCAAAGCTTCCCCTAGATAAAGTAAATGTTGTGTAATACAATTATTAGTATTTACAAAACATGTTGGTTACATTATTACAAGTTATTTCGAGAGGATTGAATCAGAGCAAGTTTCTTTACATACGAAACCTTGCTCCATCACCTGCCAACTTTGGGCAAACAAAGCAAACACAAGGAGATGATGGACAGAGCGCTGAAACTTTTCAGACACTCACCCCCAGTCACAGATCTGGTTTGAATCCATCATCGTTCTTTAGCTCACTTCGCCACCCCAGTTCAGTTGTTGCAAGATTGTGCATTTTTCAAATCGATCTGTTCGTGCACCTGCGCAGGTGATGACAATGGATGTATGTCGGAACACGCAGGCATTTTTTTCTGCAAGCCTTTCCAAAGTGGTCCGAACCACAAACCCATCTTATAACGCATTCCTTTACCACTCAAGTCGTTACAACGACTTGCCTTAAGGAGAGCGTTGGAGTTGGAATAGTATAATTTACTATTCCAACTCCAGTCTGTGTAACAGCAGGGAAAGTGTTGGACTTAAAGACCAACACCAATCCAACAACGCCTCCCATAAGGCAAGTCATTGTAATGACTTGCGGAGTATGTATTGTAAAGATGCGTTTGTGGTTCAGACCACATTGTAAAGGCACAACCTGGTTCAAGCCGCGGAATATAGGCTGGTCCTGATGACAGCAGCATCAAGTCAATCTTAGTAAATATGAATCTGCCCTGCGCTTTCCCTTATTTTGGTTTCTTTCTGACCATGTATGGGCCCCATTGCACAGAGAGGACCACCTATGTGAAGCTCCAGTGAACCCGACTCTTTGCATTACAGCAACTTCCAGCAACAACAGGCAATGTGAGATCTGCACTTAATGCTATAATAATGACAACCTGTGGTGATACCAACGTAAAGCTCTGGCAGCGATGCCACAAAACCTGGCTCGATCTTCGCACTACAGCAATGACTGTCCGCAATACCTGGCCTGCTCTTCAAGCTACAGCGACGACCATCTGCGACACCCTCCCTGCTTTTCATGGCCTCCTAAACCACAAATGGAACTCTTTGCGTCAGACTTTGAGAAGGAAACTTTTTCAGCTGGACTAACCTGGTCCCTGTGTCTGGCCCACTCTCCACCATGGTCAGCCTGAACCTGTCTTTTGCTCTGTCTGGCACAACCACATGACAGTGAGTGGCTTTTTTTGCTTTTATGTGTTATACTTAACTAATGGTTTTTTATTGCATATCTTCTACTGATTGGATTTTCGTTCTTCCAGTATCATTTTATTTCTTATAATGTAATCTATTTTTCAAAATTGGTTTGGGCTGTTTCTTGTGTGTGTTTTCATTTTATTACTGTTTGCGTGCTGCATAAATTCTTTACACTTTTCCTCTGAGTTAAGCCTGACTGTTTTTGTACCAAACTACCAGAGGGTTAAACACAGTTTAATTTAGTGACTTTTGTGGTTCACCCTGAAAAGGATTGTGGTTCACCCTGAAAAGGATTGTGGTTGTTGCCTGAATGGGGTTGCCACACCCCTCAACCAATAACCCAGTTTCTAACAGTAAGTATACATTGGTGAGTTTAGACGGTGTGGTACCTTAGTATTGACTCCTAAGTTTAATTTGACCATTGTATCACAGTCAAAGTATCCCCAGTGCAAATATGTTATCGGACATAAAATCAAGGTAAGCATACAATTTGTTGTTTATTAATAATATTGATGTTTAAAATATAATAAATAAAATATTGTTGAACATAATGTCATTTTTATTAGGTTGTTTTTGATTTGATTATTTTCTTAGTAACATTTACATTTAAATACATGGGCCCACATGCATCAAGCATTTTTGTAGTCGCAAACGGTGCGATTCCTTAAAATCGGCCGTTTGCGAATGCAAAAGTGCTTTTTGGGATGCATGAAGCAATTTTAGAATTCGTAACATGTTTGCGAGTTCTAAAATTGCGGGTGCTTTTAAGAAGTCGCAGATGTGCGATTTCTTAAAAGCAATGCATCATTAATTTTAAAACTGTAAATTCGCAATTAGGGTGCCAAATTTACCGAGTGGTTGAACCACTCGGTAAATTTGGAAAAAGTGTTTAAAATGCTTAAAATGTTTTTTTTTCAACATTCATGTTTCACACACACATGTCCTTAGGACATGTGTGTGTGAAACATGATGCGAAAAATACATTTCAGGGGTGCAGGTGGGGGTCCTTTGGACCCCCCCCTGCACCCATGAAATTTTCAAAGTGCCACTCGCAATTCCCATTGACTCCTATGGGCCTTTTGGCCCATAGGAATCAATGGGAATTGCGAAAATTAACTTAAGAATTCGGTATTCACTTGGGATTCGGTAAAAATTGCGATTTTTACCGAATCCCAAATGAATACCGAAAATAATGATGCATAGCATTTTGCACTTCTTAATTTGCGATTCCTTATTTTTCGCAAATTAGGAAGTGCAAAATGTCACAATGATGCATGTGGGCCATGGTGACTCCTTGATCCCAAATGTCGCTGTTATTGTTGATTTTTTCATGTTTCAGGAGGATGTGAGAAGATTTATTGTGCAGATCGGTGACTCAGTGCAATTATTGTAAGTGTATTATTTTTACGTGTTCAATAAAAAGAGTTTGGAAAAAAAAATACATGGTGACTGTTATTTACATTATTTTATTGTTTTTGTTCGGTGGGTAATATTTTATTTTTATATACTGATGTACTGATTGATACTACATTACTTTATTCTATTGTTTTAGGTTCTGTGGTTTATTGGGTTGGTGGTTTATTTTAGAGCTACATTTATGTGAAATTATTGATTAAATCATTTACTGTGCACATTATCATATTTACTGATTTGCAATCGATCATAAAATTATTTAAATAATTAATTAACTTTCTCAATTGAAGAAATAGAAAAATGGGTGGTTGGGTGGGTAGTTTATTATTATGAATATTTGCCAACTGTAGGTTGCACCTCCCAATTCAAATATCCAAAGAAAAGGTAATTTATGAATGTCCATCCAGTATTAACAATGTTCAAGTTTCTTTATTCTTCTTTTTAATTTGAAACAAAGCACCGGGCAGCCAACGTGTTTCGTTCTTTTTAAACAAGAACTTCGTCAGGGCTGTAAAAAACATTTAAAAACATATGTATATTACAATCTTAAAATACATTAACATGTAACAATACATTCCATAAAATACACCAAGACAGGAGACATTCTAATAAGTAATCTCACAAAAATTAATTTTCTTTTTTACCACAACATGATTTTACAAATATATAACAGGTCGAACACCTATGCAGCTTTCTCTTCATTCAAGTCCCTTATTATTAGTTTCAATTACTAGTCCACAATCATATTCACATAAGGATTATTTTGCTCTTCATAAGAAAATATGATACATTCATCTTACACAATTGAGATCAATTCCAAACTACACAGACCCATGGCGTCTGATACCAAGTCATTTCGTCCATCAGCCTCGTCGTGCAACATTAATGGACAGATCTAATATTGCCCCATAGGATAAGTCAAGCATGCTTTTACAGAGGGAAGAAAGTAGACATATGTATAATCTTTAAAGATAACGATGAGAAATGGAGGGGGAATCAGAAAAGAAAAGGACAATAGCAGTGACTGTGGCATACAACAAGAAGGGGCTGAATAACAATCGCTGTAGATTGGGAGCAGCTCTGTTGACTATATTCAATCAATCTAATTCATATTGAGTTCATCCAAAAATAAGCCATCCACCTACTGATTATGTTAAAAATAGCAATGTGTATGTACATAAGCGGCGTTCATTTGTGTTCATAGCACCCCTTGTTGTAAGCAGAACGGATATTGCGAAAACATTGTGTGTTATTCCGCCAGCATAGATCCATGCACACATGTACATGACAGCCATTTTAGGTACCATGGTCTCCCTGTTCACGATCGCTCATCAGCGCACTTCCCTGACCCTGCAAGCATTCCCCCATGCACCCTGACTGCCCCCCTCTCCCACATGCGTGAGTCACGAGCCCGCCCCTCCCGCATGACTCTGTCCCTAAGAATCGCACCCCGCGCCTGACCAACACCTCCTGTCCCTCCATGAATACCCCTCCTTTGATGACCTCTTCCTCCGAGCCTGAATGTTTGCAGGGACCGCTGGTCATCCCTTAGCCCGAGGATACGGTTTATTGCCCACTACTTTATGCACTTGTCTCTCTTGGAAGAAGCTACTATTGATCATGGCCACCCCACCCCCTGAGACTCGATCAGGCACACACATTCCAATGGAATCAGCAGAACACTCAACCGCATGATAGCCCCTCCTATTTGCATGGAGAATAAGGGCCCTACTGTAGCCACGTGTTGGAATACCTCCATACTATACAATGTGTTGATTGTAATAAAGGATGCCTATGTGCCATAAACCTGTGTATAAAAGACGAAGCCTCAGAGAAACTTGTTAGAGCACCTCCCGAAGACACCATGCGAGTGTCCCAAAGGACATGCTCTCCTCATGAGTAATAAACTCTGTTCTTGTTTTCCTACTTCCAGTGCCCGTCTCCTTATTTGGTAATTATTCAAGGTGAGAACGAAGAGTCGCCCTGCACCAGCAGCCGGGGCATCGGGTGCGATAGGGGCTGACTTTTTAACAATTGGCGCCCAAAACGCGGGGCCCATCAGCGACATAAGGTCCGGTAAGAGAGGTCCAGACGATGGGGTGAACATATAAATGATTGGAGTATACCTGCCTTGAGAGGGCCCTCGTCCGGCTGCCGATTGAATGAGCTTCACCGATTCCGAACGGACCTCTCTCTCAAGTGACCTATTGTCCTGACTGGAATCCCACAGGAATGCTGCAGTAAAAACATGGAGAAAGAGAACGATCGGGCGCTGGAAAAAGGAAGGCGAAGAACTGTCCACATGGTCCGGTCCGGGTAAGGTCGTGACACATGACAAATTGCGAAATTGATTGATTGTTTGAAAATACTAGTATTGCCTATTGATTGCTTCTGGGAGATTCTCTATTTGCAAACAAACACAGAGTCGCCATACTCTGTTTAATCTTTGCAGATAGTGAAGGGTAGGCAACGCAAAACTTTAACACGTCGTGCCTATTTTTTCCTCCCCATTGATTGATTGATTGAATCGAGCATTAAATTGTTCGAAGTTGGTTCTCTTAAGGAATCTTCTCTGCTTGCAAGCGGGGAAGAATAGGAATATTCTCTCTCCCTTTGCAGAGAGTGAAGGGTAGGTAACGCAAACCTTTAACACGTCGTACCTATTTCGTTCCTCATTGATTGATTGATTGACCGAACATTGACTGTTCGGAATTGGTTCTTTTTTTGGAGGTATTCTCTATTTTTGCAAACGAGCACAGAAGTCGCCATACTCTAGTCTTTGCAAGTAGTGAAGGGTAGGTAATGCGGACCTTTGTCCCCCGTTGTAATCTGTCATACCTATCTACTCCCCACTGACTGATACGCCAGTCTCACCCGGACCATTTACTGGAGGTAGGTCACCTGGCCTGACCAAAGAACACCCCTAGTAAAAAGGACATATACAATAATAACGAAGTGATCACTGTAACCTGTTAACAGAAAAACTTTAGCATGAAACAACCTGGAAAGAAGGGAATAGGAAAACGAATTCAGTAGGCCACTGATGAAAAACGAACTTTTTATTAAATAACGAACAAGGAAAACGATAACAATACTTAATGGTAAAACCTATTTAGTAACCCGTAATAAGAAACCTGAAAACAATAAGAACGATAAACTGGGGAAAATGCAAGTCAGCAGAACATCCGCCCCCACTCTAGAAACTTCCAAAGTGGAGCAGGGTTGCGGCCACGCCCAGCCGGAGGCAACACATATAGGGCGGGTCCTGCTGCCAACAGTCGGCTGGAGATCATCACGTAGGGTATAGCCGGAGGAGAGGCCGAGGCCAAAGGGACCCGGCCAGGGGATTGCCTTGACAACGCCGGAGAGTTGCAGGGGGGGGAATGTCTATGTCCTCGACCCTCCCCTCTCTCTCCCAGTCCGGCCGTGGTGGCACTTGAGAGTTGCAGGTAGTCCCGCCACATTCTCTCCCGGCCCGGCCACCAACGACCGGGGCCGACGAGATCCGGCTGCAGCCGATGAGCCAAGGAGCCCGTTCATGGGGCCAGAGCAAGGGGCGTCCGGCCGACATCCACCGGAAGCCCGGCCCAAAGACGGACGGGACATTTTTTCCTTTTCTCCTTCGTAATGGCAGCGACAACACGCCAGGCGCCACTTCTTTCTTTTTTCTTCCGTAATGGCAGCAACAACACGCCAGGCGCCACTTCTTTCTTGTATAATGGCTGCGACAACTCTTGGGGGGGGTGTCTGGCACATGCCTCCGACCCCCCCCCGTCCTCATCGCCTGGTCCGGCCATAACAAATGTCAAACGAGACGCCGTGGGGTGCACTGGGAGGGAGAGACGCTGCGAACAGGCCTCTCCCGCCTCCCCAGGTGGAGGCTTCCCAACTGCACCCTCAGCGCTCCAGGCGCCCGGAAAAGGGTTCTTCCACTGTGGCAATGCTGCAACGCCTCGCCCGGCAGGTGGGAGCCCGTCCGCTCATTTGACCCCGCGATCGCCGGTAGCTGCCGAACTCTCAAAATGGCGATCGACCTGGCAAGAGCGGGCCCAGCATGAAGGAATGGCCCGGTCACTTGTTGACTCCACCGTCATAGTTCTCCACAACCTTGAAGATTCTAGAGGAGCCACGGGAGTCCCCGACTCCCGCAAATACCCCCGATGGGGAGTGACTGCCATGATTGCCCACGGAACGATGGAAACGTAGCCGCAGGACATCGGCGCTCCCATGCTGGCGCCAGTCTCAGTTTGAATGACTAGAGTCCTATAGACCACAGTTCGGATCAGTTCTGGCGAAAGCACAGTATGACCCGGTAGAAAAAGATTGTTGCCTCCCTCCCCTTTTGACTGATGGTTCAAACCACCGATCCTTTCTTTTGCCCTTTAACGGAACTTTTGGATTGCCAAGAGAAGCTCTGTGCCAACCACGAGTTAATAGACATTTAGACTATGCCTGGTTCTGCCTGACTGCACCCAAAATGGCGCCGATGCAAATGAAACTCTCACACTCCTTATTGTACCCCGATTGCTCAGCCTTGATGTCATAGGATATGTATGAAACTTTTTAAACATATAGATTGATATAGAATGTGTACTGGTTATGAGTTCGGACAATGGATTGATATAGGATGTGTACTGTCAGTTCGGGAAATGAATTGATATGAGATGGGTACGGGTTATATGTTCGAACAAAGAATTGATATTGGATGGGTACTGGTTATGTGTTCAGACGGTAAATTGACATCAGATGGGTATTAATTGAACATTCGGACAATGAATTGTTGTTGAATTTGGCGCATCATGATTATTGAAAGTTCGAAATTTCGATGCTTATGATATTCGCTCACACTAAAGATTCAATATGATTTTTATTGCACTTGGCGCACTTTTTATGAAATAAACGACAACGGACTCCACTAAAAGTTTTTCTAATAAAGTATTCCCACATCTACAGTTCTAGCCTGCTCCGTGGCCGGCACACGGGGTTGTAGGCCCATATATTTTTTTGCACTGACATTCTTATTAAAGATTTTTGGAAAAAGCAAACGTAGTTGTCACGTGTGAATTAGTAAGTTTCGAATAAATGACCGCTGTTTAAAGATTAAAAAGGTATAGTACGCAGAGATACTGCAAAAATGAATGGTACGGTTTTTGTTGTATGTACTTTGCACACTTTTGTACAGCTTAAAGCAACCGCTAAAAGATCCTGGAATTCAGTCTATACTTTATATGCTACCTGTATCAGAAAGATTGTACTAAAATGCCCCTAAGTCGCTCCAAAGGAGTGCCATCTGGCCTCCCTACATACGATCTGTAATACCACACTTGGGTGACCTATGCTATCCACCGGCTTCCGATAAACATCTCTCGCACACTAAAAGGTTCATCTGGGCTTAAATGCCGAATTGGCAAGAACTGCGTTCCGGGGAGATAGACCGCGTATGTAGTAAGTAAAAGCCTTTTCGGGTTTATGCGCGCTGTTGTATTCTTAAATGCTGCCCCCGCCCCTTCTTTTTCCCTCTTTCTGCAGGTCACCTTGGAACATCGATTAGGAATACAAAGAAGGAAAATGGTGATCTGGCGGACGAAGAAGACGGAAAAAAGGCGTTCGATTATGGTGCCCATGCACTCCGAATAATACCACCAAAAATAACGTGCACACATGATGAATCACTCCACGCTTAACTAAATAGGGAAAGTTTAGGGTATATTTCGAGGTAGGGGTTACACAAGTATCCTCCGCCGAGAGGACTAGGGATATTGCCAATATTTGAAAACCTACTACCTCCTTTTCCGCATCCTCATAGGATGCTCAGCTCACAGAAAAGGATAATTGTGGCCAATAACTGTTTTATGTTTTGTCTTGGATCTTTTTATGTAATACCTGTACTGTCTCCCCCGTCTGGGTTTGTGTGTACGTGATGTATGGATCTACGTCGTCCCTCCGCTTGTGTTTACGCATTACTTAACCCCTGCTGTTCTAAGTTGTGTGCGCACTGAATGGACCATTATTGTACACGTCTCTCTCTCCTCACGGCATACGAGTACCGAATGGTTCGTTTAGAGTACGACTCTCTCTCTCTCTCTCTCTCTCTTTTTTTCTCTCTCTCTCTCTCTCTCTCTCTCTCTCTCTCTCTCTCCCTCTAGAAGCCCCCCCCCGTTTCCTCTTTTTCTTGTATGATGGCATTGTGTCCCTCCGACACAAACATAATTGGATTTCCTCGAACGCAAAGGTGTTCAGCAAAATTGACCAAACCCAAAACGATTGAGACTTACCATATTACTACCTCTCCCTTCTGCAAACAATAGAACCCGAGTTGGTAATGAAGGAAAGGACGGGTAAGACGACGGATGTCCCCTAATCTGGCCTTTTATAGGGGAACTATAACGTCAATGGTCTTCTGTTTCTCAGTTCGTTAGAAAATGCGATCCCCAATGTCCCGATTGCCCCACCCCCTTGCACCTAAGTGCGGATGTCCAGAGTACCCCACTTCCCCCGATCGACCCTAGCTCTCTGTCCAAAAGCACCCACTCGCCCCCGATCAACCCTATGATAATGCCCCTGCTTGCAAGAATTAGCCGACCCCGAAAGGAGATGTGATATTGTCGATACTTGGGTTAAAGGGAAGAACGAGTCTCTCCATAAGGACTCGATTTTTTGTAACGTAATACATTGTGTACAAAAGTTCAATTTCTCTAATCATATATCGCGAATGAACGCCAAACAAGTCTATGAATTCAATATGCAATGCCCTTCTACAGACTCCATAAATAACTACCTCTGACTGTGACCGATGAACCTATCCCCCACCTACTCAGGAATAGGGAAGGAATTGAGATGTATATCTGTTCTCCCGACCAGTTTGTCTAACAACTTGTTTTTCACCCATTCAAAGATACAATCGCCAAAGGAGAGGAGCTGGACGTGACGCACAGCCTGGCCACAGATCATGGAGCACGTGTGACGACCAAAGGTGGAGCCGCAGAGCAACGAGACGCGGGACGAGGCACAACTTTCAAGTTCAGCTGATGAAGGAATAAGGGGCTGCCTTGAAGCCCTCGACTTGCTGACCCACTCGTGCCTGAAGTCCCCGTCCCTTTTTCCGACTGATGGGCCTGCCTGCTCATTGTCCTTTGCTCCCTTGGTCCCTTGGTGTGTTCGAAGATCTGGCCCCACTCCGCCCTCTCCTCCCTCGATTGTTCAACAAACTCTTTCATATAAAATTTGACTATGGACTGGGATTTTGTCACGGAAAAGGAAAGACACGCAGGTGCCCAGCATAAGGCACCCCTAAGACAATAAGTTAGGAAACAGGACTGTGATCTAACAGCAGAGGACTGATCGCACCCTGCAACGTGTAAGGACGAATCCGAGCTGGACCTATAGCTCCACCGCCGGTGCTCAGCAGCGCCAACAAAAGAAGACGGACTATGTTAAAAGACATTGCGACAAAGACCCTCCCCCCCCTTTCCGGAACTTTCTATTCGCCCCTGACTAAATTACTTGTATCAAATTGAATACCTCCCTCAACCATTTTGTATTGCCTTTTAAGAAATGTTTCGTCGGTCACTCATGTGGTTAGTTTTCCAAAATCCCCAATAGTACTGACAAGTCGGAAGGTATCAGAGCGTTCTTCCTGTATGTTGATGTCACTAGAGAGAAAATGTGAAGCTGATTTTTATGTATCGGAACATTTTTCTTGGTTCTACACCGACTAAACATTATGCCGATCTCTAGGCTTGTATGAAGAACCCGACAGGTGTAAATTAACATGTATTGCATTCCGCCAATCACATCGACTAGGTAGAAATTTAACTTGCTTATGTAAAAAGCGGCGACTGTTAAAAATAGCAATGTGTATGTACATAAGCGGCGTTCATTTGTGTTCATAGCACCCCTTGTTGTAAGCAGAACGGATATTGCGAAAACATTGAGTGTGTTATTCCGCCAGCATAGATCCATGCACACATGTACATGACAGCCATTTTAGGTACCATGGTCTCCCTGTTCACGATCGCTCATCAGCGCTCTTCCCTGACCCTGCAAGCATTCCCCCATGCACCCTGACTGCCCCCCTCTCCCACATGCGCGAGTCACGAGCCCGCCCCTCCCGCATGACTCTGTCCCTAAGAATCGCACCCCGCGCCTGACCAACACCTCCTGTCCCTCCGTGAATACCCCTCCTTTGATGACCTCTTCCTCCGAGCCTGAATGTTTGCACGGACCGCTGGTCATCCCTTAGCCCGAGGATACGGTTTATTGCCCACTACTTTATGCACTTGTCTCTCTTGGAAGAAGCTACTATTGATCATGGCCACCCCACCCCCTGAGACTCGATCAGGCACACACATTCCAATGGAATCAGCAGAACACTCAACCGCATGATAGCCCCTCCTATTTGCATGGAGAATAAGGGCCCTACTGTAGCCACGTGTTGGAATACCTCCATACTATACAATGTGTTGATTGTAATAAAGGATGCCTGTGTGCCATAAACCTGTGTATAAAAGACGAAGCCTCAGAGAAACTTGTTAGAGCACCTCCCGAAGACACCATGCGAGTGTCCCAAAGGACATGCTCTCCTCATGAGTAATAAACTCTGTTCTTGTTTTCCTACTTCCAGTGCCCGTCTCCTTATTTGGTAATTATTCAAGGTGAGAACGAAGAGTCGCCCTGCACCAGCAGCCTGGGCATCGGGTGCGATAGGGGCTGACTTTTTAACAATTATACTGCTACTAGTTGTTTTTAGCCTGAAGACGCATTCTTCAGGATAGCTCAGCTAGGAGCTCTCCCTGCGCCGTCACCTTAAATCAGTGATCACAGGTTGAATATAATGGCTGTTCTGCCTATTGGAAATAGAGAGGCTTATTAAATAACACAATACTATCGTGTCCCAAACCCAATACGCCAGTCACAAAAATACCATTGCATTAATGCACTGTATATAATAACGTATCTCAAAATAGAATCATCACCTTACCTATCGTGCTGAAGTACCAGGTGTAATTTCTGACCTGGTGGTGATACCCTATTAATTGGCTGTTGTGCCTAAGAGAAAGGGGAATTTATAGAGGACATTACTCCTCACATTTAAAATAAACTTCATACTACCATTTATACGCATCACTTAGTACGGATAATTTGAGCCAATCAAGCGTGTAGATATATGGCGTCGCAAACTTTTGCTTTTAGGAAGGATATAAATAGAATCCCATTATTATCGTCCATGTCAACCGCTACCATCAAGTTCAAAATCCAAGGCGCCATCAAGCCCCCAGTTTCATTTAATAAAAAGACTTTTACATCTTGACAACCTAAGGATACATACGTACAATCTAATGTGCACTGCTATGATATTATTTCGTTGAGCCCCTTACGTCATAACTCGTATTAATAAACATGCAGTTTAACATGATATACCATGTTATTGTTGCCATTGCATTTTTCACGCAGGAATCCCAATCCCATTGTCGGTTATTTGGTTCAAACGAATACACAGTTTAATCGTCGAACATCAGGTTACATTTAAAAATCCGACTGATGTTAGACTTGGCTCAGACATATGGTCTCATTATAAATTTAAGCCTGTTTGATCAAATATAGTACCAGTACTGTTGCCGGTAACCGTTAATTTGAAAATGCGCAGGTTACTGAGCATTATCATATGCAAAGAAAAACGTTATCTTAACACCAAAACACGAAATAACCCGGTTAATAGGCCTGTTTAATAAAATGTGATGTTAGTACTATTCTCGGCAACCGAATTTTAAAATTACGCAGCATCACTGTGCATCACTGAGCATCACTGTGTATTGCGAAAATGTATCCATAGCTCAAAGGTCCGGGCCGGGGTTCAACCATGCGGCGCTAGTCAATGCTTACCGGCGACGTGACATTTCAAGGGAAACGCCCGAACTTCCTGCCTCTATTTATCTTCCTGGTTACGTCGGGCAACGTTCCCATGCGCCGTAGCACATTGAAGGGAAGTCTCAAAATTTTCATCTTCATTTCTATCGGGAGCACCACCTCCGACCCTAGGTCTTTTGTGAGTGTGCGGATTTTTTTTTTTAAGAGAAGGCAGTGGTCTCAAGGACCCCTACCTACTCTTAAAAAATGAAATAAACGTTTAATGTTTCTTTTTTATGGAAAAGGGGCTGCATTTAAAAAATAAATAACTACTTTTTTTAAAAAGCAAATGCAAAAAGAACAATTGATGGACAGAATGCAGAACAATGTCGTACATTCACCCCACTACACAGTTCTGGGCCTAAATTCAACGTTTTTTTTGCTCGCCATTCCAAATTGGACCCAGCCATATGTATATCAGTCTTGACCCTGCGCACAATGGGAACAGTCCAGCTCGAACTGCCAGGCCAGGTCCTCACTGGACTGGAAACAAGCATCCTAGGGCTGGTTCGGGCTTTCAGCCCTCATCAGCCAGTATAGCTTGACTCCAGTGGCATGGAGAGCACGGGACCTACGTCTGAGCATGCCCGTCGCACTTGGTGTGACAAATGCCAAAACAATTGATGGACAGAATGCAGAACAATGTCGTACATTCACCCCAGTACAGAGATCTGGGTGTAAATTAATTGTTTGTTTGCCCACCATGCCATTCCAGTTTGGACCAAGCCATATGCAAATCAGCCTTGACCCGGTACCCAATGGGAACAGTCCAGCCCGAACTGCCAGGCCAGGTCCTCCCTGGACTGGAAACAAGCATCCTAGGACCGGTTTCCGGCTTTCAGTTCTCTACAGCCAGGATAGCTTGACTCCAGTGGCAGGTAGAGCATGGGACCCACATGGGACCCACGTCTGTGCATACCCATCCCACTCGGGGTGACAAATCCAAAAACAAAAATTGATGGACGGAATGCAGAACAATGTCATACATTCACCCCAGTACAGAGGTCTCTTGGGGCCCAAGGTCTCTGAGGGCCTGAGGTTTGATTCCTGGCTCGGAGTGCCCAGGTCTGGGTCCTGGCTCTGGGGGCCTGATCTCTCCGGGGCCAGAGGTCTCTGAGTCCAAGGTCTGGGTGCCAGAGGTTTTGGTCCCCTCTCAGGGGGCCCAAGGTGTCTTAGTACCAGGTCTGGGGTCTGAGATCTCTGGGTCTCGACTCTGGGGGCCCGAGGTCTCTGGGGGCCCGAGGTCTCTGGGTGCCCGAGGTCTCTGGGTCCAGGCTCTGTTGACTGAGGTTTCTGAAGGCCTTGAGTTCTCTGGGGACTTCGAGGTCTCCGGGGGCCCCCTTGTGGGGTCCTGAGGTCTCTGGGGGCCCGAAGTCTCATGAGGCCTGACTCTGGGTGCCAGAGGTCTGTGTCTGGTCTCTGGGGGCCTGAGGTCCCTGGTGTGCTGAAGTCTCTGGGATACAAGCTATTCATCCAGAGGTCTGGGTCCTGGCTCTGGGATTATGAGGTCTCTGGGTCCCTGGCTCTGGGGGACCTCAGGTCTCTGGGGGCCCAGCTCTAACTGCCAGAGGCTTGGGTCCCAGCTCTAGTGGCCTGAAATCTCTGGGGGCTCGGGACTCTGGGGCCTAGCTCTGGGGGCCTCAGGTTTCTTGGGGCCAGAGGTCTCTGGAAGCCTGAGGTCTCCGAGCTCTGGCTCTGAGTGCCAGAAGTCTGGGTCCCAGGTCTTAGGGGCTCAAGGTATCTGGGTCCCAGTTCTGGGGGCATGAGATCTCTGGGGGCCTGGCTCTTGGGTGCCCGAGGTCTCTGGGGTCCCGAGGTATCTGGGATCAGGGTCTCTGGGTGCCAGAGGTCTGGGTCCAGGCTCTGGGAGCCTGAAGTCTCTGAGGGCCTGAGGGCTCTGGGGGCCTGAGGGCTCTAGGCCCAGCGGTTTGAGTTCTAGCTCTGGGTGCCAGCGGTCTGGGTCCCGGCTCTGCGGGCCTGCGGTCTCTGGGTCCCAGCTTTTGGGGGCCTGAGGTCTTTGTGGGCCCTATATTTCTGGGGAATAGATATATTGTTTTTATTTTATCTTAGGGAACATCTTAGGGAACATTCAATTACCCTAACTTCAGTCTTCAGTCCTTCAAAAATATATTGCCTGAGTTAATTTGAAGCACCCATACACAATGGGACCGATCTTCAAACAATTCTAATAAATTACACAAGGACATACAAATATTCAATTACCCTAACTTCAGTCTTCAGTCCTTCAAAAATATATTAAAAAATCAATATACTTGGCTAACTGTTCCAACAATGAACCACACGCTGAAATAATCGGTCTTCCTGGCGGTTGTGAAGCATTTGTATGCATCTTGGGGAGTACATATACAGTAGGTGTTTTTTGTGTGGTGAAGTTGAGGTATTTGTATTCTTTTTTACACAAATATCCCAGCTCTAAAGCCTCTGTAGTGAGATGTAAGATTTGGGCTTTAAGTCGGGCAGTCGGATTGTCTAGGATGGATCGATAGTGTTCTTGATTATTAAGTTGCTTCATGATTTCTTCATTTGTTTATTTACGACCTTCAAGGTAGGCTCATCTTGGATTAAGGCGCCATTAGGCGCATATTATCCGGGGGTGTGATACAAGCAATCCCCTAAGGGTTCTATGAAGTGAGTGTTTTTAGGATTTTTTACCATGCGCCATCATATTAAGTTCATCTCGTTTCGGTGCTATTGGATGCATGTTTTGGTCCATCCATACTTGACTCACATGGAGACTAACCATCAGCCTTTGTGCCTAGTTGGCAGCTGTTTTTTTTTTATTTATCTTATACGATCATAGCCACCCAGAAGCCAGTGTAATATTTGAGAGCACATTTCTTTCTTTGTTTCACACGGCCATCTTCTGGGTAGGGTTACTGGTGCAACGTGGTGTGGAAATTAGGTTGGTTCTCCAGCATGCTTTGTACAATTAAGAGGCGAGGCATGTGTATTGACATATATATATTTGTATGGATTGATTTAGCATTGTTCCATTGCCCTCGTCCTGGGGATGGCTGAGAAGAATCCAAAGGCTGAAACGCGTCCGCATCAGCATTTTCTTTGGAGGAGCTAAATCAATAATGAATGATTTGTAACTTTTTGTGACACAAGAGAGCCAAAAAAAGGCACTTTTTGCCTCAGTGTACATTTCGACTACCTCTGAGTGTATCACCCAGAAGAAATGGGTGAACACTGGTTATAGATAATATTTTAGGGTATTGGCAGTGTAGAGTTGATTTCATTATTGTTTGTTTTGTATATATTTTATATGTATATTTTTATGTCCTTGTGCAATTTATTAGAATTGTTTGAAGATCGGTCCCATTGTGTATGTGTGCTTCAAATTAACTCAGGCAATATATTTTTGAAGGACTGAAGTTATAGTACTTGAATGTTCCCTACGATAAAATAAAAATAATATATTAATTCCTCCGTACCCATCTTTTTCGTACATGATTGTGTTGTATACCCAGGTATAGGAGGGTGATTTGGGTATACCCCTTGTATATATATACAATGTCTCTGGGGGCCCAAGGTGTCTGGAGGCCCGAGGTCTGAGTCCTGGCTCTGAGACCTCTGGCACCAGGAGCCAGGACTCATACCTCTGGGACTCAGACCTCGGGCCCCCAGACACCTTATAACCCAGAGACATTGGGCCCCAAGTGACCTAGGGCCCCCAAAGACCTCAGGCCCCGGGAGCAAGGCCCCGGGAGCCAGGCCCCGGAGAACTCAGGCACACTGACATCAGGCCCCCAGAGACCTTTGGCCCCCTGTGCCGGGACCCAGAACTCTGCCACTCAGAGTTGGGACTCAGACCTCTAGCACCCAAGATCTAGGAGCCCAGAGACCTTGGACCCCAGAGACGAGAGTTAAACCTCTGGCACTCAAGAGCTAGGCCCCCAGAGACCTCTGGCTCCGAGACCTCGGGAACCCAGAGACCTCTCGACCCAAGAGCTAGGCCCCCAGAGACCTCTGGCCCCCAGAGATCTTGGGCCCCCAGAGACCTCGGGCCCCCAGAGACCTCGGGCCCCCAGAGACCTCGGGCCCCCAGAGACCTCGGGCCCCCAGAGCCCTTGACCCCCCAGAGACCTCAGCCCCCCGAGACCTCAGCCCCCAGAGACCTCGGGCCCCCAGAGACCTCGGGCCCCCAGAGACCTCGGGCCCCCAGAGACCTCGGGCCCCCAGAGACCTTGGGCCCCCAGAGACCTTGGGCCCCCAGAGACCTCGGGCCCCCAGAGACCGTGGGCCCTCAGAGACCTCGGAACCCAGAGACCTCTGGACCCAAGAGCTAGGACCATAGAGACTGCAGAACCCCAGAGACCTCTGGCCCCCAGGGCCTGAGTTCTCTGGGGCAGTGCGGTCTCTGGGGGGCTGGCTCTGGGTCCCGGCACTGGGTGCCAGAGGTCTATGGGTCCTGTCTCTGGGGCCCCAAGGTCTTTAGGACCTGGCTCTGGGCCCAAGGTCTCTGGGGTCCTTGCTCTGGGGACCTCAGGCCCCAAGAGCCGGAACCCAAATACTTTGGGCATCCCAAAGCTGGGATTCAGACCTCTGGCACTCACAGACCTTGCCCCATCAGAGACCTTGGGCCCCCAGAGCAAGTTACATTCCTCTGGCACACAGAGACTGTGGGCCCCCAGAGACCTCAGGACTCCAGAAACCTTAGGCACCCTGAGCTGGGGCCCAGACCACTTGTACCCAGAGACCTCAGACCCCCATGAGACTTCAGGCCCCTATAGCTGGGCCCCACATATCTCAGGCCTCCAGAGCCAGGCCCCAGACACCTCAGGCCCTCAAAGCTACTCCCAAGACAACTCATGCCCCAGAGACCTTGGGCCTCCAGAGACCTTGGGTCTCCAGAGAGCTTGGGCCTCCAGCGACTTCGGTCCCATAGAGACCTCAAGTCCCCAGAGACCTCAGGCCCCCGAGAAATTTTGCCCCCTTGGTAACTGGGGCCCAAGAGACCCTAGGCCTGTTTGGGACCTAAGCCGCAGAGCTCTGGCACCTAGGGACCTTGGGCCCCCAGAGATCATGGACCCCCTGAGCTGGGCCCCAGAGATGTACTTCCAGAGACCTTGGGCCCCCAGAGACCTCAGGCCCCCCAAAGACCTCGGGTACAGAGAGCTGGTACTCAGACCTATGGCACCTAGAGCCGAGACTCACACCTCAAGCTCCCAGATTCAGGCCTGCAGAGACCTCGGGCCCCCAGAGCAAGACCCCAGATAACTCAGGCCCCCGAGCTGGGACCTAGACACCTCGGTCCTTCAGATCTGGGACCCAGACCTCTGGCACCCAGAGCCAGATCTCAGACCTCTGGCACCCAGATCTAGGGCCCAGATGGCTTGTACCCACAGACCTTGGGCCCCCACAGACCTATGGCCTATAGAGACCTCAGGCTCACAGAGCCATGACCTAGACCCCTGGCACCTACAGCTGGGGCCTCAGAGACCTCGGGCCTTCAGAGATCTCGGGCCCCGTAGCAGGAACCAGACCTCTGGTCCAAGAGCCAGAACCCAGACCGCTGGCACTCACAGCCAGCACGCAGACCTCGGGTCCCCAGAGACCTCTGGTCCCCAGAGACCTCAGGCCCCCAGAGACCTCAGGCCCCCAGAGACCTCAGGCCCACAGGGACCTCAGGCCCCCAGAGGCCTCAAGCACCTAGAGCTGGGACCCAGACCTCTGGCAAATGGAGACCTCGAGCCCCCAGAGAACTCGGGCCTCCAGATCTGGGTCCCAGCAATCTCAGGCACCCTGGAGCCTGGGGCCCCAGAAAATGTGGCCCCCCAGAGCTGGGCCCAGAGGCCTTGGGCCCCCAGGAAAATTAATGCTTTCATAGACCTTGAGGCCCCAGAAACCTCAAGCCCCCAGATACCTCATGCCCCCAGACCTCTAGCACTCAGAGCCAGGACCCAGACCTCTGGTCCTTAGTGACCTCGTGCCCCCAGAGGCATCAGACACAGCAGAGACCTCGGATGACCAGAGCCAGAACCCCAGAGCTCTGGCACCGAGCGCCAGGACCTCTGACAAGACCTTAGGCCTCCAAAGTTGGGTCCCAGAGTCCTTGGGTCCCCAGATCCAGGTCCCAGAGACCATGGGTCCCCAGAGATCTCAGTCCCCCTTGAGCCAGGCCCCAGAAGTCTGGGGCCTCTAGAGACCTTGGGCCCCAGAAACCTAGGGACTCCAGAGCCAGACCCCATAAACCTTGGGAACCCAGGGAATTCAGCCCCCAGAGAATTCAGGCCATCAGAGACCTCAGGCAGACAGAGACCTCAGGTTGCCGGTGACCTCTAGGCCCCCAGAGACCTCAGGACCCCCAAAGACCTCAAGCCCCTAGAGCCCGGACCCAGACCTCTGGCACTCAGAACCGGGACTCAGACCTCTTGCACCAAGAGACCTTGGGCCCCCAGAGCGAGGACCCTTAAGAGACCTCGGATCCCAGAGCTGTAATCCATTCATCTGGGACCCAGATCCGGTACTCAAACCTCTGGCACACAAAGATTTTGGGGTCCCAGAGATCTCAGACCCTCAGATCTCAGGCTCCCAGAGACCTTGGGCCCCCAGAGCCGAGACTCAGACCTCAGGCTCTCAGAGACCTTTGGCACCCAGAGCCAGGACCCAGCCCTCTGGCACCCCTGAGACCTTTGGCACCCAGAGACCGTGAGACCCCAGGGACCTCAGGCCCTAGAGGCCGTGGGCCTCCAAAGTTGGGACAAAGACCTATGGCACCCAGAGCTGGGACCATAGACCTATGGCTCACGGAGACCTTGAGCCCCCAGAGCCAGGCCCCCAGAGACCTCAGGCCCCCAGAGCCAAACCAAATAGACCTCATGCCCCCAGAGACCTTGGATCCTCAGACTTTGGTCCCAGACCTAAGGCACCCAGATACCTTGGGCCCCAGCATCCTCAGGCCCCCAGAGCCAGGCCCCAGAGACATCGGGCCCCTGAACCAGGACTCAGAGACCATGGGCCCCCAGAGCCGGGACCCATACCTCAGGCCCCCAGAGTCAGGACCCAGAACTCTGGGCCCCAGAGAACTTGGGCCCCCAGAGACCATGGGCCTCCAAAGACATCGGGCCCCAGTGGTGAGAACCAGAGACCTCAGGCCCACAGATCCCGGACCCAGACCTCAGGCCCACAGTCGAGCCCCAGACCTCTGGCACCCAGAGCCAGGACCCAGACCTCTAGTACCCCAGAGACCTCTAGTACCCCAGAGACCTCGGGACCCCAGAGACCTCGGGACCCCCGAGACCTCGGGACCCCCGAGACCTCGGGACCCCAGAGACCTCGGGACCCCAGAGACCTCGGGACCCCAGAGACCTCGGGACCCCAGAGACCTCTGGCACCCATAGAACTCTGGCACCCATAGAACTCTGGCACCCATAGAACTCTGGCACCCATAGAACTCTGGCACCCATAGAACTCTGGCACCCAGAGAACTCTGGCACCCAGAGAACTCTGGCACCCAGAGAACTCTGGCACCCAGAGAACTATGGCACCCAGAGAACTCAGGACCCCAGAGTCCTCGGGACCGTAGAGACCTTGGGCCTCCAGAGTTGGGACCTAGACCTAGGGTACCCAGAGCTGGGACCCCAGACCTCTGGCACCCAGAGACATCGGACCCCCAATGCCAAGCCCCAGAGACCTCAGGCCCCCAGACACCTTGGGCCCCCAGAGCCAGACCCCAGAGACCTCAGGCCCACAGAGGCCTTGGGCCCCCAGAGCCGGGACCCGGAGACCACAGGCCCCGAGAGGCCTTGGCCCCCAGAACCGGGACCCACACCTCTGGTACTCAGAGCCCGGAGTCGGACCTCTTGCTCCCAGAGACGTAAGGCTCCCAGAGACCTCAGGCCCCTAGAGCCGGGACCCAGACCTCTGGCACTCAGAGCCGGGCCCTCAGAGATCTCGGGCCCCTAGAGACCTCTGGCTCTCCAAGCCAGGCCCCAGACCTCTGACACCCAGAGTCAGGACCCCGACCTCTGGCACTCAGGGATCTTTGCACCCCATAGACCCTGGGTCCCCAGATTGGAGGACAGACCTATGGCACCCAGAGACCTCAGACCCGGACCTCTGGCACCCAGAGACCTCAGGCCCCCTGAGACCTCAGGCCCCCAGAGACCTCAGGCCCCCAGAGACCTCAGCCCCCCAGGGACCTCAGCCACATAGAGATCTTTGGCCCCCAGAGCCAGGACTCAAGAGCCCTTGGGCCCCCAGAGCAGGGACCCAGACCTCTGACCCCCAGTGAAATTGGTCAGCCAGAGACCATGGGCCCCCAAAGACCTCAGGCCCTGGGAGCTGGCACCCAGAGACCTCAAGCCCCGAGAGACCTCAAGCCCCCAGATACCTCAGACCCCTAGAGAACTGGGCCCCCAGAGACTTGAACCCCCAGAGAATTGGGCCCCCAGAGACCTCAGCCCCCTAGAGCCAGGGCCCAGACCTCAGGCCTCTAGAGCCAGTCCCCAGAGACCTCAGGCCACCAGAGATCTTGGGCCCCAGAGTCAGGACTCAAGAGCCCTCAGGCCCCCAGAGCAGGGACCCAGACCTCAGGCCCCCAGACCCACGACCCAGACCTCTGGCCCCCAGAGACCTCGGCACCCAGAGACAGTAAGCCCCCAAAGACCTCAGACCCTGGGAGCTGGGACCCAGAGACCTCGGGCCCCCAGAGACCTCGGGCCAGAGACATCTGACTCCCAGAGACTTGGGCCCACAGAGACCTGGGTCGCCAGACACTTGGACTCCCAGAGACCCCGGGCACCCAGAGCCAGGACCCAGACCTCTTGCTGAGCTCCCAGAGTCCTCTGGCCCCCAAAGACCAGCTCTGGGGTCCTGAGGTCTCTGGGGCTTGGCTCTTGGGGCCTGAGGTCTCTCTGGGCCCGAGGTCTCTGGGGGTCCAAGGCATCTGGGTGCCCAAAGTCTCTGGGGCCCAAGGCATGTGGGTACTCAAAGTCTCTGGGGCCCAAGGTGTCTGGGGCCTGGCTCTGGGGGCCCAAGGTCTCTGGGCCAGAGGTTTAGGGCCCAGCTCTGGGTGCCATAGGTCTGGGTCCGAACTCTGACAGCCCATGGTCTCTGGAGTCTTGAGGTCTTTGGGTCCCGTTTCTGGAGGCCTGAGGTCTCTTTGAGCCTGAGAACTCATGGGGCCTGAGACTCCTGTGGGCCTGAAATCTCTGGGACCCCAAAATCTTTGGGAGTCCGAGGTCTCAAAGGGGCCTGAGGTCTGAGTCCTGGCATTGAGTGCCAGCTGCCTGGGTCCCAGTTCTGGGGGCCCAAGGTCTCTGGGAGCCCAAGATCTCTGGTGGCCCGATATCTCTGGGGCCTGAATTCTTTGGGACCCTGAAATCTTTGGAGGCCCGGCTCTGTGTACCAGAGGTTTCAGTCCCAGCTCTGGGTGCCAGAAGTTTGAATCCCAGCTCTGGGTTCGAGAGGTCTGGGTCCCAGCTCTGGAGGCCCAAGGTCTCTGGGGTCCTGGCTCTGGGACCTGAGGTCTCTGGGTGCCAGAGGTATGAGTCCTGGTTCTGAGCGCTAGAGGTCTCGGTCCTGGCTCGGGGGGGCTTGAGGTCTCTGGGGCCCCTGAGGTCTCTGGGGCCTGAGGTCTCTGTCAGCCTGACATCTCTGTTGGCGTGACATCTCTTTCAGCCTGAAGTCTCTGGTGGCCTGCGGTCTCTGGTGGTCTAAATTCTCTGAGTGCCCAAGGTCTCTGGGGTCTGGATCTGGGGCCCAAGGTCTCTGGGTGCCAGAGGTCTGGGTCCAGGTTCTGGGGCCCAAAGGTCTGGGTCCTGGCTCTGGGGGCCTGGTTCTGAGAGCCTGAGGTCTCTGAGTCCTGGATATGGGTGCTAAAGGTCTGAGTCCTGGATCTGGGGCCCAAGGTATCTGGGGCCTGGCTCTGTGGGCTTGAGGTTTCTGGGGGCCCGAGGTCTCTGGAGCCGCAAGGTCTCTGGGTGTCAGAGATCTGGGCCCCAGCTCGGAGTGCATAGGTCTGGGTCCAAGCTCTGGGGCCCCGATGTCTCTGGGGTCCTGAGGTCTCTGGGTGCCAGAGGTCTGCGTGCCAGAGGTCTAGGGCCTCTCTAGGGGCCTGAGGTCTCTGGGGACCCAGCTCTAGGTGGGCCCCCTGGCTTTGGGGGCTGAGGTCTCTGGGGACTGGCTCTGGGGACCCAAGTTCTTTGGGGCCTTATCTCTCAAAGGGGCCAAGGTCTCTGGGGGCCTGAGGTTTTTGGGGGCCCAAGGTCTCTGAGTCCTGGCTCTGGGTACCAGAGGTCTGAGTCCTGGCTCTGGGTGCCAGAGGTCTAAGCCTGAGGTCTCTGGGGGGCCATGGTCTCGGGGGCCCAGCTCTGGCGGCCCGAGATCTGGGTCCTGGTTCTGTGTGCTATAGGTCTCTGGGGCCCGAGGTCTCTGGGGGCCCAGCTCCAGGTGCTAGAGATCTCTGGGGACCCAGCTCTGTGTCCTGGCTCTAGGTGCCAGAGATCTCTGGGTCTTGTCTTTGGGGGCCTGGGAACTCGGGGGCCCAAGGTCTCTATGGGTCCAAGGTCTCTGGGGGTCCGAGGTCTCTGGGGTCCCAAAGTCTCTGGAGGCCCAGCTCAGTTGGCCTGAGGTGTCTGGGTCCCGCCTCTGGGGGCCCAATGTCTCTGGGACCTGAGGTCTCTGAGTTGCGGCTCTGGGTGTCAGAGGTCGAAAGGGGAAGCGAAAACCTGGGAGTACCTAGAGTGCTGCTAGAGTTTTTGTGCATTCATATTATTTGTGCATTTTTAACAACATATATAATATGTTTCTGCACTCGAATTAACATGTGTACACATATCTGATGTATTACCTTTGAAATAATTGTGTTATGAGCTGTTAAAGTGCTTTTTCTTGACCTACCTAAACTAGACATCAGCTAGGTCTCGACGTCAAGCAGTCATGTTTGTTTATTTCCGAATGGCGTTGTTCTGTAAAAGACTCTCTAGCATGCACTCAGTAATGTAAATTTAATATGGTTTCTTCTATCTGCTTGAAATTTTTCGTTAATTCAAAATAGTTAATTGTTGTTATTGTAACTAGTTGGTTCTGACAACTCCAGATAATTTCAACCCTCTGGCTGAATCAATATCCATGTAGTTGGAGAGTGTTTAGGTGATAAGGCAATATAATATTTATTGTTCCTGTTCTCTGATTGCCGAAATTGTATTCTTTTGCTCACAACATGATGAATTTGCAGTTTTTATTGCATTCTATGTGAGAACTTCCTATATAAAGCCTCCGATTTGGTGGTGAGCCAGAGAACTTTTCAGTGGTACTAGGGATACTGTCCCATTTCTTATTGATTTTGCTAATTTGGAATATATTTGGTTTTGCTTACTATCCCATATTGCTCAATTGCTAAGAACTTTCATGGCAACGACTTTATGCATCTTCACCTGGCAATTTTTGTATTGTACCTTTTGAATTGTTTGCAACAAATCTTTCTGAATTGTCTAATCCTGCCTTAGGCTTTACTTATTGACTCCATCCTGTCTTAATTGATTGAATTTTTGTGATGTTATTTTGTATCTTTTTTTTGGGACACATTGACTCATGAAATTGAGGTTTAACAACATCCCCTAATCACTCACCCGTCGGTGTACTATTGAGGTGTCTTTTGGGGCATAAGATTTTAGGGGTTACCCGCGCCCACAGTTCTTTCAACATATAAATAATACCAAGCAAAACTAATATTTGATGAGGGATTCTGAACCAAGTCAGGGGTTGAGAGAACTCACGACTCCAAAAAGAGATTTGCTACGCTGAGTAGATTTTGCCCCCTCCCCATATAGAGTGGAGGAGGCTATATATGGTATAAGACCCCACAGCATTATATTGACATAGATATTTCAAGACAACATTTTAGTCTCTGGAAACGACAAATCAGAGCATCATGATACCGTGAGTTGAGGAAGGTGACGATGGCATTGGAATATATAGATTTAACTGTAAAGCACACCAAATGTTCTTATGGAGAAACTGATGTGTAGTATCTTAGACACAAGATTTCAATGGATGCTGTGCAACCAAAAAAAGACCACGTGCAGGCAATAATCAGGTGCTGAAACCTACATCAAAAGAGCAATTGTATCCTTCTTGGGGCTACAGGAATTGTATTCTAGGTTCATTGAGAATTATGCAACCTAGGTTGAATAATTCAGTAGATTGTAAAAGAACATTTCTAAATTCATATGGTCATAAAAACAAAAGTATTTTTTTGATCTGATCAAGTATGAGAATATGAAAAAAGCATGCTTAAAACCTTTCATGATGGTTGCTAATTGTGTTATATACGTTAATGTTAGTAATTATGGATTGGGTGCTGCTTTAATGCAGAAAGATAAAAGTAAAGAGTGTGTGGTATCCTTTGCTTCAAGAAAATTACAACCTGCACATAGAAACTCTACTGTTATTGAGTGATAACTCCTGGCAGGTACACTGTTAGCTAAACTTTGTAGGGTGTATGAGTGGGGAGTAAATCTTAAAATTGGATTGGATCATAAGCTGCAGGCTCACATGTTGGCTCCATGTGGAGTTAGGAATTTGACTCTTAAGCTTGCTAGGCTAGCTTCAGAATTACAGATGTGCCACTATACAGTGCTGCATGTGACAGGGAATCAAACTGTTTAGCAGACAGGTTATCAAGATTTTTGTTGAGTGTTAATGACGGAGGGATGGAAGAAGATGATGAGGAAAGTGAAGTGCTATTCATTAAGATTATATGGTCAGTGTATTGGTGAGGAAGGGGATGGATGCCTGATGGAAGTTATGTGGAAACAGAACATGGAGAATTCTGCTGAATTAATTAGTATTTTGAGTTACCTGGTGAATGGATGGACTAGGAAAATGATTTAGGAGATGAGTGTTTGTTTTTAGGGGATTAAACATGAGTTAATAAACATTGAGGACGTAGTCATGATGCGGGACAAAGCTGTAAGTCCGGTTGGATCACATCCCTTCATAACTAGGTTGCATCATGAATGCAATTCTGGTATGTTTAGATCTATGAGAAAGGACAGATATATTTTTGGGGGGCCTGGGTTGGCACTACCATCCATAGGTGGGTGTGAAATTGTGTATTATGTAGTAGAGGTGATGAGTCAACTCTAGCAAGCAGTGTACCCGAGTCCAGTTGAGTGGGCGGATCGCCTGTGGGGTAAATTAGCTATTGATTTAATGGACCCAATTTCCATGTTGCCCCAGCAGGAATCCTGTTCCACAATTTTGATTGATTACTATTCAGACTGTCCTGAAGTAAGGATGGTTGGGGAATATAACCACAGAAGTGGTTATTAACTTCCATGACGTGTTTTGCAGAAAGGGTTTTACCAAGGAAATTATGTTGGATAATTAGGTCGAGCTCACGTTTGTAAAAAATTGAAATGTTTTTGAGGAATTGTGGCGGTATGCATTTACGTGTGGTGCTTTATCATCCTGAGGCCAATTGCCAGGTTGAGCATTTCAACAGGGTTCTGAAAGAATCTCTACAGTTGACATGTCAGGTATCTGTTGATGGAAACCCTTTAATGGCTACATTCTTGTTATACAGTTACCCCCTAGCTGGTCACTGGTAACTCCCTATTTGAAACTAGTGAGAGGGTTCCAACCAGCTACCAAGTTGGTGCCTTGGTGGGTAATTCATAGACAGAACGAAGAAAAATATGAGTGGGAATGATGAAATGTGGAAAAAAGTGGAGTTGTACCAAAAGAAGATGACAGACAGTATGACTAATAGGACTAAGGAAAGTAAAATGAGCCATCGTACTGTTTTGGTTGGACAGTATATAATGTTCATAAGACTGAGCTTGGTAAACATATGGGTGCCTGTTGGTCTGATCCCCTGACTGTACTGGAAGTTACAAAGTATGCTGTTACAAGATGAGAAGGTATGAAATCTATATAGGATACCTGTCTTTCGTAATACTGTCTACAAGAGTGGTATTGATGGAGGTATACATGAAAATGATGAAGGTAATGGTTTTTTCCATACAGTAGGAACCGTAGGTGATACTGATGTTAGTGTTCATCTTCTGTGTGGCTTCCTTAACAATTCTGTTTTTGCCAAATCCTTTGGGTGCAGCCCACAAGCATGCTCTGGCCCTGGGAGTAATGTGAGGGAGTTCACAGGCAAGTTCTGTTTTAGAGGGTGGATTAAGACAAACTTCTAGATGTCATTATGTATGAAAGCACTTCGACTTTGTATAAAATGAATTACTGTTGTATCTGTTGTGGTTACTTTGTGTGATTCATGTGAAGGGGAGGTGTGTGCCATGGCTTCAGAGTGTTTGGAATGAGGTTGTTTATGTGTACATCTTTTTAATGAGAGTGGAATGGCGTTGGAGTGTGTAGGGTTTGTGTGGACAGCTGCTTGTGGGCTGTATTAAAGGTGGGTCACTCCTATTTTTATTAACTTATTGCTGTTCCACTTTGTCACTAAAGACCTTATACGAGCACACAGTTTCTGGTCTATTTCATGTGTGTTGTCTGCTACCATCAACGTGCTTACATTTTAAGGTCTGGTCCAAGGAAGTAGTTAACCTATACTTTTAAATTTACACGACTTAAATATCTTGTATTGGAGACAGCGGATAAAAGAGAAGGGAGGGACAACACCAAATACCTCCTACAGCGGGAAAATTATTGGATTCAGAAATTATCTTCTCAGAAACCGAATGGTCTCAATGACCGTATAGGACTATCATGTTACCTATGAACTTATGAAATATTCCTTGGTCTCAGAGGCGATTCTTGCGTAATGATGTTTTTTATGAGCCATATATTTGTATAACTGTCAATTGAATGTATTTGGTGTTATGCCCATGATTAGCCTAAATCTTGGTTCTGTCATCTCAACACACTCAATAGCTCTACACACTAGACAACATAGCTTAACTGTTTTTTAGTCCGCAACTACAGTCAAGAGAGCTTAGGGTTCTCGTCCCCATCTCGTTGTATGATTAATCCACTCGTTTTTGAATTCTTTTATTTTTTTTAATTCTGCCCTTATCATCACTTCACCATTGAGTTTTTATTTTTAACTCACAGAATACTAACCTGGTTTAAGGTAACGGGAACTCTTGGTGATATGGTAAATTTACCAGTCACATGATCGGAACTTAGTCACATGATCGGAATTTCGTCCAATGGTCTTGCGCCCGGGAATATTTTTGAAAGCATACCAGATGCTTTCACTGGTTCAAACATTTTGGGAATTATGAGGAGGTATGGCGTTCGAGCAAAACACAGGTCAGTTTGAGATAGATTTATAGAGATAGCGAGTGTAACAACAAGCTTAACATTAGGTGCTTTATCTTGGTCTTTTATCTTTTGTGCCATAACAGTTCTCGTACACATGGACGATTAATTTGTGGCGGAATTGGCATGTGAGTGTTTTGAAATTTTGCAACGTCTTTCACGGGTCTTAAGGTGATTAAGGGTGTTGAAATTCACTTATGAATTATGGCTCACTAACGGATTGTAGCACGGTCGCCATTCTTTGAAAAATCGTTACATGAGAGTGTGGTTCATGGATACCATGGGAGAATTGTGGTTAAGAGGTGACACTACAATACAATAAATCTAACACTGAACATCAAGCTTCACAATTTATATAGTTCATATACTCATTTTGTTTTCTTTTTCTTTTTAGTATTGTACCCTGATGAAGGGCAGATTTACATGCCCGAAATGCATTGGATTTGACGTAAATAATGCTGCAAGTTAAAAAATCGAAAGAAGAAATTGAATGAAATGAAACATTTGTAATCATACTATGTGAAGTAAAACATGGAAAAGAAGTGAAACAAAAACTGTGTTCAGAACCCTCATTTTGCACTGAGGGATGACAGAGTGCCTGCAAGGATGCAACTAATGGCCCATTAGGAGCACTTTTCTCATGTACTACTACTTTTTCCCACCAACGAAGGTACTCTTGAGCCATGGTGCAAAGGTGCCTGCATCATGGGCAAGATTGTTTTTGTGGAGGAAGAATTACCTTCCTGCACAAAAATAATTGTTAGAGCCATATTGCTCTTTTTATGTGTGTTGTAGAGTGCAGTACACATGGAAAGATGAACTAAGGAAGAGAAATGAAGATATTTTCCTGGTACGCCTCTCTCAGGTAGGCTCACCATTTTTACACAAATGCAGTATTACTTACTAGTCTGGATTTGCAGTACAAAATCAATGAGTGGATTCACAGGAACACCCATGTTCAACCCATGGAACATCACACCCATGCATAGTAACACAAGGCATCGCTATGCACTGTGTTGCTTTACATTTGCATTGCGTGGCTTAGTAAATCCAGTAATACATTTTGCGTCAAAGCTGCATCTAAAAAGTGATTCAGCCTCAACTACTTGGTTTTAGGGGTTATCGACTGGAGTCACACATTTGACGTTTCTTGTTTAATGATGACCCAAGGATGTCTCTTAAACAGAAATGCACAGTAATACTATGGATCATGACTACTGTGTCATCCGACCAAAGAGTAAAATCCTTTCAGGTTTTCAGAAAGTCCACAAGGAATAATCATGAAATCAATTTGCATTGGAATGGAGTTCTGTGGAGATTATTTTTGTATTAATATGAGTGACCATTTTGGGACCCTACTTTGACATTTTTGCCTGATTGTGAAAGAATGCAGGTACAGTAGGCTGAAATTTTTGTTGGTTTTTGCTTCTGGCTATGATAAAATAGGACTGTTAGTAAACTTGCTGCTTTAAATTTTGTGGCTCCTTGTTAGAAATGAGGGTCTCTAGTTGGCAATGGTTTGCACCTTTGTCCAAGTAGGATCACTTGCTTGCAGTAAGGATAAGGGAGTTATGTCCTTAGACTACCCTTGCTCAACCCCTTGGTAGCTTGGCATGAGCAGACAGGCGTATCTCGGAGGCAATGTGTAAAGCATTTGTGCACACATACAGGAACACAGTGGAAACACTACAAATGGACACCACACCAGTTTAGAAAAATAGGTAATCTTTATCTAAACCAAACAAGACTACAACAACAAAAATCCATCATACAATAATCAAAATATGCACTTTGCAAGAATAACCTCAAAAATGCAGTTCATTGAAATCAGTAACTCCGTCCGGGGCTACCGCGGTGCTGAAAACCACCAAATCCAACAGTTTTGTTCGACTACGTCAGTGCGGACTGGTGTCGGTGTCATAAGACTTATAAACAGTACCTTTTGGTTCCGGCCGACGTGTCAGTGTGGGCCGGTCGCGGGAACTGTCACGATTGTGGTGTGAAGTGGAGCAGTGCGGCTTGCGGTGCCCTCAGGTCGCGGTGCTGGCAGCGGCTCGGTGACGTTCGTCCAGCGGCATCGGTGACACCGAGGCAGCGGCGCACAGTGGAGGCAGTGCTCATTGCGGTGCTGACAGGTCACGGTGCAGTCTGCGGTGCCAGTCAATGGGAGCTGCCATTGGTGGTCCCAGACTAAGGTGGGACGGAGCGGTGCGTCGTGTGACTTAGGAGCGGTGCTCCCAAACCACAATGCGGGCAGTGGCAGCGATGTATGCTTGCAGCGGTGTCTTTGGTGAGACCAGGGTGGTGGAGTGAACTGAGGCGGTGCGGTGCCCACAGGTCGAGGTGCAAGCAGTGGCGGTGGTTGTCGTCATCAGGGATAACAGGGTTGCAGTGCAAAGTGTGGTGGTGCCCTCTTTGGTGTCTTCAGACCCGCCAGTCGCATTGGTGACGGATGCAGTTTCACTCTGTGGCAACTGGAATGCACGGTCCCAGAGAAACAAAGTCTTTGCTGTTCCTGAGACTTCTTGAACAGGGGGCAAGCTCTACTTCAAGACACTCAGCAGAAAAATTTACAGAAAGGTCAGTCCAGTCCTTTCTCTGCTGAAGACAGAAGCAGCTACTGCAGGCCAACACAGCAAAGCACACAACAAAGTGGCAGTCTCTCCTCACAGCTTCCCCAGCACTTCTTCTTGGCAGATTCCTTGATCCAAGCAAGTCTTAAAATCCTGAGGTCTGGGCCCCAATATTTATATCACATTTCCCTTGTTCTCTTTTGGCAGAGACTGTCTGTGCTCAGTCCAAACTAGTTCTGTCCTCTCCGGCCCAGCTTCCTCACAGGAGGTGGAGACAGCATTGTCCAAGGCAGACCAGGCCTATTTAGGTGCAACGAAATCTCTTACCATTTCTCTAAATGCAGCCTAGGTCTTTTCAGCTCGGCCCTGACTCATCCAGGAAAGGCAGGACACACCTCACCCCCCTCCCAGTGGCTGTCTGAAGAGAATGCACATCTCCAGTCCCTGACACTCCAAAGCCAGACAGTCAATCCACATCCCAGAAGATGTACATAGGATGGCTAAGCTAGAAAACACCCACTTTCTAAAAGTGGTCTTTTCAAACACACAATATAGAAATCATCTTTACTAAAAGATGTATTTTTATATTCTGAGTACAGGCATACTAAACTCCACCTTTCTACATTGTCCCAATGGGAAGCTATACTTATAAGATGTTATAAATAAACTCACATTCTATCCTATGGGGCAGAGCGCCTTTCCATGGTGAAAAGCTAAATACGCTGTATTTCACTATCAGGACATGTCATCCACACCAGTACATGTCCTACCTTTCACATACACCACCCTGCTCACGGGTACCTTGGGCCTACCTTAGGGGTTACTCAAATGTAATAACAAGGAAGATTAGGGCCTGGTAAGTGGTTGCATTTGCCAGGTCAACATGGCAGTAGAGACTGCACGCAGACACTGCAGTGGCAGGTCTGAGACCCCTTTGAAAGGCTGCTTGTGTGGGTTACACAATCCGTGCTGCAGGCCCACTAGCAGTAGTTGACTTACAGGCCCTGGGCGCACACAGTGCACTGTACTAGGAACTCAGGGGCCAATTACGATGCAGTTTGGAAGGCCTCCTAACGGCATTTGCTTCGTCTGAATCGGATTGGGAACGTGCCTTTCCGACCGAATCAGAAAGGTTTCCAACCGACCGATTACGATGCGAGTTAGGCATTAGGAATATCCTAATCCGAACCAGACAGCATTCGGAACAAACAGCCCTTTCGAATCGTGCAGTCTGACTCAAATTGGCAGTCAGAATCAGACTGGATGGGGGTCTGCAGCGGGCACCCCTGCATCTGGAGCCTTTCCAATTGGGCCCATGAGGGTACCCATGTGTCCCCCCTTACCAGCCATGCACAGTGTGGCAGGCACCAAGGGGTGCCCACCACAGGGTGCCAGATTTTCCCCAGCCACCCCTTTCTTCACTGGGAGGCTATGCATTCGGCAGGAGCATAGGCTCCCATTGAAGTCAATAGGAGTCCAACCGAATCATATCTGGAAGCATCTGGATGCATCATAATCGGTCAGTCGGACTCTCCCGATCCGAGTCGGTTGGAAACCATTCCCAACCGATTTGGTCGGAATGATTTCCGAACCGCATCGTAATCGGGCTCTTAGTAGTAAGTTAAACAAGACAATCATGGAAACACCAATACATGTGCACAATTTACATAGGGAGGACTTGCACTTTGGCACTGATCAGCAGTGGCAAAGTGCCCAAAGCTTCTAGACCAGCAGAACGAAATCCAGCCCAGAGCAAAAATACAGGAGCCAGAGGCAAAAAGACAGTGGGAAAACCATGCCAAGGATGCCAGGGCTAACGCTCCTTGAAGTGGAAAATGTATGCTATGTGTTTTCTGTAAGACTGAGATTATTATTCAGTTACTTGGTCTACTTTGGAAAGAGTTGGAATCTCTTTAAAAAATGTATTTCAACCCATATTGCTCATCACATACTACATAACTAGTCTCAAGTTTTAGCAGGTTTTAAGACGAGCAACCCTTCTCCCAGCAAACTTGGAGTGTAATAACGATGGACATCACTGAAAAAAAATGCTACTGGTGGTATTCTGAATAAAGAAAATATATGCTCAATCTAAAATGTTTACGTTGTATAGTAGTGAACCTCCCACACACTAAATTTGGTCCTAAACCTATGACCAAATGTATCTTTTTTTACACCTGGTAGGAAAAAGCCTATTTACATATGTGGAGATCTCCTCCAAGAGTGTGGAGTTCTCCCACCTATAAATCTCACTCAAAAGTTGGGAATATGTGCGGTCCAAGGCGTAATTATTGTTTTAAGTATGGGAACGCACACAAACAACTACATTTGCTGGCATTAACAAACTCCTTTTAATCCCCACTGCAGCATGCAAAGGGTTGGGTTTTACTCCAGCACAGTGCTGGTATGAGTCCTTTTGCAGGGTGTGAAGGGAAATACATCAGCCATATGTTTGGTGGGGTGTAAAGGAAGTATGTACTCCATGGCAAAAAATATTTTCAACAAAAAGCGTATTTGCAGATGGGTGGTCCCATTGTCCCTATGCAGAGTTCTTCACTATAGAAAAGTCTGCATAGTGAGAATTAAATCCCGAAGGAGAATATCACAAGAGCTTCTCAGGAATCTTCATTGAAACCTGTGCCTGGCACAGCTTTCTGTGTTAATTCCTGGGAATTTCTGTGAATCCCAGAAAGTAGAAATGTACTTTTACAATTTTAGGCGTTTCAGGACGGTAGACGCCACTTGTGGAGCACCTACAACATAAAATTGAAATACAATCCATAAATTATCCAAATCAAGAAAAGCGGTGCACCTGCCTCAAAATTTGTATTTTAGTCTCATTGTTCTCGTCCCCAGAGACAGGTGGCACGCAATAAAATTAAGTCAAGAAAATGAGTAATTACAAGGAAATAGCAAAAAGCAATGACGCCAGGGCGGATACCTTTGCGTTTAAAGAAGACAAAGCCAATCGCATATATGCGTTAATCAGGGAAGAGATTACACAGGAATCTATGAACCGTACCAAGGAACAAAGCATAAGACAATTGATATACCTTTCAAAAAGACAAATAAATCAGAAACTGCATGCGAGTCCGCTAATAAAGTATCATCGATCTCTACGTATACCGCGGGGCCTAAGAATTGCTCTAAAACCGTCCCTTTGTAAAAATTCTAAAAACTTCCAGGAAAAATGGTTCGCAATCATAAATAACTGCTCCTTGGACCTTATTCTTTTAATTATAGAGGAACTGTCAGGAATCTTAAAAGAACTTACCAAGGAGATTGCAGAGGTATCAATGGATCTAGCGAAAATGATGACAGAAGAAGAATTATCAAAAACTTTAGAAGATATTAAAGATCAAATGAAAAAAACACAAGAGAGATAAATGACAGGAAAGTATGCAAATTCAAGAGGGATACCCTAGATTATAAACTTGGGGAAGTGTGCACCTGGGCGGAGATATATGCCCAAAAAAGAAGGAACCGACCCTATTCTCAGCACACCGACACGTCGTCATCTGGGAGTGATACAGAGCACAAAGAGCACAACCATCAGCTAGAACACGAGATACTTCTCAACCTGAACAACCCACTACAAGTGTTATAACCGAGACAAGTTCTTTTTTAGATCAGGGGCAAGCCCAAAAAGGAGACCCAGGAGGGGAAAAACAAAGGAAAAAGAAAAGGAACATCCAAACACCAGGAGCACGACGGTGCAGAAAAAACACAAAGATCGGAAGAAAACACAAGTACAGACCGACTAGTCATAAACATCAGTGATTATGATCGGAGTACATATGAAAAAACCTTTACAAAGGGGAACATCATTCGTACCTACGACTAATTCAGATGCTCTAGAGCTTGAAGTAAGCTTTTTTAAGCTAATGCGCAAATTACGGTTAAGGCATTTCTTTGACAATGTACTCCCTAAATCAGACACAAGAGAACCAGATCAATTAGTAGGTCTAAGATCGACCAGTACATTTCAGGCACCTATTAGCCACAAGTCTCTGGATCTGTTCGAAAAACTGGTGAAACAGGATTTGTCAAAATTCAAATATGAGAGACGCCCCAAGAAAAACATCACCCAAAAAGACATGGATACTTTAAAAAAATTGGCATCCAAGACTGAGATAACTTGTGTGAAGGCAGATAAAGGTGGTGCACTAGTCATCATGAACACCACTATGTATGAGGATAAGGTCAGAGAACATATAATGGATACTAATATATACATGAGACTAGAAAGTAACCCCACTAATGAATACATGAAAACTCTAAAAAGTATTGTTGAAAAAGCCTATGAAATGGGGATAATCAACGATAAGACTAAGAACTTCCTGATCAAAACCAATCCAAAAAGTCCAGTATTCTATATGACACCTAAGATCCATAAAAATCTTTGGGACCCCCCTCTTCGACCTATTGTTTCAACCTGTGGAAGTTTACATGAACCGATAGGACAGCTACTAGACAAGTATCTTCAGCCGACAGTTAAGAATATGAAGACTTATGTTAAAGATACCACTGACTTCTTACTAGAAGCAATAACAATTGAACCTGGTGAAAATGTGATTTTATGTACTGCTGACGTTCGTTCACTATATACATCAATACCTCATTCCTTAGGTATAGAGGCAGTGGAGAAAGCCTTGCTTAACACAGACTTAGACCCTTCATTTCAGACATTCCTTATGGAACTGATGCTATTTATTCTGTATCAGAGCTATTTTCGTTATAAAGATGAATGGTATCAGCAACTAGTTGGAACGGCTATGGGCAACTCAGCGGCGCCGGTATACGCTAATATATTCATGCAGGATTATGAGGAGACTAACATCTTTAGAAAAACAGTTTGGCAGGATAATTTTAAATTACTTGTGAGATACATTGATGACATATTCATCAATATTCATATTCAAGTGTGGCTCAATGGTTAGAGCAGCAGACCCTGATGCAGAGGTCTAGCCCGGGACCAGGGTTCAATTCCCCGCCTCGGCGGGTCTGGGGCTCAAAATTCCACGGACCTGATAATTCTCGCCTCGGTGCCTATTCCAATCATGGAGTCCCACTCTGCAACTCTGGGCAATAGCTTGCTTAATCTCCACAATGGCCCCCACAACGCTAAGGATGCCTGGCCTCCACCTTGGGGGTGCCCAGGAGTGGACACCTCACAGGGAAAGCCAGGATGGGTTCCACAGCGGTATTCGTACAAGCGCCTTGAGACCCTTGCGGGTGAGTAGTGTGCTATACAAGTATCAATTTACATTTTTTTTTTACAATTTACATCATTTGGAAAAATTCGACAACTAAACTACAAGATGCACTGACAGAGTTTAACAAAAGTGATGATCGCATCTAACTCACTTGGGACATTTCAGAAACACAGGTTACTTTTTTGGATGTAAAGGTCACTATAACAGACAAAGGATTTGAGACCGACATATTCATTAAAAGCACTGATAGGAACAATATGCTCCACTTTTTGAGTTTCCATCAACCAAGCCTGAAAAAAATCTACCTTTCTCCCAAATGGCAAGAGTAAAAAGAATTACCTCTAATGAGTCAAAATCAAGGGGCGTGGCTATGGTGCCGATGTAGGTGGAAGCGGGACTCCGGAGCTCCTCCGTGCCCGCCTCACACCGCCACATATCCTGTGCCCCGGCTCGCGCTCCGACCCCCCAGGGGTGCTCAGGGAGGCATCAGGGGCGCGCAGCAAGACTTTGGAGGTCTGGGGGCCTCTGCAGCTGCCCCCGCCGCACTTTGTGAGGCAAGCGCGGCACTCGGCGGAGAGAGCGCCTAAAATGGCGGCCGGCGTCTTACACTGACGCGCCTGACGACGACGGAGCTCGAGTGGCAGAGGGGAGCCCCACTGGCGCTGTGGTGACTGGCGAGGCCTCCGGAGAGCAGGCGGAGGTGAGGGGCACTGGCTGGCACCCTCGCAAACGAAGCTGAGAGTCGGGAGTCGGCCACCCTGCCTGACCCTAAGATGGCGCCGGCTGAGACACGGTGACCGGCTTGGCTACTGACTGCGGAGCCACAGGATCTGCGTGGGGCCCGGGGTCGGCGCAGAGCACCTGATCTGCCCTACTGGTGGGACTGCTGGGGAGCCTGCACCACAGGAGGGTGAGTGGCGCACGAGCAACGCCGGCGAGGAGAGCAGGGGGTGAGGGGCTGGCTGCCCGCCCCCGCGAGGCATTGCTTCTACAGACGGGAGGGAGCGTCTACCTGCCTGGAGGCACCCGAAGCCAGCGAGCCGCATTGCGATTGGGGCTTATAGGCGCACACCCGGCCTGAGCCGTCTGGACGCGGGAACCTCGCCAGGTGCCCTGACCCGGGACTATTGTGCCTCACGACCTTGGTGGAACAAGCCCTAGCACTTGGGCAACTTCACGGGCTGGTCCCCACGGGCCGCGGGCCCAGTGATCGGAGTGGGTGACGTGCCTGAGGCGAACCAGGGGCTGAGAGCGGGAAAGCCACTAGCTGCCCGCCAGAATGACACGCGGCAGCAGGAAGAAGGGCTTCGAGGCCCTGAGGCTGGACGACCCGGGGCATCCTGTGGACGACGTCCCGCCGGGGGCGGGGGCGGGGAGCCCGTCCCGCCCGCAGGACCCCTCCCTGGGGGACATAATGCAGGCGATTGTGGCGTCGCGGGAGGCCCTTGAGAAACGCATGGACACCATTGGGTCGGACCTGACTCTGCTAAAAGATGACCACAGAAAGCTGAAGGAGCGGGTAGCGACTTCTGAGGGTACCCTGAAAAGTTTGCCAGGGGACGTAGCGGAGCTAAAGACATCGCTGGCGGAAATGGCGCAGAAGGTGCGGGTGCTAGAGCTCCGAGCCGAGGACAGTGAAGGGCGCTCTCGGCGCAATAATCTTCGCCTCGTGGGGGTCCCCGAAAAAGCCGAGGGGCGGGACGCGGTCGCCTACCTGGAGGGCTGGCTGCGATCTGAGGTGGCCCCGGAGGGACTTTCGACGTTCTTTGCCATTGAACGCGCTCACAGGGTCCCTGCACGTCCCCCCAAACCGGGGGCGCCTCCGCGACCGATAGTATTGCGCCTTCTGCACTTCAGAGACAGAGACCATATCCTGCGGAGAGTGAGAGACATCCCGGACCTGAGTATCGACAACAGTAGGATCATGATCTTTCCGGACTTCACCAGAGAGGTGCAAAAACAACGGGCCTCCTTCCTGGCGGTCAAAAGGAAACTGAGATCGCTACAACTGCCCTACGCTATGATGTTCCCGGCGCGGCTGCGGGTGATCGCAGGAGAACGCACCCACTTTTTCCTGACACCACAGGAGGCTTGGAGCTGGCTGGATACAAGAGGGGAGTCGGACAGAGACCACGCGCCGCAGACTCCCCCCAGGAGACACGCCACGGAGACGCCGCCGACGAGAAGATCTGGCTCCCCATCGGACTGGCGACAGGAACGCGCCAAGGCGGTGCAGGCAGTGGCGACCATCAGCCAGGGAGACGCCAGCCCATCCAGTAGCGCATCGGAACAGTCGAAGGCCAGCGCTCCCAGCCCTGGCTCCAGTAGTGGGCACGAGTTATCAGAGACAGACCTGCCGGTTGTGACTCCCCAGACTGCGGATGGTATCCTGGGCTGAGATGGTTCGTGGGACACTGCTCACACGAGTAAGGTACTGGGTTACGTGGTCGGAGGGGGGCCGCTTCAGGACGCTGTGCGGTGGTGTGCGGCTGCCCCCTGGGACTTCTTACTGGGACCCTGGGGACGGGGAGAGTCGGGGGTCCTCTCCTGTTTGTTGCTGGGGGTGGTGGGGCGGGGGCGGGGGACTTCGGGCCTGTCTGGAGCCGGCATCGATGCCACTCCGGCCCTATTTTATAGTGCTACGCTTTTTTTTGATAAGTGAGTTTGGATGGGGTTTCCATGTTGGTTGTCTGTCCGGGGGAGTGGGAGTTGGGGTCGGTTGATCATACAAGTTGAGGGGGGATGTGGGGGGGGCCTAGGCGTGCTGGAGGGGTTGCTGAACGGGTGACTGGGGTATGGTGGACTCTACCATGGGATCCGACTTAGGCTACAAATGTCTCACATGGAACGTAAGAGGGATGCACTCGATGCATAGGCGTCATAAGATCCACTCCTATCTGGTCAGGCGGGGCATTCACATCGCCTTCCTTCAAGAAACACATTTGCTGGATAAAGAGGGGAGGGCACTGCAGCGGCGCTGGAGGGGCCAGGTCTTTCACACTGGCTACTCTGCCTATGCTAGGGGGGTGGCCATTTGGATACGGGCGGGAGTACCCTTCCTGTGCACACATCAGGTAATTGACCCGGAGGGGAGATACATAATGGTGCGAGGCAAGCTGGATGGGAGGGACCTAAACCTGGGTTGTTTGTACGCCCCGAATGTGGACCAACCTGCTTTCCTCTCGCTTCTGTCCAAAAAACTAGCTCAGTTCTTAGTGGAGCCCTTGCTCCTGGGCGGCGACTTTAACTGTGTGGCCGATGTTGCCCTGGACAGATCCCACCCCCCCTACAACTTGCACCAGCTGGTAGACTTGCACTTGCGCGCTCCGCCTGGCAGCGTCGGTGGGGACTGGTTGACTCTTGGAGGGCTTGCCACCCATCGGAAAGGGACTACTCATTCTTCTCCGGTATACACGAGTTACACGACCGCATTGACGCCTTCCTGAGCTCTCAGGACGTGCACGCGGAAGTGAGCCACAGTGAGTACCTCACGCGTTCGATCTCTGATCATAACCCGCTCCTCGTGCGGCTGCGCTGGTCGCACATCCGCCCGAGGATTCCGGCTTGGAAACTACGCCCTGAGGCACTGGACGATCAGCTCTTCCGGACCACAATTGCTTCAGGCATTGATGAGTACTTCCAGGTGAACGCGGGCACGACGGGCTCAGCTACGACGGAATGGGACGCGTTCAAATCGGTGTTGCGGGGCCAGTGCATTGCGACGTTATCGGGAGTGCGGAAAACGCTACTGGACGAAATTGGGAAGGAGGACGAGACCCTGCGGAGACTCGAGAGGGCAAGGCCTGAGCGGCCGGACACCCACGGGGACCTGCTGGGGGCGCGAGAGGCAGTGGCAGCATCTGTGGAGCGCCTTCGGTGCTTCGACTACAAAGCCTACCTAACGCGAGCGCACTCGGAACGCGACAAATCGGGGGCCCTCCTGGCCTGGCTGGCCGACCCAGCTCGTCGGAGCTCGGTCATCCTTGAGCTCAGGGACCACGCGGGGGCGGCGAGATTCGATCAGCAGGGGATCAACGCGTTGTTCTACGACTACTACACGGAACTCTACCGCAGCAGGGTCCTCCCTTCGCTGGTGGAGTTCCAGACCTTTATGGAAGGTCTCGACCTGCCGGAACTAGGTGAGGAAGACGCAAAACGGCTCGGAGACAAGATCGTGGAGAGAGAGGTACGGGTCGCCATCACGAGTATGGCAAGGAATAAGACGCCGGGCACTGATGGATTCCCTACGGAATTCTATCTCACCTACGTGGATCTTCTTGCGCCCCAGCTGACGTGGCTGTACAATGAGTCGAGGCGATTGGGCTGTCTACCCGAGACCACGAGGGAGGCGTTGATTGTCCCCCTTCTGAAACCGGGTAAGCAACCATGGGACAGATCGGCATACCGCCCACTGTCCATACTTAACCTGGACTACAAGATCCTGAGCAAGATCTTGGCGACGCGATTGCTCCCTCATATGTCCATGCTGGTGCATGCAGACCAGTCGGGTTTCATCCCGGCCCGCAATACGGCGCTTAATGTGCGTCGACTCTTGCATGTACTAGAGGCCGACACTTATGACGGTGACGAGGCGGTGGTGTTTGCTGTCGATATGGAGAAGGCCTTTGACAGCCTGGAATGGCCTTATCTCTTCCATGTTTTACGAGCGATGGGCCTTGGGGAAGGCTTCGTTGATTGGACGAGAATGCTCTACCAGAACGCAACGGCGAGAGTCAGGACAGGGAGGGTTATCTCTGAAATGTGCGAGGTGGGCAGGGGCACCCGTCAGGGATGCCCTCTTTCCCCCTTGCTATTTGCCTTGGCTGTCGAACCCCTTGCAGCACAAGCCCGGCTGGGCCGGGCGTATCAGGGACTGGACGTCTATGGCCAAGTACACCACATCGCATTATACGCAGATGATCTGCTGATGTTCCTGGCGGACTCAGCGGACTCCCTGCGTGGTGCTAAGACTCTCCTGCAGTCGCTGAGCAGTATCTCAGGCCTCCGAGTGAACTGGGCGAAATCCCACCTATTCCCGACTCGCCCGCGGAGAGAGTGCCCGCAGGAAACGGAGGGCGTGTCTTGGGTAGAGAGGGGCCTACGATACCTTGGCACCACGATCTTCCATGACAGGGCCGACATCCTTGAGGGGAATATCGGGTCGGCGATCAGGCATACTAAAGGGAACTTCGACTTTTGGGGCACGCTCCCGCTGTCACTTATGGGGAGGGTGGCGCTCCTCAAGATGGTGACCTTGCCGCGTTTGCTTTACTTCTTCGGAACCCTCCCGATCTGGATCCCGGCGAGCTACTTTCGGCGGCTGAGATCGATGGTCATCGGCTTTCTGTGGGGGGCGGGCAGGCGCAGAGTGGCCCATGCCGCGCTGAGAGTAGAGAATTTTGAAACTACTACAACTTTAGTCTCCTCCTTTTTATCTTTGGTTTTTAGTAGCTCTCTTCTTTCTATTGAATCCACTCGTTTCCTAGATTCCTCAATGATATGTTCTGGGTATCCTCTGTTTAAAAATCTTGTAGCCATTTCATCCATTCTAAGTTTTGATTTTGACTCATTTTTTTTTGCAAATATTTTTTTATTGCAGCAAGATCAGAGAATAATACAGCATATTCATCCCTCTCTCCCTGGTTCACAATTGGTGTGTCGCCCCTCACCCCAGTATCACACAGCCATTCAGCTCACAACCCGGAGGTTGAGCGGCAATATCTCGATGGGAAAAGGAATTTCGCTGGAGCAGTCTGCTCGCGTCCATAGCCACCAAGCGGGTGGGGAATGACATGGCTGCTTTTGGTCCTAACCTTCCCTTCTCCCTGTCCCAAGTCCAGGTAAACCAGGAGTCCCTTTTCACCCAACTTAAACAAACCCCCCCCCCGTCCCCCGCAACACCCTCATCCCCAACTACCCCTCCACCCTCGTCCAGGACCACCCCTATTAGCCCACCCGCCCCCACCCAGACCCCCCTCCCCTCCAGGCGTGCCAGAGTATCACCTAATCATATTCTCAATCCCATTAACAGGACCAGATCCGGAGTTTAGCACCGGGAATTATCAGCGACCATTCAAAAGTCTTCACAATGGAACTCAGAAGTAGGGAAGCAGCAAAACAGGTCTAGGCCGTCCCCCCGTCTGGTGGGCGCTCCGCCGGAGCCGGACTATGTTCCGGGGAATCCTCCTCCACCATGTCCACGAGCGTGAGACCTTGGACCATCCCCTCCCACGCCCTGGCTCTCTCCAGTGCTGTGTCGTTGCCTGCCCTGAGCGCGGCCCGCAGACGAACCTCACCCTCGCATCTAGCCCATTTATGCAGCTCCGCCCTCCAGCGCCCTATCACGGGGCCCCGGGACGCCTTCCATTGGGACGTGATGGCCCGCTTTGCCAGGATGAGCCCCAAGTCCAGAAACTTGCTGATGACTTTGTTTTTTGAGGTGTGCGGGAACCAGTGTAGTATGCAATGCGCCATGGTGAGTTGCAGGTCCCTCTCCGTCACCTCCCTCAGAACCTCCACTACTTCCTCCCAAAAGGGCCCCAGCTCGGGACAGGACCAAAACATGTGTTGGAAGTCGGCGGGATCCGCCGGGCAACGCGGACAGGTCGCCGGGTGGGCCGGGAAGTACTTATGCAATTTATCAGGGGTCAGGTAGGCCCTATGCAGGACATAAAAGTGCACCAGCTGGAACCTCGCGTTGCGCGTGCCATTTCGGGCCCCCTCAAGTATACCCTTCCATGCCTCCTCGGGATCTCAGTCGCCAAATCAGCTTCCCATTTCGCCTTCAAGGCCAGCAGTGGAGCAACGGATTCCGAGACCATGCGACGAGACAGGCACGTGACAGCCTTGACCGTCCCCGTCATCATCACTATGTACTGGCAGCCCAGGGACAATGGCGGCTCTGACATGCCCGCTCCCCAGTGCTTGCGGATCGCCGCCGTCAGTGCCGCGTGAAGGAGGAAGTCCCCGCCCGCCAACCCAAAGCGGTCCTGGAGGAGGTCGAAGGGCAACATCGCCCCGTTTTCGTACAGGTCACCCATGGATGACAGCCCCTGCTGATCCCATCCGTCTAGCCCGCGCCACGAGCCCCCATGCGGAAGTGCCCCGCAGAGTCCAAGAGGGATCTCAGCGATCAATTCAAGAAAACTATTATGAAAAATTGGCCGATATTGAATCTAGAACCAGTTTTCAACGGTATTTTTGAAAAACCACCTTTGTTCGCCTACACAAGAGCCCGTAACTTGGGAGAAATATTGAAAAATAAACCATCAAAAGTTGAAATATTTAAAGGTACAAAAGCTTGTTTGAACTGCGGACACTGTAACAGTATAATCAAGGGCAACAAAATCAACCATCCCATGAAACGATATGAAATAAAACTGAAGGTCAATGCAACATGTGACACAACAAATGTAATTTATGATCTAAAATGTCCGTGTGGAAAACGCTATATTGGAAAAACTGAAAGACGGATAAAAACAAGACTTACAGTACATAAATCTAACATTCGTACAAGAAACTTGAAATCTGCAATTGCGGCACACTTTATTAAAGAACAACATAATATATCGCAGTTAAAATATCTTATATTGGAGACAGCGGATAAAAGAGAAGGGAGGGACAACACCAAATACCTCCTACAACGGGAAAATTATTGGATTCAGAAATTATCTTCTCAGAAACTGAATGGTCTCAATGACCGTATAGAACTATCATGTTACCTATGCACTTATGAAATATCCCTTGGTCTCAAAGGCGATTCTTCCGTAATGATGTTTTTTATGAGCTATATATTTGTATAACTGTCAATTGAATGTATTTGGTGTTATGCCCATGATTAGCCTAAATCTTTGTTTTGTCATCTCAACACACTCAATAGCTCTACACACTAGACCACATAGCTTAACTGTTTTTTAGTCAGCAACTACAGTCAAGAGAGCTTAGGGTTCTTGTCCCCATCCCGTTGTATGATTAATCCACTCGTTTTTTAATTCTATTATTTTTTTAATTCTGCCCTTATCACTTCACCGTTGAGTTTTTATTTTTAACTCCCAGAATACTAACCTGGTTTAAGGTAACGGGAACTCTTGGTGATATGGTAAATTTACCAGTCACATGATCGGAACTTAGTCACATGATCGGAACTTCGTCCAATGGTCTTGCGCCTGGGAATATTTTTGAAAGCATACCAGATGCTTTCACTGGTTCAAACTCTTTGGGAATTACGAGGAGGTTTGGCGTTCGAGCAAAACACAGGTCAGTTTGAGATAGATTTATAGAGATAGCGAGTGTAACAACAAGCTTAACATTAGGTGCTTTATCTTGGTCTTTTATCTTTTGTTCCATAACAGTTCTCGTACACATGGACGATTAATTTGTGGCGGAATCGGCATGTGAGTGTTTTGAAATTTTGCAACGTCTTTCACGGGTCTTAAGGTGATTAAGGGTGTTGAAATTCACTAATGAATTATGGCTCACTAATGGATTGTAGCACGGTCGCCATTCTTTGAAAAATCGTTACATGAGAGTGTGGTTCGTGGATACCATGGGAGAATTGTGGTTAAGAAGTGACACTACAATACACTAAATCTAACACTGAACATCAAGCTTCACAATTTATATAGTTCATATACTCAATTTGTTTTCTTTTTCTTTTTAGTATTGTACCCTGATGAAGGGCAGATTTACATGCCCGAAATGCATTGGATTTGACGTAAATAATGCCGCATGTTAAAAAATTGAAAGAAGAAATTGAATGAAATGAAACATTTGTAATCCTACTATGTGAAGTAAAACATGAAAAAGAAGTGTAACAAAAACTGTGTTCAGAACCCTCATTTTGCACTGAGGGATGACAGAGTGCCTGCAAGGATGCAACTAATGGCCCATTAGGAGCACTTTTCTCATTTACAATTTTAGGCATTTCAGGACGTTAGACTCCACTTGTGGAGCACCTACAACATAAAATTGAAATACAATCCATAAATTATCCAAATCAAGAAAAACGGTGCACCTGCCTCAAAATTTGTAAAAAGTAGTAGTACCCCATATCTTAGTAGATATTGCACATTTTGCTGTCTCCCTTTCACACACCACAGTGCAGATTGTTGCCTAGATACATTGCATTGCGTGAAAGGTTAGTAAATCTGCTCCCTTATCTGCAGATGAAGAGGTAGTCCTACATTAAAAATGTGGGTGATAAATACAACATTAATTGCTTCTGGTCAAAACAATCATAAACTAAAGATTATTACCAAATGTACCTTATATATTAGCCAAAAATCCACATAAGGGTTCCTCACAGGCACAAAACCATTAACTACTGCGTATTTTCACAGTAGTATACATCACTCAGGCAGTAGGAAATTGATATTCCAAGCCATGGTTTGCCTTGGAAGTTTGGGAGCACTCATATATGTATGTTTGTGGGTACTCTGATAAGACCCTTTTACACCCTGTAAATGCTAAAAGATTTACTGTTGCCAAGGCCAGGAGAAAAAGTGGAAGTTCTAGACTTGCTGGGGCAATAGGCGAACATATTTCTCCACAGGCACTGGCCTTTTGTGATGATCTCTGCTATGGAGAGCTATGCAAGGGAACAATAGCATTCTTTACAAAAAGTCACTTGACATTTCAGCATTCTCGGTGTACCTTTGGGTTTGTTTGTGAATGCAAAAAGTAGTACATCTACACAGCATGTACATATATTTCTGCGGGTGAAGATTCACACTTTTGTTTTGCATACCAAGGATCATAATGTGCAAGCAGTCTCAGGTCACAATACAAGTACTAAGAGATGATTAATAATCAGTCTCCCTACTTGAATATTTCTGGCAAAACTTCACTTTTAGGATTCCATGCATTATACTTCAGTGAAAAAACAGACCTGCAAGTGTACACTCTCCAGGAAGCACAGATAGTTTAATGATAGTACAATGTTAAACTTTCAAAAATTGCTTCAACTGGTTGTTGCAGAAATAAAAGCTATAAGTGATATGTTCATACCAGGTCACGAAAATCCACCTTTAATGCTCTTTTTTTATATTCATCTTTTTATTGAGTAGAATAAACACATTTACACACAAAGTTAGTCCTTTATTGTATCTTCAGCTTTTTGATTCATGTTTCTGCCGAAGTTTTAACACTGGATCCAGAGATTTCAATTCACTGATGAAAGTCAACTGTAACATTCAACACATTTGCACGAATACAAATGTCTCTTTAGCAGCTAATGCAGAGTTTTCAGTTTGGGATACCCGAAGAATAGAATGGACCGCCTGGAGGAGTCTCCATAAAATTAAAATGTCGTCTCCGAGGTGTAGGTAGTGGACAAAAAATGACCAGCTGAATCCATCTTAATGCAAATCAGATTGTAAACCTGTGCCAGACTATTCATAACTACCACTGAAGAATCATCTTTTCACTCCAATTGGCAGTCTGTTGGAATGTGGCAAAAATTAGATCCAGCCAATGATTTCTCACTTAACCAAATGCAAACATACTATACTTCTTTACCTCCTGTTTCCAAGTTACTTTGCCGAATATGATGGGCCTTAACCAAGATCATCGTGGTACACTGAGAAGACAGTATGCACATTGATTATTTGACAGAGGAAATTTAACAACTGCAGTATTAATGGTGGCTGTTTCACAGAAAGAAAACAGATTTCATTATGGTTTAACTGGCGGAAATACCTCTCACCCCAGAAGCAGAAAACCCTGCCTGTGAACCAACCCTAGCACTATGGAAATTGAGCTTATGAGAAAGTGGTGCTGTTCTGTATTGTATCATTTTTCTTCCTAGAATTTGCAATCAAAAGGTTCTTGATTGCTTCCCATGCTGACATACAATGTACTGCTAACTTAGGCTTATTTACTCTCACTGTAAAATACCGTATTTTGTTCTTGCCACTTCACACTGATTACATTTGATTTATTTACACACTATACCTGTGGAGACTAAAGATTTGAAGATTGGCATCAAACTTTTTCAAATGTTGCCCCTCAACAATTCAGACACATTTACCAATTCTCCAGATTCAGCAAAGAGTTGAGGACGTAGCTCTCTTCAACGGCCTTGAACCAAATTCGTAAATGTCCTTAATTTCCATGCTGCCGGGTAGCTTGAGGTCTTGTGGAACGATCTGCCTTACGAATTTCCCCAATACTTAAATAGCTGATACCAATCCGATCAATGAGGCCCACTTACATGCCAACTCTAACACTCCAGATGCATCATTTAGAGTTTAACACATGGACCGAAAGGTTCTGCAAACTGCTGTATTTTAAAAAGGTCCCAAACTGAAGCCTGTGTTGTCACTCCTTTTACACAAGGTCAAACATGGATCAAATTTGATGCTCTCCAGAAAGTGAAATTTTTTACCAAACTGATAAAGGAGAATTGCAGATGGGTCCTCATCACTCCTTCAGTTAACCTAGAGTGACATCATACAATATTCTTTACAATCTTGGCTCGTTCCTGTTATGATCTTCCTGCCTTATTTTTTGTGACAACATCAACATTCAAAATAATCGTAGGTCATTAAAGTGTAGCAGGATGGGGAAGGAATTTCTATATGGAATTCTTCGGTCACGGACACAAGGAAAATTCATCAGAAAAATGACCTCTTGAATAGTTAAGTCTAAAGGAGTTTCCTGAACTGGGTGAGGGACCGATTTAGATCTTGGCAGACGGGTTAGTCTGTCACAACGGTGACAGATATCATGTACACCGAAATATCACACTGGAGTAACCCATCAGCCAAAATCTAAATCAGGCCCAGAGTTTGGAACACTCTTGACCTGTACCTGGGAACAGAACCAGAGATTAGGACAATGCTCAGAGAGGGTTCACCATGTTTCTGCCAATTGAGGGAAGCTGAGTAATGAAAAGTAATGATGCCGGTCAAAGATTTCCTATTGGTTATGGAATGGGGATCAGCTTTTGTAAGGATGCTAGTCTTTGTTCCAGTAGGTTTTATGGAAAATTCAAAACCCCGTGAACTTTTTTCACTGCATTCTCTTATCTTTCCTAACTAACACTTGCAGGGTGCTAACTCCCCAAACCACTAGTTCCTTGTTTTCTTCTCACCAGGTTTTCCTTCCCATTAACCTACCTCATGTCAATTACATGATTTAGTCGTTATCAACAATATAATGTAATTTAAGAAAACCAATACCAGTGCACCTCTCAAAATATCAGCTTCAATTGTTAATGTATAATTAATGCTATTTGGATATTTTCATCAATAGGTTTTACACGTTAATAATGTCTTCTCTGTTTGCAAACTTCCAGAAACTATGCGTTAAATACATTTCTTCATCTTGTCATTCTTGTCTGTGCTTGCTTGACTGGTAGTGACAAACATCCACGGAGAAAGTGGTGATAAGTGTAACATGGTAGGAATGTAGAAGAGTAAAAAAAAAAAACATTGAATTAAAACGACAGCATTTTCTAAACCAAAATGGAGGCACGTTTGTTGAGTAATTATAAACAGCACTGCCAAAAAAGACATTAAAAAGAATGTAATGTTACTGCATTAAATGTAATCTTAATATTTTGCTGATCAGAGTGTTTATGAGAAACACAATTATGGTTTGAAACTAAGTGTGAAATAAGTACTTTACAGGATTCCATTTCTTGAGTGATGCATCATAGCTTGAACATCATTGATAGTCAAACATAATTAACCGGATAAAAATAAATATTGTGATCTGCATACACTAGATGAACCAAGTAAATGAACCATGTACGAAAAATATCATTTCATGAAATGATAATTGTACATGCTATTAGAGGGCTGGGGCGATAGGGGAGATGGGGTGCATTTGAAACTCAAAGCTAAAAAATAATGTAACAATAACTGCTAATTTGTGTTACTCTGTAACAATTTTGAATGCTCAAATAATTTATTTAAATTCATTTATGTACAATTTAACGAAGAGAAAAAGCTCAACAGAATTCAATGTAATGCCTGCATGCTCTGGCTCTATTTGGAGGTGTGAAGAAATCTGCTTGAAATGTGGTTTTAAAAATAGGGGAATGCTGGTGTTGTGCTTCGCTTTCCATCACCACATGGAAAGTTCTCCAAACCTAGAACAAAGGTAGAAAACAGCGTTAATCATATTTCCTTTTAATATGGTTTAAATCCTGCATATATAATAGTTGCAATTTTAAACTGCAGATCCAATATATGTAGCTCACTTTTTATTACAAAATGCTAGCTGGCTGAATTCGTTTTGCTTGCATTTTCTTCCGGCCGCCAGTCTGGCAACATTGGCATATACTGAGCTCTCCGCCATGACAATGATGTTTCCTCCACCTAAGAGGCATTCTCTGCAAATGTAGTTATAGTGGTGGATTTTGAAATGTTTGTCTACAAACTAGGGAAGTAGAGGGGTTCTACAGATGATTATGGGTGCTACATTTACAATTTAATGACAACAAAACATTTCCTGTGATAATGTTTCATAAAGTTAACTCTGCAGACACAGCAATAGATCAGTCACCCTTGACTGATCATTCACTACACCACCATTTATGTCAGTTAGAGCTGCACCGTGGAGGACCCGAATGCAGGGACATATGTGTCCTATTGGCTAGTGGGATGTCCTGACAGACGAAAAGGTTCAGCCACCAGAGGTGAAGAATCAATGTTGTCACCTTCCTCATGCACAGGCCCTACATTTCTTTTTGTTCTGCAATATACTTTTTTTGTAAACAGCATCACTTCTCTTATGGTCCGTCATACTGTAACTTAGACAAAGTTACTGGGTTTCATGACAAGATCTTGCCAGGTAAGCAAAGATCTTTTGAACTGAACTGAAATGTTTTGTTTTTTCTATCTCTGATGAAGCAAAACATATTTTTTTTAAACAAAGAGACAGATGAGTGTGGTTTTTATCAGCCTCTTTAGAGCAGTGCTTCCCAACTTTTTGACTCCTGTGTACTGAGTCACTACTGGAAGCCAGGGACCCCCAAGCAATTTGTACGATTTAAATTTCAAACATTAAAACAGTAATTTGCAAAAATACACAAACAAGTACACACCAAACAAATACTCAAATTACTACAGATTTTATTTTAAATTGAAAAAATATGCACAGAGGGGCTTTACCCCCACCCCCGAAAATGTGGGAACAAATAATGCATTCAACACCACATTTGTCATTATATATTCAATTGTTTTATCTTTTAAAGCATAGTAAATGATGACCTCACTGTGCACCAGTATACAACAGTCTTAGTTGGGGCTCTTCAATGATTCCCTCACTATCACCTTTCAACAGTGCCTCTCAGTGCCGGTTAGACCAGATTCGTGGAAGATCAACGCAAAGATCTGTGTTCCCCATGTTAAGAAAGTTCGAATGGGAGGCAGATCTTTTAGCTACACAGCAGCTAGACTTTGGAATGCACTTCATTTGGAGCTTAGACATATGAACACCTTGTCATACTTTAGGAAGGAATTGAAAACCAGATTGTTTCCTAGAGAGTAGACCGTGCCTTTCTCAGCTCTAACACTTGCTGCTCGGTGATCTAAGCACCAGGATACCCTTGGGGTAACAGTCGCGCTATATAAGTGCACCTTACCTTACATTACATTACATCTCATCTCATCTCATCTCTCGTTAGCCCCTCTGTCACATGTATTTCATTTGTTTTATAGCACCACTTATACCAGTGTAGGGTGTTGGAGCCTTTACATCACACACGTACAGAAACAATGAATCACAGGTGCATAAGACAAAGGGGACTAACAAGGTGTAGGATTCACATGTCATCCATACTGGTACGCAATGTTTAAGAGTGCTTGACCTGGAGAAGCACATACTCAGGATTCAGAACATAACAGTGGTTAGCGTTGACTTTAACAATAGGAATTTATTTCTACCCAATCAAACCTTTTTTTTTTTAGCAGCATCAGGCTATTGAAAGGCTGGGTAAAAACATAACTTACATACTTGAACCATGCAGCTTGTATGCAGCTCTTTGATGGCAGTTTATAGCTCACTGGCTAATTATGATTTTAACTTATGAACGGCACGGTAACAAAAGAATCTCTGTGACAAAAGCAGTAACTCACTGAGCTATGCACATAAAATACAGTTCTTTAAAATGCATGGTACACAATCTTTGCAGCATGCATTTTAACCATCTGCGCTACCTTAGATGAGTCAAAGCTGCCACTAGACTAAACTCCCATCTCTCTCCGGCAGGTATATTAATCACCGGAGTGATCCTGACCATTATTGTTGCCTGAAAAACTGCTGTTTAAACAAGGAACTTTGCAGTGCTTTTAAAACTGCTGCCTACGGCCCCCTGGGAATGTGTCATGGACCCCTGGGCATAAAAAACAATTTTTTTACAAAAATAACTGTGAATGCACAATATAAATAAATAAATGTGCAGATAATGACACATGAAAAAGCTTTTCAAAATCTTTCTCCAATGAAACATTATTACCTAAATACGGCTAACAGAGCAGCTCTCCATACAACAGCCCACTCCAATGGATGCAACATCATAGTTTACTCAACATATTGAATCTTATACAGGTACTTTTTTATTAGCCTAACTTCCCAAAGTATGAATTATCTACTTGTGGCAAAGCCCGCTTATAGGAAAAGGAGACTAGGGTGGAGTGGCTCGTGGTCAAGATAGAAGCAGCAACCCAAAGAATCACCCTCTACAATACCCATCTTAGAATATCACAAATGTTGTGACATGGAATCATTTTAGGGCAATGAAAGGAAAATGAAGATACGCTAATTGATAGATGGTGTGAGTCTAGTAGCATGACTACAGGAGACTACCGTAAAAAATGGGAGAGTGAAATCAACTAATCCATACAGGCAACAGTATAGTCAGAATGCTGCTGCACAGGCCTTTTTTTGGCTAAAATGTTTGTTTCCATGGCAGAAAAGTTAACTCATGGAAGGAGTTGCCAATATCTCGGCACCGAATCCCTCCTTCATAGATGCGAGAATCACACAACTGGAAAATCAAGCTACTCTCTTTAATACAAATGTGAGGATCTTAAGAAATATTTGAGGAGGATAAAAGAAAAGCAACCTTAAAAAGGTACTGAAGGTAGAGGAACTAAAAAAGAGTTTTTAAACAGTATTGACTGTTGTTTCAGACTAAGACAAGGAAACACTCATGTGAGTTGAAAGAACTTATATCGACGGATACCAAGGCAAAATGAAGTACAGTGTCTGTGGAACTTAATATCAAAGATGTTAGCTGAATGAATACTTTTGTAAAGTGGCTTTAAACCAACAAAAATTATTCTAGCCAAAATGAAAGATCTAGTTCTGTCTGAACCGGGTAAAGTCTAAACTATGGAAGTAAAAATGAAACCGGTAATCATGCAGGAGACTAAACATTAATTGAAATACTTTGGTCTGGGTTTCATGCCAGAGGTAGTGGTATCAATACTGAATAAGAAGGACCTGCACTGTGGTTAGATGGGAGACAAGAGGGCCCATGAAGCAGAATCCAAATGCAAAGAGGGGATGCACAATAGAGAGAGCAATATGATGACTAAATTAGACTTAAAGATGGTACAAGAGAAAAAAAGAGACTTGAGATAAAATGTCAATGGAAGTGCAAAGTCACTATTAATACCCTGTTATAGACAATAGGTCAATAGGTCAGATTAAAAACTGAAAAATAATGTAATCTGTTTCATTAGCTATAAAGGAGAAGTGTGGCTCAGGGGTTAGAGGCAGCAGACCCGGAAGCTAAGATCGGTCCTGGACCAGGGTTCAATTCCCGCCTCGGCGGGTCTTGGGCTAAAAATTCCACGGACTCGATAATTCTCGCCACGGTGCCTCCTCGACTCACGGGTTCACACTCTGCGACTCTGGGCAATAGCTTGCTTAATCTCCACAACGGCCCATCGCGGCGGGATGCCTGACTTTCACCTTGTGGATACCCTGCTATCTCACAGGGGAATACCAGGAAGGGTTCCCTAAGCAAGCGCCGGGAAACCCACTGCGGGTAGCTGTGCGCTATATAAGCTCAACTACATTTACATTTACATTTAAAAGAAATAACACGGTTAACACTAATGACTAGAGAATGATAATTTTAAGTTCAAAAAGATTTTTATTTAGGCAGAGAAGTAGGCATAAAAATAAATAAAAGGAGAGGAGAAGAGGGGGAAATGTTATGGGGGTAAGAACTGGGCGGGTAAGCTCCTTGCTAATTATTTAGAGAATGATAATTATATGTCAATATCAAGAAATATATGTTATGTATGGTGATGGATAACTCACCGCATATTACTTGGATAGGAGGCGCAGGCGGTTCATTCATGGATTGAAACCTAAAGGTTACAGTCAGTGTAATCAGGTGAAGAGTGGAAAGGGACAAAACTTTAAATAGTCTGAAAAAGGAGGAACTTTGCATTCTCAAAAAGTGAAGTGATAAGGCTGTAGTGGCACTGAGAAAGAGAAAATGATCTCCAATATTTGCTTTGTAACAGTGGTAGACTGAAGGAAGAAGTGGATGACCAGGTACAAAGCCACTTAAATATAATTAAAGTTTCCTTTAACAATGTACCCATGTAGGATTCCCATTAACACAAAAATACGCAAAAGGAAAACCAGCTGCTAGATTCAACTCTTGAACAAGCTTATTTTCAAGGGTGGAGCTTTTCAGTTTCCTGAATCTAAATTTAATGTTATATGCCTAAATGAAGATGCACATAGTGACCAAAAACCAGGTATTGACAAGATTTTTACTGATTGAGCAGCAGTATCTATTTGCATTGACATCATTAGTTGGTCCAGTATCAGTGGCGACGCACAAAAACTTCACATTTTTCGCCACCTATCAGCTAAGCAACTAATAAGTCTGTTTATTCTGGCAAACTCAAGGACAGTCCATTTGTAGGAACACTTTACTCAATCTATTCTCCCAATTCAAAACACAAGGATGTTTTGTACACAGCAGTTGGCAACAACCTGTTCTACATAGGTACTTTAACTACAGAGCTGGAAGCGCAGCTCAATAAGTCACCAGCAACATCAGCATGGAACAAGAGATGACAAAGAGTAATTGATAGCCTTGGGTCACCTTTAGGTTTTTTGACTGCATCAAACCCTTTTCTTTTTCCTATTTACATAAGACCTACTCACAGGTGTAAACATATTAATTAGCTCGTTAGTGCTAAAGGCAGTCACAAAGGATACAGTTGGCTGGATAATAATCTCTAACATTGCACAAGAAATTATCAATCTTTCAGTCAGGCACCATGAGGGAAGCCTATGCCTGGAAACTGACAGCACATCACTTTGCTTTCTGTGATAGAATCAAACTTAAATATGTTGATAGATGGCCTGATTTAGCATTTGACACTTGTAATAAGGCAGATATGAGATCCATTGTGTTAAGATAGAGTACCAATCTGACAAAGTCTAACTCTGGCACAGAGTCTCAAAAGCATGAACAGGGTGATTTTCAGACACTCTGTATTGTTATTGAGTATATAGCCAGGTAAAAATATTACTCAAGAAAGTAATCCCAAATAATTTACAGAGTCTGAACAAAAACATAATAAGAAAGGTATAAAAAATAGGTTACAACTCTAAATATCAACAGCAAAAATATTGTAGTACCTGAATAGTGTCAACAATATCGAGGACAAAAATGCTGAGTAGCTAAGTATAAATGTACTATTCTTAACTTCACATGTGTGTACCTTGAAGATATATATTTATGAGGCGCCCCACATTTAGTTTGCATAATCCCGGGGAGGTGGCGGACTGTGGGGGGCCCCTGTGGGCACCGGCTATTTAATTTTGGCTTTGCCCCTGGGACCTGGCCCACCCAGGGGCTCAGTAAAAAATGTTTTTATTTTCTCAGCAGGATTCACACACCCAGTATGAATTCTGCCGATTTTATATATTTTGTAATGCTTTTTTTGGCCTTGGGGGTCCCTGTGGGAGGTAAAATGCAGTGCAAAAAAACATATATTCGAAGAGTGGATTAAAATTTAGCAATGAGAGAACAGGGCTGTTAACTACCATGAGAGCCATTTGTTGAAAGCTGTCTTTTTGCACTGTTTTTAGATTTGAGCACTGAGAGATATCATTAAATAGTTTTTCTCTAATTGCTCAATTTTAATTCACTCTTTGAATATATGTTTTTTTGCACTGCATTTTTTTCCTGTCACACTTAACAACTGTGCACATCTGTAGGTCAGTTAGGTACTCCTGACATTTTTAGGACATAATCAATAGGTCCTCATTTTTTACATCCACGAGTCATCTCCCCCTGCTCTTGTTAGGGGAGTAGCCCTTAGAGTCACTACAGTGACACTAGGAGGAGACCCAGATGATTATAAAGCATGGTACCATTGGTGACTGATGGGAATCCGTCCTTGTGATTAGGTCTTCCAATTGCTCTAAGGACAAGTACATGGTTCCCTTTGGTAGTGAGGTGGTTTTTGTTCTTTCAGATTCTCTTGATTGATTTGTGTAGACCCGTGGATAGGTTTGTGTAGTATCTGTTTCATATGGGGAGTATATCTACGCAAGGTCTTTAAATATTCCCTGAGACCCTTTTCTAACTGTTGTTTTGTTTAACAAACATGCACACCAGTTCATGATGGTGTCTGGTGTTAGGAAATAAGACAAGACCATCAATGATTGCAAGGATGCTTCGGAGAGTTTGTAAAGAAGAGAACATTATTGTTATTCTTCTTATCATTATTATTACTATTGCCATCATTATTAATGTTATTAGCATTTTTATAATTTAACATTGTCCACCAAGTTTGTGTGCCTAAGACGGAGCAAAAGACCAGATAGGCCTCATAGATTCGGTGGTTACAGATACAATTGCTATCTTTTTAAAGTGTTTCAAAAGTATAAGTAGCTAGAAAGGGTTGTTAGCTATGTTCTGAGTCTGTAAACATTGTAAAGTTAAAAAAAACAATGATCAAGTATAACTTATTATAAAATGTAAATATCATGAAATATATATTTTTATCACACGTTTTACTGCACAATAATATAACAGCAACATTAAAACATTCGTCATTTCATAATGTCTTAAAAATATATTTCAATTAAAGATTATAAACAATTTGGAATTAATTATTTCGGATCAGATAAAATAATAGTCAATTTACTAAGAAGAAAACATATATATTGATACGTATATAATTTTAAAAATTCACTTTTTTCACATAAAGCATAAATAAAAACATAAAACAATTTCCATTATATATTTTTAAAGAAGCAAATAAAGATATCACATACAATTACAATAAACTTTGGTCTGTATAACATTTAGTCAAAAATTATTTTCAATCATTTCAAACATCAATTTTTTAGATGATACACATTGTAAATTAAACACAATATATATATATTTTAAATATTGTGCTATCATTTCATATATAAAAAGGGGTCAATTGTATTTGTAGTTGTTTCTAGTTTAATTTCTGCTCCATTTCACAAACAATTTTGAAAAATCTTTTTTTCCATTTCTTCTTGTAGTGGGCATCGAGAACAATGGCAACAGGATCCCTTCTTCGGTTAATGTAAGACCACATTAAAATGTAAATGATATCTATCAGAAAGGTTAGATGGCTGTATTTATCACACACTACATTCTAATATCATAAGGTTTTATAGACTATCTTACTGTGAATATTTCATATATTTTACACTGCCTATGGCTGTGTAAAATAAGCTTTGTAAATATTACATCAGTGGGAAAACTGGCCTGGAGAGATTTAAGAGTGCCGGGCATTTGACTTTTACCCCTTTTTCTTTGTTGATTAAATCATAATGTTTAATAACTTCTAGAACAGGGACAAAAGCTAGGGCTGATAATTTTTTTTAATCTGAAATCACCGTTTATGGAATATTCCATGCGAACGGTGGATTTTCGAAGATTGCACCTGACTGGTTAAAGTGAAAATAGCACCATTGAATTTGGATGTCTTTGCATATTTTTGTGATTGTATTGCTTATGGCGTTTGCTCTATAATTATTTTTTGGGGGAGTACATTAAACGTTTGGTGGTTATTATATAACAGTTGATGTTATATATTGCTTTATTTGTTAGGGAGTAGTTAAAAAAAATTTAATATTGGTATTTTAGTACTTATGTACTGTGCATATTTGGTCAAAGGGTGGGAAGCAAGATTTAGCAGTGCCATCCTTTTAACAAGTGGATGATTATTCTAGAGTGAGATTACTGGCTGTAGTCAATATATTTTTTATCAGTGTGTAGGCTGTTCTGTAAAATAAACACTTTTTTGGTGTGTGCAATGGGGTATATTTATGTGTGAGTTTTATATAGCCCGTACTTGACCCGAAGGTATCAGAGTGCTTTCTAAAGTAAGCACAGCAATAGTAACATATGGGCGCTTAGAAATATACATAGTGATAGTAAAAATAAGCACAATGATAATAACATGGGGTCATGGGGTATATAGGGGTACACACATTATATATATATATATATATATATAGATAGATATATATATAGCAGTGATAAAATGGACGATATATAAATATATATAATAATGGTAAAGATAAGCACAACAATAATAACGCGAGGTAAAAATAAGCACAAAAATAATAACTAGAGGTACATAAAAATATAAATAGTAGTGGTAAACATGCAAACAGTGTACGCTGGGAAAAAGGAACAGGATATCAGCACATACCAGAGTTACATAAAATGCTAATACAAATGCACAGCAACAATTGTCTAGAAGGAGAGTCCAAAGGACAGTAGGATACATGAGAGTAGAAAGTCCTGAGATAGATATGAAAAGGGAGTAGCCAGGTTGAGGAAGAGTAGATGCATCGATTAGCCTGGGGCACTGAAGGCACATGGCATTTAGCGCTGGAGTTAATGGCAGCTTAGTGCTTTACGAAGTAGAAATGAAATCAGTAACACGAGGTACAGAGACAGAAAATAAAAATATATAGCACTCCAGCGACAGTGGGAGTATATAAGCAGAATAGCAGTAGTACCTGATTTATATAAGTGTCAAAATAGCTGTACAAATTGATAGTAAAACAAAGAGCAGTATGATCAGCAGTGTACATAAATGTAATGAGGTAGTTAAGGAGGGAGGGTGGAGAGTAGGAGGACTAGTGCAGAGTGGGAGGTCTAGTGGCACATTTATCCCCCAGGAAGCGATGCGTAGAATAACGAGGGGGGTGAAGTGAAGCATAGTTTCAAGACTTGGGCAAGTTACAGCCTTCAAAATCTAGGGCGTGGTGAACCAGGGAGTGCAAGCGAGGCCAAGTCTTCAGTAAGAAAGGAATTTATTGGATAGGATTTTTTTTTGCTTCTTTCGTGAAGAGGGATGTGGAGGGGTTACAACTGATCTCGGTGGGGAGAGAGTGCAAGATATTAGGGACCACTCCGGAGAAGGAACGGTAGTAGGTTTTCTTTTTCTTGAATTTTTGTGGCTTGAGCAGTAAGGAGCTCATGCTTCTGGAAGATCTGTTCCCACCTGAAAGGGTCAGTTTCTGGTCCAGGTAAGATGGGGTGTTGTGGTGCAACGTTTTGAGTCATGCAAGCAATTTTGAGATGCATCCTGGCCTCATGAGACAGCCAATTTAGCACACGTAGGTCACATATTAATGATTGCATATGTTTTGGTGCTATTGTTGCAAGTGTCTCTTCTCTCCTTTGCCTTTGTATTGTTTGTTTCAGATTAGGCAATGTTGCTATCTGCCAATTGCTTGGGGATGTCTTCGGTGGGTGTATTCTTTAACAATACTGCACTGGAGGCAGTTGACGAGTCTTTAAAGCCTTGAATGATATTGTGCATTTCAATCTTTTATGTGGAGTGTGGTTATGGTCTCTAATACTATTTTATCACCATCTAGAGTAATATGTGTTGCATTTACACTGATTTGTGGTGTTCTTCATTCTTTTGGTCACATTTACTGAGTTTTGGCACAACCCAGCACAGCAACTTAAAATGCTGTGCTGCACTGCATTAAAGGATGAGAGAAGAACAGTGCCCCCCCCCCCCCAGTGGTGATGCACTCTAGGGTGCCTTGTGCCAATGGAAACACCCCTGCACCATAGTGAAATGGTTTCTGTGTTCTGAGAAGAACAGGTTTTGTACTGGAAGAGGGGCTTCCAGTACTTCATGTATCTACAGCTAGATATAGACATACGTGCCTCCACCCCCTCAAGAGAAGGCGTGGAGACTCCTATGACTAGACTAATGATCAAAAAGGTACTAATGGACGCCCTTCGTTTGTATCTAACTGCTGTTGCTGCCATTTACAAGGTCCAGGGACTAAAGACCTACGCCTCTCGGTACCAGCTTCGCGGGTCCCGCTTCGTTTTGCCTCCTTGACCCTCTGGCTCCAGTTGTCTCTGTGGGGTGTGCTTCTGGCTGCAGGGCTGCGAGCGAGGAACCGGGACTCACTTTCCCAGGAGTCCCGGTGTTCCAGTGGCCGAGTCACCTGGCCCCGCTCTCCCTGACCGCCCCGCCCCACCTCCACTCATTTATAAGGATCAGGACTGTGTTGCTGCGTGGGACGCCCTTCGTTTGTATCTAACTGCTGTTGCTGCCATTTACAAGGTCCAGGGACTAAAGACCTATGCCTCGCGGTACCCGCTTCGCGGGTCCCGCTTCGTTTTGCCTCCTTGACCCTCTGGCTCCAGTTGTCTCTGTGGGGTGTGCTTCTGGCTGCAGGGCTGCGAGCGAGGAACCGGGACTCGCTTTCCCAGGAGTCCCGGTGTTCCAGTGGCCGAGTCACCTGGCCCCGCTCTCCCTGATCGCCCCGCCCCACCTCCACTCTGACATTGTCACGTCCTTACCCTATAAGTATTAGAGTCCAACGCTGCGCGGGAGCGCCCGGGGCTAAGCCCGGGCAAAGGGCGGGCCCTCTGTGGCCCTCCGAGGCCTGTAGAGTCTGGTCTGGGCCACAGCTCCTGGTTTGTTTTTTGATTGATTATTAACGGATCGTAACTTTGGACCTAGCAAGTGTGACTATTTCTATTTATTATATTGTTGTCCTTTGCCCACAGGGATGTGCACTCGGGAAACCCGAAGTAAGGCTGCAGCTAGTGCCGCTAAACTAACGGGCACACTGGACAATTTCATTGTGCGCACCAACACCTTAATCGATGAGGGAATTGCCCTCATGGAAAGAAGAGTGTCTAGGGACCTCGAAGCTGCTAGGAGATCATCTTTAGGCCCTTTAGCCCATGTACCCTCACCAAGCAGTTCCCAATGTGTTCGCCTCCTAGACCCTTCCCAACCCATTTCTGGAAACCCATTCGTGTCTACCAGCCAAACTGCATTTGAGGATCAGACCCCTTTACTATCCCCCCAAGTTGCCCCTTTGACCTCCCTAGTAGTACCCCCAAACATCACAAATGAACATGTTGGACTAATAGAACTTAGAGGCCTTAGGAAGGGTGCTATTCCCAAATCCTCCCATATTTCCGATCAGGTTAACACTGTCTTATTGTTCACAACGGATGAGGGGGGAACTCTTAGAGATCCAAGTGGTTTGCCCCGTGGGTTAGAGGCAGAGAAGGATATAGTGGGCACCTCAGCAATTAGTGAAGACAAAGCTGAGGAGCGTCGTGTTTCTCACCCCCTACCTCTGGGCATCCCCGATGATACAGCCTCAACCCAAAGTCTGGAAAATGTCCTTGAGGATTGTACTCAGGTTGAACATTCTGTCGGGGAGGAAGACGAGAAAGGCATTTTTATGAGCTCTATAGCCGCACTGATTACTTCCCTCTTGTCCCCCTTGGAAACTAGACTAAAAGGCATTGAAGACAACCTGAAAGCCTTAAATCTAAAATTAAAAGCTATACCAAAACCCTCTGCTAAAAAGACTAATTGAGGGCAAGCTTCGGTTGGTGATACACCATCTATGTCCAACCCACAAGTTGTAGAGAACACCCCTGCCCATAATGTGCGCTCTGCTAAAACTCCCTCTACCGAGACTATTAAAAATAGCTGTAACATTTTGCCCTCCACGACAAACAGTTTACTTTCGAAAGTGAATGGTTCCATCATTGTTGCCCCTAAACCTCCCAATACAACTAATCCCAAACAACCCTCAGCCCCTCCAGTAAGTATTAAATCACGCCGGAATATTAATCTACCCCCTGATGCTCACCCTTATGTAATTGTACTAACAGGTGTACCAGAGCTCCCTCCTTCATCATCTGAACCATTTTGGGCTCTTAAAAACAAAGTATGTTACTGGCTTGATAGAAACTATCCACTACCGCCAAATACTCGCAGTAACATGCTTATGTTAGAGAGAGCACCTTGGGTGGGCGAGAAGCCCAAAAATATTCAGGGTGATTGTATTGTTGTGACATTTGAGGACCCGTGCACAGTGGAGTACATCTGTGCCGGATCCCCATGTGACATCAGTTCTCCTATTCAAGTCAAATCACTCTCCCATTTTTATATGCTTCCAGATCAACGCAGTAATAGATGGAGTTGGTTAAGAGCTCCAAACAATTCAAGAAGGGGGTTGAGAGAAGAATCCTTCCGTGATCACAAAGCTAACTATTGGGATGGGGGGGAAGATAGAGGATGGAGTACAGTGCGAAGGAGAGCAGGCAGATACCCACAGGGGGTTACCCAGTTACAGGGAGATTGGTCTGGCCAGCAACATTACCCCCCTCCTCCTCCCTGTTTCAATCGCTTCAGTAGTCTAGAGGCAGTAGATTGACATCTAGCCCACATTCCTGGTCACAAGGTCCCATCTGAGAATGTTGGGTTATCACAGATAATCCCCACAGGTGGAGAAAATATAGAGGAGTTTGTGAACAACATGCCCACTAGAACGATAGAACCTGCCTGCACCCCCCCGCCCTCAATTCCCGTAACAGCCACTGTCTCTCCTTCCATCAATATTATTTCTTGGAATATAGCGGGACTAAGGAAAAACCTTGAAATTCCAGAATGGAATGATTTTGTTGATAAGTTCCATATTTGTATGTTTCAGGAAACATGGTGTATGACCCCTCAATATAAAAATGGGTACTCCTCTTACTTTGTCCCAGCGGTTTCTATAGGAAAAGGGCGCCCCTCTGGTGGCTTGCTTATCTGGGTGAAGGTGAACTTGAATTATTCTGTTACCTTACATAACATACCATCAAGTGATATCTTACATATTTCCCTGAAAAGTCCTAATGGGAATTGTGTTCACCTGTTTTGTGTATATGCAAGAGGGACCCCGGGCGGTTCAATCTCTCCAACGATTGAGCTTTTAGATGTTAAATTGACTGAGCTTCCACCTAGGTCTAAAGTTTTGCTGGGGGGTGATTTTAACTGTACATTTGAACCTTTAGATGATGAGGATGTTATGGGTTCAAATTCTGAAGACTCGAGACAGGCCATTCCACTTTTAACGTTGGCCCCTATTAAAAAGTGGACTCCAAGAGCAATACAGTTGAATGCATTATCCCTGGACCACAACTTACGGGAATTAAACGGTCGGACTACTTCTGATCGTGAAGGAGCAATGACCTTTAATAGGATAAGTTGCCCATCACGTATTGATTATATCTTTTTAGATGTACACTCTTGGGCTAGTCTAAAAGACATGGAAGTCAAACAATCCTTCGATAGTGACCATAATCCTCTCTGCATGGAAATCAGCTGGGGTCACGGGCTTACCAACAAAGGTGGCCCTGAGATGGCTACAAAGGATGTCCAACCATCTAATTGTAATCGGAAACTGAGGTGGGACGTGGTAAAACTTGAAGAGGGGAAAATTGATAATATTAGGGAACTAGTCAAAACAGAAATTTCCAGCCTTGCAGAGGTGGTAAGAGGAGAGATTCCCCTTATGGGCCAAAAACTACTGGGCCAGTACCAAACCTTTACTGAGAAAATAGGAGCAAACTTCCTTAAAACCCCCCAAAGAAAATCTGCAGTGGCCAATGGATTGCCTAAAGAGAATCCGTGGTTTACTGCTGAGTGTAGAGCCAAGAGAAAAGCCATTGGCCTAGCAATAAAACTAAAGGATCCACTGACAGTAAAATTAGCAAGGAAAGATTATCGTGGCTCCATTGCTTTGGCAAAAAAAAAACTGGGAGGAAGAGCATTGGCAACAGCTCAAAACGGCTGCTAGCGGTAAAAATTCAATTATATTTTGGAAATTGATCAACAAGCTAGACAGGAGGGCCGGTGACACCATTTTAAATCATATCACCGACCAGCAATGGCATGCCCATTTTTTAAAATTATATTGTAATGTTGCCGATCAAACACCTATCCCTCCTTCGTTAGAGATTAGTAAAACTGTCTCTGGCCAGGAAATGATGGCTAATGGAATAATATTTTCCGAGCTAGAAGTTAAGGCTGCGATCTTAAAGATACTACCAGGAAAAGCGGCCGGTCCAGATGGCCTGCCGGGAGATCTTTTATTACATGACCCCCCAATCTGGGCTAACTATATAGCTACTTTAATGGCTCTTATTCAGTTAGGCCACCCTGTCCCTGAATCATGGAAAGGGGCAGAGGTGATTACAATTTTCAAAAAAGGAGACAGAGAGGACCCTGCCAACTACAGACCAATTAGTCTGATTGACACCATCCAAAAGGTAGTTGGCAGGGTCATCATAAACCGAGTGGAGACCTGGTTAATGGACAATGACATTCTTACGCATTTCCAGGCTGGTTTTAGGCGGAATGTTGGTGCTATGGACCAAGTTTTCCGGTTCTGTGCCGTATATTGGAAGTCAGTATCGATCACTAAGGGTTGCTTGTATCTGGCTTTCATTGATTTGAAAACGGCATTCGATGTTATCCCTCGTGCCAAGCTATGGGAGATTTTGCAAGCTATGGGGTTCCCATGCCTACTTCTCCAATTAGTTATTAAAATGCATGAGAACACCTATGCGAGAATACGCTGGGGAAGGCAGGGTCAACTGACAGAGAGGGTACCAGTCAGCAGGGGGGTACGGCAGGGATGCGTGATGGCGCCAACATTATTCTCCCTCTTCATAAATGGGGTGGTGGACCATTTGAGGGAGGTTCCGGCAGATGCCCCCGTCCTTGCCGGGGAGAAAACTCCGACACTCCTCTTTGCCGACGATACCCTCTTGATGTCTAAAACCCCCATGGGTCTACAAACGCTCCTTGACCGTTTTTCCCTATTTTGTGATGACCGTGGGTTAACAGTTAACACCCTGAAGACAAAATTAATGGTTTTAACCCCCAACAGAAAGATCAGGAAGGTTTATGTTACCTTGCGTGGATCACCCTTAGAGGTTGTGAATGAATTTGACTAACTCGGGGTGAGACTGTCTAACCGTATGACCTGGGATTCTCATATTTCCAAGATGGTACTGAATCTAAAAAGGGTGTCCGGTGCAATAATAAAGAACCAGCGACTCTCCATAAGTAGACCGGTAGCCCCTGCTTTAATAGTTTATGAGGGGAAGGCTTTATCTTCGGCAGTTTATGGCGCCAAATTATGGGGGGCAGAAAACACTAGGCCACTAGTAACTGCTGAAAATAAGTTTATTAGAGACTTAGTCTCACTCCCGATTTCTTCCCCCTTGTTACCCCTATTTTTTGATATGGGGAAAAAATCTATCGCGGATAAAGTTCGGCTAAGGCCATTGTTATTTTGGGTGCGCCTTAGAAGAACCGAGGAACTAATGGGGTATGCTCGAGTGTTGGATGAGCTAATAACTCTTAACGTTTCTAATCAAATAAAATGGCTTAACAACCTTAAGAAACTAGTAGTGTCATTAGGTCTCGGGGAGTCTTGGGTGTCACAAGATCCTCCCCCCAAAAGAAATTGTAAAGAAATTGTATTGGGACTGGGTTGAGACCAAGATTAATAATAGCTCAAACTTGGGTACCCTAACAATGAACTTCCTTGTTCATAAACCATCCATGAAGTTGGAACCGTTCTTGGATTTTATCCAAGTAGCCAGTCATAGAACTCTATTCCTGAAATTAAGGTACGGCACCCTGCCTCTTAATGGTTTTTTGGGAAGATGGAAATCTAAGGGGGGAACTGAATTAAAATGTCCAGGTTGTCATTGTCCCGAGGAAACCCTTCCCCATTTTCATACAAAGCTATGTGCCTGGTTTTTGGGGCACTGCATGGTCAAGGACCAATACCATTGCAAAATCTTTTTTCGTGGTATCAGGCTGCCAGACCTCTGAGATCCGCCTCAGCGTTCCTAGTGAAAGTCCCTAGAATAAACAGAGTGAGAATGGGCGGCCGCGCCTTTAGTTTCACGGCCGCCACAATGTGGAACACTCTACCTCTAAAACTGAGGAGCAGTCAAAATTTGTTTTTATTTAAAAAGGACCTTAAAACCTTTCTTTTCCCTAGAGCAGAATAATTTGTAGAATTGATGGTGGAATTGATCTCAGCGCCAGGATACCCGCTGGGTGACAGCTGCGCTTAACAAGCATTAAAATACATACATACATACATACATATTTGCCTGTCCAACATATAAATTTGTTAGAGCTAAATGGCTGAAACCTGTATGTAGGGAGTTGGGTGTAAAAGATCATATATCAGCCCTACGTATTATTACAACCAACACGGTTTCTATGTACATTGTTTGTGGGGTGGCCAAATATTTGGGGGGTGCCTGGTTATTACGCTCCAGACTGTTGGATAATGTGTAATCATGGGGATAGGGTGAAGACACTGTTTTAAATACTGTTTTACTTGGTTTTATGAGATATAATTGTAGTACTATGGATTATTTGTTTTTATATGTTTGCATGTTTTGTACTTTTATGATGTATTTCCATCGAATAAAGTATTACAGAGAGAATACTAATGGTGACTTTCTGTTTGTGGAAATCTCTGCCACTGGCGCAGAGATCTCCCTATTCAAAGTAATAGGGCTCTCAGACCACCGTCTTCTTAAGAAAATGTGTTTTAAATTAAAAAATAAAAGAAATAATACTTATTTTTAATTTTAAAATATTAAAATATATTAGATTAACATCTATTCGCCTAGGACTACCACAGTAACAAGAGATAACAGACCTGCAATAAAACTTACAATATGAACACATTTTAAATTAATTAAATGTTTCTTTTATTCTTTAAGTGAAATAAGTTAAATATAACATTTTCCTCCCCCACCTGTTACATCATTTGTGTTGAATGTATCACAATCTTGGATTCAAGTTATAAGCTATTCAATGTGTAATTTGTTGTTGAAATAAAAAAAATCACTCCCCATATATTTTATTTAGGTGTTACTCTCTGTATTAAAAAATCACAGATTTTTATATTTTACAATATTTTATAATAAAAATAAAATGAATGTAAATATTTTTTAATGTAAAAAAAATGTAATTTAACTTATTTTATAGGCTTTCCTATGTGTTGTTGTTATTGCCTGCTTCCAATCAATTCTATGGGAGTGTGTTGCAGTACTAGTTGTTTGCCATATATGATGGCTGGCTTATTCCAAGGCAAGGCAGGAGGATATTTGAGCCTGTTTTGTCAGTAGTATTACAGTAGTAGATTTAAATGTATATTTTGCAAATTACAATTGTTTTACTCTTATGTGCATCTGTGTTTTGTGTCACCTTGCCCTTCATTGAACCCCTCATTCAATTTGCCTTAACCTCATCCATTTAGAACTATGTATTTCCAATTTTCCAACCACTCCCCCCTAGTCCGTCTCACATTTGTTATGACTCAGTTGCCGGGATCTCAGTACAGTAAAGATTTGCAAATAATTTATCATTTTTCCAAAAAAGGTCTACATTGTCATTTAAAGTACTAGCACATTGAGGAACTGAAAGATAAAATGCCAAACTTTTGGCTAGGAATGTACAAAAATCTGGATGGTAATATGGACTTTAAGAATATATATCCAGGCTCTCGACTGGTGCTTCCTTTCAAATACTCTGGATTAAAATCCTTGAATTAGCATCCCATTCATACCTCTACCCTGTCCATCTTATATGTATTTACAATGTTGATGTACATTTTGTTACCCACACATGTACTGGGTTCCCTCATCTCACTTTCATTGACCTTTGATTCCCAAGTGTGACACAGGATTAGCAATATGACTGTGACTTATGATCATTACTAAAAGAACTGTGAGTTTACCTGATGTAAATAATCTTGATATATACAGATTTCATATACACCAAAATTTGTAGGTAAAGAGATACTATGGGGCCGATTATGATATTGAAAGGACCGCAACCGACCGAACAACTGTCAGTTGCAGTCCTTCCGACATCTGCTCCTGCGGTCCGCTTGCCACATTACGATGTGGTGGGCAGAGGCATTGGGAGGAGGGGCCATAAGACACCATAATAAACTAATGATGACAGAGCCACCCTCTGCTCCAAAGTCGGGATTATGATGGCATTTACCGACAGCCTTTCCTTGTCGGCTGTTCCGACATGGAAAGGCTGTCAGAAAATTGCTTTTGGGACCCCTAGCAGGTACCCCTTCCCTCCTGGCCCGTCGCAATGGGGCCTGGGGGGGGGCACCTAAACATTCCTACCCTGTATGGCAGGCACCGTGAGGTTGCCACACGGTGTAGGTAATGTTTCCAAATATCCATTTTGCTATGGCAGAATGTACTGCGGTCCTTTTCCGCCCACCGCACAAGCTGCTATAGCATTATGGATGTTGTTGCATCCAAATTGAGAGGTTGGAACCGCTGACCAAAGGTCGGGCAATATTGTAATGAGGCCTATATTTGTTTTTGTAATCTCATTCCCCAGTCTATATTTTAATTTCCTTAGAAAAAAATCCATTGTCATATAAAGCTTTTACCTTATATCCCAGTTAGAAATGCTCAACAAATTTTTGGGTGGAGTTGTGGAACTTTTGATATGACAAAGAAAATTCTATATCTTACCGGGTTCTGGGTAGATTTTCTGTGCTTTCCCTCCACCAAACATCAGATAGCGTTGTCTCTGGATTGGACCTTTTACCGTATCTGTAGTGTGAAAGAACAAATGTACATGCAAAGTTCAAAATGTTTGCCAAACTTAAAAGTATTCATTGGGTGACCCTGAAAACACCCAATTACATCTTAATAATACAAATATCTCCAAGCTTTATGTTTTATTAACTCCAGCATGTGTTTACACTTTTACTAAACATATGTAATCAGCATGGAGAGGCATTTAATTCATTGTATAAGCTAGGACTAATATATCAGATGTTTTTTTCTCGTCATTAATGAGCAACATAAAACATGACTCACATTAGAATGTTAAACAATTTTAAGTAATAGGAGACATCTAAACCAAATGATTTACAAGCGTGGAAACTAGCAAATTATAGAAGGAAGAGCGAATTGGATTGCGATTACATAGCAAAACACAGATATTCAATGCCATTAAAAAGATATTTGTGTAGCTTTATAATGTCTATATTTGTTCATGAAGTTCTAGTAAGAGCAATATTTGTATGGTTTTATTGTCCAACTATAATAGTGGTAGTATTAGCTGGTTTCAATACTGTTTAATTCATTTATATGATTATAATCTAAGTATGGATTGTTATTAGTGCATCTTTATGCATGAATTTACGGAGCGCTATATGAAATATGCAAGGCTGTATCAGAGGTGAGATGTCTTCACATATAATTTATAGAAATAAGCTGAAGAACTCTGAATTAAATAACTTTGTAAGAAAAGAAAAAAGGAGTATATTGGAACACTCCTAAAAGCAAGCAAAAAAATGGTACATTGTTCATATAATTATTCATTATTGACATTTAGTTGCTGTATTGCTGTTGAACATAGATTTCAAATTATTTTGTAGCATCATCTGTGAGTAAGGACCGAGATGTTGATCATGTCACATTTAGAAAAGTCCTCTAAGCCAGATGTGTGGTTATGCCAGCAGTGAGATGCCAGCGCCTACTCCACAGAAGTCATTCCCGTCAACAATACTTTAGAGCATACAAATTGTGACGCAGAACGCCAGCAAAGGAAGATCACGTGGGTGATGTCAGGGAGGTTGCAGGGTATCGGAGTGCCATACAACATATCCACAATGCGGTCAAAACTCATAGGAAAGTTCCCCACTGTATGTTTGGTCATCCAACCCACCGCCAAGCCAGCCATTGATCACAATCAATTGAGAGGCCTGATAGGAGCGGAGGGCCACCATCCGCAGCACACCATCATATGGAGATTGTCGACCGTTGGGAAACGCTACATGGGAGCAACCGCCTGACCAAAGAAAGGAGCAATGGTTGGAATTAAGCGCACAAAACCAGCTTGGGGGTATTGGTAGTGGGAAATGTTGAAATATGTAGAGGAAGCAGGGGAGAATCATCATTTTGAAAAGGATGATGCGGCCCATCAAATGCACAGCAAGCTGCGATCACTTCTGTGTGTCGCTTTTCAGTTTGGACTCTAGAGGGGTCAAATTGAGATGCCTCATGAGATCAGGAAACAAGAAGATATGAAACCCCAGGTACTTGGAGGACACATCTCAACAGGATACTCGACTGGCCGAGATGAGTGTTGGTGTTGCCCCCAATCAGAACTAAGAAAGACGTGGATGTGTTCACCCGGCGATCTCTCCAAATAGGAGTATACCTATTGCAGTTTTACAGTTGGGCGTCATATTTGATAACAGGGCAATACGTTATTATCAACTGCAAATAAGGCACACCAAAATGTAACTTTTGCAATGTCACTTGTAGATGGGAAATAGCAATTTCATGAGGTCTACCATGAATTTCTTTGGGTTGTGTTATAAAAATGTCAGTTTTGAGATAAAATTATAAAAGTTATTCAATTCTTATATTGTAACACAAAATTAAAGTGGGTGGTTAATGAAATCTCTCAAAGAGCATTTGGATTACTAGGAACATGATACATGCCTATCCCTGCCTACTGCCCTTTCAATTAGTATACAGAATCATTTGCGAAAATTATTAGGAAGGAGGCCCAATTAAAAAAGCTTTTATGTCAAAACCATGCTCAAACTTGCAATATACGAGGGAACTAGATAATTATAATTACAAGCCCTAAAACAGTCAATCACCTTTGGCATCAGTAATTCAAAAGTTTGAAAGGTTGTAGCTAACCATACAAATGGATATACATTGAATGTGAAGTGGAATTCTAATGCATGAGAGTTAACACAGAGAAGAAATTCAAATACTTATAAAAAGACTAGTCTGGATTTGAGGATTTTTTAAGCAAATGTTTGCTCTTCTTAAACTATGGAATTAAAATAGTTTAGTAAAATAAGTATTCCTTCCCCAAAGTCCTGATTTAGGCCACATGCTACTGATAATGATATCACAAACATTTTGAAAAGGTGGACTAATGGCCATCAACATATTTAAGTGAGTATATGCAAACAATCAAATCTACTAGGAGGAAATTTTTTAGATGATTAGTTATAAATATGAACCTACTAGCAAAGAGAAACATCTGTAATATTTTTCTATGGAACCACGGTGTGAGTAATGGAAGAAATGTAAGTTCTCTACATTCAGTGTTTGTTTTCTGATAAAAGAAGTGGTTAAAATATGCGGTGGATTTGTATCAATTTAATCATAACTATTGGAAAAGCGTACTTGTTTTTTTTCTCAATTTTTTGTGTTAACTATTATCAGGAAGCTATTCAAAGTCATGGGAAAACTACAAAGGTGAAATTAAAGATCCAGTGAATTGGCGACATGCCAGAAGAATTACACAGTTCTCTTAAAAAAATGACAACAGTTACCTAATCAGGATAAAATGTTCCCTTTATTAGCGGGAGATGTACTTTGGAGAAAATAAATAAGAAAGGGCATAACTGAGAAGCAGGATCAAAAATGTTGGACAAAATCTTTCGACTTTGCTTAAGGGTGAATTAAGAAAATCAACATACCTAAGTTCACCTAGAAGAGAAAACAACAGACAAAGAAAGGATCATGGGAAAATGGGAGAACATGAGAGATGTATTTAAGTCAAATAACCTTTGGGAAAACTGTCACAACAAAACTATACAATCATTACTGATTTCGGTGCTTTGAAATCACAGTGTTTGAAAATAAACCTGACGTACTAAACTTTACAAAAAATTCTAAACGTATGATCTGAACTTTAGGAAATTGTTTTAGATGTATAAATGACGTAAAAAAATAAGTTAGTACTGCGAATTAACAATTAATAAGCTTCACAATGGAAACACCTATACCATTACAATCATAACACAATAGTGCATAGGCTTGCACCCTCCAGTCCTGGAAGTCCACAGCTGTAAAATGTATTTTAGCTCATGTGTAAGTATTCGAAAATCTTACATACAAGAACAGGGAGGAAGATGAAATGGGCTATGGAGCTACAAACTCAAAGAAGGGCTGCAATGTCTGGACATGCAACTCTATCCAGAGCATATATTAAGGTTATGAAATCAGGAGAAGGAAAGCGTACATGGATAGATTTGTTCAAAAGCAAACACTTAAGGACATTGAGAACGGGAAATAAAACAGCTTGTCCAAGGGCCTGATCTAAAACCTTACACACATTATGTGGCCTACACTAGACTAAAAAAATGGCAATAGGAATAAGCAAGTTAGAAGGCTCTTTCTCCAAAGTGCTCATCCTATCAGCCGACTAGGGTCATACCAGGAGCTTGAAAATGTTTTTGCAAATACAAATGGGCAATGTGCCCCTATATGAATTGCTTTAAAGTGTGTACACTATTTACTAGCCACTTATGTAGAAGTGTAGTGTATAACTCAAAACAGGTCAAGATTAAGTCGGACAATAGAATTCTTACACTTAGGGCCCGAGTATGATGTTGGACGGACTGACATTGTTTGGGAACAGGGACCGATCGACCTCCTGTCTTCAGTCCCAAACCAGCAAGTACGATGCGATCGAACACTGCTCGGTCGCAATCCTATTCTTTACAATGGGAGCATGCATTTAGACTGGAATGCATGCTCTCATTGTAAACAGCTGAGGTGCAATGCATCCATGCACCCCATGGCAGGCACCTCAAGGTGCCTGCAACCGGGTGCAGGGATCAACAGTTGGCACCATAGGTGCCTCCTAGACCGCCATCTGGAGTCCTTACACCAATGGGGGCCCTGTGGGGGGTCCCCAAAGTCAGATTCCCACAGATTTTCTGTGCCAGAAAGACCGGCACAGGAAGGCTGTGGGAATCTGCCATCGTAATCCCTCAGGATAACAGGCCCATATCCGAATGGCAGACGGGCTCTTATTTTCTGTTTTAAAAATCTAAATCACTTAAGTATGAGAATGATGTTGGATGAAAATATGAAATAAAAACAAATTTCCGTGAATTAAGCACACATTGTTATGCAGTATTATGATGGTTGTTGAGAGGGAGAGACAGAGGAGGTTCATGAATAAATAACGTTTGAGTTTCAATATAGTTACTTGGTACCTGCAAATAATATGCAGTCATCCAGCAAATATACATTATCTAACCTTTAGGAGATCTATTGTCATAATATTGTATATTTCTCCTACTTCCTTATGGGTCCAGAGACTTGCCTATATTGTGTTCATGCATGACAGCACAGACATAGCTAAGAGTGCAAAACCATACTGTGCCACAGGTGTCTTCAGCGAGTTACCGGATAAACAAAACATGTTTCCAAGCTTATGACAAGCTACATCATAGGGGATCAGAGAAGCTCAGCAAACTTATATGGCTCTCCCTTCGCTTACCAGGGGGCATCTGTAGACCAAATGTATGTGTCACAGAGACAGACAATTAAGGACTGCACAGATATAAAAGTGGTTCCAGCAGTGCTTAAATAGTGCACTAGTACTTGTTTAAGAGTACACCGCATGGCGGAGCTCTTAGCCTATTTTTTCTTTTTTTTAAGAGAACACATAGTATAGTCTTTTAGCAATTTAACACATGCCATGATCTGGAATAGTCCACAATGTTCTATCTGCAATAGAATACCTTGAGCCCTGGCGCCTAGATTTTCTTTTACAAATTAACCACTGGGAGGAGAGGAGAGACCAACGGAGCACCTTAGAAAATCGTAGTTACTGCCCCTCAGTATCCAACCACTATAAAGCTAATGGCTGGCAAGAAGAAGGAATAGTTACATCATTGTAATGCTAGTTCTCCATCATTGGTGGCCCTAATCCTCTTCAAATGCACTTAATATTTATGCATGTGCACAGGATCTCTGCACATGCATTCTGAAACAAATGTCTCTTTCAGAATTCCGAAAGAAACATGATTATCTTAATTTTATTTCATACCCACATTATAATAAATCTTATATAAAAAGCACAACAGTGCTGTTTTGTCTACTCTTACTCCTATTTTAAAAGCAAAAAGGAAATCAATGTGAAATGTCCTCAAACCTTAGTTCGTTTTTATACAGGAAAGAAATAATTCATATTTGCATCAGATAAGAGAAAGGACCAAAATGTAATTTTCTACCATGGGTGCTTATGCACATGGAAATGTAGGTTGGGAATCCAGGACAAAGTCAAGACAAGAAGAACCAAATGTTCAACAAAAAAAAATCGGTCTTGAGCCATTAATTTTGCTTTCTGATCCAGGGTGGAGATGTTCAACTTCCAGCTGTACTCTTTCAGCCCTCTACCCTATTTTAATTTTAATGGATTAAGCACCTTTTAAATGCCATTTCTAAACTGAAGCAAATCAACGTTTTGCTCAGCTATTACTGATGAAGAGTTCCATTTCTGCATGGAATGCTTGCTGGTGTGTTCTTGAATCTGTTAGCATAGCAAGTCGGCATTATGGTTCGGCACCCAAATCTCTTTTGATAAAGCTTGCCGTGCCTGAAAGTTATTGCTGAGATTTGATTCTCCGGTGTCCTTTTAAGCAAAAGAGGTGAGCGTTAAGGATTTTCCTAGCTGCTGGATTTTACATCTGCTTTCTTCTGGGCCTTTGGCTGTGACCGAAAAACTTATGCTTTTGTCTATACTCCGGATATATGCTAGAAGGTTTCCTTAACTGAGATTTTAGGAATCCTCTTGTCTTCTGTTCCAGTACAAATTTGAAGATTTTAACTCTCATTTTCGTTCTTATGACTACATCTTTACTATAAGAGCCAAATAAAGTAGCACTTGAGACTACCAGATCATGAAAGGGCCAACCAATTGGTGGCCTCTAAGCATTAGAGCAGAGGATTTTCTTATGGAGAATCTAAGGAGTGTCCATTACCTGCTACATGTTTTGTAAAATTAATGGTTTCATAAAAAAATGTATTCTCCTCTTTAATTCAGTTTTTGAGATGTTCTTACCTCTCCATGGTGAGGTAGCTTGTCAGTTGTTTGGATACATAAGGACCTATCATATCTTCCCAAAATCACATCGTTTTGGCAGATCTCATGAAGGGAGATATGGATAATTGGTTTCTGACAATATTCATTTACCTGTTTCACTTGTCTGGTGGGAGCTGTGGTACTGTCAAAACTGCACTGGGAGTTAACTTGAAGCAGCAAGTGTTAAGAAGTTGTGCTTATCACGTTGTGAGGCCGGTCACATGCCGCATGTCTGGGATTCATCACAGCCTGGATTGGACTGCACTGATATATTTAAAGTTGCAGTAATGCAGAGGGGTATGCCATGATTAACATGGGGCAAATGGGCTGCAGAGTCCTGCATCAGAGGAAAGATGTCAAACTTTGGTTTCTTCTGTGCATGCCTTGTAGATATCATGAGTTTAAAGAAAAAGGCATAGCCAAACATTAAGAAGTGCCATTTTCAATATGGTGGATATATGCCTGAGGTATCCAATTCAAGATGAAGTTCAGTCTTGTCACATGAAGTCATTTCCTGTTTGAATCATATATATATATATATATATATATATATATATATATATTCACTCAAAAAACTATAAGTTTTAGTGGTGTTATAGTTAGCTGGACATTTTACTCATACAAAACCATTGAAATTGCTCCTATATAGTTAGTTGTACTAACTATATTTCGCGCACCCGCAATCCACTGCTGCAATCCACTGCTGATGATGTCACATATTAGATCATTCATGACATGGTCAGTGACATCACTGATGACATCTCAAATGACATCACTGATGACATCACTGATGACATCATCCAGTGAATGTGGTTTGCTTCGTTATTTAAATATGCATTATATATATAGCAATTTGCATTGAAGAATAAGTGGATCTATATAAATAAATATTTGGATGGAGGATTTAGTAGCAGTGTAATTGACTGTTTACTTGACCAATTTCTAATGTCTCACTAAATATAGTGGATAGTGACTAAACTGTGTGAATATCTGTATCACTTTGTCAGTTGTTGTGTAAACTGATTCTACAGTTGGTTACTAGCTATGTGAAAGTCTATATTACTTATTGATTAGTTAACTGAGTATTTGTATGGGAGTGTGAAAGTGTGTGTGGTTCGGTGGGGGGGTGTGACTGTCCAAAGATGTGTGAATAGTTGATTCAGTAGATATATGAAGTTAAAACTACATGTTCTAACAGTTGTTTGGGTGAGTGAATATCTTTATGGGTGTGGTGATGAGCAAATATATTTTTCTCAATGGTACAAGTCCAACAAACTAGAAAAATAAAAGGCAGTGTATGTGTCAGTTGTTGTATATAAATAATTATACATAAGACACAATGATTGTGTGAGTGACTGTATGGATAACTGTATACTTGTAATAATGATTTTATAATTCACTAAGTATGACTTACTATATAAATGAATAGAAGAAGTGGTGTTTGTATAAGTGTTTTGCTAAGTAAATATGTAAGTATTATCCTTTGTTTGCATAAGTGAGTAGGATGACTTCATATGTGAATAGGATGCGTGCTGCTGTTTAATGTCGATATAGATGTATAAGTATTTTTGATAGTGTTCTATTGTTCCATGACAGCATGTATGAGTGAATCCATAGGTAAGTGATTAGATGTGTGTATACATCTATGAATCACTGAGTGGATTTTTAGATACTTGTATTGCTGTGACAATGGATTTAAATATGATACTCTGTATTTTACAAAGAGTGATGAAAAATTGTAATAGTGTATGAAAAGGTGTATGTGATTGTCACGTGGATGATGTCATCAGTGATGTCATCAGTGATGTCATTTGAGATGTCATCAGTGATGTCACTGACCATGTCATGAATGATCTAATATGTGACATCATCAGCAGTGGATTGCGGGTGCGCGAAATATAGTTAGTACAACTAACTATATAGGAGCAATTTCAATGGTTTTGTATGAGTAAAATGTCCAGCTAACTATAACACCACTAAAACTTATAGGGGTCCATTAGGATGACGGGCGGACTTTGTCCGCCCGCCATCCTGTCGTAGTAGGGGACCGCCCGCCCTAAGGGCGGGGGTCCCGTGTGCAGCATTAGGATGCGCCCGCCACAGTGGCGTGCGCATCCTGCATTCATTCCATTGTGGCGGACGGTGCATTCAGCACCGCCCACCACAATGCCAGGAAGGCATGTCGTGCACTTCCATGCACAGCATGGCAGGCACCGCGCAGTGCCTGCCATGCTGTGCATGGAACTGCTGGGGGGTACCATAGGTACCCCCATGTGCACCCCCCACTACCCCCGAGTCCTTGGGGGCCCGTAACGGGCCCACACAAGCAATCACCGCATGCCTTTTCGTGGCGGCATTGCCGCCACGGAAAAGCAGCTGCAGACAGGCATCCTAATATGGATGGCGGTGTCTGATAGACACCGCCACCATATGGTCCCATTACCGCCGCAACGCGACCGGGGCGGAAAAGCAGCGGACGGTGTTTTCGTCCGCCACGGTCCCCCCCACCATCCTAATATGGCGGGGGTGAATTAGAATGCGGATGTCGGGCGGATTGCCCCCGCCAGGCTGGCGGTGGCCACCACCAGTCTGGCGGGGGCAATCCGCCCGACATCCTAATGGACCCCATAGTTTTTTGAGTGAATTTCAAAGGTTTTTTTAAAAGCTAATTCCTAACTATATAACTCCTGAAACCTATGGTTTTTTCAGTGAATTTCAAAGGTTTTTTAAATGCTAATTCCTAACTATATAAGGCCTGAAACCTATGTTTTTTTCAGTGAATTTGCAAGGTTTTTTTAAATGCTAATTCCTAACTATATGAGGCCTGAAACCTATGGTTTTTTCAGTGAATTTCAAAGGTTTTTTAAATGCTAATTCCTAACTATATAAGGCCTGAAACCTATGGTTTTTTCAGTGAATTCACAAGGTTTTTTAAATGCTAATTCCTAACTATATAAGGCCTGAAACCTATGGTTTTTTCATTGAATTCGCATGGTTTTTTAAATGCTAATTCTATTAGCGGATAACGTTTTTATATATTAAAACGTTTTATAAATCTCAAATGCCTGCTTTGCTAACAGAGTTTGTAAGCACAGGCTCTTTTGTCTCTGGTGGCCATCTTGGGAGACTGCATATCAGAATTTTTTTAATGAAATATAAGAGGATTTGAGAAGTCCCTCAAAATGTGCCCTAATTTTTCTTTCTTCAGCACTAATCATAATTTGTATGGCAAAATGAACCCCCTCATTTTGTTCCTTTGCAAATTAAATGTTTTAAGTGTTAACACTTTATTCCAATCAAGATGACTTCAGGTGTGCCATACTTTTGTCATAAATAAGACTGTTGGCGCTCTAGTTGTTCTTTAGAACACTCTGGGACATTCTGTCATTGGGCTATAGTTGGGCTACATCTGGCTGATATTTGGGCTACATTTGTTTTTTTTGTCTCTGGTGGCCATCTTTGGGCTACATTGGGCTACATTTGGGCTCTAACATATATATAGACCAATGTAGCCCAATATATATTTTTTCAAAGTTAATTTTCGTAAAAACCACTGGAGCACATATATTGAGACATAGCAAAGGCACATCGGGCTACCAGTCCCTACAAGTTTGGTGGAAAACCATTCAGCCGTTCGGGCTAAAAGTGAGTCCAACCGCCCTATAGAAATTAACATGGGGAGAACACGTTTTGGGACCCCCCTTTTATCTCGGCCCCCGCTTGACGAATCTCCCCCAAACTTTCAGGGAAGGACCGGAGCGCCGCAAGGCAAAATTAAGGCAAAGTTCAGGAAGATTCCTCAACCGGCGCCAAAGTTATTCCCAATAGAATGTTGCGATTTCCCTATGGAAAACAATCCTAACTATATATACCTACTGGCTATCGCCAGTAGGTAATATATCTATATATATATATATACACACACACACACACACACACACACCCCCCACCCACCCACCCCCCCACCCCACCCCACCCACCCCCCTACCCCACCCCACCCCACCCACTGCCCCCCACCGTCTCTGTCCCCCTATAACAGACAACACATGCACTCCAAAGCCATGACATGCCGTTGTCTATTATTCTGGCATGACAAACACCCAAAGCTTTTTGGCCTGACAGGCCGAAACAGGTTGGGTGTTTGTCTTGCCTGAATCAATTCACAACAGTATATTGTGGCTTCGGAGTGCACATTTCATCTGTTAAATGGGGACGGAGATTCAGAATATTTGATGCTGGGCTCTTTGCACCCGTTCATGTGCACCACACTCGGGTGTTCCAGGAGAAGGGAGGAATTCATTTGGAGGACATATATGTATATTTGATTTGGAGGACTTATATATGTATAAATGTGTGTATATATGTATATAAATGTGTGTGTATATATATATATATTCACTGAAAAAACCATAAGTTTCAGACACGTTATAGTTAGGAATTAGCTTTTAAAAAACCTTAGAAATTCACTTAAAAAACCATGTCATTTGAGATATCATCAGTGATGTCATGAGTGATGTCGCTGACCATGTCATGAATGATGTAATATGTGACGTCATCAGCAGTGCATTGCGGGCGCGCGAGTTATAGTTAGCTGAACTAACTATAACGGGGGAATTTCAATGGTTTTGTACAAGTGAAATGTCCAACTAACTATAACGCCCCTGAAACCTATGGTTTTTTCAGTGAATTGCTAAGGTTTTTTAAATGCTAAATCCTAACTATAAGGTGCCTGAAACCTATGGTTTTTCAGTGAATTTCAAAGGTCTTTTAAATGCTAATTTGTAACTATAACGTGCCTGAAATCTATGTTTTTTTCAGTGAATTTCTAAGGTCCTCAAAGACGAAGAAAATTGCAGGAAGAAGTAAGACGTGCAGAAAGAACAAACAGGAGCAGAAAGAGGCCTTGTTGCAAAATCATCCTGTACACTCAACTCTTTAAGATAGGTACTGGTGGTAACTGACTCTGACTAACCAGTCCTAGAGCCAGTGCTATGCTGAAAGACACATAGAATACAGTTAAAACACCTACATACACTAGGGAACACTATGCGTCTGGGTACCCCTGTGATTACCATGGCCTCCTCTGTAAGCCCCTAGTGCATAATAGGGCAGTGGGATTAAAAACTACCTCTAAAATCACGCCACAGGGCGCATTTGCACACTGGTGAAGGAAAAGGGGGCTGACGTGACATGTGGGAAAACACACCCTGTGGCAGTGTTAATTTGTGAGATTAACTCCCCTTGAATCATGAGGGTCCCTAGGGTCCAACTAGCCCACTAGATACCTCCAGTAAGCGCCACAGAGCTGCGTTGCATAGAGGTGTAAAAAGGGACATGGCCTAGACCACCTCTCTGCAACGCAGCGCAGTGGCGGTTACTGGAAGCACCTGGTGGGCTAGTTAACCCCCAGGGGCCCTCAGAATCGAAGGGGAATTATTTCCCCAACTTAAAACGAGCCACAGGGCGTGTTTGCACACGTCACCTCAGACCCCGTCCCCTCCCTTCCCCACTGTATAAACACGCCCTGTGGCCTTTTTAGGTTGAGAGATTAATCCCCTTGAAACCTGAGGGTTCCTAGGGTCAAATTAGCCCACTAGGTACCTCCAGTAAGCGCCACTGCAGGGAGGTGTAAAAAGGGGCACGGCCTGCACCGCCTCTCTGCAACGCAGTGCTGCAAGAAGAGGACGTGGCCTCCGGGGCGATGCCAGTCTTTTTCTTTTTGTTTTGTTTTAAGAAGAAGGGCTGCATGGCCCCCCTTCTTTTCCTAATATTTTGGCCCTGGGGACCCCATCCCCCAGGGCCTGACCCCCTTGTTTGATATTATTTTTAAGGGGGCCGCGTGGCCCCTCTCCCGAGGCCATAGTTGGCCCTGAGGTATTTTTTTTCTTTTCTTTTAATTTTAGGAGGGGGGCTGCTTTTCCTGAGGAGGGGGGGCACTTGGCCGTCCTCCCTGGCCACTAATAGCCCCGGGGACCACATCCCTCGGGGCTGGCCCTCTCCATTGGGGACCGTGGGGGGGTCCCCAATCTCCCCACGGTCCCGCCGGCTCCCCGCGTCCTGCAGGAGCCGGCATTGCTTTTCCATATCGGGAGCTGCGAAGATGCAGCTCCCCATGTGGAAAATCAATCATCTATAGTATTTGGAAGAGAGAGCAGGTTTCCTGCTCTCTCTTCCAAATACCAAAGCAGTTTGCTATGGCAGGGCAGGAGTCGCCAGACTCCCGCCTTACCATAGGAAACTACAGTGTCCTGGGGTGGGCACCCCGGGACACTGCAGAAGCCAGCCCTGGGGGTGGCGGTCCCCAGGGCCATCGAGGTGCTCCAGGGGGAGGGCGGGCGGCCCCCTCCCAACATTTCAAAAGCCCCAGGGAGGTGGTGGTCCCCAGGGCTGGGGGTCTGTCACAGACCCTCCCCAAATTATAATTTTTAGAGCCCCGGGGAGGTGGTGGTCCCCGGGGCATGTGAGGGGCTCAAGCCCCCCCACACGAACAACACAAGCCCCGGGGGGTGGCAGTCTCTGGGGCTGCGGGGAGGCCGTGAGCCACCCGCATACATTGTCTTAAAGCCCCAGCGGATGGCGGTCCCTGGGGCTTGGGGAGGACTTTGAACCCCCCACCCATGTAATTTCTAAGCCCCGGGAGTGGCGGTCCCCGGGGCTTGGGGAGTCCTTTGAGCCCCCCCAATCATTTCTGTTTAAAGCCCCAGGGGTGGCTGTCCCCAGGGCTGGTGGGAGCCCCCCGCACATATAGTATTAATGCCCTGGGGGTGGCGGTCCCCGAGCTGGGGGGCCCCTTTGGGCCCCCCAACCCAATACCATCATTGCCCCGGGATTTCCCCCCCCCACCCCCCCAGGGACTAAGTAGCATTGAAGCGTCGGAGCCCGCGCTTGTTTTTTTTATCTGCAGGATATGCGCACCCTGCGCGGATTTTGCATTTTAGGTGTTTTTTCTCTGTTTTCTTGTGCCTCGGTTCTACCGAGTCACAAGATGGCTGCCAACACTTCCTGGTTTGGAGTGTTGACAGCCAATTAGCATACAGCTTGTCTTCGGGAGGGTGCACGGATCATCTGCGGCCATAGATATATATGTGATTTTACTTTTGATTTTCTCAGCAACTACTGAACGGATTCTCACCATTTAACAAAAAGGCATGAGTCTGAATAAGCTAACCATTTATATACAAGAAATAGAAATAATACTGCATTCACGTTAGGAATGTCACCGATAGACGCCATCTTAGTGTCAGGCAGTAGCGGGAAATCGTTCAAACAGTTCATTTTAAGTGATGTGAAGAATAAAATCATATACTATAAACACCATTTTAAGCAGTTCAGGCACAATAATAATTTAGACAGTGTGACTAATGGAATCAAAATATATATATATACACTCTCAGAATTCATATGGTGCATTGGCTGTCGATCTCGCACTGTTGATCAATCTGGGCTAGCATTGTTACGTGGAGTACACATATTTACAAGGGTCTAGCAATCTCTAATGGATATATGTTCACACAATACCATAAATATATAGCCCTATATGGGCTAGCTGATAAATTAATTTCAGCTCATTTATGCTAGACAAAGCGCTCAATAGAGCCCTGGATGGGCATTTACTTTCAAAAGAAAGGGATGGGGGTAAAAAAGGGGGGGAACAACTCATAATTCCGAATAAACAAGCGCGACAGACCTACCAAACCAAAATTTATGAACTGTAAAGGCTGGCAATAATCAATGAACATGCAACATCAAATCCTCAATTATAAAGAATAATAATAGAAAGAAATAATAATAAAAAACAGAGAATTGTTTTCTAATGCTATATACAATATTTACAAGTGAACCCTGAGTTCCTCCCCATGTTCAGTCCTAGAGGTGTTTTGGTGGCAAGGTTGATAATGTAGCGGGACTCAAGTCTCCTAAGACGTTTCTCTCTATCACCGCCACGAGGATCCTTAGCCACATGGTCTAGGCAGAAGTACTTCAAGAGTCTACGGTTACTGTCATGGTGTGATTGGAAATGTTGTGCTACTGGATAATTACTGTCGTTGTTTTGTATAGCTCTCTGGTGTTCAAGTATACGCATTTTGGCTGGATGGATCGTGCTGCCTACATTCCTACGGCCACAGGGGCAACTTAGGCAGTAGACAACAAAGGGTGTGAGGCAGTTCATGAATTTTTTGATTTTGATAGACTCTTCTCTTCCTGGTGTAGAATAGAATGTGATTTTCTTACTATCCGCACAGGCTTTGCATTTGCTGCACAGATAGAAGCCTGCGAGTCCCTGTATGCCTTTGTTGGTGGGTGCTAGGTGGCTTTGGACCAGATGATCCTTAAGAGATCTGGTTTTCCGGAAGGTCATGGATGGATAAGGAGAGATGTCTCTGCCAATAATTGGGTCTGATTTCAATATACTCCAGTTGGAGTACATGATTTTCCTAAGACTCTTAGCTGCATTGGGGAAATTAATAATGAGTCTAAGATTGTTTTCTCCTGTACTGTTCTTCTTCGCGACATCCTTAATAAGTTCTGTTCTGTTTCTAGTCTCCGACTTTTTCCATGCCTCCTTCAACACCTTCTCCTTATAGCCACGCTCCCTGAATCTTTGGAGACACTCTGCGCCTGCTTCTAAGAAATTCTCAGATCTAGAACTGTTGCGTTTTATACGCAGAAGTTCCCCATACGGGATACTGTTTTTTAGGTTACTCGGGTGACTGCTTCGTGCATGTAGCACTGAATTACCCGCTGTGGGTTTTCTAAACAGTGACATCAGTTACAAACACCCTGACATCTAGGTAGGTGACTTCACTTGCACTGATCTCGCCAGAAAACCTCAAATTCAAATTATTGCTGTTCAAATATTTGATGTACACAGAAACTGACTCCTCATTCCCTCGCCACACTATAAAGAGATCATCAATGTAACGTCTCCAAATAATGGTCTTTTCAACCCAGTGATCACAGGAGTCTGATCAGGCAGCCCGCTTCTCCCACCAGCCGACGAACAAGTTCGTGTAGCTGGGGGCGAAGCAGGCTCCCATGGCCGTCCCCCGTCTTTGCCGATACAGCTGTTCCTGAAATGTAAAGATGTTATTAAACAGGCAAAATAGCAGGAATTCAATCAACATTTCACTGTGGTTGATGAATCTCGATGGTCGTTGTTTCAGGATCTGTCGAATAGCATCAATGCCTTGATCATGCGAAATGCTAGTATATAGACTAGCTATATCCAGAGTTACCATAAGGAAGTCAGGTTCCCATGGGCAATGTAACGCAGGAAGGACCCCCCTTTTTTCATGGCCCCCTCTTGACGAATCGCCGTGAAACGTTCAGGATAGGAGCAGAGTTTTGAAAATTTTGCGAAGTATCGTCAATTGGCGCCAAAGTTATTGGGAATATAATGTTGCTCATTTCCTTTGGAAAATAGGTCCTAACTATAACTACCTACTGGCGTCCGCCAGTAGGTAATGTATGTATATATCTATATATATATTCCTTTCCGTTTGGTCCACATGGCGGGCTTCCAGGCGCTCTATGGCGGTGCACACGAAGCGCGGCAGAACCAAGCCGCGATTAATTCAATTCCGGTTTCCCTGTGAGGGGAGTTAAATCTCCATGCACTCCCGGATATTCTTTTCAATTACAGCCATACACCAAAGTTGGTAGATCGGTTTAGATTTATTTTCATTTGTCAGCAAGCCAGCAACACCTAACGTGTTTCGGTCTCTACGGAAACCTTGCTCACAGGAAACCATCACTACATTTTTTTACTAGATTTAAATAAAGAAACATCCTCCATATCGATACTTCACTTCCTGTTAGTCGCACAGGAATTGTGGGACATGTAGTTTTTAACCAATCATTTAAACCATATTGCGGTTATTTTCTGATTTAAACATTAAACAATTAAATAGTATATGGGAGTCACCAAATAAATTCATGCCCTCCAATGGGACAATAGGTTATTGCCGTAATTCAAATTTTATACCCATAGTTCGTTATAATCTGGCCCTCTAGTGGGCATTCAATTCACAAATTAGAATCCATAAATCTTATCCATATTATATCACATTTTCCCATGTAACTTTTTATCTTCCTACTATTTATCCTGTGCATCTAAGTAAGAGGAAAATTAAACAAAACAAATTTGTACCCTAAGTAAGTTCATATAAGGTGAAAAAGTTGATAAAAGTTATTGAGAGAGATATGAAATGAAATGAAATTAAATTTAATTTATAAAGCGCATGGCTGCCCAAGAGCGTCCCAGCGCTAATATAAGAGATATAGTTCATGTTCATTTCATTTGGTTTTGAGTTCAGAGATGGCAATGTAGTTCCTCATCCAGGTTGTGCCCATGAGGATTAAGGGTTTGAAAGCTCATTATATGTTTTGATTCTTTCTGTCTCATTATTTTTTCACGATCCCCTCCTTGCTGATTTATTCCAACACTTTCAATTCCATAACATTTTAGTTCTTTCCAATTTCCATTGTGTTCCCTCTCTATATAGTTTCCCCAACAGTAGCACAGTTACATGCGCACACTTCTTCCATAAATAAGAGGCGCAATCCTTACGATGCATGGGAGGGTTTATTCAAAAGTTCCAAAGCCGGAAAACCCAACACGTTTCGGCGTTTCCACGCCTTGATCACGGGGGTATATGTGTGTATATATATATATATTTATATATATATATATATATATATATATATATATATATATATATATATATGAGGCATTCACAAGTCATGGGCTCGTTGCAGTGCATTGGCTCTCTTGTTCTCGTTTTCAGTGCATTCACAGCTCACTTGCTTGTAATTGTATTCCTGATTTTTTAGACCGATTTCCCTGTTGATTTTCTTCTGCAAATACCCTGCTTGGCTCTCTTCTCTTCGCTTATATCAGGAAGAGTTTGATGCTATCTCCTCCTGCTCAAATCTCAAGAGCTGAAAGATTGCCCAAAAGATTTTTTTGCCCTCTTTTTTTTTTCTCCTTACTTGGACCTTCTAAATGACAGTTGACATCTCCTACATGTACGATTAAGTGCAGAATGATACTCACTACTGGGAGGAGGTGCCCCTTCTTTGGACACTCAAGAAGGAAACTTGACACACTCTTTTACCTGTCCTTTACATCTACATTAGTTTGAACTCCACTAGTTGAATTCCAAGCAGCAGGTGTTTATCCAGATAGTCTTGATATCGTCGACTGACCAGTTTTCCCAGCATCTTACCCAGTTCTGGAAGTTCAGCAGTGGGCTGTTAGCTGCTAAGGTATGCAAGATTTGTGATGTTTTTTTTCAGTAGTACTATCAATGTGGTCATTTTTAGTGCAGCTGGAACAAAACTTCCCATAAGGAGGTTCAAATTGTTTTATAGAAAAAGTCTATGTAGGAATGAAACACCCAGCGTAGAGCCACATCTCAAGCACTTGTTCAGTGGGTTTGAGTTTACTCCTCGACATGTCCTAAATTGCATCTTGGGTTACATGCATACATACAAAGCAATCAGCAGAATGGACAACAGAGAAGTGTCACACCTGGGGAATATCCAGTTTAGCAATTGCCTCAATGTTCAGCGAAATGGTCACACCCTTCAGTAATGGAAACCATATTATTAAACTAGGAGAGAGAGAGAGGGGCTGAAGTCTTCATGTTGTGGGTGAGCTCTCAGAAAGCCAAAACAATCTGATTCCTACAAGTTCAAAAGTTTTTTGTGAGAAATGCCTGACTCCATTGGTCTTTTTGGATAAGCATCTTGACTTTCATCAGAGAAAAATGTATGTGGGTACCTGTCCAACGACACCAATGCACCCTTCTAGATAAGAAATAATATATTTCCCCCATGTTAGAGGTGGGTCAAAATGAGACAAAAGGCAGAAATGTGTGCCTTTTCTATCTGCCCACCTCACGCATCTCCCACCTCATTCAGAGTTCAGAGGGAGATGGTTTTCCAGACAGAGCTGTTGCCATGTCCACCCTTTAGAAAAGCCACTTGTTGGAAAGGCTTCAGGTATGCGTGGTGCTGTAAGTGCCACCCTAATTAGAGGCTTTGTTCATCTGCTTTTTTTTTTACTGTTATGTTTGTTACACCATGTACACAGTGGTTGTTCCAGACAGGAGAAGTGCACAAATGCTCCCATATACTGAGACAATCCTCCCAATACGTTAGGGGCATTATTTCTTTGGAAGACTTACTTCTAATGTGGGAGTCTCTGTTTGGGGAAAAAAGTGACATCAGACTTACCAGGGCACAGCACGCCTGGCAGCACCATTTGTCTCGCTGAAACATCCTCTGCTATCGAGGCAGTTGTGGTTTCAGGGGTAAATGTTGACAAGGCAGAGAAATTTACTTAGGGTGGGTTGGGCCACTGAGGGCTAAATTAGCCCCTTAAAATTTCCAAACCAATGTGGTTGAAGAGACAAACGATAATGAGTAAAGTTTCACAGATTAAAGAAAATCAGAAGTAGGGATAAGTAGGGTTCAGTATTATTAAAAAATAAAACAAAATTCAAAAACATTCCTAAAATATCAACGTTCAAAAATGAGGTATGGCTCACTGAGATACAGGCGTGTCCGTGGCCAGTCACAATGGATTACTTTCTGATGCAAGTTGGTGCTTAACTCAGGTAAAAATATATGAAGGGTCACGACCTGGGTACCTTTTGCAGCCGTTTGTTATGGAGCGAGGTTAGAGAAGAGTTGGAGCTTAATCTGGGGCAAAGTTTTAATTTTAGAACTATAACAATTCTAGAGGTCAAACATATTAAGTGGAGCAAGACTAGAAATTGCAATTGAGCAAGTCTCCACGCTGCAGATGCAGTCACAGTCTGAATCTAAGAGTGGGACAAACAACTAAAATATATATGCAGGCAAGTTATTTCAGACAAGACTAACCTCTTGTACCAGTTGTCCTGAAAGAAAATACTTCCACCTCCCATCTTTTTTTAAAATGTTTCTTTAACTCATGTTTTAGTGCTCTAAAAGTGTTGAAACTCTCTGGCAAGGCCTCCTGAGTTTGCGGTCCCAGATTTAACCTCCAGGAAGGCTCCTCACAGTTTAATTTGAGGTATAAAGCAAAATGTCCAATTTAAACAAGTTCTCAGGTTTCTTCTGCAGAACCTAAAATGTCAGGAGACTGTAAGGATATGTTTATTCCCTGGACACAAAGAAAATGTTTTTCATGAGCTGGCTTTAAAATTTCAAGTTGCAACTGGTCTACAGGTTATCATCCTGGCGGAAACAACTACCTCTCTCTACATGTCCTACGCAATACGGCCTTGGGAAAGAAGTACCACATGCAAGTAGACTTCAATGCTACGCTACGCTTTTAAGCATTTTGAGCAGATTTCCAGACTCACAGGCATTTGACAAATATGGAGACACAATTATCGCACATGTCCTCTATCAGGCAAATAGAAATGTTTCCAAAAGAAGCAACCAGGACTACTTTTTTTTTATCTTCCATTCGTGGCAGTACTTTATCTAACCGTGCTCTTGCAGATGTTACTAAAAAGTTAAACTTCTCTGTGATTGTCAGCAAACTAATTTAAAGTACTTGCATTTTCCCTGTCTAATATTTTAAGCAAAGTGACACGTTCTCTTTGCAGAAATGTGCTTTGCTTAAACAGCTATCCCAAAGTTCTGTGTGCAACAAAAGCCTAATATATATGAAATCAGATTCCCTTGGCCTGCTCTCCTTCACTCTCCAAACTGATCCCAACGGAGCATGTTTCTGCTTCCCACGAATCAGAGGCTGTTTCCGTCATTCCTGATGCTAGCTACTTCCATCCCATGCAATGAGGGACTCTGCTTGTCAGTCAGGCTCCTTTACAAAAAGAGATGAAGTGTTGTGGCTTTCTTTGCAGTGGAGATGTGACCTGGGTGCAGAGACTCAAGATGACCTTCCTTCTAGCAGGTTTTTGAAGTAAGCCATTTGTTTATTCTAGTCCAAGGGGAGATTAGGCATGAATTGAGACAATTTAGTGAGAACTATGGTTGGCCGAGGAAAAGGTGACGAGCCCTTTGCTACTATAGCTAAACTTACCTAAGGAGTGTAGATAATAATACAATTCTAATGTTTTTATTGATTTTGTCATACACACACGTATGTGCTATACATTTGAGGATTGCACTATATTCCAATAGGTGAATAGAATTTTTGTCAATTTCTCTGTTAAACAAATGCCACGACAGCCTATTGCAAACTAAACAAAGCATATTTGACCATTTTCAGATCCAAGTTAATTTTGCATACCACATGTTAACTGTATGCATTTGTGTAAAACGTTTCACATTATTACACATAACCTACTACAGTGCCAAATATGTATTGTTTTTATTTTTGGGTCAAAGACATGTAATTGCGACATGAACCACATGTCCCAGCGATTCCAGAAGTAAAACACCAAATGCTCATGTTGAACCAAATGTGGTGAAAATAGCAAAATATGGGTTTTCGACAAGTGTGATCTGGAAGGCAGGGACAATGTGTGTCACCTTTAGGTGTAAATAGTTTGGAAACTGTCTTAAAGCTTTATTAAAATGAGTTCTTTTTTTCTAAAATGTTATCTTCAAACTATGAGTCTTAGAAAGCAATTAGCCTCTCATGCTGAGACGTATTAGTACACCCAAAAGCATATGTTACAAGTCAACCAATACAAATGATTCCTACATGAGAAAAGTAATGTTCTACAAACCACTCCCAATACTCTCCTCAAATGACAAGTGCAATCTCTTGAGCCAATTCCATACTGAAAAAGTAGGCAAGACCAGACTTCTCATTGACAACACCAAGCACGCTACCATGATCCGCCCAGGCAATACATAAAATCAGATCTCCTGTAAGACGCTCACCCATAGCCATCACAGATATACTCATGTACCTTATAGATACCATGTACGTGGTTCACATCATCCCTTACTTTGTCTTAACACCCATGCTCCTGAACATAATTAATTTGCTCATAATTGGATAGGTCTGACGCTACGAAACAAAGCAAACCTCAGCCCTGATGAGCTTGAAGTTACTAACCTCTCAGACAACTACAATCCTATGAAAGGTAACTAAGGAAGCCTGGTTAATACCACTCTGCACCAAAGCCCAGATCAGCCAGAACCTTGCTCTCATGCACCACCCCCTGTAGCTTGCATTAGCCGCCTACAACAACACCCAGTAACTTGATGTTTCAGACAGCCATGTCAAGGCGTACTTATGAACCCACCTTACTGTGATGAAACGTCTAACTCAGCTATTCATTAGTGCTCCCTGACACCTCTCATGAGGCATTTATACTTTCCTGAGCATTCCTCTCAGTTGGCTCAACCCATGGGATCCACAGTTGCCCGGCAAAACTGGCCAGTCTGGAGATGGACTTTATACATCTTCAGACACCTGTTTCAACCCTCGCCTGCAGGCTTAACTCTATTACTCTGCTAGCTCTACTTTCAAGCCGACTACCATGATTTAGATACATTTTTTCTCTACCACTAACCAAGCCTCTTCATACCATCACTCAGCATGGCTGCATACAGAAATTCACAGGTCTGGAAAAAGGAATGGACTGACCTCACCATTCAATCACAGTACTTTACTAGTATGAAAAACCGCACATGCAATTTCAAAGCATAGGTGCTTGCAACATACCCTCATCCTCTCAAAGCACAACACACCATTTCACACCAGAGGAAGTGAACTGATTGCATGTTCTGCAGTGCATGCATGAAGCACATTTTAGATGTTTTTAAGTCAACTTCAACAATAGCCAACTAACATGTTGACATAATGTGATATAGGTGGTGTGGGGGAGTAAGAACATACTTTTTTAACGCAGCATAAGTCCCTTTTGATTAGGGCTCCCGGTTTTCCGTTTAAACTGAATTTTACATATAAATACAGAAGGATTTTTTTCCTTTCTCTGTATTTATAAATAGTCACTGAAAAATACTGACAAACCAGCGATGTGTTTATCCATGTCTGAGGTTCACAGGGGCTGCAGAAAGAGAAATTTGATACCATTGCCAAATTCTCTTGCACACTATTCTTCCATCTAAATCACCCTAAGCACTCCCCTGCTGAGTGAGGCTGATTTGTTTCCAGGGAGCCTCTACGGCCCTGACTGCAGCAGGCCAGGAGCGCTTATCAGCTTTTTTGAATGCACACTCTCGGCTGTTTAGGCTGGAACTAGCTGGCTCTTTTGCTGGACTCGGTGCTTATGTGGATCGCTAGAATGGAAAAGGAGGGAGCACCATGGGTAAGTGAGGAGGGGACCCCAGGACACTCTAAAATCACAGCGTGGGCATTGGCCATCACAGTGTCTGGCATAGTGATGTCACGCCAAGTAAAGGACACTAAGGAAACTTTCAACCTGGACAATTCGCAAAGTCGAGTGCAGGGCACAGAGTGATACCAGGAGGGCAAAGGACATTATTATATCACCTCAAGTGACTGTGCCAACATTGATAATTCAGGGTGCTGTCCCGACCCACTCAAAAACTGTTTAAGCAGTAGGGGTTATCTGCAACACCTCTCTAGCATCACTACAAAATAATCCCTTCTGGCTTTGAGTCCTACACAGTGTCGTCCCTCCACTGCAGTTCTTAATAACTTCAAACTGTTGCCAATAAGGGACAGCTTAAGGGCATAGGCAAGTAGGGCTCTCTCATTTGGTCATGCCCCTTAGACTGGGCCTTTGTTTGCGTAGGGCCTTCACGGGCAGCACTCTTATTTATCTTGAAGTGAGTAACTAGGCACAAATCTCGGCATCTGCTCACCATCCTGTGCAAATCACTTGATTTACCGGTGCCTGGAGAAATTAAAGTGATCTTGTGTAATCAGACTGGCACTCATGTCAAGTGCTTCAATGCCTTTGGTGCGCGCTATACAAAACAGGCAAAAATACACAATGATGTAAAAAATCAACATTTTTTTCTTTGCGAACACCCCCCCCCGCCCCTCCCCCAGCAAAAGGTAACCTTTCAAGATGAACATGATAAACATGAAGAAATGGGAGAAATTAAAGTACACTTTGAGTATTGGTGTTTACTTACCCATGCCGTGATTCTGGGCAAATCACTTAAAGTGAAATGCCAGCTCATGTAATGGGTACAAGTGGTAAGGGGCCACTTGCATGCTGTTCCCTGAACAACGTTTGCTCTGAATTGAAGGGTGTTAACTGTTGATAAAGTCGTAGATCAGAAGTGCTAACCAGAGTTAAGCTGTACTGACCATATGGATAACTAGGACATAGGGACTCCCTCAGTCTGTACTCTGAATAGTTTGTACTAATGTCCGGAGACCAGGAGGCATAAAGGCAAAAAACAAGCAGAAAGAGCCTCAATGTCCTCAAAGTTTCTTGAAATACACATGTTCTTGTCCTACAATGGAAAAGTTTTCAAGTAAATGTATTGTGTTTATTTAATTTGATATATATATATATATATATATCTAAACCTATAACAACCGAGTTCAACTGTGCATTTTCTAATTAAACAAATGTGGAAACATGCTAGTAGTAGTATAAGGCTTTATTTCGATAAAAAACTTATCTTAAAAGCATCACATTAAAAAATACATTACATTTGTACCTTAGGAAAAAAGAATTTGATACACAAATAACATCAAAGCTAAAATCAGTGGTAAAAAGAAAAAAAAAGGAACACAGAGATAAAAAGGTAAAATCACAATTTACAAATTAAAATCATAAATGATACATTTTCTTTAAGATCACAGATTATACATTTTCTTTAAGCCTTTTATTCTAGCTCCACGTCTTCTTGTGCTTGCAACACAAATAAATGTGGATAAATACAGAAAAAATTACCAAAAAATAAATATGGATAAATACAGACGGAAATGTTAAAAAAATGAACACCATAAAGCCAGGAGCCCCACTTTTGATTCACCACGGACCTTCAGCATGCATATTTATACCTATCTGAGCATGTGTGATCATCAATAGATGTAAGATCCTATCATTCTAACACCCATGCCACTGCACCTGCAGCCCACTATCTCACAGACACAAATTGATTTGCATGATGCAAAGTCCATAGAACCTATTTTCATATTGCAGAGCCCATATCCTGCCTGCCACTACTTAAATTAGGATACAGAAAATGCAAATCCTTAATCACAGTAACATCGTGTATGGAGCCCTCCCACAACAGTGTGAGCCCAAATGTTGCAGTAAATCTGTCTAGATAGTGTCCCACTCTACCTAGCCTGTCCTAATTCGCATCTGTCCACCCTCACCGACAATACAAACATGTGATTCTCTTTAATGCTCTATTAAACACACCTATCGGCCAACTGTACCCCACTACCCCTAGGTTGTAATTGCCCTCCATATTACATTCACATTTTATGGCATCCCCAAATGCCAAGTCATACATCTTTTGAGTATCAGTTACTCTCTCCTCCCCTTTCATTGGGCAGACCCCCTAAAATGGCAATTCTGCATTCAGCTAGGGAAGAACGGGCAAACACAAACTGCAATGCAATGCTGGCAGAGCGAGCTTTGTGAAAGCTTACCCACAATCTATCCCAGAAAGGAAAAGTAAAGATTCAAGAATGCCATTCTGAAGAAACACCCAGAGATCATCATTTCAGACGAGTACACATGCAGAAAGGGGGTGCAAGTAATATGGACTTGGGTTTTTTTTTTTGCATAGTTTTATATAGTGCGAACTAGACCCGAACCGAATCGGGTATCAGAGCGCTTTACATAGCACCAGTTACGTTACATGAGGACACACATTCATTTTAGGCACGGGGAGATTAAGTGATTTGCCCAGAATCACAGGAGATTTTGGCGTCGTTACTGAGACACGAACCCAGATCCCCAGGTCCGAGGTCGAGCACCCTAGCCGTTAGGCCAACATCCAAACATCTGGAGGCATGTCAAGAAACAGTCCTGAAAACACTAGATGAAGCAGACAGCCACATACTACTATAGAGGGCAAACAATAAATGCCTACACTAATGCCTTAGGAATGGTCCAGGTCAAAGGGCAAACATACGAGGCACACTATCCATGTATCCCAAGTAAAGATACACATATCCAGGCCCACCATCACTCCAGTATCATAAAGTTGATTCAGATAATTAATTTAAGCATAAAGCAACTACCACAAAAAACATTTTCAGCCAATGTTCCAAGCAAATCGTCTCCTCATTCAACTACCAATTACACCCGACACTTGCTACTAATTATTAGATAACTATATCATTGCACCAAATGATGGGGCACTTGTCCAACCCATTCAAATTTTCAGACTAGATGGACTTCCTTAAAGAAGCGCAGCCATCAATAAAAATGGGTCTGATCAACAGAACTCAATGTATGAGAGTCTCTAGACGAGAAAGAATGTACACAATCGGTTTCACAGAGACATTGTTCAAAGACAATTATATCACCGTGTTTGAATGTTTGTTTCTGAATGGCTTAACTACATAAAAGCACAAATTCGAAATGAGGAGCAGAGAAGGACTTAGACTTAAATAACAAGCAGGCCACATTCATTGTGTTAGTGCATGACCGTATGATGCACAATAAATTCAACTAGTTCTTCTGTGAGGGCCACATCTTTCCGGTCAAACTCCTTGGTTTGCTATTAAATCTGACCCCCCCCCCCCCGGTTCTAAATGGTGCAAACTGGTCACTTCCCCTGTTGACTGGACTAACCAAAGTTAAACACATGGACCATGTATAAAAGCACCTTGAGAATCAACCAAAATACAAGCCGACCCATACACTCAATGGGGCACACTGGGCTTATTTTCGTTCACAACACCATCAGTGCAAAGCACCTGGTGCAACAGTAGATTTGGTTGCATCATTCAATAATCGTTGTCTCTCCAAAATGCTCTGACAACCTACACCTCGCTACAGGGCAGAGACCAGACTCCCATTCGGGCAGTCACTACTATGAAAGCAGTGAGTTGGGTTGCCAACCTTTTTAAGACATACTACACGCTTAGAACCGATCAGTATGGCTCATTTGATCCAGAGAGCCCTGCACCACAGCACTATTAAGATCCCTGACAAAACCCAGTAATTTGTTTTTTAAATCACACATGCTGCACTGACACTTCCATCACATTCCTACGGAGGCTGCACAAACAGCGGAATCTAAATTGTGCTCGCTGTATGTTTACAGGCCGACTCTTGCAGAAACAAGAGTACTCTAAAATGAGGTGCAAGAAAAAACACACAGCCTTGAAACGAATACATGCTCAAATGACAGTTTTTATTTACTGTAAAAATAATGGAGAAACCCCTTTGGTAAAATAATGGGTTTTATTTACTGACAGGAACATTGCATGGAAATGATATCTCCTGTAACATTATATTCACAGGAGGGTAATGCATCGACACGCGTGCCGCTGCCCACCCGCATCTGCTATTTATTTATTTATTTATTTATTTTAACGACTTGTAGAGCGCCTGGTGACCCGAAGGCATCCCCGCGCTGTGATGATTTTGATATCCAGATGAGATGGAGGAGAAAAGGAAGAGGGGGGGACGTTATTTCGGGAATAGGAGTGTTTTCAATTTTTCCCTGAAAGTAAGATAGCTGGGTTCAAGCTTGAATCCCAGCAGACTCAAACACCAACCCAAATACAGAAGGGGCTCTCTGTCATCGACTTCAACCATTTTGAAAACTCTCAGAGGAGTTGAACGCCATTGAAACTCTACATGGAACACATACTCAGGAGAGACAAGCACAAAGGAGGAGAAACTAACAAAGGGAAAAAAACTGCTTGGTTACAAAGATTTTGACAAACCAAGGATACCAACTGCCTTCTACACATAATATACACCACATCACACCCAAAAGGAAAATGTGTCACACCTTGTCCACAAACACAAAGCACTTATGAATCGTATTGTAGCATGCCATACAGTGTCTTCATAGAGTAACCAGAAACGCACATTTTACGTAATCACTGATTGGCTAGTTGCCCTTTGGGGCATCAGTACAAAATAATATATTGAAAAATATTTTTAAAAACATTTTTAAAATATAACACACTGGCCCTCGTTCCAAATTGGTTGTAAGCTCTGTGGAGAGCTACTTGAACCCGAATTAATGATCCAGGCAGTAGACGTGTGGAGTAACCATGCAGACGTTGCATTCCCAGCCATAAATTGCAGGTTTTTCTGGTTTCTAGGGATATTATGCTCACATTTGCCACGTGCTCTGAGCAGGTGGTAAATACCTGTATGGGGCATGAGGGGGTCGCTATGCAGGGCCGTGGAGTGAGGCAGGATCGGAGGGTGATGGGGCAGGGCAAGCTCCCTGGTTTGCGTGTGGGAATACTAGACTAATCTGAATCAGTTGGGTTGGTATGCTTGCAGGCATATCTTTCCACCAACTCGGATAAGAACGAGCTAAATGAATGTGATGGGAAGAAAGGGTTTTCCAAAATAAATTTCATGGATGGAACTGGGGAAAGTATACAAAGACAATGTACCAATACACATCATAAATGTATGGGGAAGTAAACGTTATGTACATAGAAAATTGGAAATAAATTATTGCAGGGTTCTGACTGAGGCACTGGATGAATATAGGCAGGGAGGGGAAGCTAAATCTGTATATATCCTCTTAAATAGCAGTGTGGGAGGGTTAATTATAGATTTCATTTTTGACAATTCCTTTCAAATTTGTCACTTCGCATTAAAAATTCTGACAAGTTACTTGTTCCACTTTCAATAATGTTGCAATTGTTGGCTGGGACTCATCTTGGAGTAGTAATAATTCTTAAGTTAATTTAGATCAAATCTCCCGATTGCTGCTGGCCCTGCTTTTTCTTTCAACCATGTTACTGTTTGCTTTTGTAAGGCTTTCCCCGGCTTGCGCTTTTCCTTTCTCCAGTCATTAAAGCATACAAAAAAAGTGATGAAAGGAATGCTTGAATTCATTTCAGCCTCTGCTAATTATTCAGGCAGCATCCCAGTCCACCCTTATTTAGCATACCAAGCCACCTCAGTTTGGACTCAGTCATTTGAAAATCAGTCTTGACCCTGCTCCGAAGGGAACAGCCCAGCCCAAATTGCCAGGCCCTGCCTGCACTAGAACACAAGCTCATCAGTCCTGTATAGCTTGGTTCCAGTGGCACAGTGTGCAGGGGACCCAGGTCCTGCTTCATGCGACACACCAGCATGCAATAACGTGATTGGTGGAATGCATGAATTAATCTCAGCCACTTGTAATTACTCAGGCCAAATTCCAGTCCATCATTATTTTGCACACCATGCCACATCAGTTTGGTAGAAACCATATGCAAATCAGTCTTGGCCCTGCTCCAATGAGAACAGCCAACCCGAACTGCAAAACCCAGCCACTCCATGAACTAGACCACAAACAACCCAAGACCTTATTAGGGCTCATCAGTTGGTTATAGCTTTGTTCCAGTGACACAGTGTGCATCGGACCCACTTCAGGGAATGGTGTTCCACTCAGAACGACACACTAAAATAGTGACTGATGTTTCAGGATGCGCAAAGCTCACAAAACCATGGCGGGGTCAGGGCAAATTTTTCATCACAATAATACTGTGGGTTCTTTTTGTCCCTTCAGGCTCCTAAAAATATAGTTGCAAGGCACCCGCCCAGTGGTCCACCAGTAAGTAACCCTATTTTCCAGCACAATCTAATAAGCTGTTGCTCTCTGTACATACATGTTTGAGATCTCGCAAGAAAGAACTAGATAGATGCACCACTTTGGTGGGCTTACCAGTACATATGCTAGTACATTGCTAGAACCTTAACAGTAGTCCTTACAGACCACAAATACTGCCATACAGGCTCCTAAAAATATAGTTTCATGGCACCCGCCCAGTGGTCCACCAGTAAGTAACCCTATTTTCCAGCACAATCTAATAAGCTGTTCCTCTCTGTACATACATGTTTGAGATCTCGCAAGAAAGAACTAGATAGATGCACCACTTTGGTGGGCTTACCAGTACATATGCTAGTACATTGCTAGAACCTTAGCAGTAGTCCTTACAGACCACAAATACTGCCATACATAATTCTCCAATGCAAACATTTTAAAGACATATTCCTTCCTTGATTATATATTCTGCATATTCAGAAGAATAGTCAAGGACCTACAAGACTGCTGGATCCTGCCCTTTAAACCATCAGTGTACACTGGAAAAATCTGGACAATTCCCACTTGCACGAAAGAGGAACGACCTTTGTAAGTTACACCGTGAAAACAATTTCAAGAAACCAATCAGCTGCACTGACTACTGTCCCAGCAAGGCAATGTCATGTGGGAGAGTGATGTCTGCTGCCAGATAACCTGAAAAAGCCATTTTACAGGCTAATTTAAGCGGGAAAAAACTCAAATGGCAATACAAGCGCAACAAGCTGAACCTTCAATGCCAACATTTAAACTATTTTACAAGCTAGTTTAGGGTGTGGAAGAATACCTCAAAAGGTAGCACACACACTTAGTCAAGCCAGACTGTTTTATTTATTACACTGTTTTAATTTACCTCCTTGCTCTTGCTTGTGCTCTAATCTCTTGATGATTTATCTTTGTTATCCTTAACACAACAGAGAAACATTGTTCCGAGAAACATTGTTTCGAGCTCATTTTAGAATCTAAGTCATGTGTCAAGAAAAAACGTACTTACTTCTGAGCATGTAAGAAGCTCACCCCTAACAGGCAGTAACTGTGTACAGATTAGGGGCTGACTTGGTAAACTACTGAATATTAAAATTATGTCCAGTTTTCAGGAGATCCACAATGAATATGTATTAAGCAAATTTACATGTGAAGAATGCCAGTGCAGATTATTTTCATGTTTGTTTGAAAACCAACCTAGAATTACAGATCAGTGGCTCAACAATTCCAGTCCTAGTATATGTTTCCAGTTTAACTTTCAATGTCCCCTTGCAATATACATAAAGAAATGTATGCAGTATACAGCTCACTGCCCTGTAGTGTTTGTGAAGAATACGACTTTTCAAAGTGAAACTGTTCAGTCTTATTGTACAGCCTCAACATTCACTCGCGCCTAGTATGATCTTTTATATAAAGTAAAACAAAAAATATGTTGCACTGTCTCTGGAAACAGTGGAACATCAGCATGCTTAATGAGAAACCCTAAGGAGAGAGAGCCCATTGTAAGTGAAACGCCCTTGTCCTTGTTTTCATCTCCTGCTGGCTGTTTACGCTTGCATGACAAATAAATGAATAGAATACATTGGCATGCAGCCTCTACAGATGCAAACAGCTGCCAACGCGGTGTCCTCAGTAAGGGTTGGCTTGCATTATCCAGCATAGACCAACAGTGGCTAACCACTGCAATGTGAAAATGCTGCTTTTTTGATACATTTGTGCATTCGATTTGGAAAGACCTTGTTTAGCCACATCTGTCTGCTGAAATGAAGTTTGTCCAATTTATCAATTGACAGGACCATGTTCTAAGTATCCAGGCTGTGTTCTGTATTTACCATTTAATATTGGTGCTGTGACATCTACTGTGCACTCTCTTTCAAGCAATATGTTTTTTCAGGCAGCTTCTTCGTTGTTCATATCACAGCAAATGTGTACAAATCTAAGTGATTTGGATCTTACGATTTGTCAAGTGCCTGAATTCAAAGGTCTGGTTTGGTTAAGACCACCACCCAGAGTAGATCTGAAGTGAATCTCAAACTTAGCCCGCTTTCATTGATCCATCATGAAAAAGGAAACATTATAGTAAAACCAAATGTGATCATGTGAAATTAAAAAAAATGAATAAGGTGTTATCGACGTAGCTATGACATTATACAAGGCACTTCAGCTGACCATATAGAGAACAAAGTAGGTAAGGCAAAAAAGACTGAACCCTGCTTCACCCCAGACTTTGGATGAAAGCAGCTTTAGTTTTTTAAATGGCGTTATTCTCTTCCCTCTGCCATCTTGCTTTTTTAGTGTTATGCTAGCAGCATGATTGCCCTCTTACTCCCGTTCTTCCTTTTCCGAAAAAGTAGCTACTCTGTTATCCTCTCTCCCCTTTCATTTCCAGTCTTTTGTGCAATTTGATTTGCCCGATTGCCATCTTTACTGCCCCCACTCCCTTCTGTTTAGGTAGCAAATTAGATTTGTTTACATGTTTGATACATACCTATAGTACTATTTGCAGCAAAAATCCAACTGGCATCAGGTACGTTTTTTGCAATCAATGTGTTAACTGCAAACTATTTTAGTCATGTATTTCACAGCACCACCCAAAAGTTTGAAAAGAGAAGCAGTATCTCCGTTGTCTATGAAACATAAGAAGGAAAGTCCATACTTTACGACGTCTGTGCTGCACCTGGGTCAACACCCACAACGCAACAGTCACCAAAGTTCAAGGGCTCTGAGTTTGAATAGATATAAATATCTGACACGGGCAGTAAAGTAAAGTAGGAATAACAGAGATTTGCAACAAAAAAAAGGCATAAACAGATATTTTGAATGAATGAGCACAGAATTAGGGTACTCCAGTTTAAAACTCAGAGCTTGCAACTATGAGAAGTCAGGCTCAATTCGACAGCAAGAAGCCACATTAAATTGCAGCAAGTAAAGGATGCTAATGGTTTCTTCGCAATATGGTGGCTGTGTCTCTACACAAGTGTAGCAGTTTTTGTGTTTTCTGTAATGGGTTTTAAATTTCCCCTGGTCGCATAATAGTCTAGAGGTTCTCCCTGAATTGTTTTTTTTTTAATTCAGCTTAAAGTGAATAAAATACACAATTCTTAGACATTTACATATTTTGAAAGTGATAAGAACACATTTTTCGTCATTTCAGAAGTGACACTGGTGTGTAGGGTAAGAAGTATGCTGACAGCAAAAGTATTTGACACCCCTTTAATATTACATCATAAGGTGCATGCATAATAGTGACCATTAGCGACCATGTATCGTGTGGGGTAGCAAGGCGTGTAATAGCAGCAGGCCCCCAGACATTCACCCAAGGAGTCTTGGCAGTGAATTTCCCTGGATTGGTGGTACATGTTATCTGATGACTCAATGACATGATGGATACTAGGTCCCAGTGCCGGGCTTTCCTCCTACAAACCACTGTTTTCAGGTGCGTTGATATGAACCATATCTACAACTCACAAAAGGCATCCATCTTTTAATGGGAAATCCAGGGCTGGAAATGCTGTCCCTGATTACACAGACCGGGATGGAATGGTCTATAGGGCAATTAGGCAGTGCCCGATGGGCTGGTCTGATAGGTCAGTGTGTAGACCGATTTTTTAACCAGTTTGTGGGCCTGTTTTAGGGCCATGTTAGCCAGTTGTCACTGTTGATTTCTCTGCTATTACCACAAACCATGCCTGCAGCAAATTGAAGTGTATGCAGTCTCCCATGCCTGGCAAAATACCCATACAGCGTGTCTTTACAAGTTAGTTAAACTGGCCTGATTCCCCAGAAACAGAAACCTGTTTGCGAATCTGGGCCAATGGGTATCAGGCCCATACGTTGCAATGTTAATCACATATTAAAACCAGAAGAAGACCACACCTGGGTTTCTTCTCTCTCTCTTCTGTATGTCACTTTCCTCAAATTAAAGCAACATTCTGTCAAGCTTTCTCTTCAAAAGTCTCAAGGGCATCCAGTGCATTTATAAAAACAGATTATGGTCCCACTGGTGATAGGCAATGAAACAATTTACTACCAAGCACTTCCTACTCGGTGTAGCCATGTTTGCTTCGCAAAAATGTTAAGCACATTTTGGTTTGAAAATGAGATAGAAGCGTGAGACAATCGCTGCACCCACAAAATAGATCGAATGGATATGAAAGTGGCATTGCAAAGAAAACTGCATTTCAAACAAAATGGCTTGAAATTGTGGGAATTTCAAAAGACACGTCCCTGGAAATGAAAGCTTCCAGTGTTAAAATAAAGATGTCTGTGCAGGAGTCGCAGCACACAAAAGCCTGTTTCTGCTGAGCAGCATGCACAGTCCTCGCGGTTACTGAGCGGCGGTAAGGACAAAGCATGGACTGTCTTTGTGGTAACAGAGTCTGATGTAACAAACATGGCGGCTGACTGCCCTGTGGGCCCAGCACAGTGAGCAGTCCATACTGTGGCGTGCCTATCTGAAGATTCAATGTATGGATTCCGATGCTGGGATGAATGCCCCAAATGCTGCTCACACATATCATAATCCATTAGTAAATCCTGCCGCCTAAAACATTCAGGTAACTGCCACCAGCCTTGTTTTTTTTTTTAGCATGGCTGCTCCTTCAAGACAATTGAACATTGTGTGACGTTGCTCCTCTTGTTTTGCTTACTCAATTATTACATTTTTCGACGTGAAATAAAAGATTGGTTCTTTGGACACTTACTGTGCAATGTCAGCCTCCTTTCTGATTCATGAAGGAAAAAATCAGAAGAAAGTCTTATGGTTATCTTATCTGAAAATCCGTGTGTGGCTCAGTCAGTGAGTAGGCTTAACAAGGGGGTGATAGCAACTGATTGTTCCATTTTATCTTCGAGAAAAACTGACCAGGGGCATATAGCGATTCAACGAGTCGTCATGGGCAGTAAGCACTATATAAATGCAATTTCAATTCATTCAATGGAGCAACCTGGGACAACTGGCGTCTTTGTGCATCAAAGTGGTGTAAAGTTGGTGGGAAAGGGGCTAGTATGGCTGCCTTACTGACCTCATGCTGCCAGGCATTAACAGCTGTTATTTGCCTGGTGTTAGGCCTAGAAGGCAGAGGTGGGAGTGAAGGTGGGGAATTATCAGACCGAATAAATGCAGGTGAAAACAGCGGCACCGCATTGTGTCTCCCAATTACTAGTTCCTACGCTTGGCACTTCTTGACTAACAAGCAGGCGAGATGGAACCTGCACAGGTGGGTAGCATCACATGGGGGGAAAGCAGACAACGAGGCAACATAAGAGGAAAGATGATCAAACGCCTCAGAGAATCCATTTTAATCTTTATAATCTCATGTAGCTTTATGTGCCTGGTTATTTATATAGCAACTAAAACATTTACCCTGTTTCTTGTTTTGGCAGAAGCAGGAACTGAAGCACACAGATATGAAGTGCTTTCCCAAGTACACACGTCTTATTCAAGTGGAGAGCCTGGTATTAAGCAGGGGAGATTGTCTTGGAGTCAATGGGACTTGGATGATGGCATCTACCTATGCAGTCCATTTATAATGTAATCTGTTGACGTGTTTTGCATTTACTCCGGGTCTTGAAATAATAATACTTAATTGTACACCGAGATGTAATGTAGCAGGCTTTGATCAGTGTCGGCAAGGAATCACACAGATATTACAATTTCCCAAATAAGTAATGTTTATGTATTGTACATCTGACAATTTCCCAAATAAGTAATGTTTATGTATTGTACATCTGAATACTGGAAGGATGAGTTTGGCCAATTCGGACATGTGATCTTGAGTTTGCACACGAGTGATCTTGAGTTTGTGATTTTGAGTTTGCACACATCTCTGTGTAGCAGGCACATTAATCACCTGAGTTATCTATCTTCCTGGGATGTATCCGGTGGGGGTCCACCCACTAGTCCCCCTTGAAAGGCCAGGGAGGCTTTCTTCTTCGGGCACTGGAAGGACCAGACCATTAAACTGAGAGAAGTACTCAGAAGGCAAGTGTCTCTGACATAAACACAGGGCTGGACCAGCAACTCCCACCAGTAAGGATTATCTGTCATGCAAATGATACTAACAACCTGCCCCCCCCCCCCTCCAGGGGCTAATCTATAGGTAAACCAGGAGTATTCTCAACAGGCGTGTGCCCACAAATATGGCTAAATTCATAATATCTGACTGCTCCGCAGTCCCAGGGATATATGAAGGATTTTTTTACCGCAGAGAAATCAACCACATTTCCACACATGCTGTATCCTCACACAAGCACCCATATCTCAGTAACGCGATGGGTTTGGGGAGGTTTTGAAAGGTGGTGTGAAATGTGCTTGAATCGGAGCAATGAAACCCTCTGAGGTTTTCCCTTCTAATGCTTTCCCTGTAGTAGGACGCTGTCTTTCTTTTACAAAGATATACCATTAGTATACTCCGCACCTCAAACTGAATTATATTCTGCTGCCTTATGAAGTTTGTTATTATTGTCGAAATGAATCGACTCATTGTATTGACTTCAGAAGGTAGAAAGGCGGACCCAGCCCCTTTCGCCATGTCTGTGCACCAAAAGAATAGCATTTATCCACCTGCTATCATGCAACAGGACAGAAAGGGCGGGAGTCATTGCTCGGCTGTGCCAGACACAGCTCTTAACGAGGTCTCAGAACGCTCCCTGTCCTCCAATTTACATAGTTCTCTGCATCAGAACTGTTGCTTGGGTGACAGCTGAGCTCGCATAGCTTTCAGCAAATCTTCGAAAATTATTACTAATCGAAATTCAAACATAAAGGGATCTTTCAACAGGGACGATTCTCGTGTCGCGCTGATGCAATCTGAAGGCTAATAGGGTATTGTTTGATCTCTGGAGTAACTATAGTACCGGAAAAAGTTAGAATCGAACCCATATTGTCATGTATATCATATCAGTAATCTCTTCATCGACTCGCTTTTATAAGTACAGGACAGGCATTTAACAGCAATCTGTGCCCTCTGAGGAGGTCCTCAATACACGTGAATGCCATCGGAATAGGTTTTACAAATTTGTAGCTGCAAACTAACTTGTAATCTGCGTTCTCTGATCCCTCCTGTTTTACGCGACACACTCCAGAAGCCTCTAAATTAGTAAGCATCTCAATAATTCGTAAATGTATTAAGTGCATCAATTTCCTTGCTACAGACAGCGCCGCGTCGTTTCACTGCAGTGACCACCATCGTTATCATTCTAGAGTCGGCGAACAACAGTGGGTGAAGCGTGTATGTGGTGATGCCTCTACCCCAGCACCAATGCCTGTCACACATGCATTAAGTTCAGTTGCAGCGCTGCCATTCTAATAAACCATCTCTGAAAGGCAATCGACGCCCTGGAATAGTGCTTCGTGCTGGCAATCAGTGCATCTGGGCGCATCTCAATTACTTTTTTTAATGAGGCGGAATGAGGCAGTCACAGCACCTCCTGTCAATCACGGTGGGAGCTCTGCTCCCCCTCGCAGGGGTCAGCGGCCATGAGGCAGTGTCAAGCACCCAGCGCCTTCAACAGGGATATGGACAATTTATCTCCAGTTACAACTGCTTCCTGATTCTTTCTATCTCAGCTAGAGCCAAGACGCCTTTTTTTGGTATTCAAGCACTTTAGAAGAACATCTAACATAACATAGCATCTGCAATACAAGCAGAACCATTTGACCCTCTCTGAGTCTGTACAGTGGAGCCGGTTACCAAGTACAGGGTATACCAAGTATAGGCTCTGAACAACTTCATTTCAATTAGGGTGACAACCTAATTCTATGTTGTTAAGGAGATGGAATCCAATCAATGGGCTTTTGTACGGGAGCCTAATGCATTTAGGGTGTTGTAGTCTTGCGTTCACTGGCGCAATTAGACTGACACACCTGATAACAATGATGTGTAGGTGTTAAGTTCTGGACTGAAAACGCTTTCCTTGATGAAAACACTTTCCTTGATGACAGGGATTCAGGTGGTCACCCTAATGTTAACAAAGAGAGTGTTTATTTTTCAGGCAGATTCCATTAAGGTGCTGGAGCAGCTGTGTGCTGAGGCGACCTGTCAGTTTCTGTATGCTGATGTTTCATACAAGAAGGCACATCAAGTATAAACAGACGCAGCTTGGTTTTAAAAGAGAAATGCATAGTAAGCATGTCATTGGCAATCAAACTATGACCTGTGACAGAGAGCTGTAACAGTTGTGTCTGGGTCATCCTTTTGAGTGCTGATAAGCTGGAGAGGTGCAAAGACTTCACTCAATATATTTTTACCTGCAGAGACCTGCTGGTACTGTCTCATTGAAAACAAGACATTGATGCAGATAAGTGCTGTAACTGCTCTGCTCAAAGTACGGGAGTCCAGAAGTGAGTAAGGTTTTTATAGAGCGTGCAAATAACGAGGCATCTTGGATCTAGTGTCTGGGGGCTGGACTTACAAAGAGAGAGACCTACTTAATGCTGGAGGCAAGTGCTGATATGGTCTCACCATGCAGAGAGCCACTTGTACAATCACGCTAAACTTATAGCCACTCTCCGGAAAACTATTCTAGTATCCATTAATAGCACAACATAAGTGCTAAAAAGGGTTGTTACCATGCATTAGAAGTCTACTAGCCCTGCCAAGAAGTGCTGGTACTGTCCATTACAGCATCAGCGGCTCTTCTATAAAGTGCTGGTACTGTTCCACTGTACTACAGCTCTGCTGAGGAATGCTTGACATGACCTGCCCCATCAGGAGCATAGGAAGGAACCCTGCTGTGCTCTCCCCCATTACTGGCACTGCAGATATGGGTAGTGTAACATGATTAGCATGCTAGTCACGTTGAGGCGTGCCAATAATGTGCAGATGGAAAGGTGGGTTGTAAAAGTAAGTTTCCTGAGGGCGGCTTACTAGCTGCATCCCATCTGTCTCAAACGCAACAGGTGCGTGTGTAGAGCCTTTTTGCCCTATATGAAACATAAATGGGACACAGTGGCTGGTGGTTTGATGGGTGAGTGTATGTGAGACACAGACTAAAACGTTTGTTTAGAAAACTTAACATTGAGGGGAGTTCTCCAGTGAGATTTTGCCTGTGTGAATACGGCTCCAAAAACATGCTTCTAGAACACTCTCTGCATGCGTGCAGTTTCTCCAAGGCTCAGGGGGCCACGTGGCTCTTTGAATGGAAATAGATGGACTCTGACTCACTGAACATTTAAAAACACACTGTATGTTTCCATTGGCGGTTTCAGGATTCAGCTGTCTGATTTAGATAAAAGGTGAAAGAAACCCCAAGCAGACAGTGCATTAGTGCAGATGTCCACCCACTTCCTTAGTTTGCTAAGATCTGGGCTCTTTCATACGGACAGTCTGATCTTCCTCTGGACACAAAGTGACGTTAGCAGAGGAAGTCGACATTTAGAGTACAAATGCCACTCCTTGTTTCAGACAGTCCTGGATACTACATTGTTTCACCCGTTCAAATTACCTCACTTATCCTAATTGTCATTAAAATGCATTTTTGTGGTTTTGAAATGGAATTTAAAAAACACAAACCACCACCCTTTGGGTTAGTGAATCCAGAATTTTAGACAGGGCGAGCTATCTCTGGAATGATGTTTAAGGGCTGCAGTGTTATCATTAGCATGGAGGGAGGCGTGCGTCACACCCCTCCGGGCCCCACACGTGTAACCATACCTCTGCCTCGTGATGAGGTTGATGTAGTGCCTCAGCGCCGAGTAGTATTTGGCCATATCTTCTGCTGGCGCGTCTTCTCCGGGACTGTTAGGTTTGGAGGGATATGCGTCCGCCAGCGTCCCCAGGCAGATCAGCAACGACAGGGCAAAGGTCATCGCAGACAGCCACAGCCTCATGCTGCCCCCTTGCATCTATAGGGTAGAGAGGAAGGAGGGAGGGCAAGGTAAACACTGGCACAACTATAATAACAAGGGAAGACGGACAACAACATACAAGCTTCTGGGGGAATTAATCTCCTCAGTAATCCAACTGAATACATAACATAACATGTGTATTTGTAAAGCGCACGTTCACCCATGGGGATCTTTGCGCTGAATACCCAACTCAATGGTACTCATTTTATCAACCTCAGATGGATGAAAGTCTGAGTAGACCTGCTGGGATTTGAACCTGTGACCATGAGGTCGAACACAGCCCCCTGCAGTGGACACCTTAGTACACTGAGCCACCAGACCCAACATCATAGGAGGCCACGCTGACTTGGGGTGGGGGTGTCATTTTTGCAAGTATATTACCATTTTAAAAGCACCTGCTGCCGCGTTCCTTGCCTTCAGCAATTTTCAGGCATCAATTAAAATGTCAAGATAACTCCAGTGATTAATCCTCTTCCTGGAAAGAGACTGGAGGTTTGTCTAGTGGAATTTTTGACTCAGCCTAAGGTAGTGCAGATAAAGTGCAAATAATGTAAATAAGTCAGTTGGTGACTGCTACTGTAAGAGAGCTCCTTTTGTTACTTTTTGTTTATATAAGTCAAAATCCTAATATAATGCATTAAGCTATTAACTGTCAGCAAAGATCTGCATGCAAACTGCAAGGTGTATGTTGGAGCTATATGCTTTTTGCCCAGTCTTTCATTATCCAAACCTTGCCAAAAGGGTTCATTTGGGTAGAAAACAATTCTTATTATTAAAAGGAACCCCTAACAATGATGCTATGTTTTAAATTCTGAATTTGTGCTTTTCCAGAATAAGGACTCAAACTATATTACCTACAAGTATCAATGACATGTCACTCCTACGCTACACCTTGTAGTCCTGTCTGATGTAACATTTGCTAGACACTGATTTACACACATATGATGGCCTTTGTGCCACGTATGTGATATAAAGTGGTCTGACACCCTTACACTGGTATGAGTGGTGCTATAAAAATAAATGAATCTGAGAGACAGGGGTTATGGAGAGTTGAGGGACACTGTCAAAGGGTCGTAGTGAGAGAATCCGTGGCAGAGGTGGTCATTGGGGGCGCCAACAAACATTGTCACATAGGGCGCCACCAGTGTTAAAGCCGGCCCTGATAGGAGGTCATATCTGGACGACTTCCTACCGGCCACACGCCTTAAATGCGGCAACACAAAAAGATAAATATGAATGATGCTAAAACATGCCAGGCACTGCCTTGGTTTTAAAGTGCGTGTTTTCAGCATTAGAATGTCGGTCAATTGATCCGTATATGGAATGTTAACTATTAACAGCTCGTGAGTCACAGCACAAATTTAAGTAATGAAATGGCAAACTGAATAAAAACATTACTGCTTTAATAATTCTGTCAATTCAAATGATATTTAAGTGGACGTTGCAGAAAACCACGGACACCCTTTCCCCTGACTGAGTTATACTTGATTACAATATGACGTGAAAACAAAATATTTTAATTTCTAATTATGCCATTTTGATAAAATAGACAACTGTGGTCAGTTCTTATAAATAAATTATAGAAACACGGGTTCACTTAAAGGACTTCATGCCAACAGACTTTCTTTTTTCTCCTCCCACAAAGCAAGAGATAAAGTGATTGATGGAAGCAATAGAATGAAACCGGTTCCCAAAACTAAAGCAAATGAAAACCGAGAAAACAAAGTGTTAACCGGCGCAAAATGTAATAAAAAAAATCATCGCACCACCAGAATCCAACACAATACAATGTAGATTGCATGCAATCAGCTATGTTAAGGCTTCTTACAAGTAACCTCTGTGCAAACCTTACCTTCCTTCGCCCGAAAGACGATTTTCTGCAGCGGTACTCTCTACTTCGCTCGCTGCTCCAACTAAGTTCTCAACGCGAAGGCGATGGGAGTTAATCCGGAGGCTGGTGGTTATTAGTAGGGTTTTTGTGACTGTACTTCACGGTGAAGTCTGTGATTGGATAGAAAAAAATGACTCGCCCATACAGATGCGGTCCACCCAGTCAGATGGCCCCGCCCCCTCCAGCCCGGGAGCTGTGGGAGTCTACGAGACGAGTCTCGCGCAATACGTGCAGGTCCCTGCGGCGCAGGAGGCGCACGCACAGATTGACCCGGGGAGATCCGCACCTGTGACGCATGACGGAAAGCGGGGGTCCGCCAGCTCGCATGAGACAAGTCACGACAACAGTGTCCCTTTGAGCACTGCGGGAGAGGAGGTCGCTCGATGTCACCCCGGGAAGAGACGGCCCAGGTGGCATGTTAACGTCAAGGGCTATGTGTAAGGCAGCGCTCACGATTTAGCCTAAACTTATTTTCGCTTGCTTCTTCTTAAAACTTCCTTCGCATCAATGCAAGTTAACTAGGAAGTTCCAATTTTTTCCATGAAACTTTCGCTCAATTATGCGGCAAGGGAGGAGAGCAGAAATGTGCGGCTGGGCCGAGTAAATTATGTGGCAAGGAAGGCTTATTATGTGGCATAATGCGGCACATTTTGTGATAGGATTATTTAATTCTTTTGCAGCCTCGGACGGTGGAGGGAGTTCCGTGGGGCAGAAAGGCGGGCGGGGGAGGGGTAGGGTGGGGGGTACTAAACACCAGAATGTGGGTAATTGGAAGTAAGTAAATTATTAAATGAATAAAACGAATTTCGTAGAGCGCCCTGCATTGCATTTTGCGATGCAGGGCGCGCTACGAAATTCGTTTTATAGCTATGCACGGCACGCTACGAAATTCGTTTTATATATTTAATTGTTTACTTACCTCCAATTATCCATATTCCGGTGTTTAGTACCCCCCACCCTGCCCCTACCCAGCCCCACCTTTCCGCCCCAGAACTCCCTCCACCATCCGCGGCTGTTCTATTGTCATTTTCACACTTGTTAACACTGTCTGGTCATTGGTTGCACCTCATTGTAACACCCACAAATAGCAATAATCAACCGGTTAACCTATCCAAACAGCCTTCCACTGTGCGGCAAAACATGTTGCTGCATTTTCAGTAACTTTTAAACCGTTTGAGCTATAAACAGCATTTTTGTTTGTTCAAAGCTGCAGCTTATGCTCCAGAGGATTGATTATGTGGCAAATGAGGCTAATCTATAATTATGCGAAAATCGCAGCAGCCGCAAAATCACATAATTCCAGTGGTCCTGCTCATAGGAATTCAGAACTGTCATGTATGTTAGAAGGTACAAAACACACTATAGTGAGCATCTGCTGCAGCTTTGGTCGAGCAAAGCAAAACCAAAGGGGATGATGGACGGAGTGTTGAACATTGCAAGCATTCAGCCCCAGTCAACTGATCTGGGATTAATCCATCATCATTCTTTAGCTCACTCCACCACCCCAGTTCAGACATGGCAATATTCAAATCAGTCTAACCCTGTGCCTCATGGGAACAGTCCAGCCCAAACTTCCAAGCCATGTCTTCCCTGGACCGGAAATAAGCATCCTGGGAGCGGTTTCGGGCTCACAGCCCTCATCAGCCAGGCTATCTTGAATCCAGTGGCAAAGTGAGCAAGGGACCCACGTCTGGGCATACCCTGCCAACTTAGGGCGAACAAAACAAAACCAAAGGGGATGATGGACGGAGTGTTGAATATTGCAAGCACTCACCTCCAGTCAACTGATCTGGGTTTAATCCATCATCATTCTTTAGCTCCCTCCGCCACCCCAGTTCAGACATGGCTATGTGCAAATCAGTCTGACCCTGTGCCTCATGGGAACAGTCCAGCCCGAACTGTCAAGCCATGTCTTCCCTGGACCGGATAATCAATCAATCAATCCATCACTGCATTTCTAAAGCGTGCTACATACCCGTGAGGGTCTCAAGGCGCTGGGGGGGGGGGGGGAGCTGCTACTGATCGAAGAGCCAGGTCTTGAGAAGTCTTCTGAAGGCCAGCAGGTCCTGGGTCTATCGTAGGCTGGTAGGGAGAGCGTTCCAGGTCTTGGCGGCGAGGTAGGAGAAGGATCTGCCGGCGGCGGTGGTTTTCCAGATATGAGGAACTGTGGCGAGGGCGAGGTTGGCTGAGCGGAGGCTTCGGGTAGTGGTGTGGAAGCTGAGACAGTTGTTGAGGTATGTAGGTCCGGTGTTGTGTAGTGCTTTGTGTGCGTGGATGAGGAGCTTGAAGGTGATCCTCTTGTTGACAGGGAGCCAGTGTAGGCCTCTCAGGTGGGGTGTGATGTGGCTGCGTCGGGGGACGCCGAGGATCAGTCGTGCCGAGGCGTCTGGATGCGTTGTAGTCATCTCAGGAGCTTGGTTGTTGTTCCTGAGTAGAGGGCGTTCCCGTAGTCGAGTCTGCTGGTAATGAGGGCCTGGGTGACGGTTTTTCTCGTGTCTGGAGGGATCCATTTCAAGATCCTGCGGAGCATTCGGAGGGTGTAGAAGCAGGATGCAGAGAAGGCGTTGACTTGCCTGGTCATGGAGAGGGTGGAGTCGAGGATGACCCCCAGGTTGCGTGCGTGGTATGTGGGTTCCGGGGCTCTTCCTAGCGATGTGGGCCACCAAGAGTCATCCCAGGCTGATGGGGTGGGTCCGAGGACGAGGACCTCCGTCTTGTCTGAATTCAGCTTCAGTCTGCTGTCCTTCATCCAGTCGGCTACAGCCTTCATTCCTCTGTGGAGGTTGGCTTTGGCGGTGTGGGCGTCTTCGGTGAGCGATATGATCAGCTTAGTGTCATCGGCGTAGGAGATGATGTTGAGGTTATGTTGTCGTGCGACGTGGGCGAGCGGCGCCATGTAGATATTGAACAGCGTCGGGCTGAGGGAGGATCCCTGTGGGATGCCGCAGATGATCTCGGTGGTTTTTTGAGCGGAAGGGCGGGAGGCGGACGCTTTGGGTTCTGCCAGAGAGGAAGGAGGTGGTCCAGTCCAGGGCCTTCTCTTGGATTCTGGCGTCATGGAGGCGAGCTGATAGGGTGCAGTGGCAAACTGTGTCAAAGGCTGCTGATAGGTCCAGGAGGAAGAGGGCGGCTGTTTCTCCTTTGTCCATCAGGATCCTGATGTCGTCAGTGGCGGCAATGAGGGCGGTCTCGGTGCTGTGGTTGCTGCGGAAACCGGATTGGGAGGAGTCCAGGATGTTGTTGTCTTCGAGGTAGCGGGTAAGCTGTTTGTTGACAATCTTCTCTGTCACTTTTGCCGGGAACGGGAGCAGGGAGATGGGCTGGAAGTTCTTGAGGTCCTTGGGGTCTGCCTTGGGCTTCTTCAGAAGGGCGTTGATCTCGGCGTGCTTCCAGCTTTCCGGGAAGGTTGCTGTCTCGAAGGACCTGTTGATTGTTTTCCGGAGGTGGGGTGCGATGGTAGTGCTGGCTTTGTTGAAGACGTGGTGAGGGCAGGGGTCGGATGGGGATCCGGAGTGGATGGAGTTCATGGTTTTGATGGTGTCTTCGTCGCTGATGTTGGACCAGGTGGTCAGGCGACTGGTGCGGGTGGTCGTCGCAGGCGTGGTGGGCTCGGTGGTGGGTGCGGGGGTGTCAGAGTTGAAGTTGTCATGGATGTCGGTGATCTTGCGGTGAAAGAAGGTGGCCAGGGAGTCGCACAGGTCTTGTGATGGTGGGATGTCGTTGGTGTTGGAGAGTTCTTTCACGATGCTGAAGAGCTCTTGGGTGTTATGTGCGTTGTTGTCTAAGTGGTCCTTGAAGGCGGTCCTCTTGGTGGTCCTGATGAGTTGGTGGTGTCTGCGGGTGGCGTTCTTGTGGGCTGTGTGGCTGTCTGGTGTTCGGTCATGGAGCCATTTCTTCTCCAGCTTCCGACAGGTGTGCTTGGAGATTCGGAGGTCTTTGGTGAACCAGGCGGCTTTCTTGTTGGTGTGGTTGGTTGTGGAGGTCTTGAGAGGGGCGAGGGTGTTGGCGCAGTCATTGATCCACTGTTTGAAGTTGGTCGCGGCGGTGTCTGGGTTGGCGGGGTCGGCGGGTGGTTTCAGGGCGAGGGTGGTCGTTAGTTGGTTCTTGGTGACCTTGCCCCAGTGTAATCTCCCTGTTTCTCGGGATAGAGACAGTAATAAGAAACCCAACAAGGAATACGTATGTTGCTATGTTCTTGTTTAATGAACACAAGTTCACATAGGAAAAAGAAATCAATAGAAAATGCGATGCACAGTCTCGCTAAGGAACTGGAAATTATACGATACCCATCAGTCGTTAGCCCTGTTCTCAGGAGGGCCAGGAACCAACCGTCCTCTGCATGAATACCGGTCCCGGTATTCAGCCAACAGAGGACACCGTGCTAAATAACGGCCGACAATGCCATTCGAGGACGACTGATGGGGTAAGGACGAATTGCAGCGTCCAGGCGCTGTTTTCTGACACTCGTCTCAGGAACACCCAGCCGGGCGCTCTACCGAGGGGTCAGATGCGATAAACAAGCCCCAAAACAGAGATGCGGAAAACACCTCCTTTGGTGGGCGTCTCTGTTCCAGTCCGTCCAGGGAGCGTAGAAACAAACGCTCCACCCGGACTCCAAAGTGCTATAGTTGAACGAGTAGCTGCTCGCTTCCTACGACGTGTCCCTGTCACCAGCAAGGCGGACCTCTTTGTGATCCGAAACACTGTTCGGTGTTCCCGGGAATCCGCAGAACAGCAAGACATGAACAAACGGCCGGCCGGCAAGAATCCAAAATATCCGACACTGATCCCAGCGACTAATGCGACTTATGTACGCATTTCCGTGTGCGCGCTGATCGCGCTAGGCCTGCTGGATCTTGTGGTCCCTTGTTCGTTCCTAGCGCGGCGATCGGCGTCTGAGCCGACAGTTGTAACCCTCGGTGTCCCACCGCGTCCCGGGGATTCTGACAGTACATCCCCCCCTTATCAGCCCCTCCGACCAGGGCCTGCGCAGGCAGGGTGTTTTTTGTGGAACGCAGCAACCAACCGTGGGGCATGAACGCCGGACGCGGGCTCCCACGACTGTTCCTCCGGGCCGTATCCCTTCCACGCCACTAGATACCAGAGCTTACCGCCCCGCCACTTGGAGTCCAGGATACCGGCCACCTCATACTCCACATCTGCGTCCACCGACACCGGCACCGACGGCACCCGCCCGCCCAGAGAGGAAGGTTTCAGGAGGGACACGTGGAACACCGGATGGACCCTCAGGTGGCTAGGCAAACACAGGCAGACGTTCACAGGGCTGATGCACTTGGATTTGCGATAAGGACCAATGAATCGAGGCGGAAACATGCTGCGTTTCTGGAACCGCAGATTCCTGGTGGATACCCAAACGTAATCCCCCACCGCATACAGAGGTCCAGGTCTTCGTTTCTTGTCCGCCGTGGCTTTGTACGCCGCCTTGGCCGTCTCCAGTGAGGTACTGGGTTTTTCAGAACCGGTACCGAACCGGTAACCCAGTGGTGTCAGGGAACACACCCAAAGACCTCGAATACTTTCCTGATTCAGACCACAGAAACTCAGAGTCTTCTAGGTGAAGTCAAGGATCGATTTTATTGGCTGCAACCAAGTAACAGGCGTCCTAGAAGTACAACAACACAGGATGTATATTCTCAGGAGACTGCTCAATCTTACAAAGTCAGGCTTCTCTTTTTATACGAAATATTGTGCTTTAGGCAAACATTCTTGGATTTACAGTATACCATTCAAATATTTTCACTACAAAGGAAAAGCAGAGTCATGATGACTAGCTCACATTTCAGTTCGTTCAGCCCACAACAAATTACCCGGCAAGGCCCAACATTCTCATCAGATATCGGTGTACCCCCAATAAAAACGGGCACCTCCTCCTCATAAAGCAAGTGAGAGAGAAAAGAGCAGGGACAGGTGTGAGCAAGATTCGGCAGGGTGTGTGTGCGATGAAAGGGGTTTATGGCCTGTTGTGCCTTGATGCTATCTCGTTCGGCCACTGGGAGAGGAACTGACCAAACAGGTTCGGCCTGGGGCAATGGTTCCAACTTGCCCAGGTCACAGGAAAGTCAATTAAGGTGTCCTTTGGAATCGAATTTGGCTTAATCATCTGCCTATGTGAGGGCAACTCACAAAATGGCTGCCGTACACAAAATGGAAGCCAAGGGTTCAGAACGAAAAGGACGATTTCGAGGTGAAATCGTCACTCGAATATGACGAAAATGCTTGTACATAGTGTACTAGCCATTCTTGGTCTTTTGATATACAAATCGTCATGTTATGATGAAGTTTAATTCTCGAGTCCAGAATTTTCAGAACTACAAACCCTCCTTTTGCCCTTACATAGGCAATTTAACCTAATCTCATGCTAATCTGAGTTCAGGTCTATATTCCTAAAGTCATTGAGATGTTGCTGTAACATCATTCTAGTACTTAGTTCGTCTCTTGATACAGGTTTCCTTACACATGATGTAGCACAGAGGCCACATATTGCAGGAGCACACTGCACGCACAGACAGAACAGGAAAAGAATGGCTAAGACCATCCCAATGACCATCAGAATTTTCCATCCCCAGCCGGATATCAGTTCCCAGAACCATCCCATTAACGACCAATCTCCTTTATCCACATGAATAGATTCGGAAATCTTATGCAGTTTGGAGATGGCCTGGTACACTGTTGGAGCGTTATCTGGAATGAAAACACAGCAACTCGATTGGATCAATTTACATACCCCACCTCAGGCTGCAAGTATGACATCTAAAGTGACCCTGTTCTGAAGGGTCATAAGACGATCCGACTGGAGCTCAGCAGTCAAGTTACTAAGGGCACCAGCATTTCAATTACGGTGACTCAACCACCCTTGTCAATTACCTTATGTTCCTGCTGTTAACCATGGGTCCCCAGAACGTCAGAAAACCCTTTACGAAGTCCCCAAATTCTTGTCCTGCAGTGTCTTCTTTACTCAAGACACCTCTACCTATCCTTGTCTTGTGGTAATCTGCCGCTGCTGTGTAGGTGGGAGGCAACAGGAATGAAACAAAACATGAGCCCGAAAAGTCAGGGGGCAACCATGCATAGGCTCTATCATGGCAGATGAAATAGGTACCCTTAGCTGCTAAAAACGCAGGGGAAGTCTGAGACCCAAAAACATATGTTTCAGTACAGATACTTTTCCCTAACTGAGCCCTGGGATTCTTGCCAGTACCTTGCAGACACAGGTGACCCTGATGGGGTACAATCCAAATCGGGGAAGATCTCTTAGCTTGCTGTTTCTCACTCAGAGTAGCTCCATATCCGATCACGTTCCATCCTATATATGCAAGTGTCTCATCTTCGGGGGTAGTTTCATAAGAAATCTCTTCCTTAATCATGTCGACTATACCCTTAACCAGAGCACTATTCTTAGGATTGTCTTTTACAGAACGTAGGGGGTGGACTTCACGAGCATATATGAATATTGTTCTGTATGCCCACACAGAACCATTATGGCTGAAAGGCAGGACCAGATAAGGGATACCTTTATCCGTTGTGTGAGGCATAAGACCACACACCCAACAGTTAGTCGTATTTATTACAAGTTGGTGTTGGTGCAAGAGCTGAACAAAGGAGTTATTAATAATAATCTAATCTCCTAGCGGATTCATGTTCAGGAAGGGGTTGAAAAAAATGTGAGGAAATAGTAGGAGGAGGTATGGGCGATGTAGTGGGTGCAAATGTTACTCGAAAAGTGAATAAAACATATCCTAATAAAAATATCATCACACTGAATAACATGAAAATGCACAATATCAAAAAGCTTTTCTTTGTCATCAGTTTACATAATCTGTGTTTAAAGTTCATTTCCTTGGCAGGTCTCTCCATCTCGAAAAACTCCATCCTCTCTAAAGTGCTGCCCGCGATGGGAGGTTGTTTCTGCTAAGGAATGCCTCTGTCAGTCTTGGGCAACTCCCTTGGACCAACCAGAACTGTCGACCTAACGTCGTCAGCTGCACCCCAAAGACTTTGGGCAATCGCGGCCCTAGCAGCGGAACCCGGATGGCGATTCGAAAAACAAAAATAAGCAAGTTTCTCAGATGGGAGAGCTGCACTTTCAAAAATACTACTTGGAGGGAAAAAATAATTTTATTTGTCCATAGGTCTCGGCCTCAAATTATAGCGCTTCTTTCCAGGTACTGTCTGATCCTGAAACAGGAGTTCAGGCTCTGTAGTGTCCAATCGAACTGATGGTGATACAGCTGGTTGCAAAATTTTATCACTCTCTTGTTCAGTCAGTGTTCCTTTTACACGTGCATCACTGAAAGGCAGAAAACGTGGCACAGTTTCAGTCTCTGAGTCGGCGACACCCTTCTGGACCCACTGGTCATACGGCAGAGGCAGAGGGAACCGCTTGCAGTGGATCCCGTGGATCCAGTTTTTCTTCCCCTCCACTCGAACAGCTGATCTTGTGGAAAGAAGGATGAGGTGCGGTCCGGTCCACCTGGGCTGGTCGTTCTTGGTTCGCTGGAAGTTCTTGACCAGCACCCAGGATCCAGGGTCGATCTGATGTCCTGGAGCTTCAGAGACTTGAGGCAGTGTATCATGCACCTGTTGGTGTAAAACACGCAATTTAGCCGTCAATTCGTACAGATAATCAAGCAAAACAGGGTGTTCGATTTCACTGAACTTTGTGGGCCTTGGCACTCCCCATATGTTGGCCTGTTCCTCCGGGCCGTATCCCTTCCACGCCACTAGATACCAGAGCTTACCGCCCCGCCACTTGGAGTCCAGGATACCGGCCACCTCATACTCCACATCTGCGTCCACCGACACCGGCACCGACGGCACCCGCCCGCCCAGAGAGGAAGGTTTCAGGAGGGACACGTGGAACACCGGATGGACCCTCAGGTGGCTAGGCAAACACAGGCGGACGTTCACAGGGCTGATGCACTTGGATTTGCGATAAGGACCAATGAATCGAGGCTGAAACATGCTGCGTTTCCGGAACCGCAGATTCCTGGTAGATACCCAAACGTAATGCCCCACCGCATACAGAGGTCCAGGTCTTCGTTTCTTGTCCGCCGTGGCTTTGTACGCCGCCTTGGCCGTCTCCAGTGAGGTACTGGGTTTTTCAGAACCGGTACCGAACCGGTAACCCAGTGGTGTCAGGGAACACACCCAAAGACCTCGAGTACTTTCCTGATTCAGACCACAGAAACTCAGAGTCTTCTAGGTGAAGTCAAGGATCGATTTAATTGGCTGCAACCAAGTAACAGGCGTCCTAGAAGTACAACAACACGGGATGTATATTCTCAGGAGACTGCTCAATCTTACAAAGTCAGGCTTCTCTTTTTATACAAAATATTGTGCTTTAGGCAAACATTCTTGGATTTACAGTATACCATTCAAATATTTTCACTACAAAGGAAAAGCAGAGTCATGATGACAAGCTCACATTTCAGTTCGTTCAGCCCACAACAAATTACCCTGCAAGGCCCAACATTCTCATCAGATATCGGTGTACCCCCAATAAAAACGGGCACCTCCTCCTCATAAAGCAAGTGAGAGAGAAAAGAGCAGGGACAGGTGTGAGCAAGATTCGGCAGAGTGTGTGTGCGATGAAAGGGGTTTATGGCCTGTTGTGCCTTGATGCTATCTCGTTCGGCCACTGGGAGAGGAACTGACCAAACAGGTTCGGCCTGGGGCAATGGTTCCAACTTGCCCAGGTCACAGGAAAGTCAATTAAGGTGTCCTTTGGAATCGAATTTGGCTTAATCATCTGCCTATGTGAGGGCAACTCACAAAATGGCTGCCGTACACAAAATGGAAGCCAAGGGTTCAGAACGAAAAGGACGATTTTGAGGTGAAATCGTCACTCGAATATGACGAAAATGCTTGTACATAGTGTACTAGCCATTCTCGGTCTTTTGATATACAAATCGTCATGTTATGATGAAGTTTAATTCTCGAGTCCAGAATTTTCAGAACTACAAACCCTCCTTTTGCCCTTACATAGGCAATTTAACCTAATCTCATGCTAATCTGAGTTCAGGTCTATATTCCTAAAGTCATTGAGATGTTGCTGTAACATCATTCTAGTACTTAGTTCGTCTCTTGATACAGGTTTCCTTACACATGATGTAGCACAGAGGCCACATATTGCAGGAGCACACTGCACGCACAGACAGAACAGGAAAAGAATGGCTAAGACCATCCCAATGACCATCAGAATTTTCCATCCCCAGCCGGATATCAGTTCCCAGAACCATCCCATTAACGACCAATCTCCTTTATCCACATGAATAGATTCGGAAATCTTATGCAGTTTGGAGATGGCCTGGTACACTGTTGGAGCGTTATCTGGAATGAAAACACAGCAACTCGATTGGATCAATTTACATACCCCACCTCGGTCTGCAAGTATGACATCTAAAGTGACCCTGTTCTGAAGGGTCATAAGACGATCCGACTGGAGCTCAGCAGTCAAGTTACTAAGGGCACCAGCAGTTTCAATTACGGTGGACTCAACCACCCTTGTCAATTGCCTTATGTTCCTGCTGTTAACCATGGGTCCCCAGAACGTCAGAAAACCCTTTACGAAGTCCCCAAATTCTTGTCCTGCAGTGTCCTCTTTACTCAAACACCTCTAACTATCCTTGTCTTGTGGTAATCTGCCGCTGCTGTGTAGGTGGGAGGCAACAGGAATGAAACAAAACATGAGCCCGAAAAGTCAGGGGGCAACCATGTATAGGCTCTATCATGGCAGATGAAATAGGTACCCTTAGCTGCTAAAAACGCAGGGGAAGTCTGAGACCCAAAAACATATGTTTCAGTACAGATACTTTTCCCTAACTGAGCCCTGGGATTCTTGCCAGTACCTTGCAGACACAGGTGACCCTGATGGGGTACAATCCAAATCGGGGAAGATCTCTTAGCTTGCTGTTTCTCACTCAGAGTAGCTCCATATCCGGTCACGTTCCATCCTATATATGCAAGTGTCTCATCTTCGGGGGTAGTTTCATAAGAAATCTCTTCCTTAATCATGTCAACTATACCCTTAACCAGAGCACTATTCTTAGGATTGTCTTTTACAGAACGTAGGGGGTGGGCTTCACAAGCATATATGAATATTGTTCTGTATGCCCACACAGAACCATTATGGCTGAAAGGCAGGACCAGATAAGGGATACCTTTATCCGTTGTGTGAGGCATAAGACCATACACCCAACAGTTAGTCGTATTTATTACAAGTTGGTGTTGGTGCCAGAGCTGAACAAAGGAGTTATTAATAATAATCTAATCTCCTAGCGGATTCATGTTCAGGAAGGGGTTGAAAAAAATGTGAGGAAATAGTAGGAGGAGGTATGGGCGATGTACTGGGTGCAAATGTTACTCGAAAAGTGAATAAAACATATCCTAATAAAAATATCATCACACTGAATAACATGAAAATGCACAATATCAAAAAGCTTTTCTTTGTCATCATTTTACATAATCTGTGTTTAAAGTTCATTTCCTTGGCAGGTCTCTCCATCTCGAAAAACTCCATCCTCTTTATAGTGCTGCCCGCGATGGGAGGTTGTTTCTGCTAAGGAATGCCTCTGTCAGTCTAGGGCAACTCCCTTGGACCAACCAGAACTGTCGACCTAACGTCGTCAGCTGCACCCCAAATACTTTGGGCAATCGCGGCCCTAGCAGTGGAACCCGGATGGCGGTTCGAAAAACAAAAATAAGCAAGTTTCTCAGATGGGAGAGCTGCACTTTCAAAAATACTACTTGGAGGGAAAAAGAATTTTATTTGTCCATAGGTCTCGGCCTCAAATGATAGCGCTTCTTTCCAGGTACTGTCTGATCCTGAAACAGGAGTTCAGGCTCTGTAGTGTCCAATCGAACGGATGGTGATACAGCTGGTTGCAAAATTTTATCACTCTCTTGTTCAGTCAGTGTTCCTTTTACACGTGCATCACTGAAAGGCAGAAAACGTGGCACAGTTTCAGTCTCTGAGTCGGCGACACCCTTCTGGACCCACTTGTCATACGGCAGAGGCAGAGGGATCCGCTTGCAGTGGATCACGTGGATCCAGTTTTTCTTCCCCTCCACTCGAACAGCTGATTTTGTGGAAAGAAGGACGAGGTGCGGTCCGGTCCACCTGGGCTGGTCATTCTTGGTTCGCTGGAAGTTCTTGACCAGCACCCCGGATCCAGGGTCGATCTGATGTCCTGGAGCTTCAGAGACTTGAGGCAGTGTATCATGCACCTGTTGGTGTAAAACACGCAATTTAGCCGTCAATTCGTACGGATAATCAAGCAAAACAGGGTGTTCGATTTCACTGAACTTTGTGGGCCTTGGCACTCCCCATATGTTGGCCGGGCGGCCGAAAACTATATCATAGGGACTAAGTTTCACTCGCGAATGCACAGTCATTCTGGTGGATTGGAGTGCTAAAGGGAGAGCGTCAGGCCATTTAAGACCTGTGCTCGCTTGAATTTTGGCCAATTTTAACTTAAGCGTGCCATTGTAACATTCTACTAATCCAGCTAATTGGGGGTGATTTGCAGCATGGAACTTTTGCTGAATGCCTAGCCCTTCACATACTTTCTTCATCACTCAACCCACAAATTCACTCCCATTGTCACGCCAGACCATTCTAGGCATTCCAAATCTGGGGAAGAACTCTTTCACAAGGGCTTTCGCTGTGGACAAGGCAGTATTGTCCTTTAGGGGATATGCTTCTACCCATCTTGAGAAGGCACAAACAACAACGAGTACGTATTTTAAGTTGTTGCACCTTTCCATGTGGATGAAATCTAGCTGCAAAACCTCGAACGGATACGTAGGAGGTGCAAAATGACCAGCTGGAGTTGGGGTTCCCCTACCAGGATTGTGTTTCAGACACACCATGTAATTCTTGACCACATTCTCTGCACACTTGGGAATTCCTGAATTTTGCCATACTGGAGCCAACAACTTGCAAATCCCTTTCACGCTGATTTGAGCCATTCCATGAGCCATTGTAACCACTGCAAGCACATACGCATCGGGTAGCAACCATCTCTGATGCTCTGACAATTCAACCCAACAACCATTTGCATCCATTCTACCCGTACTTTCTCTCCACATGTTCAACTCTTTCTCTGTAGCCTCAGCTTGAATAGACTTCACACTCTCTATCGTGTCTTCACACATTCCAACATCACCAACCCATCTTGCAGGGCCTGCAACATACATTCGGCTCATCACATTCCTTGCAGTTTCTTTCGCGATTTCGTCAGCAAATGCATTTCCACGACCAACATCATCAGTCCGCTTCTTGTGAGCACTACATTTCACAATAGCAACTTGCAGAGGCAAGGTCAGTGATTCAAGAAGCTCATTCACCAACTGACCATGCTGAATCTTAGCTCCATGCGAAGTCAGGAATCCATGTTCTTTCCACAAATGTCCAAAACTGTGAGCCACTCCAAACGCATACTGGCTGTCGGTGTAGATGGTCACTTTCATTACTTTTGACAACACACATGCTCTTGTAAGTGCAATCAATTCTGCTGCTTGAGCTGAATTATGTGGAATTCGTGCAGCTTCAACAATTGTATGCAAAGTCGTGACAGCATATGCTGCAGTCGTATCACCATTCGGGAGCTTGAAAAATGAACCATCCACCCATAATGTAGCATCACACTTTACAAGAGGAGTGTCCTGGAGATCTATTCTCCCTTTCGTTTCTTCTTCTGTTCTAAGAAAACAATCCTGCTGTTCTGAAGCATCTAATTCCTCTACAATTGGCAACAACGTAGCTGGGTTTAGAGTGTTACATCTTTTTATGTGCACATGACTTGCTAACAAGGTGAATTCGTAACCTGACAAGCGAGCAGTTAAGTGCTGTGTCTTGGTTCTGTTTAATGACGTGTCCACTGCATGTGGGACCATCACAACTAGCGTATTATTCATTACTAGACCAGCAGACTGTCGAATAGAAACAGCTGCTGCCGCTGTGGCTCTTAAACAACTTGGCAATGCTTTAGCTACCGGATCCAAAGTCAATGAAAAATATGCACATGGACGCTGCTTGCCTCCAAACAACTGTGCCAACACTGATAATGCACAACCCTCTTTCTCATGGACATACAATGTAAAGGGCTTACTGTAGTTGGGGGTACCCAACACAGGAGCCGAACATAATGCTGTGCGCAATTCAGAGAAACTTTTCTGACACTCTTCAGACCAAGGGACGGGATTGGGTGTATCTTTACACGTTAATGCCACCAAGGGTTTGGCTAATAACGAAAAATTTGGAATCCACTGTCTACAGTACGATGTAATGCCCAAGAAAGCACGCACTTCTCTCTGTGTTCTTGGCACATTCAATTTTGCTATTGCCTGAATTCTTTCTGGGGTCAGTTTCCTTCCCTCCTTCGATAAGAGATGACCTAAGTAGGTCACTTCTTGTCGAAAATATTGCAATTTGGAAAGTGACACCTTGTGATGCAAATCACACAGATGACGCAACAATGACAACGTGGCTTTCTTACATATTTCCTCAGTATCTGCAGCAACAAGCAAATCATCAACGTACTGTACAAGAGTAGCACCTTCAGGTAAAACAATCGTATCAAGTTGTGTCTTTAAAGCTTTACTATATATTGATGGACTTTCATAGTAGCCCTGGGGAGCGCGTTTAAAGCGGAAGCTTCGTCCTCCTAAACTGAAGCCAAAAATATCCCTGCTCTCCTCAGCAATCAGGATGCTGAAGAAAGCATTCTTCAAGTCAATCACCGAAAACCAGGTGGCAGAAGCTGGAATCATAGTCAATAGGGCAGTAATGTCGGGAACAACTGGAAATTGTGGCACAACTATTTTATTCACCTCTCTCAGATCAATCACAAATCTGTACACAGGTGGCTGGGAAGGGTCAGTTTGTTTCAAAACAGACAGAACAGGACTATTGCAAACGTTGCCTCTTGTCTCTTCAATCACATCTTTTTCAATCAGATCGTAAACGATCGCTAACAACGCTTTTTCACCTTCACTAGAGATTTTGTATTGGGGAATTCGTGGCATTTTAACATTGGCTTTCAATGTCACATCATATGGTGGTATTTCCAAAAGGCCCACATCATTAGGACCAGTAGCCCAAAGAATATCAGGAAGAAACAACAATTCTGTTGGAAGTTTATCCCTTGACAAATACATTGAGGAAACCACTTTCTTACCTAAAGTAAGTTGTACTCTGAAGGAGAACAGTACAAAGTCGCATACAATCTTTTTAACAGGTCCAATCCTAACACGTTTTTCACCACAACCTGTTGCCAGAATAAGGGGTGCTTCTAATTCACAAGGACCAACAGAAAGAGACAAAGGGTCAGAAATCGGATTTCTAACCGGGGCGCCAGAAAAACCTACAGAAACATTCATTTCGCCAGACAAAGGTGCGCCAGGGAGTTTGGAGTGCATAATAGAACTCTTTGTAGCACCAGTATCCAACAGAAAAGGCTCTGACACACCTGATGTAATCACCTCGACGTATGGTCCACTCTGATCTACTGGAACTGAAACAACTACCTCTCTTTGTCTATGGCTATCCTAGCAATCATTACCTTCCCAATGCTCATCTTCTGTATAGTAATCATCAGCATAGTACTGAGCTGTCCTACCAGATGCGTTATTCTGTTGATCGAACCTATTCATAGAATTTTGAGGTGGAAGGGGACATGCATTCTGAAGGACGTTTCCACGTCCTCTACCTCTAGGCGCTTGCTGAACACCTCTACCTCTTGTGTTTGACACACCATTTGCACGCTGTAACAGAATAGGGCAACTATACTTAAAATGACCCTCTTCCTTGCAATACGAACACTGGTTGGGACCTACAGGAACACGTGGCTGAGTATACTCTACTCTTTGCGAGTTCCTCTGATACTGTTGAGGCTGCTGATAATTATTCTGATAGTTACTCTGACCACCATTATTCTGGCCACCACCACCACGTGGCGGATACGCTTGCTGTAACAGAACCTTCGTTTTCAACTCTTTAGTTTTCTTTTCTGCTCTATCTTTCTCGTCTTTGTCTCTATTTTCGTAATATTGTGCAGTAGCCAATATTTGTGCTGAAGAGGAAACTGTCCAAGAAATCTCTGAATCTTTCAACTTTTTACACAGCTCTGGAAGCAGGTTGTGCACGAATTTATCGACGAACAATCGCTGACCACCTTCTGTGCTCATATCTTGACCACTGTGGTCGACAAACGTTTCCTCAAACCTGGTGAAGAAATCTGACACCGTTTCATCTTTCTTCTGCTTACATGCAGACAACTTATCCCAATTTACACGCATCGCAGGTATTATCGTTTTCATGTAATCAATGAACTTACCAGGAAGTTCTGCTACTAAAGGCTCGGGTTTAGCACCACCAACTTGTCGGTCATCTGCAGCAGCAATATTAGCCCATGAGTCACCTAATTCCTGATCATGATCTGCATGACGAATCTTTCCCCATAAAGGCTGTGGAACAACGTTCCCAAATAACATATCGATATCGGCTAAATTCATAATGCATGACGCAGCAGTCTGTGACAACTCCTTGTAATACCCTGCAGGATTCTTACGGGGATCAGGCAATGTCTGTTTAAGGGCCAAAACTTCAGCTCGCTTCCATGGGACATGTACCCACACACGCTGAAAGTGTGCTGTTATGGCTGGGGGGTTATTGTTATGACCAGCTGCTACTTCTTCCTTCCATACCGGAGGAACTTCTCTCATGGGATATTGTCTTCCCTTCTTCTTAGCAGAGGAATCTGACTCAAACAATGAACGAGAAACACCTTCAGTCCTAAGTGACAACAACGTTGCAACTGCTTTCCTAACGTCTGAACCCACAATTGCGCCTTTTGAAAACTCAAACCGTACATGGCTCAACTCAGGAGGATTAGAGTCCAAATCATTTTCCTCTAAATCTTCACACAGAAAAACACACATTTTTTTAAAAACGTATCTCTGCTTTGATGCTTCCCACTGATGGAAGACATCCATAACAGAATTTAGATCATATATTGTCGGGTCAGTCATCCATCTATGTGCCAAATGATTTAACGTTTCTTTCTCCCTAGAATCAGGCTGTTGACTACGCAACTGCTTACGCTCTGTGTCAGGAGTTACACTTGTTGCACCAAAGAAAGGATACAGAATACTAGTAACAGTACTAGCCACTCTCTGACGAACAGAAGGAGAAGTCGAGGAAAAGACAAGAGGGAAAGCAGAGTGAGACGAGGCAGATGCAGAGGCAGTGTCAGGAGAAGTACCAGGAGTGGTAGTCGTTATAGTAGTCAAAGTTGTAGCAGGTAAAGGCAGAGCAGATGTCAAAGTCGGTGGCCCTTGAGGAGGCTGCAACGGAGGAGCAGGAGCCAGCTGAAGAGTAGCTGGTGGGTGCTGTGGAGGAGCAGGAGGCAATGCAACCACGGGTTGTGCAGCTAAAGGTTGCGGAGGTGCCGTAGCATTCTGCGCATAGGGGGGTGGCGAACTTAACAAATGCGCCATTAACGGATCTTTTTCAAGCTCTTTTGCTGCCTCTTGCTGAAGAGGTGGCAAAACTGGATAACATTTATCTATTACCATTTTACGTTGCCTGTGCAACTGCTCACTCATCTGTTCTTCTTCATTGTCTTTAAACTGCATGGCAGCTTGCATTATCGAAATACCCCTTTCTCTCTTATTTTTCTTCGCTATATTAATTTCCTTCTGTTTGGCCTCCTTACGCCATAGGCGGAAAGAGTCAAACATCGCCGGCCGGGCTTTCTTCTTAAAAAGTTTAACTTCAAGGTTATCTAAGATTTCCGTGTCAAAACTACCGTATTGGGGCCATTTTAAAACACCATCTTTTCTGGTGTATTTGATCCACACTTCATTTTATGTGATGGGGCCTACTCCATGTTTCACATACAGTTCATAAGTTGGAGTTCCAATCGGAGGAACCGGACACGAGTCCTCCAATCGGGAGTCCCTATTATTACAACCAAGACAAAACACATTTCCAAGTCTGCTAAGACCAGGCATTTTCGCTCTCTAGTCTAGCTCCAAACTTCAAAGGATTATCGATTACGATATTTCTCGTGAAAACACGAGTCCTTCGGCTTTGGCACTTGCAAGTTCCAAATAAAGCGATCCGAAAAAGGATACCCAAAACTAAGAACCAACTAAGGACTGGGAGACGCTCCACTTATACTTAGCTGAGATATCGATGACGTCACCAGAAGACTCGTCTTAGCGTTTCGCTCTACCAAACGTCAAGGGTCCAAATCAGGGCGATAGCCAGGGCAGCAGTCCTTTGTAGCCGTCGGGAAGCGGGGAACCTCGCAGCAAAGACTTTCGGACCACGTCGACATGCAGGGGTCGTTGAAGTGGTTGGCCTTCCTTCAGAATTTTCACACAAAGCTCCTCACAAACCTCTGGCTGGACCGATACCGCTGGTATCGCCCCACGTTGGGCGCCAACTGAGGTACTGGGTTTTTCAGAACCGGTACCGAACCGGTAACCCAGTGGTGTCAGGGAACACACCCAAAGACCTCGAGTACTTTCCTGATTCAGACCACAGAAACTCAGAGTCTTCTAGGTGAAGTCAAGGATCGATTTTATTGGCTGCAACCAAGTAACAGGCGTCCTAGAAGTACAACAACACGGGATGTATATTCTCAGGAGACTGCTCAATCTTACAAAGTCAGGCTTCTCTTTTTATACGAAATATTGTGCTTTAGGCAAACATTCTTGGATTTACAGTATACCATTCAAATATTTTCACTACAAAGGAAAAGCAGAGTCATGATGACAAGCTCACATTTCAGTTCGTTCAGCCCACAACAAATTACCCGGCAAGGCCCAACATTCTCATCAGATATCGGTGTACCTCCAATAAAAACGGGCACCTCCTCCTCATAAAGCAAGTGAGAGAGAAAAGAGCAGGGACAGGTGTGAGCAAGATTTGGCAGGGTGTGTGTGCGATGAAAGGGGTTTATGGCCTGTTGTGCCTTGATGCTATCTCGTTCGGCCACTGGGAGAGGAACTGACCAAACAGGTTCGGCCTGGGGCAATGGTTCCGACTTGCCCAGGTCACAGGAAAGTCAATTAAGGTGTCCTTTGGAATCGAATTTGGCTTAATCATCTGCCTATGTGAGGGCAACTCACAAAATGGCTGCCGTACACAAAATGGAAGCCAAGGGTTCAGAACGAAAATGACGATTTCGAGGTGAAATCGTCACTCGAATATGACGAAAATGCTCGTACATAGTGTACTAGCCATTCTCGTTCTTTTGATATAAAAATCGTCATGTTATGATGAAGTTTAATTCTCGAGTCCAGAATTTTCAGAACTACACCAGGCAGGCGCGAGATCGAACCAGAGTTTCCTTGATGTGCGCCACCCACCTACTGGCTTCTGGCACCGGAAGGACTTTAACGGGGTGAACGAATGGCAGAAACCTGGGGTGATGACCATAGTTGGTGTAAAACGGAGATGACTTGGTGGAGCTATGAGTTGCGTTGTTGTAGGCCACCTCTGCTAACCATAGGTGATCCACCCACTCCTCAGTTCCCTGGTCCACGAAACAACGCAGATACTACTTTAGCGACTGGTTCAGCCTTTCCGTCTGCCCATCCGTCTGTGGGTGATAGCTGGTCGACAAAGCTGAAGTGACGTGCAACGCCGAACACCACTTCTTCCAGAACTGGGCCGTGAACTGCGAGCCCCTATCTGACACGATAACGATGGGCAGCCCATGCAATCGTACCACGTTCTTCAGAAGGAGCAAGGCCAGTTGGCCCGCCGTGGGTACCTGCTTACAGGCCACGAAGTGCCCCATCTTTGTGAGATAATCCACGACCACCATGATCGCCGTACTGCCCTGATCCTTCGGCAATCCCACGATGAAGTCCACGGAAATGCTCTCCCAAGGCCTGCGGGGTGTCGGGAGAGGTTGCTGCAGGCCCTGTGGCCTTTGATGGTCCGTTTTCGCTGCTGCACAGATGGAACATTCATTCCCCCAACGGCGGACATTCGAACGCAACGTCGGCCACCAGAAGTGCCTCCCCAGACTGGACACGGTTTTCTCAAAGCCCAGATGGCCCGCGCATGGTGATGTGTGGCACCAAGCAAATTCCTGTTTCCGTAATCGGGGAGTGGGCACCAGCAAGCGGCTACCGTGCACAGGCATACCGTCCATCACCCGCCATTCCTTGTGGCACGATAGCCACCGCTTCCAGGCAAAGGTCTGAATCCCCCTCTGGATGCCCTTTAGGAATCCGTCTGGCTGAAGAGCCCCGATCACCGCGCCCGGTGGAATGATGGAGTGCACGGGAGCAGGTGGCGGAGCCAGAGCAGATGATTGACGGGACAGTGCGTCCGCCTTTCTGTTTTCCGAGCCAGGTCTATAGGTGATGTGGAAGTGAAAACCTGAAAAGAACAGCATCCACCGCATCTGCCTAGGCGACAGGTGTTTTGCCGCCGTCATGAACTGCAGATTGCGGTGGTCCGTGTACACCGTCACATCACGCCTGGCACCCATCAGCCAGTGCCTCCACTCCGTAAAAGCATCTTTTATGGCCAGAAGCTCCTTCTCTGCTATGTGGTAGTTCTGTTCCTCTGTGTTCAGTTTTCTGGACATGAACGCCACGGGATGCAGCACCCCAGAGTGTTGGTGCCTTTGCGACAGTATGGCCCCTACCGCGACCTCAGAGGTATCCGCCTCCACCACATATGGTACATCAGGGTTCGGATGTGCCAGGATAGGTGCAGAAACGAAAGCCCTTTTCAGGGCCACAAAGGCGGCTTGGGCGTCTGCGTTCCACACGAAAGGCTGCGACTTCCGCAGCAACTGAGTTATCGGGGACACCAACCCTGAAAAGCCATCGATGAAGCGACGATAAAAATTGGCGAACCCGATGAAGCACTGCACATCCGTCACCCCCTGTGGCGTTGGCCAGTCCTCCACGGCCTTGACCTTGCGCTCTGCCATTTCCTGTTCCTCCGGGCTCAGCATCACTCCCAGGAACTCCACAGATGTGACGTGGAAATCGCATTTGCTGAGTTTGCAGAACAGCAGGTGTTCTCCGAGTCTCTGGAGTACCGTGGCCACATGGTGTACATGTTCCTCCTCAGTGTTGGAATAGATGAGGATATCATCGATGTACACCACTACATACTCATCCATGATGTCTCGGAATACCTAGTTCAGGAAGTATTGAAAGACCGCAGGGGCGTTGCAAAGCCCGAACGGCATGACGAGGTATTCGAGGAGGCCGAATCTGGTCTTAAACGCCGTCTTCCACTCGTCGCCGTCGCGCATACGTACCAGATGGTACGCCCCTTTGACGTCCAGTTTCGTGTACACCCGGGCCTTCTTCACTTGTTCCAGTAAGACATTGATGAGTGGCAGAGGGTACCGATTCTTTACGGTAATTGCGTTCAACGCCCTGAAGTCCACATAGGCCCTTAACTCACCATTGGCCTTCGGGATAAAGAAAAGGGGTGAAGCCGCCGGTGACTTAGAGGGTCTGATGAACCCCAAACCCAGGAGTTTATCAAGATAGGAGCGCAGATGGAGGTTTTCCGGCTCCGTTAACGCGTACAACCTGCCACTGGGGATACTGGCACCCGGAACCAAATCGATCTGACAATCGTAGATCTGGTGCGGGGGAAGGACCTCCGCACGAGCCTCATCGAAAACGTCCCGGAAGGCAAGGTAAGCTTCGGGCAACGTAACAGCCTTCTCCGCCGCAGTGGCTACCGTGTGATTCGTTCCAGATCCGGAGGTGGACTCCGTTCGTACCCCACAGTGTTGGCGACAGTGCGAAGACGTCATTCTGATCCGGTGGGTTACCCAATTTACGGTCTGGTTGTGCTTCTCGAGCGATGGCAGACCCAGGATGATCCTATACCTAGGCGCTCGGATGATACTGAAGTCTATGCCCTCTTCGTGATTCTCCCCATATCTTACAGGCAGTACCCCTGTGTGATGCCCTATAGGGCCGGTGATCAGTCGTCTTCCATCCACGGCATACACATCCTCGGGGAGATCCTTGGGCACAAGGTCGATCCCCAACCGACGAGCCTCATCTTCGTCCATGAATAGGCCCGTGGCCCCCGAGTCAACCATGGCTTCTACGGACATCCACCGGGCTTCTATGGATACTTAAACGGTGACGTAGAGGTGCTGCGGTTTCGAACGATTGGGACTTGACAAAGAAGGGATGCTAGAACGACTCCGAGAGGCCCCTTCACTAATCAGGGAGTCAGGTAGTTTTCCGACTGGATGTCTACAGCTGCGGTTACCGGTTTAGTGGTTCTGAAGCGGCTGGTCTTTGGCTTGGCAGGGCACTCCCGGACGTAATGGCCCTTCTTGCCGCAGTATACACAAAGGCCTTGCTTACGGCGTGTCTCTTTTTCCGTGGAAGTAAGACTGGCCCGAACGGCTCCGATATCCATGGGTTCCGCCTTGGCAGAGGGATTGCTTTCTGGGGCTCCGGGCGTCCTTGGTGCTGGCAAGGTTTTCCCTTTCCTTTTGTGGTCACCTCTGCGTTCGCCCAATCGACGGTCCAAGCATAGGCCAAGGCGATAAGACCTTCGCACGTTTTGGGCTGCGGATCGATCTGAGCCACGACATCTTTGAGCTCTTCACTCAGTCCCTGATGGAACACGGCGATCTGTTTTGACACCGCCCATTTGGTTTCCGCAACCAACCGACGAAAGGAGTTCAGGTATTGCACTACGTCGTGGTTGCCCTGACGTAGCTCTAACATCTCACGGTCTGCGGTATACGTATCCGCCCTTCTGTCGAATACTTTCAGGAATTCCTCACGGAACCCCCCCAATCACAAAGAATAGGGTCATCCCTGCTCACCAAGGGCACGGCCCATTGTGCAGCGTTACCGACGAGGTACGAAATGAGAAAGGCCACTCTAGCCTGGCTCGTGGGAAAGGCCTTGGGTTTGCAGGATAGATGCAGCGCCACCTGAGTCATGAACACCTGCACCGTCTCAGGGTCTCCGCTGTAACGTTCCGGAGTGGCCAGGGGAACGGACACGGGCATCTCTACAACCACCGCCGGAGCTGGGGGAGTTACTTGACTGCCTGCGTCAAAGGGATTCCGCTGTGTTGCTTCAAACCTAGCCTTGAGGTCCGCTGTCTCTTGCCTGGACGCCGTCAACTCGACCTGAACGGCCGCCAGAGCCGCCACCACGTCATCCAGGGTGGCCATGGTCTTCTGTCTTCGATCGGGAGAGGATTGGTATCGATCAGGTCGGATATTATGTAATCTCCCTGTTTCTCGGGATCGAGACAGTAATAAGAAACCCAACAAGGAATACGTATGTTGCTATGTTCTTGTTTAATGAACACAAGTTCACATAGGAAAAAGAAATCAATAGAAAATGCGATGCACAGTCTCGCTTAGGACCTGGAAATTATACGATATCCATCAGTCGTTAGCCCTGTTCTCAGGAGCGCCAGGAACCAACCGTCCTCTGCATGAATACCGGTCCCGGTATTCAGCCAACAGAGGACACCGTGCTAAATAACGGCCGACAATGCCGTTCAAGGACGACTGATGGGGTAAGGACGAATTGCAGCGTCCAGGCGCTGTTTTCTGACACTCGACTCAGGAACACCCAGCCGGGCGCTCTACCGAGGGGTCAGATGCGATAAACAAGCCCCAAAACAGAGACGCGGAAAACACCTCCTTTGGTGGGCGTCTCTGTTCCAGGCCGTCCAGGGACCGTAGAAACAAACGCTCCACCCGAACTCCAAAGTGCTATAGTTGAACGAGCAGCCGCTCGCTTCCTACGACGTGTCCCTGTCACCAGCAAGGCGGACCGCTTTGTGATACGAAACCCCGTTCGGTGTCCCTGGAATCCACAGAACAGCAAGACACGAACAAACGGCCGGCCGGCAAGAATCCAAAATATCCGACACTGATCCCAGCGACTAATGCGACTTATGTACGCATTTCCGTGTGCGCGCTGATCGCGCTAGGCCTGCTGGATCTTGTGGTCCCTTGTTCGTTCCTAACGCGGCGATCGGCGTCTGAGCCGACAGTTGTAAACCTCGGTGTCCCACCGCGTCCCGGGGATTCTGACACCCAGCAGCGGCATGGCAGCTGTTGGGTGCGGTGGTGTGTGGTGGGTTTCCTGAAGGTGAAGTGGACGCATCTGTGGTCGGTCCAGTGGGGTTCGGTGGTGTGGTTGAAGGAGACGAGGGGGCTTGTGGGGAAGATGGGGTCCAGCGTGTGTCCAGCGGCGTGGGTGGCTGTCGTCACAAGCTGTTTGAGTCCGAGGTTGGCGAGGTTGTCGATCAGGGCGGTGGAGTTGGCGTTGTTGTTGTTCTTGAGGTGGAAGTTCAAGTCCCCGAGGAGTGTGTAGTCCGTGGAGGCAAGGGCGTGGGTGCTGACGAGGTTGGCGATGGTGTATCGCTGAATTGTGGTCGTGGTCCAGGTGGTCTGTAGACGAGTGTTCCTCCGAGGGTGGTGTTGGGGTCAGTGTGGATCTGGAAGTGCATGTGCTCGGCGGTGGTGAGGGTGTCGTCAGTGTTGGTCGAGACTCTGAGGGTGTCCTTGTGGATGATGGTGATTCCCCCTCCCACTCTGTTGGTGCGGTCTCTGCTGGAGATCTTGTAGCCCTGTGGGATGGCTATGGCGATGTTTGGTGCCAAAGTGGCGTTCAGCCAGGTCTCCGCCAGGAAGGCGACAACGGGGGTGGTAGAGTCAAGGAGGTCCCAGAGTTCGATGGCGTGTTTGCAAGCGGAGAGAGTGTTGAGGAGGATGCAGCGGAGGTGGTTGGGATCTCTGGTTGGTGGTTTGGTGGGCTGGGTGCTGGTGAATCTGCAGTTCCGGCAGGCGAAGGGCCCTTGGGTGCGCTTCGGGGCAGCCCGGTAGCAGGGGTGGTCTCGTCCGGTGTTGATTGCGTGGAGGGTGCTGAAGTTGTAGTGCAGTCTGGCGTTGCGGGCGGTGCGGGCGGTGCGGGGTCCAGGGGTTCTGGTGCTGGGCACGGTCCAGGCGCGGACGGGCGCAGATGGGCTTGCCTTTGGCGCCGCAGCGGTGCACCCGCTGCGCGGCTTCCATATGAGGGGAAGAGGGAGGGAGGACCAGCTGGGAGTCGGGAGCGGGGCGGCGAATGGGGAACCAGGGGGGCGGGGCCGCAGGGGATGCAGCAGCGGGAGAGGGCGACGGGTGGCACGCAAAGGAAGGGGCCAGAAAAACGGGCAAATACAGGCAGGGAAAAGAGGCAGAAGGGGGCAGAAAACAGGCAAATACAGACAATACACAGAGGGCACAGAAATAACAAAAGCCAGAAACAACAGAAAAAAAGCAAAATGAGCAACAGTGCAGAAGAATGCGGGGAACACCCGGTACGAACCGGGGGACAGCGGGGCACAGCGAGTGGCGGCAGCAGCGGGGGTAGCCACACAGGAGGCCCGTGAGGTGGCTGATGGAGCGACCTACCTGGTTACAGGGTCAATGGTCGCTCCCCTACCACCGCGCGGTCTCCATAAGAGGGGAAGTGGGAGGGAGGAGCAGCTGGGAGGCGGGAGCGGGCGGCGAATGGGGAACCAGGGGGGCGGGGCCGCAGGGGATGCAGCGGCGGGAGAGGGCGACGGGTGGCACGCAAAGGAAGGGGGCAGAAAAACAGGCAAATACAGGCAGGGGAAAGGGGCAGAAGGGGGCAGAAAACAGGCAAATACAGGCAATACACAGAGGGCACAGAAATAACAAAAGCCAGAAACAACAGAAAAAAAGCAAAAACGAGCAACAATGCAGAAGAATGCGGGGAACACCCGGTACGAACCGGGGGACAGCGGGGCACAGCGAGTGGCGGCAGCAGCGGGGGTAGCCACACAGGAGGACTGTGAGGTGGCTGATGGGGTGACCTACCTGGTTACAGGGTCAAGGGTCGCTCCCCTACCACTGCGCGGCCTCCATATGAGGGGAAGAGGGAGGGAGGAGCAGCTGGAAAGCGGGAGCGGGGCGGCGAATGGGAAACCAGGGGGGCGGGGTCGCAGGGGATGCAGCGGCGGGAGAGGGCGAAGGGTGGCACGCAAAGGAAGGGGGAGAAAAACAGGCAAATACAGGCAGGGAAAAGGGGTAGAAGGGGGCAGAAAACAGGCAAATACAGGCAATACACAGAGGGCACAGAAATAACAAAAGCCAGAAACAACAGAAAAAACGAGCAACAATGCAGAAGAATGCGGGGAACACCCGGTACGAACCGGGGGACAGCGTGGCACAGCGAGTGGCGGCAGCAGCGGGGGTAGCCACACAGGAGGACTGTGAGGTGGCTGATGGGGTGACCTACCTGGTTAAAGGGTCAAGGGTCGCTCAAACATCCTGGGATCGGTTTTGAGCTCACAGCCGTCATCAGCCAGGCCATCTTGAATCCAGTGCAAAGTGAGCAATTCACCCACGTCTGGGCATACTCTGCCAACTTAGGGCGAACAAAGCAAAACCAAAGGGGATGATGGACGGAGTGTTGAACATTGCAAGCGCTCACCCCCAGTCAACTGATCTGGGTTTAATTCATCATCATTTTTTAGCTCACTCTGCCACCCCAGTTCAGACATGTCTATATGCAAATCAGTCTGACCCTGTGCCTCATGAGAACGGTCCAGCCCGTACTGCCAAGCCATGTCTTCCCTGGACCGGAAACAAGCATCCTGGGACCGGTTTCGGGCTCACAGCCCTCATCAGCTAGGCAATCTTGAATCCAGTGGCAAAGCTTTGGTCGAGGCACTGTCCATTGTCAGGTCAATGTCAAATTAGGTCATAAGAGTAAGAAATTGTCAATATTTGAGACTGGATAAGATGAAGAGATAGAAACCAAAACTGGGTGAAATTAATGTCCACATTGAAAGCTGAAATCTACTTATTTGCATTAAAAACCGGGGTCTGATGCCCAAATCAAGAGTGCTGACGTATTTGTGAGCAGTCAGGTGGCACACAGTGTTGGGCTTGAAGGGGTATGAGGTTGAGCTTGGTGGAGCCTATGGGACAGGGGAGCTCAGCTGTTTGACTTTAGTTAATCAACCTCCTAGGAGTTTGCAGCCTGTGCTGGCAAACGCTGCCCACAAAAAAGCTACATTTGCAATCCTAGACCCCATTTTTTTTTGACAAATTGCAAAATCGCGATATCCTAGGGTGGTCTATCTACTGATGCATTAGGAATCCCTGCAGCAGCAGTATGGAAGTAGTTTAAATATGCTGTTGGAACGCCTTCATGGGTAGAATGGATGATTTAGGAGATGGTGCCCAGCAGTGCCTTGTAGTAGCCTGTGAGTTGACGGCAGATTGGGGAAGGGTGCATCTTCTTAGGTCGTAGGGCATGGCAGTGGCTTAGCAGCCGCCTTGGAAATGGCAAGAGACAGCACATTTTCTCTTGAGATAGCGTTAGAGAAAGCTTGCCAGTCTCCGTGGGTCATGCTTAGGGCAGAGGAAGGAACAATGAAAAGGCAACTGTATACCTCCAACCTCTATGCACCGCAGCCAGGTCTAGAAAGGGTATTTTGGAACATTGAGCAAACAGTCCTGGTAGGTGGGAAACAGTGATGTGCATGGATCCCCGTGGTAGCCACATTGAGTGCGATCTGAGAGTGCAGGTAATCCTCATGTAGGCACTCTCGCCATGCAGTTTCCCCCCAGTACCTCCCAAGCCTGTAAAGGAAGAGGACCAACAACAGGAAAGCAATATCCTGGGATGTTGCTTTAAAGGCCTCAAAGGCCCACCATTATTTGCATTCCACACCAGACTGGCATACACTTTTGTCTTTTACTGATGCATCACGCATGGTGTGCATATATCATCAGGTGATACCAAGGGAGAAATGGAGACCTGTGGGGCCTGAAGAGAGTTGGACTGGTTATTTTTTTAATTTGTTTGCAGCTCTTGGTAGTTGCGGGGTTGCCCACCTGTTTTGAGACCTGTCTAGGGTGGGAAGGCAAATAATGTATTTTAGAAAGGTCAAACTCTGGTCAACAGATCAGCAATGCTTGACCTGATAGGAATATGCCTTTTTTGAGGTGAACGTGATTTTCTGTTCTAATGGTTTCTCCTACCTCAGAAAGTGCAAAATGTGAATCTGCCTTTTTTCCTCAAATGGGAAATGTTACTTTTCCCCTCTATGATCTGGAAATCTCAGACAGCATGCTGACATGCAGTAGATCACTGACAACAGAAGATGAGGAACATGAGGCCCAGTATCTAAGCGTGGGCAATAACATAGTTTATTATTTGGCAGTAAAAAAAGAGTGCTGTGTTTTCGGCAGAAATTGCAGGGTTTCTGCTCTGATTAAAACAAAAATTCCCAAGAATCCCTCTGGCACAACCCTAAAATAAAATACAGGAACAACACACTAGACATGCCCACTTGGTACAGACACGGCATAACCACAGTAAGCCAGCTACAGCATAAGGGAACTCAAGCCACCTTCGACACACTCAAGGAACAACACAAGTTTGGAAGCGCAGAGCTTTATAACTTCCTAAAGATAAGAGTAGCAATCACCAAAGCAAACATAACTGAGCACACACCCTCAATACTGCAATATGCCACGAGCCTAAACATAACAGGACACCAAGTAGCACACATGTACAAAGCCCTGTGCCCCAAGACCTCTAAACTTAACAACAGAATCACAGCCCATTGGGGAACAGTGGCAGGGAGGGAACTAACTGACAAGGAGAACGCCGACCTCTGGTGTTCCACATCAAGAAGGAAGGTGACAACAACACTAGATCAGACAAAATTCTGGCTGTTACACAAGGCCTACTGGACCCCAGCCAGACTAGCGGCCATGGGTATTAGAGAAAACGACTCCTGCTGGAACTGTAACAATCAGAAAGGGGACCTGGCACACCTCCTCTTTCACTGCATCAAGGTCAGGAAATTTTGGGACTCGGTTAACACACTGGTAAACGATGTCACAGGGGCCACCCTAGCACTTGACTTCCACCATCTAGCACTGGGGTACACGACCCTTCCATAAGATCCGAAACGGACAGAGACCTGATTGACCTCCTGCTCACAGCCGCGGTCAAGACGGTTTTAACCAACTGGAAAGACACAGCGAAAGCCACCTTCAAAACCTGGTTTAACTGGGTCATTTTCCTGCGGGGGGCTGACAACATAACAACCTACCGAACGCAGGGAAGAAAAGTGAAATGTGGCTCTCGCTGGACAACTACCTGTCCTCACACAAACCACCCTGATCGCCAGACAGACAACAGGGAAACAAGCCCCAAGCAAGATGAGACACCACTGAATAGACTACTAAGATCGCCTACTCTGTTTAACTAGCCGGGCCTCTCTACTCTCTCTGCTCTCTTTCTCTATACCTCTCTCTCTAAGCCACCGGGGGAACAGAAAGACAATTGGACAATTCAGCAAAGGGGAAGGGGTAATGCCAAGAGAAACTGAAGAAGAAGTGAGAATAAAGTGAACAAACGGCTGCAAATCACTACCTAAACCCCCCCCCCCCCCCGGGGCCCCTCTCCCTTGTCTCAGTTATCTCCCATGTATATCCTGTATAACCTCTGCTCCATGTAAATATAATTTTCAATAAAAATCTACTGAAATTTAAAAATAAATAAATAAATAAATTCCGCTCACAGTAGTATACTAAACTGCATTTATTTAGCATTTACAACCCTTAGAGGAGCTGAAGTGTGCCCCTGTTCTTTGTTGCAATCCTTCAGAACATTGATTTATTCAATGCCTTTAAATGGAATATCCATGTTGGGCTACAATTCTTATGTGAATGGAGCTCCAGCAATACTCTGAAAAGTCAATACTCACTTTACACAAGGATGGAACTCAGTTGTTTGTAGGATTTTGCACTGAGGTGTGGCAGGCAGTTTGTGCGAATTATTATGTAATGCTGATTAACAGTACTTGGAGTTATGGTTTAATGCTAATTAACAGCAGCAGCGCATGGGTGTAGTTATTGTTGAAACTCACTGATCTTCTAGTGTAAACTTCTGAAGTAAAGCCTTCCGTAAAGAGTTGGCTAGCAAAGGAGAGACAATCAGCTAATCAATAATGGCTGAGAAGCCCCACCAAAATAGACACAGTAAAAAAATCTCAGTAAAGAAATATCTTATTGGATTTTGGAAAGTTCCATAATCGATTTCTAATTATTTTATGCTTCTGATAATACAAGGTAATGATTTGCATTACCCTGCAGACATTGTTTATTGCTTCTTTTTAAGTAAATACGTTGTTGCATTTTCAGTCATTGGTATTTGATTAAGAGTTTATGAAGTTGTGATCCACAGGATTTTCGATTCACTAGTTATAGGATGCATCGTCAATTACATAGGCACGGTTGTTGTAAAAGACCCTCTTACTTTGTTGTCCCACTTTAAACCCTGCCTTCTATGTATGTGCAATATGTATGGATTTCTTTGGACAAATGGTAGTTTGATGAGGTAGCTGGCATTATCCCAATGGCCAGACCACAAAGCTGTAGAGTCAAACAACAGACTAGCTTATCTTGTCCATGTTTCAGCACTCAAGTATAGCTCATGTGGAGTCAGTAACGTTCCTTATGACTATGGGGTCTAGGTATCTCACATCAAATATTGCAGATTTTGGGAAGATCAGTGCAAGCTTCTCTCATTCGGGGGACAGGTGCAGCAGCTCAGCTAGCTCAGCAACCGCAAACACTTTCCCCATCATAGAACATGTAAAACTGGACAGCAGTATTGCACGTTTTGCTTCCTCACAGGACAAGAATAACATTCCAGTTGGAAAGCAAGATTAATTTCTTGACAGAAGGCAGCCAGTACAGTCTTCTTTTCCCCACACACCATATTCAACATTAGAGATTAGTACACGCTTTCATTATTTACAAGACATGTACTGTTAAAGCATGATTGACATTTAGGTTACAGACAGATCTTTTGAGAGATGTGTATCTCACTGAGAGGAATGGATAGACAGATGAATGAGTGACTATGCATGTTCGGACAAAGTTCTGAATTAGTTGATATTCCATATCAGCTTCTGAACGTCTTGTTGCTATACCTCAGAGGCCTGCTACTGCTGTTCCTTGTCATGTCCTAAAGTCCTCTTCTATCCCAACTTCATCTATTACACACACCTTCTGTCACACTCTTTTTATTTTTCACACACTCACTCCTATATTTCTCATGTATCCCCTCTCCTACTTCCTCTTCTCTAACACTCCTTTCTCCCATTACACCACATTCCCCTACCATAAGGATTTATGCCATCCTAGTTCAAGCTTTATATTTCTGTTACCCCATTTCTCTCACATTTCTGCTTTCATGGCAATATGACACACACTGCTGATGGCAGCGCAGGCAACCTCCTAGTATTTTCCAGACATTGCCTCCGTGTCTCACACTGTCACCCTTCTCTCAGCTACTCACTTAATCCCTTTTTATCTCTCCATCTTCTTACAAGCATGATCCTCACACGTTTCCTCTCTCACCCCTCCACCTTCCTCCTTTATGTAACATATCATCCTTTCTCATACTTTCATTTGTACACTGTTTTCTGTCCATCCTCCATACTCTGCTATCTGTGTAATTTCCATGTCACTCAAGCTAACCACGCACCCACACCACTCTTCCTGACAGTTCCCATTCTTGTAAATCATGCATTCCTTCATCACATCTTCCTTTCACATACCTCCTAGTCTTACTTTTTCTCACACTCCTCTCTCAAAAGAGCTTCTTTTCTTTACACATATTCCTCCTGCCATCCCCTTTTCTGTCACACACACTCTCACACTCACTTCTTCAAGAAATGCTCCTCACACACACATGTACACATTACTTGTGTACAAATCTTCTTTCCCTTGGAAATCGATTTTTTTTGCTCTTCTCAGACATGTAATGTCCCATACACTTTGCCTTCTCTTGTTCATATCCCTCTCTTCTTCAGTTTCTTGCAAGCACTTTTACGTTTTCACTCTCTCCCTTCTACAGATGCACACTCTCACGGAATGTCGTATTTTTATGTCAGCCGTAGGGTGACTTTCACCAAACATTTTGCCTTCATCCTCCTGCTTTGTTGAAATTTGTTTTTGTTGGCTTCAGGACTCTGTGCACTTTGCCACTGCTAACCAGTGTTAAAGTGCTTTAGTTCACTCCTTAAAACATGGCAAAATTGGCCTATACCTGATTGGCATATTTAATTTACTTATAAGTTACTAGTAAAATTGTACAACATGCACCCATGGCCTGTAAATTAAATGCTGCTAGTGGGACTGCAGGACTTATTCTGCAACCCACTTAAGTAGCCTTTTAAAACATGTCAGGCCTGCCATTGTAGTCTGTGTGCAGTTTAGTTTTAAACTTGCAATTCAATCTGCCAAAATAAATCTTCTGTCAGGCCTAAAGCTCCCTTTTTAATACATGTACGTCACCACTAAGGTAGGCCGTAAAAAGTCCATGGGTGAATTATATTTAAACATTTGGACATGTACTTTTATGTTTTACATTGCCTGGTAGTGAAAAACTCCTAAATAACTATTTCACTACTGTACGGTCTACCTCTCTCATAGACTAACTTTGAGCTACCTTATTACGTTTAATACGTGCAAACTTCTGATTGGGAGCAGGTAGAAATATCATGTTTGGACTGAAATTAATTGTAATTTAAAACCATCTTTAATAGTAAATCGTTGGATTATAAGTCACAATTCTGACAATGTTACTTTAAGAAAGTTACATAATACAAAAGATTATCCGGCTGACAATTTTCATGCTGCTTCCCATTAGCAACCTGAGACCAAACCTTTGAATGTATTGATCTACATAATTTATTATGTTTTTCTTCACACAATTTTTGTAAATAGCTCAAGTAGTTGATTATAGGACAGATCAAGATTACACCTCTTGCTTACATCAAAACATAAAACAAAATAAAACGAACCTTGAACATAATTAACAGAATAATTTCATATAACAAAAAATACACAAATAACAAGACAGTTTTCAAATATTAGACCAGTCAACTTTTGCAAAGCAACCCTACTCTTGAATTCATTGCCAGAATTTAACAATATTCGGAGGTTGACAACCAAAGGGAATAGTGTTCTTGCACACAGGGTCAGATATTCAGAGATGATTTCCCTGTGAGACTCTCTCTATTTGTAAAAAGACTTGTTTTTCCCTTGGGTAATGCGTGCCGACGCTTTTCAAGTCCCAATACAAATTTACGGGACTATCTTCAGGGCAAGGACTGAGTGATGTCTAAAGAAACAAAAAATAAGGAGGATTTTTTAGTATTGCCCATCCTTTTCTGATATATCACGTTCACTCAAAGGTTAAAACAAAATGAATACCTGCTGAGGTCGTCTTTTCTTTTTCAAAAATTGTCATATCACTCGTATTGCCGAACTCGGGTCTGAAAACACAAATGATTTTTTTAGCCAACAATTTGGATTTTAAATTAGTGTTACATAAGGTGTTAAGAAGCACAGTCATGGACTTACTATTATTCTTTGTTTTAGGAAGTCTTAAGCGTGTGCCTCAAGTTTGCAATGCATTCCAATGTGAGGGATTTCCTGGTTGAGTTACGGTGTCTGTTTGAAATTTTCTGTAAGAGATACACGATTGTTACATTTGTGTCCACTCTGGGTTACGGCGTTGAATAATACTTAGTAGTTGTGCTCACCTACTTTGAGGTATGGAGCATGTCACTGCTACAACTCTTCACTCGCGGCAGGTGGCTACATTGAGTCAGAAGGTAGCGGAATCTGTCTTCTCATATACATCCGGTTTCAGAGGGGCGTCCCCTGTCCAACAACTCACAATGGAACCTGGTTATTGTGGTTCCTGATTATTAAAATTGAGTCAATCTTTTGTGGTTTGGAAATCTCTGTAACAGATACACGAGTGTTACATTTGTATCCGCTCTAGGTTACGACGTTGAACAACCCTTAGCGGTTGCGCTCACTTACTTTGAAGTATGGAGCGTGTCACTGCTACAACTCTTCACTCGCAGCGTATGGCTGCATCGAGCCAGAAAGTTGCTAAATTTGTCTTCTCGTATACACACGGTTTCAGAGGGGGTCCCCTGTCCAACATCTCGCAATGGAACCTAGCTCTTGTAGTTCCTGATCGTTGAATTTGGTGCATTCTTTCGTGTAGCAAATTTCTCGAGGCATTCATACTATTCTCAGCAATCCAGCCTGAAGTATTTTACGCTATATGGTTTGTTCTGAGGATTATCGCTAATAACAATTAAAAGGCTGTTTATGTTTTAGAAATTTCCGACAGTTTGTTCAGACCTGTATTAACATTGTTGAATTTCAGAATCAAGTATGCCTCCTTTTGCAATAATTGAACCTCAATGTCCTCTCCCCATGGGTTTTGTTTTATGACACTCAATGCTGTCCATTTGAAGTTGTTCTCATTATGATCGGTCTGAATGAAGTGGCTGACCATCGGAGTGTTTAGGACCCTTGTCCGGATAAGTGAACGGTGTTGCACAATTCTCGACCTGACCTCTTGGTTGGTTTTTCCTTTATAGATTTTTTGACATGAGCAAATGATTCCAGAAACAACATTATTAGTTTTGCAATTTGAGAAGGTGTTGTGCATCCATTTGACACCATTATGTTCGAATTGTAGACATTCCATGGTGGATTCACAAGAAACACAGTTTCCACACTTGTGGTGGCCTTGAATTGGTTTTAATTTATAATTGGACAATAGATCTTGTTTCTTAGAAGCTGTTTGGATTTCAGCCCGGACCAGTTGATGGCCTATGATGGTGTCTCTTTTGAAAGCAAAAATTGGTTGATCAAAAGTGAATTCAAGATTTTTAAGAAGGTGCCAATTTTTTAATATTGTTTAAAGGAATCTGTTTGTGTGGGGCCCATAAGTAGACACACAAACCAACTTTTCGAATATCTGACAAAATATTGACGGAAAAAAAATCGACCTACAAAAATATCGACACAGAAATACCGAAGTCAAAAATATCAAAGTCCAATCTACATAAAGGTAAGTACAAAAATATCGAGAGAAAATATATCGTTGTCAAAAATATCGATGTTAAAAATATCGTTCTTTAAAATGTTTTAATAATTACGTAAAATTAAGTAAATAATGCATTTAATTAAAAGATATGTAGGTAAAAATACTAAACATATTTAAAAATAATAACAAATATATATATAATGTTAAAATTAATTAAACATATACATATAAATGAATATATATACTTACTCCACATATTGCAACATTGGGGAAAGCATTGGATAGCGTCAGGGTAAAAATTACTATTCCCACTCCAGAGAGCGTAACAGTAGGGAAAGTGCAGGATAGCGTAGGGGTAAAAATTACTATTCCCACTCCAGTGAGTGCAACAATAGGGAAAGCGTTGGATAGCGTAGGGGTAAAAATTACTATTCCCACTCCAGAGAGTGCAACAGTAGGGATAGCGCTGGGTAGCTTAGGGGTAAAAAATACTATTCCCACTTCAGTGAGTGCAACAGTAGGGAAATTCTTGGATAGCGTAAGGGTAAAAATTACTATTCCCACTTCAGTGAGTGCAACAGTTCGGAAAGTGTTGGATAGCGAAGGGGTAACAATTACTATTCCCACTCCAGTGAGTGCAACAGTAGGGAAAGTGTTGGATAGCGTAGGGGTAAAAATAACTATTCCCACTCCAGTGAGTGCAAAAGTAGGGAAAGTGTTGGATAGCGTAGGTGTTATAATTACTATTCCAACTCCATTGAGTATAACAGTGTGGAAAATGTAGGATAGCGCAGGGGTTAAATTAACATACCTATCAATTAAATAATTAAAAAAGCCATCTTAATATTTAATTAACAAAACAATTATCAATAAATACCAATAAAATAAAATTAATATTTACTCAAATAACATTAAAGTACTTCCCACACTATACTCCCTTTAACACACAACACACTATACATAAAAAACTCAATTCATTTAATTATCAATTAGTCAATTAATATAATTTTATAATAAATTATTTATAATCAATATACTTATAAATTACCAAATTATAAAAAATTAATTAATAATTACTTAGCAATAAATTAATAATTAACAACAAATAAAAACATATTCATTCATTAATTTAATTTATTTACTTCCCACCCTATTCCCCTATAAACCCACAACACATAACAAATCACACAATTATTGTAATGATCAATTACTCACTTAATAAAAATTAATTAGCGATTAATAATTAACAACAAATTAATTAACAATAACAATATATAAAAATTAATAATACATTAATTATAGTCATTATAATGATAAATTAACCAATTAATAAACATTGATTTACCAATTAATAATTAACAATTAATAATCAATAACAATCAATAAAAACACATTAATTAATTATCTATAATTAAATGACTTCCCACCCTATTCCCCTATAAACCCACAACCTGCTCTGATACTAAAACTCAAAATTTACTTTAACAAAATTACTCATTTCTAAACATTTATTTAAAATTGCGTGAAAATATATTAAAAAAAGATAAACATACTTATGAAATACATACTAAAATACATAACACAATTTTTTTTCCGATATTATTGACAACGATATTTTTGCTAACGATATTACTTACGTCAATATTACTTACTTCGATGTTTAAAAAAATGATATTACTTACCTTAACCACTTGGGAGCTAGTAAACAAACCTCCCCAGTGCTGCGCTGTCCATTATCCGGTGCTGAACTGGACGTCCAGCGGTCGCACGCAGCACTGGGGAGGTAGTGCCCGTGACGACCGTTGGCCGACGGCAGCACTTAAGGGGTTAAGGTCGATATTCTGGTCAACGATATTCTTGACTTCGATATTCTGTCCCTACGATATTAAAAACTCGATATTAAGGGAGGTCGATATTTAAAAATCGGTATTTTGACTGTGCACTCAACTTTTCAACTGGTTGTTTGTTCTTTTTAGACGACAGGCTTTCTCGAGGTGTGAACCATGCTCGTTTCAGTGCATTCTTGAGTAGCTTTCAAGAATAGCCTCCGTCTCTCAGTTGGTCACATAAAACTTTGTCATTGATTTCAAAATCCTGTCTATGAGAACAATTACGTTGAATCCTTAGCAACTGCCCGTAGGAAAGATTGTCTCTCAAATTTTTCAGATGCGTGCTTCTGTAGTGTAAGATGGTGTTTTTATCCATTGTTTTTTGGTGTAGGGTTGTCCTGAGCTCATTCTCAATAGGTCTGACCTCAACGTCTAGGAATGTTAACTATGTCCTGCTTTTCGTCAAAGTGAATTTGATGTCGGGATGACGTGCGTTGAGACAATCAAAGAACCTTTTGATTTCCATTTCTGAGCCACTCCACAGGCACCAGACGTCATCAATATACCGGTACCACTGTGTGGGATGTTGTATAAATGGATATCGTTATGAATAAATTTGTGTCTGAATCTAGCCATGTATAGAACGGCCATTACTGGAGAAAAGGGACTGCCCATCGCGGTTCCTTTAGTTTTTTGATAAGAAATGTGTTCTGAAAATTTAAAGCAATTTCTCTTCAGTGCCAATGATGCCAATCGAAGAATGAAATTGGTAGGAACCCGATGTGGTCGTTCACAGTTATCCGTATAGTACTCTAATGCTTCTAAAGCCTCATCCTGGGGGATCTGTGTGTATGAAGACACAACATCAAAAGAGACAAGCCATTGGTTTGTAGGAATCAATTCATGTCCTTTGATCTTGTTTAGACCCTGTGTGCAAGAACACTATTCCCTTTGGTTGGCAACCTCCGAATATTGTTCAATTCTGGCAATGAATTCAAGAATAGAGTTGCTTTACAAAAGTTGACTGGTCTAATATTTGAAAAGTGTCTTGTTATTTGTGTATTTTTTTATGTGAAATTGTTCTGTTAATTATGTTCAAGATTCGTGTTATTTTGTTTTATGTTTTGATGTAAGCAAGAGGTGTAATCTTGATCTGTCCTATAATGATCTACTTGAACAATTCACAAAAATTGTGTAAAGAAAAACATAATAAATCATGTAGCTCAATACATTCAGAAGTTTGGTCTCAATGGGAAGCCGCGTGAAAATTGTCAGCTAGATAATCTTTTGTATTATGTATATTACTGGCCCAATCTAGCTGCATGTCTTAGGGCAAACCCCTTTGTGTAACACAACTTTAAGAAAGTTGGCATTTTTCTTCCCTAACCATTTGGTACCTGCTGCCAGTTCCATGGGTTACATGACTGTGAATGGCCCATCCTGCCAGCTGTTCCCTGTCCCACTTACACTTCAAAGGGCCACCGCTAGTGCACACACAAAGAAGCCTGACATTAGTCTTTTGTCACCCCAGACTTCCTAGTGCCTTGGGAGAGGAAGGAAATAACTTTCTGGAACCAGATGTGGAGGTAGCCTAGAAAAATCCCTCACTTCAAATGCATGCACCAGTTATAAATATTGGACCCCCAGAACACATCTTCAGTACGTTCCTGGGCCTGTGGAAGACTTCAGAAGGCCTATCTGGACTCACAGAAAACTCCCTTACTGCCTGAGGCCTGCCTTGTTCCCCAGAGGTCTGCCCTGCTGCTACCAAAGGACGGTACTGCTGCTTGAGGCCTGCCTTGCTCCCCAGTGGACTGACCTGCTGCTAGTGGCCTTCCTTGCTGCCTTGTTGCTTGAACCCAGAGCTACCGGAGTGACATGAATAGCTGGTTGGCTGGCCTCATTTGTGACCTCCTGGGACATAACAAGCTCCAGAGACCTTGAACTTGGCACCTGGCCTCTGTTCGAATGAGTCTCAACACCCCACAGGTTCCTACCAAGTACTGGACCCTTTGAAATGGTGTTAAATGTACTGCTCCTGCCTAACCCTACAAGTTGGGAACATTTTTCATCAGAAAGTGGCATGAGAACCAAACAGAGACAGAAGGTGAATTGACGATCAGCCTGACTCCTCGGGAGCTCTCACTATGTTCTTCTCCACAGCAGCAAATCCTGTTCAGTGGGACCTCTCTGCAAATGTATCCAGCCTCAGGGAGCCCTCAATGTCTACAGCCTGCAGCTTCATCCCACTGGAGATTTTCGACTTCCAAAAATGTAACAGTCGGAAGTTAGAAATCTTCACCGGACCTCCGTCCAGCTGCTCCATGACAATGATGCGTCCTCCCTGAAAGCGCCGGCTGCCTTGCCCTGCTGAACTTTACTTTCTCAGGAACTTTTCTTAAAAATTTCTTATAAGTCCGAAAGTAAGCCGAGACCGGGTCCAATCCAACTTGTATATCTGACCCGTGCTACATCGTGGGCAACCTTAACTTTTGACTTTGTCCCACTTTTGTGTGACCAGATACTTGCGGTTGCCACTTTGATGTTTTAGGCATTAGATTTCACTAAACAGTAAAAAAAAATGTATAACTCCAGTTCTAGTTCTATTGATAGGATTTAATTCATTTAGGTGTTATTTTATTTATTAAAATATATCCTATTTTGGTTTGAGGTTTTTCTGGTGCTGTGTTTTCACTTTATTACTGTTTATGTGCTGCATAATTACTTAACACAGTGCCTCTAAGTTGAGCCTGACTGCTTGTGTGCCAAGCTACCAGAGGGTTAAGTACAGGTGAATTTCGGGCCTTTTGAGGTTCACCATTACAAGGATTCCACCCCCCTCAACTAACAACCCAATATCTTACAATTATCATCCCTTGTCTACCATAAAGCCCTTAAGTCTTCCCGTCTGCCATCCTTTATTTCCTCACAATTAGAAAAAATTTCTCTCAAGGCATCCCACATCCTGCCCCTGACCCATATTAACCTTCAACACTTAGCCAAATAACTCTCCTCACTATCTTGGGTAAAATGCTGCCAAGTATAGTAGAAATAAAACTTCAGTTTCATATCAACCTCAACCAATGACTCACAATTTATATATAAGGATTCCTGCTTTGCTGCACTATTGAGAAACCCTGACACCCTCCCCATAAACGCTGTGATCTCCAATTTCTTCCTCACTTGTGTTTTCCAAGCTGTACACTCACCAGTTATGTTTTCTCTCCAAACCGATCCTCTGGAACCATGTTTCCAACCAAGACAAGACATTGAATTACATAATTATGCCAAGAGTACTGCCTTCTTAGTTAAGTCTCAGCTCTACACAGACATGCAGCCGACCTCCAAAGAACACATCATTGTAAAAAGTTACTTCCTATATGGTGTTATCTTTTTGCTGTACTTCCTCTGGAAGTTCAAGCTCAACCTTTACACTCCTAACTTAAGGACGACAGTCAAGACTCTTAACTTCTTAAAGTGATGCAGAAAAGCTTTATTCATTTTTCATTTTTTATTCATTTTTCTGCCCCACACCACCTTGGTGCTTCTGAAAACAATTGTCCTTGTGATAACCCGCTTGATCAAAGGTGTTAGAACTGTCAGCCTTAGGGTGATCTTCCCCAAAACGTTTGTTTGCTTACCTCCTCTTTTTGCTTATTCTTTTTGTTGGCCTTAGGACTCCGAACACTTTACCACTGCTGACCAGTGCTTGTCCCCTAAACATGGTAATATTGGTGTATACACACTTGGCATATTTAATTTACTTATAAGCCCCTTGTAAAGTGGTAGACCAAATACCCAAGGCATGTAAATTAAATGCTACTAGTTGGCCTGCAGCACTTATTGTGCCACCCACACAGTAGCGTTTCAAACCTATCTCAGGCCTTGCACTGCACGGCCTGTGTAAGCAGTTTAGTTGTATTTAACATTACTATTTTAGAAATGCCACTTTTAGGAAGTGAAGTTCAAAGAATGGTGAATGCACTCCTTCTCATCTCAATTTTAATAGTGTTGCTGTAACTGCCAAAATGTATGCTTGCAAGCAGCGCTGTGGTCTGTCCCCTCACAGCATGTTGAAAACAGTGAAAAAAGTGACGCTAGTTGCGGCCCTTGCTGTTGCACTGCGTTAGAGGAAAAAAGTCTTCCATGTAATCCAATAGTTCATATTTCAGCCAAATAATCCATAGTGAACCAATTCATTTTACTCAATTATACTCATCAATAGTGGGGGGACTGCAGAGGGAACTTTAGATAGATTTAGTTATATTTCATCAGTTGTATTTATTAGAGGAGATCTTGTAGTGTTTTTGTTTCTACATTTGTTTGGGACACTGCGAGGGGGGCAAAGGGTGGGCAGACACGCATTTTTAAATGGATGATAATTTCTTCTTGTTTTAAGGGATGATAATTTTTGTTCTTGTATGTCTGTGATGCTTAATTAGATGGCTAAGGCATATGCTTTCAATTTTTTTTACAGCAACCCCTGACGAAGAACCTAACTGGTTCGAAATACATTGAGTCTTACGGAATGTTGTTAAAAGCACACGTTTATGTTAAAGCTTGGATTAGCAACAAAAAACGTTTGAAAATGCACAAATAAAATATCCAGTGAATTTTTACTGTCTCCAGATTGACTTTAAATATGTATGAAGAAGATGATGAATATAATTGATTAAAATGAATTGGTCCACTATGGATTATTTGGTTGAAATATGAACTATTGGATTACATGGAAGACTTTTTTCCTCTAACGCAGTGCAACAGCAAGGGTCGCAACTAGCGTCACTTTTAGAAAGTGGGCATTTCTCTGTGCTTACAGTCTGTGTGCCTACCTCCAATACACTTGTGAGGTAGGTGACAGATTCACTTTGTGCGTTCCCTCTAGATAGCCACAAGCACAGGAAGGTTAGGTGTGTCTGAGCACTCATCTGCATTCTGATGGCCCTTCCTGGGCAGGAAGGAAGGGAGGAGCTGACAATTGTACCTTTAATAGGCAGTGCCTTGTCCCCACACAAAGTGCAGATTAGTCCTGGCTGATAGTTTGGAGACAAGGGTGGGAGGAAATTACTTTTGTGCACTTCAAAGGCACAACTGGGTACTTGGTCTCTGACCCCACCAAACCAAACACTACTGGACGTGTGAAGAACTCTGCCAGGAGGAAGGTCTGCTGTGCTGCTACATGGACTGCCATTCTGCTGGACTGTTGTTCTGGAAGAATTGATTTTCTGCTCTGCTGTGCTGCCCAGCTGCCTTCTACTCTCTGCCCTACTGAGGAAAGGACTAGACACATCTCACTTGAACCCAGAGTGACTCCAAGGGCATGCTGGCTTGCCCCCTGTTTTGAAGTCTCAGGGACATCAAAGAGACTTCCTGCAACAGCACCTGGACTCTGCCATCTGTGAATCTCAACCTGCCAAGTGGTGCTAACCCAGTCCTGGGCCCTTGTAAGCGAGTTTTCTCTGCTGACCCAGCAGAATCGACATATTGTCTCCATTGCACCCATTGGAACTGACTTATCCTCTCCGGTGCATTGCTGCTCGAGAACATCACTTAGATGACCACGCTGCTTGACAACAGACTGTGCGGCTCGACAACGGTTCTTTGCCTGCATTGCAAAGGAGTTACCCAACGAAGCTTCCCCGACTGCGCGGGTTGGAACTCATCGCCTACATCCAAGGGATCAACAAGGACTTGTTGCCTACTTTGTTCTTCACATCGGGTCTTTGTCATCAATAAATTCTACATCCAAGATACTTTCTCTGCAGGCCAAGGTTGGTCCCTGTATCTGACCTGCGCACCATCGTGGGTGGTCTGAGCTTTGGATTTACCCCGTTCAAGCATGACCAGATGTCCCAGGTTGGTGCTTTAAGACTCTACGCACTATATTTTCAAATATTCTTGAACAATTCATAATTCCTGTTCTACTTTTTAGTTATTGTCATTTTGGTCTTGATTTATTCATAACATTATTTGTCTATTTTCTAACCCTGTGTGGATTCTTTTTGTGGTAACTTCATTGTGTTACTGTGTGTGTCGCACAAATACTTTACACATTGCCTCTTTACATAAGGCTGACTGCTTTATGCCAAGCTACTAGAGGGTGAGTTGAGGTTATCTTTTAGTGTGTATTCCGCTTACCCTGACAAGGATTATGGTTCCTGCTTGGAAGACGTTCAATCCTTCTGCCAACCAGAAAGCAAATTTCTAACAAGATGGTAAAAGAAATCTGACCAAATAACCCTTGACCTGTGATAGATGAGCTGGCTTCCCAATAAGGTTAATCCTTTTCAAACTCTTCTTCTTGCTCTTTAAGGCTGTGGCACCAACAAAACCGGACTACTTGATCAATCCATGAGCTCCAGCTTGGCACATTGCAGAACCAATCAATGTTCAACTGTAGCTTTATTTGAAATTCAGAAACTTTACAACGACATGGCAAACAAGTGTGAATTTCTGGTGTGCATCTTTGCTTTGCCCCTGTTCCTCCTAAGTATAAATGTACTACACGTGGCTCAGACTACTCACCACTGTCTTCTGCAGTTGAGGAAGGATGTGAAAACCTACCTATTATTAATACAGTTCCCCACTTTCCCCATTTGACCCTACCTGGCCTAGAAGAGTATGCTCAATGACCCTTCATCTTTTGATAATTGCATTTACACCTGGTCCTCATTTGCAATGTAAATGTCATTCTAACATCACCCTACCCCTGCTTTCACAGCCAGGTCTATTTTCTTTACATATAGTAGATACAATGTAGGCAAATAAATCAAAAAGAGCTTTCCTTCATTCGGACCCTAAATAAAGAGTTTCTGAGAATGATATTAATTTACCATAGAGTTGGAAACATCTTCTGTATAAGCCCCCTTTCTGAATCTCCTCTGTTGTGAGAAAAGTACAGCAACTGCTATATTACAGAGCATACGCAGAGTTAGTTGAATTATGAGTCTATTGAACACCAAGTTATGGAGCAGTATTCACAAAATTATACTGCAGGGAATGCTAAATTATACAGTTGATGGGACCGGGTTCACTTTCTAGATATATTCTGGAACCCCTGGTCGACAGACCGTTGGTTCATGCTTGAAAGTGTGGAGGGGAGAAATAACTTGTCTCAGTGGATATCACAGTCCAAAGTAAACATGACTCCGAAAAATCACTGACTACAGGTTCCACGTTTAGGGGCACACTAGGATGGCGGACGGACTTGCGTCCGTCCGCCACCCTAGAGGAGGAGGGACCGTCCGCAGGGGCCGCGGCGGTCCCTCCAGTGCAATTAGGATGTGACCGCCAGGGTGGCGGTCACATCCTCTATTTTTAACATTGCGGTGGGTGCAGCTTCAAGCTGCACCCGCCGCAATGTTAAAAATGCATGCACAGCATTTGCGTACACAGAGCGGCGGGCACCGCACGGTGCCTGCTGCTTTGTGCACGCAAATGCAGGGGGGTACCATAGGTACCCCCCATGTGCACCCCCCACCCCCCTTCACCCACGGGGCCTGCAACGGGCCCCTGAAGTGAAGGTCCGTATGCTTTTCAACGGCTGAAAAGCCGCGGCGGAAAAGCATACATTTCACACCATCCTAATATGGCTGGCGGTGTCTGATAGACACCGCCAGCCATGTTAGAGCTTTTCCGCCACGGTTGTAAGACAACCGCGGCGGAAAAGCGGCGGACTGAAACCAGGACCCACCAGCCATTCTAATGTGGCGGTGGGTCTCTGGTGGGTCCGCAGAGGATTTTCCGCATCCGGCGGTGGCTTCCGCCGGCCCGGAGGATGCGGAAAATCCTCCATCCTAATGAGCCCCTTAGTTAGTATATTACAAAGCCAAGAATAATTGGACATACAAACACCTCAAGAGAAGGGTGTAGAAATACATCAGAACTAATACAAAGCCAAACCTATGAGCAAAATTTAGATGAATGACAAGTTCTAGGATTAGGCCGTGGGCAATGACTGCACCAACATCAAGATTATTCTTCATTAGAGGTTCGTAAGTAAAAAGCATTAGTCTGTCCATACACTACCACTAATTTGACATCCCTACTTAGCATTTCCCAGTCAAGGTCAGGAAACGATGTCAGGCCGTGAAGACTTCCTAAGAAGTGCTCTCACGTTGAAAGGATGAAGTAGCTTAAAGCTACAGAGTTCATTCTAAGGTGCTCCTTCTCTCTCCATCAAATCTTCTCTCCTAACTCAATCCCCGGGGCACTGTCCCTAATTCCAAGATCAAAATCCTAGGACACACCCATTTCACATCACACGATCACCCTATCCAGTTAGACACCTCCTCGTAGGTAATTTTCCAGTTGGTTTCGATACTTACAGCCTCTGGCTCATTGACCTTGATTCCCAGGCCTTCTCCAGTGAGAAGGTTTACCATCTCACATTATCAGCACCACTTGTTCAAATGTATCCTCTTCTCCCTAAGCCTAACTCCTAAAACAAAAACGTTATTCCAACTAACAAAGATGAATTTCTCCACCTGCAACAGAAACGTGAGAAAGAAAAAAATTCTTCATACACATAAACATTACGAATGCTTCAACCATGAGAGCTATGGAAAAATACAGATGAGGACTAAAAATTCGGCTAACATAAGTTTTAATATCAACTCCATTAATCCACTCGCATACATGAACATTAATATTGTGTACGTTCAAATCAGTGTGCTACATTTCAGTTAATTAATTCTCACTAGTCATTTATAAAACTGACATTAGGATGCCATTATTTAGGACACAATTACAATGTTAATTTCTCCACGCTGCACAAAGTATCTCTAACACTTCACTTTGCACAATATTACATTTCACATTCTAACAACCACATGTTAACACGAAAAAAGAACACATGCAGGTGCAAAGTACTCATGATTGTAATGCACCCCTACAAATTAAAGAGCACAATTGTGCTCTATCACACCCCACCCTGTTGCATTATTATCTAACTATTCTATTACTCATTCGTAGAAGTGGGATCCCTACACTATAGAAATGCGTAGGTTTCATATGGAAAAAGGATTCATTCTTTTTACCCTGAATTACATTTAAATAAGCAAGCTTTTTATCTGTTACTATAGATGTAAATCTGTTCCCAGATAACCAATTGGGGATACTAACACCATCAGGACAAAATTATTAGCTCTCTGATGCTTTACTGGCTATATCTGGTGAACGGCAAACTATTAAGTTTTCCACACCTTTGTGAGATGCTTTCCATCCTCTGTACAGTATGTTTTGTAGGTTGTGAGCCATTTAAGATAATAACAATTTTTTAAACTCTGCAATTTATAAGTAGTGAGTGGATTTGTGTCAAGTGCAGTAAATCCATAATTATACAGAAACCAATAAAACGGTAGAATCCTAGTGGCTCTTGCTTTCTGACAGTATTAAATTGACAATTGCATTTTCCCTCTCCTTTTGAGTATAATGTGCTGTTTCTCATGTGCCTATTTTGGGTGGAGTAGATTGCACATTGACCTCCAAAACGTCATCAATTTTAGAAGATCGCTGCAGATGTGAACCAATGCCCAAATATTACTAGATCTATTAATCTGTGTCAAGTAAGATAGATGGAACTTGTCAGGTCAGCTATTTCTGTTACATTTATTTTGGATAAAAAAAAGCAAAACATCCAACACAACATGCCACATTTTTATTTATTTATTATGAAATACAAAAATGCAAATTGCAGTGCTTTTTGTGAACGTGCTGCAGTTTATAGAGATGCGCACAGAGCCATAAATTATATATTGAACTATGGGGCTTATTTCGAGTGCGCTGGTCCAGGACTGCTGTACTCGCTGTGGTGGTATGTCTGCCAATACGGGTCCGCCCACCGTATTACGAGTGTGGCGGTTTGACTGCCACAGGACTGCCACCACTCCTGGGATCCAGGATCTCGTGGCGGTGGCAGAGTGGAAAGAAAGGCGCAAGAATATGCTGGTGGTGCTGATGCGGAACTGCCTAGCATATTCCAACTTCCACATCCACCGCCCATTTCATGGCAGTGTGGTAAATAAATAAATAATACCCTATTTTTGAATGCATAAATGAATAACAGATAGCTCAATAAATAAGAGTCAAGATTCGAGGTAGTAGGAGTTTTGCAGGTTTAATACAGCATAAGGACAGGAACAGGGCGACCTGCACGGGAATAGGATGGCAGCTGCCGGGGACAGGATCGGGAATGACGGCTAACTTTTAATAACAGTACATGAGCATATATACATAACGCAAACACATAGCATTACATTGCAATAGGCGTAGCAGTGGGTGGAGCAATAGGCGTGACGCGTAGCAGTCGCGAAAGATAAGGGTGAAAGTAGGTGTAACAGGGCGTATACATAGACATGTGATGCAAACGTAACAGAATATGTCATGAATGGGGCGGAAACCATGGAGGGGGCTACCTGAGGAGCCGGGACCTCTAACCTGATGGTGCGCGCAAACTGGCGATGACGTGTTACTAGGAGAAGCTGGGGGCTATGAACTCTGTGCTAGGAGCAGAGACTGAAGTCTGGAGAGTCAGGGCGACATGTACCTAAGCAGTATCTAGTATCTGATGTTTAGGGAACATGTTGATATAAACTAGAAGTCAGGAGGGGAAAGGCTAACAGACACTAAGACTGGACCATGCATTATTCTACATGTAGTGCGTGATGAAGAATATTAAATGACCATTAATACAGTATTTCTCTAACATGGGGCCGTAAAGGCTAGACAATGACGGAAACTATTGATGCAGTTCAGTAGCTTTAGGAATGCAGAGGAAGAGGACTGAACTGATAATCTGGAATCATAACATACTCTTGGCAGACTCAGAGGCAGGGCCAAGCTGAACCGGGCACTGCGAGGCAGGAAGTAAGTGAAGGGTCGAGGATACAGGTGGGGGCTGTATCGCTCCTCCGCGAGGCTTCAGGAGACAGGAGACAGGAGCTGAATCTGGTGTCCGGACCCTTTTGAGGCCTAGAAACGGGGACTTTACAATGGAATAACGTGCACACTGAGAAACGTGGCAACGTAGCTTTACATAGGCCTGATATTCGTAGTATTCACGAGAACTGGAAACTGGCATACTAGAGGTGGACACAACTGTAATTGCGTCTTTAATCAAACATGGGGAATAACATATGCATATTAATCATGCACATATAACATATGATGGAGGACGCGTAGGGACACAGAACATGGCAAAATTTACTTTTACACATTCCCTCCTTGTCACTACGTTTCCTTCAGGAAACATCAATATTCATGATACCATCTATCAGTTCATACAGTATCATTTGTTCGTCTCGAATTTTCTTGGAACGGGATTTAGAACGGGGCTTGGGACTAGGAATACAAGAGGTAGCACAAATGCCGCAAATCGCAGGGCCACATTGTATACAGAGGCAGCAGCTAAATATGATCGCTACTGCAATACCTAGAAAGGACAAGACTTTCCATCCCCAGGCGGAAATTATATTCCAGAACCAACCGGACCATGTCCAGGTGCCTGGATTTTGGTGTAACAGATGGGCAATTTTATGAAGTCTGGTTATAGCTGAATAAACAGACGGCGCGTTATTTGGAATGAAAATGCAGCAACTAGATCCGATGACTCTACAGGCCCCGCCCCTATCGGCCAATATGACGTCAAGGACGAGACGATTCTGGAGCACGACAATTCTCATAAAGGATTGTTCTTCGGTTAAATTACTTAGAGCAGAAGTAGTCTCAATTACTACTGCTTCGAGGGTTCTGGTTAATCTACGTATCAGTTTACTATTCACAACTGTACCTAAATAAGGGAAGACACCTTTATTGATATCTATATATTGTTCTAGAGCAGTTTCAGTATAATCGACAATCGGGAGGTTTCTCTTGTGTCTAGTATGTACTAGGTGGGAATTCCTATGGTAGTCGGGTGGGGCTAGAAAAACAGGTGGCAGTAGGAAGGCAATGTAACAGGTTCCCTCCCAATCGAGGGGCAGACGAACATATGCGGTCTGACCACAAATAAAATAAGAATGACGTGAAGCTTTGAAAATAGATTTCCTACTGTCACTATACTTGACAATAGTAGTACAATCACTATGTCCTACATGTACGGAACCATTATTTCGGACACATAATTCGCCCTTGACTGGTAGTACTGAAATTGCAGGTAAATCTGGAGTGGAATCAGACTGAACATTCAGGATCATGAAATTCGAAGAATAATTACCTAAATTGTACACTTCATTTTCTAGATCTAACCCGGTTCTGTGGGGGAGACCTTGCTTGTCTGGAAAACACGTACTGTTAAGAATAGACATATCTGTTGAGGATAACGTTAACGTGGACCATGCTCCACACGAACCATTATGTGAAAACGGATAAGGAAAGAGTGGCAGAACTCCCTTCGGTGTCTGGAAAGGGGGAAGTCGACCACACACCCAACAATTAGTGGCATTGCTGGTTTGGTGTGAATAATGTAGCATGCGGATAAAAGTATTATTTCGCATAGCGAGGCGGTAAGAGAGTTCATGAGGAGGTAGATCACTAAACGTGTGCTCTACTGTAGCATTAGAAGACGTATTTACATGAGAAACTGGGAAATACAGGTAAAAGGCATAACTGGTGCAGGAAATCATAATGCTGAGAAATAATATGAAACATAGAAAAATGATACATCGGATTGAGTTTTGACTAACTCTCTCACTATGGGGGTCTATTTTATACATGTCAGAAACAGTCTAACCGTTTCACCTAGGGGAGGACTTAGACAATCAAACTGACTGACTTATTTTACTAGACCGAAGTTTCAACTTATACTCCTGCTGCGGAGTTTTCTCTAACAGGGGAGGGTTTGTAGCAATGTCTTTTGCGGGACAGTCCTTGAGAACAATATTTTGGCAATCCTTCAAATCCTGGGAAATGTTCTTTGAGACGGGTTTCAGTCCATAAAACTTCTTTACGTGCGAAAGGTGCACCCAGCCTTTGCGACCCTCCAACTTCACGGCTGTACGGGTGGCGAGGAGGACCTGTCGGGGCTCCTTCCAGCGTGGCTCCAGCGGACTTGAGCGGTCAAAATTCCAGACAAGGACCATGGATCCTGGAACGATTTCATGCGGTGCCACCTCGGTGTTGTCTGGAAATGCGGCGGCAACCTGTGAACGACAAGAGTTGAGGGCAGACATCAAGGAAGCTAGGTAATCTGTCAGCATATTACTTGAAACATCGGTAATACTTCGGGGTCTAGGAGTACCCCACATGTTAGGGGGGCGGCCGAAAACGACCTCATACGGGGACAGACCTGATCTGGAATGTGCGACCATGCGCATATAAAACAAGGCAACTGGCAGAGCTACTAGCCAGTCCACACCTTTCTCTCTACATACTTTGGCGATGCGAATTTTCAGGGTCTGGTTATGTCTCTCTACGAGACCGGCTGCTTCAGGATGGCGTACACAATGGAACTTCCACTGGTACCCTAACAAAAGGGAAACGTGCTTCATTAACTCTGATGAGAATGGCTGGCCGTTATCAGAATATACGACCCTAGGGAGTCCATAACGGGGGAAGAACTCACGAACCAACTGCTTGGCAGTGGTCGCGGCTGTGTAATCTGGGACTGGATATGCTTCTGTCCACCTGGACAAGGCGCATACAACTACAAGGACATACTTGAAACCTCGACATCGCTCCATCTGAATATAATCCATCTGGAGGACTTCAAAAGGGTGGTCAGGAGGCTGGAATCCACCTTGTTCCACCGGGACACTTTTACCTGGATTAAACTGACAACATATCATACAGGTACGGACTTTCTGCTTGGCTGCAGCTCGTAAATGCTTGTTGAACCAAATGTTCTGGATACTGTCTAACATAGCTTTTTCTCCTAAATGTGCTGGACTATGTGCGGTATTGATAATGACTTGAACCATAGAGTCGGGGAGAAACCATGTGGCTCTACCCTTTGTTAACCATCCTTGATCTGTCTGGACCCCTCCTTGTTCGGACCATTTCTTGATTTCTTCAGGAGTAGCGTGTAACTGGATGTCTATGACATCTTGAGTAGGGTCCTTAACTGTCATACATGGAGTCGGATCTGGAGTGTGTGTCATGTTAACTGGAATGTCTGGAGTCTGTGCTGTAAGCTTGGCTGTGCGATCTGCTAGATCGTTACCTTGAGAAATGATGTCAGTAACTTTCGTATGTGCTTTGCATTTCATGATAGCAATGGATGTCGGTAAATGTATGGCATCTAACAGAGCTTGAATAAGGAGACCATGCTGAATCTTGGTTCCATGAGAAGTCATGAAACCTCTCTCCTGCCAGAGCACTCCAAAGTCGTGTACGACTCCAAATGCATAGCGCGAATCTGTGTAAACATTAACTTTCCGGTTCTTAGCGTGTATGCAGGCTTGTGTCAGAGCAACTAGCTCTGCTGCTTGAGCGGACAGGGTGTCAATACGGTGTGTCTCAATAACTTCGGTGTCGGTAGTCACTGCATATGCGGCGACTAGTTCTCCTGTACTTGTTCTCATACATGAACCATCCACATAAAGTGTCAGGTCGGGATCTGGTAACGGAATATCTGTCAGATCTTGTCTTGGCTTTGTCATGATGTTGACTACTTCCACACAGTCATGTGTGGCAGAATTCGAAGTAACTGATGGTAACAATGTAGCAGGATTTAAAACGTTGCAGCGTCTGATTTCTATGTGTGGCTGGAACAGTGTCAATTCATAACCTGTTAAACGTGCAATTGTCAAGTGCTGAGTCTGTGTTCGATTTAAAAGAACTTCCACGGAGTGTGGAACTTGTACTGTCAGGGAGTGTCCTAAGACTATGGAATCACTTTGTCTGATAGCTAGTGCTGTGGCTGCAACTGACTTGAGGCACGCAGGCAGCGCCTGGGCTACAGGATCTAATGTGCTCGAAAAATAAGCACATGGCTTGTATTGTCCTGCTTGATCTTGTGTGAGAACAGATAATGCTGTACCTTCGCGTTCTGTGACGAAAAGTGTAAAAGGCTTACTGTAGTTTGGTGTAGCTAGAACTGGAGCTTGACATAAAGCTTTCTTTAACTCATTGAAACTGAGTGTATGTTCAGATGTCCAAGGGAGGACAGTCGATACGGCTGCCTCCTGTGTCGTTAACTGTATCAGTGGCTTGGCTAGGAATGCATACTGAGGAATCCATTGTCGGCAATAAGAAGTGAGGCCGATAAAAGCACGTACCTCCTTCTGGGTCTTGGGCTGAGGAAGACTCGCTATTAACTGGATACGGTCTGGTGTCAACTGCCTACCCCTCTTGGACAGTAAGTGTCCTAAGTAGACCACTTGCTGGACACAGAATTGAAGCTTAGAAGGGGACACCTTGTGCCCCATCTCGGCTAAGAAATACAAGACTGTAAGGGATGCTCGCTCGCAAGCACGTTCAGAACGGGCTGTGATCAGTAGATCATCGACATACTGGAGCAGGGCAGTGTCAGTTGGCATGCGAATGTTGTCTAGTTGTCTCTTGAGTGCTTGACTGTAAATACTAGGACTTTCTGTGAAACCTTGAGGAGCTCGTGTGAACATATAGCTTCTTCTATTTAAACAGAATCCGAAAAGAAACTGGCTGTCTGGATGAATGGGAACACTGAAAAACGCGTTCTTGAGGTCTATGACAGTGAAAAATGTGGCTTCGGAATCAATGGCTGTCAACAGGGAAGAGATATCTGGGACAACTGGGTACTGCGGAATAATACATTTATTAAGTTCTCGTAGGTCAATCACTAATCGATATACTGGGGGTGCATTTGGATCAGTACGTTTCATGACTGGAATGATCGGAGAATTGCATACATTGGAGTCAGTTTCTACAACTACTCCTTGAGCGATGAGCTCGTCAATAATTTTGGATAAGGCTGCTACAGCCTCAGGTGGCAATCTGTACTGTCTGATTCGTGGTAACACTACACCTGGCTTGAGAGTCACACGATGGGGTGTGATTTGCATGTAACCTACATCAGTTGGACCTTGCGCCCATAAATGCTGCGGAACATTAGACAATCTGGGATCAAAATCTCGTAATACATAGTGACCCTTGAAGTCACGTAGGAACAGACGTATTCCCTCTGGGGAACAGCATATAACTGCACCTAATTCTTTCAGTGTTTTAATGCCTAATAAATTCTCTGGACATGACTTAGTAAGTAACAGATCAGTAGTACGGGACAATGGACCTACTTCTAGAGTAACTGGCTTTGATATTTCATTTACAATGGGTTTTCCTGAAAATCCAAGGGAAACATTTCTTGAGCCTGAGAGCGGAGCCCCTGGAACTTCGGCGTGACTAATTGTGGTCCTACTTGCCCCTGTATCAATCAAAAACTTTCTATCTTTCCCTAGTACTTGACTGTGAACATAGGGACCTTCTTGATCTACAGGTATCTCGATGAGAGGCAAGCCTACCTCCCTCTCTAGGCTGTTTCATGAATACGGTTGATACTCTGGATACTCAGACTGTGCATACTGGTACATCTGCTGTGTAACGTGCTGTGTTGCAGCGATAGACTGCGGTGCTGTAACTGTCTGTGGTGCATTCTGTGGCTGAGGAATCTGTAAAACCTGTTCTTGTCTAGGCGGACGTGGTCTTTCTTTAGTCTTACCAGTAGCTATGTTATGTTTCAGAACTGCACACTCATTTATAAAATGACCTGGCTGTTTACAATAATTGCAGTTCCCTTTAACGGGAGCTGTAGGATGACTGGCTTGATTTGGACCCCTCTTCTGACTGTCTTGAGGAACAGATTGTGCAACTAGTACTTTCATTTTCGTGTCTTTCATACGTTTTCTCTCGTGTTCTTGCTCTTCCCTGATTCTATTCTGGTGGTATTGGAGCATCTGTAACATCTGGGACGGGGTATTAGCTTGCCAGGTACTTTCGACTTTCAAAACTCGATTTTTAATTTGTGGACTTGAATTCTCGACTAATTTAGTAACAAAAAGATGAGGGTATGACTCACTACTTGTCTTGAGGCCACTGTTGATGCTAAAACATTTCTCAAATCTAGAATAAAAATCACTAATGTCTTCATCTTGTTTCTGTTTACAGGCTGAGATTGCATCCCAATCTTCTTTTCTAGTTGTCAATAATCTGGGTAAGACTTGTATTAATAATTCTGGTAATTCTTTACATTTCGCTCCAAGACCGGTACCTGGTACTCGTGCCTTATCTTCAGCTTCTAGAACTGCCCAATCTATCTTTTTCTCTCCCACCTCCCATTCTTTTTCCTTGAGCTTTTCATACACCCCTGCGGGCAGCAAAACCTTTAACATTTTAATTATATCTGGATACGTGTATTCTCCCATACGGAGCATGTCTTTTAATTCTCGGTGGAACCCTGCTGGATCTTTATCATAACAGGGAATTAATTTCTTCATCTCTAGGAGTTCCATCTTTGTAATCGGAGTGTAAACAAACACTCGTTCTAGTTCGCCACCCGTTCCTCTAACTGGGTGGACTTCTCGTAACGGATTCTGTCTCTCCATGTAAAATGGTTTACTTTCTGGGGGTGAGACATGAACAAAATGCGGGTTCAAAAACGTTCTATATTTGTGACGCTGTTCTAGAACGACACTAATTAAATCGGTACCTAGACCTTTCCATCTATACTGGAGTAACTCGTTCAGGATATCATGTAACAGGCCTGGATCAGAGTGCTGACCCTCATACAATGTAATGAGGTGCTGAATCATATACATACCCGCCAGTCGTTGCTCGGCTGGGGGCATTTTCAGGAACATTTGTGCCACTATTTCGTCTGGAAAAGTGGTAGAATCAGTAATCCATCGGACTGCTGATCGGGCTAGTTCTTGTTCATACATAGTACTTAACTCACTGTAACCGATTCGTGATTTCAGAATGTGATCGGTAGCTTGGAATACTTGTTCTAGAGAACCTTGTTCTGGTGCTGGATGATGGAAAGTAGACTTGTGTTCTAGGCGTAAATGGCGATCTGGAAATCTAGATTTTCCTACATACGCTATTCTGTCGGGATTCTCGTCCTCTACCTCTTCAGTATCAGAGTTACTTTCTTTCTCGCTTACTTGTGCTGCTTTACGTTGATCGTGTAACCTTATTATTTCTTTACGAATTTTCTTGTACATACTTTCCATAGCACTGATGGTTCTGTGCTTACCCTCGGCTATATTATCACTCCACTTTGTCAGGGTTCTCATTTCGGCTTGATCTTTAGACGGGTAATCTTGTTCTCTTATTAGACAGTTGATCAGAAACTTTAATATCATGAGCTGGGTCTCGGCTTTCCTTTGAGACATGGCCTCGCTAATGCTTTCTGGATCATCCCCTGTACGGATGAAACGATATATTCTGTCTAGGTCTTCTTTCATATTCGGTAGGGTGACTAGATACTCGGCCACCCTTCTTACACGTAATGAATATAAAACCATATTATCCTCTCCTGGGACTGGATCATAGCCGCATTCATTAAGGGCTTTTCTTATTTCTGCTACAGACTGATGTCTGGGCGTACGCTGTGACGCTTGCATATGTAATTCGGTTGTCGTTAAACGCTTATGTGGCGGCGGGGTCTGAGGAGGACCTCCCCCTGCGGCCCCTAAACTAGAGTCGTCTACTGATGCTCTTCGTCCTGGCAGAGTGGGAAATGGAAATGTAGGCTGGACTTGTATGGCGGGCTGGACCGGGGGTACCGTAACAGGTACTCCGGTGTCTGGAGGAGCGGGAAGTGCCTGATTTACAGGGACTGGCGGAGCGCGAACAGGATTTGCATATTCTGGGACTGTGTCGTCCAAATAGGACGAAATAAAAATATCAGCTGCGGTCGGTTTGTGACGTAGCTTGGTCGGAACTAATGGTGGCGGAAAGTTACTGGATGCCTCCGGGGTCGCTTTTGGCAGGCCCTCGGCAAGAAGAGGATACATACCCTTAATAAGAGCATGCCTCTGTCTGTCTGATTGTTCAGTTCTAACTTGTTCACCAATCTCGACTAATTCCCTTTCTTGGGCTCGTTCTGAGGATTCTCTACTTAATTCTGACTTTCTGATTTCTTTTTCGGTTCTTTTATGAGCTTCTTTGCGCCATAACTCGATGGCATCTTTCTGTGACTGTCTGGCTTTCTTTTTCCATAATGCTTCTTCTACTCTCATGATGCACTCGGCATCCCATGTGCCTGACACAGGCCATCTATACTTTTCTTCTAACTGTTTGGTATACTCTACCCATAAATCTAGATACAATATGGCGCTTATGCCATGCTTCTGATACATAAAATGACCTGGACTGTCCCTAGGCGGAACTGGAACTGCTGCTTCCAGCAGACCCTTTCTAGTTTTTAACTGACGTAACTTAGAAAACAAGGGCATGACTGGACTGTAATCTAGACACAATACAATACACAATGAACACGATACTTATTCCCCATTCATACCACGACATTAAAATACATGAAGAACATCATAACATAACAGTTCGGACAGAATATTACCTGGAATACTGAGAACAGAAACACAAGAATTTCTCGAGAACGGAACAGACTAGAGTTACTGGATGCACTGCTGAAACAGTACGGAACATACCGGTCCCATAAAGGGACGCATCAAGACCCGTATCCACCTAGGTGAACACTTCGTTTGTGGGTCTGTGTACCACCAACCCACGGACCAGAGTCAATTTAGATTGACCCTGTCTAGATACTACCCCAGCGACGGTACTCACCGGGCAGCAAGGACGGAAGGCCTCGGATCGGACTGGACTGCTACGACGACGGACAACGAACTTCGGACTTTAGTTACGGGTGGACCTCCGGATACCTCGGACCTTGAACTCTCGGCTTGGGCTCTGGTCGGGACTCGCCGCGTTCCTCCACCGTCTCGTCTGGATGCTGGACCGCCTCCTCCGTCTCCTCCGTGGGCCTGAGGGATACTTGAAGCAGAAATATCTGCCGGTGCGCAGAAGAGTTCCGTCACGACTGCAGAGGGTCAGGGGGTCGGCGTGGCTTCACCGACGCGTGGGGAAAGGGCAAGTCCCTGTTCGGGCGCCATTATGTGGTAAATAAATAAATAATACCCTATTTTTGAATGCATAAATGAATAACAGATAGCTCAATAAATAAGAGTCAAGATTCGAGGTAGTAGGAGTTTTGCAGGTTTAATACAGCATAAGGACAGGAACAGGACGACCTGCACGGGAATAGGATGGCAGCTGCCGGGGACAGGATCGGGAATGACGGCTAACTTTTAATAACAGTACATGAGCATATATACATAACGCAAACACATAGCATTACATTGCAATAGGCGTAGCAGTGGGTGGAGCAATAGGCGTGACGCGTAGCAGTCGCGAAAGATAAGGGTGAAAGTAGGTGTAACAGGGCGTATACATAGACATGTGATGCAAACGTAACAGAATATGTCATGAATGGGGCGGAAACCATGGAGGGGGCTACCTGAGGAGCCGGGACCTCTAACCTGATGGTGCGCGCAAACTGGCGATGACGTGTTACTAGGAGAAGCTGGGGGCTATGAACTCTGTGCTAGGAGCAGAGACTGAAGTCTGGAGAGTCAGGGCGACATGTACCTAAGCAGTATCTAGTATCTGATGTTTAGGGAACATGTTGATATAAACTAGAAGTCAGGAGGGGAAAGGCTAACAGACACTAAGACTGGACCATGCATTATTCTACATGTAGTGCGTGATGAAGAATATTAAATGACCATTAATACAGTATTTCTCTAACATGGGGCCGTAAAGGCTAGACAATGACGGAAACTATTGATGCAGTTCAGTAGCTTTAGGAATGCAGAGGAAGAGGACTGAACTGATAATCTGGAATCATAACATACTCTTGGCAGACTCAGAGGCAGGGCCAAGCTGAACCGGGCACTGCGAGGCAGGAAGTAAGTGAAGGGTCGAGGATACAGGTGGGGGCTGTATCGCTCCTCCGCGAGGCTTCAGGAGACAGGAGACAGGAGCTGAATCTGGTGTCCGGGCCCTTTTGAGGCCTAGAAACGGGGACTTTACAATGGAATAACGTGCACACTGAGAAACGTGGCAACGTAGCTTTACATAGGCCTGATATTCGTAGTATTCACGAGAACTGGAAACTGGCATACTAGAGGTGGACACAACTGTAATTGCGTCTTTAATCAAACATGGGGAATAACATATGCATATTAATCATGCACATATAACATATGATGGAGGACGCGTAGGGACACAGAACATGGCAAAATTTACTTTTCCACAGCAGGAAACCCGCTTTGAAAAGGGTGGGGGAGATTCAGGGCCGCCCCGGCCAAATCTGGGACTGGAGGTGAATGCGGGGAGGGCACATGTTGTGCCCCTCTGGAATTGCACTCTTCTTCCTGCACGGTGTGGCATGCACTATGTGGTACATGCCACATGTGCAGTAACATGCTGCAGGCACTCTCATGGCGGAGGTCTGCTATTAAGGCTCTCTTATGAGCCTAACACATCCACCACCGCAGTCCCACCAGCCCTGGATTCAACTCAGAATCCAGCATGCTTGTGCTACTATGGGCGCAGCAGTCCTACAGGAGGACTGCCAAACTTGTAGTCAGTCCCATAGCCTGTACACCAAAACGCAACCATGCAAAGTCAAACATCCCACAAATAAATATAATAGATGAGCCAGCATGCCAGCAACTAATAACATCAATAAAGTTGACAGAAGCTAAACTGTTCTGTAGTTTCCTAATAGAACAGAACGTGATCCCGCTGACAGCGAACGATGATGATTGTCATCTAGTGAGATGATTAATTCAACATAGTTACAGAAATCTTAATTATCTTGGGAAAGAACAAAAGACAGAGAATTACTTTATGGACAGTGGACACTTAGCTTGAAGATGTAATGGTTTTGATGAAGAAACGATGGTTCTGGGCTTGCAGCTGAACAAAATGAAACAAAAGTAATGGAGCTCCTATTTAAATGTGCAGTTTCAGGCTCGCGGCTCAGAGCCGCCTGTAATTGGTTGATAGGCCTTCTTTTGTTGTGGGAGACAGGGCCGGCTTTAGGCATGTGCAAGCTGTGCACCTGCACAGGGCCACCAAACCCCAGGGGCCACCACGCCAATATATATATCCTTAATATATTAATCCTCTGAGGATGGATACATATTTGCGTGGTGGCCCCTGGCAGGGATTTGGCGGCCTCCGGCTCTGTTCCACTTCTAAACACCCTGACCCCCTCCCCTCTTTACTGGCCTGCGCGCTCCGCCCCACCCGGACCCCCTCTTCCGTGCCCCCTACCTACGCTCCTTGCCCAGGGCCACCATGAGCCTAGAGCCGGCCCTGTGGGAGATGCCCAGCATGAAACACTGTCATGAAGGAAAAGATTGTCCTACTGGAACAAATGTGGAGACTATGGTCCTGACACAACATCATTTGATTGAGTGGAAACACACACATTCTTTCTTTGTAAAATGAAACTTGAGCAGAATGACAATGTATAATGTTGGCTGCCCTTTTCATTTATATCATATGAATGCACAAATCTATGAAGACATTTTTCAATAAAAGATTATTACACGCTGCTTGTGTTTTAATCAATTTTTTTCAAAAAAAGCATAGAGGTCTATTGAGAATATGTGCCGTCCACTCATACGGAAGAGGGGAAAATCATTGAAGACGCCAGCCCTAGGTGGCCTCGATTGGGGAGGGATTACTCTAATGCAGTGAGTTTCACTTATTGCTTTACTACAATGGCAATGTGAACGCCTTGTTAAAACTGTGAAACCTGTTTGAATTCCAGACAGTCAGGGCTAAGGTGAACAAGCATCATTGCTTCAACAATGTCTTTCAAGTCACAGTATGTTGCATTGTATTATTGTACGCCACTCATTCTGCTGGCTGCACATTTTTAAAAAGCATAGATTCTCTAGTAGCTTTGTGTATTAGAACTGTGCACATATTTAATGACAAATCCTGCATGTAGAAGAGAGAAAAAAGAGACACAGAGATAGAGGGTCAAGTAGAGACTTGTGAGGTAGAACAAGAAGTCAACACAGATAGGTGAGGCAGAGAATAGCATACAAAGAGGTGGGGGAGACAGGTGCGGTAGGTGGGGTGAGTTGAAATATAGAAGACGCAGAGAAATTGGAGAGGGAGGGGAAGTGGTGCTCATGGTAGATAGAAGAGGGATAGTAGAGTAAAGAGAGCTGTGAGTCAGGCAGTAAGAGTGGTGATGTAGAGGGAAAAGAAGTAGAAATAGGAAAGGTGAGGTAGTGAGTTAATTGTAAAGCTTTTTCCTTCAAACATCTATCATTCTGTGGATGTGGGTCGCTGCTGTATTTGGGCCGTATGACCGATTTCTGTATTTGGGTCAATTGACACCCAGGGAAACCTACCAATCCCAGACATTTCCGAAACTAGACCCCCAGGTGTGTCAAGGGTGTTATGGTTTGCATGGTTTGCACCACTTTTTCTTACCCCAAATCCCCTGCATACAACAAACATTGTCTAACGTTGCAGGGTTTACTCACATTTCAATGAGGGAAGGCTTTAGAGTCTGAAGGGATTAAAAAAAGTCCTATCACCCACTGTTTCCTCACTTCTCTCCATAAAAACTGTTCCAAACTTTTGTGGTTTGTTTATTGTCCTCAACAGGAATGCTCCCATGTTGCACCTTAGAAACAGGAATATTTTTTCATTGGATTTCAATCATTCAGGGCTTGTGGGTTGCTGCTGTATTTGGACCCAGGGTTGAGTAGCACCCAACTTTCAGTATTTTTTTTAATATATATTTTTATTAGTTATAACACAAGAGGAGAAATGACCATATCGGGTATCACATAGTGGAACAAAGTACAATGGTGAACTGGCAAATAGATGGAAGAATTACATATCAATTAGAAGGCATCTGAGAGTCAACAATACAGGTATATAATTAAAGCGAAACAATACGTTACAGATCACCAACAGCCAATGTCATAAGCGCCAGCCCACCCGTAAATCAGGAGAATGTAAATCGAATACTTGACACTCGAATATGAGAGAACAGCATGACCCAGGAGAATACGCCACATCTCTTGTGAAAAGGAAAAAGGGACAAGGAAGAAAAGGCCATAGAAACAAAATAAGGTAAAAACAAAAAACCCCTCCCTCCATCCCCCCACCCTGCACCCCTGCGGATGGCTAGGGCCTAACCCACTAGCAGCGTGCCTGTCGCCCACTAAACTAAGCCCCAAGGAAGGGAAAAAGATGGAGGAGGAAATATTATACAATACAAGCTCCCGGACTCCCCTCCCCCCGTCAAAGACAAACAACCCCTATCATCACAGATAGCGATTTAAAGAGATAAGTAAGCGAACAGATAGGGGAAGTTATAAACCCCCCCCCGCCCAACTCCCGGAGCAATAGAGGCAGCAAATCCCTTATCAAACAAAGACAGTGTATCGAACCCAGACAATCAAACAACTCCACCCTGGCCCTTTCGATCCATCGTACGAACACCACCCGGCAAAACCAAAATGGAGTCATTGTATCGAGCCCAAACAGTCAAACTCAGCCCTGGCCATTCCGATCCATCGTACAAACACCATCCGGTTGAACCACCATATTAGCAGGAGAGTCAAAACATGTTAGGAAATCGAGGCCAATACAGCCAGAGAGGGTCAAAAATGTTAAGTCTCGAAGTCCACCAACCATACTGAAGTCCATCCTAAAAGTACTGAAGGAAGTCTCCAGGAGTAAAAGAACGATTGGGTCCTTCATGGGCGATGGCTCTGTTGATTGTGCTAGTTGTTCAGAGGATCCAGTCACGTACCATTTTACTCGTGCGGTAACAAACGGCAACAGTTCTTGTTTCTGTTCCGGGTCCAGCTTGCGGGTTAATCCAAGCTTCGCAGGAAAGACTGTTTGTTTCAGGTCTGGCAAAGAGCCGGAGTCCAGTCTCAAACACACAGTCTCAATCCTTACAGCCAGTTCGTGGAAAATGGCCTCAATGTGCGAATGAAGAGCCCCGATGGCGGCCATGGCGGTCCTCAGCGGTGGCAAACAGTCCGTCCGGTCCATCTCCACTCGCCCGATGGCAAAGCAAATCTTCAACCCCGGAGGCCGGCTACTCCGGAGAAACAGGCAGGAGCGGGGTGGACGGAAACAACGGGGGACGTGTTGATTAAGCGATCTTTACGCCGCCACCGCGAGCAGGGATCCCATCCGTGGACCCCGAGAGAGACGGCAGGGTCCCCGGGACCTGGGCCCCCACCCACATAAGCAGATACGTCTTGTCGCCGTCCCTTCAATATCCCCCGGAACCCAGGACCACCATCAGGATAGACCAGGATAAGGTTCACTTTGGTGAGACCGGACTCCGCCTAGACCCCGCGGCCGATGTTATTCAACTTAAACCCGGCTGGGTCAGTACTCGAGGCCCCGGCTCACACGCTGGGATAGGCCGAAAATAAAAGACGGTGTAACTTCGTCAATCAAGTCGGTAAAAACTCCGGGATTGCACCCACAGGCCCAGCAGCAATTCAGAAACATGGGAGTCGGGCGAGAGTTCAGGATGAAGTACATGATATATCCGCGAACGACGGAGGTCGACGGAGCCGGGAGCTTATGCGGCCATCTTGGTTGCTAGCGTAGCTCCTCCTCCCAACTTTCAGTATTGAAGACTAGTCACTTGGGTGAATCCAAGGAGATGTGGCTTGGGTGCGTTCCTTAACTTTCTTCTTACTTTAATACTTTAAATACTATGTAGATATCAATGCTGGGATAAAATGCCTGAATTTCCCCACATTTCTGTTAGGTGAACTTCTATAATATGCGAGGATTGGCAAAATGCCTTCCATTCAGTATTTCCACACTTCTCCCAACAGAACTGGTGCTTCATATTTGTAGATGGGATTGTCATTCCAAACAGGAATTGATCAAATCTTGGAGTGTATGAAACCAATATCAAGTCAATGTGATCTTCACATGGTTAGAATTTTATTAAGTTCTTGTTTTTTGTGTTAAGCTCACCCACACATGTGGTGAGAGGAAAGTGGGTTTTGCTATGCATAGTTTTCACCTTTGAAGTGTATTCATGGTCAGAAAACGTGCTTGGATCCATTCAGGCCGCACTACTCTTGGATTATCCTTGGTTTCTACTTTTCAGAAATGCACAGGGTTACTAAGGTTCCCTTGATGATGTTCAGGCCCAAACGTTGCAGCCATCCCTATGGAAAGAGAGAAGAAAGAGAGTTCTTTGAGTATAGGTTTGACATATGGGCTGGAAGGGAGGGATAAATGCCTGATCCTGCCTCCACCAGGTAACAGAAAGACTGTCTGGGTCCTTAAGGAGGAACCTGATGACAATTCCTTTTCACAGCTTTTCTTCTGGTGGTTTGATGAACTTTCTGACTCTCTAGGGTGATCAATGGTGGTAAATACCCCAACCTGCCCCTGAAAGGAGCAGAAAGAAGTACTAAGCCTGGACAATCTGGGCCTAATTCAAGGATGGGCCAGCCCCTCATTACTCCATACCCTTTTTTGCATTTTCCCCTGATGGCCTAATGAGCTTTCTGCCTCTCTACCCGGGTGAGCGCTTTGGGGCATTTACCCGCTTTCAACTCACCCAAGGGGTGCACAAAGTCCACCAGACCACCTGGGAAAAATTGGGAAAAGAAATGGAATACTTGGTTTGCCTGTCCTTGCATTGCCCCCCCACCCCATGGCACTAGTCTTACTGCCACCTTTTCACAGCTTTTCTTTTGGCGGTTTGATGAACTTTCTGAACCTCTCAGGTGGACAAATTGGTGGTAAATGCCCCAATCCGCCCCTGAAAGGAGCAGAATGAAGTACTAAGCCTGGGCAATTGGCGCCTAATGCAAGGACGGAATGAATCCGGACAGTGGTATTGGGTTTAGGTATAACGCCGCCACATAGAATATTCGCACACAATATCGTGATTCAAACAATTATTTGACGGTGCTGAAAGGTGGGGAGAACCACCTAACTCCCCAGGACAAGCCACAGCTTTCAAGAACATATAAGACTCCTTAGCACACTTATATCAATCTTTGTAGTAACAAAGGTACGTAATATGTTCAGTAAGCACAAATGAAAAATAATAGACAAGAAATTGTTCTATCTTAGTCGTTCAATTTAATATGTGCAAGTCTTCACAAATTGTTCTCTACAGCCAACACATGTTTCGTGGCATCGGGATGTCGTCCCTCGGCTTTCTCAAGGTTATTTCTTGTGTAAGAACAGTTTTTCTATGTGGTGATATTTCCAACCCACAATGGGTTTCCGTGGTGGTGGCGTCAATGTTCAGTAAACTTTGCTGTGCAACTATTCTTCGTGTCTAAACTCTTCTCAGAGCTTGCTCTATTGTAAAAATCTTCTCTGAGACGCCACCTCTCTCCTAAGATGCCGAGTACTCGGTATCTTAGGAGAAATAACCTTGAGAAAGTCGCAGAACGACATCCCGATGCGACGGAACACGTGTTGGCTGTAGAGAACAATTTGTGAAGACTTGCACATATTAATTTGAACGACTAAGAATATTGTGGTAAATAAATAAATAATACCCTATTTTTAAATGAATAAATGAATAACAGATAGCTCAATAAATAAGAGTCAAGATTCGAGGTAGTAGGAGTTTGGCAGGTTTAATACAGCATAAGGACAGGAACAGGACGACCTGCACGGGAATAGGATGGCAGCTGCCGGGGACAGGATCGGGAATGACGGCGTCTAACTTTTAATAACAGTACATGAGCATATATACATAACGCAACCACATAGCATTACATTGCAATAGGCGTAGCAGTGGGTAGAGCAATAGGCGTGACGCATAGCAGTCGCGAAAGATAAGGGTGAAAAGAGGTGTAACAGGGCGTATACATAGACATGTGATGCAAACGTAACAGAATATGTCATGAATGGGGCGGAAACCATGGAGGGGGCTACCTAAGGAGCCGGGACCTCTAACCTGATGGTGCGCGCAAACTGGCAATGACGTATCACTAGGAGAAGCTGGGGGCTATGAACTCTGTGCTAGGAGCAGAGACTGAAGTCTGGAGAGTCAGGGCGACATGTACCTAAGCAGTATCTAGTATCTGATGTTTAGGGAACATGTTGATATAAACTAGAAGTCAGGAGGGGAAAAGCTAACAGACTCTAAGACTGGAGCATGCATTATTCTACATGTAGTGCGTGATGAAGAATATTAAATGACCATTAATACAGTATTTCTCTAACATGGGGCCGTAAAGGCTAGACTATGACGGTGACTATTGATGCAGTTCAGTAGCTTAGGAATGCAGAGAAGGAGGACTGTACTGATAACTCGAATCATAACATACTCTTGGCAGACTCAGAGGCAGAGCCAGGGTGAGCCGGGCACTGCGAGGCAGGAAGTAAGTGAAGGGTCGAGGATACAGGTGGGGGCTGTATCGCTCCTCAGCGAGGGTTCAGGAGACGGAAGCCGAATCCGGTGTCCGGGCCCTTTTGAGGCCTAGAAACGGGGACTTTACAATGAAATAACGTGCACACTGAGAAACGTGGCAACGTAACTTTACATAGGCCTGATATTCGTAGTATTCACGAGAACTGGAAACTGCCATACTAGAGGTGGACACAACTGTAATTGCGTCTTTAATCAAACATGGGGAATAACATATGCATATTTAATCATGCACACATAACATATGATGGATGACACGTAGGGACACAGAACATGGCAAAATTTACTTTTCCACATTCCCTCCTTGTCACTACGTTTCCATCAGGAAAACATCAATATTCATGATACCGTCTATCATTTCATACAGTATCATTTGCTCGTCTCGAATTATCCTGGAACGGGATTTAGAACGGGGCTTGGGACTAGGAATACATGATGTAGCACAAATGCCGCAAATCGCAGGGCCACATTGTATACAGAGGCAGCAGCTGAATATGATCGCTACTGCAATACCTAGAAAGGACAAGACTTTCCATCCCCAGGCGGAAATTATATTCCAGAACCAACCGGACCATGTCCAGGTGCCTGGATCTTGGTGTAACAGATGGGCAATTTTATGGAGTCTGGTTATAGCTGAATAAACAGACGGCGCGTTATTTGGAATGAAAATGCAGCAACTAGATCCGATGACTCTACAGGCCCCGCCCCTATCGGCCAGTATGACGTCAAGGACGAGACGATTCTGTAAAACGACAAATCTCATAGCAGATTGCTCTTCAGTTAAGTTACCCAGAGCAGAGGCAGTCTCATTGACTACAGCTTCAAGGGTTCTGGTTAACCTACGGATTAGTTTACTATTCTGGATAGGTCCTATAAAGAAAAAGAAACCTCTATTGAAATCTGTATATTGTTCTAGAGCAGTTTCAGTATAATCGACAATTGGGGACTCCCTTCTATGTCTAATGTGTACTAGATGTGTGTTTCTATGATAATCAGATGGGGCTAGGAAAACTGGTGGCAGTAGGAAGGCAATGTAACAGGTTCCCTCCCAATCGAGGGGCAGACGAACATATGCAGTTTGACCACAAATAAAATAAGAATGACGTGAAGCTTTGAAGATAGATTTCCCACTGTCACTATACTTGACAATAGTAGTACAATCACTATGTCCTACATGTACAGAACCATAATTTCGGACACATAATTCACCTTTGACTGGTAGTACTGAAATTGCAGGTAAATCTGGAGTGGAATCAGACTGAACATTCAGGACCATGAAATTCGAAGAATAATTACCTAAATTGTACACTTCATTTTCTAGATCTAACCCGGTTCTGTGGGGGAGACCTTGCTTGTCTGGAAAACATGTACTGTTAAGAAAAGACATATCTGTTGAGGATGACGTTAACGTGGACCATGCTCCACACGAACCATTATGTGAAAAAGGATAAGGAAAGAGTGGCAGAACTCCCTTCGGTGTCTGGAAAGGGGGGAGTCGACCACACACCCAACAATTAGTGGCATTGCTGGTCTGGTGTGAATAATGTAACATACGGATAAAAGAATTATTTCGCATAGCGAGGCGGTAAGAGAGTTCATGAGGAGGCAGATCACTAAACATATGCTCTACTGTAGCATTAGCAGACTTATTTACATGAGAAACTGGAAAATACAGGTAGAACGCATAACTGGTGCAGGAAATCATAATGCTGAGAAATAATATGAAACATAGAAAAATGATACATCGGATAGAGTTTTGACTAACTCTCTCACTATGGGGGTCTATTTTATACATGTCAGAAACAGTCTAACCGTTTCACCTAGGGGAGGACTTAGACAATCAAACTGGCTGACTTATTTTACTAGACCGGAGTTTCAACTTGTACTCCTGCTGCGGAGTATTCTCTAACGGGGAAGGGTTTGTAGCAATGTCTTTTGCGGGACAGTCCTTAAGAATAGTACTTTGGCAATCCTTCAAATCCTGGGAAATGTTCTTTGAGACGGGTTTCAGTCCATAAAACTTCTTTATATGTGAAAGGTGCACCCAGCCTTTGCGACCCTCCAACTTCACGGCTGTACGGGTGGTGAGGAGGACCTGTCGGGGCTCCTTCCAGCGTGGCTCCAGCGGACTTGAGCGGTCAAAATTTCGGACAAGGACCATGGATCCTGGAACGATTTCATGCGGTGCCACCTCGGTATTGTCTGGAAATGCGGCGGCAACCTGTGAACGACAAGAGTTGAGGGCAGACATCAAGGAAGCTAGGTAATCTGTCAGCATATTACTTGAAACATCGGTAATACTTCGGGGTCTAGGAGTACCCCACATGTTAGGGGGGCGGCCGAAAACGACCTCATACGGGGACAGACCTGATCTGGAATGTGCGACCATGCGCATATAGAACAAGGCAACTGGCAGAGCTACTAGCCAGTCCACACCTTTCTCTTTGCATACTTTGGCGATGCGGATTTTCAGAGTCTGGTTATGTCTCTCTACGAGACCGGCTGCTTCAGGATGGCGTACACAATGGAACTTCCACTGGTACCCTAACAAGAGGGAAACATGCTTCATCAACTCAGATGAGAATGGCTGGCCGTTGTCAGAATATACGACTCTAGGGAGTCCATAACGGGGGAAGAACTCACGAACCAACTGCTTGGCAGTGGTCGCAGCTGTGTAATCTGGGACTGGATATGCTTCTGTCCACCTGGACAAAGCGCATACAACTACAAGGACATACTTGAAACCTCTACATCGCTCCATCTGAATATAATCCATCTGGAGGACTTCAAAAGGGTGGTCAGGAGGCTGGAATCCACCTTGTTCCACCGGGACACTTTTACCTGGATTAAACTGACAACATATCATACAGGTACGGACTTTTTGCTTGGCTGCAGCTCGTAAATGCTTGTTGAACCAAATGTTCTGGATACTGTCTAACATAGCTTTTTCTCCTAAATGTGCTGGACTATGTGCGGTATTGATAATGACTTGAACCATAGAGTCGGGGAGAAACCATGTGGCTCTACCCTTCGTTAACCATCCTTGATCTGTCTGGACCCCTCCTTGTTCGGACCATTTCTTGATTTCATCGGGAGTAGCGTGTAACTGGATATCTATGACATCTTGAGTAGGGTCCTTAACTGTCATGCATGTAGTCGGATCTGGAGTGTGTGTTATGTTAACTGGAATGTCTGGAGTCTGTGCTGTAAGCTTGGCTGTGCGATCTGCTAGATCGTTACCCTGGGAAATAATGTCAGTAACTTTCGTATGTGCTTTGCACTTCATGATAGCAATGGATGTCGGTAAATGTATGGCATCTAACAGAGCTTGAATAAGGAGACCATGCTGAATCTTGGTTCCATGAGAAGTCATGAAACCTCTCTCCTGCCAGAGCACTCCAAAGTCGTGTACGACTCCAAATGCGTAGCGCGAATCTGTGTAAACATTAACTTTCAAGTTCTTAGCGTGTATGCAGGCTTGTGTCAGAGCAACTAGCTCTGCTGCTTGAGCGGACAGGGTGTCAATACGGTGTGTTTCAATAACTTCGGTGTCGGTAGTCACTGCATACGCGGCGACTAGTTCTCCTGTACTTGTTCTCATACATGAACCATCCACATAAAGTGTCAGGTCGGGGTCTGGTAACGGAATATCTGTCAGATCTTGTCTTGGCTTTGTCGTAATGTTAACTACTTCCACACAGTCATGTGTGGCAGAATTCGAAGTAACTGATGGTAACAATGTAGCAGGATTTAAAACGTTGCAGCGTCTGATTTCTATGTGTGGCTGGAACAGTGTCAATTCATAACCTGTTAAACGTGCAATTGTCAAGTGCTGAGTCTGTGTTCGGTTTAAAAGAACTTCCACGGAGTGTGGAACTTGTACTGTCAAGGAATGTCCTAATACTATGGAATCACTTTGTCTGATAGCTAGTGCTGTGGCTGCAACTGACTTGAGGCACGCAGGCAGAGCCTGGGCTACAGGATCTAATGTGCTCGAAAAATAAGCACATGGCTTGTATTGTCCTGCTTGATCTTGTGTGAGAACAGATAATGCTGTACCTTCGCGTTCTGTGACGAAAAGTGTAAAAGGCTTACTGTAGTTTGGTGTAGCTAGAACTGGAGCTTGACATAGGGCTTTCTTTAACTCATTGAAACTGAGTGTATGTTCAGATGTCCAAGGGAGGACAGTCGATACGGCTGCCTCCTGTGTCGTTAATTGTATCAGTGGCTTGGCTAGGAATGCATACTGAGGAATCCATTGTCGGCAATAAGAAGTGAGGCCGATAAAAGCACGTACCTCCTTCTGGGTCTTGGGCTGAGGAAGACTCGCTATTAACTGGATACGGTCTGGTGTCAACTGCCTACCCCTCTTGGACAGTAAGTGTCCTAAGTAGACCACTTGCTGGACACAGAATTGAAGCTTAGAAGGGGACACCTTGTGCCCCATCTCGGCTAGGAAATACAAGACTGTAAGGGATGCTCGCTCGCAAGCACGCTCAGAACGGGCTGTGATCAGTAGATCATCGACATACTGGAGCAGGGCAGTGTCAGTTGGCATGTGAATGTTGTCTAGTTGTCTCTTGAGTGCTTGACTGTAAATACTAGGACTTTCTGTGAAACCTTGAGGAGCTCGTGTGAACATATAGCTCCTTCCATTTAAACAGAATCCGAAAAGAAACTGGCTGTCTGGATGAATGGGAACGCTGAAAAACGCGTTCTTGAGGTCTATGACAGTGAAAAATGTGGCTTCGGAATCAATGGCTGTCAACAGGGAAGAGATATCTGGGACAACTGGGTACTGCGGAATAATACATTTATTAAGTTCTCGTAGGTCAATCACTAATCGATATACTGGGGGTGCATTTGGATCAGTACGTTTCATGACTGGAATGATCGGAGAATTGCATACATTGGAGTCAGTTTCTACAACTACTCCTTGAGCGATGAGCTCGTCAATAATTTTGGATAAGGCTGCTACAGCCTCAGGTGGTAATCTGTACTGTCTGATTCGTGGTAACACTACACCTGGCTTGAGAGTCACACGATGGGGTGTGATTTGCATGTAACCTACATCAGTTGGACCTTGCGCCCATAAATGCTGCGGAACATTAGACAATCTGGGATCAAAATCCCGTAATACATAGTGACCCTTAAAGTCACGTAGGAACAATCGTATTCCCTCTGGGGAACAGCATATAACTGCACCTAATTCTTTCAGTGTTTTAATGCCTAACAGATTTTGTGGACATGACTTAGTAAGTAACAGATCAGTGGTACGGGACAATGGACCTACTTCTAGAGTAACTGGCTTTGATATTTCATTTACGATAGGTTTTCCTGAAAATCCAAGGGAAACATTTCTTGAGCCTGAGAGCGGAGCCCCTGGAACTTCGGCGTGGCTAATTGTGGTCCTACTTGCCCCTGTATCAATCAAAAACTTTCTATCTTTCCCTAGTACTTGACTGTGAACATAGGGACCTTCTTGATCTACAGGTATCTCGATGAGAGGCAAGCCTACCTCCCTCTCTAGGCTGTTTCATGAATACTGCTGGTACTCTGGATACTCAGACTGTGCATACTGGTACATCTGCTGTGTAACATGCTGTGTTGCAGCGATAGGCTGCGGTGCTGTAACTGTCTGTGGCGCATTCTGTGGCTGAGGAATCTGTGAAACTTGTTCTTGTCTAGGCGGACGTGATCTTTCTTTAGTCTTACCAGTAGCTATGTTATGTTTCAGAACTGCACACTCATTTATAAAATGACCTGGCTGTTTACAATAATTGCAGTTCCCTTTAACGGGAGCTGCAGGATGACTGGCTTGATTTGGACCCCTCTTCTGACTGTCTTGAGGAACAGATTGTGCAACTAGTACTTTCATTTTCGTGTCTTTCATACGTTTTCTTTCGTGTTCTTGCTCTTCCCTGATTCTATTCTGGTGGTATTGGAGCATCTGCAACATCTGGGACGGGGTATTAGCTTGCCAGGTACTTTCGACTTTCAAAACTCAATTTTTAATTTGTGGGCTTGAATTCTCGACTAATTTAGTAACAAAAAGGTGAGGGTATGACTCACTACTTGTCTTGAGACCACTGTTGATGCTAAAACATTTCTCAAATCTAGAATAAAAATCACTAATGTCTTCATCCTGTTTCTGTTTACAGGCTGAGATTGCATCCCAGTCTTCTTTTCTAGTTGTCAATAACCTAGGCAAAACTTGTATTAATAATTCCGGTAATTCTTTACATTTCGCTCCAAGACCGGTACCTGGTACTCGTGCCTTATCTTCAGCTTCTAGAACTGCCCAATCGATCTTTTTCTCTCCCACCTCCCATTCTTTTTCCTTGAGCTTTTCATACACCCCTGCGGGCAGCAGAACTTTTAACATTTTAATTATATCTGGATACGTGTATTCTCCCATACGGAGCATGTCTTTTAATTCTCGATGGAACCCTGCTGGATCTTTATCATGACAGGGGATTCATTTCTTCATCTCTAGGAGTTCCATCTTTGTAATCGGAGTGTAAACAAACACTCGTTCTAGTTCGCCACCCGTTCCTCTAACTGGGTGGACTTCTCGTAACGGATTCTGTCTCTCCATGTAAAATGGTTTACTTTCTGGGGGTGAGACATGAACAAAATGCGGGTTCAGAAACGTTCTATACTTGTGACGCTGTTCTAGAATGACACTAATTAAATCGGTACCTAAACCTTTCCATCTATACTGGAGTAACTCGTTCAGGATATCATGTAACGGGCCTGGATCAGAGTGCTGACCCTCATACAATGTAATGAGGTGCTGAATCATATACATACCCGCCAGTCGTTGCTCGGCTGGGGGCATTTTCAGAAACATTTGTGCCACTATTTCGTCTGGAAAAGTGGTAGAATCAGTAATCCATCGGACTGCTGATCGGACTAGTTCTTGTTCATGCATGGTACTCAACTCACTGTAACCGATTCGTGATTTCAGAATGTGATCGGTAGCTTGGAATACTTGTTCTAGAGAACCTTGTTCTGGTGCTGGATGATGGAAAGTAGACTTGTGTTCTAGGCGTAAATGGCGATCTGGAAATCTAGATTTTCCTACATACGCTATTCTGTCGGGATTCTCGTCCTCTACCTCTTCAGTATCAGAGTTACTTTCTTTCTCGTTTACTTGTGCTGCTTTACGTTGTTCGTGTAACTTTATTATTTCTTTACGAATTTTCTTGTACATACTCTCCATAGCACTGATAGTCTTGTGCTTACCCTCGGCTATACTATTACTCCACTTCATCAGGGCTCTCATTTCGGCCTGATTTTTGGACGGGTAATCTTGTTCTCTTATTAGACAATTAATCAGAAACTTTAATATCATGAGCTGGGTCTCAGCTTTCCTTTGGGACATGACATCACTAATACTTTCTGGATCTTCCCCTGTACGGATGAAACGATATATTCTGTCTAGATCTTCTTTCATATTCGGTAGGGTGACTAGATACTCGGCCACATTCCTTACGCGTAATGAATATAAAACCATATCATCCTCGCCTGGGACTGGGTCATAGCAGCATTCGGCAAGGGATTTTCTTATTTCTGCAACAGACTGATGTCTGGGCGTACGTTGTGACGCTTGCATATGTAATTCGGCTGTCGTTAAACGCTTATGTGGCGGCGGGGTTTGAGGAGGACCTCCTCCTGCGGCCCCTAAACTAGAGTCGTCAACTGATGCTTTTCGTCTTTGCACGGCAGGAAGTTGAAATGCGGGCTGGACCTGTATGGCGGGCTGGACCGGGGGTACCGTAACAGGTACTCCGGTGTCTGGAGGAGCGGGAAGTGCCTGATTTACAGGGACTGGCGGAGCGCGAACAGGATTTGCATATTCTGGGACTGTGTCGTCCAAATAGGACGAGATGAAAATATCAGCTGCGGTCGGTTTGTGACGTAGCTTGATCGGAACTAATGGTGGCGGGAAGTTACTGGATGCCTCCGGGGTCGCTTTTGGCAGGCCCTCGGCAAGAAGAGGGTACATACCCTTAATGAGGGCATGCCTCTGTCTGTCTGACTGTTCGGTTTTAACTTGTGCACCTATCTCGATTAATTCTTTTTCTTGTGCTCGTTCTGAGGATTCTCTACTTAATTCCGACTTTCTGATTTCTTTTTCGGTTCTTTTATGAGCTTCTTTGCGCCATAACTCGATGGCATCTTTCTGTGACTGTCTGGCTTTCTTTTTCCATAATGCCTCTTCTACTCGCATGATGCACTCGGCATCCCATGTACCCGATACGGGCCATCTATACTTTTCTTCCAACTGTTTGGTATACTCTACCCATAAATCTAGATATAGTATGGCACTTATGCCATGCTTCTGATACATAAAATGACCTGGACTGTCCCTAGGCGGAACCGGAACTGCTGCTTCCAGCAGACCCTTTCTGGTTTTTAACTGACGTAACTTAGAAAACAAGGGCATGACTGGACTGTAATCTAGACACAATACAATACACAATGAACACGATACTTATTCCCCATTCATACCACGACATTAAAATACATGAAGAACATTTAAAATAACAGTTCGAACAGAATACTACCTGGAATACGGAACACAGAATACATGAATTTTCTCGAGAACAGAACTGACTAGAACAGAAACCAGATGCACTGCTGAAACAGTACGAAACTTACCGGTCTCATAAAGAGACACGTCAGGACCCGCATCCACCGAAGTGGACACTTCGTTTGTGGGTCTGTGTACCACCAACCCATGGACCAGAGTCAATTAAATTGACCCTGTCTAGATACTACCCCAGTAATGGTACTCACCGGGCAGCAAGAACGGAAGGCCTCAGACTGGACTGGACTGCTTCGACGACGGACGACGAACTTCGGACTTCAGTTACGGGTGGACCTCCGGATACCTCGGACCTTGGACTCTCGGCTTGGGCTCTGGTCGGGACTCGCCGCGTTCCTCCACCGTCTCGTTTGGATGCTGGACCGCCTCCTCCGTCTCCTCCGTGGGCCTGAGGGATACTTGAAGCAGAAATATCTGCCGGTGCGCAGAAGAGTTCCGTCACGACTGCAGAGGGTCAGGGGGTCGGCGTGGCTTCACCGACGCGTGGGGAAAGGGCAAGTCCCTGTTCGGGCGCCATTATGTGGTAAATAAATAAATAATACCCTATTTTTAAATGAATAAATGAATAACAGATAGCTCAATAAATAAGAGTCAAGATTCGAGGTAGTAGGAGTTTGGCAGGTTTAATACAGCATAAGGACAGGAACAGGACGACCTGCACGGGAATAGGATGGCAGCTGCCGGGGACAGGATCGGGAATGACGGCGTCTAACTTTTAATAACAGTACATGAGCATATATACATAACGCAACCACATAGCATTACATTGCAATAGGCGTAGCAGTGAGTAGAGCAATAGGCGTGACGCATAGCAGTCGCGAAAGATAAGGGTGAAAAGAGGTGTAACAGGGCGTATACATAGACATGTGATGCAAACGTAACAGAATATGTCATGAATGGGGCGGAAACCATGGAGGGGGCTACCTAAGGAGCCGGGACCTCTAACCTGATGGTGCGCGCAAACTGGCAATGACGTATCACTAGGAGAAGCTGGGGGCTATGAACTCTGTGCTAGGAGCAGAGACTGAAGTCTGGAGAGTCAGGGCGACATGTACCTAAGCAGTATCTAGTATCTGATGTTTAGGGAACATGTTGATATAAACTAGAAGTCAGGAGGGGAAAAGCTAACAGACTCTAAGACTGGAGCATGCATTATTCTACATGTAGTGCGTGATGAAGAATATTAAATGACCATTAATACAGTATTTCTCTAACATGGGGCCGTAAAGGCTAGACTATGACGGTGACTATTGATGCAGTTCAGTAGCTTAGGAATGCAGAGAAGGAGGACTGTACTGATAACTCGAATCATAACATACTCTTGGCAGACTCAGAGGCAGAGCCAGGGTGAGCCGGGCACTGCGAGGCAGGAAGTAAGTGAAGGGTCGAGGATACAGGTGGGGGCTGTATCGCTCCTCAGCGAGGGTTCAGGAGACGGAAGCCGAATCCGGTGTCCGGGCCCTTTTGAGGCCTAGAAACGGGGACTTTACAATGAAATAACGTGCACACTGAGAAACGTGGCAACGTAACTTTACATAGGCCTGATATTCGTAGTATTCACGAGAACTGGAAACTGCCATACTAGAGGTGGACACAACTGTAATTGCGTCTTTAATCAAACATGGGGAATAACATATGCATATTTAATCATGCACACATAACATATGATGGATGACACGTAGGGACACAGAACATGGCAAAATTTACTTTTCCACAATATAGAAGAACAATTTCTTGTCTATTACTTTTTTTTGTGCTTACTGAACATATTACATACCTGTGTTACTACAAAGATTAATATAAGTGTGCTAAGGAGTGTTATATAATGCAAGGATGGGCCACCCCCTCACTACCCTTTTAAGAATTTTCCCCCTGATGGCCTAATGGGCTATCTGCCTCTCTCCTCGGGTGAGCGTATTAGGGTATTTAGCTACTCTGAACTCACCTAAGGGGTGCACCAAGTCCACCGGGGAAAAATTGATAAATTGAGTATTTGGTTTGCCTATCCCTGCTTTGTCCCCTGCGCCCCATGGCACTAGTCTTAGTACCACTTTAGGGGGCAGATTGGAGGTTTCATCTTGAGTTCTCCTGCCCCAAAGGTCAGAAAGTCAACTTGCCCCCAGGGATGGAGTCCAAAAGCGGAATGGTATGGCCTATTTTGATAGTGGTCCCAGCCATGGGCACAATATAGGGCCTGATTTAGAGTTTGGTGGATGTGTTACTCCATCAGGAACATGACAGATATCCCAACAGCCTTATTACAAGTGCATTATAGCCTATATCACATCTATTAAGTCAGACATGATAGCCGTCATGTTTGTGACAATGTAACCATCTGCCGAAGTCCAAGTCAGATCCATAGTCTTTCTACTTCCTAGGGTAGATAGAATGGGGGTTAACCAAACCACTCTTCATTGCAGTACTGTGTCAAAACTACACCCAAAGTAACCCAAATTTCGTCTCTTTCCATGAGGGATGGAGGCAGTATTCGTGCTCTGGGCCAATTCCAGTGTTGGATACGCTCCAAACCATTCCATGTTTGGTAAATTCTCTCTCTGTTGTCTAATGGTATTTCTGCCCTCTCCCACTGGTGCAGGCAGACTGGGGTTTGGCTCTCCCAACTTACACGTCGGGTGAAGGAGCATAAACATCATCAAATGTCCAGGTGGTTGGAGACAACCTGCTACCCGCTGACGGCCCCCTCTCCATTCCTTTAAAAAAAAGGAAAAGGGGCCCTGGTTTCTTGTGGCTTTTCTGTCCCCCCCTATCCCCTGTGCTGACATATTTGGGGTAAACTCTCAATCACTACCGTAGTGAGACATAAAGTCTTCTTGGGTGCAGTAGGCGGACGTGGGGCTGCACAATGCCAGGTCAGGTTGGTTTCCAACTCATCCTTCTTTTCTCATGTGCTTGGTGTCTTGAGAGCTTTCAGGCACCTCTGAGACAGTCTGATTGGGAGCAAGCTCCCAAATCTGTCCTCAAGGCGAAGGAAAGGTGTGTTTATCCCTGCAGTGGGGGTGGTGGGTGGTATGGTTTGAGGGATGTTGCCCAGTGCCATTAAGGACCAGCCCCAATGCCTACTGGTATTACAAAAAAAATCCTAGTGCTCTTGTGGGCCTTTGTTGTGGGGAGCATGGAGCATGACCCATTCTTCAATCATCCTGGTTTCTAGCGAGTGGACCCTTCTCGGGTAATACCCTCCTGTGGTAATCCCTGAGCAGGGACTTAATAGAGAGAGATACTCGTGGAAAGGGTAGAATCTTCCCTTTTTAATCGGAGAGATACTCGTGGAAAGGATAGAATCTTCCCTTTCCAATCGTACCTCTCCCATTGGGATCAGAGCTCGGGCTGAGCTGGGTCCTATGGCATTGAAAGTACTGAAAGCAGCTGTGTAATTAAATCTGAAAATATGATATCAAGCTGCAAGTTAAGTTCTTCCTTTGCAGCCCACACGTAGTAGTCATGAAAAGGGAAGTCCTCTGATGCAAACATAAGAGGGATTCTCTTCCCTAACTGTGAGGACATGACACGCACATTCTTTGCACTAGAGAGGTAGCGCAGAGAATGTGAGTGCCTCACCACCTGCACTAAAGAGGTTAAGAGACCATTCAGTAGCACATCATTTTGGTGACGTCTTTGTCCTTGCACATCTGCTGGTTATTTTATGTTGCAATTTTATATAACATGCATTTTTGTGTGGTTTTCTTTTGATGTGCCATTCCAAAATCTACCTTTTGAATTATGTAGTTATGCCAAAATTGAGGGAAGACTTGGTATCTGCAACTTTAGGAAACCTCCTGCAAACTGCAGACTACGTTTATACCTACTTAAAATCTTCAAGCCATTTCTTTTTCATGACTGTCTGTCTTTTTGTTCACTCATATTCTCTTTACTGTTTATGGATTTCGTCTAATCCCGTCCTAACTGCTGAACTCTCACCCGAATTATTCTCTGAAGTTTCACCTTCAGCTGATCAGCCCAGTCATAGTCTGTTGGACACTGCTGCTGCACTGCCTGAATGTCCTTACCAGCAGCAGCACCTCCGCTAAGGCAGAGGAGCAGCACCCTGCTGCTTTAAGAGCAGTGCAGAGGAAAAATAAAATGATAATAACGTAACATTATTATCATTTTATTTAATTATTCCGTTCCTGGGGCGGAGCTGGCCAGAGCAGGGGCCAGGGGGAGGAGGGATGAACACACTCAAAGTGCCCATGACTGTTTGGCCGGCCATCTTGGGTCCGTCAAACAGTCATTCGTGCTTTGCATGTTCCCCACCAGGCTTCATTACACAGCCTGGTGGGGAACATACACAGATTCCCTGTCCCTGTCTTAAGTGCTGAACCACTGCACTCAGACCAATCACAACTCTGCATTGCAGCATTGTTATTAGCTTAGGGGAACCAATCACAATGCTGCATTGCAGGACTTTCATTGGCTTAGGGAGCCTTGGAGCCCGGGTGTTTCCTGCGATGGAGGAGAGGCAGCGAAGAGGCTGCAGCTGGCGACAAACCCAGCAGGTAAGTGCTCTTTATTTTTTGTTTATTTTATTTTCTAGCCCCCCCCACCTCCACCTGCCCCCCCACCACTGTTTCCTACCAGCGGCCACTGGTCGTTACTAAACCCAGCCTCAAAAGCAACCCTTGGATTCTAGAATATCTTAAAAGGAAATAGTTTCAGATAAATATGGTGCTATGTGTAAAATTATCAGTCGTACATGACGATAAGCCAGCATCTAGAAAGGCAAAGCCCCAAAAAATGTTGCAGCATTTTTTCCTCCTATCCACAATTTATTTGTGCTGCTCTGAGTGTCACTGTATCCGGCACATCGCGTACATTGGAACCTGAGCAAACCTGATCACTCAGGAGGACAAATCACAAGAAGGAGCATATCAAGACTCAAAGCTTTATAACAGGTTCTAATTCTGAAAGTCTGTGATTTTCAAACCCACTCTAATGAGCACACTGGGTGTGAGCCCCAAAATTATTCCTGCAATGCAGTACATTTCACCGACCAGCACCTTTTCATTAGATTTGACAGGAAGTGTTTAAAATTAAGGGTCTTATTTAGAAATTTGGCGGTCTGAATACACTGTCACTAACCTCTGCGTATTGCAAGTGCGTTAGGCCTATGGCCCTTGTAATATGGCAGACAGGATATCCGTCATGTTTTGACAGATTGTTGCATTTGCCAAACTCTCAATAAGGCCCTCAATGTATACTGCCCATTTCAAATAAGCAAAAGACAAAGGGCCCGATGTAGGTAGGACTCATTTACCGATTTATATTTACAGAATTTTACCGATTCGGTAAATAAGAATCGGTAAATGAGAAGGGGGGACATGTAGGAGCATCCAGATGTTCATTTTACCGAATCGGTAAAAATCTGTATTTACCGATTCGGTAAATACCGACCGGTAATGCCCATTCATTCCTATGGGCTTTGAAGCCCATAGGAATGAATGGGCATTACCGATTCGGTATTTACCGAATCGGTAAATACCGACTGACACAAGGGTGCAGGGGGTGTCACTTTGACACCCTCTGGCACCCCCAAAAGAGGCTCGGGTGCCATGTGGCAGGCATACCTGCCCTAAGGGCAGGTCTGCCTGTCATATGGCACAGGTGTGCATGCACACATGTGCATGCACACCGGAATCGGTATTTTACCATCAAATAGATTTGATGGTAAAATACCGATTCTGTACGGCTTGTGGGACTCAGAAGAGTCCCACCTACATCTCATATTTACCGAATCGGTAAAAAATACTGAATCGGTATTTTACAGAATCGGTAAATTTACTGATCGGTAAATTTACCGAATCTGTAAAATTCAGGGCCCTACATACCATTTCAGGATTACCGGTCGGTAACGGCCGAAAATACCGATTTTCGGCCGTTACCGACCGACCTACATCTGGCCCAAAGTGCCTTCTCAGACAATGTGTGTTGGACATCATGGCGGTGTGTACTTCTGGCACTTGCTTTGTTTGGTTGGTACATCATCTCTTCAAATATCTTTTAAGTGGGGTTCACCTACTTTGATACCATGCAGAACGATGTGTTTTTAAGCACGTAACAAAGGGTAGATTTCTAATTTGTCATTCTAATAGTTTAAGGCTAAAACCTCCTAATCTAATAGAGAATAGAGGTTATAGGCCATCTTCGTATCGGCCAAACTACTGCTTTATTGTGTCCTGGTGATCAACTACTTCAAGGCCAGTCCGGTAGAAGATGCACAGTATGACACAATGCTATTGCCTGTCCCTCCCCTAGGACTCTTTTACTCTGGCTGTAGGGGACTCATCGATTTCTAGGCTCCCGATCAAAGCCTTTTTGCAGGGAATGTTGCCCTGAGATGGCTTTGTTCCTCTATCAAGTTCTTTAGATATGTTTATGACTAAAAGGCTGGATTCAAATCTTCAATAATCCCCTCCATATTCTATGCCTGGGCCTGGGCCTGGGCAGTGCCTGGGCAGTGCTCCTTAAGATGTAAAGAGATAGGTGATTGCAGGAAATTTTCATAAAGCATAGTGGTAAGCTCAGTTCTTTACATGAAATAAAAATGAAATACCCGTATTTTTAAAGCGCACAGTTACCTACGAAGTGAGTGGCGTCACTAGGGGGGTGCGGGGGGGGTGCGGCCCGCACCGGGTGACACCATTCACATGGGGTGACACCATACGATGTCGGCGTCCGGACGTCGATGACGTTCGAAACGTCACTAACGTGACGTGGCCGTGGCAAATACAGTGTCAAGTAACACTGGGAGCAGAGGGCACCAAAGCACACGCAGCACTGGAGAGGCCGGCTGCACCAGGGAGCATGGAAGCCTGCAAGGAACCTCGAAGCAACTAGAGGAGCAGGCAGCGAGCAGAAGCAGGTTGGACCCAGGAGCAGATAGGCCGTGCAGACAGACCCAAGGGAGCAAAGAGTCAGGGTAGCAGCGCCGCGGCCCCATGGGATCAGGTAAGCAGAGAAGCATGCAGTAACAAAGGAGCAGGCAGATCTAGAAGAAGGCTGCACCATAGGAGCAGAGAGGCAGAAAAGCAGGCAGCAGAAGGCGTGGAGAAGTAAGACATGGAAGAAGGATACATAAATCATGGGCGCAGATAACCAGAGAAGGAAGTGGGTACAGGGTGGCGGACATAAAAGCATTCAGCACAACAGGGACTGACAAAGAAACACTTGGAAGTTGACAGCAAACGGGTCGCTGGCTTCACTTAGCGGGTCAGAGGGCATTGACAGAAAGGGTAGTGGACAGACCATGGAATGTGAACAGAGTCAGACAGAACAGACAAAAAAGCAAACAGCCCCATTAAAAATTGCATACTAAGCAGCAGAGTACAGAGAGGGACTGTGTGGCATTTCCCGTGGAGTACATGGCTGATAAAGGGCGCAAGAGGGGCTTTAAAACTTTGTATATGCACATCAGTATGTCATCCAACACAGAGTATTGCCACACAAATCTGGTTTGTGAGGAATCTGCATCCCTCTTAAACAGGTGTGTGTGCGCTACCTTTGCAGCTCCACGTGTAGGGATGGTTGAGCTGTTTCTCGCCCACATGCTGCTGTTACGCCCATCATCTACCCTCTTGGAAATTGAGGGCGGGAGGCTATACTGCCTGACCTTGTGTGTGAATCGTGCGTCTGTATGTTTGCATGTTACCTTTGCAGCTCCACGTGTAGGCCCACACCCTGTTGTCACACCCATTACCTGCCTCCTTGGGAATGGAGAGACGGAGGTGACGGGTACAGCCACACAACAGAAAATCGAAAGCAACGAACTCTCGAAGAGCTTGTTGTCTATTGGAAGATACAGTTAGTTCCTTGTCTGTCTCTGTTGCAGTTATTTCTAGTTGTACCCTGGCTCAGAAAGCTCCATGCGCCAGCCCTGGCTCAGCCGAGCCTTTCGTTTTGCTGGTTTTCACGCAAGTGGAACTGTTCTTACCCACCCTGCTTGTTTGTGAGTGGCACTAGCAGCACGCAGTGCCAAAGACAGATCATCTGGCCTTCGCAGGCTGGTCCTATGGTTATTTTTCATTGCAAGCATATGCCACAGAAATTAAAAGAAAGAAAGAAATATGCCACCACCTTAAAGGGTAGCGAAGCCATATGGTGTCCGCACAACTCTTAAAAAAAAAAAAAAAGTAATTGAACATTACAAGTGTTTCCTAGAAGGCAGGTTAATTTAGATTAGGGAAATACACCATTTTAGAATTAATGAACACCGCAAAAATAATTCTTATAGGTGCAAAGGATCGGTATTGTTGACTTTGAATTTCGATAACCTGAAGTGATAAAATGAACAAAACAGAATATAAAGAAGGAAAAAAGAAACCCATTGGCAAAGTATTGGGCCTGCAGACCTGGCACGGAAGTGCACTTCTTATTCGGTGGATGTGCTTGTGCTCAGACAAAATGTTGGCACTCGCAGTGCAAGAGGGTCAATGGCAGAAGTTGACTGATCCAGTGCTCCATGTTATATAACTTGTGGTTGAAAGCAAAATGTGAATGACACTTGAAGGGGGCTGACCCAAATCCCTCTATTTATGGAAATGGTTTCTTTATTTAACAATTTTACATGACACAGAGGAGACAGCCACAGGTGCTTTTAAGCCAGAGCTAATAAGGGTCTGAGGGATAGAATGTCGATGCTTCCTTGTAGAGTTTTCTCTTTGCTGTTACAACACTATCTTCCCAGTCCTGGGCTTCTCAGAAGTTATCAGGTTTGTCAGGCCAGTTGGGCTAGTGGAAGCAACGAAATACTAGAACCTTTAAAAGACATTAGTTTGTCATTGCCATCAGCTTTTTATGAATTCAGTGCAGCTTATATCCCATGGGCCGTTTCGGTGTGTGAGGCTGTGGCCTTAATTATAGTGTATTTGTTCAAAGATTACCAGCCTTTGTGTGTGACAAAAGTGGTTGCCACTCACAAAAATTGTGCCCACTGAAATTGGTAATGGAGCCCCAGTTTGGGGTACGTTCCACTCCTCTTTCAGAAAGCTGCAAAGCATGGTCACTGGGAAAATGCATTTGTGTGGCCTCAGTGTTTCCGTGTTTGTCCCATGCAACACATAATTTTCCTTCTAGATGAAATAGATCAGTTATGCACGTTTAATACTTTTTGATGTGATACTGTGTCAGAAGTTGATTGTTGTAATTGTTAACTAGATAATGCTAACACCCAGGCCCGGACTTGCCATAGCGGGTGTGATGTATTCCTATAGGTTCTGAATCGATCCCCCTATTCCTGACCCTATTCTGGTTAAACAAACCAACAAGTTAACTAGTAGTCAGCCCATGAGGCAGAAAACCCCCATGATGCAGATACCGTTATCTGACGCAGTCACACTACGGCACAGGAACGTGTTATCTGATTAGGTCATAACGCTTGCGATCTAATTAGACAAGCGATATTCCTCCAGCCCCTGATAAGGCATACGGAGTTCTCATAACAAATCAAACCTATGACAACCTGGGCAAAACCCTGCGGCCATTGTTTTGATTTCACCGAGAACTTCAGCAAAAGAATGTGCTAACGAGCAAGTCGTATGACATCCTTATTGACGTATCTATGTCCATCCTTACGTCAATCTCGGCACCTTAAAGGTATAAATATTACCGATATTGCCCTATGCAAACACACGCGGTGGTGACGAGACGGAGCAGCCATACTTGCCGAAGCCCAGAGCAGAGCAGACCCCGCTGGCACAGCCCCGCCTTCCTGACGCGCTGAGAACGAGACGCGCTGCTTTCTCCTGCCGAGAAATCCAGCACCGGCGCTTCCGGGTAGCCCTCGCAGGCAGCCTGGAATATCGAGACCAGAGAGAGAGATACCATCCCTCATTCATCCTTAATTCCAGGTACAGAACTGAATAACCCCTCGCAGAGAATTCTTTAGTTATTCACTTGGCAAAAACAAACTTAACTTAAACTGTAACTTTCTATTCCCGCCCACGTATTAGGCTTAGGTCAGGTACACGGGGTAGGCGTATTTAGAAACACCAGTTGAGTACGTTTAGTCAAATGTATATGTGTATATAATATATTTTATTCATTTTAAAACATCTTATGGCTTAGAAACCATATCAATGTTTTTACAGTATTATTTTATACTTCTGCTTTTAATGTATGCACTTTACTTAACTATAAGTATTGCAATAATATCGATCCATTTCTCTTGTATGAGAAAAGAGACTGATCAATAAATAACACCTTTTTATTGAACACGCCCGTCTCTTCCTTTTCTCTACATTCTGATGAGACTAAGAATGCACGTACTGACTGAGTAAAATAAATTGCCTTTTGTTCACACGACTCTCGAGATACACTCTTGATTAGGGGAGAGCAAAGTTGTCCTGTTCTATGGTTGTCAGAAACTAAATCCCTTCTTGTCTAATCAGGGAAGTTAATTCCTTCCTGAACATTCGAGAAAGTTTCTAGTGAACTCTGAGCTAGCTGGCAAAACCCAAAACTTTAAGTCTAATATCGTCAGTAGTAGACCTAGTTAACGTCTGGTCTAGGCCTTTACTATTGAAGGTATTATTCCAATGCGCAGAGCCTATTGGGATAATAGGAACTACACTACATGGCGCCCAACGCGTTTGGAAAGGGCGATAAAACTAACGTAAGACATTTAAAGTAACTCAGTCGTGCTTTCTCACTCAGACCCCTTTCTCCCATAATACTCCAAAGACGTCTGGAGTGGGTAAAAGGTTATATCCGCCAGACCTCGCAGGAGGGAACTCCTATGTATGGTTCTTGGTATAGTCAACGTTGAAGGATACACTGTTCCAAAATATTGTGCATCTAATCTTTGTTTCCATAAGAAACCTGATCTGCAAACAAACAAAATAACCATCCTGTCGGTAAAATGGGAGACAGTGATGAAGAAAGAGAGGCAGTTAGATTAGCAACTGAACTCGCAGCAGCTGATGCAACCATGCAGGAAGCAGACCAGGATATAATACTCATTCCGGTCATTAAAAGGAAATCTATAACCATAAAACTTATAGAAAATGGACTGACACCTAGAGGTGGTACAGTCATATTCGTAATTGAGGCACACGAATATCGGCAGACAGAGGTATACTATTCATGGATAAATTTTCCAGCAGCAAATCCTGTAACAAAGTACTTCCACTATTACAAAATAGAGGAACCTCCTGAAACGTACACTCCTTTCGAGGAGGTGGAAGTACCACTCAAATTTCAAGAGCATTTGCTCTTATTTGATGGCGCCCTAAAACATAATAATCACATCACCAGGCTCGGTCCTTTAGGTAGACCAGGAGCAACGTGGCCGGTCCTAGCCGGATACACACCACATCCAGACATCGACGGGATGTCTGCAGCCAACCTGTTAACACAGATAAAACAATTAATAAAAATACATAGACAATTAGTCCAGTATGTGATGCGGACTTCAACAATTCAGCCAGCGATTAAACTCCCACAGCTGACCCCTCACCAGGGGAACACAAATAAAATTACACCACAGAACATCCAGTCCTGCCTAGGTAAAGTACCGGCTAAACGGGAACAAATACCATTCTGGCTAGCGCAGAAAATCACCCAAATAGAGGCGGTGTTTCCAGACACCACCCCGCTAGAAAAGCACAGGATTCTGACTATCTGTCTTCCAATGGGAATCGCACCACACATTGAGGACTGTGACACTTGGGGTACAGTCTTTGCTTCCATCTACACAAAAACGCACGGTGTTCCATCCATTTCGGTAATACCAGATGTGCTAAAACAAATTCAAGACAAATACGGTCCAGAACCCGCTTTAACTCTTGGTATGAAATTACTAAAAGACTTCAAGCAGGTCTCGGCTATATTATTAGCCAACATAAAGGGAGAAGCAGCAAACGTGGCGATCCGCCAGAGGTTAAAGGAGACAGATATAGCAGACCAACCAGCTGAAATAGCCAGAATCATAGAAAAATCCTATGAGGAACTAGGTAGAGATAGTTTAGGTGGAATACCAGTAAAACCACAACTGATTGAAAGTCCTGAAAAAATATTTTTTAATAATAATTCAACATCACAGAAAAAGAGCTGGGATGGAAACAAACAATCCAATCCCAAAGAAAAGAAATTCCAGGCCAGAGGAAGGTCTCCTAGGCGAAGAGAGAAATCTCCGAACCAAAGACACAGGTCACCGCAGAGTGACCCCTCTGGGAAAAGATATAACCTTAGAAATAGGGATAATATAAAAAAGCCTGATAGATATCAAGACATTGATACACGTCCCTCTCAATCTTTTCAGACTTCCTCGCAGAAATCGGAAAGAAGAGGACGATCAGAACAAAGAGAAGAGCACGCCAAGTCCAAAGACAAGGAACCTGCTCAGCTAAAAAAGAAATTACAATTTCCAAAGAAGAAGGTAGCCAGCATTAAAATAGTTAACAATGCCGAGAATTCTGAGGACACAACTGAAAAACGGGGAATGGGCTCAGACAATGCTAGACAGCGCAGCAGAAGTGAGCATAGCTCGCAAAGTCCTTATGAATCATCTGGAGACAGTGGACACGAATGAATATCTTCAAGTGGAAACTGCGGACACCAGAGTTAGCAAACCTCACAAAATATACGAAATAACATTACGTATAGAGGGAGATAAGACTAGAAAAATAAGGGGACTATTTTGGGATAATCTCTCCAAGGGCTATGATATCCTTCTAGCTGAAAAAGACTGGCCACCAGAGTTTGTCAGGGATTGCCCTCATGGCGAAGAAGTAATTATGCCTGCCTTCTCAAATCATATCCCAATTCATAAAAAATACACACTTGCTAGAAAGTGGGCAGTGGCTCTAGCCCCTGCTTTTCATAAAAATCACGTGGGATGGGATGAGGACTCTCCTCCTCACAAAATCCAGTTAAAATCACAACCTACTGCACAAAGGCAGTACCCAATTAAGCAAGAAGCGAAAAAACAGGTAAAAGAAATACTAGATCAGCTAGAATACCAGGGGGTGATTGAAACTTGCACCTCACAAATGAACAACCCTTTGTTTCCGGTCTCCAAACCAGACAATTCATATCGTCTAGTTTTGGATTACCGACACCTTAACACATGTTGCAAAACTTTTGCAGTACAAAATTCGCATAGTGCTGCACTAATGAATAACATAGTGCGCAAAAAATACAAAACAACATTAGACATCTATAATGGATTCTTTTGTCAAAACATAGCACCAGAGAGCAGATATTTGTCTGCGTTCTCAATAAATGGCACTCAAAAACAATTCTGTCGGTTAGCCCAGGGGTACAAGAACAGCCCGGGAGTATTCTCAGCGAGAGTAACAGAATTACTACAAATATATGATGATGAAGCATTATCTTATGTCGACGACATTTACTTAACAGATGATGACTTGGAGACTCACTTGAAAAGAGTGAACACCATAATACTTGGGTTCGCAGCAGAGGGTTACAAATTCAACTTTAAAAAATCCAGAATTGCCCATCTGACAGTCCTGTTCTTAGGATATGAATTATCAAGTGAAGGCAAAAGCCTGGCTGACAATTTCCTAGAGAAATGTGCCGTAATCCAAGCACCTAGAACACTAAAAAACCTACAGTCGATTCTAGGCTTCCTAAATTTCGGAAGAACATACATTGCAAATTACGCAGAAAGGGTCAAACCCCTTTATGATCTGATAAAACCAGATTTCAAAAGATCCAATTGGACTCAAATACACACAGAAATCTTGAGATCCCTACAAACAGACATGCTAATTAAAACAAAATTAGAAACACGTGATAACACACGCAATCTTGTGATTCGAGTCATCCCAGGGAGATGCGGATTCACATACCTGACCTCTAATGAGGGAGAAAAGGTACCAATTGCATTCAAATCACACTTGTACACAGAAGATGAACAGAAATTCAGCAACAAAGAAAAAATTGTTCGTGCAGTTCAAACCGCAATAGCTAGAGAAAAAGATCAAGCTGACGGTAGACATATCACAGTCAGAACAGCAGAATCAGCCTTTGAGGCACTAACAACACCGTGTAATTTACCAACAACAACATTGAATCCGGAATGGATACAATGGGTGAATTCAATCACAATGGACAAAGTATACTATTACTTTGATCCAGAACTAGAAGAATTAAAAAATCTAGAATATGAAAAAACATACCCTCTGCCAATCGACATTCTGCCTTTACGACATTACGCCTGTGTAATATATACAGACGGACATGCTCAACCCCCAGTTTGGGGAGAACAGGCATACAACCCCACATGTGGGATTACAAAAGAAGTGTGGCGCGGAGGTAAACTAAAACCTCTATTAACAAAAACACACTCAGTAGAAACTAATTCAGAACAACAAACTGAAATACTAGCATTGAAAATGGCGCTAGATAATGCGGATCGCGAATTCCCGACACTTATAGTGTCAGATTCATATTACTGCGTCAAATCATATAACAAGGATTTGCAGACATGGATTCAAAACGGTTACAAAGATGACACAGATGCACCAATAAAGCAGAAACTGCTCTGGGAACAAATAGCTCTTTTACAAAAAAAGCTACCAAAGGCTCACGTGACACACTCACTGAGTCATCAGCGTGACGGCGTTCACGTTGCAGGGAATTCATTGGCTGAGACAGCCACAGCGGCAGCAACTAAATCGGCTCCCGTAGTTCGAAAAAAGCGTACATTAAAATACATTGACGGTGAAACAGTGCTGGCGGTGAAAACGTCATCAAAAGGCGACTGCTCAGCGCTACCGATCAACTATCCACTCAATTATACATACATAATCGATGCAAACTCCGTCCCTTTTGCCCGAATCCCTGGAGTGGGGGATAGAGTGATTCCAAACATGGACAGGAGAAACTTGTTAAGCGCAGACGCACATATGGGCGAGGGTCTCAGACACCTCAAACTAAAAGATTCTCTGGAAGAATTACAATCACGGTACTGGTGGCCAGGCATGAGCCTGCGTCACACCATGTTTGTAAAAAACTGCCCAAACTGCAACAGAGATCGCAGTGGGGAGAGAAACAGTTTAATACCTCGCCGTTTTACTCCAGAAAAAATCAAGAGTAAAAAGGAAGGCTTGCGATTAACATATACAGGCTAGTTTCCACTTATAATGTAGATCACCAGCACTCGGCTGACGTCTGGACTGTTATACAAAGATTTGCGAGTCTAAATGGCATATACGCTAAGAGCATGCTACGTTTGACCATTGTTTTCACTCTAGCCCTCCAGCCTGATGGGAAACATGGCCAAATGAGCATAGCACAGCGGGAATCTTCTCACTTCCTTCCTGAGGGATACGGGATGGTGTAAAGAAAAAACCAAGGCATAAAGCAATCTATAACGGAAAGGATATTAGGTTCGGGAGCTGGGTGGGTCAAGCATCTAATAAGTGTCCAACGTAGTCTAAATAACTTGCCAAGAAATTCTCTGAAGGGATTCAGTGCGTACGAATTATTATTTGGAACTAGGATGTTGATCTCTGACATTGATAGTCAGACTTCAGTGGTGAAAGAAAAAAGCTTTGATATCAAAGACCGTTTGGCTATTTTGCAGGACTTAAACAAAACAAGAAAAGACCTGAGCAACATAAAGTTGAAACAACAGCCAACAACCACTGAAGAACCACCACCTGTCCCAGCAAGACCTGTCTGGATTCCAAAAGTCGGGGATCTAGTCAGGGAAAAGATCGCGGTAAAGAAGGAATTTGGGCCTTCTTACAGGAAAGCAGTTCCTGTCTTGTCTATCAACGGGACAAGATCTGTTGTACTACCGCCACTTGCTGGTAAAAAGGAGAACCGAGTTGTATCCATCGACCTGGTAAAACCACAATCATGTGGCCGATAACAAACAGTAGGCCAAGTGGACTCCCAATAAGTAGCCGAACACCAAGGTTTGCTACCAGTACAGAGGTCCTAACGAAGAGGCTCATCACATTCGAAACGCCTACAGAAGAACAACAAGGACTATGCAACAATGCAATAGAACTCAGACCTCTGAAAACCCAAATAGAAACTTTTAGCAGAGACACACCAATCTATAATGAAGTACCAAGCGAAAATGCAGGAAACAGTAATCCTGAAGTAATTGGAACAATTGACAGAACTGCATCCGGCTACTTCATAAACTTCGATGATTCCTCTGAAGGCTTCAGTGAATCAAAGACACAGACATCATCAAAAACCTTTAAAGATAAAGCTAAAGAACTTTTGAAACAACTGAAAGAAACATATCTGATTTCTCCATGGATAGAATTTTGGGTGGGTTTTGGTGCATTTATCCTCATACTTTGGCTCATCATGGTACTTACTTTGGGACGCTTCATTGAGGGAAAATATGCTAAAATGGACACAGCAAGTCAGAAAATCAACTTGATCCTCAAACCACACACATCGTCACACGTCGAGAAAAGAGAACTTTCTTCAGTCAACTTCACAGCCAATCCGATACCGGGTGGGGTAGCCTGGGACAACCCTGACTATGAAATTTATGGTCCGGTCGAAATCCTGAAATATCCACACCAAATTAAGATCTCATTGAGTGACTTTGCAAAACCAAGCTCATTTGCTGGTGATTGGGACTTCGAAAGCATTAATAATATGATGTCTGACTTAGTAATGTCTGCTAAATTTACCAAACATGATTATTTGCAGGGTTCTACAAATTATGATAGTATGTACTGTTATAACCACTATGGTAACCATTTTCTACATAGATCTGCACAACCTAGAAATGTTTTAAATTATAATCAATGGGAACATTGTGCAACCCCTCCAAAAGGAAGCTCAGGAACCTTCTATGACAAATACTCATACTTTTCAGGTTTTAACATAAGTAATGCTGAAACATTTTATTTCAAATTGTCAAATAAGACAGGGACAAAGACCATGATAACAAACACAAAATTGATATATTCGGACTCATTCTTTGAACAAATGAATACTTTTGGTTTTGATTATTGGGACAAAAATGTTGAATTGAAAAGTGTTTGGGGCACAAAAGAATGGCAAGTACAGGGTATAGAATCTTTGTTTAGAGCCTGCATGATCCCAGAACAAATGATATTTTTAAATGACACTGTTCAACAAACTACCTGTCTTGGCCTAGCCAAAATTAAAGACTTAAATAAACCGTCTATTCCGAAACCAACAATGTACAGCAATAGCTCTATAGATGAAGAGATAGACGTAAACTATGTATTAAGCCTAAACAGAACACATCCTGATTGGAAACAGTGGTTGATCTGACCCACAGATACTAATAACTGTCAAGACAGATTCCTGAACAAAACACAGGGGTTCAAAATGACCAGGCCAGACCCTAGATATCCCCAAAGACATCACCCAGGGATAATAACCACCTACAGTGTGGGCAAATTATGCCTTCAGTGGCTACAAACTTCCACACTGACAGAAATTAAGCAACACCTAACTTTACTTACTGATGGTGCTGACTTGCGTGATTTCATTTTGGGACCACGCAAACAGCGTCAGAAACGTTTCATAGCAGCCTCTGTATATGCAGCATACAATGAGGCCTGGAAGGTTACTCAAATTGAAACAGCAGAGAGAATACGGGAAATTGACTGTATTAATTTGGAAAAATCACTTTCTGTAGTGGACAATGGGTTAATGACTCTGTCCTCCAGAATTTTTACTTTGGACAGCATTGTGTCTTCAGCAATCGACATATTATCGCAAGACTTACTGTTATTACAACACGGTCAGTCTCAATTGCGTTCTATTGTACAGCTTGGCTGGACGTTACAAAATCTACGTTCAGGCTATGTGCCTTGGCGTTTAATCAACACAACGTCACTATTCCAAATCTTTAACCTTACTGATAGACAAATCAGTAAGGCACAAAAGGGTGCTGATTATACAATCTTGAGCATTGAAAAACTCGAAAGATTACCAGTGACAATGTCAGAACGACCTGTCAGTGAATGGATAATACATGGGATAATAAATATTCCAATCTCAACCTTCAGGTTTCAATACTGCCAAAAATATATACAGGCTGGCATGTACGAGAAATTGGGAAAGGGGTACATTAAAACAACATGGAACCTGCCCTATTCACATGCATGTGTCAGTAATAAAGGACAGAAAGTGTTTCTTAGTGGCAATAATTGTGCAATGTCACTAAGCGGCACGCTTCTGTGTAACGGAATTAGTTTGCATGGAGCCTGTGAAGGGAATTCATACAACCTTTCATGTCACCAGCAAGGCGCACCTGCAACAGAGATTGAACCATTCTTTCAAAGACTCTATAATGGGAGTTACATTCTAATTGTAGATCGCAGATGTTGTAGTCTTATGCCCGGGACTCCTTATCTCGTAACTACGACTGCGAAGGTCAAGTGCTGTGGACGCTCATTGTTCCCCAGCTCCTTTCCAGACAGGGAGGCAAGGGCATGGCCCAACTTGAAAATTACTTCTATTAGAATAGATACTTTAAGCAGAATGAAAACAGTGCTTCTTCAGACGCCTACAAGGCTCACGTCATCAAAAGAAACGTATGATCTACAAGTCGCAAGGACGACTGCAGAGATGCATTCATTGTTATCGACTAATTCCCCCTTACATTTCGCAGAAATCCTGAATGAAATCTTAAATATTTCTGATACCAATGGGGTCTCAAAGGTATTTAAGACAGTATTTTCGATGGCATTAACACCATTCAAAGCCATACTGGGTATTTTTCCAGATTTCGTCCATTCGATCTTTGGCGGACTTCCCCTGATCTTGGGACTAATTGCAGGAATCCTATTCTTGGTCCTTATTTTTCGTTATGGCAACCCATGTCACAGACCAAACTCTAGCGACAAGGGAAGAAACAATCCTAGCCATTGGATACCGGGACCGGATATCAAAAATCCTGGGACTCTCCCGGCTTAGAGACCTGAACATGACTTGGTTTCTATCATTTCGACCAATGTGGCAAAGATGTGTTTTACCTGTATTGAGGTGTCTGCTATGCGGAGAAGAATGCGTGTTAGACACCTGTCTGACACTACAATCGGATGCGCCAATGGATGCAGAAACATTGTTGAGCCCGATCAAGGTTCACGCTTTGTGCTGCCCTCAAAGGCTACCAATCCTGATGACGGCATTCGTGGAAGCTTCACCACTACGATTAAGGGGTAGTGAAGTTCAAGATGAAAGCAGCATCGAACAGGTACGACCTTCTGTCAGCAATGCGAATCAGAATGTCAATGGAGAAAATCATGCGCACGAATGCATGGTTACACCTTTTTCCGAGTTAGTGGAACTTTCCCAGGAAGCTGTTGACAGCTTTTTCGAAAGCCTAAATGATATGATGTTCTCACCAGAGCAGAAATAGAGACTTTTGAGCAAGCTCGCACACGGCGTTCCCTGAATTCGGCCTTCAACTTTAAAAATAAAGTCACATGAACAATTTTACCTCCAGTTCACGGACAGCAATTTTTCAGCAGCCCCAAAATATTTTGCATATTTTTCGGGACACTATCTTCTGCTTAAAGTAAGAACTATTCTTAGAGAACTAAGGTTTCTAAATGTTAGATAGCTTATAGACATTAGCTGCCCGCTGGTATGTTCATAAATATTTTATTGTGTGATGGAATGGTCTCAAACTTTTTTTCTGTATTAAGAGCCATTTCATGTGTAGATTCTCATATACCAAACAGCAATAATGTATACAAATGCGTGATTACTTTGGCATTATTCTACAGCTTGAGTGCATACAATACATATGATTGCAATTTTTTCCGTATATTTGAAATATTTCAAGATGCATTTATGTATTTTGGGGTGGTAAGGTATACACTATTCTCTATAGTATGTTTTACTATGCATAGATTAGTAAATATGTCCATAGTTAGCGTGGAGTGGGTGTGATGTATTCCTATAGGTTCTGAATCGATCCCCCTATTCCTGACCCTATTCTGGTTAAACAAACCAACAAGTTAACTAGCAGTCAGCCCATGAGGCAGAAAACCCCCATGATGCAGATACCGTTATCTGACACAGTCACTCTACGGCACAGGAACGTGTTATCTGATTAGGTCATAACGCTTGCGATCTAATTAGACAAGCGATATTCCTCCAGCCCCTGATAAGGCATACGGAGTTCTCATAACAAATCAAACCTATGACAACCTGGGCAAAACCCTGCGGCCATTGTTTTGATTTCACCGAGAACTTCAGCAAAAGAATGTGCTAACGAGCAAGTCGTATGACATCCTTATTGACGTATCTATGTCCATCCTTACGTCAATCTCGGCACCTTAAAGGTATAAATATTACAGATATTGCCCTATGCAAACACACGCGGTGGTGACGAGACGGAGCAGCCATACTTGCCGAAGCCCAGAGCAGAGCAGACCCCGCTGGCACAGCCCCGCCTTCCTGATGCGCTGAGAACGAGACGCGCTGCTTTCTCCTGCCGAGAAATCCAGCACCGGCGCTTCCGGGTAGCCCTCGCAGGCAGCCTGGAATATCGAGACCAGAGAGAGAGATACCATCCCTCATTCATCCTTAATTCCAGGTACAGAACTGAATAACCCCTCGCAGAGAATTCTTTAGTTATTCAATTGGCAAAAACAAACTTAACTTAAACTGTAACTTTCTATTCCCGCCCACGTATTAGGCTTAGGTCAGGTACACGGGGTAGGCGTATTTAGAAACACCAGTTGAGTACGTTTAGTCAAATGTATATGTGTATATAATATATTTTATTCATTTTAAAACATCTTATGGCTTAGAAACCATATCAATGTTTTTACAGAATTATTTTATACTTCTGCTTTTAATGTATGCACTTTACTTAACTATAAGTATTGCAATAATATCGATCCATTTCTCTTGTATGAGAAAAGAGACTGATCAATAAATAACACCTTTTTATTGAACACGCCCGTCTCTTCCTTTTCTCTACATTCTGATGAGACTAAGAATGCACGTACTGACTGAGTAAAATAAATTGCCTTTTGTTCACACGACTCTCGAGATACACTCTTGATTAGGGGAGAGCAAAGTTGTCATGTTCTATGGTTGTCAGAAACTAAATCCCTTCTTGTCTAATCAGGGAAGTTAATTCCTTCCTGAACATTCGAGAAAGTTTCTAGTGAACTCTGAGCTAGCTGGCAAAACCCAAAACTTTAAGTCTAATATCGTCAGTAGTAGACCTAGTTAACGTCTGGTCTAGGCCTTTACTATTGAAGGTATTATTCCAATGCGCAGAGCCTATTGGGATAATAGGAACTACACTACACGGGCACCGCGCAATCCCCCGGTGCACCCCGGCAAAGAGCTTGGCGGCTCTTCCAACCCCCCACCTCCGAGTGGGGAGGGGGGCTGGCCGAGCACTTTGTCAGGGTCCGTTGTGGTTCTCAGTCCGGCCCTGCTAACACACCACTTTTATATGTCGTGGAAGGGCATTTGTATGCACTGGGAAGCATTCTTAAATGTAAATCAGGCAGCAGAAAGGAGAATTCCTTTTCGTGTGGTGATTTGTTTTTATCATTCCACTATGCCAACACAGTTATGTTAACATCGCCTACACACATCTCAAAGCTGCAGTTAATTTCACTAGACACTCCGACCATAGAATAATCCAAATATATTGCATCTCTTTTAAAGGTCCTATGTTTTGAGTCCAGATGAAGGTCCGAGTGAGGCATCTATTTAATAAAATGTGCCATATGTATGGTATCGCTTTTTAGGGTCATATCCTGAATCCTAAAGTACTTCCTACGGGGATGTGTAGTTTTATAAAATATCTTCTTGTTCAAGGTACTGATTGCTTCATAAGTCTGCTTGTTCTGTTTGTGCCAGTATCCTCATCTCCGATCTCCTGATCGGAACCACTCTCACCATGCCAGGGCTCATGCTAGGTCAGGATTTGGATGCTAGCAAAGTTCTGATTAGGGTACAGTTTGTATTATACCAAACACAAGGATTGTATTTGTGTCAAATGTATGAATATTCACTGCCTCTGTTTATGAGTGGCCTCTATTAAGGAATGCTTTTTGATCACAATAGGGCTCTGAATAAGACAGCCTTTTTTGTTAAACAGGAGCTCTGATTAAAGTAGAGTTCAGGGTAGGGCGGCCGCTCTAACTGTAGTCACCCCATCATGGATTCATGGGGTAAGTCGTGAGGGGGTGACACCATGAGTTACCCGCACTGGGTGACACCAACCCTAGTGACGCCGGATAACCTGCAGCCGGCAGCGGGGATCGAACCGTGAACCCCGTAGTCCGGAGTCAGGCACCCTGGCCGCTGCACCACACCTCTTCTACATCTGTTCTGGGTGTACCTCTGCAGTCTGGTGGAGAGATGAGAGGCACCTTGCATTTTCAATTGCCCAAGTTCTGGGAACTACTAGTTTACTCCTCTATAAATGCAGCTGCTTAGTGCTTTTCCGCACGTCTCTTTGATATTTAACTACTGATTTCTTAGAGATTCTCCCATTCCTGCATGCAACGCTCCCACCTGTTCCAGCGTATTATTTACTCAGCAAACATGAAAAAAGACTTACTTTTTTAAGGTTTGATGGCTGTCACGCAATATTTCGATAACTTTCACATTCACTGTACTTACCCTTAAAAAAAGTGTGCTTTTACAAACTATCTCTTGTGCAATCTCTCTGCACACAAGGTAATTGGTCGGTACCAAAGACAGTTGTGAGTAAGGAGAGAACAGCTTTCCTTAAAGTTGCATTTGAGCTCTGTTTTGCTTTGGGAGACAAACTATATTCTGACCCTATTAACTTCCCTTTGATTCTATGCAGCAGCAGTAGCATTATCAGACTGTGAGGAGAGCAGCAGGACCACTGACAGGTATGGTACAACAGAGGAGGTGCACACATACTGCCCCCCGCCCGCTATCCGAATAATACTAGATGGAGTGCATCCCATCCCTCTGAAATTTAGCACCTGTAGTATACTTGTCATAATGCCAATATGCCAATTTGGCATGATGGACACCCCCGCGCCGCACGGCCACCAGCTGCTGCGTGTGCCCCCTTGCCGGTCTGTCTCGCTGCCGCCGCGTGACCACGCCCCCTGCCGTCGAGCAGCGTGGTCCGTGATCGCCTGACTTGCCCCTGTTGTTTTTGCTGTTTTTGGTATTGTTTTGTCTTTCTATATTGCCTGTTTTTTATCTTAGTTCTTGTAATTTCCTTCCTGTTTTGCCTGTTGTCCTGCTGCCCTTCGTCCCCCCTCCCCGCTTCCCGCCACCGCCGCTAACTCCGCCCCTTTTTTCCTTCTGTACCCTCCCCGCTCCCGCCTCCCAGCTGCTCCGCCCCCCCGCGCACTTGGCCATATATGGCGACCGTGCGACGCAGGTGAGTGTGACCTAGTTCTAGGACACCCCCGCGCCGCACGGCCACCAGCTGCTGCGTGTGCCCCCTTGCCGGTCTGTTTCGCTGCCGCCGCGTGACCACGCCCCCTGCCATCGAGCAGCGTGGTCCGTGATCGCCTGACTTGCCCCTGTTGTTTTTGCTGTTTTTGGTATTGTTTTGTCTTTCTATATTGCCTGTTTTTTATCTTAGTTCTTGTAATTTCCTTCCTGTTTTGCCTGTTGTCCTGCTGCCCTTCGTCCCCCCTCCCCGCTTCCCGCCACCGCCGCTAACCCCGCCCCTTTTTTCCTTCTGTACCCTCCCCGCTCCCGCCTCCCAGCTGCTCCGCCCCCCCGCGCACTTGGCCATATATGGCGACCGTGCGACGCAGGTGAGTGTGACCTAGTTCTAGGACACCCCGGCGCCGCACGGCCACCAGCTGCTGCGTGTGCCCCCTTGCCGGTCTGTCTCGCTGCTGCCGCGTGACCACGCCCCCTGCCGTCGAGCAGCGTGGTCCGTGATCGCCTGACTTGCCCCTGTTGTTTTTGCTGTTTTTGGTATTGTTTTGTCTTTCTATATTGCCTGTTTTTTATCTTAGTTCTTGTAATTTCCTTCCTGTTTTGCCTGTTGTCCTGCTGCCCTTCGTCCCCCCTCCCCGCTTCCCGCCACCGCCGCTAACCCCGCCCCTTTTTTCCTTCTGTACCCTCCCCGCTCCCGCCTCCCAGCTGCTCCGCCCCCCCGCGCACTTCGCCATATATGGCGACCGTGCGAACGCGCAGCGGTCACGCGCAGCGGGCGCGCCGATTGTGCGCCGAAGGCGCGCCAAAGGTAAGCCCGTCTGCGCCCGTCCGCGCCCGTCCGCGCCTGGACCGCGCCCAGGGCCAGGACCCCTGGCCCCCACCGACGGAAGCCGACCCGATGAACCTACAACGCCGCGGAACTCATCGCACTCAACACCGGCGCCATCCCGGGATGCCACCGAGCCACCCCGAAGCACACCCACGGACCCTTCAGCTGCCGCGCCTGCATATTCACCTGCATCCGGACCCACCCTGCACCAGCACCCACCAAGCCGAACACCAACAGCAACCACCTCAAGTGCATCCTGCTCAACACCCGCTCCGTCCACAGACACGCCGTCGAACTCTGGAACCTCCTCGACACCACAGCCCCGGACATCGCCTTCCTCACGGAGACCTGGATGAACGCCTCCTCAGCACCCGACATCGCCATCGCCGTCCCAGAGGGCTACAAGATCACCCGGAGGGACCGCACCGACAACAAGATGGGAGGAGGCATCGCCATCATCAACAGGGACACCATCCGCGTCACGACCAACACCGACGACACCCTAACCACCGCCGAACACCTGCACTTCCAGATTCACACCGACCCGAAGACCACCCTCAGAGGCACTCTCATCTACCGACCCCCGGGACCACGCACACGATTCAGCGAGGACATCGCCGACTTCATCAGCCCGCATGCCCTCCCCTCCGCCGACTACATCCTCCTGGGGGACCTCAACTTCCACCTGGAGAACAACAGCGACCGTAACACCACCACCCTGCTTGACAACCTCGCCAACCTCAGACTCAAGCAGCTGGTGGCCACCCCCACCCACCTCGCCGGACACACACTCGACGCCGTCTTCTCATCCAGCAAAGACATCACCTTCACCCACGCAACAGGACTCCACTGGACGGACCACAGCTGCGTCCACTTCACCTTCAAAAGAACGACGACCCACCACCACCAGCAACAGGTTGCCCGAAGAAGCTGGAACAAGATCACAGCTGACCAGCTCACCGCCTCCCTGAGCCAGCACCCTCCGGCCGGCTCAGCGAACCCAAGCCAGGCCGCCGACAACCTCACGAAGTGGATCAGCAACTGCGCGGACGAACTCGCCCCTCTGAGGACCCCGCCCAGCAGACCCGGCAGCAGAAAAGCCCCATGGTTCACCGACGAACTCAAGAGCTCCAAGAAGAACTGCCGAGCCCTCGAGAAAGTATGGAGAAGGGAACCAACTTTGGACAACATGACCACCCTCAAGCTCGCCACCCGGGAACACCACCAACTGATCCGCGCCACCAAGAAAAATGCATACAAGGACCGGCTGGACAACAACGCACACAACTGCAAGGAACTCTTCAACATCGTGAAAGAGCTCTCCAACCCCAACGCCGGAAACAACGACATCACCCCATCACAAGACCTCTGCAACTCCCTCGCCTCCTACTTCCACAACAAGATCGCGGACATACACAACAGCTTCAGCATCCAACCGACGCACGCCACAGCCGCAGCAACGCCACCCACCGCCACCCTCCGCGCCTGGACTCCAATCAGCACCGAAGACACCGTCCGCACAATGAACTCCGTCCACTCCGGATCGCCGACCGACCCCTGCCCTCACCACGTCTTCAACAAGGCCGACGTTGCCATCGCACCCCACCTGCGGGACATTATCAACACCTCCTTCGACACCGCCACCTTCCCTGAGAGCTGGAAGCACGCCGAACTCAGCGCTCTACTCAAGAAACCTACAGCGAACCCCACCGAACTCAAGAATTACCGTCCCATCTCACTCCTCCCGTTCCCGGCCAAAGTCATCGAAAAGACCGTCAACAAACAGCTGGCCGCCTTCCTCGAGACGAATGGATCCCTCGACCCCTCACAGTCTGGCTTCCGAGCCAACCACAGCACCGAGACCGCCCTCATCGCCGCCACCGATGACATCCGAACCCTGATGGACAACGGAGAAACAGCGGCCCTCATCCTCCTCGACCTCTCTGCGGCATTCAACACTGTCTGCCACCGCACCCTAGTGCAACGCCTCGGCAACATCGGAATCCAGGAGAAGGCACTGGAATGGATCACCTCCTTCCTCAACGGAAGAACACAGAGAGTCCGCCTACCACCGTACAAGTCAGAGGCCACCGAAGTCATCTGCGGCGTCCCTCAAGGATCCTCGTTGAGTCCCACCCTCTTCAACGTCTACATGAGCCCCCTCGCGGCCATCGCACGCCAACACAACCTCAACATAATCTCCTACGCCGACGACACCCAGCTGATCCTCTCCCTGACCAACGACCCCGCCGCCGCCAGAGCCAACCTGCACGAAGGGATGAGAGATGTAGCCGAGTGGATGACGACCAGCCGCCTGAAACTGAACTCAGACAAGACGGAGGTCCTCATCCTGGGCTCCTCGCCCTCCGCCTGGGACGACTCCTGGTGGCCCCCCGCCCTGGGCACCGCACCCAAACCGACGGACCACGCACGCAACCTGGGCTTCATCCTGGACTCCTCCCTCTCCATGACCAGACAAGTCAACGCCGTCTCCTCGTCGTGCTTCAACATCCTGCGCATGCTACGGAAGATCTTCTGGTGGATCCCCACCGAGACCAGGAAGACTGTCACCCAGGCCCTCGTCACCAGCCGACTGGACTACGCAACGCCCTCTACGCCGGAACCACCGCCAAGCTCCAGAAGAGACTCCAGCGGATCCAGAACGCCTCAGCCAGACTCATCCTCGACATCCCACGAACCAGCCACATCTCCGGACATCTGAGAGACCTGCACTGGCTCCCCGTCAACAAAAGAATCACCTTCCGTCTCCTCACCCACGCACACAAAGCCCTACACGACCAAGGCCCGATCTACCTCAACAACCGAATCAACTTCTACGCTCCCAAGCGCAACCTCAGATCAACCAGCCACGCCCTCGCCGCCGTCCCCCGCATCCGAAGAGCGACAACAGGAGGAAGGTCCTTCTCCTACCTGGCCGCCAAGACCTGGAACTCCCGCCCGACCGACCTGCGCCTGACCCAAGACCACCTCTCCTTCAGGAAGAAGCTCAAGACCTGGCTGTTCGAGCAGTAACGCCCCCCCCCCCTCCTAGCGCCTTGAGACCCTACGGGTGAGTAGTGCGCTCTATAAATGTCTTGATTGATTGATTGATTGATTGATGGGTAATACCCCCTGTAGCAAAGATTTACATGCAAACGTCCAACATGGAGTCCCTGGCCACATTTCTCCCACATAGCCTTGAAATTTCGGCTTCACAAGACAAAGGTGTCACGGTACATCCAAATGAGGTGGAGACACTGCATCAGACTCCGTCCATCACTTATTAAGCGGTGTAATGACCCTAGACCATGCCCACCCTCACTCATGCCACCAATATGAGTGCGAAGGAGCAGGTTATGAGTCTTGGCTTGAGCTGGGCCAGGCTACAAGGTTTAGTTTATTCAAGTAATCATCCAGATTTTCTGCAGAGTGAGGTGGTTGAAACAGGTGCCTGAAGGTCTTCAATTTGTCTTTCTGTCCAGCAAATGTATGAGTAGTAGCAGACATTCTTTCTAGGACTCGAGTGATTTCGCGTTGTCTTCAGCATGTACGTTCACGTTTTATCTACATTGTGGCAGAGTTCTGTTTGTGATCTTAGTAGGGTAAAATTAGATCTGCGAGTACATAAAATATTCGGATGTGTTATTACCGTTTGAAGATTATTCAACACCAAAAGGGAATAGGGCTAGGTTTTGAAGGTCTTACCCTATTGTAAGTTCACTTTTCAAGTACACTACTGTCAGGTTTTCTTAAAGTCGCAATTCTGGCTATTTGATGAAGTAATGATTTAAAAAAACGTATTATGATCAATATTCGTTTACAACATGCTTTTTAAGAACGGTGTTGTTGAGTCTCCTTCAGCTCACCATTTTCTAAGCAGTAAAGTGGATATCTCGGCTCAACCAGAAGGTATATTTTTTCAATGTGTAAATTTCTTGTGTTCTGCAAAAGCACCTAACTAGCAAATATGTTACTCATGCACACATATCTACACGTGGCACAAACAATAATATTCTCTTCATTCTGTATTGACTACTTGTTCACATCTCTTAAGCCTTAATATTCAAACATTGATTGTATTGCTCTTCCAGTTGCTCATTCATTGATTGTGGGCTGTATCAACGTCTATAATTCACAATTCCACATTAAAGGACTGATCAAGAGTGGCACTCTAAAGGGGGAACTATAATATCATATGTATTACTCTTACAGTGCAATATTCCCACTACTGTACCAGGCCGTTTAAATTTTACAGCTGAATGGGCTATTCTTGACAGTATTTAAATTCTTCCATCCTCACCAGTCCTCCTGGCTCGCCTGCCCCTCTAGTTACTGTAATGTCACAGTTTAAGCTCATTGAGTCAACAAAATAGTACTTGCTAGACCCTTCATTTTCTTTTCCACAGACCATACAGCTGTTTCTGTCTTGTTGCTTTGAGTGGAGAGCATTTATGGATTAAAGGCGGGCTCGCTCCCTCTAGTCAATCACCATCATCGTGGGAAATAGTTTATGCACAGTTCTGTCCTTTTGGGCTAAAAGTTGTTGTTTTTCCTTCTTTTGTCCCTCATATTGCTTTTTGAAGTAGTAACAGTTAACAAAAATGTCATAGGAGTTGAGAGTTGGACGGGAACACTGCACATGTTTGTGCATCACTGTCTCCCCCAACGATCAGCCATGCCAGTCCCAGCAAGAAAAGAAGTTGCACACCCCAGTGTTATATCTCTCAGTCCACCTTTATGTCACCTAGTCCACCATCACAAGATCTGTGCAAAATCATTGATTGACTTTCTAACAAAAAAAGTAGACACACTCAAATATAATTTGGTGTAATCAGCTAAGTAGTTTGGTCAAACATCATTTTAGCAGATATCCAAATCACTGTCCTCCTCTCGGTGCGATCCAGATATAATTTCCTATCCTATCAGATGCATTAGTTACGGCTATAGTAGTTAATCTGCACCTCCACTGCACCTACATCCAGTGGGGATGGATAGTCGACCTTAAATATTTTCCAAATATCTTTTTAAATGACAGAGTTCTAGCAAAAATGAAAAAGATGGTTGCTTTCCTACGATTACATTTTTCCCCAGGATTCAACGGAGCCAAATAATTTTAGCAGCTTTCTAGGCTCCCGATCAAAGCCATTTTGGCAGGGAATATTGCCCTGAAATGGGTGAGTTCCTTTATCAGCTTTTATAGCTGAGTTCCTGAAGATATTTCTATTGCTAAAAAGCTGGATTCAGACCAGCACGTGGCTCACATTCAGTTTTATAATCAGCATTAGATGATCTTCAAGTAATTGTAAATGCAGAAGGAGCAGCAGCCTTGCTGGACCAGTTTGCAGTATTTGACACCACTGGCTGCTGGCTTCTGATCAGTTAGATAAAGTAGGAATTTGAGGAATAGATATATACCATTTCCCCTCTTTCCTAACTCAGAGGGTTTTATATATTTCACTTTACATCTAAAGATTACCTCAACAAGTGCAGAGTCTCACAGGGATCCACACAATATGAGGTCCAATATTTATATTTAGCCTCTAGCATTACTTATTTGTTTATTCAACTTTATGATTTGCACAATTGTGGATGACTGACATGAAATTAGAAGAATAGCTATATCCGTTTCTGCTAGTTTTTACCTAAAAATATTCTTGCCCCAAAGTATGAGGTCCATTAGGATGGCGGACGGATGCATGACCACAGTGTTGGAGACGGCGGAAAATGCACCTCACCGTCCGCCAGCAGCAGGCCTTCCGTCCGCCATATTAGGAAGGCGAACTGGGCACATTTACCGTCCGCCGCGGAAAAACGTGAACCGCCGCAGGAACACACCAGACACCACGGTCGACGGAGCCAATCCAGCCTCACCGCCGTGCGGAATGACGTCCAGACCGTCCGCAATATCACGTAGTCACAAACAAACCAGAACACCTCAGCGGAAAAACCTCCATCTCATAGACGGCGGAAGCACCACAACAGAGAGGGAAAGCAGTGCCTCGAGACCCACCGCACGGACCCGACCGCCATGGACCCAGCCCTACACGCCTTCCCGTCCCTGTTCGTACTTCACTTCCAGCAAGTCATGCACCGTCGTGGACGCCGCCGCAGGTACACAAGTATGCAATACACACATACCACGCCACAGCATACATGAACACTGTTACCTGTTCACACCAGCAGCGTAGGATTAGCAACGAGGGTACTAGGGCACTGCCCGAGAGGCCGGTATCCAATCCCAGCTGAGGGCTGCTGTTGTGGGCAGCCGTGGTGGACCGATCTGGGTGGTCCCTGCATTTGTAAATGACCGCCAGCGGCCCAGTGTGTGCATGAGAGGCCTTCCTATAAGTAAATGTGCGTTCATTACCACCCTCCCTTCAATGGCAGAGGTGTCACTCCCTTACTCTTGCTGGGCCGGACCAGTAATATATGTATATTGAGCGGTGCAGGGGACATGATCAAAACTCGCCTCACTAGTTGTCAGGTGCGTCACCATTGTGAACTAATCCGTTGTAGACAGGGCATGTTGTAAACACAAGAAATCCACAATGCAAGTACACAACAAGCACGGACACTGACAAAGTACACAACATGAGTAACTGCCTTGATTAAACATCACAAAGATAGCACTCTGATGTACCCAGGAGCCAGCCCAGTGGCCAGTACACATTGCAGAGCATGTCCATGAGAAGCAGCACAACCAAGGGGCAAGAAGCAGCACAGTTCCAGGCAGGCCAATGAGAGAGTGCAGAGCATGTCCATGAGAAGCTGCACAACCAAGGGGCAACAAGCAGCACAGTTCCAGGCAGGCCAATGATAGAGTGCAGAGCATGTCCATGAGAAGCTGCACAACCAAGGAGCAAGGAGTAGCACAGTTCCATCCAGGCCAATGAGAGAGTGCAGAGCATGTCCATGAGAAGCTGCACAACCAAGAGGCAACAAGCAGCACAGTTCCAGGCAGGCCATTGATAGAGTGCAGAGCATGTCCATGAGAAGCTGCACAACCAAGGGGCAAGGAGCAGCACAGTTCCAGGCAGGCCAATGAGAGAGTGCATAGCATGTCCATGCGAAGCTGCACTACCAAGGGGCAACAAGCAGCACAGTTACCATAGAGCCAGTGGCCAGAACAGAGCAGTTACATCTGAGGCAGCACAAGTGAGGGGCACATGGAATCAGAACTCAAACAGGGCCAGTGGCCAAAACAGAGCAGGTATAGCTGAGGCAGCACAAGTGAGGGGCAAAGTGCATCAACAGTCCATGGTACAGAACAGAGCAGGTACGGCTGAGGCAGCACAAGTGAGGGGCAAAGTGCATCAACAGTCAATGGTACAGAACAGAGCAGGTACATCTGAGGCAGCACAAGTGAGGGGCACATTGCATCAGAACTCAAACAGGGCCAGTGCCAAAACAGAGCAGGTACAGCTGCTGAGGCAGCACAAGTGAGGGGCACATTGCATCACATTACTAATGGGGCCAGTGGCCAAACCAGAGCAGGTCCCTCTGAGGCAGCACAAGTGAGGGGCACATGGCATCACATTACTAACAGGGCCAGTGGCCAGAACAGAGCAGTTACATCTGAGGCAGCACAAGTGAGGGGCACATGGCATCAGAACACAAACAGGGCCAGTGGCCAAAACAGAGCAGGTACAGCTGAGGCAGCACAAGTGAGGGGCAAAGTGCATCAACAGTCCATGGTACAGAACAGAGCAGATACATCTGGGGCAGCACAAGTGAGGGGCACATTGCATCAGAACTCTAACAGGGCCAGTGGCCAGAACAGAGCAGGTACAGCTGAGGCAGCACACGTGAGGGGCAAAGTGCATCAACAGTCCATGGTACAGAACAGAGCAGGTACAGCTAAGGCAGCACAAGTGAGGGGCACATTGCATCAGAACTCCATCAGGGCCAGTGGCCAGAATAGAGCAGGTACAGCTGAGGCAGCACAAGTGAGTGGCACATGGCATCAGAACTCAAACAGGTTCAGTGGCCAGAACAGAGCAGTTACAGCTGAGGCAGCACAAGGACATGTGTCATACGGACAGTCCCATGGACAAGAATATTGCAAGGGTGGTTACAATGAACAGTCCAGACATCAAGTACAATGAGATTTGAGTGATGGGAACTGCACCTCACAGCACAGAATCAGGTGGACTGTGGGACCTCGTAGCTTCGGACACAGTGGCAGTACCTGATACAGGAGTGTGAGAAACAGCCACAGCTCTATTGACTGACACATGAGCAATAGACCCTGACACACTGGCAGGACCTGTCCCTGGACAGTGACCAACAAATACCATGCCAGCATCTGAGACATGAGATTTGCGGACACCCACAGTGGCAGTACCTGAAACAGGAGAGGGCACAACGGACACAGTGCTACTACATGAGGCATGACAGTGAACATCAGACACAGTGCCACTATCTGACACATGAGAGTGAACTGCAGCTGACCCATTAGGACCACTGAAATGATGAGCTACAGGGCTGTATGGGCCAGGAGGCAGGGTGGCTCTGGGAGCTGGGGACAGATGTACTTGTGCGACATTGGGGTGTTCAGGTCTTACCGGTGTGTGTTTCCATTTCTTGGGGATTCGGAAGGGCACCCTGGACATGACTGGACTGGTAAGTGGTGCGGCCTCATCTGAAACATCACCCATCAAGGTTGGATTATGTGCATGTGTCGGTCTGCTCTCTGGGGACGTGCTGGAACCTGCTTGACGCTTGCTCTGGCCCTGCCTTCTGCCTTCTGCATCATGTGTATTGGGGGATGCAACAACAGTATACTCCTTCCTCTGCTTCACTGGGGTGTGGATGGGAGTAGAGGTATGGGGGGCCTCCACCTCTGACATATATGGTTTACGTTCCTTCACTAACACCAGCTTCAGGGGATGCATGGGTGATGAATGTCTGTCCTTGGTGGATGTCCTGTCCATGGGAGACGCCTTGGCCCTGGGAGGTGCCTGCTTCCTGGGAGTAGCCTTGGCCGTGGGAGATGCCTTGGCCTTAGGAGGTGTCCTGTCTTTGGAATGTGCCTTATCCATGGGCGGTGCTCTGTCCCTGGGAGGTGCCCTGTCCATTGAAGGTGCCCTGTCCTTGGGAGTGGCCCTGTCCTTGGGAGGTGCCCTGTCCATTGAAGGTTCCCTGTCCTTGGGAGGTGCCCTGTCCTTGGGAGGTGCCCTGTCCTTGGGAGGTGCCCTGTCCTTTGTAGGGGTCTGGTCCTTGGGAGGTGCCCTGTCCTTGGGAGGTGCCCTGTCCTTTGTAGGGGCCTGGTCCTTGGGAGGCGCCCTGTCCTTGGGAGGTCCCTTGTCCTTGGGAGGTGCCCTGTCCTTTGTAGGAGCCTGGTCCTTGGGAGGTATCTGCTCCTTGGGAGGAGCCGTGTCCGTGGGTGGTGTCCTGTCCTTTGCGGAAGCCCTGTCCTTGGTCTGTGCCTTGTCCTTGAGATGTGCCTTGCCCTTGTGAGTACCTTTTGAGGGGAATGCCTGTGTGTCCCGTGAATCTGTGCCCCCCATCACCCCTTGTGGGCCCTGTGTGTCATCTCCAGGGTAGCTGATGTTCTGTTCTGTGAAAGATTTGCCGTTCCCAGGGGATGGTGTCTGTGGCCTCCGTTGCCTGCCTTGCCACCTGTGGCTACTTCTAGTGCAATATCCTGAAAATGATGCCTGTTCAGAAGTGTCACTCTCCCCTGAGCCAGTAAGTGGTGTGGATGGGGGAACTGAAGTAGAACCTTGTCCATGTGACAGTTGAATGGCTGCAGACACTGTGTTGGATAAGGACTGTACTGTCCTGTGGAGACGAGCAACATCACCATGCATCCCCTCCATGAATGCTACCACCTGCCCCAACTTCCTATATTGGTCCAGGAAGGCATTTATCACGTTTGTTTGCCCTACACACAGCTGTTGCAGCAGATCAACCGCCTCAGCGCTAAGGGCAGTTTGTGTCACAGGGGCAGGGAGAGCAGTGCCTGCACCAAAGGCCACTCTGCTCCCCCTACTCTTGCGAGCACGAGCAGTACTTTTTGCAGTTGGTGGCAGTGTAAGCCCAGTGTGCTGTGTACCGACTGAAGGTGTAGATTGTCCACTCCCTGTGTCTAACAACAGTGCTGACTCACCACCGCTGTATGAAGATGATGACGATGGTGTCTCCACATGTGAGTCCTCAGGGATAGTTCTGTTCCCCTCTCCCGGGCTGCTCTGTTCCATCTCAGTCTGTGTTTGTGTGGTCTCTGATCCGGATGCATTGCCACCACTTCCCTCCGTCGTTTGACTGTCAGTGCCTTCGTCCAAAGCTGAAAGAGAGAGATCAGAGGTATACCTATGTGCTACGCTCACTAACTGCAAATTACAAAATCCAAACTTCCTTGACTGCTGCACAACATGTCGCACCCATCCTGCACATGAACCATCCCTCCCAGACATCCTTATGTCAAAGAATTAGTGGGCCCTGTGACACATGTACATGAAACAAACAGGGCGAGTGCATGCAGACCACCACACATGTGATGCCATGGGACCACAGACATGAATGACATGTCCTGGGCCCCTGCACTGCAATGCAACTGGTATGTCCAGCTGGTTGACATGGATGCTGACTCTCACTCCGCTAATCCACCAACATGCAATAACAGCACACCATATACACCATGGATGTCACTACTGTGTCTGACCAGCAATACATGCATGCACTCCCAAGTCACAAACCCATGTCAGTGTGCTCACCGCTAGTTTGCTGCTGCTCCCCTCTCAGCCGTGCGGACAGGTCAGGATGTGTCACAGCTATGATACGTAGCATTAGAGGGGTCATGGTACGTCGTGCAAGCCGGCCTGATCTTGGAATCAGCCCCCACAGTCTTGCTGAGCCTGGAGATGTCGTCCCACCGCTTGTGGCAGTGTGTGTGTCGCCTGTTGCACACCCCCACTGCCCGTACATCACATGCTATGGCCCTCCACACGGCCCTGCGATGGTGCAGCTTGACCTACCATAATGGGAGACAAGAGGGGGCAAGTCAGTGAACAGTTGGCCGTTCACACAGATAGAAGGTACAGGTATCTGTCAGCAGTCATGCACAGTACAACATATGTGACTGACAGGACCATATGGCATTAGTCCATCATGGATAGCAGGTGAGGCACACACACACAAGATAGCTGTGATCGGTCGTGACCCAGCACAGCCACAAGACTACACATTTCATGTTTGTTACCCCTCAAAGATAACACTGCGCAGCATAGAGGTCAATCAGTCAGTGACAGAATCAGGAACACATCACAGTGTTCCTGTCCTGCTGGGGCACACCCACACTGCCTCCCACAGAACACCGCCCAGATTGCAGACACCAGGAGGCAGGGACCACCTCATGCACACCAACATGTCCGCCACTGCTCTTACCACCTGTCCTGGGGCACCGTAGAGCCGTTCATAGAGGCTGAGCACACCGTCCACAAGGACCTCCAGCTCCTCTGCACTGAAGGAACGGGACCAGATCTGTCCAACTCCCGGCATGGCAAGTTCCAGGACACTGGCACAACAGCAGCAATTGGTGGAGTGGGCAGCAGCAGCAGTTAGAGGTGATGGGTGCAGGCAGCAGTTGGTGGAGTGGGCAGCAGCAGGTAGAGGTGATGGATGCAGGCAGCAGTTGGTGGAGTGGGCAGCAGCAGCAGCAGTTAGAGGTGATGGGTGCAGGCAGCAGTCGCTGGAAGCAGTGGATGTGTGGTGCTCAGACTCACACATTTATAGGGCCCTGAGCTGATATCAGTGGCACACGTCTGCAGCAATTGGTGTTCCCGGGCTGCCTCATTCAAAATTAGCCAATGACTGGCCCCTCTGTGGCGGTGCACGGCTTCCGCATTTTTGAAAATCGCTTACGCGTCCCTCTGTACCTGTTTCCATTGGCTGCATGTGCAAGGACCATCACGGTCACACACCGCCAACCGCATGTGCGCGCTACCGCGATGGTGCATCATTTGAAATACATCACTTGCTGGCATCGCAATGGCGAAGCACGCAGTCCGCGGGGGTGGGGCAGGCTAACAGATACATATGAATATGCAAGTGGCAATGCCAGTTGTTATCCCCCCATTCAGTCACATAGCGGCACCCACCGCCCAGACCCGGTGGTGGGTAACCGCCCATGCCCATTCAGTCCAGGGGCCGGCTATGCAGATAGCGGTACCTACACTCACCGCCCATGCGGTGACTCACCGCCCATGCCCATTCAGTCCAGGGGCCCACCATGCAGATAGCAGTACCCACTGCCGTTCCCCGGTGGTGACTCACCACCCATGCGGTTACTCACCACCTATGCCCATTCAGTCCAGGGGCCCGTAATGCAGATAGCGGTACCCCCCGCCGTTCCCTGGAGGTGACTCACCGCCCATGCCCATTCAGTCCAGGGGCCCGCCATGCAGATAGCGGTACCCACTGCCGGGGAACGGCGGTGACTCACTGCCCATGCCCATTCAGTCCAGGGGCCCGCCATACAGATAGCGGTACCCACTGCCGGGGAACGGCGGTGACTCACCGCCCATGCCCATACAGTCCAGGGGCCCGCCATGCATATAGCGGTACCCACCACTCACCGGCCATGCCCATTTAGTCCAGGGGCCCGTCATGCAGATAGCTGTACCCACCGCCGTTCCCTGCCGGTGACTCACCGCCCATGCCCATTCAGTCCAGGGGCCCGCCATGCAGATAGCGGTACCCACCGCCGGGGAACGGCGGTGACTCACCGCCCATACCCATTCAGTCCAGGGGCCCGCCATACAGATAGCGGTACCCACCGCCGGGGAACGGCGGTGACTCACCGCCCATGCCCATACAGTCCAGGGGCCCGCCATGCATATAGCGGTACCTACCGCTCACCGGCCATGCGGTGATTCACCGCCCATGCCCATTCAGTCCAGGGGCCCGCCATGCAGGAAGTGGTACCCACCTCACCACCCATGCGGTGACTCACCGCCCATGCCCATTCAGTCCAGGGGCCCGCCATGCAGATAGCGGTACCCACCACCATTCCCCGGCGGTGACTCACCGCCCATGCGGTGACTCACCGCCCATGCCCATTTAGTCCAGGGGCCCGCCATGCAGATAGCGACTCACCCTGGGTACCGTTATCTGCATGGCGGGCCCCTGGACTGAATGGGCATGGGCTGTGAGTCACCACATGGACGGTGAGTCACCGGGTGGTGGGTACCGCTATCTGCATGGAGGGACATACCAACTGCCATTTCACAATGTAGATTTAAATGTTGTGGAAAGCCTGCCCCGCCCACGCGGCATGCGTGAACCTCCATGGCGGTGCCGGGAACTGGATGCATTTGAAAGATGTACCCTAGCGGCAGCGCTCGCATGACCGCACCGGTGTGTCCCCGCCATGGCACCCTATTCAACAACCAATGGGAAACGCATTCATGCAGGCTGAATGCAAGTTTGGAAATTGTGGCATGCGTGCACTGCCAGCGCGAGGCAAATTACTGCATGGTCAGGCACACATTCCGTGTTAGCAAGGGGACATGGGTGGCTGAGCAGGTACAAGGTACCTGCCAACACATCATGCTGTGGCGCAGGCGCTGTCCAAGGGTGTCCATTGGCCACCATGATCATGCAACAGGGCAGTGCTAACATTGCAAGTTACATACCCAGACCAGTGCTGAGTGCACATGCCAGGCCAGTGCACATATGTGACAATGTAGTGATGTGGTGGCTCACATGTGACATGGGTTGTTGGTTTACATTTACACAGTTCATTGTTATCATGGACCTGTAGATTGTGTTACATGTGTGTCTGTGCATGGTATGTGCAACGACATGTTATGAAGATGATGTTATGATGTGATGGATGCACTATGAATTAGTTGCTGTGTGATGTATGCCTGATAGATTGCCCTCTCATGTGTCCTTGTCCAGCCTATGCAAGTCTTGTCTGAGGTGCATGACCTCATGGACTGTGTATTTATGTATTGGCATGATGCAGCACAAAGATTGGGGCCTGTGTGGATGCAGATCCACACATGAGGTGTATGTTGCACAATCAAGGCTTTCCGTGCCTTTGTGCATACACATGTCTGTGACGTCATTGTGGGGATGTCAATGTGTGGCAAGTCTACAGGTGTGCCATTGTTGTGTGCCAGGGCCAACCCACAAGTAGTCTGTGGTACCATCACTGGTGATGTTAGTCATTGTTATTGCTGTGTTTGTCATGATCACAAATGTGGTACAGCTGTGTTGTATTTACAATTGACATGTGCTACCATCCTAGGAGGGCTCTGAATGTGCACCGTCCATACACTGTGCTGGAGGAGATTGTGGACGACGAGGTGATCCACAGATTCCGCTTGGACCGTCCCACATTGCAGATCCTGGTTGCCCAACTGGAGCCCCACCTGCAGCCACGTAGGGAATATCCCGGGGCAATCACACCAACGGCCAAGGTGATGGCGGCACTTCACTTCTTCGCTACTGGCACTTTCCAGCACACAATTGGTACAGCACAGGGGATGTCCCAACCCATGTTTAATGTGGTACTGAATGATGTCCTGGCAGCCATGATGCTGTTTAAGGATGAATATATACATTTTCCTAGGGCCGCAGAATTGCCAGCTGTGAAGGCAGATTTCTACGCTCTGGGTCGGATTCCGCATGTGGTGGGTGCCATTGATGGAACACATATTGGTCTGGTTCCACCACAGGCACGTGAATACATTTATCGTAATAGGAAGCAATACCACTCCATCAACGTCCAAGTGGTGTGCCAGGCCAATCAGATCATCTCGCATGTGTGTGCCAGATTTCCAGGCTCTGCAAATGACTCCCACGTCCTGTGGAGCAGCATTGTGCCCCGACTGATGGCGAATATGCATCCGGAACGTGGCTGGCTTGTTGGTGAGTTGTAAGTGTCAAACAACTGTGTTGTATGTGTGCCCTGTTGACCCGCCCCACAGTGGTAATGTTGGATGTGCCTGTCCACCTCTCCCATAGGTGACTCTGCGTATCCAAACCGCCCATGGTTGTTGAGCCCAGTACGGAATCCCGCTACCCCAGGTGAACAGCGATATAATGTTGCACATGGCAAGACACGTCGGGTGGTGGAGCGCACATTCGGGCTGCTGAAGTCAAGGTTCCGCTGCCTGGACAAGACCGGAGAGGCCCTGCCTTACTCATCCGCAAAGGTCTGCAAAATCGTGGTTGCCTGCTGCATGCTCCACAACCTGGCCCTGCACAAGGGGAGCCCCCTGATCCTTGACCCTGCAGACCAGCAAGTGGCTCCGCATGCTATCCCGCCCGTATCCAGTGATGATGATAGTGGAGAGGAGGAAGGTGTGGACCAGAGACATCAGCTCATTGAGCGCTACTTCCCCTGAAGGTGGGTGTCAACGTACGGTGTTGACATGGTATGCGGGAGGATTGGTTGGTGGTGATGTCTGGATGTGTGTTGTGACTGCTGCCTGTGTTTGGCTCTGTGCTGCTTGCAAATGTGTGTGGGACATGGTAGTCATGCACGGCTCACGAATGGGTATGTTGTGACTGGTGAAAATTGTGGAGTGGATAGAGAGCACTGTCGTGAAATGCGGTGTGGTGTGAAGGCTGTGATGCAGTTTCCTGACATGTGTATGTTGTGCTCTTGTTCTCCCTAGGTCGCTTCATTTTCAACATGAGTACAGACAAGCATTGCTCCTTGGACATGGTAACATTTATATCATTGTACACCCTGTGATTAAAACATGGAGTACACACAGACATGAGTGTTTCAAGGGTGTTTATTTACAATGGTGGCAGTGTTGGTGTGGAGTGCATATTTACAAGATGGGGGTTTGGGGATCATCAAGTTGAAAGTCATGGAGGATGAGAACATCGTGTAGAACCCACATTGTCGTGGGAACCCAGTACATCACATAAAAGCGATGGCCTAGCGGTGTGGGGGAGGATAGTCAGCAGAGTGAATCGCAGGCTCAGGGCATGGTGAAGTCAGCACTGGCTCCTCGTCTGGTAGCTGGCTGGTGCTTTGCCACGGGTTTCAGCTGGCTGTTTCCTCAGACGTCCCCTCTGTATTTTGGACGGAGGAGGGACTGCTGTGGGGGCAGCTTGCTCGGGGGACACATCCCTCTCTGGGGCCTCAGGGGATGTTTGCGTAATGACATCCTGCAGGCCAATGGGGGTAGCGGGAGGTGGTATATGGGCTGCAGGCTGCTCCCTCCAAGACGCTGCTTGCTGCCCCATGATGTCCACCAGTTGTGCTAGCCTGTTGTCGATGGACCTCAGCAGCTGCCGGTGCTCCACTGTGTCTTGGCGGGACTGTGCCTGTGCACCCTCATAAACGTCCACAACCCTGTTGATGGCATCCAGGGCCTCGGCACCACAATTGGGTGGGTGTTGCTGGCCACCTGCCCTTCCTCCTGCCCTCCTGTCTGGAACCTGTTGCCTCACCTGGGTCCTAGCCCCGAGACTCTCCCTGTTCTCCTGGGATGTGGTGGGTGTTTCGTTGTCCAATGGGTCTGGGAGGGTGGGACAGGGTAGACTTGTTGCAGTGGTGGTGGTGGTGGTAGTGGCAGTACAGGTCCCGATGGCAGGGGGCAATGTTGGTGTTGTGGTCAAGGTGGTGGTGACAGCAATGTCCTGGAACCATGAAGGCAATGGTGTACTGGTCACTTCCATGGCATCCGAGGCGTCAAGGTCATCAGCTCCAGAGAGTCCATGGTCTAAGGGGGGTGCCTGGTGTTGCCGGTTGCTGACATTTCCTGCCAGTTCACGGTCACCTGTTGTACAAAGGATAGAGAGTCATTGATGTGTACAGCACATTGTTGTGACAATTGGGATGTCATTATCATGCAGCACAAGATTGACAAACTCATCACATTGTTGTGGTACACAGTACTGGGCATCATGACGGGTTCGGGTGGCATACACCACTTGGCTTGGTGTCATACTGTGCTGGCCCCTCACCCAGGTACAAACCTCCCTGTGAAGATGGCTATCCTACCTGTTACTTTGGTGAGAAGGGTTGCATTGCTAGCACATGGTGGAGGGACTCCATCTTGCTGGGCTGTGGGTGAAGGAGGCTTGTTGGGAGTTGTAGTGCTGGCTGCTTAGCCACATGTGACCCAGGAAATGGTGGTTGCTCCGTGTGTGGGTGGTCATGGTGGATGTATTTTGGCCCTGACATTCACACATTTGGATATATGTGTGCTCAACATGCATGGTGAGGGGCCTAGGCGGAGTATCTTAGCAGTTGTGCACGGCAGTACTTGACATTGTGATTGTGGTCATTAGGTTGTACTTACCAGCCTCCTTTCCCTCAGCTATTCCTTCCAGGCTCTCCGGGTGCAGTATTCCAAGCACCTTCTCCTCCCATTCAGTGTATGGTATTGGCTGGATGGGACTGCCGGCGCCAGTACGCTCGGCCCGCTCACAGTTCTTGGCTCTCATTGACTTCACCTTTGCCTTGAGGTCGTGCCACCGCCTCTGGATATCTCTTTTGTTGCGTGGTGCGGTCCCTAATGCGTTCACTCTGGTGACTATCCTTTCCCACATTCTGGTTTGGTTGGCCAGTATGGTCTGTTGTACAAGGTTTCCAAACAGGTTGGGTTCTACGCGTATGATCTCATCCACCATGAGTTTCTGCTCACTTTCTGTGAATTTGGGCTGTTTCTTGTGGGCCATGGTGTGTACTGTGCAGGGTGTTGGGGTGCAGGTGTGTGGTTTGTTGTGATGGTGTGGTGGATGGTGAGGTGTGTGTGTTGATGTGCAGGTTGTTGTGTGGCTATTGGTGTATGTGGTACTGTGCTCTGCTGTGTATGTGGTGCTGTGCTCTGCTGTATGCCTCTTTCTCTCAGTTCTGCTGTGAGCCTCTTTCTCTCGGTTCTGCTGTGATGCAAAGGATTGTGGGGATGGGAGGGGCTCCTTTTATTTTCGTCTTTGTGGCTGTGTCCCAATGGGATCTTGCAGTCAGATATGTTGTAGGTGTGGACCCTTGCCTGTCAGGTGTTCCACCATGGGGGTGTGTTTTTGATGTGGGTTATTGGGGGAGGGGTGTGTTCATGGTAGGTATGTGTCCTGATTTGCTGGATTGCATAGTGCCCTGCAGCCGCCATTTTTTTTTGCGGTCAGACCGCCGCGGGGGATTAGCTATGGCCCTCCGCTGTTACTTACATTTATCGATGTTATTTTCCACAACGGTCGTGGAGGGGGATTCTTTACGTTGCCCTCGCGGTGTTATCCTTATCGTGCGGCCGGTCACTCCGCTGCACTGTCGGCGGTTGGGCCTGTTACCGCGGCCACTCCGTCCGTGGCGGTCGTTTTTTTCAATGGTTCCATCTGCGGTCGGCGGTCTTTGTTGTCATCCCTCCGCCGCGGATGGGTTTTCTATGCTTCTGTCCGCGGTCGGAGGACTTTGATGACATCCGTCCGCCGCGGTCGGGTTTTGCTGGAGGGGGATCATAATTGCACCGCCGGTTTCACCACGGTGCGGTCAGACGGTCAATTCCCACGGGACTGGTGGTCAGGACGCTTTCCGTCCGCAATCCTAATCGGCCCCTATGTGAAGACAATGGGTAAAATAATGAGTTTTACTGATTATTTTCTTATAAATTGTCTAAAACTTCGAAAGCTTTGAAAATATTCAATTACAGCCATGTTGTGTCTGCTAAGACTGACCTCACATACTAGGCTCATCTGCCCTACAATATTATTGAGAACATGGTGGCAAGTTCATTAATTTTCAGCACAATGTCCCCAAAAAAGGGCTAAAAAGATATAGAAGATACAGATGATGATAACAATCTAGTGTTGTATGGTCCACATAATAGGTTTACATTTTTACATTTTTACTTTCTGCCCTTTCCAATAATATTCTTAATTGTGTTATGGCTCACAATCTCCTCTGAAGCGCCAGAGAGGAAGAAGTAAAAAGTACGTGGATCTCACAATTTCATCTAGTAAATCAAAGCTAGGCAGATTTTAGTGCCCCACGCTGCAGATTACAGAAACCTTTGGAGAGCTGACAGGTTCCACTAATGCTGCAGCCTAGGGTTTCAGACAGTGTTACTGAGGGTCACTGATTATCTGCTGTGTAAAAAAAAAATGCTCACGATTCCTCTATCAAAAGCTTTTCTTTCTTCAAGAATTACCACTCAAATGCCAAACCCAGCTTTTTTTTTCCAAGTAGTGGGCACCAACATTTCTTTAGGTGTCCCTAATGTGCCAAGTGATAAAGCTTTCCAGCGCTGATGGTTTAGTCACCTGTACACCCAGACAAAAGAAGGGCTGGAGAGGGAGTGGGTTACGAAAGGAAGTTAACAGAGTTAAACAGAGAAGCAGTTATGGCCCTATGTATGTTCCAGGCCTATACAGGTCAGCACCAGAAATATGGCTCACAAAATATGTGTTTGTTGATAACGTGTGAAAGATTTGGCGTATTCTGCACCCTGGGCAATTTGGCAATGCAATTACGAGGATTTATGTGTCTGTAAATATGTTTGGAACCCAAAAATACATGCTACATAATATGCCGGTGGGCATGTTTAAAACGTTTTAAATGTAGTATTGCCATTTTAAAAGCCTTTTCTTTGTGGGCTTTGCACAATTTAGCTTCCCTTTAAGTCCACATTTACATCGAAGGCAATACACTGCAAGTCATGACATGGCAAGCAGTACATCGGGAATCATTCCTTTGCAGGTAAGTTTGGGTGAACTTATGTCAGGATTCATTACTTCGCAACAAGTACTTTGAAAAAAATAAAATGTACTGAACTATTTACTAGAATAAAAACCCATGTTAAAGTAGAATTAGAGATAAGTAAGAGAAGATTTTAACTTATGGTAGCAAAATAATAAAATAAATTCACTAAATACATCAAAAGTTAAGGAGTTATATGTAGGTCTTCTAATAATATGCAACTAATCATTTCAAACCAAAACAAAATTAAAATCATCAGTTATACATAACTGACCTAAGTAGAGCTTGCACTGCCATAGATTTCATATGTCATCAGGGTTCCATATTAAAATATTGATGAAAAAAATCGACGTGAAAATATCGATAACAAAAGTATTGACTTCCTGTACATAAACAGGTAAGTACAATAATATCAACACAAAAATATTGATGTAAAAAATATAGAAGTTAAGAATATCGACTTAAAAAAAGTACATAACTTAAATACAATGAATTCAATATGATTAATATTATTAGCAAAATAAATTAAATTTAATATATATTTTAACTGACTATAACTAATAAACGTAATTTAATAAATATAAACACAAAAAAGTGTACATATACATATATTTACTTAAATACATTTTATTAACTATTATCTTTATTTAATTTATACTTTTTTAAATTATATAAAAATGAAATATACACACATATAAATAATTTAAAATTAAATAAAATATTCTATATTTAAAACACATTAAACTATTTAAAAAGAATAAAACATACATTTAATAACAAAATAAACACAATAGTAGTGAAAACGTTGGATAGCGAGGGGACAAAAATTACTATTCCCACTCCAGTGAGTGCAACAGTAGGGAAAGCATTGGATAGTGGAGAGGTAAAAATTACAATTCCCACTCCCGTGAGTGCAACAGTAGGGAAAGCGCTCGATAGCGTAGGGGTAAAAATTACTGTTCCCACTCCAGTGAGTGCAACAGTAGGGAAAGCGCTGGATAGCGTAGGGGTAAAAATTACTTTTGCCACTCCAGTGAGTGCAACAGTAGGGAAAGCGCTGGATAGCGAAGGGGTAAAAATTACTATTCCTACTCCAGTGAGTGCAACAGTAGGGAAAGCCCTGGATAGCGGAGGGGTAAAAATTACTATTGCTACTCCAGTGAGTGCAACAGTAGGGAAAGTGCTGGATAGCGTAGGGGTAAAAATTACTATTCCCACTCCAGTGAGTGTAACAGTAGGGAAAGCGTTGGATAGCAGAGGGGTAAAAATTGCAATTCCCACCCCAGTGAGTGCAACAGTAGGGAAGGCGTTGGATAGCGGAGGGGTCAAAATTACTATTCCCACTCCAGTGAGTGTAACAGTAGGGAAATCGTTGGATAGTATAGGGGTAAAAATTACTATTCCCATTCCAGTGAGTGCAACAGTAGGGAAAGCGTTGGATAGTGGAGAGGTAAAAATTACAATTCCCACTCCCGTGAGTGCAACAGTAGGGAAAGCGCTCGATAGCGTAGGGGTAAAAATTACTGTTCCCACTCCAGTGAGTGCAACAGTAGGGAGAGTGTTGGATACCGTAGGGGTAAAAATGACTATTCCCACTCCAGTGAGTGCAACAGTAGGGAAAGCGCTGGATCCCACAACAATAAAAAACAAAACCATCAACATTTGTATTAAATTTAATTTCCAATATTAACATAATTATTATATACATTTAAATATATTATTATTAACAAAGATAATAACAAATCATTAATTACACATCAATTAACACTATAATATCCACGAGTACAAATGAAGCAGACCAAAGATCCTGTAAATTGTGGTCCGTCAGTGAAGAGCCCCACAGCGACTCCAGCAGAACGAAGTCGATGTGGGGCTCTTCACTGACGGACCACAATTTACAGGATCTTTGGTCGGCTTCATTTGGACTCTTGTGGAACATTGTGAAGCCTTCTTGGCTACGCAGGAATCTCCTCTTTACCCTGCATAGTGCATATTATTCCCCACTTAGGCTGTCTAAATTTTTCAAAGGCGATTCAGTGTCTTGTGCTAAGTGCGGGCTTGTTGCAGCATCAGATGACCATATGTTTTTCGAATGCCCTCGCTTAGTCACATTTTGGGAGGAGATTGGCAATTCCCTCACAGCATCATTGGGAGCCTCCGTCACCATGAACTTATCTCTTGTGATATTTGGCGTCCTGGAGGGTGTTCAGAGTTCAGCTAAAAGCCTAGTGTTTTTTGCAATGCTGTTAGCAAGAAGGGAGATCTGCAGGAAATGGAAGGACTCTTCATCTCCTACCTTTAGGGACTGGCAAGTTTCAGTCCTGCAGACCTCACGCACTGATTTGGCCAGGTCGGGCAACCAGAGCAAAAGGGCTTTTTGGCATTTATTATCATGGGATCATGGGTCCATTGATTTGACCGGAGTTTCTTTTTTTTTTTTTCTTCCCCCGGGTCCAATGATTGATCTGCTATGGTGCCCCTGTTGCATGCACCATCGGTGCAGCCGATACCCGGTCTTAGTCCGGCCCGATTTGGCTGTCACTTACACCAAGGTTTACCGTAGCTGGGTAAATGGTGGACTCTGTGCCTCTCTGGAACGCTGATGACAGCTGAGGGATGGATGGCCCCCACTATGCTTGTGTCCCTTCCAGTTTTCTGATAAACTGAGACAGCTGATCTCTGTTAATCCGTTTTGGCATTACGTCTACATGGTGGTTATCAGGACAAAAAAACCAAAAAACACTATAATATCCACAACACACACCTAAAATTAATTACACAATTAAAATGACTAATTAATGAATGGAAATTAATTTATAAATAATTATCAATTAATCAATAAAAAATTAATTACTTACCACCTTTCACACCATTTACACATAAAAACACCACAACACACACCTAAAACTAATTACACAATCACAATGAATAATTACTAATTAATTAATGGAAATAAATTTAAACATATGTAATAATTAATCAATAAAAAAGTAATTACTTTCCAACCTTCACACCAGTTACACATATAAACACCACAACACACACCTAAAATTATTTAAACAATTAGCATAATTCATTATTAATTGTTTAATTCAAATTAATTAACAACTAATTATTAAACTATTATTAATTAATTAATTAACAGATTAATTATTCAATACATTTTATATAATTAAATGACTTCCCACCCTATTCCCCTATAAACCCACAACACGCTACGGAAGTAAAAATGCAAAATTCAAAATAAAATAAATATTAACTACTGTATATTATTATTTAAATCTATATAATTAAATGACTTCCCACCCTGTTCCCCTACAAACCCACAACCCGCTACAGAACTAAAAACACAAAATTAAACTTAAAATAATTTAATAACTAGTAACATTTTAAAACATATAATAAAATGACAAAACAATTCTCATTAAAAACACTAAAATACATAACATTATTAATAATTCAATATTTTTGTCAACTATATTTTTGTAAACGATATTTAAGACGTTCATGTTTTTGAAATCGATATTACTTACCTGTCAGTTGATATTCTTGTACACAATATTTTTGTTGTCGATATTTCTTCCCCCACAATATTTTTGCGGGGATATTTATGTCCCTCGATATTAATACGTCGATATTCCTACTCTGCACAGTCATCAGTGATGTACTATATCATGTCATAAGCAGTGCACCATTGTGGTGCAAGTTATATGCACGTCAGTTACATATAACTGGTAAATTTGAATTTTTGGGGGTTTTAAAATGTAATGCTCTTCAGTGAATTTCTAAGGTTTTTTGTAATGTAAGTTAAAATCTTACTATGTATAATTCGACTTTAAACCATAATTTTTTTAAGAGAATTTCTAACAAAATGTTTACGTAAAGTAATATCTTAGTAGGTATGTCTGCAGCCATGCCCTGGGGACAATCCGTCTCTGTGCAGGGGGTTGGCACCAAGGCAAGGCCAGGTCCTGCACTCACCCCCCCCTCACACAAGCAGTCAACACCCCCACAAGCCACCATCTGGCCACAGAACCCCACCCCTCATTATCTTTTAATAAAAAAAATTGGGTCCCACAGGAGTCCCACAAGAGCACACAGGAGTGAAGCTATCTGCTGCAGGAGTCCCAAGAATCCGCAGCGAACTCAAACATTTTGTTTTTGATTTTTGGCAACAGGAGTCCCTCAGGGAGCGCCTCACAAAGGCTATGGGATCAGGGTATCTATACCACGGCCCCTTTTGATTGTTTTTTTCAGGTCTTGGGGGCTGAATCTCCGAGTCCAAAAAGGACAGCCACAAAAGTTTCTTCAGATTGCAGCCACGTTGTTCAGCTGGTGTACTGGAGATTGATATATCAGACTGCGTGTTTTGATGCTTATTTTAATCGGGTGTCCCGCAGCAACATATATATAGCTTTTGAACCTTAATTTCTCTAAAACTGCTCAACAGAATAACACTGTGTCTGGATTAATATCTATCTTTTTGCCAAATTTGGTTAAATACTGTTCCAAGGTTTTTTCATATCAATGTTTAATATATTCAATGGAAAATGAATGGGGGAAAACATGGTTTGTGACCCTCACCTTTTCTCAACCCCTGCTTGACAGATCACTTGTTCGAGGAAGATACTATATATACCCATATTACCTACTGGTTGTCACCAGGATGTGGTACTGGTTAGGACCTAGTTTCCATAATAAAAGCGTTTTTGACTTGCTTATAACTTTGGCGCTGTTTGATGAATCTTCACAAACGTTTCCCAAAAAAGTGACCTCCTGTTTCTAGTTGTGCATGGAAAGTTTCAGGGTGATTCATCAAGCAAGGGCAAAGAGAAAGGGGGTCAAAAAACGTGTGTTTCCCATGTTAATTCCCATAGAGATTTTAAACATGACTACAGCCCAAACTATACCAGATTTGGCAGAAAGGTAGGTCTTGGTTCAGAAAGTTACCCTTTCAGGTCTCGCCTAGGCAGCGCGCATGTGGTGTCTCTCCAAGATATCAAGTAATCTGTTACAGGGGTGAAACGCCACCTTCTGCCAGGGAATTTCTCATGCCGCTTGCCATTTGTAAACACTGGCATTGCTTTTCTTTATAGGGCTTATAATTGGCTGTAGGTTCGATGCGTCACTTCCGGTTATTCCGGAAGCAGCACCGCCTAACTACAGTTTCCATTCACTCTTCTGGTTAATGTGTGTCTGACGGGAACTTTCTTAACGATCCACAGACCAAGATAAGTTACGGGCGCAGCACTTCATCATGCGCATACGTTTAATATTCACGGGCACTGCGCTGCCATGCGCATATTCACGGATGCTGCACTAAATCATGTGCATAAGTTTAGTATGATTCACAGTGAGTATGCTGGCCATGGAGACTGAATAGCGCAGGATGTCAGCTTTGGGCTCGGCGCTGCAGCCGCGACATCCACTGTCTCTCCTTTACCTGGCTGCGCTGTTCTGTTCGGCTGCCCTGGGGATGGTGCCTCTCGGGCACTGCACAGTGCTGGACCCCAGGTCTGCTTCCAGGTTCGCTGAGGTCGGCACAGAGACCGTATCTGCTGACTGCTGGAGGTGAAGACCCTGGGCTGTGTGGGCTTTGGGCTGTCTACCATGGTGGCCATGGCTTTTTCTGACTTGGTGATTGAAGGTGTGCAGCAGGACGGCACGCCCTACCTGCAGGTAAGAGCACAATGCTGACTCCACGTGTTGCAAAGCCCCCAGATCCATGGGACCCCTCTGGAGAACTCAGAAGCAAAATTGAGACCTGCCAGTTTCACATGTCCCCTGGAGCTTTCAATCGGGCATGGGGTGCAGAGACAGCGGGACAAATGCACCCTGTTTTTACCTGTCTTTTAGTACAGGGGGAGGGGCACATTTTCTTGCTTGCATTAGGTCCCATGCCACCCTTGCCACTGCATGATTCAAGCATATCTTGCTGAAACGTCTGAACCTCTATACCTAACTTTGCTGAGCAGAGTTTGATCTGCAGCCAGTCATGTATTTAGGATAAAGACTCCCTTATTTTAAGTCCATAACGTTTGTATTCACCAGCTTTCTTTTACTCTTCATGGTTAACATGTTTATTGCTACAGTCCGGGTCATCCGGAAAAAATTTTTTTTGCCTACTTCTGCTGAACATTTCTGTTTCTCTGGTACTACTGGACGTATGTGTCCTAAATCCAAGAAATATATGATTTGGCCTTTCGGTATTGTCTTATTTCCCCAGTCCCAGCGAGATGTGTTCATTTAATTTGTTTTAAGCGTGTGACAATTTTGTGGGTGATTTAGGGACAACAATGAGTGTCGGACTCTCAGAATAAGACTTACATGACTATTGACAAATGTTGCAGAGGCTGCACTTTTTCATATAGAGTCGCCTGATTGAATACTGACATGATGTCTCCTGATGTAGCTTTGTTACGCCTTCTCAATTTTGTACGTATATTGTTAACCTGAAGCAGTTTAATTCATGATAGATTCCCTCCCACGCATAACGGAGTGCCATCCATCCAAAAGCAACCGTACACTGTAAGTATGTACCATAGAACGGGCCTTCGATTAATGGGGTTTGACTGGTGCTTGTTCAAGATAGATCTGATCAGTGCTTTCAAAGGGGCGGTACTGTCTGGTACAGAGTACCACCACTTTTTTTATTTTCAGAGGGAGAGTACTGGCACTTCTCAAGACAGATGTAATACTTTTCATAATACTTTTCATTGGTGAGTACCGGCACTTCTCAGAAACTACTCTAGTACAGAGTACCTACACTTCTATTTTTCTATTCCAAGCACTGGATATGATGTTGCCACACTTTGCATACTCCCCAGTCCCCCAAAACACGTTTGCGTGCACACGGTTTGTCCTTCAGTCATACATGGGTGTTTTTTGTTTTTTTGTTATAGAGCGTACCTAGCCCGAGAGCACAAGCAGCGACCTCCTGTTCAATTAATGTTTCAAAGGATCACAAACCATGTGTCGTAATTTCGAGAGGTCTTGTCGTTTTGATTTTGTGCCTTTGCAGCCATTAGCCTCCTCTGTCAGAGTCACTACTCCGAGTCTGAATGAAACAAGATATCTTTATAAAGTGTATGTATATCTTTGTTTAAGAGATGGGGAATAGAGGTATGTGATGAGGGTTATCATGAGGGCATGTGAGCCTGTTACTGACCCGGACATCTAACCTGCCTGCCACTCATGTGCCAGGTTCATTATTTGACTGTATTGAGCAAGGATTTGCAACAGCGGAACCTGGCTACTAAACGGTCACATATTTTCCAATTTATTCTGACTGCGATCAGATCTGTGTTGCCTTGACTTGCAATGCAATAGGTCTCCCATTTACGCAAGTTTAAGCTATTGAAATTGCAAATAATAATGTCTTTTATTTTTGTTTTCGTTTTTAAAACATAAATAAAAGGCATTGTCATTTACAATGCCAATAGCTTTAACTCGTGTAAATGCGAGACCTATCGCATTGCAAATGCTTGTTGTTATTTGGTGTAAATCCATTCAGAAATTTTTAGAGATATTAAAGGAAAAATACATTTGTATATCTGGCAGAGCCTAATCACATATCTCATGGTGAGATCTGATTGGCTATCAGAACTTCAACCAGAGAGTGCGGGGAGCTTTCTTGGCACAATTATACATTATAGCACCCCATTGAAATGCATTGTAGTGAATGACAGGTTTTGAGGGTCACAAAAGGGGGAACGTATAAAGGGTTATAACAGATTTGAGTTGCAATATAAATCATTTGTAGATGGTACCATACTAATTTAAGGAACTGTGATATGTTATAAGGTGATTTTACCCTGTGAGAAAGACTTCTGCTGGGATTTCATGAATCATGTTTGAGAGAAAACATTTTTCTCATGATTTTCCCATAGAGATTTTGGAAGGTGCTCCACGAACTAAAATTAGGTCATATTGTCTGTGAATTCACACTATTTTTCCCCACTATATGAGAATAAAGTCTGACATTTCTAAGTAAAACATGTACTATCAACAAGAGCAGCCTGTCAATTGAGTCCCTTGTGTTCTTCTACAGCCTCCCAGAGTGTTCCAAAGAACAATGAGAACGCTAACAGTCTTACTTATGACAAATGTATGGTACACCTGAAGCTATCTTGATTGAATAAAACAGTTAAAACTTAAAACATTTCATTTAGAAAGGAACAACATGAAGGGATTCATTTTGTAGTTGAAATTATAGTTAGTGCTGTAGAAAGATAAATTAGGACACATTTTTTGTGAGTTCTCAAATATCTTCTTCTATTTCATTAAAACATTCTGTCATGCAGACTGAAACATGCACTTTCAACACCAGCAGTAGACTGCCAGTTAACACCCAGCAGCTTTATTACAGTGTTCTAATGAGCAACTAGAGTGCTAACATTCTGAATTAATTCCCGAAGTATTGCACGTCTGAATACCATCTTGATGGAATCAAAGAGGAACATTGAAAGCATTTTCTACTGAGGATACTGCAGTAAGTGAGGAAATTAACGAGCTTCATAACAAATAAGTCTCCCTAGATGGCCACCAGACAAAAAAGTGCTCATATGTAGCACAAACATCACTTAAATATAGCCCAAGTATAGCCCAATGACAGACATGCACAAAACACATTTGTTTTTTGTGTGCAGTTTTATATAGTGCAGACTTTAACCAAAGGTATTGGAGTGCTTTACATGAACATCAGTTACATTACACAAGAGCACATTCATTTTAGTTTTAGGCATGTGGAGATGAAGTAATTTGCCCAGAATCACAGGATCTCTAGCTGACGCCGAAACTCGAACCTGGTTCCCCAGTTGCAAAGTCTGCAGCTCTGGCCCTAACACCTCATCCTCTCCCCCGAGTGTAACATATAATCAAGTGATCAACTGGATTAAAATATAAAGATAGCAAATAATTGAAATGTGCTTTGTCGCTATTTGAGAACTCAGAAAATATGTCCTCATGTTAGTTTTTTAGAGCACTAACAATAATTTCTATGGGAAGAAGACCCTCTCATTTTTATAATTTTTGAAGGAAATGCTTTAGGTATTACAGTTTTGATTCATCACAATGATACCAGACATGCCACACTGTTGGCCCTTTTTGCAGGGATGTCCTCAAACGTTTTGCCTTTTTCCTCCTATTTTTTCCGACCTGTGTTGTTGCTTTTAGGAATCTGGGCACGTTACCACTGCTAATCAGTGCTAAAGTGCATATGCTCTCTCTCTAAATTGTATTGGTGATTGGTTTATCCATGATTGCCATATTTTGATTTACTAATAAGTCCCTAGTAAAGTGCACCAGGTGTGTCCAGGCCAGTAAATCAAATATTACTAGTGGGTCTACAGCGCTGATTGTGCAACCCACATGAGTAGCCCTGCAAACCTACACCAGGCCTGCAGCTGCAGTTTCTGAGTGCAGTTTTAAACTGGCATTTTGACCAGGCAAGCACACCTACATGCAGACCCAAACCTTCATTTTTACTACATGTAAGTCACCCCTAAGGTAGTTCCAAGGCAGCCCCATTGGCAGGGTGCAGTGTTTTTAAAAGGTAGGACTTGTACTGGTGTGTTTTAATAGTGAAATACTGCTAATTTCGTTTTTCACTATTGCAAGGCCTGTCTCTCTCTTAGGGTAACATGGGGATTGCCTAGAAATATCTTTCAAGTATAATTCCCCATTGGGAGTAGATAGAAATTTGGGGTTTGGGGTCTCTTAATTCACAATTTAAAAATACATCTTTTTGGTGAAGTTGGTTTTTGAATTGTAAGTTTCAAAATGCCACTTTTATGAAGTAAAAGGAACCAATTTTATTTATTTATTTATTAGTTTTATATAGCGCTAGCTAAATCCGGGTGTATCAGAGCGCTTTACATAAAAGAAAAATATCATAATGTAGCATAACATAAGGATGCATAAAATAGCAAGTATAACATTTTAAGACAGCATATTTAAAGGGGTGAGTGATATGTTAGATAGTTTAAACAATCAAATAACCAACTATCACTGATGGTTGAGTCATGAGGAGAGTGGACTATTGAAGCCTAGTTCAGTTAGCATTCCAGTGATGGACGAAATGCTGAACAATGCAAACATTCACCCCCAGTCACAAAGATCTGGGTTTAATCCATTGTTCTTTTGCTCACCACACCGCCCCAGTTTAGACCCAGGCATATGCAAATTAGTCTTGACCTTGTTCCTCATGGGAACAGTCCAGCCCAATCTGCCAAGCCAGGTCCTGCCTGGACCGAAATAAGCATCCTGGGACTGGTTCTTACTCTCTTTCCATTACATCAAATGCCTCTCTGGCTACTGACCAAAGGCAGTGGGAACTGGGTAAGAGGATGGAGGAGTTGAATAAGCTCGGAGCAAAAGCACAATTGAAATTTCCAGCTATGCTTCGGATAATGTGGAAAAATCATATGTATATCTATGGATCAGTTGAAGGAGAGGATGGATTGATTGATCTCATTAAAAAAGGAATGGATCCTTGAACTCCATCGAATGCAGGTGTGTGGGGGGAAAGGGGGGACTGGAATCTGGGCACGATAGGTACAATTACATTTGATCACTCCTCCTTGGAGCTCATTAGGCATCTAATGCCTAATAGTAATGGAAGGGTTCCCCAGGGATGGGCGGGGGTGTAGGGAAGGGTGAAGGAAGGGCACTGGGTGGGGAGCAGTGGGAAAAAAGATAAAAAAATAATTCCTCAATATCACCTAGATATAAACATGCAATAAGATGGCCCAGAATGTCCAGATTAAAATCGGATACCGTGTTTAGAGATGATAATGGGGGGAAATAATATGCTTTCTCTACTCTCATGGAATGTAAATTGCCTTAGGTCCAATAGTAAGCAGAGGCTGGCAATGAGGTATCTAGAAGAGAGTCAGGCTCAGATCATCCTCCTACAAGAAACCCACATTATGGCTAGTGAGAGTAGTGTTCTCTGCTCGAAATGTAGATGGTGGGAAGTTATGTATTCTCTGAACAAATAGAACATTGTAAGGGAGTGGCTATCCTGACAAGGTGGGGTGCTGGGGCTGAGATAATATCTTAAAAAACTGATAGCACTGGAAGGTGAGTCATGGCTACGGTGAGATACGGGGAGTTTGAGTTTGGCTGTGCCAGCTTTTATGGACCGAATATTGATGATCCCTGGTATTTATCTAAACTGGAGTGGAATTTAGTAGAGGATACTTCTCCAATGATTGTCAGGGGGATTTTAATACACTCCTTGACCCTATCTTGGACAGGTCCACTCGAAAGAATCAGGCATATGCCCCTCGAGTGAGACAGGCCCTGAAATATATGCTTCATGATTTAACCTTGGTAGATGTATATAAAGGGGGCTAGATGGGGCTATATGGTTCCGAGTAAAAAGTATGGGCATTTTCCTAGATTGGAATAAATCTTTGTAGAAAAAACCCTAGTGGAAAATATTAAGGTAATCCGTATCCTGCCAGGGCATATTTCAGACCATGCTGCAGTTAGTATGTCCTTAGAATATTGTAGTGGCCAATCCAGTGTTAGGTGGACCCTAAAAAGGGCCCTTCTCCTGGACCCTGAAGTAGTTGATTCCCAGAGGCAAGCCAGAGTGGGATTTTTTCTCGATAATAGGGAGTCAGCCTCCCCAGGCATAATTTGGGACACTATTAAGGCATATATTCGTGGGGTGTTGCAAAGTCTGGCTCATTTTAAAAACAAGATGGAGAGCATCGACCTTAAAACGTTGGAAGATAGAGTGGGGGCATTAGAGGCTGATCTCCATAGGCAAGGTCACTGGTTAAATGGTGAAAGACAGGGGCTGCTAAGACAATTAGATGAGGCTAGGCTAAATTATAAGATTAAAATGGACCTGAAGTGTTAGGAGAGATGGCAAACTGGCTGCATGGGAAACTTTGAGTACGGAGAGAGACTGGGGCCATTATTGGCTTGGAATGCTAGGGTTGAGCGGGCGAGAAACTGTATTAGTGACTTGGAAATTAATGCGATGAGGGGGATATCGAACAAGGCAGGCAAAATGTAGGCCTGTCTGGTGTCACTATACATTATATGCTGAGGAGGTTCAACCTGATCAAGAGAAGCTTAGAGCTTGGCTGGGAAAAGTACAAATGTCAAAACTTACAACGGAGGGTAGATATTTTATAGATGCCCCTATTACTAGGGAAGAGTTTTGGGTTAGTCTACTCCAGATAAGGAATGGGAAGGCTGCAGGACCGGATCCTCTACCTGTAGAAGTGTATAAACTTCTGATTGAGGAATTGATTCTGGAGTGGGAGGCCCTGTTCAACTCAATATACCGATGGATTACACAAAAGGGTAAACCCGGAATCACTGGGACCTGGGTACTTGACAATATATAATGGGGTGGTCTCAGTATTTATAACGTCAAAATGTGAAAGGGCGAGGCAAGCTGTAAAACAACTATTCAAAATATACAAATCATAACAGACTTTGAGTTTCAGTGTTATTTAATCACACCAAGACTGATCAGAGTTTCTTCAGACAGAAAATAACCACATTGTACATCTAGTAACATGGCAGTGCCCAGGGGAAGGGGTGGGGGAGGGATAGGCTGTGATTCTGGTGAGGTAGTGGGATGGAACAAAGTGCAAATCACAAATACTGAGAGCACAGATTTTTAATTTGATTCATGATCCCTCCTCGCACATTAATAATCTGTGCTCGCAGTATTTGTGATTTGCACTTTTTTCCATCCCACTACCTCACCAGAATCACAGGCTTCCCCACCCCTTCCCCTGGGCACTGCCATGTTACCAGATGTACAATGTGATTTTTTTCTTTCTGAAATGCATTTCGGGTCAAGACCTGACCCTTTGTTAGGGGTCACTAAATTGGTTATACAAAATGAAATGGAAACAGGAAATTGTTCATCATACAGTCCACATAATAAAAATCAATTAAAGTTGGAGGTGCATACACCAAGTAGCTTAGTGAAACATGCTACCATGCAGTGTTGAAATACTAAAACACATTGAGTTGTGCCTAGAAAGATGGGGAAATCAGGACCGTGTCAATAGTAAGAGTTGTAAAATTAGAATGCCAGTAAGCACTATACCTAAAGGTAAAAAAAAGTCCCAAGATCGTACCGAGCATGCAAGTGCCCGACATGTTAACGCTGTGTCTATCACGCTGGTGTGTTAGCAAGGGGAAAAAACAACAAAAACGCCATATTAAAACCCAGAGTTAGATCGAGGTTGCATCAATTGACCTAAGTCACCGAAAATGTTTACTCAAAGTTGCTTAGAAAAACACGAAAAGTGAGAAATGAGCAAGAAGATATTAATGCCAGGTCGGAAGCTTACCGGGATTACAACGGTGTTCAAAACGCGATGCAAGTCAGTGAATGTATGACGCAGTTACGCGTCAGCGTTATATTGATGCTGTGATTATCAACGTCTTAAAGGAGCTGTGCATTTTAGTGCTAGAGAAGGTGTCATTTAAAACAAACCAGAGCAGGACATATTATTATATCATATAAGTAAATAGTGTAAAAAATTGCTACGACATCAGTTGTCGCTATAAAGAACATTAGTACAATCAAAAACCAAATAGTAAATTGCTTTTGTTACAAAGAACTTAGTTACAGGGTATACTGAATCGTCAAAGGAATAATTCATAGTGTTCAACGGCGTACGTGATCATAGTTTCGGTCCGTATTATCATTTCGTAAAGCATCAAAAATGTAATCATCTTACAGTTCAGTTGGGGGTCTATTGGATCAAGACCTTTAAGTATAACTGATCTGCAGGACTGAATGCCCCTGTTCTTAAAACCTTTTTTCAGAAACAAACCCCAAATAGATTTTAAAAAGGGACATAAACATATCAGATTAATAAAATCCTGTATCGTTGCACCACATAAGTTACATGACCTGGGACCATTGTACTTCCATGTTGGTTAATCTGCCAAACTTGGTAGGAACCCGAACCTAATACTCATTAACTTTCGCTTCAAGTGAAGAGAATATGTTGAATTTAAGTATTCTGCCGGATGTGCTGTTTTATAAGATTGGAGGACCATCCAGGCATGGGACTGATTGGCTGATTTGCGTTTATATTCTAAAAGTGAGTGGAGTTTGGCTGTTTTGTTTATCAGCCTGCAAAATACCGGGAAAAGGGTATTCTGGGCCCAGAATTCTGTTGTACTTGTTTCCTTCAATGCTGTTTTTGAGTGTTTGCCGTAACTTGAATGAGGATCTTGTTGCTGGGCCCATCATAAGGCATCATATAAGACATTAGATCAATTTAGCCAGATTTTATACCATGTTTTACACACATACTGCCTTGGTGTTCTCCAACATTTGACAGACAGAAGTGGCAGTGGTCAACCAAATTTCATCCACTGATAGAGAAATCCAAAAAAATGTCAAAAAGCAGTTTCTGCATTCCCCCGAGAACACAACATTGGCTCTATATACCACAACAACTTATGCTTTGATATGGATGGAATATATTGAAAAGACAAAAGACAGAGTCCATTTTACAGCCGGAGGCAACAGGGTGTATCTCAACAACTTGAAAGACTGCATTGTGTCCTGTGTGTGACTATCATCTACCCATCATAAACACAAAGGCTCTTTTCAGAGCCAACCCTTTCCCCAAACAATTTTTTTTTTCAAATCCATTTTTTTTAAATTTCTCATTTGGATCCATATATCTGTCATGGATCCCCAAACAAAAGCTCACATTCAATATAGAATAGCAACACATGTAGGCTCTGCGACAGATCTGTTACCAACCAAAAGCACTCATTCTAAACAACTACACACTTAGCACAGTGGGTGTATGAGTGACTGTATGGGTATGTGACAGAGTGTGTGACTGTGTGGTTGTGTTCATGGGTGTATGAGTGGCTGTGTGGGTCTGTGCATGGGTGTGTGGTTGGTTTTGTGGGTCTCTGGGTGGGTGTGTGGGTGGTTATATTGTTCTGTGAGTAGGTGTGTGTGTGCCTGTATGGGTCTGTGAGTGGGTGTGTGAGTGGTTTTGTGGTATATGAGTGTGTGTGTGAGTGGCTGTATTGCCTGTGAGTGGGAGTGTGAATGGATGTATGGGTGTCTGAGTGGCTGTATGGCTGTGTGATTGGTTGTATGGGTGGCTGTGTGTGCCTGAATGTGTGTGTGGGTGGCTGTATGGGTCTGAGTGGGCATATCAGAGGCTGGGTGGGTGTGTGAATGGGTGTGTCAGAGGCTGGATGGGTGTGCGAATGGGTGTGTGAGTGTCTTTGTGGGTTTCCGTGGGTGTGTGAGTACCGATACGGGCATGTAAGTGTGTGGCTGTATAGCCATGCGTGTGGGTGTATCAGTGGTAGAGTGGGAATATAGGAGAGGGTGTAAGTGGGTTTGTGAGTGGGTGCATTTATTTTCATTGGAGTCTGGATCTGCGATCGGTCATGGATTCACACAGGGACCATGCTGAGCGCACCAAAGGATACACTGAGCCTCACGCATGGAAAGAAATTGTGGGCAATTTCTTGCCCATCAGGGGTCCCTCAGTGACCCCTCCAGCATACCCATGTAGTCAGAGTACCTCTACCATGACCCCTACTATTAATTTTCATGTGTACGTTTGGGCTGCAAGACCATGTTCCAATATATAAAATGGCGGCAGCAACTTTCCACTCCTACTCCCACTTTCCAATCACAGCATTGCAGATGGTGCGTGGTTCCACATCCCTAGATATCAATACATTATTTTTCTTTAAGAATTCCAAAACAAGCCACATTTGGTGTTTTTTCGTCCAGCGGTTTGGGCTGTAGTCGTGTCTAAAATCCTTAAAAGAAATTACATGAAAAAAACGTTTTCCTCAGCCCCCGCTTGTCGGATGAACCCGAAACTTTCAAGATAGCAGCTGAAAAGAATGGCAAAATAGTTTTGAATCTTTTGTGAAGATTCAACAAATGACAGTAGTTATTAGCAAAACAAAATGCTTTATCTATGGAAACTAGATGCTAACCATAATTACCTACTGGCGACCGCCAGTAAAAGATATATATATATCCTACTGGCGGTCGAAAGTAGGTAGTTATGGTTAGGACCTAGTTTCCATAGGAAGAGCCTTTTCTCTTTGATGTTTTTTGATGGATCCTCACAAAATGTTCACAACTAATTTGCCATTCACTCCAGCTGTTGTCTTGAAATTTTTTGCGTGACTTCTCAATCGGGGTGTTAGAAATGGGGGTCTCTTCTTGGCAGAGGTAGGTACCTTCGTCCAAATAGGGACTCTTGCTTCTAGTCAGGGAAAGGGGGATACACACTTTAGATAATCCCTGCTCACCCCCTTGGTAGCTTGGCATGAGCAAACAGGCTTATCCCAAAACAATGTAAAGTATTTGTACCAACACTCACAGTAACACAGTGAAAACACCATAAATGGACACCACACCAGCTTAAATATCTTTATCTAAACTTAACAAGATCAAAACAAAAAATAATCCAACATACACAGTTAAAAATATGACTTTCAATAGGTTTCAAGAACGTGTACCATAGAAAACTATGGATGCGTGCCTTTTACCCTTAGGCTGGACCTGTGCCTGGCAACCCAGGACTTCTGGGGGAGTACACCAACCCTCCCCCTCCAAAGGGAAACACACTCCTCATTAGTTGTACGAGAGTCTGGCTGGCGCAGGTTTCCAGCCTCCTGTCCACTTGACAGAGCATGGAGACCCCCCATGTCAGAAGTGGCCTCACCGGGGTCAGTCCTGGGGTTTTCTGACATCAGAGCTGGCAACCCCTGACCCACTGGTCCTTCCACTGGGGACAGCGTCTGCCCTCACCCTTTTCTCTGGACTTATGCACCCTCCCCACTGGAGTGATGCTGCCAGACACTAGAACTGGTGGGTTGCTTGTTAGAGCAGCCCCCCCTAGTATACCTGATACTTTGTGGTCCCCTCAGGGGATGGCCTCTCGGTACAGACTAGGCCCCACTCCTGGTGTTCACTCATGGAACCAACCAGGCCCTAGGACTGGGTTTCAGGCACCTTGGGACATAGCCCACTCCCACTCCTCCTCTGAGACAGGACATGGAACCCTACACATCTCCCACTACTCTAGGATCTATCTGGGCTTCCACAAACATCCCCTACCTCACTTGGTTGGGGAAAGCCTGATCCAGCCCCTTCAGGATAACTCCCAAAAGCTTCTTCAGACCCTCTGGAATACACCAAAAGGTCTACCTCCAGTGCAAGCTCCCTGGGGTCAGAGAACTCACACTCCACCGGCTGTTGGCATAGCTCTGGAAAACAAACTTAAAATATGCTCTCCAACAATTGAATCACATAGCCCCACACAAGCATTGACCAAGCTACTCTTTGCCTCATCACCCAGTGCCTCACACAAGTACCTCACATCACCCTGCTAAGACTGGCAAGACAGTGTCTGAAAGTTTCTGTCACTCAACACACACTCCACTGGGCGGTCTCCATACTCACATACCAATCCTTTTACCATGGGGGAACCCCTCTCCCTGCACCTGTCATCTAGAGTCAGTAGAGTGTCCCTCCCTCCACAAGGAATATGAACCCCTGTGCCAGTTCCCCCAATCAACCTCAGGGACACTTTGCACCACTGGAGCTACCTTATAACCCTGAACCCCTTGGTGTATGTCAACCCCCTCCTTCAACTCAGGCACCACATCTCCATATGCGTGAACTTCTCCCTCAGCACTAGACATTACATTTTTGCTGCCACCATCTGAGTTCAACTCCACCTCCAACCCAGCCAAGCTCACTTCATGAGCTGCACACATTTCCTTTTTCTTAGCTAAGACACTCACGGCCTCAAGCCTTCTGAGCTCCTCATCAAGCTCTCTCGTTCTCAGCTCATGTGCCAAGATCAATTTCTTCTCTTCCAAGGCATACGCGTTCTTGCTCTCCTCTGCCTTTGCCCGAAGCCTCATGACCTCCAACTCATGATCTTTGTCCCTTTGCCTTTCCTCCAACTCCTCTGGAGAAATTCCTGGAAAAAGGATTGCTGCCAGCCCCAGAGGCTGCTCTCCCAACAGGCAAATACTGGGATCTGAAACAACCTTCTGGCACACTCCCATCCATATCTGCATCATCTGTCTCCCCAGCTTCTCTTGCCTCCCACCAGGCCCTCAAGGCCTTCTGTAGCTCATCCTTCCTAGAGTTGCTCCTCATTGGACATCTAAAGCTTTTGAAGAATTACTTGAGTTGCTCCACTTTGTAACCACTTAACATTTCAATGTCAAATTCTGCAGCCTCACTTGCTGGTTTACCATTCAGAGACATGATGCTTAGATACTTCAAGGGTCAGATCAAAAATAGAACCAAAAATAAAACACAGTATTTGGTTGCATAATGGTCTGCACTAAACTAGTGATATACACAAATCGCTGTGGGTCAAGTACAAATACAGGTTCAAATCCTTACCGCTGACCACCAATGTTGGAAATGGGGGTCTCTAGTTGGCAGAGGTAGGTACCTTTGTCCAAATAGGGACCCTTACTTATAGTCAGGGTAAGAGGGATACACCGTTTAGATAACCCCTGCTCACTGCCTTGGTAGCTTGGCACGAGCAGACAAGCTTATCGCAAAGGCAATGTGTAAGGTATTTGTACCAACACTCACAGTAACACAGTGAAAACATCACAAATGGACACCATACCAGTTTAGAAAAATAAAATGTTTTAATCTAAATTTAACAAGGCCAAAACGACTAAAATCCAACATACACAGTTAAAAATATGACTATCAAAAGGTTTCAAGAACTTGTACCATGGAAAACTATGGATGAGTTACTTTTACACAAAGTACCTGAAGGTGCGTCAAATTCACAAGGCCAACTAGCCGCAGAGAAAGGAAGCATTGGAAATGACAGTGATGCGTCAGTTCCTGAGTCCTTGGGGAGGCGAGGTGACAGTTCTGTTGCACACAGAAGTGATGTGTTGAATCTGGACTGTAGGGGAAGTGAGACGTCGAAATCCAAGACGATTCTGGTCTGCGGGTGATGCGTGGAAAACTTGGTGCACAGGTACGACGTGTGACACACCGAAATTGATGCATCGCTCTGCGAGGCTTCGCGCCATCTGGCATTGGTGCGGGGAGCTGCGCGGTGAGACTTTGTGTCACCCGGTCAAACTCAACAATGCTTCGCGTCAGTTCCGAGAGACTTTGCACAGCTTTGCGATGCTTTATGCCAGTTCTTGCAGAGAAAAGCTGCAAAACCCACCTCTGAGGCCCTGTAACTGGAAGGAGGCACCTCACGCAAGGGTAGGACTCACAGATGGCAGAGTCCAGCAGCACCAGCAGATTTGCAGGAAGTCGTTTGTGTCCCTGAGACTTCTTAACAGGATACAAGCACGCACAAGCCCTTGGAGATCTCCTTCAAGCAGGGGACACAGCACACAGCAATGTCCTTCTCCTTTCCTTGGCAGAAACACCAACTGCAGGCCAACCCCACACAGCAGAGGGGAAGTACTTCTCCTCAGTCTCTCCAGTTCTTCTCCTTGGCAAAGGGTCCTCTTGAATTCCAGGGATGGTCCACAAAGTCTGGGCCCCTCTTTTTATATAGTAAATCACTTGTTCTCCCCTGGCCCAGGGCTCTGAGCCCTGTCCAAACCAGTTCTGGGGGGCACTTTGCAAGTGCATAACAACCTCCATTGTCAGTGTGAGCCCTGGCTCCAGAAACACCGCAGGGGGTGGAGCCATCATTGTGGAAGGCAGACACAGCCCTATTCCGTTGCAGGTGCTACTCCTCCCACCACTCCAAATGCAGATCAGGCCTATTCAGCCTAGCACTGACTCATCCAGACTCTCTTGCGCCACTGCACCTCCCCAGCACCTGTCACACCAAAGCCAGACAGTCAATACACATCCTGGCAGAGGCACACTGGATGGCTAATCAAGAAAATACCCACTTTCTAAAAGTGGTATTTCTAAACACAGATTGTAAAAATCACCCTCACTAAAAGATGCATCTTAACATTCTGAGTTCAGGCATATCAAACTTTATTTTCCTATCTTGTTACTGTTGGACTTGACCTTTTTTGCAGGGTCATCCCTGAACTTTTTGCCTCGCTTCTGTATTGTTTCTGACCTGTTTGTGTTGGTTTTAGGACTTTAGTACTGCTGATCAGTGCTAAAGTGCATATTCTCCCTGTATAAACTATTATGGTAATTGGTTGTCCATAATTGGTATGTTTGCCTTACTAGTAAAGTCCCCTATGTGTGCCAGGGATGGTAATGCAAATGCTACTAGTGGACACTAATTGTGCCACCCACACAAGTAGCCCTAAAGAGAGAACTCAGACCTGCCACTGCAGTGCCTGCACGCAGTTTTCTAACTGCCATGTTGTCCTGACAAGTGCACCCACTTGCCAGGCCTTACCCTTCCCTTTCCATGCACATCAGACACCCCTACAGTAGGCCCAAGGTACTATCCCCCGGGGCAGGGTGCAGTGTCTGTGAAAGGTTGGACATGCACTGAGGTGTGTAGCATGTCCTAACAGTGAACTACTCTCCATTTTGTGTTTCACTGTTGTAAGGCCATCTTGCCCATAGGACAGAATGGGGAAGGCTGTATAATATGTTTCCAGCCTATCTTCCCATAGGCTTAAGCTGGAGATGTGAATTTTAGTGTGCCTGAACTCACAATTTAATAACACATCTTTTTGCGAAGGTGGTTTTTGAATTGTGTGTGTAGAAACAACGCTTTTAGAAGTGGCTGGTTCTTTTTGTTCTAACAATTCTGTGTGTCTCTGCCTGGTTGTGGATTGACTGTCTGGATTTGAATGTGATAGGATCTGGGAAATGTCTTAACCCAGGGGAAGAGTAGGTGAGACAGCAACAGACTGACCTGCATCTCGAATGTATGGGGAGGAGTAGCCTCCTAGATGTGAAGAGGCCTGGGCTCCTGCCATAACAGAATGGCTCCACCTCCTGCTGAGTGACTGAGGAAGCAGACCCCCACTATCAAAGGAGGAAGGTGTCGCTGGCAGGGAGACACCCAGAACTGGTTTGGACAGGGGTCAGTGCCCCCTGAACACTCAAGACATGGCTCTTCGAGCAGTAGCACCCCCCCCTCCCCCCAGCGCCTTGAGACCCACACAGGTGAGTAGCACGCTTTACAAATGTGATTGATTGATTAAGATTGTCAGCAACAGAGAAGGCAGTGCCGTAACCTGTCCGGCTACAGAGTCGCCTTGCATCGGAGCTGCGTCGTCATCGAAGGCGCCCAGCAGAACGTCTGACAAGTGAGGAGAGAGAGAGAGAGCGAGGCAGCGCATCCCTCAGGTAAGGCTTGGACTCCGGTCAGGAGCCGCAAGCATGGGGGCCTGGGGAGGCCTGCAGGAGGAGTACAGGAGTGCTCCCGTCTCTCTCCCGCTGCATCACGTTAGACGCGCTGAGTCCTTGAGCTGCCCAGGCCTGCCCGGCAGTACCGGTGCCGCCCTTGGAAGTTCAGGACTGTTGTCTGTGGTTGGGGCCTAGTGGTGCCTGTGCTAATCGCGTCGATTGGCCTGGTATTATTCCTGCATTACGAACTGCCTTATTACTTGCATTAGGGTTCGTATTGTTCCTGCATTACGAACTGCCTGATTATGTGCATTGAGGATTTAATTATTCTCACATTACAAACTGCCTTATTACTTGCATTATGGAGTGCGTTATACTTGCATTACGAACTGCCTGATTACGTGCATTGAGGATTGCATTTTTCTCGCATTACAAACTGCCTGATTACGTGCATTGAGGATTGCATTATTCTTGCATTACGAACTGCATTGGTCTGACAGTATAAACTGCATTACGAACTGCATTAGGACTGCATTTGAACATTGTGAACTGCTCATTTATACCTCAAGATCCTACAAGTGTTTGTTGGCTCAATATCCTGCAAAGTGAAATATTACGAATACGCATGTTGGATTTTTATCGTTTGGCCTTACCATATTTTTCTTCTTGATAAAGATACCGCTATTTTCATACATCAGTGTGATGTCCATTTGTGGTGTTATCACTGTGTCACTGGGAGTGTGGTTGCAAATACTTTACACATTGCCTTGAAGATAAGCCTGGCTGCTCGTGCTAAGCTACTAGGAGGTGAGGAGGGGCTATCAAACAGGGTGTCCCTCCTTTACCTGACTAGAAGCAAGAGTCCCTATTTGGACTAAGGTAACTGCCTCAGCCAACTAGAAAGCTAACAGTTACCAGTGGTAGTTATGTTTATAAAATGTTATAAGCAAACTCCCCATTCTATCCTATGAGAACAGATAGCCTTGCAATATTGAAAAACGAAATTGGCAGTATTTCACTATCAGGACATGGCACACACATCAAGGCATGTCCTACCTTTCACATACACTGCACCCTACCCACAGGGTTACCTTGGGCCTACCTTCAGGGTGACAAACATGTAAGAAAAGGGAAGGTTTGGGCCTGACAAGTGGGTGCACTTGCCAAGTCAACATGGCAGCCCTAGACTGCCCACAGTATTTGCAATGGCATGCCTAAGTTACATTTACAGGCTACTTATGTGGGTGACACAATCAATGCTGCAAGCCCACTAGCAGCATTTGATTTACAGGCCCTGGGCACACACAGTGTACTGTACTAGGGGCTGACTAGTAAAACAAATATACCAATCATCGAATCACCAATCCATAAACACAATTATTAGGGAGAGCATATGCACTTTGGCACTGATCAGCAGTGGTAAAGTGTCCAGAGTAATAAAGCCAACAACAACAGGTCAGGAAAAAATAGGATGAAGAAGCAAAAAGTTTGAGGATAACCCTGCAAAAAGGGCCATTTACGACACAGGGACTAAGAATAAGGGGAGTCCCAAAATGCATTTTCCCCATGTTAATTTCCATAGGAAACATGGCTACAGCCCGAACTGCTGAACGGAATTACTTCAAATTTGTCAGAAAGGTAGCTGTTGGTCCAGAATGCAACCTTTTTGTTAACTTGTGTAAATTCATTCAGTAGTTTTTGAAAAAGTAACGAAAATCCAAATTTGTGTATATCTAGGGGATGCCGAGGATCCACGACCCATCCTGATCTCGTGCTGAGATCTGATTGGCTGTCAACGCTTCAAACCAGAAAGTGTTGGCAGCCACCTTGTGACTTGGTTGAACTGAGTCACATAAAAAACATAAATTAAGGAAAAGGGGGCAGGGTAGATTCACCCTTAACCCCTAAGCCTCTTAGGCGGGGGGGGTTACCACAGGGACCCCGCTGGGTCAAAAAAGCAATTTTTGTTTTTAAATTTTCAGCGAGAGTCGTGCTGTATCCGCAAATTTAGCCAAAATTATTTTACAAAACTAAGCGAGGTCTCCTATGCTTCATTAATTATAAACCCCCGGTGGGCCAGGTCCCGGGGGCATTTACCAAGTAAAGGAGGGGGGTGCATGGGCCCACCCTCCTGGGGCTTATTATGCCAAAGTGACCACCACCTCCCTGGGGCCATGTGCAAAATATAAATGGGAGGGCCTCTTTGACACAGTGTCCCGGGGACCACCACCTCCCTGGGGCCAAAATGAATGTATGCGGGGGGTCTCAGAGACTCCACAAGGCCCCAGGGAACACAACCTCCCCAGGGACATATGCAAAATATAAATGGGGGCTTCTTTGACCCCTGTGCCCCGGGGACCCCCACCTCCCTGGGGTCAAAATGAATGTGTTGGGGGGGTCTCAGAGACCCCCCAGGCCACAGAGACCACCAACTCCTAGGGGTAATCCTGATTTTAAATAATAAGAGAGGGGAGTGCGAGCCCCCTCCTTGAGTCATACACCACCTCCAAGGGCCTGCGCCTGCTATGTCCTGGGGTGCCCACCCCCGGGACATAGCTGTTTGCTAGGGCTTGGTGGGAGCTTTACTGCTCCCACTAAGCTATAGCAAACTGTGCTCGCTTTCAGCAAGCGAGAACTTTGAAAATGCTCTCACCTGCTGAAAGCGAGCACAATTTTCTTGACAAAGATGGAACTGCGTTAAAAGCTCCCTCTTTGACAAAGCAGTTACAGCTCCCGCAGGGGGCGGGGAGCCGGCAAGAATTGCGGTGGCCTTGAAGCTCCCCGCGTGGCCCCCAACAATACAAAGTGGGTGCCTTTGGTGGGATAAGGGCAACCACACTAGAAGCTGTGCCCTGGGGACGGGGTAATCGGCGCCAAAATAGGACCGAGAGCAGGGCTGGGCTGCCCCCCTCCCCTTGTTTTAAAAAAGAAAGAAAGAAAGAAAGAAAAAGGCCATGCCCCGAGGGATGGGGTTCTGTTGTATGGCGTTTTAGGATCCGAGAGAATTTTTCCCGATTTATGCCCTTATATAGGTACAATTCACATTGCCCTAATATAGGCATAGAAATCATACCCATATTTAGACATAGCCCATGCAGTCCAGATACAGGCATGGCCACTTCCACCCGTACCAAAACGTCACAACGATTTCTTGGAAAATCGGCTTAGGCAGTCAGGGACCTCCCCTTGCTTGAATATTGATTTGTCCAAGAACTCATGGAGTTTACAAAGAACTACTATTCCGTTGGGGTTCTTTACTGACGTTATTATGCCCGACTTTCATCAAACTAGGCACCTTCAAGGTATAAATATGCCTTTACTTGCTCTAGCAAGACACGGTGGTTCTGAGCAGTTCGACTATCTACTTGCCCGACACAGGTCTCTACAGCAAGTGCCGAAGGAAACCGACCCTCCAGCTGACGCACTGATAGAGAAGCTCCAGTGTTTCCAACCTCCCCTTGCGGGGTGTTGGGAAATCGAGTCCCGAGACAGAGATACCAGACCTCCTTCATTCTAAACTAAGGTATGGAGCTGATTAGAACCTAAGAGAAATCTTGGATAGATTCTTGGCAAAGAAAACTAAACCTATGCTACACACCTACTTACTCCCTCCTGCGTACTGGACTTAGGTTAGGTACACTGGGGTAGGCGTATTTTAGAAAGCACCAGTTGAGTATTTTAGCCTATGTATTTATGTAGGTATTTTTATATGGCTTAGAAACCATACAATGCTTCTACAGTATTATTTTATAATACTATTCTCACTGTACGCATTATACTCTACAGCCTGCATTGCGATTGTAGCAGTTCACTTTACTTGCAAGAGAAAGAAGACTTTTCAATAAAAACCTTTTATTGAAAGCACCTGTCTCTCTATAGTTCTCTGCACCTCTGTTGAAACGAAGCATGCAAGATTGACTGAGTGAAATATTCATCTATTATTTCCGCGACTCTAGAGATACATTTCTTATTCTTGGGAAACAAAGTTGTCATGTTTATGCATTTGTCAGAAACGAATCCTTTCTTGTGAATTCGAGAAAGTTTCTAGTGACCTCTGAGCTAGCTGGCACTCTCTATTAAGTTTAATATATTCGATAGAAACCTAGTCGACCTCAGTCCTACGTCTAATCTATAGGATATATTATTCCAATGAGCAGAACCTACTGGGAATATAGGAACTACACTACATGGCGCCCAACGTTTGGTAAGGCACTAATTTAATGCTAGATACTATAGTAACTAGTAACTCAGTCGTGCTTTTCACAGAGACCCCTTTTTTCCCGTAAAATACTCCAATAGATGCCTGGAGTGGGTAAAAGGATAAAATATCTGCCATAACTGAATAGGACAAAAAGCCTATATATTTGTTTTTGGTTTGTTCAACGTTCAAGGATACTGTGTTCCAAAATATTGTGCACCTTATCTGTGTTTCCTAGAAACTTGCTCTGAAAACTTTCAGCCAACAAAATGACTGAAAACGGGACCGGTGGAGCTGCAGCAACTGCAACCCAACCGGGCTTATACATTACAGGTTTCCAACAAGACGACCCGGATGCTATAATCATCCCGGAAAACTTAAGGAAAACCATCAATATAAAGCTCATAACAAATGGCCTATCATCAAGAGGTGGTAGGGTAATTTTTGTCATAGAGGCACATGTGTCAGATGTTGCTTCCTCAGGGTCTGACGCGATGACACAATGGCCCACCTCTCGATACATTTAACTCTGATTTTGATTTTATAGAGTATTGAAGTGATCATGCGGGGGGAGATGAGTGGGGCAGGCCCTAGACCACGCGGTGCCGCCCTAGTTCTGACAGTACACCCCCTCCCAAGCGTGGTCTAGGGCCCGGCTTTTGAGGATTCTGGAGGTGGATGCGTCGTACCAAACGTGGTGCATGAACATTTTCAGCAGGTTCCCACGAATCGTTTTCAGATCCATAACCTTTCCAAGAGATCAAGTACCACAAATTTGAACCTCTAAGTTTTGAATCTAAGATGTCTCGCACCTCATATTCCCAGTGCCCTTGGACTAGGAGAGGCGCTGGATGTTCAGAGATTGTGTTTCCAGCAGGCTTTAACAAAGAAGTGTGAAACACTGGATGAATTTGCATAGTACTAGGTAATAACAATTTGACGGTGACTGGATTAACCTGACGAACAACCTTGTATGGTCCAATAAATTTTGGATGAAATATGCTTTTCTTTTTAAAAACAAAGATCTTTGTACACAACCACACTTTGTCTCCAGGGCTAAAAAGTGGACCTGGTCTGCGATATTTATTATATTGTTCTTTATACCTTCTATTAGCTTGAAGAAGGTGTTTGTGAATCTGCTGATGAATAGTTTGCATACGGCGAACTGTGTCTTGTACTGCCGGTGTGTCTGAGCTTATTTTAGGTAAGGCCAAAGGAATAGTATTGGGAATATATCCATATAAACCTTAAAAGGGAGACGTACACATGGATGAATGGGGTGATGAATTGTAGGCCAACTCTGTCATCCACAGTAAATCTAGCCAATAGTCTTTTGCTCCTGTGGCGTAGCAATGTAAATACTGCTTCAACGTTTGGTTGAGGCGTTCAGTTTGGCCGTCTGTTTGTGGATGGTAACTATTTGACATATTTGACACGATTTGTAAGCTTCGACACCACTGTTGCCAAAACTTAGAAGAAAACTGGTATCCACTGTCGGACAAAAGCACAGAATGCAAACCATGAAGTCGTACTATGTGTTGCAAAAATATCTGTGCCAATTGACCAGCTGTTGGTAAGTTTTTACATGCAATAAAATGAGAAATCTTTGTTAGACTGTAGATAACCACTAAAATAACTGAATGTTGTTGTACTGTAGGTAATCCAGTGATGAATTCCAAAGAAACATGTTCCCTTGGACTGATGGGAGTGAGAAGAACCTGTAACGGTCCTTTAGGTTTGCTATGATCAGTTTTATACCGTGCAAAAGTCTCACATTCTTTACAAGCATCATGAATAGCAAGCAATTCTTTTTCTGCTATTGTATAGTTCTGTTCTGCTGGGTTCAATTTTCTAGACATATAGGCCACAGGATGTAACTGGCCTGAGTTGTGATTTCTCTGGGATAAAATGGCACCTATGGCGACATCTGAGGCATCTGCTTCAACGATAAAGGGATTTTGAACATCTGGGTGCATTAAAATTGGGGTGGCTGTGAATGCTTGCTTCAAAGCTTGAAAAGCTGAATATGCTTCAGAAGTCCAATCTAACGTAATCTTTTTTCGTAGTAGTCAAGTGATAGGAGCTACTATTGAGGAAAAGTGATCAATAAACCGTCGATAAAAATTTGCAAAACCCAGAAAGCATTGCATATCTCTGACGGTCTTAGGAACTGGCCATTCTGCAACAGCTTGAATTTTCTTATCAGTTATTTTCATTCCAGATGGTGTAAGAATTACTCTTAAAAATTCAACTTGAGTGACATGAAAATCACATTTTGGTAATTTGCAATATAAATTATGCTTCTGAAGAGTAGTCAAAACCTTTTTAACATGGCTCTCATAGATGTCAATGGTGTCTGCATAGATCAAAATGATCTAAAAATTCTCGTAACACATCATTAAGTAAAAAATGAAACGCAGCTGGGGCGCTACCAAGCCCAAAAGGCATGATCAAATATTCAAAAAGTCCATATCGTATTTTAAAGGCGGTTTTCCACTCACCTCCTTGTCGAATACGTACCAAATGGTACGCACCTCGAAGGTCTAGTTTAGTATAGATTACTGCTGTCTTCACCTGGTCTAACAGAACAGGTATTAATGGAAGAGGATATTTGTACATTATCGTAATTTTGTTTAAGGCCCTATAATCTATACACGCTCTTAGTTCACCATTAGCCTTCGGTATGAAAAATAAAGGAGATGCTGCTGGTGATTTGGATGGACGTATAAAACCGTTTTCCAAATATTGATCAAGATTTTGTCGCAAATGCTGGTTCTCTTTTTCTGATAGTGCGTAAATACGGCAATTCGGTATACAAGATCCTGGAACCAGATCTATTTGACAATCATATATCCGATGAGGTGGAAGAATAGATGCTTTGACTTCCCTAAAAACATCTTGAAACTGTTTATAAGGGGTTGGAAGAACAGTTGCTTTTTCTTCGGCTGTAGCTATTTGCCCTTGTGCTGTTTTCGTAAATTCCATACATTTAGAATGACAGTGATTGGAGAGAAACCCTAATTCTCTTTTTTGCCAATCAATCATGGGATTATGCAAACAGAGCCAAGGCATTCCTAAAATGAAACGATATTGCCGGGCTTGAATAACGGCAAATTGGACTTCCCCAGAATTTTTCTGTTCTTTGGCCTCAATACAAGTCATGTGAATCTTTGATGTTTGCATAGTAACTGGCCCTCCAGACAATACTTTACCATCAACTGCTTGAACAATTTCGAGAGTTTCTTTTTTCTCACATAAAATGCGTAATCTTTGGGCTGTTTCAAAATCAACAAAGTTTCCAGTGGCTCCAGAATCTATTAAGACTTCCATTTGATGTACTGTAGTGCTCAATGTGATTAATACTGCTAGCCGGAAATGAGCTTTATAATTTTAAACACACAAATTCACTGAAAGGAAAGCAATGGTTCCCAAGAGATCCCCTTCTAAACATCTTGGGCACATTAGTTTTCCGAGATCTTATCTGTTGCTACCGCCACTGTTTTGTTACTTGAGGTTTTTCCTTTGGTCTTTATGGGACAATCTTTGACAAAATGTCCTTTTCGGACACAATACAAACATTGTCCATTCTTTCATCTGGTTTCTTTTTCATCCTTAGATAATGGCTGACGGAGAGTTCCAATCTCCATGGGTTCTACATTGGATTCTGAAATACTGGGTTGTATCTTGGATCTGTCGGATTTCCAGACGGATTTGTCAAATTTTCTTTTATCTGTTTTCCTTTCAGATAATCTATGGTCAAATCGTAAGGTTAAGTTTATTAATTTTGGGCATGTTGTTGGTTGTGGGTAAATTTGAGCAAGAAAGTCTTTTAACTCATGTTTCAACCCTTGATAAAAGAGAGCTTTTTTTTTCCTCCGGCCAAGGGGTTTCAGATAATAACCTATTGAAATGTGATAAGTATGATACCAGATCTCTGTTTCCTTGTCGCAACTGTAAGTTCTCAATCAGCTGACAAAGTTACTGCTCGCCTATCGAAAAAAAAAATCAAATTCCTCTACAAATCTTTGCCAATTACATAATAATGGACTGTCGTACCAAAGGGACTGCCCAAGTTGCTGCATCTCCCGAAAGGTAAGAAATCAAAAATGGAATTCTAGATTAGGAATCCGGAAAGGCAGCTGGTCTACAAGTAAAAGGTAATTCAATATGAGTTAGGAATATTTGGTCCTTAGAGGGATCCCCAGAAAAACTGTATATATTGGTGGATATTGGTGGATAACTGCGTCTCAGCTCTGAACACTCCTTGGGAGTCCTGAGCGAGAGGCGTACCAAGTTGTTGTATGCGATCTACCTTATTAGAGAGAATTGCAGTTGCGTTTTTAGCTTCCCCTATATCTCTTTGCATTTGTACAATGACCTTCATTAAGTCATCTAAGGTGGCCATTGTATTATCACACTCAGACCGGGAGGAATAAAAATTTGTGGGCTCACTATTCTGTCAGATGTTGCTTCCACAGGGTCTGACGCAATGACACAATGACCCACCTCTCGATACATTCAACTCTGATTTTGATTTTACAGAGTATTGAAGTGATCAAGCGGGGGGAAGGGATTTTAGGAAGAGGACAGCTGCGAAGGAGATCTGTAAAATAAAAGTTAGTAGACAACACAACAAGCATTTGACAGTACTCAACAGAACCTTAACAACTATCCAAGTTGCATCCTAAAATGACTCTTAAAGTTAAACTATTTGTCATCAAACTTCTGACTGTTCAATTGTGTCTAATAATACTAAGTGCCACTAAAGCCACTAACCAATTGTCTAAACGCTCATTCAAAACAATGTTGTCCAGGTTGTCGAATTGTCTTACATAATATGCTGCCAGATAAGCATTCTATGTATGAATGATTTTCTATATCACTGGTTCTGAACATAAAATGTTAAGTCACCTTTAAATGCAGTTACTTGGTAGATAACCACTTTGCAGAGTTTTAGTTATTGTCTTCAACTCACAAAAAACATAAATGTGCCTGAATGAAACAGGAGTAAAGAAAACTAAATAAAATGAGCAAGGAAACGATTGTTATCCTTTTTGTTCAGTAAATATGCAAATGAGCTCTATAAACACATGAAGAACTAAATGCTCAGAATGTTTGCCAAATACGCAGATTACTTTACAAGACGATAGCATTATTGCTTAGTAGGCTATTTTTTATATCAGGCTTTCCCTCCTACCTACAGAGTACGACATCCTCTGTCTTCTGTGAGGTGTGGAGTTCAGGGAAAGTCGCTGCGGGAATCGGCACGTACCTTCGGTGAGCTGAATGCCAATGAAATGCTGTGGGAGCTGGCACGTACCTCCGTAAGCTGAGAAGGCCGAAAGAAGAGCTGCGGGAGCCGGCCTTCTGCAAGCGCCCCAGGGAGGGTTCAGGAGAAGTGAATCCCCGCCAAAGGAACCCCGAGCTCATGCAGAAAAGGAGAGCTCACCGCAAATAGTGTAGAAGATCTTCCAGGGCCAAAATACCGGAACTCCGGTAAAAAGATCCTCATTTGATGGCGTCAGGTGAATAGTGAGCACAGGGAGAAGGGTGTGGTCGCTGAAGTTAAACGCGGCCACGTCCCAAACAAACAGCTCACCTATAGCATGCTGGAAAATGCAGTCCACAATAGTGAAAGACTGTATGTAACCCAACAAAGGAAAGAACACTGGACCTGCAGAACAGAAAATGAATACCATAAGCACTAGACTCCTTCTCTAATAACAGTAAGTCAATAAATACATGACTTTTGACATGATTCATATAGGCATGGTTTCAAGATGCAATGACAAATATACATTGAGCAAGACATTCAGGTTAACGTAAATTGGAGCAGAGTAACCACCAACGATTTGAAGAAGCAGACACATGCTCTTTGCCAGAAAGCAGTTTGGCTCATAATGGCATGCATGGGCGGGAGATGAGCGGGGCAGGCCCTAGACCGCGTGGTGCCGCCCTAGTTCTGACAACATGAATATCGGCAGACAGAGGTATTCTATTCATGGGTTGTCTTCCCTTAAGCAAATCCAGTATCACATGTGTTTCACTTCTACAAAGTAGAGGAACATCCAACGGAATACGTTCCTTTCGAGGACATTGAAATTCCACTAACTTACCAAGACCATGCGCTCTGGTTTAAAGGCGCCCTACAACATCAAAATCACATTACCAGGCTCGGTCCACTAGGTAGACCAAGAGCAACATGGCCGGTACTAGCCAGCTACACACTGCAGTGTAGTTCCTATATTCCCAATAGGCTACGTGCATTGGAATAATATAGACAGCAGTTTAGACATAGGACTGAGGTCATCTAGGTCTCTACTGACTATATTAGACTTAATTAGTTTTGCCAGCTAGCTCAGAGGTCACTAGAAACTTTCTCGAATAAACAAGGAGGAGTTTAACTTCCCTGGATAGACAAGAAGGGATTAGCTTCTGACAACCATAAAACATGACAACTTTGCTCCTTCAGAATAAGAGTGTATCTCTAGAGTCGTGTGAAAACAATAGACAGCTATTTCACTCAGTCAATTGTGCATACTTAGTTTCACCAGAGTGCAGAGAAATAGAGAGACAGGCGTTTTCAATAAAAGGTGTTATTTATTGAGCAGTCTTCTTTCTCATGCAAGAGAAATGAATTGCCACAATTGCAATACTTATAGTAAAGTAAAGTGCGTACACTAAAAGGAGTATTATAAAATAATACTGTAAAAGCATTGATATGGTTTCTTAGCCATATGATACTTTAAAATAGATAAAATATATACATACATAAATACATTGACTAACGTACTCAACTGGTGCTTCTGAATACGCCTACCCCTGTGTACCTGATCTAAGCCTAATACGTGGGAAGGAGTAAGTAAGTAGCAGTTTAAGTTAAGTTGGTTTTGCCAAGAATCTGAATCAAGAATTCTCTTTAAGGGTGTAGTCAGCTCCGTACCTGGGTAATAGAAAGCAGGAGGTCTGGTATCTCTCTCTCAGGACTCGATATCCCAGTAACCCGCAAGGGTATCTGGAAACACCGGAGCTGGATTTCTCGGCAGGAGAAAAGACAGCATCTCTCTCAGTGCGTCAAAGGGGAGGGGCGGCGTCCGTGGGCTCTCGCATCAGCTGGGCTCTCGGGCAAGTAGATAGCCGCTCTGCTCCAAACCACGTGTGTTTGCTTAAGGCAACGTTGGTATATTTATACCTGAAAGGTGCCAGGTTTGACGTAAGGTTGGACATAAGACGTCAATAAAGATGTCACTAAAAACTGGCCATTCTTTCAGTGCTCGCAGGAGTTCTAGGACAAATCAAAACAGAAGCAATGGGGATTTCCCACGTTGCTGGAGGTTTGCTTTGTTTAAAGAATGCGTTGTACTCTCTAGGAGTCTGGGGAAGTAGCCTTGCTTAATTTGGACAGCATGGGCTACGACTAAATATGGATATGATTCTTATGCCTTTATAAGGATATTATTTATTATAGCCATATAAGGGCATAAATTAGGAATATCAAATTAGGGTCCTAGATAGAAATACAACACCCACTCCACGATCTAATGTCCCTCATTACTAAAACTAAGCAATAGTAAACACATAATGGTGCATGTGTTTTCCAACCCACCCCAAAATACATAATTTTGCATTTGAAATGGTATATGGTAAATACACGAAAATGAGTATTGGTACTGTACGCTTTTCAAGCAGTGGTATCATTCAGTTAAAATGCATATATATATATCAGCTGAATGAATTGCGAAAATTACACATGAAATGGCTCTGAATACAGAAAAGAAGGTCGAGACCATTCCATCACATATTAATACAGATGCTGTACTGTGCTAGAGGCTGAGGTAATATACTGTCTCTAGAGTTCCAAAAATAGAAGCTCTGTTCTCTAGGAATAGTTCTACTTTAAGCAGAGTACATGTGCCAGAAAAAGGTAAATATTTTGGAAGTGAAAAAAAAATAATTTCGCTTTCAGGGGAAAAAATAGTTCCAAATGTGTTCAGTAGCTTTTTGTTTATCAAAGCTGAAGGCCGAATTCAGAGTTATTCTTTCTGTTCAGGGGAGAACATCATTTCAGACAGACTCGCAAAAAATTGGTCTATGACATCAGGTGAAAGTTCGACCAAGTTTGAAAATGCCGAAACAGTGCATGTGTGAGAATGATTGCTATCATCGATGTCAGGATCAGCAATGCTCACAGAAGGTTGTACCTGGGTGATGCTGCTCTCATCTCGTACTCCACTGCCACATACTCGTAGTGGTGAAGTCTCAACGAATGCCGTCATCAGAATGGGTAGCCGCTGGGGACAACACGATGCATGAGCCGTTACAGGACCTTGCATAGTATCTATATCCATTGGTACTGCTGATGGTAGTGTAAGACAGACGTCCAACACGCATTATTCTCCGCATAGCATACATCGAAGCACAGGTAAGTTGCAATTTTGCCAGATAGGTCTGAATGAAAGAAACCAGGTCATATTCAGATCTCTTATCCGGGCTAATCCGAGGACTTTAGTTATGCGGTCCCAATAGCGTATGGCTTGGATTGTTTCTTCCATCGTTGCTGGAGTCTTGTCTGCGACTTGGCTTGCCATATCGGAGCAGAAGGATCAAAAATAAAATTCCTGCTACGAGTCCCAAAAGTAGAGGTAGGCAGCCAAAGACAGAATGGACAAAATTGGGAAAAATGCCCAGAACTGTTTCGAAGGGTGTTAACAGCCCCGAAAAAATTGTCTTAAATACATGTGGGATGCCACTGGTATCTGACATGTTTAGGATTTGGCTTAGCATTTCTACGAAATGCACGGGCAATTTGTTGATGAAAGGGAATGTATCTCTGCCATTGTCCTTGCGACTTGCAGATCATACGTTTCTCTAGACGAGGTCAAAGGCACAGTAGTCTGTAAAAGAACAGACTTCATTCTGCTTAAAGGGTCAATTTGAATAGAAGAGATATTCAAAGAAGGCCATATTGCCGCCTCCATGTCTGGAGTGCTATTTGGATACAATACTTGCATACAGCAAGTGACCATGGAACTTACGCTCACGAGATAGGCATTCCCTGGCACCATGCCACAACAGCTGTGGTCGTTTATTAGAATATAGCTCCCGTTAGAAAGTTGTCTAAAGAATGGCTCTATCTGTGTTGCAGGAGTGCCGTGCAGGTGACATGAAAGGTTATTCGAAGACCCTTCGCAGGCCCCATGCAAGTTAATACCTTGACACAGAAGTGTACCGCTTAGTGATCTTTTACAATTATTACCACTAAGAAATACATTCTTTTTCTTTTCACTGTAACGTGTGTGTATAAGGTAATTTCCATGTTGACTTGATGTACCCTTTACCCAACCTTTCATACTGGCCCGCTGGTATATACTCTTGGCAATATTTAAATTGGAAAGTTGTTATCGGAATTGTAATTATTCCGTGTATTATACATTCAATGACAGGTCTTTCTGACATTGTTAATGGTAATCTCCCAAGTTTTTCAATGCTCAGAATCGTATAGTCTGCTCCTTTTTGTGCCAAACTGATTTGTTTATCAGTAAGGTTAAAGATAGAGAATAATGACGTTGTGTTGATTAAACGCCATGGCACGGAGCCTGAACGCAGATTTTGCAACGTCCAGCCAAGCTGTACAATAGAACGTAATTGGGACTGACCGTGTTGTAACATTAGTAAGTCCTGCTCTATTATATCAATAGCAGATGATACAATACTGTCCAGTGAATGTATTCTGGAGGACAGAGTCATTAACCCATTGTCCACAACAGAAAGTGATTTTTCCAAATTAATACGATCAATTTCTCGTATTTTTTCTGCTGTTTCAATTTGCATTACCTTCCAAGCTTCGTTCTACGCAGCGTATATACCGGCCGCTATGAAACGTTTTTGACGCTGTTTGCGTGGCCCTATTATGAAATCACGCAAGTCAGCACCGTTTTTAAGTAAAGTCAAGTGTTGCTTAATTTCTGCCAGTGTGGATTTTTGTAGCCATTCGGGGCATAGTTTCCCTACACTGTATGTTGTAACTATCCCTGGATGTTGTCTCTGGGAGTATCTAGGGTCTGGCCTGGTCATTTTGAACCCCTGTATTTTGTTCAGGAATCTATCTTGACAGTTATTTGTGTCTGTGGACCAGATCAACCATTTTTTCCAATCAGGATGTGTTCTGTTTTGGTATAAAATATGTCTATCTCCACATCTGTACTGCTATTACTATCATGTATGGGCTTCGGAATAGACGGTTTGTTTAAGTATTTTTTCTTAGCTTTGCCAAGACAAGTAGTCTGTTGAATAGTGTCATTCAAGAATATTATTTGTTCTGGGATCATGCAGGTTCTAAATAACGCTTCTAAACCTTGGACCTGCCATTCTTTTGTACCCCAGATGGTTTTTTGTTTCAATGTTGTTTTTCCAGAATTCAAAACCAAATGTAATCATTTTTTCATAAAATGTTTCAGAATAGATCAATTTAGTATTTGTCAGCATTGTTTTCATGCATGTCTTATTTAACATTTTGAAATAAAACGTTTCTGCATCACTTGTGTTAAACCCTGAGAAGTATGGGAATTTCTCATAAAATGTTTTCGAGCTGCTTTTAGGTGGAGTTGCACAATGTTCCCATTGATTATAATTAAAAACATTTCTAGGTTGAGCAGATTTATGCAAATAGTGATGACAAAAGTTATTATAACAATACATTTCTTCATAATTTGATGAACCCTGTAAGTAATCATGTTCTGTAAATTTGGCTGACATTACTAAATCTGACATATTATTAATATTTTCAAACTCCCAATCATCAGAGAAAGTACTTGGTTTTACAAAGTCACTTAATGAAACCTTAAACTGGTGTAGATATTTCAAGAGCTCAATCGGGCCAAAAATGTCATACTCAGTTCTGTCCCATGCTACCCCACCGGGTATTGGATTGGCTGTGACGTTCACTGAAGATAGTTCTCTTTTCTCGATGTGAGATGGCTTGTGAGGCTTTAGGACCAAGTTTATGTTCTGACTTGCTGTGTCCATTGTACTGTATTTTCCTTCAATGAATTTTCCCAAACAAAGAACCATGATGAGCCAAAGCAGGAGGAAAAGTACACCTAACACAATCCAAAGTTCAATCCATGGAGAAATCAGATAGGTTTCTTTGAGTTGATGAAAGAGTTCAGTTACTTTGTCTTTAAAAGATTTTGTTGCTGGCGTTTCTTCAGGTTCGCTTGGATCTTCAGAAAAGTCATCGAAATTGATGAAGTAGCCAGATTCAGTTCTGTCAATTGTTGGAATCGCTTCCGGATTTTCACTTGCTTTTGCATTTTTTGTTTCATTAGCATAGTCTGAGGCTACATCGTTGTAGACTGGTGTTTCTTGACAAATTGTTGCAATTTGGGTTTCAAGAGGTATAAGTTACATGGCTTTGTTGCATAGTCATTTTGTATTCACTGCAGGTTTATCAAATGTGATTAGTCTCTCAGTTTGAACCTCTTGTATTGTAGCAAATTGTGGTACTCTGCTATTTCTTGGGAGTCCACTGGGCCTACTACTTATTATTGGCCACATGATTGTGGTTTTACCAGGTCGATGGATACAACTCGGTTCTCCTTTTTACCAGCAAGGGGCGGTAGTACAACTGATCTTGTTCCGCTGACAGCTAAGACAGGTACTGCTTTTCTGTAAGAAGGCCCAAATTCCTTCTTCACCGCGATCTTCTCTCTGACCAGATCACCAATCTTTGGAATCCAGACAGGTCTTGCTGGGACAGGTGGTTTTTCTTCAGTGGCTGTAGGCTGTTGCTTTAATTTTATGTTGCTCAGGTTTCGTCTTGTTTCATTTAAGTCCTGTAAAACAGCCAAACGGTCTTTGATATCAAAGCATTTTTCTTTTACCACTGAAGTGTGACTATCAAGGTCCTGAATATGCATTCTAGTACCGAACAATAGGACTGAGACCTTTTAGAGAATTTCTTGGCAGATTATTAAGACTACGTTGGACACTTGTTAAATGTTGGACCCACCCATCACCCGAACCTAATACCCTCGCCGTTATAGATTGCTTTATGAACCGTTTTTTTCTTTCCACTACCGCATTTCCCTCAGGATGGAAGGGACAAGAGTACCGCAATGCAATGCCCATGCTGGTCATGGCCTCCTTGTAAGCCCTAGAGCTAAACGCAGGACCCTGGTCAGAATGTAGCATGCCAATTGCGTATGTGCCGATAAGGACCCGCAAATCAGTTCTGGCGTCAGCCGAGTGCTGGTGTCTGCATTTTAAGTGAATCTAGTCTGAAACATTAATGGGACGCATTTTTCCTGCTGGATTTTGCGTATAGATAGCCTTATGCTATCTAAAAGAAGGGTCCTGGCAATACTCCGGTCGGTTCACGACTGCGATCTCTGTTGCAGTTTGGACAGCCCATTGCAAATCTGTAATGCTGCAGGCTCATCCCCGGCCACAAGTATTCTGATAGTAATTCTTTCAGAGATTCCTTGATCTCTTGGTGCCTTAGACCTTCACCCATGTGTGTGTCTTCAATCAAGAAGACTCTCCTGTACGTGTTTGGAATTACTCTGTCCCCCACTCCAGGGATTTGAGCAAAAGGAACGGAGTTTGCATCAATTATGTATGTATTATTGAGTGGATAGTTTACAGGTAATGCTGCATAGTCGCCTTTTGAAGACGCTTTTACCGCCAGCATGGTTTCCCCGTCTATGTATTTTTCTGAACGCTTTTTTGAGGCTATGGCAGCCGCTTGAGCTGCTTCCGCAGTGGCTGTGTCAGCCAATGAATTCCCTGCAACGTGAACGCCATCACGTTGATGACTCAGTGTATGTATCACGTGAGTCTTTTGTAGTTCTTTCTGCAAAAGAACTACCTGTTCCCAAAGCCTCTTATGCTTTATTGTGGCACCTGTGTCATCTTTGTAATCGTTTTGAACCCAGTTCTGCAAGTCATTATTGTAAGATTTGACGCAGTAATGCGAATCGCACACGATTAGTGTCGGGAATTCATGATCGGCATTTTTTAGCGCCATCTTTAAAGACCTGATTTCAGCTTGCTGAGCTGAACAGTTTCTGAGAGATTCAGTTTTGGTGACTATTGGTCTGAATTTACCAAAGCACCAGCGACCTTTAACAATCGAGCACGCTGCGTTGTAGGATTTTTTCTCTACATCGTAATGTTGTGCAAATCTGTCCATGTAGATTACACATGTGTACTGCTCGAGAGGTAGAATTTCGATTGGCAGAGGATATTCTTCCTCATATTCTAGATTTTCTAGTTTTTTTATTTTCGGGTCAAAATAGTACTTCACGTCTTCTGTAGCAAGAGAATTTTCCCATTGTATCCATTTTGGATCTAATGCTACAGCAGTCAAATTGCGTGGGCTTGTTAATGCCTCAAGGGCTGATTCCACTGTTAAAACAGTTATCCTTCTGCCTTGGGCTTGGGCTCTTTCTTTTGCTACAGCAGTTTGAACCGCTATGAGAATTTTTTCAGTAGAACTGAATTTCATTTCAGCTTGTGTGTACAAATGTGATTTGTAAGCTATTGGTACAGTTTCTCCCTCATTAGAGGTCAGGTACGTGAATCCGCATCTTCCTGGGATGACTCGGATTACAAGGTTGCGTATGTTCTCGCGAGTTTGTAATTTTGTTTTTGCTAACATGTCTGTTTGCAATGATCTCACAATTTCTGTGTGTTTCTGAGTCCAATTGATTGGTTTGAAATCAGGTTTTATTAATTCATAGAGAGGTTTAACCCTCTCCGCATAATTTAGAATGTATGTTCTTCCGAAATTCAGGAAACCTAGTATTGATTGTAAGTTCTCCAGTATTAGGGGTGTCTTTGATAGATTCACATGCCTGAATCATTCCCCGTCGTCGGAGTGGGAGTCCCACGGTACATAAAAAAGCAATAATATGCCATAAATATGTAGTAATACTAATAGAAAATGAACCAGGAAGTAAAGCAGCCAATGCTACAGTAGGCAAAAAACTTCCACATCTATGACTCTCCTAGTCATTATGTATAGTCCAAACTACAGCCAATCAGGCGCCAGCACCCACCAGAATGTTCTCCCCAGAGGCTCAGGTTCTCAGATTTTCTACCGCACGTCGTGTGAAAGGGAGTCTCCCTGAGCTCTGCTCAGTTTCTTACTCTAACTTCATTTGTTTCTACTTTTAAGGATGTCTTCTAAGAAATCTCTCTTTAGAGCCTGTGATTGCTGTGGTAAGCTTCGGCTTTTTGAAAAAGATCCACATAAAAGGTGTATCTATTGTCTCTACCCAGATCACCAGGCCTCTGACTGTAAGATCTGCAGAACCATGCCTCAAAAGACTCTCAGGGATAGAGAGGGTCGTTTACTTCTGTGGTTGAAAAGGCTAAAGGATTCTTCTAATCCTGTTTCTGAGGTAGGAAGCGCTACCTCTGGTTCTACTTCAGCCTTCAGGAAGAGGCCTGCGCCTGAAGGAATGTCATCTCCTAAGGCTAAGCTGACTAAAAAACAACCACCTGCTAAGGGACTGGATAAGCCTTCAACATCGAAGACTGTCCCCACTACCAAGGGCACGGAAAGCACTTCTGTTTCCAAAAAAGGGACAAACCTCAAGTTTTCCCAATCTTCTGAGAGGATTTTACCACAGACCTCAGCTCCACCTACTGCGATGTCCTCTTCAGCTTCCTCGTCGACGAGAACGACGACTCCAGTGACATCGATGGTAACATTTTCCTCTCCTAAACCTGGTATGGTTATGTCGTCGTCGACGGCGTCTCCAACTATGGTATTTGTTTCTGTGAGGCCGGTATCGTCGACGTCCATCGCCGACGCCTCGTCATCGACACCTCTAAAGGCTTTACCGCCGACAAAAAGGACTCCGTCGACGAGCTCGTCGTCGGGCTCCACGCCGTCGGCGAAAATAACACCGTCGACGAAGAGTGACTCGTCGACGAAGACTGTCCGTCGACGAAGAGTGTCCCGTCGATGAAGAGTGTCCCGTCGACGAAGAGTGTCCCGTCGACGACGAGTGTTCCGTTGACGAAAGGTGTCCCGTCGACGAGAGGTGTTCCGTCGACAACAAAACCATCGGAAGGGAATCCCCCGACGACGCCGCAGTTGTCATCATGCACGGCACTACAAGTGTGGTCTCCATCGACGGTGTTTTTAACACCACGACAAGCATCGGGGCAAATGCGCGAAACAGCAATGCAGCTTTCACCCCTTTGTATTTCACCTCAAAAGGTGTCCTCTGAAGTGCCAGACCAACTTTTGGACTCTGAAAGTGAGGATGAGATGGTCCAGAATACTTTTGGACAAGCTACTAGTCCATCGGAGTTGCATATTAAACTTCAAGAGGAGGAATGTGATGATTCTCAATCTCCTGTTAATGTATCGATCCCAGTGAGTAACCCTGTTGCTCAAGTGCCTTTGGCTTTAATATCCAACTTACAATTTATGCTGGACGATTACTATCGGAGGTTCCCACCATCAGAATCAGCAGGTTCTGGACCGGCAACTCCAACTTCGGAAACGCCTCCAACCGTGCTCCCACCGGTGTGTCCGCCTTCACACCCACAACCTACTCACGAAGGAGATCCGCAATCTTCGGAAGATGAAGACCAACGGGAAGAGGGAGAAGTGGATGATTTATCGGAGTGGGATCACTATCAGGTACAATCTCCTTCAACATCTCCTCAGACTGCGTCGGCCTCCCCTCCGGTGGATGTAGCGAATTTTCACTTATTAATGGAGCGTGCAACCGAACGCTTTCATATAAAGATGGAACATACGCAACAAGAATGTTTCTTATACGATTTCAAGGATCAGCCCAGACGACAAATAAGAACAATACCCATCGTGGATTTCATCTGGAAGGAAGGTGTTAAGGTGATGTCAACGCCGGCTTCCATTCCTCCGGTCTTGCCACGAATTGATAAAAAATATAAAGCTCCCGAAAAGACGCCTGCATGTCTAATTGGACAGGCAAAACTTGACTCAGTAATTGTCCAGGCTGCTCAGAAGTGAGCCAGAAATCCGTCCTCTGCAGTTACGGCGCCGCCGGATAGGGATGGCAGACGCCTAGACTCAATTGGAAAACGCGTTTCCACCATGGCTGCAACAACTGTTCGTGCTGCCAATGCATTGGCCATCTTAGGTCGGTACGACCGCCAAATGTGGTCTGACATTGCACCATTTATCGATCTCCTCCCTGAGCAATCCAAGGCTGAAGCACTCCAAATTCTTCAAGAAGGTCAAAGGATCTCCAAAGAGATTATCGATTCAGCTGTTGATGTCGCATCTACGGGATTTCGTCAATTAGCAGGAGCTGCTGTTCTGCGTAGACAGGGATGGTTACGTTCCACTGCTTTCAGGCAAGAGGTTCAAAACAGAGTTTTAGACATGCCATTTGATGGCGAATATTTATTCGGCCCCAGGGTGGAGGAAGCTTTACAAACGATTAAAAGGGATACTGAAACAGACAGATCCTTGGGCACTCTACAATTCCACAAGCCGCCCTTTCGAGGAGCGAGAGGACGAGGAACGTCCTTCAATAGAGGTGGATACCAACAACAATCCACATACCGACAAGGTAATCAGCGCTATCAGACACAGCGCTACCAGTCTTATGGGCAGAAAAGATCTCAATACACCCCAAACAGGGGTAAGACTAATTACCGCGGCAAAGACAAGTGACAATGAAACTTTTCACCTGCCACCACCATCTTTCCACCCTCACAAAAGACTTGGCGGAAGAATATCGAAATTTTACTCCAACTGGCAGTCTATAACAACAGACAAATGGGTCCTGGATATTGTGGCCAGGGGCCATGCCCTAGAATTCGAAAAATTCCCTCCAAATGTACCGCCAAAAGGACCGCCTCCAGCTCACCTGAAGAAGCTGCTTACCCAAATCAAAATGATGATACAAAAAGGAGCGATCGAGAGCGTTCCTCAGAGGATGAGAGGATTAGGATTTTACTCCAGGTTCTTCCTGATAAAGAAGAAGAACGGGGAGTGGCGCCCAATACTCGATCTTCGCGCTTTAAACAAATATTTAAGGAAATTGACATTCCGGATGCTATCTCTTCAGAAAATATTGCATCTTCTAGCAGCAGGAGATTGCATCGTCACTTTAGATCTCCAGGATGCATATTTCCACATCCCCATCCTACCTCGCCACAGGAAATTCCTTCGCTTCAGGGTGGCTGGCAGGGACTACCAGTTCAAGGTCCTTCCTTTTGGACTGCGGTCAGCTCCAAGAGTATTTACAAAAGTGTTAGCTCCAGTGGCTGCGCACCTCCGGCTGGAGGGAATACAAATTTTCCCATATCTGGACGACTGCCTTATAAAGGCCAGTTCTCAGGAAACCGTTCAACGTCACCTTCAACAGTGTCTGCACTTGTTTCAATCTCTAGGCCTGACAATCAATTTCAGCAAATCCCAAATGCAATCGTCTCAAAGAAGAGCATTCTTAGGAGCGATTTTGGACACTCAAAAACTCAGAGCTTTCGTCTCCAAGGAGAGACAAATGAAAATAAGTCGGCTAGCACAAGATCTCATGCAAAGAAAGTCAGTTTCAGTCCGACTATACAAATCTTTTCTAGGGATGGCATCGGCTTGTATTCCATTACTTCCAAATTGCCGACTTCGAATGAGGCCGCATCAGGAGGAACTAACCTTGCAGTGGCAGCAGGTTTTGGGCACTTTCGAGGACCTCATTCAAATCACACCACTCATGAAGAAGTCTCTTCTTTAGTGGACACAGAGGTGTCATCTGAGTCAGGGTTGTGCGTTCCTTCAAGAAGCACCAAGTCTGACCATCACTACAGATGCATCCCTCGAGGGCTGGGGGGCTCATCTGCAAGGCCTCACGATCAGCGGCAAATGGACTGCGCAACAGAAACTGTGGCACATCAACCGTTTGGAACTGAGAGCCATTTTTCTTGCACTCAAGGCGTTTTGTGCCATCATTCAGGACACCAATGTGTTGATACGAACAGACAACACAACAAGCATGCACTACGTCAACAAGCAGGGGGGAACTCGATGTCTTCTCCTGTCTCAAGAGGCGCAGGATTTATGGACATGGGCTCTTCACCACAATGTACATTTGCAAGCAGTGCATGTTCCAGGGACGGAAAACGTCCTAGCGGATGCACTCAGCAGGACAACGATCACCACCCACGAATGGGAGCTTCACCAGGAGACAGTGGAACACATATTTCATCAGTGGGGTTGGCCAGACCTAGATCTATTTGCGACAAATACCAACAGCAAATGCCAGAGCTTCGCAAGCTGGCACCCCCACAAGAATTCTCTGGGGAATGCGTTCTCCATCAATTGGTCTCTGACGTTTGCGTACGCTTTCCCACCGATTCCACTAGTCCCCAAGGTTCTGCGGAAGATGAAGAAGGAACCTTGCCGACTCATCCTGATTGCGCCCAGATGGCCGCGCCAGTATTGGTTTACAGAGCTCCTCCTACTGTCAGAGAGCAAGCCAATTCAGTTACATCCAATCCCGAACTTGCTCAGTATTCAGGAAGGTCAAGTCTTCCATCCGGACCCAGCATCGCTGAGATTAGAGGCCTGGCTCCTGAACACCGTGAGTTCGCACACCTGAACATCCCGGAAGACTGTAAAGAGGTGTTGGCCAAGGCTAGAGCGCCCGCTACCATCAAGACATACAGTCTGAAATGGAAACGCTTCTGTATCTGGTGCCGTTCAGCAGGGGTTCACCCTTTTTTGGCAAAACCCGAGGAAATTCTTCCTTTTTTCTTGCAGTTAGCACGAACAGGTCTGTCTCATGCTACCTTAAAGGTGTTTCTGGCTGCAATATCCAGATATCGACAGGAGGGGTCCAATTCTCTGTACTCAGCAAGAATTATCCAACAGTTCTTTAAAGGCCTCTTTAGAATGTTGCCTCCTATACGCCGTCCGCCTCCTTCGTGGCATCTGAATGTGGTCCTAGGTCAACTCATGCGTCACCCATTCGAGCCCATCCATAAAGCCGACTTGAAGTATCTTTTGTGGAAAGTATCACTGCTCTTAGCCTTAACATCCGCCAGGAGGGTTAGTGATATCCAAGCTTTCACTGTGCATCATCCTTTCCTGCAATTCACAAGCGATTCTGTGATACTTCGCACAAATCCTAAATACATTCCGAAAGTACCTTCGGATTTCCATCTGAACGAACCTGTTGTTCTTAAGTCGTTCTTTCCAGACCCGCAAACACCTGCGGAAAGAGCTTTACACTCGCTTGACATTAAAAGATGTCTTAAATTCTATCTACAAAGAACGTCTGCTGTACGCACTTCTGACCAGTTGTTCGTTACCTACGGTGCGATTCGTAAGGGGCAGGCAGTTTCAAAACAGACTATTGCAAGATGGATATCTGCTGCCATTGCCTTTTGCCATGCACAGGCTGGGAGACCTTTACCATCGGCGCCCCGAGCGCACTCTACAAGAGCGGTCTCCTCATCTACGGCCTTATTTGCTGGAGTCCCTCTTCAGCAGATCTGCAAAGCGGCTACTTGGGCGAGTCGCCATACCTTTACCAGACATTACTGTCTAGAGTCAATCAGCGAGGCTGATACTTCTGTGGGTCGAGCTGTTCTACGGAATCTGTTTCATTAAGGTGAGCCTCTGTTTCCCACCTCCTTGTTTTCTGCTGTCAGACGCTTCTTATGTTATGTTTTCACATGATTGCATTATGTTATGCTTTATACGATATATGTATTTTCACTTTGCATTGTTATTTGCATTACTAACTGACAAGCTTGGCGTTATGGGCGTCTATTCAGCAAAGATATGTACTGCTAGCTACTCTGATTCAGGCATGTGAATCTATGAAAGACACCCCTAATACTGGAGAAGAACAATAGTTACTTACCTGTAATCTGTGGTTCTCCAGTATTGGTGTCTTTCATAGATTCACATGCAACCCGCCCACCTCCCCTCAGAGGCTTTTTAGGCTATTATGGGGTTTAACTCCTGTGCGAGAAAATCTGAGAACCTGAGCCTCTGGGGAGAACATTCTGGTGGGTGCTGGCGCCTGATTGGCTGTAGTCTGGACTATACATAATGACTAGGAGAGTCATAGATGTGGAAGTTTTTTGCCTACTGTAGCATTGGCTGCTTTACTTCCTGGTTCATTTTCTATTAGTATTACTACATATTTATGGCATATTATTGCTTTTTTATGTACCGTGGGACTCCCACTCCGACGACGGGGAATGATTCAGGCATGTGAATCTATGAAAGACACCAATACTGGAGAACCACAGATTACAGGTAAGTAACTATTGTTCTTCTTCAGCGTTTTTGGTGCTTGGAGTACAGCGCACTTCTCTAAGAAGTTGTCTGCTAGGCTTTTGCCTTCACTTTATAATTCATATCCTAAAAATAGGACAGTTAGATGGGCAATTCGTGACTTTTTAAAGTTGGATTTGTAACCCTCAGCTGCAAACCCAAGTATTATGGTGTTCACTCTTTTCAAGTGTGTCTCCAGGTCATCATCTGTGAGATAGATGTCATCGACATAAGATAATGCCTCATCATCATATATTTGTAGTAACTCTGTTACTCTTGCTGAGAATAATCCTGGGCTATTCTTGAATCCCTATGGGAGTCGACATAAGTGTTTTTGCGACCCCATTATTGAGAACGCGGTCAAATACCTGCTCTCAGGTGCAATGTTTTGACAAAAGAATCCATTAGAGATGTCTAATGTCGTGTTGTATTTTTTGCGCACAATGTTATTCATTAGTGCTGCACTGTGTGAGTTTTGTACTGCAAAAGTTTTGCAACAGGAGTTTAAGTGTCTGTAGTCCAAAACTAGACGATATGAATCGTCTGGCTTGGAGACAGGAAACAAAGGATTGTTCATTTGTGAGGTGCATGTTTCAATCACCCCATGGTATTCAAGTTGATCTAAGATCTCCCTGACTTGCTTTTTAGCTTCTTGTTTAACTGGGTACTGCCTTTGTGCAGTGGGTTGACATTTTAACTGGATTTTGTGAGGAGGAGAGTCCTCATCCCATCCTACATGATTTTTATATAATGCAGGAGCTTGGGCCACTGCCCATTTTCTTGCATATATGGATTTTTTATGAATTGAAATATGATTTGAGAAGGCAGGCATAATCATTTCTTCGCCATGAGGGCACTCTCTGACAAACTCTGGTGGCCAGTCTTTCTCAGCTAAAAGGATGTCATAGCCTTTTGAGAGGTTATCCCAAAAGAGACCCCTTACTTTCCTAGTCTTATCTCCCTCTATATGTTATTTCGTATATTTTATGAGGTTTGCTAACTCTGGTATCTGCAGTTTCCACTTGAATGTATTCATTCGTGTCCACTGTCTCCAGAAGATTCATCAGGATCTTGCGAGCTATGGTCACTTCTGCTGCACTGTCTAGCATTGTCTGGGCCCACTCTCCGTTTTTCAGTTGTGTCCTCAGTATCCTCGGCATGTTTAATTATTTTAATACTGGCTATCTTCTTTCTTGGAAATTGTAATTTTTTACTTTGATGAGCAGGTTCCTTGTCTTTGGACTTGACGTGCTCTTCCCTGTGTTCTGACCGTCCTCTTCTTTCCGATTTCTGCGAGGAAGTCTGAAAAGATCGAGAGGGACGTGTATCAATATCTTGATATCTATCAGGTTTTTTCAAATTATCCCTATTTCTAAGGTTGTATCTTTTCTCAGAGGGCTCCCTCTGGGGAGACTTGTTTCCTCGGTCTGGAGATCTTTCTCTCCGTTGAGGAGACCTTCCTCTGGACTGGAATCGTTTTTCTCTGGGAGTGGATTGTTTATTTCCATCCCAACTCCTTTTTGGAGTATTTAGATTATTTTTAATAAATGTTTTTTCAGGATTTTCAGTTAGTTGGGGTTTTACTGTTTTCCCACCCAAACTATCTCTTCCTAGTTCTTCATAGGATTTTTCTATGATTCTGGCAAGTTCAAATGGTTGTTCTTCTATATCTGTTTCTTTCAATTTCTGGCGGATCGCCACAGATGCTGCTTCTCCTTTTATGTTGGCTAATAATATAGCCGAGACCTGCTTGAAGTCTTTTAGTAATTTCATACGCAGAGTTAAAGCAGGTTCTGGACCGTATTCATTTTGAATCTGTCTTAGTACATCTGGTATTACCGCCATGGACGGATTACCATGTGTTTTTGTGTAGATGGAAGCAAAGACTGTGCCCCAAGTGTCAGAGTCCTCCACATGTGGTGCGATCCCCATTGGAAGACAGATAGTCAGAATTCTGTGTTTCTCAGTAGGGGTAGTATCAGGAAACACTGCCTCTATTTGAGTGATTTTTTGTGCTAACCAGAATGGAATTTGTTCCCGTTTTGAGGGTACTTTACCAAGACATCATTGTATGTTCTGTGGTGTAATTTTGTTTGTGTTCCCCTGATGGGGGGTCAGCTGTGGAATGTTAATAGCTGGTTGGACTGTTGAAGTCCGCATTACATATGGGACTAATTGTCTATGTATTTTAATTAGTATTTTTAGCTGAGCTAAAAGTTCCCGGTCTGTCATTGTTTCAATGTCGGGGTGTGGTGCGTAGCTGGCTAGAACCGGCCACGTTGCTCCTGGTCTACCTAGTGGACCGAGCCTGGTGATGTGATTTTGATGTTTTAGGGCGCCTTTAAACCAGAGCAGGTGCTCTTGGTAATTTAATGGGATTTCAACATCCTCGAAAGGAGTGTATACATCCGGAGGTTCCTCTATTTTGTAATAGTGGAATTCGTGTGTTACAGCGTTTGCTGCTGGAAAGTTTATCCATGAATAGAATACCTCTGTCTGCCGATATTCATGGGCCTGTACCACGAATATGACTGTACCGCCTCGTGATGTCAGTCCATTTTCTATAAGTTTAAAAGTTATAGTTTTTCTTACATTTACCGGAATGATTATAGCATTCGGGTCATTTTCTTGGAGACTTGTGTCATCCGCTAGGAGTTGAGCTGCTATTCTAGCTGCCTCCCTTTCGTCGTCACTTTCCGTCATTTTTACTAACAGAAAGGCTTTTGTTGCAGATCAAGTTTCAAGGAAACAAAGATTAGGTGCACAATATTTTGGAACACTGTATCCTTAAACGTTGACTAAACCAAAAACTTTACATAGGAATCTCTTCCTACTAAGTTCCGGCGGATTTTAACCTTTTACCCACTCCAGACGTCTATTGGAGTTTTTACGGGAATGTGGAAAAGTAAATTTTGCCATGTTCTATGTCCCTACGTGTTCCCCATCTTATGTTATGTGTGCATGATTAATATGCATATGTATCCCCCATGTTTGATTAAAGACGCACTTACAGTTGTGTCCATCCCTAGTATGCCAGTTCCCAGTTCTCGTGAATACTACGAATATCAGGCCTATGTAAAGTTACGTTGCCACGTTTCTCAGTGTGCACGTTATTTCATTGTAAAGTCCCCGTTTCTAGGCCTCAAAAGGGCCCGGACACCAGAATCAGCTCCTGTCTCCTGAACCCTCGCTGAGGAGCGATACAGCCCCCACCTGTATCCTCGACCCTTCACTTACTTCCTGCCTCACAGTGCCCGGCTCGGCCTGGCTCTGCCTACGAGTCTGCCAAGAGTATGTTATGATTCTAGTTGTCAGTCCAGCCCTCCTTCTCTGCATTCCTAAGCTACTGAATCGCATCAATAGTTTCCGTCATTGTCTAGCCTTTACGTCTCCATGTAAGAGAAATACTGTATTCAATGGTCATTTAATATTCCTCAGCACGCACTACATGTAGAATAATGCATGCTCCAGTCTTAGAGTCTGTTAGCCTCTCCCCTCCTGACTCTTAGTTTATATCAACATGTCCTCTAAACATTAGATACTAGATAGGGTTTAGGTACATGTCGCCCTGACTCTCCAGACTTCAGTCTCTACTCCTAGCGCAGAGTTCATAGCCCCCAGCTTCTCCTAGTAACACGTCATTGTCAGTTTGCGCGCACCATTAGGTTAGAGGTCCCGGCTCCTTAGGTAGCCCCCTCCATGTTTCCGCCCCATTTATGACATATTCTGTTACGTTTACATCACATGTCCATGTATACGCCTCTTGTTACACCTACTTTCACCCTTATCTTTCGCGACTGCTATTGACCACACCCACTGCTCCGCCTATCGTATGTCTTGTAATGCAACTGTTTTAGTATATATGCTTGTGCATTGTTATTAAAAGTTATCCTTTTCCTTGATCCTGCCCCCGGCAGCTCTGCCATCCTATTCCTGTGCAGGTTGTCCTGTTCCTGTCCTTTTATGCTGTATTAAACCTGCAAACTCCTACTACCTCGAATCTTGACTCTTATTTATTGAGCTATCTGTTATTGCTATGTCCAGTCAAACCTAGATCCGGTATTATTTATTTATATACCACATAATGGCGCCCGAATAGGGACTTGCCCTTTCCCCACGCGCCGGTGAAGCCACGCCGGCCCCCTGACCCTCTGCAGCCGTGACGGAATCATACCGTGCACGTGCAGATATTTCTGCTTCAAGTATCCCTCAGGCCCACGGAGGAGACGGAGGTGGCGGTCCAGCATCCAGACGAGGCGGTGGAGGAACGCGGCGAGTCCCGACCAGAGCGCAAGCCGAGAGTCCAAGGTCCGAGGTATCCGGAGGCCCACCCGTAACTGAAGTCCGAAGTTCGTCCGTCCGGCGTCGAAGCAGTCCAGTCCAGTCCGAGGCCTTCCGTTCTTGCTGCCCGGTGAGTACCGTTGCTGGGGTAGTATCTAGACAGGGTCAATCTAATTGTCTCTGGTCCGTGGGTTTTGGTGGTACACAGACCCAAAACGAAGTGTCCACTGCGGTGGATGCGGGTCCTGACGTGTCTCTTTATGAGACCGGTAAGTTTCGTACTGTTTTAGCAGTGCATCTAGTTTCTGTTCTAGTCAGTTCTGTTCTCGAGGAAATTCATGTATTCTGTTTTCAGTATTCCAGGTGGTATTCTGTTCGAACTGTTATTTTAAATGTTCTTCATGTATTTTTAATGTCGTGGTACGAAAGTGGTGTAGTTATCGTGTTCATTGTGTATTGTATTGTGTCTAGATTACAGTTCAGTCATGCCGCTATTTTCCAAACTACGTCAGTTGAAAACTAGAAAAGGTCTGTTAGAAGCAGCAGTTCCTGTCCCGCCTAGGGACAGTCCAGGTCACTTTATGTATCAGAAGCATGGCATAAGTGCCATATTATATCTAGATTTATGGGTAGAGTACACCAAAGAGTTAGAAGAAAAGTATAGATGGCCCGTATCAGGCACATGGGATGCCGAGTGCATCATGCGAGTAGAAGAAGCATTATGGAAAAAGAAAGCCAGACAGTCACAGAAAGATGCCATCGAGTTATGGCGCAAAGAATCTCATAAAAGAACCGAAAAAGAAATCAGAAAGTCAGAACTAAGTAGAGAATCCTTAGAACGAGCCCAAGAAAGGGAACTAATCGAGATAGGTGAACGAGTTAAAACCGAACAGTCAGACAGACAGAGGCATGCCCTCATTAAGGGTATGTATCCTCTTCTTGCCGAGGGCTTGCCAAAAGCGACCCCGGGGGCATCCAGTAATTTTCCGCCACCATTAGTTCCGACCAAGCTACGTCACAAACCGACCGCAGCTGATATTTTTATTTCGTCCTATTTGGACGACACAGTCCCAGAATATACAAATCCTGTTCCGCCAGCTCCTGTAAATAATGTAAATCCTGCTCCTCCAGTCACCGGAGTACCTGTTACGGTACCCCCGGTCCAGCCCACATTATAATTTCCCGCCGCGCCAGCACGAAGAGTATCAGTCGACGATTCTAGTTTAGGGGCCGCAGGAGGAGGTCGTCCTGGTACCCCGCCACCACACCAACGAGTAACGTTAGTCGAGTTACATGAAAGTGCGTTACAGCGTACGCCCAAATATAAGTCCGTTGCAGATATCCGACGAGCTCTTACTGAATGCCGCTATGATCCAGTTGCAGGTGATGATAGCACAGTTATATATTCGATCCGTGTAAGACGGGTGACCGGGTATTTGGACACCCTACCGAATATGAAAGAAGATCTAGACAGAATATATCGTTTCATCCGTACAGGGGATGATCCAGAAAGTATTGGCGAAGCCATGTCTCAAAGGAAAGCTGAGATCCAGCTCATGTTATTAAAGTTTCTGATTAATTGTTTAATAAGGGAACAAGATTATCCGACCAAAGATCCGGCCGAAATGAGAATCCTGACAAGGTGGAGTGATAATATAGCCGAGGGTAAACACAGAACTATCAGTAGTATAGAGAGTATGTACAAGAGAATTCGTAAGGAAATAATAAAGTTACACGAACAACGTAAAGCAGCACAAGTAAGCGAGAAGGAGAATGACTCTTCTACAGAAGAGGTAGAGGACGAGAATCCCACTAGAATAGCGTACGTAGGTAGAACTAGACTTTCCGACCGACATTCACGTCTAGACTACAAGAAAACTGTCCCTCATCCAGCACCAGAACAAGGTTCTCTAGAACAAGTATTTCAAGCTACCGATCACATTCTGAAATCACGAATCGGTTACAGTGAATTAAGTACTATGCATGAACAAGAACTAGCCCGATCAGCAGTCCGATGGATTACTGATTCTACCACTTTTCCAGACGAAATAGTGGCACAAATGTTTCTGAAACTGCCCCCAGCCGAGCAACGACTGGTGGGTATGTATATGATCCAGCACCTCATTACTCTGTATGAGGGTCAACATTCTGATCCAGGTCCGTTACATGATGTCCTGAACGAGTTACTCCAGTATAGATGGAAACGTTTAGGTACCGATTTAATTAGTGTTATTCTAGAACAGCGCCACAAATATAGAACGTTCCTGAACCCGCATTTTGTTCATGTCTCACCTCCAGAAAGTAAACCGTTTTACATAGATAGACAGAATCCGTTACGAGAAGTACACCCAGTCAGGACAGCAGATGGTGAAATGCAAAGAGTATTTGTTTACACCCCGATTACAAAGATGGAACTCTTAGAGATGAAGAAATTAATTCCCTGTCATGACAAAGATCCAGCAGGGTTCCACCGAGAATTAAAAGACATGCTCCGTATGGGAGAATACACGTATCCAGATATAATTAAAATGTTAAAAGTCCTGTTGCCCGCAGGGGTATATGAAAAACTCAAGGAAAAAGAATGGGAGGTGGGAGAGAAAAAGATCGATTGGGCAGTTCTAGAAGCTGAAGATAAGATACGAGTACCAGGTACTGGTCTTGGAGAGAAATGTAAAGAATTACCAGAACTGCTAATACAAGTTTTGCCCAGATTATTAGCCACTAAAAAGGAAGACTGGGATGCAATCTCAGCCTGTAAACAGAAACAAGACGAAGATACTAGTGATTTTTATTCTAGATTTGAGAAATGCTTTATTATAAACAGTGGCCTCAAGACGAGTAGCGAGTCATACCCTCATCTCTTTGTTACTAAATTAGTCGAGAATTCAAGTCCACAAGTTAAGAATCGAGTTTTGAAAGTCGAAAGTACCTGGCAAGCTAATACCCCGTCCCAAATGTTACAGATGCTTCAGTATCACCAGAATAGAATCAGAGAAGAGCAAGATCATGAAAGAAAACGTATGAAAGACACGAAAATGAAAGTACTAGTTGCACAATCTGTTCCTCCAGACAGTCAGAAGAGGGGTACGAACCAAGCCAGTCATCCTGCAGCTCCCGTTAAAGGGACCTGCAATTATTGTAAACAGCCAGGTCATTTTATAAACGAGTGTGCAGTTCTGAAACACAACATAGCTACCGGTAAGACTAAAGAAAGACCACGTCCGCCTAGACAAGAACAAGTTTCACAGACTTCTCAGCCACAAAATGCACAACAGATAGTTCCAGCACCGCAGCCTATTGCTGCAACACAAAATGTTACACAGCAGATGTACCAGTATGCACAGTCCGAGTATCCAGAGTATCAGCCATATTCATGAAACAGCCTAGAGAGGGAGGTAGGCTTGCCTCTCATCGAGATTCCTGTAGATCAAGAAGGTCCCTATGTTCATAGTCAAGTATTAGGGAAAGACAGAAAGTTTCTGATTGATACAGGGGCAAGTAGGACCACCATTAGTCACGCCGAAGTTCCAGGGGCTCCGCTCTCAGGCTCTAGAAATGTTTCCCTTGGTTTTTCAGGAAAGCCTATTGTAAACGAGATATCTAAGCCAGTTACTCTAGAAGTAGGTCCATTGTCCCGCACTACTGATCTGTTACTTACGAAGTCATGTCCAGAAAATCTGTTAGGTATTAAAACACTGAAAGAATTAGGTGCAGTCATATGTTGTTCCCCAGAGGGAATACGCTTGTTCTTACGTGACTTCAAGGGTCACTATGTATTACGAGATTTTGATCCGAGATTGTCCAATGTTCCACAGCATTTATGGGCGCAAGGTCCAACTGATGTAGGTTATATGCAAATCACACCCCATCGTGTGACTCTCAAACCAGGTGTAGTGTTACCACGAATCAGACAGTACAGATTGCCACCTGAGGCTGTAGCAGCCTTATCCAAAATTATTGACGAGCTCATCACTCAAGGAGTAGTTGTAGAAACTGACTCCAATGTATGTAATTCTCCGATCATTCCAGTCATGAAACGTACTGATCCAAATGCACCCCCAGTATATCGATTAGTGATTGATCTTCGAGAACTTAATAAATGTATTATTCCCCAGTACCCAGTTGTCCCAGATATCTCTTCCCTATTGACAGCCATTGATTCCGAAGCCTCATTTTTTACAGTCATAGACCTCAAGAACGCGTTTTTCAGTGTCCCCATTCATCCAGACAGCCAGTTTCTTTTCGGATTTTGTTTAAATGGAAGGAGCTACCAATTTACACGAGCTCCTCAAGGTTTCACAGAAAGTCCTAGTATTTACAGTCAAGCACTTAAGAGACAACTAGACAACATTCACATGCCAACTGACACTGCCCTGCTCCAGTATGTCGATGATCTACTGATCACAGCCCGTTCTGAACGTGCTTGCGAGCGAGCATCACTTACAGTCTTGTATTTCCTTGCCGAGATGGGGCACAAGGTGTCCCCTTCGAAGCTTCAATTCTGTGTCCAGCAAGTGATCTATTTAGGCCACTTACTGTCCAAGTGGGGTAGGCAGTTGACACCTGACCGTATCCAGTTAATAGCGAGTCTTCCTCAGCCCAAGACCCAGAAGGAGGTACGTGCTTTTATCGGCCTTACTTCTTACTGCAGACAATGGATTCCTCAGTATGCATTCTTAGCCAAGCCACTGATACAGTTAACGACACAGGAGGCAGCCGTATCGACTGTCCTCCCTTGGACATCTGAACATACACTTAGTTTCAATGAGTTAAAGAAAGCTTTATGTCAAGCTCCTGTTCTAGCTACACCGAACTACAGTAAGCCTTTTACACTTTTCGTCACTGAACGGGAAGGTACAGCATTATCTGTTCTTACACAAGATCAAGCAGGACAATACAAGCCTTCTGCTTATTTTTCGAGCACACTAGATCCTGTAGCCCAGGCTCTGCCTGCGTGCCTCAAGTCAGTTGCAGCCACAGCACTAGCTATCAGACAAAGTGATTCCATAGTATTAGGACATTCCTTGACAGTACAAGTTCCACACTCCGTGGAAGTTCTTTTAAACCGTACACAGACTCAGCACTTGACAATTGCACGTTTAACAGGTTATGAATTGACACTGTTCCAGCCACACATAGAAATCAGACGCTGCAACGTTCTAAATCCTGCTACACTGTTACCGTCAGTTAATTCGAATCCTGCCACACACGACTGTGTGGAAGTAGTTAATATTATGACAAAGCCAAGACAAGATCTGACAGATATTCCATTACCAGATCCCGACCTGACACTTTATGTGGATGGTTCATGTATGAGAACAAGTACAGGAGAACTAGTAGCCGCGTATGCAGTGACTACTGACACTGAAGTTATAGAAACACACCGTATTGACACCCTGTCTGCTCAAGCAGCAGAGCTAGTTGCTCTGACACAAGCCTGCATACACGCCAAGAACCTGAAAGTCAATGTTTACACAGATTCACGTTACGCATTTGGAGTCGTACACGACTTTGGAGTGCTCTGGCAGGAGAGAGGTTTCATGACTTCTCATGGAACCAAGATTCAGCATGGTCTCCTTATTCAAGCTCTGTTAGATGCCATACACTTACCGACATCTATTGCTATCATGAAATGCAAAGCACATACGAAAGTTACTGACACTATTTCTCAAGGTAATGATCTAGCAGATCGCACAGCCAAGCTTACAGCACAGACTCCAGACATTCCAGTTAATCCGACACAGACACATACTCCAGATCCGACTGCCTGTGTGACAGTTAAGGACCCCACTCAAGATGTCATAGATATCCAGTTACATGCTACTCCCGATGAAATCAAGAAATGGTCCGAACAAGGAGGGGTCCAGACAGATCAAGGATGGGTAACGAAGGGAAAAGCCACATGGTTTCTCCCCGACTCTATGGTTCAAGTCATTATCAATACCGCACATAGTCCAGCACATTTAGGAGAAAAAGCTATGTTAGACAGTATCCAGAACATTTGGTTCAACAAGCATTTACGAGCTGCAGCCAAACAGAAAGTCCGTACTTGTATGATATGTTGCCAGTTTAATCCAGGTAAAAGTGTCCCGGTGGAACAAGGTGGATTCCAGCCCCCTGACCACCCTTTTGAAGTCCTCCAAATGGATTATATTCAGATGGAGCGATGTCGAGGTTTCAAGTATGTCCTTGTAGTTGTATGCGCTTTGTCCAGGTGGACAGAAGCATATCCAGTCCCAGATTACACAGCCGCGACCACTGCCAAGCAGTTGGTTCGTGAATTCTTCCCCCGTTACGGACTCCCTAGAGTCGTATATTCTGACAACGGCCAGCCATTCTCATCTGAGCTCATGAAACACGTTTCCCTTTTGTTAGGGTACCAGTGGAAGTTCCATTGTGTACGCCATCCTGAAGCAGCCGGTCTCGTAGAGAGACATAATCAGACCCTGAAAATCCGCATCGCCAAAATATGTAAAGAGAAAGGTGTGGACTGGCTAGTAGCTATGCCAGTCGCTTTGTTTTATATGCGTATGGTCGCACATTCCAGATCAGGTCTGTCCCCGTACGAGGTCGTATTCGGCCGCCCCCCTAATATGTGGGGTACACCTAGACCTCGAAGTATTACAGATGTTTCAAGTAATATGCTGACAGATTACCTAGCTTCCTTGATGTCTGCCCTACACTCTTGTCGTTCACAGGTTGCCGCCGCATTTCCAGACAATACCGAGGTGGCACCGCATGAAATCGTTCCCGGATGCATGGTTCTTGTCCGGAATTTTGATCGTTCAAGTCCGCTGGAGCCCCGCTGGAAGGAGCCCAAGCAAGTCCTCCTGGCCACCCGTACTGCCGTCAAGCTGGAAGGCAGGAAGGGCTGGGTCCACCTGTCTCATGTGAAAAGATTTTATGGACTAAAGACTGTCTCCAAGAACATTTCCGAGGATTTTAAGGATTGCCAAAGTACTATTCTCAAGGACTGTCCCGCAAAAGACAATGATACAGATCCCTCCCTGTTAGAGAAAACTCCGCAGCAGGAGTACAAGCTAAAATTAAGGTCTAGTAAAATAAGTCAGCCAGTTTGATTGTCTAAGTCCTCCCCTAGGTGAAACGGTTAGACCGGTTTCTGACATGTATAAAATAGACCCCCACAGAGAGAGAGTTAGTGAGAACTCTAAAAGTTGCACTATTATTTTATGTTTTCTGCTATATCTCAGCCTTATGATTACCTGCATAAGTTTTGCATTTTATTTGTGTTTTCCAGTTTCTCATGTAAATAAGTCTTCTAATGCTACAGTAGAGCACACGTTTAGTGATCTGCCTCCTCATGAACTATCTTATCGTCTTGCTATGCGTAATAATTCCTTTATCCGCATGTTACATTATTCACACCAGACCAGCAATGCCACTAATTGTTGGGTGTGTGGTCGACTCCCCCCTTTCCAGACACCGAAGGGAGTTCTGCCACTCTTTCCTTATCCATTTTCACATAATGGTTCGTGTGGAGCATGGTCCACGTTAACGTCATCCTCAACAGATATGTCTTTTCTTAACAGTACATGTTTTCCAGACAAGCAAGGTCTTCCCCACAGAACAGGGTTAGATCTAGAAAATGAAGTTTATAATTTGGGTAATTATTCTTCGAATTTTATGGTCCTGAATGTTCAGTCTGATACTACTCCAGACTTACCTGCTATGTCAGTATTACCAGTAAAAGGCGAATTATGTGTCCGAAATAATGGTTCCGTACATGTAGGCCATAGTGATTGTACTACTATTGTCAAGTATAGTGACAGTAGGAAATCTATTTTCGAAGCTTCACGTCATTCTTATTTTGTTTGTGGTCAGACCGCATATGTTCGTCTGCCCCTCGATTGGGAGGGAACCTGTTACATTGCCTTCCTACTGCCACCAGTTTTTCTAGCCCCACCTGACTATCATAGGAATTCCCACCTAGTACATACTAGACACAAGAGAGACCTCCCGATTGTCGATTATACTGAAACTGCTCTAGAACAATACATAGATATCAATAAAGGTGTCTTCCCCTATTTAGGTACTGTCGTGAATAGTAAGCTGATACGTAGATTAACGAGAACCCTCGAAGCAGTAGTGATTGAGACTACTTCTGCTCTAGGTAACTTAACCGAAGAGCAATCCTTTATGAGAATTGTCGTGCTCCAGAATCGTCTCGTCCTTGACGTCATACTGGCCGATAGGGGCGGGGCATGTAGAGTCATCGGATCTAGTTGCTGCATTTTCATTCCTAATAACGCGCCGTCTGTTTATTCAGCTATAACCAGACTTCATAAAATTGCCCATCTGTTACACCAGAATCCAGGCACCTGGACATGGTCCGGTTGGTTCTGGAATATAATTTCCGCCTGGGGATGGAAAGTATTGTCATTTCTGGGTATTGCAGTAGCGATCATATTCAGTTGCTGCCTCTGTTTACAATGTGGCCCTGCGATTTGTGGCATTTGTGCTACCTCTTGTATTCCTAGTCCCAAGTCCCGTTCTAAATCCGGTTCCAAGACAATTCGAGACGAGCAAATGATACTGTATGAAATGATAGATGGTATCATGAATATTGATGTTTCCTGATGGAAACGTAGTGACAAGGAGGGAATGTGGAAAAGTAAATTTTGCCATGTTCTATGTCCCTACGTGTTCCCCATCTTATGTTATGTGTGCATGATTAATATGCATATGTATCCCCCATGTTTGATTAAAGACGCACTTACAGTTGTGTCCATCCCTAGTATGCCAGTTCACAGTTCTCGTGAATACTACGAATATCAGGCCTATGTAAAGTTACGTTGCCACGTTTCTCAGTGTGCACGTTATTTCATTGTAAAGTCCCCGTTTCTAGGCCTCAAAAGGGCCCGGACACCAGATTCAGCTCCTGTCTCCTGAACCCTCGCTGAGGAGCGATACAGCCCCCACCTGTATCCTCGACCCTTCACTTACTTCCTGCCTCACAGTGCCCGGCTCGGCCTGGCTCTGCCTACGAGTCTGCCAAGAGTATGTTATGATTCTAGTTATCAGTCCAGCCCTCCTTCTCTGCATTCCTAAGCTACTGAATCGCATCAATAGTTTCCGTCATTGTCTAGCCTTTACGTCTCCATGTAAGAGAAATACTGTATTCAATGGTCATTTAATATTCCTCAGCACGCACTACATGTAGAATAATGCATGCTCCAGTCTTAGAGTCTGTTAGCCTCTCCCCTCCTGACTCTTAGTTTATATCAACATGTCCTCTAAACATTAGATACTAGATAGGGTTTAGGTACATGTCGCCCTGACTCTCCAGACTTCAGTCTCTACTCCTAGCGCAGAGTTCATAGCCCCCAGCTTCTCCTAGTAACACGTCATTGTCAGTTTGCGCGCACCATTAGGTTAGAGGTCCCGGCTCCTTAGGTAGCCCCCTCCATATTTCCGCCCCATTTATGACATATTCTGTTACGTTTACATCACATGTCCATGTATACGCCTCTTGTTACACCTACTTTCACCCTTATCTTTCGCGACTGCTATTGACCACACCCACTGCTCCGCCTATCTTATGTCTTGTAATGCAACTGTTTTAGTATATATGCTTGTGCATTGTTATTAAAAGTTATCCTTTTCCTTGATCCTGCCCCCGGCAGCTCTGCCATCCTATTCCTGTGCAGGTTGTCCTGTTCCTGTCCTTTTATGCTGTATTAAACCTGCAAACTCCTACTACCTCGAATCTTGACTCTTATTTATTGAGCTATCTGTTATTGCTATGTCCAGTCAAACCTAGATCCGGTATTATTTATTTATATACCACAGGAAAAGGGACTGTGTGAAAAAGCACGACTGAGTTACTCTAACGTCTTGCGTTAGATTTATCGCCTTACCAAACGTTGGGCACCATGTAGTGTAGTTCCTATATTCCCATTAGGCTCTGCGCATTGGAATAATATAAACAGCAGTTTAGACGTAGGACTGAGGTCATCTAGGTCTCTACTGACTATATTAGACTTAATTAGTTTTCCCAACTAGCTCAGAGGTCACTAGAAACTTTCTCGAATAAACAAGGAGGATTTTAACTTCCCTGGATAGACAAGAAGGGATTAGCTTCTGACAACCATAAAACATGACAACTTTGCTCCCTCAGAATAAGAGTGTATCTCTAGAGTCGTGTGAAAACAATAGACAGCTATTTCACTCAGTCAATTGTGCATACTTAGTTTCACCAGAGTGCAGAGAAATAGAGAGACGGGCGTTTTCAATAAAAGGTGTTATTTATTGAGCAGTCTTCTTTCTCATGCAAGAGAAATGAATTGCCACAATTGCAATACTTATAGTAAAGTAAAGTGCGTACAGTAAAAGGAGTATTATAAAATAATACTGTAAAAGCATTGATATGGTTTCTTAGCCATATGAAACTTTAAAATAGATAAAATATATACATACATAAATACATTGACTAACGTACTCAACTGGTGCCTCTAATTACGCCTACCCCTGTGTACCTGACCTAAGCCTAATACGTGGGAAGGAGTAAGTAAGTAGCAGTTTAAGTTAAGTTGGTTTTGCCAAGAATCTGAATCAAGAATTCTCTTTAAAGGTTTAGTCAGCTCCGTACCTGGGTAATAGAAAGCAGGAGGTCTGGTATCTCTCTCTCAGGACTCGATATCCCAGTAACCTGCAAGGGTATCTGGAAACACCAGAGCTGGGTTTCTCGGCAGGAGAAAAGACAGCGTCTCTCTCAGTGCGTCAAAGGGGAGGGGCGGCATCCATGGGCTCTCGCATCAGCTGGGCTCTCGGGCAAGTAGATAGCCTCTGTGCTCCAAACCACCGTGTGTTTGCTTAAGGCAACGTTGGTATATTTATACCTGAAAGGTGCCGGGTTTGACGTAAGGTTGGACATTAGACGGCAATAAAGATGTCACTAAGAACTGGCCATTCTTTCAGTGCTCGCAGGAGTTCTAGGACAAATCAAAACAGAAGCAATGGGGATTTCCCAGGTTGCTGGAGGTTTGCTTTGTTTAAAGAACGCGTTGTACTCTCTAGGAGTCTGGGGAAGTAGCCTTGCTTAATTTGGACTGCATGGGCTACGACTAAATATGGATATGATTCTTATGCCTTTATAAGGATATTATTTATTATAGTCATATAAGGGCATAAATTAGGAATATCAAATTAGGGTCCTAGATAGAAATACAACAACACCACATCCTGACATTGAAGAAATGTCAGGGGGAGAACAATTAGTTCAACTTAAACAACTAATAAAAATACATAGACAATTGGTTCAATATGTCATGCAGACTCTAACAGTCCAACCTCCTATAAGGATTCCACAACACACCCTAGGGGAACACAAATTAAATCACACCACAGACTATACAATCAGTCATTGGTAAACTACCCGCAAAACGGGAACAAATTCTATTCTGGATAGCTCAAAAAATTACTCAAATCAAGGCAGTATTTCCTGATACTACCCCTCGTGAGAAACACAGGATTCTAAAAATCTGTTTACCAATGGGGATCGCACCACACCTGGAGGACTGCGACACTTGGGAAACAGTCTTTGCTGCAATCTACACAAAAACACATGGTGTTCCGTCTATGGCAGTAATACCAGATGTCCTGAAACAAATTCAAAATTAATACGGGGCAGAGCCTGCTTTAAATCTGGGTCTGAAACTACGGAAAGATTTCAACAGGTCTTAGCTATAATATTAGCTAATATTAAAGGTGAGGCAGCATCTGTGGCGATGTGCCACAAATTTAGAGAATTTGATGTAACTGAGCAACCATATGAACCGGCGAGAATAATTGAAAAATCCTATGAAGAATTAGGTAGAGATAGTTTGGGTGGGAAACCAGTTAAGCCCCAACTAACTGAAAGTCCTGAAAAGGTATTTAAAATAGACCCCCACAGAGAGAGAGTTAGTGAGAACTCTAAAAGTTGCACTATTATTTTATGTTTTCTGCTATATCTCAGCCTTATGATTACCTGCATAAGTTATGCATTTTATTTGTGTTTTCCAGTTTCTCATGTAAATAAGTCTTCTAATGCTACAGTAGAGCACACGTTTAGTGATCTGCCTCCTCATGAACTATCTTATCGTCTTGCTATGCGTAATAATTCCTTTATCCGCATGTTACATTATTCACACCAGACCAGCAATGCCACTAATTGTTGGGTGTGTGGTCGACTCCCCCCTTTCCAGACACCGAAGGGAGTTCTGCCACTCTTTCCTTATCCATTTTCACATAATGGTTCGTGTGGAGCATGGTCCACGTTAACGTCATCCTCAACAGATATGTCTTTTCTTAACAGTACATGTTTTCCAGACAAGCAAGGTCTTCCCCACAGAACAGGGTTAGATCTAGAAAATGAAGTTTATAATTTGGGTAATTATTCTTCGAATTTTATGGTCCTGAATGTTCAGTCTGATACTACTCCAGACTTACCTGCTATGTCAGTATTACCAGTAAAAGGCGAATTATGTGTCCGAAATAATGGTTCCGTACATGTAGGCCATAGTGATTGTACTACTATTGTCAAGTATAGTGACAGTAGGAAATCTATTTTCGAAGCTTCACGTCATTCTTATTTTGTTTGTGGTCAGACCGCATATGTTCGTCTGCCCCTCGATTGGGAGGGAACCTGTTACATTGCCTTCCTACTGCCACCAGTTTTTCTAGCCCCACCTGACTATCATAGGAATTCCCACCTAGTACATACTAGACACAAGAGAGACCTCCCGATTGTCGATTATACTGAAACTGCTCTAGAACAATACATAGATATCAATAAAGGTGTCTTCCCCTATTTAGGTACTGTCGTGAATAGTAAGCTGATACGTAGATTAACGAGAACCCTCGAAGCAGTAGTGATTGAGACTACTTCTGCTCTAGGTAACTTAACCGAAGAGCAATCCTTTATGAGAATTGTCGTGCTCCAGAATCGTCTCGTCCTTGACGTCATACTGGCCGATAGGGGCGGGGCATGTAGAGTCATCGGATCTAGTTGCTGCATTTTCATTCCTAATAACGCGCCGTCTGTTTATTCAGCTATAACCAGACTTCATAAAATTGCCCATCTGTTACACCAGAATCCAGGCACCTGGACATGGTCCGGTTGGTTCTGGAATATAATTTCCGCCTGGGGATGGAAAGTATTGTCATTTCTGGGTATTGCAGTAGCGATCATATTCAGTTGCTGCCTCTGTTTACAATGTGGCCCTGCGATTTGTGGCATTTGTGCTACCTCTTGTATTCCTAGTCCCAAGTCCCGTTCTAAATCCGGTTCCAAGACAATTCGAGACGAGCAAATGATACTGTATGAAATGATAGATGGTATCATGAATATTGATGTTTCCTGATGGAAACGTAGTGACAAGGAGGGAATGTGGAAAAGTAAATTTTGCCATGTTCTATGTCCCTACGTGTTCCCCATCTTATGTTATGTGTGCATGATTAATATGCATATGTATCCCCCATGTTTGATTAAAGACGCACTTACAGTTGTGTCCATCCCTAGTATGCCAGTTCACAGTTCTCGTGAATACTACGAATATCAGGCCTATGTAAAGTTACGTTGCCACGTTTCTCAGTGTGCACGTTATTTCATTGTAAAGTCCCCGTTTCTAGGCCTCAAAAGGGCCCGGACACCAGATTCAGCTCCTGTCTCCTGAACCCTCGCTGAGGAGCGATACAGCCCCCACCTGTATCCTCGACCCTTCACTTACTTCCTGCCTCACAGTGCCCGGCTCGGCCTGGCTCTGCCTACGAGTCTGCCAAGAGTATGTTATGATTCTAGTTATCAGTCCAGCCCTCCTTCTCTGCATTCCTAAGCTACTGAATCGCATCAATAGTTTCCGTCATTGTCTAGCCTTTACGTCTCCATGTAAGAGAAATACTGTATTCAATGGTCATTTAATATTCCTCAGCACGCACTACATGTAGAATAATGCATGCTCCAGTCTTAGAGTCTGTTAGCCTCTCCCCTCCTGACTCTTAGTTTATATCAACATGTCCTCTAAACATTAGATACTAGATAGGGTTTAGGTACATGTCGCCCTGACTCTCCAGACTTCAGTCTCTACTCCTAGCGCAGAGTTCATAGCCCCCAGCTTCTCCTAGTAACACGTCATTGTCAGTTTGCGCGCACCATTAGGTTAGAGGTCCCGGCTCCTTAGGTAGCCCCCTCCATGTTTCCGCCCCATTTATGACATATTCTGTTACGTTTACATCACATGTCCATGTATACGCCTCTTGTTACACCTACTTTCACCCTTATCTTTCGCGACTGCTATTGACCACACCCACTGCTCCGCCTATCTTATGTCTTGTAATGCAACTGTTTTAGTATATATGCTTGTGCATTGTTATTAAAAGTTATCCTTTTCCTTGATCCTGCCCCCGGCAGCTCTGCCATCCTATTCCTGTGCAGGTTGTCCTGTTCCTGTCCTTTTATGCTGTATTAAACCTGCAAACTCCTACTACCTCGAATCTTGACTCTTATTTATTGAGCTATCTGTTATTGCTATGTCCAGTCAAACCTAGATCCGGTATTATTTATTTATATACCACAGGAAAAGGGACTGTGTGAAAAAGCACGACTGAGTTACTCTAACGTCTTGCGTTAGATTTATCGCCTTACCAAACGTTGGGCACCATGTAGTGTAGTTCCTATATTCCCATTAGGCTCTGCGCATTGGAATAATATAAACAGCAGTTTAGACGTAGGACTGAGGTCATCTAGGTCTCTACTGACTATATTAGACTTAATTAGTTTTCCCAACTAGCTCAGAGGTCACTAGAAACTTTCTCGAATAAACAAGGAGGATTTTAACTTCCCTGGATAGACAAGAAGGGATTAGCTTCTGACAACCATAAAACATGACAACTTTGCTCCCTCAGAATAAGAGTGTATCTCTAGAGTCGTGTGAAAACAATAGACAGCTATTTCACTCAGTCAATTGTGCATACTTAGTTTCACCAGAGTGCAGAGAAATAGAGAGACGGGCGTTTTCAATAAAAGGTGTTATTTATTGAGCAGTCTTCTTTCTCATGCAAGAGAAATGAATTGCCACAATTGCAATACTTATAGTAAAGTAAAGTGCGTACAGTAAAAGGAGTATTATAAAATAATACTGTAAAAGCATTGATATGGTTTCTTAGCCATATGAAACTTTAAAATAGATAAAATATATACATACATAAATACATTGACTAACGTACTCAACTGGTGCCTCTAATTACGCCTACCCCTGTGTACCTGACCTAAGCCTAATACGTGGGAAGGAGTAAGTAAGTAGCAGTTTAAGTTAAGTTGGTTTTGCCAAGAATCTGAATCAAGAATTCTCTTTAAAGGTTTAGTCAGCTCCGTACCTGGGTAATAGAAAGCAGGAGGTCTGGTATCTCTCTCTCAGGACTCGATATCCCAGTAACCTGCAAGGGTATCTGGAAACACCAGAGCTGGGTTTCTCGGCAGGAGAAAAGACAGCGTCTCTCTCAGTGCGTCAAAGGGGAGGGGCGGCATCCATGGGCTCTCGCATCAGCTGGGCTCTCGGGCAAGTAGATAGCCGCTGTGCTCCAAACCACCGTGTGTTTGCTTAAGGCAACGTTGGTATATTTATACCTGAAAGGTGCCGGGTTTGACGTAAGGTTGGACATTAGACGGCAATAAAGATGTCACTAAGAACTGGCCATTCTTTCAGTGCTCGCAGGAGTTCTAGGACAAATCAAAACAGAAGCAATGGGGATTTCCCAGGTTGCTGGAGGTTTGCTTTGTTTAAAGAACGCGTTGTACTCTCTAGGAGTCTGGGGAAGTAGCCTTGCTTAATTTGGACTGCATGGGCTACGACTAAATATGGATATGATTCTTATGCCTTTATAAGGATATTATTTATTATAGCCATATAAGGGCATAAATTAGGAATATCAAATTAGGGTCCTAGATAGAAATACAACAACACCACATCCTGACATTGAAGAAATGTCAGGGGGAGAACTATTAGTTCAACTTAAACAACTAATAAAAATACATAGACAATTGGTTCAATATGTCATGCAGACTCTAACAGTCCAACCTCCTATAAGGATTCCACAACACACCCTAGGGGAACACAAATTAAATCACACCACAGACTATACAATCAGTCATTGGTAAACTACCCGCAAAACGGGAACAAATTCTATTCTGGATAGCTCAAAAAATTACTCAAATCAAGGCAGTATTTCCTGATACTACCCCTCGTGAGAAACACAGGATTCTAAAAATCTGTTTACCAATGGGGATCGCACCACACCTGGAGGACTGCGACACTTGGGAAACAGTCTTTGCTGCAATCTACACAAAAACACATGGTGTTCCGTCTATGGCAGTAATACCAGATGTCCTGAAACAAATTCAAAATTAATACGGGGCAGAGCCTGCTTTAAATCTGGGTCTGAAACTACGGAAAGATTTCAACAGGTCTTAGCTATAATATTAGCTAATATTAAAGGTGAGGCAGCATCTGTGGCGATGTGCCACAAATTTAGAGAATTTGATGTAACTGAGCAACCATATGAACCGGCGAGAATAATTGAAAAATCCTATGAAGAATTAGGTAGAGATAGTTTGGGTGGGAAACCAGTTAAGCCCCAACTAACTGAAAGTCCTGAAAAGGTATTTATTAAAAATACTCTCACTGTTCCTAAAAAGAAGTGGGAGAACACTAAAGAAACTTCTAAAGATAAGCGTCCCCAATCGCGAGGTAGGTCTCCTCAAAAGGAGCCCTCTGAAAAGAGGTATAACTTCAGGAACAGGGATAATTTGAGAAAACCTGATAAATATCAAGATACTGATACACGTTCCTCTCGTACCTTTCAGACTTCCTCACAGAAATCGGAAAGAAGAGGACGGTGAGAACACAAGGAAGAACGCGTGAAGTCCAAAGATGATCAACATGTTCCAAAAAATAAGAAAACCCAATTCACCAAAAAGAAGGTAGCAGGTCTAAAAATCAGACATGCAGAGGATCTTGAGGACACACCTCAAGAACGGGTAGTGGGCCCAGACAATACTGGACAGCGCAGCAGAAGTAACCATAGCTCGCAGGATCTTGAAGGATTATCTGGAGACAGTGGACTTGAATGAGTACATCCAAGTTTAAACTGCCGATACCAGGGTTAGTGTACCCAATAAGTTATATGAAGTAACACTCCGGATGGAGGGAATATAACAAAAATAAGAGCTCTCTTTTGGGAGATGCTCTCTAATGGTTATGACATTCTTCTAGCTGAAAAAGACTGGTCACCAAAATTTGTCAGGGAGTGCTCACATGGCAAAGACATCATTATGTCAGCCTTCTCCAATCACATTCCAATTCATTTAAAATACACCTATGCCAGAAAATGGGCTGTAGCCCAGGCTCCAGCATTATACAAAAATCATGTAGGATGGGATGAGGATTCCCCTCACCATAAAAACTAAATAAAAACTCAACCAGCTGCACAAAGGCAGTACCCAGTTAAGCTAGAAGCTAAAGAAACTAGTCAGGGAGATATTAGATCAACTTGAATACCAAGGGGTGATTGAAACATGCACCTCGTCAATGAACAATCCTTTGTTTCCTGTCTCCAAACCAGACAATACATATCGTCTAGTTTTGGATTACAGACATTTAAACTCTTGTTGCAAAACCTTTGCAGTACAAAATGCACATAGTGCAGCACTAATGAATAACATTGCGCGTAAAAAATATAAAACCACATTATATATTTCTAACGGTTTCTTCTGTCAAACATTGCACCTGAAAGCAGGTACTTGACCGCTTTCTCAATTATGGGGACACAGAGTCACTTCATTTGTCTCCCCCAGGGATTCAAGAATAGTCCAGGGTTATTTTCAGCTAGAGTAATAGAGTTACTACAAACGTATGATGATGAGGCATTATCTTATGTCGATGACATCTATCTAACAGATGATGACTTGGACAGCACTTGAACAGAGTGAATACCATTATACTTGGATTCTCCTCTGAAGGGTATAAATTCAATTTTAAAAAATCAAGAATTGCCCACCTCAACGCCCTCTTTCTAGGATATGAGTTATCAAGTGAAGGCAAAAGCCTAGCAGGCAACTTTTTAGAAAAGTGTGCACTGCTCCAACCTCCAAAAACGCTGAAAAACTTACAGTCAATTCCAGGTTTCCTAAATTTCGGAAGAACATATATTCTAAATTACGCAGAAAGGGTTAAACCTCTCGAATTAATAAAACCTAATTTCAAAACAGCTAATTGGACTCAAAAACACACAGAAATTTAGCGTTCAGTGCAAACAGATACGTACGTACGCAAACTTGTAATCCGAATCATCCCAGGAAGATGCGGATTCACGTACTTGATTCACGTACTTGACCTTTAATGAAAGTGAAAAGGTATCAATAGCTTATAAATCACACTTGTACACACTAGCTGAAATGAAATTCACTTCACAGAAAAACTTCTGACGGCAGTTCAAACTGCGGTAGCAAAAGAGAGAGTCCTCGCACAGGGAAAACGCATTATGGTTGTTACTCCTGTACCTGCCTTAGAGGCAGTGACAAAACCAAGCATTCCGAAGGCAAAGGCTTTACATCCGAGATGGATACAATGGGTTAATTCTCCTGCTGCAACTGACGTTTTTGACCCCTATTTGAAAACACAAGAATTTCCACAATACGAACAAGAATGCCCTCTGCCAACTGAGATTCTGCCTCTTGAACAATATGAATGTATAATATACACAGATTGATCAGCACAGTCTCCAATTGGGAGTAAACAAGCTTATAGTGCTGCGTGTACGATCGTTATAGGTCGCTGGCGCTATTGTAAATTCCGACCTCTGGTCACCAAAATGCACTCTCTCGGAAATTGTACAGCTCAGCGAGCTGAACTACAAGCATTCAAGATGGCGCTTGAAAATACCGATCACGAATTCCCCACACTCATAGTGTGCGATTCGTATTACTGCTTTTAATCTTACAATGAATACTTGCAGAACTGGATTCAAAATTATTTCAAAGATGCAAAAGGTGCACAATAAAGCATAAGTTGCTTTGGGAACAAGTAGTTCAATTACAGAAAGAACTACAAAAGACTCACGTGATCCATACACTGAGTCATCAACGTGATGGCATTCACGTTTCAGGGAATTCATTGGCTGATGAAGCCGCGAAGGCAGCTGTGCAAACGGCTTCCGTATCTGCAATCACTCGCTCAAAAACAAAAATAGACAGTGAAATAATGCAAGCTGTCACTGCTTCCAGCAAAAACAGCGGTAAAACATTACCAAAAGCTTTCCACTCCAATACTCGTATATAACTGATGCGAATAATTTTCCGCTTGCTCTAATCCCTGGAGTGGGAGATAGAGTAATTCCAAACATGGAACATAGATTAGGACTAATTTTAGCAGCACATGAAGGGCTTGCCTCTGCACATGCAGGTGTTTCCACCACAGTGTCATTATTAAAACAAAGATACTGGTGGCCCCGCATGAGGAAACAGACCAGAAACTAGGTTTTGGAATGTGAAATCTGCCAAAAGATGAAAGTCTCTACAATGAAATGCCGGGCGCAGACGCTCCTGTTAATTTCAGATAAACCATTAGCATGTGTTTACCTGGACCATTGCGGTCCCTTACAGAGGGATGGTAACTACAAATATATCATGGTCGTAGTGGATTTTTCCTCAGGATTCATTTGGATGTGGCCTCAGCGCTAGGCTGACGCCCAAACTGTTATAAAAGATTTGCGAGTCTTTATCGGCACATATGCAGTCGGCACGCTACATTCTAACCAGGGTCCTGTGTTTAGCTCAAAAGCTTACAAGGAGGCCATGACCAATCTGGGCGTTGCATTGCGGTATTCTAGTCCATTCCACCCTGAGGGAAATTCTGTAGTGGAGAGAAAAAAACTGGACATAAAGCAATCTATAACAGTTAGGGTATTAGGCTCAGGTGACGGGTGGGTCAAACATCTAATAAGTGTCCAACGTAGTCTAAACAATCTGCAAAGAAGTTCTGTGGTCGGAATCACTCCACATGAAATCCGTTTTGGTACTAGAATGATTGTCCAGGCCCTTGATCGTCACACTTCAGTGGTAGAACAAAGACTTTTTGATATCAAAGACGGTTTGGCTGTTTTGCAGGTTAAATGAAACAAGGAGAAGTCAAAGCAACACATTGCAGAAGCCAATGCCCACTGAAGGGGAACCACCTGCCCCAGCAAGGCCTGCCTGGATTATAAAGATTGGGGATCTAGTCAGAGAAAAGATCGCGGATAAGAAGGAATTTGGGTCTTCTTACAGACAACCAGTACAGGTGCTAGCAATCCACAGATCAAGAACAGTGTTACTGCCGCCCCTTGCTGGAAGAAAGGAGAACAGGTTCGTATCTATCGACCTGGTAAAACCACATCATGTGGCTAATCATAAGTAGTAGGCCAAGTGGACTCCAAAGATGTAGCAGACTACCAAATCTGGCTACTATCCAGGAGGTTCAAACTGAGAGACTCATCAACTTTGAGGAATCTGCAGTACGAAAAGAAGGACTAAGCAACAAAGCCATGGAACTTGTGCCTCTTGAGACCCAAATAACGGTTTGTCAAGAAACACCTGTCTACAATGACATAGCATCTGACTTTACTAATATGACAAGGGATCCAGTAGCTCTAGCAATTACAAATAATCCTGATGCAATACCTACAATTGACAGAACTGCCTCTGGCTATTTCATTAATTTTGATAAGTTTTCCGAGGATCCCAGTGAATACAAAACAATGCCAGCAAAAAGAACTTTCAAAGAAGAAGCAACAGAACGTTTTCATCAACTAGAAAAGACTTATCAAGTTTCACCATGGATTGAAATTTGGATTGTGTTGGGTGTACTTTTTCTCCTACTTTGGCTAATTCTTGTATTAAGTTTGGGAATACTGATAAATGGAAGATATAATAAAAAGGACAAGGGCAAGTAAGAACGTCAACCTACTCCTCAAACCACACAAATCATCTCATCGTGAACAAAGAGACTTGTCATCAGTGAACATCATAGCCGTTCCTATACCTGGTGGTATAGCTTGGGACAGAACTGATTATGCCATCTTTGGTCCTGCAGAGCTGTTGAAGATTCTACACCAATTCAAGGTTTACATGAGTTACTTTGTTTCATCTAGTCGCTTTTCCGATGATTGGGACTTTGAGACTGTTAATAATATGATGTCAGACTTAGAGATGTCTGCAAAATGTACAAAACATGAATACTTAGAAGGTTCATCAGATTATAAACATATGTACTGTTATAATTACTATGGTCATCATTTTTTGCACAAATATGCAAACCCTAGAAATGTTTATACTTTTAATCAATGGCAACATTGTCCAACACCACCAAAGGGTAGCTCAAAAACATTTTATGAAAAATGTCCATACTTCTCAGGTTTTAATCCCTCAAATCCAGAAACATTTTACTTTAAAAATGTTACAACAGGAATGAAAAGTATGTTGACTAATACTAAGCAAATTTATTCTGCAGCCTTTTATGCTCAGCTGTCCACATTAGGTTTTGACTTTTGGAGAGACAACATTGAGACAAAAACTGTCTGGGGCACAAAAGACTGGCAGGTGCAGGGATTAGAAGCTTTATTTCGAGCCTGCATCATCCCTGAACAAATAATGTTTTTAAACGACCCTGTTCAACAGACATCCGGTCTTGGCCTAGCTAAGATAAAAGATTTAAACAAACCGTCCATACCTACCTGATAGTAAAGACACTACAGAGGGGGTGGTCGACGTAAACACTATTTTACTTAAAAACAGAACAGATCCTGATTGGAGAAATGGTTAATCTGGCCAACAGACACAAACAACTGTCAAGATAGATTCCTGAATAAAACACAAGGGGTTACATTCATTAGGCCAGATCCAAGATATGTCCAGAGACAACATCCAGGGAAAGTAACAACATACAGTGTAGGAAAACTGTGCCTTGAGTGGCTAAAAAAGTCCACACTAACAGAGGTAAAAAAACACGTATCTTTACTTAAAGATGGCGTTAATTTAAGGGACTTCCTACAAGGACCTGCAAAACCGCATCATAAACGTTTTATATACGCTGGTATATATGCCATTTATAATGAAGCTTGGAAAGCGACACGAGCAGAGACTGCAGAACGAATACGAGAAATTGATCGTATTGATTTAGAGAAATCTCTCTCTGTAGTTGACAATTGGTTAACAACTCTGTCATCCAGAATTTATTCTTTGGACAGCATAGTATCCTCTGCCATAGACATGATGAAACAGGACTTGCTCATGTTACAGCATGGACAGTCACAATTGCGTGGACGTTACAAAATATTCGTTCTGGCTACGTGCCATGGCGTCACATCAACACCACGTCATTGTTTTCTGTATTTAACCTTACAGATAAAAAAAACACTTTGGCACAAAGAGGAGCAGGCTATATGGTGCTGAGCATTGAGAAACTGGAAAGATTACCATTAACTGTTTCAGAAAAACCAGCAACAGAATGGCTAATACATGGGACAATCACTCTGCCTGTCACAATTTTCCATTTTCAGTATTGTCTGAAACATATACCAGCTGGCGTATATGAAAGTTTAGGTAAAGAATACATCAAGTCAACCTGGGATTTACCATATACACACAGATGTTGGAGTGGGGGAAAAGAAATACTCCTTAGTGGTACAAACTGCAAAAGCGCACTAAGCGGTACACTTTTATGTCAGGGTATTAACTTACACGGAGCCTGTGACGGTTCTTCGACCAACCTATCCTGCCACCTGCAAGGTTCTCCAGCTGCAGTGATGGATCCAATTTTTAGGCAGCTTTCTAACGGAAGCTATATTATGTTGAATGATCACAGCTGCTGTGGCATGTTGCCAGGAATAGCTTATCTCGTAACTGTGTCAGCCAGGGTCACTTGTTGTATGCAAGTATTGTTTCCTAAAACCAAGACAGATGGGGAGTCGCCATTATGGCCTTCACTGAACATCTCTTCTATACAAATTGATACTTTAAACAGAATAAAAAGCCATTCTTTTACAAAAAACTGTGCCACTGACCTCCTCCAAAGAAACGTATGAACTACAAGTTGCAAGGTATTCTGCAGAGATACATGCCCTTTTATCGACAAACTGCCCTATACATTTCGCAGAAATGTTAGGTCGTATCTTAAACATGTCTGATATCAGTGGTATTGTACATGTATTTAAGACAGTTAGCACCATTTGAAGCAGTCCAAGGCATATTTCCAAACTTCATGCACTCTGTGTTCGGCGGCCTGCCTCTCATTTTGGGACTAGTAGCAGGAATACTATTTTTGTTTCTTCTGCTCCGATATGGCAAGTCCAGTCAACAGCGACACCCAGATTACCTTAGAGAACACTCTCCTGGCAATGAATTGTCGTGAGCGCATGATACAAATTTTGGGCTTGGCTCGTTTACGAGATCTGAATACCACGTGGTTTCTATCATTCCGACCAATCTGGCAAGATTGCATCTTACCTGTTCTACGATACCTGCTATGTGGAGAAGAATGCGTCTTAGACATCTGTCTGACACTCCCATCAGTACTGCCAACGGATGTTGATACTTTGCTTTAATCGGTAACGGCTCATGCATTGTGTTGTCCCCAGCGGCTACCAATCCTGATGACGGCATTCATTGAGGTCTCACAGACGCAAACTGCTGACAGTGAGATATGTGGATCAACAATCACACAGGTACCATCTCCTTCCAACATTGCTAATACGGCTGAAGCTGACAGCGATGCTTCTCATTTTTGTGCAATCGATCTGCTTAACAAAGTAATACAAATTTCACCTACTGTAGTAGACAAATTGTTTACCAGCTTAGAAGATTTGATGTTTTCTCCAAACAATGAGACTGACTTTTGAAGTTAGCACACAGTGTTCTATGGGACTCTGTATTCAACCTTCACTTTTCAAAACGAATTTCTAACTTTGGAACTCTTTTTTTCTATGATTTGACTTTTTTCCAAAATTGAACTTTTTTTTGTCACAAAGTACTCTGCTTAAAGTAGAACTATTCCTAGAGAAGAAGAATTCTTTGAATACTTCCAAGAGACAATATTTGACCTTGTCCACAACCAAATGAATTATGTCATGGAATGGTCTCAACCTTTTTTTCTGTATTTAAGAGCCATTTCATAAATGTATTTTAGTGATTCATTCAGGTAGCATTTCCAATGTCATACTATATGCTTTGAATGAAAACATTGCTTTTAAAATGCGTACAGCACAAATATCATTTTTGTATACAACCATTTCAGATGCATTTATTTGTATTTGGGTAGGGTTTTTAACACATCATGCTTTAGATATGTTTTATGTGCTTAGAATTTAGTAATGTCGAACATAATAAAGTGGAGTGGGTGCTGTATGGCATTTTAGGATCTGAGCGAATTTTCCCCGATTTATGCCCTTTTTATAGGTACAATTCACATTGCCCTAATATAGGCATATAAATCATACCCATATTTAGACATAGTCCATGCAGTCCAAATACAGGCATGGCTACTTCCACCTGAACCAAAACGTCACAACGATTTCTTGGAAAATCGGCTTAAGCAGTCAGGGACCTCCCCTTGCTTGAATATTGATTTGTCCAAGAACTCATGGAGTTTACAAAGAACTACTTTGCCCTTGGGGATCTTTACTGATGTTATTATGCCCGACTTTATGTCAAACTAGGCACCTTCAAGGTATAAATATGCCTTCACTTGCTCTAGCAAGACATGGTGGTTCAGAGCAGTTCGACTATCTACTTGCCCGATGCAGCTCACTACAGCAAGTGCCGAAGGAAGCCGACCCTCCAGCTGACGCACTGATCGAGAAGCTGCCTTTCTCTCGCCGAGAATCCAGCTCCGGTGTTTCCAAGTTCCCTTGCGGGGTGTTGGGAAATCGAGTCCCGAGACAGAGATACCAGGCCTCCTTCATTCTAAACTACGGTATGAAGCTGATTAGAACCTAAGAGAAATCTTGGATAGATTCTTGGCAAAGAAAACTAAACCTATGCTACACACCTACGTACTCCCTCCCGCGTACTAGACTTAGGTTAGGTACACTGGGGTAGGCGTATTTTAGAAAGCTCCAGTTGAGTATTTTAGCCTATGTATTTATGTATGTATTTTTATATGGCTTAGAAACCATACAATGCTTCTACAGTATTATTTTATAATACTATTCTCACTATACGCATTATACTTTGCAGCCTGCATTACGATTGTAGCAGTTCACTTTACTTTCAAGAGAAAGAAGACTGTTCAATAAATCCTTTTATTAAAAGCGCCCGTCTCTCTAGTTCTCTGCACCTCTGTTGAAACGAAGCATGCACGATTGAATGAGTGAATTATTCATCTATTGTTTCCGAGACTCTAGAGATACATTTCTTATTCTTGGGAACCAAAGTTGTCATGTTTATGCGGTTGTCAGAAACTAATCCCTTCTTGTGAATTCAAGAAAGTTTCTAGTGACCTCTGAGCTAGCTGGCACTCACTATTAAGTTTAATATATTCGATAGAGACTTAGTCGACCTCAGTCCTACGTCTAATCTATAGGATATATTATTCCAATGCGCAGAGCCTATTGGGAATATAGGAACTACACTACAGTTCCCGGGACCAAAATCGGCCCAGGAGGGGGGTCGGCTTGGCCCCCTTCCCTTTAATAAAAAAGGGACAGAGAGTCACCGGAGACCCCACCGTCTTTTACCACCACTCTGCAATTGCACGTCCTGATGCAACTCTAGTTAGGGGAGGAAGTCTTCTTGGCTCCAGAGGGTCCTTGGGGGCCAACATGCAATCCTGTTACCTCCAGTAAATCCTACAGACCTCGATTGCTGAGAGAACTTCGGAGGCCATGCCCCCTTTCTCTATAACTCGGCAAATATGCCTGCTGGCACACTTATGTGTATGGTTGGGTGTTGAAGTTGCCTTGGCTCCAGAGGGTCCTGGGACCAAAACGCCCTCCTGTTACCTCCAGTAAGTCTCACAGAGCCCGACTGCTGAGAGGACTTCGGAGGTCATGCCCCCTTTCACCACCACTGTGTCTGGTTGGTTGGCTCTAGAGTGTCCTTTTGGGCCAACAAACCCTCCTGTTACTGCAGTAAGTCCCACACAGCGGAATTGCTGAGAGGTGTTCATGGGCCATGCCCCCTTTCTCACCACTCTGCAAACGTGCCTCCTGGCACACTGCTGGTTGGGGGATGACGTCCTTTTGGATGCTAAGGGTTCTTGGGGGCCCAGAAGCCCTCATGTAACCTTCCGTAAGTCCAACACAGCAGGATTCCTGTCATCAGTGATGTCACTGACCATGTTATGAATGTTGTAATATGTGTTGTAATATGTGAGGTCATAAGCAATGCATTACGGGGGAGTAAGCTGTAGTTAGCTCAGGTAACAATAACTGCTGAATTTCACTGGTTTTGTAGGAGTGAAATCTGAGCCTGACTATAACGTGCCCTTAACCTTTGTTTTTTCAGTGATTATAAATATGTGTGTGTGTGTTTCAGCCATTAGGAGTGCTGAAAATAGTATGTCTGTGTGTAAAACAGGGGTAGTTGGTGTAGGGGGATTACTTCTGTTATTTAAAAAAAGGTGGTGGAGGGTTTACCACCAACAAAAGAAAAAGACAGTGACAATTTTAAAAGTGGAGTTAGAGAAAAAGATAGAGATTGGTTTAAAGAGGGGTTAATCATTTAAAAAACAATTAATTAATTTCCTATAAAATAAATGAAGACTGATTTTTTTTTAGCTATAGTGCTAAGGCCGATGAGATTCCATCTTGAACAATAGAATCCTTGCCTCGTTAGCACTAAAAAGAGACCAGATCACACAAACTGGAATGTGGTGTCAGAATTTGAATATGTCCGTGAAATTGGCCCTGAAACAGTTTGCATTTGCTGTATTTTATTTTGTCGCACCAAAAACCTTTCATTGATTTTAGCATTTTTGGGATAAATTCCACACTGTTTGACGTAAGCACCATATTAAGACTTATAATTATTTTTTTCTCACAGCTTTTGCCACTAACAGATTTAAATGCCAGCAACTAACATCAGTCAAGGTGATGTGGGCCAAGGAAGCATAGTGAATATGTTCACTCCGTTCTCACCGATAGGTACTGTACTGATAGTTGCATACTTGCTGACCCAAATATGTCCTCGAACGACTAATCCCTACTGCAGGGGAAATATGTAAAATAAATCTTAGCTTCGTGAACCTATTTGCATTTAAAGCCAAGAAAATGTAACACAGAATAAGCTTGTTTTTTGCATTAAATTATATATCGATGCTGATAGAAGGATATGGTATTTCTATGGCTCGGCCAAAACATTGGATTGGAGACAGATGTTTTTCCTGATTAGAATAGCTGACAGATTTAATTATTATGTAAAATATGTTATTTACATTCATATAAACCCAGAGAGAGGCAAATGCTTACACTCTGACTGACATAAAATGATTTCTATCAAAGGCCCAGGTGCACCTGTAAGCTTTGCTAACGCATCTTGAGCATGCAGTGCTTGGGGCTTTGGAAGAGGGAGGTGGCATGCACTATGCTGTGCTCGAGGTGTTTTTAAAAAAGTAGAGCTGAAGTTCATGGTTTGGACAATATTGTGGCCGAATGAGGGCCTCCTGTTCAATTTAAAATCAAGTCCACTTAGAGAATAAGTAAGAAGTGTTGAAGACCTGACAATTTAAAAAACAAGCATTGGCATAGCCAATAGGTCTCGCCTCTGGAACCATATAAGTGGTTAGCCATGCAACATAGAAGCTGCCAGTTTACAAATATGACAAAGAACACAGAGAAACCAGTCACATTTTGTTTAACAGTGGCAGTTGCACTGGACATTTTTTAACCACGTGTGCTTGAGGGTTTGCGCTTATAAATTGGCTTGACATAAAAAGAGGAGGAGGATGAAAAAACGTGGAGAGAGAGGAAGAAGTGGAGGTAAATGAGGAATAGGTGGAGAAGGGGAAGCAAAGAGACATGATGAAGTGATATGTAGAAAGATGGAGCAATACAAGTGATAGTGGAGAGAGCAGGGTGGCGAGATGAAGGGGAGAAGGGAGATTAGTGCAGAGATTAATGTTAAACGGTGACATGGTGGCAAAAGCAGTTAACAAAACGAGAGAGCGCATTAGAGGCCACAAACCGCTTTCAGTTATTCTGCGTATTGCTAGGCGCAAGCAGTCAGGAGAGGGGTGTGGGGACAGAGAAGGGGTGCGAGAGGGAAGGCAGCGGGGGAAGACGGTGGAGGGAGGAAGGGAAATGTATTGGTATGGAGGAGGGGGAGAATGGGGAGGGCAAGAGAAGGCCGAGGAGAGAGGAAGTGGGGAGAGAGAGGGTCAGAAAATGAAGGTGCCTGGCAAGGAGCTGAGAGGACGGGGGCGGAGGGGAGAAGGGAGCGTGTATGGGGATGGGGTAGTGGTGAAATTGGCGTGATCCTGCAGGCACGTTTAGCTGCTTAGGGGGGCTCCCTGATGATGGGCACAGAGGGCACAAGCCTCTCAAGTGATGCTTTATTTCCACGGATGACGGCCCCCATTAATATCCCGAGGACATCTGCCCTGCCTCCCTGGCCCCTCCGACTTGAGCGCGAAGACTGTCCTAGTTGTTGACTCCTTCTTTGACTTACGGACCGCTGTAAGGAGTGAATCTGCATAACTAGGCGTCAGATTTATGGACACTACTTTATTGTAATGCATTGATTCATTCGTATGTTGTGATCCTGCACAGCAATTTTTTTATTTGTATGTCTTTCCACAGCGGCAAGGGGGGGGGGGGGCTGTGGTCAGGGTCAGAATAACGCAACAGACTTGCAAAAACATTGCATCAACGATATCGAATACCACTATATAGTCAAGGTAAGTACCTTTAACGTACAGTGACAGTCTAGATTTGATATTTCTGTAGGTCAAACTTTCGATCGTGATTTTGTGGCACTAACCCTTTCCAAACAAGCATTGGCATAGCCAATAGGTCTCGCCTTTGGGACCTTATAAGTGTTTAGCCATGCAAAACTTGATGTTGTCGAACCAAGGATATCGTTCTGGATAACTAAACACTTATAAGGTACCAAAGGTGAGACCTATTGGCTATGACAATGCTTGTTTAGGATTTGTTCTGTCTCAAGCGTATTTGAAGATCTTGAGCTGCAACTGGCTCATCTTTTCTGCGCCTGCTACTTTTTTTGTGCACATTAATTTAACAAAAAAATAAAACCAGGCTTTACTCAGACCAATGCACATGTATTATTTGTAGCTGCTCAAGAGTCATTCTGAAGCATTACTGCAATCTAATTAACATTGTTAGAACATGAGCTGTCAATCAATCATTGTTACTGGTCATATCTAAATCCTCACTCCAGCAACAAAAGATGGCCATAGCTATTTGCAAAGAAATTCATTACTATTATTTGTGTTATTATTACTCCTCTATGTATTACCTTCCATTTTATAATAGTAAGCTGCGAATAGAATATCTTTTAACGCCGTATGTGGGCCTTTTGCCCACTCTGCCTCATAAATGATGGAAACTAAATTATTCAGGTTGTGCAGAACAACTATGCTGATTGGATATTGAAGCTCCCAGGTTTGGTAATTTCGAGCCCATTTCTCTGGTTTTATTGTTTTCTTCTCTTCCGGCAGCTTGACCTTTACAGTACTCTGCCTGATGCCCAAAGGTATCCATGACCCATCTTCCACTTTTCTAAGCAGAGGCCTCATCCTGTGTCCGAGAACATATGTTATGCTTCGCCTATTAACCCATTGCGTTCTCGTGACGGAACCGTTCCGTCACAAGCCTCGGGTGGGCTGTGCTGGTGACGGAACGGTTCCGTCACGGCCCGTTCGCCGCGCCTGCGCCGCGCGAATTCCGCGCCTGGGCTGAGCGTTCTATTAGGCGGGCGGGGCCGTGACGGAACTGTTCCGTCATAAGCACAGCTCACCCGCGGGCCATGACGGAGCGGTTCCGTCACTAATACGCGAGCGCCGCGCGGCCCCCCTCCCCCTTAGCACTGTGGCGGAATTGCCGCCGCAGCTAAGGGGTTAAAGTGTTGATCTCTCAGTGAGAAACAAAATAATAGAAGTTTGTTTTTTCTCAGTGCTTGTCCCTTCTTTAGTGCACACATACCCTGCTGAACTGTGAAAAAATCTCCTTTCCCACTCACTCTCCTAAACAGCTAAAAACCTTCTGTTTAAACAATGCTTCAACTAATTTTCAGGTGGTCGTTTTCACATCACTTCCTATAACCCTCTAATGTCGTAATTGGCATGGCTTTCCTGGTAATACATATATGTTACATGCAAGCCAGGCCTGATTGTATGCCAACAAGACAACACCAAGGGGCAGATTTACATGCCCCTTGCACCACATTTGCATCATTTATAACATGGGAAAAATGGCGCGAAAGTGGTGCAAGGGGCTTGTAAATCTGCCCCGAACTCTTTAGAGAGTGTGCATGTGCTAGGCTTAAGGCTTTGAAAATCATCACATTGTATTCAGACACTATTTTCAGAGATGTAAGCTGACATTAATTGCACTACTAAAACTGAGAACTCAAATTTTCCACCCCCTAAAAGTTCGACAATTATGTGCAATGATCAGAGCTCCAAGACAATCCGGCCACTCTAAAATCGGGATTGGAAGGAAATAGAAATGACATTTCCCTAGCTTCGATAATCTTCTGTAACTGAGGCATTGCCAGGGTCGGATTAGTAAGGCGGGCACTCGGGCAATGGCCGAGGGGCCGGTATCGAAGTTCCAGCTGTAGGCTGCTTTTTTGGCAGCCAGGGGACCGATGTGGGCTGTGTCTGGTGTGTTCAGATGTCGCCATTGGGGCCAAAGTGGCCTTTCTGGAGGGAGATGGGCATCCATTACCTCCCTTTCCTTTAATGAACGGGCAGAGGTGTCACTCCCGTACTCTACCGGGCCTCCCAATTAATGTATTCATACTGAGCGGGGACATGGGCCTGGGCGGAAGTGGCCTCACTTGTTTTGCGGTGTATATAAAACTTCACCGAGGCAGTGTTTTGCAGAAGGTAATATGCAAATGTGGGCCTCTTCTTTTTGCGTGCCCGGTTCGATTTCTAATCCCAATCCAACCCTGGGCATTGCTACTGTTCTGGAGTGGTGATAAGCAATTCGGTGCAAGTTTCCCCCTCCCCGCTTCTTTCAGAATAATTGGAGATACATTACAAAGAGTACCAAGGATTTAGGTGGGTCAGGCACAAGGATTGCTTCTTAGGTGTAATGCTAAAGCGCTTTCCAATTGCAGACCTGACTTTCTAAGGTGCGGAGGGATACTCACAGGCTTGGCATATAAATAGTTAAAAAATTCTAATCGTCATTCAATAACCATGAGCCTGATGAAGTATATGTCGATATTAGGTAGGGACTAGATTAATCTGATAGAGAAAGTAGGGCTGTTTGATGTAAAGTGTAAGATGTGTTTCTGATACTGACCTTGTTTCATAGTGTGGCTGCAGTGATTACTGTAATTACCATAATTCTGATACAAAATACCTATCTACGAATAGTGTGTAAAAAGTAACTCTTTTGTGAGAGAATACCAACAACTGTGTGTGTCTACAGTTTCAAGGGGTCTGGTGTTGATCCAAAACCATAAACAATACAACCTCTGCCGATAAGAGTTATCTGACACGGCTGTGTGTCTCCTAACTCTCATTATTGGAATGAGAATAACTTGTATTAGTATGGAGTGAGAATACCACCCAGTACTCCTTTTCTCCTAAAATGATGCACTATGTATAATTCCGCGTTGGGTTTAGGAAATCTGGCGAAGTGTGAACCCCAGAGAGCTTGGCTCGCAACAGAAGGTGGTGTGTGAGCTTTGGAAATATTTTTTTTTAACATAACATCCTAATGGCCACTTAGACAGATTGTGCTTTATGAAAGATTATGCAATTTTTTATGAGACACTAACTATCACATTAAGAACAAAGCAGCATGAAGAGACACATACGATTACCATCACCACAAATTGACTACTAATAATTCACTACTGCACCATTCTCTGCCAATATGGTTTTCACCAATTCCAATAGCTATGATGGCCAGTTTGATCTGGCAATTTCATTTAGACCTCAGACCTCATTGAGCCACTGTGTTAGGAGGTCTTCATCTACGTGGTGGGCTTTGCATTGCCTTCTGTGCATCCACCAGTGTTATACTTGCATAGAAGGCAGAGAGGTTTCCTTCGAAAAAACACCTTGAAGCCAGGGTTTGTTTCTAAAAAAGATAAAAGTGGCCCGATGGCCTGGGAATTTGCTACCAGAGCATGGGGGATCACTTGCATTGTTCTTGTTTTGGACTGCTAGTCTTTTACTGGTGGTTGCAAACAATAATGTATTTTACAAGGTCTGCTCTAAATAGGGCCAGCCTTCCACCCTACTTTCACCGAGGGCCCTGTGGTGGGCTGGACGCCGGTTAAAGATGCCCAATAGTAGAACCATCTGAGGCTTCACTTCACAAACCTGGTGCATCATCTACTTCTAGAGATGCACTTCAACAAGTATGTGGACTGTGAGTTAGGCTGGCAGAAGTCCTGCTGATTTATGGTAGGTTCCAGCTCTGCCAAACTCTACATGAGTCGCTTTTAAAAGTGGTGATACCATATTAACTGTAATATTATACAACATGACTGTCCTACCATTATTACCACATCAAATGTATGTGCCTGGTATTGTTTTTATAGCTGTGAGATTCATATGTGATTTGTGTTTAGTTTTCAGCAAATCATTTTGTCCTCTTCTGGGCCTACAGACTCCACCTTTTCAACTCCTTCAAAGTGTTGAAATCCAGAACATATTTGGCCTGTTACTCATAGGGCTTTACTGCCACTACAAGTACTGGCCACTTCATTATGATGGTGACTGATATAGCTCTTCACTCTGATTTTGAGTCAATCTCAAGGCTTTTGCAGATTCCTCATGGTTCGTATGATTGAGTACATAGTATTCAATCTGTCTGTTGTGGGGTAGGAAGGTGGCTACCATGTAACCGTATGTGGTATTTCTCGATCGTCTCAGCTAAGATCTCAAGTTTCTTCCTGCTGAGTTTATATTTATTAGTGTGTCTGCTATTTTTCGAGCACTTACAATCGTCCTGCTCTAAGGAGGAGAATTACGTATGGACTAATATGTGCTTGAAGGGCAGTTAGGTTAGGAGTGTAATACCTGCCTCAAGCAACTGGACACTTTTTTTTGCTTCTGAGAGACACCTGCTTTTTTCTCAAGACCTCCCGAAGCTCCATGAACGTCTTATGGTGTTCTGCACATGTGGCTTAGCCTCTGCATACAATGTTACTGGATCAGATATTACTGTCTGGTTGTCACACATCCAGGATTTGTCCTTCTGCCTACAAATCGTAAAAATCATAATGTTGCGCATGTTTTGTTAACAGTGAATTAAGTAGAAATGGTATTACCGCTGACCTTGCATTTAATGGTGAATGCTGCTGTGTTCCAAAGCGGGACCTACCTTGATTATTTTTATTAAATTGAGTCCTACTCTTCCTTGTAACAATCTTACTTCTTTCAACCCTGCAGTACTTTTTAATCAGATCAGTGCCTAGGTGCATTCACAGGTTGTTTGTGGGGGAGTAAACTTTTACAATACTCTCCCAAGTAAGAATTATTTTTGTAGAAAAATAATCTGCTAACCCAGGAACATTTTTCTTTCTTTTTGGTCTGGCTTGACAGTGCAACTGCTTACACGACATTCTTTAAACAAGCCTGGGAATCAAGGTCATCTCGCCAATGCTTTGGAGCATTTCTGGATAATGGCAAGTTACGTATGAGGAGGCTCAACGCATTCTAGACCTCGTTAGCTTATTTGAATATAATAGTAAAGGCTTACGTTAATAAAGCTCCAATTTACTGTGCTTGTGCACAAAATATGCAAAAATACAACCAAAATAGAAAAATCTCTGTGTGGCTATTACCCTCAAAAGACAGTGCATTTAACTGGCAAGCCATCGACATTAACGTGAGAAGAGTCGGAGAAGTTTTAAGGTATGGGAAACATTGATAATTTCACCTACTTCCAAGCCCACCTAGGAAAATTAAACTTCCTCTCTAGCTTACTTTTGTTTATTTCTCTATTTTAACCTTTAAGCACAATTCAATAATGTTAGGCAACATAGGACTTGAATTAGGAAAAATGGGTCATAAAATGTAAAGTTGTTCCCAAAATGGACCACAAAAATATTTCTTGCCCGGCCGCCAAAATCCTCAAGATGATGACGTGTAATTCCGGCTGGCTGTCTTTTCATGCTTAAACGTTTTACTGCAGCACGACATATATTTAGCACTAGCGTCAGACCCATGAAAGCTTAGTGTGAGGCTGGAAGGAACACTGACAATATACTGTGGATGGTATAGCACGTCAGACAGCCTTTTTTTCTTTTTTAATAAAAGACTATTTTGTGTGCCTAACTTTAGCTTAAAAAATAACAAACTCTTGTGATGGTTTACTTTTGTGTATTGGTGATAGTGCCTAATCTTTGGTGACGCATGGCCACGTCCGTGTTTACTCTAAAATGTACCCTCTACCGGAAAATAAATGAGGAGATTAAAGTATGCACTTTAAGTTTGGACGCTACGAGTCAGTTGTCTGTGCCACACATCCCATATTTGTTGCGTCTCGTCATATAAATGAGTTTCAATGATTTCATTAAGATTGCCGGTCACAATTTGTCTGGAACTTTCGGTCCAGACTGTTAAAACCTAAAAACGCACCCAGATAAAATGCTAGCTTGTATCCCATTCCAAAAGAAAGATAGTTCCAACTTCGTCACACTGTGCACCTCTAAACGCATTTTAATGCAAATTCAAAAATATTTTCTTCTGACAAAAAAATTGCCAAATCTGTTTGAAAGCTGCAGTTTTGCCTGGAACACGGTACATGCGTAAGCGGTCTTGAAAATTGCACATCTCCTTCTTCGTTATCATCTGTCCCCAGATGATCAACAGAGCAGCTCCCACATGCGGCTTGTCTAATTACATGAAATCCTTTTCTTTTGCAAGGCTAAACCGAGCAGGAATACTAGCCCGCCAGTAAAGGACTTTGCGTAAAAGGCTGCAGCAAGGGAGGGAGCGGGGATCTTCTAAAGAGGAAGAATGGGAGGATGTGGCGCCACGACCCGAGCTGCTGTCTTTGGAGTTTGGGAACCAGGTTCGAGTCTCATTGTCTCATTGTCGCTCAACATCCTTTGAATCTGGGCAAATCACGTAATATCCCCAGTGCCTACCAAAAATGAATGTGCACTTGTGTAATGTTATTGGTGCTCGTGTAAAGCGCTCCAATACATTCGGGTCGAGTTAGCCTGTATCAAATTATAAAGAAAATGTGCATATATATATATATATATATATATATATATATATATATATATATATTTATATATATATATATATATATATATATATATATATATATATATATATATATATATAAATATATTTTTTTAACTACAATTACAAATAACCTTCCCGTAAAATGGTTAATAAGAGATTTACCTTAAGAGTGAGAAACTCGTATTATGTATTATTCCGATAGCTGTTGTCACGGACATCGTTGCACTCTACTAAAGAACAATCCTAAAACGGTGTATGTGATTTATATGGCGTGAAATGAACTACACATACAAGGGCCGTTTAGCACGAGATGGGCTGTGACAAATGTAGGCTGAGGTTTGGGCACGCTCGAGGGGAAGGGAGGGGCCAGGCGGTGAGTGGAGAGGGAGAGGAGTGGGCGCGTGACGTGAGCAGGGAGTACAATGGTTTGCAGCAGACAACGGAACCGCGGAGAGAGGCGTGGGAGTAGAGCTTGTCTTTAGAAACAAGGAGGGGCGGTTACAACAAAGGAAGAGCACGAATAAAAGTGGCAATTGAAACAAGGAGGGGTGGGTCACAAAATATTTTTGACTAGTGCTATTACAGTTCCTATATATGGTGCAAACTCCTTTTAACACTGCATTTTGAAAGCAGGTATTTGGGGGTGGTAATGTGTGACAAGAATGGTTTTGCATATTTATTGTTTTGCATTTTATTGCTCTAGAGACTTGTGCTGTGGTATTTTGAGCTGTTGTGTTTTTGTTCTATATTATTGCATTGTGTTGTTGCTGTACTGTGGTTGTTGCATTGCCTTCTCTTTTGACTGTTTTGTTGTGCCATTATATGTTATATTTGTTTAGGATTGTGTTGTCTTCTGATGTGTTCCTCAGAGATGTCAACAAATGCTGATACATTTCAATTCGAGTCCCAACCATTTGCTACTCTTTTAAATGATGAAATAGCGCTGCTCCAGCACTTTCACTATTTAAGATGCCATTTAGCCCAAAACTGTGGCAGCCACCTAGCTTAAATTAACAATTCCAGCACGCATTTTATCGACTAGGGCTCACCTGCGTTGAGGTGCGGCCTGGTAGGTTTGTTCTCGGTGGAGTTCCACTCACTTGGCACATAGCAATGGAATGTACTTGGGGCATATTTAAAAGCTCCTATCGTCACCACAGCATCACCTTCAGAAACTTTGTGATGGCGATAGGGGCTTTGCCTTATTTACAATGCAGCGTTAAGCCACTTAATGTGGTTTAACGCTGCCTTGTAAATAAGGGCCCCATTCTTGCTATACTTAGAGTGAAAGGGGAGGGCAATGGGTGTTGCGGTGGGCGTTCCACAGCAACACCCATTGATTTTGACGCTGCCCCCTGTTTACAAGGGTGGCATAAATAGGAGGCAGCGCCAACATTAAAACCAGGGAAAACCTGGTCTTACCCTGGTGCAACGAGGAGGAATGTTTTATTCCTCCTTGTTTTTGCTGTTTCCATATGTGCTGCCTTGTGCAGCACACATAGAAACAGCAAATTGCCATTGATTGTGTATGTACAGGAAGGTGACCATTCCTGCACATAAACAAAATAAAATGACGTTTTGCAACTTCTACTTGTGCTGCTGTATGCAGCACACATAGAATTTTCAAAACACCATTAATGATTGTTTCTCTGCAGGACAGGAGACCTTCCTGCACATAAACAATCATTTCCCCCAACGCAGACACCATTGCACTATGGTGCAAGGGTGCCTGCGTTGGTGCTAAGCAGCTGAACTCAGCGCCAGCGATAGGGAAAACGCAGGGGTTCGCCACATTCTTGTGAATACGGCGCATCCCTGCGTTTCAGAATGGAGAAGTGTGGCGTTAGCAATGTTTGTTTAATGCCACACTTCTCCATTCTGTTGTAAATATGCCCTCTGGTGCAGGCAAGGCCCGTGCAGGGCGTTATAACGGGGCGGTGACGTCAGGCGGGGAGGGTCAGGGTGGGGGGTTGTAAAATGCAGGATATGGACCATTACAGGTAAGTACCGAAAAAAATAAATAAAACGAATTTCGTTACCTGCGCTGCATCGCCAAATGTGATGCAGCGCAGGCAACAAAATTCTTTTTTTTTTCTCCAAGTATATACCTGTAATGGTCCATATCCCGCATTTTACAACCCCCCACCCTGCCCCTCCCCCGCCTGACGTCACTGCCCTGGTATAACGCCCTGCACGGGCCGTGCCTGCCCTGGTGTCATGCTCTCTCGTATTCCTCTATTACCTGTTTTTCATTTTAGCGATACTGCTTGTGCAAGTCTTTGGAGTTCTGTGACAGTCTATCTAATTTTTTTTTTTTTTGCCCCAACATCAAAACATGTCAAAGTGCATATGTACCCTACCAAAAAAAACTAAACCTTAAAATACCTAACAAAAAAAATAAACCTTAAATTGAGACCCCATCCAGGGAAAAAAACGTGCAGAGATTTGTGTCTCTCGCAACAAAATATTTTTGAACTTTTTTTCCAATTACCAGCTTTGCCAGTTGTATGTTTCAAAAGCTGTACCTGGCAAAGTTTTCCAGGTGTTCTTCTGGGTATGTCATGTGACATATCAGGCGGACTCCTGTTTCCACTGTATTGAGTTCTACATAGCATAGAACTCCTCATGGAGAGAATGGAGACTCCTGTTCCAATGACCCTGTTTTTCTCTGCAGGGAAAATCATTTTTCTCTGTGGATAAAAAGCTCTTCCCCGTCACAACCCCAAAAATCCGGTGTGATTTGTTCTCCATCCCATACTGGAAGAGGAGCGCTGGCTTCTTTCTTTATATATTTATTTCGGGGAGTAATCCCCATCAAAAAGCATAGAATCAAAGATACACAAATCTTCATTTACAAAAAGTGTACAAAGTTACAAGATAAAAAGATAAACTAGATCATTAGATCATTACAATAGAACCACCCTAAAGTGCTCATGAAAACTGTAATCAATCACATTTGTAAAATTTTGCATCTTATCTGTGAAGCAAACAATAAATAGCTGGACACTGAATAAACAATCCATCCTGTAGTTTCTGATCTCAATATGCAAATTGCATCTGTTAAAGGGTTTATGGACAGAATACGGCATACTGGAAAATGTCATGTCTTTCTGAGTTTGAGGTAAGTAGGGCTAAAAATCGAAAGTGCTCATCCGTCTTGGTGTTTGCTTTACAGACCGGACAGATGGAAGAAACAGAGCACCTTCGCAATCTTCTTCTGAGATTGTTCAGGGGCAAAGTACCATATCTGAATTAAAAAAAAACGGATCTCGGCTGAGGTGGTTACATTTGAAATCTTTTGATTTGGAAACAAATGTCTGATTTGGTCTGCCAGCCCTCATCAATGTACCTCCAGTATCTTGACTGTAGTTGGGCTATCATTTCTTTGATGGTCAGCTCGGGATTATGTAGCCCTATCTAAAACATCCAATGTTTTATATGTCTGAACCAAAGTAATGAGCCAGAGTTATTCAGATCACTCACCTCTGAAAGCGCTTGGCGTAGGGGAATCACGAATTTACCTACCTATAGCCTTAGGCAGTAAATCAATGGTTTAAGGGCTGCTACATGTAAAATGTTTTGTAATCCCAAATCAAAATGCATTGGGATAAGTGGAGTACAGTGTGGCAACATAAGTGCAGCTCGCATAAATCTGTTCTTCGTTTTCTCTAATCCCCTATTTTGTTCCACATTGTAAATGTGCCCTCTGTACAGAGCCGCACCAAGCCCTCTAGCACATTACATTTCTAGTGAAGGTTTAATCAGTCAGAAGTTCGATTGCTTTAAACTTCTTTATCATCGTGGACCCAGCATGGTTTAAGGTCAATTGGCTTTGCGCTATTTGTGGAGCCCTTGATAGCGGGCTGGCAAATATTATTCCCAAACAGTCCAAATCCTTGACTTGCTCTAAGAGGAAGGTGTCATACTTCATTTTCCCTCCAAATGAACTATGAGGACGAAAGGTCATACTTATGGTTTTTGAGGCATTCGTTTTTAAGCTGAATTCTTCACATACAATTGAGCACCGATTCATAAGACTCTGCAGAACCATTTGATTATTTAAAATGAATAATGTGTGCCATCAGTGAAGAATAGGGCAGGAATTATTTGGTTTGCCAGTTTGAGGGTCACCATTGCAATCATATAGTGTGTCAATGAGCCCTTTGATATAGAGTGTAAATAGGGTTGGAGCTAAGACGCATCCCTACCCGACACCCCTATTGATATATATATTCACTGAAAAAACCATAGGTTATAGACCATATATAGTTAGGAATTAGCATTTAAAAAACCTTATTTTACTCACACAAAACCATTGAAATTCCATATATAGTTAGTTGTACTAACTATATATCGCGCACCCGCAATCCACTGCTGATCATGTCACATATTACATCATTCATGACATGGTCAGTGACATCACTGATGACATCACTGATGACATCTCAAATGACATCACTGATGACATCACTGATGACATCTCAAATGACATCACTGATGACATCACTGATGACATCTCAAATGACATCACTGATGACATCACATCACAACTGAATGAGTGGATGTATAAGTGTCTGAATGAAGGTTTTAGTAGGTGCGTGACTGACTGTATGAGTGAGTGATTAAATGTGTCTCACTGAATGCATAGGTTAGTGACTAAACTGTCTTAATTTGTGCATCATTATGTCTGGTATTCTGTAAACTGCTGCATGTGTTGATCAGTAGCTATATGAGTAACTATATGGGTTATTGATTGATTGTCCAAGTATTTGTATGGGAGACTGAGTGTGTGTGTGGCTGGCTGGGAGATGTGTGACTCTGTGCAGATCAATGTGTTCTTGTATCAATGATTTATAAGAGAGTAAGTATGTGTTAGAATATGTTTGAAAATGTAAGGTACTCTATGTTTAACTGTATAGATTAGAAAATGGAAGTGTGATTGATTCTTTACAGGACTGACTAGGTGTGTGAGTAACTCCAAGGATGAGTGGCAGAGTGTGAGTGTCTGTATAGGGTGTATGAGTGCATATGATAGTGTTGTAAAGATGAGTGATTGTATGTATGAATGATTGTATGGGTGAATGAGTGAATGTGTGTGTAGACGTAGGAATCAGTGAGTGCGTATGTAGTAACTAGTATTGGTGTGTCAATTGTTTAAAAAAATATATTCTGTATTTAACACTGGGTGTAACAGAGGTTATATTAAAGTGTGAGGAGATGCATTGTATTGTCACATGAATGATATCATCAGTGATGTGACCATTGATGTCAAATGAGATGTCATCAGTGATGTCATTTGAGATGTCATCAGTGATGTCATTTGAGATGTTATCAGTGATGTCATTTGAGATGTTATCAGTGATGTCATCAGTGATGTCATTTGAGATGTCATCAGTGATGTCATCAGTGATGTCATTTGAGATGTCATCAGTGATGTCATCAGTGATGTCATTTGAGATGTCATCAGTGATGTCATCAGTGATGTCACTGACCATGTCATGAATGATGTAATATGTGACATGATCAGCAGTGGATTGCGGGTGCGCGATATATAGTTAGTACAACTAACTATATATGGAATTTCAATGGTTTTGTGTGAGTAAAATAAGGTTTTTTAAATGCTAATTCCTAACTATATATGGTCTATAACCTATGGTTTTTTCAGTGAATTTTCAAGGTTTTGTAAATGCTAATGCCTAACTATATATGGTCTATAACCTATGGTTTTCTCAGTGAATTTCATTGGTTTTTTAAAAGCTAATATCTATAGCTGTAAAATTTATTCTTCTTTAAATCCAAAAATATATTTTATATGTTTATTAATAATTGTTTTTAAATATTTTTTTTGTTTCGCTCCCGGTCCGCGAACCGGGAAGCTTCCCGTTAGCTCACTTTGATTCCGCGACCCGGTCCGCGAACCGGTAAGAAATCAACATAGTGACGGTATCGCGTTGCCGCGTAATGCGTCTTATGACGTACTGCGTTAGCGCACCCGGAAGTGCCCCGGGGCGCGGACCGAGGCGCGAAACGCAGCTCCCCGGAAGCGATCCGCGGCGCGAAAGCGCGACGTATCGCGTTGCCGCGAAATGCGTCTTGTGACGTATCGCGTTAGCGCACCCGGAAGTGTCCCGGGGCGCGGACCGAGGCGCGAAGCGGAGCGACCCGGAAGCTAACCGGGGAGCGTTCCGCAGCGCGTAACATGAGCGTGAGAGGTCATGTGACTTGTTAATAAAACTTTTCATTGGTTCATTTCACTTTTGGTTTCATAATGATGGAAGGCTAGGTCAGGTGACTTAAAAATAACACTTTTCATTGGTTGAGAAGTATTGTTTTTTCCCAAATGATGAAAACCCCTCCTTCTTTCCTCACTCTGACTTTCATCATTGTGAGAGGAAGACCTATTTTGCTTGTTGGAAAATGGCTTCATTGGTTGCTTCAGCTGGTGGACCCCCACCACCACCTCCACCTCCTCATGGGAAGAGAGGACCACCTCCCCAGGTGATTACCAACACTGAGGAGGAAGATGAAGAAATGGATGAGGAGGGAGAAGAACAACAGTTCTTAGAAGAGTTGCCCCGGGTTTCCAGAAAGAAAGCCAGTTTCATCTGGCAGTTTTTTTCAATGCCTCGTGGCCAAAAAAAAGTCAACGCGAGGTATGTCACCTGCCTCATATGCAAGGAACAATTGTCCAGAGGGACGGACAAAAAATATAGCTATGGAAATCACACAATGCACAGGCACATGACAAGGAAGCATCCCCTAAATTACAGCCGGGCGGAAATAAGGGATATGCAGGACAATCCAAGACCAACTCCTGTGGCCAGACCAACAATACCGATTTCTCTAACACCAGAAGAGGCACGGGAAACTGTGCCAAATATTCAAGAAAATTTTGGGCACATGATTCACTTATGTATGCACTGTCGTGCATTATTAGCTTGTGGCAACATGAGCATCAATGCACTCAACCTGGCGTATGAACACCATGATTGCCCTAACCGCCCCCAGTAATTTTTTTTTGCTCCTGTTGAGCCCTTTTCAACGCCTGTTTTTTGTTGTTTCCCCCCCCCAAAAAAAACAAAAAATAAATAAAATCGTTCAAAAAATACAAAAAAAACAAAAAATGTTCAAAAAATAAAAAAAAATATAAAACAACAAAAATATTAAAAAAAAAGTTCTTTTCAGAACTACCTTCCCTTTCAAAAAAAATTGCTAGAATGTTTAGCACTCTGGCAAGCTCTATTTCTTTTGGTTCGCTTCCGGGTTAGCTTCCCGGTACGCGGACCGGGAGCTAACCAAAAAAAAAAAAAAAAAAAAAGTGTAAGTATAAGGAAAGTAAACAGAGAGTGATGTTAAAAGAAAGACAGCTATAGGGAGTAAAGAAGAGATACTGTTTAATAGATCTATTTACCGAAGAAAAGACAGAAGAGGGTATAATTGTGAAAAACAAAATAGATAACGAAGTGAAAGAAAAAAAAAGAGAGTATAACATTAACAAAGAAGAGTTTCTTGGAGAATGTGAGTGAATGTTCAAAATAAGATTAAAACATGAGGAATAACAGAGAGAAAAAATAGAAAACAGAAAACAAAAAATAACAGAAAAAGATTAATTGAAACAGCAAAGAAATGTAATTAACATAGAGCCATATCATCAACATAGGCAATAAAAGTTTTGCAGCTTTTATTGGCAGAAATGTGTCGCTAAAGCTGCTTTTGTGGCAGAAAACTGCCACTAAAACCACTTTTGCACCAGTTTTCTGCCAATAAAAAGAGCAATAATTGTATTGGCTGTGTTCATAATATTCCCCTTAGTGTGCTTCAACTACACAGAGAAAGCATTATGAACAAGTAGTGATAGAGTGATCAGTCAAAGACACTAAGAGTAATAGAGACGCAGTGAGTGAACAAGAGTGAGGAACTATGAGAAGAGAGGGACTGAGAAAAAGAGTGGAAGGAGTTGAGTAAGTAGGTAATAGAGAAAGGAATGAGGGAAGTAGCAAAGGCAGGAAACTGAGGGTTAAAGAAATGAAGCAGTGGAACTAATAGTAGTTAAATGTGATAGAAATGTAACGAAAAGAGTACAAAATATTTACCTTATAATTGTCGTTAAATTACTCACTTTTTGTTTTTATACTTTCAATCTGTGAAAGAGAGAACAAACATTTGAAAAATATTAAAACATGTATTTAAAAATTAGAAAAGACAAGGGAAAAGATTGAAGGACAAACAGTTTTTCAACAACTTTGACACTTACAGAAGCTTCTGCTTATCCAGGCCCCCTACACAGTCCTAAAGATATACATTTTAAACTAACAGTATCTTGATGCAGATGAAGTGAGGCCTATCTTAAAACATGGTGCATCTTTTGCATTGCTGTTGTTTCAGAAAAGTGTCGCAAGACACTAAAATTTTAAATAATTGCTTCAGGATGCCAATAAGATGTCTACTATCCAGAGGTTTGTTTGAGGTGAGGCCTACTCAGGGTTGCAGATGAGATTTACACTTGTTGAAGAGTACAGAGGAGATAATACATGTGAAGGTCTACCAATGAAGTGAGTCATGTCCACTGCACTCTTCAACAAAGTCCAAACCTCCTATGTTTCCCTGGACAGACCTAAACTTGATCTGCACAATGTGATTCGTAATGATAGGAAACACAGGTGATGTAATTGAAATACGTGCAATTTATTTTGCTCATTTCACAATCACATCACTTGTGTTTCCTTTGCTTAAGTATCTCATTGTGCAGATGTAGTCTAGCATATGAAAGAATACGCAGAAGTGCAGCACTGCATGCAACAACTTTGACACTTACAGAAGCCTCACCTTCTCCATGCCTCCTACACAGTTCTACATATACATCATAAATGCAAACAGTACAGAATTAATTATACATGTTAAATGGTTTATTTTTGCTGTTCTCAGAATGTATCAAAATTCACTAAAAACAGTGACTTGAAGGTATTCATCATATAACAGCGGGAAAAAAAAAACACAATCAAAATGATTGTGTTTAAAAAACCCATACAACATCAGAAATCAAAATTTAGAACTCCTTAAAGTTAACTTACTTTCCATGACGTCCAAGGATGTCCTATGAACAGCTTACACTCTTTTGTGCTGTTATTACTTTCAGCCCGCCACTTTCTGAAAGAAAATCTCCATCGTTTTTAAAAACACGTTACATGCAATAAATGACTTCTTGCTCTCTACCACAAGTTTCCACAAGGCCAAATCTGGTCAGAGCCATTTATAACTCTTGGATTTCTTGTAAGCCAATCCCGTCATTTGGCATTTCCGCAACTTTCAGAATTAAAATGTTGAAGATCATTTTCACAATCCTGGAATAGTAATATCTTCCCCTTCTTGCTCAGTCATGTTCTACATTTCCTATGACACTGATACTGCTTACTATGAAGCAGACTTACACTACCTCTATGACTACTACAATTATTTAATTCTCTACATCACTTTTAATCACAAAGCAATGTAAAACAGTAGACAGCATTGCAGACTTACATTCCCTCTACTCCATGTTTTGATTGGCTGCTTCAATTAGCTTATAAAAAGAAACAGTTTTTCTGAACTCATTCAAAGTGCACGTATTTCTCCATGACGTCCAGTCCTATGGTTAGAAGTTATGTCTCTGAACTACACTTATCCTCAAGGCCAAATTGTGTAGGAGCCATTAGAACTTCTTGAAATTCCACAGAGCACATCCCGAGATTATTTCCCTAAAATTTTGGTTTTAAAAACACCAGGTAAGAGTTTTTAAGGTCATATGGCAATTCTTTTTTGAAAATTAAAACAGAATCATTGCAGAATGACCAGCCATTTCTAGACTTTAAATAAGCTGTGTAATGTCCTGATGTTATTGAAGGGCCGTCATGATATATAATTGCTGCAGTTACAAAAGTCCTTCCTGATATTGACAACTGCGAAGCTACAAAATTTTTAATTAAAGTTGTCAATTTTGTTCCATCAGGCCTACATCGTTGGAACATTAAAATGACATACTGGCCATATGTTCGTATAAATAATGTGGACATCATTTCAGATTTACATTGGCTACACTCCATGTTGTGATCAGCTGCTTTTACTAGCTTATTAAAGGAGACTGATTTACTGTCTGGCAAAGTTAAATATATAAATCTTTCTGAGTCTACACTAGTAGTACTTGATACCATACAGTTCTCGCAGTCATGCTGCCATTGATAAGAAAGCCCAAACAGCTGATCTACATCTACACCTTCAGCATGTAATACATCAAGCATATACATTAAAAACTCCTGACAATCTTGCTGAATATTTTGAGAGAATTGTGTTTGGCCTGAACATCTGTCTAACAGATTTCGAATTTCAGACACACTTTCTATGTTTCTTCTATCAGTGCTACATTTCTCTAACACAGAATTTAACAAACTGCAAAATCTTTGATCAGAATTGACCACAATCTCTTCTTTTACATTTTCTAGAGAAAACAAAACATTAACCACTACATTAGCATAGCAGTTGACACCAGAACTGTTTTCAAATTGAAAACCAACAACATCTTCAACAGAATCCTTTTTGTTTCTGCTAGTAATTTTAGGTTCATCGACTTTTCGTCTTTTTGCTACAACCTCCCCAGTATTGGTCACATTTCTTCGTTTCCGGCCTACCACACGTTTCTCAAACAAAGGATACTGAGGCAAATGTGGCGCATACTCTCTTCTTAACCTATTGTATTCCTTAACACAATCTAGATCAGCACAAATGTTTGTGACATCACACTCAATCAAGTACAATCCCGATAAAGTTCTAACTCGTGACAATGCCACATATGCCATACCCTCCTTGAACACAGAACTGCCAATATTCACCAATGCACTGTCTACACTTAAACCTTGCGATTTATGGATTGTCACCGCATATGCCAAGCAAACAGGAAACTGCTTACGGCGAACATATAAGTCTTTTACAAGCAAAAATCTAGCAGAACAACGAGCAATTAGCTGTACTTCCTCAATACCATCAAATTTAATTTTTAAAAATTCAATTCCATCTCTATTTCTGTATTTCACAAAATCAACAACATTACCCATTGATCCATTTACCAGACCTCTTTCAACATGTAAATTCCTTCTTAAAATTATACGGCAGTTCAAGCACACATTCAGAGTCTTTTCAAAACCTGCAGTTTTAGATATACTCTTCTCTATTGAATCCAATTTTGTTTTCAGATTCTCAGACAAAATAATTGTTGATCCCATATGCTCTACTCTGTCAATAGCTTCCAGTTTCACAATCTCTTGCTTTTCTAAATGCAACATTTTGTTGTTAAATTTGGCACATTCTGCAAGAGTTGGCATCAAACATATTCCAGATTTCTTCTCAGTAATTTTCTGAAAAATATTCTCAGGCACAACATCTTGTTCTGGATATAAATTTGACAGTAATCGTGCATGTAAAGCTTCTTTCCCATGCTCGGTCACTTTTCCAATTCTAACATCTTGTAGAATAGTCTTGTAAACTTCATCCTTCGCCTGACGCATATTTTCATGCAGTTCAGCATAATTGAAGTTTAACCATATATTGACGTTGCCAATGCTGCCTAGGCACTTCCTGGTATCTTCATGCGTGAGCATTTTGAACACAGGTTGCCCTTTCACTGGTGTCAGCTGCAGAAGATCTCCGAAAACAATGATGTGTTTGCCACCAAATAACACATCATACTCTGTTTTGAGAACTTCTTGCATTCTCAAATGCACAAAGGCAAGCATGACATTGGAAACCATGCTTACTTCGTCAATGATAAGAAGTTTCATTTTCCTCAAGATTCTTGAAACTTCAAAACAAGCATCTCCAGATAGCTTGTGATATTGTAATTTGTTGTCATGCTCCACTGGCAGCATCAGTAAACGATGTAAAGTAATCCCTTTAATATTATGTGCTGCCAGTCCAGTTGGAGCAGTGACAACACAAGACAGCGATGACTCTGTCCTTTCCTGCAAATAGCATGAAATTGCTTTAATGAGGAAACTTTTTCCAGTTCCCGCTTCTCCACTCACGTACAGTCGGACAGGCTTCAACGACGTACATGAGCACTCTTTCTTATCATGACTTAATCCATGATCAATTTGCATGGTAACTTCGTCATATATTTTCCTCTGCTCAACGTTGAGTTGTCTTTCCAACTCTTCTAAGTTAACCGCATCCTCTTGAGCATGTGCCATGGCTCTTTCCACTTCATTCATAGCAGTGGCAGCTTCATTTTCGATAACAGGTCCTCCTAGTGGATCCTGACTCAATGAAGCAGAACTCTGACTGTCCTGAGAACTGTCTCTGGCAATCTCGGCTGCAATCGTTGCTTCCTGCTCAATTTCCGCATTCAACATTTCTACATATTTGGGAAAAGCAGGACATTCTATGGTCTCCTTGGCGGCATTGAAAGAGTCTTCGTAACAGAGGAAATCTCCAAGCAGTTCCTCTTCTGCACGCCAAGGCTTGAAAAGTTGCAAAAGTGCTAAATAGAAAAACTCCTTTTTTTCAGGAGATTCGCCACTCAATTTTCGATGGTTTACCAAGTGGCATTTTCTTTGCTTGACCAGACATCCCTCACTTCCTATTACAGCATACACTCCTTTCTCAGTATCTTCTTTGATGTTCCTCTTGAATATGTAATTTTGAAGAACCTCATACAGACAAACATTCTCGAGGTGAATGCTTCGATTTGGATAATATGTATCCAACATGTTGGTCTTCAAAATGTCGGTACTGTTTGGCTCCTTTTCCGCCAAATACTCAATTTCCCGCACAGGTTTGAGAACTCGATTACGCGTTGCAGCAAGACCAAGACTCGCCCAAACGATACTCCTGGACTTGGCATAGAGACTTGCTGAAGACAACCGGTCAGAACATTCGTACGCTCCGATTTCTCGATGCGACAACATCTTCAGACTGAAACTGTACAACTTCTTGCTGAGGCTCTTTTCATGGGAAATGTCCTCCCACATATCCTTCAATTCTGTCTTCTCTTTTTTGGTGATGTAAGACGTCACATACCGAGCCACAGCCATACAGTTATCAGCCACAAACTGTATATCCATGTTAGCATTCCACATGGACAAAATCACCGGGTTGTAGTCGTTGATGTACTTGGACTCTTCGTTCCTCTTCAAATTGTAAGTGTTTTTAGGTGATTTCTTCATGACATTGTGTCGCAGCGAAGACATCAAACTGTTTACTCTTCCTTTAGAAATCACCGGTCGTGGAAAGCCGAAACGACATTTAGTGTAGAACTTGTCCTTGTTTCGGAATTTACGACGGCAGTACTTTCCACATCGATGGCTTTGGAAACGCAGAACTTTTTCTCTTAGGCTTTTCTTCTCCTTTACGTTTGGAACAGCACACGTAGGATACTGTTGGATGAAACTCATCACTGAGTCTTCTGGATCCGTTCCAAATTTAGGTGCATCCTTGATCCACAGCAACATATGTATATGAGGAGCACCTCTTGCTTGGTACTCCTTTCTCCAGAAGAAATCCAACACCTCTCCAAGAGGTGGATTCTTCTTATTCATGATGAAAGACATCATAGCTTCAAATCTATGATTGAAGTACCTACATACATTGACTGGATCCAAAGAGCACAGTTCTCCGGGTGTCTTGAATTCGATGTTATCTACGTTAGCATTTGCCTCTCGTAGAAATTCAAGTAAGTCTTCCCAGCCATACTCGGCACAGCTCAGAGTGAGGAACCATGTGGGAGTACCTAAGTTCCTCAGCATACATTTTAAATCACCATGACGACGGTACCAGTACTCATTAGTACCACGCTGACACGCCATGAGATTAATCAGGTGAGAATCCAAAATACTGTCTTGGACATTGACTTTATCCATAAAGTCACTTGCCGAGATGTTTTGCATGTGTATACCACTTTTCAAGATGTGGTTCACTGCATATGACAGTCCAGACAGATCGCTTTCAAACAGGAGATGAAACAAATAGGGAATGCATTGTCGAAACCTAGCATCTCCTGCATACAATCGCAAAGTCCGGTATTCAGAAGCAGGAATTTGATGAGGTCGCTCATCATATCTTCCTCCCTGACCTGTTGGAAAAAGCTGTGGGAAACACCGAGCTTCCAAACTTTCCTCCCAAACACTAATGGGACTCCCTTTGGCTTGTTTCATTTGAAACAACTCAATAGCATTCCCCATGACTTCCTTGGAATGCAAAGGATGAACACTATAATGTTCATATATTTCTTCACTAGTAGAGGGTTCTACTTTCTCAATTTGACCAGCACACAAATCGCTATCCTCTTCCTCACTTACTTCCTCTTCTGCAACATATACATTCTTATAGTATTTATTATGTTTTTTCAAATACAATGTTGCCTTTTTAACTTTCCTAACATCTACTAAATCTTGCCATATTTTCTTATTCTTTGTCGGAACCCCATTAACTAAGATAACCAGAGGTTCCTCTTCCACTTTTTCTACTCCAATTGTGTTAATGTTTTTCTTCAAATCTAGAGGCAAATAAACAACTCTTCCCTTTAATCCTCTCTGTAAATCTGATGGAGGCAATTTCCCTGTCTTTGGCTCCATTCTTACAATAGCCTGAAAGGGATGGATACTTTGAATCAAAATAGATTCATAAGTATTTAAATCCTTCAATTCAGAAGGAATCTCAACCAATTCCAGATTATTATGAACTGCTCTAGCAGGCATCTGGTTTTGATTTAATTTGCAACAACAATAAGTACACACACGTTGATCGAATCCCAAATCAAAACAATTTTCTACCATCAAGTATGTTGCAAAATCCTTCCATTCACTATTATTTTCCCTTTCACTTTTTGCATATAAATCCACTAACTTAGTCTGATTCTTATAATAAGTGCGTCGACAACACACACAAGTGAAATTAGGCCTCTCACTTGATTTCACCTCAAACGTCGCAATTTCCCTCTGGAAATTATCTGTACTGGAAACCTGTACACTATCTTCCACATGACCCTCTTCTTCTTGCTCAATTTCAACATTCTCCTCTTTACTTCCAAAGTAACAAAACTCAATTTCTTCACATATATTCTTCACATCTATTTCAGAACCATGCAAAAGAGCAGCGCATAATTGTTTAAGCATAATTGCTGGACTCTTAGCATAATACAACATTCTAACTAATTTCCTCACTTTATTATGATGCACTGCTAGCATCCTGAAATGATGAAAAACACTCTGGCATACTCTCCTGGAAAGACAAGCCAGTGAATGACCATGCAAACCTGTCACTTCTCTTACTCTGCAAGGATCTAATTCTTGCAACAACCTTATTTTCTGCTTCAAACTTTTCTTATTAAATGACCGTACAAAATCACAAAGCAAATTGATGGAATCCTGTCGCACACTGCAAATACTACTACACTTCCAGGTGTACACAGGACCCTTAGCACGTCTTCCTAAAACCTCATTACCTAACACCTCTTCTGCCTCTGTTGTCACAAGTTTTTCTTTTTCAACTGGACAACCATCTTTCACTTCATAAGCACGACCACTGGTGTCAACTGCATGCACCAAATCATTATCCTGGAAATAACTCTCCTCATTAAAAAATGCCTCACAGCTTGAACTATGCATCCATTCTCCAGAAAAAACTTCACAAAAATTACTACGATTAACTATTCTCTTCCATCTACTATTTCTTTTGAAATCATAAATTGCCTTGTTTAGCTTCCTAATTCTATTGATTATCAAAATAAATAACTTACGTTTAATTTCAAATGCCTGATCAATAACTTTCTCAAATTTTTTTTTCTCTTATAAAAAACCAGTTTCTGTTGACCTTTCTTAATATTTTTTAACAAATTGCCAATTATCCTGTTGCGGAACATTCGTTTACGAATCTCCCTAAACTGTTGTTTCCTTCTACTATCATGCACAGAGTTATCTCTTGCTCTAGCAGTAACCTTTTTGATTGGCCTTTCCTTTCCATTTGAATTCCTTCTCGTTTTATGGACTGAAACATTTTCTGTAGTAATATTTTTTTTACTACACATATTTCTTATGAAATATTTTGTGCTCTTACCCGGTGCTTTCTTCGTGACTTGACAAATCTTTTTGTTAGAGGACTGCTGCTTATTTTCTTTCACCTGCTGTCTTTGACGTTTTGCAGGCTTTCTCTGTCTTTCTATTGTTGGCATGGTGAAATCTTGAAATGATCTGCAGTTGAATCTGTGGTAAAATATAATAAAAAATGTTATTAACCATTATTACCAAACAGTAAAACAATAACAGTGATCAAAAACTTAACACACTACTTGACATTTTAAATAGAAGATTTTTTAGTCCTTGCAAATTTACAATACAGAAATAGCAGAAAAGAAATGACATTTATATTTATGTTACCTATGCTATTTTATATGTGAATCTGATCTAATTTTATGAGCATATATTAATATTTTATTGAAGACACTACACATAACCTGCTTTTGAAGGTATCTTTATTTTTAAATTAAACGGTTTACCTTTTTACTTTTTATTAATTATACATTTTAAAAATAAATGTTTATATTTCCATAGGCTCAAGCAGGTCAGCTTCCCATCCTATGTCATATAATTCGGACAAATCTGCATCCTCATCACGCTCTTCTTCATCCTCAGGATTTAAATCATCCAAGGGATCAACATCCACTGATGTTTCAATTACAAGTTCAATGATGAGGTCAAAATCAACTGATTGCAGATTGTCACTCATGTTGAGGTTGTCTTTATCTTTAAAGAAAGATAACAACAATGAGATGTTGCAGAGTAAGAGACAAATCTCAGAGATTATAATAGTAAAATTGTTTAACAAGAGTAATATTTTGCAGCTATTATTTAGCCATGTCCAACAATGCTGAGCAGGTGAAGACGATGTCTAAATTTTCAGTGAACAGGACTCATCTCTTCTTAACCTTGGATAAGCCTCACCGACTCTGTGTGTCCTGCACATACTTAAATGTAAAGGGGCAGATTTATGTTAAATGGCACATCCCCAGGCATGCACCAGTTAACGTGCACCACTACTCTGCCACCCATGGTGTGCCGTATTTACAATCAGATAGGAGAAAGCTTCGTCAAAACCCTGCGCCTGCTTTAAGCAGGCATAGGTCTTGACGCAACATTGTGGAGATGGGGCACCCCTGAGCCTTGCTTGAGCTGCATCGCACTTGCGATACAACTCCAGCAATCACTACCTTTACAGCACAGATACGTCACGCATCTGTGCCATTTTTGCCCCATGATGCCCCGCATTCTAAATGCAGCACACCATGGGTGGCGGAACAGCGGCGCAGGATGACTGACACATCCCTGGTGATGCACCAGTCATCATAAATCTATCCCTAAGCTTCTTATCTTGTTACAGATGAACCGCCATATGTAGCATGAAACTATTTTGCATTTCCTAAATAGCGAATTTTAAGGAATAAATAGCAATTCTTTACCATTCCTAATTTGCAATGAGCAAATTGCTAATTACAAGTTACCCATTCATTTCCATGGGCTAGGAGGCTCATAGGAATGAAGGTTTGATTTGCGATTAGCAATTTGCTCATCACAAAATAGGAATTTTTTCAAGCGTGCAGGGGTATCTCAAGAACACCCTGCTGCACCCCTGAAAAAGAAATTTGGGGGCATATGGCACACATACATGCCCTAAGGGCATGTATGGGCGTCATATGGGACCTTTTGTTTTTTGGAAAAAAATGCTTTTTGAAAAGAATTCGCAAATTACCACAAACTAGAAGTTGGTGGTAGTTTCCAAATCCTTAATATCATTTTTTACATATTTTTTGTTTGATACATTGCATTTAAGGAATCGCAAAATTTGCAAATCCTTCAGTGCAATCGCAAAATAAGGAATAGCAAATTTTGAATTAAGGACATTTTAAGTCATTTCCACATGTGCAGTGTTTTCAAATTATGATTTGAAAATCGTTTTTGGGGAAAAGTAATGGTTTGCAAATTTATGACAAGGACATAATGGTGTATGCTTCTCTATAAGGCATTTCAGTGTCTCTGATGTCATTTTTCCCATATTACATTATAAGACCTTTCCCCATGTAGCACATTCCTTGTAAATATGCTCCCACTTGTGCATGGCGAATTTAGATTTTGACTGTTTGAGTCACATAGCCATGTTAAAAGTGACCCAAAAAAATTGCAAACGTTTTAAAAAAACACATTCATGTGTCTTAAGGACATTTTAAGTCATTTCCCCAATGGACAGTGTTTTCTAAGTGGCGCAAAAGAGGCATACACCTATCATAAATCTGTCCCTAGCATTTTAAATGATTAATTCAGGATGACAATAAGATGTGGCCTATCCAGAGGTTTGTTTAAGGTGAGGCCTACTCAGGATTGCAGATTAAAGTTACGCTTGATGAAGAATACAGAGGACATAATACATGTAAAGCTCTACCAATGAAGTAAGTGATGTCCACTTCATTGCGCCAGTCATCATAAATGTATCCCTAAGCTTCTTATCTTGTTAGACATCAACCGCCATATGTATCATATAACTATTTTGCATTTCCAAAATAGCGAATTTTAAGGAATAAATAGCGATTCTTTACCATTCCAAATTTGCGATGAGCAAATTGCTAATTGCAAATTACCCATTCATTTCCATGGGCTAGGAGGCTCATATAAATGAAGGTGCAATTTGCGATTAACAATTTGCTCATCGCAAATTAGGAATTTTTCCAAAGGTGCAGGGGTGTCTCAATAACACCCTGCTGCACCCCTGAAAAAGAAATTTGGGGGCATATGGCGCACATACATTTTAACAACATTCCTTTACCTCAAAAACGATTTTCAAATCATAATTTCAAAACACTGCACATGGGAAAATTACTTAAAATGTCCTTAAGACACATAAAAGCGTTTTTTGATTGCCTTTGCAGCATGTTTGTATCACTTTTAACATGGCTATGTAACACAAACATTCAAAATCTAAATTTGCCATGCACAGGTGGGAGCATATTTACAAGCAATTTGCGCCACAGAGAAAGGTCTTACATTAAAATGGGAAAAATAACATCAGGGACAGTCAATTGCCTTATAAAGAAGCATACACCATTACGTCCTTGTCATAAATTTTAAAACAATTCCTTTTCCCCAAAAACGATTTTCAAATCATAATTTCAAAACACTGCACATGGGAAAATGACTTAAAATGTCCTTAAGACACATGAAAGCGTTTTTTGATTGCCTTTCCAGCATGGTTGGGTCACTTTTAACATGGCTATGTAACACAAACATTTAAAATCTAAATTTACCATGCACAGGTGGGAGCATATTTACAAGCAATTTGCGCCACAGAGAAAGGTCTTACATTAAAATGGGAAAAATAACATCAGGGACAGTCAATTGCCTTATAAAGAAGCATACACCATTATGTCCTTGTCATAAATTTAAAAACAATTCCTTTTCCCCAAAAACGATTTTCAAATCATAATTTCAAAACACTGCACATGGGAAAATTACTTAAAATGTCCTTAAGACACATAAAAGCGTTTTTTGATTGCCTTTGCAGCATGTTTGTATCACTTTTAACATGGCTATGTAACACAAACATTCAAAATCTAAATTTTCCATGCACAGGTGGGAGCATATTTACAAGCAATTTGCGCCACATAATTCATAATTTTCTCCTTAAAGCACACTATTCTCTATCTAAATTAAAGAAATATTTTCTCACCTTAGCAAATACTTTGAGTTTGAAAACAGTCTCAGAAACACACCAATTTGTCTTCAGCAGAGCAAAAGGTATGCACTCCAGAGTCTGCAGCTATCAAAAGCACAGAAATGCTGTAATTCTTCACACATATCTCTCATGTCACCCAATCAAAACTCTTCCCTCACTTTTTTCAAATGAAAACCCTTCCCCCCTCTGCCCCCTCTCTGCTTTTTTTGCATAGCAACCACCTCTTGGAAGACCTCTGGTGTTTGCAAGTTCACACAACAATGTTGCAATTGAACTCTGAACTCTCAGTGCACCTGCATATCCAGTGCATTCTTTCATTTAATGATTTTTTATTGACCACTCAAAATACATCTTTCAAAGAACACATCCGTGCACCCTAACTTTCTGTTTTCAGCAATCAAAATCCACCAATCACTGTTACTGCTTCATGAACACAGAAACTCCACAGTTTTTTTTCATTTTACACTCTCATTTTTTCAACTGCCATTTCATTGCCACACTTCATCTGACTGCAGGAGAACCTTCTCTCACCATGTTTTCTGTCTGGATTGTTGGACATAGTTATATTCACTGGGCTCAAAGGTACGTTGAAAACAGGAATTTACCTAACCTCAATTTACAAGATGTGGAAATTAAGTGGTTTGGCCACAGAGGATTAAAATGTCACCAATTGATATCATTGGTGAAAACCTTTATGCATTTGCCCAAACCTGACCTGTTAATTGTGCACTGTGGAGGTAATGACTTGGGCACTTTGACTGGTGTAGGTCTGGAAATGCTTTTAAAGGACACCTTTGAGCAATTAATGGCACTTTTTCCTCAGACTGCCTTGGTATATTCAAATATATGCCAAAGACAGAAATGGAGGTGGTCAAACCAATTTTGTCCACAAATTGAGAAGTCGAGGAAGCATGTAAACAAATCTGTTTCAGCTTACATGAGAGACCATGGAATGGGCTCCCTGTACAACAATAACTTGCGTTACTACATGCAAGATATCTACAGAGGAGATGGAGTTCACTTCTCAGATGAGGGCAACAGAATTTTCACTCTGAATTTAAGAATGTGCATTGGTACCTACTTATAAGTACCTAAATGTACCATAAACCCAAAAGCTCTTCTCAGAGCTACCCTACATCTAATCACTCACAATTATTATTTTACTCTAACATTTTTCACTAATTTTCAACAAAGTACGCTCCCTGGGGCGCTACCCGGTACGCGAACCGGGAGCTAACCTCGCGAAATTTAAAAAAAAAATGTTTTTTTTTCGCACATATAAGCCTCCTCAGCCACCCTCACAAAACCTAGGGGGTCAAGATAACTCTACCGTGCCCCCTTCTACCCATTCTGAACATTATTTGCCCTCCATCTTGTATCTTAATTCGACCGAAACACAAAATGGTGGACTCCCGGAACGCTTAAGGTCCGCGAACCGAGGCGCTCAACGGTTCGCGTACCGGGTCGCTCCCTGGGAAGCGCACCATCAAAAAAGGTGGGAAAGTAGTTCACAGAAAAGCCACTGGAGACAATTTCACCAAATATAGATTAGCTCATACTACATACCAATCCCTACCATTTTCACAAATTTGATTGGAATTCCATTGAGCCATTTAGCCTGTAGACCTCTCTAAATACCCTGAGGTAAATTACTTCACAAAACACATCTGAAGTGTTGGAATTGACAACCAATGAAAATGTTACTTTCATTTTCTACTTTTTTTACCTGACATTTCATTGGTTATATACCTCAATATATATAAAGGAAGAGAAGAAAACACAGCCATTTTGACTACTACTTCTTGGTGTACATTTCAATAGTATTTTCACTAATTCCTTCAACTTCTTTCTAAAGGTAAGTTTTTATTTTTAAAACTGAAATATATTGTGCACTATAAGTTAATATGGTAAACTTTTTCTGATAGTTATATACTATCCCTCTGTAGTAGTTATAGATTTAGATAGACTTCTCTGTTATAGTTATGGATGGAGTTAGGCTTCTCTTGTATAATTATGAATTTACTTACGTTAAATCACATACACTTTTTTATATTCCTACTTCCACTCTGATACTATACACTGCCCAAAGATAAATTCACTGATAAAAACTGCCTATCTAAAATTAATCCCAACAGTGCCCTATATCTACTAATATATATTTTTTTAATCTAAATTTCAGGCAAAATGGAAGGCGAACAGAAAGTTTAATTTCAAATTGTCCTGCAAGAGAGCAGCCAAGAAATCATTGATGAAAATGATATTGAATTTTTCGATGAAACTTGGGACAATGAACTACTGCAATGTGTACAAGCAGTAGATAACCTCCTTGCAAATGAGGACATTTTACACCCTCAGAGACTACAATGTATATTCCATGATAATTATGAAATTTCTGACAATGAAATGTTAGAAAGTTTAATAAATTATGAAACACAATCACAATAAAAAAAAAATGTTTAAAAATAAAGATAATAAAAAATAATCAACAAAACCAACAATCAATTAACATACAGCATTTGAAAAGTCTATCATTCATTTTTCATTGTAGTACGCTGCCCAGAACGCTTCCCGGTTCGCGGACCGGGCGCTACCCACGCAAAAAAACAAAAAAAAAAATTTTTTTTTTTTGCCCCGCGGGGCCCTTTTAAAGCCTCCACATTAAACCTAGGGGGTCAGGGAGGATCTACTATGCCCCCTTATGGTTATTTCCCCCTTTGTTTTGGCCTCCTCTTGTCTCTCAATCCTACCGAGAGACAAGATGGCGGCCGCTCCGGACTGTTTGGAATGTTGACAGACGCCGGAGAGCCAATCAGCTTCGCTACGCGAAGTTCTGGTACGCGCCCCGGTCCGCGAACCGGGGAGCTGCCCGGTCCGCTGTTACAGATATATATCTTTTTTTAAACGTTAATTTCTCAAAATCCACTGGAGCACATATATTGAGACCTACAAAAGGCACATCGGGCTACCAGTCCCTACAATTTTGCCAAGTTTCGTGGAAATCCATTCAGCCGTTCGGCCTAAAAGTGAGGCCAACCGCCCTATGGAAAACTCAATGTTAAAAACACGTTTTGGGACCCCCCTTTTTTCTCGGCCCCCCCTGGACGAACCCCCCCCAAATTTCCAGGGGCTGCTCAGAAACAAAATGTTCCATTTTCCAGAAAATTTCAGCCAATTCCGTCCACAAACGCCAAAGTTATTAGACATAGAATTTTCAAAAAACCCATAGGGAAAAAATCCTAACTATATATACCTACTGGCGACCGCCAGTAGGTAATATATATATATATTTCTACCCCATCTTACTTGGGCATAATTATTGCGCCCAGCTACCCTCAGGGGTGACTATACAAATGCTAATTGGTTGACTGATTGATTTATATATGCATATGATAATGTGTAATACCTTTTAATGCAGCCCCAACCTCTCTTGTGGAATCAGATTAAATGCTTACAGGTCAATGAACGCTCCATACAGGGAACCTTATTCAATACAACACTTTTCTAAAGAACTAGAATAAAACGGAAAACATGGTCTATGGTGCTTTTGTGTGGCCTGAAACCAGCCTGTAGGTTTGACAAAATTTCATTCTCCATCCAAATCTGGATCCTTTATAGAATCTGCCTACTGAATATTGTGTGTGCTTTGTCAATTAGGCTAATTGGACCTGTAATTAGCTGGGTGTCTTTGTCATCTTTTTTGTAAATAGTAATAATTTCAGCGCCCTACCATGTTTCGGGTATCTCAGCAACCCTGGCTATGGAATTGGATATAAAGTTTAGTATGTAGCCCCAAACAATTGGTTCAGAACAGTAAAGGTTACCAGTATCTTACCTAAGCCAGGTGCTTTCCATTTCTTAATACTGTTGAGAGCCAATAATGTCTCTTCCAATGTGAAAATAATTGGGGGAGCTACTTCCCTATTGTGGGTGGTGACTGAATAATCTGCAGCACCAGCAGATCCCACATCTTTGTTCTCATAGAATAGTTGGCTGAAGTGGTGTACCCATAAGTGGGTATCAATGATCTTCATCTCTTTCAGTGGATTTTGTGCTGTTGGCCAATAGGTGCCAAAAAGTCCTACCATCTTTCATTGAGGCCACTTTGGCTGCAATACGCCAAAGCTCTTCCTCCCATTCCTTCTTGGCCCTTGTCTGCACGTTTTTATAGTGTTTCCTCCCATCCACACAATATCTGCTCTATTACCACTTTTCACTATGGTCAACAGTTTCTGTCTAGCCTTTCTGCAAGGGGGGGTTGGACCGTAGAGTATCTTTGGCATTGAATGTATGCCCCTTCAGATCTTTCTAAAAAGTGAACCCTGATCGATTCTATGAGTTCACTAAAAGTAGACATAACAAGATGATCGTCATAAGTTTTTTCATTGAATGAGCCTGAAGAAGAGATAACTGCGATATATCTATGAGCCAGTGTATTCTCATCTTAATGAATCACAGGCCATTTAACCCACCTCTTTTAGTTAGAATAAAAGATTGGGATGCTGGTTGACCAGGGCTTGTGACTATGGTTCAGTAGTGGAATATTTCTCAGTTCTAACGATAAAACGTTATGATTACTGTCTTGTCTTTTGATTACCTTCATTTCTTGTAAATTGGGCCATGGCTCAAGATCGAGTATGATGTAGTAAATCCTACTGCTAGTGGATGCTCTCTTAAAGTATGGTTAGCCCCTGGATCGAACAGCTTGCGACCATTGCACGCCCGTAGCCCATGTAACTTTGTGAAGGATGCAACCTGCTGAGCTACCTTTGACCTTTTGTTTAGGGGTGGAATAGTCAGTCTAGGAATGCCCCTTTCCTCATCTTCCTCTCTTATAAGACTTTGTATTATTTCTGTAGGTTCAAAGGTCACTTTAAAATCCCCCGCCAGAACGAGGTTGTTGTTAGTACAAATTCTTCTAGAAGCTCAAGAGCCAGCAAGGTCGGGGACTCACAGTTCCGGCTAGAAAAGTAATTATATAGATTTATAAATCTAATTACAAATGTGCCAGCTAACAAATTAATGTCTAGTCCCAACAGGTGAATAGATTTGTGGTTAAGCCATCTTACGCGGAGGGCTAGCGAGGTCTTTATCCATATTGCAAGTCCACCTAATGGGTGTCCGCCTCCCCCCGTTCAAATCAGAGGCCACCGAAGTCATCTGCGGCGTACCACAAGGATCATCGCTCAGACCCACGCTGTTCAACATCTACATGAGCCCCCTCTCGGCCATCGCACGCCAACACAACCTCAACATCATCTCCTACGCCGACGACACCCAGCTGATCCTCTCCCTCACCAACGACCCAGCAACCGCCAGAACCAACCTACACGAAGGGATGAAAGACATAGCCGAGTGGATGATGAACAGCCGCCTGAAACTGAACTCAGATAAGACGGAAGTCCTCATCCTGGGATCATCACCCTCCACCTGGGACGACTCCTGGTGGCCCCCTGCCCTGGGCAGCGCACCCAAACCAACGGACCACACACGCAACCTGGGCTTCATCCTGGACTCCTACCTCGCTTCAACATCCTACGCATGCTACGGAAGATCTTCCGGTGGATCCCCACCGAAACCAGGAAGACGGTCACCCAGGCGCTTGTCACCAGCCGACTGGACTACGGGAACTCCCTCTACGCCGGAACCACAGCCAAACTTCAGGAAAGACTCCAGCGCATTCAGAATGCCTCAGCACGACTCATCCTGGACATCCCCCGACACAGCCACATCTCCGGACACCTGAGAGACCTGCACTGGCTCCCCGTCAGCAAGAGAATCACGTTTCGACTCCTCACCCATGCACACAAATCTCTCCACAACCAAGGCCCCAGATACCTCAACGACCGCCTAACCTTCTACACTCCAACCCGCCAGCTACGATCGACCAGCCACGCCCTCGCCGCCATTCCCCGCATCCGAAGAGCCACTACTGGAGGAAGATCCTTCTCCTACCTGGCGGCCAAGACGTGGAACTCCCTCCCCATCCACCTCCGCCTGACCCAAGACCACCTCTCCTTCAGGAAGCAACTCAAGACCTGGCTGTTCGAGCAGTAGCGCCCCCCCCCAAGCGCCTTGAGACCCTCCGTGTGAGTAGCGTGCTATACAAATGCCTTGATTGATTGATTGATCGATGGAGTTGCTTCTACACTGTAGTTTGTGTAGCCTGATCTATGTGCTGGCTGCAAGGCCCAGGTTTTCTGAAACACACAGATATCATATTTATCTATTAATTCTCCCCAATTTGGGTCACTCATTTTGGATTTCAAGCTCGCAATATTCCGGGATAGCATCTTGATCCCTGGGGTACCATTCCTGATCAGCGGATGAGGAGGGGAGGACCTTAACTTCACCCCTTCTCTGCCATCATTAGCACCTGTCTGCATTGCTAATAGAGTAGATGGACTGGTAATGACATAGGTGGTAGCCCTATTTGATGTTAAACATAGGGGCCCTTTCGCTTGTCCGTGGGATTTCTTGTGAACTTCTGCTGGTTTGAACTCAGTTGTTTTAAGGGGTGTAACTCTTTTACGGACATCATAAGGATCTTCCCTATCTCTTAACGTACATATTTTTATTGGAGGGTTTAGGTTTGAATTGGATCTGGGAGCCTTTAGAGCATGAGGTACGCTGGTCTATGTTCAGTAATCCGCTGACAACTTCCTCCTTGGGTAATGCAGTCTCCATGTAGTCATACCGGTCATTCATTGAGTGTTGGTTTGCATCAAGAAGATCAGATCTGACCAATGATTAACAATGTCGGTGGTACCTTATCCAATGTATGACTTTATTCTTTAGGGAGTCATTTGATTCCTTGGTTCCCTCTAAAAGTCTGGGAACATTAATCAATTACTATTTTTTTTAGTGACTTTTTGGGTCTCATATACTCTAAGTGGCAATCCTGTCCTACATAATGACTGCGGTTGGTTAATCAGGTGGGTGTAACTGGGGTAGTTAGAACATCTTGGTTCCGCCTCATGCCCTTCGTGAAGCCCTCCTCCTCTGTTATTTTGGTGCATCAGAAGTGAAAGTATTGAGGAATTGATTTGGTGTTGCCACCTCTGGGGTTCTCTGGTTTCCCAGTTATTTTTTGCAGGTGGAGGGAGGCAGTTAAGTAATTGTATTGTTTTCTTTCGCTGATGAGCTCTGTCCAGCAACCTATGGCTCACTGTTTGAGGTCGGGTAGATACAGTATGACTTTTAACCTACATCGTTTTCACAGGGCGAGGCTTTCCCACCCCGCCTCTCATGGTCAAGTTAGAGAAGTCTCTGCCCTTGGATCCCTCCTCCCTCCTCTAGTTGGAATAGCCCTGAACAATGCATTTTGTTCGACAATAAAATAACCTTGTTACACAATTGACCTATTACTCCTTCAATTGTGCAGTGATTTCTCGGAGTGTTGTAATGTCAATGATATAGGTGCAAATTGTGCCCTTGTCAACTACATCATGTGCCACTGTAGCATTCAGGTCCATCTTGTTAAAACTGCCTACTTGTACAGGCAACCTCGGGAATAACCACACAATTGGCCTCTCCACAATCGTTGGTGCCTGCATCACCATGTTTCTCCCATGATGTTGTGGTATGCTGGACCTCCTCCTTCCTTTAGTTACATCCTGAAAAGCTTTGTGCATCCATAGCTCCTCATTCACTAGGGGAGAAAGAGGTTCATTACGTAAGATTGCTGACTTGTATCTCTTCTTGAAGATATCGGGGACTTTTTGGCCTGAGACAAGATGATCAGTTGGCTTCCCTTAAGATGAATTCTACTTCCTCTATCAAATTGTTTATTTCCTCTATGGTGCAATTCCCTGCAGTGTGATGAACCTTTTTCTGTTTTTTGAAATCGTCTGTGGGCTTTCGTCTTTCACATTTTCCTCAGATAAATTTACCAGTCACCTGTGAGAGGATAGAGAGCGATTATCTTTACGGTTTTGAGAGGTTTCTTACTAGTCAGCAAGTAGTAGTACAACATCAGAACAAACTTGTCAAAGGGGTGGCTGGCCCTGCCTCTTCCTGGCTCTGACGGGTATAGACTGTCCCTTTTCACCTGGGCCTATCCCATGTACGTCGAGTGCAGTGGGAAGAGTGTGGCGTAGATATGTGCCAGATTTCACACCCCGCCTCCTCCTTCATGCAGGCCATTGTGGGCTTTGCAGACCTGGCCCTGATCTCAGGTGTCTCAGCGTTTCACACTGCGAGAAGACTGTGACATAGATATGCACCCAATTTCAGCCTCCGCCTTCTCCTTCGTTCAGGGTGTTGTTGGCCTTGCAGTCCTGGCCCTGGTCTCAGGGTTCTGCGATGCATGAAGAGTGTGGTGTAGATATGCATCTGATTTCAGCCCCCATCTCCTCCTTCGTATAGGGATATGGGGGCCTTTCAGGCGTGGTCCTGGTTTCAGGTTTTTCAGGATCCCTGTGCTGCAGTAAGAATGTTGCATAGAAATGCACCCAATTTCATCACCTGTCTCCTCCTTCATTCAGGACATTGTGGGCATTGCAGTCCTGGCCCTGGTCACAGGTGTTTCAGCGCCTCACCAAGCGGAAGAGTATGGCGTAGTTATGCCCACGATTTCGGCCCCCACCTCCTCCTTCATGCAGGGCATTGTGGGCCTTGCAGTCCTGGCTATGTTCTCAGGTGTCTCAGCGTCCAGTGCTACAGGAAGAGTATGGATAGATATGTGCCAGATTTCAGCCCCCCGCTTCCTCCTCCGTGCGGGGCGTTGTTGGCCTTGCAATCCTGCCCCTGTTCTCAGCGGTTTCAGAATCCCGCGCTGCGGGAAGAGTGTGGCGTAGAAATATACCCAATTTCAGATCCCGCCTTCGTGCAGGGCATTGTGGACCTCCTCCTTCGTGCAGGGCATTGTGGACCTTGCAGTCCCAGCTCTGTTCTCAGGTGTCTCCTTGTCCAGCGCTGCGGGAAGAGTGTGGCGTAGATATGTGCCAGATTTCAGTTCCCGCTTCCTTGTCCGTACCAGGTGTTGTGGGTCTTGCAGTTCTGGCCCTGGTCCTGGGTGTCCCAGCGAGACTGAACACAGATTAGGCTGCCAGTAGAGAAATGCTCAGAGAGTGTCTGCCAGGCCTTTCATTAAGCATCTTCCAGCTTGGTGGGGCTTTGCGGATCTCAAAGAGAGAGAAAGGGGAGGAAAAGGCCCCACATGGAGGCAGAGTGGAGTACTGACCTAGAGAGGGCAGGAGTCAAGAGGTAGGGACAAGAGCGCCAACACCTAAAAGAAGTGGAAAATAAATAAATAAATAACATACATACTGAGGAACCTAACAAGAGAAGGAAGCCACAAGGGTCACATGTGAAAGTCCAGAGAAAGTAAGATGGAGGAAGACAGCAAGCATTGCAGGGAACACAGCGAGTGGTGCACCCCGCACAGTGGTGAAATATCTACCAGAAGAGGCGCAGGTCCGTGAACTGAGTAGGAAACGGAGCTGGCCCATAGATATCAGTGCAGAATAATGATGGGGATCAAGAGCTCCCTCATGAACGGCGCTCTCAGTCAGCACTAGCCGCATTACCCCCTTTCAGTCAGCTAGCGGACCCAGCCACGGCTGCGCCAAGGTGGAGAAAGTAGACAGGGATGCTGGAGAACTATTTTTGTTCTGCTCGTGATACGGATGGAGTCGTCAACTGTACTGCACATGGGAGGGGACGAGCTGTACGACCTGTTCCTGGATTTACCAAACACTGGTGTTGACAATGATTATGACATAGCTGTAGCTGCACTCAACTGGTATTTTGATCCCTAGTTAAATCTGGATTATGAACTTTTTAAATTAAGGCAAGCTCCTCACAGTCAGTAGACATGTTCTTTGTGCGCTGACATAAACTGGCCAGTACCTGCACCGGTATAGACAAACAGTTTGAGATTAGGGCAGAAATGCTCCAGGGAAGTCGGTCAGCGAAGCTGAGAAAATTGATCCTCTGCCAACTGGGCATATCACTGGATGAAGTCCTAATACTGGGCAGATCTCATGAACTAGCCGATGTGAGAGCAGGAGAATTGGAGTCAGCCCTGGCCCGCAGTGCTATGACGCCGGCGCTCTCAGTGTATATTAAAGAGAACCGGGTGGACGCCATCCAGAGAGGAGCTGGGCGATGCGAAGGTAAATTCCTAACGGGATCCACCAAAAAAGCATGTGTAAGCTGCAGATTCTTGAATCATCCCTTGAAGAACTGTCTGGCAAAAGGAAAAACGTGTTTGCAGTGTGGAAGATCAGATAATTTCACAAGAGTATGCCTGGGAGAGGCAAGACAGAATGCTAGCAAATGAAAATGCAAAAAGTTTGGAAAGGTCAAGGGGGTGTTGGAAGCAGAGGAGGAGCAATGCGCCGCAGCCATGGTGAGCCACCAAATGAGGAATCATGAAGAGGAGGAGAACGATGAAGGTGAAGTATTATTCACAGTTTGACAGAATCAAAGGAGGAAATCCTCACCCATGTGTAAAGTGTGCGTGGATGGTGTACCTGTAACTGCACTCATTGACACTGGAGCATCGGTAAACATCCTGGATGCAGAGCAGTACAGGCAGCTGGAACCGCATCCACTGTTGGCCAAGACCAAAGCCAGAATATTAAAATTACGGAGACGCAATGCCCATTCCTCTTCAAAGGGTCATATAGGCAGCAGCGAGTCATGGATCAATGGAACTGCGAACAAAGTTCTATGTAATGCATGAGAGTGCAGGCACACTGATGAGGTGTCACACAGCCGAAGATCTTGGGTTAGTGTAATTTGCTAGGCAAGTAAATGTATCTCCTGCAGAAGACATCATGGAAGAGTTCCCTCAGTTGTTTGAAAGACTGGGATGTCTCAAGGGGTCAAAGTAAAATTACACATTGATAAAACTGTGAGACCGGTGGCGATGAAACTTCTGAGGGTACCATTTCACCTGTGGCCCTTGGTCGAAGCTGGAGTGTTCGAAAAAGTATTGGGCCTGACCGTGTCGGTATCCTCACTGGTGATAGCTCCAAAACCAAAGTAACCAGGGGCTATAAGGCTATGTGTGGACATGCCCCTACCGAATAGGGCGATAAGATGAGAGAGACATATCACTCCAACAATTGACAACATTGTAGCAGACATCAACGGGGCCAAGTGGTTTTCGAAAGTGGACCTCAACTGCTCCTCGATGAATACAGTCACTGCATAACCACATTTTCTACACATGTAGGGTTGAGGAGGTTCAAAAGGCCCAGTTTTGAGGTGTCCTCAGCAGTGGAGGTATTTCAGAATGCGATAAGTGAAGCATTATCAGGACTAGTGGGGGTCCTCAATGTCAGTGATGATGTACTGATCTTTTCAGATGCCTTCGAGGAACATCATGACAGGGCGAGGGCTACTCTTCAGAAACTTGTGGATCAAGGACTCACTTTCCACAAGAGCAAGTGCTCCTTCTACACCAATGAAGTGGAATTATTTGGGTAACGTTTCTAAAAAGAAGGCCTTCAGGTTGATCAGGCAAAAGTTAAGGCTATCAGAGTAGAGGCAATTCCATAGAATCTCACGAAAATGCGCAGGGATGGTCAACTAATGGGAACGCTTCATTCCCCTCCTAGCAATGCTGTCAGAACCCCTGCTTGTGCTGACCAAGAAAGAGACATCGTGGGAGTGGACGAGTGAGGCCGCACAAGCACTCAAGGATGTCAAGGGGGCACTGCTTCAAGGAGCCACTGTAGCATACTTCGAACCAGGAGAGAAAACAGAACTTGTTGTAGATGACAGTCTGGTGGGGCTGGGAGCCATCCTGCTGCAGCAGAACGAAGGAGGGAAGTGGATGTCCTTCGCAAATTCCATCCGAGCATTGACAGCTGTGGAAACCAGGTATGTATGCCCAGATCGAGAGGGAGGCTTTCGCCACCAGATTGGCTGTCAGCATTTTCACATCTATTTATGTGGGCACAAATGCAATGTGATCACAGATTATAAACCTCTAGCACCATTGTTCAGCAGTTCCATCGGAAATGGACCTCCCTGAATTGAATGGTGGGCAGTGCAACTCCAGCAGTACAACTTTGAGGTTGCATATCGTCCGGGGGCAAACAATCCCTCTGATTCTCTATCACAACACCCTCTGGCAGGAGACCCCGATAAACAGCAAGAAATGGACGGAGGAGCAGAACCTATTGTACGATTTGTGACTGAGAGTGCTTGCCCTCGAGCTTTATTCTTAGCAGAGCTGGCAGAAGCAACTAAGGATGGCAGCTGCATAAGCAAGGTGAAAGGGGTGGTAAAAGCTCATTGGTGGAATGATTTTCTGAAGTGGGTGATTGGGCTCATCAATGAGGAGAGAGAAATTCGAACAAACTTGTGGAGATCCCGTGATGTTCTCAGCGAGTGTGCGGAGGGACTGCTACTGAGAGGACAGCACATAGTAGCTCCGAGGAGCCTGTGGGGAAGGACAGTGGAGCTAGCCCATCAAGGACATCAAGGGTTGGCGAAGATGAAAGCACGACTACGGTCAAAGGCATGGTTTCCATGTGCGAAACTAGATGGTGGAAGAAATAGTGAAGGGATGCCATTCCTGCACAATCACAGCAACTCACGTAGTTGCAACATCACTGAAGAGCCCTGTGACAAGCCGTCGTCTTAAGTCAACATGGATTTTGGACGTTTTCTGGGTGGAAGATCAACACTGGTGGTAATAGATAGTGCCACCAAGTTTCCTGCTATGGCGCTCATCAGGTCCCCAGCATTTGAGTGTGTAAAGCTAGTGTTAGAACAAATATTTGCAATGCTGGGGTTGCCGGATGAGGTGAAAACAGATAAAGGACTGCCATTTCAAGGCCTGGAATTCAAAGAATACTTATATCATCTCAACATTCGACACCAAAAATCACTCCCCAATTGCCTCAGGCAAACGAGGAAGTGGAAAGATTTACGAGAACACTGAATAAAGCACTGCGAATAGGAGTAGATCATGGTGCGGACCTGGAAATGGGTGAACTTCAATTCTTGTGGGCGTATCGACAAACACCTCATTCCACCACTGGATGTGCTCAAAGTGATCTCATCATGAAGAGACTGGTGAGAGATTTGGTGCTTGTTAGCTCCGAGTGGATACCTGCTGCCCTTGACCTGCAAGCGGCCCAGAACAACAGCAAAGCAACAAATGAGCAAACCAGCAAAAGGAGAAACGCCCGGGAGTCTGAGTTGCGATTGGGAGATGCCTTAGTGATCAAAGACAGGCATCCAGGATGGAAATTCAGGACTCCGTTTGAAAGAGAAATATGGAAAGTAGTTGGAGTCAATGGAATAATGATTACGGCCAAGAGGTGCAAGCTGATGGTATCCTGTAATGTGTCCTGGTTCAAGAAGGTCATGGGCATGCCGTAATCCAGGGACCGACTGAGCCAAGAGGCTAGATCTGAATGTCCCTGCGGAGTGTTCGTGGAGCAGGAAGGCAATGATGGGGAAAAATATGACGGCGAGGAGAATTTTCAGTCACCATTGGGTCAGTCTGAAAGTAGCACCTCAGACAGTTTGCCTTTCCTGGAGCATATGGCAGAAACCCAGCGAGGACAGCCCTACAGTTTAAGTCCCAATCCAAGACCAAATCAAAAGCTGCAAGATTTTGTCTGCTGAGGAAGATGGATCTTGTCAAAGAACATCTGTGCAACCCTTCTGTATGAACTGAATGTGTTATGTCTGCATTATTATTGTTTTCTTTTTCTGTTCAGGACCCTGTTATTTTCCACCCCCTCAAGGTTAGGAGGGATTGTAGTGAACCAGCCGGCCACATTTTGTATCAAGGTGCAACTCTGGGGCCGGGCGCGGCTCCGAGAATATAAATAAAGTGCTGTGGAAACGCTTGGGATTCCAGCATGGAGCAACCTTCTAGACTGGCAGTCTCTGTGTATTAGGTGTTCCCCTGCGATAGGCCTACACCCCCATCAGTGTGGTTGTGCACCTCTGCACAGTTCACGAGGCTAAGGCTGTCACAGATGCCGACGGTCAAGTCCAGAGCTAAGTCGCAGCTCCTCACTCAGGTGTGTCTGGCTCTGACTATTTTTAGGGTGGGTTGGGGTCCAAGAAGAGTTTGGGAAGATATCTCTTTGAATGCCCCCCTTCCGATAATGTGAGTAGGTTTAACTAATACAGACTTCTCAGCACTTGTGATGTAGAAATTTAAAATAGTTTTATGCTTGGCATGTATGAATTCCTGGCAGGCATGAAACTACTCTGTGAGCCCTATTTATAAAAGTATTTTCGGTCACAAAAAATAAGTTTACACCCGAAAATAGTTTTGTGAATGGGCTGTGTAGTTTATTTATTATTTCAAATCCTCTTTTCTTCCTCTTCTGCATTCATGGCACACATCCTTTAATATACTCTACTACATTGCTTTCCACTGTCTTCCTTCTGTTTATTATTCATAACCATTCAAATACTTAGGACGAAATTGGTATGCCAACAATCAGTCTCCAATTTACAGCAAAATTACACATTTTATGAAGTTTTCAACCAGTCACAGAGATTCCTGTAATTTCTAACCTTGCTTCAAAGTACTGTCAGCAACGTCTAGGCTTACAAAGACATGGAACAACTCATCAACACTAATTGAACACAAAATGTGCTGCAATTTAAATACCTATAGCCTCATCATTTACACAGTTTTCTGTATCCAGTTTGCTGTACACGAGGTTTGTGATTAGCTGGAAACATAATTATTAGCAACAGAGACAGCATTGTCACATCCAGCAGTTTCTGACCAGGTGCAGGCTTCTCATATTCATACTGAGCATATATTTGAGCCTATGAACAATCCAGTGGAACAAGTGACTGATTTGTAGCTATAATAATTCAAACGCTTTACAGAAGCTTCTCAAACAAGAAATTGATTTTCAAATTGTGATGTGAACATCTCATGGTCTCCAGTAATTGTTCATGTAGAGGGGTACAAAGGGAAAAATTAGTTTTTGGGCCAGTGTAACCGTGGCATACAGTTTCAGGGTAAACCATGTGACCATAACCAAATACAGCTTCTGTTTTGATCTCACTTGCACTCTTTAATAGTTGGTTGAGTTCTCAGTGAATTTAGTGAACTTTGCGTTATGCGGGTAGTGCTGAGTCAAGCACCCCTCTGTTTGGCACTACCTTAGTTGTGAAATGATCACAGCTACTCTGGAGTGCTTTTTGTAGGGAAGGGTAGTGGCAGTCACAGTTTGGGAAACTTGAAGGCACGCTCCTGTGAGTGTAGGCATTTGGGCCCTCACACATTATCAGGCACTTAACATGTAGGAGGTTCACAAGGGCAATGTTGGAGTGCACAATTAGTGCCTCAAGATAACACCAGGGTTACTTGAAGAAAGAACACTGCGGAGTGAAAACACAAGTGCCTCATATTGACATCAGCATTGCTGGAGAAAGGGGATCCGCAGCAACAATATAGGATGCAGGTACACAAGTCTCATACGGATATCACTGAAGAAAGGAACACTGCAGTGACAATGCAAGATGCAGGCATATAGCGCTTAAGCTGAAATCAGCATCATGTTTCACAAGACAGCATCAGAGGGAAGCATACAGGCTCCCACTCGAACATCGAGGACCATTTGCAATGAAAATCACCTGATGGGCAGGTCAGGTTCTTTCAGACTTCTGACCTGATACACTATGGACCGTCAGCTGATTTTTCGCAGGTTTCCCACACTTAGCATGCCCCACGCAACAGCAGCACGGTCTCTTCTTAAGTCCTGGTGGATTATTCCATTCCCCTCAAATAGAGAGAGTTAGGGAATCTGCCTTTGGTCCTACTGTTCCTCTGCAGAGGGGCGCAGATGCTCTTGAAATAAAATCTGAAATCTGGGAATGCCAAGGGGTCAGCTAATCTTCAGTATGTGATGTAGTATGATCGATTTACTACTCAGATTAAAAGTTGGCACCAAACCTTAGAGAGAAGCGAATTACGACAAAGCAGATTTTCACTTCAAGTGTGCCACAGTTTCAGGACAATTAGCCACAGGAAGCTGCCACTCTGGAAGAGTATTCGAGTTCAGAAAACCTCTCACCAGTCATGTACCGTGACTGGGCTCTTGCTTCTCCAGAAGAACAGGAGATGGGACGCACAAGATAGGCAGGTTGCTCATCTCTGCATTAAAGATGTGCAGTTCTGATAAAGTGTTTGGACAGTCACTGGTCAGGTGTTTCTCTTATTGGGCCACAGGATGACCCGCTGGATCCATTAAAAATGTTGAATTAGGAGAGCTGCACAGGGGGCTTGCACAGAGAAAATGAGAGCTCAACTCAGAGCACCACAGTACTACATGGAGCACCCTACAAACCTACGGGTACATAAATACAGGGCAGATTCTTGCATGTACCTCCCATGTACCTAAACATGCACATCACACACAGTCAGGAGGCCAGTCATGCCATACATACTACATCTGTAAATGCCATAAACAGGTTTTGTTTTTGCGATATGCTGAGCTAGAATATTCACAACTTTTCATTCAGAATTACTTCTCAAATTGATAATTTCTTTGCCACATTTTTAATTCATTGATTTTCTTATTGTTTTCTGTCGTCAGAAACAAATATTATGCTAGTGCAAATATGTTCAATGCTAGTTTATAACTTTGTTACTCCTCTCACCCAGGACATTTGTTTCTTTGTGCCAAGTTATCCTCTCACCCAGCACATTTGTTTCTGTGTACCAAGTCATCTGTTTCCACAGTTCTTTTCATGTTCTGTCGAGGTAGCACTATGTCATTTTTTTAACCTAAATATTGACTTTTGGGAAATGTGCTTCAAAGTTCATGTGGCTTATTCGTAGGGGTCGCCTACACACACCTAAAGCTGTCTATCAGAGAGCTCATTTGATCAATACACATATGCACAGATATACACATGCATAGAGTACAGAAGATAGATATTCTGGGTAGACCCCTTCAGCCATCGGTTGTTGGCATTTCAAAGTTGCCATTGGCGGGATAGGTTGCTTTAAAACTCATACCATTTAAGGAAATGTTAAATGGGACATTAAGTAGTCGCTTTTGGCAACCTCTCTTCTGTGCTGTCACTACTCTCGCTGTCTTTCTGCCCCACCACTGCCCCTACCACTTCCACAGAGCAGACTGTGGGCCCTGCTGACCCCTGCCACCTAGAACGTTATCTGGCGCAGGCTCGCTTTCATTGTGGCTCTACCAGTGTTTGTTCAATTGCTTCACAAGTATTATTATTATTATTATGCATATTTTGTAAAATGCATGGCTGCCTAAAAAGGTTTCCCAGCGCTTGCTCAGTATAGGAAGAGGGCCAGACAAGAGTTCTATCTCAGAAAGAGGTGTAGAAATTATGAAAAGTCTGGAGGTAGAAACAGACGAGTTTTTAGTAATTTGCCGAACACAGAGAGTTAATGATTCAATTCAATTTTATTTTATTATGTTTTGGCACTCCAAAGAGGGCCACATAAAACAAAATACAACAAATACAAATACACATTACTCTAAATACAAATGACGACTACAACATTTTTCACTAAACAAGAAAATCAGCGTCACAGGCCTCCATATTTCATCAATAAATAGCTAAAAAACATTTAAAAAAGTTAAAAATATTGAAGCAAAACATTTCATTAGGAGGAGTATATAAGGCATGTAAAAAAGAATTCATATTAAGGATACCCAATTGTAGGCATATTGGCTTTAACCACTTCAACCGAAGTGGGCGCAATGCATGACATGTAAACAATATATGGGACCGATCCTGAACAGATATATTACAAAAGTTACATGTGGGAGAGGACCCATACCATTTTGCCAAAAGAATGTTCAGGCGCAACAAGTCCTGCCTTAAAAGGAACCAGAATCTCCGAATACCATGAGGTAAATTCCAGGCGACATAGGGTTGGGCAAGCTTCATAAGATATGAGTTAGCAAGGAGATCACCTCCCCTCTTTACTTGCATAGACTTCTTATCCAACGTGAAACATAAATCCCATGACGCCTGTTTCAAAAGGGATTTTAACTGGGTAGGAGAGATAGTAAAAAGAGTACTCTCTTCCAATTCAAGAAGTGCCACAGCCTTTCTAAAGTTCTTAACAATTTGGGAGTACTCTTTTAAATTACCCAACAATTCCCCTTTAAGAAGGAATCTCAAAGACCCCGTTTCTCCTCTAGCTAGGCTAACAACCCATCGCACTAGCGCTGATAGGCCCTGCGCCCAACTGCTACGGAGACCGAATTCCAGTCTGCAGGCGGCCACAGTACAAGCCGGATTAAGGGATGTTATAGACCTTAATAATTTTCCTTCTACCGTCTGCAAAAAGCCCCAATGCTTTATATCAACCAGTTCCATTCCGTACAGGAGAGTTGGAGGAATTTTTGCCCTAAAAACCTCCAGTAAACAAGCAAAATGTCTTCTCCCTGTGGCGGAGTAAAGGGCACACAGACTTTTGCCTTGGGATCTGGCTTTACGGGAATTATTATCAATATGAGGCTTCTCACTCAAGTTGGCGGAAATTATGTTTCCTAAAAAGGTATATGTCTTAACCACCTCCAGTTTCTGACCACCTACTGCCCAACCAAAATTCTCAGATTTAGATTTTTTCTTCCCTGTAATGCACATGATTTTACTTTTAGAGGCATTTATCCTCATATAGTGGGACTCTGCAAAAAGATGTAAAGCCTGCAGACGATTGGCCAATCCCTTGGGCGTTAAATCTAGGATCAGAATGTCGTCTGCATATAGCAAGCAGGAGATAGAATATCCCCCACTACCGGGGCTATGCCAACACAAGATGAAAGGGTAGCAGGAAGATCAGCAATGTACAGGGAGAAAAGTAAAGGTGCAAGAAGACAACCTTGTTTTAATCCATTAATGGAGGGGATAACCCGCGATAAGCCCCTTTCTCCCCCCTGTAAAACTCGGCACCAGGTGTCCATATGTAGAGATCGCACCAGAGCTAATAAGAGAGGGGGCATGCCCAAATCGAACAACTTTCTCCACAGCAAGGGACGGTCAACTTTGTCGAATGCTGTGGAGAAATCAATAAAAGCCGCATACTCTCCTCCCCCCGAACTCTTATATATTTGTCCGAAATAACCTGAAGGGCTGTGAGGTTATCCAATGTACCATGTCCCTTACGGAAACCAGTTTGTTCAAGGGGTAATATCTGATTCACATCAACCCAATCCGTAATTAAAGAAAGGAGACATTTGGCAAAGACTTTTCCAATGGCATCAAGGAGAGCTATCTGGCGATAATTCATTGGCTTATCCCTATCGCCCTTTTTAAATAGAGGGACCAATATGCTCCCCTTCCAAGAAGAGGGTACAGTTTTGTTAATGAAGCAAGATCTAAATAAGGGAAAAAGAATCTTACTCCATGAGATAGGATCCTGTTTCAATACTGAGATGGGAAGTTCATCAGGCCCCATTGCTCCGGAGGAGCGCATATCCCTAATGGCCAATTCAATAGTTTTCTCCGAAGGGGAGTCAATAGATAACTCATCTTCTTTAATAGTCTCCTTACATTCTGTCATTGCAATATTCCCAGCATACAAGTTAGAAATGTAAATGACCCATGACAATTCAGCTATGGGAATAGGGAGGGAGCGAACTCTTGCTCCACAACCCTCACCAATGAGGGACCAGAATTGTCTAACTTTGCCATAAACAGCGGCCTCCCGAAGACTTATCCAAAGTGAGTCTTCTTTATCTTTTCTAAGTTTCTTCCTAATTCTGCTTCTCCTTCTTTTTAGCAGGTATATTTTCTTGTTTGTTTCAATAGTTCTACACAAAAATTGCTCCCGCACTAATTTATTTATTTCCTTATTTAGGAGGGTAATTGTTCTAGGAACATAAATCTTTTTACAGAGGAGCTGGACCTTTTGGCAACAGAGATAACCTCCTTCATAAAATTCTCAAAATACCTTATTTCGGAACCCTGCCAAACATTCAGTTCTAGTATTGTTTTACCAAGTATACCCTCCAGGCCCTTCTTGGCTTTAAAGTTCCAGAAGCATCTACCAGAATCCTTATGGAAGTTAACTATATCACTGTTAAGGGACCATGAATCGGATTTAGGAGGTTGAAATAAGAGGCTTATAGTAATCACATTGTGGTCACTAAATAGTGTCGACGTGACCACCAAATCCTTCACTAGGGAAAAAGTACAATAGTCAGTGATTACATAGTCCAAAATTGACTCACTTTGGGGGGATCTATGAGTATATTTTGCAGGGACATCAGAAGGGAGCCTACCGTTCACTATTAACCCTTCCGCCGCTGTAAGTTCTTCTAGTAACAGCTTCCCTCTCTTATTAGTTTTAATTTTATTAGGGAAGAGGGCTTGGGGGATAAGAAGGGCTTCTTCTTTAAATTTGTTTCTAAATAGCTCTAAGCTAGAATTAGAAACTTTGCAATTAAAGTCACCTACTAACAAAACATATGGGGGAAATTCTACATCTTTAATCTGTTTAATGTATGAAAACATTTGCTTCAATAGAATGTTAAAACATTTGTCGGGGGGATGTAGGCATTTATTATTACCAGGGAATTATAATTTCCCTTACTGGTTAAGCTACAGAGGGACACAGCCTGAAATAGGTTGCTTAGATCAACATAATGTGTGAAATTCCACTTTAATCTATTGGACAGAAGGCACGCAATTCCCCCTTTTGCATGCCCTTTCTTCGAAGAAGCAGCCACAGCCTCAAGAACAAAATAATCTCTCCCTGCACACAATCTACTAGCACACCAGGTCTCTTGGATGCAAATCACACTAGCGTTCAGAGAGAACAAATACTGTAGTTTCTAAGGACTACTATTTATCCCGGCGGCATTCCAAGAGATAACTTTCAAATTATTACTAAAGATGTTGAAAAAGTTTATGATTGTCTGTAGTTTTACTAGACAAAGCACCGGGCAGCCAATTCCACCGCTGGTTTTCTTCTATTGGAAGGCTATTCAGAATTAATGGGGCGGGCATTACATGTGTCACCAGACGAGAGTTTTTCGATACCCATATTTTTAAATCATCATAAGAGGTAGTGGGACCATAATTACCAGTGCCCTGCTGAGGGAGTCTGTTGTAAGGGAAACTATCTCTTTGAGAAGAAAAAACAGGTAGTACATCAATTCCCCTACACTGGAAATTCTCAGCCTGTTGCAATATAAGATTTACTATGAATTTGGAATAAAACTTTACCCTAGCATAAGGCGCGGCAGCTGTTCCAGATAAGAAAACTAGGTCAATATCATTTGTTTGAATTAACTTTAAACTCTCTATGCTTTTGAAACATTTGAGTAACCATGCTCTATTTAAGGGCTGATCAAAACCAAATAACGATAGAAAATCCAAAGTCAATTTATCAATAAAAACTTCTGGTGCTTTTGTAGGCAAATGGTGAGGCCATACCGCGCCGTCACCTGTAGCGTGAAAAGCGGGGGCAAACGGATTAAGAGCCGCAGGTACAATAGGACCTAACTCCATCATTTCTGCTGTGGGGGAGAGATCGTCAATCCTCCTACATCTAAGGAGGGGTCTCCCACAGGAAGGATAGTGCAATTAGGAAAAGTTTTAATACCTGATGCAGAGGGATTCAAATTGTCAGAAGAATGAATGGCAACTTCCTGACTCAGGGACCCATTCACAAGCTCTTGAGTGATAGGTTCATTGATATCGGGAACATGAGAATCCTCAAAAATTATTTGTCTCTGCTTTTTTTTCCTATATCTGCGAATTGGTTTTCTCTTTTTTACTTTATTTTTTCTGTGATTTCCAGATTTTACTTTTTCAACACCCCCTAACACCTTACTATCAGGCACAAAAATTGGGAATAGCTCTTTTTCAGATTTTGGAGCGGTAATATCAACATTTTCTTCTTCAATTTCGAGAGCAGAATTTCTTACACAGTTAAATGCAGAAAATGTGGGTACTGGAGATGGCTCATTTTTTCCCCCATGTTTATTTTGGACTGGATTAACATTTCCGGCTAAGTGGTCACTGCTCAACTCAGACCCATGCAATCCAGCCTTAGGATCTGGGTCACGACCCTTTTCCGGGAGCTTTAACAGTAAGACATTTAATATCTGAGTAACCGATTCCAAAATACAATCAGAGCTACCCACAAATTTACCCAGTAACAGTAAAATGGATGCCAACAAATGTTCCAATGCAATCATAGATTCAGAAATCGGTTTTTCCAATTTATCAGAGCCTGAGGGACCAATGGGACCAATGCCAGAGATATTAAGCAATGGGCTCTTCGAGATGTTAAACTGTGAAGACATATCTTACGATTTTATGGAGGGGGTACTACTATAAAGCAAAAGACCAGATGGAGTAGCACCAATAGGGGACTTAATCGCTTCTGATGATTTCAAGGTAACATCAGCTAGGTATCGACCACATAGCTCCAGGTCAATACTCGACAAATGAGAGTCCCCCTTAACTTCCACCTTTAGCGGTGAATCTCCTATAAGAACATTGGATAACAACACTTTATGGTTTGTAGCTACATTATTTTGTTTGCCGCCCTCAGAACTGGAAACAGAGGACTTAATGACACCAGTTAATTCAGAAGAGACTGGACAAGGCTCCACAGTAGTCAAGGAGCCCAAATGTTCTTCATTCACCAGAAAAGGGACCTTCTTAACCACCGCAGGGGCTATGCCGGATGGGGAAGCTATATCAGAAGCTTTGTTTGCGGCGTTTAACAAATCCTTGTCCTGGGGTTTTTCCCACAATTGCAACAGCTGGCATTGTCCCTTTAATAACAGATTATTGGAAGCCTTATTTCTAAGGGGGTTGGATCTTGTTATCATGCAGGACCTTCCCCCCAATAATCTCCCTGATCGTAACTTTTTAGCCGTCATCCTTGTACGTGTAGAAAAAGGGGGGACCGTAGCCCCGAAAAATGTAAATAATACCAATTAGTCAATAAAAGTTTAAATAATTGGAGGTGAGTCACAATGAGTTCCTGAGCAGACGGATAATGTCTATATTGACATATTATGCCATGTAGTACTAAACAAAGAAAATATTTTCAATTAAAATAGATAATAATGTAAATAAGTAGGCCCAGCCCAGCCTACTTCAGCCACTGAGGGCCACAGAGGGCCCGCCCTTTGTCCGGGCTTAGTCCGGCGCGTCCCGCGCGCGTCCTCGCGGGACGAGGGACCCGCCGGTGCTTTATGCGCCGCCTGGCGCGCTGGTTACGGCGGCGTCGCTGGCCCCCTAAGGATGCTGGGGGATGTGGTCCGGCCGGCGGAGCCAAGCCCGGCTGGTCGGTTGCTGCAGTAAATCTGGCAGAGCCAAGCCCGGCCGCTGTGCAGGAGGGTAGAGAATCTCAGTTCTGGCAGCAAGCGTAGAGAAATGAAAGATAGGGGACTCGGCCCCTGCCGGTGCTTTATGCGCCGCCTGGCGTGCTGGTTACGGCGTCGTCGCTGGCCCCCTAAGGATGCTGGGGGATGTGGTCCGGCCGGCGGAGCCAAGCACGGCCGGTCGGTTGCTGCAGTAAATCTGGCGGAGCCAAGCCCGGCCGCTGTGCAGGAGGGTAGAGAATCTCAGTTCTGGCAGCAAGCGTAGAGAAATGAAATGGAAGATGTTTGGCCTCTTTGGTGGGATTTCCTAATTTTTGGGTCGAGTCTTGGCAGGGCATGCGCTGCTCTGCGAGGCATGCTGTATTGGAGTATGGACTTCAAGCCCCGTCCACTCTCCGCCCATATTTGTCATTGGCTTGTATGATTGTCCTTTGTAAATGCTGGCTTCTGATTCACTAATAGGTGTGTTGGTCCCTCCTTACTACCGCCTTGTCTGTAAGCATATTTTTTTTTAATGACTTTCTCCTATTGCAGGCACGACTTGCTTTCCTGCAAAATTCACCGTGCCATGCGCACTTTCACAGGGTTCTTTTACAAAAAAAGCATTTGTTTGTCAACTTCACTTTAATAGCGGCCGTGGACCATTCTTTAGACACTGCTCGTCTAAAGAAAGGGTATTGGCCTCTATTAACGTGAAAGTTCATCATGGGGCGCTTGTAAACAGCAAGCATTTGCAATGCAATAGGTCTCGCAATTTCGAAACTTAAACCTACTGGAATTGTAAATGACAATACCGTTTATTAGTGCAGGATTTTCAAACGGATAAATAAAAGGCATCGTCGTTTACAATCCCAATAGCTCAAAATCTCACAATTATGAGACCTATTTCTTTGCAAATGCGTGTTGGGATTGCTGGCAGGCTAAAATGGCTGGATCGTAACAAGTGTCTCAGTGCATACCAAGACACCAAAGATCTAAGATCTTTTGATAGGCCTTTGTGCATGTAGCACAACATATTGAAATGCACTCTCCGATCGATAGGAAGCCAATGCAGATTCCGTAGCATATTGGCAGAGGAGGCAAGTTTAGGAGGTTGAAGCAGAAGACGCTCAGCTGCATTTTGTACAATCTGAATTTAGCCACCCCCAGGTGCAAAATTTTCCCATAATCCAACCTAGAAAAAACTAAGGCCTTGACTATGATTCTCTGGGCAGAGGCGTGGCGGCAGTAAAGGATCTTACTGAGCCATTTCAGATGCCAAAACGGAGTTGTATTGGCAAAGTCAAACCATGCATGGTGGCCATCTTGAAATGAAATATAAAAAAAACTCCATCCATTTAAAGATGGCTACTGTCTATATACCCTCATGCACAGCAGCTATCTGGCAATGTAGTTGTATTTTTTAAACGCCATTACAAGACGCCTTTTATATGCGTGCGCATCATGGTGACCTTACTGTAATGTACTTTTAAAAAACATTGGAAACTCCATTAAAAGATGGCTGATATACATAGGGGCATGCTTAACAGCCATCTTGTTATGGAGTTTCAAATAAAAGTGAGAAGCACCAGCGGATGTCTTGTAAGGGATTTTCTTATGTTTTTTTGAAACTCCAATACATGCGCAGTGGCTTCTGTGAGGCAAAAAACAGTTACAGAGCCAGTAGGTAGGCACCGACTTGTAAAGGTATAACATATTGATTGTGCCAATGCATTTTTGATATTTCTTGGTTTTAGATCCCTCAAACTCCCCTTGGCAATATGAGGCTTTCTCAGTAGGTTTACTCACTTGGTGAAATATTCAACCTTAAATATATTGTTTTAGAGTTGACTTGATTGCCTGTGCGAATGAGTGTTTATAGGGTTTGAGGAATCCAAGTCAGAGATTAGTAAACCCCTCCACCCTCGTCCATACCCTGAAGTCTTGAATTGGATTAATAGGAAATTATCTTAAATGGTTCTTCTCCTACCTATTTAACCAACATCAGTTCATTTACATGAGTTCTACCAATTTCCAGAAGATTTTGATCACCTGCAGGGAGCCACAGGGTACCATCTTGTCCCCTGCCATCTTCTTCTACATAGATTTCCTTGGGGCTCTAATCAAAGACAATAATATCAAAACGCCTCAGTACCCTGCTGATAACTGTATTGCAATGTCTCTTCTGCTCCATATATAAACATCTTAAACACTACTTGCACCTCATTCAGACCTGGATGTCCAACATCTACCTGAAGCTTAACCCTCCCACAAACAGAATTCCGACTGTTTGCCAAGAGAAAAAAGCTAAAAGTAGTCTAAACCTCGCTCAACGTCTTGAACTGATTGGATTTGGACAGCAAACTTCACCTAATACCAAATTTCTAGGGTTCTCCCTTGACATGCATCTCACCCTAAACAATCACATTGCCAAAAAATCTCAGACAACCTGACACCAATTCTCTCTACTAAAGATCTATTCCTCCCAGAAAGTGACTTCAGAACGGCAGTTCAAACTCTTGTATTCTTGCATCTCAATGGTGGCAATGCCGTACTCCACAGTGGCACTCCTTTAAGGGCTTCCTACATGCAGCAGCAGGCCTCATGATGTGCCTGAAAAAAATATGAGCACTCTGACCCTGATGGAACTCCAATTGCTTCCTCTGCTGGCCCGCACCATCCCCAAAACCAGCTACCTCATCTGCAAAGCTATCACAACCAAAACCCTTGCCTCTTTGGTTGAAAAGTGCATTTTTTATGATGGCTCTCGACACACTAGCCGCAGACAGGTTGCCATCAGAAAAAAGATGAAGTGCAAAAAACTAAAAGCAAAGCAACAGTCCCCGTTCATCTATGCAATCATGATCTCAAACAACCTTCCTGTATCAATTCGGACTGCCCCATCCATGTTTCAATTTAGGAAGGAGCTGTAGATAAACCTCTTTAAAGATCACAAAATTATAATGCAGTAACTGTGCTCTTTCGCTTTTAGAAAGCAGATACGCCACCAGTCACCTGTTGGCTGTGTCTTTACCTTGGACCCTGTGCACTGCTCCACTAACTTTCGGAGCATGCTATATAAATACATTATACATATAAATGTTTGAAATTCTCTGGACAGAGGTTCTCATCTGCATTGATGAAAACAAACTAACTACTCTCTCCTGACACAGTGGACTGAATATTTAAGGTCCAGTTTTCTTAGCGCTAAGAAAATGTATAAATACACTCCGAGGCTGCATTCCCTCAAGGATGTCATTTGTTTAAAACCCAAAATCAATATACTTTGACCCTTACCGTCTGTCGGGTCTCTGTGGACGCAGCGCCGGTAACGCTGCGCAGTACAAACGGGACCCGGGACACTCGTTTGGCTCTCTGCGTGGTCCGGACTAGTTCCATGACCACGCCCCCTTTATTTTATAGTACGCGCGGACGTGACGTACCACGTCCGCGCTAGCGCACGTCTAAGTGCACAAACACTAGACTGCAACACCGCAGTCTTAAACATTACACTACTTTCAACCTTTATTAAAACAAAACAAAAACATTAAATAGTCTGTGGTGGGTCACTTCGCTTCATCTGGATGGGTGAAAAGAAAACACAACAAAATGGCCGGCAGGCCTGTTATCCGTCTGACGATCAGGAACCACAGTCTCAGCCTACAGCAAAGTCCGCCAGCTGTGAGGAGGGAGCTGGATTTCTCCTCAGCGCGTATCCTGCAGCCTCCCCTCGAAACAATACTCTCCTTGGGATCTCTGGTCGAGCTGGGGTTGGTGACAGCCTCTCTCCGGAGGGGTGATGACCTTCAACGCTGGGCCTCGCAGGCTCAGGCGGGCTTGCCTCGGACCTTTCTGCGGTGCCACCATGCACGCTCGCCGGGGAGCTGGTGTGAGGAGTTGCTGGGCTTGGCGTCGCTCTGTCCAATTCTTGGCTGGATTGATCTTCGGATGGGGCAGAGGCCCGCTTGAAGAAGGACACGTTGCGGGTGACGGTTTCTCCGTCGCGTTGAGCAGTTATCATCGTACCCGTCCTGCGGGTGACTGTCCATGGCCTGGGTTCGAACGGGAGCCTGAATTTGCTCCCTGGGTATCGGTCTCTCACATAGACTCGGTATCTTTCCCAGATGGATGATTCTCTGGCTCGACGTCTGAAGCTGGCGTACTCATTTGAGCGCTTTCTGTTGAGCAGGGTTTGTCGTGGGTTTGCTTCCGTTGGGGTCCAGGTGTGGTGATGAGGAATGGTGTCTCGGACTATTCTTCCCATGGCTGACGGCCCTGGGGCGGCTGTGGTAGTGCGATGGGGCGTGAGCCGGTATTCCCTCAGGAAGGTGTAAATGGCTTTTCCCAGAGGTGCTTCTTCCGCATGGGCAATCCGAATTACTTTATTGAGGGTCCGCATGAATCTCTCTGCCTCTCCGTTAGCTTGAGGCCATCTGGGGGTGATTTTCTTGTGCTGGATCCCCCACTCCTGAAGATAGTCGGCAAACTCTTGACTTTGGAATGGCGGTCCGTTGTCGGTCTTGACCAGTTCGAAAATGCCGTGGGTGGCGATGATTTTCTCGAATTTTGCAGTCACCTCCTTGGCGGTAAGAGATGTTATTATCTCTACTTCTGGATACTTGGTCAGGTCGTCAATGACAACGAGCATGTAGCGTCCATCCGGGAGGTGCCCGAAGTCAGCGCTCACTCGCTCCCAGGGTCTTTCCGGGCTCTCTTCGGTGACTACTGGCAGTGGTGGTTCGGGTGGACCTGCCGCTTGGCACCAGCAGCACTCCTTGACCATTTGCTCGACTTTTGTGTCCATCTCCGGGAACCACACTTTGGCCCGGAGTCTGCTCTTCGTTTTCACCACTCCCTGGTGGCCACGATGCGCCAATTCGATTGCCTGTTGTGTCAGGCTTGCTGGCATCACGATTCTGGGTCCTCGGAGGACGCATCCTTGACTGTCTACCGACAGCTCGTCCTTTACCTTGAGGATGGTTTCCAGAGCACGCTTGGCTTCAGGAGTTCTCTGACTGAGGGACGCCTGGAGTGTTTTCCAGTCATTTTGTCTCATGGCGGTTGTCACGAGCTGTAGAACTTCATCACCTCGGGTCGCGTCCACAATCATGCTGATGCTCATGGGCAGTGGTCGTGATCGCTCCAGGATGATCTTCACGTACTCCTCTCTCTCTTCGGCATCTTCCTTTTCTTGGGTGGTCGCCGCTCGGGGATGCCGGGAAAGGTAGTCGGCCGGGTTAGTTGCGCCGGGCTTAAACTCCAACTTGTAATCATATTCTTGGAGTTGTAGAATCCACTTTTCGATTCTGGGGGGAGGCTTGGAGACAGAACCTCGGAACAAAGGAAGTAGAGGCTTATGATCGGTGGAGACGTTGAACGGATGTCCGTAGACGTACACATGGAAGTGCCTGCAGGCCCAGTGGATTGCGATGGCCTCCCTCTCAATTTGTGAGTAGCGTTGTTCTGTTTCCGTAAGTGACCGGCTTGCGTAGGCTATGGGCGCCCAGTCGTCACCACCTTGGCTCTGTGTCAGTACCGCTCCAAGTCCATATGGGCTGGCGTCTACAGCTATGTTGGTTGCTTTGGTGTAGTCGAAATATGATAGGGTTGTGTTAGCTGACAAGGCCGCCTTGGTGTTCTGAAATGCCAGCTCCTGCTCTTCTCCCCACTGCCATGGGGTGGTAGATTTTGTGAGCTCCCTTAGTGGTCTGGTGAGATTGGAGAGGTCTGGGATGAATCGCCCGCAGAAATACACCATTCCGAGGAAACTCCGAACTTCTGACGTGTTGTTCGGCGCTGGGGCTGCTTGCACGTCTCTCACTTTTTCATGGGCCACTCCCTTGTCGGAGAATGTGTACCCAAAGAAGCTGATTGTGTTGTGTAGGAATTGACACTTTTCCCGATGGAGCGTGAGGCCTGAGTCTTTAATCCTTTGTAGTACGCTTCTGAGCCTCCTGTGATGTTCTTCCACCGTGTCAGCGTATATCAGCAGATCGTCGCTGACATTCAGGACTCCTGTGATACCGCTCAGTACTTCTCCGATCGTATTTTGGAAAACTTCGGCGGCACTCGATATCCCAAAGTTGAGTCTTCGATAGCGTCGGAGTCCTACGTGGGTGGAGAAGGTGGTGATGTACCTGGAGTCCGGATGCAGGGGTAGTTGATGGTATCCTGACCTTAGGTCCATTTTGGAGAACCATTTCGCTCCATTTAATTCTCCCAGGATGTCATCTATTGTGGGTGTCAGGTGTCTTTCCCTTTTCACGGCTGCATTGGGCAGGCGCATGTCGACGCAGATGCGGACCTGCCCTGGCTGTTTGGGTTTTCGCGCCACCACGATCGGCGACACCCATGGGGTGGACCCACTGACCTTCCCGATTATCCCCTGTTTTTCAAGGGTCTCCAATTCTTGCTCCACTTTCTTTCTTAGGTGAAATGCTATTCGTCGATGACGAAGGGCCACTGGCTGGATAGATTTGTCGATATGTAGAGATACTTCCTTTCCGCGGAGACATCCAATACCCTTGAAGGCGTCTTCAAATTCTTCCAGGATTGTGTCCAGCTCCTCCTCCAGGACTGCCATGGCGAAGGATATTAGGTGAAGTTCTTCCGCTGTTTGGCCGCTAAGTAGCATTCCACTACCTTCCTGGGTAACATAGATGGTTGACGGTGTCCTCTTTTCCTGATGCTGTATCTCTGTTTGGAAGCCCCCTATTAATGGTATCGGTGTTTTTTGTCCATAGGCAAAAACTCTGATCTTAGCTGTTTTCAGAGTCGGCTTGTCTCTCAGTTGATTGTAGACGTTTGCCGCCATAAGTTCAATCGAGGCCCCTGTGTCGATGGTTGCTTTCACCTCTTGGTTCTGTATCTTTATCCTGCACTTCGGGAGTCGCCGTTTTTTCCTTAGCGGCTGGTCTATGGCAAACACGTAGTGTACCGGATAGCTGTTAGCATCGTCGTCCATGTCCTCACTTTCTGGGTCCTCCCTTATGGCATGAGCGGCTTCCGGCCTGGGCTTGGATGACCTGCACACTGATGCGAAATGGTTCATGCGCCCGCATGACCCGCATTTTCTCCCACGTGCTGGGCAGTCTTGTGCCCTATGCGGCGTACCCCCGCAGTACCCGCATTCCTTTCGGCGTTCTGGCGGTCTTCCTCTCCCGGCCGGGCGCTGCTTTGGCCGTACCACATTGACGTGCTCCGCTACGTGGACCTGCTCCGTCTTGACCGGTCTGTGGAGTGCTGCTTCCATATGAGACGCCCTCGCCTGGGATAACTCTTTCGAGCGGCCAAGCTTTAGAATGTCCGCCAACGGTTTGCCATCTTCTTGGAGGATCTTCACCCTCAGGTCGGAGGAGTAGCAGCCTTGAATAATCTGGCCGCGAATCTCTTCTTGCTCATCTCGGAATCCGCACGTGCTCGCTAGCTCCTTCAGGCGACCATGGAATGCGTCGAGGGATTACTTCCGCTTCCTGTCGCACCTGTCTGAAGATGAAACGCTCGTAGTCTTTACTTTGCATTGGCTCAAAATGGGCGTTGAGCGCGTTGAGAAGCGTGACATAGGTATGGGGGGTTGCTTCCACCAGGGTCTTGTAGATCCGATAAATGTCCTTCCCACCAAGATGTAGGAGAAGCGCCCTGCGCCTTTCTCTTGCCGTGCCTGCCCCTTCAAAGTAAAATTGCAGCCTTTCAACCCAGTCCTTCCAACGTGGGGCCAAAGAAGCTGGGGCCCCGTCGACTACAAACGGTTCGATGGGCGGGATGGTCGCCATGATGGTGCAAGAAGACCAGTCGCCGCTCCGCAGGCGTGTAGGAGGTGAGGCCGCACAACCTGGATTCCCCCTTTGACCTTTACAACAGATCAGGCAGTTAAAGTAGGGTGGAGCACTCTATAGCTGGGAGCCGGCAGGCGTGCTGGTACCTGGGGCGCGCCATCTAGGAATGCGTGGGACGCGGGGACAGCCTCCGTCTCCAGGGATGGCCTTGCGCCGTCGATCCCCACTTGCCCTCTGCTCCAGGGCAGTGTGCTGATAGCCAACTGGCAGCTTCCCCCAGCGTGGCCTCTACAGAGGGGCAGGATGCCGTGTGGCAGGCGGGCGCCGGTGAGTCAGCACGGGGCTCAATGAGTCTGGCATCTGCAGCCACGTGTGGGGCCTGTGGAGGTCGGGGATCGTGCGGTTGCTCCGGCAGCGTGGGCGATATTGACGCTTCCTGCACAGCATGGGCACTTCAGGCCCTCGTCGCCATTGTCGGGTCTCCGTGGACGCAGCGCCGGTAACGCTGCGCAGTACAAACGGGACCCGGGACACTCGTTTGGCTCTCTGCGTGGTCCGGACTAGTTCCGTGACCACGCCCCCTTTATTTTATAGTACGCGCGGACGTGACATACCACGTCCGCGCTAGCGCACGTCTAAGTGCGCAAACACTAGACTGCAACACCGCAGTCTTAAACATTACACTGTCCGATATTTTATGTGTATGCATTTGAAATTTCCATGAGTCCTACCACCAAAATGTACACTTACTCTGCAGTCCTTGTGTTTAGCAATATCAGTTCGAAATCACTGACAGCAACGGGTGGAAACAGGAACATCAGTGTTAAAAAGTCAATGAAAATTGCAAATTTCCAGTATAAACAACGTTTCAAAGCAGACATTGGGAGATGACTAAATGGAGAAAGATGTTCAGCAGGGCAGTGGACTGTTCGTTTTCCATACAGATTACATTCACTTTTCTGGATGAGCGAGTTGACCTTCTGGGATCGCTAATGTAGCTGTTATAGTTATCAGTATATTTATCAGTAATTTCAGAATCCCACTCAACAACCCTGACACCCCAGATAACGGCTTTGTTAATAAAAAGGTATTTATGTACTCATGGCTAAGTACATTTCTGGGCATGAGTTAAAGGTTGCCACTAAATAAATTTAAAAATACAGTATTTCAGGACCTAGTGGATAAACAAACCATCTCCATGGCGAAAGCACGTTTGTATTTACCTTAACCTTGACTTATATGATAAAAAGTGTTTGCAAAATATTCTGCAAAGTTCACGAAGTATCACGTGTTCTGCTAGGTAGATTTTCCAAATGTAATGTGCAGAGGATGTAATGTGATTCAGCAGCAGGACACACATCATTTTCCTCTCCCCTTCTTGATTGGACTTTCACCCCTCGACGGTTTTCAAGTGGAAGCAACATCTGTGCCTCACCGGTGACACTATGCAGCGCCTAGAGTCAGAAGTGTATTTACATTTTAGGAATAGCTACCTGGAATTGAAATTATAATTGTTAAACCAAAAATAGCTCCTACATTTGTCTTGATATTTTTAAGAGATATATAGTATAATCTTTTGCATTAAACTAGCAGCGTTCTTAATGAGCATCTTGAATGATGTGTGGCAAAACCAAATTTAAAAGAAGTTGAAGAGCCTGCAATATACCTGTGTATTAGTTCTCTACAGACTTTTTAAAATTGGTTTTTATGGTATTCTGTTAACAGCAATACAGTATAAGACAAAGAAAAAAGAAAAGGATACAAAAACACAAGGTGTCTCCTGTGCCACGTGCGTTTGCGATATATATGAACCCTGCCACTATTTCTATACAACAGCTGCACTAGAGTAGCCAAGACAATCAGCCAATGGAGGCGTGTAAAGAGTGGGGCTGGGTATGAGAGAATGCAAGTCCCAACCAAGACTCCGTCTGCATTTTATGTTCTCTACAAGCTGCATAGGTGCGGAGGTCGGAGGGATGATGACGGGGGTGGGGGGACGGGGGCGCAGCAGCGCCCAGGCTACATCATCAAATAGTGCCATCTCACAGTGGCGAAGGAGCCATAGGGCAGCCATCTATCTTCAGAGTGGATAGAATTGTAGAACTATCTGAGGTCACTCCCTTGTTAGAGCCAAAAGGAGGCCCCCCATATATCCTTAGGTTTCTAGTTAGCCAACACTAAGGACTAATAGACCATCTCTAACCGCTCCTGGCAGTAGGCAGCATCCCTCAGCCAACAAAGCCAGACTGGCCACAGTGGGCACCGGGCGTTTTCCCCATGGTTCGGAAGGATGGGGGACGGTTTTTGACTAATGGGGGCTGGTCTTCTTACTGGGGGCCGGTTTTGCAGCAGTACTGCAATATCAGCGCCCTGTATCAAAAGCGGCAGCGGTGCTTGATACTAGCACCCCCCACCCCGGGCCAGTCGAGCAGAATTGCCAGGGCTGGTTTCTGGTCCCAGTCTGTTTGTGTCAGCCAACATCACACTCTGGATGCTGCCCCCAAACACAGTACACCGTTACCTGTCTCAGCCAGCAACATCGCAACTAGCTTACAGACTCCGGGTGGGATGGCCTTAAAGCCAAGAAGTACCACCTTTGGTACCACTGGAACAGCCAGGGCATAAATACCATTGATGTCTATAAGTGCATCCAGACAAAAATGGGCCACCCTTGGTCACCGCCGTGCTAAGTGGTAAAAATCCACATACTCCATGCCTCATCTGGCATACAAAGAGTTATCCAAGAGGCCCATTCTATGGAACTGGGCCAGGGTATTGTTGATTTGGTGTAGACATTTAACGCGAATTAGGCTCAGCCTGTAATTAGGGGACAGGGCACTCATCTGGGTGCAGCAGAATCTCCAGTGTTTGTCAGGAATGTCCTCACCAAGTGTAGCCTGCCATACGACCAATGCCCTTAGACTCACCACGGGGGCCTACACCTGCATGGCCACGTGCTATTGGGTAATCAGTCTCCTAGACTAGCACATTATCCAGTGTCGCCAGGCTGGTGGGATTTCGCGGGTAGTCTCTAAACATTTCTGTTAGAAATTGACTTTCTTGTTGGCTGAGGTAGGCACCCTGTCCAAGCAGGGACCGCAATCCTTATCAGGATAAGTGTAGAACACATTAAAAGTTTATCTGAGCTCACCCTCTGGTAGCTTGGCACAGAGAAGTAAAGCTAAGCAAAAGAGGCAATGTGTAAAGCATTTGTGCATACACACATTAACACATTGAAAACACCACAAAAGTACTCCACACGAGTTTAGAAAAATAGCCAATATTTACCTGAGTAAATCAAGATCAAAACGATCAAAATTCCAACATACACAAGTCAAGACACAAATTTTGTAAGATTAAATCACAATGCTGTGTTTAGAAATGGTTAGCTCCAACTGGGTCTATCAGGTCACGCTTGACTAGGGCAAATCGAACAGTTCAGTCAGACCATGATTGAGCGAGGGCCGGATTCAGGGGTCATGCAGACCAACTGACAGTACCTTGGTTGCACAGATGCACGGGCACGATGTGTTGGGCAAACAAGGGGATGCATCGCTGTAGAAAGCAATGAGTAGTTTCCAAAGTCGGGCAACGTCGTTAATGCTTTGATGTCAAGAAGAGATGTGCATCAGACTATTGCGTCAACGTTCAAAAGCTGGGTTGCATCAGGGTCTGAGAACAGTGCGTTGCAGATGTCAGCGATGTAGTACCCCATGCCCAGGCAGGCAGCGGTGATGTGGAGGCGATGCGTCAGCAAGGCCGGGGCTGCGTTGTAAGTCCTGGTCATTGCTTCGCAGTCGGCGAGCGGTGTCTGCGGCTCTGGAGCAGGCAGCGATGATGCGTCAGGGTCACTGGAAAATATGGTGGTTCCGATCACAGCTTTGGTGTTGATGCATTGATTTCATGTGTTGCAGCAGCAAACACTCACTTCTAAGGACCCAGGGCTGAATTTGGCACCACTTGGCAGAGCAGGACTCACAGCAGAGTAGCCCAGGTGCTGGTACCAAGATGTAGCGAAGTCTTTGATATCCTTGAGACTTCAGAAACATGAGGCAAGCCCTACAAGCTTTTGGAGAACCTTTAGCGATGCAGGTTGTAGAGAGTCAAGTCTAGTCCTCTCACTCCCAGGCAAGAGGCAGCAGGCCAACACAGCAAAGCAAGCAGCGTAGTGACAGTCCCTCCTGGCAGCACAACAGCTTTTCTTCCTGGTTGAATGTCCTCAGTTCCATGAGTATTCTGAGTATATGGTGTGAGTGGTCAAGCGCTAATACCTATTTTAGCCTTTGAAGTAGGGAGACTTCAAAGAAAGGTCTTTGTAGTGCACAGTATACTGCCATGGCTCCATATACACTACAGGGGGGCATGCAGCTCTTTGTGTGTGGACAGGAATAGCCCTATTCAGGTGCAAGTGTCAGCTCCTTCATCTCAATCAGAAGGAAAAAAGTCAGGGTAAACCACACAGAAAGATGCCCGGTCAAACAATTTCCCTACAGGTATTTTGTAGGCGATGGTACAGTAGTATGTCGAGGTGAGTACCCTCCCTTTTCCTCGTAATGTCCTGCAGCATAATGAAATTGCCTTCTGGGTACAGATCTCCTAGCAGAACTAGATACATCTGGTGCAATTGCTTGCACACTCAGCCATCTGATGGGTTGTGCGCTAATGTCAGGCTTCATGAGTGTAGGCAGAACAACCAAGCTCTACACCTGAGCCAGGTCCATGCACACACAGCATATCTAACAGTGTCAGTCTTAATTCTACAACACTTTGGGGTGAACAAATCATCATCACTAGTGGACGAAGGCCAACAGCATTTGAGTCAGATGCCATATCAGGCAGAACCTCTGTAGGGAACCTCCAAAAGTGAGGGAAAGAGCCCACTCTTTTTGAACACCAGTGTTAACTACTCCCAAGCCAATCTTTGTTGCCTCCCAGCACAGACCAGGCAGATCTGGAGGGACCTCAGCTGAAGGAAGGAGGACCTTGTCCGTGGGAATTGGAATGTTAAATAAATATCGAAAATTGGGCAAGATGACCATTTTTGAAATGGTGCCCCTACTAGCCAAAGAGAAGAGACAATGTCGTCTATGCACGGATGTGCTCCTCCAGCCATGCCACAGCTTGGCCATCACTTTCCTGCCATATCTCACAAATGTCCCTACTAATCCAAATACCCAGATACTTCATAGTCCATCTCAGCGGGTATTCAGTTTCAAACCTATATGTGACTGGGGTCAGTAGGAAGACCACAAACTTGGCCCAGTTTATACTGAGATCAGTAAGCCTGTCAAACTTGAGAAGTCACATAATATCAGACTAAAATTGCTTGCATGGTATTGGACATGCATGGTCACATCATCTGCGTACATGGAAACAATAAGTCCTTGAGCCATGTAGTTTAGTCTCTGTTCAGCATGGTGTTGCTGTAGATGGGTAACAAGCGGTTTGATGGCAATGGTGTACGGGATATGGGACAATGGGGACCTCTGTCGCATGCCTTTGCTGATGGAAAAGAAGGACGAGACCTTGCAATTAACATGCAGTCTCGCCGTCTGCTGTTAGTAGACAAGCCAAATCCACCGGCAAAAAGGAGGGGATAATCCTAAGCCTTCTAAACAGGCAAAACAAATATGGCCACTCCAAGGAGTCAAAGCCTCCTGTGGCATCTAAAAACACCACAGTCGCCTTTAGTTGCCGGGCAAGAGAATGGATCAACGCAAAAAGTTTGCACAAGTTGACGGCCATGGAGCTGCCAGAGACAAACCCTGACTGGCAAACAATATGGGGAAGCAGCTGGTCCACAATTAGTTTGGAAAGAATCCTGTTGTCTACAATTATCTTAGAGAGGGGGCAATAGGAGTCATATCTGATGTGGGGCATATCGGGCTTAAGTATGGTAATATAAGCACCTCCCTCAGAGACTGAGGGAGGTCAGTATTTTTTGCCTCCTCATACATGTGTCTGAGTCGCAGTGCCAAAGATTTGCATATTCCTCAAAAAACTGCAGTGAGTCCATTGAGGCTGGGTATCCTGCCCCCAGTCATACCATGGATCACCCTAATAATGTCTTGATTGTCAAAGCAGGCTTCCAGATATTCTCTATGTGCAATGCCCAACCAGAGCATCTGTATTGGCTCAAGGTACATGGCAGTATTTTCTAGGATACAGGGAAGAATAGTAATCAAGCATAGTCTGCCTAACATCAGTATTGGTGTAGCGGATCGAGCCGTCAGTCATCTCCAGTTCTGTCACATCAGTGCTACTTTAGTTTTTTTGAAGCAGAGAGGCCAAAGTCATGCCGGCCCAATCTTCCTCACCATATCACCTGGCCACAGCTTCCCAGTGAAGGAAATTCATCTCTTTGGCAGCTGTCTCTAATTGTAATCATAGAACACCTCTTGGATTTGAGCTAGGACAGTGTGTTCATCCATGACTGTGTATTGGGTCAAACAATCAATCAACAGCATTTGTAAAATGCAACACTATCACCCCTAGGGGTATCTGGGCTCTGTGTCTCCGTCGAAGAGCCAGTTCTTGAGTCTCTTTATAAAGTCTGCCAGGGAGGGGCCTGTACAGAGCTAGAGGGGAAGGTTGTTCCAGGTTTTGGCGGTGATTTAGGAGAAGGAGCGGCCACTGCTGCAGCTGTGTTGGATGCAGAAGGTGTGAGCAAGTTTGAGTGAGGAGGAGAGCAGGTGTCTAGAGGGTTGGTGGATGTTCAGTTGATGGTTGACGTAGGCAGGTCCTAGACCATGGAGGGCTTTTTAGGTGCATGTGAGGACCTTGGCATCTCTTCTGGATGGGGAGCCAGTGGAGGTCTTTCAGGTGGGAATGTGATGTGGGTTCATTTGGGGTGATCCAGGATGGGTCTGGCATCGGCGTTCTGTATGGTCTGGATTCTTCCAAGGAGCAGGGTGGTGATGTTGGACTATAGGGCATTGCCATAGTCGATGTGGGCCTGAGTGGCGGTCTTTCTGGTGTTGGTTGGGATTCATCTGAAGATCCTATGGAGCATGCAAAGTGGAAACAGAAGGAGGCAACTGCATTGACCTGTCATTTCATAGTCAGTTGGCTGTAGAGGATGATGCAGAGATTGCACGCATGGTCGGTCGGTGTGGGTATAGGTCCGAGTTCTGCCGGCCACCTCCTGTGGTCCCATGTTATGGTATTCTTCTTGAAGATCAAAACTTCAGTTTTGTTGCAGTTGAGTTGGTGGCAGTTTTCTCTCATCTATTTGTCTACGTTGGTTATGGTGTTGTAATAGTCGGTTTTGGCATTGAAGTGATCCTCCGTGAGCGAGAGAATCAGTTGAGTGTCGTCTGCGTAGGAGATTAATTTGAGTCCGTGGGATCTAACAACACCTATGAGGGGGGTCATGTAGATGGTGAACAGGGTGTGGTTGAGGAATGATCCTTGAGGTATGCCACATTTGATGTCTTTGGAGGCAGAGGTGAAGGGAGGCAGTTGGATGTTTTATGTGCATCCTGTAAGGAAGGAGGTGATCTACTTGAGGGTGTCTTGCTGTATGCCTATGTTGTTGATGAGGGTGTTGTGGGATACAGTGTCAATTGCTATGGAGAGGTCAAGGAGGATCAGGGTCACAGTTTCTCCATGGTCCAAGAGTGTTCTGATGTCGTCTGTGGCGGTAATCAAAGCTCTCTTAGTGCTGTGGTTGCCACAGAATCCTGATTGTGAGGCATCCAGTAGTTGGTTTTGTTCTAGGAATTTGGTGAGCAACTGGTTGATGGCTTTCTCGAGTACTTTGGCTGGGAGGAGAGCAGGGAGATCGGAAGCTAACTTTTTTAATTGCTGGGGTATGAGGAGGCTTTATTTGGGGTTATCTGACATCTGTGTGTTTCCATCAGCCTGGGTAGGCTGCTGTGGAGATGAAGGTGTTGTGGATACTGGCAAATTGCATGCTAATTGGGTTCGTTGCGTGGCTGTAGAGGTGATCGGGGCAGGGGTTGGTGGGCACCCCGGAGTGGATGGAAGACATGTTGGCAGAGATGGACAGGTTGGCGAGCAGAGACCAGATGGTAATGCTTTAGTTTATGTTCGCTGCTTGGTTGAGGTGGTTAGGGTGGAGGGTGGTGGGTTGGAGGGTGAAATTGTTGTAGATGTTAGACATATTGCTGTGGAAGTAGTCTGAGAGGGTGTCTCAGAGTTCTTGGGAGAGGTGGATGGTGTTCTCTATGGCTGTTGGGTTGGAGAATTCCTTTACTATATTGAAGAGTTCCTTTGTGTGGTTGGACAATGGACTTGATGAGGGAAGTGATATGCTGCTTTCTTGGCTTCCTTGATGTGCCGGTGATATTTGCTGAGGGCTGTTTTGTGAGCTGCTCTGTTGAAGGGGATCTTAGTGGCGTGCCATTGTTTCTCCTGGTGGTGGCAATTCTGTTTGGTGTTCCAGAGTTCTGGGGTGTACCAGCTGCTGTGTTTGGAGGTCTTGTTAGATTTTGTAGGTTTCAGTGGAGTGACTCTGTCAGCTCAGTCAGTGATCCAGGCAGCGAAGTTCTGTATGGCATGGTCTAGGTCTGATGGGGTCTCGGGTTGGGAGATGGTGAGGGCCTGTGACAACTGGGTTTCTGTGACCCTCATTTAGCTGTGGTGGGGTGAATCTGCCACCTGATGATGGTGTGCTAGGTGTCAGTGATGGTGAAGTGTACAATGGTGTGGTCAGTTCATGTGAGTTCTGTGGTGTGGCTCAATTTGATTTTGTTGCAAAAGGTGAAAGTGGGCTCGAGTGTGTGTCTGGCTTTGTGCGTGGGTTCAGTGACCAGTTGGGTGAGCCTGATTTTGTTCAGGTTCTCCAGCGGGGCAATGGAGTTGGAGTAGTTGGGGTCATCGATGTGGAAGTTGAAGTCACCGAGTTGGACGTAGTAGTGAGAGTCGATTACTAGCGGTCGATAAGGTTAGGGAGGGCTTCCGAGATTGTTGCTCATGGTCCGGGAAGTCAGTAGGCGAGGGTGCCTCTTATCGTGGTATTTTGCACCAGTTTGTAGTAGGAAGTTGAGGTGTTCCATCAGAGGTTTGGGGTTGTCATTGGTGATGGTGCATCTGATGGTTCACTCAAAGAGGATGGTGATACTTCCGCCTTGTTTGTTGGCACAGACTTGTGTGTCATTGTGTATTGGTCAGTGGCGGTGATGATGTTGGAGTTTCAAGGAGGAGTTGAGCAATGTATCGGTGACGAAGGCAATGTTCCTGGAGAGGGTAGTGATAGTGTCCCAGATTTCTGTGGCATGTTTGCAGAGGGAGCGGTTGTTTAGCAGGATACAGTGGAGTGGTTGTGAGGTGTTCTTGGTCATGTGGGCAGGAGTGGTGAGGGATCCCTCGTAGATTGTGTCATAGGAGAAGTGGCAGTGTCGGCCGTGTTGGCAGGGAAAGGGTGCTTTGGTAGTTAATGTGGCGGAGGAGATGCAGCAGTATGTATCTCACCCCTAGTTTTTCCAAAAACATCTTCATACTTGCAGATGTAAGTTGTGTCCCATTGTCTATTACGAGTGTTTCAGGGCTGCCTTCTCTCATTAATAACTGTTCTAGCAATCTTATGGTACCTTCCGTTGTAATATTTCTCATAAATTCTACGATAAACCAATCTCGAAAAAACATCCACCAATACCATGTTAAACCTGTTTCTTTCCCCTAAATAATCCATGAGACTCACAAAATCCAAACACACCTTGCTGCAGGGAGCATCAGCATCACTGACAGACCCTTATCCACCACCCTCTGATTGTAACCATTTCTCACTCTCCCTACACTATACACACTCCTTAACCCACACTTTGACATCACTTTCAATTCTAGGCCACCAAAACTTTCCTTTCAACCTCCTCTTCGTTAATGTTTGCCCAAGATGACCTTCATGGGCTAAGGTGAATAACTTCTTTCTGACACCCTCCGGAGGTACAAACTGCTCCCTTCTCAACACCAATGCACTACTACTCCCTTCCCTCAATTCTTCCAGTATTTTCACGAAACCCCTCAAGGATGGTCTCACATCACCTTTGTGATTTCACCCCTCACAAATACACTTCACCAACTCACTGAAAGTGTGTGCCTTCTGTGCTGCTGTCTCCCACTCCTCGCGGGTCACCACTGCAAATTCCCCTTCCACAGCACCATCCACATTCATCACCACACAAATGAATTCACCACACAAATGACTTCATCTTTGAGCACTTTATCATCACCAAACTTCAAGGGTAATCTCGATAAGCAGTCCATTTGCACATTCTTCCATCCAGCCACATACTCCAATTCATACATATACTCTTGCAATCTGGGTGCAAAATGTGGCAATCTACCTGAAACTTTATACGCTCCCCCAGGTCTTAACACTCTCACTAACGGTTTGTGATCAGTCCTCAAAACAAAACTCACACCCCACAAGTAGGTGCGAAAATACTCCACACCCCATGCTGCCACCAAAGCCTCACTTTCTATCAGTGAGTACTTCCGCTCTGTTTGGCATAAAGTTCTGGACGCAAATGCTACAGGTTTGCCCATGCCATCTCACTCTTGTGACAACACCGCTTCTAAACCATGAGCACTCGCATCCACTGTCAAAATACTTTTGTTTTATAGTTCAAAAGGTGTGAAAATCCTTCCTTTGGCTATTTCATCCTTCACTCTTCCAAATGCATCCTCATGTTTGTCCAGCCATTCAAATTATTTTCCTTTCCTCAACAGTTCTGTTTTTTCTGCAAAATTCTCCACATATTTTGCATAATATTCAATCAACCCCATGAAAGACCAGAGCTGATCCTTCCCTCTAGGTGTGGGAGCCAACCATATTGACTTCAGTAGATCTTCTTTCGGCTTCATCCCTTAATCTGAAAGGGTATACCCCAAATACTCAATTTTTCTTAACAAAAACAGACTTTTCTCCTTCCACAAAGCTAAACTGGAATCATTCAACACTCTCAAAACACTTACTAATGCCCTGTTATGCTCCTCCTCTGACCTGCCAAAAATCAAGATGCCATCTTGCAAAAATCATACATTCTGTACACTTGCAAATAGTTTATGCACTATCTGTTGGAAAACACTAGATGCTGATGCTAAACCGAATGGCAGTCTCTTGAATTGAAATACTCCATCCATTGTTATGAATGCCATACATGCCTTGGACTTTGGATGTAACTTGATTTGGTGATACGCTTATTTAAAGTTCATTTGCATTGTTCAACATTAGTACCATTTCTGAAATCTTTGGCAACGGAAAGCTATCCATCACTACACATAGTTTGAAGCACACAAATCCACACAAAATCTCAATCTTCCATCGCTGTTCTTCGTGATCACCACCAGCGAAAGCCACTCTGATGCCTCCACCGGCTCGATGATCCCCATCCCTCTGCATTTCTCCCAACATCTCCTTAACTTCACTTCTAACAGATATGGGCACACGTCTGACGGGTTGTCTGACAGGTTTCGCTCCTTCCTTCAATTTTATCTCATGTAGGACCCTTTTAACATGCCTATTCACTCACTAACCACATTTGAAACTTTGTCTAAGATGAGATCTACGCCCTATACCTTTCCTATTGCCTTCCTCCCTTTGAATTCCAGTTCCGACTCCATGTAGACTAAGATATGTATGTTTTCACCACTATATCCTTCGGGTTGAATATCGCTCTGCTGTAATGTAGTCCCAGGCTAGACTGAATGAAGAGGAGTTGAAAGAGATTAAACAACTTGAAGAAGAAATCTTGGGTGACTCAGCTATAAAAGACGCTAAGACACTACATGAATCAGTTGAGAAAACCATTGCTGACTTCAAGGTGCATACTCCTAATCAAAAACGACCAAAATTGCAAGGGATATAAAAGGTTTCAAAACAGAAGAGGTATACCCATACCTTAAAGAGGATTTTTTCAGAACAATAATCCCAGTTCCTTCAACTTATAATATAGAGGACGGTCCCAACATAAGTTTATTACATTCTCAGATGCATCCCCAGACTCAGATCAGGAAAATTACAACAGTTGTCGCCCATATCCCCACTACCCTAGAACTCAACCTTTTTTAGGCAGAGGCAGGAGCAGAGGGAGAGGGGAAGGAATAGGATGGAGAGGACAGAACCAGCAGCAGAATCAGTACCAGAATCAGGAAGAATACCAGAATCAGGATCCTGGATTATTCAGAACACGGAGGAAAACATACAGACGTTAAGTTTGCTTAACAATCAAATTAGGGAGACATCTGAACCTATCCCTGTGTATAATCTATTCACCTATACATCATCAGACATTGAGGTGAATTTATTATATAAGGGTCTTTCATTCGTTCCCACTATTTTACAAAACCCAGTAGATACAAAAAAAGAAGCTTTATACTTCTTGCGAAAGGTCAGATTAAAAACATTCTTCTTAGAAAGGGAATCTAGAGAGTAGATCAACGTTAGTGGACTTAGAAAAAAGTCGACCTTTTGTCCAGAAAGTGCCCTAATGCCATCTGAAATTTTGCACTTTGAAGACGTGATTTTAAGAGAATTGGATTGTTTGCAAGAGAAAAAGATTTTCTACAACACCAACTGCACTAAACAGGAAATAAAAGCTCTAAAACGTGTCTGAAAACCCAGCTATAACTATAAAGCCAGTAGAAAAGGGGGGAGGGATTGTACTTTGGGACACAAATGACTATGATAAAGAAGTCATGAAACAACTATCTAATCAGATACACTATAGATCTCTGGTAGAGAATCCCACCATGAGGTTAAAATCACAAATATTAGAGTTGACTACTGATGCATTGGAAGAAGGCTGGATATGCAAAAATGAGTTTGAGTTTTAAAATAATTATACACACAAGATAATAAAACATATACGAATTGCCTAAAATACATAAAAGCATTGAAAATTCTCCGGGTAGACCAATTGTGTCAGCATGTGGGTCTCTATTAGAACCACTTGCTAAATATAGCAACACTTTTTTGATAACATTGGTTAAGGAAACAAGATCTTATGTAAGGGACACAATGGACCTGATATCTAAAATAGAACAGTTACTCTATGATAAAGACAAACAGCTCTTAGTATCCTTTGATATAGAATCATTGTATACTAATATACCACAAGACGAGGCTCTGGCTATAATGAGATTTAGACTACTGCAATGCAACCCCAACAGTTGAGGTTGACCCTCTGGGCACAGCTTTCAAAGGCAAACAAGGATGCTTCTAATCGTGACAAATGTTCAAATCAATAAGTTCAACCAAAGAAGTCTTTCAGATTTTTAATGATCATTCTTCTCATGATCTGCAATCTTTTTTCAATATCCAATCTCTGGATAATTAAAAATTGTTCAAATATACAGTTTTCACCGAAACATTCTTGCCCAAATGAGATTTAAACTTGACCAAAGAGAACAACCTCACCAGGCCACCACAGATTTTATATTAGCTTTAGCAACACTATGTCTCAAGAATAACTTCTTTAACTTCAAAAATGCTCACTATCTACAAGTAAAGGGAGTAGCGATGGGATGCAGTTTTTCACCAGAACTTGCCAATCTAGTCTTGGATGAATTTGAAAAATTATGTATATATGGCAACACCAACCCCTTTAAGACGCAAATTGGGGTTTGGTGTCGCTTTATAGACGATATCTTCATGATTTGGGAACGTGATGACAACAAACTAACTGAATTCCATAGTTGGTTGAATATGAGGACTAATGATTTAAAATTTCCTGTATCTAAGGACAACCAACAACTCAACTTTTTAGATGTTTGGATTGTACATAAAAATGGTCATCTAGAAGTTAATTTATATACAAAGGCAACAGATAGAAACACATTGTTGCATTTTTCTAGCGGTCACGCGCGGAGTCTAAAAGAAAATCTACACTACGGACAATTTCTCCGGATTAGGAGAAATTGCACGAATAAGGAGGATTACTTTAAAAATGCAGAAACACTGAAAATGAAACTGTTAAATCAAGGTTATGCGAGAAAGCTAGTCAAAACTGCACTTAAAAGACCATGCTATAAACCAAGAGAGGAATTATTGACTCCTAAGCTACGCCCAAAGGCTACACCTCTAACTTGCGTATTGACATATGGACCCAAAGCAAATAAAATCCAGATCATCTTAAAAAATTGGTGACTAGTAGAGCAGTTAGGAATTCCTATACCTTTATTTGCTTTCAAAAGAAGAAATTTCCAAGAACAACTAATGAGAGCAACAAGGAATATTGATCCCCCTTAAAAAGATACAAGGAGTTTACTTAGTTTACCTCCAGTCGTGGGACATTATAAATGCCAAAAATATGCAGCTTGTCGATTGACAGCAAATTCAAAAGAGGTCAACATAAATGGCCAGAAACACATACAGCGAACTTTCTCCAACTGTAATACAAAAAAATTGATTTATTGTGTAATATGTCCTTGTGAAAAAGCTTATATCTGATAAAAAATCCATCCGGTAAAAAATAGGATTTTACAACATAAATCTAGAATTAAGTGTAAAACTCCAGGGGCCCCATTGGTACAACATTTTCTAACAGAGAACCACACAGAGAATGATATACGTTGGTCTGTACTATTGACACTACAAAATGTGACAAAAGAATAAGTGCAGATGAAACTTAGTAATCTAGAAGCGAGATTGATTGAGAAATATCATACAGCAACCAGAGGTCTCAATGACCGTGATGAAATCTGGTCGCTTATATAACAACTTATAAGATCTGTTGTAAAAATATGTGGAAACTATAACAATATATATATATGGATTTACAGCATTTTAACAGAATTTTGTGTCAAATATTTGTTACCATTCTCTTTACGCAGGTAGAATTTGTATCCAGTACGACATGTCAGAGGAACAATAGATTGTGAAGAGCTTCAGAAAGTAATTCTCCAAGGTGTTGGTAGTCTTTTCCACTTGGGTATAGTAGTTCTAAATGGCAGATTTATTTTCTTTTCATTTAATTGTTCTTCTTAGTTTTTCCTTTTAGTTTGTTAGCACGATTATTATTTTCAGTGATGTTATTTATTCCTTAATACCATCTGTTGGGTGCAAATCTTTTCAATAAAAATGTTGCTAGTTGGAGGTTTTTTACTATCCTCTGACTCGAAAAGATGGAGTCTATTATACAGAGAGAGGACGATGCATAACTAAGTATGTCCTTAGTGTTTTTTGGCTGTGTGGGTAGACGTAGTTTTCTAATTTTATACAGTCCGCTCACGTGACCTTGCCGGCGAGAGACGGAATCGGGGAATACCATGGCTGTCGTGTGCCACATGTGATAATTCTAAGGTAAATCGTAGGTCTTAGGCTGTCTGTTAGGGGCTTAAATATCTAACGCAAGAATTAGAATTAATGCAGTTCTCTTTTACGTTTGGAAATAGGAAAAGAAATAGAGACCGAAGCCAGACAATTGATATTGAACACGCGACCCGGGATTTTCAAAATAAACCGGAGCCGCGTTTGAAGGCTGCAAGGTAAAGCACATACTTTGGGGATACTGGAAAGGAGCACAAGTACATACCGCCAGATTTAGAAGTCAGTTATGCAATCATTTTTACAAAAAACATCTATTTAGACACTTATTTACCCAATTATTCTTCCATCCATTTCAGAAAGACACACATTCACTGGATGATGTCATCAGTGATGTCATCAGTGATGTCATTTGAGATGTCATCAGTGATGTCATGAGTGATGTCACTGACCATGTCATGAGTGATGTAATATGTGACGTCATCAGCAGTGCATTGCGGGTGCGCGAGTTATAGTTAGCTGAACTAACTATAATGGGGGAATTTCAATGGTTTTGTATGAGTGAAATGTCCAGCTAACTATAACATGTGTGAAACCTATGGTTTTTTCAGTGAATTTCTAAGGTTTTTTAAATGCTAATTCCTAACTATAACGTGGCTGAAACCTATGGTTTTTTCAGTGAATTTCAAAGGTTTTGTAAATGATAATTTTTAAATGAATTAATTATTATATTTCTTTCTTTTTATACTAATTTCTTACATTTTTATTATAAATATTTATATTAATTTTATTTTCTAAGTTATATTTCATATTCTTTATGTAAAATAATAACAAAACTACTTTCCACATATTTTTAAAATTAATTACACTTTTTTTTACAATATATTCAAATTAAATTCTATATAATTCCTTTTTCATTTTTTTGATATGCGATCGTACCATACTTTCTACGGTAAATCGTCCTCTGCGCAAACCCACGCACACGATACCGATACTCTTTGACTTGCACGTCGCATCAATGCTTCCGCGTAACATCATGTACGGCGTTCCGTACGCGCATGCCGCGAAAGTTTCTAATTGTTTAAAAACATATATTTATGTATTTAATGTACATATTAAGGGAAGATATTATCTGGGATAATCATGAAACTAGTTTTTTTAACTTATAATAAGCGTATATTAGTTTTAAAAGCAATTACGCAAATCGCGGAAGTACGTCGTTCACACTCGCATCGTAAGAGCACCGTTAACGCACCGTAAGCGTACGCAAAGCCATGTGACTTAAAAAGAAGAGACAAGATTGGTTCATAACACTTCCTATTCCAACTCTTGAAAGACCCCTCCTATTTAAATCATTCTACTTTGACTTTCTAAGAAGAAGTATCTCTTCTCTGAAGCCTGTCAAATTAGAACAATGACAACACCTATGGACTCATATTCCAGCCACTCCTCTGATGGAGAATTTGTTGCAGAAGCACCTCAAAGTTTTTTACTTTCCCTGAAGGGGAAAAAAAGGTCAATGCACCTCTTGTGACCTGTAAAATTTGCCAAACTACACTTTCCAGGGGCAATCCTGCAAAAAAATATTCCTTTGGCACTGCAAGTATGGTGCGGCATGTGAAGACCTTGCACCCCAACAATTTTGCAAGAGCTGCAACACGGAGGTTGCAAGAGGACCCACCTGCTGCTATAGCAACTACATCAAGTGCACCACCACCACCTGTGGGAAGCAGTCCACAACCACAGATCGAACATGATTTTGGTGAAGTTAAAATCCTCTGCATTTATTGTGACAAACTTTTATGTTACGGGGAACAGTCCATCGACCTGATAAAACGCAGGAAGCGTGAACATCGCTGTCATCGTCACTAGTTTTTTTTTTTTCACATTCCATTTTGTTCCTGTTGGACACTTTTTGGGTTCCTGTTCTATTTTTTTAGTTTTAAAAAAAAAACGTTCAAAAAATACAAAAAAAATAGAAAACTAAAAACACAAAAAACCCAGTTCTTTTTAGAACTACCTTCACTGGTCAAAGAAAGAACTATATTTCTATAATAGTGTGTAAACGTTTGTCAGAATGAATGTGTAGTTCATCAATGAATGAATGAATACATTACTACTGTATGGTAAATGTGAAAGTGCAGAACTATAAGGAAGTGCTACAGCATAAATCTATATGGGATTTATAGTATAGTGTAGTACTTCCGAAGCACTTGAATGTAACATATCCATATAAATATGTTAAAAATCTATGCTTCAATTTGGACAACTGGTAAAACTGCCTGGGTGAATTTGTATGTGTTAGGAACGAATTTACAACGCCCTTGTGCCTCTTTTACACATCTGTTGCGTCACTTTTGTGATGCAGCGGTGGTGCAAAAGATGTGCCATGGTGTGTTGTATTCACAATGACATGCATATGGAAGGTGCATCACATTGTAAAGCCCTGCGCCAGAAGGAGGCTTTGCTGCGCAGAGGGGGGGAGGGGGGTGTGGGGTGGTGGAGGTTTTCTGGTGCAGGAACGCCTCCTAAAAGTGACTATGTGCAATCTATAAGATTTCGTTCAGTCACTTTTACGCTTATGCTGCATCAAAACCCTGCATCTGCTTGAAACAGGTGTAAGGATTGACACTGCATTGTAAGCATAGGGCTCCAACGCAAGTTAAGCAATGCGCCACCTTCACAACACAAATACATCACATATCTGTGCCGTTTTTGCCCCATAATACACCACATTGTAAATACAGTGCATCCATAGTGGTGATGTCACAGTGCACAATAACTGGCATATCTCTGGGGATGTACCACTTATTGTACATCTGCTGATTACTGTTTGAATGTAGTGAATGGATTACTACACACGGATTAATGAGTCGCTACAAAACTATCACAGGAATGACAGAGTGTTTCGTGCAAGTGTAAGGATAAAGACTGGGGAATTGAACATGTAAAAGATAAATTTGCAGGTGCATAGAACAGTGCATGCATAGTCTATAGGAGATTAAGCAGTCCATGCCCTGAGGCCCACTTTGCACCAAGAGTACTTAGGTACTGACTGAATGATTACAATTCCGCAAGCAGAGTGTGTGGCTGAATGCATAGCAGCTTTACTTTTACAACAGTGTATAGATAAGCACATACTGCTGTATGGTACACTACAATACTGAAACAGTAGTATGATAGTGTTTGCTGGAAGTGTAAGGATACACACTGAGGAATTGAAGGTATAAAAGACAAGTTTGCTGGTGCATAGAACACTGCATGCACATTCTATAGGGGTTTGAAGCAGTCTATGGCCTAAGGCCTGTTTTAATCCATGAGTATCTAGATAGTGAGTGGATGATTACAGTTCTGCAAAGAAAGTGCCTCACTAAATTTATTACAGCTTCAGTTTTACCACGGTACAATGGAAAAGAACATACTGCCGACTGGCTCACTACAATACTGAAACAGCAGTGTCAGAGTGTTTGGTGGAAGTCTAAGGATACAGACTGGGGAATTGTAGGTGTAAAAGACAAGTTTGCAGGTGCATAAAAGACAGCATGCATTGTCTATAGGGGTTTAAAGCAGTCAATGGTGTAAGGTCTACTTTGCTCCATGAATACTTAAGTACTGACTAGATGATTATAGTTCTGCTAACAAAGTGCCTAACTAAATTTATAACAGCTTCAGTTTTACCACAGTACATAGATAAGCACATACTGCTGAATGACTCACTACAATACTGAAATAGCAGTGTCAGAGTGTTTAGTGGAAGTGTAAGGATACAGACTGGGGAATTGAAGGTATAAAACACAAGTTTGCAGGTGCATAGAAGACTGCATGTATAGTCCATAGGGATTTTAAGCAATCCAAGCCCTCAGACCCACTTTGCATATTTTAACTCAATACAAAAATGTAAAGAATGTATAACTGAATCTATAAGTGCTTCACTTTTAGTGCAATGAATACATTAGTAGATAGTGCTCAACCCTTTATTATTTTTAAACAATAATTTTATTCTTCTAACATCTCATAATTTAACAGAGCTTCTAAAACAAGTTCATCAGGTATTTCATACACATTAATTCCCTCGTTAGCAGTTTTGGAATTAATTTGTTCTAAAATTTCAACATAATTTAATGCTTCCACAAAATGTGTATCAAAGCTTTCGTCTTCGAAATCATAGCTCATTTCTGCAGCACTAATTTATCCTTCTTCACTCTCATTGCCTGTGACAGGTACGATTAGTTCTTCAATTACAGTCATGATAATTTCCAAAATCTCCTCAGTAAGGGTCTCTTCTCTTTCCATAATTTTTCTCTTATGTTGTAGCTCCTTGTATAAAAATATAAACAGTTTTTTTATCAGTTTTCTTAATATATAATAAAAAACTAGCGTTTTCAACTATTTTGGCCTAAAGAAAATATTATATAAATACCATTGTCTAATAACATTCCATTAGTAGAGTTTTACTCCTTTATAAAGTTATATAAATATAATTACTTATAAGGATATCCTGTTCTTAAGTTTTCTTACATGTTGAAACCAGACACTCCTTATGACTATAGGAAAAGACTCAGGCTGTTATAGTAAAATGCAGTACTAAAAAATGTAGAATATGTCTATTCACCTTACCCATTCCAAAATAGTAAATGTGTTTTAGTAAAATGCAAGAGATACTATTGGTTGTCCAGAATAACACTGTGTATCTGTGTATATTTAGGTACCATTATCACATTAGTTTTTGAATACTTCATGTCTTTTCACACAAATAAACTCTTAAAGACCTATCCAGTACTCACCTTTTAACATAATTAGAGAGTAGTAATTCCTTATAAAAGTCGAAAATACTCACAGCAACAGGTATAGAACACTGGTACACTCAGTATATAATTTTTGAAATGTCTTTAGAAGATACAAACCATCTTTACACACTTATGTACTCCATCCATGTTTTGTTACTTCAGCTCGGTAGAAGCACATTTCATCGACATTTTTAACAGTTACTTGTACTTACCTTAAGCATAATTAATAATAAAAATATATATATTATAAAATTACCATCTGTGGAAGACACAAAAAAATACAGTTACAATATATCTTTTACAACACAAAATAATTTGTAAAGTATTACATTTGCCTTTTTTGCTGTTCTCAGAATATATTGAATTTCACTAGAAACAGTGAGTTCAATAGTACTCATCACATAACAGCGGGCAAAAAAAGACAATCAATAGGATTATCTTAAAAAAAAACATTCAACATTCTCAATAACAATCTAAAAAATAGAAATAAAACTTATCTTAAATGTTTTTTTCTAAGAGCAATTTCTTACATAAATATGACACATCTCAAACAATCATAAAATAACAAAACATTATGATTAATTTTCATACACTGTAAATAATGTTACTTACAAATATATGCTGACAAAATATACAACAGAAAGTCCTTACTGGTTTCACATACTTTTCCGCACGGCCAAATAGTATGCGTCAAATTCTTAGTTTGGAAATTGTTCAAAAGTAATCCTGAGCATCTGCCTACCAGCCTTCTGATCCAAAACCACCGACATAATTTGCTCCGTCCCCCAGTGCTCATCCCTCAGCCCGACGCTATTCAACTTCTACATGGCCACCCTCACATGAGTAGCCCACCATCACAACCTCCACAACATCTCCTATGCCAACAACACCCAGCTCATCCTCTTCCTCACCAAGAAGGCACATACCACCAAAAGCAACCTCCACGACACAATGAAGGACGTCACCAACTACATAAAGAGCAGCTCTCTAAACATGAACTCGCACAAGATGAAGGTACTCATCCTCACACCCACCCCCTCAACCTCTGACTACTCCTGCTAGCTGACTACACTGTGAACAGTACCAACACCTACCGACCATGTCCACAACCTAGGATTCATCCTCAACTCCTCCCTCTCCATGTGTAAGCAAGTCTACACCGTCTCCTCGTACTGCTATAACATCCTCCACATGCTCCGCAACATTTACAAGTGGATCCTAACCAAAAGAAGAAGAACAGTGACACAGGCCCTCATCAGCAGCAGACTACACTGTGGCAAAACACTCTACACAGGAATTCCAGCCAAACACCTACAACAATTACAACAAATCCAAAAGACCGCCACCTGAGTGATCATCAATGTCCCCTGCTGCAGCCACATCACCCACCACCTGATACACCAACACTGCCTCAATATCAACAAGAGGATCACCTACAAGCTCCTCACCCTCACTTACAAAATACTCTACAACACCAAACTAACCTACCTTAACAACAGTAATCCTGAAAGGCCAAATTTTGTTCCTAAAATTTTGGCTTTAAAATTATTAGGTAAGAGTTTGGTAATTCTTTATGCAAACGTTGTTTAAAAACCAATTGACTATCATTACAATGTATACAACCTTTCAGACATTTAAATAAACAGTGTAATGTCCAGATGTTGTAGAAGGTCCATCATGAAAAATAATTGCAACAGCTACAAAAGTTCTTCCTGATATTGAAACTTGACCAGCTACAACATTTTTAATTAAAGTTTCCAATTTTCTTCCATCAGCTCTACAACATTGCAGCATTAAAATTATATACTGTCCATATCTTTGTATAAATAATGTTGATGACATTTCTGATTTACATTGTCTACACTCCATGTTTTGACTTGCTCCTCTAATTAGATTGTTAAAAGACACTGATTCACAGTCATGTAAAGTCAAATATATCAATTTTTGACTATCAATGTTACTGCTACATGTAAACAAACAATTTTCACAGTTATGTTCCCATTTATGAGAAAGGCCAAAAAGATTTTCAATATCTGTACCTTCATCTTCCAATACAACAAGCATATACATTACAAATTCCTGACAATCTTGCTGAATATTCTGCGTAAATTGAGTAGAACCAGAACATATGTCCAAAACATTTCGAATATCAGAAACACTTTTTATTTTACTTTTATCACTACTACATTTCTCATAAACAGAATACAACAACGAACAGAATCTTTCTTTCCGATTTTCAACAATTTGTTGTAGCAAACTTTCAAGAAAAAAAACAACATTAACAATTACATTAGCATAGCAGTTGACACTAACCCTGGGCGTAGTGTGCGTAGTGGGGCTATGCGAAGCTACGCAAAGTGGGCGAGAAACTACGCCCACCTGCGCACTTCGCGTAGCCCCACTACGTGCCGCATGCCCACCTCCCCTACATAGCTAATTTAATTAAATGGGCAAAGATAAATAAATAAAATACACTTACCTTGTCCGCGGCGTCCCGGCGCTCCCTCTGCTCGTTCACGGCGCCGTCTTCTAACCAATGCGCATGCGCGGCCACGCACGCATGCACCCACGTTTTCACAATATCTGTACTTTCTGGCTCTTTTTTTTTTTGTAAATATATTTTTATTGCAGATATAAATATCAGTTGTACAACAGTCAGTCATGATGCAAGCAGTGATAATTACATCGACGGCAAAGTAACACTGTTACACGGCCATTCAGCCCACAACCCTGGGGTCGGGCGGCAATTTGCAAGTGAACTGTGAGCGTGGGTCCTGTGGTCATCGATATACGACTGGTTCTAATCTAGAATTCCATATCTGCTTTTCTAAAGGAACGAAAACTCCCCCCCTCCCAACCTAACAAAACGCACCCAGAGGTCCGGTGGCAACGCAACAATCTCGAAAGAACTGTAGTATAGTAGGAAGCTGAAGGTGCCCCTCCTCCCTCTATCCACCCACCCCTCCCCCTCACGCCATCTGTGCTTAGTTAGAGCATCAGAGATCACATGGCAGGAAACTTCGAGTAGGCTGGAGCAATGCAGTAAACCTGTCACATTACGGGGACGCAGGCTGCTCGGCAGTAGCACTATCCGTGTCGCTAGGTGTGCTATGATCGCGTAAGGACTGCACCAACGCTTCCAATGCCTGCGCTGATTCCAATGCCCTTCCATCTCGCTGTCGCCTCGCTAGTTGAAATCTCAGGGTGCTCTCACCCACAGCCCATCTGAGAAACTCGTTGCGCCATTTAGCACCCGTTGGACCAGCTCAAGTCTTCCAGTGACGTGTTATTTCCTGTTTCGCCAAAAGTAATCCCATGGCAATGAATTTGCTGGTAATTTTTGTTTTGGGGGTATGTGGGAACCAATGTAAAATCCCCACTGCGAGATCGAAATGCAGGGTCCGCCCCGTGACCTCGTTGAGGGTGTCCCCTATCTCCGCCCAGTAGGAGGACAAAGCGGGGCAGGACCATAACATATGAGCTAGGTTTGCTCCAATCGACCGGCACCTAGGGCAGGCCGCAGTGTCAGAGGCGAAGTACTTTCGTATCTTCTCCGGGGTCAAATAAGCCCGGTGTAATATATAAAAGTGGACCAATTGGAACCGAGCGTTGCGCGTGCCCTTCCAAGCGCGACGTAGCAGCTGGGCCCACGTGGTCTCCGCGCTGTCCCTCCCTATGTCTGCTTCCCATTTGGTCTTTAGCGTGTCCAACGGAGGCAACCTCTCAGTAACCATCCTAGAGTATAAACACGTTACAGCTATTAACGTTCCCGCCGCCATCATAACATACTGGCACGCCATGGACGTCTGTGGTTCTTCAAAACCATTTCGCCAATGCGCCTGGAGAGCCCTCGTGACCGCCGCGTGTAGTAAGAAATCACCCCGGGGGATATCAAAGCGGTCAAGCAGTGCCCGGAAGGGCAAGAGCACTCCGTCCTCATACAGGTCGCCGACAACCTGTATGCCCGCCTCCTCCCAAGCTTGTAATGGCGACCAATCCCCCCCATGTGGCAGCGCCGTGAGCATTCCCAATGGGATTTCGGGGGCGTAGGGGTGGTTCATTCCCGACTTGCTCTGTGCGCGATTCCAGCACAATCTAATAGTCCGTTCCTCCTGCGTAAGGTCCCTCACTACCAGCCTCTGCTGCAGTGCGATATAAGAAAGAACGTGTCTGGGAATGCCCAACCCCCGTTCCACCTCCGGACCACGAATCTCTTGCGCTACCTCTTGAGTGTAGGTCTGCAATTGGGCAGCTAAGTAATACATTTCAAAATCGGGGACCGCCAACCCGCCCTCAGCCCTAGGCCTCGTCAAGGTCTTAAGCGCCACTCTGCGGCGACCCAGACCCCAAAGGAAAATGCCACGATCAGCGATCTCAGGTTCCGGAATACGGCTGGAGGGATCCAAATCGGAAGCGTCCTGAAGTAATAAAGTAGCCGGAGGAGCGCCACCATCTTCAGTAGCGCAATGCGCCCTGCCACTGACAGCGGCAAGGTAGCCCAAAAGGACATGCTACCCTTCAGTGCCCGGACGCAACGGGATATGTTGCCCTCCAGAACAGCAGCAGGGCATGGTAAATATAAACCCCCAAATATTTGAAGCAGCTGGGTGCCCATCTGATCGCTCTAGCCGTGACGGGCTGGGGTTCCTCCCTGCGAACTGGAAACAAGCAAGTTTTCGACCAGTTCACCCTGAGGCCCAAATTTTCGCCGAAAGAAGTGAGTACAGCGTCGGCGCCACCCAAGGCCCCCTCAGCATCCTCCAGGAAAAGCAACAGATCGTCGGCATACAGGGAGATGTACTGCCGCCCCGACAAGGTCCGCAGCCCTCCATAGTGGGCCCCGGTGCGAACTGACAACGCCAAGGGTTCCACCGCCAGCGCAAAAAGTAACCGGGATAGCGAGCAGCCCTGCCTCGTACCCCGCTCCACCGGGTATTGTTGGGAGATCAGCGGGCCTGACCGTACACTCGCCACCGCCGAGGCATACAGCACCGCGGTCCATCGCAAGAATCCGTCCCCCACTCCAAAACAACTAAGCACTTTACGGAGGTATTCCCATTCTAGGCTATCAAAAGCCTTCTCTAGGTCAATCGAGAGGATCATGGGCTGGGGAGCCTCGTCGTGGTCCTATTCCAATAGGCGGAGCAGGCGACGGATGTTCATTGTGGTGTTTCGCTGGGGGATGAACCCCGCCTGGTCCTTCTGCACTAGGGAGCCCATATGCCCCAGTAATCTCGACGCTAGAATGCTGCTTAATATTTTATAATCTACCGTGAGCATCGAAAGCGGCCTATAGGACGCCGGGTCGGTGCCCTCTCTGTCTGGCTTAAGTAGAGGGACCACAAGGGCCTCACTCATTGAGCCCGGGAGGCGCCCTAGGTGTTTCGCCTCCTTGTAGATTGTCAATAGCCGCGGGGCTAGGAGGTCAACATAGGTGGAGTAGAACTCTACAGGAAGCCCGTCTAGACCCGGAGTTTTGTTTCGCGCCATACGTTTTATGGCACTGCGGATCTCCCCAAGCTCCACGTCTTTCCCTAAATCTGTCGCCTGTTCGGGCTTCAGAGTAGGGATGGGCAAGTCCCGTAAGAAGTTATCAATGGGGGCCGTGGTCGTTGTCACCCTACTGCGGTATAGTTCCTCGTAGTAGTTCATAAAGCAATCAAGGATTTCGGGTTGGGTATAGACCTCCACTCCCTCAGCGTCTCGCATAACAACCGTGGGAGAAGTGCGTCTCGTGGGGTTGGCTAACCAAGCCAGGAGCGCCCCCAATTTGTCACCCTCCGCCAGTGACCTAGTCAGGTAAGTTTTATAATCAAAACTGCGTAGCCTCTCAACTTCAGCAGCTACGGCCTCCCTCGCTGCCGCGGTCTGTTGGTGCAGCTCCGGACGGCCGGGCCGCAAGAGCTCCAGTCCGCGAAGCTTTCGATCCGCCTTGTCAAGGTCTTCTAAAAGAACACGTCGCACCCCTACTTTCTTAGTAATACAATAGCCTCTCACTACCACCTTAAAGGCGTCCCACTCCGTGGCCCGTGCCCCAGTCGAGCACTCATTCTTCGCAAAGTAGGTGGTGATCTCATCCGCCAACTCACCGCGGAACACCAGATCTTCCAGCATCTCGGGGCGCAACCTCCAAGTCGGGACACAGGGGGTACCCGGGAACCATCTGAAGTCTGCTAGAAGAGGGTTGTGGTCGGAAATGGTCCTCGCTAAATACTCAGATCTCGCACCCGAGTACACCAATTCCGCCGAGCCCAAGAAACCATCCAGCCGCACGTGTAGTTCATGCATACTGGAGAAGTGGGAGTAGTTCCGGGTGTACGGGTGCTGGGCTCGCCCGATATCCGTCAGTCCCCACTTAACCTGCCAGTCCAATCTGCCCCTGGCAACCCGGCATGTTGGCGAGTCCGCCAGGGGAGGATGAGATCTATCAAGATCTACGCCCACCACCGAGTTGAAATCCTCCCCCGATCAAAAGCGGCCCCGTCAGATAGTGGGCCAGGGAGCCCGACATCGCCGCGAAAAAGGCCAGCTGGTCCACGTTGGACGCGTAAACGCTGCAAATATTTAAATCTCTTCTCCCTAACTTACCCGCTATGGCCACGAACCTCCCCTCCGGGTCCACAGTATGCTTCGTCACCTGCAGGGGGACCCCAGCCCGGACCCAAATTAGCGTGCCTCTAGTGTAAGCCGAGTATGTGGTGTTGTATACCTGTCCCCTCCACCTGCGCTGCAAGGCTAGTCCCTCCGCTTTCGTGAGGTGCGTTTCCTGTAAAAGCGCAATCTGTACCCCCCTACGCACTAAGTAAGCATGTATCTTGTGGCGCCTGGACATAGAATGCAGTCCGCGTACGTTCCAGGTAATGCATTTCAAAGTGGACAGTTCAGCCATAGTCCCATTGCCTCCCGCCATGTCTCTTCCTGTCGCGTTCAAGTAAGGTCATGCACAGTGAGTGCCCTGCACCGATGGCGTACCCACCCTCTGACAACAACAATTTAACCCCAAACCTTGTCCCCCCCTCCACCCCCCCAGAACAGGACCCAAAGATTGCCATCTAGTTCCCATCCAAACTGTACCCAAAAAACCAATAACTATCCTGACGGTAGCCACCGTAGGCAAGCCTTAAGGGCAAACTGGGGGTCGAGCACCGATAGGGGGCCCCTCCACGTCTAAGCTACCAAATGGCGATCGAGCCATTAGTATCAAGGGCAACCCAGGACTCACCCCAACCCATCTCACATCCAATTATCCAACAGTCTCTCTAGGGATCACCCCCCCCCCCGCCAGCCACCCCCCCTCTGGAACCGGCTCACCCGAAGTCATTCCTGGCCATCAAGCAGTCCTTCTGCCGTGTCTGGAGTGATCACAGGGAGGGGCACACTATCAGTTTTGGAGCCCTCCGTGTCCGTGCGGTCCTCGCCGCCGCCAGGTTCCGACTCCTCGGTTATGGGGCCACCCTGAGGGCCCGACATACTGGATACCATCTCCAACACACCTCGCCGTTCCGCTGTAGTCTCCACAGTCGAGGGTCGGCCCAGTCCACCTTGGCGACTCCGGATCCTCTTAGACCTCCGCCGCAGGCCCACCTCCAAGGAAGTCGAGAAAGAAGCCCCAGATCCATCTTTGCCAGCCCTATAGAGTTCCAGCCAGCCACACGCCTCGTCTGGGGTATCAAAGAACATAGTCTTGCCATCCAGTATGATGCGGAGCCGCGCTGGAAACAACAATGAGTACTGGATAACCTCACTCCTCAGTTCGCATTTGATCGCCAAGAAGGAGGCCCGCTTGCGCTGGGTCTCATAGGTGTAGTCCGGGAAGATATTCACCTTAATGTTGTCCACCTGGTAGGGACCGTTCAATCTGGCATTATTGAGGAGCAGATCTCTGTCTCTGAAGTGCAGCAACCGCGCCACCACCGGGCGCGGAGGTCGGCCTTGTTGCGGTGGTCTGGACGGAACCCTGTGCGCCCGTTCCAAGGTGTAAAAGGAGGAGAGTCCCTCAGTTGCCACCGCCGTCCTGAGCCAGTCCTCAAGGTAGGCCACCATGTCTCTACCTTCAATTTTTTCCGGTAGGCCCACCACGCGGATGTTGTTCCTTCTATTACGCCCTTCCGCGTCCTCCGCCCTCTTCTCCAGCGCGTCTACTCGAGCCAGAACGTCCTTCATGGCAGCGGCCAATGTTTGTTGCGCCGGCTCCAGGGTTCCAACCGAGCTCTCCACCTCCTTGACTCTGTCCGAGAGCTTGCCATGATCAGCTCTGAGTAAGCCCAGGCTCGACGCCACCTGGGTAATGTCTTGTTGGAGTGCCGATCTCGTGTCAGTTATCGCCTCTAGAATCTTGTCTAGTTGGTGCTGTAGGTGTGGGTCCCCCGACGTCCCTGGGTCCTGCTGGCCACCCCCGTCCGACGTTTCCACATCCGAGGTGGTCTGCGTACCACCCTTAGCTCCCTTCGTCTTCCCCATGGCGGCCGAGGACTCCGGCTATGGATCAGGCGATCGCCCAGATGAGGGGAGGCAATCTGAGAGCCGGGCGCCCCGTCCCAGCTCTCGCAGCGGTGTGGTCCGCCGGCCAGCCCCCGGCACGGCGGCGGAGCGACTCACAAGCACCCGCAGTCCAGGGGCACAGAACCAGGAGTCTCCGCACTCAAGTCCTTCTGCTCTCAGTGAAGACGGGGGTTCAACCAGTGCGAGTGTCCGGAGCCGGTAACAGTGGCACCCGCCGTAGACTCCACGTGGCGTGGGCACCCTCTAGTCGCTCTTTTGTCAGGGCGCAGGATCGGGGGGCTCAGCGGGGGACAGCAGCCCACTCCCTTGGAGTAAAGAGGGGGTGAGGGGGCGGAAAAGAGTCACCCCTAGATCGCAGTGCGCCGACAGGGGCCGTGTTCCTCTTGAGTCTCCCTCACCTCTGTGCTAGCCTGTAGGCCTCTGCCTCCGTCGCCAACGATCCTCAAGGCCCGGTGAGCAGGTTGTCCATGCGCAGTGTTCGCCCTCCGGCTCAGCGCCCCCTCCGCTCAATTATTCGAGGGTTGGGGGGAGTCCCTGACGCCAGGGAAACAGCATTAATGGCGGCTCGATCGCGGAGTCGAGCGCTCAGGCGACCTCCACCATCGGCGCCCCAGCCAGTGTTCTTTCTGGCTCTTTGTCAGCTAAATATTCGATTTCTTGTACAGATTTAAGTACTTGATTTTGTGTTGCAGCAAGACCTAAACTCACCCAAATGATTCTTCTAGATTTGGAGTATAGACTAGCAGATGATAAGCGATCTGAACATTCATACGCTCTAATTTCTCGATGAGATAACATCTTCAAACTGTAACTATATAATTTCTTACTTAGACTCTTCTCATGGGAAATCTCTTCCCACATTTCTGTCATTTCTGTCTTTTCTGATTTGGTTATGTAGGATGTTACATATCAAGCAACAGCAATGGAATTGCAATGGAACTGTCTGCAACATATTGAATATCCATGTTAGCATTCCACATGGACAAAATGACTGGGTTATAGTCATTTATGTATTTTGACTCTTCATTTCTTTTTAAGTTGTAGGTATTTTTTGGAGACTTTCTTGTGATAGTATGTCGCAAAGATGACATAAAACTGTTCACTCTTCATTTCGATATTACAGGACGTAGAAATCCAAAACAACATTTGGTGTTGAACTTAGATTTGTACTTTCGACGACAGTATTTCCCACAACGATGGCTTTGGAATCGTAAGACTTGTTGTCTTAAGTCCGTATCTTGTGTACTTTTGGGTATATCACATGTAGCATATTCTTCAATAAAAGACAGCACAGTATCAACTGACTCAGTTCCAAATTTGGGAGCATCTTTGATTCATATTAGCATATGTATGTGAGGAGCACCTCTCGCTTGATACTCCTTTCTCAAAAAGAAATCCAGAACCTCTCCAAGAGGAGGATTTTTTTTATTGGTGATAAAAGACATCATAGCTTCGAATCTATGATTGCAATACCTGTATACATTAACTGAATCCAAAGAGCACAATTCTCCAGGTTCTTGTATTCAATATTTGGATTTGCCTCTCAAAGAAATTGAAGTAAATCACCCCAAGCATATTCAGCAGTTAGAAACCATGTAGGAGTTCCTAAGTTCCTTAGCATACATTTCAGTTCTCCATGACGACGGTACCAGTAATCATTAGTACCACGCTGACATGCCATGAGATTAATTCGCTGAGATTCCAAAACATTATCTTTCTGCAGTACTTTATCCATAAATTCCTTTGCCGAAACATTTTGCAGATGTACACCTGTTTTCAATATATGGTTTACTGCATAAGAAAGTCCAGACAAATCACTCTCAAACAAAAGATGAAACAAATACGGAATACATTGTCGAAATCTTGGATCTTCTGCATATAATATTGATGTCCGGGTCGGTCATCATATTGTCCTCCTTTTCCTGTGGGAAACAACTGAGGGAATCAACAAGCTTCCAAACTTTTTTCCCATACACTAATGGGACTTCCTTTTGCTTCTTTCATTTGGAATAACTCTAAAGTATTCTCCATCGCTTCTTTAGAATGGAGTGGATGAACACTGTAATGTTCGTAGATTTCTTCAGTTCTGGACACATCCACTTTTTCAATTTGTCCAGATGGCAAGTCACTATCTTCTTCTACAGTTACTTCTTCTTCTCTCACATACACATTTTTATAATATTGATTATTTTTTACCAGATACAACGTTGCCTTTACCACTTTCCTAACATCCACTAATTCTTGCCAGATTTTCTTACACTTATAGGAACGCCATTAACAAGAATAACTAAAGGTTCATCCTCTACATTTTCTACACCAATTGTTTCAATATGTTTCTTTAAATCTAGAGGCAAATATACAACTCTTGCCTTTAATCCTCTCCGTAAATCTGAAGGAAGCAATTTTCCTGTCTTAGGCTTCATACGAACAATAGCCTGAAATGGATGCACACATTGAATAAGAATAGACTCATAGGTATTTAAATCCATCAGTTCAGAAGGAATATTTACCAACTCAAGATTATTATGTACAGCTCTGGCAGGCATATTGTTCTCATCTAATTTGTTATAACAATATTTACAAATACGCCCGTCAGAACCCAAATTAAAACAATTATCTACCAACAAATAAGTTGCAAAATCCTTCCACTCATTATTATTTTCCTTTTTACTTTTTAAATGAAAATCAACAGTCCTGGTCAGATTTTTATAATGAGTTCGTCGACAACAGATACAAGAATAATTTGGCCTTTCACCTGAAATCACCTTAAACTTTGTAATTTCTTGCTCAAAATTTTCTGTACTACAATGTTGTACATTCTCTTCTACATTTCCTTCTATTAATACCTCGATTTCTGCACTGTCTTCCTCAGGAACAAAATAACTAACCTCAATTTCATCACAAACGTTCATTACATTTAATACAGCTCCATGCAAAATAGCACTGTTCAACTTTTTTAACATTAGTGCTGGACTTTTTGCATAATACAATCTTCTGACTAATTTCCTCATTTCAGAATGATGTACTGCTAACATCCTGAAATGGTGAACAACACGTTGACGTACTTTTTTAGAAAGACAAGCCAGAGAATGACCCTGCAAACCAGTATTTTCTCTCACTCTGCAAGGGGATAGTCCTTGCAACATCTTAATCTTTTGTTTAACACTTTTCTTAGTATAGTTACGTAAGAAATTGCGGAAAAAATCAAAGATTCTTGCCGTACACTACAAATACTACTACAATTCGAAGTGTACACTGGATCTTTTGGACGTCTACCTAAAACTTCATCAGCTAGCACCTCTTCTGCATTTCTAGGAACAATTTTCTCTTTCTCAATAGGACAACCATTTCTAACCTCATAAGCACGACCACTAGTGTCAACTGCATGCAACAAATGATTACTCTGAAGATAACCTTCTTCATTAAAAAAAGGCTCAGAACTTGAACTATGTTTCCATTCACCCAAAAAAACCTCACAAAAATTACTTCTGTTAATTACTCTTCTCCACTTACTTTTGGCCTTCATTAAAGGATTGGCTTATCTAGTAATCTAATTCTATTGGTTACTAAAAAAAACAGTTTTGTTTTCAATTCGAAAGCTTTCTCAACGACATTTTCTATACCTTTCTTCTTATTATAAAATGCTGTTTTTTTTACATTCCTTAATTTATTTAATTAAATGTGACACTACTCTATTATAAAACATTTTTTTCCTAATTTCCATAAATTGATTTTTCCTCCTTTTACTATACACTATTTTTTCAGCAGTTGCTTTTCCATGATTGTTCTCGTTATTCTTCTTTTTCTTTTTTGTTGCAGATACACTAATACTATTTTTCTCTTTGTGCACACTACTCTTACTCTTTAATATGTTCCTCAGAAAATTGTTCCTTCTCTTACCAGGACTTTTTTTCTTTTTGTTAACACATGGTTCTTCATGTAAATCTTGTGGATGACTTCTCTTCAAATAAACACCTTTCTTTCGTTGTTTCCTCTTTTGAGTTTTCGTAGGCATGATACATTTTTTTTCAGTATTGATAAACAGAATCTATTATACAAATATATATAACATTACAAAAATAAATATATGAAATATTCTATTATATGACTTATAAGAAGAGTGGGAGGATTATGAGGACAAATGTGGGACTATGAAAATAAAAGGACTTACAACAAGAGAGGAAGGAGTATGAAACAAGGGAAAATATAATAAAAAAGGGTATAAACAGACACTGCAATATAAGGGGATAAAAAGAGTATGAATAAACTGGAAAGTATGAATAGGTAAGGGAGAGTATGAAGAGAAAGACAGAAATATGAGGAGAGAAAAAAGAATTATAAGAAGAAAAAGGAGAGTGAGAGGACAGAGGGGGCACTATAAGAAGATAGAGAAAGACTATAAAGAAAAAAGAAGGAATATGTGAAAAGACGCGCAGCTATAAGAACAAAAAAGGAATACTAGCAAAGGACAGTGTGTATAATGAGAGAGAGAACAGTACCAGAAGAGAGCACGGAGAATGTGAGGAAAAGTGGAGCATAAGGAAAAAGAGGGGTGTACAAGAACAGAGGATACAGTATGAGGAGAAAAGGAGTATAAACAGATGGAGGGTTATGAAGAGTGAAAAGTGTATGACGAAAGAGGCAGAAGTATGACAAGAGAAACAAATATAAAGAGAGAGGTCAGTATGAAAAGACGGAGAATATGAGGAAAGTGCTGCAGAGTTTATGCAGGGAGTCAAGGAGGAGTAAGAGAAGAGAGCAAACAATATGAACAGATTTAAGAAGTATAAACAGAGAGGACAGAAAATTAAAATAGAAAAGAAATATGAAGAAAAAGAGGAAAATATGAACACAGAAAGAAGGAGTATAGGACAAAAGGGAATGTAAGAAAAACGCAATAGTATGAGGAGACATGGAGAAGTAAGAGAAGAGAGAGTAGAATATGAAAACAGGGGGGAGTATAAGAACAGGGTGAAAAATGAGGAGAGGAATGTGACGATAAGAAAAGACGGCAATATTAATAGAGAGTGCGAAGTATAAGAAAAGAGAGGAGAAATGTGAGTACAGAGACAAGAGTATGAGAAGAAAAAGAAAAGTATGGGAACACAATAGGGAATACCTGCAAAGAACAGCGAGAATAAGAAGAAACAGAGAATATAAGAACAGAAGAGTTTATATGAAGAAAGGGGAAGGAATGTAAAGAGACACAGAGACAAAAATGTAGAGAAAAGACAAATATAAGGAAAGACTGAGCGTATAAGGAGAGAGGGAGTACTATGAGAAGACAGTAAGAACTATGACGACAGTGGTGAATATAAAGACAAGAGAGAATATAAAGAGTAGGAGAAATATACTCCTACTCCCCATGAGAATTATAATAGAAGCCCATGTTCTGGTGTTAACATGGGCTTCTATTGGAATTCTGTACGGCATATTATCAAGCCCATTACCGCCATTTTAGCGGCAGTTTCCTGCCGCTAACGCGGCAATAATTTTAACACCGTACCTTGATAATATGCCCCATAATTCCTTAATGTACACAGACGCACAATGTGATATTAAACAAAAAAACATAACAGCATGCATTATAGCAAAACACATTTACTATTATAAAACGTTTAAAAAGGGACGAATATAATTCCTTAATGTACAAAGATGCACCACATACATTCCCATACAACTTATCAGCTCACCTTTCAAATTGATTTTTAGATTAAGAAGAATGCCACTCACACAGTAGATATTCTTATACAGAATCTCTCTAGTTCAGTGTTTGCAGCAGAACTACGAAATGGAACATTTTCCCTCTCATTTTATACATACAAACATGTAAATAACCAATTAAAATCCTTCACACATTAATTAAAAATGAAACACACATTTCTATTGGTTCAACATTTCAAACCTTTCCAACTGACATAACTTTCCACCCTACCCCCAACAGATCATGCAAAAGTCAACTGTCAACAGAGGGCAAAAGTTCAGCACTCTATAAAACACTGCTCCTCAACAAATTTAGACTATTCATAAGCACTTACTTATAAGTACCAATAAAGAGAAAAGGTCTTGCTTATGTACGCACTGTACGCGTACAGTCAATATCCCGTAAAAAAATAAATAAATAGCATCTATCACTAATTTTTTACAATCCCGGGGACCCCATCCCCCGGGGCTCAAATATAACGTTCAGGACCGTGGGTGGAGCCCCAAAACCCCCACGGTCCCAGACGGCTTCCTGCGTCTTTCGGGAGCCAGCATTGCTTTTTGTCAGAGAGACCAGCTTACATGCTGCTCTCTCAGACGAAAAGCAATCTGCTTTCCTACTTGAAAGAGAACTCTCGCCCTACCATAGCAAACAGTAGTGTCCCGGGAATAGGCACCACGTAACACTACAGGAGCCGGACCTCGGAGGTGGTGCTCCCCAGGGCCATCAAAGGCTCAACAAAGGCCATCAAAGATTTTGACCTTGGGGATCATTGTAAAACCCCCTAAGCAGTCCTAGGGGGTCAGGAAGTCCTATAGCAAATAGCAAACGTTTCCTGTCAATCTACACACTCAATCTACACACATATACAATTAAATAAAAAATCAAATTTATTCCCATATTAAATCAAAACAAAACACACTTTTATATTGCTTGAACTTTTGTACCCTTTCCAACTGACAAAACTTTCAACCCTTCCCCCATTCCACATTCTGCCAGTTACCATAGAAACACTTCAGGGAACACCTAACTGAGCACACAGGTGAAAAGTTCATCATGCATTGTTGCAAATTAAAACAGCAAGTGTGCTTGACTTGAGAATATACCAGCTTATCTTATGTAACGTTCTTTTCTATCAGTTTTCCTTAACCAATAAAAATCAGGCTTTTAAAAAACAGAAACATGCATCCTAGCTCTGTGTAGACTGTTGTCAAACAACTAATCATGTTTTTTCTTTTTCAAAACTGCATGTTGTCCACCATTTTAGAAAAATCTTACTTTTCAAACTGTCATTTCATTTAAAGCAACCATCAGAGTGCATCCAGACCTCTCTTCAAGATGCTTACAGTGTGGATTGTGGGACACAGCTATATTTTCTGGAGTCAAAGGTACGCAGAACAGAAAAGAATTCACAAAGACCTACGTTTACCAAATGTAGATATTAAATGGATTGGACAGAGAGGATTAAAGTGGCACCAATTGATGTCATTGGTGAAATCCTTTTTACATCTCCAACACACTGACCTCATAATTGTGCACTATGGTGGCAATGACCTAGGCACTTTGACAGGGGTAGGTCTGGAAATGCTTATGAAGGACACCTTTGCACAATTTATGACACTTTTCCCTAAAACTTCGTTTGTCTATTCTAATATATGTCAAAGGCAGAAATGGAACTGGTCCAACCACTATTGTCAACAGATTGAGAAAGCTAGGAAACATGTGAATAAATCTGTTTCTGCCTTTCTCTGAGACTATCGAATGGGGTCCATCTACCACAACAATCTGCATTTCAATATGCATGACATCTATAGGAGAGACGGTGTACATTTAATAGATGAGGGTAACAGACTCTTCCTCTTGAACTTTAGACTCTGAATTGGTACTTATTTGTAGGTACTAAAATCTCCTAATAAACACAAGGGCTCTTTTTAGAGCCACCCAATATCTAAACACATACACTTCATAAAAATCTGAAAAATATTCTTCTTTTTCTTCCTTCAGTACGTTTATGGGACGACTTCCAATCTTCGCACAGTACGTCGTCCATACGTGCTTGGTACGCGTACGATAAATCTACCAGGGCCTCCACGGTCCCAGCCGACTCCCCATTTCCTGCGGGAGCCGGCATTGTTTTTCGTCACAAAGAGCAGCTTACATGCTTACATTCTTCTTTCAAAGATGATTTCAACAGTTATACATTTTATAAAATAATATAGTACTGCACGCTAAGGGAGAAAAGTCAGCACAATTATGATAGAATAGAAAATAGAAAACAAAATACTTCTACAGAATAGAAAATAGAAAAAAAAATACTTCTACACTCAACAAACTCGTAAGCAGAGTACAGTTTAATTTAAAAGCACCCTACCACAACTAGTTTTTGAAACGCATTGTACAATAAAATGCGTCACAAAATAGGCTACATAAATGGTGACTGTATCGTAACGTCACATAGAAAAAAGAAAGCCACTCTTACGCTACCAGGAAAACACAACAACAGTACAAGGCCCAAATTTCCTTTGCAGTGATTTCTTAGTTGCAGGTCTAGTTGTCAGATCGACACACACACTCCCTCATGGCTGGTATACACCCACACCACACCTATTCAGCGTATCCGTCACTACACATGTGACCCTTTGTATAAAAAAGACGGAGCGCACGTGTTGTACGCCATTTTAGAGTTGTTCCCAAAGCACCGAACAAGGGGCCCACTACTACATGCGTGGCCTCTTCCATCACTGAGTTAGTGGTGCCCGAAGCACTGAGCGGGTGAAGCACCTGCGATGATGATGATGGGAGCAGAAGTATGTTGTTAGCCATAGAGATATCAAGACTCTGCACCATATATGAGACTTCTTTGTTGGAGATCGGGACTACATCATGAAGAAGGTGTCTTTTCCACGAAAAGGTGAGCAGTGAGGCTTGAGTACCCATCGGAGGGAAGCAAAGGGTTATAGCTGACTACATACAAAAATGCGACTTAGTATTTTAGACGAACACACTCCTATATAGTGTATTAATTTACATGCATATTTTTTTTCCCAGTAGCAGTAACGTTTTTATAATCGCTGAAATGTTCGGAATATTACCAATATAAACAGTTCGTAGAAATGTGAGAATGAACGTGTATAAAAGCGCGATGTTATCTAACTCCAAATTAATATATTAACAATTACCAATCATAACATCTTTCTTTTAATATTTTTAGATGTACAGCTTCACAATGGATTATGTAACAAGGACGACGGCAATGGCACAAGGTGAGCAAAGAAGCTTGTTTCTGTAACAACGACAAGTTATCTGTGAAAGGAGAGATTCTGTCGTATGCAGCAGGCGCGCAACACCCATTGGGCTAACAGGGCTTCAGCTACGATGACATAGCTTCCTCGGCCCACACAGTCGCACCCAAGTACGTCACAGGTCTTTTAAAGACATTTTGCTTGTTAATGAGGCTTTGATGTCACCCCGCTTACAGCCCCTGCAGCTCCACTCTTCTTTTTGCTTGAACTTAAGCCCCCCCCTGATATTTTTGACTGTGGTTGCGCCTCTGGCTTCAGGTACCCCCCTGTCGTGTGTGTCTCTCCCACATTTTAATGTCCTTTTTTCTCTTTTTCTTTCTTACTCTCTCACATCGTTTCTCTTTCTTTTTTAAAGTTTTGGACGCTGCTATCTCCACTATGCTGTATACAACCTTATCTGAATTGAAGTGGTTAACTCTCTTGATTACAGTGAAGGCTTATTCGACACGTAGAGCACCATCTTTCAGTCACACCAATGGCACTAGATTACAAAGAATTTTGGGGCATAATATCAAGGAACGGCGTTAAAATTATCGCCGCTTTAGCGGCAGGAAACTGCCGCTAAAGCGGCTAGAATGGGCTTGATAATACGCCCTTGAGAATTCCAATAGAAGCCCATGTTCTGGTGTTAACATGGGCTTTTATTGGAATTCTCTACGGCATATTATTAAGCCTATTATCGTTGTTTAGCGGCAGTTTCCTGCCGCTAATGCGGCGATAATTTTAACGGCGTACCTTGATAATATGCCCCATTGTTTCCGAAACAACAACAAATTATTTGTGAAAGGAGAGAGTGGGTAGTGTGCAGCAGCTTGACTATGTAGAAATATATAATTACCTCCGAGCAGTGACAACAGACAGGTTACAACAGTCTGAGAAACAGATCTACAAGCTTTATTGCGCCTCTTTTGTGTCAATCAATCAATCAATCAATCACATTTGTAAAGCGCGCTACTCACCCGCTAGGGTCTCAAGGTGTCACTTTTAACATGGCGCAAGGAGCTGGTAAATCTGCGTCTCACTTTTCAAGAAAAAATCTCAACTCCAGACTCTGCGAGACACTTTTAATGTTCTTTTATCTCTCATCCTCTCTCTCACTCTCTGTGACATCATGTCTCTTTCTCTTTTAAAGTTATAGACACTGCTGTCTACTTTGACCTGTAGAAGCACAGTTGAATTCAAGTTGTGAACTCCGGTGGCCGCACTGTTTATACAAGGTAACCACAGCGGCCTAGATATACAATGCCTCCATTGCAATGCATTAGAAATAAGTCGGCGTATTTACAATCCCGTTGTGCCACTTTTGTGTCAGAAACGCAGTAGGCACTTCCATATAGACACCACTTGAACGCGGGACTATTACAGAAGTGAAATGTACTAGGCACACTGCACACGTAAAATCGTAGTGTACCTTCACTTAGATAGGTTACAACAGTCTCAGAAACAGATCTACAAGCTTATTGCACCATTTTTGTGTCACTTTTAACATGGGAAAAGTGGCGCAAGGAGCTGGTAAATCTGCGTCTGACTTTTCAAGAAAAAATCTCAACTCCAGACTCTGCGAGACAGTTTTAATGTTCTTATCTCTCTCTTTCTCTCTCTCACTCTCTCACTCTCTGTGACATCATTTCTCTTTCTCTTTTAAAGTTATAGACACTGCTGTCTACTTTGACGAGGTAAGCACAGCGGCCTAGATATACAATGCCTGCATTGCAATGCATTAGAAATAAGTCGGCGTATTTACAATCCCGTTGTGCCACTTTTGTGTCAGTAACGCAGTAGGCACTTCCATATAGACACCACATGAATGCGGGACTATAAATGAAGTGAAATGTACTAGGCACACTGCACACGTAAAATCGTAGTGTACCTTCACTTAGATAGGTTACAACAGTCTCAGAAACAGATCTACAAGCTTATTGCGCCATTTTTGTGCGACTTTTAACATGGGAAAAGTGGCGCAAGGAGCTGGTAAATCTGCGTCTGACTTTTCAAGAAAAAATCTCCAGACTCTGCGAGACAGTTTTAATGTTCTTTTCTCTCTCTTTCTCTCTCTCACTCTCTGTGAAATCATGTCTCTTTCTCTTTTGAAGTTATAGACACTGCTGTCTACTTTGATGTGTAGAAGCACAGTTGAATTCAAGTTGTGAACTCCGGTGGCCGCAGTGTTTATACAAGGTAAGCACAGCGGCCTAGATATACAATCCCTCCATTGCAATGCATTAGAAATAAGTCGGCATATTTACAATCCCGTTGTGCCACTTTTGTGTCAGAAACGCAGTAGGCACTTCCATATAGACACCACTTGAACGCGGGACTATAACAGAAGTGTACTAGGCACACTGCACACTTAAAATCGTACTGTTACCTTCACTTGTAATTCTTCACCTTATTTAGTCACATCTACATAACTTTAAACTCTTTTTTTCTTTTTTGTTTTGCACTACCTACCCAGCGTCTTTTGGAGTCCACATCACAATTTGTTTATAATACTGTTTTATTAAAGTTATTTTTCTAGTTGTTTATTACATTATCTTTAAGTTACATTTACAGTTATTGTTGTTTTAATAAAAGTTAACAAAAAAACGATATCCTCGTTTTTTTTGGGGGGGACGGTCTACAAGAAAAATAATATTTGTATTTTGAAGTACTATAGTAAGATGTTTGACAATAGGGTTGAAAAGTACTGGCTGTACAATAAGTTGTATGTTCTCTGGATGGACTACAACATAGAAAGGAAATCAAAGTAAAACAAAAAAATGTGTACCACATTTACAAACCTCTTGCAACAATTTCGTGCAAACCTACCCCCCTACAAAATTAACTGTGTGGGCCTCAATGACGCCCCTCAAACCACAAAAACAACCACCCCCCGGAGATTTCTATATTGTGTGAGGGAGGCTGCGTGGCCCATCGCCTGATGCCCTGGAGTCCGCCACATCCAGACCCGGTTCCTACAGTGTCCTGGGGGGAAACAGCCATTACAACGCGGTCATAGCCACGCGTGACCGTCACCACAAATTCATTAGCACGCATATGGCTTTACCACGCATACTTTTACAACTAGTATACATTTACCATGCATATTAAAGCCATAAACATCCTAATGGCTTTGTGGTGGCGGACACGCGTTGTAATGGCTGTGGCTTACGTGCTTCAAATTAGATTTTAGGGTGTGACCAAGTCTAATATCATCAGAGTCCAAGGACAAACACCGTGGTGTCTGTGGCAGAAATCTCATCGTTCACAGATAACATAGGCGGATGGTAAAATGAAACTAACAGGTATAATAAAAATAACGGGAGAAAACTACTAAAATGGCGGTAGACGGAGTATGTAATCAACGTTTGGCTCCTCGGCAATACGTTTCAAATACATATAGATAGAATATGATTATTAATATACTACAAAAGTATAGCAGCGAATGACACACACGGCCCGGGAAAAGAAAGCGGCAAATTTAATACCCGAAATGAGGACAGCTTTGCTTGGCGAACTTGAAGAAAAAGAAAGAAACGTGGGCTTGGAAACGAGGTTGCGCATGCGTAAAGAGTACAACTGGTGCACAAAAAAACTCGGAAAGTTTTACATACTATCATAGAAGTATAGCTCTTTTTTTAACTAGTAAAGTTAGTTCTAAAAAAAAACTGTTTTTTTTAGCTGCAATGCTCCCACGATCCCAGACGGCTCCCCGCATCCATACTTCAAAATAAAACCCCAGGGGTGCCTTTCCCCGGGTCTCGGAGTGCCTTACAAGCCCCCCATTATGAACAAAAATGCCCCCGAGATTTAGCCCCCCTGGGGGCTAATTAAGAATAAAACAGTCTTCTAGATTTTTTCCTTTTCCACCACGTAGGCGTACAATACGAGTACCCCGCAATAAAAAAATATATATATATTGTGGCCTAAAGATCCATTTGGGACCCCCTGAGCAGGCCTAGAGGGTCAACATGTTTCTACCCTACCCTCTTTCCATATTTCTCAACTTTGTTTTACTGTTTTCTTGTGACTCGGATCTAGCGACGCACAAGATGGCTGCCAACACTTCCTGGTTTGGAGTGTTGACAGACAGTTGACAGCCAATCAGCATGCAACTCGTGCTCGTAATTGTACGGATTTCCGTACGCGTGCGGTACTTTGTCTCTAGATATCGCTATGATTTTACTTTTAATTTTCTCAGAAACTACTGAACGGATTTACACCATTTAACAAAAAGCGCAATCTGCGACCGAACTCTACCTCTCTGCTAAATTTGGTGTAATTCCGTTCAGACGTTCAGGCTGTAGCCCTGGCTAAAGGGCCCCAATGGAAAATTGCATGAGGAAAACATGTTTTGGGACCCCCTTTTTTCTCGGCCCCCACTTGACGAATCACCCCCAAACTTTAAGGGAATGAGCAGAGCGGAGCAGACCATTTTCTTGGAGAAATTAGCGAAGATTTGTCCACCGGCACCAAAGTTATTCCAAATAGAATGTTGTGGATTTCCTATGAAAACTAGGTCCTAACTATAACTACCTACTGGCGACCGCCAGTAGGTTATATATATATGCCCGCTTTATCTGGAATAAAAGTTGTTGTGCAACCTACCTGATTTTGAGTGCGGACTTGTGCAGGGCAACCTTTTGGAAATATATATATATATTATTATATTGTACGTTTTTTACGTTTTTTAACGTTTTCTATGTTTCAATTTTGTGACATGTATATGCATAATATACCCTCTTGAGACATGAATATGAGGACAATTGATGAATGTTAAATCGATCCTCACATGTGGTAAAGTGTAGAATATAACAACACTCCAAGATGGCGACCATAGTAATGTCTGAGGGTTTAGTCCTATGTCGCTGTTAATGACTTTATGGAAACTTTAACAACATGCTGTTTGTAAGCCATGACTGACACACTGACGAAGGCTCACGCCAAATCGCGTCTGTGCATTTTTCCCATTTAAATAAATCCTTCCGTGATTTTCGTACCTCCTTGAGTGCTGCATTCTTTTCTTGGAGCCCTGAAAAGCTCGAGCGTGATGTAACGCGGCGTTCCACGAGCCGCCGGCAGCACCCGGTTGAGAGTGAGCAGTTTAACGTGGGAGAGGAGCGTTTTCTGAGTGGAGATACACTGCACACCGCCGCAACCGCTGGGGGAAAGATCCGACTAATTCGGAGAAGACCGTACCGTGAGGAGAGCGCTGGAGTTTCTGGAGCCCCTGACAGGAGACGTCTTACCCGGTTAGCCTCCGCATTACATATATATGTAAAACTGTAGCGGGTGAACAGCGGTAGACCGACAAAGGAGGGGACAATTCACACGGAAGTGGGGAGAACACACTACGAGGTTGCCGGAACAAAAGTAGGGCAACGTCTTTTAACAAACACCATGTTTTCAGATACTGAACGGAACACCGCAGCCAAAGACATGTTTAAACGGCGAGAAACGCACTCAGAGACAACAACAACGCTGATGCCAGTACCACAAAGCAACAGGCTGAAAGAAACGCTGATGAAGCTGGAAAGGCTCCATGAGCGCGAAATACGCAAATGGTGGGACGCCACGAGCCTTACCAACTATGTGGATGTACAGAGGGTTCCAAGAGGCTTAAGGGTTCATACAGTACCCTCCTATGAACACCCAGATCCCCAGCTCCTAACAGACTGGTTCGAGCACACAGCATCTTACTGCGAGGGCACCCTGAAGATTTTGGTCAAATACGCCTGGAGTGACAGAGAGTAGGCGTTGATCGAAATTAAAACAATAGATGAGGAGCTGGAGAAGGAAACCGATTCTGGACAACGAGCATTGATATCCCAGGCAAGGGATCAAATGAAGATCAGGCTCACTAAATATGAGCAAAAAATCCGAATGCGTAAACAAGAGAAATATGAGCGCGATGCCAATGACTACCTCACAGGCCGCGTACTTACATACGCAAAGAAGTATGATGCTCCACGTAAGGCTCTTCAAAAGGGGACCGGGGCTAGTTTCGGTGCCAGCACAACAGCTCAAACGGAAACTGTCACGTCGGAGTCCGAAGTCACCGAAAATGAATCTGGAGAGGATCAACAAGATTCTGACAGCTCGGGAAGACAAAACTTAGCTCATATCACGGAAGGTGCTTGACCCAAAAGAACCCCTTTTCAGGAGGAATTCGAAGTCATCTGAAAGTCCTGGCTACGCGGCGGGAAGAACAAGCCGCCGGACGCAGATCAGGAGGACAAGGAGGACGAGGAGGGCAGGCGGCGGTAAGAGGAGGCAGAGGAAGTGCGAGAACCTCCCGCTGGTCCAATTGAAAAACGAACAAATAACAATAATCAATAACGAGAACTGTGGCCCCTACCATACGACCAATTTAACAGTGGTGAACCTGACCAAGAAACAATTGACGGATGTTGAAACAGAAGTACTGAGTCTGGGCCTCACATTTTGCCCCACCAACGATCTGGAGTACACTCAAACCAGAATAGACTTGTTCCGCTTTACCAGGAAGCTGAAGCTTCACAAACATTTTAAACTGCGTCCCCATTTGAAAGATCGCAACACCCTCAGCAGTAGGGATCTCCCTGAAATTGAGACCCTCGAAGACTTGAGACTAGAACAACAACTTGACACTAGTCACTTGAATACCACACAAAGAGCAATTCTACAAGGTATGGAGCAGGAGAGGGATTTATTTATTTATTTATTTATTTTTAGAGTTTTCTATAGCGCGAACTTGAACCGATTAGGTTATCAGAGCGCTTCACATAGCACCAGTTCCGTTACATGTTATCACAGCAGTTTACATAGAATCAGTTACGTTGCACATTTCAGTAACTTGAGCCGATTAGGTTATCAAAGCGCTTTAAATAAGACAGCATTCGATGTCCAGTGCCCTCCTCCGCCGTGTAGCGGGGGACCACTTCCAGCCCTCCGAAGTCGTCCAGCTGTCGGGACTAGGCTTCTGGAATGACCAGTGCCCTCCTCCGCCGTGTAGCGGCGGAGGAGGGCACTGGTCATTCCAGGAACCTATTCCAGGAACCTATTTCAACTTTCGTGCCACAATCGCCATGGGACGCTGTGGATGCATTCACAGAGGCTATGAAAAACGACCTCACACAATATAGGAAAGCGGAGCATCGTGTTGCTAAAAATAACATCACTCACTGCCAGCGACTGGCGTTGACAAACCTGATGAAAGACAAAACCCTTGTGATCAAGCCCTCCGACAAAGGGGGGCACGTGGTCTTAATGGACAGAGACCAATATAGAGGGGAAGCACTGAGGCAACTAGCAGATGAAAAATACTACATGCAATGTACAACTGCCTTATACCAACAAAGCATCATGGACTATGAGACACTAATTCTGAAATGGTACAACCTCCAGATGCTGGGGAAAGATGAACATCTCTTTCTTAGGAATAACAATCCAATGATTCCTACCTTCTACCACCTCCCCAAGCTACACAAAGATATGAACTGTCCCCCAGGTCTCCCCATCATCTCATCAATTGGCAGTCTGACAGAGAATATGTCTCGCTTCGTGGATAACACTCTGTTTCCTTTGGTGGCAAAATTAACATCTTATATACAGGACACAAAGGACTTTTTAACAAAGATCCAGGAGCTAACATGGAACCCGAGGTACCTGCTAATGGTGCTGGATATCACCAGCCTGTACACATGTATAAAGCATGAACAGGGCCTGCGGGCAATCAGACATTCTCTAGAACAGCATCAGATGAGATTTGCTAGACATAATGATATGATTGTCGAATTCACTGAATTTTGTCTAACACATAATATCTTTCTTTTTGAGGACCAATTGTACATCCAAAGGTCCGGTACTGCGATGGGCACCTGCTTCGCTCCCAGCTATGCAAATTTATTCGTTGGCTGGTGGGAGGAGCAGGTGCCCAGAAGCTGTACAGTTGGACAAGACAAAGGGGAGGTCGTATGCTGGCATCGTTATATTGACGATTTGTTTATCGTCTGGAACGGTGGAACAAACACAGCAGAGGAATTCATCAAGGTACTTAACACCAATGACCTAAACCTGCATTTTTCAGGCTCAATTAGTCAGGCTCCGAAGGAATTGTTCGAGGGATTCAGACTTTGAGGCGGCCGCCTCAGAGTGTCTAGCACGCTTCTCTGTTAGAGGCTATGGAGAGGAACTTCTAAATCGAACATTGAAGAAAGTGAGAGGGATTCAAAGGGCAACATTATTGACCGCCAAAACCTAAGGCGGTGGTCGAGAGAAAAGAGTTGCCGACAATAAAGGGAAGTTCAGACTGATTACCCCCTATTCGTCAGGTGCCAACGACCTAAGAGCAATGCTACACAAGAACTGGCACATATTGAAAACTGACAGCATATTGAAGGAGGATTTACCTGCCCACCCTCTACTAACATTCAGTAGAGCAAGATCATTAGGCGATATGTTAGTCTCCAGTCATCTGGAGAAACCTATATCCAAGAGTAATACCCTGAAACAAATGATGGGATTCTTCCCCTGTGGGCGCTGTAAAGCTTGTGTCGGTAGCAGGAGAGTGCTTACCTACACTATACCTGACACGGGGAGAACATTGCCCATTAAGAAATTTATAACCTGCAGTTCCCAGTTTGTAGTTTACTGTTTGCTCTGCCCGTGTGGCCTTCGCTACATCGGCAGTACAATTAAGGAACTCAAACTGAGAATATTGGAACATCTCCGGGCAATCGACAAAGTGGATACCACCTATCCGGTTGCCCAGCATTTTGCCGAGGAGCATGGAAAGGATCGCAACCAACTCCAATTCTTTGGGTTGGACATTGTCCCACCCAATGTAAGAGGAGGCGATCGTCTGAGAAGACTTCGCAGGTTAGAATCAAGATATATCATAGATTTTTCTACCAAACACCCAAGAGGACTCAACAGTGGAGAGGAAATGGCATTTCATCTAGGAAAGTGATATTTTAACGATCTGACCACTTTGTGGGAATGAGGCCTCTTAATATTAATTTTAATATTGATGTAACATTGACCTATTACAAGCATTTCCCCACTATTCCCCCACTATCCCACTATGGTATGTAGAAGATTCATATGTCTTTATATGTCTTTAATGTCTAAATGGGCAATCATTTAATCCAATTGGGTAATTTTCCCCTCCATTTCTAAGTAATAATTCTAGTTGTTGAATATGAATTTATCCAAGTCTTGTATTGCTTTGCTTTATGTGTTTTTATCTGAGTGCTGTATTTTGCTAATCTTGAAAATCTTGCACATTTTTGGGATTCTGAACTGACTAATAATAATATTGATCTTTGATGAATTGTGATGTCACCAATTTTTGGTGGACATCTTGTATAATCTCTAATTAATTCTTGAGGAATTTCGATGAACTGTGGTGTCACTTTCAGTAAACAGTAAACACAATAGTCATAATGTGACAGCTTGTACATAGGACACTAGCCGATCCACGGCTTTATTTGTACGTTTTTTACGTTTTTTAACGTTTTCTACGTTTCAATTTTGTGACATGTATATGTATAATATACCCTCTTGAGACATGAATATGAGGACAATTGATGAATGTTAAATCGATCCTCACATGTGGTAAAGTGTAGAATATAACAACACTCCAAGATGGCGACCATAGTAATGTCTGAGGGTTTAGTCCTATGTCGCTGTTAATGACTTTATGGAAACTTTATTAACATGCTGTTTGTAAGCCATGACTGACACACTGACGAAGGCTCACGCCGAAACGCGTCTGTGCATTTTTCCCATTTAAATAAATCCTTCCGTGATTTTCGTACCTCCTTGAGTGCTGCATTCTTTTCTTGGAGCCCTGAAAAGCTCGAGCGTGATATATATATGTATATATATATATATATATATCCGCGGATTCCTCTTCAAATCAGGAAAAAGGACGACAAGCCACACCACCAGGTACCGGAAAGATTGTTTATTTTAGGGCATAAACAGACGCGTTTCGAGCTCACGGGCTCTTGGTCACATTATTGAACATTTGCGGGTGCCTACTAGCACTTCATGGTCTCTAAGGGGGCGGTGGCGCCTCTATGGAAGCATTGTTCCTGATCAGCAACACCGCGTGGTATTACCTAGCTGCTTCCCCGTCGGACCGCATCTTGATGCGGTCCGACGGGGAAGCAGTGTTGCTGATCAGGAACAATGCTTCCATACAGGCGACACCGCCCCCTTAGAGACCATGAAGTGCTACTAGGCACCCGCAAATGTTCATCAATGAGCTAAACATACGTCAGTAAGCAACAGCGTATGTATTCAGAGCCACGCATGTTTATATATTGAGCAGTGTTAACAATTGCAATATCTTCTTCCTTTTTTCATTGTTTATTTCCTAATCCCTACTTTAGGTTTTTAGGAGTGGCATATACAGGGCTGGTCCCTGTATGGTCCTGAAGAAACGCTAGGGGTAGCGTGAAATATGTTGACCATTTACTGACCCTACCTTCATAGCTGGTCGGATTACAGTATAAACCCCATTTTTAATATACCAATCTAGGAGCAGAATAAATTATTGAGGCCCACTAGCACAGTATTTTTAAATTCACTTTCACCCACTCCACTCGACTTTTTTTGCACCACACATAGTCCTTCACAACTAAGTGCTCGTACGTAGTTCGCAAGTCGCAGCACGCCCCTTTTCGTAGAGAACTGGGATGGCCCCAATGATGAAGCATGTCACCGTGAGGAAACTCCGGTGAGTGAGGGGACTCAAGAAAGAAAGTTTTCTTTCTTTATTTTGGCTTCACTTATATTTTCTGTGAACAGCCGCAACACAAGACAGGTCCTTGAACCCAGGAATGTGGGCTCACACTTTTCATATGACGTCCTAGGAGGGTGACCTGTTCTTTAGTCCCTCCTTTTTCCCTCTAGGTATACACAACTCTCAGTTGAGACATATCACTGAAACCCCATAGTTCGGCTTTATACATTATGGCTGGTAAAATTTTAGAGCCATATATTTTCATCAAGGGTGCCAAGGGTTTGGTTAGGGAGTTTCTGTGTTCCCTCAACAAGGCACCACCTACTTGGACATGCTTGAGGGATATGAGGTCTGTCTGGGGTTTCAAGCTCAGATTTTCACAAAAGGTAACCCCTAAGTAAGTGAAAACGGCAGTCTGATCAAGAATGACCCCACCCATTGTAACCTTAGCTCTAACTGGTTTGGTAGGACGTAGGACCATAAACTTCGTCTTCCCTATGTTGACTTCCAACTCATGTTCGCTGCAGAATAACTCAAAATGAGACAGTGCAAGCTGTAGTCCCTGTCTCGTCTTAGAAATTAAAAGCGTATCGTCCGCGAACATGAGGAGAGGGACTTTCTTGCCCGCAAGGGAGGGTGCATCAGTCGGGCAATTAGAAAAATAATTAGTAACCCCATTGATAAATAAGGAGAACAAGGTAGGGGCCAACACACACCCCCGCCTGACTCCTTTGGAAACCTCAAATCTGTCAGTAACCTCCCCAGGTTTCCCCCAGCGGACTTTGACATACGTACACTTGTGCATGTTAATGAGAAGTGCCACCAGTTCTTTCGGCATCCCTAACCCCAATAAAACTTCCCACAGCTTAGTTCTGGGGACTAAGTCGAATGCAGACCGCAGGTCTACAAAGGCCGCATAGAGCATGCCACCCCCAAGCAAAACCTCTTTCCAATACAGGAGCATAACCCTGAATGCTTGATCTAATGTACTGATATGGGACCGAAAGCCTGCCTGTAATGGAGTTAATATATCAAAATCAGCCATCCAGCCCTGAATACGTCCCAGAAGTAGACGGGCCACAATCTTTTGGATCTTTTGTATCGCATCGATAAGGCTGATCGGCCGATAATTGGCCGGGGCAGAGCAATCGCCCTTCTTATAAATAGGCAATATCTCTGCCCCTAGCCAGGAATCGGGAACCGATGCACCACTGGCAAGGGCGTTCGCCAGCATAGTCAAATAGGGAACCCAAACATCTTGTTCCTGTTTAATAAGGTCTGCTGGTATACAATCGGGCCCTGGTGCTTTGCCACTTGGAATGCTCTTTAAAACAGCCTTCACTTCACTAGGGGTAAAAACAAGCGGTTCCACCTGCATAGAGAACAGAATAGCAGCAATGGGCCTTGACTTAAGTTTAAATTGATTTTCAAAATAGGAAACCCACTGCTGAGGTTCCACAAAAGTGGAGGGAACATTGTCCAGGGAGCGATTACCCCATTTCAGTAGATGCCAAAACTGGGTCATATTGCGCCCATTACAAGCCTGAAGAAGCCCCCTGCAATGATCCTCATCCCAGCTCCTCTTGGGAGGCAATTGGGCGTATTTATATACGGCCCTACAGTTGCGGATGGCTGCTGGTAATCTAGATTTAATGGCTATGAGCAAAACTCTTTGTGCCTGCCTACAACTTTTGGAGTTGGGTGGAATATTTTTAACAAAGAAAGATTTGAGCTCAGAGAATAAGTCATTATGTATACCAGGGATGTTTTCCTTTAACTCCACCTGGGACTCATAGTTATTAAGTTTATCCACTGTACAAGTGAGCAGGTGCCTAATGGAGGACAGTAAACCCTCATTCAAGGTGATTTTTGGCCATCGCACCCTGCGTTCATCATTAGTTAATAAGACTTTACCCTGAACTACAGGGACTTCAGCCATGGGGGTATCGATAAAGCTGGTGTCAGTCAAGAACAGGACTAAGGGATTATGGTCGCTCTCTAGTCTAAATGTTACCACCATATCCACTATAGCTGACCACAACTCCAAATTAACCAATATGTAGTCTATACGAGACTTAGATCTCCCATTATCAAAAGTCATTGCCCCTAACCTATCAGACTTGGTTCTACCATTGACCGCCCGCAAACCCTTGTCTAAACACAACCCCTTCATGTACAGAGCCGCTTGCGTCTATTTTTTGACTGGAGGCAGCTCCAACTGGGGGATCTCCCACATAGAATCTTCAACCTCTGAGAGCTTCCCATCATCCGTACCAAGGGGCTTGAAGCAGGTATTAAAGTCGCCCGTCACAACCCTATTATCAGTGCTCGATAAGGAGCTGAGAAATTCCTCCAGTAAATGGATAGTGTGCGGGCATCTCCCCCCTGCAATCCCTCTTGAGTACACATTTATAATAATTATGTTAAGGCCCTTTGTGGAACTGATCTTAATTGCCATGATATCCATGCAATTAATCGGAAACTCCGCCACGGTGTCACCCTCACATTGGCGTACCCAGATTGACAATCCACCCACCGGTCTACCCCTAGTACCCTTAATTGCTGGTTTTGAGTAGTTTAGATAGCCTAAGCGATATAAGGGGGCCAGAGCCCATGTTTCCTGGAAGGACCAAATATCAGACTCTTCGATGAAACTAGACCAATCAGGTAGGCCTAATTTGGATTCCAAGCCTGCTATATTCCAGGAAGAAACCTTTGCCAAGGATTTAACGTTTACCAAAGGGAACACGGGGCTACCAGACACTTCCAAGCAACTCTCTGTAGAGCTCAAAGCAAAGCTCGCCATAACAGTATTGTTATTATTGGGGGGAGTGAGCGGGGGAAAAATAAATTCATAAGACGAAGCGCTTAAGCTACATCCTACAGCCCCTATGGTTTGCAGCGGGTTCCCCAAGGAGGGGTACATAGTCGCAGCCTTACCATCCTTAAGTCAGTCAATTTCCTCCAGTGTAGATAAGGGAGCAAATCGATTAGAGGTAGCAGTTGGGTGCTTAAAGTGGGGATCAAAATAGTGACAAAAACACAAGGATGGAGGGGGGTCTAGAGGGGAAGCAGGATTAAAGACCAAATAGCACCAAATCCCCAAATCTAACTAGTACAAAAACACAAGAGGGTGCTATTGGTCTACATGGACTGGAAAGTGTCTGGTTTCCTCAAATCTGTGTGTGTATATATAGAAAAGGAGACTAACGGATAGTGAGAGAAGAAAACCCATCAGCCCACCCGTTGGCGGAGCTTCATCATCTGGGATGTAGAAATTACAGACTGGTATCCACTAGTGGACTCACTTTTGATATTGTGAGTGATAACTAGTTTTGGATCCACCAGTGGAGGCAAAAAGACAGAAGAGTATAAGCTGTGGGCTGGGTTGTTGGAGTGCTAAAAAAGGTGTGTGCTGGTGAAAAGAAAAGAAAAGTGTGATGGGTTTTCTTCTCTCACTATCCGTTAGTCTCCTTTTCTATATACACACACACAGATTTGAGGAAACCAGACACTTTCCAGTCCATGTAGACCAATAGCACCCTCTTGTGTTGATCAAAATAGTGAGCCCGGGGAAGATGACCATATTCCCTATATGCAGACTTGGGGTATCTTGAGGGCATATCGGAACAATTGCACGAAATCAAAGGGATACCTGAGGTTGAACGAGGATAGAAATGACTTAGATGATGCGTATTAATCATACCCTCTCTACAGAAATCCCCCTCTTTACAAATAAACTTTACTGCACTGGGGTCCCTAAAGTTTATGATTATGCAATCCCCTATCCGGTCCTTGCGTCTACTATCCAACCAGCTTACCCTCCTTACAAATAGAATTTCTCCATTAATATGGGCGGGGAGAGGTCTAAAATTACTAAGCCAAAAATAACTTTATTTTTCAGCTCCCTATGACTTTCCAGTTTGTCCTGTGGAATCTCAGGTACCCCTGACAGGATTACAGTATAAGGCGCTGAATCAGGTGGAAGGTCAATACAGGGATGTTTTCTCATCCTTCCTTCAGACCGAGAGTCCGCCTTACCTTGAGAGGTAGCCACTTCCCCCGCTATAGTTTTTTTCAGACCCTTCCTACCCTCGCACTCCTGCATCGGTGGAAGGCTTATCTTAGTGGACCCCCCTCACCCCTTCTGTCCTCTTCATACTGAAGTGGAGGGGTGATGTGGGGGATGATGTTAGGGCAGGCTACAGTAGTACCTGCCAGGGCTAGCTCTGTTCCTCCCTTATCCAAACAGTTGGGGACCAAAGAACAACCCACACGCCTTCCATGAACAGGTGAAATCGCTGTGACAATGTTTTCTAATTTCCGCAAATTTTTAAGTACTAACTTGATTCTTTCAAACAAAGGAAGCATCAGCGACGTTATCAAATGCTCTATCTTATCAAACAAATTGTCAGGAATCTGCGCTAGCAACGACAGATTTGAAGGCAACTCTAGGGGTTGCTTCCCATGTTCGTTGGAAGTAGTTGTCGTTTTATCTGAACTAGGCTGAAAAAGCGGGGCGGTAGACCCTCTAATATTTGAGATTTTAGTAACTTTAGGACACCTGCCCTTTTGCGGACCCCCCACCCTTCCTTTTCCCCCGTTTAGTAAATGAAGTATGTGTTTTTTTGGGCTAACCCCTGATGGGGGGCTCGTGATGGAAGGTACCACTGGGGTGCAGGCATCAGATAGGTCAGTTACCCCCTCACTGCGACCAGTTTCCTGCCGGTTACCAGGCGAGGATACATTAGTGGGAGTCTGCTGCGTCCCTGATGGCGCCTAAGGAGGAACGCTTAAAAAAAAATGGATCAGTAGACATCCTTTCCTCAGTTAGAGCTATCTCTCGTTCCAACACAACAGCAGCCCTAGTAATAAACTCATCCATGGTCCTAGATATGGACCCGCCTGTGCTACTAGTTGCACTTTTTTTCCCCTTATCTGTGTTATACATTGTATGGGTTCTGTCACAGGACACAAATAGACTAGGTGAGAAAACAAGGAATATATACAAAAGAGGATTTACACGCTAAGCAAGTAATAACAATGGGGGAACAACGTACAATTTCTCACCACATGCAAGAGCCCCTTCAAGACTACGTAAAGAGTATGCACATAAACGAACTAACCCGCAGCCCCAACAAACTATGTCTTAGGGGGTAGCCCGGCCCGGCCTCTGCTGGCCCCGGATGGCCACAGATGGCACGCCCTTTGCCCGGGCTTAGCCTGGCGCACGCCCGCGCGCGTCCCGCGTAGGGAGCGGCAGTCCCAATGATATAGTGTAATGGCGGGGAGGGCAGGAAGAGGACGTAACGTCGCCGCACGGGCTGCCGGTCCTCGCAGTCCTGCCAGTTACCAGGTCCAAATGCTCCACACAAGTCTCTCCTCTCAACAAGCCTCCGAGCGGCACCCGCACACACAACTTATCACTATTGATCCTAACCCATAATCTACCAAACTAAGATTAAGGGAATGTATGAGAAAGATTGCTTCCTGGATGTCAGCCCATTATCTTCAACTAAGTGCCAGTAAGATGGAGATTTTGCTTTTTGGGAAAGTGCACTCATTGTGATCCAGTGATTTGTAGCCCATGGAACTGTGGTCGATCCATACCCCAAAAAAGATAGACAGGAATTTGGGTGTCTGGATTGATGAGACTCTCTCTCTGAGGATATGTTAACATGATCACTGGATCATGCTTTGGTCTGATGCGCCTCCTTAGAAAATACTTTCAATGTCTACCTTTCCAGACCTGGAAATCACTTACTCAGGCACTCATTGTAAGTCACCTGGACCAGTGTAACACTTTAATGGTAACAATGAATGAGGGTCTCTTGGCTAAACTCCAGGTTGTACAGAACACGGCTGCATTCCTGGTCTGCATGCTACCTCCCCAAGCCCCTTCAAAACCACGCTTGGATCCTTGCACTGGCTACGCATAAATAAGTGCACCCTTTTTGAGTTTGTCTGGTACATAAAGTTAGATCCAGTGAGCAACTCTTATTGCGTCTGCATCGAAACACGTGGCCAACACAGGAACCAGGCAGGGGCGTAACAAACGCCCCCGCAGCCCCCACTGTGCGGGGGGGCCCCACTCTCTTCAGTAAATGAAGGGGGCCCCGGCCCCCTCAGCTGTTCAGTGAGAGCTGTGAGAGAGGCTTGCGCTAAATCAAGCCTCTCTCCCTCTAAAGCAGGTGCAGGATGTCTGCAGCCTGCTCTTAGCCCCTCGCTGTGAGCTCCGAGCTGACTGAAGAGAAACAATGTAACACGTTGCAATGTTTCTCTTCGGTCAGAGCAAGCGAGGCCCAGAAAGAGGATGGGGGTGGGGGCCCCAGAGAGCAGGAGGCAGCACAGAGCACTGCTCGGGACCCTGACAAGGGCTGGAGTGGGGGCCCTCATAGTCAGCATTCTCCAGGGCAAAGCTCATATGAGAAGGGCCGAGGTAGCAAAATGGTGCCCTCAGGTAAGCACTCTTGTTAAAACGCACCATGTGGGCGTCCGCAGGGGGGAGGCAAGGGGGGACCGAGAAGGGTGCAAGGCAGAGGGGAGAAGGGTGCAAGGTAGAGAGGAAAAGGGTGCAAGGTAGGGAGGAGAAGGGTACAAGGTAGAGAAGGGTGCAAGGCGGAGGGGAGAAGGGTGCAAGGGGGAGGGGGAGAAGGGTGCAAGGCAGAGCGGAGAAGGGTGCAAGGCAGAGGGGAGAAGGGTGCAAGGCAGAGAGGAGAAGGGCGCAAGGCAGAGAGGAGAAGAGTGCAAGGTAGAAAAGGGTGCAAGGCGGAGGGGAGAAGGGTGCAAGGCAGAGGGGAGAAGGGTGCAACGGGGAGGTGGAGAAGAGTGCAAGGTAGAAAAGGGTGCAAGGCAGAGGGGAGAAGGGTGCAAGGCAGAAAGGAGAAGGGTGCAAGGCGTAGAGGAGAAGGGTGCAAGGTAGAGAGGAGAAGGGTGCAACGGGGTGAGAAGAGTGCAAGGCAGAGGGGAGAAGGGTGCAACGGGGAGGGGGAGAAGGGTGCAAAGCAGAGGAGAGAAGGGTGCAAGGCAGAGGGGGAGAAGGGTGCAAGGCAGAGGAGAGAAGGGTGCAAGGCAGAGAGGAGAAGGGTGCACAGCAGAGGGGAGAAGGGTGCAATGCAGAGAGGAGAAGGGTGCAAGGCAGAGGGGAGAAGGGTGCAAGGCAGAGAGGAGAAGGGTGCAAGGCAGAGAGGAGATGGGTGCAAGGCGGAGGGGAGAAGGGTGCAAGGCGGAGGGGGAAGGGTGCAAGGCAGAGAGGAAAAGGGTGCAAGGCTGAGAGGAGAAGGGTGCAATGGGGAGGGGAGAAGGGTGCAAGGCAGAGGGGAGAAGGGTGCAAGGCAGAGGGGAGAAGGGTACAAGGCAGAGGGGAGAAGAGTGCAAGGGGGAGGGGAGAAGAGTGCAAGGGGGAGGGGAGAAGGGTGCAAGGCAGAGAGGAGAAGGGTGCAAGGCGGAGAGGAGAAGGGTGCAAGGTAGAGAGGAGAAGGGTGCAACGGGGTGAGAAGAGTGCAAGGCAGAGGGGAGAAGGGTGCAACGGGGAGGGGGAGAAGGGTGCAAAGCAGAGGAGAGAAGGGTGCAAGTCAGAGGGGGAAAAGGGTGCAAGGCAGAGGAGAGAAGGGTGCAAGGCAGAGAGGAGAAGGGTGCACAGCAGAGGGGAGAAGGGTGCAATGCAGAGAGGAGAAGGGTGCAAGGCAGAGGGGAGAAGGGTGCAAGGCAGAGAGGAGAAGGGTGCAAGGCAGAGAGGAGATGGGTGCAAGGCGGAGGGGAGAAGGGTGCAAGGCAGAGGGGAGAAGGGTGCAAGGTAGAGAAGGGTGCAAGGCGGAGGGGGAGAAGGGTGCATAGCAGAGGGGAGAAGGGTGCAACTCAGAGGGGAGAAGGGTGCAAGGCAGAGAGGAGAAGGGCAGAGAGGAGAAGGGTGCAAGGTAGAGAAGGGTGCAAGGCGGAGGGGAGAAGGGTGCAAAGCAGAGGGGAGAAGGGTGCAACAGGGAGGGGGAGAAGGGTGCAAGGCAGAGGAGAGAAGGGTGCAAGGCAGAGAGGAGAAGGGTGCAATTCAGAGAGGAGATGGGTGCAAGGCGGAGGAGAGAAGGGTGCAAAGCGGAGGGGAGAAGTGTGCAAGGTAGAGAGGAGAAGGGTGCAAGGCAGAGCGGAGAAGGGTGCAAGGCAAAGGGGAGAAGGGTGCAAGGCAGAGAGGAGAAGGGCGCAAGGCAGAGAGGAGAAGAGTGCAAGGTAGAAAAGGGTGCAAGGCGGAGGGGAGAAGGGTGCAAGGCAGAGGGGAGAAGGGTGCAACGGGGAGGTGGAGAAGAGTGCAAGGTGGAAAAGGGTGCAAGGCAGAGGGGAGAAGGGTGCAAGGCAGAGAGGAGAAGGGTGCAAGGCGGAGAGGAGAAGGGTGCAAGGTAGAGAGGAGAAGGGTGCAACGGGGTGAGAAGAATGCAAGGCAGAGGGGAGAAGGGTGCAACGGGGAGGGGGAGAAGGGTGCAAAGCAGAGGAGAGAAGGGTGCAAGGCAGAGAGGAGAAGGGTGCACAGCAGAGGGGAGAAGGGTGCAATGCAGAGAGGTGAAGAGGGGAGAAGAGTGCAAGGCAGAGAGGAGAAGGGTGCAAGGCAGAGAGGAGAAGGGTGCAAGGCAGAGGGGAGAAGGGTGCAAGGCAGAGGGGAGAAGGGTGCCAGGCAGAGGGTTAAGGGTGCAAGGCAGAGGGGAGAAGGGTGCAAGGCAGAGGGGAGAATGGTGCAAGGTTGAAAAGGGTGCAAGGCGGAGGGGGAAAGGGTGCAAGGGGGAGGGCGAGAAGGGTGCAATGCAGAGGGGAGAAGGGTGCAAGGGGGATGGTGATGAAGTTAAAAATTTGCCCCCCCCTGGAAACATTTCTGCGGACGCCCATGCCAACGCACACTACTTTGTGAGAGAGAGTGGGAAAGATTGGAGAGAGAGTGGAGTGAGAGAGAGAGTGGAGAGGGAGAGAGTGGAGAGTGGAGAGTGGAGAGAGAGAGAATGGAGAGAGAGTGGAGAGAGAGAGTAGAGAGAGAGAGTAGAGAGAGAGGGTGGAGAGAGAGGGTGGTGAGAGAGAAGGTGGAGAGAGAGAAGGTGGAGAGAGAAAGAGTGGAGAGAGAGAGTGGAGAGAGAGAGTGAAGAGAGAGTGGAGAGAGAGTAGAGAGAGGGTATAGGGAGAGAGTGGAGAGAGAGAGTGGAGAGAGAGTGGAGAGAGAGTGAGTGGAGAGAGAGTAGAGAGAGAGTGGAGGGAGACAGTGGAGAGAGAGTGGAGAGAGAGTGAGTGGAGAGAGCAAGAGGGTAGAGAGAGAGAGTGCAGAGAGAGACAGTGGAGAGAGAGTGGAGAGAGAGAGAGTGGAGAGTGGAGAGAGAGAGAATGGAGAGAGAGTGGAGAGAGAGAGTAGAGAGAGAGAGTAGAGAGAGAGGGTGGAGAGAGAGGGTGGAGAGAGAGAAGGTGGAGAGAGAAAGAGTGGAGAGAGAGAGTGGAGAGAGAGAGTGAAGAGAGAGTGGAGAGAGAGTAGAGAGAGGGTATAGGGAGAGAGTGGAGAGAGAGAGTGGAGAGAGAGAGTGGAGAGAGAGTGGAGAGAGAGTGAGTGGAGAGAGAGTAGAGAGAGAGTGGAGGGAGACAGTGGAGAGAGAGTGGAGAGAGAGTGAGTGGAGAGAGCAAGAGGGTAGAGAGAGAGAGTGCAGAGAGAGACAGTGGAGAGAGAGTGGAGAGAGAGAGAGTGGAGAGTGGAGAGAGAGAGAATGGAGAGAGAGTGGAGAGAGAGAGTAGAGAGAGAGAGTAGAGAGAGAGGGTGGAGAGAGAGGGTGGAGAGAGAGAAGGTGGAGAGAGAGAAGGTGGAGAGAGAAAGAGTGGAGAGAGAGAGTGGAGAGAGAGAGTGAAGAGAGAGTGGAGAGAGAGTAGAGAGAGGGTATAGGGAGAGAGTGGAGAGAGAGAGTGGAGAGGGAGAGTGGAGAGAGATCGTGGAGAGAGAGAGAGTGGAGAGAGAGTAGAGAGAGAGTGGAGGGAGACAGTGGGGAGAGAGTGGAGAGAGCAAGAGGGTAGAGAGAGAGAGTGGAGAGAGAGACAGTGGAGAGAGAGTGGAGAGAGTAGAGAGAGAGTGGAGGGAGAGAGTGGAGAGAGAGTGGAGAGAGAGTAGAGAGAGACAGTGGAGAGAGAGAGTGGAGAGAGGGTGTAGAGAGAGTGGAGAGAGAGTGAGAGAGAGTAGAGAGAGTGGAGAGACAGTGGAGAGAGACAGTGGAGAGAGAGAGTGAAGAGAGAGTGGAGAGAGAGTAGAGAGAGGGTATAGGGAGAGAGTGGAGAGAGAGAGTGGAGAGAGAGAGTGGAGAGAGATCGTGGAGAGAGAGAGAGTGGAGAGAGAGTAGAGAGAGAGTGGAGGGAGACAGTGGAGAGAGAGTGGAGAGAGCAAGAGGGTAGAGAGAGAGAGTGGAGAGAGAGACAGTGGAGAGAGAGTGGAGAGAGTAGAGAGAGAGTGGAGGGAGAGAGTGGAGAGAGAGTGGAGAGAGAGTAGAGAGAGACAGTGGAGAGAGAGAGTGGAGAGAGGGTGTAGAGAGAGTGGAGAGAGAGTGAGAGAGAGTAGAGAGAGTGGAGAGACAGTGGAGAGAGACAGTGGAGAGAGAGAGTGGAGAGAGACTAGAGAGAGAGAGAGAGTGAACAGAGAGTGGAGAGAAAGTGGAGAGAGTGACGGAGAGAGAGTGGAGAGAGAGAGTGGAGAGAGAGAAGAGAGTGGAGAGAGACAGTGGAGAGAGAGTGGAGAGAGAGTAGAGAGAGAGAGTGGAGAGAGAGAGAATGGTGAGAGTGGAGAGAGAGGAGAGAGAGAGTGGAGCGAGAGTGGGAGAGAGAGTGGAGAGAGAGTGGAGAGAGAGAGAGAGTGGAAAGAGAGTAGAGAGAGAGAGAAGAGAGAGAGAGTGGAGAGAGAGAGTGGAGAGAGAGTGGAGCGAGAGGGGGAGAGAGAGTGGCGAGAGAGTGGAGAGAGGGAGAGTGGAGAGAGAGAGAGTGGAGAGAGAGAGAGAGTGGAGAGAGAGAGAGTGGAGTGAGAGAGAGAGTGGAGAGAGAGTAGAGAGAGAGTGGAGGGAGACAGTGGAGAGAGAGTGGAGAGAGAGTGGAGAGAGAGTGAGAGAGTGGAGACAGAGACAGTGGGGAGAGAGACAGTGGAGAGACAGTGGAGAGACAGTGGAGAGAGAGACAGTGGAGATAGAGTGGACAGATTTGAGAGAGAGAATGGAGAGATAGAGAGAGAGAAAGTGGAGAGAGAGTAGAGACTGACTGACTCAGAGACTGAATACGGACTGACCGAGAGACTGACTAGTTGAGAAACTGACTGAGAGAGAGAGAGATTGACTGACTGAGAGAGACAGACTGACTGACTGACAGACTGACAGAAAGAGAGATAGACTGACAGAGAGAGAGAGACCGACTGACTGACAGACTGACAGAGAGAGAGAGAGTGAGAGAGGCTGACTGACTGAGAGAGACTGACTGACTGAGAGAGACTGACTGACTGAGATAGACTGAATGACAGGGAGAGAGAGACTGACTGACTGAGAGAGAGAGCGACTGACTGACTGAGAGAGAGAGAGAGAGAGAGAGAGAGAGAGAGACCCGTGATGGAATTGGGGTCACAGTGTGTATAAAGCTATGCAATGCCTCTTAAGATTGCTATTGTCTACTAATAAAAATGTATTATTAAAATGTGTTCTTTGTAGTTACATCTGCTTTTGAAAGACTGCATTGTCGCATTGTCTAATGTTTTAAAACGGAAACGAGAAGGAGTAGTAGATGCACTTTTGTCAAAACTGAAAGATGAGTGGGCCCGATGTTGTATATCATGACAGGAGTCTGCATCAGGAAACCCACCTAAAATTGGGCAAACTTCCCCAGTGAACTGATGGCAGGGACCCTGTAATGAATGAACCACCACCTATGATAGCCTGCTGGCAGACTAAGCCCAACCTTTGACTCCACCATCCAGTGTTACTTATAACGGCTGCATTGGTGACAGTGGCGTTACAATAGCCCCGCATCCCCTGCAGTATGGCGGGTCACTGGCCTGAGAGCTCTAGACTGGCACGGAGGATGGGAGGGGGGCCCCCTCCATGTAGTTTGCAGGGGGGCCCCCTCAAGTTTCGTTATACCGCTGGAACCAGGTACATCTACATCTAAGTGTGTGTTCTTACATAGTTTTATTTTAAAAATCCTTGAAAACCTTGCTTTTTAAAAATTTCTCTGCCAATTTTACTCTGCCCTGTGTAGTATGCAACAGCGCCGAGGGACCCTCTCAAGGAGGGTTCGTTTGCACTTAACAAATATCAATATAATAATAACTATTCAGCATCAACTATGTGAACTGTTTTTAGTAACAGCCGTATTTGTTGTGCTAAAACTAGATTCTTCTAACATTTTCATTTGTTATAATATATCAATATTCCTATCTTTTCGGATTTCGGTAAATCTATGTTTCGTAGACAGAATTGTGAAGCACGTGCACTTGTTGCTTTCATTTGTAAACGTAATATTCAGTGCACTTTCAGTATGATTTTCTGCATATCTTCTTTCGATGTTTACGAATTTTATAGCTCAATATCATAAACTGGCTTTTTTGATTTCTAGCCGTGAAAAATTCAGGGAAGATCGTTTTATTTTGCAATAAATTAAGAAACTAATTAATACTGCAAGGTTACAGTTTGTTTTGCTCAGAGGTGTCCGAGCTGATGAAAGCTAATGCCGGGCTCGAGCTTCAAGCCTGGCTCCGGTTCAGCTTGTGGTCCCGTTGGAACCTCGAGCCCATAATGAGTCGAGGTTTGATATGGCTTCTTCTTGCCACCCTTGATCTATCATCATGCACCAAGAGGTAAAAACAAAGCGCTAACATTTGTGGTGAAAAGGGGAGAAATAGATACCTGTTTAATGACTGATTTGTACAAAGTGAAACCAGAAAACCTGGATTAATTTCGGCTTCTTCGCTTAACCAAACTGTGTGATCTTAGACACAGTGGTGTAGGAAGAGGGGTGCAGTGGGTGCGGGCCGTCCAGCCGCGGCCCGTGGAGGGAGTTACGGTGGGACAGGAAGGCGGGGAGGGGGGGTGCTAAAAACCGGCATATGGATATTTGCAGGAAAGTAAACAATTTAATTAATAAAACGAATTTCGTAGCACGCACTGCATCTCATTTTGCGATGCAAGGCGCGCTACGAAGTTCATTTTATTAATTAAATTGTTTACTTACCTGCAATTAACCATATGCCGGTTTTTAGCACCATCCACCCTGCCCCTCCCCCTTCCCGCCTTCCTGCCCCACCGTAACTCCCTCCACTGGCCGCGGCTGGGGCCGTCCTGACTGCCATCACTGAGGGGCGGGGGGGGTGACAAAATGGCATAAATATGTGTTTTAAACACATATTTTTGCCATTTTGTCAAGCCCGGGGTGACAAGAAATTTTCTCCACCGGGTACCACCTGACCTTGCTACACCACTGCTTAGACAAATATTTTCTTTTACTGACCCTCCCTTTTCTTCACTACCGTATATAAAAGCATCTTCAAATGCATGAGTTTTAAATACCAGCTGTACAAAAACCTATTGTGGTTGATTTCATAAACTATAATGTTGCTTTGTTGTTAAGAAACTGGGCCATGTACAGGGTTTGGATGAGAACGGTCTTGCCTCTTAGGTTACGAATGAAATTGTCGCCAGGGTGGTGGGGGGGCAGGAATGGTTCTAAGCTCATGTTTCAAAATCACTTTTAATAATTACTTCTCAGTGCAGTAATATTGTTATGGATTAATGTCAAAGCTTCTACATTTTGAAGAAATACACTTTTTTGAATGAGTATTTATGATATGATTTACGTGATGTATAATTTACATGGCAAACATTTTCACGGCTCGACTCTTGCGCAGGCTCTAAGACCCAGGCCAGACCCCTGGCTCGGCTGTTGCTCGGCTTGCCCTGTTACTTTGTTGGCTCGTCCACCTCTAGTTTTACTCTTACAATTTAATCGTTTTTCTATTTTTTTCCAATTTGGTGTATCGTCTCTCTACTGGTTTTACCTCTCACCTACCTGTTCTGGTGTTTGTATTACAATTTTATTGATGGGTGCTTTTTGTGAGAAAGTGTGTGTAATCTCCACAGTTTTTGAAATGTCTGCATTTGTGATGTTTTATATTGAGGCACGTTTGACAGCTCAGGTGTCTGCAGACCTATTTTTACCAACTCTTTAAATGTACATTAAGTTGGCTTTGACTCAACCCAGAGTAGCATTCCTCTCGCACCTAATGGTAATGGCTTTTTGGTGTATCATTCACCTGTAACATTATGACAATGCATTAGAGACTATTTTACATATCAAAAGTACTCTGAATCACAGGACCTCTTCACACATTAAATCCTTTGTTTCATAGATGGATTTTGTACAGAAAGCGATTGTTTGTGCACCAGGTATTTTCTTTAAATGTTTGAGCTAGGACTCATAATGCATGCTGGACATATTGACTTTACCAGGGCTTGTTTTCTGTGCTGTTGTATTTAGGGTCTGTATTTCATGTTATCCCTTTTTTAGGTCTTGCCTACAGACAGCTTTAATTGTTGGTGAGAGCTTATGTCACCACACAACGTACAAAAAAGAATACACAATATACACTTAGACATACACATATCAAATAGAGAAAGGGGCTTTTGGACAACCCTTTTCAGCCATTCACTACTGTGGTTCAGCTAGATCAGATGTCCCTTATCATTGGCTGCGAGGGTTGCCCATCATATCAGCCCATAGATATTCGTGGAAATGAGCACCTTATAAAAGTAGTCCACGTAAACATTGTCATTACTTCTTTTTCAAAAAAATGTGTATCCCAATGTACCAACCCTAATACTCCTGCTATGTGCCTTCAAACCCATCTCTGCTTGTCCATTGCTCATCAGTGCTCCTCTGCCAACACACTCACGCTGTTTCAGATTTTTTTTCAATTTTGGGTTTTGTTTTTGAGTGCACGTTAGCTTCAAAGTGCTATCCAGCCACTCTCTTTCCTTTTAGCGCTCCCGCGCCTTTAATTTTTGTTTTAAAATCCGACTGTGGCATCAATTGCATTGGAGCAGTAAAGTAAAAAACAGAAGGACCTCCAGTGCACCGGGATGCATATTTGCGCATGTCTCATGACACCTATGTACGCAGGCGTCATGACTCATATGTGTGTATACATCGTGATGCATGTACCTGGTAGTCACGTTGGAATGTTTTTTTTTTCTATATGAAGATGGTTGCCGTGCGCGCAAGAGCATACGCATGCGTTACCACTTTTCTTACTTTTCTGTTTCGCGCAATGACATGACAGAACAATAAAGTAAAAAAAATAAAAACCGGTATTAAACCAAACTTTTGAGCTTTGTACAAGAACTTGTAGTATAACGGGCTTTTTGTTTGATTGAACCAAGCTTTATTTTGATGTTTAGTTGCCTTCTTTACCTTAGAGATATTTTGAAAGAGATGTACAAGAAGGAGCGAGTCTGCCATCACTGGAGCCTGGCGAGGCCTGCATGCGTCTAGCTTGGAATGTGGAATATAGTGATTATATCACTAGACTGTGACGTGCTCAAACCATTGTTAACATTTTCGAAATAATCTGTATTCTTTAGACAATTTCAACAGGCCTGCAATTTTTTTTTCTTTCCAAATGTGTATGAAATGTACCTGATCGTGTTAGGTCACTGCAGAATAGAAACGCTTCACCACATAATCTCAGAATAACCGACTTGCATCCCACACATCTGCCAGCTGTTATCTTACTACCCTTTCATGTCGGGTTGATTTATTGGAAGGAGACAAAGGTGTGCCTGTAGCTGCTGGCTGCAAGAAGAAATGTGACCCGTGTTTTTACTTCTGTGTGGTGGCACAGGAGGGTGAGGATGGTTAAGACAGGATAGCATATTACAGTTCTCTGCATTTTAAATTTATAATGTGTTTTACAAGAATGGGTAATTATACTTCAATTCAAATTACCAACAAAATAAACATAAAAATGGTCTTAAAATGTTAAAAGTTAAATGAGCCTCAAATCAACATTACCAGGAATCAGGGAACTGTAAAAGCCAACATTCCATGATATTGGTATACATTTTATCGACAATGCAAGTGAGTGTAATTATAAACAGTTAATCAGTAATAGGTTAACTTTGAAAAATGGGTTTATGGATGTACCTATTTATTAAATAGGTAAGTCCATACATATCTATTAAAAAAGTACATACCTATCTATTAAAACTGTCTAATGTTCACAAGCAAGCAGGAGTGGCCTGGGCAGGTAAGGCGGGGTGGGGGGAGGGGCAGTGGGTGATCAATAGTTGACAACGAGGGAAAATTAGATAAATAAATAATTTTCCCTTGTTGTCACTTGTCGAATTCCCCCTCTACCTCCTCACCGCTCTTACCTGCACGGGCCGTTCCTGCAAGCAAGCAAAGTATGTGTGACAAATGCAGCAAGCGAGAGGCACAATGACATGACTAGAGGCAGACACAGCAACACCCCACTTGCCACCACCAATGCAAACTCATTCAGGGCCATTCACCTGGAAGTTTTGGAGTTATTGGAGTTATTGGAGTTGTTGGGCCCACAGTTCGACTATTCCTCAAGATAGTCTTAAGAATGACAGCAGCACAAAGGGTGAGAGAGCTTCTCCCACACAGGCATGTTGCCCCTTTGGCTATTAACGATGACAGTGTTGTCGCCAATAAAATTGCATGCATCAAACCAGATGCTCTTTTACCCTTACAAGTGGACCAAGTCTCTAGGGACTAGAAGTGTAAGTTATCGTGCAGGACCCCTAGTCCCTGGGAAATCTAGTGAATCTCAAACAACAATTTCATAGTGTACACAATAACACTCAAAACGTCTGTGAAGAATTGTCAAGTATATTTATTTGAATGCTATATACCAAATTTTGCTGTGTAAATCAATTGTAACATATTGTTATGCTAAACGAAACAATAGATCAATCACTGAAAAATACTAACTGGCCATGACAGGCAACAATTGAGGAAGTGGCACCTATTGGTACGAGGGATGAACTATTGAACATTGTTGCTGAAGTATGCCCTGTGATCACCGATTTGACCATGATTATTAATCAGAAACAGAACAATGGTCAAGCCTGAATACTGCAATTGACGCTTGAGGCTTGAGCCGGGCGGTCACTCATTTCTTTTCTTTTACCTGTTTTAAAACTCTTTTGTTGCACTTGCCTTTGTGTCCTATCCCCCCCTGCACTAGCGCGCGGAATTAGCACAACGCTTGTTTGTCTCCACCGATTTTAGGGTGAAGGCATCCATTTCATTCCTATTTTAAAATCAAAATATTTGCACTTACAGAATTTAGTGCTGCCTTCCCCCAGAGAGTCCGGTCGATTTCAGGGCCGTTCTAGCTGGGGCACGGGCTGAGTCGCAGCGGCGGCCATCTTGGGTAGGGCTTCCCTCCCATTGGGGCGAGAGTCGCCACTATAAAAACAGTCAAACTTTCGTACTCGCGAGAATACTGCAATTGACGCGTGAGGCTTGAGCCGGGCGGTCACTCATTTCTTTTCTTTTACCTGTTTTAAAACTCTTTTGTTGCACTTGCCTTTGTGTCCTATCCCCCCATGCACTAGCGCGCGGAATTAGCGCGACGCTTGTTTGTCTCCACCGATTTTAGGGTGAAGGCATCCATTTCATTCCTATTTTAAAATCAAAATATTTGCACTTACAGAATTTAATGCTGCCTTCCCCCAGAGAGTCCGGTCGATTTCAGGGCCGTTCTAGCTGGGGCACGGACTGAGTCGCAGCGGCGGCCATCTTGGGTAGGGCTTCCCTCCCATTGGGGCGAGAGTCGCCACTATAAAAATAGACGGACATGGCTCCGCGCAGCGGACGCGTTCAGCGGGCGCGCCGCATTCGCGCCGGAGTCAAGCCAGAGTCCAGCCCGTCTGCGCCTGTCGGCGACAGATCGGGACGCGGGGCTGGATCCCCCTGTGCTTCTACGCTACTTGATATGTTTGGACCGGACAAGTATCGTTTACAATACACGAAGCTAGAGCTACTATCTCTACGCCCTAGTCTGGTAAACAGCTGCTACCACTCATTTCATGCTAACTTATTGCCCTCGTCATGCGATATCTGTGATCAGACCTTTCAACTCCCTAAGAGGGTTACGCATGAAACATCTAAATCCAACATGTTAATATTAAATTGTAGGTCACTAAAAAAACACAAGATGGACATTTTTGATTTATTAACTACTAATTGCCCCGATGCGCTTTTTCTCACCGAGACATGGATGGATGAAGATTCGACCCCTGAAGCCCTCGAGGCCATTCCTCCCGGCTACTGTCTACTTCGTTTAGATAGACATAAACAGAGAGGGGGGGCTAGCCCTCATTCATAAGACTGAGCTAGAATGTACCTTAGTGAAAGCCACGATACCTACTAGCGAAAGTGGCTTATTCACTATTAAAATGGGACCTAGAAACATCATTAATGGACTGCTGATATACTGACTGCCTGGAATTGCGGGACAGTTTGGTAACCAGCTCTTATATTTTATTACTCAGCCTGCTCTCCGCTACAAAAAATTCATTATTTTGGGCAATTTAAATCTCCATTTGGATGATAGTGAATGTAGAGAGGCTCAGGAGGTGGCTAAAGCACTGACATCTTTAGGGCTTAATTTACAATCTACTGCCCCATCGCACCAACTTGGTCACCTCCTGGACCCCATCTTTGCTAACTGGGAGGATATTAAAGTCTCCCCTCCAGTTAGAATACTCTGGTCAGATCACCATATCATCCCATTTTCTATTGATAAAACGCCTTTAGATAATATAGTTCTAACTCCCTCCCTGAGAAACAGAGAAAATGGAATTTTTTTAATCAAGAAGCATTTCAATACGCCCTATTAGAAAATCCCCCTCCCCAATGTAGCTCTCTTCAGGAGGCTTGGAATAGCTACGAAAAATGGGTGCTCTAGATGTGATAGCCCCCTGGACATCAAAGCCTCCTGCTAGGCAATCTAAAACCGCCCCCTGGTTCTCGGAAAAACTTAAACTTGCCAAAGTTAGATGCAAAAAATTGGAACGCAGCTGGAGGAAGAACTATAACCCGGAGGATAAATTACATTATAAAAAGGAACTGATCATTTACCAGAAATTAGTGAGATCAGAAAAAAGTGGCCACCTTAAGAGCAGAATCGATCTAGCGAATAATCCCACCAGAGAACTCTTCACCATCTATAGAGAACTTACGGTTCCGACCAGACTTGATGCCCAAGACACATACTCCAAAGAACTGTGTGACTCTATTGCCGATTTTTTTGTAGGCAAGATCGATAAAATCCACGCTACCTTCACAAAGGACGAGAACCATCCGAGAAAACTCACAGAAACAGAAATCACCCAAACGAGGAATTCTCGTCTCACATGTTTTATTACACCCGAGAGACGGGAATTATTAAGCATTGTCAACAGCATTTCATCCGTCTCGCCTTGCGATGTCTGCCCACCAACTCGTTTTAAAGGAGTTATGGAGAATATGATAATTGACCAGATCAGTCTTATTGTATCACTTTCTTGCCAAGAATGTCTAGTACTGGATGCTTGGAAAACGGCCCAGGTCATTCCCCTCAAAAAGAAATCTAACATCCATATTTCCCAATTCCAAAATCTTCGCCCCATTTCCCTTCTCCCCTTCTGTGCTAAGATTGTGGAAAAGGTGGTGAATAGACAGCTTATGAGATATCTGGAGGAACAATCTCTCCTGCACCCCACACAATCGGGTTTCAGAGCTGGCTACTCTACGGAGTCAGCCTTACTATTTTCCACTGAGTGCCTTAGGCAAATAGTGGATGTAGGAGAGACAGCAGCGTTGGTCTTATTAGATCTTAGTGCAGCCTTTGACACCGTGCTGCACTCAACGCTGCTGTCTCGGCTGTCTGATATGGGTGTGGAGGGACAGACACTAGCCTGGATTAAGTCCTTCCTGGCTGACAGGAGCTTCCAGTTGCATTGCCCCCCTTTCAAATCCTCTCTTAGGAAAGCAAGCCATGGGGTTCCACAGGGCTCAAGTTTGAGCCCTACTCTATTTAATATCTATATGGAACCCCTGGCTCGCATAGTTGAGGCTTTTGGGGTGGGCATTGTCAGATATGCTGATGACACCCAACTGATGTTTAAGCTCACGCCTGACCACAGAGAAGAGGCCACTAACTTCATCAACTGTCTATCATCAGTGGCAGCATGGATGAACAGTAATTGCCTGCGCCTTAATGGCAATAAAACCGAACTGCTAGTGGTAGGGAAATCCGCCTCAGCATGGTCACACTTGTGGTGGCCTGCGGAATTAGGTATCCCACCTCATCCTGTGGACTCAGTCCGCAATCTAGGCATTACACTTGATTCGGATCTCTCCTATAAGTCTCAGGTCAGCAAAATGACAGCCAGGTGCTTCGGCACACTAAAAGTTCTCTGCAAGGTCTTAGATATCCTCCCCATAGAATCTAGAAAGACCTTCGTCCACGCCTTGGTAACTCCCCACCTTGATTATGGGAATGCTCTGCTTCTGGGTTTGAACAAAAAAGGCCTTCACCAACTCCAGTGTGCTCAAAATGCCGCAGCTCGCCTTGTGCTTAGACTCCCTCGCAGAGCATCTGGGAAATCCGCCCTGGCTAAACTCCACTGGCTCCCTGTTAAGGAGCGAATTAAATTCAAATCCCTTTCTTTGTACATCGCATTGCCCATGGCAAAGGCCCGAACTATTTGAAAAATCTTTTTTACCATACATCGCCCCATCAGGAATCTGAGATCATCTGGAACGATGATGCTTAAACTCCCCAAAGTCTCCAGAGCCAGGATGGGTGGATGTTCGTTCAGATACTTGGCCTCCAAAAGCTGGAACGAACTCCCGCTCGATCTTAGGATGGAACCCTCTGAAACTAGGTTCCGGGGAAAACTTAAAACATTCCTCTTTCCCCCGGTATAATCCCTCATCATCCCTCTGTACTTTTCTGGCTCGCTCTTGCTCGTTCCTCGGGCATCTTAGCAGTATTTAGCGCGGCGACACACTGTTCTGTGTAGCCAGGCGCTTTAAAAATGGTTTTATTATTATTATTATTAAGCCCTTGCTGTTTATCTTGATCATTTAAAAGATGTGTTTGATTGTCATTCTGATATTGCTAATACTACAAAAATGGTCAACAAGCTGTTGGAGTTGTATTCAATCAATGGTTATTAGCCAAGGTTCATGATTGGTTTATTCTGTGTCGGACAACAGGTCTTTCTGAACTGGTTTCTGTTGCTAATCAATTTGTGGCTGCAAAAGAATGAAAGAGTGAACAAAGCCTACGCTAAGGGCTTTATAAATGCAATCCTCCCGAGAAAAGCTCAAATGGATGGGCCAGGTATAAAGGGGAAGGGAAATGACTGAGGGAATGTATGACGTTACAACGCATGCTGTTACAACGCAGGTTTTACTATGCATACCATTACAACGTATTACACTTGGGGATGCTGGATAGTGAATAGTTTAATTTACTATTCCAACTCCAGTCCCCGTGGACACTAGGAAAGTTGTTGGATAGTAAATTAAACGTATTCCCTATCCTAGAGCGCCCCCCAGTGTAATGCGTGGTAATGGTATGCGTAGTAAAACCTGCGTTGTAACAGCACTGCGTTGTAATAGTTGCGTTGTAATGGTTGTAAACCGACTGAGGTGACCTAGGAGAAGGGAGGTCCAGATGGAGTTGTGGGTGAAGAAGCGGAGATCCTGTTTCACCAGGTGATTCATTTATGTTTCAATTGTAGGTGAACTGGAAATATGATTGCCCTAACTTGTTTTTAAGTACACACAGCCTGAGTTTAAACAAAATTCTCAAAATCTACATCCTATCTTTTAGGGCAGCCTGAGGAGATACGACTACTCTACTCTGTGAACGCTTTGATTCGTGTCGATCAAAATGGACCCTGCATGCAATGCATTATTAGGGGAAATCCCTCCTCCTGCTTTCTTGATTCTGGTGCTTTTCAACCTGCTCTGAAAACCTATACATTTCTTTCTCTACCTCTCGGCCAAATCTATTGATGTAGTTCACATTTTTAACAGGTTACTCATTATGCTACTGATCCTATGTCTACTTATTTAGGTCCTATCCGCTGATCAACATGTTTCTCTTCTAAGCCCTATCTCACCTGCAAACTTCCTCGGGAGGATCTACTATGCAAAGTGAATTATACTGTGTACTGCGCGAGTGACTGCATATACCTATATGTTCCAAATTAAATTGAGAATGTCGTTTTAGCTGCTTTATGTGAAGACAGTGCTCTCACTGAAGCTGATGGTTCCCTAAAATCCATGATTCAATCAATGTCTGATATACTTGACCAAGTTTCCTCTACCTTGTGTTCTGAACATGCTAATGATTTAGAATGTGTTTTAATCACTGAACATGTTAAGATTTAGGTAAACCCTATGAAAAAGTGATCCAGAACACCCCCAAACAGGCATAAACAAGAATTCACCCAGTCCATTTCACCTTTAATAAAGCAAGGGGTTTTGGTTCCTACTGTAAATGTGTGCAACACATCCATTATGTCAATCAAAAAGCCTGCTGATGACAGTACAACATTTGCATCCCATTAATTCTGTTCTGATACCCAGTTTTCCTGTTATTCCCAAATTATCTAAGAAAAATGATGTATACCAGTGATTGCCTCATATGTTATTGTTGCTTATTTATGTTCTTCTTTCTTCTCTGAACATACATGTCCCAATACCCAAAATCTCTTTGCGTTCTCTTTTTCTCGGAGCAAACTTATGTTGTATTGCTTGCCTCAATGGTGTACTGAGTTGACTTCCATCTTCTTGCAGGCTCTCAAAAAGACCTGAACATATCCAACTTCCCAGAAGGCTTGATGCTGGTTAAATATGTTGATGATTTGTTGGCTGCTTCTAAACACCTGAAGGTAAGTTACAATTCACCTTATCCTGTGTTTGCCATTTAGGTCACAACATCATGGCCAAGGAGTGACACTTGTCCGTAGACCACATTGAAGCCATCCTTAAGCTACACAGACCCACTACTGTTTCACAGGTATGCAAACTTTAGAGAATGACTGGGTATTGCAGCCAATGAATTCTAGACTATGCCAATATTGTCAACGATTGCAATGTTTTTCCACCAAAGGCATTGATGAACCAAGGCAGAGCAAGTCTTAGTAACATAGAAACATGTTTTGTCCCTCTGCTCCAAATTTGGGATTACTGGATTATAACAAGCCTTTCCCATTGTTCTGTCTTGAAAGGAAGGGCTTTACTGTGGGAAGTTTTGAACAAGAGCGCAGTGACAAAAAGTAACCCATTGCATATTACTCATCTGCTCTTTATGACGTTGCTGTGGTGCTTCTGCTATGCCCTCTCACCTTCCCACAAAGTCAGAGGTTGGGCCTTCAGACAGCCTTCTCATTCTGTCGCAAGTGTTACATTAAATGTTAAATACAGGTCTCTGCAATAATGGCAGGGCTTTAAGTGGGACGAGTCTCACCGGGTCTGAGCGCCAGCAGTTTTTTGAAGGGGGCCTCGAAACCAATCTCTGTCGGACTCTGTTTTGTGCCCTGCACAAGCGGTCCAATTTTTTTACGGACTGCAGTGACAGCAGGCACATTGAAGTGCGCTGCTCACACTGCTCACTTCTCACTAGTGGAGAAGTTACGGCATAACATCACGCCAGGTGAGCGTTGTAGGGGAAGGGAAATCCTTTAAAGAGAGTCATTTTTCTCTCTGGATTTCGCTTCTCTTTTTAAAATGCAGGAGCAGCAACATCGTCGTGCTGGTGTCATGCAAATAGTCCTGACTTGTTGTAGGTGTGATGTTACTTGTATCATAACTGGATGCAATGACAGAAACAACAAAATACAAGTAGGGCGGCACACTATGCTATGCACAGATTTTCAGCATACTTGTTTTAAGCCACACCCTTAATTACATTGCCCACGCCCCTTTCAGAGACTCCCCAGTTTTTTCATCCCACTTAAAGCCCTGCATAATGGTATACATTTTCTGCGTTTTCGTTAAAGCTTGATTCTACAGAGGCAATATTCCAGTGAAACATATAGAGATGGTTCCTTGTCAAAACGGGGACCTCAAAAATATGCTTTGCCAAAAGCCTGCGTGAAAGGAAGTGAATTTCCACCACTATGTTCAAGGCTTCCTTTAATCGTCCAGACGACAGCTCTCCCGGCAGCAACTGCTGTCCCAGGAGTTCTACACAGAACACAGCAACAAGCGTTCTCGAGGAAACATCATTAAAGTCACAGTAACATCCCAACACATCCCCCTTCCCTCAATTGATTACAAAAACAAAATGAATGATCACACTAAACCCACCCCCTCCCTAAATAAAATAAAATACATGTTATAATTAATGATTCAATAGAACTAATGCATGACTAAATTACAAGATATGACTAACAACGTTCAGTATGTGACAAAATCACGAAATTTTCCAGGAACGAATTTGCACCTGGTGGAACTACGTTTTGTAATTGTGCCATTAGATTCAGCATTTGGTCTAGCAACAGGCAAAACACTTGGACTGGCACCAGAAGACATTGAACTTGAGTTAGGGGTGGATACATTATTAGACTTTAGACCAAATTTGTTCTTTACATACTCCACCTTATGTCTAGGAACAATGGAAACACGAGATTTGTTCCAAATCTTTCCATTCTCCAGAATTACCACATGATCTTTAACTTCCTTGACTAGAACAGGAGGAGAAAAACGAGCCAAACCTTTACACAAAAGTACAGGTTTCCTGATCCTCACCCAATCCCCCGGCTGTACTGGGGACAACCTAAAGCTACTTTGAGCATAATTAGCTTGAGTACATGCTCTGACATCCGCTACTTTGCCCAATTTGACCGCATCAACATCTTTCCTTGACATCCAATCCCTGTTCAATTCCGAACCTGCCACTCTACCTCTGAGCAAAGTAAAAGGTGAGACACCCGTGCTGGAATTGGGAGTAACTCTTAATGCCCACAACATGTCAGAAACCACTTTTCTCCAATTCAAACCATTTACGCTGGCTAGTTGTAACTGATCCTTGATTACCTGGTTCAACCGTTCTACCAATCCATTACTCGAAGGATGATACAAAGAGGTAAGAATGTGCTTAATTCCATGAGACTTGAAAAAATTTTCCATTTCACTCGACACCAACTGAGTGCCATTATCAGACACCAATTCTTCAGGCCAACCTTCCCGCAAAAATATGTCATTGAAAAAATTAATAACTGTGGCCGAATTTATGCACTCAACAAATTTAACCTCCGGCCACTTTGACATGTAATCAATTAAAACCAAAGCATACTTCGGAGTCGCCCCAAGATTGTAAAATGGACCAGCCACATCAAATGCCAATTTATGCCAAGGCAATTCTTGAACTTGTATAGGAGTCACTGGAGAAGGACATGTGACTTGGGACTTGTCACTTAGAACACAAGCACTACAATCACGAACACAGTGTTCAATCGCCTTGTCCACTCCAGGCCACCAAAAATCTTCACGTACTCTTCTCTTCATCGCACGAATGCCCAAGTGACCAACATGAGCCAAATCCAAAACTTTTTTGCAAAAAACATTCGGAACCACCAATAAACCACCCCTACGTAAGACACCATCAATTAAAGATAGCTCATCACAAATTCTCCTGAACGGTACTAACTCCGAAGACAAAGATTTGTCATCGGGCCAACCATTAACCAAGTAATCCATTACACAACATAAATTCCTATCTTCAGATACAGCCAACTTCCAATCAGTCTCTGACAGCGTAATTCCAGCTTCTGATAAGGAACTTACTGCACACACCATTTCTAAATCATCACTACAGTGCTCTAAATCATCATGAGGAAGAGGCAACCTAGACAAACAATCAGCCACATTGTTCCTTATGCCAGGGACATATTCTAGATGATAATCAAATTCACTAAGCCTGTATTGCCACTTGGCAATGCGAGGAGAAGCCCTCCCGCCACCTTTAGTAGTGAAAAGGTCAACAAGAGGCTTGTGGTCAGTCTTGAGTACAATGTGATTCCCCCAAAGAAAATTCTTGAAATGTTGTACACCCCACCATAAAGTCAAGGCCTCTTTTTCGATGGTTGAATATGTGCTCTCTGCTCCACGAAGAGTTCTGGAGGCGAAAGCAATAACCTCTACATTACCATCCAATCTTTTCTGTGACAATACTGCCCCAAGACCCACATTACTGGCATCGGTAATTACAATACATTGGTCATTGATGTTGAAAAGTTTGAGGGGACGTGCTTGTACAATTGCATTTTTAAGTAATGTAAAATCGTTAGCACATTCTTGTGACCAATCATACTTGACATTTTTCTTTAGTAAATTCCTTAAAGACACAGTTCTATCAGAAAAATTACGAACAAATTTGGCGTAATATTCAACTAGTCCCAGAAAAGAACGTAACTGATCCTTGTTTGATGGTTCTGGTGCATTTTGGATGGCGTCTAGCAATTTCATTTTGGGTTCTACTCCTTTAGCCGAGATGTGGTGACCCAAATAATCCACACTATCCCTGAAAAACTTGCATTTGTCTTTTCTTAATGTCAAGCCAAATTTTCTTAATATCTCTAAAACTGTTCTTACCCTACTGTTGTGTTCATCCTCCGACTTCCCATAAATGAGAATGTCATCTTGAAAGAAGACGACTCCCGCAGTCTCTTTAAAAAGGTTACCCATAAGGCGTTGAAAAACTGCGGAAGCCGACGCCAGACCGAATGGCATTCTCAAATAGCGGAATGCACCCTCCGGGGTCACAAAAGACGTAAGGTGTCTTGAATCCTTGCTCAACACAACCTGGTGATATGCTGAAAAGATATCTAGAGTGGTAAAATACTTGGCGCCTTCCAATGTTGATAACATTTCATTAATATTCGGTAAGGGTTGCCTATCAACCCAAATGCAAGCATTCAGATCACGCAAATCCACACACATCCTAAGGGACTTATCAGCCTTTCGTGCTAAAACTACAGGCGACAACCATTCTGACGCCTCTATTGGTTCAATCACACCCAAAAGACGCAATCTCTCCAGTTCATTCTTCAATTCATTTCGCATACTTAGTGGCACTTTGCGAACCTTATGTGCCACCGCTTTAGCTCCCTCTTTCAAAATAATCTGGTGCTGAAAACCCTTGAGTTTCCCCAATTTGTTGCAAAAAACTTCCGGAAACTCATGCACCCATTCGCTATTAGAAGAAACACTCAGGGAATGTACAGGCCCAAAATCGGGCAAAGAGGCATAGTATTGTTTAGCCTCGCGTCTAGACAAAACCATCTCTTTATGGTTAGGATCAAGAATCATATTAAGCTCACCCTGTTCGTGCCAACCTAGCAAATTACTACCGTCTTTGACAACATAAATCATGGAAGACGTAAAATCACCCTTGAACTCAAGCTCACCCCTAAATTTTCCTAATACTTCTACCCTCTTGCCTCCATAAGCAAACATTTTAATAAAAGTTTGAGACAACAAGATATTTCCTATCATGTCTAGATCTTTGACATTTACTATGGAAAAAGGTGAACCAGAATCCGCTAGAAACTTGATACATACACCATTCACACTAATGGAACAGATTGGAGATTTTCTTCTCCGCGCTCCATCAATAGATGCTATTTCCACAATACCATCTGCATCCATTGGAGAAGAAGATAACATTAACAACTCGTATCGCTCATCATCCTCATCAACATAGAAACGCTCATCAATGCTCTTCACCATGTGTGAAGATCCTTTCTGTACACTAGTGGCTTTGCACAAACGTGCCAAATGACCTTTCTTGCCACATTTGAAACAAGATTGATTGATTGCAAAGCAGAATTTAAAGTTTCCTAAATGAGATCTACTACCACAGCGATAATAAGATAATCCTTGTAGGTCATTCCTAGTCTTGTTGGAAAGAGGTGGAGAACGAAAGGCATTAGGATTCGATGTCCTGCGTTCTGAAGTTTTGACTGCAGTTTTAGTGGTTATGGCATTGATGTCAGCAGATTCTGTTGGTGTTGGAACTGTAACAGAAGATGCAGGAGTACTCATTTCCTTTAAGCAGAATTGGGAATGTTCGACAGATTTGGCTAGAGTCAAAGCAGTCTCTAAATCAGGGTCACCAGAAGACAAAAGTTTTTCGCGCACTTTCTTGTCATTGGTGCGTTCAATTAGCTGATCCCTGATTATTTCATCCCTAAATTCCCTGTAGTTGCAATTGACTGCTAGAATCCTTAAAGCAGCAACGAAATCGTCGATGGATTCACCAGGCATTTGCGCACGTTGCATAAACTTATGACGTTCCAAGACAGTGTTCCGTTTGGGACTAAATCTTTTGTCCAGCGTTTTGACTAGAGAAGCATATTCGTCCAAAATTTGCGCATCGCCATCATCACTTGAGATTGACACTCTCACTTCTTCAAGAGGTAAGGTTTCAAGAATGGACCTACCTTCAGGCCCCAAATTGTATACTAGTAGTGCCTTCTTCTTTTTCGACGTGAAAACGTCACCATCAATGGCTTCAATATAAGCGTCAAAAGTAGATTTCCATTGTTTCCAGGGCATAGGAGGAGGCCCAGGCGACTGTAAAAAGGGAGGTGGTGAGGCTACTTTTTCCATTGCGTGGGGAGCTGCTGCCACAAAACCTCACTCAAATGAATTATTCAGAATTTTTTTTTTTTTTTTAAAGTGGTCTTGTAAAGTCTTGGTATATTTAATTTGTAAGGTTATTAAAACACTTTTAAGCGTTCGAGTCTGTTTGTTTGAAATTAAAAGTCGCGCTTGTTACAATGTTGCAGGGGAGACCAAAATAAGACTTTTGTGGAAGATTAATTATCGCGCTTGGGTTTGAAAAGTTTAAAGCGTCTAGAAATATACGAGGCAGTCTTTATGGAAGGAAATTGAAACTCACGGTGAAGGTTTCATGTTAAGCCGCTTTTCTTTTAGAATTGCACGTCTTGCCGCTTTTCTTTTGACACGACGTGTGGTTCCTCTGCTCATACGAGAGGCAACCTCTTGGGAAAGATGAAGCTGGACCCGCGTCGCCAGTGAAAGGAAGTGAATTTCCACCACTATGTTCAAGGCTTCCTTTAATCGTCCAGACGACAGCTCTCCCGGCAGCAACTGCTGTCCCAGGAGTTCTACACAGAACACAGCAACAAGCGTTCTCGAGGAAACATCATTAAAGTCACAGTAACATCCCAACACTGCGCAGAGCTTTAAATAGGATGAAAAAACTGGGGGTCTCTGAAAAGGGAGTGGCTGATGTAATTAAGGAGGTGGCTTAAAAACACATTAACAAAAAATCTATGCTTAGCATATTGTTCGGCCAGACTGGTATTTTGCATTTTTTGTCATTCCATCCAGAAATATAATATACCATTACACCTACAAACAAGCCAGAATGTTTGGCTTTGTCAATGGTTGTTAGTTGCATATGGTAAATAGGCACCAACTACGGCTTTCTTGTATACAACATGGAAAATGCTTCAGTTCAGAAATGAGGAGACTTAAAGAACTATAACGAGTCTCTGAAGCCACATCAAAGGCAGCGCAGGGTGGTACTGCTGCTGAGTTAAGATTGTGTTTTCACCTTGAGGGTGAGCGCAAAAATGGAGAGCCCGATAGGGACCCGTCTCGGCACCCACCTGCTTTTTTGAACTACTGGTGCTGATCCCCAACAGGACCCGGCCCACTTAAAGCCCTGAGCCTGTGGGAGGTTAGTGTTAGAACCATGTGAGCCTTGTTTTATGACATTTCGAATGGTGTAGCGGAAGGTGCTGCTTGTTTGCAAAATTACTAAACGACTCGTATTTGTGAGTCTTTGATTAAAGGTTGGGTAATGAGGATACTCATGGGACAAGTTGTTGCACATGGTGTGAAACACTGGCCGAGGTACGCATGCCGTGTGTAGCTCAAAAGCTTCCTCCTACTCAAAGTTCTTGTGTCTTTCCGACATTTAATTAGCAAGTGTTGCTCGTACCCAAGATTACGTTTTTCTAGGCATAGCACTAGGTATATGGAATTGCAAAATGAACATGTGTGCAGTATTTTATTTCCTTGGACTATAGTACTTTTGTTGAATCCTATTCTTGAATTGTTTAAACCAGTATATCGTTTTTGAATGATAATATTCCATCCCCTTTCTGCTTTGAAGTTCTAGGAAAGACTATCTTAATACAGAATAGTAACGGACTTGTGCAAGGCCATGGAGTGAACTGATGCTTTTGCCTTGTGAAATTGGTTTTTTTAAAGTTATCCTGTACCCTCCCAAAACTAGTGCTTCTTTCTGCTACATTAGGGTGACTAGATTCTCAAAACAAAAAACCGGGACAGGTGTCATAGACATAGAAGTAGGACTGACAGAATTACCCATGGCTTTAAGTGGGATGGAAAAACGAAGGGGGGCGCCTCTCAATGACTGTGGTCGATGTAATTAAGGACGTGGCTTAAAACAAATATGCTAAGAGAACTCTGTACTTACCATAGCGTAGGGCCCGAAAAAATGTGCTGCTTCTGTCATTGTGTCCAGATAAATAATATAACGAGTAACATCGCACCTAGAACAAGCCTGGACTATTGACTTTGTCAATGGTTGTTAGCTACATAAGAGAAATAAGCAACAACTTTTGCTTCGCTGTACATAAAATTGAAAATGCCTCAGTTCAATCAGGAGTATACGGAACCAGAAGATATTAGAACGGTTTTTAAGAACTTTTATCAAAAGCTATACCAAGAAGAGGATAGGGGAGAGTTTGCCAATTTAGCATTTGAAGATTTTGGTCATATTTTGGCCGAACAGGAAAGAGTAGCACTAGACAAGGATCTAGCACTGAGTGAAGTGGTAATAGCATTGCAGGATTTAGCGGTGGGCAAGGCCACAGGGCCAGATGCTATTCCACTTGAAGTATACAAATGCCTACAGGCAGTGATAGCCCCTTTTTTGCTGGATTTATTTAGGGGTATAGCTGGCTCAGGTGAAATTCCAGACTCCTGGAAAGAAACAAATATTATTGTTTTTCATAAGAAGAGCAAACCCAAGGAGGATTAAGGGTCGTACCGTCCAATATCCCCCATAAATACGAACAATAAAATATATGCAAAGGTTTTGGCTAATAGGCTTGGAGGGGTCGTTGGCGGTCTGGTTTCCCCGTGGCAGCACAGGTTTATCCCGGGTCGAGGGACAACTGACCATATAAGACGGGCCATCACGTTGTTTGATGTGCAGGCTGTCATGGGAGGCCAGATCACCAAAAAACCTTTGATCGCATTACTTGGAAGTATTTGTGGGGGATATTGGAACGGAGGGGCTTTGGCCCAAAAATTATGAAATCTGTTGGAGCCACGTATGCGGATCCTATTGCTAGGATCCAGCTAATGGGTGCAGGTTCAGATGAAATTTACATCTCTCGGGGGACCCAACAAGGGTGCCCCTGTTCACCAATTTTATTTGCCCTTTATATTGATCCTTTGGTATAAAAGATACTAGGGTGTAAGGGTATTAAGCCAGTGGTGTGCAACGGATTTGAAACCAAGCTGTCAATCAATCAATCAATCAATCATAACATTTGTATAGCACACTACTCTCCCGGAAGGGTCTCAAGGCGCTTGGGGGAAGGGGTCTGCTATTGCTCGAACAGCCAGGTCTTGAGTTGTCTCCTGAAGGCGAGATGGTCCTGGGTCAGCCGAAGGTGGATGGGGAGGGAGTTCCATGTCTTGGCCGCCAGGTAGGAGAAGGATCTGCCTCCGGCGGCGGCTCTTCGGATGCGTGGTACGGCGGCGAGGGCGAGGCTTGTAGAACGTAGCTGGCGGGTGGGCGTGTAGAAGGTCAGGCGGTCGTTGAGGTACTTGGGGCCCAGGTCGTGGAGAGATTTGTGTGCGTGGGTGAGGAGCCTGAACGTGATCCTCTTGCTGACGGGGAGCCAGTGCAGGTCCCTCAGGTGGCCAGAGATGTGGCTGCGTTAGGGGATGTCCAGGATGAGTCGGGCGGAGGCGTTCTGGATGCGTTGGAGTCTTTTCTGTAGCTTGGCTGTGGTTCCTGCGTAGAGGCAAATGACCACAGACCCAGAATCAGCGATGTCGGCTTTGATAGGAATAACTTCAGAGTTTGGTCAGTGTTCGGGGTATCTTCTCAATGAGAACAAGACCCAGATAATCTGCTCGAGTAACATTATGAAGCAGGATAGAAGGTATACGGATTCAGCAACCTACCTAGGAGTAAGGATTAGTTCGGTAATGGACATAAGTATTAAAGATAATTTTGTTCCACTTGTTAACTCAATGTCATCAGAGTTAAAGAGGATAGACTCCATACATGTAAATGTAGTGTATTTTGTAAAGCGCACAGCTACCCCAACGGGGCGTCCCGGTGCTGTATAATGCTGTGGAACCGTTCCTGGCTCTCCCTGTGAGATGCCTCTCCTGGGCACCCCCAAGGTGAAGCCAGGCATCCCAGTGTTGTAGGGGCCGTTGTGGAGATTAAGCAAGCTATTGCCCAGAGTTGCAGCGTGGGACCCATGATTAGAGTAGGCGCCGATGCAAGAATTATCGAGTCCGTGGACATTGAGCCCAAGACCCTGCCGCCTCGGGACTTGAACCCTGGTCCCGGGCCTGATCTCTGCTTCAGAGTCTGCCGCTCTAACCAGTGAGCCACACTTCTCCACCATACATCTGTCTATAATAGGGAGAGCCAATGTGCTCAAAATAACTATGCTCTCGAAAGTATTGTATCTTTTCCGCTCAATACCATTGATGGTGGGGGACAGTGTGCTGAAATCTATTGAGACAATATTTGTTAACTTTATTTGGCAATATGGAAAGACCAGACGATCACTGAAACTTCTGTCCTTGCCACAAGACAGAGGAGGTCAAGCTGTACCTAATATTCGTTGTTATTTGGTGGCCTGTCTCTTTAGCCAGATGGCGATATTACTAGATGGCGCCACAAATCTGTCTGACTGTTCGTTTGAGAATGTATGTCCCCCATCCATTTTTGAATTGCTGTTAGGTAGGGAGGCTGTGGGGTGTTTATTGCGTAAAACAGACAGACGTTTCTATAACAAAAAAAGGTATAAAGTATTGGATACTGTTTGGAGGGTCTGGAAAATTATTCAGAAATCATTGATACTCCCGAAATATAATTACTATACGCCACTCTGGAAGTTAAGTCTTTTTCCTTACCTTAGTAGTGATAGGTTGTGGATTTCCTGGGAGTCTCTAGGAATTAGAAGAATAGTGGATATCTGGGAGGGGACCAGTGTAATGAGTTTTGAAAAGGTGCAATGGAAGTTTGGAATTCCCCCGAGCCAAGGCTTCAAGTTTGCACAAATCTCTCAAACCCTATCAAGCATCAGGCCCCAGATAACCCCAGGAGGTAAAGTTAATATGTTTGAGTATATCTTGGGTGGGGGTATTAAGATTAGTATGATATATAAAGCATTAATCTTCACAATTCAGACATGGATAAGGTTGAGGCTTCATGGAACATGAAACTGGGAGATCTGGATGTGGATCTGGATAAAGCGCTACAAATGGCAGGGAATTTATTTTGTTCCTCGAACCTTAGAGCGCAACATTATAAAACGTTATATAATTTATATTTTGCTCCAGCCAAGCTATTTGAGTGGGGAAAAAGGGACGATGATAGGTGCCTAAGGTGTTCTCAGGGACCCGCTAATCTGGTGCATATGTTTTTTGATTGTAGCGCGCTGAGTAAGATCTGTGCGGAGATTGAAACATTTTGGGAGGGGCTGCTAGGTGTCAAGATCATCCTAACCCCTACCCTGATGATATTGGGCTCTGATTCTAAGCTGGGGCTGAAAAAGGAAGAGGAAGATTTTGTTTTTATATGTGTGGCAGTTCTTCGAATTTTGCTGGCTGCGGGTTGGAAGGATTCCATGGCTCCCTCAATTCAGATGTGGTTGTCTAGATTTTTGGGGGTTCATAATATTGAATCCTCTATGTATTCTCGAAGGGGCAGAAGAATGAGGGAGCTGGGTCAGAACATCTGGGCCCCCCTTAAGGGGTGGAGGGATTCACGATTATGATTATGCCTTTTGTAATGATTGTACGCTTACCCAGAGGCCGACCCATGTGTAGTATTGCTGTCTCCTTTTTGTATGCTCTTTTTAATATCTTATTAATCTTCCCCTAGTAATGTGACCCTGACCTTATCGTTCTGATAAATGAATTGTTATTTATTGTGGCCTTTTTCTCTTTTTAGTGCTTGTATAATGTATTGCTGTTTAAATAAATAACAAAACAAAAAAAAAAGAACAATGGAGCACAGAGCAATTGAAAAGACTAGACGTGTAAAGATTCCCAAAAATGTTCTTTAAAGAGACAATATATAATGTATCATTATATGCCAGTCCCCACTTTCAATTCATATGATTTAAGCCAAATGTTCTTTATTTAATATTTTATATAAATTATATTATTCCAATGTTGGAACCAGGGTATATAAGGATTCAACAAACTAACACTTGCTTCACGATTTCTACTGTTCGTTCATGGACCTGAAAAACAGGATTAGCAATTTAGAACATATATATTATTAAAAACATTTAAAACAAAAACACCAATCTTATTCTGGCAGATATATTACATTTGAAGTACGTCCAAGCATATTCTGAATGACTGCTTGTACAGCATGATATAATTGCAGATATACATTTAGCATATTTATTAATACATTGATTTTGTATTTATATCTGTTTATTTTCCCAAAGTTCATTAGATCACATTTGGTTATAATTTGTATTATATCAGAAAGCCAATTGACTGTCAAAGTTTTCTTTCTAACATATACCTTTTCATTGCTGTTACATTTATAGTAAAAAACAAATTCTGAAATAAAGTCTGTATGATTTAAAAAAAAAAAATGCCTCAGTTCTGAAATATAGAGACTGTGAAAGAACTATAACGAGTCTCTTTGAAAGCAGTGAAGGGTGGTACTGCTGCAGCAGTAAGTTTTTTTTCTTCCCGTGAGGGCAAAAATGGAGAGCCCAATAGAGACCCGTCTCAGGCTGAGAGAAGTAAAGCAGGCGCACCAAGACACTATTTAAAAACAGGGACATGTATCTGTTTAACACGGGCACTACTGAAAAACAGGGACATTTCTTTAATTTGGAGCAAAGTGTCGGGACACCAGGACACTGCTCCAAACACCAGGACCGTCCGGGGAAAACCGGGACGTCTGGTCAGCCTAGGTACGAAGTACTGAGTCTTCACTTGTTAAGGCTGCATTTCGTGTGGCTTTTATTTGTGGGTGATGCAACTGGATAGCAACACTCGATGTGCCAATATTCCTGCCTTAGGCAAGTGTTGATGTTTCTTAGTATTGCATGTATGAGTGTTTGTGTGCTACAAAAACGCTCCACACTATTGAATTAAACTATTTCTTATTGAGATATTGGCAGGCTGAGAGGTTTCTGTGGGCGTTTGGCTTTTGCAGGACTTTATTGTTGTAAAAGCTACATTTTCGTCAATCAAAAGCAAATTGGCTAATAGTAAAAATATTTTTTCGATCTCAAAAGCACATATTGCCTAAGTAATCACTGCTACTGAAGGGAACTACTTAGTGTGTGGATATGTTCCTTGTAAAAGGGCAGAATATAGTTGTGCATAGTGATGACAGTCAGTTGCAGAATCTTACAAATTGCCTAACACTGTATTCCGCAGGGGACGGAAGAAAAATGCGAGTTACATAATAAGACCAAGAATGAAAAGAGCTAGTTGAAAACCCCTATAAGTATGCTTGTTATTCATATATTTCTTGGCTCATACCATAGCGTGCTACTCGCCAAAAAAGTGCTTCAAAAACCCCATCAGGGGTAACAAGCGCTTTAAAATTGCAAACCGTTTTCCCTCTTCTATCCCTCCGCTATCCTTTTCAATCCTGTTGGACCTGCGATGGGCAAGCCCAGCACAAAGGGGGTAGCTTGGCTCAAGTGACAAGGCAAGTGGAGGCTGTAGTGTTAAGCCGGCTCTGACCCAACAATAACTCCTTGTGCATCCACACCAAAAAGGACACCACACCACTGCTGTAGAAAAATACGATTCCTTTATATAAAAGTTCTTTGTTGTAAATAGGGTTGACTGGGAAAGCACATATACATTTCTTTTTGGTCATACAGTTCTGGTAATAAATAGTATTAATAAATAGAATAACTTCAGGAATGAGTATCACAATAAATATCAGAATAAATATCAGAATAAATATTGGTTCATTTAACTAAAAAACCACATGTTTTTTCCGGTATCGCTGCCACCAATTAAATACTTTAGAATCATTACATCTGCAATACGTTTTCAAATGGGAAAAATAACTCTTACAGTTTATGCTGTTTTCAATGACCAGTTATACGACTTCTCTGAGCACAAAATAAGATTTGGGACTCTTTAATAATCACTCAAGGCGTATGCACGTATATCTAGAAGGCAAGGAAACACAGTAAATTCATCATTTGCACTCGGCGGTCACCGGGATAGGATCTCTGCTTTGCCGGTGAAGTCTATGCGCGCCTACGGGCTTTAGCACCACTTGAGCACAGGCGGCACCAGTTCAAAGTCATTAGACTGACGAACGGGCTGCCGGAGAGGTCACACAACCTTCGCGCACAGTCAGGTAAATGCCGGTTCACAGTTCCTTCACAACGCTGCATTCACTATGAGGAAACGGGCCCACCTCACATCGGCTGCAATCAAGATACGATTCAGTCGGGCACAGCACTCCTCTCGTTAGCGACGGGGCTCTCAGGGGCTCCACGGACCTCCCTCCGACTTCCGCATTCAGGGTGGTTCCCGCCCACAGCTACAGCTCCCGGGTCACTGGGGAGTGGCGAAGACGCTAGTCCCGCCCAACGAAGGCCGGCCTTTCCCCGCCCCGGCGCACCACCTCACCTTCAATCTGCGCAGGAAGCGCTCTACGCTGGTGGGGCTCGGAGACGTCCGAGCTCCCCTCTAGAGGCACCTGTCGCGAAGGGGGCACAGCTGACGATCGCGGTCGCAGCGAACTTGCTCTCGCCTCGCGACTCGATAATTCGATCACAGTTCACCACCGGGGGGGCGGGGAGGCACACGAATCTGGCCACAGTCTTTGGGGGCAATGAGGTACTCGCTGGGCAGGCGCTGTAGGCGCTAGATCACTTCTCACGTAGCTGACTGGAACGCCAGTCAGACACAACGCCAGCAACCCTTTGCTGCTCTACTGCCTGCGCTACCAGCCACCTCAGGGGTCAACAGGGCAGGTGTCAATCTGGTGTCAGGTCTGGAATCCCTTCTTTAGTCTGATCTAATCTCCATCATCTCATCTAATCTCCATCTAAAATGGCCGCCAGGGACTGGGCCTTATATAGCCAGTGCCCTGGGGTACTGGCACAAGCCAGAAGGGTCTAGAACCTTCTCTGTCTGTGACAATGACATGGCACTCTTGAGGGGTATTTAGGACACTCACAGCCACCGTACTGGGGTTCTAGAGCAGCCATTTTGTGTACCTGAGGAAAATAAAGGGATTCCTGCCAGAAATGCGTGCCAAACAAAGGGCGCCAAAACCTCAAAAGGCCAGGGTTCATGAAGGCTCCAATGGGAATCACTTCACATGAGGAAAAAGGGTGTCCACCATTTTAAGTTCATTTACACAGGTTGACAGCCCCAGCTTGTAATGTCACAGGTTTGGGCAAGGCGCCTTGTAAATAGGTGCCACAAACCTTGTTAGCAACTGGGCGTCAAGGAACATCTATCCACATGAAACAACACATAAAAAGTCCTGGTAGACAAATAAAAAGCGACAAATTTTGGGAGGTACAGGGGAACAAAAGAAATCATAGTGGTGAGGGGACTCTCAGAAGCAGATGGGTCTAACACGCGTCCCCCCCAGCTGAAAATGGGGAGAGCTACCCAACCCCTTGGGAGTCCTCAACACTAAGGCGGAAATACCTGGAGAGACCGTCTGCATTGGCGTGGTCAACTCCGGGCCGCTGTTCCACCCGAAAGTCCATTCCCTGTAGGGAGATAGACCACCTCAACAGTTTGGGATTTTCCCCCTTCATTTGCATGAGCCAACGAAGGGGTCGGTGGTCTGTCTGAACAAGGAAGTGTGAACCAAACAAATATGGTCGCAGCTTCTTCAGTGCCCAGACCACCGCAAAGGCTTCCCGCTCGATGGTACTCCACCTCTGTTCCCGGGGAAGCAGTCTCCGTGACAGAAAGACCACGGGTTGATCCAGACCCTCTTCATTGAGTTGCGATAGCACCGCCCCAATGCCAATGTCGGATGCATCTGTCTGGACAATGAACTCTTTTGAAAAATTTGGAGCCTTCAGGACTGGAGCTTTACACAATGCTTGTTTCAGAGTTTCGAAGGCTCGCTGGCAAGCCTCCGTCCAAATGACTCTCCTGGGTTGCTTTTTGGCCGTGAGTTCTGTAAGGGGTGTCACGATAGTGTCATACCCCTTCACGAATCATCTGTAGTAACCTGTGAGGCCCAGGAAGGCTCGGACCTCAGTCTGGGTCTTGGGGGGTTTCCAGGCCATGATTGCCTCAATCTTCGCCTGAAGGGGCTGCACCTTTCCCCGGCCCACCAAGTGTCCTAAGTACACTACCGACCCCTGTCCAATCTGACATTTGCTGGCCTTGATCGTCAAGCCAGCCCGTTCCAGGGTCTGGAGAATGGCTTGCAAGTGCTGCAAGTGATCCTCCCAGCTGCTACTGAAGACAGCTATGTCATCCAAGTAAGCAGCAGAGAATGACTCCATCCCGGTGAGGATCGTGTTCACCAGCCGCTGAAAAGTGGCAGGAGCGTTCTTGAGCCCAAAGGGCATGACGCAAAACTGGTAGTGTCCATCAGGTATGGAGAAGGCTGACCTTTCCTTGGCTCCATTAGACATGGGAATCTGCCAGTACCCTGCAGTGAGGTCAATGGTACTGAGATATTGGGCAGCTCCCAACCGGTCAATCAATTCATCCGCCCGAGGGATCGGATGAGCATCCGTTTTAGTTACCGAATTTAGTCCTCGGTAGTCCACACAGAATCTCAATTCTGGTGTGGTGCCAGGTGGGGCAGCTTTAAGAATTAACACCACCGGGCTAGACCAAGGGCTACTTGAAGGTTCGATGACTCCTAGCTCCAGCATCTTAGCTACTTCGCTTTGGATACTGGCCTTCACCTTGTTAGACAGCCGGTAAGACTTTGACTTCACAGGTGGGCTGTCCCCTGTGTCCACGTCATGGGTACACAAGTGGGTCTTACCCGGGACAAGGGAGAACAGAGTAGCGAATGACCCCAAGACCTGGCGACATTCCTCCTGCTGCTCAGGAGTCAGGGTTGGCGAGAGTTTCACTCCGTCCACTGACCCATCCTTTTCTTGAGACGCAAAAAGGTCGGGGAGAGGCTCCGTGTCCTCTTCCTCCGATCCGTCAGTCACCATAACCAACATGACTTCGGGCCTCTCGTAGTGGGGCTTGAGGCGATTGGCATGTAACACCCGATGCGGATGCCGAGGGGTCTTTACGTCCACCAGATAGGTAGACTTGCCCTTCTTCTCCAATACCTCATAGGGGCCTGTCCAACGGTCCTGGAGGGCACTCAGCTCTCCAGGCTCCATCACCCACACCTTCTGGCCATGCTCCAACTCCACTGGGTGAGCGTTGTGGTCATACCACGCTTTCATAACTGCCTGACTGGCTTCCAAGTTGTCAGAAGCTTGCTTCCACCACTTAGCCATTTGGCTTCGGAAGGCCAGCATGTAGCTCACCACATCCTGGGGAACTTTCCGGGGAGACTTTTCCCAGGAGTCCCTCACCAGGCTGAGAGGTCCACGTACAGGGTGCCCGTACAAAAGCTCGAAGGGGCTGAAGCCCACTCCCTTTTGCGGCACTTCCCTGTAGGAAAAGAGCAAACAGGGTAGGAGGACGTCCCATTTCCTCCGCAGGCTTTTGGGTAGACTTCTGATCATACCCTTCAAGGTTTGGTTGAACCTTTCCACAAGACCATTGGTCTGTGGGTGATAAGGAGTGGTGAACCTGTAAGTCACTCCACACTCCTTCCACATGGCCCGCATATATGCTGACAGGAAGTTGGTCCCCCTGTCGGACACAACTTCCTTGGGGAATCCCACTTGGGTAAAGATCCCCATCAGGGCCTTGGCCACTACTGGTGCAGTAATGGTTCTCAGAGGAATTGCCTCTGGATACCTTGTGGCGTGATCCACCAGGACCAGGATAAACCTGTGACCAGATGATGTAGGTGGATCTAGGGGCCCAGCAATGTCGATGCCCACCCTTTCAAAGGGGGTGCCAATGACGGGAAGTGGTTCCAGGGGAGACTTCAGCTTCGTCCCTGTTTTCCCACTGGCTTGGCATGACACGCACGACCGACAGTATGTGTCGGACGCCACCCTCATTCGAGGCCAATAAAAGTGGGGGACAAGCCGGGCAAAGGTCTTGTCCTGACCCAAGTGTCCTGCCAAGGGAATCTCATGAGCCAACTCTAATAGGAAGGCTCGGTAACACTGTGGGACTACCAGGGCCCGTGACAATCCGTGCACTGGCGCCCTGGGTTCACTGTAGAGGAGACCATCCTCCCAGTAAACACGATAGTTCCCAGACTCGTTACCTGCTGCCTGGGCTTCAGCCTCTTGCCTCAGACCCTCGAGGGTGGGACATTCCCTTTGTCCCTTGCTCAGTTCCTCCCTGGATGGTCCTCCTTCCACTCGCCACTAAGCGGGGATAGGCAAGTCCTCCAACGGAACCATGTCCTCCTCCGCGGACTCCGGGTCCACCTCCACAGGTGGCCTATTCGTCTCACGGGGCATGGACCTCGAGGCAGGCTCCTGCTGTCCTCGAAATGTTCCCTCATTAGCAGCTGGGTGGGCCATTGTTCCAGGCTCCAACCCACGCGACTTCTCCTCCCTAGCAGCCGCAGACCTGGTACTCACACAGGCCCAATCAGGTGTACCCAGCATCTCAGTATGAGTCCGGTATTCCACCTCCTTCCAAGCATTGTGCTCCATATCATTGCCCAGCAGACAATCGACTGCACGGCGGGGCTTACGGCAACTCGAAGTGAACCTGCAACCCCTCCCCACTCAAAGGGAACCTCGGCCACAGGATAGTGGCCCATTCTGCCGTCAGCCATCGCGGCTGGATGAAGTACGCCTGGAATCACCTGCTCTGAGGACACCAGATGACTCCTTACCATAGTCATACTGGCTCCTGTATCTCTCAGAGCTTCCCCTCTATGGCCATTGATGGTGACCCATTGCCCATACTTGGTAGTATTTGAGGGCACCTGAATCTTTGGAACCATCTCCCGATCACCCAGGGACACTAAGGTGACACCCGCCCACACCCCCCCCTTAACTAAGGGCATCTCCTCCCCGAGCGCTACAATAGCGACTCCCGGGGCATTTCCTCCAGTGGGAGGGGGTGGTCTCTTTGGGCATTTTACGTCTCCCTTATAATGTCCAATACCACCGCACTCATAGCAATGGATAACCCTTGGCTGATGACTCTGGCGAGGATTAGGATTCTTCTGCGGGTTAGCCTTAGAAGTGGAGAAGAAACTTTTCCCCTTAAAGGTATTTTGGGGGCCTTTGGAGAACTCCTGCTTCTTGTTATCTCCCCCCTATTTCTTCTGGGGAGCGCCCTGTCCGGACTTCTGAGAATCTCCTCCCGTCCCCTTCGTGGACACTCGGGTACTTGCCCAAATGTCCGCCTCCTCAGCAAGCTTACGGGGGCAAGTAAGTTTGCTGTCTACCAGGTGTTGCCTCAGCTCGGGAAGACATTTCTCGAGTAGATGTTCCTTGAGTATCAATTCATACAACCCTCGATAGTCCTCCACCTCATTACCTTGGACCCACCCATCCAGGGCTTTCTTGGCAAAATCCAGGAAGTCAACCCAATTCTGTGAGCTCAGCTTGTGGCTGCCCCTAAACCTTTGCCGGTATTTCTCGGGGGTCAACCCAAACTTCCTGATGAGCGCCACCTTCATGGCGGGGTAATTAACCTGTTCCTCCCGGTCTAGGGCCAATAGGGCATCCCTACCTGTCGGAGGCATGTACCGGTATAATCCACCACCCCAATGCTTCTCATGGATCCCATGGGCTCTTAAGGAGACCTCATAGGCTGCCAGCCACTTGGCTATGTCAGTATAACTGGCGACTACGTCCTTGGGTAAATGGGGCCTGGGCTCCCTGGCAAATTCCTTTGACTCGACACCCTTTGGAGTAATGTTAGGGGCCTGGAATTCGAGTTCTCGTAGCTTGAACTCGTGTTCCAACCTCCTCCCCTCCCTCCTTTCTTCCAACTCCATTTTTGCTATTTCCCACCTTAACAGACTTTCCTCTCTCCTGTCAGCTAACTCGGTTTCTGACAACCCTCTCGATGACACACTGCTGCCCTCCCATGAGGTTGCCTTGGGGCTGATTGACATCTCACCCACCCCCGGGGGACATTCCGCAGTCCTATCAATGACAGTACCTCTGTCCGATTCCTCCTCCTCCACCGTTCCCTCCGTGTGTGCTTCCACCCATGCTCGCAGACTAGTACGGAGCTCCTCTCTTTTGGCCCCTCGCCTGACAAACACTCCCCTCTCCTGACAGAAATCCTTGAACTGTGCCACAGTATAGGTCTCCAGCTCTGACATTTCGAATTCTATCTTGTCAGTGAAAAGTGTGGACCACCACCCCGAAGTAGGTGACCAGGATAAGAACTTTGAGTGTCACTTCCACCCACCTCCAGGAAAGAATTTGGAAAAGGCAAAACGTTGAATTTGAAGGCCGCTAGGAGAAAACTCCGGGTGTGTACCTGTGGTGCACACTGAATTATTATGGGGTTCAAAACAAGCACAGCTCGCAATCCCACCCGCTGAGCACCAATTTTATGTTGGACCTGCGATGGGCAAGCCCAGCACAAAGGGGGTAGCTTAGCTCAAGTGACAAGGCTAGTGGAGGCTGTAGTGTTAAGCCGGCTCTGACCCAACAATAACTCCTTGTACATCCACACCAAAAAGAAGGACACCACACCACTGCTGTAGAAAAATACGATTCCTTCATATAAAAGTTCTTTGTTGTAAATAGGGTTGACTGGGAAAGCACATATACATTTCTTTTTGGTCATACAGTTCTGGTAATAAATAGTATTAATAAATAGAATAACTTCAGGAATGAGTATCACAATAAATATCAGAATAAATATCAGAATAAATATCAGAATAAATATCAGAATAAATATTGGTTCATTTAACTAAACAACCACATGTTTCTTCCAGTATCGCTGCCACCAATTAAATACTTTAGAATCATTACATCTGCAATACGTTTTCAAATGGGAAAAATAACTCTTACAGTTTATGCTGTTTTCAATGACCAGGTATACGGCTTCTCTGAGCACAAAATAAGATTTGGTACTCTTTAATAATCACTCAAGGCGTATGCGCGTATATCTAGAAGGCAAGGAAACACAGTAAATACATCATTTGCACTCGGCGGTCACCGGGATAGGATCTCTGCTTTGCCGGTGAAGTCTATGCGCGCCTACGGGCTTTAGCACCACTTGAGCACAGGCGGCACCAGTTGAAAGTCATTAGACTGACGAACGGGCTGCCGGAGAGGTCACACAACCTTCGCGCACAGTCAGGTAAATGCCGGTTCACAGTTCCTTCACAACGCTGCATTCACTATGAGGAAACTGGCCCACCTCACATCGGCTGCAATCAAGATACGATTCAGTCGGGCACAGCACTCCTCTCGTTAGCGATGGGGCTCTCAGGGGCTCCACGGACCTCCCTCCGACTTCCGCATTCAGGGTGGTTCCCGCCCACAGCTACAGCTCCCGGGTCACTGGGGAGTGGCGAAGACGCTAGTCCCGCCCAACGAAGGCCGGCCTTTCCCCGCCCCGGCGCACCACCTCACCTTCAATCTGCACAGGAAGCGCTCTACGCTGGTGGGGCTCGGAGACGTCCGAGCTCCCCTCTAGAGGCACCTGTTGCGAAGGGGGCACAGCTGACGATCGCGGTCGCGGCGAACTTGCTCTCGCCTCGCGACTCGATAATTCGATCACAGTTCACCACCGGGGGGGGCGGGGAGGCACACGCATCTGGCCACAGTCTTTGGGGGCAATGAGGTACTCGCTGGGCAGGCGCTGTAGGCGCTAGATCACTTCTCACGTAGCTGACTGGAACGCCAGTCAGACACAACGCCAGCAACCCTTTGCTGCTCTACTGCCTGCGCTACCAGCCACCTCAGGGGTCAACAGGGCAGGTGTCAATCTGGTGTCAAGTCTGGAATCTCTTCTCTAGTCTGATCTAATCTCCATCATCTCATCTAATCTCCATCTAAAATGGCTGCCAGGGACTGGGCCTTATATAGCCAGTGCCCTGGGGTACTGGCACGAGTCAGAAGGTTCTAGAACCTTCTCTGGCTGTGACAATGACATGGCATTCTTGAGGGGTATTTAGGACACTCACAGCCACCGTACTGGGGTTCTAGAGCAGCCATTTTGTGTACCTGAGGAAAATAAAGGGATTCCTGCCAGAAATGCGCACCAAACAAAGGGCGCCAAAACCTCAAAAGGCCAGGGTTCATGAAGGCTCCAATGGGAGTCACTTCACATGAGGAAAAAGGGTGTCCACCATTTTAAGTTCATTTACACAGGTTAACAACCCCAGCTTGTAATGCCACAGGTTTGGGCCAGGCGCCTTGTAAATAGGTGCCACAAACCTTGTGAGCAACTGGGCGTCAAGGAACATCTATCCCCATGAAACAACACATAAAAAGTCCTGGTAGACAAATAAAAAGCGACAAATTTTGGGAGGTACAGGGGAACAAAAGAAATCATAGTGGTGAGGGGACTCTCAGAAGCAGACGGGTCTAACAAATCCAAATAACTGACCAATATCCACCACTCAAATTATTTTCATATTTCACTATACTAATTGACCACTAATCCTTATGGGTTCCGGATTAGTGTTCTACTCGCCGAAAAAAGTGCTTTCACCACCCCATCAGGGGCAACAAGTGCTATATAAATGCAAACCTTTGTCCCTCTTCTATCCCTCTGCTATCCTTCTGAATCCAAATAAATCCCTAACCTAGCCACTACTTAAATTACTTTCATATTTCACTATACTAATTCAACACTAATCCTTTATGGGTTCTGGAGTAGCCTGCTACTCGCCGGAAAAGCGCTTTGATGCCTCATCGGGGTAGTCAGTGCTATATAAATGCAATTACAATACAATACAATACATTATCCTTGGGAAATGCAAAACCTCTGGTTGTACACATGCATTTTACGATGGTAATAAATACACAAATATGTATTCCAGAATGCCAAGGGAAACCGTCCAAGGGAACCTGAAAACACCTCTTGAGATCTGTCATAAGGCGTGGTCTGCATTTTTCACTGGTAATAAGGAAGTGCTTCACTTTGGATCACCAAGTTTATTATTAATGTAAACATTGATATAGGAAGAAGCACACTTTTAGCTTGAAAGCGCTAATCCCCCCCCAAAAAAATATTTAACTAAATGGGAGAAGTTATCATCAACAGAATCAGGAATAATTTTCCCTGGGGCTTGGTAGTCGCACCAGAAATACAACTTTTTTGGCACAGAGCAGCAGATATAAATAAACACATCTGGCTCACACTGTAATGTTGTTGGTAGCTTTTTAAAGTGTGTTTGTGTTTCGTGCTCGCTGTTGGTGGTGTTAACCTAATTGGAGGACGCCCCAATCTGTGACTTTCTTTCCATTGTGTGCAGTCCAGTTTTAACAGTTGTGACTTGTTGTGCATTCACCTACTACAACAGTTTACTATGTATGCTTAATGCTTCCATTGTTTAGCTTCGATTTCTGCTTTCTAAATATATCTTTCATATTCTCTGTTATTGTACTTGTGTTTACCACTTATACATCAGTGGGCTTGACTTAAGTGGCCTCTCTTAGCTAAACTGCTCGTTGAAAGTAATTCATTTTTGTAAGTGTGTTTTTTATCAGAGCCTTTCCTTTGCTGACACAAAATCTGCCTTGTAGCCGGGGATTATTAACCTCCCCAGTGGTGGATTGTTTGTATGCAGGAAGTGGTGTGAACCTCGTGGGCACAATTTGGATATGTTGTTCCTCTCTATTGAACTAGGTGGGGTGATTCATTTCCTGTTCCTAGTCAGACCGTTTCATAATTCCTTCTTTAAATCGGTTTACTTTGACTTTTGTGTAGCAATGGTTTATTTGCAACACCATTTTAACTCCCCATTTTTTCCTCGTAATGCTACTTTGATTTACTTCTCTCAGTGTAACAAATATTTTTATGTACAACCCCCACCTCTGTTTTTCTGACCCTTACACCCACACTGTGCCCCCTAAGGCTTTCCTTTATAGGGTACCACTAGGAACAGGGAGTATTCGCTTTAACATCAAAGAGCAGGCCAGGGCTAATCCCTTTCAATGAATGGCTGTTCGCAGGAGGTGACAAACCGTGCTGGGACACAGGTAATCATAAGAAAAAAATGTGGGTAGCTAAAATACATTGAGAAAACATGTGAAGTTAGGAGTAATGATCTATTCAACTATTTTGTGGAAGACTTGTCATTGTGCTTATACATAACAGGAAAGTGTGGAAAGGAATCTGCTGCATCGTTAAATGCTTATTAGGTCCTAAAGGTGAGACCTATTGGCTATGCCAATGCTTGTTTGCTTCTGTTCCTGGCAATTCCCTTGTGATTTTAGACAAAACAAATGGCAGCGAGAGAACTAATTACAGCCTCACTTACTCCTTAATCACTATATGTATCCACATTAAATTAGAAGGAAACCGTGCCCACCTCTGTAGGTCCACTGCCACAAGACCTAAACAATATTAGAATGACTAGCAAAGAGAGGCACATATTAAACAGCATATAATATGCAAACAAATGACAACGATATTTTTTGGGAGACTTGAATGTGTAGAAATCTTCTTTATTCTTGTATCTTGAAACACACAACCAACGCGTTTCACCGACAAAGGGCTTCCTCAGGGCTGTTAACATTAAGTATGGGCGAAATTTACGAATTTGCGGTACGCGAATTTGTGCGAAAGCGAATTCGCGTTGCGCATAATCGCGAATTTGTTTGAATTTGCGGGTTTTTTTGCGTGTTCGCGGAGCGCTTTGCATGTTTGCGGGCCGCTTTCAGCGCGCCGACCGCAAAGTTACCCATGCGGTCGTACATGGGCGTGGTCATCTTGTTTGCGTTGCGTATTTCCGTTTCTGGGCACTAGCTGCATTCTCGCGTTGTACGCGGGGCGCGATTACGTTGTTGCGTGCGTTTTTGCGTGCTAGCGGGGGAAATATCGCGCAAACTTACCCAGGCGGTCCTCAATGGGCGCGGCCATCTTGTTTTTCATTCATTACTATGGTTCTGGGCATGCTTTTTCATTCCTCCCCTAATCTTTGCAATCCTTTGTTTCTTTTAACTTTTTTTTATCTTTTTTACCCATTATCTATCCCTCTCTTTGTATACATCTATATTTTATGTTTTTTTCTACTTTTGGTTACTTTAAAACTACTTTTTTAACTCTTCTCTTTTATTTACTTTTTCTCTTTTCGGTCGTACATGGGCGGGGTCATCTTGTTTGCGTTGCGTATTTCCGTTTCTGGGCACTAGTTGCATTCTCGCGTTGTGCGCGGGGCGCGATTACGTTGTCGCGTGTGTTTTTGCGTGCTCTGTGGGAAATATCGCGCAAACTTACCCAGGCGGTCCTCAATGGGTGCGGCCATCTTGTTTTTCATTCATTGCTATGGTTCTGGGCATGCTTTTTCAATCCTCCCCTAATCTTTGCAATCCTTTGTTTCTTTTAACTTTTTTAAATCTTTTTTACCCATTATCTATCCCTCTCTTTTTATACATCTATATTGTGTGTTTTTTCTACTTTTGGTTACTTTAAAACTACTTTTTTAACTCTTCTCTTTTATTTACTTTTTCTCTATTCGGTCGTACATGGGCGGGGTCATCTTGTTTGCGTTGCGTATTTCCGTTTCTGGGCACTAGTTGCATTCTCGCGTTGTGCGCGGGCGCGATTACGTTGTCGCGTGCGTTTTTGCGTGCTCGCGGGGGAAATATCGCGCAAACTTACCCAGGCGGTCCTCAATGGGCGCGGCCATCTTGTTTTTCACTCATTGCTATGGTTCTGGGCATGCTTTTTCAATCCTCCCCTAATCTTTGCAATCCTTTGTTTCTTTGAACTTTTTAAAATCTTTTTTACCCATTATCTATCCCTCTCTTTTTATACATCTATATTTTGTGTTTTTTTCTACTTTTGGTTACTTTAAAACTACTTTTTTAACTCTTCTCTTTTATTTACTTTTTCTCTATTCTCTTTCTATTATTTTTCCATTCCTGTCCAGAACCATGGCAAAGGGAGCCGGGAAGAAGAAGGGGAAGGGTCCCGCACCCCGTACCCGGCTCCCTTGCAGGCGATTAAGGGGGGAGCAAGTAGTAGCCAGGGATATCTTCAGCGCGGTGGAGGTGGCCGCACTGATTTTCTACGTCCAGCGCCACCTCCCCAAGACTGTGGCAGCAGGGGGCAGGCACGGTTCAGGGTATGGCCTCCGGGAGCGTCGCCAGCTGTGGGATAAGATGTGCCGGGCCATGCATAGGGAGTCGGGGGTCCGGCGCACCTACCATCAGGCGACGCACTGGTGGGCTGACCTACTTGACCGGAAGCAGGACCTGCTCCACCTGCTAGGAGTGGAGATCCCTGGCCTTGGTGAGTAGCTATTTAATAACTACTTTGTTTTCTTCTGCTCTGTGTTATATTGCTAATATATGTTTTTCCCGAAGAGCAGGAATGCTGCCGATTCGATTACATTGCTGGTAAATTAATGTTTAAATAGCTTCTGTGATTGCAGGTGCTCTCCTGCTCAGTGGCGTTGCTCCAATGCTTACTTGTTTGCAACTTTGTGCTCATTTGAGCAGAACTGCGTAATGCTAGAGAGACTAGAGACTCAAGTCTAGTCCTTCCTTTGTACTCCTGCTGCCACTGAGAAGAGATAGTGGTGGATTGATAGGTTGAGTATATTATGACTTGTTATTTAGTAGTAGGACATTTTTTAGTGGTCTGCAATCATGATGCCGGACTGTGTCTGTCACGTCACATGGTGCTGAGTGTTGGCAGTCGTAGTAGAACCTATTTGTTGTTGGTTTAGTTAGTGATTTACATAACTTTCCAAGTAGACGGTCTGCGAATCCAGCAATACTGTACTATCTATCCTAGTTGACCAGATCAAATAGGTCAATCAATACATGTAGTGCAATTGTTGGTAATTTGTTTCCCCGAGATAATTTTAGATTGTGGTCAAAGAAATCAAATATTTCAAAAAAACAATCATCCATGTTTGTGTTTATTTCATGATCATCAGCACCTCCCAGGGGCAAGGAGAAGACCACACCCGAAACTCCGGCGGAACAAGGTGGGCAGGATCGGTCCTCTGTAGGCTCTTCTGCTGGCCCTGGTAAGTTGTTCTGTTGTTAATATTAATAATTATACTTCCCTAACATTTACAGCTCCTATTCATTCCAATCTGTTTCCTAATTCTATTTTATACAAAATAGTCTTTGACCTTCTTGTAGACTGTTTCTATATTCTTATCCTGCCTCTACCATCACTCTCTGTGCTACTACTATTTACTATTTTTATTATGAGTCGATCTGTGTAGGTAGCTAAGCTTGCCCAGTCGGCAAACGGTGTTAAAAAAACTCTGATCCAGCAATAGCTCTAGAGGCACTGAGTGCAATCTTCTGGGTTGCCCTTGCTGTCTATTCCAGTCTTCTAAATGTTAGTGTTTGACAATTTCCAACAACAAAATGTCGATGTCCACCAAGAATAAGCTAGTAGTTGGCGTTTTGATTTGATAGTAGCACATACCATACCGCTCGTGTTTCAGGGACTATTCTGCACATACAAAAGTATGGACAAGAGAAATAGGACATTGTTGATGATAGGTGCAGTTCAACTTTCCACATACCTCAGTCAGAACAGAAGTTGAACCCCCAATCCCCTTACCGACTATCTAGTGTGTCTGACCAATGATTATACGACCCAGAAGAAGACTACCATCCTGACCTATCAGAGTCACGGAAGCAATCTTGCAAAGTGCAGTAGTGCAACTGCAAACCCTTTCGCTCACTCACTCGTGAACAAAAACCACACAGTGTTTTTTAGTTTTAAATTTTTATTTTCAAATAAGAAATAAAAAACAATTTATTTATTTTTAATAGCGCAGTATTCCCAGTGAGCAGTGGTGATAGATGACATTAAAGTTTAAACACCCTTCCCTAGTATATACTTCAACTTAACACATCTAATTATTAATAGTAACTGTGCTGGACTCGGAGCCCTCACCTTGTTGGAACTTCAAGTCCACCTGGTGGTGATGATGAGGAGTAGGTGGTTCTGTCTGTAATTAGAAAAATGTTGCACGTTAAAAAGCACGCATTCATCAGTAGTGCCAAAAAGTGTTGCATGTTATGGCTAACCATATAAGTTAACATTCTCCCCAAAACCGTGACTTTTTTTCAGTCCCAATAATTAAAAATTGTAATGTATTATCTTTTTCTCTTCCATTATGAGACGAAATAGGGGGTGGCATATGGCATCTAAAAATATGACATGTTTTTTCTAGGCGTCATCACAACATTGGATGCGGCACTTCCCATCACCAGTGCGGGGGCCAGCAGCGCAGAGGGGTCCACTCCAGGGGCAGATGCGGTGGCGCCACAAGTGCCACCAGGAGGAGCTGCTGCGGGGGATGGCTCAGCAGCCGCGGACGGTGGTAAGTTATTATACTCCTTACTTATTGACATTTTAGAGTAGGCTCGCAAAGGGGTGTATGATGTACTGTACAGTAGACAGTACACTAGTAGAAGTACACTGTACTGTTATGAACAGTTACTAATTTTGAACTACGTTTTTGCCAATTACGGAGAAGACAGTCACCCTTGACTTAGCCATAGCATTAGCGGCGGTAGTTCTCGAGTAAGCAATGGCCCCCTCTATTTGACTTCAACTCAGCGGTGAAACTTTTATCTTGAAGCCAAGTCACATCAGATGAACTTGAGGGATGTGATGAACTAAAAGGGAAAGAAGGGTGTAAGGAAGGACGAGCGAGTCGTAACATTTATGACTGTAAAAGATGATACGTGTTTTTGAATGCATGCAGAGGTGGCTGACAGGAAGGCATCAGATGCATGGCTGCTTGAAGCAAGGATGGTTGGAGGAGAAAGAAAAGATGACTGCCTGTGTGGGTGAATCAGAAAATGCATGTGTGGTGTGCATTGCAATATATCATTTGGGTGAAACTGAAATGCAAGTCAAGACGGTGGTTTACCAAATAAAATGAAAAGGGTGTTCGTTGGTTGTTGAGAAAAAGTAAAGTTGGTACAGTTGAGACATTAAGAATGATAGACGTTTACTTTGGAAGCCTGGATGGTATCTTCATCCTCATAGATAGCAGAGGTGTATGTAGAGCAGATGCTCAGTGGATGAAGAGTGTTACTTTGTTTGAACAGCATGTCCGTGCCAGAGTAGCAAAGCAGAGGAAATCCAAATACTAGAAGTTGTGATTGTTCAGAAATTCTCCCTTGACTAAAGTAACAGTACAGTAGTTTACTTTGCAAGCACAGCATATATTGTGTATGTATTGTATAGTTGACAATTATATCAAGTCAAGTCCCTTCCTCCGGCAATATTGAGTACCACACTCACTCCTTATGTTAATAATTTTCTTTCAGCTGTGTCAATCATGGGTGGACTATCGCTGTTGTTCACTCAATCTATCACAACAAAGCACCTAAAGTCATCCTTCATATAAGCAAAGAACATGTGATCGGCTGGATACATGATCAGAAATTAATAGTCTTTATTTTCCTTTTGAATTACTGAAGGCCCGGGGGGGGGGGGGCAGTGCGAAATATAAATTACATTGAGCAGTAGCCCTTGATGTAACCTAGTATGGCCAGTGCCACCCCTATAGAAAAGTAAGAGCTTCCCTATCCCCACCTGCATGTACTGCTTAAAGTAATGCGAGGCTGCGTCATCATGGCTTGTGTCTGTTTTTCTTGGGTGCAAGCTGCCTGAGCTGACATTATGCCGGCTACCACAAGTTCACGTACAAGTAATTTCTTTCTCAAAACTAGAGAAAAAAAGAAGAAGACTGGTGTACTCTCTGACTCTCTGACTATGTAGTGAGTCCATAGTGCTGCTAGTAGAATTCCTGAAACTCCCACTAATGTTACAGGCCTACGAAGACGGCGGAAAGATACATGCCAAAATGTTATACTGTGCTTGAAAATTGCTAGTGTTACTGTGAGACAACTTTCTGTTGAATTATTTTGGGTTATTGTGAAAGAGTATTGGTTACAGTATTTTTCTTTCTTTCTTCATATAGATGCTCCACAAAAGCTCACCCGAAAGGAGATGGCTGTCCGGGCCAGGGCCCGGAAACTGAAGGCCATTTGTACGGAATATCGCCGGCTGTGGGCTCAGGAACAGGAGGAGGAGGCGGCAACAGCTGCATCCTCGTCCAGTGCCCCCGGGTCCACCAGCCTCCAGTACGGCGCCGTGGTCCGACAGCCTCCCGTCGCCGCCCGTCAGCTGCAACAACACCAGCAGCTGCCACCCCCCCCAGAGCCTGGATAGCACGCCTGCGCCGGCTACGCCGCCAAGTGGACTACCTGGAGCGCATGGTGGAGAAGCAGCAGCACCAGCTCCGGGACCTCCGCAAAGAGCTGCGGGACCACCTGTCCACAGGACACCGCCGGAAGTGACTGTGTCCCTTGCCCCTTTTTTAAAGACTGATGGGGGGCGGGGGGAAATTGGGAGTTGGGGATTCTGAGGGACTTTTTGCGGGACATTGAAATGGACAATTGTTGGGGTTAGGTAGGGGGTGGTTTGGGTCTTTGGACTAGTTTATTTTTGTTAGGGTAAATATATATTTCTTTATTTTACATACTTCAACATAGTGTGCGCGTTCATATTATTTTTTGGGGTGGTGGGCGGGGGTTACTGCACTTTTGGTTTCCTCAAACTTACCAGCATGAATTATCTAAAAAGTCCAAAAATGTACAAAAGTGCCACTAACAGAGTTAGTGAATTCAATTGGCCTACTAGTACTTTACTAGTACCACTGTCAGTCTCTCCTCTCCTCCGAGTCCTAGCCCATTATTCTACTTCCCCAAAATGCTTATCTTACCTGTAATTCGTGTTTGAGAATAGAGATAGGCACAGCGCTGGCTGCATGGCAAATGGCGATTACGGTTGCCCATGAAATCCATCCAGGACACAAATTCCATTGTTGTGGGGTAGTAGGAGTGGTACCACACTAGCAGTAGCAGCATATGAAAAACGAAGGAAAAAAAAGAGACATTGAGTGGCCTGAGAGGATTATTAGAAGGAACAGTATATTTGTAGCCTAAGCAATGCTGAAGATAAGTATGGGGATTTTTTTTTTGCATGGATGATTATGGCTACAACAAGAACAGTGACACAGCAGCGTAACAAGTCTTGACATGTAGGAGGATGATGTTGACGATGGATCCAATCGATGGTGGGCATGAAATTCAGAATTGATTTGAAAATAGTAAAATACTCATTGGTGTTTTTTTAAGCAGAATTACAATATCCTACAATTCATCTAGCTGCCTTAAAATTGATTTGAGGGGGTTGCTTGCACCTTATCCTCCCCAGCAAGTGGGTGGAATTATTGCTGTCATATAGTCACACCTCAATAAAAACCACACAGACTGGGGGAAGAGGGTTAGGGTTTGAAAATTGGAAGGGAATGAGGTTTTTTGGGAAAGTTTTGTGGAGAGAGGAAAAAAAACACAGCATGGACAAACAACAAATGAAGAAAAACAAATCTTTGGATACGAAGATATCCATAAATCTTTTAAGGTACATAAAGGAAGTGCATGCATGAAGTTGTTTGTTAAATGGATGGTTCGGTTACTGAAAAGTAGTACTAACTACAACTTACTAAGTAGTACTAAACTATTAGACAGTACAGGGCTGCTGTAATTACGCAATTTCACTCAGAGAGAGAATGACTTAGTAGTACATTACATTAGTTTTAAAAATTGCAAAGAAAGTTATGAAATAGCTGTAGAGATGAATTTGAAGCAGAGAGTCGCACTCATAGAAGTGCACAACAAAAAGTTATTTAAAAGATAAGGAGAAGTGAAGAGGAAAGGATACTGTAACTGTATGTTGTTGTTGTCCTGTTCAATTTGGGAAGTTGCATGCATCCAGCCATTCCTCTTATTCGCGGTACTCTTCCATTCCATCTCACGCTCCGTTGATCAATCTTGGTGACCAGACACACTGTCCCTTGCCTGCCTGGCGGATGCGGAATTGCGGATTGATGTTGTTCCCATGGCACAAGTTAAAAGCCGGCCTGCAATTGTTGATGGAAAAACAGGAAGGGATATTAAAACAGCACTGAGAAAAAATATAAGGTACGGTGTGTAGTGCAAAAATAACACTTTCAGAGGCGACAGTATTATATACAGGCATCATTTCTAAAGTGCGTACTCTGAGTCTCCTTTTTAAGGATAGTAATTGCACACAGCAGGCCAGGGCCATTCAGACGGTCAAGGCAGGCACCACTGAGTGAAACACCCTGATGATGTAGCATACCTCTTTGACACAGACAGACCAAGCATATCTAATTTTATGCAGCAAGCCACATAGCCACAATTTTACATGAACTGCTATCTGGTCTCTGGCATACACTACACTGGCTCGACCACTCCCATACCATGACTAGACAGACATGTAGGTCTGCTGTGGTTGTTGTTGACTTGTTTACCTGTTGTTGTTTGCCACTCACGAAACGGCCATATTTCTTCCGTAAACCAACAATGATGATGATCCATCCATCCCAGTGAGTGAATGTGTAAAGAATAAAGATAATATGTAACTTTAATCATCAAGACTCCTCATCATCATGGTATGTTATTGGCAAACTCAATGTTATCTACACACTGAGTCCAAGGACATTGTCCATAATGAAAAATGCAACGTAGTGGCTGGCCCCTGCAGTAGAAGTACAATTTGTATTAAACAAGGTAACAGAGTACACTTGAGTTACATTTAGTGTGTAAAAGATTAAATAATAATAACAGAACACATAGATAGGATTCACTTGATGCACAACAAACAACAATTGCTTTCATCAGAGCCAGACAGCCAGTGTTGTCCACCACTGCATGCCATCTCATAATTCATTACCTGTTCCACTTGTCATCATCTTATTCTTAAGTGAAGGGCCAGAGGGCAGCCTCTCGTGTCAATTTCAGAAGGTGCAGTCAGCATAGTGAGTCATTCCAGTCCCACTTCTTTTGAGGGACTCGTGTACGGACTGAAGCGATAGTTTCTAGATTCTGCGTAATCCGGCCATCTGCCTTGAGGGAAATGGATAGGGGGAGTCTGGAGGAGGAGGATAGAGGAGCATGACTGAGTTGTGAACTTAAGGAATGCAGACAGCGGCACCTTCAATATGGAAAATAAGACGATGACAGTGCTGCTGATGGATTTGTTGTGATTTAACTTTTGTTGTGATAAAAGTTGCACATCAAAGAAAGACACAGAATTAAAAGTCAAAAAGGACGGAAGAAAACAAAAATAAGTTTTTCAAACCTCGTTGTCAGGGAAGTCCTCAAACTCTGTGAATTGAACGTGGAGTAGGTCAGCTAACAGAGAAGAGCTTCCGTCACCTAAGTCGGTGTTCTCTTCTTCCTGTGTGGATTTACGTTTTTTGTAATCTGGTGGTATGAAGTGCTGATTCATCTTGATCATTGTTAACCTCTCCACATTTTTGGGCGAGAGGCGGGACCTTTTTGAAGGGACAATTGCGCCAGCAGCACTGAAAACCCGTTCCGAAGACACACTTGTGAGTGGGCAAGACAAATAATTTATAGCCAGCCTGCTGAGATGTGGCCAGTGAGGCCTTTTCCCATACCAATACACCAATGGGTCACGATCAAAGTAGACCTCTGTTGTGTCATCCAGATAGGCCTTCACCATCCACTCAAGGGCGTCCCTGGGTGGTGCTCCACTTTGCGTCCCATGTGTTTCCTTTGCATCAACACTGCAGCGAGCAAACCCTTGCCGAGTTATCCAATACGCTTCCGACAATATTATGGCTGGGCCTGGTGCAGGTGATGATGACAGAGATACTGTTGCTGCTGTCGGTAACGGCTGTGAGGGAAAGTGACTGCCTTCGGCCACAGAAGTGGACCTTGACGCCGGATGGCCTGCTGCTTCAATAGTACTTGTGGTGTTTCCTTCAATTTCCTGCTACTCTTTTTCGAACTGAGTGGCTGACACAGCTAGCAAATGTTTGTACTTTGAAACATCTTCTTCATCAAAAGGAATGAATACTTTTCTGGTCAGTGCCTTTTTGTACCGTGGATCCTGAATAGTGGCACAAATGTAATGTTGTTCTGAATGTATTTTTTTAAGCCTTTCATTGATAAGTAAGCGGCGTAATAAGCTCTCCGCCAACCAATATGCGTCTTGTTTGTGAACATCAGCTCGGAACGTTGAAGACACCGCCTTCAGTTGTTGCTCTAGCATGAACAACAATGGGATAGCTTTGCCCAAACTACAGTCCTCCCTGCTGACTTCACAGGTGAAGACTTCAAAAGGATGAAGCATGTCTGTCAGGCTTTTAACTAGGTCCCATTCCTCCGGCTCTAGCCTCATGTCTTTCATAGGAGCAGACGTATGTTAATGCTATTGATTACCTTGTATTGCTCAAACAGACGTTCAAGCATGTAGAAGGTTGAGTTCCAACGTGTTGCCACCTCCTGTATAAGTCCTTTGACTGGAACTCCACGGCTACGTTGAATGATCCTCATCTCATTCTGGGACTTAAAATAATGGCTGAAATGTGTTCAGATTCTTCAGCAGGTGGTCAGTAACTTGCTGACTGTGTTTTCTCTTTTCAAGAAATCTTGAACAACAATGTTAATGCAGTGCGCCAAACACGGCACTCTGAAGTAGCCACCATCATGCATGGCCTTAACTATATTACTGCCATTGTCCGTGGAAACATAACCAATCATGTGACTTCTTGGCACCAGCCATTTAGAGACCTTACTCTTAAACTCATCCAAAATGTTTAATGCAGTATGAGATTTCTCCATGGCAAACATGGCTACTGTTGCATGTTTCCAACTCGCTTTAAAAATTGTGGCATGGTCAACACCTGTAGACATCTTTTCTCTAACCCCTGCAAAAGAGACACAGTGTGCAGTGATGCCCAAGTAATCCACTGCTTGGCAACTGGTCCACGTGTCTGTTGTCAGGTGGATAGCACTCTTCTGCAAAGCTGACCCAATCACTTCCAGCACATCTTCATGTAGTGCTGGAACCGCAACTCTGGCAAAATAGGTCCGGCTATGAACCTTCCAGTTAGGGCAGACTGTTGCCACAAATTCTAGAAAACCCACCCCTTCCACAAAAGAAAAAGGGAGAAGGTCCAGCGCTAGCATTTTAGCCAGCTTTGCGTTATACAGACGTGCCGTTGGGTGGTTGCGTTCAAATGGCGCCTCCGACCAAATCATGCTTTTAATGGTGGTCTGGACCATTTTTATATGTGATGATGATCCAGACTTCTTCAACCCAGTTAGGCTCATTGATGTACTTTTTCGCATTGGTGTCTCTCCCAGACTCTTAGTGTGCCTCATACATGTTGCTGGGGTAGAGGGTGTGGGCGCTACCACTGCAGTGCTGCTGCCAGGGGTACTGGGTGTACCAAACAAAATGTCTGTCGCTTCTTCACTTCCCTCCTGCACGATCAGCCCCTCCTCATCATCAGATGCAATATGAATGGATACATTTGGATTTGTTGTACTTCCTCATGTGCGCCTCCCAAATGATAGTGTGGTGTTTTTGGAGATGACCTCTCTGGCCTCTGGTACCATAGTTGATACCAAGCTTACCCCGACTAACTGCAGTTTTACAAATCGAACAAACGACCATGTTTTCCGCCTTTTTGCTAACACTAAAAAAGTCCCAAACTGGGGACTGGAGATGTCTGCTGGTGGTGGAGGTGCTACTTTCAATGCCAGATGAAGTGGAGGATAGGCATGGCTGAATTTGACTCTGTTGTGCACTTACAGCACCACTACTTGAGGTAATGGAGGTCGAGCTGGATGGAGGTCCCTGCCGGCCCTTCTGACGAGAAAATCTGGAAGCTGTAGGTCATGTTGGTGTAGCAGTTAACTGCATTGGTGGTGGTACCAGTGCCACGCCGCCCACATCACGCTCAGCAGCAATTCGGGATAGGGTTAAAATGTTTGTCTGCTGCATGCCCACTGGGCCTGGAGTGACGACTGTGATGACTGGGTCGTTGTCAGACTGTTCATCAGCAGCAGAATACACCACTTCTTGTTCGTCGTCATCATCACCCATAAGTGGAAGCCTTGCGGGATCCTTACTTTTAGGCTTAGCTACCTTTGTTGGCTCATGGAGTGACTCACTCTCAGACTGCATTGGTGGGTTCCCATCAACATCAAGATCATCAAAAGGAAGGGGGCTTGAAGAAGAACTTGTAGTAGCCCTCCTTGACCTTTTTCTTGCTGGGGATCTGGAAGACAATGGATCATCATCAGGAGGAGTGGCTTCCTCGGATGATGCCTTCGCTTCAATCTCGATTTCCTGATGTGCCCCTACTTCTGGAGGAACAAGCAATGTGGGCAATTGTGCCGCTCCATGCGCCTCTAGTTGCGCCTCTCCATGCGCCTCTTCTCGTGCCTTTCCATGCGCCTCTCCTCGCGCTTCTCCGTGCACCTCTCCATGCGCCTCTCCATGCGCCTCTCCTTGCGCCGCTCATTGCGCCTCTCCTTGTGCCTCTCCTTGCGCATGTACTTGCGCTTGTACTAGTTGCACCTGTGGTTGTCGTTGCGGCTGTGGTTGTTGAACACTCGTCAGATGAGTTACACCCTACTTTGATTGGATGCTACTTTCTTGCGATGAGCCAACATCACTGGTCGATGGTGATTGAACAATTAAAGTGGCTGCCTCTGCAGCAATCATGGCCTTGGACCTAACTTGGCGTGGTGGCACTGAGCCCAATGAAGCGGAGGTGCTGCTCCCAGCTTGGTCCCCAGTGGAACCCGCTGCTGCAGGCGTAGTTTTTTCCCCCAGAAAAAGTGTCTGTAGGCACACCACTCTCCTTGGTAAGTGGCACCACTTGCTTCTTCTGCTCCTTCTTACTTGCAGTGGCACTGGCAACTTTCTTGGTGGAGGAGCTATGCCCACCTTTCTTTGGGCCCATCTTCTTCAGATGTCAGAACAGCAGGCCGCAGTTGCACGAGTTGCACAGTTGTCTGTGGCCATACATGACATCACGTGACGTTGTGCTGCACACACCGCAGCAGGACTTCTTCCTGGCACTGATGATGAATGATGACTGATTTGTAGTTCTTCTCTTTTGCACCTAAAAGCAAAAAAAGCCAGAGCAACATCAGTTAAATAAATGTTGCATATGTCTTTTGCTTCAATTAATATTTGCAACTCAGCATTTATTTTTACAACACACCCAAAAATGGAAAGATCCAAAATAAAATTTGCAATTCTAATCAAAATGGATGTTTACATTAATAGAAGAGACACCCCACAGGAAGACTTGGTCCATGCACCACTGAGTACCCCATGGCATACAATGGATGAAAGCAAGGCAAATTGGGTGCAGGCCTAAGCACACTGCCTGGCTTCAAAATGGCCCATTGAGCCTTGATTCCCACCACATGGCCAGGCCCTGTCTGTACCAGGCCTCCAAATGACCCCCACCCACATGGCCAGGCCCCAATAACACCCCAAAAAGTCGAAAAACTCACAACACTCACCCCAATCCAATGCCATCCATGCCCTCAATGATGTTTAAATTCAAGACACCCCACAGAAAAACTTGGTCCATGCACCACTGAGTACCCCTGGGCATAACATGGATGAAAGCAAGGCAAACTGGGTGCAGGCCTGAGCACACTGCCTGGCTTCAAAATGGCCCCTTGAGCCTTGACCCCCACCCACATGGCCAGGCCCCAACAACACCCCAAAAAGTCGAAAACACACAAAAATCACACCACTCAGTACCCCTGGGCCTACTGGCTAGTGTGGCTTTACAGGCCCCCCAAAATTAAAAAAAAATCCACATATAACAGTAAGCTAAAATTCCATGACAATAATGAGATTTAAGTTCAACCAAACTCACAGAAACAGTTGATTCATGCACCCATGACTAACCCTGGGCCTACTGGATACTGTGGCTACCCACAATATATTTTTTTTAAAGTTGTCAAAAAGTTTTAAAATTGTAGTTGCAGCAACTGCAAAGCCCCAAACAAACAACACCAACTTACTTGTAAAACCTGAAATCCAAAAGTGATCCAAACTCCAAAGTCCAAAAAGTCCTCAAATACAAATATCCAGCAGCAGCCACAAAAAGTAATCCTTCCAGCTCCAGATCCAAATGAAAAGTGACCAGGACATGGACAAAGCACTGGGAGGAGCCTGCTGGACAGGAACAGGAAGTTGAAGACTCTGGGGCACTTCCTTCCTCCCACTCCCCCCAAAATGGACTCCTTGCACAAAAAAGTGCAGCCAAATGTCAATCTGATCAAAATCATCATTTTCAGAAGGTTTATGCTGCCTGCGGTGGATTTCTTGTGCAGAATTACAATTTTCCAAGTTCGGGAAAGCGAGCTGTTCAAATCTCCCGCCGGAAGTCAGCTGCGCGCCGCATCTACGTGTTCGCAATTGTTTAATCCCGCGATGCGTGATCGCGGGCCCTTATGACGTACTCGCATTGTCAAACTCTCGCTGTGCAAGATAGCGGGCCACGATGACGTACTCCCAGTTAAAAAACTCTCGCACGATCACGCAGCAAGATCCAAAATGGCGCAGCACACGAAAACCGGGAGAAAAACAAATCGGCGAACTCAGAATCACGGTAAGTCAACGCCGCGCGCGCGATATTGTATTTTTCAAGCGCAACCAAGCAAAAAAATCCGCCAGCTTGCGAATTTGCGGATTTTTGGGAAAATTCGCGCGATTCGCGGAACACGAATTTGCCAAAAATCCGCAAATTCCATGAACTGAACAGATTTTACGCCCATACTTAGTTAAAATAACAATAAAATATCTTGTGTAGGTTCCATCGCATATTCAGTCAATATGCTGTTTATTGTGTGCCTCTCTTTGCTAGTCATTCCAATTCCTTTGTGATCTCTGAACCCATTGGTCTCATGGGCAGTGTCAGCGGTCGCAAGCGGCATGGTAGGTGTTGCAGCTGTAACATCTACCACACCCTCTAATGATGTCCGAGGTGGGCAACAAACATGCTAGCTTCCCTGGATAGCTGTTTGTGTACGGATGCCGCAGTGTAGACTTCTCCAACACACCAAATAGCTTGCAAAAGAGTAAGCTTTCCTCACACACAGAGAAGACATTTTAAGGCAGGTCTAACTAAGGCATTTGCAATGTGGAGGGAGGTGCCACACATTTCCTACAGTGACACAGAACATATGCTGGACTGGGCAGACACTATCAGCAAAAACATCCTTCGCTCAAAGAACTGGTTCTGCACACAGACAGCAACAATGGATCTGCCCTCACCGCTCTCCCGTCACTGCAGCGCCACGACGCCTCGGCATTCGAGCGCTTTATAAGTACTTCAGTCAGTCAGTCAGTCAGTTATGTCTCTCTCGCTCTATCTCTCTCTCACACACATACACACACACACACTCTCTATCTCTCTCACACCCAGACACGCACACACATACACATTCACACACACACTTCATAATTTTACATAGCAACCAGAATGTTTGAGCACTGCATTGGTATCCAGACTGTGGATTTCCGACCGATTTGCATTTGTGAGTGTGTCTCTCCATGTAGGAGCTAGATTATTCCTAAGTGTGTCTTACTCTAACATTTATAATAGAAGTACAAGTGGGCTATAGCGAGTGTACATTAATTATTCAGTGATTGCACCGTTGTGATGAATAAACTGTACTTCCTCTCTTCCTACTCATAAGGGAGGTTACATGTTGTATTACACTGCCACCAGTACAGGTACTTTTTGTATTTTAAAAATACATCTTGTGACCATAACACTGGTTTTAAAAATACAGATTTACAGTTCTTCTCATAATTTCTGTACTACACTTCCCTCTATTCCCGTCCTAAAAAGGCATAAAGGAAATTCCTTAGAGCATTCTTGAGCTTAATATGAAAGAATGGCAGCAGGACAAGAAAGAGTCAGGCAAACACATGAGCAGTCTCTGCCCAGGATGGGCCTCAAAGGACGGGGCCTTGGCCTTGGACCAGAGCCCAATTCGCCCAAGCCTTAAAACGTCCTACCTTTGGCTGTTGGATGAGCTTACAGTCAAATGTCATGATGAGGGCTGTAAAGTTCCCTAAGACCAGAGGAAGGTGTGTTCAAACAGGATGAAACAGTCAATACTTTTCTCTCTAGCAGCTACTGCCCAGCTATGAAAATGCAGCAGAAATGGCAAGTCCATCTACTTGGGCCTACTTCCCAGCCAAAAAAAGGATTGGTTTATTTGGTTACAGAGAATTGAGATTATTGCTTGTTCTAATAGATTCAAGAGAGCCCTGGCTGTGTGCCAGAATGAGTTATAGGGCCCGATTCACAAAAGTAATCTGAGACAAAATCCTAACTTTACCACTTTCAGTATTTACAGAAGGCATTTAGTAGTACTAAAGTTAGGATTTTGTCTCAGTTAAACTTAAGTTTTGGTCTTAAGTTAAACTTAAGACAAACTTAAATTTAACTGAGACAAAATCCTAGTTGTAAAGTTAGGATTTTGTCTCAGTTTAACTTAAGACCAACATTTAAGATTAACTGAGACAAAATCTTAACTTTAGTACTCCTAAATGCCTTCTGTGAATACTGAAACTCGAAAAGTTAGGAATTTGTATCAGATTACTTTTGTGAATCAGGCCCATAGGCATTTTAAGGATGCTTCTTATAAAAGAAGATTGGAATTGGACGTCTGTGTCTAGCAGTTCCAAATGAGAGCTTCTGCGGAACTAGTCCTGCTGCTTAGAATTCAGTTTGCAAACCTTTCAACATGGAAGAAACACCACTACACTCTGGATGCTGGTGTTTGCCCCTAGATAAATTGCCTTTTATTTCTTATAGGGAAGGTGCCCTCTAACTCCGTGCCACCACTTCCCTCCCCACTTTTCCCACAGGAATTTCACCAACTACAACTGCAGCGCTGTTTGATTAAGTGCTGCAGTGTAGGCAGCAAAATGTCCCTCAGCATAATTAACAGTGGCCAAAGTACGCTACCCTTGAATTATGGAGACTATTCCGAGACTGAAGCATGCTTACTGAAGCATTAAAGGTAGCAAATTATGGTTATCCAATTAACTCGGCTCAGGGGCTGTTTTCAGTAGTGGATAAAGTCAAATTGTCTGTTATACCGGTCAGCCTTAGGGTTGTCTTATCCCACACATTTCGCCTCACTTCCTCCATTTTGGTGTAGTTATTGTTGTTGGTTTTAAAGCTCTGTGCACTTTGTTCTCACTCCTCTAAAACATGGTTATATTGGCTTATACCCAATTGGCATATTTGATTTACTTATAAGTTCCTTGTAGAGTGGTATACCATATACCCAGGGCCTATAAATAAATGCTACCAATAGGCCTGCAGCATGCATTGTGTCACCCATGTAAGTGGCACCTTAAAACAGGTCCCAGGTTTTCCATTTCAGCCCGTATGCATTGTTAAACTGCCATGTTGCCTCGGCATTTAAACCCCCTTGCCAAGTCTTAAACTCCCCTTTTATTACATATAAATCCCTCCTAAGGTATGCTCAAATAGCCCTTAGGGCAGGGCGTTGTGTAATTAAAAGGTTGAACATGTACTTTAAAGTTTTTCATCTCCTGGTAGTGAAAAACTCCCAAATTTGTTTTTCACTACTATGAGGAATACACCTGGCATAGGATAACATTGGGGATAACTCATTGCATTTAATAAGTTGTAATTTCCAATTGGGAGCTGCTCAATTGGAAGCTGGTAGCCATGCCATGTTTGGTGTCTTTGCAAGTGTGGTGAAAAGTCCTATTTAATGGTAAAGTCAGGTTAATGATCACAATTATAAAAACGCCACTTTTAGAAAGCTGGCATTTTTCTGCCCTTTGCCCTTTTGTGCCTGCAGCTTGGCCTGGGTCAAATGACTGGGTGAAACTGACAGTTAGATAGATGGATTAAGTGTGCCTGAATGAGCCATCTGCTGACAAAATGGGAGCGGAGCTGAGCACAGCCCCACTTACAACTGAATAGCCTGTGCTCTGTTGTCACACAAAGGGCCTAACAACCTCACATTGTTACTGCCGCCAGGTTGGATCCAGGGCAGGGAGGCGGGAATATCCATTCAAATAAAAGTCACTGTCTAGAAGTTTCTCCATCCGTCCAGAATTAGGGCACCAAGGTATAAATGTAGGACCACTGACACCAACTCTTCAGTACACTTCTGGACCAGTGGATACTCTGTCAGGAAGAAGGACTGCTGTGTTGCTGGAAGGACTGTGGCTCTTCTGGACTGTTGTTCTGGAGACTGCTGCTCTACTGGATTGCTGCCTTGCTTGTCCCGCTGCTCTGCTACCTTCTGCCTGGGGCAAGGTCTGGATCTGCAACTGTCCCAGACCTCCAGAGTGACACAGAAGGGCTAGTTTCCCTCTCTCTTGTTCAGAGCCACAGGGACAAAAAAGGCTTCCTCCATCTTGAACCCTCAGGTGAGTGAATCCTGACCCTATAGTTGGTGCCCCTCCAGTCCTAGATCCTTGCTTTGGAAGTGGTGCTAAAGGTGCCCCCTGATTGTCAAAATCCAAAAGTGGGTACGTAAAACAATTTTGGCTAAAAACTGCTCTGAGAACCAGGAGGAGACGGGACCAACCTGCTCACCTATAGGCCCGAGGTGCATCGCCTGTAGGATTGATTTTACTGCTTCTCCCGCTAAGTTCTCCGCACCAGAAAATCCTTTTCAGCTGTCCTTTGCCCAAAGGGTCCCTGGCCCTGTGGAACTTCTTCGGCTACAGCACCCTGCCTCGTGATCCAGCGGGCTATAGAAAATATATCATAAACTACGCTACCCAACTTCATAACCTATAAACAAAATTCTAAACTAAATATGGACCCATTTATAAACCTGATATATTTTGGGCCTACTGAATCAGGTGGTCAGAATAAATCTATATACACATTATCTACAAACTATATACATATTTATACATTTGCAGAAAGAATATTGTCATTAGAATAAAACCCAACCATTTAAATGACCACCATAGGCGACGTGATCTAGCTAATAGTAACCTACACTTCTGAATAACCAAGACCAGCTTGTTTGTCAAAAGTAAGATTTTATTTACTAAATTATGGTATATAAGTTGAAAGTTTTATAAATGAAATTTATTAGCAATAATGCAAGCATGATTATAATGAAATATGAGAAAATTATTATTTAAGCAATTGAAACAATTTTAAAGAAAATATATAAAGTTTAGCATTTCTAAAACCTAAGTCCCTAAATAAGCTAAATAGATAGGAATTAAAGTAAAGTTCTTTGAGGATTCTTACGTGCTCCACGCAAAGTCCAGCAGCACTTCACCCTCATCGGAAAGTCAGAAAGCAGCAGCCAGCCCAACCCTAAGGGCATGACTTTTTATACCTTTCTACGCTAACTAAACTAGCAAAGGAAAATTTTCAGAAATCCTCGACGTCCCATTGGCTGAGAGTGACAAGTGACATGTCACCAAATTCTCAAAAAGTTCCATAAAATCATGTCTCATAAGGACCATTGTCTCTTCCACGTGAAGCCAGAAGCTTCCTGAGATTGCAACAAATGTATTAAGTCATTCTCGCAGCGTCCATAGACTTTCAATACAACTTCCGCGGATGCCAAGTTAAGGACTGACAAAATGTTCACTTTCGACCTTGGCCATGTCCGACGGAATGATGTCAGCTCATCAGTTTTTGCTTTGTGAATGCAGCTTCAATAAACGCTTTAATTCAGAATGGGCGTCTCGTGACTTTCTGCAGAATTATATGTCAGCTCTTTTTCTGTGGTTCAAATGACTAGGCCCAAAAGCAGGCAACTTATGTTTTCTAGTATAAAACAAACACAAGAAAAGTATTAATGTAAGAAATAAAGTAGATTCTGTATCCACCCCATGGTTTACTAATTAATTAACCCACCCGATTAATCAAATGTTACCTAGCCATTGCAAACAAATAAAGCAGCGTTTATAATTACCAGTCTCCGTTTTTCCAAGAGACCCATATGCACCTAGAATAGTAGAAATGACATCACACAGACAAGGAAAAACAAAACAAGCACATGCTTCTTTTAAGTTTGCAGCAGTTAGTAATGACAAAAACGAAAACAATAAATTATTTTATTATTTTGCACGAACAAAAAGATGCAACATTTATGCACGTTTATGAGCACACATGTTAGTCCCCCCACGTGTAAAGTTTAATCTAAGTTGTATTAGCACGACATATCACAAATCATTAATAATTTTATTCATGTTATGGAAATGTGATTTCGCGAGTTTAAACAAAATTTTGTTTTCTATCTCGCTCCATCAACTCCCTCATCTGGTGATTAACAAATCACCACACCAGCACTCAAAATTTTGGTAAATTAAATTTATAAGAAATCGATTCAAATTCATTTGTATCAGTAAACCTAAAAGTCTGTTTCTGCATAATCTTTGCAATTAACATGACGCTCTCTATGTAACTCCTGTAATTCGATCTCCCTTTCTTCTTCTTTTCTGAGTTTATAGATTCTTTTCTTTTCTTTCAACTGTTTCTTTCTTTTATGTAACAAACAACCTAATTTGGTCAAAATAAAAATGAATACTATTATAATCAAAGGTGCCAGAATCTTGCCAAGAATTGAACTTCCGATATTATGAAACTAGTTTTTAATTGCTTGAAACCTTTTTGAAAGTTTCCCTGTAAAATCTTCTTCTTCTAAAGGAATTATCTCTGAATGCATTTGTGTAATATTCTTAATATACATTTCAATATTCTTACTTTCATCAGGTATATATGTACAGCAATGTTGGACATGTAAAATGCCACAGACTCCTCCCTCTTTTGCTAGGAGTATGTCTAAAGCAAGACGATCTTGAATTACCATGGATCTAATTGCAATAACTTCAACATTCACTAATTGAAATCCATCAGCAGTGTCAGTTGATAATCTATCAACTATAGTGGACAATTTTCTAATTCTCCCAGCATTTAGGGTTATACCAACAAAAGGTATTACAGCTTGAAAAATATCTCCCAGAACTTCGGTAAAAGTTTCTCTTTTAGCTCTATTTACATAATTATGAATTTTAAACAATCCTTCTGAATCTCTGTCAACATGAAACACTTTAGGAAAAACAATTCCCACATAACAAGTTCCATACCAATGGTCTGGAAGGTTGTAGTAGGCTTTGTCACCACAAACAAAATAAATCCCAGGAAAGATAGGATCTTTTCCACCTTTAAATCCCCAACCTCCCATAATCTGATAAGTATCTTCACAGTTACTTGCACCTACAAAATAATTATCAAAAAGTGTGTTATCTCTTCTAATGCAAAGTTTTCCACTAACAGGTTTGTCTATGTGAATTGCAATATTTTCAAGCATTTTGCCATTTAATTTCTCATCCTCTTTTTGCCAGAAGGCTGACTTAGTCTGCTTGACTAATTCATTTCTCTTATAAATTGCTCTTCTCTCCTCAACCATATTCAAAAATTTCTTTCCTTCAGCACTTAATTTACATGTTAGATTATTCTTGTAAGCATACTCATATGTGAGTTCGTTAGTAACAAGGAAATATTCTCTCATTTGTTTTGCTTTCTTATGCTTATTTAAAGCATTATCAATCTTAACATTAGCAAAAATCTCATCATAATTTGAATAGTAATATTCTAAACGTCCAGTTTGATAAAATAAACTAGTTAATACACTACATGTTACAGCATAAGTGAGAGGAAGCATATTATATGTTACTCCCTCAGAAACAGAAGCAGGTAACTTAACACAGACATAACAGTCTTTTGCATCCATTACCTTTACATATTCACTCAATAGCTTTGTGAATGTATTACTTGAAAAATCACCTATTGATTTATCTTGATGAATGTTAGGCTGATGATCAATAACTTTTGCAGATGTACTATGTTTAGTTTGGCTAACCAGAGCTTTGCTTGTTATGTTAACTTTGTGTAATTCTCTATTCATTTCTAAAGGGATAATCACAGCTAGTACCAACCAGAGCAGAACTAAAATGAGCAGACATACCAGAGTCATCTTACAGCATCTTTTAAAAACAGAACACTTTGAAGTGCTCTCCTTAACATAAGGCATTTTTAGGTTAGTTTTAGCCTCAAAAATAAAAATAAATTTTAAAATTTATATACACCCCCCTTTTAAAATATATTTTTCTTTTATAACCCTAAACAAGATTTCTTCGACCTTATGTCATACATAATTTTTCTTCAACTAAACAGTTTTTCTTCAACCTTGTGTCAACTAACAAATTTTCTTCAGCCTTTTGCCAATTTAATAATTCTGTACTTCAATCATTGTCACTAATTTCTTGGATTTCGTTTTCTTCTTCACTACTATCATATATGTCAATAACAGGTGGAATTACTAAGTAAGTCCACTCAGGAGACTTGTATTTTTGATTTGGTCTTATTATTCTCTTCCCTTTTCTCGATATCACTTCAATTTTTCTTCCAACTCCAACTTCTTTTCCTGGACTCTTTTGACTACTTATTTCCTCTACTTGTTCTATTGGCTTTTTGATCAATCTGACTCTCAATCTTCCACCTGGCCAGTAGTCTGCTTTTCTTACGTACTTCTTCTTTGGTTCAGAATTATTTGATTCTGACTTCCAAGTCCTTTTCTTTCTCTTTTCACTTTCACCTTCCACGTCACTTTCTTCAGTTTCGTAGTCTGAAATTTCAATTGACTCAGGAACTTCTCTATTCGGCAATTTCACTCCTTCAGGAACTTCACTTTGTCTTCCATCACTGGTACTCGGTAATTCGTTCTCCTCCTCTTCCTCAATTACCTCTAACTTCCCAGATTTCGGATTTTTGTTCCTTACTTCAGAGTTTGTTCTCTGCCTTTCGATACTCTCCTGGTCTGAAACTTCTTTTGGTTCAGCTTCTTTGTCTTCAATAGAGACAACCGAATCCTCAGTTATCTTTCCTTTTAACAGATTCTCTTCACCTTCAGAATCTATTTCAATTATTTCTAAGTCTTTTCTTGTCAGATTTCCATTCACTGGCACAGTTTCCAGATGTCGACTTTCTTGTCGATCTTCAGAATCTGGAATTACTTCACCTTCTGTTCTGTCTTCTGCTTCAGAATCAGAATCATCTGTGGTATCACTTTCAACATCAGAGCTCTCAGGAGTTGGTACTGGAATAGTATGACTAGGATGTATCCAACGTTTCAATCCTCTGCACTTTACAGCATTAGTAGTGATCAAGATTATTTGCCTAGGTTTCTGCCATCTAGGAGCTAGACAATTCCTTCTCCGATGTACTTTCGTTCTGACCCAATCGCCAGGTCTCAGATCATGAGTCAAAACTTTTTCATTTGATTGAGCTTCAGTTCCCACCTGATTAGACACAGAAGTTACCATATCAGATAACCTTTTACAGTAATCCAAAATTGCACTGTCATTTATGCTCAACAGTTTACCTACAGGTACAAAAGCTTGCCTCATAACTCTTCCCATTAAAATTTCATGAGGACTCAAACCTGTCTTTTTATCTGGTGTACTTCTTAATGACATCAAAACAAGTGGAAGAGCATCTGTCCACTTAATACCTGTCTCAAGACACATTTTTCCAATTCTGTTTTTGATTGTTCCATTTATTTGTTCAACTACACCTGATGCCTCTGGTCTGTATGCACAGTGTATTTTCTGCTCAATGCTCAAAGCTTCACAAATTAACTTCATCAGTTTGTTATCAAAATGGCTTCCTCCATCACTCTCAATAGTGACTGGAAAACCGTACCTTGGGATGATTTCTCTGAGCAATAGTTTTGCTACTGTAATTGAATCACAATGTCGTGTAGGGAAAGCCTCTACCCATCTTGAGAATAAGCATACAATTACAAGCACATATTTCAAACAGTTGTGTAAAGGCATTTCAATGAAATCCATTTGTAACCTGGTAAAGGGACCACCTTCTCGACCAATTATTCCTGTCCCCACCACTGATTTTCTGTTTGGATTCATTTGTTGGCATGACAAACACCTTTGACAAAAAGATTCAGCAATAGTTCTAAACTTGGTATTGAACCATGTTTCTCTAAAAAGTCTGACCATAGAATCTCTTCCTAGATGTGCAGGACCATGATATAATCTGGCCATGTCAGCAATCAAGCAATTTGGTAAGACTACTCTGCCATCTTTGTAAACCCACACTCCATCTTCTTCACGTGGTCTACAATCTGATCTTAACCATAGGTCTTTTTCTTCATCATCTGCTTCGTTTTGTAAATCTCTAATCTCATGCCATGTTTCTACAACAGTTGTTAGCATTAATGAATTTGAATCAGTTTCTTTACTCCTCTCCCGATTGTATGAATAATTTTTCCTTGCGCAGTACTTTGCTGTTTCGTCTGCGAAGGCATTTCCCTTGGAAATATAATCAGTTCCTCTAGTGTGCGCTGCACATTTGACAATGGCGATTTCTTTTGGCAATTGTATTGCTTCAATTAATCTTCTAATGAAAACTGCATTTTTAATTGGTGATCCTGTTGATGTCATGTATCCTCTCTGTGACCAGAGTTGTCCATAATCATGCACAACTCCGTACCCATACTGACTATCAGTAATGATGGTAACTCTTATATCCTTTGATATTTCACATGCACGAATTAAAGCAATCAATTCAGCCACTTGTGCTGAACGAACTCCTTCAAGACATGATGCTTCTTCAACATCTACAACTGTACAAACTGAGTATGAAGCTTTCAAGACACCTCCTTCGGATCTTAAGCATGAGCCATCTACAAAGTAGACAAAATCCGATTCAGACAAAGGTCTGTCTTTGATGTCTTTTCTTGGTTTAGTGCAGAATTCCATGACATCTAAACATTCATGTTCTGTCTCAATGTCATCAACAATTTCAGAATCAGGCAGTAATGTAGAACGATTCAGATTCAAACATCTTGAAATCGAAACATTATCTGCTCCCAGTATGATTTTCTCATACTTTGTCAATCTGCTACTTGTTAAATGTTGAGTCTTACCTCTTGTCAGTAATATTTCAACTGAATGAGGCACAAAAACTTTTACAGGAAATCCCATAATGATTCCTTCACTTTGTTCGAGGCTGATACTTGTAGCTGCAACTGCTTTCAAACAACCTGGTAATGCTTTTGCAATTGGATCAAGAACTGCAGAGAAGTATGCAATAGGTTTCTTTAAATTTCCATGTCTCTGTATTAACACAGATAATGCACATCCTTCTCTCTCACTGCAATATAGTTCAAAATCTTTCTCCTAATTTGGCATACCTAAAGCAGGAGCTTGGCATAAGCTCTTTTTCAGGTTCTCAAAAGATTCTATCTCAGCATCATTGAGAATAATTGGATCTTTTACATCTGACTTTGTCAATCTTTGTAGTGGTTTTGCAATTACTGAAAATCCACTTATCCATTGTCGACAGTAACCTACCATTCCCAAGAACATTCTGACCTGTCTTTGTGTTCTTGGTGGTAACATTGCTTGAATCATTTTTATTCTCTCTATTGTTACTTGTCTTTTTCCTTTTGCAATTCTGTGACCAAGATATTTTACTTCTTGTTTGCAAAACTGTAGTTTTGCTGGGGACACTTTATGTCCTTCTTCTGCAAGGCGATTTAACAGAATTATTGTGTCTGTTACACAATTTTCTCTTGTCTTTGCAGCTATTAACAAATCATCAATATACTGCACCAACGTAGACCTACCTGGTAAGTCTAAATCTTCTAATGATCTTTTTAACAATTCATTAAAGATTGAAGGACTTTCTGTATAGCCCTGAGGGATTCTTGTCCATCCAAGGGTCTTACCTTGGAATCTGAAAGCAAAGATTTCATAACTGTCTGGATGTAAGGGAACAGTAAAGAATGCATTGCAAAGGTCAATGACTGTATACCATTCAGCATCATGTGGAATCTGAAATAGAATTACTGCTGGATTTGGAACCACAGGACAACATGGAACGACAATTTGATTAACCTTTCTCAAATCTTGTACGATCCTAAATGTTCCGTTAGACTTTTTAACTCCCATAATTGGTGAATTACAAGAGCTACTCTTCATTTCCTTTAATACACCTTGCTTGATTAATTTTTCAATTATAGGTGTAATACCTTCAATTGTTTCTGTTTTCATTTTATACTGTGGAGTATTAGGAAAATCTATTCCCTGTTTCAATGTAATTTTTACAGGATCTACGTTTTTCATTAGACCCATTTCATTCCCAGTAAAATCCCATATTTCAGATTTCACTGTTTCTTTTAGCTCTTCAGGTAAATCCTTTCTTCAAATGCAGGAAACAATTTTGTTTCTTCTGCTTCCATCATCATCATTGTCATCCTGTATAAACCATCTTCCTCCATTGTTTGTAACTCAACTCCATCAGGAGAACAATATATTCTGCAATTCATTTTACATAGGATGTCTCTGCCTAATAGATTTACTGGACTACTATTACAAACCACAAATCTGTGTTTATCTCTGTAGTTTCCAATTTCAACTGGTACTGGATCAGTTAAGTCTGTTTTAATTTGCTGATTACTTACTCCGACAACTTGGATGGTATCCCCAGAGAGAGGTAGGTTTTCAATTTCCACTGATCTAACAGTAGAACGGGTAGCACCAGTGTCCACTAGAAAAGTGATGTCTACATCATTAACTTTCCCGTTTACATAAGGACCAGACTGGTCAACCTCAAGAGTGGCTCCAACAACACACTCTTCCTCCTCTCTCGGGCACCGTCAGCAATAATCATCAGAATCACTGTCTTGACTTTCTGCTAATAAAAATTGTTGTGAAGCATTTTGCATTTGAACCCTTTGCTGCTTTTGCTGTTTTTGTGGTTTTATTACCTGTTCACTTCCCTGAAATCCCACGTTTGGATTATATTTTTGAACTCCCCCACAATTCGGAAAAGGTGGTTGTGGTAATTGGTCTTGACGATTATTCACCTGTTGTTGTTGCTGTTGTTGTAACTGTCGCTGAATGTTAAATTCGTTTAACCCCTGTTGCATCTGTAGCTGTCGCTGCAGGTCAACACCATTCTGCATCTGTGGATTCAATAAGGGATTCTTTAAGTTTTTAGGAGGATGAGGACACTCGTCCCTCCAATGTCCAATTTCGCCACAATTAAAACAAGGTAATCTTTGTTTCAGCTCTTCTATCTTTGGGCTAAATTTCTTTGGGAAATTATTACCTTTAAACTTTCCTTGTATCTGGTTTGTATTTCCAGTTTGAACAAAATTAGTGTTCTTATTTCCCATGCTGGCAATCTGTTGCTCAGCCACCTTTACCTGAGCCCACATGGCTTTCTCCTTCAGCTTCTTTTGTTTTACTTCTATTTCATCGCTACAATATTTTGCTTTTCTTAGAATATCATCTACAGATAGTGATTGCCATCCGACAATACTAGTTCTGATCATTTCTCCAATTTCAGGTTTTAGTCCATAAACAAATCTATAGACAAAATGACTCATGTCTTTTTCATCTAATTTTTCATAACCACTGTATTGTTTAAAGATTAACAATAGTCTTTCATAAAAAGAATGAACTGATTCTTTTGTTTCCTGCTCTGTTCTTTCTATTTTAACCCAATCAACTTCTTTGGGTGGAATTTTGTTTTTCATCCAAACAATTACTTTCTCATAGAAATCCATTACAAGTGGATTTGGGGCACCTGTTTCTTTAATTCGCTCAGGTTCTGTTTTTGGCCAACTAATAGATATTTTACATTCTGTCCAAAGATCAGATGGAACAACAATGTCAAAAAATCCATCTAAATCAATCCACAGAACTTTTGACACTTTGATAAATCTATCAACTTGCCTGTACCACTCGACTGGTTTTTCCCTCAATTTTGGAAAGTCATTTGTAAATAACAGAATGTCCTGTCTTGACCACGGGATATGAACATATCCTCCACCTGCAACTTCTCTCATTGGAAATTGTTTTGACAATTTATCCAATCTTTCATCTTCCTTCTTTTTCGTCGATTTTACTCTCCATTTATTCAGTTCTCCTAGCTTTTTGATATACACAATCAAATCTTTAATGTGAACTATTCTTCCCATTGAGTTCAAACTCTCAATGTCACTTTCTGAAAAGTCTAATCTGTAATGCTTTGCAAAATTCTTTTGTTTACTCACATCGATTTCAAGTTCTGCAGCTAGATCCTCTAATTGATCATATTTATTTTTCGTTTTCCACTGAATGCTTTTGCAAATGAATAGTAGTTCATCATCCCGATAGTAATTTAAACTATCTGGGCCAATTGTTCCAATTATTAATTCTTCGATATTCGCTTTTAATTTGGCCACATCAAGTTTTGGTGTGGTTACCCTGACTTCAGGACTCCCTATATCTGACATAGCACCCATTGGTGTTTTTGGAGATAAATCCTCATTAAAAGTTAAATCAGGCATTCTTGATTTAGAAGTGTTTAATTCCGTTAAATCTGAATAAAATTTTTCAGCAGCCTTTTGAATTTCTGTATTTAAAGGAATAGTTAATCCATTTTTGTTTGTATTCTTTTGATCAAATACAGGCTGAACAGGACCAATTGTTACTGGAACTGTGACAGCTTCCATGCCTTTTGTCATTCTTTTAATTAATTCTTCTTTAGATCTTAAATATTCATTATAATCAACATCTTCAACATTTCTTGTCTCTCTTGCATAATCTTTTGGAGGTTCCCTTGCTCTTGGAGTCATTGTAAAATGTCTACCTTCATTTCGAGCATTCTCGAATTCTGATCTTCTAGGAGTTTCAGTGATTTCACAATTATTTGGATAAAGTTTAGGAGCTTCACTAATTGGAGGTGCACTCGGTGAAGTTTCAGTAGAAACCACCGGAGTAGACCATGATCTAGGAGGTCTCAAAGGCTGATTAGGCTGATTCTTTCTAGTAGTTGTATATATTTCTTCCATAACTGCATCCTCAGATTCACTTTCCATAGATTTCCCTGTAGGAGAACCCATTACCATTTCATGAATTAAATACAATCCTTCACTCATGTTTCCCTGTCTCCACATTCGCAATCTATCTTCATGAGTTTCTCTTTTCCAAGATGGATTTTTAGAAGGTCTTTTAATTCCACTAGCTTCTCTTTGTAATTGATACATCTCGTCTTCCCACTCAACTAAAGCTTCAAATTGAGTTGGTCTCGGTTTTGGAACAAGAGCATTCATTTTCTCTCGTAAATTTCTTAAAACTCTTACATTAAATGAACCATCATCAGGCCAAGCTAAAACACCGTCGTTTTTAGTATAGCGTTTCCAACTGTCGAACCATAAGACAGTATGATATCCGTATTCACCTTCCATGTACGCTGCAGGTGTTTTATACTTATGAAGTAGTTTACCACCTCGCGTTTCGATTTTCTTGTCAGGTGAAAATAAATTTTTGAATTTCTGAAATAATGTTGTCTTTTTCTCAACATGTTTAAAATGATAACTCATTTTTAAAAGTTAAATCTAATTCACAAAATCGTTCGTAAAATATTTCCGGGATGTTCCGCAAAACAACCAATCCGTGCGCGAAACACACCAACAAACCAATGACAGTTGAGCTACGTCACTTTTCTGCTCAACCAATGAATTTAGAGTTTTTCCGAAGGACCAATCAGCTCACAGGCCGTCAGAGACTCAAGAGCCAATCGGAATACAGCTTGTGACGTAGGTCACCCAATCCCAGCGCGGCTCTGTGACGTACACAGCAGCTGCGGTTTCTCGTTTCTCACTCCTGGCGCTTACCCCTCCTTCAGAGTGGAGAAGGGTGGCTCAGTGGTTAGAGGCGGCAGACCCGGAAGCTGAAATCGGCCGTGGACCAGGGTTCGATTCCCCGCCTCGGCGGGTCTCGGGCTCAAAATTCCACGGACTCGACAATTCTCGCTCCGGTGCCTACTTGACTCACGGGGTCACACTCTGCGACTCTGGGCAATAGCTTGCTTAATCTCCACTACGGCCCCTCGCGGCGGGATGCCTGGCTTTCACCTTGTGGATACCCTGCCGGGGTATCTCACAGGGGAATACCAGGACGGGTTCCCTAAGCAAGCGCCTTGATACCTTCGGGTGATACGTGCGCTATATAAGTCGCAATACATTTACATTTACATTTACTTCACAAAATCTTTTCACAGCGCCATTTTAAGGGCACTTTTCAGTGTAAATTAATTTTTAACGATGACTATATAGACAACATCTGTTCTTTCACTATTTAGGATAGTTTACATACATTCAAGTATCCACACTTCGGAATAGACGGCGCTATTCACACTAAGGATAATATTCAATTGTCAGTAGAGTAACCTTACCCCACCCTTCTAACACGTATAATTATGAACTCGCTTTGCTCTGAACCCACCGCGAAGTGAAAGTTCTAAGAGTTCCACTTGAACATAAAATACAATTCAAACTCGCACTTTTACACGGAAAATTCCCTAATTTCAAACACACATGAAATCCGTACAGGACTCTCACCTGTTTATAGAAATCATGCACCGTTAGCAAAATAACGACGTTATCCGTACAGGGCTCTCACCTGTTTATAGATATGAAACATGTACCCGTACAGGACTCTAACCTGTTTATAGATAATCATGCACCGACGTTAATTTTACCCTTCACTCAAGCTCGGATATAACTAATACTCTCATCACAGTGAGTTTTATGGAAGGCGCTTTGTCCCTATTCTCATGCTGCTTTAATTTCTTAGAAAACCCTCACTATACAAGATTCAGACCTAGCCCTAAAACTGTGCTGCTCGGCGACAACACTATGGTACACGGCGATACCTCTTGTGATACTCGGCGATATCACTACAAACAGAACAGATGGCTTGCGTGACTAATTTCTCGCCACACAATCTATACCGGTATAGCTTACAGATAGCACGAAAAACAAACTTAACATGTGTTAAAACATCGATCCTATTTCCATACCATAACGCAATCCTTAGCAACCAACATATTACCTTGGTTACCTCTTAGCAACCATCAATTTCTGCTACCAGAGAATTGATCCAGCGGGCTATAGAAAATATATCATAAACTACGCTACCCAACTTCATAACCTATAAACAAAATTCTAAACTAAATATGGACCCATTTATAAACCTGATATATTTTGGGCCTACTGAATCAGGTGGTCAGAATAAATCTATATACACATTATCTACAAACTATATACATATTTATACATTTGCAGAAAGAATATTGTCATTAGAATAAAACCCAACCATTTAAATGACCACCATAGGCGACGTGATCTAGCTAATAGTAACCTACACTTCTGAATAACCAAGACCAGCTTGTTTGTCAAAAGTAAGATTTTATTTACTAAATTATGGTATATAAGTTGAAAGTTTTATAAATGAAATTTATTAGCAATAATGCAAGCATGATTATAATGAAATATGAGAAAATTATTATTTAAGCAATTGAAACAATTTTAAAGAAAATATATAAAGTTTAGCATTTCTAAAACCTAAGTCCCTAAATAAGCTAAATAGATAGGAATTAAAGTAAAGTTCTTTGAGGATTCTTACGTGCTCCACGCAAAGTCCAGCAGCACTTCACCCTCATCGGAAAGTCAGAAAGCAGCAGCCAGCCCAACCCTAAGGGCATGACTTTTTATACCTTTCTACGCTAACTAAACTAGCAAAGGAAAATTTTCAGAAATCCTCGACGTCCCATTGGCTGAGAGTGACAAGTGACATGTCACCAAATTCTCAAAAAGTTCCATAAAATCATGTCTCATAAGGACCATTGTCTCTTCCACGTGAAGCCAGAAGCTTCCTGAGATTGCAACAAATGTATTAAGTCATTCTCGCAGCGTCCATAGACTTTCAATACAACTTCCGCGGATGCCAAGTTAAGGACTGACAAAATGTTCACTTTCGACCTTGGCCATGTCCGACGGAATGATGTCAGCTCATCAGTTTTTGCTTTGTGAATGCAGCTTCAATAAACGCTTTAATTCAGAATGGGCGTCTCGTGACTTTCTGCAGAATTATATGTCAGCTCTTTTTCTGTGGTTCAAATGACTAGGCCCAAAAGCAGGCAACTTATGTTTTCTAGTATAAAACAAACACAAGAAAAGTATTAATGTAAGAAATAAAGTAGATTCTGTATCCACCCCATGGTTTACTAATTAATTAACCCACCCGATTAATCAAATGTTACCTAGCCATTGCAAACAAATAAAGCAGCGTTTATATTTACCAGTCTCCGTTTTTCCAAGAGACCCATATGCACCTAGAATAGTAGAAATGACATCACACAGACAAGGAAAAACAAAACAAGCACATGCTTCTTTTAAGTTTGCAGCAGTTAGTAATGACAAAAACGAAAACAATAAATTATTTTATTATTTTGCACGAACAAAAAGATGCAACATTTATGCACGTTTATGAGCACACATGTTAGTCCCCCCACGTGTAAAGTTTAATCTAAGTTGTATTAGCACGACATATCACAAATCATTAATAATTTTATTCATGTTATGGAAATGTGATTTCGCGAGTTTAAACAAAATTTTGTTTTCTATCTCGCTCCATCACTCGTCCCACTGGAGATTTTCATGTTCTATTTCAGAGACTAAGGGCCAGATGTAGGTCGCCCAATACCGGTCGTAACGGCTGAAATTACAGAATTTCGGCCGTTACCGACCGGTATTGGGCTTTTTAGATGTAGGTGGCATTTTTGTAGGATTCAGTATCTTACCGAATCGGTAATTTAAGGATTCAGTAAAATACCGAATCCAGGATGTAGGGAACACTCAAGTTAGTGCATTCTTCAGTTAAGGATTCGTTATTTACCACCAACTACAAGTTGGTGGTAAATAATGAAAACCTTTGAAAAGGCATTTTTCTTGCTTTTCCAACAGTGCCATGTTGCAGACATACATACCCTTAGGGCATGTATGTCTGCAACATGTGCACCCATACACAATTGAGGGGTGCAACAGGGTGTCAAAGTGACACCCTGCCACCCTTCAATGTTTTCCCCCTTTTACCGAATCAGTATTTACCGATTCGGTAATTGACATTTATTCCTATGGGCCTCCAGGCCCATAGGAATGAATGGCAATTGCCGAATCGGTAAATACCGATTCGGTAAATACCGAATTTTACAGATTCGGTAAAATTTACCGAAAAATTACCTACATACTATTTACCTATTCTTAAATATCGAATTGGTAAAATTCGGTATTTAAGAATAGGTAAATAGTATTTACCTACATCTGGCCCAAAGTCCCAATCTAGAGATCTTCACCATTGCTTAGACCTAGGATGTCCGAGAAAGACAATCCCTTCTTGGACACCTCGTGCAGCCTTGCCCCGCTAATCTTTATTTTATCAGGACATTTTTCTCAAGAATTTTTCTAAGTCCGATGCTAAGCGTTGATGGGGCTCAAACCACTTCTTATATCCAAACCGCACTCCATCGCTTTGGGCCATATTTTTCGACTTTGACTCGGTCTTGCGAGTCTAGAAAGCGGTTGGGGCTTTGATCTTTTAGGTGCTAGTTTTCACTACTGATTGGATTTTTGTTGTTTTGGTATCAAATAATATCTAAAATGTAATCTTGTTTTCTAAAATGGTTTGGGATTTTTCTTGTGTTGTGTCTTCACTTATTACTGTTTATGTGCTGCATAAATACATTGGTTCTAAGTTAAGCCTGAGTGCTTTTTATGCTAAGCTACCAAGGGTTAAGCACAGGTTAATGTAGTGACTTTTTGTGGTTCACCCTGCAAGGATTGTGGCTGTTGCTAGACTAGGGCTCACACCCCAGTCAACCAACAACTCCTTTTCAAACACTTTCTTTCCGCTAACACTGCAATGAGGTTCAAGACAATTTCCTGAACAGAGAATAGTACTTTAGTTTTGTGATCACAAAACGTGAATTTGTATAATATATTTCGTCCTGTGATTGCAGATAGCAATTACTTGTTTTGAGTCTTTAAATGGAAAAGTTATTTTACATGATCTAGGAAACAACACAAAATGACATTAGCATCTTATCAGATGAATGCATGTTTGGAAGAGGGACCTCCATGTCAGTGTCTGTTACATCAGGATGCGCCTCTTGACTCTTGAACTTTGCAACGCTGAAGGAGCTGGACGTTGAGAGTATTTCAAATATTGATTTGCATGTGAATGAATTGAGCATTATCTTACTTAGGCTCTTATAGAACAAATGTGCAATTCTCATTTTGGGTGAGGCAGCACTTATATGGGTCTTGTCAATCTTGTAACCTGTTGATCAATTAATAAATAAATAATAAGCCACAAGTAGTGTTTGTCCAGACATTTAACCATTAATTAGATAGGCTAAATCTAAAGGTGTTAGATAAGAATTCAGCAGTAAAATTGATTGTGTCATGTTTACAACTGCAAAGCATAAAATCCAATTATCCAAGTTTAATTATCAGTATTTAATTGTGTACTTAATGAAGTGAACTTGCACACAGAATTATTAAGTCTACCAAGTTGATGTTGCAATTAAATAAATGCCTATGTTAAAGAAAAGCCCCTTTGCTTGGTTTGGTGTCCAGCAGTTCCGTTGTTTATTGAGATATTGCATTACAAGAGGGTATTGGTGGGTTTTGAATGATTAATTCATGGTGGCCATGAAGAATCCTCAAACATGCAGTTGCATAAAAAAACTATATTTCCCAGGATACTGCGACGTGTTCCCTATAAAATACAGTTGTTAAAATGACAGTCTTCAAGCCACTCTGCAAAGCTATACCATTGTCAGGGCCACAAGGATTACACAATAAGGCTATCTAAATTATTTGTCACTGTAATCTAAATTATTTGATAAAAACAATACATTATGCAGCACATTCTCTGGCAATATACCTTTCATCCATGTGAAGCACAATAAAAATGTGGGCAATTATTTCAATTATGTTGTAAATTCTGTTGCAAATGTGGTAAATGCTTGTTAGACATGTCAGCCCTCAACGTTATGCCTGCTTGCTTTCAATTTTGTAGAATTTATTTTTGTTGGCTTTAGGACACTGTGTACTTTACCACTGCTACCAAGTGCTAAAGTGCTTGTGCCCACTCCCCTAAACATGGTTTGATATAATTATCCGCAATTGGCCTATTTAATTAACCTATATGTCCCCTGTAAAGTGCAGTACAAGTGCCCAGGGACTGTAAATTAAATGCTGCTAGGGGCCTGCTGCACAGATTGTGCCACCCACTTAAGTAGCACTTAACCATGTTTTAGGCCTGCCACTGTGGAGCCTGTGTGTATAGTTTAAACTGCCATGTCAACTTGGGATTGAAAATCCCTTGCCAAGCCTTAACCCCTCCCTCCCCTTATTACACTTGTCACCCCTAAGGTAGGGCCTAGGTAGCCCAAAGAGCAGGGTGTTGTGTAACCAAAAGGTAAGACATGCACTTTTCAGTTTTGCATGTCCTCGTAGTGAAAAACTCCTGAACTCGTTTTTTACTACTGTGAGGCCTACCCCTCTCATTGGTTAACATTGGGGAATCCTTATTATATCTTATACACTGTAATTCCCAATTGGAAGGAGGTAGATCTGTCATATTTAGTACCTATGGAATTGTAATGATAAATCCTCTTTAATGGAAAAGTCAAATTTATCATTGCAATTTTAAAAATGCCACTTTTGGAAACATTGCATTTTTCTGCTCTTATCTCTGTGTGCCTGCAGTCCGTCTTTGATACAAATCTGGGAAGGGTGACAGCTGGACTGTGTGTATTCCCCCTAAACAGACACACACAGTGGGAGCTCAGGTGTGACTTGATGGGCCACCCTGGGTGGATGGCAGGGAGGAGCTGTGCACAGGTTCACACTTAAACCTGAATAGGCTGTGTCCTGTCCCCACACAAAGGGCTGCAAAACTCCCGTAGTGAATCTGGAGTCACAGCAGGTAGTGAATCTGTAGTCACAGCAGGAAAGGAAGATCCTTCATTGAAGTCTTCCCCACTTCAAAGACACCAACGGGTATAAGAACTGAACAGACCCTACCACTTCAGTAAACGCTGGACCTGTGTATACTCTGCCTGGAAGAAGGACTGCTGTGCTGCTAAAGAACTACCACTCTGTAGTACTGCTGTTCTGGAAGAGCTGCTTTCTTGCTGTGCTGACTTGCCACCCTACTGGTCTGGGTGAACAGCATCACTTGACCCCCCCAAAACCCACAGTGACTACAAGGGCTAGTTGGCTAGCCTTTTAAACAACAAAGAAGTGACTAACGGCGCAAAATAAAAGGTGAATAATGAGTTCTAAGAGTTGCAGCCAAGTTCATTATGAACCAAAACAAAGGTGGAGAAGGGTGTGTGAGCAGTGGGAATAACCTTTATTATAAAGGAACCCTCCCTCACCAACATGGTTGGTGACATGCTTCATCATTGGGTTCCACCAAGGCGACCGAATGTCTCCTTGGTGTGCTGCCACGCCTGGCTTACAGCGGAGCTGGTTATTATTGGACGTGTCAAGATGGTGCCCAAAACAGTGAATAGTGAAGTTAAAAGGTAGCAAGCTAATCTCAACACGAACTTTAATAAAGGGCCAGTCAGCTATCATTAAAACATAAGTGAGTCGGACACCAGAGGTTATAAATTTGAACCAAATGTGTCCTTAGAAAGTGATAAAAATGGTCGACATGTTTCTGCTTTAAAGCTTAAATCAGCGAAGCTTTCATCAGGACCAGGTGGTAACCAAATGTCAAATGTCAAAGGTTCTTATATAGCGCCTTATCACCGCAAGGTCTCAAGGCGCTTGCTTTGGGAACCCGTCCTGGCTTTTTCTCTGTGAGATAACCAGTACTGGGCATCCCCAAGGTGAAAGCCAGGCATCCCGCCGCGGGGGGGGGCGTAGTGTAGATTAAGCAAGCTATTGCCCAGAGTTGCAGAGTGTGAACCCGTGGTTCGAGTAGTCCCTCTTTCCGTAGACCGCTGAGGATCTGCTCCACCTTTGTAACCACCGTAGCGTGACGCTCTTCAAGTAAAGTCCTCGCATCTCCCTCGACAACAGCATAGACATTGAAGCTGAAACGCTACATTGCATCAGAGCCAATGCATCACCACTGTTGCACTGCCAGGACCAGCACATCGCAGCCGACATGTGGATCAACTTCAGCGCACCACCCTTTTTGCTCTCTGCAGGATCTTCGACATCGACGCAGTCTGGACTAAGGCACTTTTGCTCAGCAAGCCCCACCTGGTCCCTGAAGCCGGCCCACGCTCCATTGTGATCGGTCTGAACTTTAGACTTTTCCCAGTCCAGCGTGAATAGATTATTTTTTTTTTTACCCTTCTTGACGCTTAGTGCCTATTTTCACTTAATTGTTTTTAAACCAATATCTCCGGTTTTACTTATAGGAATTTTGTCATTTTGGTGTCAAATCATTTATTGAAATATAAACTGTTCTAAACTGGGTTGGAATTTTTCTTGTGTTGTGTTTTTATTTTATTACTGTTTGTGTGTGGCATAAATACTTTACACATTGCCCTTTAAATTAAGCCTGACTGCCTGTGTGCCACGCTACCCAGGGTTAAGCACCGGTTAATTTAGTGACTTTTAGTGGTTCACCCTGCAAGGGATTGTGGTTGTTTCTTGACTAGGGTTCACATCTAAGTCAACCAGCAACCCCATTTCCCACAATGCTGAAACCACAGAATCGCAAAAATCAATGTTTTGGTTGGCTCATTACCTTGCAATTTCAGAAAAGGAGACCCTCTCTTAAAGTAAGAAAAACGTTGCAAAACTTCTAATAGGCTCTTCCTCTTTAGACCTACTAATTTCTACTCAGATTACTAGTATACATCCCAACATAGAAACATTGCAAACATAAAAAAGAAATGAATTAGCACTAAACTACTTGGTAATTGTATGAGGGACTACTTAAAATGGAACATAATACAACTAGGTGTAAAATAAACAAGTCACTGATTTTTGTTGAAGATCACACATTATGTTAATTTTGATCACACTATTGCTAAAGCACATATAGCTTTGGATATTTTAGAAAAGACTGTTCAAGTGTATTTCACAGTCATGCTAAACAAATTATAAAAAGGCATATTAATTGTGACAAAAATGCTACCTACAAACACCTTGCTGATGAATATACAAACAACATGCACTAAAACCGCATTAGAAGAACTGAGGACACCAGATTGAAAGGCTAATACTTCCCGTTTGAATGGCAAGCTTGAAGGAATTATTGTAAGTGGTAACTTCAAGCATTGGGGTCCATTATGCCAGAGAAGAGGTAACCAAGATGACTGCCATCTTCAACCTTTCCAAACACCACCCTAGATTTCCAGACCTGCCAATCTACAGCTTACAGCCACCAAACAAGAGCTGGAAATTCAATATAGTGTTATGTGCCCGAGTTAGACCCCATGTCGCAAAGCTGCACACTTTCTTACATTACCCTCTTTCTACAGAATAACATTTTATGATGACCTTTTGGACATATTCGCATCCTTGACAATGTTGGATTAGATTCTCCGAAACTGCTTTGCTAGCACATCTCGCTTTGCGCAACATTATCATGGTGCCTCGAACATGGAGTACAAGGCCTGTGCACACGCTGTACAAATGTCATCCTAGCTTCATCCACGTGTGACATGGTTATCTGCATACCCATAACAATGCTAATCTGCATATACATTGCAAGGATGATTTTTAATGTAAAGAAATAAGTGTTTCCAGGGTTTAGCCATAGGAGACACGTCTGCTAACATTGAGAGGTCCCTGCATGCTGATGCTTCGCCAAGCAGCTGCCTAACATCTCTGTGAGGGGTGTCCAGTACATGAACAAGACAGGGTCTTACATTCTGACACGCCAGGTAATGCGGTTGGATCATTCCGTGGGGGATTCTTAGCAAAAACACACACCCTAGACCTGGGTAGGGATTGCCTACACCTGATTACTTCCTGGTTTTTTATGTCTACATATATATACTATTCTTAGCACCATGGTGGAACTATACCTGCAATTTACTATTTTGGTGCTTGTAATCCCTTTCATTTGTTTCTGTCTGATGATTATCACAGAACATGTACTCTATACAAGAAAAAGGTTGGTTCAATAAAAATATTGAAGAATCTCATTGTGTATTCTATGTGTCCTTCTCTGAGAACAAGAACGCACAAGTGACAGAGCGAAAGGGTTTCTAGATCTGTTACCACAATCCCTGAGGGGTCGGGTTGTCTTGTTCAGTGGTTGCCAGAAACTATTTGCTCCTTGTTTGGGTTAGGGGGCTTGTGGTGGCACTATGAGGTAGCTGGTCTCTAGGCCAACATATACTGCTGGGTGCATGGAATTAGTCTAGGCACCTCACCCAAAGTTTATATTGTCCACAAACGCGCAGATCCTAGTGATTAGTGGGAACTATATGGACTAAGGACTCATTGTCAGACTGTACGAAGGGCCATGTCTTGAGTGTTAAGGTGTTTTTAAGCATTGCGGGCAGTAATAGTGATATGGCGTGGCCCCACCTCCTTTAGCAAGTGTTGTGCTGGGGGACGTAGTGCTGTGCTGGGGTAGGTCTATGTCCCCCAGCACCACACTTTCCAAAGGAGGTGGAGCCTCGCGATATCGCCATCACTGCCTACAGCATTTTAAAAAACCTTAGCACTCAAGACATGGCCCTTCGCACAATCTGTGAAGGAGTCATTAGCCTGTATATATAAGGAAGTCAGATCTGCTCTAATTATGTTTGGGAATTTTAAGAAAAGAAATCTGACTGTTATGGATGTTTACCAACGTACTCATGTCCATTAAGGAATACTTTTATTTGTCGTCCAAAACTGTTACTCCTAATTGAAATGATGCACCAAGGTATAATGAGGACTACATGATAGCAAAGTCAGAATTGATGGTTGCTGTAAGAAGTGTCTGTAGAACCACCATGGTAGAGGGAAGGAGATCGTACAATAGGATACAATCACATGCCAGGAAATGCTGGCAGGAGCACAACTGGCATGAATTGGTAGGAGTGGCTAAATTAAAAGACAGTCAGTCATTTGGGCATTTCCTATCTAAAGGAGTATCATTTACTGTTAAGTAAGATGATTTCTTCATACAACCCCATGTTTGGGGACAACATTTCTCAAATTTATACTTCTTGGAAAAGGGAAGCCCGGGATTTGTCTCTGGTGGGAAGGAACAGTTCAAACCGCAGGATATGGGTAACAGGCCAATAGTTACCTTTACCCTGGCTGAAACAATAGCTGCCATCGACAATATAAAAATTAGGAAGGCTTCAGGCCTTGATAGCATTCCGGTTGACGTCTATCATTCAGAATCGCCCATCTGGGGTTATATTCCTAATATAGTAAGGGGAGAAGTAAGGGGAGAAGAGACACCAGGGACATGGAAGGGTAATCTGCATAAAAGGGGGCAAAAGGGGGCCCAATAAACTATTGACCAATAAGCCTGATAGATACAGCACAAACAATTTTTAGCAAGCAGTTTCGGGCAAAGATTCAGTCCTGGATGGAGGATAATAAAGTACTATCCACTTGCAGGCTGGTTATAGGGCACATACTAGCTCATTAGATAGGGTGTTCCAATTTTTATTGATAATATGGAAGATAGTTCTGATCAGCAAGGTGCTCCTTTATGTGATGTTTGTGGACTTAAGTCTGCTTTTGATTAATTCCCGGAGATAAATTGTGGGTTGTACTGAGGGACTTGGAGATGCCAACACGACTGTTGAAACTCTTAATCCGCTTGCATCAAGGCAACTATGCACAAGTCAGGTGGAGCAAGGGGGGAAACTGACCAAGAGAATAGAGATACTAAGGGGGGTTTGTCAGGGGTGCATCTTAGCCCAAACTTTGTTCACCTTATATATGATTGGGTAGGTGATGCACTTTTTGATTGTGGAGGTGACCCCCCAAGTTTGGGGCCAACTAATACCAGTGCTTCTCTTTGCTGACAATATGCTATTATTCTAAAAAATACCAATGGACCTGCAAGATATTCTAAGCAGATTTTCAGATGCATACATTAAATTTGGCCTGGAAATCAATTGCTTAAAAACAAACTTTAGGACATTCTGGCTACACCGGTCATTTAAGGGGTTGCTGAGCCTTGGCTCAAGGATCTTGAATTAGGTCAATGTTTTTGACTATTTGGGTGTTAGGCTGCCCAGTAATTTGTTGTAGTCCACTCAGATATTAAAAAGCCAAATGACTCTGCAACATGTAGAGACGGCAGTCATAAAAAAACTAAATAGATAGGTCTTTTGTCCAATTCCCATGCACTTGAAATGTACCATACTAGAGGTTTATGTGAAGCACTTAATGGGGGAGACCTAAGGGATTGGAGATGATTAAGAACAAATGTATTAGCTCTGCACTGAACATGCCTCAAAGTACACCACTTGTTCCACTGCGCCTTGACCTTGGAATGAAAAATACTGCACACATTGCTGTTTTAAAATCATTCAGTTTTTGGGTCAGGCTCTGGACAAGTAAAACACAAATCCCCATTAAAGAAGCTGTTGATGCGGTAAAGGCACTAAATAGAGAGGGCCATGTCACTTGGTTTAAGAATGTCAAACTGTGGCCATACAAAAGTGATATGAGAGAAGCCTAGGAACACCCAGGGATGCTAACCAAAGACATGGTACCAATTTAAGAGACAAGATTCTGGGATCATATTCAGGGTATTCTATTTAATTCTTCTGTGCGTGTATCTATAACTGAGCGGTTTTTGGATATTAAATGCACTTTAATTTTTGAGCTATTCATGGATCAGGTAGAACCTCCACTTCCAAGGTTCTTGTTCTTAACATTTAGATTTGGTATTTTACCTGTGAATACAGTAAAGAGCAAATTGAAATAGTGTACTCTATCAGTTCAGTTTCAACTTTATTTCTGTTCTTTAGACCATATAAGCAAGTTAAAACACAATACACATAGCAACACATTGTTGAATATAATATTAGTTCAATAAAATAATTTAAAAAACATGAAACAGCTTTTGCCGATAGAAGATCTATTAAAACAAGTAAAAGGACAGTGCCCCCATACACAGTCCATCATCAATTTGGGTGAGTGAAACAGGAGCCTAATAAAAAGGTTTTCTAAAGGGGTAAATATAGCAGCAATCACATTTCCATTAAAAAAGTGGAATTCTACAGTTTTCAAATCATGGCGTCGCTAGGGACCTCAAGGATCACATATTAATAAGTTATACATATATAAGCAAAAAGTACAAATGCATTTAAAACAACACTCTGCTTTTTTCTATATAACCATACTGTGTAGATGTAACAGCTAATTCTAAAAACTACGACCGGGCTAGTGTCCCATCTCAAAATATGGTAAGCCACCCACTAAGATCTCACACCCCAGAGAGCACACAGTGTTTTAATACATCCCCGCCGGGGCTGACATATTTGGGACAGAAAAAAATAACATGTTCAAATTCCTCTGTGGCATGTTTGTAAAAATCACAGGCTGGGGTGATAGTTTGGTGGAGTTCCCATCTATATGTAAAATTATTGACTTGGAGTTATCCCATTCTGGATGTTATGTAAAACGTACGTAACACACACAAAGGGGAGTAGTGTGAATGAATCTCTTCAAGTGGCGGCTTGACTGCTGGTGTGTCGGAATGCCAGTAGCATTACCATTGTATATAGTTCATAGTTCTTTTGACGAGTTCGGTGGTTTGAAGAAGGACCCAGAGTGGCATTTTTTGAGTTGGGACTTATTTCAGTAATCTTACTTTGTGTCTCCTTCATGTTTTTATTCTCCCCCAGAGTATGACTACAGGGGGTCTCCTTTTCAAACTCGCCAGTTTTATCAGCGCTAATATTAAACTCAGTGAGTTATGGCTTTCTTTTCCAGAGATGCAGTCGGGAAATGAGAGAGTGGGGGCATTCACCCAAGCAGAGTACGGTTCCGTCTGAGCATAATATATGCACGAACAAGTGTGAAAAGTCCGTCTTAGGACTTTTAAAGCTGAAACATGGTATTTTTATGCTTCAGGGACACAGAGGTGGCACCAGACCGCCGTAGAGTTATGCATTTATACACATCATAGAAGAATGCTGATTGGTTGAAAGGTGTGTTTTTTGTTGTGATCTACAATAGGCACCTGCGTTTGACTGACACCACTCTTTTTCTATTTCTCCACCTATGTTTTTCTACCCACAGTTTAACAAAGCAAGTTACGTTCTTTTTGTGGAAGAAGGATGAACTCCGGTATATGGATAATTAAATAAATGTATTAAATGAATAAGTAGGTTAAGCCCACAGGCAGGATACAAGAAACCGGACTGATCAGGTCAAAAGGGTAATGGCAACTGACCTGCCAGTACGAGTGACATCACAATTATAGTCACAGAGAGTTCCATGGTGACTAGCACTGACGTGACGGTCGGGATTAGAAAAGGAAAACAGACATCCTACCATTAACCAACAAGAGCATAAGAATAACAGTGAATACAGTGTAAATACTTATGATGGGAGGTGCAACATCTCCCCTTTTTCACAATGAATAACAAGTTGATACAATACAAAATTGTTAAAACGTCTGGGAAGTCTGACTTCTCTCCCAGACATGGTCTGTGCTTGTTTAAAGTTACATAGTCTATTACTTGTATCATTTTCGGACATGACATTTTCATTTTCATTTCTCAATTCATCACAGACTTCCTTATATAATGCACTATCCAGATCAGTTGTATTGTTTTTTTCTTCAACAACTAATCTATTTTCCACATTAGGTACAGTAGTGTTTGTTTCAAGTACAGAAGAATTAAAACTTTCATTACCTTCATAAAAACTTTGGTTACAAGATGTATTGTCTTCCAACAAGCTGTCATTAATGCGATCATACTGCTCAGACCTCCCCTTCATTATGATTTTTTCCTGACCATTTTTTAATTTTACAACGTCATCTTTGCTCCACCAACCTGTTTTTCCAAGGAAAACGGCTCCTTTGGAAACTTCTTTTATACAAACACGGACAGTGAAACCAGACTCAACTTTGGGTACTTTGTACGGTTTCTTTACAATGACCCAATCCCCTTTCTTGAACACCTTTTCCTTAGCTTTATTACTCCTATATGAATACATTTTAGTGACCTTCTGTTTTGCTACTATCTTCTCCTTAACTTTACTGACTTCATCATTTATAGTTTCAGTCATAGTGTTCTTCTCATACCACTCATTATATTTAGGTGTGAGTTAAGTGTTACATTTTCTTCCTCTCATTAAGTAGAAAGGGGTGTGTTTATTTGTGTTATTGGTGGTGTTGTTGTAACTGCTTACCTTATCTCTTATGTATTCCTGAACAGGTAAATTTGCCGCTATGGCTAACTGAACACCTTCCTTTAAGAATCTATTCATTCTTTCCTCCTGTCCGTTAGATTTAGGACTGTAAAGTGGTGTTTTTTCTTGTTTAATGCCAAGAGTCCGCAAAAAATTATTCATTTTTTTAGATACCAATTGAGTTCCATTATCTGAAACTAAAATTTTCGGTTGGCCTTCTAAAGCAAATATTTTTTTTATAAATTGTATTACAGTATCAGTTGTTATACTATGTAAAAATTCATGCACCCATTATGAATAGTAATCAGTTAAAACAACTAAGTATTTACAGTCATTCTATAAAACATTAAATGATCCTAAAAAGTCTATAGCAATTTTTGACCACGGCCTGTTTGGTATTTCAACCATTTGTACTTCACTTTTACTTACTCTCCAATGTTTATCTGCTTTCAAACATTGTTCACAGTTGTCAACATAAATGTTGACATCATTGTTCATTCCTGGCCACAAATAATAGTTCTTTAAAATATTTTTAGTAGCTGTGCTTCCAGGATGGCCCTTGTGAGCAAGATGTATCAGTTTTTTTCATAACCTCGTGGGTGGTACAAAAAGATCATGCCTTTTAAGGAATCCGTTTTCTATTGTTAGCTCATCGCAAACCTGTTGGAAACTTTTCATCTCTGTATCAAGATTCATGATTGGCCACAATCCTAATCGGGCCCTAAGATCAGATGACACAGAGTTGGTTGTGTTTTCTGTATCAAGATATCATCTTTAAACCTGGGGCCTTAGAAGTTAAATACTACCCACAACCCAGTAATATTATGCTGTAATGATGTTTACTGGTTTATATAGGTTTTTTACTATTGGACATGAGGAATTTTTAGATATTGTTAAAAGAACTTCTTGTATGTTCCACCAAAATTGTTAGGATATATTTTTTATGCTGTAATGATTTTTATCATGTGTTAAACATTATTATAGGACTTAGATATTGTTTTATTTTGATCATGGTTGCTGTGTTTTTAAATTGTAATATTTTCATATTTTATTTCTTGCTATTGTATTATATGTATTGTTGTAATTCAGTGTAAGTGATCATACATTGATCTAATAAACTTCTACTACCACTACTACTACTACTACTAAATTAAAGTTGGCTTGTGCCTCACCCTGACAAGGATTGTGGTTACAGCTTGACCAGGGCTCACACCCCAGTCAATCAGCTCCCAATTTCTTACAACATAAAATTAAGAAATAATAAAGGTGAAAGTAAATTGTTAAGAGAAATCTAGAATATTTCTGTACCTATAATCTATGCTAATCCACTTTTCTGACCTTTTATTGCACTACTTCAAAGCCAACACCTTTTTTACATAGTCACAATGGGCCAGATGTACAAAGCATTTTTAAGGTCGCAAGCGACCCTATTTGCAGAATCTGGGTTTTTCCGACTCTAAAAAGGCTTTTGCAGATGACCAAGCCCAAATTATGTTTCAGTAACACATTATCGAATCTCAATGTGAGTTTGCAACAAAATACTGATTCAGTATTTGGATGGGGTGTGATTAGAGCGTCCCTTCCATTTACTGAATCGTAGTGGTAACTTAATTACTGTCGCAAAACATTCATATGTTACCAAGTCCTCAAAGGAGGTGGTAAGCCATTCGCAAAATGGAAAAGGTCCCCTTTAGACCCCTTACCCTTTGAGAAAATTAAAAAATTTTTTTTGAAGACCAGGCATTGATCCCAGTGACCACTGCCCACTGTTAAAAAATGGGTGTTTTGATCAGTTCAGGTGCCTCCTGCCACTCGCTCCGCCCTGCCTAATCGTTTCCCTTTCAAGCAGTGGCGACTCGCATGGGGTTTGTTGCGGGGTGGAGGTGCGGAGCGGGGAGCACCGCAGGGTGGGGGAGTAGTAAAGTTGGACATATGACGGAACGGAGGAACTTAATAATTATTTTCCTCCATTCCGTCGTATGTCTGAGTTTACTTAAACCCCCCACCCTGCCTCCATCCCGCCCCACCGTCCCGCAGCACGCCCTATGCGACTCGCCACTGCTTTCAAGAAGGACATAGACAGCAGTATGGATAAAAGGTGTTGGTACAAGAACCCACCTTATCTAAAAATACACAGCTGGGGTAATGCTGCAACACACCCAGTGCAACAAAAGCCCAGCAATGAGCCCTTCTAACAGGGCAGTTTAGGCAGAGCATTGCATTGTAACTGTATTTTAATTGCATTTATTTAGCACTTACTACCCCTAGCGAGGCATTGGAGTGAGAGAATGATGTGCCTAAAATATTTTTGTCCTGTAAAGAAAAAGCTTAAGAACTTAGAAATATGCAGGGCATGAAAAAATGATTATTATTTTTTTGTAATGCAGCTCCAACACATAAATCCTATAGCATCCTGACATATGGGTTAAGAAGCGTTGTATACATTATATTGGAAAAGACTCTGAACATGCATATGTATATAGGTAGGCACATGTTCCTTCTGCAGGGCTCTAAAGTCCCCAAAATATGAGTTTGGTTTACAGGCAGACATCTTTTCCTTTTATCCTTCTAGTATAGATACAGTGGATAACACTATAGAATGTTTGAATCCCCGCAGAACTTTGTAAAATGCATATTATTTTAAGCCACATGTACAAAAATTCGGAAATAAAGTTTTTAAAATTGTGAAACTTACCAAATTGCAATTAGGAAATAGCAAATCCTAATGTACTAAACAATTTATTTAAAAATAGCAACTCCTAGTGGGGTCGCAAATCAACCTACCTCATGAATATTAATAAGGTAGGTTGCAGTTTGTAACCCACTAGAAAACTCTGCTATCAAAGGGATGGTGACCTTCTAGGTCAGCAGACCATCATGTCTGTGACTGCTTTTTAATAAAGCCTATTTTTAAAATGCAGTCCTGTTTCCCAAAAGGAAAATCGGATGCATTTGCACAAAATACAATTGGGGACCACTGCCTAACATTCTTAAAGCGCAAGGGGTCCCCTGGGGACCCCTTCCCATTTGCAAATGGGTAACTACCTCTTTCGAGGTGTCAGTAAAATATTAATGTTTTGTGACCGGAATTCATTAATACATAACACTGACAAGCGGTGTTTGAAAGGAACGCCCTAAACATGCCCCTACCAAATACTGATTCATAAAACCAAATTACGATGCAGTAACAAGTTACTTAATCAAATTTTAGTCTTTATATATTTCAAAATGCTTTATTGCAGCTGCAAGCAATCTGATTCTGAGAAATCGGGCCATTTGTCACCACAAAATAGTTTTGTACATCTGGCCCATATGGTTTGTACAGAACATTGACAACTGTTTTTGAGGTGTATTTCCTGTAGTCACAGAGCAGTGTTAAAAAAGGTACCTGTTATTTCTAAATGTTGCACTATTGTCAGTAGGTAATTGCAGTGGAGATTATTGCTGTCATGGATGTTTAACAATAAAAGGAGGATAAAGCTGCTACTGATTCGTACATTTCCACAACGAGTGCTGAAGGGCTCATTCTGAATGCCACAGTAAATTGGAGCAGTAACTGGACAGGGAATTACTGATACTGCAGGACGTGTTTCCCCAGTTAAGGATTACATCATCCTTATGGATTCTGAATATTTGGAATGGGGAGTTTTGGGTGGTTCCTCTGGTTTAGAGCCGCAAAACTGGGAATATTGTTGACTTTTCTCTACAGAAATGTTGCCAGTTTTTACCTGGTGGAATTTTGCAGTGAAGAATTGCTGGACCTATTCAGGATTTGCCCACCAGTTGTAATCTTTATTCGAGCAAATTATCACTTTTCACCCTAACTGGGATCACCAGGGCACATGTAATGAGGCCTTGGTATCAGTCTGAAAGCAGTCTCCTTGTATCTTAGTATTTTGAAATTTGAAGAGGGAGGAAAATAGTGTGTCTCTGAGTGACAAGTGTGAGTGAAATCTGGAAATTCTAACAAAATGTTTACACCATCTGTAATGGATCACTGAAAAGGCGAACTGAAACATAAGGAGCAAGAATTGAATTTCTTGAAAAGTTAACTGAGTTTGACCTAAAGGAATGTAAAAAAGCAAACAGAGGTATTTATCATCATCCTAGTCTGTTTGGATGCTTATTCAGGTTCCTGTCTACATCACTAACATAAGAGGATGCACCTTAATTTGGAAACAACACAAATATGTGGGCTTCTTCCAGCCAAGAACACAAAAAACACATAGCCTGAGGTGAACCATGTGAAATTGCTGCGCTGTGCTCTTTCAAAAGGAGTGTTGCTCTGATAAGAGTTTACCTTAAATAAATGAAAAGACAAGAGGCATTTAGCAAAATAGGAACAGGCTGGTTTAATTAAACGCTGTGGCTGGGTGAGCCTCAACAGAGTGCGTCTGCTGAAAGTCTCTTGGTGTACAAAGTTTTGACTGCTGTTATATACAGTTTATGATGCACAATAAAGCAATTTTCTACATTCCAAAAAAGCATCTCAGTCATAAATCAGCAAATGCTGGCATCTGATGAGGACACAGATGTCTCTCGAACTCGGGCAGAGCTAGTGTGAGCCAGTGTGTATGTGTCCAGATGCCTGGCATGAGGAGGACGTGATCACTATGTGAGGTGTGCATGTCATGTTCTGATTGGTTGAGTTTTTCAATCTACATGTGGGATCCAGCTTAGTGGTATTTTTGGGAAAGCAAGCCCTTTGCCAAATGTGTTTTATTCGGGCCAATTTCCTCGGACCAATTTGTGGTTCGGCTATCTATCTGTGGGCTCGATCAGGGTTTTTTCCTGGGCACGCATTTGTCTTTAGGTTAAGAGAGACTCCACCTTTTACCTTGTATTCGATAGGCGTGGGTTGTAGGACTTGTCTAACCACTTATCTCTGACTCTGGGTTGATGGGGAGGTTACCTTGGGTGAATCCGACAGCAATGATATGAGTTTGTTGTAACTTCTGAAAATAATATGGCAGTCGCTGGTATCATTTTTATCGACATCCTTATCCATACAGTGTTCATAACATACATTGATATTGTTCTTACTGGTATTGACACTGTTAAGTCTGCTTAAGTCATAACATACATATTGTTAATATTTGTAACAGTATTGTCATTTGAGCATGATTATGACATCCTTTGATATCGTCATTGCCGGTTCAACTGTGCAGGTACTGGTTAAGACATACATTAACTTGCATTGACAGTTACTTGCATGGTTGTGCTGGAAAAGGTTATGGCATATGTTGATATTGCATTTATTGGTATTGCCGTTGTTGGTCCTGCGCACATCAATGGGAGAGAGCAGAACTGCACCATGTTATCAAAGAAATTGCGCATTTCTGCTCTCTCCTGCACTGGCAGACTGTGGACTGCCTAACCCTAATGCAGGCACCTGCGCTATGGTCAGGATAGTGTTTGTGCAGCGTGGGATAACTCTCTTCTCAAAAAATATCCTTGGAGGCTTTTTCCTCTTTGTATTTGTGCTGCACAATGTAGCACACATGCAAAGAGTAAATAACGAGGAGAAATGAAGGTATTTCTCCTCGCTACTACAGTCTCAGGCATGCATACCAACATTTTGAGGTATGCACACCATTTTGGCACACACGCATGTCTAAAAGTCTTTGTAAATATTGGTTTGCATCAAAATCAATGGAAGGATGAATGGGAAAACCCATGCATCACCCATGGAATGCCTCCTTTTTTTCCTTTTTACAAAACACAGCAAATCAACATTTGCGTTGTTTTATTAATGCTAAAATGGATGCAAACCTGATGAAAAATCTTTCTAAATTGGGCCTGCATTTGTGTAGGAGTAATCGATTTTTTTGTTTTCTATTAATAAACTTCTGCCCTCTGAGTTTATTCTTGAAATACAAAAGATTTGTCATGCAGATTTATCAAACATGATGTTCACTAATCTAAGCTTCACTGCCTTCATGGAGCCACTGCAGGGCAACTCTTCTGAAGACAGAGAGTTGAGTAAGATAACACGTTCACAGTGGTCTGTGCCGTGTGCCCGGGGAAAGGAGAAAATATCATAGGCAATAACGTTACTTTTTATAACATAATTCTTCAACTGTCACTTGTAATAGTAAATGCTTCTCATCTCAGCAGGGGGTATTTCCTTACCTTTTGAGACAATCATTCCTATTTCTATAACTGTCTATCCATCTCCTGTCACCCAAGAGACTGAACGCCATGATGTCCCTTTTTTGCGGGGGTGAAAGACCATACAGCTTAATCGGTTCTTTTGATCATTACATGCAGACAGAGTGTGCATTATTCACCTGACCGTGCGCACGGCTGCACACCTGTCAGGGTTGTGCGAGCACTTGTAAGAGTAAAACACCCTGTCAGAGCCTTAAACACGGCTGAGTTCTGGGTCTGCTTCATTAGTGGACCTTGGAGAGTCTGATGTTTCACTGCTCCCGTCAAAGCCGGTAAATTCTGCAGGCTCATGAATGAGCATCTCCTGTGCCTCCAAGTGTTGCACTATGATTACTCTACTAGCAAGTGCAGGAGGCCCTTTGAGCCACTGGTGCTCAATGCTGCTCCTTTGACAATACCCCTGATCTTGAGCAAATGAGTGTCACTGTCTTGAAATTAGTATACAGACCTCATCTCATTGTCTTTCTGATCTTTAATAAAGCTGGGCTGCAAACAATATTCATTATAATTCTTCGCAAACCGGGGGCATTGGGACATTGGATGTGGTGCAAAGGGAAGAGCTGCCAGACGTAGAACTAGGTAACAAGGCTAAAATCTTGGCATCGGCTCAATGTTATTTATCGCACCTGAAAAATAATACTATGTGGTATGTTATTTATCGGGTGCAATAAATAACACCTATTAGGAGTTGGCAGGGAATAGCATGCACATTTTTGGTATTTAACGTACCAAAATCAACATGGTATGATAAATACTGTATGATTTGTTCCCTGGTAAATTTCAGCAGGTTTAACTTACCAAAATTCACCCACAGTTCAGGAATTTAATACATCCTATAATTATCAGATGAGTTAAATACCTACCAACTGAAAATTCTGACCTGAGAGCAAATAGGGGTTTACTTAAGCGCCCAAATACACCCCCCTCCTCGTAATCAGCCCCTTAATCTGCATGCTCCTACAAAAATGTGAATGTGTCCTTGTACAATGTAACTGGTGCTCATGAAAAGCGATTCAATACCTTCAGATCGAGTTCACGGTATATAAAACTGCTAAAAACGAAACTTAAATACAATTTAAAAAGAGAGTGTCTGGAGACCAGTATTCTGCCATTTCCAGGCAGCGTTTGGTTTCCTTGCAAAGCTCACTATGGAGCATATTCACAAGGAGTTATCGCCGAATTAACGACACTTCATCGCAGCTAAAGTCGTGATAAATTTACCACCCCGGTCACAAGCTGGTGCTAACAGCCCACAGCACCAGTTTTCCCGCAATAGCAGCCGCAAAGAACACCATCACAGAGGAACCCCGCAACTATCGCTAATGAGATGCAGAGTAGGAATTCCTGTGCCAAAAACGGCGACAACACAACACCTCAACATTCACAACAACCAGCCAGATCGGCGATAAGAACACAAAACACGCAATAGGGTGCTTTAGCAGCAAGAAATGAACACCTGCTCTGACCTGGTGTAAAGTCGGAACACAGTCTGCACCACAAAAGGGAGCACAGCCCAGAGCCACACATGAAGAACAACAGATGCCCCGAGCAACTGAACATGCAGCACAGACACCCATGAGGGCCACAATACCCACCGATACCACATCTAGGCCCGCACCCCCCTCCCCCCACCCCCTCGAGTCCACCCCCAACCCCTGATTCAGAAACTACACACCAACACCATGAATCCCAAAAGAAATATTTTGCCTGATGTCGCACAAGCAGGAAAATCAACATACATACATGGCTAGAAAACGGAGAATCAGTCATACAGCAATGCAATCACCAACACAAAACAACATACAAACAAAAGCCAAAACAATCATTTGGATTTGTCCTAGCTGGTCCACCCTGGACTAAATCCAAAAGAAGAAGGTGTGCCATGCACCCAACAAAGGAAAAAAGGGAGAGAGCGAGGGAGAGAGACAGAGTGAGATTGCCCAAGCAGTGCAAGGCCTTGCAGGACACCTGGCATCACATGCCAACATGTGTGTGTGCATCGCCATCTGTTCACCATGCGCCCAAGGCTGTGTCCCAATCTAAGCGCCAAAGCCACATCACATTCTGAAAACGCAAGTAGTGGTCTGACGAACATCAGGGATGAAAGCTCCTTTGTTCCAATGCAGAAGGCGGGAGGACACCTGCACCTCGGTCCAGAATGCACCTGGAACACCCTGAGAGAGATACCATGGCAGATGGGGACGAATCCCATGCCACGCATTGCGCACATGAATTATTCGAGTTATCCACAGCCCACTTACAGAAGCCCCTGCCTGAGGTACCCCCGCATGGGATACCCTTGACACTCACGGAAACAGCAACCCATTCAGCTCAACGTTGCACACACATTTAAATCATTGCTCATAGCTGTGGCATATCCTCCACACAACTGCCGCAGTACAGAAGAGTGCCGGTTCCACTAGACGCACCAAGGCAATGGCAGGCCATACCAGGCACATTCACAACCCCCATAACGTTGAACACTACCGTGCACATATGCTGCATTTACTGGGTGCAGTGCCACTGGCAGTGCTGCGGATCAGTTACCGGCTCAGCTTACGCATTGCCTAAGTCACCTGCATCCAGCCCTGGTTCCACTGACGAACATGCACATTCGGGAGACATCCCCATGGATGTCTCCCTATCCAACACAACCGCAGATGAATTGGACTATGAATTGTGCCTGCGCCCCCTGTTGGAACACGAACAGGAGTGTAACCGAGACAGCCGTGCATGGGATGCCTTGACATACTGCGTATGTATTGGCAGTTGTGCATGGGAGATTGCACAACTCCTTGTGTGCAGTGACTACATCGAGCGCTCCCCTATTGGGCTGTGTTGCGTTTGGTGAAACGGCGTGGGCTGAGCACACCTGCCCGGACCAGTTAATGGATTGGCTCACCCTGGTGTTCGTTGAACACAACAATGACGTACCATTGGAACACATTGCACATGAAGCTGCGTGGGCATTCATGGACGAGTAACTACATTCCTGGAGCCACATCTGATTGTGACCCACAGCACAGGTCCCAACAACTTGTTGCATCATGGGGATTACTCAATTATCCCACCACAACAGTCGACACGTCTGCCATCGTCCGGACTCTGGATGCATGTGCGTGGAACATTGCATGTGTACACACACCTGTGCAAGGTGATACAGGTCCATGTTCGGAGCAACACATCGTCGTGTGGCAACGTTGCCAATTTGGACACACTGCTGGGGGAGAGTACACACATGGCAATGTAGTATGACATGTGAACCTGTCGGACCCTTTCACCTGAGCACTGTCAGCAGAGCAGACAATCGGCGCAGTCCAGTGGCAGAGCACTATGGAGATCCCATGGGCAGTGAGTTGTGCCCCCTCACACGGGGCAATGGGCAGACGCAAAACAACAAATGACTCATCCAGCAAGGTAAGGTGCTCTGGGAGCGTTGCCATCCATGAATATTGTTGCACCAACATTTTCTGAACTTTGACATGTACCCATGCTGCGTGTAGGTGTCTGAAGCATGTCCCTGCCTGTTGTGGCCGTTGCCTCGTCCATACTGACACGCACATGCCAATAAAGTCTACACCAGTTCACTGGTGTCTAACTGTGAGGTGTGTTGATTTCATTGTCCACTTGTGTGCCACAATGAGCATCGTCCCTACTCAGGGAGGAACTGACTGACGCATGTGCAAAGGGGGTGTGTCCCTTTTGCAAGCTCAACCTCTGTGAGCCAGACATTGTTTTGGGATAGGTGCTGACCGACATGTGCACTTACGTGACTCCAGCAATGTGAGTATGGTGTCCAACCTCTGACCATGTGGAGCAATGTCATATATCATTACAGAATGTGTCAACACAGTAGCGGAGGAAGCATCGGGAAAACGGCCTCTCGGGTTTGGGATCACTTTCGTGTAAATCCCACCCGGCTCGTTCTCCCCGTTCACCACGCTCAAGACATCTAACCCCCGTTCTCGACTTACCGCGCTGGTATGCTGGTCTGCGTGTCTGATCTGCCGGTCTGCCCAGGAAAAGGGAGCTGCTTCTGTATCTCCTAGGCTGGTCAGGACTTAGCTTGAACCTGCCGTAGGTCCGACAGCCGCTCCGCCTCAGAAGAGTCCGGGCAGTAGCGAGGACCGGAGCGGATTAGAAAGACTTCCGGAGCCCAGTGATATCGCGTTTTGGCCGTCGCGGCCGCTGAAGAGCGACGAGGCTGCCCCCTTACACAACGGAGGACACAACACACAGGGGTAAGGCGCCCCCCGCACCCGCGCTTCACGGTGGGTCTGATCCTTTCACCTCACTGCTACAACCGGAGATTACATAGATCTGGCGACGCCTGGCCCTAAGATGGCCGTCGCCCAGGACATACATTATCTGTCCTTGCACAACGGAGGTCACAACAAGCAGGGGTGAGGCGCCCCCCTCAGGCCTAATTCATCATTCCCGCACCCGCGCTGCACGGTGGGACGGATCCTTCACCCCACCACTACAACTGGGGATTACATTGATCTGGCGATGCCTGGCCCTAAGATGGCCGCTTCCCAGGACATACAGCATCTGAGGGGAAGATTTTAGAGGCTGCCTCCACCTTACTGACTCATACAGCGAGCTTGGGCAAGGCCCCCCAATCATGTCAACATGATGGGCTCCTCAGGCCTAATTCATCATTCCAGTGAATTGAAATCGGCTGATTAAGGATGCCTGACCCTAAGATGTCCGCCACTCTGGACAGAAAGTGACTCAGGGAAGATCGAGTGGTTGCCCCCATCATTGCCAGATCGCGTTGCGGGCTGAGGAAAGGCCCTCCCACCTGCTGCTCACTGTGGGCTCCCCTGGCCTTTTAATTCAACAACAGCATGGAGCTAGGCTTGGACCGATGGATAACGCCTGGCCTGAAGATGGTTGTCCCCTAGGACACTGAAACAGCAAGAGTCCGCTCCTGCGCAAACTAGGGCGCGGCCCTTCCCCACCTGCTCCCATATCATAGTGGATAGCTCCCCCCGCCCCCCAGGTAACTTACTCATGAGATAGCTCAAGTAGGATGGTAATCAATAAGGCCTACCCTCCGCCTTCTACAATGAGGTTAGCATCTTAAGGACAGATCTATGGTACCAACCATCTGCACGCCGCCCTCACCCTCCTGCAATATCCACAACCATACCTCAGCCTACGCCCTGTCCCCCCACTACCTTCTTCACGACACCTGCAACCTTACACTTAGTCTACTCGCTGCCTCCTAAATCACGGCCCTCATTTCAAGGCAAATCCGCTAGTCCCCTTGTTCAGCGCATCCACCCCCCCCCACAGCCCGCAACTATGCCACCAGGCTTGCCACCCTTCGTCGTACCTCCTACCTTGTCCCACATGAAACCTCACAGCGTGAACGCCTTTGTGATTAGCTTCCCCCCTAACCTCTCTCCTAAAGCGAGACAAAACCAAAAACACAATTTAATCAGACAACATCCAGAAACTCTATTTGCCGACAGATACCACTGCTCCTCCAAAGGACAGTTTAAGATGGACCTCATCTTCCACACAGATAGTCCGGAAAGCTGGAACTCCGTATTGAGAACACAACTTCACATATCTAAAACGACGACCACCTCACACAGCTGTTAATTGACAACCTCTCTACCTAACCAAGCAAATAGAAAAGGGAATACTTCAGTGACCATTTACTCAAATGGCACAGTTTTGGTACAGGCCAATAATGAGAACCTAGAGGCCTTCGACTTCTTCTTCCCCACCCTTGCTCAGCTCACCTGCAGTCACGGCGTCCTTCTCCACCCCATCCTAATGCCCCGAGCGACCTCCCTCTGCAGGAGTTGGAAATATATTCCTCCCCCCTCCCGACGAGACACCCCAGTCCCCCCCTCAGAAACTCCCCCTACCACGCTGTCCCTGCGAACCCTATCCTTCAGGTCTCTAAAGATGACCAACGCCCGCTTCCCCCTTTATCTTATCCTCCTCGTCATCACTCTAGCATCCCACGAGATCAGCCCAATGACCCCCATCAACCTACCAGAGAAGACCAAGCCCCACCGCCCCAGCAATCTTACCCGCGCCAACATCATAACTCCCTCCCTAGAGCCCAGTCCACGGACCCACGCATCACTCTAACCGACCCACCGAGGAAGAGCTCAAGACCTAACCCCGACCAAGGGCCTCTAATACTAACAGCCCGATTGACCTTCCCAGCATTAAACCCCTAATGGGGTTCTGGCCCTCCTTTCCTTGAGATGCCCCTACCCAAAACTGCTCTTCACCAGCCCTGAAAAATATGGCGCTCCGTTGTCCCTACTAGAGAGTCAGCTTGAAATGATATGCAGCGGCCTAGATGACATCCTTTCCAATCTTGATAAGACTCGTAAGCCCCGACATATCCAACACAGGGCCTCCGATTTGACTGACTCTTTTGCTCTCAATTTCTGTTCTGGAAACTTACCTACTCCCGAGAAACGACTGCCAAGGCCCCCTAGAACTGACGCGGGGATCCCACTTCATTCTCCCTCAAGAACTTTAGCCCCCGCATCTGAAGCTCAGTCATATACTAGCAAAGATGTGGAACCCAATCAAATAGGCCTCTCAGATCTGCAGCAGCAATGTCAGATGAAGAAGTTATGGAACTAGCCTCCACCTATGTTTCCCATCCCTCAATTGCCACCAACGCCAAGATTCAAGTAATCACGGGCTTCAGAAGAGATTTCACGCCTGTGACACTTACCAGACCCCCACCCGCCCTCACCTTCATACCGAGGGCCCCTTTAGAAAAGCAGTCGACCAAAAACAATATTCCTACCAACTGCATGCTCATTAACTGTAGATCTGCCCTCAAGCATGCAACAGAACTTGCCGAAGCCATCCTCTCTCAGGATTTAGACATTGCGTTCATCACGGAGACTTGGCTAAATGAATGCTCTCCACCTTGCTTCGACATGTTAGTGCCCCCGGGTTTCAAACTCATCAATAAAGACAGAATAGACCAACGCGGTGGAGGGATAGCCATCATCCATAAAGAGGATATTGCCATCACTGTAATGGACCCTTGCGAATATAGCTCCTTTGAATGTTTATCGGTCTCTATTAAGCTGAAGGACAACAGTCCTTTAGTAGGTCACCTTCTCTATCACCCACCCGGCAACACTCCTACTTTTGGGGATCATCGTTCTGACCTAATTGCCCATTGCACACTCAAAGACATTAACCACATAATTTTGGGTGATCTCAACCTACATTGGAATGAATCCAATAACGCCCTAATCCAATCGCTTAATACTCTCCTTTGTGACAATAACCTTTTACAACTTTGCTCCGAAGAAACTCATAACAAAGGAGCGACCTTGGATGCCATCATTGCGCAACAAGACACAATTACAATCGACAACATCCTCCCTGTGGACTGGTCGGATCACCACATGATCTTATTCCACATTAATCAAAGAGTCCTATCCCTGCCTCCTGTGCAGGATCCCCCCAAATGGTCGAGAAATTTCTCGCAGATTCCCCTGGAAGTCATGGAAGATAGGCTAAAGCTGCTCCTTCCTAACGACAAAAATCTATCCACAACCGATCTTACCTCACTCTATAACATTAATATACTAAACCTCCTCGACCAACTAGCACCATTGAAACAAAGAAAGAACCGAGCCATTCCGTCCAGATCTTGGTTCGACTCTGACACTAATGAAGAAAGGAGCCAATTAAGAGCTGCAGAAAGACAATGGAGAAGTGTGCCTACCATCTCCCACCGAGACAAACTCAGATCCATCCGGAAGAAGTACAACAACCATATTAAGATCAAGAAATCCATATATTTCCGATCTGTTCTAGACAACGCACAAAACAGACCCAAGGAGCTCTTCAGTATTATTAAACAACAAACTTCCAAGCCGGGTCCTCCCTCGGACAGGCCTCCAAAGAACGTTGCGACAACTTCGCCAACTTCTTCAATGACAAGGTCTCCAAAATCGAGCGCTCTCTGGTCATCAACTGCGCTCCCCGACCCTATAGCAGCATGGGGGGTGCGTGTTAGCGCTCCACCACCTAATTCTAAACCATGGTCACTCTTCCAGCCCATTCTAGAAGAGGAAATAGTCAAACTTATTTCCACCTCGAAACCTTCATCTCATACCCTTGACCCCCTTCCTGCTCTTCTAACCAAAAAACAGAAATTCTCCCTAGCCCCACTTTGGTGCAGGATCATTAACAGCTCCTTAAAAACCGGAACTGTCCCAGATTGCCTGAAAGTGGGTCGAGTCACTCCATTGCTAAAGAAACCTGGCCTTGATACAAATGACTTAAATAACTTCAGACCCGTCTCCAATCTTCCTCTCCTTTCCAAAATACTAGAAAGGTGTGTTCTCAAACAACTAACGCAGCACTTGAACAATACCAACCTCCTTGACTCACATCAGTCAGGATTCAGGAAAGGGTGTAGCACGGAAACTGCAATCTTTAACATAATTGATGACATACACAAATCACTGGACCAAGACCAATGCTGCCTCCTCATTCTCCTCGACCTATCTGCAGTATTTGACACAGTTGACCATGTTCTTCTCCTCAAAGCCCTCGAAGAAAGGGCTGGACTAGATGATGTGGTCCTCAATTGGTTCTCCTCTTTCCTGCATAATCGCTCACAAAGAATCAAAATGAGAAGCTTTGAATCCGACCTTCATCCAGTCAATAGAGGAGTTCCACAAGGTTCAGTGCTCTCCCCTCAACTCTTCAACATCTACATGGAACCCCTCTCCACCCTACTCAGGAAAGCGAACATCCCCTTCCACTTCTACGCAGACGATACCCAAATCTATCTGGAAATCTCCTCCGCTAAAGACATTCACAGACTCAACGAAACACTAAAGGAAGTCCAATGCTGGCTGCCAAGCAACCTTCTAAAGCTGAACCCTGACAAAACTGAATTACTCCTCATCTCGAACAAAGAAGAGAACCCACAAATGATCGAATGGCTAAAAGATATAGACGCGCTAAATAAGAATCTCTCCCTAGCGGACTCCGTCAAATCACTAGGCATCACACTTGACTCCAAACTAGATCTGACCAAACACATCAAGATCTCGGCTAAGGGCGCCTTCCTTAATCTGAAGCTACTAAGCAAAATAAAACCTTTCATTCCCCCCATTGACCTCAAACAAGAGACCCAAACATTGGTGTTATCAAGGCTTGACTATGGGAATGCAATCTTCTCCGGAATACCTAAAATACATCTTGATCCTCTGAAAACAACCCTCAACGCGGCTGCCAGAATGGTTACTAGAATAAAGAAATCTGACCACATCTCTCCGGCACTAAAAGAACTCAAATGGTTACCAATAGAATTGCGGGCGAACTTTAGAACAGCCTGCCTCACCCACAAAGCCCTTCACACTGCCAAACCTGAATATCTGGCGTCCAAACTTAAAAAAGCGGGTCAGAACAGGAACCTCAGAAGCTCTAACTCCCTACTCCTGATCCCACTAAAAACTCAAAAACAAAAAACCAAGAACCGGTCTTTTGCCGGGAATGCATCCAAAATTTGGAACTCTATCCCCGTCGAAATCAGAACTATTCCTTCTTTCCTTAAATTCAAAAGGCAGCTCAAAATCCTGTTCCTTGATCGCTCCTTAACTATCAAATAGGATCACCCTGGAGTGTCCTAAGAGAGTCTGCTCCCCGCCCGGACGGGGATGGCCAAAAAAAAAACATGTAACGGATTTCTCCCTCTTCCTCCTACTGTGACTCGCACCTTAAATGTCTCTTTACACTGTATTGTACTTTGCTATGCTCTGTTTGCTTTCTTTTGCACCGCCTTGTAATTATGTGAAGCGCTCCGATACCTTGCAGTCTGGCTAGCGCTATACAAAACGTCCTAAATAAATAAAGATGTGTGTAAGTAGGTATGCGTCGTGAAGTTCTGTTGACACGTGATGTAGGACACCACTCCTGGCCTGCTACCTATTTTGTCACACCTACACACAGCCCTATTCAACACATGGACATGTGCCTACTTAGGGGGGTCGTGAGATTGTTGTTGATGTGCAATGGGACACAGCTAGTACTCACCTCCCAGTCATCCAATTTGCCATGTGTCTCAGGGATACACATGCGCATAGATGTCAGTTACCAGGGTGTACCTTCAAGTGCAATCATTGTCCTTACATCCAGCCATACTTCCATACATGAGTGAACATAGTAATGACACATCTGTGTGATTTAGAATATTTTATTCACATTCAGTTGATTGACGGAGCTGGGGCTGTACATGGCCATCCAAACCCACATCACATGGAAGCCCGATGGTAAGCCAACCCCAGTCCTTTGGGGATTGAGAAGTGATTAGGAAGTGGGAGAGTGCAGTCCGCAGCTAGATTGCTGTGTGATTGGCCAGCCATGATGAAATGGGAGTCTGTGTCGGGGTCTGGGTGAATGTCGCAGAGTGTTCCGAGGGGCAGTAGGAGGGATTTCCTAGGGCATGATGCATATATCATGACAAGTCAGGGACAGGGCATATGGGGTTAATGGATGCTACACGCCTCCTTCCTCACACAGTAATTCACATCCCCTTCTTACTCCCCTGATACGGATTCTGTGTCCGGTGTGTCCGGTGTATGTGGCGGGGTGATGGCTGCATCACTGTATGCCACTACCACAAAAGACTGTGAAGGTGATGGGACAGCATCACTGTGTGCTACGGACCCATCAGGGGTTGGAGCTCTGTGTGTCGATGTTCCCGCTGCAGTCATCTGGGAGTAGTTTAGTGGCAGCAATGGCAAGATGAAGTACTGCAGGGCATTGAGGTTCCCAGATACTACTCGCTGGTGTCCAGCCGTGGCATACATACTTCCAACCTGCATCTGCTCCATGGTCTCCATTGACCTCTCATCTGTGCCAACTCTGTGCTGTAATTGCTGGTGCCTGTCTGACCAGACAGTTCTAGTATTCGATTCATGGCCCCAGTGAGGTCAGCCAAGGTCTTTGGCAGAGCATGGCGCGTACAGGGGGTGTCCGATAGAGACTGTTCGTGGTCCCTGATGGGACTCAGACACCCACATATGGCATCGGGTTTAACTGCCACAAGTTCGAAAACCCGCAGCTGTTCAGCCAACTCCACCTGGCAACCCCACACACTTTGTAGGAACTCCATGTATTGAATGGGGGGTTGCTAGGAGACATCTGTGGTGGTTTGTGTTTCCTGCTGTGTGGTCTGTGCATGTGGTGGCCTCACCTCGGGGCAGCTGGCCTGCCCTGCTCCTGGGGAAGGTGTGCGGAGGCTGTCCATGATCCGTTGGAGAGTGTCTTGATATATGTGCAGGTTGTCCTCTTCATCTTCTTTGATGTGAAGTGTGGTGTGCCCTGCAGAGTTGTTTGTCCCTCTGCAATGTGAAAGGGGAGATGCCGGTCAACAGAGTTACACATGCCTGTTGAAGATTTGCAGATGTTTACATTCAGACTGCATGCCAATGTACATTGTCACTGTTTTGGTGGAGCTGGCTATTTGATGGCAGTCAGTGTGTGTTACAACTACATGACGGATGTGTGGTAGTACCCGTGCATTATCATTACACAGTGTCAGGCAATGCCAGATGTGAGTGGACAGTTACTCTACACTTGTGGGAACTGTTGTGAGCTGTGTCCTATGGTGTTGGTGTTGCACTTTGTACCTCATTGTCGTCATTGCTGATGTTATTTTCTATGTGTGTGTGCTGCATTGTGGGTGAGTTGCCCCTGCTGCTCCGAGTTTGTGCATCCTTCTCCCTTTGAGGCGGAGTGCCTTTGAATTGTGTGCTTTTCGGGGCCTTGTTTGTTTTTGACTTGGGTCATATGTGCTCTCGGACAGATTTTGTGGCCTTGTGCATTGTTCGTCTGCTGCGTGCATCATACGGCATGGGTTGTGTGTGCACGTGGACATGTCAGCGTGTGGCCTGGCAGATTTTGTGGCCTTGTGCATTGTTCGTTTGCTGCGTGCATCATACGGCATGGGTTGTGTGTGCACGTGGACATGTCAGCGTGTGGCCTGCTCCTTCACGGGTGGGATCCGCACTGGACCACCTCCATGTCGATTCGTAGGCCAACTTATGTTTTTGGGTTGCTGCCATGCTATCAGGCATGCAGTGTTACTTGCATAGTCAGTGTGGGTCATAGAGCCTCTGCTTTGCTGGATTTAGCACATGTGCATGGGTCGGTTGTGATATTGGTGGTATGGAGGCGGCCTCTTTGTGCACATTGTGGACGGAGACTACTTAGCATTTCCATGTGTGCTGCAGTGTGCCAAGGCTATCAGTGCATGTTCCACGATCATTGTGGGTGTGCAGTGTGCTACACATAATTACGCATGTGTGCCATTGTGCCCATCTCCCCCTGTCCCCTGTCCCTGGTCGTTACTCACCCTGTTGCTGTTGGATCAGGTTGTGGCATGCTGTATCCAGGCCCCCAATTCCTGCCACCGTCTCCACACTGCTGACTGTGGTCACCATTTCCTTCAGGGCATCCAGCTCCTCCTGTGGCACAGGGCTCCCACCTCCCGTTGCCCTTGCTGCCTTCCTGTTGGTAGAGAGCTTCTCCTTGGTTTGGCTGTGCACTTCATGCCAGCGCCTCTTGACCACCTCCAGTGACCTCCTCGACACTCCAACTGCATTGACGTTGGTGACGATGGCCTGCCATATTTTCGTTTGGGTTGCCAGTGCCGCAGTGGAGGTGCCGAACAGTTGTTGATGGTGTTCTATCACCTCCATAACGATGATCCGGTCTTCCAGCGGACTGATCCCCATCTTCCTCTTTTCCTTGCCCTCCCTAGACACGGGGTTCCTGGCAGTACCTCCGTGGGGCTTGTGGGGTTCGGCTTGTCCTCTGCACTCGGTCCTGGTGCATCCATGTTGCAGCGCAGTTTGAATTGCTTTTTCTTTTTTTCTTCTTTTATAGTGCTGTTTTCTGCCAGACACGTGGGATTTGCAGGCCTGTGGCTGGTTTTCTCAGATTTTTATACCGCGATTGGCCTCATTGCATGTTTTTTTGTGTTCGCGTTTTGCATTTTTGCGGCGTGGTGTTGATTTTCACGCTGACATTTAACGCGTTATCTGGTAACTATCTAATGCTTCCGCCTTGTTGTGAATTCCACGTTGACACAGGGTTATTTTCCCGAGATGGGGTGCGATGTTGAAAGTTGCATTACGCTACTCTTGAGGTAGTTATCACACGTTCTTGTGAATATACCCCTATGTTTTTTCTGTGGATCAAGATACAAAGGGCGCTGTTCCAGGCAATTGCAAAGAAAACTCCGGAATGGATGGTATATGGAAAAAAACAAGAGCAGCAGGTACAAGGGCGATGTGGTGCAAAATAGCAGGTCTCCGCCCCCCTTGTGACTCACAACAAAATGTTACATGCTTTGTGACAGTTCAGGTGATCCAAAACCATTAAATGGCTATCAACTGTCTAGAGCAGTGGGTAACCTTTTTAAAAGTGTGTATAATTGCTATTTGCAGTTTTGGGGCCTGACAACACCTATAAGGGACCGGGGCCCCAACACTGGCACATTGGAAAGGTGAAAGGGGCTGGATCTCTGCGACTCCTTGATAAACCTCCCTTTGAATTCAACAATTAAAAACATATCATGCTGAACTTTAAAAAACCGTCAGGATGGCAATGCAGGCCCTGTACAAACAGGGCTAGGCTACGATCTAACCAATTAGTATATTTCGCCCCAATTTTCTATTCATTTTGAATTGTTGCACTAGATTCTCAGCTTTGAAAGTTAGAGGGTTTATATGAAAACGTAGCAAAAAGCAGTTCGGCTGTAAAAGTGGCAGCTTTGTTTGTATTCCTAATGTACTTGGGAACCGCCGAAGCGCCACTTTCCCCAACTACAATTTTTACATTCATTGGGACCGTGACTACACGAGGAAACGTCACTTACCTAGGTGATGCTATCAAGTTGGATTTTTGACCTCTGCGGTGGGGTGAGGGTGCAGGACAGTTGCTTTTCTCCACATCGGGCTTGAGGTGGAGTGGAGAAGAAGCAGTCACCACCCACTGGGGGAGCACATGCGATGATTGACTGCTTTACTCAGAGTAGTGGGTCTCTGGACACACCTCCTTCTACCTGTCATGATGCCTTGTCCAATCGTAGCAAGGCATCTTGTACTTAATGCGGACACCTGGGAATCCTAATTTTATGGCGGCATTTAAAAAAGTAATTTCGACGAAACGCGACATGCCGATGCCTTGATTCTCAATTAAAGCGATTATCCTGATGCACCTGCGTGGGCTCGTTATTTTCAAGGGAAGAGAGCATGGTTATTTATATATATATATATATGTGGCCTCCAAGCCGCAGGAGATGCACCACCCGGAAATTTGGGGCCACGGAGCTCTGTATCACGGAGTTTCAATGTGGAGGCATCCATGGAGGATTGACAAGCCGGATGTGCGAGTGGAGGCCCATTGGTGGGCTTGAAACAGCTCAGACAGCGGCACATAACTGAGGCACTCACTACAAGACCCACAAACCAACGCGGACTCATTCGAGTCGCCCATTGGAGGGCTCATGTTTTTAAGTGGGAGGTGTGGCCTCTATGCCAAAATGACTGTCGCGCCGCTGAAGAGTGCAATGAGCATGAAACGCGTCCAGCGTAAATTGAAAGGCATGCTGTATACTGGATCCGCTCACCAATCCGGCTTTTACCTCATGAAGGTTGCTGCAGTGGATGTCAGAGTGTGTCTCCAACTGGTGGGAACTTTGGAGCTTTGATATATATATATATATATATATATATATTACCTACTGGCGGTCGCCAGTAGGTAGTTATAGTTAGGATTGTTTTCCATAGGAAATCCGCAACATTCTATTTGGAATAACTTTGGCGCAGATTGAGGGATCTGCCTGTAATTTTCCTCAAATTTGCCTCGCTGCGCTCCGCTCCTTTCCTGGAAGTTTGGGGGGGATTCGTCAAGCGGGGGCTGAGATAAAAGGGGGTCCCAAAACGTGTTTTCCCCTTGTTAATTTCCATAGGGCGGTTGGATTCACTATTAGCCCGAACAGCTGAATGGATTTCCACCAAACTTGGCAAAATTGTAGGGACTGGTAGCCTGATGTGCCTTTGCTATGTCTCAAGATATATGCTCTAGAGGATTTTGAGTAATTTAGGTTCAAAAAAATATATATATCTATAAGCGCGCCCCGGTACGCGCACCGGGGAGCGCACCCGGTGCGTAACGCGAGTTCGCGCGCGGAAAGCTGATTGGCTCTCGGGTGTCTGTCAACATTCCAAACAGTCCGGAGCGGCCGCCATCTTGTGTCTCGGTAGGATCAAGACACAAGAGGTGGCAAAAACAAAGGGGGAAAGGACCATAAGGGGGCAGGGTAGACCCCCCCTGACCCCCTAGGTTTGATGTGGGGGCCATAAAAGGGCCCCGCGGGGCAAAACATTTTTTTTTTTTTAATTCGATTTTCGCGGGGGGAGCGCCCGGTACGCGCACTGGGGAGCGTACCAGGGAGCGTACCAATGGGAAAACCTAGTGAAACAGTAAAATAATAATTGAAAGTGCTTAGAGGTAGGGTAGCTTTGAATAGAGTTGTTGTGTTGTGTTGGTGATTTAAGTACCAACATGTAGGTACCAATGCAGAGTCTTAAATTCAATGTACACCTTTTTTTCTGTAGATATCTTGCATGTTGTTACAGAAATACTATTTGGCCTAAAGGAAAAGTAAGTGAATGAAAGATTAGTGTACATATGTGATTTGTAAGTTTATATGTTTTTTTTTAAACACAATCTTTTTGATTGTGTTTTTTTTTCCCGCTGCCATTTGATGAATAGTTTGAACTCACTGTTTTTAGTGAAATTCAATATGTTCTGAGAACAGCAAAAATAAACTATGTAACATGTTGTACAAGTTATTCTATAGTTTGTATTGTGTAATTTATATTGTATTCCCATTGTCTCACACTCACTTTCCTTTTTCCTCTCTCTTTCAGCTCTCTTTACTCACTCACACTGCCTTTCTCTCACTCTGTTTCACACCCATTCGTTTACTGCACTTCTTTCGCAACCCCTCATTTCCATTTCAACTGTCTGCATCCCCTCTCTCCCTTGCACCACTTTTCAGCTTTCAGTCTCTCTGCTTTACTTCCCTTTTCCGTCTTTTCCTCCTTTGCTCTTTTAGTAATTCCTCTTTACTCACTCACCAGTATTTTTGCACTTTATCACTATAACTCACCCACTCTCCCTCTCTTATCTTTGTTTGCTCCTTTTTTTTACCTCTTCTCTCTATTTTCCGTTCACTACCTCTATGTCCTCAGTCCCTCACTCTCCTTGTGTTATGTTCACTTGTGTTTATCTACCTTCTATCATTTCTCTTACAACAACTTCACTGCTCCTTTCTCATCGTTCTTCACCCCATTTATTTTAGTCCGGTTCCATTACTACCCTTCATTTCCTATCTTTCAATGTTCTTCTCTTTACTTTCATCACCGAATCACTTTCATTTCTCTCTTCTTCTCTTCCTCTCTGTCAGTGAATCTATATGCCTTACTCTTAGTAATTTGCTCTCCTTCTATTTTTTAACCCTCTTTTTGTCCTTTTAAATCACTTTATTTCCCTTTCTGTGTTTTTCACTCATACTTCATTTCTTAATACACTGTTATGATTTTTAACCTCTTCGTGTGTATCTTTTATTTAAAAATATATATTTTACTAATTATACCTTATTTTTTCTTCTCTCTTTCACAGATACAAAGTGTAGTAAAAAAAATGTAATTAAAGTTACTTTAATTATAAGGTAAGTGTGACTAAAAAAATGTAGTTTGTCATCACCCTTTCCTTTAACCTCACTATTATTCTCTCACCCTACCTCACTCCTGTTTCCTTACTCTGCTTCCTTCACTTATTCTTATCCTCCATTTTTACTCCCCTTTCCCTAACTCCCCTCGCACATTCAAATTCTTTCAGTCCCCCTGCTTTACTTCCCTTACCCTCTGTTCCCTTCCTTTACTCCCTCACTCATTCCCTTTCCCTTAATCATTTACTTCACTCCTGTCACTCCTTCTCTTAGTCCGTCTGTCCTCACAGTTCCTCACTTCCGTTCCCTCACTTTGTCTCTCTTATCGTCGCTGTCTCTCTCCCCTCAATCTGTCAATACTCTTTCGTCATGCTCACTCCCTACAACTCACCTACACTCCCTCACTTACCTTTGTTTGCTGCTTCACTCACTCTCTTTCAGTCACTCCTTCCTTTACTGTCTCTCTCCTTTCTGTCTGTCACTCGCCATGTCTTACCCTTATTCACTTTGATCCACCCTCTTTTACCGCTCTTTACTTAGAGTCACTTCTCTTTTCTAATCCTCCCTCACTGTTTTACTATGTAATACACAGTCCCTTTGTGTTGTTCCCTCTAGCTCTCTTTCTCTTAACATAACTCTCTCTGTCCCTTTCCCTCATGCTCACTCCTTCATTCTTTTTTTTTTTGGTGCGCGCCCCGGTACGCGTACCGGGGAGCGTACCGTTAAGAAAAAAGAATGACAGAGTTTAATGTTGGGTTTTTTAATAAGTTAGAGGTAGTTCTAAAAAGAACAGTTTTTTTATTCTTTTTGTTGTTTTATATTTTTTATATTGTTTTTTTGAACATTTTTTACTTTTTTTGGCTTTTCTGAACAGTTTTATATTTTTTTTGTATTTTCTTTGGGGAGAAACAAAAAACAGGGAATTTTAAATGGCTCAACTGGAGCACAAAAAAAATCAGGAAAATTATGGTTTCCTCGGGCATTTGTGGTTATCCATAGCAACATAAATTAGTGTGAAGCTTTGCTGACCATAATTAATTGTTTTGTTGCAATATATACAAACAATTTTGTAATCCCCAAACTTTGTTTGTATATTTGGGACCGTCTCCCTTGCCTCTGGACCCGATGGAGTGGGTTCTTTGGATGTTGAGGGTCTGGATGTTGATTGGGTTAGCTTACTGCAGAGGTCCCTTACCTCTGCTGCAGAATAGTTGTTAGGGTGCAAACGCATCATGTGCCGAATCATAGTATGATTCCCAAAGGAATATTTTTTGTTAGGGTTCCCCCTGGACAGCTCAGCACCACAGATCAGACAAGTCACCTTCGCAGCGTTTACTTTTTTGAAACCCCTTGGGATTTTGTAAAACTCCCATATGAAGTGCTCTTTTGGTTTGTATGGGGGATTATCTTCAGGCAGGAACTGCCTTGTCTGTTGCTCCTCTTCATCATCCTCCTGCTCTTCTTCTTGACCACCAATGTGATCTTCTGGTGGTCTTTTTGATGGTGGTGGTGGTGGGGCAGATGCTCCAGCTGCTGATATGACTGTAGCCATCTCTGTAAGGAAAAAGCAGGTCTTCCTCACTCAAATAACAAAGTGAGAATGAGGAAAAAAGGTGGGGGCTTTGATCATTTGGAAAACAAAACTGTTCTGAACCAATGAAAAGTGTTATTTTCAAGTCACATGATCCGGGCTTTCATCATTTGGAAACCAAAACTGATCTGAACCAATGAAAAGTGTAATTTTCAGATCACATGACCCGACACGCTTACGCTACGTGCCCCGGGGCGCGCCCGTGGCCGCGCCCGGGGCGCGCCCGTGGTAGCGCCCCGGGGCGCACCCGGCGGCGCTTACGTTGCGCGATCGTATGCGCTCGGTTGCTTCCGGGTGCGCTTATGCCGTGCGTCATATGACGCATCACGCGGCTACGCGATACGTCACGATGTTGTTTTCGTTCGCCACAATAGCGCTAACAGGACGCTCATCGGTACGCGCCCCGGGGCGCGCCGTAACACTGCGCTCACCGGTGAGCGCATCGGTACGCGCCCCGGGAGCGCTCCGGGGCAGAAAAAAAAATAAAACATAAAAAAACATTAAAAAAAATTGTATTACATAATTATAAAATATAAAATTCATTATAAAAAATATTACATTTCATACCTATAGAGATTTGCTATTAAAAAACCTATGAAATTCACTGAAAAAAACATAGGTTTCACATCAGTTATAGTTAGGAATTAGCATTTAAAAAACCTATGAAATTCACTGAAAAAACCATAGGTTTGACACCTGTTATAGTTAGCTGGAAATTTCACTTGCATAAAACCAATGAAATTCCCACGTTATAGTTAGTTGGACTCACTATAACTTGCGTGTGCAATGCACTGCTGATGACGTCACATATTACATCACTCATGACATGGTCAGTGACATCACTCATGACATCACTGATGACACCATCCTTGTGACAGAGTGACAGACCTCTTTTCACTGTAATGTAACCCTTGAAACACATATTCAAAAATAGAAACTACATTTTTCAAAAAAATTGAGATATCCATACCAGTTACAACAACCAATTCAATAATTCTACCATCTATATACACATCCACTCATTGACCAATAGTTCTATATAGTCACTCATACATATACTCACTCATCATATGTAGTGATACACCTATACATCCTGTTACACACCGACAGTCATCCAAAAGATACTCTCACACATACTCACACATGCAAATAAACTATTGAACATCCATTTATTTGCATATACAGCTATACACACACAACCACCTTACTTCTAAGGAAACTTACACATACTTACTCTCTTAAACAATCACTTATAGAAACACATACTTATTTAAACAGGAACTCTTACAATCTCTTACTGTCACATATACTCACTTATATACATCAATATTCACATATATTATATTAAAACATATGTAGTTACTGATAAAGATACTAGTGAGACACTCATTCAGTCACTAACACACACATATATACAGTCATCCACCCATACAGTCCTGCACATATGCTGTCTTCAAAACACATACAAACAGAGAGTCAGTCACTCATGCATCTATGTGCTAAGTAATACCCCCACCAAACCATATAGACACTCATACTGATATTAAAACAAACATCTAATAACCCATATACCTACACATGTAGCTACTCACCAACCCATGCAGCCACTTATACACAAAGTGAAACACTAATCCTTATATTTAAATATTTAAACATTACTCACTAATATATGTATTGCCTAAGATACACTTAATAAGCCAGTTAACCAATCAATCTTTAAAAAAAAACATCCATGTAAACACTTATTTAAACATTTATTCTTCCATCAACTTTTACATATACATATATAACACATATTTATTTTTCGGAAAGACACACATTTACTGGATGGTGTCATCAGTGATGTCATGAGAGATGTCACTGACCATGTCATGAGTGATGTAATATGTGACGTCTCAGCAGTGCATTGCACGCGCAAGTTATAGTGAGTCCAACTAACTATAACGTGGGAATTTCATTGGTTTTATGCGAGTAAAATTTCCAGCCAACTATAACTGGTGTCAAACCTATGTTTTTTTCAGTGAATATATATCTATATATATATATATATATATATATATATATATATATATATATATATATATATATTACCTACTGGCGGTCGCCAGTAGGTATATATAGTTAGGATTTTTTCTCTATGGGTTTTTTGAAAATTCTATGTCTAATAACTTTGGCGTTTGTGGACGGAATTGGCTGAAATTTTCAGGAAAATGGCACATTTTGTTTCTGAGCAGCCCTTGAAAATTTGGAGGGGGTTCGTCAAGGGGGGGCCGAGAAAAAAGGGGGGTCCCAAAACGCGTTTTTCCCATGTTAATTTCCATAGGGCGGTTGGCCTCACTTTTAGCCCGAACGGCTGAATGGATTTGCACGAAACTTGGCAAAATTGTAGGGACTGGTAGCCCGATGTGCCTTTTGTAGGTCTCAATATATGTGCTCCAGTGGATTTTGAGAAATTAACGTTTAAAAAAAGATATATATCTGTAACAGCGGACCGGGCAGCGCTCTGGTTCGCGGACTTTTCGCGCAACGGAGCTTTGTGAAGCGAAGCTGATTGGTTCTCCGGCGTCTGTCAACATTCCAAACAGTCCGTAGCGGCCGCCATCTTGTCTCTCGGTAGGATCGAGAGACAAGAGGAGGCCAAAGCGAAGGGGCAAATGACCATAAGGGGGCATAGTACATTGTCGCTCACCCCCTAGGTTTGATGTGGAGGTTTTAAAAGGGCCCCGCGGGGCAAAAAAAAATAAAAATAATAATAATCGAACAGCTGAATGGATTTGCACGAAACTTGGCAAAATTGTAGGGACTGGTAGCCCGATGTGCCTTTGCTAGATCTCAATATATGTGCTCCAGTGGATTTTGAGAAATTAATGTTCAAAAAAAGGTATATATCTGTAACAGCGCACCGCTTCGCGTACTTTTCGCGTTACGGAGCTTTGCGAAGCGAAGCTGATTGGCTCTCCGGTGTCTGTAAACATTCCAAACAGTCCGTAGCGGCCGCCATCTTGTCTCTCGGTAGGATCGAACAGCTGAATGGATTTGCACGAAACTTGGCAAAATTGTAGGGACTGGTAGCCCGATGTGCCTTTGCTAGGTCTCAATATATGTGCTTCAGTGCATTTTGAGAAATTAACGTTCAGAAACAAGATATATATCTGTAACAGCGCTCCGCTTCGCGGAGATAAAATTATATGTGTATTACCTAGCTGTTGCTAACACCAGTTAGCGACGGCTAGTAGAAGATAGCGACCATCTTGGGCCCCACTTTGCATGTGAGTGATATTTATCACTAATGACATGCAAAGTGGGCATGCCAAGATGTTAGCGACTGGAAACAGTCGCTAACATCGCTATCTCCTATTATCAACTTTTGGAAATATTCGAGATAAGGGCGAATATCTCCAAAAGCTACCACCTGCCCTGAGCAGTTCTTAGCCATGTTATCCAATGGGAGGTGGATAACATGGCTAAGAGCATTAGCTCGGTAATGCATGAATATCGCTGAGTTTTCAGCGATATTAATGCATTGCGGTCGTTTTTTATCGTATTTCCGATAAACCTTGATAATAGCAAGGTTTATCTGCGATAATTTCTGACGGTAAAAAAATCGTTGCTAAGCATCGTTAGGGATAAATATCGCTTAACTTTGGTAATATGCCCCAACGTCTGTTAACGTTCGATTCGAAGGAAATCAGGAAGTGTTGAAAAACATTGTCTGCGCCATCTTGTCTTTTTTCAAATGCCACACTTTTGTCGTGCACGGCAGCCATTTTAGATGCCTTGACCAGACCCACTCTGTGCACGCTGTCGATCCTTAGCATGGCTCCCCACCCTCGCAAGCATCTCCCCCAGGCAGTGGTCACCCCCGCTCTCTGTCTTATGCATGGGTAATAAACCTCCCCCATCTGCGCTGCTGTTCCCTGAGAATCACACCCTGTGCCCGCCCGACACCTCCCTTTCGCCCTATTCACTACCGCACCCTCTGACACTCCTTTTCCTCTGTGTCCGATTGTCCAGGCTGGTCCTAGGGTATCAGCTAGCCCTGCAGATGTAGTTTATGGCCACAGCTGTAAAGAATCACCCCTCTTCAAAGGAGTTATAGTAGATCAAGGCCCACACTCGATGAGATCCGTCACAGCAGAAGCGTTGCTATTATCTGAAAACCATCCTGTATTGTGATTGGGGAGGGGACCGAGCCTGAAGCGGAAGATTCCAGGGATGACTGTTTGTACATCAAAGTTTTTACAATTATGTGTCACATTAAAAATATATAGCACTCCGACAAAGTAGTAAGATTATAAAACTTTAATAATTTATAAATATATACAAGAAAACAAAAATAGTAATAACATATAAACATTTTTAGGGAAAAACAACGAAGTAGCGGTCGGCTGTGCGAATAGTCCCAACGCAGCACAACGTCCAGATTTCCGGCGTGGCGCGTCGCGGGGGGTGGGTCATCAGTAGCAAACTGTTGTGCGAATAGTTCCAAGGCAGCAGAACGCGCCGAAATCTAGATGACACGAAAGTGATGTCTAGTAAGTTGCCACCCAGCAAATAACGGCATGGGGCGTCGCGGGGGGTGGGTCATCAGTAGCAAACTGTTGCGCGAATAGTTCCAAGGCAGCAGAACGATGGCACCAAGGTGATGTCCAGTAAGTTGCCGCACTGGTTTTGGTATCCTACAATGCTGCTCCGAATAACGGCGTGGAGCGCCCCGGGGGAGGCGGCGTGAACGGGCCTCTCCAGGTGGAGTGTCATCTGTTGTAGTGGGGCGCCCCTTTACCGTTTCAGTTGCCATTCCGTCCGTTTTTGGTCCACTGTGTCAAAAGCCGCAATTCAGCTGAGTTGCGCCCACTCTTGCGGTGCAGCGATAGGCGGCTGTCACAGGACTCTCAAAATGGCGGCAGGCTGTTTCCTTTTTGGGCCTGGTCCACTGAAATGGCCCTGGGACACCTTGGAAATCGGACGCTTGTCTGCTAGGTCTTAGACCCCATTCTCGAAAGCGTCCCCTCCGCCTTGAGAATTCATCAAAAGTTTTGGGGGCTCCGACTCCTGCAGGCTTCTGGTGGGGAGCGGCTGCCATGATTGCTCGCGGAATGACCACGACTGAGCTACGAGATGGTGGTGCTTTCATGCTGACGCCAGCTTCAGTCTGAAACATCCAGAAACAAGGTGGGGCTTTCATCGTTTGGGAAAAAAAAAAAGTTTTCATCCTATGAAAAGTGTTGTTTTTAGGTCACATGATCAAGCCTTCCATCATTAGGAAACCAAAAGTAAAATGAACCAATGAAAAGTTTTATAAACAAGTCACATGACCTGTTATGCGGCATAGGGTGTAAAATGCGGAGAAAATACGTTGGCACGTGAGGCGGCGTCAGTAGCGGACCGATGTGCGAATAGGCCGAAGGCAACACAACGCGCCAAGATCCGGATGGCACCGAGGTGGTGTCCAGCAAGTTGCAGCACTGGTGTGGCCATCCTACAATGCTGAAAGTCGGCGTGGGGCGCCCCGTTGGCCTGTGAGTTTGCGTCAGTAGCGGACCGATGTGCGAATAGGCCGAAGGCAGCACAACGCGCCAAGATCCGGATGGCACCGAGGTGGTGTCTAGTAAGTTGCCGCACTGGTGTGGCTATCCAACAATGCTGAAAGTCGGCGTGGGGCGCCCCGTTGGCCTGTGAGTTTGCGTCAGTAGCGGACCGATGTGCGAATAGGCCGAAGGCAGCACAACGCGCCAAGATCCGGATGGCACCGAGGTGGTGTCTAGTAAGTTGCCGCACTGGTGTGGCCATCCAACAATGCTGAAAGTCGGCGTGGGGCGCCCCGTTGGCCTGTGAGTTTGCGTCAGTAGCGGACCGATGTGCGAATAGGCCGAAGGCAGCACAACGCGCCAAGATCCGGATGGCACCGAGGTGGTGTCTAGTAAGTTGCCGCACTGGTGTGGCCATCCTACAATGCTGAAAGTCGGCGTGGGGCGCCCCGTTGGCCTGTGAGATGGCGTCAGTAGCGGACCGATGTGCGAATGGGGCCAAAGGCAGCGCAACAATATTTTCTGATTTGAAGACACCACAAGGCGCTTAGATGCCAAGATCCGGATGGCACCGAGGTGGTGTCTAGCAAGTTGTGGCACTGGTGTGGCCATCGTACAATGGTAAAAGTCGGCGTGGGGCGCCCTGTTGGCCTGTGAGATGGTGTCAGTAGCGGACTGATGTGTGAATGGGGCCAAAGGCAGCGCAACAATATTTTCTACTATATTTTCGGAGTAGAAGACACCACAAGGCGCTGAGATGCCAAGATCCGGATGGCACCGAGGTGATGTGTAAGTTGCGGACCGATGTGCGAATGGGGCCAAAGGCAGCTCAACAATATTTTCTGAAGAGAATACACCACAAGGCGCTGAGATGCCAAGATCCGGATGGCACCGAGATGATGTCTAAGTTGCGGACCGATGTGCGAATGGGGCCAAAGGTAGCGTAACAAGATTTTCTGTATGGAAGATACCACTAGGCGTTGAGATGCCAAGATTCGGATGGCACCGAGGTGATGTCTAGCAAGTTGTGCCACTGGTGTGGCCATCGTACAATGGTAAAAGTCGGCGTGGGGCGCCCTATTGGCCTGTGAGATGGTGTCAGTAGCGGACTGATGTGCGAATGGGGCCAAAGGCAGCGCAACAATATTTTCTGACTGACACCACAAGGCGCTGAGATGCCAAGATCCGGATGGCATCGAGGTGATGTCTAAGTTGCGGACTGATGTGCGAATGGGGCCAAAGGCAGCGTAACAATATTTTCTGTATGGAAGATACCACTAGGCGTTGAGATGCCAAGATTCGGATGGCACCGAGGTGATGTCTAGCAAGTTGGTGTGGTCATCCTACAATGCTGAAACTCGGCGTGGGTCACCCCATTAGCCTGTGAGATGGCGTCAGTAGCGGACCGATGTGCGAATAGGCCGAAGGCAGCACAACGCGCCAAGATCTGGATGTCACCGTGGTGGTTTCATAGTTGAGAGGCACTTCATCTGCAGTGGGGCGCCGAGATCCGGATGGCACCGAGGTGATGTCTAGCAAGTTGCTGTACTGGTGTGGTCATCCTACAATGCTGAAATGTAGTGGGGCGCCCATTTACCGTTTCAGTTGCCATTCAGCTGAGTTTCGGCTGCTCTTGATGCTACAGCGACAGGCGGCTGCAAGAGGACTCTCAAAATGGCGGCCTGTTCTTTGGATTTGGGCCTGGTCCACTAAAATGGCCCTGGGACACCTTAGAACTCGGACGCTCGATTTTTTTTTCCTTTCCTGTACATGCAAAAAAAGGTAAATGCCCGGTATGTTACACGCTTCATCTGCCACGATGAACTCTCCAGAGGAACCGAAAAAAAATATAGTTGTGGTAACTATACCATGCATCGTCATATGGAGAGGTGGCACCAATTAATTATAGTGCTGCATAAAAGAGAGATTTGGAGGAGAACCCCTGACCTGCTAGTACATTCATCAAAGAAGTGGCACTGAGAGCTTCAGAGGCAAGGGAAACGGTCCCAAATATTTAGAAGAACTTTGGAAAGATTAAAATGACATGTTTAGATTGTGGTAAATTAATTTCATGTGGGCAGATGAGTGTTACTCTAATAAATACAGCATATGAACATCATCATAGTCGATGGTTGGTAGAGACATTTTGACTATATCCTGGACCTGCCCGTCCTCGCCCAAAATGGCGCCGGAATAAATGGGACTCGTAACTCCTTGTTGTGTACTGGTTGCAGAACCTTGAAATCACGAGATACGTATGCAGTTTTGAAGCACATGGCGGGCGGGGACGAGAATTGATTGAATATTTCGACATCCCTATTGATATTAAGTTCTGATGTGTTATTGATTACTGTACTGTTGAAAATTCGAATTAACGTCACCCATGGTACTTGCCCGCAAATGTATATCTAGATAATTTTATTGTAACTGGCCCTGTCGTATTTTAATTATAAAATGTACGTCCACCGATTCCGTAACTGTTAGACACCTTAGTTTTTGCAACCTAATGGCCCGCCCGTTACGTTCCTCTACAGTGTAAATGTCTATTCATCATATACGATTACAGTTTGCTCCGTGGCAGGCCCACGTGGTTATAGGCTCGTATTTGTATAATGAAATTTTCACAATAAAGGTTTTTAAAAGAAAACATGGTAGTAGTGTATACATTGGTAAAGTTTTTAATAATAGTCACTGTTTTAGAATCATTAAAAGGCAAGTGAAATAAAGCAGACCAATTACATGAAGGGTAAAAGGTATAATACGAAGGAACGCAGTAAAGATAAATGGTCAAGGGCTGTTGTGTTTTCTATTCCTGCAACATAAAGTGATCGATAAGAATCTCATATTCAGGCGTATCGGCGACTAAGACAGCAGGTCGACCCTCTTTTGCTCAACGGCTCCGTCATGGGACGAAGAAACGCTCTTTTTCTCGAAAAAAGAATATATTTTACTTGCAGGACAGTTGTAAAATTTCCGGGAAAGTACATTAGCCTGGAACATTATAACATATATTTAAGAGAAAATAATGTTCGGAAGTAATTAAAAGCGTAATTTTTAGGTGATATGACCAAGGCTTTCATCATTAGAATAAGTAAAGTAAAATGAACCAATGAAAAGTTTTATTAACAAGTCACATGACTTGTTATGCTTACGTTACGCGCTGCGCGCCCCGGATGACTTCCGGATGCGCTAACGCGGCGCGTCATATGACGCATTACGCGACAACGCAGGTCCAGAATATAGTCAAAATGTCTCCACCAACCAGCGGTCGAAACACAACCCCTTTCAGCAGGCTAAATAGTTCTGTTAAATGACAACAGAAGGGACAGGCAACAAGAACCATCAGTCAAAGAGGGGAGGGTTAGTTCTTCTCTACCGGGTTACATTGGGGCGCTACCGGAACTGATCGAATTGGTAGTCTACAGTGTTTCTGGATGTTTCAGACCGAAGCTGGGGTTAGCATGAGAGCAGCACCATTTCGTAGCTCCGTTGTGGCCATTCCGCAACCAATCATGGCAGCCGCTCTTTATCGTTATTTTGGGCGGGGTGGGTGGCGGAGCCGAGCTGTTTTGCAGCCATCATTGTGTGGAGTTCAGTTCATCTCACTAGTTTTGTATTTGTCATGAGGGGTTGTTCCTAATGTTTCTATTTTAGCGAGGTCAAAAAGAGATCCCATTAGTGGCCTACTGATTTTGCTCGATTCCTTTTCTTTTTTTTTACACGATTTTTCGTTATCTGCAAAGACTAAACAGAGTATTGCGACTCTGTGTTTGTTTGTAAATAGAGAATGAACCAAAGAGAACTAATTCTAAAACAGTAAATACTTGGATAACAATCAATCAAATGGAGAGAGAAGCAGGCACGACGGATTACAACGGGGGCAAAGGCCTGCGTTAACTACCTTTCACTATCTGCAAAGAGAGAGTACTCCTAATAGAAATGAGGGGGGGGGCACCATTCAAAGCAGATCAGTGTGCATAAACACGAAAATGTTTTCACTTACCACGTACTTGACATTCGACAGCTTATGATATTTGCTATTAAAAAACCATTGAAATTCACTGAAAAAACCATAGGTTATAGACCATATATAGTTAGGAATTAGCATTTACAAAACCTTGAAAATTCACTGAAAAAACCATAGGTTATAGACCATATATAGTTAGGAATTAGCATTTAAAAAACCTTATTTTACTCACACAAAACCATTGAAATTCCATATATAGTTAGTTGCACTAACTATATATCGCGCACCCGCAATCCACTGCTGATCATGTCACATATTACATCATTCATGACATGGTCAGTGACATCACTGATGACATCACTGATGACATCTCAAATGACATCACTGATGACATCACTGATGACATCTCATTTGACATCAATGACCACATCACTGATGATATCATTCATGTGACAATACAATGCATCTCCTCACATTTTAATATAACCTCTGTTTCACCCAGTGTTAAATACAGAGTATAATTTTTGAAACCATTGACACACCAATACTAGTTACTACATACGTACTCACTGATTCCTACGTCTACACACACATTCACTCATTCACCCATACAATCATTCATACATACAATCACTCATCTTTACAACACTATCATATGCACTCATACACCTATACAGACACTCACACTCTGCCACTCATCCATGGAGTTACTCACACACCTAGTCAGTCCTGTAAAGAATCAATCACACTTCCATTTTCTTGTCTATACAGTTAAACATAGAGCACCTTACATTTTCAAACATATAGTAACACATACTTACTTTCTTATACAATCATTGATACAAGTACACATTGATCTGCACAGAGTCACACACCTCCCAGCCAGCCACACACACACTCAGTCTCCCATACAAATACTTGGACAATCAATCAATAACCCATATAGTTAATCATATAGCTACTGATCAACACATGCAGTAGTTTACAGAACAACAGACATAATGATGCACAAATTAAGACAGTTTAGTCACTAACCCATGCACTCAGTGAGACACATTTAATCACTCACTCATACATTCAGTCATGCACCTACTAAATCCTTCGTCCAGACAGTTATACATCTACTCATTCTTCAATATCTAAAACATATTTAAACTTTACAGAAACACACAGTCACTGGATGATGTCATCAGTGATGTCATCAGTGATGTCATTTGAGATGTCATCAGTGATGTCATCAGTGATGTCACTGACCATGTCATGAATGATGTAATATGTGACATGATCAGCAGTGGATTGCGGGTGCGCGATATATAGTTAGTGCAACTAACTATATATGGAATTGCAATGGTTTTGTGTGAGTAAAATAAGGTTTTTTAAATGCTAATTCCTAACTATATATGGTCTATAACCTATGGTTTTTTCAGTGAATTTATATATATATACATACATATATATATATTCACTGAAAAAACCATAGGTTTCAGGCCTTATATAGTTAGGAATTAGCATTTAAAAAACCTTTGAAACTCACTCAAAAAACCATAGGTTTCAGGCCTTATATAGTTAGGAATTAGCTTTTAAAAAACCTTTGAAATTCACTCAAAAACTATAAGTTTTAGGGGTGTTATAGTTAGCTGGACATTTCACTCATACAAAACCATTGAAATTGCTCCTATATAGTTAGTTGTACTAACTATATTTCGCGCACCCGCAATCCACTGCTGATGATGTCACATATTAGATCATTCATGACATGGTCAGTGACATCACCAATTTATAATGTCTCACTAAATATAGTGGATAGTGACTAAACTGTGTGAATATCTGTATCACTTTGTCAGTTGTTGTGTAAACTGATTCTACAGTTGGTTACTAGCTATGTGAAAGTCTATATTAGTTATTGATTAGTTAACTGAGTATTTGTATGGGAGTGTGAAAGTGTGTGTGGTTCGGTGGGGGGTGTGTGACTGTCCAAAGATGTGTGAATAGTTGATTCAGTAAATATATGAAGTTAAAACTACATGTTCTAACAGTTTGGGTGAGTGAATCTCTTTATGGGTGTGGTGATGAGCAAATATATTTCTCAATGGTACATGTCCAACAAACTAGAAAAATAAAAGGCAGTGTATGTGTCAGTTGTTGTATCTAAATAAGAATACATAAGACTCGATGATTGTGTGAGTGACTGTATGGATAACTGTATACTTGTAATAATGATTTTATAATTCACTAAGTATGACTTACTATCTAAATGAATAGATGAAGTGGTGTTTGTATAAGTGTTTTGCTAAGTAAATATGTAAGTATGATCCATTGTTTGCATAAGTGAGTAGGATGACTTCATATGTGAATAGGATGTGTGCTGTTGTTTAATGTCGATATAGGTGTATAAGTATTTTTGATAGTGTTCTATTGTTCATTGACGGCATGTATGAGTGAATCTACAGGTAAGTGATTAGATGTGTGTATACATCTATGAATCACTGAGTGGATTTTTAGATACTTGTATTGCTGTGACAATGGATTCAAATATGATACTCTGTATTTTACAAAGAGTGATGAAAAATGTTAATAGTGTATGAAAAGGTGTATGTGATTGTCACATGGATGATGTCATCAGTGATGTTATCAGTGATGTCATTTGAGATGTCATCAGTGATGTCACTGACCATGTCATGAATGATCTAATATGTGACATCATCAGCAGTGGATTGCGGGTGCGCGAAATATAGTTAGTACAACTAACTATATAGGAGCAATTTCAATGGTTTTGTATGAGTAAAGTCCACATTTGTAAAGCGCACAATCAGCCGTAAGGGTCTCTAGGTGCTGGGGGCCGTCGGGAAGATTAAGCGAGCTATTGCCCAGAGTCACATGGTGCTGGGCTAACCTGCCGCCGGAGCCGGGGATCGAACCATGGTCCCCAGATTCCAGCGTCAGTCGCCCTGGCCGCGGCGCCACAGTGAAATGTCGAGCTAACTATAACACCCCTAAAACTTATAGTTTTTTCAGTGAATTTCAAAGGTTTTTTAAAAGCTAATTCCTTACTATATAAGGCCTGAAACCTATGGTTTTTTCAGTGAATTTCAAAGGTTTTTTAAATGCTAATTCCTGACTATATAAGGCCTGAAACCTATGGTTTTTTCAGTGAATTTACAAGGTTTTTTAAATGCTAATTCCTAACTATATAAGGCCTGAAACCTATAGTTTTTTCAGTGAATTTGCAAGGTTTTTTAAATGCTAATTCCTAACTATGGGGCCGATTAGGATGGCGGACGGACCTGCGTCCGTCTGCCACCCCAGAGGTGGAGGGACCGTCCGCAGGGGCAGCGGCAGTCCCTCCATGCAAATTAGGATGTGACCGCCACCCTGGCGGTCACATCCTGTATGTTTAACATTGCGGCGGGTGCTGCTTGAAGCAGCACCCGCCGCAATGTTAAAACTGCATGTTTTACATTTACATGTACAAAGTGGCAGGCACCGCGCGGTGCCTGCCGCTTTGTGCATGTAAATGTTGGGGGGGTACCCCCCATGTGCACTAAGCATGGGCGGATTTTGCGAATTGGCAATCCGCGAAATTGCGTATTTACGGATTCGCAATCCGCAAAATCCGCGAACTCTTGCGAATTTTGCGGATTCCTTTTTTTTTGTGTTCGCAAGTGTTTCTGCCATTTCGCAAGGGTTTTTTACTTGTCGGGTAGCAACGGTCGCGACCATGTTGTTTCTACGTCTGGTTCATCACAGCACCCTCTGTTTCACCACTGCCACCCTCTGTTTCACCACTGCCACCCTCCGGCTCACCCTCTGGCTCACCCATGCCACCCTCTAGTTCATCACTGTAGATTATGGGGGGAAAATCACACCTGCCCTGCCTCAACTGACATGAATGAATTAGGGGCTGATTAATGTGTCACTGAATTTGAACTTCCAGGCTGGCACCTGCTTCCTTATCTGTAATTGCTTTCTGTTGCAGTGTAATTTTTTTAACAGGACCTTTGTTGTATACTTGTAGCTATTCTCTGAGCCTGCTGTGAGGGTCAGAGCAGGGTCATAGAGTAGTTGCAAGTAGGCAACTGAACTCTGAAGGGGCCCCTCAGGAAGCACTACAGGGAATGGTTACTAATGATAAGATTAAACTTTTGCACCTGCTGAGTGCTTTCAGTTTTGCAAAAATCCAAATATCCAGCAGCATCCACAAAAAAGTAATCCTTCCAGGTCAAGATCCAAATCAAAGTGACCAGCACATGAAGAAAGCACTGGGAGGAGCCTGCTGGACAGGAACAGGAAGTTGGAGACTGTGGGGCACTTCCTTCCTCCCACCCCCCCCCCAAAATGGACTCCTTGCAAAAAAAAAGTGCAGGCAAATGTCAACCTGAGGAGTTATTCTGATAAAAATCATAATTTTCAAGGTTTATGCTGCCTGCTGGTGGATTTCTTGTGCAAAATTGCTAATTTTGCAATCTCGCAATTGCGAGATTGTCGCTGCCCGCCGCATCTACGTGTTCGCAAGTGTTTACTCCCACGAAATTGTATAGTATTCTAGTTGGCAAGTGCGACCATGCAAAAAATCCGCTTCGACGGATTTACGAATTTTCGGCAAGTCCGCGAGAGTTCGCGGATTGCGAATTTGCCAATAATCCGCAAAATCCGCGAGCGGAACGGATTTTACGCCCATGCTTAATGTGCACCTCCCACCCCCTGACAACCTGGGAGCCTGCAACGGGCCCCCAAACACAAATGTCCACATGCTTTTCCACGGCGGAAAAGCCGCCGCGGAAAAGCATGTGTCCGTGCACATCCTAATTTGGCTGACGGTGTCCTGCAGACACCGTCACCAAATAGCCCTACACACCCCGCGGATCAGCGGCGGCCGCTGGTCCCACCGTAATCCCACCGCCATCCTAATCTGGCGGTGGGTGTTGTCTGTGGCCGCGGCGGTTAATCCGCATCCTCCAGGCCGGCGGTGGGATGCGGATTAACCACCATCCTAATCGCCCCCAAAATAAGGCCTGAAACCTATGGTTTTTTAAGTGAATTTGCAAGGTTTTTTAAATGCTAATTCCTAACTATATAAGGCCTGAAACCTATGCTTTTTTCATTGAATTTCGAAGGTTTTTTAAAGGACAATTTTTAAATGTATTAATTGTTATTTTTTTATACTGATTTACTACATTTTTGCAGGCAGGTGTTCGGAGGGCACGCCCCCTTTTTACAAAGTTCTGCAGCGCAACCCCTGGCGCGTTTGCAGAGGAGGAACTTATTCCCCTTGCATACTGGGGGTCCCTGGGGGGCAACTAGCCCACCAGGAGCCTCCAGTCTAAGCCAGGGAGCAGCATTACAGAGAGGTGTAAGTAAGTAAAAGTTTTTATTGCACAATTAATTAAAATCATAGCAATGTACATGCACTGAAATAGACGTTACACATTAAGAGTAAAAGGGTGCACAAAACAATTAAAACAGAAAAATTGTAAATTAAAAAAAAATAAAAACGTGCAGTAATGTCACAGGAAAGGAACTCATGCTGGGTCTAAAGCAAGTTTTGGAGAATTAATTTCTAAAATAAACTTAACAAAACGAGCCGCCAACTGCGGAGAGTCTCCTCTCATGCAGGCATCTAGTGCTTCCTGGCAGGTCCTGATGTTGAGAAGAAGCCAAAGGGGACGCAACCAGAAGTTTCTTTGGGCTCGAAGTGTTTGGCAAATGCACAGTATGTGGATAAGGTTTTCCTCTTCCTGTTTGCAAAAGCGGCATTGAGATGATGCCCCTTTCCTGTACCCCTGGCCAAACTTGTATGCCATCAGCGGGATTAAACCAAAACGAAATCGCATCAATTGAAGTTTTATATGCACTTTCGTAGAAGCTGCCAGATACGACGGGAGAATTTTCGGGGTGTATAATTTAGAGACCCAGGGGCCATGAAAGAGCTGGGCGACCCGTTGCTCGTCGAGGGCGCTTGAAAGACTTTTTGCTTGTTTGGTTAGAAGTTTTGTTTTCGCTGCAATGGGCAACGGGGATGACCATATGTCCTTTGCTTGGAGGGATTCTAGACATGACGTCAGATATTTATTCCACGATGTTTTGTCGTTGCTAAAGACTAACCATAGAGAGCTCTTTAGAGAGTGAGGGCTAGCGTGCTTTGTTTTTAAACAATAGTTAATGTAGCGTGCACTCATTGGAGAAGTGTGGCTCAATGGTTAGAGCGGCAGACCCTGATGCATAGGTCTAGCCCGGGAACAGGGTTCAATTCCCCGCCTCGGCGGGTCTTGGGCTCAAAATTCCACGGACCTGATAATTCTCGCCTCGGTGCCTATTCCAATCATGGGTCCCACTCTACAACTCTGGGCAATAGCTTGCTTAATCTCCACAACGGCCCCCACAACGCTACGGATGTCAGGCCTCCACCTTGGGGGTGCCCAGGAGTGGACACCTCACAGGGAAAGCCAGGATGGGTTCCCCAGCGGTATTCGTACAAGCGCCTTGAGACCCTTGCGGGTGAGTAGTGCGCTATACAAGTATCAATTTACCTTATCCACCTCTGGGAAAACAATGAAAATTCTTTCTGGATTTGGGCGTGGGCAGTAGAATTTGGCAACCGGAAAACCCTACGGTAACAGGAAGATTGTGCTCTGTCCAACCAATTATTCATTTTGTCCTTGAATATTATTGCACCAAACGAGATAGTGGGGACTAGTTTTGCGGCAATCAGTTTTTTTAATGGTACTAGATTTTGGGAGTGAAGAGCACTTTTTGTTCTTATAAAGGCCCATTCCAGACTACGGGCAACGGCCTGCATTTTGGTAGTATGCACTGAGGGTCTCCCTTTGTGGTCAATCCACACCCCCAGATACTTATAGGCGGTGACAGATTCCAGTCTTTTCCCTTCGATGAACCACGTCGACTTTTTGGGTTTTCCAGATGATATTATCATTGCTTTCGTTTTCGTCACGTTTATCTCAAGCGTGTTCATATTGCAGTACTGAGCGAGGGAGTCGAACAGTCTCTGGAGACCAACCTGAGTTTGATCTAACAGGATGGTGTCATCTGCATATTGAAGAGTTTGGATCTTTCTTGACTCTATTCGTGGAGGGAAAGAACGAGTGCATGACAGCCATTCAGGGAGGTCCGCGAGGTACAGGTTGAAAAGCATTGGTGCAAGGGTACACCCTTGCTTTAAACCTCTGGTGGTATATATTTTATTGGAGGTCGACCAGCTCGATGTAACTCGCACTTTGACCCAGGTGTCAGTATGTAAAGCGATTAATGCTTTCAGTAGCGATTGTGGAATACCCCATCTTGCTAGTTTTGCCCATAGTTTTGGCTGACATACGCTGTCAAAGGCTTTTCGAAAGTCGATAAAACCAAGATGTAAGGTTTTACCTTTTACGGCTAGGGTGGATTCCATCAGATGAGCAAGACATATCAGGTTGTCTTCAATGTGGCAGCCTCTTTGGAAACCGGTTTGAGTAAAAGGAACTAGGTTGTTGGTTTCCACCCACGTAGTGAGTGCAGTTAAGAGAGTGCTGGCATATGCCTTCCCGTCCACGTCTAGAAGAGCTATCATCCGAAAGTTATCGGGGTTAGAACGTGGTCCTTTCTTATGAAAGGAGACAAGAAGCGATGCTTGCCAAGACATCGGGATGGGGCCACCCAGTATTCCAGCCTTGAAGAGGGGTGTCAGAATCCGGGCCCATTTTCCAGCAGAGGTTTTAAATACTTGGGTCGGAATTCCGTTGGGACCAGGGGCGCCACCCGAGCGCATTTTCTTTATTATTCCAGTTATATCGTCCGTTAGTGTATTGACGGGGATGTTGTTTTCGTCATGATTGACTGGATAATCAAGAAAGGCCGGGCTGTTAATGGTTTGGTCGTGTGGTACTGTGTAGAGCTTTTTAACGTAGATTTACCAGTCCGCGGGGGAGATGTTAGTTGCGGTAGGCGGTTTGGTGGTTTTGCTGGCCTTGTTAACCCAGTTCCAAAATTTCCTTTGATCTTTAGATTTTATCATGTCAAAGGCTGTTACCCAATGCTGGTCTTCCTCTAGTCTCTTTAGGGTAAAGCGTTCCTTCCTATAGGCTATCCGCGCAGCCGTGATATCATCCTTCAAGAGTTTGTGGTCATTTTCGTTATGGACAGTTAGTCTTTGTAGCTTGTTTAATTTACTCTTGGCAGTTGTTATGTGTTGTTGTTGCACTGACAAGGTTGTCAGAATCATAATGTCCCTGGAGAGATTGTTTGGCCGTTTTGTGGCAAAGCGATCTCTGAAGTTAGTCAGTATTGTTTCCCAGGTGAGAGCTGTCACCTCGGTGCAAGCAGCTGGGGAGCCTCTGGTCATAAGCTTGTCCACCTCCATTTCAATTACTTCCTGGTTGCTTTCAGACCATCGTAGTTTCCTCACACTCTGCAGTCCTGCAGCGGTCCCTATTGGATTTATGTTCGGACGATGTAGTGGCCCGAGGGCGATGCTGCATGGCATGTTAAAATAGCGTGATCGCTGTCTGGAGATGGCGTTACCAGAAATTGGGACACCAGATGGAAGGCCATTAGTGAAATCCATATGTAATCTAAAGTGGCCATACGAGAGGAGGATGTGTGTGAGTAGGCAGCCGGTTGGTCTGTAGCCATCCTTCCATTGAGGATGCGCAGGCCAAGGTGGTTCAATTTTGTTGCCAGGTTTATTCCATTCATATCCTTTCGCTGATACTGGGATCTTATCTCCGGAATTGCCCACATTGTATTAAAGTATGTTATTTGGGAGGATTGAGTAGGATCGATTACCATTAAATTTGCATTAAAGTCGACCACAGAGAGGTGTAATGAGGCCACACCCTTTTTTACACCTCTCTGCAATGCAGCCCCCGGGGGTGTTTGCAGAGGGGGAACTAATTCCCCTTGCATACTGCGGGTCCCTGGGGGCCAACTAGCCCACCTGGAACCTGCAGCATGTGCCAGGGGGCTGCATTGCAGAGAGGTGTAATGAGGCCACACCCTTTTATACACCTCTCAGCAGCGCAACCCCTGGCGTGTTTGCAAAATAGGAACTAATTCCCCTTGCATACTGGAGGTCCCTGGGGGCCAAGTAGCCCACCAGGAGCCTCCAGTATGCGCCAAGGGGCTGCGTTGCTTTGCCCCGGGGGCGGCGGTCCCCGGGGCAGTGTGGGGGGATTGTGGACCTCCCACACTTCTTTATCACTATGCCGCCGCGATTTGGTCCCCCCGGGGGGGTAATTTTTGAAAAAACAGACCAGGTTTAAAAAAAATAAATTGGGCCTTTTTTGTCCTTGTGGGACCACCTGGGCAGGCCTAGGGGGTCAGGGTGTATCTACCCTGCCCCCTTTTTGTGTTCTTTACATTTGTTTTTCTGCTTTCTTTTGCCTCGGTCTATCTACACGCACACATATACACATATATATGTGCATATATATGCATTTATAATACCTTTCCCTGGTATAACAACACGATTTTGCGTAGAAAAAACCAGTGCCGAGGCCCAAATGGTGCTTAATGTTGTGTATTTATTGGCTCACGAACAAACCCAACGCGTTTCGAAGACAAGCTTCTTGCTCACGGGTAACTTTGTTAAAGGCAGCCATTCAATTTAAAGTGACAAGGTTACAAAATAACGTGCACGTGATGCAAGGACATAGAGAAAATACTATGTTGCAATGTGGTCAATCCTCCAATAAAAAATAAAGTTACACTTTCAACGTGATAATAAACATGTGACAACTCAAATAATATAATAATCCTTGTCAGCGAAAACAATGCAACACATGTATACATCAAACCCAAGTGGGTGAAAACTTTCAAAAAGAGTTCCTTTTTTTTAGTATTTCGCTGGGAATAACAGAAAATTCAAAGTTGTTCCATAGTTGCAGATATCTCTTGAGTTTGTTCGGGTTTGTTCGTGAGCCAATAAATACACAACATTAAGCACCATTTGGGCCTCGGCACTGGTTTTTTCTACGCAAAATCGTGTTGTTATACCAGGGAAAGGTATTATATTTGGAAGTGGCAACTCCGCCGAGAGCCCGCCGTCGCAAGTGGCTTAAGCCAGCCAACTCTTGTGTGTTTTATTTTTCAAATTACGCTTTTGCCCGCCTAAAACAACTGCGGTGGAGTAAGGACCGACAACGACTTCCGGAGTTCTGACCTGGCCACACACCTGGAGCAGGGTGAGTCCGAGGACCGCACAGTTTCCTAGTCCGTGGGGAGGTTAAGACCGGTTAACGGTCCACCAGCAGATTTGTTTAAGCGCGAAACGGCGAAAAGCTTCATGTTTTCAGCGAAGCCTCTGCATGCACGCTGACAGGTATTTATTATGGCAGAGTCACGAAACAGCAAGAGACAGGAGGCAGCAACCAAGTTATTTACAACCAGTGGCGGCACTGATGGCGAGAAAACTTCGTCTTCCAACCCAAAGGTGGATGATGTAAGAAAATTGTGGGACACTTTATGGAGGATCCTAAAAAAGGAACAATCCAAATGGTGGGAGGCGGCTGCCCTCACGAAGTATGTAGAGTGTAGTCGGATTCCGCGGGGGCTCCGAATTTTCGTGATCCCAACTTTCCAAGACCCCGACCCTGAGTTAATCGACGAGTGGATGACTAATAACCACACGTGCTCGATGAATATGTTGAGGATGTTGATCAAACATGCTGAGAAGGAATGCGCAAAGCTGAATGCAGAAAGTGAAGCGCTTGTTGCAAAATTGAAAGAGAAATATACGGAGACGGACTTTGTAGCTGAAATGAATAAAATGGAAAAGAAATTAGAAAAAGTCGAGGAAGAAATAAAGGCAAAGAAACAAAGAAAATTTGTCAGAGATGAAATTGACTATAAAAATGGCCAGATCTTAACCTTTGCGAAAAAATATCAAGTGATGCGTGATGCGACGTCAAAAATGAGCAAATCAAAAACAGTGATGAGCCCAGTGACAGCGCAGGAAGGGGGGTCAAATGATGATGAAATTTCATTGGTACAATCTGACGAAGAAACCTCAGAACATGATACAACGGACGTGACTGGTTCGTCAAACGTAAAAGACAAAATTTTAAACGAAATTGCACTCCTGAACCGAGGCCGCCAAACATATACTCCACCAAAGGGTCGTGGAAGAGGCGGCAGAGGAGGAAAAGCAGCAAAAGGAGGATTATTCGACACAACAAGATCAGCAAGCCCGGTGGGAACTCGCACAAGAGGCAAAAAGGCACAAATATGATGGGAGGCGACAACAAAACTGTGGTAAACCTTTCTAAGCACATTTTAACCCCTGAGCAAATAGAAGTTTTGTCACGTGGTCTGTCATTTTGCCCGACGGCTAAATTTAACTTTACTGACGCCCGAATTGATTTATTTAAGTTCACGAGAAAGCTCAAACTTAAAAAATGGTTCGCAACTAAATCCCGGCCCCAGCGCGTAAATGATAAAGTGGCTAAAAACGCGTTGTCTGTTAATGATGCTGAGACATTGCAACTTGTGCATGAACTGGCGGGTTGTGAAGACATTTTAGATGATCCACTGTTGAATTTATTAGACAGTAATGTCGACATTGGGGCGAGTAGCACTAGCACTTTTAAGTCTAAATCAGTGTTTTTGCCGCAAATCAGCAACAATTGTATTGAAAGTTTTGAGTTGGGCATGCTTAAAGAGATGAGGTTAATTGAAACGTGCAAAACTAAACCTAATTTAAATTTGAACAGAGCACAATATTTGGCGCTACAGGAAATACAGAGTTGGACCGATGTGGTGGTCAAAGGCTCTGACAAGGGTGGTAACGTTGTAATATGGCCATTGGAAATGTATTTAACGGAAGGTTTGTTGCAATTAAGTGATGAGAATAATTATAAGATCTCAAATGTACAAGAATACAATGAGTCAAAACAAATGTACTTTGATAAATTGGTTGATTGGAGGGACATGGGAATTATTGAAGACAATGAGTACAATTTTCTACTATGTAAATACCCACAGATCCCAGCCTTGTACTTGCTCCCAAAGCTACACAAGAATTTGGAGGTACCACCTGGCAGACCCATTGTCTCCTCCAATGGTAGTCTGCTAGAAAATACCTCCATTTATATTGACCATTTCTTACAGCCTCTAGTTCGGGCTCTGCCATCCTATATCAGGGATACTCCTGATTTCCTTAGGATTATCAATGAGTTAACATGGAAAGAGGAGTATTGGCTTATAAGCTTTGATGTCATGAGCTTATACACGAGTATACCTCAGAATCTTGGGGTTGATGCGTGTAAGCATTTCCTTAAAAACAGATCCATCAGTCATTTACTGCACACACATATGTTGCTGGAAATGATCAGCATTTGCTTGAAGAATAATTTCTTCATTTTCAACAAAGTGATGTACAGACAGACCCGTGGGACCTCGATGGGCAGTTGCTTCGCCCCCAGTTTCGAGGGGTTATACCTGGGCTGGTGGGAGGAGCAAGTGGTGAGGAACATCTCCCACTTTTCTGACCACGTGGTCCTATGGGTCCGTTTCATCAACGATATTTTCTGTGTGTGGAAGGGCAATTTGGAGGAGGCCCAGGAATTTGAAGCCATCCTCAACGACAACTCGTTGAACTTACAATTCACGAGTCAAATGCACAAAAGTCACCTAGAATTTCTGGACGTTAATTTGGAAGTCAATGGTGGGGTGTTAGCCAGTTCCCTTTTTCGCATGCCCACAGCGGGCAACAGCTTATTGCATGCTGAAAGCTGTCATCCACCTAACTTAAAACGCAGTATTCCATTGGGGGAGCTCATTAGGGCTAAACGGAATTGCAGTGTGCAAAAAACCTATGAAGCTGAGAAAAATATTATGCACAACAGATTTGGTGAAAGGGGATACAGCCATCAGACCATTAAACAAGCAGAAACCAAAGTTGAACTGATGGAAAGGAAGGATTTACTAGTTCCCAAAATCCGGGGAAATTCTGAGCAGATCAGATTTATCACGGGTTTTGATAGTCAATCTTGGAGAGTGAGGAAAAGTCTCAAAAAATATTGGGACGTTCTTAAACTCGATGATGACATCAAAGAAGTGATCAGCGACAGTCCTGCAGTAACCTTTAGGAAAGCAAAATCTCTGAGAGACACGTTGAGCAGTGCTTTAATAAAGGACAAAACAAAAACAGTGCAGTCTGCAGGATTTTTTCCATGCAGAAACTGTAAGGCTTGCAAAAAGAGTCACAAATGCAAGAATGTAAAGATCTCGATGGATCATGAGGAACATATAATCAAGAAACAACTAGGCTGTAACACAGAATACGCAGTATATGCGTTACACTGTCCCTGTAATAAATGTTATATAGGGATGACTACAAAAAAAGCCAAACTGAGGGTGCTGGAGCACATGAGGGCGATCAAGAATGTCAATCCACAATACCCGGTGGCCAGACATTTTGCATCTGTCCATAATCAAAATCCAGACCTGCTGAGATTCACGGTGATTGATTGTGTAGACAGAAAAGAGAGAGGGGGCAACAGGTTGTTGGCATTGCGCAAACTCGAGTCCCGTTACATCATTCGCTACAATACCACCCATCCTAATGGACATAATTTGGGGGAAGAACTAGCTGTCCACTTACAAACTTGAAATTATTCATAACTGCCTACTGTCTTTAAATATTTTCCATTCTGTAGTGTTTTAATTCACATTGATTCAAGGCCTTTTTAATTTGAGACTATTGCATGTGTTTTCCCCTTTTGTTACAGATGGAATCGTGTTAACGTGACTGTTGTGCTTAAACACCCACTTGGGCAGCACACCGTTATTTTCTAAGAATTGCATTCAAGAGATATCTGCAACTATGGAACAACTTTGAATTTTCTGTTATTCCCAGCGAAATACTAAAAAAAAGGAACTCTTTTTGAAAGTTTTCACCCACTTGGGTTTGATGTATACATGTGTTGCATTGTTTTCGCTGACAAGGATTATTATATTATTTGAGTTGTCACATGTTTATTATCACGTTGAAAGTGTAACTTTATTTTTTATTGGAGGATTGACCACATTGCAACATAGTATTTTCTCTATGTCCTTGCATCACGTACACGTTATTTTGTAACCTTGTCACTTTAAATTGAATGGCTGCCTTTAACAAAGTTACCCGTGAGCAAGAAGCTTGTCTTCGAAACGCGTTGGGTTTGTTCGTGAGCCAATAAATACACAACATTAAGCACCATTTGGGCCTCGGCACTGGTTTTTTCTACGCAAAATCGTGTTGTTATACCAGGGAAAGGTATTATATTTGGAAGTGGCAACTCCGCCGAGAGCCCGCCGTCGCAAGTGGCTTAAGCCAGCCAACTCTTGTGTGTTTTATATATGCATTTATATATATGTATGTGTATATATATATATATATATATATATACATACATATATAAACATATATAATCTGCATATCTATATAAATACATATATAAATGCATGCATACATATACATATAGGCATACATATGCATGTTATTTACATGAAAGTTTGAAAAACACTATTAATAGCAAAGCTAAAAAGCCACCTCATTACAAACAGAATGGCTTTAACTTAAACGAGGGAGAGATCTATTGCATTTCCAATGCTTGTTTACTTTGGTTCCATCAAGAAGGCATTCAGATGTGTCACACATTTGCCATACATTCTGAATGTTAGCACTCTAGTTGCTCATTATATCACTGTAGTAAAGCTACTGCTCACCAGGGAGGTCTACTGCTGGTATTCAAAGTGCATGTTTCAGTCTGCATGTCAGAATTGTTTTAATGAAATTGAAGAGGATTTGAGAAGTCACTCAAAATGTGCCCTAATTTTTCTTTCTGAAGCACTAATCATACTTTCTATGGCAAAATGAACCCCCAAAATTTGTTCCTTTTTAAATTACATGTTTTAAGAGTTACCACTTCATTCCAATCAAGATGGCTTCTGGTGTGCCATACTTTTGTCATAAGTAAGACTGTTAGCACTCTAGTTGTTCTTTAGAACACTCTGGGATATTCTGTCATTGGGCTATACTTGGGCTACATCTGGGTGCTATTTGGGCTACATTTGGGCTCTTTTGTCTCTGGTGGCCATCTTGGGAGACTGCATGTCAGAATTTTTTAATGAAATAGAAGAGGATTTGATAAGTCACTCAAAATGTGCCCTAATTTTTCTTTCTGCAGCACTAATCATACTTTCTATGGCAAAATATACCCCCTCATTTTGTTCCTTTTTAAATTAAATGTTTTAAGAGTTACCACTTTATTCCAATCAAGATGGCTTCTGGTGTGCCATACCTTTGTAATACGTAGGACTGTTAGCGCTCTAGTTGTTCTTTAGAACCCTCTGGGAAGCTGCAGTAGAACACAAAGGAATCAACTGACAGTCTCTGTCCTTGTTGGATGTACATGTTTTAATGAGAATGTCAGACTTCATTCTCACATGACTGAGAAAGATAATGTGAATTTACAGAAAATATGCTTTCAGTTTAGCTTATAGATCCCCTTCCAAACCACTGTGGGAAAAGCATGAGATAATAGTTTTCTTTCAAACATGATTCATGATATCCCAGCAGAAGGCTTTTTCACATTGTAAAATCACCTTAGAACACACCACAATTCCTAAAATGAGTATGGTACCATCAACAAATGATTTATAATGTAACTAAAGTCCTAAAACCTTCTATTAACTGCAATGCTTTTTAATGAGGTGCTATCATGTATATTGGTCTCAAGATGGCTGCCAACACTTCTTGGATGAAGTGCTGACAGCCAATCAGATCTCACGATGAGATGTGTGGTTAGGCTCCGCTCAGATATATATATATTTTTTAAGTTAATTTTCGTAAAAACCACTGGAGCAATTTTCACCAAATATAGCAAAGGCACTTCTGCGTACCAGTCCCTACAATTTTGCAAAGTTTGGTGTAATTCCATTCAGCGGTTCGGGCTGTAGCCTTGTCAGACCGTCCTATGGAAATTAACATGGGGAAAACACGTTTTGGGACCTCCTTTTTTTCTCGGCCCCCACTTCACGAATCCCCCAGAAACTTGCAGGAAAGGAGCGGAGCGGAGCTGGCCAAAATTTTGGAAAATTACACACAAATTCCTCCACCGGCGCAAAAGTTATTCCCAATAGAATGTTGCAGATTTCCTATGGTAGCTAGGTCCTAACTATATATACCTACTGGTTATCGCCAGTAGGTAATATATATATATATCAAAAACAAGGTGACTCTGATCTTAGGAACGCCACTCCACACAGAACAGGTTAGCAAACCTTTTATTCATTGTATCTGCATTTCAAAGGCCGGTAAATTGAGTCCCCGACGCGTTTCAAAGCAACATGCTTCTTCCTCATGGGGTGGGCAGCAATTGACGAAACCGGCCACAGCGTCACTTCCCCTTTTGAAGTATGCTATCTCCAGTGATGCATACTGGGCGCTGTAGTTGCACAATTCTTCCCTTCTAGTAGAGTTTGTCACAAAGTATTTAATTTAATTCTTGCCTCCTTTGTTTATTTACCACAGCCCTCCGGGAAATGCGTCGGGGACTCAATTTACCGGCCTTTGAAATGCAGATGCAATGAATAAAAGGTTTGCCAACCTGTTCTGTGTGGAGTGGCGTTCCTAAGATCAGAGGCACCTTGGTTTTGATTGTATAAGGTTTCAAAAAATGGAGGATGGTAGGCAGTGGCCCCAGACCTATACTGTGTCAATTCCTGACAGTTGTTCATGCAGTGCTTGCCACTGTCAGAAAGGAAACTCTAAAGTTTATTAGGGCACAAAAACTCGTTTTCCATCCATTTCTTAGAGCTGCATCAAATTCTCATCTTCAAAACATATAAAGGGCTATAGGATATATGGTCAAGGTAATGCATTACATGTTATTGATTAACTTCGTCATTTCTGATGTGCGACCGCAGATACCAAAACAAATTGGGCTGAAAAAACATGAATGTTTCTACCCATGATGCAAAGCTCAGTGAAAACATCGTGCACGTTCTAGAATCATCAGTCACTTATATTAGCCATGAGCCTGCACTCAACAAAATGGCCCAATCAGCAAATGAGGACGCACGCAGAAGATTGACCAGTTTTTAGATGTGGCCTAGAACAGCTTTGGATATCTTTCCAGTCTCTTGTGATAAAAAATAAATCATGCATAAAAATACATATATACTTAGAGGGACTTTGGATGATGCCGCTTTATCCATTGGTTACATTTTACTTCTGCCCAGCACAGCATACGCCATGTGGATCAGCCAGTTTCAACTATTATCTCTCTTGCACAGTGAGTGATGCATTTTTTATTCCCTTATCGCAAGTGCGCATCCGCCTGAAAAGAAATGCTCTTCAATGCAAGATCTTTCTCGTGTGTTCATATAATGCCCTCATATTACTGTATTTCAAAGCCTATAGTAGTTTTTATTTGCATCTGTGCGAATGACATTTCCTGTAATGTACCCCTTACCTCCTGGGTAGTCCAATACTGGACTATTACATTTTAATGTATTTGTAACTTTACATTTTTTTATTGCATGCATATTCCTCCTATGCTCGCTGTCACTTCATCATCTTATTTTGATGGTATATGCTTGCAATAAAAGAAACATAACCAGCATGGTAACATCTGACGGCTTTGACTGTGGTCGTTTATTGACTGGTTCCAAGTTTTATTTTACAATTAGCATACGTATGTTCCAGTTCTGTCACGACTCGCCTTTTCATTTTCCAGGTAAAAAGCTGTGTGAGAGATGCAACTGAGAGCTATACGAGTTGCTTGGAAGTATATCGCCATTCCAACGAATTTCCAAATCTCATTTCTAGATGTGTCATGTTATCTAGGTAGAGCTTAATATAAGCAAGCAACACTGGATATAATTTTGCTGTGGCCGCCATTTTGGTCAAAACACGCAATTAGTCTTACATCCATCTTTAGCCCTTGAATATAATAGTCAGTGTGATACCAGTTACCTACGCTCACGGTTTTCATGCACGAGCTTCACCGAGCAAAATGTATAAAGTTAACTTCTTACAAATTTCATTTCCTTCAGATAATCATTATTTGCAAATTTCCTCAATTTGCATACATTTCTGTGAAGCTGCACATAGATTTGTTAAATCTGTTATCTAAAACCAACCAAAGGCCGCTTACTCAAAGCTAATACACATTTTTGCTCAATAGAATCTTTTTTCGTTTAAATACAATAATGTTTTTAATGTCTCAACCAAAGACAAAGAGGTGGGAACAGGCCCTACAAACGAAGCCCTTTGATGTTTAATTTGCCTGACTAATGAAACAGACCAGAAATATGAATAAAAGTCTTTGTTATTAACATACTCCATTTAGAAATTGGGAGCTTAAACAACCACAGTTGTTACAGAATGTATCTCTTCGGCTTGCAGTTTAAATGAAAGAAACGATGAATGTCAAGCTGCTGTTTTATGTAAAAACGATTATCTAGTAAACTTTGCAGAAAAGATAGATGAGTGTTATGAACGCATATTTTGACCTTAAACATTTATGGCCAATATGTGATTAGGTTTACAGTCAGAATATGTCTTTTCAATTCTCCAAGCACTTTGGAATTAAAAGGTAAAATGAATGGACAGCCCCACTGACAATACATCCTTATTAACAAAGTTTCTAATCAGTATGCATGTAGTGCACCTACCTATTCCTGCATGGTAAAAGTGCAGATTGATTGATTAACCGGCTTTCCTTCTTAGTTATCTCTTTCTAAATTCAGAAACAGAGTGACCGGAAAATTTGTTTTCCTCGGTGTTCAATTACAATAAAGAACACCCAGTTTCTTTATTGCACTGAGGGCCTTATTACGTCGTACTTGCGGTGGCGGTCCGACCACTGCTGTATCTGCCGAGGATCCTGGATCCCGCGGCGGTTGTACAGCGGACAGGGGGCAGCAATATGCTGACGGTGCCGCTGCAGCACCGCCATGCATATTACGAGCCGCCTGTCCACTGCCCCTTTAATAGCGGTGAGCCCGCCATGAAATGGGTAACTAAGGGTGTCCTAACAACTGCTCCCGGGCTTGGGGGGTGCATGCAAGGGGCACAAATGTGCCCCCCCCTGGAATTGCACCCCAGTTCCTGCACAGTGTGGCAGGCATGGTCCACCATGCAGGAACGTGCTGCAGGTGCTGTCCCGGCGGCGCCTGCTGTTCAGGCTCACCTATGAGCCTTATACAGCTGCTGCTGTGAGACCCCCGCATCCCTGCGTGCCCACCATGGATTACAGTTATAATCCGGCAGGCGGGTGCACAACGGGCAAGGCTGTCAGCGCGGCGGTGGTGGGCCGACATGAATACTGTTAAACTCATAATAGGGCCCTGAGTCCTGTTCTTCCTCATTGCAGATGTTAACCATTGAAGGCTTGTCAGTCCTCTGTGAATGGTACTTCATTGCATGAGCAAATCTTATTTTTAGAATTTGTAACTCTCCCCACTAGCCATTATAATTGTGAACAGTTTATAGCTGCTCCTGTGTAATCTCACAAGCACAGCACATGGGGATGTGTCATCAGTGTAATCTTCATTACAATTAGGATCTGATTCGTAAAGGTAAACTTACACTTTTGAGAAGTTTATGAGTGTTTTTTATTCACAAATATATTTTACTAGTAGTATAATTACAACTGCAGAGTATCTGCATATAAAGATAGGACTGTCCTATCTTTTTAATAGCAAACAATTGTAAACCTACACAAAGCTATTTTACTCACTGTACTTGGCCCTTAGAGATGTGATGCAGAGATTGTAGGGGTCAGACTGGGAGCAGCCTGTCATTAGAGGTGGTTCTGAAGGGGGGAATTCTACCGAGGCAATCAAACGTTTATACTCCACCATGCGGAGGCAGCCTGCTGGAGAGTTTGAAAAACTGTTTATGAGATTTGTGGAAACTGGCACTTGGAACTGACATCCCGACAAACTGTGGGGCCGATAACTCGAATCAGTTAGGCAGGTTATACGCAATGCCCGGTTTTGCTTCATTCAATTTCAATATCTCCATCATGCATATCTCACCCCAGAGAGGATTGGTAGGATATTCCCAGGAGCACCTAGTAAATGTCCACAGTGTGGCATGGAGAGTGCAGATGTTCCCCACATGGTGTGGTCATGCATGGTGATACACTCCTTTTGGGTTTAGGTTATGCAAACAGAGTCTGAGGTGATGAGCTGTCTGTTCCGACTGGACCTTGTCCGATGCCTACTTGATGTCACTAAGAAAACAAAGCAGTTGTTACGGTTCCAACATCTGGCTCTGATTTTGGCTAAATGTTGCATTACCCTGGTCTGAAAGTCGGCCATGGTGCCCCCAAAGAAACGCTGGTGAGTCGACATGCGTAGATGGGCACAGGCTGAGCTGGTCCTCCATAGTTGACTAAGCATGAGAGGAGATAATGTGGACCCACTGAGATGCTGGGCACACTACTTGGAGCAATTAGAGGCACATACAGATGACTGCCATCCTTGAGGGCTTTGTAGCTGGCCCTGAATGGACCGGATAGCAGGGGCCTCATTCATTTCACGACACAACATACTATTTGGGAAGTTCGAGGGATCGGGTGGACACATGTACTGACTAGACACTGAGGATCAAAGGGTCCACTTTAAATCACCCTGCTTAGTGTTTAGAGCGGTACACAAACTGGGCCCAGTCCCACTACAGGAAAGGTTTTCCTGGTATTTTCCTCAGAGGCAGCTTTGTTCCTCTGGCGCCAGTTTGCTGGTTACTCCTAGATTCAAGCGTTCTAGGATGGGGGGGGGGGTCTTTCAGCGTGGTTGCTGTTCATCTTTGGAACGAGCTGCCACAGAGCATCAGACGGATTGATTCTCTATTTGAATTCAGAAAGAGCTTAAAAACATGGCTCTTCCCGAAAGTATGATTCCTCGCTGCTCTTTCTTCTCGACTCCCTCACTTTGATGGCTGTGTCCCTATATCTGAGCGCCATTATACCCGTAGGGTGGCAGTTTGCGCTATATATGAATACCTACAATTACAATCAACTGCAGGGTAGCTGACAGTGAGATGCCCAAGCCAGTGTTCGAGTACTACATGACACCTACAGAAAATATTGGTTGTAGGGGTAGGCTGAGATTAGTCACAAGTACACACACATACGCTTCGGGTGAAGGGGGGGTTGATAGCTGTATTTTTCCATTCTGTATTGCTCATCTTGGGATTGTGAATGTACTTACAATAGTTGCCTTCTCTTTGGAGAGGAGATGTTATTCCTGATTGGAACTGGCAACTACTCAATGTCATCCTGGCAAGGTACGATGACTTTCCTGGAATAATGGATCTCAGTAGGAGGGTGAGCGAACCCTGCATGCTTTATTAGAAGGTATTATGAACAAATACGATTACAATGTATCTGACTACCTTCCTCCGATATGAAGTGTTGCTATTGTATACCAGATGTGGTTCTGTTCATTATGTGAAACTAAAACGCAATACAGATAATTTTTTTTAAAGCTTACCTTCATGAATCATGCCTCGAGTACTGTTCTTCATAATCATAGTTAGTTGTTGAAGGAAATTCAGCCCTGTGGGAGTGGCACTTCATTGTAGGACTAATTCTTTTTAAAACTGTTTTAACTCCCCCTTGGACAATATATTTGTGTACAGCTTGTAGCTGCTCCTGTGTAATGTCCCAAGCAGAGCACATGAAAATGTGGGAGGGTTTTCTAAGAGTGTGATAAGAAAGCTCAGGACTTAGTGTGATGATGATTATCAATAGGTAATCTGGGAGTTCCCCATTACAGTCCTTAATGCCCAAGGACATGAAAAACAGTAAATATATATAAGATATTCTTGATAAGACTGAGAGAGAAACCAGGTGATGAGGGCCTCTTTACCCATTCGAATTTATATTGGGAACATAGTAGCGTAATAAAATATTGCTGCATAGCAGATAGGAAAACATTAACCAATTAATTAGCATTGTTTGAGGAACATTTGGAGTCCATATTCTATCAATTTTACTAACATTCATTAATATTGAGTTCAAATTTGATATATATTAGAATTGCCCAGAACATATACTAATTCTTATAATTCCATGGTTTGTATGTGTACTGATTCGGGGGTCCAGGACAAGGTTCCTCCTTTAAACCTTCCACGGGCATCTCTGGTAAATCTGTTTCTAACACCCCCATATTTATATGCGTATAGCCCAAAGGAGCGTGTAGGAAGTACCGGTCCATTTTTTTCCTCTTTGCAGAGCCAAGACGTTCCCCAAGCCTCTGAAGGTTAGGGAAATCTACTGGTTGTGACCTTTAGAAAAAGGGTGTTTACGACACACATCCTCGAGGGTGGAAGGATCTGAGTTTTCTAAAGCAAGAGGACCACTGCACTTGAAAGTCTTTTCAACTACAGATACATCCATTGGAGACCAGGCTGTCAGCCTCTTGCTTAGCAGGTAGAGGGAAAGCTAGAGGCAAGCAGGAAATGGAGAATGGCTTTCATCCTGATGAACATGATTCCAGAAATGTCCTCTTAATCCTGACTTGATTCCCTTTTTTGAATGGGGTAGATCTGGGCATCCTGACTGTTTGTTCTTATCAGGGCTACCATGACCTTCAGATGCTTCCTGAACTCAAGCAGGACCATGTAGATAGCTGATAGTTCCCTCCAAGGCAATATTTATCAACATTGGAAGGGGGTGGTGGATAAGACTTTTTTCTGTTCTCTCTGTAACAGCTTTATGTCTATACTGTATCCAAGTCTAGTATCTGAGAAGGTTAATGAGTTTTGAGAAGGATCTTGGCCATGCTTCCAAGGAAGCTTAGTGTAGACACATATCCAAGGCTTCTTATCCTCCACAAGCTGCTTTACTATTTTATCCATGTGAGGGAAATTCAATGTCATCCCCAAAACCCCCAAAAGCGAAGCTTTGTGAGCCTGAACTTTTGTGAACAGTGTCTCTATCTTCCATATTGAATGCTGGACTCTGGCCATCACCACTGAGACATAAGAATGTGTGTCATTATAGGAGGAGCCAAGATGGCGTCCGGGACGGGCGCCTAGTCCCTCGGCTCCGAAGACCGTCTCCTCCTGTGCGCATATCCTGCCGGCGATCCTGCACTGAAACGGCATATTGAGGAAACTGCCAACTTCCGACGACCCGCGGAGAAATCCTGAGGCTCGAGCCCACTCGCAAACGGGAGAAACACTCAGCTAGAGTTTGCGGTCCGTAGCAGCCCTGTGACCGGGGCCTCGAGTGGATATCGGGGCTGGCCACCAAGTGAACAACAACGGGCGTCTGCGACTGAGAGGTGCCGGTCGGATCATTTCTGGCGAGAAACGGCCGACTTTCGAAACACATATCCTGCTGGACTGCAGGCATGACTCCTAGGCGTGCCTGACGATTTGTTTGGGGTGAATCGCACGATCGCAGGTACTTTGATCATCTGCTGCCGAGAAAACTGCTGGTGCATTGTCCCGCTGTCGGCGGGAGGCTCCCGAATTTCTGCTTACCTAACATCGAGCGGGGCTGCCCCCCCCTTTTATAGATAGTGGCTTATCGCACCATATTGGTTTTGTCGGTCACTATTGCGCTACGCAGATATCTAGTGCCCCTTTGTGTGTTGCCTGACCCAAATCAGTGGGTCTCTGCCAATGAACGCAACGTGCACTATGGAGTGCAGCCTCGAGGAGACTGAGTCACGAGGGGGACGTGGACGTATGGAGCAGAGAGACATGATGGAGAGGGGGCACGGAAGAGACGGGTACTATGGCGGTCTTATGGCAGCTATTGTCGCTCTTCGCCACGACCTGATGCATTATGTCCGAACCCTGACCAGCAAGGTGGATGGTATCGTGTGTGCACTGGGGCGATCGAGAATGGCTGCTCAGCGGGTACATAGCGACATGCCTCCCTCTATGCCCGTCTACGACAAGATGGCGGCACTATGCGGCACTGACAGATTTGAGACCCCTAGCCCCGAAACGTCCCTTGCTGAACATATTGCTTGCCTGGGACGACATGTGGTCTTCGGATTGGAATCGCGACATGAATGCTCGCCCCAAGTCGTGCTCCCGGTCACTCGGGGGCCACTCCAGCTTTTGTTTGACACTGAGACTTTCCTCCCTGGCCCAGCTCTGCTGCGTATCATGTGGAAGGTGTACTTTTGGCCCTGGCCGGGATCACTGGATCAGCGTGAGAAGGGTATGGCCGTGGTGTGGTTGAATCAAATTGACGCTTTTGGGCTGCTGTTCACGCTCGCTTGGGACACTTTGGTAAGCAGTGGCAGAAAAGATAAGACGGGACAGGGATGAACACTGCCCACTGCAATCCTACAGTTTCTTCGTTGCTGACCGTGATAGATGTGCGACGTGCTGATTTCCCTGATTGCGCCATATGCCGAACTTGTGCTATGAAACTTGTTTGCTAGTGATGGTTCTTGTTACCGGACTTTACACTCTGTGCTGTTATTGACTTACGGGAGGGAGATGCCGAGGGACTGGTGGAAGGCTCCTCCCCGCTTCCCACTACTCTTATTGTAGTTATAGGTTAGGACCTTTTTCTTCCTTTCTATACTTCGGTACTCCTTCTTTGGGGCGACAGGCACACTGCTAGGGGAGGTAGGCCGTAGCCAACTGCAGGGGTGCGGGGTGGGGGGTGGGACGGAGGGTTTTTCGTTTATTTCTTTTTGTTCTATGGGCCTTCTATTCTTTTTTCTTTTTTCTTATGAGCTATATAGTGGACTGACTTCCCGATTATTGAAGTTTAATTGGTGTGTACTACTGATCATTCATATGCTTCCTCCTATGAGGATAGTTGCAGTATTTGTATAACAAACGAAAAGTGTACTTATTTCTCCTGATCTTAGCGGCTGAAATCAATGTTTTGATTTAAATTGTCCTGATACTACTTCTCCTTACGAACTGAAATTTGAAATTTGACCTCTGTAAATCTGTAACTAATCCTCTATACACTGACGTATTGCTGTGTACTGTACTACTAAGCCTTCGGTCTTTATGTTGTGCTTTGTGTACCACCGTTATAAATAAAGGTCTTCAAAAAATAAAAAATAAAAAAATAAAAAAAAAGAATGTGTGTCATTCACTGACCGTGAGAAAGGGCAATGAAGTTTGCTTTTTAAAACAAAAAGAATTGCTGCGTGGCCGCATGGAATATGGCACCTGCTCAGCATATTTTATAATGCTGTTAGAGAAGCTGATGTGATGGTGGCTCCTCTGAAGGCATAGAGATCTCTGACAGGCAAGTAGTGGATTGCCACGCTTGCCACCCACCATGTCTCAAAATAAGGCCCCAAATGTTTTTCTGGCTCTAATTCTAACAGTTACGCTAAACCTTGACCATATCTAATTACCGTATTAATTGTTACTAATAGTATGTGTGCTTATTAATAATGTTTAACCTTTTTAACACTAAAGAAATAAACATTTTATTTGTTTTTCATCATCAATATTGAAAATACAAATTTATCATTAGTATTCTTCTTCTATTTGTCTTCTGCAGTGGTGGTGCATTTTTCCCACTGGGGTTAAATGCATAGGTGGTATATAGAGAGACATGTCTGGAATTCAGTTATGTGGTGCATCTCGTTCTCCTCCATTTAAAGAGTGCATCATTTTGCTTTGCTTATAAGTGGAAACAGGGTGCACTGATTCTCGTACATGCAGATCTATTTTGGCTGCTTTTCACATCTCAATGAAATGGCCATTTTAAAACAAGCATTCGCAGAGCCAATAGGTCTTGCCTATGCAAGAGCTAGATGTATTACCAATGTCATTTCGACATGTTGTACATCAGCACATTGGGGGCTCCTCTGCTAAGGCAGAGGAGCATTGCCCCACTGCCAAAAAATAAAAAATAAAATGACAGTAAAGTATCGTTATTGTCATTTTATTTTTCCTATTGCATGCAGCCTGTGTGCAGTGTGGGGCGGGGCGGGGCTAGCCAGGGGAGGAGTGGTGTGCAGTCCCAAAGTGCAAATGAACTGTTAGGACGACCAAACAGTTCATGCGCACTTTGCATGTTCCTACCAGGCTGCATTACACAACCTGGTCAGGAACATGCACAGGCTCCCTATTCGAGGTTGAGTGCCGATCCACGGCGCTCAGACCGATCACAGCACTGCATTGCAGTGTTGTGATTGGCTGAGGGGAGCCTGTGTGCCTGGTGCTTCCTGCTGCCGGCCAGACTGCAAAGGAAGAAGGAAGAGGATGCAGGGGAGGTAGCAGCCGGCCGGCCAGCCGTTCTAAGGTATGTTTTTATTTATTTATTAATTAACCCCCCTGCTCTCCCCAACTAACCACCACATCCGAGCATAGCTAAAAGTTATAAAAAAGAGCTGTGACATAGCACTTTTTCCCTGGGAGGGATGATGAGAAGGAATGGTGAAAATGAACAATGAGAGGGAGGATGGGCAGCAAAGGGCAGCAGGATTTGAAAACAACGCTATGACACAGCCACATTATAGTGCTTTTATTCTAATGGCGCGTGGGCAACACGGACAAGGGGGTTGAGAAGTGAAGCAGCAACATGGGCAAGTGGGGAAGGAGGAAAAAGAAGCAATACGGAAATGGGGTGGTAGGAGAAAAAGCAACATGGACATGGTGGTGGCAGGGGAAGAAGCAACACGGACAACGGGGTAGTGGGAGGTAAAAAGTAACATGGAGTAGGATGACAAGAGAAGAAAAAATTGTACCTTATTCACCATGCAATTATTGGAAGGACAGCAATCAAGCTAAAGCAATCAGTACTTGGTCCCTGCTCCAGCTGGAAGACGAGGAAGTGAAGCCAACAAACACTGTAGCAAAGTTGAGTGCCAATTAACCAACAAATGGTAAGCAATGGGCATGCTGCAAGCCACTTGTTTTATACAATATATCTTACAAGGGAGAGCTCATGCAGTGCATGCACCGTCGCAGGCGAGACATAATAAGGAGCCTTTTAACATGAAATGTAGTAGCAGCTGTTGGACTTGGACCTCTCTGCAAGATCACCCCCAAACCTTTTACCTTCAACCATTCTATTTTTGCTGAATTTGTTTTTCTCAGCTTTAGGACTCTGTACACTTTACTACTGGTAATCAGTGCTAAATTGCTTGTGCTCACTCTTTAAAACTTGATAAAATTGGCTTGTGCACAATTGGCACATTTAATTTACTTTTAAGTCCCTAGTAAAGTGATACCACATGTGCGACAAGCCTGTAAATTAAATGCTGCTACTGGTTTTGCTGTCCATTTAAGTAGCCCTGTAAAACTCGTCCCAGTCCTGCCACTGCAGCCTGTATGTGCTGTTTTAAAAAGCCATTTCGATCTGGCAAAATAAAACTTTTGCCAGGCCAATTTTTTTTTAATTACATTTAACTCACCCTTAGAGTAGGCCCTGAAGAGCCTCTTGAACAAGGTATAGTGTATTTAAAAAGTTGGACATCTATTTTTAAGCATACATGTCCTGGTAGTAAAAAACGTAAATTCATTTTTTATCACCGCAAGGCCTGAACACACTCACAAAGGGTTTGTTACTAGCCGCTTGTGTCCCCAGACAAGCTGGGGCCAAGACAGGGAGTAAGAGGATGCGGACACCTAACGGGGATGGAAACCTCTCCAAATTCAAAGTGGGAACTAGGTAGAAATATTGGACCCTCATACCCAACTCTGAAGTACACATCTAGGGCCAGATGTAGGTCACAAAATACCGGTCGTTACCGACCGGTATTTGGTGATTGAGATGTAGGGGCCATTATTTTACAGAATCGGTAATTTTACCGATTCGGTAAATCCATATGTAGGTGACACTCCTAAGAGTGCCACAGGCCCTTAAGAGTCGGTATTTTACCACCCAATCCTATTGCGTGGTAAAATACCGAATTCAGGTGTGCATGCACATCTGTGCATGCACACTTGTGCCATGTGACACAGAGACATGCCCTTAGGGCATGTATGTGTGCCACATGTCACACATGCCTGTACTTGGGGTGCTAGAGGGTGTCAAAGTGACACCCCCTGCACCCTTGCAGGATTCGGTATTTACCGAATCAGTAAATACTGAATCGGTTTTGCCCATTGATTCCTATGGGCTTCAAGGCCCATAGGAATCAATGGGCAATACCGAATCGGTATTTACCAATTCGGAAAATACCGAATGTTACCGATTCGGTAATTCAAAAAAAAAAAAATTACCTACATCTCCCTCCTTCATATTTACCGATTCATAAATACAGAATCGGTAAAATTCGGTATTTATGAGTCGGTAAATAGAAGTTACCTACATCTGGCCCCTAGACCTGTGAAAGGCTCAGTAGTGCTGTGCTGCTTGCAGCATGAAGGACTACCACTCTGCCACCACGCTATGCTACCCTGCTACCCAAGTCCGAGAACTGGACCTGCATCTTGAACCAGGACCACCAGAGTGATGGCAAGTGCTAGCCTGCCGGCCTTCTGATCAAAGCCTCAGGGACATAACAGGCTCCAACAAAGTTGAACCCAGCACCTGGATTCTGCCAACTGTAAGGCCTGCCCTCCCAAGTGGTGCTGCCACAGTCCTGGACCTTGGAAGTGTGCTTGAAAGTGTTCTGCAAGCCAAATTGTGGTCCCAGCAGAACAGACACAGCACGCTGCATGATCTCCCGGAACTCTGATTCGCAGCTATAGCACTATGCATTACCTCACCAAACTCTGCATCGGACCGTTGCATGATGCATCCCTGATTCATGTCTTCTCATTGAATCCTGCAGCCCCTCATCACTGCTGCTGTGTAACACATCCTAGACGCAGGTCTTCGCATTACAAGCCCATCTTGGATGGCACACCCGACAACCATGCAGGACTCCGCATCGCAAGGCCCACAACTTCTTTGGAACCAGCTGGTGTGTGATGCATTTTTGGCGCAGGACTTTTCATTGCAAGCCCTTCATCAATGGCATCCCTAAACGACGATGCAGGACCTCACATCACAACCTTGCAGCTTCATGGAACCATTGTTGCATGAGAAATCTCGACACCAGGACCACACATCACCTCGGCTGGGTGACACATCCTCTTTTTTCAGTTTTCTTTATTATTAAATATTTTTTATTTCGGTAGTACAATAGTCTAACATTGACTTCCTTACAGTAAATTGCACACAAAAAAATATAAAAAGTATAATTTAGCCCAAATGAACATTACATAAATAAAGAGAAACACAGCCATAAAATATAATCCCTGGTGATCTTCCAGTAATGTACTCCAGAACGGCAAAGGTATTACAAATACAATCTGACCCAAAGATAAGAATATACTAATACAAGAACTGAAAAACATGAATAGGCCAAATAGTACTCTTGCAATATCATTTCCAAAGGTAAAGCAGACATACAGTCTCAATCTTCTATTTTTGGAAAGCCCAAAAGGTCTTTATGTGCAAACACACCGTTAAAAATAAAAAGTGCAATCATGGACAGTGCAATGGTGCCAATGAATTGCAACAATCCATGTGCAAACCAGCAAATATTAACGTGCAAAGACAGAGCCAAAAGTTCAAGTGCTTAGACCCTCATCGCTCCTGAACAATTTCCCACAAACGTTTGATTGTTTCTTTTGGCATAAACATACTTCAGCTGTTATGTTATGTTAGTATGAACTTGTAAAGCGCACTGACACCATAAGTTTCCTGGCGCTAGGTATGTATGAAGAAGGCGCGGCAAAGCAGGTTAACAGGACTGAGAAAATAACCAGGTCTTTAGGCCCTTTCTAAAGCTCAGTAGGTTGTTACTGGTCTTAGTCGCCAAGGAGAGGGAATTCCAAAGCCTGGGTGCCAAGTATGCGTACCAGCGACCGCCTATTTTCTTCAGTTTGATGGTGGGGAGTAAGTGGAGGTAGGCTGAACGGAGATTGCGGGCCGGGCAGTGCTTTACAATGAGTCCCTTCATGAATTCAGGGCTATTGCAATGGAGTGTTTTAAAAATTAGGCAGCCTGTCTTGAAAGCAGCTCTTTTTTCAATGGGAAACCAATGCAGTTTACGCAGCAGGGGCCTGGCCGATTGCCATCTAGGGGTTTTGTATATTAATCTTGCCGCCTAGTTTTGAACGATTTGGAGGCGGTGAAACAAGGACAGTGGTAAACCTAGGTAAAGGGAGTTGGAAAAATCAAGGCGAGATAGCACCAGGGAGATCACCACTTGCACAAGGGCCGCGTGCGATAACAGGTGAGAGATCTTTCTAATTTTATGCAGCTGAAACATGCTAGAGGAGATCACTGCCCCCACTTGTCCTTTAAGGGAGAGGTCGGAGTCAATGACCCCCCCAAGGCTCTTCACCGAGCCTAAAGGTGTGGGGGGGCTAGTACAGATGGCCAGAAGTGTGGGCCCCAGTATGCCACACTGTTTCCTGGCAAAATGAGTTCCGTTTTCCCAGGGTTAAGTTTAAGCTGATTGTGATTCATCCAATGCTGTATGTGGAGCATCACAGCTTGGAATTCTATTAGGGGAATCCAGAGGAAAGATGATCTGAAGATCATCGGCGTAGTTGAAAACCGTGATCTTCCAATTTTTTAGTGAGTGGATCAATGGCCGGAGGTACAAATTAAATAGCAATAGTGAGAGAGAGGATCCCTGGGGTACTCCGCATACTGTAGGTGTCTTGGTGGCCGTATAGGGACCCAGTCGGACCATTTGTGAACTACCTGAAAGGAATGACTTAATCCACTGGAAGGCAGGACCCTGGATGCCAGCTTGTCCGACACGGTGAAGCAAGATGTTGTGGTCCACTTTATCGAACGCGGCTGATTGATCCAAGAGCACCAGAGCCTGCGGAGCCCCCTTGTCGGCGTTTCCCCTCAGAGTATCTAGTACTGCTAAGATGACGGTCTCTGTAGAATGCGCAGGCCTAAAGCCTGCTTGGTTGGGTTCGAGGAAACGGGAGCTTTCAATGAACTTAGAGAGGTGCTTAGTTACATGGGCCTCCAGGATCTTTGCCAAATAAGGCAAAAGAGAAATGGGGCGGTAGTTAGAAAGGCTGGTGGGGTCCGCCCCAGGTTTTTTCAGTAGGGGAATAGCCTCCTTTAAGGTATTAGGAACAAAGCCCTTGCTAAGGGATTCGTTCAGGAAAGGGAGGATACTGTGAGGTATGGTTGAGAAGATATCCCTGAGGACGGGGGGAGGACAGCAGTCGTTTAGAGAGCCCGATTTTATGTGGGTTATGAGCTCTGAGAGGATGCTCGGGCTGATGGCGGGGAAGTTTGTAAATGAGAGTGGATTGAGAAGGGTAGGGTCCGATGAGCTGGCAGAAGTGGGCAGGGGGATGCTATTCTTGATAGCCACGATTTTTTCGACGAAGAGGGTGTTTAGGGAATTACATGTCTCTTGAGTAGGGGCCTGCGCAGGTAAGATTATGTCATCATTGGTGAAGTCAGTCATGATTTTAAAAATGTCCTTTGATTTGTTATGGGCTAAGAGAATTCTTTCTGAGACATGTGCTGCTTTGGCCGAGGAGATCGCGCTTTTATATTTTTTTTGGGCCGCCACAAAAAGCAGTCTGTCTACCGTAGAGTAGCCGCGTCTCCAGTTCCATTCGAGTTGGCGGAGATTAAGCTTTTCTGCCTTAAGGTCAGTGGAGAACCATTTATGGGCGTTGCCATGCCTTGCACTCGAGAATTTGGTGAGAGGGGCATACCTATCGCTGGCCGACTGTAGCCAGTTGGTGATGTCTGCCCCCATTGAGTCGACATTGAGTTTGGCGTCGACGATGGGAAGTGTACTGGCCAGGGAATCCATAAAACCTTGGGAGTCGTAGTTGCTCCATTTGCGAGACAGCCCTCCAGCCAATATTGGGGGCTTGACCCTCCCCTTGACTGTAACAGTGACATCAATCAGATGGTGATCTGACCAGATACAAGGGGAGATTATTGGGCTTGATAGAAAGAGGATGTGAGACCAAATATGGTCGAGAATGTGTCTTACCTTAATCACTATAGCTTGCCATTGTGTAAATGATGCATGTGAAACAGCATTTGCAACATGCAAATTACGCAGCAGGGTCTCTGCCACGCATTTCTGACTACACAAACTTTTACTACGTATATACTTTTACCATGCATGACTTTAACACGCATGGAAAGTCTATTTAAAGTAGGTATACATGTTTGTGTGTGTGTGTGTATGTATATGTGCACACATTTAAGGTTTTACGTTTAGGGTATGGTAGGCGTTTTGGCATGGGTAAGGCTATAGGGTGGTACAGATATTTCAGTGTTTAGAGATGGGTATGGGTATAGGGTAGTAAGGGTATTTTTAGGGTTTAGGAGTGGGTAAGGTAGCGCGCGTAGTAAGGGTGTTTTTAAGGTTTAGGAGTGGGTAAGGGTATTGGTTGGTAAGGGTGTTTTTAGGGTGGGTACGGATATTGGGTGCTAGGGGTGTTTCAAGGTTTAGAGGTGGGTAGGAGTATTGGGTGGTATGGGTGTTTTAAGGGTTTAGGGGTGGGTAAGGGTATTGGGTGGTAAGTATATTCTTAGTATTAAGGGTTGGGTAAAGATATTGTGTGGGGAGGGTATTTTTAGGGGTTGGGGTGGGTAAGGATATTTGGTGGTAAGGGGGTATTTAGGATCTAAGGGTTGGTAGGGGTATTGGGTGGTAAGGGTGTTTTTAGGGTTTAGGTACGGATAAGAAGACTGGGTGGTAAGGGTATTTCTAGGGTTATGGGATGGGTAAAGTTATTGGGTGGGAAGGGAATTTTTAGGGTTTAGGGGTGGGTAAGGATTAATCCTGGGTGTAGTTTGCAAAGTAGTGCTATGCGTAGCTACGCAAATTGCACTTCGCACTACGCGAGCAGCACGTAGCGCTATGCAAACTGCGTAGTGTGCTCTTCGCGATCACTGCACAGTGCCTGATGCTTGTCCGCACTGTGCAGTCATTGAAAATGGCATCTTGCACAGTGCAAGCTGTCGTTTTCTGCCGCTCGAGTAGATTTTTACTCGAGCAGCAGCTTTCTCAACGCGGACTGGTAGTTTCTCATTGCGAGCGGTCGTGAGCATACGCGACTACTCGCAATGAGAAACCTGACCTCCCCGCGTTGAGAATCTCGCCGGGAGGTTTATTTTCCACACTCCTGATCACCAACTTGATGTGGCTGATCGCGAACGAGGAAAAAGTCTTGCCGGAGTGTCATTTTGCTCGCTCACAGTCGCCAACTTGACGTTGAGGACCGCGAGCAAGCAAAAAATTACCACTACGCATGTTTGCACTGTGCTACGTGCAATTTGCATAGTGCCAAGTAGCGCAAACTTCCAAACTATGCGAACGTAGTGTATTTATCCGCCCAGGGTTAGTAAGGATATTGGGCAGTAAGCGTATATTTAGGGCTTAGGGTGGTATTGGGGTAACTATGTTTTTAGTGTTTTAGGTTAACATTATTGGGTGGGAAGGGAATTTTTTGAATTTAGGGGTGGGTAAGGATATTGGGAGGTAAGGGTGTTTTCAGGGTTTAAGGATTGGGAAGGGTATTAGGTGGTAAGAGTATTTTTAGGGGTTAGGGGTGGTAAAGGAATTGGGTGCTAAGTGTATTCTTAGTGTTAAGGGGTGGGTAAAGTTAGTGAGTGGTGAGGGTATTTTTAGAGTTTAGGGGTGGGTACAGGTGGTGGGTGGCACAGGTAATTAAAAAGGGTGGGTTTAGGGAGTCCCCCAAAATCCGACAGTTTTATATACTAATTTATATATAATAGAATTTAATATTACCGTATAATATGTGTGTGTGTGTATATGTATATATATATATATATATATATATTCACTGAAAAAACCATAGGTTATAGACCATATATAGTTAGGAATTAGCATTTAAAAAACCTTATTTTACTCACACAAAACCATTGAAATTCCATATATAGTTAGTTGCACTAACTATATATCGCGCACCCGCAATCCACTGCTGATGATGTCACATATTACATCATTCATGACATGGTCAGTGACATCACTGATGACATCACTGATGACATCTCAAATGACATCACTGATGACATCACTGATGACATCTCATTTGACATCAATGACCACATCACTGATGATATCATTCGTGACAATACAATGCATCTCCTCACATTTTAATATAACCTCTGTTTCACCCAGTGTTAAATACAGAGTATAATTTTTGAAACCATTGACACACCAATACTAGTTACTACATACGCACTCACTGATTCCTATGTCTACACACACATTCACTCATTCACCCATACAATCATTCATACATACAATCACTCATCTTTACAACACTATCATATGCACTCATACACCTATACAGACACTCACAGTCTGCCACTCATCCATGGAGTTACTCACACACCTAGTCAGTCCTGTAAAGAATCAATGACACTTCCATTTTCTTGTCTATACAGTTAAACATAGAGCACCTTACATTTTCAAACATATACTAACACATACTTACCTTCTTATACAATCATTGATACAAGTACACATTGATCTGCACAGAGTCACACACCTCCCAGCCAGGCACACACACACTCAGTCTCCCATACAAATACTTGGACAATCAATCAGTAACCCATATAGTTAATCATATAGCTACTTATCAACACATGCAGCAGTTTACAGAACAACAGACATAATGATGCACAAATTAAGACAGTTTAGTCACTAACCCATGCACTCAGTGAGACACATTTAATCACTCACTCATACATTCAGTCATGCACCTACTAAATCCTTTGTCCAGACACTTATACTTCCACTCATTCTTCAATATGTAAGACACATTTTAACTTTACAGAAACATACAGTCACTGGATGTTGTCATCAGTGATGTCATCAGTGATGTCATTTGAGATGTCATCAGTGATGTCATCAGTGATGTCACTGACCATGTCATGAACGATGTAATATGTGACATCATCAGCAGTGGATTGCGGGTGTGCGATATATAGTTAGTGCAACTAACTATATATGGAATTTCAATGGTTTTGTGTGAGTAAAATAAGGTTTTTTAAATGCTAATTCCTAACTATATATGGTCTATAACCTATGGTTTTTTCAGTGAATTTTCAAGGTTTTGTAAATGCTAATTCCTAACTATATATGGTCTATAACCTATGGTTTTTTCAGTGAATTTCATTGGTTTTTTAACAGCTAATATCTGTAGCTGTAAAATGTATTCTTCTTTAAATCCAAAAATATATTTTATATGTTTATGAATAATTTTTTTTAAAAATATTTATTTTTCTTCGTTCCCGCTTCGCGAATCGGGAAGCTTCCCGTTAGCTGACCTTGATGCCGCGAAATAGACCGCGAGCCGGTAAACGTTTCTTTACCGCAACTGCCGCGTTAGAAAACAACATCGTGACGCCTCCCGTCCGCATGACATTTCACGTTGTCGCGTGATACGTCATATGACGTGCTACGTTAGCGAACTGGTACGCGAAGCGAGTCGCAAAGCGCAGGTTTCTGGAAGCAAACCGGGAGGCCCTGCAAAGCGCTTAACGTAAACACAGCAGGTCATGTTAATAACACTTTTCATTGGTTCATTTCACTTTTGGTTTCCTAATGATGTAAGACTAGGTCATATAATCTAAAATGAACACTTTTCATTGGTTGAGAACTCTTGTTTTTCCCAAATGATGAAAATCCCTCCTTCTTTCCTCACTCTGACTTTCATCATTGTGAGAGAAAGACCCTTTGTTACCAGTGAGCAATGGCTTCTTTAGTAGCTTCAGCTGGTGCTTCCCCACCACCTCCACCACATCCAAGGAAGAGTGGACCACCTGCTCAAGTTATAATTCAACAAGAAGAGGAAGAAGAGGAACAGGACGACGAGCACGAAGAGAGGCAGTTTTTGCCTGAGGAGCCCAGGACGTCTCACCGGAAAGAAAACTTCATTTGGCAATTTTTTTAAATTCCCAAAGGTCAGAAAAAAGTAAATGCAAGATACGTAACTTGCCTTATATGTCAAGATAGACTGTCCAGAGGGACCGAGAAAAAATACAGTTTCGGAAACTACACAATGCATCGCCATATGACTAGGTGGCATCCTAACAACTACAGTGCTGCACAGTTTCGGAACGACCTAGATAATCTCCCTATTATGGCCAGAAGATCTGTTGTACCGGAAGTAACGGGACCAGAGGGCAGGGAGATGGTGCCAAATATACAAATGAGATTTGGTGAAGTAAAACAAGTCTGCGTACATTGCAATGGATGTATTTGCTACAGAGAAAGTAGCATCACTCTGATCAACAGAGCTATTGACAATCATATGCAAGTTTGTACGAAACGCCCCAAATAATAAATACTTTTTTTAAATTTTGTTGCTCCTGTTGAGCCCTTTACAATGAATCGTTTTCATTGCCCCCTCCAAGAAAAACCCCAAAAAATATAAAACTGTTCCGAAAAATTCAAAAAAAGTAAAAAAATGTTCAGAAAAATAATAAAAAAAATATAAAACAACAAAAACAATAAAAAAAAAAAGTTCTTTTCAGAACTACCTCCCTGTTATTAAAAAATTGGTACAATATTTGGAACTGTGCCAACCTCTATTTCTCGTAGTTCGCTTCCCAGTTCGCTCGCCGGTACGCGAACCGGAAGTGAACCAAAATTTTTTTTTAAAAAAAAGAACAGTAAGTATAAGGGAAGGAAACAGACACTTATGTTAAAAGAAAGACAGCTATAGGGGAGTAAACTAGAGATACTATTACCCGTAATCCACTGCTGATGATGTCACATATTACATCATTCATGACATGCTCAGTGACATCATCAGCAGAGGATTGCGGGGTTTTTGGCAACGTGCCTTATCCACGGTTTAATAACGCTGCCTTTTGCTTTATATAAGTTTTCAAATTGTATGAAATATATACCAATAGGTCGTTATGAACCTTTAGGTAGTGCTTTTCTTCATGAGGTCTGGTCGCTTCCATACACATACAGATGTTTCAAAGATGATCAAGAAGTTTATCTGAATGGAGAGGAATGCACTGAGACGCCAGATCATTCACTAATGTGTAGGCACATACAGTTACACGGTTCATGCAACAAACACCGACCAAATATGGCTTGCGTGTTGCAAGGCACGCCAGTTCCTGCTATCATCCCCACGTTCAAGTTGTTGGAAAATGGTAGTTATTTGATGCTCAATAATGAAGATTGTTCTGGGTTAATTAAAAGTATTCCTTTTATCGTAACAGTAAGTGAACGGGTTATTTGCTGCAGAAATGTTCTATTTCCTCCCACACATGAACATAGGGAGTTTTCAATCTCGCCACAAATACCAACCTTGGGAGCAGATTTCAACGGCATGGCAAGAATAAGAGCTCTTTTGTCTCAGAGAGAGGTGGCCTTGAGTTCGGCCCGTGAAACTTTCGTGCTTCACATAGCGAACACCCGTACAGAGGTGCAGACCCTTTTCAATACAGATTTGCCTTTCCATTTCAGCAAGATGGTTCGGACTATCTTTAACGCGTCCTCCACAAAGGCCCTGGCGCACTTTTTTAAAGTTGTTACCAGTGGTCTCGTGACTTCATTTGAGAAAATCTTTGGAGTCATCCCTGCTTTCTTTCATTCTATTTTTTCCACTCTGCTTCGTGGATTCCCATTTTTACTTGCATTACCAGCGGATGCTCTTGTGCTTTTTTACATTTTTAAATATGGATGTCCCTCCTGTGCAAGCTCCCGCCCTGCAGCTGCTGACACTGTTCCGCAATCGCATGCTAGAATATTATGGCACAATGCCGTTGGCGATATTAAGCACGGCATATGGATTATCTTTTCGATTCTCCTACTTCACCTGTGTCCAGCCTGTATTTCACTGCCTGACCTGTGATTTCGATTGGGCCATTGATTTGTGTCTCTGCGGACCGGTTTCTCCTGACGTCGACTTTAATCAGCTGATGACTCCTATCATTACTCACGAGTTGGTTTGTCCTGGCGAAAGGATTATGGCTGTGGCATTGATGCATGGACTAATTGGTCCCTGGAATTTACTGGCGGCAACACAGTCTTTCTTGGAACAGAGCTTTCTTGAAAACCCACCGAGCTGTCCTCTGATGGTGATAGAGGATCCGGTGCTGGGAGAGCACGTATGTTCTTTTCCGCTTTTAAATTGGATGGCTGAACTCTTTTCGGATGAAGACGGTGACTTCCTATTGGAGGCTGTTGCAGCTTATTTTGCATACACAGTTATGTCATAGACCTTTTTCATGTTTGATATGCTGAGTACTAGCATTTCATTGACAATTCATTGACTTATTTGTCAAGTTTTTATTATTTAGCTTGCCTATTGGCTTAAGACTCGATAAAGTACTTGGCTGTTTTATTTTTCTTTAGCATTAAATTTTCCTAGTTTTTAATGCTTTACCTTGCGGACCGTCCACATATAAACTTGCAATCTGCTCTCATGAGATGGCACTTCTATTATCTTATTCAGTTCGTTTCCGGATCATGGGGAGGTGTCATCTAGGTCCTGGATATCTTTACACCGTGTTAAGTTAGCATGGGCTCATTACCGGTTTAAACGCCATTTTTCCTTTTTTGCAACTTCTGCACACGACACTTAGTTGTTGCTTTAGCTTTCAACCTAGTAGTTCATCGTGGTTTACATGAGAATAATATGTTATTGCTCTACTATCTGCTTTGCTTGTTAAACTATATCTGTACAGCGAGTGCTGAAGTTTCAAGAACAACACGATACAGAATTGTTATGAGGTCTGATCTCCACGACTTCATACTCATAACATAAGTGCAACTTCTGCCAATTCTGGGCATGAGGCGGGTTTTATATTGCTTTGCCGAACACACATACACAACAGTTGATGCGGTTCACATGAAGAGAGAGCTGGTGTATGCTGATGTGATTCCTTCAAATCTAAGACACTAAAGTATGGGCACGCCCTAAACCAACACAAAGAGACCTTCTTAGCAAATAATATAATATGTGTATTAGGGAGGGTGAGATATAAGCAGCCGCGGGCCGTGGAGGGAGTTACGGTGGGGCAGGGAGGTGGGGAGGGGGAGGGGCAGGGTGGAGCCCTCTCCACCCTGCCCCTCCCCCTCCCCGCCTCCCTGCCCCACCGTAACTCCCTCCACGGCCCGCGGCTGCTTATAAGTGTTGCTAACTCTTATTCATTTACAGCATGTTAACATACTGTCACCATTCGCTTTTTATGTACTAGTAACTATGCTGGTAATTTTGCTACTGATAATATGTGTACTTGTATTATCTAAGATACTACGCCTGAGAAGACGGCATTAGTAAATAAACATTTCAAATACACATGTGTTCTTCTTAACTTCATGTTCTGGTTTCTAAGAAATATATAACGACCGACTGTTCATGAGTTCCACGTATCCTGAGGTACTATAATTTCATATTCTGGATTGTCTAAACATTGAGAGTTTGTTATATCCAATGTGACACTGTACCTAGCTTGCTAAGGGGTTTTGATTACTAAGGTGAGTTTTGGGACACCCTAATTCGCCGAGGTTCCAATCCTCTGTACACAGTTCTGTGTGAGAACAGAAACCGTGCGACAGGGGCACCCCTGAGCCTTGCTGGAGCTTCATCACACTTGCGATACAACTCCAGCAATGCGCCACCTTTACGGCACAGATACGTCACACATCTGTGCTGTTTTTGCCCCATGATGCGCCGCATTGTAAATGCAGCACACCATAGGTGACGGAACAGCGGCACAGAATGACTAACACATCCCTGGTGATGCGCCAGTCATCATAAATCTATCCCTATGCTTCTTATCTTGTTACAGATGAACCGCCATATGTATCATCAAAGTTTTTTGCATTTCCTAAATAGCGAACTTTAAGGAATAAATAGCGATTCTTTACCATTCCTAGTTTGCGATGACCTATTTGCTAATTACAAATTACCCATTCATTTCCATGCAGCAGGAGGCCCATAGGAATGAAGGTGCAATTTGCGATTAGCAATTACCTCATCGCAAATTACGAATTTTTCCGAGGGTGCAGGGCTGTCTCAAGAACACCCTGCTGCACCCCCGAAAAAGAAATTTGGGGGCATATGGCGCACATAAATTTTGAAAACATTCCTTTACCTCAAAAACGATTTTCTTTTTTTTTATATATTCATACTTTAAGTTTCAAAACAGTCTCAGAAACACACCAATTTGTCTTCAGCAGAGCAAAAGGTATGCACTCCAGAGTCTGCAGCTATCAAAAGCACAGAAATGCTGTAATTCCTCACACATATCTCTCATGTCACACCAATCAAAACTCTTCCCTCACTTTTTTTCAAAGCAAAACCCTGCCCCCTCTCTGCTTTTTCTGCATAGCAACCACCTCTTGCAAGACCTCTGGTGTTTCCAAGTTCACACAACAATGTTGCAATTGAACTCTGAACTCTCAGTGCACCTGCATATCCAGAGCATTCTTTCATTTAATGATTTTTTCTTCGCCACTCAAAATACATCTTTCAACGAACTCATCCATGCACACTAACTTTCTGTTTTCAGCAATCAAAATCCACCAATCACTCTTACTGCTTCATTAACACAGAAACTCCTCAGTTTTTTTCATTTTACACTCTCATTTTTTCAACTGCCATTTCATTGCCACACTTCATCTGACTGCAGGAGAACCTTCTCTCGCCATGTTTTCTGTCTGGATTGTTGGACATAGTTATATCTATTGGGCTCAAAGGTACGCTGAAAACAGGAATTTACCTAACCTCAATTTACAAGATGTGGAAATTAAGTGGTTTGGCCACAGAGGATTAAAATGTCACCAATTGATACCATTGGTGAAAACCTTTATGCATTTGCCAAAACCTGACCTGTTAATTGTGCACTGTGGAGGTAATGATTTGGGCACTTTGACTGGGGTAGGTCTGGAAATGCTTTTAAAGGACACCTTTGAGCAATTGATGGCACTTTTTCCTCAGACTGCCTTGGTATATTCAAATATATGCCAAAGACAAAAATGGAGGTGGTCGAACCAATTTTGTCCACAAATTGAGAAATCGAGGAAGCATGTAAACAAATCTGTTTCAGCTTACATGAGAGACCATGGAATGGGCTCCCTGTACAACAATAACTTGCGTTACTACATGCAAGATATCTACAGAGGAGATGGAGTTCACTTCTCAGATGAGGGCAACAGAATTTTCACTCTGAATTTAAGACTGTGCATTGGTACCTACTTATAAGTACCTAAATGTACCATAAACCCAAAAGCTCTTCTCAGAGCTACCCTACATCTGATCACTCACAATTATTATTTTACTCTAACTTTTTTCACTAATTTTCAAGAAAGTACGCTCCCCAGAACGCTTCCCGGTTCGCGAACCGGGCGCACTCCACGCAAAAAAACAAAAAAAACGGTATATTTTTTTTTTGCCCTGCGAGACCCTTTCAAAGCCTCCACATCAAACCTAGGGGGTCAGGGACGATCTACTATGCCCCCTTATGGTCATTTGCCCCTTCGCTTTGGCCTCCTCTTGTCTCTCGATCCTACCGAGAGACAAGATGGCGGCCGCTACGGACTGTTTGGAATGTTTACAGACGCCGAAGAACCAATCAGCTTCGCAAACCTCCGTAACGCGAAAAGTACGCGAAGCGGAGCGCTGTTACAGATATATATCTTTTTTTGAACGTTAATTTCTCAAAATCCACTGGAGCACATATATTGAGACCTAGCAAAGGCACATCGGGCTACCAGTCCCTAATATTTTACCAAGTTTCGTGCAAATCCATTCAGCCGTTCGATTATTATTATTATTTTTTTTTTTGCCCCGCGGGGCCCTTTTAAAACCTCCACATCAAACCTAGGGGGTCAGCGAGGATCTACTATGCCCCTTATGGTCATTTGCCCCTTCGCTTTGGACTCCTCTTGTCTCTCGATCCTACCGAGAGACAAAATGGCGGCCGCTACGGACTGTTTGGAATGTTGACAGACGCCGGAGAACCAATCAGCTTCGCTTCACAAAGCTCCGTTGCGCGCAAAGTACGCGAACTGGAGCGCTGCCCGGTCCGCTGTTACAGATATATATCTTTTTTTAAACGTTAATTTCTCAAAATCCACTGTAGCACATATATTGAGACCTACAAAAGGCACATCGGGCTACCAGTCCCTACAATTTTGCCAAGGTTCGTGCAAATCCATTTAGCCGTTCGGGCTAAAAGTGAGGCCAACCGCCCTATGGAAAACTCAATGTTAAAAACACGTTTTGGGACCCCCCTTTTTTCTCGGCCCCCCCTTGACGAACCCCCCCCAAATTTTCAAGGGCTGCTCAGAAACAAAATGTGCCATTTTCCTGAAAATTTCAGCCAATTCCGTCCACAAACGCCAAAGTTATTAGACATAGAATTTTCAAAAATCCTATAGAGAAAAAATCCTAACTATATATACCTACTGGCGACCGCCAGTAGGTAATATATATATATATATATATATATATATTCACTGAAAAAACCATAGGGTATAGACCATATATAGTTAGGAATTAGCATTTACAAAACCTTGAAAATTCACTGAAAAAACCATAGGTTATAGACCATATATAGTTAGGAATTAGCATTTACAAAACCTTGAAAATTCACTGCAAAAACCATAGGTTAGAGACCATATATAGTTAGCTGGACATTTTATTGACATAAAACCAATGAAATTCCATATATAGTTAGTTGCACTAACTATATATCGCGCACCCGCAATCCACTGCTGATGATGTCACATATTACATCATTCATGACATGGTCAGTGACATCACTGATGACATCACTGATGACATCTCAAATGACATCACTGATGACATCACTGATGACATCACTGATGACAACATCCAGTGACTGTATGTTTCTGTAAAGTTAAAATGTGTCTTACATATTGAAGAATGAGTGGAAGTATAAGTGTCTGGACAAAGGATTTAGTAGGTGCATGACTGAATGTATGAGTGAGTGATTAAATGTGTCTCACTGAGTGCATGGGTTAGTGACTAAACTGTCTTAATTTGTGCATCATTATGTCTGTTGTTCTGTAAACTGCTGCATGTGTTGATCAGTAGCTATATGATTAACTATATGGGTTATTGATTGATTGCCCAAGTATTTGTATAGGAGACTGAGTGTGTGTGTGGCTAGCTGGGAGGTGTGTGACTCTGTGCAGATCAATCTATACTTGTATCAATGATTGTATAAGAAGGTAAGTATGTGTTAGTATATGTTTGAAAATGTAAGGTGCTCTATGTTTAACTGTATAGACAAGAAAATGGAAGTCTCATTGATTCTTTACAGGACTGACTAGGTGTGTGAGTAACTCCATGGATGAGTGGCAGACTGTGAGTGTCTGTATAGGTGTATGAGTGCATATGATAGTGTTGTAAAGATGAGTGATTGTATGTATGAATGATTGTATGGGTGAATGAGTGAAGGTGTGTGTAGACGTAGCAATCAGTGAGTGCGTATGTAGTAACTACTATTGGTGTGTCAATGGTTTCAAAAATTATACTCTTTTTAACACTGGGTGAAACAGAGGTTATATTAAAATGTGAGGAGATGCATTGTATTGTCACATGAATGATATCATCAGTGATGTGGTCATTGATGTCAAATGAGATGTCATCAGTGATGTCATTTGAGATGTCATCAGTGATGTCATCAGTGATGTCACTGACCATGTCATGAATGATGTAATATGTGACATCATCAGCAGTGGATTGCGGGTGCGCGATATATAGTTAGTGCAACTAACTATATATGGAATTTCATTGGTTTTATGTCAATAAAATGTCCAGCTAACTATATATGGTCTCTAACCTATGGTTTTTGCAGTGAATTTTCAAGGTTTTGTAAATGCTAATTCCTAACTATATATGGTCTATAACCTATGGTTTTTTCAGTGAATTTTCAAGGTTTTGTAAATGCTAATTCCTAACTATATATGGTCTATAACCTATGGTTTTGTCAGTGAATTTCAATGGTTTTTTAATAGCAAATATCATAAGCTGTCGAATGTCAAGTACGTGGTAAGTAAAAACATTTTCGTGTTTATGCACACTGATCTGCTTTGAATGCTGCCCCCCACCCCTCATTTCTATTAGGAGTACTCTCTCTTTGCAGATAGTGAAGGGTAGTTAACGCAGCCCGTTGCCCCCTTTGTAATCCGTCGTGCCTGCTTCTCTCTCCATTTGATTGATTGTTCTCTTTGGTTCATTCTCTATTTACAAACAAGCACAGAGTCGCAATACTCTGTTTAGTCTTTGCAGATAGCGAAAAATCGTGTAAAAAAACAAAAGGAATCGAACAAAATCAGTAGGCCACTAATGGGATCTCTTTTTGACCTCGCTAAAATAGAAACATTAGGAACAACCTGTTGAAAATAGCAATGCGTATGTACATAAGCGGCGTTCATTTGTGTTCACAGTACCCCTTGTTGATTGTTTCAATCGAGCATTGAATTGTTCGAAGTTGGTTCTCTTAAGGATCTTCTCTGCCTGCAAACGAGGAAGAATAGGAATATTCTCTCTCCCTTTGCAGATAGTGAAGGGTAGGTAACGCAAGCCTTTAACACGTCGTACCTATTTCATTCCTCATTGATTGATTGATTGTCCGAACATTGACTGTTTGGGAATTAGTTCTTTTTGGAGGTATTCCCTGTTTGCAAATAAACGTAGGAAAATCTTTGCAAGTAGTGAAAGGGTACGTAATGCGGACCTTTCTCCCCCGTTGTAATCTGTCATGCCTATCTACTCCCCACTGATTGATGCACCTGTTTCACCCGGACCATTTACTAGAGATACGTCATCTGGCCCGACCAGAGAGCACCCCTAGTGAAAAGGACATATGCAATAATAACTAAGTGATCACTGTATCCTGTTAACAGAAACTTTAGCATGAAACAACCTGGAAAGAAAAGAATAGGAAAACGAAAATCAGTAGGCCACTGATGAACATGAACTTTTATTAAACAACGAACAAAGAAACGATAACATAACGTAATGATAAAACCTATTAATGTCCTAGAAACAAGAAAACGTTAAAATATGCCAGTGGTGAGAGACCAGAAAAACAGTAAGAGAAACCAAATCACCCCTCGCTGTCCCACCGCCTGCCACGCCAAAAAAATCGATAGACTAGGGAAAATGCAAGTCAGTAGAACATCCGCCCCCACTCTGGAAACTTCCAAGGTGGGGCAGGGTTGCGGCTACGCCCAGCCGGGAGCAGCCCATATAAGGCAGGTCCTGCTGCCACGCCTCGGCCAGGAGATCCTAACGTAGGGTGTAGCCGGAGGAGAGGCCGAGGCCAGCGGGACCCGGCCAGGGGATTGCCTTTACAACGCTGAACAGTTGCAGGGGGGGGGGAATGTCTCCTCGACCCTCCCCTCTCTCTCCCAGTCCGGCCGCGGTGGCCCTTGAGAGTTGCAGGTACTCCCGCCACATGCTCTTCCGGTCCAGCCACCAACGGTCGGGGGGCCGAGGACAACGGGATCCGGCTGCAGCCGATAAACCAAGAAACCCGTTCATGGGGCCAGAGCCAGGGGCGTCCGGCCGACATCTACCGGAAGCCCGGCCCAAAGACGGACGGGACACTTCTTCTTTCATGAATAATGGCTGCGACAACACTGGGGGGGGGATGTCTTGCACATGCCTCTGACCCCCCCCCCCTCGTCCTCATCGCCTGGTCCGGCCATAACAAATCTCAAGCGAGACGCCGTGGGGTGCACTGGGAGGGAGAGACGGTGCGAACAGGCCTCTCCCGCCTCCCCAGGTGGAGGCTTCCCAGCTGCACCCTCAGCGCTCCAGGCGCCCGGAAAAGGGTTCTTCCACTGTGGCCATGCTGCAACGTCTCGCCCGGCAGGGTGGAGCCCGTACGCTCATTTGACCCCGCGATCGCCAGTAGCTACCGAACTCTCAAAATGGCGGTCGACCTGGCAAGAGCGGGCCCAGCATAAAGAAATGGCCCGGTCACTGCTTGACTCCACCACCGTAGTCCTCCACGACCTTGAAGATTCTAGAGGAGCCGCGGGAGTCTCCGACCCCCGATGGGGAATGACTGCCATGATCGCCCGTGGAGTGACGAAACTGTATCCGCGGGACGTCGGCGCTCCCATGCTGGCGCCAGCCTCACTTTGAATTACTAGAATCCTGCAGACCTCAGTTCCGGTGAAAGCACAGTGTGACCCGGTAGGAAAAATTGTTGCACCCCCTCCCCTTTTTCACTGATAGTTCAAACCACCGATCCTTTCCTTTGCCCTTTTAACGGAACTTTGGACTACCTCCCCCTCTTTTACATTTTCTAGAGAAAACAAAACATTAACCACTACATTAGCATAGCAGTTGACACCAGAACTGTTTTCAAATTTAAAACCAACAACATCTTCAACAAAATCCTTTTTGTTTCTGCTGTGACCCTGCTACAGCACAGGCATTGTCCCCAGCAGTAATTCTGCGATGCCGGTAAGAATAGCTGTGGTGCCTACTGGACTCACTCACCCCCGCGGCGCCCCACGCCGTTATTTGCTGGGCGGCAACTTACTAGACATCACCTTTGTGCCATCTAGATTTCAGCGCGTTCTGCTGCCTTGGAACTATTCGCACAACAGACCGCTACTGACAAGAATATTTCATTATTGGTGCTGTCAATTTCCATAAATCTATTGGATAATTCAAAAGAAATTGCCACGGTCTCTTCGTTGTTTAAATGTTTTTACTGTTTTTGTTTTGTTGTATATATTTATATGTTATTAAAGTTTTATATTCCTACTACTTTGTTGGAGTGCTACATATTTTTAATGTGACACATAATTGTAAAAACTTTGATGTACCAAGAGTCATTCCTGGAATCTTCCGCTTCAGGCTCGGTCCCCTCCCCAATCACAATACAGGATGGTTTTCAGATAGTAGGAACACGTGTGGTGTGACGGATCTCATCGGGTGTGGGCCTTGATCTACTATAACTCCTTTGAAGAGGGGTGATTCTTTACAGCTGGGGCCATAAACTACATCTGCAGGGCTAGCTGATAGCCTGGACAATCGGACACAGAGGAAGAGGAGTGTCAGAGGGTGCGGTAGTGAATAGGGCGAAAGGGAGGTGTCGGGCGGGCACAGAGTGTGATTCTCAGGGAAGAGCAGCGCAGATGGGGGGAGGTTTATTGCCCATGCATAAGCCAGAGAGCGGGGGTGACCAGTGCCTGGGGAAGATGCTTGCGAGGGTGAGGAGCCATGCTACGAATCGACAGCGTGCAGAGAGTGGGTCTGGTCAAGACATCTAAAATGGCTGCCGTGCACCACAAAAGTGTGGCATTTCAAAAAAGGCAAGATGGCGCAAACAATGTTTTTCAACACTTCCTCATTTCCTTCGAATCGAACGTTAACAGACGTTGGGGCATATTACCAAAGTTATGCGATATTTATCGCTAACGATGCTTACCAACGAATTTTTTACCGCTAAGCATCGTCAGAAATTATCGAAGATAAACCTTGCTATTATCAAGGTTTATCGCAAATGCGATAATAAACGGCCGCAATGCATCAATATCGCTAAAAACTCAGCGATATTCATGCATTACCGAGCTAATGCTCTTAGCCATGTTATCCACCTCCCATTGGATAACATGGCTAAGAACTGCTCAGGGCAGGTGTTACTTTTTGGAGATATTCGCGCTTAGCTCCAAAAATATCTCCAAAAGTTGGTAATAGGAGATAGCGATGTTAGCGACTGTTTCCAGTCGCTAACATCTTGGCACGCCCACTTTGCATGTCATTAGTGATAAATATCACTGACATGCAAAGCGGGGCCCAAGATGGTCGCTATCTCCTATTAGCTGTCACTAACTGGTGTTAGCGACAGCTTGGTAATAGGGAGATAATTTTATCTCCGCTTTCTTGGCTTTTAAAGCCAAAAAAGCGGAGATAAACCCCCTTGATAATATGCCCCACAGTGAGAGAAAGGAGGCCGGAGATGAAGAAGAGATGTCAAATACACATTGGAGATAATATAGTGGCAGAAGGGAAGTAAATATGAGTAAACTTACCATGTAACATAAAAATGTTGCACTCTATACTATAAGTCTCATTTTATACTACAATCACTTCGCTACAACCTCATAAATTAAAAATAAAAATGAATAATGTCTCAAACAATTTTTGATTTCTAAATATAAATTTATTCTTCAGAATTTTCTAAATTTGAAAGAACTAGTAACATGTCCTCATCAGCAATGTCCTCATGAAAAGTCTGCAATGACGATTCTTGTTTCTCTATGGTCTCCAAACATTCGATAAATTCGCCATCAAGAGATTGATCAAAAAAATCATTCAAGTCATCTCCTCCTTGTGACAATATTTCATTATTGGTGCTGTCAATTTCAATCAATGTAGTGGAATCATTCAAGTCATCTCCTCGTGACAATATTTAATTATTGGTGCTCTCAATTTCAATCAATGGAGAGGAATCATTCAAGTCATCTCCTCCTTGTGACAATATTTCATTATTGGTGCTGTCCATTTCAATCAATCTAATGGAATCATACAAGTCATCTCCTCCTTGTGACAATATTTCATTATTGGTGCTCTCAATTTCAATCAATGTAGTGGAATCATTCAAGTCATCTCCTTGTGCCAATATTTCATTATTGGTGCTGTCCATTTCAATCAATCTAATGGAATCATACAAGTCATCTCCTCCTTGTGACAATATTTCATTATTGGTGCTCTCAATTTCAATCAATGTAGTGGACAATTCAAAAGAAATTGCCACGGTCTCTTCATTGTGAGCCATTTTATTTTGAAATTGCTTGCTGTAAATTGCAGAAAAAAATAATCACTTTCATTTATCGTTTTTAGTAATACATAATATAAAACTAACTTTATCAAGTATTTAGTATAACAGAAGGACTGCAAATAAATAACAGAAAACATTTTTCAAATTATCTTCAAGTGTACAACATAGTTCCCCTTACAAATTAACAACTCACCTTTTTAAAAGTAGGAGAAGTGTTAGTACTGTGTAAATCAAACACCAGAAATTCACCACCAAAAATTCCTCACAAATGTACCTCAGACAGTAGTATCACAAAATGGCTGTGGTTTCCTCTCATTTGACATATATACATAACCAATTAACTTTCATCACACACAAATACAAAACCAAAGTAACATTTTAATTGGTTCTAAATTTCAACACTTTCAAATGTGTTTTCCCCATGCAATTTTCCATAGGACATTTACATACGTCTACAGCCTGAATGGCTGAACGGAATTACACCAAACTTGGCAAAATGGTACATCAAACCTAAGAGGTCAGGAAGGATCTACTATGCCCCCTTATGGTCATTTCCCCCTTCGCTTTGGCCTCCTCTTGTCTCTCAATCCTACCGAGAGACAAGATGGTGGCTGCTACGGACTGTTTGGAATGTTGACAGACGCCGGAGAACCAATCAGCTTCGCAAAGCTCCGTAACGCGAAAAGTACGCGAAGCGGAGCGCTGTTACAGATATATATCTTTTTTTGAACGTTAATTTCTCAAAATCCACTGGAGCACATATATTGAGACCTAGCAAAGGCACATCGGGCTACCAGTCCCTAATATTTTGGCAAGTTTCGTGCAAATCCATTCAGCCGTTCGATTATTATTATTTTTTTTTTTTTGCCCCGCGGGGCCCTTTTAAAACCTCCACATCAAACGTAGGGGGTCAGCGAGGATCTACTATTCCCCTTTATGGTCATTTGCCCCTTCGCTTTGGCCTCCTCTTGTCTCTCGATCCTACCGAGAGACAAGATGGCGGCCGCTACGGACTGTTTGGAATGTTGACAGACGCCGGAGAACCAATCAGCTTCGCTTCACAAAGCTCCGTTGCGCGAAAAGTACGCGTCCTGGAGCGCTGCCCGGTCCGCTGTTACAGATATATATAATTTAATTTCTCAAAATCCACTGTAGCACATATATTGAGACCTACAAAAGGCACATCGGGCTACCAGTCCCTACAATTTTGCCAAGTTTCGTGCAAATCCATTCAGCCGTTCGGGCTAAAAGTGAGGCCAACCGCCCTATGGAAAACTCAATGTTAAAAACACGTTTTGGGACCCCCCTTTTTTCTCAGCCCCCCCTTGACGAACCCCCCCCAAATTTTCAAGGGCTGCTCAGAAACAAAATGTGCCATTTTCCTGAAAATTTCAGCAAATTCCGTCCACAAACGCCAAAGTTATTAGACATAGAATTTTCAAAAATCCCATAGAGAAAAAATCCTAACTATATATACCTACTGGCGACCGCCAGTAGGTAATATATATATATATATATATATATATATATATATATATTCACTGAAAAAACCATAGGTTATAGACCATATATAGTTAGGAATTAGCATTTAGAAAACCTTATTTTACTCACACAAAACCATTGAAATTCCATATATAGTTAATTGCACTAACTATATATCGCGCACCCGCAATCCACTGCTGATGATGTCACATATTACATCATTCATGACATGGTCAGTGACATCACTGATGACATCTCAAATGACATGTGTGAGTAAAATAAGGTTTTCTAAATGCTAATTCCTAACTATATATGGTCTATAACCTATGATTTTTTCAGTGAATTTTCAAGGTTTTGTAAATGCTAATTCCTAACTATATATGGTCTATAACCTATGGTTTTTTCTGTGAATTTCATTGGTTTTTTAACAGCTAATATCTGTAGCTGTAAAATGTATTCTTCTTTAAATCCAAAAATATATTTTATATGTTTATGAATAATTTTTTTTTTTAATATTTTTTTTTCTTCGTTCCCGCTTCGCGAATCGGGAAGCTTCCCGTTAGCTGACCTTGATGCCGCGAAATAGACCGCGAGCCGGTAAACGTTTCTTTACCGCAAGTGCCGCGTTAGAAAACAACATCGTGACGCCTCCCGTCCGCATGACGTTTCACGTTGTCGCGTGATACGTCATATGACGTGCTACGTTAGCGAACTGGTACGCGAAGCGAGTCGCAAAGCGCAGGTTTCTGGAAGCCTCACTTTGAATTACTAGAATCCTGCAGACCTCAGTTCCGGTGAAAGCACAGTGTGACCCGGTAGGAAAAATTGTTGCACCCCCTCCCCTTTTTCACTGATAGTTCAAACCACCGATCCTTTCCTTTGCCCTTTTAACGGAACTTTGGACTACCTCCCCCTCTTTTACATTTTCTAGAGAAAACAAAACATTAACCACTACATTAGCATAGCAGTTGACACCAGAACTGTTTTCAAATTTAAAACCAACAACATCTTCAACAAAATCCTTTTTGTTTCTGCTGTGACCCTGCTACAGCACAGGCATTGTCCCCAGCAGTAATTCTGCGATGCCGGTAAGAATAGCTGTGGTGCCTACTGGACTCACTCACCCCCGCGGCGCCCCACGCCGTTATTTGCTGGGCGGCAACTTACTAGACATCACCTTTGTGCCATCTAGATTTCAGCGCGTTCTGCTGCCTTGGAACTATTCGCACAACAGACCGCTACTGACAAGAATATTTCATTATTGGTGCTGTCAATTTCCATAAATCTATTGGATAATTCAAAAGAAATTGCCACGGTCGCTTCGTTGTTTAAATGTTTTTACTGTTTTTGTTTTGTTGTATATATTTATATGTTATTAAAGTTTTATATTCCTACTACTTTGTTGGAGTGCTACATATTTTTAATGTGACACATAATTGTAAAAACTTTGATGTACCAAGAGTCATTCCTGGAATCTTCCGCTTCAGGCTCGGTCCCCTCCCCAATCACAATACAGGATGGTTTTCAGATAGTAGGAACACGTGTGGTGTGACGGATCTCATCGGGTGTGGGCCTTGATCTACTATAACTCCTTTGAAGAGGGGTGATTCTTTACAGCTGGGGCCATAAACTACATCTGCAGGGCTAGCTGATAGCCTGGACAATCGGACACAGAGGAAGAGGAGTGTCAGAGGGTGCGGTAGTGAATAGGGCGAAAGGGAGGTGTCGGGCGGGCACAGAGTGTGATTCTCAGGGAAGAGCAGCGCAGATGGGGGGAGGTTTATTGCCCATGCATAAGACAGAGAGCGGGGGTGACCAGTGCCTGGGGAAGATGCTTGCGAGGGTGAGGAGCCATGCTACGAATCGACAGCGTGCAGAGAGTGGGTCTGGTCAAGACATCTAAAATGGCTGCCGTGCACCACAAAAGTGTGGCATTTCAAAAAAGGCAAGATGGCGCAAACAATGTTTTTCAACACTTCCTCATTTCCTTCGAATCGAACGTTAACAGACGTTGGGGCATATTACCAAAGTTATGCGATATTTATCGCTAACGATGCTTACCAACGAATTTTTTACCGCTAAGCATCGTCAGAAATTATCGAAGATAAACCTTGCTATTATCAAGGTTTATCGCAAATGCGATAATAAACGGCCGCAATGCATCAATATCGCTAAAAACTCAGCGATATTCATGCATTACCGAGCTAATGCTCTTAGCCATGTTATCCACCTCCCATTGGATAACATGGCTAAGAACTGCTCAGGGCAGGTGTTACTTTTTGGAGATATTCGCGCTTAGCTCCAAAAATATCTCCAAAAGTTGGTAATAGGAGATAGCGATGTTAGCGACTGTTTCCAGTCGCTAACATCTTGGCACGCCCACTTTGCATGTCATTAGTGAGACAAGATGGTGGCTGCTACGGACTGTTTGGAATGTTGACAGACGCCGGAGAACCAATCAGCTTCGCAAAGCTCCGTAACGCGAAAAGTACGCGAAGCGGAGCGCTGTTACAGATATATATCTTTTTTTGAACGTTAATTTCTCAAAATCCACTGGAGCACATATATTGAGACCTAGCAAAGGCACATCGGGCTACCAGTCCCTAATATTTTGCCAAGTTTCGTGCAAATCCATTCAGCCGTTCGATTATTATTATTTTTTTTTTTTTGCCCCGCGGGGCCCTTTTAAAACCTCCACATCAAACGTAGGGGGTCAGCGAGGATCTACTATTCCCCCTTATGGTCATTTGCCCCTTCGCTTTGGCCTCCTCTTGTCTCTCGATCCTACCGAGAGACAAGATGGCGGCCGCTACGGACTGTTTGGAATGTTGACAGACGCCGGAGAACCAATCAGCTTCGCTTCACAAAGCTCCGTTGCGCGAAAAGTACGCGTCCTGGAGCGCTGCCCGGTCCGCTGTTACAGATATATATAATTTAATTTCTCAAAATCCACTGTAGCACATATATTGAGACCTACAAAAGGCACATCGGGCTACCAGTCCCTACAATTTTGCCAAGTTTCGTGCAAATCCATTCAGCCGTTCGGGCTAAAAGTGAGGCCAACCGCCCTATGGAAAACTCAATGTTAAAAACACGTTTTGGGACCCCCCTTTTTTCTCAGCCCCCCCTTGACGAACCCCCCCCAAATTTTCAAGGGCTGCTCAGAAACAAAATGTGCCATTTTCCTGAAAATTTCAGCAAATTCCGTCCACAAACGCCAAAGTTATTAGACATAGAATTTTCAAAAATCCCATAGAGAAAAAATCCTAACTATATATACCTACTGGCGACCGCCAGTAGGTAATATATATATATATATATATATATATATATATATATATTCACTGAAAAAACCATAGGTTATAGACCATATATAGTTAGGAATTAGCATTTAGAAAACCTTATTTTACTCACACAAAACCATTGAAATTCCATATATAGTTAATTGCACTAACTATATATCGCGCACCCGCAATCCACTGCTGATGATGTCACATATTACATCATTCATGACATGGTCAGTGACATCACTGATGACATCTCAAATGACATGTGTGAGTAAAATAAGGTTTTCTAAATGCTAATTCCTAACTATATATGGTCTATAACCTATGGTTTTTTCAGTGAATTTTCAAGGTTTTGTAAATGCTAATTCCTAACTATATATGGTCTATAACCTATGGTTTTTTCTGTGAATTTCATTGGTTTTTTAACAGCTAATATCTGTAGCTGTAAAATGTATTCTTCTTTAAATCCAAAAATATATTTTATATGTTTATGAATAATTTTTTTTTTAAATATTTTTTTTTCTTCGTTCCCGCTTCGCGAATCGGGAAGCTTCCCGTTAGCTGACCTTGATGCCGCGAAATAGACCGCGAGCCGGTAAACGTTTCTTTACCGCAAGTGCCGCGTTAGAAAACAACATCGTGACGCCTCCCGTCCGCATGACGTTTCACGTTGTCGCGTGATACGTCATATGACGTGCTACGTTAGCGAACTGGTACGCGAAGCGAGTCGCAAAGCGCAGGTTTCTGGAAGCAAACCGGGAGGCCCTGCAAAGCGCTTAACGTAAACACAGCAAGTCATGTGACTTGGTAATAACACTTTTCATTGGTTCATTTCACTTTTGGTTTCCTAATGATGTAAGACTAGGTCATATAATCTAAAATGAACACTTTTGATTGGTTGAGAACTCTTGTTTTTCCCAAATGATGAAAATCCCTCCTTCTTTCCTCACTCTGACTTTCATCATTGTGAGAGAAAGACCCTTTGTGATCACTGAGCAATGGCTTCTTTAGTAGCTTCAGCTGGTGCTTCCCCACCACCTCCACCACATCCAAGGAAGAGTGGACCACCTGCTCAAGTTATAATTCAACAAGAAGAGGAAGAAGAGGAAGAGGAAGAAGAGCAAGAAGAGAGGCAGTTTTTGCCTGAGCAGCCCAGGACGTCTCACCGGAAAGAAAACTTCATTTGGCAATTTTTTAAAATTCCCAAAGGTCAGAAAAAAGTAAATGCAAGATACGTAACTTGCCTTATATGTCAAGATAGACTGTCCAGAGGGACCGACAAAAAATACAGTTTCGGAAACTACACAATGCATCGCCATATGACTAGGTGGCATCCTAACAACTACAGTGCTGCACAGTTTCGGAACGACCTAGATAATCTCCCTATTATGGCCAGAAGATCTGTTGTACCGGAAGTAACGGGACCAGAGGGCAGGGAGATGGTGCCAAATATACAAATGAGATTTGGTGAAGTAAAACACACCTGCGTATATTGCGATGGATTCATTTCCTACGGAGAAAGAAGCATCACTCTGATCAACAGAGCTATTGACTATCATATGCAAGTTTGTACGAAACGCCCAAAATAATAAATACTTCTTTTTTTGTTTTGTTGCTCCTGTTGAGCCCTTTACAATGAATCGTTTTCATTGCCCCCTCCAAGAAAAACCCAAAAAAAATAAAACTGTTCAGAAAAATTCAAAAAAAGTAAAAAAATGTTCCGAAAAATAATAAAAAAAATATAAAACAACAAAAACAATAAAAAAAAAGTTCTTTTCAGAACTACCTCCCCGTTATTAAAAAATTGGTACAATATTTGGAACTGTGCCAACCTCTATTTCTCTTAGTTCGCTTCCCAGTTCGCTCGCCGGTACGCGAACCGGAAGCGAACCAAAAACAGTAAGGATAAGGGAAGGAAACAGACACTTATGTTAAAAGAAAGACAGCTATAGGGGAGTAAACTAGAGATACTATTACCCGTAATCCACTGCTGATGATGTCACATATTACATCATTCATGACATGCTCAGTGACATCATCAGCAGAGGATTGCGGGTTTTTTGGCAACGTGCCTTATCCACGGTTTAATAACGCTGCCTTTTGCTTTATATAAGTTTTCAAATTGTATGAAATATATACCAATAGGTCGTTATGAACCTTTAGGTAGTGCTTTTCTTCATGAGGTCTGGTCGCTTCCATACACATACAGATGTTTCAAAGATGATCAAGAAGTTTATCTGAATGGAGAGGAATGCACTGAGACGCCAGATCATTCACTAATGTGTAGGCACATACAGTTACACGGTTCATGCAACAAACACCGACCAAATATGGCTTGCGTGTTGCAAGGCACGCCAGTTCCTGCTATCATCCCCACGTTCAAGTTGTTGGAAAATGGTAGTTATTTGATGCTCAATAATGAAGATTGTTCTGAGTTAATTAAAAGTATTCCTTTTATCGTAACAGTAAGTGAACGGGTTATTTGCTGCAGAAATGTTCTATTTCCTCCCACACATGAACATAGGGAGTTTTCAATCTGGCCACAAATACCAACCTTGGGACAGATTTCAACGGCATGGCAAGAATAAGAGCTCTTTTGTCTCAGAGAGAGGTGGCCTTGAGTTCGGCCCGTGAAATTTTCGTGCTTCACATAGCGAACACCCGTACAGAGGTGCAGACCCTTTTCAATTCAGATTTGCCTTTCAATTTCAGCAAGATGGTTCCGACTATCTTTAACGCATCCTCCACAAAGGCCCTGGCGCACTTTTTTAAAGTTGTTACCAGTGGTCTCGTGACTTCATTTGAGAAAATCTTTGGAGTCATCCCTGCTTCCTTTCATTCTATTTTCTCCACTCTGGTTCGTGGATTGGCATTTTTACTTGCACCAGCGGACGCTCTTGTGCTTTTTTACATTTTTAAATATGGATGTCCCTCCTATGCAACCTCCCACCCTGCAGCTGCTGACACTGTTCCGCAATCGCATGCTAGAATATTATGGCACAATGCCGTTGGCGATATTAAGCACGGCATATGGATTATCTTTTCGATTCTCCTACTTCACCTGTGTCCAGCCTGTATTTCACTGCCTGACCTGTGATTTCGATTGGGCCATTGATTTGTGTCTCTGCGGACCGGTCTCTCCTGACGTCGACTTTAATCAGCTGATGACTCCTATCATTACTCACGAGTTGGTTTGTCCTGGCGAAAGGATTATGGCTGTGGCATTGATGCATGGACTACTTGGTCCCTGGAATTTACTGGCGGCAGCACAGTCTTTCTTGGAACAGATCTTTCTTGAAAACCCACCGAGCTGTCCTCTGATGGTGATAGAGGATCCGGTGCTGGGAGAGCACGTATGTTCTTTTCCGCTTTTAAATTGGATGGCTGAACTGTTTTCGGATGAAGACGGTGACTTCCTATTGGAGGCTGTTGCAGCTTATTTTGCATACACAGTTATGTCATATACCTTTTTCATGTTTGATATGCTGAGTACTAGCATTTCATTGACAATTCATTGACTTATTTGTCAAGTTTTTATTATTTACCTTGCCTATTGGCTTAAGACTCGATAAAGTACTTGGCTGTTTTATTTTTCTTTAGCATTAAATTTTCCTAGTTTTTAATGCTTTACCTTGCGGACCGTCCACATATAAACTTGCAATCTGCTCTCATGAGATGGCACTTCTATTATCTTATTCAGTTCGTTTCCGGATCATGGGGAGGTGTCATCTAGGTCCTGGATATCTTTACACCGTGTTAAGTTAGCATGGGCTCATTACCGGTTTAAACGCCATTTTTCCTTTTTTGCAACTTCTGCACACGACACTTAGTTGTTGCTTTAGCTTTCCACCTAGTAGTTCATCGTGGTTTACATGAGAATAATATGTTATTGCTCTACTATCTGCTTTGCTTGTTAAACTATATCTGTACAGCGAGTGCTAAAGTTTCAAGAACAACACAATACAGAATTGTTATGAGGTCTGATCTCCACGACTTCATACTCATAACATAAGTGCAACTTCTGCCAATTCTGGGCATGAGGCGGGTTTTATATTGCTTTGCCGAACACACATACACAACAGTTGATGCGGTTCACATGAAGAGAGAGCTGGTGTATGCTGATGTGATTCCTTCAAATCTAAGACACTAAAGTATGGGCACGCCCTAAACCAACACAAAGAGACCTTCTTAGCAAATAATATAATATGTGTATTAGGGAGGGTGAGATATAAGCAGCCGCGGGCCGTGGAGGGAGTTACGGTGAGGCAGGGAGGCGGGGAGGGGGAGAAGCAGGGTGGAGCCCTCTCTACCTTGCCCCTCCCCCTCCCCGCCTCCCTGCCCCACCGTAACTCCCTCCACGGCCCGCGGCTGCTTATAAGTGTTGCTAACTCTTATTCATTTACAGCATGTTAACATACTATCACCATTCGCTTTTTATGTACTAGTAACTATGCTGGTAATTTTGCTACTGATAATATGTGTACTTGTATTATCTAAGATACTACGCCTGAGAAGACGGCATTAGTAAATAAACATTTCAAATACACATGTGTTCTTCTTAACTCCATGTTCTGGTTTCTAAGAAATATATAACGACCGACTGTTCATGAGTTCCACGTATCCTGAGGTACTATAAGTTCATATTCTGGATTGTCTAAACATTGAGAGTTTGTTATATCCAATGTGACACTGTACCTAGCTTGCTAAGGAGTTTTTGATTACTAACGTGAGTTTTGGGACACCCTAATTCGCCGAGGTTCCAATCCTCTGTCCACAGTTCTGTGTGAGAACAGAAACCCTGCGACAGGGGCACCCCCGACCCTTGCTGGAGCTTCATCACACTTGAGATACAACTCCAGCAATGCGCCACCTTTACGGCACAGATACATCACGCATCTGTGCTGTTTTTGCCCCATGATGCGCCGCATTGTAAATGCAGCACACCATAGGTGACGGAACAGCGGCACAGAATGACTGACACATCCCTGGTGATGCGCCAGTCATCATAAATGTATCCCTATGCTTCTTATCTTGTTAGAGATGAACCGCCATATGTATCATCAAAGTTTTTTGCATTTCCTAAATAGCGAACTTTAAGGAATAAATAGCGATTCTTTACCATTCCTAGTTTGCGATTAGCTATTTGCTAATTACAAATTACCCATTCATTTCCTTCATTTCCATAGGGCGGTTGGACTCACTTTTAGCTCGAACGGCTGAATGGATTTCCACGAAACTTGGCAAAATTGTAGGGACTGGTAGCCCGATGTGCCTTTGCTATGTCTCAAGATATATGCTCCAGTGGTTTTTACGAAAATTAACTTTGAAAAATATATATTGGGCTACATTGGCCTATATATATGTTGGAGCCCAAATGTAGCCCAATGTAGCCCAATGAAGCCCAATGTAGCCCAATGTAGCCCAAAGATGGCCGCCAGACACACAAAAAAACAAATGTAGCCCAAATATCAGCCAGATGTAGCCCAACTATAGCCCAGCGACAGAATGACCAATCAGCTTCGCAAACCTCCGTTACGCGAAGCGGAGCGCTGTTACAGATATATATCTTTTTTTGAACGTTAATTTCTCAAAATCCACTGGAGCACATATATTGAGACCTAGCAAAGGCACATCGGGCTACCAGTCCCTAATATTTTGCCAAGTTTCGTGCAAATCCATTCAGCCGTTCGATTATTATTATTATTATTTTTTTTTGCCCCGCGGGGCCCTTTTAAAACCTCCACATCAAACCTAGGGGGTCAGCGAGGATCTACTATGCCCCCTTATAGTTATTTCCCCCTTTGTTTTGACCTCCTCTTGTCTCTCGATCCTACCGAGAGACAAGATGGCGGCCGCTACGGACTGTTTGGAATGTTGACAGACGCCGGAGAATCAATCAGCTTCGCTTCACAAAGCTCCGTTGCGCGAAAAGTACGCGTCCTGGGCCGCTGCCCAGTCCGCTGTTACAGATATATATCTTTTTTTAAACGTTAATTTCTCAAAATCCACTGGAGCACATATATTGAGACCTACAAAAGGCACATCGGGCTACCAGTCCCTACAATTTTGCCAAGTTTCGTGCAAATCCATTCAGCCGTTCGGGCTAAAAGTGAGGCCAACCGCCCTATGGAAATTAACATGGGAAAAACGCGTTTTGGGACCCCCCTTTTTTCTCGGCCCCCCCTTGACGAACCCCCCCAAAATTTTCAGGGGCTGCTCAGAAACAAAATGTGCCATTTTCCTGAAAATTTCAGCCAATTCCGTCCACAAACGCCAAAGTTATTAGACATAGAATTTTCAAAAATCCCATAGGGAAAAAATCCTAACTATATATACCTACTGGCGACCGCCAGTAGGTATATATAGTTAGGATTTTTTCTCTATGGGATTTTTGAAAATTCTATGTCTAATAACTTTGCCGTTTGTGGACGGAATTGGCTGAAATTTTCAGGAAAATGGCACATTTTGTTTCTGAGCAGCCTTTGAAAATTTGGGGGGGGTTCGTCAAGGGGGGGCCGAGAAAAAAGGGGGGTCCCAAAACGCGTTTTTCCCATGTTAATTTCCATAGGGCGGTTGGCCTCACTTTTAGACCGAACGGCTGAATGGATTTGCACGAAACTTGGCAAAATTGTAGGGACTGGTAGCCCGATGTGCCTTTTGTAGGTCTCAATATATGTGCTCCAGTGGATTTTGAGAAATTAACGTTTAAAAAAAGATATATATCTGTAAGCGCGGACCGGGCAGCGGCCTAGGACGCGTACTTTTCGCGCAACGGAGCTTTGTGAAGCGAAGCTGATTGGTTCTCCGGCATCTGTCAACATTCCAAACAGTCCGTAGTGGCCGCAAACAGTCCGTAGTGGCCGCCATCTTGTCTCTCGGTAGGATCGAGAGACAAGAGGAGGCCAAAGCGAAGGGGTAAATGACCATAAGGGGGAATAGTAGATCCTCGCTGACCCCCTAGGTTTGATGTGGAGGTTTTAAAAGGGCCCCGCGGGGCAAAAAAAAAAAATTATAATAATAATCTTACGGCTGAATGGATTTGCACGAAACTTGGCAAAATTGTAGGGACTGGTAGCCCGATGTGCCTTTGCTAGGTCTCAATATATGTGCTTCAGTGGATTTTGAGAAATTAACGTTCAAAAAAAGATATATATCTGTAACAGCGCACCGCTTCGCGTACTTTTCGCGTTACGGAGCTTTGCGAAGCGAAGCTGATTGGCTCTCCGGTGTCTGTAAACATTCCAAACAGTCCGTAGCGGCCGCCATCTTGTCTCTCGGTAGGATCGAGAGACAAGAGGAGGCCAAAGCGAAGGGGCAAATGACCATAAGGGGGCATAGTAGATCCTCGCTGATCCCCTAGGTTTGATGTGGAGGTTTTAAAAGGGCCCCGCGGGGCAAAAAAAATAAATAATAATAATAATCGAACGGCTGAATGGATTTGCACGAAACTTGGTAAAATATTAGGGACTGGTAGCCCGATGTGCCTTTGCTAGGTCTCAATATATGTGCTTCAGTGCATTTTGAGAAATTAACGTTCAAAAACAAGATATATATCTGTAACAGCGCTCCGCTTCGCGGAGATAAAATTATATCTGTATTACCTAGCTGTTGCTAACACCAGTTAGCGACGGCTAGTAGGAGATAGCGACCATCTTGGGCCCCACTTTGCATGTGAGTGATATTTATCACTAATGACATGCAAAGTGGGCATGCCAAGATGTTAGCGACTGGAAACAGTCGCTAACATCGCTATCTCCTATTATCAACTTTTGGAAATATTCGAGATAAGCGCGAATATCTCCAAAAAGTAACAGCTGCCCTGAGCAGTTCTTAGCCATGTTATCCTATGGGAGGTGGATAACATGGCTAAGAGGATTAGCTCGGTAATGCATGAATATCGCTGAGTTTTCAGCGATATTAATGCATTGCGGTCGGTTTTTATCGTATTTGCGATAAACTTTGATAATAGCAAGGTTTATCTGCGATAATTTCTGACGGTAAAAAAATCTTTGCAATGCATCGTTAGGGATAAATATCGCTTAACTTTGGTAATATGCCCCAACGTTTGTTAACGTTCGATTCGAAGGAAATCAGGAAGTGTTGAAAAACATTGTCTGCGCCATCTTGTCTTTTTTCAAATGCCACACTTTTGTCGTGCACGGCAGCCATTTTAGATGCCTTGACCAGACCCACTCTGTGCACGCTGTCGATCCTTAGCATGGCTCCCCACCCTCGCAAGCATCTCCCCCAGGCAGTGGTCACCCCCGCTCTCTGTCTTATGCATGGGTAATAAACCTCCCCCCATCTGCGCTGCTCTTTCCTGAGAATCACACCCTGTGCCCGCCCGACACCTCCCTTTCGCCCTATTCACTACTGCACCCTCTGACACTCCTTTTCCTCTGTGTCCGATTGTCCAGGCTGGTCCTAGGGTATCAGCTAGCCCTGCAGATGTAGTTTATGGCCACAGCTGTAAAGATTCACCCCTCTTCAAAGGAGTTATAGTAGATCAAGGCCCACACTCGATGAGATCCGTCACAGCAGAAGCGTTGCTATTATCTGAAAACCATCCTGTATTGTGATTGGGGAGGGGACCGAGCGTGAAGCGGAAGATTCCAGGGATGACTCTTTGTACATCAAAGTTTTTACAATTATGTGTCACATTAAAAATATATAGCACTCCGACAAAGTAGTAAGATTATAAAACTTTAATAATTTATAAATATATACAAGAAAACAAAAATAGTAATAACATATAAACATTTTTAGGGAAAAACAACGAAGTAGCGGTCGGCTGTGCGAATAGTCCCAACGCAGCACAACGTCCAGATTTCCGGCGTGGGGCGGGTCATCAGTAGCAAACTGTTGTGCGAATAGTTCCAAGGCAGCAGAACGCGCTGAAATCTAGATGACACGAAAGTGATGTCTAGTAAGTTGCCACCCAGCAAATAACGGCGTGGGGCGTCGCGGGGGGTGGGTCTTCAGTAGCAAACTGTTGTGCGAATAGTTCCAAGGCAGCAGAACGATGGCACCAAGGTGATGTCCAGTAAGTTGCCGCACTGGTTTTGGTATCCTACAATGCTGCTCCGAATAACGGCGTGGGGCGCCCCGGGGGAGGCGGCGTGAACGGGCCTCTCCAGGTGGAGTGTCATCTGTTGTAGTGGGGCGCCCCTTTACCGTTTCAGTTGCCATTCCGTCCGTTTTTGGTCCACTGTGTCAAAAGCCGCAATTCAGCTGAGTTGCGCCCACTCTTGCGGTGCAGCGATAGGCGGCTGTCACAGGACTCTCAAAATGGCGGCAGGCTCTTTCCTTTTTGGGCCTGGTCCACTGAAATGGCCCTGGGACACCTTGGAAATCGGACGCTTGTCTGCTAGGTCTTGGACCCCATTCTCGAAAGCGTCCCCTCCGCCTTGAGAATTCATCAAAAGTTTTGGGGGCCCCGACTCCTGCAGGCTTCTGGTGGGGAGCGGCTGCCATGATTGCTCGCGGAATGACTACGACGGAGCTACGAGATGGTGGTGCTCTCATGCTGACGCCAGCTTCAGTCTGAAACATCCAGAAACAAGGTGGGGCTTTCATCGTTTGGAAAAAAAAAAAGTTTTCATCCAATGAAAAGTGTTGTTTTTAGGTCATATGATCAAGCCTTCCATCATTAGGAAACCAAAAGTAAAATGAACCAATGAAAAGTTTTATAAACAAGTTACATGACCTGTTATGCGGCATAGGGTATAAAATGCGGAGAAAATACGTTGGCACGTGAGGCGGCGTCAGTAGCGGACCGATGTGCGAATAGGCCGAAGGCAGCACAACGCGCCAAGATCCGGATGGCACCGAGGTGGTGTCCAGCAAGTTGCAGCACTGGTGTGGCCATCCTACAATGTTGAAAGTCGGCGTGGGGCGCCCCGTTGGCCTGTGAGTTTGCGTCAGTAGCGGACCGATGTGCGAATAGGCCGAAGGCAGCACAACGCGCCAAGATCCGGATGGCACCGAGGTGGTGTCTAGTAAGTTGCCGCACTGGTGTGGCCATCCTACAATGCTGAAAGTCGGCGTGGGGCGCCCTGTTGGCCTGTGAGATGGTGTCAGTAGCGGACTGATGTGCGAATGGGGCCAAAGGCAGCGCAACAATATTTTCTGACGAGAAGACACCACAAGGCGCTGAGATGCCAAGATCCGGATGGCACCGAGGTGATGTCTAAGTTGCGGACTGATGTGCGAATGGGGCCAAAGGTAGCGTAACAATATTTTCTGTATGGAAGATACCACTAGGCGTTGAGATGCCAAGATTCGGATGGCACCGAGGTGATGTCTAGCAAGTTGGTGTGGTCATCCTACAATGCTGAAACTCGGCGTGGGTCGCCCCATTAGCCTGTGAGATGGCGTCAGTAGCGGACCGATGTGTGAATAGGCCGGAACCAGCACAAGGCGCCAAGATCCGGATGGCACCGAGGTGGTGTCATAGTTGAGAGTTCTGAGCAGCGCTTGTAACACTGTCTGAAGCTTATTTGCACCTGCTGCAGCTTCACTATTGCCCTGGTGTGGCCTAAGATCGCCCATGACATAGGCGGCCACCTCCCGGGGTCCGGCGGAACTTTTTTCCTTTTCCTTTCTGCATCTTGTCCCAAATTCGTTTGACCTGAAGACACGACCAGGTCCTGAATGTGTGCAGGGGGACGCTATTGATTGAATCAAAATGGCGGCTTCACACAAAGCTGACTCAAGCGTTTTCTGGTGGTTTCATAGTTGAGAGGCACTTCATCTGCAGTGGGGCGCCGAGATCCGGATGGCACCGAGGTGATGTCTAGCAAGTTGCTGTGCTTGTGTGGTCATCCTACAATGCTGAAACTCGGCGTGGGTCGCCCCATTAGCCTGTGAGATGGCGTCAGTAGCGGACTGATGTGCGAATAGGCCGAAGACAGCACAACGCGCCAAGATCCGGATGGCACCGAGGTGGTGTCCAGCAACTTGCCGCACTGGTGTGGCCATCCTACAATGCTGCGCCGAAAGTCGGCGTGGGGCGCCCCGTTGGCCTGTGAGTTCGCGTCAGTCAGTGGGGGCTGTTTGAGGATCTGACTGCATTGGAAAGCAATGTGATGCTGTGCGTCGCCCCCAAGATGGAGGTTCCTCGGCTGCAGTGGGGCGCCCCTTGGTGTTTCACTCGCTATGCAGCTGAGTTGCGTGCGCACTTGTGGCGAATAGGCCGAAGGCAGCACAACGCGCCGAGATCTGGATGGCACCGAGGTGGTGTCCAGCAATTTGCCGCACTGGTGTGGCCATCCTACAATGCTGCGCCGAAAGTCGGCGTGGGGTGCCCCGTTGGCCTGTGAGGTGGCGTCAGTAGCGGACCGATGTGTGAATAGGCCGGAACCAGCACAAGGCGCCAAGATCCGGATGGCACCGAGGTGGTGTCATAGTTGAGAGTTCTGAGCAGCGCTTGTAACACTGTCTGAAGCTTATTTGCACCTGCTGCAGCTTCACTATTGCCCTGGTGTGGCCTAAGATCGCCCATGACATAGGCGGCCACCTCCCGGGGTCCGGCGGAACTTTTTTCCTTTTCCTTTCTGCATCTTGTCCCAAATTCGTTTGACCTGAAGACACGACCAGGTCCCTGAATGTGTGCAGGGGGACGCTATTGATTGAATCAAAATGGCGGCTTCACACAAAGCTGACTCAAGCGTTTTCTGGTGGTTTCATAGTTGAGAGGCACTTCATCTGCAGTGGGGCGCCGAGATCCGGATGGCACCGAGGTGATGTCTAGCAAGTTGCTGTGCTTGTGTGGTCATCCTACAATGCTGAAACTCGGCGTGGGTCGCCCCATTAGCCTGTGAGATAGCTGTTCTTTGGATTTGGGCCTGGTCCACTAAAATGGCCCTGGGACACCTAAGAACTCGAACGCTCGATTTTTTTTTCCTTTCCTGTACATGCAAAAAAAGGTAAATGCCCGGTATGTTACACGCTTCATCTGCCACGATGAACTCTCCAGAGGAAACGAAAAAATATATAGTTGTGGTAACTATACCATGCATCGTCATATGGAGAGGTGGCACCAATTAATTATAGTGCTGCATAAAAGAGAGATTTGGAGGAGAACCCCTGACCTGCTAGTACATTCATCAAAGAAGTGGCACTGAGAGCTTCAGAGGCAAGGGAAACGGTCCCAAATATTTAGAAGAACTTTGGAAAGATTAAAATGACATGTTTAGATTGTGGTAAATTAATTTCATGTGGGCAGATGAGTGTTACTCTAATAAATACAGCATATGAACATCATCATAGTCGATGGTTGGTAGAGACATTTTGACTATATCCTGGACCTGCCCGTCCTCGCCCAAAATGGCGCCGGAATAAATGGGACTCGTAACTCCTTGTTGTGTACTGGTTGCAGAACCTTGAAATCACGAGATACGTATGCAGTTTTGAAGCACATGGCGGGCGGGGACGAGAATTGATTGAATATTTCGACATCCCTATTGATATTAAGTTCTGATGTGTTATTGATTACTGTACTGTTGAAAGTTCGAATTAACGTCACCCATGGTACTTGCCCGCAAATGTATATCTAGATAATTTTATTGTAACTGGCCCTGTCGTATTTTAATTATAAAATGTACGTCCACCGATTCCATAACTGTTAGACACCTTAGTTCTTGCAACCTAATGGCCCGCCCGTTACGTTCCTCTACAGTGTAAATGTCTACTCATCACATACGATTACAGTTTGCTCCGTGGCCGGCCCACGTGGTTATAGGCTCGTATTTGTATAATGAAATTTTCACAATAAAGGTTTTTAAAAGAAAACATGGTAGTAGTATATACATTGGTAAAGTTTGTAATAATAGTCACTGTTTTAGAATCATTAAAAGGCAAGTGAAATAAAGCAGACCAATTACATGAAGGGTAAAAGGTATAATACGAAGGAACGCAGTAAAGATAAATGGTCAAGGGCTGTTGTGTTTTCTATTCCTGCAACATAAAGTGATCGATAAGAATCTCATATTCAGGCGTATCGGCGACTAAGACAGCAGGTCGACCCTCTTTTGCTCAACGGCTCCATCATGGGACGAAGAAACGCTCTTTTTCTCGAAAAAAGAATATATTTTACTTGCAGGACAGTTGTAAAATTTCCGGGAAAGTACATTAGCCTGGAACATTATAACATATATTTAAGAAAAAATAATGTTCGGAAGTAATGAAAAGCGTAATTTTTAGGTCATATGACCAAGCCTTTCATCATTACAATAAGAAAAGTAAAATGAACCAATGAAAAGTTTTATTAACAAGTCACATGACTTGTTATGCTTACGTTACGCGCTGCGCGCCCCGGATGACTTCCGGATGCGCTAACGCGGCGCGTCATATGACGCATTACGCGACAACGCAGGTCCAGAATATAGTCAAAATGTCTCCACCAACCAGCGGTCGGAACACAACCCCTTTCAGCAGGCTAAATAGTTCTGTTAAATGAGAACAGAAGGGACAGGCAACAAGAACCATCAGTGAAAGAGGGGAGGGCTAGTTCTTCTCTACCGGGTTACATTGGGGCGCTACCGGAACTGATCGAATTGGTAGTCTACAGTGTTTCTGGATGTTTCAGACTGAAGCTGGGGTTAGCATGAGAGCAGCATCATTTCGTAGCTCCGTCGTGGCCATTCCGCAACCAATCATGGCAGCCGCTCTTTATCGTTATTTTGGGCGGGGTGGGTGGCGGAGCCGAGCTGTTTTGCAGCCATCATTGTGTGGAGTTCAGTTCATCTCACTAGTTTTGTATTTGTCATGAGGGGTTGTTCCTAATGTTTCTATTTTAGCGAGGTCAAAAAGAGATCCCATTAGTGGCCTACTGATTTTGCTCGATTCCTTTTCTTTTTTTTTACACGATTTTTCGTTATCTGCAAAGACTAAACAGAGTATTGCGACTCTGTGTTTGTTTGTAAATAGAGAATGAACCAAAGAGAACTAATTCTAAAACAGTAAATACTTGGATAACAATCAATCAAATGGAGAGAGAAGCAGGCACGACGGATTACAACGGGGGCAAAGGCCTGCGTTAACTACCTTTCACTATCTGCAAAGAGAGAGTACTCCTAATAGAAATGAGGGGGGGGGGGCACCATTCAAAGCAGATCAGTGTGCATAAACACGAAAATGTTTTCACTTACCACGTACTTGACATTCGACAGCTTATGATATTTGCTATTAAAAAACCATTGAAATTCACTGAAAAAACCATAGGTTATAGACCATATATAGTTAGGAATTAGCATTTACAAAACCTTGAAAATTCACTGAAAAAAACATAGGTTATAGACCATATATAGTTAGGAATTAGCATTTAAAAAACCTTATTTTACTCACACAAAACCATTGAAATTACATATATAGTTAGTTGCACTAACTATATATCGCGCACCTGCAATCCACTGCTGATGATGTCACATATTACATCATTCATGACATGGTCAGTGACATCACTGATGACATCACTGATGACATCTCAAATGACATCACTGATGACATCACTGATGACAACATCCAGTGACTGTATGTTTCTGTAAAGTTAAAATGTGTCTTACATATTGAAGAATGAGTGGAAGTATAAGTGTCTGGACAAAGGATTTAGTAGGTGCATGACTGAATGCATGAGTGAGTGATTAAATGTGTCTCACTGAGTGCATGGGTTAGTGACTAAAGTGTCTTAATTTGTGCATCATTATGTCTGTTGTTCTGTAAACTGCTGCATGTTTTGATCAGTAGCTATATAATTAACTATATGGGTTACTGATTGATTGTCCAAGTATTTGTATGGGAGACTGAGTGTGTGTGTGGCTGGCTGGGAGGTGTGTGACTCTGTGCAGATCAATGTGTACTTGTATCAATGATTGTATAACAAGGTAAGTATGTGTTAGTATATGTTTGAAAATGTAAGGTGCTCTATGTTTAACTGTATAGACAAGAAAATGGAAGTGTCATTGATTCTTTACAGGACTGACTAGGTGTGTGAGTAACTCCATGGATGAGTGGCAGACTGTGAGTGTCTGTATAGGTGTATGAGTGCATATGATAGTGTTGTAAAGATGAGTGATTGTATGTATGAATGATAGTATGGGTGAATGAGTGAAGGTGTGTGTAGACGTAGGAATCAGTGAGTGCGTATGTAGTAACTAGTATTGGTGTGTCAATGGTTTCAAAAATTATATTCTGTATTTAACACTGGGTGAAACAGAGGTTATATTAAAATGTGAGGAGATGCATTGTATTGTCATATGAATGATATCATCAGTGATGTGGTCATTGATGTCAAATGAGATGTCATCAGTGATGTCATCAGTGATGTCATTTGAGATGTCATCAGTGATGTCATCAGTGATGTCACTGACCATGTCATGAATGATGTAATATGTGACATCATCAGCAGTGGATTGCAGGTGCGCGATATATAGTTAGTGCAACTAACTATATATGTAATTTCAATGGTTTTGTGTGAGTAAAATAAGGTTTTTTAAATGCTAATTCCTAACTATATATGGTCTATAACCTATGGTTTTTTCAGTGAATATATATATATATATATATATATATATATATATATAAATATATATATATATGTATATATATATATACATACATACATATATTACCTACTGGCGGTCGCCAGTAGGTATATATAGTTAGGATTTTTTCTCTATGGGTTTTTTGAAAATTCTATGTCTAATAACTTTGGCGTTTGTGGACGGAATTGGCTGAAATTCTCAGGAAAATGGCACATTTTGTTTCTGAGCAGCCCCTGAAAATTTTGGGGGGGTTCGTCAAGGGGGGGCCGAGAAAAAAGGGGGGTCCCAAAACGCGTTTTTCCCATGTTAATTTCCATAGGGCGGTTGGCCTCACTTTTAGCCCGAACGGCTGAATGGATTTGCACGAAACTTGGCAAAATTGTAGGGACTGGTAGCCCGATGTGCCTTTTGTAGGTCTCAATATATGTGCTTCAGTGGATTTTGAGAAATTAATGTTCAAAAAAAGATATATATCTGTAGCAGCGGACTGGGCAGCGCTCCGCTACGCGTACTTTTCGCGCAACGGAGCTTTGTGAAGCGAAGCTGATTGGTTCTCCGGCGTCTGTCAACATTCCAAACAGTCCGTAGCGGCCGCCATCTTGTCTCTCGGTAGGATCGAGAGACAAGAGGAGGCCAAAGCGAAGGGGCAAATGACCATAAGGGGGCATAGTACATTGTCGCTCACCCCCTAGGTTTGATGTGGAGGTTTTAAAAGGGCCCCGCGGGGCAAAAAAAAATAAACATAATAATAATCGAACAGCTGAATGGATTTGCACGAAACTTGGCAAAATTGTAGGGACTGGTAGCCCGATGTGCCTTTGCTAGATCTCAATATATGTGCTTCAGTGGATTTTGAGAAATTAATGTTCAAAAAAAGGTATATATCTGTAACAGCGGACTGGGCAGCGCTCCGCTACGCGTACTTTTCGCGCAACGGAGCTTTGTGAAGCGAAGCTGATTGGTTCTCCGGCGTCTGTCAACATTCCAAACAGTCCGTAGCGGCCGCCATCTTGTCTCTCGGTAGGATCGAGAGACAAGAGGAGGCCAAAGCGAAGGGGCAAATGACCATAAGGGGGCATAGTACATTGTCGCTCACCCCCTAGGTTTGATGTGGAGGTTTTAAAAGGGCCCCGCGGGGCAAAAAATAATAAAAATAAAAATAATCGAACAGATGAATGGATTTGCACGAAACTTGGCAAAATTGTAGGGACTGGTAGCCCGATGTGCCTTTGCTAGATCTCAATATATGTGCTCCAGTGGATTTTGAGAAATTAACGTTCAAAAAAAGGTATATATCTGTAACAGCGCACCGCTTCGCGTACTTTTCGCGTTACGGAGCTTTGCGAAGCGAAGCTGATTGGCTCTCCGGTGTCTGTAAACATTCCAAACAGTCCGTAGCGGCCGCCATCTTGTCTCTCGGTAGGATCGAACAGCTGAATGGATTTGCACGAAACTTGGCAAAATTGTAGGGACTGGTAGCCCGATGTGCCTTTGCTAGGTCTCAATATATGTGCTTCAGTGCATTTTGAGAAATTAACGTTCAGAAACAAGATATATATCTGTAACAGCGCTCCGCTTCGCGGAGATAAAATTATATGTGTATTACCTAGCTGTTGCTAACACCAGTTAGCGACGGCTAGTAGAAGATAGCGACCATCTTGGGCCCCACTTTGCATGTGAGTGATATTTATCACTAATGACATGCAAAGTGGGCATGCCAAGATGTTAGCGACTGGAAACAGTCGCTAACATCGCTATCTCCTATTATCAACTTTTGGAAATATTCGAGATAAGGGCGAATATCTCCAAAAGCTACCACCTGCCCTGAGCAGTTCTTAGCCATGTTATCCAATGGGAGGTGGATAACATGGCTAAGAGCATTAGCTCGGTAATGCATGAATATCGCTGAGTTTTCAGCGATATTAATGCATTGCGGTCGTTTTTTATCGTATTTCCGATAAACCTTGATAATAGCAAGGTTTATCTGCGATAATTTCTGACGGTAAAAAAATCGTTGCTAAGCATCGTTAGGGATAAATATCGCTTAACTTTGGTAATATGCCCCAACGTCTGTTAACGTTCGATTCGAAGGAAATCAGGAAGTGTTGAAAAACATTGTCTGCGCCATCTTGTCTTTTTTCAAATGCCACACTTTTGTCGTGCACGGCAGCCATTTTAGATGCCTTGACCAGACCCACTCTGTGCACGCTGTCGATCCTTAGCATGGCTCCCCACCCTCGCAAGCATCTCCCCCAGGCAGTGGTCACCCCCGCTCTCTGTCTTATGCATGGGTAATAAACCTCCCCCATCTGCGCTGCTGTTCCCTGAGAATCACACCCTGTGCCCGCCCGACACCTCCCTTTCGCCCTATTCACTACCGCACCCTCTGACACTCCTTTTCCTCTGTGTCCGATTGTCCAGGCTGGTCCTAGGGTATCAGCTAGCCCTGCAGATGTAGTTTATGGCCACAGCTGTAAAGAATCACCCCTCTTCAAAGGAGTTATAGTAGATCAAGGCCCACACTCGATGAGATCCGTCACAGCAGAAGCGTTGCTATTATCTGAAAACCATCCTGTATTGTGATTGGGGAGGGGACCGAGCCTGAAGCGGAAGATTCCAGGGATGACTGTTTGTACATCAAAGTTTTTACAATTATGTGTCACATTAAAAATATATAGCACTCCGACAAAGTAGTAAGATTATAAAACTTTAATAATTTATAAATATATAAAAGAAAACAAAAATAGTAATAACATATAAACATTTTTAGGGAAAAACAACGAAGTAGCGGTCGGCTGTGCGAATAGTCCCAACGCAGCACAACGTCCAGATTTCCGGCGTGGGGCGTCGCGGGGGGTGGGTCATCAGTAGCAAACTGTTGTGCGAATAGTTCCAAGGCAGCAGAACGCGCCGAAATCTAGATGACACGAAAGTGATGTCTAGTAAGTTGCCACCCAGCAAATAACGGCATGGGGCGTCGCGGGGGGTGGGTCATCAGTAGCAAACTGTTGCGCGAATAGTTCCAAGGCAGCAGAACGATGGCACCAAGGTGATGTCCAGTAAGTTGCCGCACTGGTTTTGGTATCCTACAATGCTGCTCCGAATAACGGCGTGGAGCGCCCCGGGGGAGGCGGCGTGAACGGGCCTCTCCAGGTGGAGTGTCATCTGTTGTAGTGGGGCGCCCCTTTACCGTTTCAGTTGCCATTCCGTCCGTTTTTGGTCCACTGTGTCAAAAGCCGCAATTCAGCTGAGTTGCGCCCACTCTTGCGGTGCAGCGATAGGCGGCTGTCACAGGACTCTCAAAATGGCGGCAGGCTCTTTCCTTTTTGGGCCTGGTCCACTGAAATGGCCCTGGGACACCTTGGAAATCGGACGCTTGTCTGCTAGGTCTTGGACCCCATTCTCGAAAGCGTCCCCTCCGCCTTGAGAATTCATCAAAAGTTTTGGGGGCTCCGACTCCTGCAGGCTTCTGGTGGGGAGCGGCTGCCATGATTGCTCGCGGAATGACCACGACGGAGCCACGAGATGGTGGTGCTTTCATGCTGACGCCAGCTTCAGTCTGAAACATCCAGAAACAAGGTGGGGCTTTCATCGTTTGGGAAAAAAAAAAAGTTTTCATCCTATGAAAAGTGTTGTTTTTAGGTCACATGATCATGCCTTCCATCATTAGGAAACCAAAAGTAAAATGAACCAATGAAAAGTTTTATAAACAAGTCACATGACCTGTTATGCGGCATAGGGTGTAAAATGCGGAGAAAATACGTTGGCACGTGAGGCGGCGTCAGTAGCGGACCGATGTGCGAATAGGCCGAAGGCAACACAACGCGCCAAGATCCGGATGGCACCGAGGTGGTGTCCAGCAAGTTGCAGCACTGGTGTGGCCATCCTACAATGCTGAAACTCGGCGTGGGGCGCCCCATTAGCCTGTGAGTTTGCGTCAGTAGCGGACCGATGTGCGAATAGGCCGAAGGCAGCACAACGCGCCAAGATCCGGATGGCACCGAGGTGGTGTCTAGTAAGTTGCCGCACTGGTGTGGCTATCCAACAATGCTGAAAGTCGGCGTGGGGCGCCCCGTTGGCCTGTGAGTTTGCGTCAGTAGCGGACCGATGTGCGAATAGGCCGAAGGCAGCACAACGCGCCAAGATCCGGATGGCACCGAGGTGGTGTCTAGTAAGTTGCCGCACTGGTGTGGCCATCCAACAATGCTGAAAGTCGGCGTGGGGCGCCCCGTTGGCCTGTGAGTTTGCATCAGTAGCGGACCGATGTGCGAATAGGCCGAAGGCAGCACAACGCGCCAAGATCCGGATGGCACCGAGGTGGTGTCTAGTAAGTTGCCGCACTGGTGTGGCCATCCTACAATGCTGAAAGTCGGCGTGGGGCGCCCCGTTGGCCTGTGAGTTTGCGTCAGTAGCGGACCGATGTGCGAATAGGCCGAAGGCAGCACAACGCGCCAAGATCCGGATGGCACCGAGGTGGTGTCTAGTAAGTTGCCGCACTGGTGTGGCCATCCTACAATGCTGAAAGTCGGCGTGGGGCGCCCCGTTGGCCTGTGAGATGGCGTCAGTAGCGGACCGATGTGCGAATGGGGCCAAAGGCAGCGCAACAATATTTTCTGATTTGAAGACACCACAAGGCGCTGAGATGCCAAGATCCGGATGGCACCGAGGTGGTGTCTAGCAAGTTGTGGCACTGGTGTGGCCATCGTACAATGGTAAAAGTCGGCGTGGGGCGCCCTGTTGGCCTGTGAGATGGTGTCAGTAGCGGACTGATGTGTGAATGGGGCCAAAGGCAGCGCAACAATATTTTCTACTATATTTTCGGAGTAGAAGACACCACAAGGCGCTGAGATGCCAAGATCCGGATGGCACCGAGGTGATGTGTAAGTTGCGGACCGATGTGCGAATGGGGCCAAAGGCAGCTCAACAATATTTTCTGAAGAGAATACACCACAAGGCGCTGAGATGCCAAGATCCGGATGGCACCGAGGTGATGTCTAAGTTGCGGACCGATGTGCGAATGGGGCCAAAGGTAGCGTAACAAGATTTTCTGTATGGAAGATACCACTAGGCGTTGAGATGCCAAGATTCGGATGGCACCGAGGTGATGTCTAGCAAGTTGTGCCACTGGTGTGGCCATCGTACAATGGTAAAAGTCGGCGTGGGGCGCCCTATTGGCCTGTGAGATGGTGTCAGTAGCGGACTGATGTGCGAATGGGGCCAAAGGCAGCGCAACAATATTTTCTGACTGACACCACAAGGCGCTGAGATGCCAAGATCCGGATGGCATCGAGGTGATGTCTAAGTTGCGGACTGATGTGCGAATGGGGCCAAAGGCAGCGTAACAATATTTTCTGTATGGAAGATACCACTAGGCGTTGAGATGCCAAGATTCGGATGGCACCGAGGTGATGTCTAGCAAGTTGGTGTGGTCATCCTACAATGCTGAAACTCGGCGTGGGTCACCCCATTAGCCTGTGAGATGGCGTCAGTAGCGGACCGATGTGCGAATAGGCCGAAGGCAGCACAACGCGCCAAGATCCGGATGTCACCGTGGTGGTTTCATAGTTGAGAGGCACTTCATCTGCAGTGGGGCGCCGAGATCCGGATGGCACCGAGGTGATGTCTAGCAAGTTGCTGTACTTGTGTGGTCATCCTACAATGCTGAAACTCGGCGTGGGTCGCCCCATTAGCCTGTGAGATGGCTGTTCTTTGGATTTGGGCCTGGTCCACTAAAATGGCCCTGGGACACCTTAGAACTCGGACGCTCGATTTTTTTTTCCTTTCCTGTACATGCAAAAAAAGGTAAATGCCCGGTATGTTACACGCTTCATCTGCCACGATGAACTCTCCAGAGGAACCGAAAAAAAATATAGTTGTGGTAACTATACCATGCATCGTCATATGGAGAGGTGGCACCAATTAATTATAGTGCTGCATAAAAGAGAGATTTGGAGGAGAACCCCTGACCTGCTAGTACATTCATTAAAGAAGTGGCACTGAGAGCTTCAGAGGCAAGGGAAACGGTCCCAAATATTTAGAAGAACTTTGGAAAGATTAAAATGACATGTTTAGATTGTGGTAAATTAATTTCATGTGGGCAGATGAGTGTTACTCTAATAAATACAGCATATGAACATCATCATAGTCGATGGTTGGTAGAGACATTTTGACTATATCCTGGACCTGCCCGTCCTCGCCCAAAATGGCGCCGGAATAAATGGGACTCGTAACTCCTTGTTGTGTACTGGTTGCACAACCTTGATATCACGAGATACGTATGCAGTTTTGAAGCACATGGCGGGCGGGGACGAGAATTGATTGAATATTTCGACATCCCTATTGATATTAAGTTCTGATGTGTTATTGATTACTGTACTGTTGAAAATTCGAATTAACGTCACCCATGGTACTTGCCCGCAAATGTATATCTAGATAATTTTATTGTAACTGGCCCTGTCGTATTTTAATTATAAAATGTACGTCCACCGATACCGTAACTGTTAGACACCTTAGTTTTTGCAACCTAATGGCCCGCCCGTTACGTTCCTCTACAGTGTAAATGTCTATTCATCATATACGATTACAGTTTGCTCCGTGGCAGGCCCACGTGGTTATAGGCTCGTATTTGTATAATGAAATTTTCACAATAAAGGTTTTTAAAAGAAAACATGGTAGTAGTGTATACATTGGTAAAGTTTTTAATAATAGTCACTGTTTTAGAATCATTAAAAGGCAAGTGAAATAAAGCAGACCAATTACATGAAGGGTAAAAGGTATAATACGAAGGAACGCAGTAAAGATAAATGGTCAAGGGCTGTTGTGTTTTCTATTCCTGCAACATAAAGTGATCGATAAGAATCTCATATTCAGGCGTATCGGCGACTAAGACAGCAGGTCGACCCTCTTTTGCTCAACGGCTCCGTCATGGGACGAAGAAACGCTCTTTTTCTCGAAAAAAGAATATATTTTACTTGCAGGACAGTTGTAAAATTTCCGGGAAAGTACATTAGCCTGGAACATTATAACATATATTTAAGAGAAAATAATGTTCGGAAGTAATTAAAAGCGTAATTTTTAGGTGATATGACCAAGGCTTTCATCATTAGAATAAGAAAAGTAAAATGAACCAATGAAAAGTTTTATTAACAAGTCACATGACTTGTTATGCTTACGTTACGCGCTGCGCGCCCCGGATGACTTCCGGATGCGCTAACGCGGCGCGTCATATGACGCATTACGCGACAACGCAGGTCCAGAATATAGTCAAAATGTCTCCACCAACCAGCGGTCGAAACACAACCCCTTTCAGCAGGCTAAATAGTTCTGTTAAATGACAACAGAAGGGACAGGCAACAAGAACCATCAGTCAAAGAGGGGAGGGCTAGTTCTTCTCTACCGGGTTACATTGGGGCGCTACCGGAACTGATTGAATTGGTAGTCTACAGTGTTTCTGGATGTTTCAGACCGAAGCTGGGGTTAGCATGAGAGCAGCACCATTTCGTAGCTCCGTTGTGGCCATTCCGCAACCAATCATGGCAGCCGCTCTTTATCGTTATTTTGGGCGGGGTGGGTGGCGGAGCCGAGCTGTTTTGCAGCCATCATTGTGTGGAGTTCAGTTCATCTCACTAGTTTTGTATTTGTCATGAGGGGTTGTTCCTAATGTTTCTATTTTAGCGAGGTCAAAAAGAGATCCCATTAGTGGCCTACTGATTTTGCTCGATTCCTTTTCTTTTTTTTTACACGATTTTTCGTTATCTGCAAAGACTAAACAGAGTATTGCGACTCTGTGTTTGTTTGTAAATAGAGAATGAACCAAAGAGAACTAATTCTAAAACAGTAAATACTTGGATAACAATCAATCAAATGGAGAGAGAAGCAGGCACGACGGATTACAACGGGGGCAAAGGCCTGCGTTAACTACCTTTCACTATCTGCAAAGAGAGAGTACTCCTAATAGAAATGAGGGGGGGGGCACCATTCAAAGCAGATCAGTGTGCATAAACACGAAAATGTTTTCACTTACCACGTACTTGACATTCGACAGCTTATGATATTTGCTATTAAAAAAACATTGAAATTCACTGAAAAAACCATAGGTTATAGACCATATATAGTTAGGAATTAGCATTTACAAAACCTTGAAAATTCACTGAAAAAACCATAGGTTATAGACCATATATAGTTAGGAATTAGCATTTAAAAAACCTTATTTTACTCACACAAAACCATTGAAATTCCATATATAGTTAGTTGCACTAACTATATATTGCGCACCCGCAATCCACTGCTGATCATGTCACATATTACATCATTCATGACATGGTCAGTGACATCACTGATGACATCACTGATGACATCTCAAATGACATCACTGATGACATCACTGATGACATCTCATTTGACATCAATGACCACATCACTGATGATATCATTCATGTGACAATACAATGCATCTCCTCACATTTTAATATAACCTCTGTTTCACCCAGTGTTAAATACAGAGTATAATTTTTGAAACCATTGACACACCAATACTAGTTACTACATACGTACTCACTGATTCCTACGTCTACACACACATTCACTCATTCACCCATACAATCATTCATACATACAATCACTCATCTTTACAACACTATCATATGCACTCATACACCTATACAGACACTCACACTCTGCCACTCATCCATGGAGTTACTCACACACCTAGTCAGTCCTGCAAAGAATCAATCACACTTCCATTTTCTTGTCTATACAGTTAAACATAGAGCACCTTACATTTTCAAACATATAGTAACACATACTTACTTTCTTATACAATCATTGATACAAGTACACATTGATCTGCACAGAGTCACACACCTCCCAGCCAGCCACACACACACTCAGTCTCCCATACAAATACTTGGACAATCAATCAATAACCCATATAGTTAATCATATAGCTACTGATCAACACATGCAGTAGTTTACAGAACAACAGACATAATGATGCACAAATTAAGACAGTTTAGTCACTAACCCATGCACTCAGTGAGACACATTTAATCACTCACTCATACATTCAGTCATGCACCTACTAAATCCTTCGTCCAGACAGTTATACATCTACTCATTCTTCAATATCTAAAACATATTTAAACTTTACAGAAACACACAGTCACTGGATGATGTCATCAGTGATGTCATCAGTGATGTCATTTGAGATGTCATCAGTGATGTCATCAGTGATGTCACTGACCATGTCATGAATGATGTAATATGTGACATGATCAGCAGTGGATTGCGGGTGCGCAATATATAGTTAGTGCAACTAACTATATATGGAATTTCAATGGTTTTGTGTGAGTAAAATAAGGTTTTTTAAATGCTAATTCCTAACTATATATGGTCTATAACCTATGGTTTTTTCAGTGAATATATATATATATATATATATATATATATATATATATATATATATATATATATATATATATATTACCTACTGGCGGTCGCCAGTAGGTATATATAGTTAGGATTTTTTCTCTATGGGTTTTTTGAAAATTCTATGTCTAATAACTTTGGCGTTTGTGGACGGAATTGGCTGAAATTTTCAGGAAAATGGCACATTTTGTTTCTGAGCAGCCCTTGAAAATTTGGGGGGGGTTCGTCCAGTGGGGGCCGAGAAAAAAGGGGGGTCCCAAAACGTGTTTTTAACATTGAGTTTTCCATAGGGCGGTTGGCCTCACTTTTAGCCCGAACGGCTGAATGGATTTGCACGAAACTTGGCAAAATTGTAGGGACTGGTAGCCCGATGTGCCTTTTGTAGGTCTCAATATATGTGCTCCAGTGGATTTTGAGAAATTAACGTTTAAAAAAAGATATATATCTGTAACAGCGGACCGGGCAGCGCACTGGTTCGCGGACTTTTCGCGCAACGGAGCTTTGTGAAGCGAAGCTGATTGGTTCTCCGGCGTCTGTCAACATTCCAAACAGTCCGTAGCGGCCGCCATCTTGTCTCTCGGTAGGATCGAGAGACAAGAGGAGGTCAAAACAAAGGGGGAAATAACTATAAGGGGGCATAGTAGATCCTCGCTGACCCCCTAGGTTTGATGTGGAGGTTTTAAAAGGGCCCCGCGGGGCAAAAAAAAATAATAATAATAATAATTGAACGGCTGAATGGATTTGCACGAAACTTGGCAAAATATTAGGGACTGGTAGCCCGATGTGCCTTTGCTAGGTCTCAATATATGTGCTCCAGTGGATTTTGAGAAATTAACGTTCAAAAAAAGATATATATCTGTAACAGCGCTCCGCTTCGCGTAACGGAGGTTTGCGAAGCTGGTTGGTCATTCTGTCACTGGGCTATAGTTGGGCTACATCTGGCTGATATTTGGGCTACATTTGTTTTTTTGTGTGTCTGGCGGCCATCTTTGGGCTACATTGGGCTACATTGGGCTTCATTGGGCTACATTCGGCTAATTAGCAAATAGCTCATCGCAAACTAGGAATGGTAAAGAATCGCTATTTATTCCTTAAAGTTCGCTATTTAGGAAATGCAAATAACTTTGATGATACATATGGCGGTTCATCTCTAACAAGATAAGAAGCATAGGGATACATTTATGATGACTGGCGCATCACCAGGGATGTGTTAGTCATTTTGTGCCGCTGTTCCGTCACCTATGGTGTGCTGCATTTACAATGCGGCGCATCATGGGGCAAAAACAGCACAGATGCGTGATGTATCTGTGCCGTAAAGGTGGCGCATTGCTGGAGTTGTATCGCAAGTGTGATGAAGCTCCAGCAAGGGTCGGGGGTGCCCCTGTCGCAGGGTTTCTGTTCTCACACAGAACTGTGGACAGAGGATTGGAACCTTGGCGAATGCATTGCTGGAGTTGTATCGCAAGTGTGATGAAGCTCCAGCAAGGGTCGGGGGTGCCCCTGTCGCAGGGTTTCTGTTCTCACACAGAACTGTGGACAGAGGATTGGAACCTCGGCGAATTAGGGTGTCCCAAAACTCACGTTAGTAATCAAAAACTCCTTAGCAAGCTAGGTACAGTGTCACATTGGATATAACAAACTCTCAATGTTTAGACAATCCAGAATATGAACTTATAGTACCTCAGGATACGTGGAACTCATGAACAGTCGGTCGTTATAGATTTCTTAGAAACCAGAACATGGAGTTAAGAAGAACAGATGTGTATTTGAAATGTTTATTTACTAATGCCGTCTTCTCAGGCGTAGTACCTTAGATAATAAAAGTACACATATTATCAGTAGCAAAATTACCAGCATAGTTACTAGTACATAAAAAGTGAATGGTGATAGTATGTTAACATGCTGTAAATGAATAAGAGTTAGCAACACTTATAAGCAGCCGCGGGCCGTGGAGGGAGTTACGGTGAGGCAGGGAGGCGGGGAGGGGGAGAAGCAGGGTGGAGAATACAAGTACACATATTATCAGTAGCAAAATTACCAGCATAGTTACTAGTACATAAAAAGCGAATGGTGACAGTATGTTAACATGCTGTAAATGAATAAGAGTTAGCAACACTTATAAGCAGCCGCGGGCCGTGGAGGGAGTTACGGTGGGGCAGGGAGGCGGGGAGGGGGAGGGGCAAGGTAGAGAGGGCTCCACCCTGCTTCTCCCCCTCCCCGCCTCCCTGCCCCATCGTAACTCCCTCCACGGCCCGCGGCTGCTTATATCTCACCCTCCCTAATACACATATTATATTATTTGCTAAGAAGGTCTCTTTGTGTTGGTTTAGGGCGTGCCCATACTTTAGTGTCTTAGATTTGAAGGAATCACATCAGCATACACCAGCTCTCTCTTCATGTGAACCGCATCAACTGTTGTGTATGTGTGTTCGGCAAAGCAATATAAAACCCGCCTCATGCCCAGAATTGGCAGAAGTTGCACTTATGTTATGAGTATGAAGTCGTGGAGATCAGACCTCATAACAATTCTGTATCGTGTTGTTCTTGAAACTTTAGCACTCGCTGTACAGATATAGTTTAACAAGTAAAGCAGATAGTAGACCAATAACATATTATTCTCATGTAAACCACGATGAACTACTAGGTGGAAAGCTAAAGCAACAACTAAGTGTCGTGTGCAGAAGTTGCAAAAAAGGAAAAATGGCGTTTAAACCGGTAATGAGCCCATGCTAACTTAACACGGTGTAAAGATATCCAGGACCTAGATGACACCTCCTCATGATCCGGAAACGAACTGAATAAGATAATAGAAGTGCCATCTCATGAGAGCAGATTGCAAGTTTATATGTGGACGGTCCGCAAGGTAAAGCATTAAAAACTAGGAAAATTTAATGCTAAAGAAAAATAAAACAGCCAAGTACTTTATCGAGTCTTAAGCCAATAGGCAAGGTAAATAATAAAAACTTGACAAATAAGTCAATGAATTGTCAATGAAATGCTAGTACTCAGCATATCAAACATGAAAAAGGTCTATGACATAACTGTGTATGCAAAATAAGCTGCAACAGCCTCCAATAGGAAGTCACCGTCTTCATCCGAAAACAGTTCAGCCATCCAATTTAAAAGCGGAAAAGAACATACGTGCTCTCCCAGCACCGGATCCTCTATCACCATCAGAGGACAGCTCGGTGGGTTTTCAAGAAAGCTCTGTTCCAAGAAAGACTGTGCTGCCGCCAGTAAATTCCAGGGACCAAGTAGTCCATGCATCAATGCCACAGCCATAATCCTTTCGCCAGGACAAACCAACTCGTGAGTAATGATAGGAGTCATCAGCTGATTAAAGTCGACGTCAGGAGAAACCGGTCCGCAGAGACACAAATCAATGGCCCAATCGAAATCACAGGTCAGGCAGTGAAATACAGGCTGGACACAGGTGAAGTAGGAGAACCGAAAAGATAATCCATATGCCGTGCTTAATATCGCCAACGGCATTGTGCCATAATATTCTAGCATGCGATTGCGGAACAGTGTCAGCAGCTGCATGGTCGGAGGTTGCATAGGAGGGACATCCATATTTAAAAATGTAAAAAAGCACAAGAGCGTCCGCTGGTAATGCAAGTAAAAATGCCAATCTACGAACCAGAGTGCAGAAAATACAATGAAAGGAAGCAGGGATGACTCCAAAGATTTTCTCAAATGAAGTCACGAGACCACTGGTAACAACTTTAAAAAAGTGTGCCAGGGACTTTGTGGAGGATGCGTTAAAGATAGTCGGAAACATGTTGCTGAAATTGAAAGGCAAATCTTAATTGAAAAGGGTGTGCACCTCTGTATGGGTGTTCGCTATGTGAAGTACGAAAGTTTCACGGGCCGAACTCAAGGCCACCTCTCTCTGAGACAAAAGAGCTCTTATTCTTGCCATGCCGTTGAAACGTGTCCCACGGTTGGTATTTGTGGCCAGATTGAAAACTCCCTATGTTCATGTGTGGGAGGAAATAGAACATTTCTGCAGCAAATAACCCGTTCACTTACTGTTACGATAAAAGGAATACTTTTAATTAACTCAGAACAATCTTCATTATTGAGCATCAAATAACTACCATTTTCCAACAACTTGAACGTGGGGATGATAGCAGGAACTGGCGTGCCTTGCAACACGCAAGCCATATTTGGTCGGTGTTTGTTGCATGAACCGTGTAACTGTATGTGCCTACACATTAGTGAATGATCTGGCGTCTCAGTGCATTCCTCTCCATTCAGATAAACTTCTTGATCATCTTTGAAACATCTGTATGTGTATGGAAGCGACCAGACCTCATGAAGAAAAGCACTACCTAAAGGTTCATAACGACCTATTGGTATATATTTCATACAATTTGAAAACTTATATAAAGCAAAAGGCAGCGTTATTAAACCGTGGATAAGGCATGTTGCCAAAAAACCCGCAATCCTCTGCTGATGATGTCACTGAGCATGTCATGAATGATGTAATATGTGACATCATCAGCAGTGGATTACGGGTAATGGTATCTCTAGTTTACTCCCTTATAGCTGTGTTTCTTTTAACATAAGTGTCTGTTTCCTTCCCTTATACTTACTGTTTTTGGTTCGCTTCCGGTTCGCGTACCAGCGAGCGAACTAGGAAGCGAACTAAGAGAAATAGAGGTTGGCACAATTCCAAATATTGTACCAATTTTTTAATAACGGGGAGGTAGTTCTGAAAAGAACTTTTTTTTTTTATTTTTCTGAACATTTTTTTACTGTTTTTGACTTTTTCGGAACAGTTTTATATTTTTTTGGGTTTTTCTTGGAGGGGGCAATGAAAACGATTCATTGTAAAGGGCTCAACAGGAGCAACAAAACAAAAAAAAGAAGTATTTATTATTTTGGGCGTTTCGGACAAACTTGCATATGATAGTCAATAGCTCTGTTGATCAGAGTGATGCTTTTTTCTCCGTAGGAAATGAATCCATCGCAAAATGCGCAGATGTGTTTTACATCACCAAATCTCATTTGTATATTTGGCACCATCTCCATGCCCTCTGGTCCCGTTACTTCCGGTACAACAGATCTTCTGGCCATAATAGGGAGATTATCTAGGTCGTTCCGAAACTGTGCAGCACTGTAGTTGTTAGGATGCCACCTAGTCATATGGCGATGCATTGTGTAGTTTCCGAAACTGTATTTTTTGTCGGTCCCTCTGGACAGTCTATCTTGACATATAAGGCAAGTTACGTATCTTGCATTTACTTTTTTCTGACCTTTGGGAATTTTAAAAAATTGCCAAATGAAGTTTTCTTTCCGGTGAGACGTCCTGGGCTGCTCAGGCAAAAACTGCCTCTCTTCGTGCTCGTCCTCCTGTTCCTCTTCTTCTTCTTCTTGTTGAATTAGAACTTGAGCAGGTGGTCCACTCTTCCTTGGATGTGGTGGAGGTGGTGGGGAAGCACCAGCTGAAGCTACTAAAGAAGCCATTGCTCAGTGATCACAAAGGGTCTTTCTCTCACAATGATGAAAGTCAGAGTGAGGAAAGAAGGAGGGATTTTCATCATTTGGGAAAAACAAGAGTTCTCAACCAATCAAAAGTGTTCATTTTAGATTATATGACCTAGTCTTACATCATTAGGAAACCAAAAGTGAAATGAACCAATGAAAAGTGTTATTACCAAGTCACATGACTTGCTGTGTTTACGTTAAGCGCTTTGCAGGGCCTCCCGGTTTGCTTCCAGAAACCTGCGCTTTGCGACTCGCTTCGCGTACCAGTTCGCTAACGTAGCACGTCATATGACGTATCACGCGACAACGTGAAACGTCATGCGGACGGGAGGCGTCACAATGTTGTTTTCTAACGCGGCACTTGCGGTAAAGAAACGTTTACCGGCTCGCGGTCTATTTCGCGGCATCAAGGTCAGCTAACGGGAAGCTTCCCGATTCGCGAAGCGGGAACGAAGAAAAAAAAATATTTAAAAAAAAAATTATTCATAAACATATAAAATATATTTTTGGATTTAAAGAAGAATACATTTTACAGCTACAGATATTAGCTGTTAAAAAACCAATGAAATTCACAGAAAAAACCATAGGTTATAGACCATATATAGTTAGGAATTAGCATTTACAAAACCTTGAAAATTCACTGAAAAAACCATAGGTTATAGACCATATATAGTTAGGAATTAGCATTTAGAAAACCTTATTTTACTCACACAAAACCATTGAAATTCCATATATAGTTAGTTGCACTAACTATATATCGCGCACCCGCAATCCACTGCTGATGATGTCACATATTACATCATTCATGACATGGTCAGTGACATCACTGATGACATCACTGATGACATCTCAAATGACATCACTGATGACATCACTGATGACATCTCATTTGACATCAATGACCACATCACTGATGATATCATTCATGTGACAATACAATGCATCTCCTCACATTTTAATATAACCTCTGTTTCACCCAGTGTTAAAAAGAGAGTATAATTTTTGAAACCATTGACACACCAATACTAGTTACTACATACGCACTCACTGATTGCTACGTCTACACACACCTTCACTCATTCACCCATACAATCATTCATACATACAATCACTCATCTTTACAACACTATCATATGCACTCATACACCTATACAGACACTCACAGTCTGCCACTCATCCATGGAGTTACTCACACACCTAGTCAGTCCTGTAAAGAATCAATGACACTTCCATTTTCTTGTCTATACAGTTAAACATAGAGCACCTTACATTTTCAAACATATACTAACACATACTTACCTTCTTATACAATCATTGATACAAGTACAGATTGATCTGCACAGAGTCACACACCTCCCAGCTAGCCACACACACACTCAGTCTCCCATACAAATACTTGGGCAATCAATCAATAACCCATATAGTTACTCATATAGCTACTGATCAACACATGCAGCAGTTTACAGAACAACAGACATAATGATGCACAAATTAAGACAGTTTAGTCACTAACCCATGCACTCAGTGAGACACATTTAATCACTCACTCATACAGTCAGTCACGCACCTACTAAATCCTTCATCCAGACACTTCTACATCTACTCATTCTTCAATATGTAAAACATATTTAAACTTTTCAGAAACACACAGTCACTGGATGATGTCATCAGTGATGTCATTTGAGATGTCATCAGTGATGTCATCAGTGATGTCACTGACCATGTCATGAATGATGTAATATGTGACATCATCAGCAGTGGATTGCGGGTGCGCGATATATAGTTAGTGCAACTAACTATATATGGAATTTCAATGGTTTTGTGTGAGTAAAATAAGGTTTTCTAAATGCTAATTCCTAACTATATATGGTCTATAACCTATGGTTTTTTCAGTGAATATATATATATATATATATATGTATATGTATGTATATATATATATCCTTATTTGAATAAACCGTCTTCCCTGCTATCCATTCTTGGATTCCTGGTATTTTTGAGGCTGTATTTCACTGCTGGACGTGAGGCTTCTGAGGTCTGGGCCTACACGGTTCCGCCATTACTGGACGGGACTAGGATTGCTTGTTTATATATATATATATATATCCTTCCAAGGTGCCCCAGATCATGGAAACGCCACTCCACCAGGGATGATTTAAACAAAATCTTTATTGGCAAAGGCACGAAAACAGCCCCAACTGGAGTCTCTTCCCTACGCGTTTCGGTGCCCCTGCACCTTAATCATGGGAAAGGGAGACCGGTAACATCCGGATTGGAAACCTCACACCATTGTCCCAGTGGCGTTTCCATGATCTGGGGCACCTTGGAAGGATATAGATATATATATATATATAGATATATTACCTAGGTAGGTAGTTATAGTTAGGACCTAGTTTCCATAGGAATTTTTTTTTTTTCTGTGCCCAATAACTTTCGGGCCGGTTGACGAATCTTCGTGACATTTTTAAAACTCGTGGGGCCCTCCGGTCAGCTCCTATCTTGAAAGTTTCAGGGTGATTAAGCAATCGGGGGCCGAGAAAAAAGAGGATCCCAAAATGTGTTTTCTCCATGTTAATTTCCTTAGGAAACCTTAGACACAGCTGCAGCCCGAACTGCTGAACGGAATTACACCAAATTTGGGGAAAAGGTAGCCCTTGGTTCAGAAAGAACTCTTTTTGTTAAATGGTGTAAATCTGTTTAGTAGTTCCTGAAAAATTAAAAAAATAGAGGCCGGAAAATCAATTTCCCATAGGAAACTTTAGAAACGGTTACAGCTCGAACTGCTGAACAGAATTACACCAAATTTAGCAAAAAGGTAGCCCTTGGTTCAGAAAGAGACCTTTTTTTAAATGGTGTAAAGTAAGCATGGAGGTAAAATCCGTTCCGCTCGCGGATTTTGCGGATTTTCAGCAAATTCGCAATCCGCGAACTCCCGCGAATTTGCCGAAAATGCGTAAATCCGCGCAAAGCGGATTTTTTGCTTGGTCGCACTTGCCAAATAGAATACTATACAATTTTGCGGCGCGCAGCGTTCACTTACCGTCATTCAGCGTTTGAAGATTTGTTTTTCTCCATGTTTGCGTATGCTGCTCCATTTTGGATCTTGCTGCGGGATGCCGCGGGAGTTTGTCGATGTCATCGCGGCTTGCCACCTTGCACAGCGAGAGTTTGGCAACGCGAGTACGTCATAAAGGCCCGTGATCACGCATCGCGGGACTAAACACTTGCGAACACGTAGATGCGGCGGGCAGCGACAATCTCGCAATTGCGAGATTGCAAAATTTGCAATTTCGCACAAGAAATCCACCAGCAGGCAGCATAAACCTTGAAAATTATGATTTTTATCAGAATAACTCTCCAGGTTGACATTTGCCTGCACTTTTTTTTTGCAAGGAGTCCATTTGGGGGGGGGGGGGTGGAGGAAGGAAGTGCCCCACAGTCCCCAACTTCCTATTCCTGTCCAGCAGGCTCCTCCCAGTGCTTTCTTCATGTGCTGGTCACTTTGATTTGGATCTTGACCTGGAAGGATTACTTTTTGTGGATGCTGCTGGATATTTGGATTTTTGCAAAACTGAAAGCACTCAGCAGGTGCAAAAGTTCAATCTTATCATTAGTAACCATTCCCTGTAGTGCTTCCTGAGGGGCTCCTTCAGAGTTCAGTTGCCTACTTGCAACTATTCTATGACCCTGCTCTGACCCTCACAGCAGGCTCAGAGAATAGCTACAAGTATACAACAAAGGTCCTGTTAAAAAAATTACACTGCAACAGAAAGCAATTACAGATAAGGAAGCAGGTGCCAGCCTGGAAGTTCAAATTCAGTGACACATTAATCAGCCCCTAATTCATTCATGTCAGTTGAGGCAGGGCAGGTGTGCTTTTCCCCCCATAATCTACAGTGATGAACTAGAGGGTGGCATGGGTGAGCGAGAGGGTGGCATGGGTGAGCGAGAGGGTGGCAGTGGTGAAACAGAGGGTGACAGTGGTGAAACAGAGGGTGCTGTGATGAACCAGACGTAGAAACAACATGGTCGCGACCGTTGCTACCCGACAAGTAAGTTCGCGTTTGCGAACTGGTAAAAAACCCTTGCGAAATGGCAGAAACACTTGCGGACACAAAAAAAAAGGAATCCCCAAAATTCGCGAGAGTTCGCGGATTTTGCGGATTGCGAATCCGTAAATACGCAATCTCGCGGATTGCCAATTCGCAAAATCCACCTATGCTTAGTGTAAATCCGTTCAACAGTTGCTGAGAGAATAAAATAATAAAAGTTTCGATATATAGAGGCGCTGTGGATCCGCGCACCCTCCTGACCACGAGCTTTATGTTAATTGGCTGTCAACACCCTAAACCTGGAAGTGTTGGCAGCCATCTTGTGACTCTGTAGAACCGAGTCACAAGAAAAGAGAAAAAGAAATGCGAAAAACAAGAAAAGGTGGTTGGGTAGAAACACCCTGACACCCTAGGCCTACTCAGGAGGTTCCACAAGGACCCCCAGGGCCCAAAAAAAGCATTTTTTTTAATTGGCTGAATTCGCGCTGGGTGTGGGAATCCGGCCGAGAAAATAAAAAAAAATAAAAAACGCAGGAGACCTTTTTTTATTCAGCCCCCGGGTTGGCCAAGTCCCGGGGGCATGGTGAAATATAATTGCAGGGGCCCAGGGGGTCCCCCGCAGCCCTGGGGACCGCCACCCGAGGCTTTTCTTAAATGTTTGCAGGGGCACACAGCCCCCCAAGCCCCTGGGACCACCACCCCCGGGGCTTTTATAAAATATTTGTGGGGACACAATGTCCCCGCACAGCCCTGGGGACCGCCACCCCCGGGGCTTGGTTTTCATTTAGAAAATAAACCTGTGGGGGGGGCTCGAGCCCCCCCACACGCCCCAGGGACTGCCACCTCCCCGTGGCAATAAAATGCTAATTTGGGGGTCCGTTATGGACCCCAGAGGCCCGGGAACCAACACCCCCAGGACTTTGCAAACGTTGGGAGGGGGGCCGTGTGGACCCATTCCTGGAGCCCTTCATGGTCCTGGGGACCACCACCCCCTAGGGGTCAGGCCCTAATGGATGGGGCCCCCAGGGCCCATAAATTAGGAAAGGATGGGGGCCACACAGCTCCCCTTCTTAAATTTCTTTTTTATAAAAAGACTGGCATCGCCGAGGCCCTGCCCCCTCCCAGCAACACTCTGCAAACGTGTGGCACGTTTTAAGTTGGGGAATTAATTCCCCTTGAATACTGAGGGTCCCTGGGGGCCAACTAGCCCGCCAGGTACCTCCCGTATGCACCAGAGAGCTGGGTTGCAGAGAGGTGTTCAGAGGCCACGCCCCTTTTCACACCTCTCTGCAACGCAGTTCTGTGGCGCTTACTCCAGGTACCTGGTGCGCTAGTTGGACCCCAGGGACCCTCAGGATTCAAGGGGACTTTATCCCCCAACTTAAAACTCACCACAGGGCGCATTTGCACAGTGGTGAAGGGAGGGGCTGGGCATAAGGTGACATATGTGCAAACACGCCCTGTGGCACATTTTATGTTGGGGAATTAATTCCTCTTCAATCCTGAGGGTCCCGGGGGGCCAACTGGCCCACCAGGTACCTCCAGTAAGCGCCACTGCGCTGCGTTGCAGAGAGGTGGTCCAGGCCATGCCCCTTTTTATACCTCTCTGCAACACAGCTCTGTGGCGCTTACTGGAGGTACCTGGTGGGCTAGTTGGACCCCAGGGACCCTGAGGATTCAAGGAGACCTAAACCCCAAACTTACAACACGCCAGGGGGCGCGTTTGCAGAGTGGTAGAGAAAGAGGGCATGGCCTTTGTCTACCTCTCACCAATCCCACTGCGTGGGGGTTACTGGAGGTAAAAGGTAGGCTAGTTGGCCCCTAAAGGACCCTCAGCAGTGAAGGAGACTTCAATCCCCATCCAAGAGTGTGCAAGGGAGCGCATTTGTAGAGTTGTGGGCAAAGTGGGCGTGGCCTGGTATGAATACTTACCAGTGCTGCTGTGTGGTACTGACTGAAGGTAATAGTTTGGGAAGTTGGCCCCTAAGGATGTCCTTGGGGCCAACTACCTCTCTTGTTACCTCCAGTCAGTCTCACACAGTGGGATTGCAAAGACGTCTTTGGAGGCCATGGCCCTCTTTCTCTACCACTCTTGAAAACGTGCCTCGTGGCAGACTACGGGATGGGGGATGAAGTTCAATTTAGTCCTGAGGGAGTTTGGGGGCCAAGAATCCCTCCTCATACCTCCTGTAAGTCCTACGCAGCGGAATACATGAGCGTTGGTCGGCCGCCCGCACCCTTTCGCCACCACTCTGCAAAGGTGACTACTAGTTAAAGTAGCATATTTCTGCACCTCTGACTTAGAGGTAGTTTTAATCCCCCTTCCCTATTATGTACTAGGGCCTTACAGAGGAGATCATGCTAATCACAGGGGTACCGCAACGCATAGTGTTACCTAGTGTATGTAGGTGTTTTCACTGTATTCTAAGTGTCTTTTAGCATAGCACTGTCTCTATGACTGGTTAGTCAGAGTTAGTTACCACCAGTACCCGTCTGAAAAAGTTGTGGGCACAGGATGATTTTGCAACAAGACCTCTTTCTGCTCCTCTGTTAGTTCTTTCTGCACATGTCTTGCTTCTTCCTGCACTTTTCTTCGTCTTTGTGGCCTTCTGTTGCTTCTTTCTGCATTTCTTTAGCTTTTTCTGTGCGTTTCTTCTTTTTTCTTCACATGTCCTACCTCTGTAGGCATAGTTGGAAACTAGCATTTAAAAAACCTTTGAAATTCACTTAAAAAACCATAAGCTTCAGGCATGTGATAGTTAGAAATTAGCATTTACAAAACCTTTGAAATTCACTGAAAAAAACCATAGGTTTCAGACACGTTATAGTTAGAAATTAGCATTTGAAGTGTCAGGCTCCTTCTTCCGATATCTTCCGGATTGCGCTGATGCTATATGGGTTCCACCTCTCGACGTCCCCAGAGTCTGAAGTGAATATACACAGACTACCGGGATAGTCAAGCGAGGGAAGGAAAGGAAGGGAACAGCGGGGAGGGAGATCTGAAATGACAACAAAACACACTAAGTACACATACTAAATGTTTACATGTAACCTGACTACCTTTGTCCCTCCTTTACAGTACAACAGACGTCATACCCACATTCCTACCTGTAAAGGAATATACTGATGCCTCAAATATAGGAAGAGATTATGGGAATATCAGGGATTATACCAACTGTAAAAAGAGACAAAAGAACACATTGGAAATACTGAAGCTGTGTCTGTTATTTCATCTTATGAGCTATATTCCACAACATACCAAACACTGATTGTGTATCTTCTGAAGTCAGATAAATCCCATAGATATGATACCCGATAATTCTCTCTTCTGTGATAGAAACAAAGTAGAAAAGGTTGTGGAGAGAAATCAAATATGAACAGCAGACATGGTTAATAAATCCTTAACGTTGTCTGCACCACGGCAAGGTTCCTGAAATCCAAAAGCATCCAGCAACCGTTAGGCTGACCAAGACTTCAGGTAATCCGTGGGAAATCCAAAAGTACAGTTTGAGCCCAAACCGTGTATAGTAATTATCACCAAGACCACAACTGCCCCGTAAGCAAACAGGGATTGTAGTCACCTCCAACAAGGATTTCAATACATCTTTGTATGTTTTCCCCGCAACAAGACGGCGGATTGCCAATCTTGGCCAACGAGGAAAAAGAGCTTGCTCATCCGAGAGAGCCCAAAGCAAAATTACCAAAAGCACGAAATGCAAGCCGATAATAACACTCGCTACGTGATTACTCCAGCAAGTCTAAAAAACGTGTACCCAACCCAGAACGGGGTACCGCTTTGCCAGAACAGGTCACAACAATACTCTTACCGCCTTCCCGGTAGAATACCAGCTGCTTGAATACTTCAGCAGGACTAATCGGCAATGCCGGCTTTCCGCGACATGATCTTTATTTCCTGTGTTTACTCGGCTCACGTTGCAACGTGACGTGCTTCCCGGGCATGCTGGGAAACGTAGTCTTTTGGGCCATAGACCTCCGTGTGTAGCGCGAGAAAGGTCAGCGCTTACTTGAGGCATAAATCCTGACAGTACATCCCCCCTCACAAGGGACGCTGACCGGCAACAGGCCTATCCGGATACAAGCGGTGGAACTACGCCACCAAACGAGGAGCATGTACTGCTCCGGCAGGTTCCCATGAGTTCTCCTCCGGGCCATAACCATTCCAGGAAATCAGATACTGCAAGCGCCCCCTCACCAACTTCGAATCTAGCACTCCCTGGACTTCGTATTCTCGATCCTGTTGCACCCAAATGGGCACGTCGTACTGGGCAATGAGAGGGTTTCAGGAGGGACACATGAAACACAGGGTGGATCTTGAAATGCAATTTCACTGCCACAGGGTTAACGTGTTTTATGACAAGATACGGACCAATGAACCTGGGGTTAAATACACTGTATTTCTTAAACCTTATGTTTTTCGTGGATAACCACACTCGATCACCCTTATTATACACAGGACAAGGTCTACGGTGTTTATCCACCTGTGTTTTATACCTAGCCTTGGCTCGTATAAGGTTCCTACGTGTGGCAAGTAGAATCCTGCGGACACGCAACAACCTCTCCTTGACGCCCGGCAGCCTGGCGTTGGCACTCGGGAGCAACAGTGGGTTGAATCTAGGATGATGGCCAAAGGAACTGAAAAAGGGAGTGTGAAGTGTGGAGGAATGCTGTGTGCTGTTATAAGCGTTTTCCGCCACCCATAACCAATCCACCCAGGACTCGGTGTTACCCTGAACATAACAACCCAAGAATTGCTTGAGTGTTTGGTTTAACCTCTCCATCTGACTGTCTGCTTGGGGGTGAAAACTAGTTGAGAGGGAAGAAGTTATTCGTATTCAGTGCACCAGGTTTTCCAAAAACGTGCTGAAATTGGGCCCCCCTATCAGAGACTATAACCCTTGAGAGTCCGTGTAACCGTACTATGTGTACCAAAAGGATGTGTGCCAACTGACCTGCTGTGGGAACCCGGTTGCAAGCAATGAAGTGTCCCATCTTGCTAAGGTAACCTATGACTACGACTATAGCTGTTTTTCCTTGATCTTTGGGGAGACCGACTATGAAATCAACAGAGAACAGAGAATCAACAGAGAATCTTTCCCAAGGCAGTTCCGGAGTGGGCATGGGTTGTAACAACCCTTGGGGTTGTTGTCGATCAGATTTCATTTGGGCACACATTGGACACTCTTTCACCCATCGCTGTAGATCAGGTCGAATGGAAGGCCACCAGAACAGTCTTAGCGCCTTCTCCAATGTTTTTGCATATCCAGTGTGACCAGCACAAGGTGAGTCGTGACACCAGGAAAAAACGGTTCTTCGTAAGGCCGTAGTAGGCACTAACACTTGTGGTCCTTTCACTGGTATGCCTTGTTTCATCTTCCATTCTTTGTGGTGCCTAAGCCAGGTTCTCCATACACAGGTCCGTACTCCTGTTTTTGTGCCCAACAGGAAATCCCCGGTTTGCGTAGCACACAAAACCTTAGTGGGTTCATTGATAGATCTTTCTGGCATGATGGTATGCATGGCTGGGTTTTCCTGTCGTGTCAATGCATCCGCTTTCTTGTTATTCACACTTGGCTGGTAGGTGACCACGAATCGGTATTCTTCAAAGAACAGCATCCAACGTAATTGCCGTGGTGTAAGATGACGAGCGGCTCGCATGAATTGCAAATTACGATGATCTGTGTAGACCGTCACCTGATGTTTTGCACCCATGAACCAATGCCTCCATTCCAGGAACGCATCCCTGATAGCCAGGAGTTCCTTCTCGGGAATTGTATAGTTAAGTTCAGCAGGATTCTATTTCCGAGACATGAATGCAATCGGATGCAGGTGTCCTGTGGTTTCGTTTCTTTGGGACAGGACTGCTCCCAAAGCGACTTCGGATGCGTCAGCTTCCACCAAAAAGGGTATCTCAGGGTTGGCATGTGTGAGAACCGGAGCTGAAGAAAACGCTGCTTTCAACTGTTCGAAAGCTTCCTGGGTTATCTTGTCCCACACAAACTGAGTGTTTTTCTAGTGAGCCGGGTTAACGGAGTCACCATCTCAGAAAATCCCCGGATAAACCTCCTATAGCAGTTGGTGAAGCCCAACAGGCTCTGAATATCCTTAACGGTGTCAATCTGTTCAGTAGTTTCTGAGAAAGTAACGGTTAAAATCATTTATATATCTATGGGCGCGGTGGATCCGCGGATTATGCGAGGAATTGCATCGTAGCATAAGCGCACCGTCCCAATCACGCGCTCAATTCTAATTGGTTGTCAAGCGGTTGTAAACATTCGAAACCAGGAACTGTTGGCAGCCATTTTGTGCCTCAGTAGAAGCGAGGGTGAAGAAGTCTGTGAAATATGTGTGCAAAACGTGGACTGGGGCAGGGTAGACACACCCTGACCCCCTGGGCCTGCTCAGGGGGTCACATAAGGACCCGTGGGGCTTAAAAAGTAGGAAAATATTTGTTTTTTTTAAAAGTAGCGGGGTGCACGTAGGATTCGCGCATTTTGCTGCCGAAAAAAAAACAAAGCATGTATTTTTGAGATATGCATCAAGCTTATGAGTTTAGATCTTGGGTGGCTCTAAAAAGAGCGCTTGTGTTTATTGAGAGATTTAGTACCTACAAGTAAGTACCGATGCAGAGTCTAAAGTTCATGAAGAAGACTCAGTTCCCTTCATCTGTAAAATGTACAGCATCTCTCCTATAGATGCCATGCATATTGAAACGCAGATTGTTGTGGTAAATGGACCCCATTCTATAGTCTCTTTGGCTCAAGAAAATATAGTTGTGTCCCACAATTCACAGTCTAAGCATCTTGAAAGGAGTTCTCGATGCACTCAGATGGTCTCTGTAAATGAAATGGCAGTTTGAAAACTAAGATTTTTCTAAAATGGTGGACAAGACGCATTGTTGAACTACAGAAAAGAAATGATTGGATGATTGACAACATTCTACACTGAAAACTAGGGTGCATGTTTCTGTTGTTTAAAATCATGATTCTCATTGGTTATCAGAACGTGATTAAGAATAACATTACGTAGGATAAGCTGGTATATTGAAAAGTCAAGCACACTTGCTGTTTTATTTAGAAATATTGTGTGATGAACTTTTGCGGTCTTCGGGAGCCGGCATTGCTTTTTCGCATGGGGAGATGCTTATTTGTATGTGTAAATGCAATCTGCTTTGGATTTTCAAAGTGAGAACAGATTTCACTGCTCTGTCTTTCAAAATGCAAACTAAGTTTGCTATGGGAGGGCGGGAGTCATGGTAGTCCTGCCTTGTCAAAGCAAACAGCAGTGTTCCAGGAGTAGGCACTCCGGGACACTGCAGGAGCCGGCGGGCGGGCGTGGCTGTACCCAGGGCCCTCGAGGGCACCAGGCGGAGGGCCACGCAGTGTGCCTCCCATAATACACAAATTCCCAGGGTTGGTGGTTCCTGGGACTTGAGGGGGGTCGTTGAGGCCCACATACTTCTAATTTTGTAGGGCGGGTTGGACGCAAATGTGGTGCAAGGGGTTGTAAATTTGGTACACAGTGTTCTGTTTTACTTTGCTTTCCTTTCTGTCATGTAGAGGATCCTGGGTAAATATAACGGTTTCTGTACAGCCAGTACCTTTCAACCCTACTCGCAAACTGCTTACTGCCTGTTACTATAGTAACAGTTCATGGAACACTTATGTGAGCACAGAGGTTAGAAGTTCACCACACTATGTTGCTGTAGCATCGTGCTACAAATAAACACAGACACTGCTTGGCATTTGACTGGAGCTTTATTACACACATCCAGTATCTTCCCTGTCCCTACTCTAACTGACTCTCATCCTGTCCTGACCCCTCCTCTTCCCCTCAGCCCACCTAGCTCCGCCCCCCCAACTACTAGACTGTCAACTTCATTACATCTCCCCCTTTCTTAATAAACAAACAAACATGGTTTCAATCCATCTCTTCAATGAGTCTCTTTGGGGGCTGGATATCACGACGTGGTCGCAGAGACATGGCTGCTGTGGACGCCGTCGGCAAAAGTCCAGTCTGATGATCTCTGCTGTCTGTATCGCAAGAGTTAAGTTCCTCAAGTGCAGGTGGACCAATGGGGCTCATCAGTGGCCCATTCGTGTCTCGAGGACACCTCTTGAAGTGAGAGACATTCCTGGTGATTCGACGTTGGTCAGATTCGGCAGTCAGCATGGTGCCCTTTTGTTGGGTGACCAGCAGTGGCTCATCACGGAATCGACAATCAGTCTTTCTCTGCTGTTCCTGCTTGACGAGGACATAGTCTCCTTCATGTACGGATGGAGACCTCGCTCTCCTTTTGGCATCGGCATATGACTTCATTCTGTCCTTATTGTGTTTGTCAGTTGCAGCCATTTCATGGTGATTGTGACTCGGCGACACAGCTTGCAAGGCCCCTTCCCATGTTGGGATGCGATTTCTCATTGGTCGCCCTAGCATGAGGGTTGCAGGGCATTGTCCTGTGGTAGAGTGTGGAGTTGTCCTGTACGCTCTGAGGACCTCATTCAAGGCAGCCTGCAGCTCCCTCTTCTCAGCTGTGGCGTGCTGAAATGTCTTTTTGATTGTCGCCATAAACCTTTCAATGGTGCCATTTGCTTGTGGCCAGAGTGGTGTGACCTTCCTGTGCTTGAAGTCCATGTGCTTCGCAAAAGCACTGAATTCGTGCCCATTGAATGGGGGACCATTGTCTGTCTTAACCTCTTTGGGGACACCCAATGTTGCAAATACTTCATCTAGTACTTTGAGAGTGCAAGAAGCACTTGTAGACGATACTATTTGTGCAATGGGAAATCTAGAATATTCGTCGATTATGGCAACTACATATTTCCCAGACTGCAGCGGTCCGTAGAAGTCCATGGCAATTTCTTGCCACACTCCGCTGGGCAGGTTGGTCATCTGTAGTGGTGCCGGTGGATTGCTCTTGTTAGTCAATCGGCAGAGATGACAATCCTTTAGGGTCGACTCTACCATCTGGTCAAGAAAAGGAAACCAAACGCGTTCCCGTAAGGCTCGTTTCGTGGATACTACCCCTCTGTGGCCTTCATGGGCTAGGTTGACAACTCCCTGCGGAGTTGGCTAGGGATCACGAGCCGTTGACCTCTCAGGATGACTCCATCATCAGTGAATGACAGTTCGTCACAGACATGCCGAAATGCCTGTATCTCTTTCCGGACTGTGGGGTCTGTGTCTTCTTCTTGGGGGTTGTGCCTCCACCGATTGGTTTGAATCCGGCGGCGTACCATTTGCAGAACAGTGTCTTGGGCGGTGACCTCCCGGATGTCGTTCATGGGAATGGCAGGTGGTAGCGCCTGGTCAGCCACGAAGTGAATATATTCCTCAGCGATCGATGATTTGGATTCAGATGACGGCTGAGGGTGGCGGGACATGTAGTCGGCCGGGTTCTCCGCCTTCCCCGGTTTGTGAACTATGGTGAAAGTGTACTCCTGGAGTCTGAGAGCCCACCTCTCAATTCTCGGGGGCATCTTGGATCTTGGGTTGCCGTAGATGGTGACCAGCGCCTGATGATCGGTGATCAAGGTAAAGTGCTTGCCATATACAAAGACATGAAAGTGTTCGCACGCCCAGACCACAGCGAGACTTTCCTTTTCAGGTTGAGAGTACTTCTTTTCAGGATCAGACAGGCTGCGACTGGCATAAGCAACAATCCGTCTCTGGTCAGAGTCATTATCGTATTGAGCCAAGATGGCCCCCAAACCAACGGGGCTGGCGTCCACTGTGATCTCGGTTTTCCTGTGAGGGTTGAAGTAGGAGAGGCTGTCGGACGATTCTACGGCGCGCTTGATGTCTTTGAATGCTCGTTCGCACTGAGGGGTCCAGTCGAATGGTTGGCCGAGTTTGGTGAGGACCCGAAGGGGGTGGCTGATGGTCGCATAGTCACGGATGTAGCGAGCACAGTAGCTGGCCATCCCCAAGAAGGATCTCAAGTCGGTGACATCTTGTGGACTCTTGGTATTGTTCAAAGTTGCAATCTTGTCCGGATCCGGCTTCATACACTCATCAGAGAAAATGTGGCCAAAGAATTTCAGGGTGGCCTGGTGAAACTCAAATTTTTCCTTGTTCAGTGTCAGATTAGCGTCCAACAGTGCGTGACAGAAGCGATCAAGAGCGATGTCGTGTTCACGAACATCCGACCCATAGACTAAGATGACGTCGCTGTAGTTCAGAGTGTTGGGGATGTGCTGGATTATCTGCCGGATCGCTTCCTGGAAGATTTCAGCGGCGGATGAGACACCAAAGTTCAACCGTTTGTACCTAAAAAGTCCTAGGTGCGTTGCAAACGTGGTGATGTAGCGGGATTTGGTGTCCAATTCCAGCTGGTGATAGCCCTTGTTTAAGTCCAGCTTTGAAAATACTTTGGCACCATTCAGTGCAGCGATCATGTCACTCAGGTGCGGACCAGGGTGCCGCTCCCTTTCAATCGCAGTGTTGGGTAGGCGCATGTCAACGCACAGTCTTACTTTGTTGGGAGTCCCTTTCTTAGGTACGATGACCACCGGCGACACCCACGGGGTCGGGCCATCTGTGCGCTCTATGATGTCTGCTGCTAGGAGCTCCTGGAGTTCGTCCTCGACGGCACTTTGGAGATGAAATGGAACCCATCGCGGGTGCTGTGCAACAGGTCTGATCTGTTGTCAATGTGCAGATGGATTTGACGCCCTTTTAGCTTGCCCAGGCCCTGGAATAGTTTGGGAAATTTGCTGACGCAGTTCTGGTTGTCGGACACCTTGAACAAAATATTCACCAGACGAAGACGTTCTGCGGTGGGGAGGCTGAGCAGGCAGTCAGCTTCAGGCCCCTTGATGACGTGTATGACCGCAGGTATGGTGATATTGTCATGAGTGAGTGTCATGTGGAATTTTCCCAGACACGGGAGTGGTTTTTTGGACATCCACGTGAAAACACGGACTGGTGCAAAAGTCAATGGGGGCTTCGGGATCATTTTTTCGTGTTCCGTGACTGGGATGTAGTTCAGCGAAGCCCCGCTGTCCATTACAAATTTAGTGTCATGGTTTCCCACTTTAATGTCTAGGTGTGGGTACCTTTTGAGTTGATCAGGATCTGCTATCATGTTTAAATATTCTACGGTGTAGGCAGAGTCCCTGGACGAAGATGATCTCGAGTCACGCGACGGGGATCTGCGTTCCCACCGCGACCTGCGTGACTCCCGGCTGGAATGCGATTAGTCTGGGGACCGCATGGGCTCTCCTTGAACAGCTCGTATGTGATGCTTCCTAGTATAAGAGCGAGACGGTCTTGTTGTTTCACTACGCCTTTCTTTGTGATAGTCTCCGCACATTGCTTCGAAGTGATTCGACCGCCCACATTTCCTGCAGCGTTGACCCATTGCCGGACAAGTATCTATGTGAGGATAGTCATACCCACATCGATAACATCGTCTAGTTCTTTCTGGCTTTCGGTCCCGTCGCCCTGGATCTCTCCTCCTATGTTCCGAGCGTCGTTGGCGAGATGACTGTCTTGGCTTCCACTGTTTCTCGTGCGAGTACTTGCATCTGCTACTGGGTCGCTCTTGAACACGGTGTGCTTGCTCGTGACTTACACTGTGACTGGTTTCAATGGTAGCAGCATGTTCCTCCGCTTGGTCGTAGACACGAGTCATTTCTTCTATTTCTTCCAATTTATGGGGCTTCCTCAGCAGTCGCCTCCTGAGCGTTTCTGAGTGACAGCCGGTTATGATTTGCGATTTGATGGCAGCGTCAGGCGAGAAAGTTTCAAATTCGCAGTGTCTCGACAGCCGTCGTAACCGGGTAGTTAATGCACTCATTGCTTCCTCTTTCCCTTGACGTGCCTGGTGAAACGCATGGCGTTCATAGTCCACGTTCCTTTTATGGAGGAACTTCTTGTTTAATGCCTCACGTACTTTGTCGTATGTTCCCGCATCTGCAGGCGGAAGGTCCTTGATAATCTTGCTTATTTCTCGGCCTGCTAGGTTGCGGAGGGCAATTAGCTTTTCCTTGTCTACTGTCACTTTGGATCCCTCAACGTAGTCCTCGAAGTCTTCTAGCCATTCTTGCCACTTGGGGCCCATGCTCCCTCCCGTGGTCACAGTCAGGGGTTCAGGAGCTCGCAGGTGTGATCCTCCCGCCACGAGGGGCTTGACTTCATTCCGCTGCGGTGAAACGTCGGGGGTCACCATCGTGTTGCTGTTTCTTTCTCGCTTTTTCCTTTGCCAATACTTGTTTATTTGCTTTTGTCAATGCTTGTTTATTTATTTTCGCCAATGCTTGTTTGTTCGCTTTTGTCAATGCTTGTTTGCTCTTTTCCGCCAATGCTTGTTTATTTGCTTTTATCACTGCTTGTTTATTTATTTTCGCCAATGCTTGTTTGTTCGCTTTTGTCAATGCTTGTTTGCTTCTTTCTGCCAATGCTTGTTTGTTTGTTCTTGTCAGTGCTTGTTGAAATTGCAGGATGCCTGACTTCAAGATGGCCGCCCTACCATCACTAAGGGGTCTGTCTCGAGAAGTGGCTGACTTCAAGATGGCCGCCGTCACTGCAGACACACGAGGCTTTCTCTCTCGGCTCATTCAGTCCCAATTTACTCTGGACTCACCGGCAGGCGACTTCAGGCGGCAGCGCAGGTCAGGGTACACTTCTTTTCAGCCACTACTGCCACCAGGTGAGGTTGGGGTGGGCTCCCGCCTTACTCTGCAGGTTCCCCGACAGCATGCCACAACTCACGCATCGGGCGTGAGGTTTTCACCGTCGGTGAGCACTCGAGCCCCGACTTCAGCGCTCTCAGCGGCGCTTGCCAGCAGCACTTCACGGACGTTGTCCACTGCTCTGGGGGCGCTTCTTCTTCGGTCTTGGGCGCAACACAGGGTCGGAGTGGGCTCCCGATCTCTGTACTCATGCCACTCACCCGGGGCACACGCTTCCAGCGTGAGACGCGCTTCAGCGCGATCATCTCCTTTTCTTTCGAGCGGTTCAGCGCTCGTTCCTGCGGCCCCTCTCGGCTCCCTCCCAGTCTCTGGAGGGGCAGGGTCACCGGCTGCTGGCCTCGTCTTTTAAGGCGGCAGCTGGGCTCCACTCGGCACCGTTTTCTTCGACGCTGCCTGGGACAGGTGTTCTCTCAGGGTGCTGCAGGCAGTGAGTTCAGCATCCCACCCTCGTCGCCAGTTGTAGCATCGTGCTACAAATAAACACAGACACTGCTTGGCATTTGACTGGAGCTTTATTACACACATCCAGTATCTTCCCTGTCCCTACTCTAACTAACTCTCATCCTGTCCTGACCCCTCCTCTTCCCCTCAGCCCACCTAGCTCCGCCCCCCCAACTACTAGACTGTCAACTTCATTACAGTTGCTAATGTTGTTGTAGTTTTAAAACTTTTCTATAGGAACCGTTAGTTGTAGCAATAGACTCTGATAAAGATCTGGTAAAGAGTTAGCCTCAGAATTATACTTCAAATTGTAAATATCATTTCTATTGGGGCCTGCTACCCTCACACAAAAAAGACGTATATACTTTTTTAAAATTAACTTTTATTAAAACAATAATTAACTGGAAACATAACTAAAACATAACAATACAATAAATAACTACAACCATAACTTTAACAAAACAATATAATAAACAACATGTTATAAGGACTCCAATAGAAGTGTGGTTGGCAATATGCAAAACAAAAAAGAAAATGAGTGTTTAAAATTAGATTGATGTGACTAAATGAGGTGAAACATTACAAGTCAAAGTAACACTTGATGATATTTACTTTTTTTTTTTACATGTGTAGTGTGCCTAATACATTTCACTTGTCTCATAGGCTTGCGTTCAAGCGGTGTCTGTATAGAATTGCCTACTGTGTCATATTTACATTACAGATCAACAGGTCTTTAAAATGATTCAGAGATGAGACAGAATTAGGTGAGAGATCAAGTCATTATGCAGGACAATATTCTTTAGTGCATATTTACAAGACTCTTGCGCCACTTTTGTGTTGCTTTTCTCATGTTGAAAGTGACACAAAAGTGGCGCAAGGGGTTTGTAAATAAGCTCCTTTATTTCTAATACATTTAATCGGAGGTATTGTATATCTAGGCCGTTCTGCTTACTTTGTGTAAACACTGTGTCCAACAGATTTCACATCTTCAAATGAGCTTTGGTTTTACACGTCAGAGTTGACAGCAGCATCCATAACTTTAAAAGAGAAAGAGAAACGATGTGAGAGAGAGTGAGAGAGAGAGAAATATAGAGAAAACAACATTAAAACTGTGAGAGAGAGAAAGTTATAGATGGAGCAGATTTACAAACCCAGCCTCCACCACCCATGGACCTTTCTCCCTGTTGTTGCCACCTCCTTTGCTCTGCCTTATCAATCAAATCTCTTCACTTGATCTTGGGTGTACCCACTCTCAAAACGCTTCCACTGGCCATTGTACATGCAGACTTTGGTCCACCAAAATGAATGTTTTGAAATTAATTTCCATAAGTCTTAAAAAGGTGAATGCAAGAAAAGTTACTTGCTGCATATGCAAGACTGCTTTCAAGAGGAGACCCTAATAAAAAGTACTGGTGAGGAACTGCAATTATGGGGAAGCACTTGCAGATCAAGCATCTGGTCAACTTTGCAAGGGAAGAGTTAAGGAGATTGAGAGAGGCTCCTCCTGCTTCATGAGAAGGCCCAAGTACCAGTGGAGCAACACTGTCAACCTCTACTGCAAAGGCTAATATTCGTCCCTAATTTGGAACCCTTTAAGAGAAATAGTAAGAAGGTTGGGAGCTCTGTATGCCATCCTAATATCTAATCATCCATTAGTTATACAGAGATCCACCCTGTATCAGACCCATCCGTACAAGTGTGAATTGGAGATTTTCTGCCACCAAGAACCCCTCAAGTACTTATATCCGTTACTTTTTAACTTCGTCGACGAGTCATATTGAGAGTATTTACCTTAACGTTATCCGTTTAAAATGTATTATTTTTTTTGGCTTCTCACAACTAGTTCATGCCATATTTGAGACATCGGTGTAATGAGCTAGAATAGGAGGATATACTTTCTTCAATCTCGGCAATTTGCTGCTGACTTCTGCAAAATGAAAAAAAGAGTTAAAAATTTATATGTTGTACATATGTCCAAGATTAATTTTAATGTACATAAAAACAATTGTTCTCAATAGGATTGGGGTTGAAAAGCAATCATCAGAGGTTTCAAACCAACCGTGTTAGGACCATACTAGTGGTTAGACAAAATCATATGCGAATACAATATGCTTTTGAGGGGCACTATGGACGCGCTAGGTAGGCGTTCATAAGTGTCATCCCTAAGAGCCCTCTTTCCTATTTACAACTATTCTAACGAAAACAGTTAATAACCTAAAATAACATAAAGTAATGTATCTTCAACAAATTAATGTTTTTGGAAGTATCATTACCAGCATGCAAAAAAACACCACAATTGTAGTTATCTGTCTGCAAACACACAAAATACACAAATGCTCATCTCAGAAGGCTTTTCTATCATGAAATGTTGAAGTCAAACCTGATAACTCCATTAGGTCCATTGCAATTTTCGGCTGATAGCATATGGAGAGTAGTTAGTGGATCTGGTGTGTCGAGTTGTTGACCACAACCTGGGATAGTGCATGGGCAGGAATAAACAGTTTGTGGCGACCAATACGTCCCATGGTTGAGACATCTATATAATGAGCAAGAACAGGGGGCAAATCAGTTTACCATTATTAAAAAACATGGAGAGCGTGCTAAAATACAATATTGGGCAATCGATTACATGTGCATTACGCGAGAAAAACTACATTGCATTAACTTGAACAGCACGTAGCACACTGCTGCGGGAACAGCCACGTGGCGCTTGGCAAATTAAAGAAACGTGGCAGGATTAAGTGATTTGCACAGAAGAAAGAATAAGAAATTAAGTTTAACGTTATTAAAAAACATGGAGAGCGTGCTAAAATACAACACTGGTCAATCGATTACATTGTTCAGTGCATGGGAAGGAAGCAGCACGTGGCGCACTACTTAAAAAATTAAAGGCGGCAGGATTAAGTTATTTGCCCAGAAACATCACCTACCAAGGCAAGATATTTGAGGTATAAAAGCTGGAAACCGTGCTAAAATACACTATTGCCGAAAACATTACTTTTGCAATGCATGGAGCATGTGACGCACTACTTACACGAGAAAAACTACATTGCATTAACTTGAACAGCACGTAGTACACTGCTGCGAGACCGGCCACGTGGCGCTTGGCAAATTAAAGAAACAAGGCAAGATTAAGTAATTTGCACAGAACAAACGATAAGAAATCAAGTTTATTGTTATTAAAAAAACATGGAGAGCGCGCTAAAATACGACATTGGTCAATCGATTACATGTGCTGTGCATGGGAAGGAGGTACAAAAGGGGGTGGTGATAGACGGAGCATCTGAATCAATCAAACACTCACACCCAGTCAAAAGATCTGGGTTTAATCCATCACCGTTCTTTAGCCCACTCTGCCACCCCAGTTCAGACATGGCTATATGCAAATCAGTCTGACCCTGTGCCTCATGGGAACAGTCCAGCCCGAACTGCCAAGCCATGTCTTCCCTGGACCGGAAACAAGCTTCCGAGGACCGGTTTCTGGCATTCCAGCCGTCTTCAGCCCGGCTTGCTTAAATCTAGTGTCAAAGTGAGCAAGGGACTCACGTCTGAGCATACCCTGCCACACTTATGGCGGCCAAAAGCGGTACAAAAGGGGGTGGTGATAGACGGAGCATCCAAATCAATCAAACACTCACACCCAGTCAAAAGATCTGGGTTTAATCCATCACCGTTCTTTAGCCCACTCTGCCACCCCAGTTCAGACATGGCTATTTGCAAATCAGTCTGACCCTGTGCCTCATGGGAACAGTCCAGCCCGAACTGCCAGGCCATGTCTTCCCTGGACCGGAAACAAGCTTCCGAGGACCGGTTTCTGGCATTCCAGCCGTCTTCAGCCCGGCTTGCTTGAATCCAGTGGCAAAGTGAGCAAGGGACTCACGTCTGAGCATACCCAGCCACACTTATGGCGGCCAAAAGCGGTACAAAAGGGGGTGGTGATAGACGGAGCATCTGAATCAATCAAACACTAACACCCAGTCTAAAGATCTGGGTTTAATCCATCACCGTTCTTTAGCCCACTCTGCCACCCCAGTTCAGACATGGCTATATGCAAATCAGTCTGACCCTGTGCCTCATGGGAACAGTCCAGCTCGAACTGCCAAGCCATGTCTTCCCTGGACCAGAAACAAGTTCGGGATGGACTTTTTGTATATTAGCATATAGCGATGTTTGAACTGGGGTGGCAGAGTGGGCTAAAGAACGGTGATGGATTAAACCCAGATCTTTTGACTGGGTGTGAGTGTTTGATTGGTTCAGATGCTCCGTCCATCACCACCCCCTTTTGTACCGCTTTTGGCCGCCATAAGTGTGGCAGGGTATGCTCAGACGTGAGTCCCTTGCTCACTTTGCCACTGGATTCAAGCAAGCCGGGCTGAAGACGGCTGTAATGCCAAAAACCGGTCCTCGGAAGCTTGTTTCCGGTCCAGGGAAGGCATGGCTTGGCAGTTCGGGCTGGACTGTTCCCATGAGGCACAGGGTCAGACTGATTTGCATATAGCCATGTCTGAACTGGGGTGGCAGAGTGGGCTAAAGAACGGTGATGGATTAAACCCAGATCTTTTGACTGGGTGTGAGTGTTTGATTGGTTCAGATGCTCCGTCCATCACCACCCCCTTTTGTACCGCTTTTGGCTGCCATAAGTGTGGCAGGGTATGCTCAGACGTGAGTCCCTTGCTCACTTTGCCACTGGATTCAAGCAAGCCGGGCTGAAGACGGCTGTAATGCCAGAAACCGGTCCTCGGAAGCTTGTTTCCGGTCCAGGGAAGGCATGGCTTGGCAGTTCGGGCTGGACTGTTCCCATGAGGCACAGGGTCAGACTGATTTGCATATAGCCCTGTCTGAACTGGGGTGGCAGAGTGGGCTAAAGAACGGTGATGGATTAAACCCAGATCTTTTGACTGGGTGTGAGTGTTTGATTGGTTCAGATGCTCCGTCCATCACCACCCCCTTTTGTACCGCTTTTGGCCGCCATAAGTGTGGCAGGGTATGCTCAGACGTGAGTCCCTTGCTCACTTTGCCACTGGATTCAAGCAAGCCCGGCTGAAGACGGCTGTAATGCCAGAAACCGGTCTTCGGAAGCTTGTTTCCGGTCCAGGGAAGGCATGGCTTGGCAGTTCGGGCTGGACTGTTCCCATGAGGCACAGGGTCAGACTGATTTGCATATAGCCATGTCTGAACTGGGGTGGCAGAGTGGGCTAAAGAACGGTGATGGATTAAACCCAGATCTTTTGACTGGGTGTGAGTGTTTGATTGGTTCAGATGCTCCGTCCATCACCACCCCCTTTTGTACCGCTTTTGGCTGCCATAAGTGTGGCAGGGTATGCTCAGACGTGAGCCCCTTGCTCACTTTGCCACTGGATTCAAGCAAGCCGGGCTGAAGACGGCTGTAATGCCAGAAACCGGTCCTCGGAAGCTTGTTACCGGTCCAGGGAAGGCATGGCTTGGCAGTTCTGGCTGGACTGTTCCCATGAGGCACAGGGTCGGACTGATTTGCATATAGCCATGTCTGAACTGGGGTGGCAGAGTGGGCTAAAGAACGGTGATGGATTAAACCCAGATCTTTTCACTGGGTGTGAGTGTTTGATTGGTTCAGATGCTCCGTCCATCACCACCCCCTTTTTTACCGCTTTTGGCCGCCATAAGTGTGACAGGGTATGCTCAGACGTGAGTCCCTTGCTCACTTTGCCACTGGATTCAAGCAAGCCGGGCTGAAGACGGCTGTAATGCCAGAAACCGGTCCTCAGAAGCTTGTTTCCGGTCCAGGGAAGGCATGGCTTGGCAGTTCGGGCTGGACTGTTCCCATGAGGCACAGGGTCAGACTGATTTGCATATAGCCATGTCTGAACTATGGTGGCAGAGTGGGCTAAAGAACGGTGATGGATTAAACCCAGATATTTTGACTGGGTGTGAGTGTTTGATTAGTTCAGATGCTCCGTCCATCACCACCCCCTTTTGTACCGCTTTTGGCCGCCATAAGTGTGGCAGGGTATGCTCAGACGTGAGTCCCTTGCTCACTTTGCCACTGGATTCAAGCAAGCCGGGCTGAAGACGGCTGTAATGCCAGAAACCGGTCCTCGGAAACTTGTTTCCGGTCCAGGGAAGGCATAGCTTGGCAGTTCCGGCTGGACAGTTCCCATGAGGCACAGGGTCAGACTGATTAGCATATAGCGATGTTTGAACTGGGGTGGCAGAGTGGGCTAAAGAACGGTGATGGATTAAACCCAGATCTTTTGACTGGGTGTGAGTGTTTGATTGGTTCAGATGCTCCATCCATCACCACCCCCTTTTGTACCGCTTTTGGCCGCCATAAGTGTGGCAGGGTATGCTCAGACGTGAGTCCCTTGCTCACTTTGCCACTGGATGTGTTTTTTTCAGTGAATATATATGTATATATATATATATATATATATAAACCACTTACCTTAAAGAGACTTTCGATGCGTGATAAAGGCATGCGTAGTGAAGGCTTATGCATGATAAAAGCTTGCGTGGTAAAAACTGCATGGTAAAGACATCCGTGGTATTTGGCAGAGTCGTAATGTCATACAACCATGATGGACACCATGAGGTTTTCCAAGATTGCACAATGAGTGCTCGTGCAATTGCGACACCTAAAAAAAATACACTTCAAAAGGCCTGATTATTGCCCAGCAGCCAAAAAAGAACTACTAGTGGGTCTGGTGCCACCTTTTTACTGATTGTTGGGTTATGTAACAAAATATCTGGTCCCAGAACAGTTGCAAAATTGGGCAAGTTAAAGAGTTTATGGGACAATTCCCCTTGAGCCAGTGTAGTGCATCTAAAGCATTCATTAGGGACTTTGGGAAAACATTTATGCAGAAATTGGAGACAATAATAGTGTCCATCTAGCAGAAAATTCCATTAGTTTCAGATTTGTTCCTGTGAACAGTTTAAGGCCAAAAGAAGAAATATCTACCCACTGTTGCGGGGGGGGGGGAGGGGAGAAATAACACACCCTGTTACTAATTATATTTGATAAAGAAATTTGGGATTATTTTTTCCTGAATCTTCTGGTGGAGCAACTTATGCCAACTTCCGAGCCCAAACATATTATTATGTTTTTTTAAATGAATAAAATGCCATATATCATGGGTAATGTCCCTCAAAAACTGGAATTGTATGTAAAGCTATGCCATAAAAGAAGACAACTCTCATAGTCCTGCGGAGTCCTGCGGAGCTACCTGTTGCCAGGTCTTCTAACTATTATTTAAAATATGATAATGAAACAAGCCCATGCCTATTGCAAAGTGTAATTAGGTGTTCCGAGACCTTTAAACCCAGGCTACTACAATCGTGCAAAGACAAAAACGTAAGGCAATCAAATAGACAGCCACTGGCCCCTAATTGCCATAGAGAGATCCTCCATCAAGGCATTAAAGAGAAGTATTTCTGACTTGTTCTCGTTAATCTTGTAGCCTCTAATTAGAGTAATTTCATTTAATATATCGAGGGATCCTTGATTATTTGCTTGCATTACATCCAAATACAAAAAAATATAATCATCAAAACGTTATAAATTAGACATACCTAAACCTGGAGGTAACATTAAATCATCATTTCGAAAGAATAGCTAGTGACTCGATAAAAAATGTAAATAAAACCAACGAGAGAGGGTAGCCTTGACATGTCACCCGACAAATATGAATTTGAGCTGCATCGCATGAGTTTATAATAATTCTAGCTGTCACCCCAAAATACAGATTCTTCAAAATATTTAAAAAGTGATCAAGGAAGTAAACTTCCTCAGAATCTGAAATAATGCTGCTCAACTTTTTAGGTCAAATGCTTCTTCAGTGTCAAAATCATAGGTGCTCTAATTCTATTGGTCCCAAAATAATCTATGGCCTGAATCAGATAGTAATGATCATCATTGACCAATTTGGTCACCATGGATGAGTTTTGGAGCAACATGTGCTAAGTGAGGTAGGATGTGGGAGCTCGGAATGCTCAGCAGCCAGGATTTAATGTACTCTAGTTCAGCGGGCCTAACTTGGTGCCTGTAGCCAGCCTGCACTCCATTGCAGTTGACCTGAACTTGTGGCTTTGTGCCTGTCCAGCGAGACCAGATAATCGAAGTTTGTGCTTTGTGGCGCTATTTTAAATTACATCTTTGAAATAGCATATCTCTGGTTCTACTAATTCGATTTTTGTCATGTAGGTCTTAAATTAATTATTACATTTTTCTCTGCTTTTCTCAATTGGTGTTGGATATTTATGTGTTGTGTTTCACTTTATTGCTATTTTAATGGCTGTATAAATACTTCACACATCGCCTCTAAGTTACACTTGACTCTTCTGTGCCAAGTTACCAGAGAGTTGAGAACAGATTAATTTAGGGTTTGCTTGGCACTTCACCCTGACAAAGATTTTGGTGGATGCTGTGTTGGGCTTCAACCCCCCCCCCCCTCAACCAGTAACTCATGTCTTTCAGCAACCATTTATGTATAAAGGAGAATACAACAATTTTTCAGAGTGTCATACAATCTAGGTTTCCACAATTTGTGTAAACAGCAGTAAATGTAATCTGACATATTTTCTGATACAATTTGTCAGTATTCTAAAAATGTTGGGAAATACTAAGACATACATTAGGACAAAAAATAAAGCTATTGAAAAAGTCCTTTTTTGAGGTCACTTGTACCAGAGTTAGCTGCCAACGAATCAAATAGGTGGCACCTTACTCATTTAGTGTTAACAATGAACCGTAAGCCCTATTCACAAAGGTACATTTTGTTGTAAGCATACATCTATGACCAGATTTACCTTTTTAGGTCTCATCTCTAGACGGTGCGCATGTGCTGTCTTGAAGAGAGACATACCAACTGTGATTTAGCGGATCCTATTCCTTCTTTGTGGACACCTCCGCTATGGAAACCTCCACACAGTGGGAGTAGGATCCAGCAGGAAGGGTCACCTGAGCTTCCCAAGAGTACCCTGGAAACCTATGCCTACAGCAGCATCCAGGTGTACTTCTGAAAATATTTATGAATAGCAAAACGTGGGAAATGTACTCTGAGATGAAGACTTCTGCCCATACATTGGGAATCGGGTGTGTGACTTTGTATTGGTAGGGGGAACTGATCATGGATTGGTTAGGAAAGTTCACTGTCTGTGGGGAGTTAAGGTATTTGAATAAACATATGTGACGCTGTTTGACCGTTTCAGTAAGCCATTACACTGCAATCTAAAACAGTTGCTTACACTGGGCAAAGAGCAGTGTGCTGTGCTCTCAGGAAGCTTAGTTGTGCAGCCCAGAGGGAGCATCCCCACTCTTCCCTGTCTAGCTGTGGGCTCCGCCCTCCGCTGTTGTGATAGGCCCCACCAGGAATAAATAAAGGCACGTGCTGCATTTTAGACCTCACCAAGGTGTGTGTACTGGCTGCACACTGGCCTCCGTCCAGGTCATGAAAGTGACACCAACTCACATGCAGAGCCATTAGTCTCCAGTGGGAAGAATGTAGTTGATGTTCTAAGGTGCAGACCAGCTGCAGCAGATTTAGCCCAAGTCATTGGAGACAGTTGCTTAAAAAAACTTAAATAGTAAAAAATCAGGTTTTAAGATGCCCATTTACCCAATAGAAATATACTGTAAATTACCCCAGCCCCCAGTTTCAGCCAATAGGGGAAATACATTTAAAAATGGTCCATCAGCAGTCGTAGTCGTTAATTCGTCACCCCATTCCTCGTTCCAGTCGTTACATTATTAAGGTGAACCCGCTTTTCACTGACAGACACTCCAGTGCTCAATTGCCTTTTTACCCATGTGATTAGACCCTGCCATTTAAATATATCCAGAAGAATTACCTAGATGACAAGCTGGTTTAGTTGTCTACATTCCGGGCAGGCGGTTCATACATTCTGGGCAGGCGGTTCATAGTCAGGGTTTCTGGTGCGTCCACTTAGATATCAAATTGAGTGTGAGGTACCAATCAAAACATTGCAATTTAATCTAATTCATGTGGATGGAGGTGTGTTATTATTAGTGCGACAGGTGAGTAATAAAATGTAGCGGGAGCAGTATGGTGATTACTCCTCTCCATTCTGTTGTTTAGAATGGATCTGTGTTTGTGTTTTTATGGGATTACATTTTAAGCATTTTTATATGTCACTAGGAATAAAACAAATTACATGTTTCATTGGTTATCTGCTAGACTTCTATTTGATTGGACACTGTTTTAATAAACTCCTCTAGGTATTTTATTTTCCTTGTCAGTGCTGACATTGCGATTAGATGGAAAGAAGCTGCTAGGATAAAATATCTGATTGATGAAGTTTCTTCTGATGTTGAAAATAGAAGAACCAGTAAGAGTAAATCCAGGCACACTGTTTCTACAGTATGTAGGTATCATGAAACGCCTGTCTATTTGTCGACTGATGAGGTGCAAAAGATGGTTGCTATAGCATGCCAGAGCAAAGGCATGTGCTGCTGAAAGAGCAAAGCAAAGATACATCTGACATTTTGCTTGAAAACTAAGGAAGCACTCATTCCAGGCATAAGTCACTATTTCATCCCAGTGGTTGGCCGATCAGAGCTAGAGAAAACTTGTATTTTTATTCATTGGCATCATCAAAGTAATCCCACCCCTTCCTCTTCCGGGGATGCTTGCCCCATGATTCCTACCTCTTTACCTCTCCAGTCGCCATAAGCCTCATAAAGCCGGAACACCTTGCCCTTGCCAGCCATGGCCTCAATGCCACTGACCATGGGTGTCTCTCTGGGTGAGTGGTTGTACAGTTGGCCTCAAGCTGTGCACACCGGGACCGCTGCAGGGGCCGTAATGTAATAAGCCCAGTGCTGTTCTCAGCCTCTTACCTACACTGTTGCTGAGATTAGTGTTATCTGTGCTTGAATGGGCAGGTCGGGCACAGTGCTCAAACCTCTGCTTGCAGCTCAGAGGGGAAGCCTGGAAAGGGCAGGTTCCCCCTGGTGTAAACTGCAAAGATCGCTCTGCAAGCAACACAAAGGTGGGGTGGCAAACTCCACTCTGTGGCGGTTGGCGGTTTGATGAAAACTCTGCTTTGATCTTTGTTGTCCACCCCTAATCTTTAGGCAACTGAGCCACCAGATCACTTTAAATATGCTTCCTTCTGACTGCTGCATCTCATAATTAAATGCACCTGATATCTTTCCTATGCCTCAGGGTCTTAAAAGAGGAAGACTAGAGCTTATCTGAAACAAAATGGTTAACTATAGTGGCACTTCTTGATACATGCAACCTGTTAATTGTTACATTGAAACAAGTGCTTGCAAAACAAGCCCTCCGTGACCAGGAGGTTATGAATAAACGTAGAGAGGCTGGCCCCGGGAACATGGGAAGCAACACGGCGGGGGGTTCGGAAGAGCTGACTGCTACCCCGAAGGCTGCGGGGAAGTCCATTACTCCTACGCCCTCCGTAATTGAAATGCTACGACGTGTCCCAAGCTTGAAAGCTCCAACAACACAGCCGAAACACATAATGGATACTTTGCCGGTACCACCAGGATTGCTGAGTTCAGACCTTCAAACCGGAGCACCAGCAGCGGAATATGTGGAGAGAGATGCATCGGATACTTCTCCCGGGCCTGCAGCCGAATGCCCGGACTCATCTGGCTCATTGAAGTCCCCAGAGCTGTTGAGGATTCAAGAGGCTTCGGCGATAGCGGGGCAGGAGGCTTCGAACCTTATCGCAGCAGCAGCAGGGGATTTCCCAGGGGTTCAAGCAGAAAAAGGTATGTCCCCTGGGGTCAGTGGCTGTGCAGAGCTTAGTGTGACTTTAGACTTAACCCCACACGCACCAGAGACACCGGCAGCACCTATTTTGCCTCTTCTAAACAACATACGGGGCTCGAATATCCCTCTGACCAGTGATACTGGGGTCAGGGTCACTGTGCTAGACATGGATGTACCTATACCCACTTTAATGATAGAAGACGCCGGTGGGGAGAGTCGCAATGCAATTTCACAGACCGCCTGCAAGAACTCCGGGGATACAGTCCGCCAGGTGTCTACCGAAGAGAGTACGATTGACACAGTGATAAACTATAAACAATTGAAGCCACAGAAACAGAAATGACTGAGACAGATAGGGAGCTCGCAGACCCCACGGACTATTACTCATTCTCAGAGGATGTTAGTTGGTCCGGGGATACAGAGGGGGAGCTCGAAGAACTGGATGATGACGATGCAGAGTCAGTCATTAGCACGGAAAGTGATCAAGACCTACGTGCTAAGGGGCCACGGGATAGGCGGAAGACAGTATTGAAGAAGAAAAAGGGAGGTCATCATGGGGCAAATGATTTGGCGTGGGATTATACACCAACGATTCATGGATTGAACCAAAGTCATCTGCACCCTCCCCAACCATCTCAAATCTCTCCCTCTCTCCAAGCAGTCTCAGTGGATCAACCAGAACAGCCTGGGGCCACACGAACTCAAGTTATGGATACAGTACTTCAGGCCATCGCATTATCACCGCGAAGAAACATCTAAAGATGGACATAAGGCACGGGCTGCATTGCAAAAAGTCCAAGGTGTCGTCCGTAAGCTCACTAAAACTGTAGGTACATTTAACGACCGTATGAATGAGATGGAAGACCGTATAGTCTCAAATGAAAATGAGGCAGCTACGACTCATGAACGAGGGGATGCTCACGAAGCTGAACTCCAGGACGTGAAATGGAAACTTGAGGATTGCGAAAATCGGCTACGCCGAAACAACCTTCGCGTCCTTGGTATCCCCGAAAGAGCGAAGGGGAGGATTGCCGCTTGTATATTATACAGCTTTTTCGTGACACCCTCCCCGAACTCTCCAGCTGGGATTGGAGCTACGAGGTACAACGGGCCCACAGAGTTCCATTAACACTAAAAGCCTCAGCAAAAACAGGGGGATACCCACGAGCAGTCCTAGTCTACTTCGGGAACTTTTCACTTTGGCAAGCCATCTCGGATAAAGTCACACCTGATAAACGCCGCAGCAGAGATTCGATCTCAGAGATTCGATCTCGTACTTCGTGCGCCCAGACTTCTGCCACATTACAGTGGAAAGGAGATGGCGCCTTAGACAGTTAATTAAGCCCTTTCTAGATAAAAAAGCGATGGTATATCTTAACAATCCAGCAAAGCTGAAAGTTATATTTGGGGGGCAAACAAAGCGTTTTACTTCGGAGATTAAGGCAAAGGAGTACCTAGAGAGCCTAAAATAGACATAATTACAACCCTATGAACATCCCTATGAGCCTAGATCTGGAATGTGGGTAGATATCTATGACAGCACGGTTGGATAGTCTAGTATAGATTGAACTCAACACTAAGGTTATGAGGGGGGATGATATCGATGTTTAAATAATGTACAACTGATGGCTTCATTATGATATTATGGACCTTCTTTTCATATACTCCGTATTGCTGCATTATAGTATTAGTTTTGTACTTCCTCGTACCTATCTTCTTTTCCGTTCTCTTTCTTTTTTTTTCTTATTTTCTTTTTCTTTCTCTCATGGTTGCGTGGTCATCGTGTATTGGTCAGGCAGCGCTAGTCCATCGTCAGAGACTCTTATAGAGTCTAATTGCCTTTTTTTCGGGTGTAAGGGGGGAGGGTTTTGTCGGGGAGGTGGGTGGGGGTCGGGACGGGGGGGGGGAAATATAAAATGAGCAGGTCAAAGGGTACAATTAATTCAGTAATGAACACAATAGTTGAGGCAGTAAATGAGGTTCAATGTATGGCAAGACGTTACTTAAGAATTAGCGTTTCTATACAAGCAAGAAAACAAGCGATCTGTTATAACACTAGGTATGGTCTGATTTTTGGAAAAAAACTATGGGGAAGTTAAAACTCGGTTGCTGGAATGTAGCCGGTCTTAACGACAGAGGGAAGAGGGCACAATTATGTCAAGCAATACACCAAGGTTCATGGGATATTATATGTCTACAGGAGACCCACATCCCAATAGGTGAAATAGATCTGTTAAAAATCCCTGGATTTGACATTCTTGATTCAACCACACAGACGTCTAGAACTCGGGGTGTAGCCATATTAGCAAGGGCCTCCCTGGGCAAACCAACGCGGAAAATGGCGGATCCCCACGGTAGGTGGGCTATGGTACAGCTTAATATAGGCATTACCATCTGCTCGATTTACGCGTCAAATCTGGACGAGCCTGCTTTATTTAATGATTTAGAACTTGAGCTGGCATCCTGGACCGGCTCGCTTATAATATGTGGTAACTTTAATATAACGATGGACCATTTACAGAATAGACGTAAGCCCAAAGTATTTAGGGCAGTGCAGCAATTGATGGCCAGCCACAATTTAAGAGATATCTGGACCTTGAAAAATACAGGGGACCCAGGATACACATACTTCTCCTACCCCCACAATAAATACGTATGTATTGATTATATAATGTCAACTACTGACATTGCCCTAAATGCTGTCATAACTAAAGCCCCTAAGACGATATCAGATCATAACGCTCTCTCTGCTGTATTTGATGTTGCTAGCTACAAGAGACCACATTCTCAATGGTCATTCGATCGTAAGCTTCTTGTTAATCAGGAATATATAACATACATAAGGCTATGGACTAAGGAGTTTTTTTAACATAATCAATACAGCGCACCCAGGGTGGTTGTCTGGGATTGTTATAAAGCAGCCCTAAGGGGAGAAACTGTGTCTTTTATAGCCAGGCGTAAAAAAGATCGTGATAGGCTGATTGTACAGCTAAACACAGAACTAATAAACCTAGAGCATTTACACGCTACCCAGATCCACCTTGGGGAGCAAACTGAAGATACTCTTTGTAAGATTTTAGTCTTAAAAGCCGAGATTAATAGTGATCTATCTCAAAAAGCAGCAGAAATTCTTCAGGTAAACCGGAATAAAACATACGAAACCAGAGAAAATGTGGGGAAACATTTGGCCCTTAAAACCCGCCAGAAGCAATCGCATAATTACATTCAATCCATTGAATATGGAGGACAGAAACATACCTCCTCGGTAGGCATAGTAGCGTCATTTCAAGATTATTACCGGAAGTTATACCAAAATGAAGACCAAAACACCCAACACTAAAGAGTTTTTGAATAACTGGCTCATTGAAACAGATCTTGGTAAAACTATCGATGAAACAACAAGGGAAGACCTTGAAAAAGAGGTCTCAAGCACCGAGGTAGAATTAGCCTTATTAGAACTTGCTACCCGAAAAGCAGCCTGACCAGAAAGAATACCTTTAGATCTTTATAAGCTGCTTGGTAACCTTATTGTGCCATTCCTCTATGACTTATTTCTTGGTGTGCAATGGCATGGAAACCCCCCCGAGTCGTGGAAACACACAAATATTGCCATCTTCCCAAAAAAAGGTAAACCACCGGAACAAACCTCTTCATACCGCCCAATCTCACTTATTAACTCAGATTCAAAGATTTATGCCAAGGTCTTTGCCAACCGTCTCAGTAGGATTGTCGAATATCTGGTCTCCCCCTGGCAGCACGGCTTTATTCCCGGTAAGAGTACGATAGACCATACTCGCAGAGCCATCTCCCTATTTGACATCACAGGAGTAGAGGGAGGCCAGATGTCGATGATCCTATTGGATGCTGAGAAGGCCTTTGACCGGGTCTCATGGCAGTTCCTATGGGAGGTGTTAGAGATCAACAATCTTGGCCCGGTCCTTATAAAATCCATTAAGGCCCTCTATGTCGACCCTAAGGCAAAAATTATGGTGGGGGGTAGCGAATCAGAGCTTATTAACATCCAGAGGGGCACGCGGCAAGGTTGCCCGTGCTCCCCGATTCTATTTGCTCTCTATATTAACCCACTCATCCTTAAACTTCTTACCTCACCAGTAATCGAACCAGTTAAAGTGGGCACGTATAATACCAAAGTACTCGCCTATGCCGATGACGTGGCGGTATTAACACCAAACCCCACAGAGGCAATTGAGGAGATCGAAGTAATTACATGGTCTTTTGGTTTATATTCAGGATACTCCCTGAATAGGGATAAGACGATGGTTATTTGCACCGAGAATACATCCTTTGTTAGCTGGTATAGAGTCAACAACGCAGTATATTTGGGTGTAAATATTTCGCCTAAAATAAATTAAATTAATCAACTAAATTATGATCCGCTCATTAAGAAAGTTAAGAAAGACCTTCTCAGAGTTATTAACCTCCATCTATCTATAATTGGCAGGGGGAATTACCTTAAAATGAGTGTGTTTCCAAAAATACTATATCTATTTCGGGCAATCCCTTTTTTGGTCGACAACGCTATAATCAAAAACCTTGATTCTGCTATGTCAAGATTTATTTGGAATTACGGTAAAGTTAGGAGAGCCTTACCTAAGCTAACTCTACAATATCTAAGAGGAGGATTAGCAATACCAAATTTGACGTTCTATTTATGGGCGACCCTCCTGCAACAAATGACCACCCTCTTTGATACTAGAGCTTCAGTAAGCATTAATCCGGAACAGGCTATACCCTCAATATACGAACTGTCGTTAGTAGATAAGGCTAGAGGATTGTTACTGAAACAAGTCGAACCATCCTACTTTAAAAAAATTAAATTTAAGATTATTACGGACGCATTGAGAATCTGGAAGCGTACCACTAAATATCTGACAATACCAAGATACACTAAATATACACCCCTGTGGCAGAGTTCAATAATTCAGACCCAACTTAATGATAGCACCTCTAGGTGTGGGAGAGCCTAGGGGTAGTGACAGTAGGAGATTTCCTGGGTAGAGAATCTATGCCATCTTTCGAAGAGTTATGTGCAAAATATCAAATCCCCCGCACTGACTATTTGAAATTTATACAAATCTACACCTCCCTTAGACAGTTGGTACCGAGCATAGACCTAAAAACAGTTCCGATATTAAATCTAATAGGTAAACAGACAACCCGGATAGGTAACATCTATGAATTATTCATAAAGAATCATCCTGATGACCTTGAACAAACGGAAAGAAACTGGGCCACTAAGCTGAATAATTCAAACATCGATATAGATATGTCTTTGATATTATCATCTAAATTACTTTTAGCTTCAAACTTAAAGGCTCAAATTTATAAAACAATATACGACCTCTATTTTACCCCCGCAAAACTATTCACCTGGGGCAAAAGAATAAATGATCAATGCCCAAGATGTTCTTTTGGTCCAGCTAACCTTATTCACATGCTAGCTGACTGTCCAAAAGTAGACGCGATTAAAAAAGGTATGACCAAATATTGGGCTGAAATCTTTGGGCATGAATTAAGAACATCAGCGACACTCTTTGTTATAGGTTATGATGACTCCTTAGGGTACAGCAATAAAGAAGCAATGTCTATTTTCGTTGGTACGGCTGTATATAGAATCATCCTGGCAGCACGGTGGAAAGACTCAGATGCTCCTACTTTTCAGGGGTGGCTGAGTAGACTATTAGGTATTTACAAGCAGGAGACTGCAATCTATAGAACTAGAGGAAAAAAATCGAGAACACTCGGGGAGCAGATATGGGCTCCTGTCGCCACCTGGTTCGATAACCAAAGAAATATATAGCTTCTGCGAAAGAAATTGTTTAGTAATGTAGCATAGGTGGATACCCCCTACAATCTGTGTACCCCCTCTCTCCCCTTTCTGGAGTATACTTGAGTATTTCCATACCTTAGAATGAATTATGTCTTACTGTGCTGTTTATTTAACATGATCGCTTGGAATGAATGAAGTAATAAATTCTCTTTTTTCTGTAGCGTTATGTTGTGTATACTCTTGATATTGTACTATATATATCTTTCTTAAACTGTACCGTTTTGAACCTGCTCAAATAAAAATATTTTAAATTTTTTTTAAAAAAAAAGAAACAAGTGCTTGGGGAAATTCCTGTGTTGCATAATCTGATCCAATATATGTTTTAACATATTCTTATAGTCCGCCGTAGCGGGCTTTACCGGCCATTAAAGGACCGCACAAGCGTCAAAGGCCTGAACCGAAGGCCCAAGCGTTTACCAAGGGAGTGGGACTTCAATGCCAGTATAGCCCAGTTAAGGAGGGATGTATGGCTATCAGAATATTCTGCCACTGGAGGGCAGAATGCTCTAACAAATAAAACATTGAAATCCACTTGGCCTCCTTGAGGCTTTTGTTCACAGCAACAGCTGTGAATGACTGTTGGAGGGTATCATTTTATGATCTCGGCGCACTGGACCAGGGCAGCTCAATTTGAGGGGGTGCCTCTACATAATATGAGAAAAGACACGTGTAAAAGACAGGAATTAAATCAGGATTTGGTGCAGTTTATGACAATGAAACCACTTCAACAAGAAGTGTAAAGAAACACTTTAAAATTCAATATTGAGCCTGGGAGTCTTAGCAAAGACTGGGCATTTAAAGACACATTTCTGGAATGAAGAACAAACTCATGCATACAAATATATTTTAGATCAATGGAAATGCAGAGAAGAGAGAAAGAGACAGTTTGAAAAACAATGAGCATTATAACTTCAGCCAAAGATGCTAGATAGTTTTCTGAAGGACACCACACATGTGTCAAGACCCAAGGGGTCATTTCAGCGAAGTAGTCCGGCGAATGGACTGGGGAGCAGATGTTTATACTCTTTTAATGAAGAACTATTGACCACAGAATCACAACATTAACAGGGGCTTTGACCGCAGAAAATGACGCACTTTGGTCACTTCTCCTAAATATTTAGAAACACAGAAGTGACACCCACACTACAAAATGTTACCAAAAGGTCACTTGATGTTTGACCCTAAATAATAATGCAAAATAAAATAATATGAAAGATTGACAGGTGGCAAGTGGCCCCCACCATCAGGTATCGTGTGATGTTCCTCTTAGCTCGGGAAGTTCCCTGTTCTTGCGGTATCTACGTGGGTGTAAGAGAAGAAGAGCACATCGAGGGAGTGGGGGCCTTATGGGCAGTTTGTTTGCGAAAAGTCAGAGCTAAAGCGTCGTGTTTGTCGCAGAAGAAATAACTTGTATTTCAGCAGAGAGGCTTTTTCGGCCTACTACATTAAAAGAACTGAGACAGTATGGTCAACTTAACACCACTCTGTTTGCTGGCTGGTGGGGCCTTATCAGGGTCTCATGCCTCAGGTGTGGGCAGGAATTGGGGAAGGCATTTATACCGAAAACCTGGACCCTGCTTCACGCAACATTGGAATGTTGAAGCTTCGGACTTTTACCCGGAGCGCTCCATTGTTTTCAATGGAGCTCCCAACATTCCAATGTTCTAATATATGTTTGTAGATAGAAACGCCCACACTTTCTGAATAGGACAAATTACCATATGTTCAAAGTAAGTGATGAAATAACATTTTAAAAGTAGGTATTAAAAAACTGACCATGGATACTAGTACTCGAGAATGTCAGAAAGGATGCGATATCATTGAGTGAAATGTCCCCATGGGATATTGTTATTCAGTCCTGATATTTGTGTTTAAATTGTGAAAGCACATCGCTGTTTCTTCTCGAGCAGGGTTCTTTCACAATTAACAGGGTTTGGTAGGCATTCTAATACCCCCAGTTGAAGCCAGTCAATTAGTGACATGTTTCAGTGTAATATGTTGACATTTTGGTTGTGCTGCAGCCACATCCTAAGTTACTTCTGTGTTTGCGTATTCTGGTTTTGATTTTGCAACTTTCCATTTTACTATATTGTAGTTTAAACAGACGGGTTTCACCCGGGAGGTGTTACAATTGGTGAATTCTCTTAGTTCTCATGGGTGTTTTGTCCCCAAATCCAAACTCTTGGCAACTTTTGTCATTGGACAGATGCTACAATTCCCACACAGGTGGTGACCAGTTAATCTTGGTAGATGACATAGGGTGGGGATGTTCTGTGGTTTTCTATGTAGTAGTCTAGTATGCACTAGTGAGTCCTTAAATCTCGGTCCTCTTTTGTGGGAGAACCGCGGATTCTTGAGATACAGAGAGCCGACGTTCAAGGTTTGCCAGCTCTTATTTATGATTTTGTTAACCATGTTAGATGCAATGTTTTGTGTTTTTACACAGATGAACATTCTCTGTTCGTTTCTATGGTGCATGATGAAGAAGGGTGTCTATATTGTTGTTATGGGCTCTTTCGAGCTGAAGATCAGATGAAGATCAGCCGGCTGAAACTGAACTCAGACAAGACGGAAGTCCTCATCCTCGGACCATCTCCCTCCGCCTGGGACGACTCCTGGTGGCCCCCCACCCTGGGAACCGCACCCAAGCCAACGGACCACGCACGCAACACAGGCTTCATCCTGGACTCCTCCCTCACGATGACCAAGCAAGTCAACGCCGTCTTCTCATCCTGCTTCAACACCCTGCGCATGCTCCGAAAGATCTTCCGATGGATCCCCACCGAGACTAGGAAGACGGTCACCCAGGCCCTCGTCACCAGCCGTCTGGACTACGGGAACACCCTCTATGCTGGAACCACAGCCAAACTACAGAAAAGACTCCAGCGCATTCAGAACGCGTCAGCACAACTCATCCTGGACATCCCTCGCCACAGCCACATCTCTGCCCTCCTGAAAGACCTGCACTGGCTCCCCATCAGCAAGAGGATCACGTTCAGACTCCTCACCCACGCACACAAGGCTCTCCACAACACGGGCCCGAAGTACCTCAACAGCCGACTCACATTCTACACACCCACCCGCAACCCTGAATTTTTGAGCTAGAGAATTAGCTTGGATTTTGAAGTCAATGCAATTCCCTGTCATCCTCAGCAATTGCCAAAGTGAAAAAAATGTCCTAAGGTGCCTGGGGTGAAAGTTGTCTAATTGTAGGAGGAAGTTACTATCCCCCCCAAAAATGTTCTCCCACCTCAGATCCTTCCTGGAAATTTTCAGGGTGATCCATCAAGCGGGTGCCTAGAAAAAAGGGGTGTCCCAAAACTTAAAATCTCCATGCATTTTCCATAGACTTCTTTAGGCAGAGCTACAGTAAAAGCTACTGAACGGATTTACACCAAATTCAGCAGGAAGCTAGATCGTGGTCCACAGATTGTGCTTTTTGGTGATTTGGTGTAAATCTGTCCAGTAATTTATGCGAAATTAAGGGTGAAAAATAATTGTATATATTTGCAGTTGAGTTAGCAAGAGTCCCCCAAACCTCCCGAGAGAGCGCAAAATAAAAAAATTGAGCCCTGTGATTGTCAAGAGGCCAGTTTCTCCCGTGAGCCTTCTTGCTCTTGTGTGAGAGACAGGCACTTGTGAGTTCCGTGTGTACTCTGATTGCCTGGCTGTTGGAATACTTGAAATGTACTGGCTGCCATTACTGTTTACGGAAAAAAATGGGAGGTGTTGTACAAATTAAGTAAAAAAGCTATATAAGGGGGCAGCAGAAAGGCATGCTGACCCCCTGGATTTAGAGAGGAGGTGTCTAAGAGATGACTACTGTGAAGATAATAAATGTATGTTGTATTTATTATTTGTTATGACCTTTCGGGAGTCTTGCGGGCTTGTGAATAGTAAAAAGGAGTAGATGAGCTCTCAATATACTCTATTAGTAGACATGCATATCGTGGTCCTTGTTTTCAAGAGTACCTGTGTAAGAGATAAGTACTGTGATGAGTACATATTTAATTCTAATTTTTAAAAAATTTTATGATCTCGCAAGACTCTTGAGGGATCGTGAAAAGTAGAAAGGACTAAGTGATCTTTTAATACATTGTAGCATGCACACTTGCTACTGTAGGAAGGAGTATTACTGGAGATGGTGTTTATCAGATTCTACTATTTACACCCATCAGCTTAGTAAGAGTAGTGTACAGTCTCTTCTCATACCCTACTATGCACACCTATTATCAGAAGAGGTGTGTCTACAGTCCCTTTCCACTCATTACTATACACACCTGTTATTAGAGAGACCAGTGTCAGAGGAGAGGCCAGTCTCTCTCAACACACCCTACTATGCATACCCGTTATCAGAGACAGATGTCAGTAGAGAAGCCAGTCTATGCACACATCCCACTACTCACATCTGTCATCTGAGAGAGAGGTCTCAAAGGAGAGGCCACGCTGTCTCCTCATACCCTACCATGCACATCTTTCATCCGAGAGAGAGGTGTGAAAGGACAGGCCTGTTATTTTCCATACACTACTATGAACCCCGTCATCTGAGGCAGAGGCCTGAAAGGAAAGGCCAGTCCATTCACACTCCCTGATATGCATACCTTTCATCTGATAGCGAGGTCGCTGTCGAGAGGACAGTATCTCTCCACACATCCTGCCACACACACCCGTCATCTGAAAGAGAGGTTGGAAAGGAGAGGGCAGTCCCTCTTCACATGCTACTATGCACATCCGTTATCTGAGGGAGAGGTCTGACAGGAGAGGCCAGCCCCTCCACATGCACAACTATGCACACCTATCATCTGAGAGAGAGGTGTGAAAGGACAGGCCTGTTATTATCCACACACTACTATGCACACGTTATCTGGTACAGAGCTCTGGAAGAAAATGCCAGTCCATTCACACACCCTACTACACACACCCGCCATCTGAGAGAGTGATCTTAGCGGAGACACCGGTCTCTCTCCACACACCCTATGACACACCCATCATAAGTGAGAGAGGTCTGGAAGGAGACGGCTGTCCCTCTCCACTCAATACCACGCACACCCGTCATCTTAGAGAGAGGTCTGAGAGGAAAGGACAGCCTCTCGACAATCACTTCTATGCACACCGATCATCTGCAAGAGATACCTCAGCAGAGAGGTGAGTCTCTCTTCCCACACCAAACAAAGCACACCCATCATCTGAACCTTTCTTGGTACCTGGCCTCATTTCAAAGAATTGCCACACCAAGGATTTGTTGGGTTGCTGACATGGCTGCGCTGGGGCAAAAGCCCCTGGCTGCTCATCTGAATCGGACGGAGACATATTTCTTTTGAAAAGGAAACATGATAGGAGAGCATGTCAAATATGTCTACTCTCACCAAAGTCCAATAGTGAAATAAAGAAAAAAGGATGGAAACTTCTTCTTCTAAATATAGACACCCATATGAACCAATCAGAATCTTTCCTTAGGGTGTGCGTCCTCTCCTGGACTTCTCACTGGTGTCGCACGAGTCCTTAAAAATCTTTTCCTATTTATCTTCTATAGAACAGTACACAATTAATTTTTCTACTTTAAACAACATGTCTAAAGTTCTACTTTGGTCAGAATTACAGTAAAGCACTGTAATGAACTTAATTCTGAATGTACGATCTCATGAGTGGTTTTGGTGAGCCGGGCAAGAAGTAAAGCCCCTTGAAGTCCACCCAGGGGATTGTGGATCTGGCTCCTGCGAGGGTCTTGTGTGAGTAATCCCTACTCTATTATAGCTCAGCATTAAATAAGAACTGAAAACATTATAAAGAACCATATGCAATAGATCACAATGAAATGTAGAAATGTAGAACTCTACTTTCTCATGAGTAACCTGCGAATGTCTAACGATCCTCTAGTGAAAGTAATTACACCTGAAAAGAAGATTGCTGATTATACGTCTTGATATCAGAGTTACAATAATAGAGCGAATAAACAATGTCTATTGAATATTTATCTGTTTAATACTCACATGTATTTAACAAAGATTTTGCAAACTATGAACCATATCTTGCTTTGTTACCATAAGAAAACACAATATTTTTGTAAAATAATGTTTGAAAACAACAAACATTATAAAGTCATTATCATACATTCACACACACAAAAGTAGAAAGAAGAAGAAATTCTTTATTTGTTTTTTTACAACCATAAAATATAACACTTAAATTATTACAATGTAATTAATTAACTTTTTTTTTTAAACTAGAAATTCACGGAAAAACTAAAGGTTAAAGTAACGTTATATGTAGGTGTAATGAAAATATATGTTTTGGTTTGTTTAAAAAGCCTTAGAAATTCACTGAAAAAAACGAAGGTTGTAAAGTAACGTTATAGTTTCTCATAGTGATATCGTTAATGTTTTAAACTAAAAAAATCCACAGAAATTCAGCAGTTATAATTAGTAGCACTGACTATAACTTGAGCCCCTGCCATATACAGCTTATGACCTCATATATGACCTCACTCATGAAATGTTCTATGACATCCTTAGCTGAATCCGAGCTGTACAAAATTAGGTAGAAAGGTGATATGACAGATACCCACCACTACGTAAACTATAAAACAAACTTGCACACTCATCACATGATGTCGTCAGTGTTGTCATTTGAGATGTCATAAGTCATAAATTATGTCATAGAACATGTCATGAGTAATGTCATAAGTGAGGTCATAAGCAGTACATGGCAGGGACACAATGTACAGTTAGTGCTACTAACTTTTCCCTTTTTTTTCAGTGAATATATATATATATATATATATATATATATATATATATATATATAAATTCAGTTGAAAAAAACATAGCTTTCAGGGACGGTATAGTTAGAAATTAGCATTTGAAAAACCTTCAAAATTCACTGAAAAAACCAAAGGTTTCAGGGACGTTATAGTTAGTTGGACATTTCACTCGTACAAAACCATAGAAATTCGGCCGTTATAGTTAATACAGCTAACTATAACTCACGTCCCGCTTTGCACTGCTGATGAAGTCACATATTACATCATTCATGACATGGTCATTGACATCACTGATGTCATCACTGATGGCATCTCAAATGACATCACTGATGAATCATCCAGTGACTGTGTGTTTCTATAAAGTATAAATATGTTTTATATATATATGCCTAGGTGTATTGAAGAATGAGTGGGTGTATAAGTGTCTGGATGGGTGATTTAGTAGGTGCATGACTGACTGTATAAGTGAGTGATTAAATGTTCCTTACTATATGCACGGGTTAGTGACTGATACAGACATTCACACAGTTTAGTTTGTCAGTTGGTGTGTAAGCGGTAGCATGGGTGGGTGAGTAGCTAAATGAGGATCAATATTGGTTATTGATTGGTTGTTCGAGTATCTGTATGGGAACCTGAGTGTCTGTGTGGGTGGGTGTGTGTGTGGGGGGTGTGTAACTCTGTGCATAGATGTGTGAGTGGTTGATTCACTGGGTGTATGGGTTCAAGAGTGCATCTATGAAGGGCGGTATGGGTGGGTGAGTGTGTGTATGGATGTGTTGGTGAGTGACTGGATGCCTCAGTGGTGAATGTGTGAGTAGCTGCATATGTGAAAGGCAGTATATGTGAGGTTTGGGTTGTATACATGACTATAAGTGAGAGTGAGTGATTGTGAGAGTGGCTGTATGGATCAGTGTGTACTTGTATTAGTTATTGTATAAGAGTGTAAGTATGTGTTAGTATATGTTTGAATAAGTGAGGTGGTACGTGTATAACTGTATAGGTGAGTAAATGGGAGTGTGATTGATTCTTTGCATGACAGACTAGGTGTGTGAGTAACTCTATTGAAGAGTGGCCATGTCTGAGTGTCTGTATGGATATGTGAGTGCATATCATAATGCCATATTGATGGTTTACTGCATGTATGAGTGACTGTATGAGTGAATGAGTGGATGTGTGAGTAGACCTAGGAATTAGTGAGTAGATATGTTTCATTTCATTTCATAAACTTTATTCGACAATTAAGTCATAAAAGTATACATAAAAATAATTAGTATTTTTAAATCCATTAAAATTCATACAATAAATATTTAAAAATAATTAAACTACAATAGACTATTGCCGAATATCAACTTACATTGTTTCAAATAAGGCTTAAAATCAATCTCATCAATATACAGTTCTTCCAGAGGTATATTACACAGGAGCTCAGAGCTAAATCTTCATATGTCTGTCACTATTTGTTTTGAACGGATTACCCAAGCCCATTTTAAAAACTTAGCCACAGCAACAGCAATTGTAGGGGTTGGGTCTGTATATAAGATTCTAAGAGCCTCTTCATGCCTATGTATCCCAAGCAATTTACATATAGGCTTGATCCACATCGTTCTGGGGGCAGTATACATGGGGCAGAAGAAGAGGAAATGGCTTATAGACTCTTGTTCCTCCCCACACTTTGGACATCTGTCGTTACCATTTTTTCCTGCCCAATTTGCTGTAAAAGACCTTACTGGGAGGGTGCCCACTCTGAGCTGAAAATAGAGCTTACGATCCAGCTGTTTACCAATAATGTCCCAATAAGGCTCCAGAATCGGATGGGCCTTAACATCCATGAAACTACCTGTCAGGTGCCGGGAGAGACCCTCTGACCTCTCTTCTGTAATCACCATCTCCCAGTACTTTAAAAAAAGAAAGTTTTTGAGGGGAAAAGAGCGTTTTCCGGGTCTTCCCACAGTTTCCTCATTCCCAATTTAAAAAGTAAAGACCGAATGGCCTTCAACCAGTGTATTTTTTGGGAGGAATCCTTAGTCATTATCTCCCTCAGGCCCTGAGCATAGTGGCTTAGTTCTTCTGTAGTCCATAGGCGGCGCCAGTAAAGTAGTGGCCGCAAAAGGGCGAGGTCCTGTACCGCCTTTTTTCCAAGGTCCCACATTAGTGGTGTTAACGGGGTACTTACGGGAACGCTCGTAGCTTTTCGCAGAAATTCGTTTTCTGCTACCGTCAATTTCCCTAGATCTTCAAAACCCCAAAGTTCGGCTCCATAAAGGGCCGAACTTAAGACCTTCATCCCATATACTTCTAATAATGGGCTAATGGGCTTTGTCAATGAAGAGGTAAATGTTTTCAAGAGAATGCCTGCCTGCTGGCGGTGTTTTAGAACTACAATGTCTAATTGTCTAGACCACCCCAGATCTCTCTGGAGGGTAACCCCCAAGTAAGTGAAGGCGTCTATCCGCTCCAGCGGGGAGCCATTCATATGTATCGCCCCTCTAAAAGGCCTGGCAGTCCCATGAGCTTTACGGCCAGTAAGGACCATAAACTTGTTTTTTGCCGTGTTTATTTCTAAGCCCCTATCGAGACAAAAGTCTTCATAGCGCCGCAGCACTTGCTGGAGCCCACTAGGAATTTTTGAAATGATGAGGGTATCGTCCGCAAACATGAGGATTGGGACTCGCTCACCAGACAACGCAGGGGCGTCGGTCGGGACCAGAGAGAGGAAGTCCGCAACCCCGTTCATGAAGAGTGAGAACAGGGTCGGTGCTATGACGCAACCCTGCCTCACTCCCCGCTCTACAGGGAAGGGTTCCGTGACCTCCCCCTGGCGACCCCACCGGACCCGAGCTAACGTGCCCTCATGTAAGCGGATGATCAGGCTCAACAGTTCAGGTGGCATCCCCTGCCCCGCAAGAACTTCCCATAATGTGTTTCGTGGGACCAGGTCGAAAGCCGCCTTTAAATCAACAAAGACTGGTCTATGGTACTTGTTTTTGGGCGGAAACCAGCCTGGAGGTGACTCAAAATATTGTCATTATCCATCCAGGTCTGGATTCTGCCCAAAACCAGCCGTCCCAGTATTTTTTGTATGCAGTCAATTAGAGTTATTGGTCTATAGTTGGCTGCGAGCGACTTGTCCCCCTTCTTATACACCGGCACTATTTCTGCCCCTTTCCAAGATTTAGGTACATCCATACCTTGGGCTACGGCATTAGCCACATACAAAATGTAGACCCGCCAACGCCCTCTGTTATTTAGAAATAAATCTGCGGGAACACAATCCATGCCGGTAGCACGACCCTCTGTGACTTGGTCCAAAGCCCTATCCACTTCCCCCAAATTAAAAACAGGCTCCTCATAAAGGGTATAATCAAAAGAACCTTCGCTATTTTCAGAAGCACTATTGGCGTATTGGGGCTTAAAATAATCAACCCATGACTTACGGTCAACATTATTTTGGGGGTTCTCACGGTGCCCTCCCCTGTCCCATTTAAAAATGTCCCAAAAAAGTTTGTGATTCTTTGCGTTACACGCCACTTTTAGATCCTGCCACATGCCCTCTTCCCATTCCCTTTTAGCTTTGTATTGCTTAAACCTATAGTTTTCTCGGGCCAGTTTTATTATACCCATATCTTTGGATTTTAAGGTTTGACCCAGCTCAACCCTGGCTTGACGGCAAGATCCGTCGTACCATCTCTCAAGTTTTTTAGTTTGTGTTCTTCTTTTTCCTGAGCTAGGTTTACAGAAATATGTTTTTAGTTTGGAGAAAAGCCTATTGTGTACCTCCAACAGAAGATTGGGGGGAGATCCATTCAGGGTGGCTACCTCTATAGCCTCTAGGGCCCCTGCCAGATCTTCCTCAAGATTGTCAATAATATCCTGTAGATCTGCAACTTGGCACCATTTGAGGTGGCGCTCCTCGTTTGCTAGGACTAAATCTGGAGGGGTATTACCCTCATAGGGATCGTCCACTTTATGTGTGCCCAGATTAAATATTGCGGTCAGGGGATTGTGGTGGCTCTCAATACGAGTCACTATCTCCATATCAAGGAGAGTAGACCACATCTTCAAGGGGACAAGTAAATAGTCAATATTGCTTGCCCTGACACCATTGTCGAAAGTTTCCTTTCCCATTTTATCCGACAATGTGCGCCCATTGGCAGCTCGGAGCTCGTTTTCAATGCAGAGGCCCTTTAACTGTATTGCGGCCTCGGTCCATTTTCTTATGGGTTTAGTGTAAAGCTGAGGAACTCCCCACCTGGCATCCTCATCCTCTGTTAAATGTATGTCATCCAAGCCTAGGGGTTCAAAACTAGTGTTAAAGTCACCAGCAATTAGTGACAATATATTGGGGGGGGTCGCCTGAAGTAATTTATCCAGTTCCACTACAACTTCAGAATTTTTTCCACCCTGGAGCCCCCTTGCATAAACATTATAAATATCAATTGCTAAGTTAGCAGGGAAACTAAACCTAACACCAAGAATATCATTACTTACAACTGGGAGCAACTGGGTTTGACATTTTAGAGACTGCCTAACCCACATCACTAAACCCCCCATAGGACGACCATGGCTTTTCTTAATAGCAGGCACAAAGAAATTCAAATATCCTACTCTAAAAATTGGTTCAACCGTCCACACCTCTTGAAACAAACAAATGTCAAAACGGTCAATGAATTCTGCCCAAGCCTGGGAATTTAGTTTTGACCCCAGTCCCGCAACGTTCCATGAGACCAACGATGTGTGACATAGAGGTCCATCAGGTGTTACGTCCAATTCGCCCCTTAAGTGGCAGCCCCCTGTGCCAAGATGTACATTATTGTGCTTGCCCAAGAGCAGATCTACATTTGGCACCTCAATAATGATATCACATGTATTACTTTGACCAACCTCAGCCTCCACTACTTCCCTAGTTTTTAAAGTAGACACTTGCCCTATCCTGGTCTCTGTCCCCTCCCTTGTATCCCCTGCTCTACTACCCAGGGTAGACCTTTGTGGTTCATACTGTCAATCACAGTCCCCTAGCCCCGACAAGGCCTGGAATCTGTTAAACAACCTTACGTTCCCTAGTGGACAAGGTTTTGATAAAACTCCATGTGGGAACGTATCCCTCTCAAAAGGAAACCGGAATCAGGGGGCCATAAAAATAAGCTAAGGGTAGAACGTGTATCCCATTTGGTTGATCATTATGGGGCCAATTACAGATGTAATTTACACATTTCTGGTCTCTAAAGTTGATAACGATGCAGTCTCCTGCCACCGTCTTACAACCCCTGCCTATCCAATTAACTCTCCTAACTCCTAATATATCAGCTCGCGTATTAACTGGCAAAGGGCGGTTCTTGTTAAGCCAGAAAATACATTTATGCTTTAGGTCTAGGTATGATTCTCGTTTCCCCTGAATTACTGGTGGAACCCCTACCAAGACTACCACAAAGGGGGCTGATTGGGGAGGGAGGTCAATGTAGGGTATAGAAGGCTCATTGTGAGTCCTGGGTAGGACAGGCACATTTTGCTGTCTAACGTCCAACCTAGTAATAACATCCTGATTTCTCTCTTTACTCAATGGTGTCACTCCCACCCCTGTATGGTTGGGCACCTGGGGGACATCTTTCCGAGCCAAAGAAGTTTGGGGTGCCCCACTATCCTTGCATGCATTTCCCGCCCCTTTCGAGGCAGGGGGTTGAGAGTTAGTAGTGTGCACCTTGTGGGTAGCCAGGGGTGGCCCAACCCCCTGTCCTGAGCCGGCACCACTATTGGGACCAGTTGAACCATGGGCTACAGGTCTTTTCACCCGGGCAATGTGACCACTGTGCCTTGGACCTGCCTGTTTCTGAGCTATTACCAAATTCAGTTCAAGGCACACTAATCTATTTTCAATAGAGTCCAACCGCTCATGCAATGGGTGGCACATTTTCTTAAAAGTGCCCTCCAGTCTTTTCCAAAATAAAGGTCCCAAGTCCAAATATGACTCCCCCCCCCCTGGTGTCCAAATGGCTTTCCTGGCCATTTTTGTCGGCCATGCCATGTTGTACCGGGCTATTTGGTGTAGTCACTGCTGGGTCGTCAACAGGAACAGTATTTTTACATGACCTTGCTTTTTTTCCTCCAGCATTAATTTGTGGACCAGGACGCTTCCTTTTTGCTTGCACCCTCCCCTTCGGCTGGACCATGATTGGTTTTACTTGCCCAGCTGATCTAGTTTTAATGTTAGAAGATGGTGCTCTCTCTGCGTCACTTGCAGGTACTCCGTCTCCTAACGAATTTTCACTTATGTTCAAGATGGTTACTGGCTGAGGCGAGAGGGTAGTTACCACTCCCGACGGAAGAAGCGTGCCCTGTTAGTCAGTATGTAAATGTATCGGAGATCTGGCTTATGCCAGACGGCCCAGCGAAGACCTTTTGTGAAAAGATGTGTCCAAGGATAGTCTTTTCTCAAATAGTTCAATATCCTTAGCAAGTGCGGAAGATACCCTAATGAGAAAGTTATCTAGGGTTCCCAATAATGATCCACCCGTAGATTTCCTGTTGCTTGGGCCAACATCTGGTGGGGTAGCCATCCTTGCTTAGTCCTGGATGTTACTCAGTGCAATTAGTAGATAATGAAAAGTAGATGTCACAACAATTTATTGTATTACGACACTGACCTTTTAGGTGCTGCGACAGATCTCAGAGGGGTGGCACGTCCCGTCCTTGTCCGGTCTTGAACGCGCTTAAACGGGCCTGCCCTAGGCTGGGGCTTCGCCCGGCGTCCTGCTCGCGTCCCGCAACGCAGGGCTGGCCGCTGGTTAAATGCGCCTTCTGGCGCTCTCGGGACGTAAGATTAGATGCTTAACGTCCCGTGACTCCTGGCGGTGGCGGCGTGAAGACCAGGGCTCTGCTGTGACTCCTGGCGGTGGCGGCGTAGAGACCCTGACTCTTGGCAACAGGTAAGTTTCCCCCACTCCTGCCGGGCTGGCCGCTGGTTAAATGTGTAGATATGTACTAACTGGTATTGGTGTGTCTATGGTTTCTAAAATGGTAGTCTGTATTTTAGAGTGGGTGTATCAAAGGTTATATTAGGGTATGAGGAGGTATATCAGATTATCACATGGATGATGTCATCAGTGATGTCACTAACCATGTCATGAATGATGTAATATGTGATGTCATCAGAAGTACATTGCAGGGGCGCGAGCTGAACTAACTATAACGGGGAAATTTCTCTGGTTTTGTACAAGTAAAATGGGCAGATAACTATAACTTTCCCTAAAACCTATGGTTTTTTCAGTGAATTTCTAAGGTTTTTTAAATGCTAATTTCTAACTATAACGTTCCTGAAACCTATGTTTTTTTCAGTGAATTTCAAAGGTTTTTTCAATGCTAATTTCTAACACTAACGTCCCTGAAACCTATGTTTTTTTCAGTGAATTTCAAAGGTTTTTTAAATGCTAATTTCTAACAATGTCTACAAAGGTAGGACATGTGAACAAAAAGGAAGAAAAGCACAGAAAGAAGCAAGACAAATGCAGAAAGAGGCAACAGAAGTCCAGAAAGACGAAGAAAAGTGCAAAAAGAGGCAAGGGATGTGCAGAAAGAACCAACAGAGGAGCAGAAAGTCCTCCTGGGCCCCCAAATTTTTGCTGACAGGTACTGGTGGTAACTGACTCTGACTAACCAGGCCTAGAGCCAGTGCTATGCTAAAAGACACTTAGAATACAGTGAAATCACCTACATACACTAGGGAACACTATGCGTTGGGGTACCCCTGTGATTAGCATGACCTCCTCTGTATTTTCCATGAGTTAGTACCTGGGTCATTGCATGAGTACATGGGTGCTGACTGGATGATGAGAGTACTGCAAGGAGACAGCATGGTGAATTTATAAGTGATTGGATTTTGGTGTAGTGATTGGATAAGTACATGGTGCTGACTGGGTGATTGGAGGAGTGCATACGCAGTGACAGGGAGATGGCTGGACTGCATGGGTAGTGCTCAGGGGATTGTAACAGTGCATGTGTTAGTGCCTGGGTCATCGCATTAGTACCTAGGTACTGACTGGATGATTAGAGTACTGCAAGGAGAGTGCATGGTGAATTTATAAGTGCGTGGGTTAAGCGGAGTGATTGAATAAGTACATGGTGCTGGCTGGGTGATTGGAGGAGTGCATGGGTACTGACAAGGAGATGGCTGGACTGCATCAGTAGTGCTCAGGGGATTGTAGCAGTGCATGTATTAGTGCCTGGGTCATTGCATGAGTACATGGGTAGTGACTAGATGATTACAGTACTGCAAGGCGAGCGCACAGTGAATTTATAAGTGCTTGTATTTTGGCACAGTGATTAGATAAGGGCATGGAACTGGGTGGGTGATTGGAGGAGTGCATGGGTTATGACAAGGAGATGGCTGGATTGCATCAGTATGTTCAGGTGATTGTAGCAGTGCATTTGTTAGTGCCTGGGTCATTGCATAAGTACATGGGTACTGACTGGAGAGGAGAGTGCATGGTGTATTTATGAGTGCTTGGGTTTTGGCAGAGTGATTGGATAAGTACATGGAACAGGCCGGGTGATTGGAGGAGTGCATGGGTAGTAACAAGGAGATGGCTGGACTGCATCAGTAGTGCTCAGGGGATTGTAGCAGTGTATGTGTTAGTGCCTGGGCCATTGCATAAGTACATGGATGATTAGAGTACTGCAAGGAGAGTGCATGGTGAATTTATAAGTGCTTGGATTTTGGCGGAGTGATTGGATAAGTACATGGTGCAGGCTGGGTGATTGGAGGAATGCATGGGTAGTGACAAGGAGATGGCTGGGCTGCATCAGTAGTGCTCAGGTGATTGTAGCAGTGCATGTGTTAGTGCTTGGCTCATTGCATGAGTACATGGGTACTGATTGGATGATTAGAGTACTGCAAGGAGAGTTCATGGTGAATTTATAAGTGCTTGGGTTTTGGCAGAGTGATTGGATAAGTACATGGAACAGGCCGGGTGATTGGAGGAGTGCATGGGTAGTGACAAGGAGATGGCTGGACTGCATCAGTAGTGCTCAGGGGATTGTAGCAGTGTATGTGTTAGTGCCTGGGCCATTGCATAAGTACATGGATGATTAGAGTACTGCAAGGAGAGTGCATGGTGAATTTATAAGTGCTTGGATTTTGGCAGAGTGATTGGATAAGTACATGGAACAGGCCGGGTGATTGGAGGAGTGCATGGGTAGTAACAAGGAGATGGCTGGACTGCATCAGTAGTGCTCAGGGGATTGTAGCAGTGTATGTGTTAGTGCCTGGGCCATCGCATAAGTACATGGATGATTAGAGTACTGCAAGGAGAGTGCATGCTGAATTTATAAGTGCTTGGATTTTGGCGGAGTGATTGGATAAGTACATGGTGCAGGCTGGGTGATTGGAGGAATGCATGGGTAGTGACAAGGAGATGGCTGGGCTGCATCAGTAGTGCTCAGGTGATTGTAGCAGTGCATGTGTTAGTGCCTGGGTCATTGCATGAGTACATGGGTACTGATTGGATGATTAGAGTACTGCAAGGAGAGTGCATGGTGAATTTATAAGTGCTTGGGTTTTGGTGGAGTGATTGGATAAGTTCACACATGTCACATCAGGCCCACCCCCTCCCTTTACCACTGTGCAAACGAGCCCCCTGGTGGGTTTTAAGTTGGGGGATTAATTCCCCTTGAATCCTGAGAGTCTCTGGGGGCATACTAGCCCATCAGGTACCTCCAGTAAGCGCCAGGGAGCTGCGTTGCAGAGAGGTAGTCCAAAGCCACGCCCCTTTTTACACCTCTCTGCAGCGCAGCTCTGTGGCGCTTACTAGAGGTACCTGGTGGGCTAGTTGGACCCAAGGGACCCTCAGGATTCAAGGGGATGTAATCCCCCAACTTACAACGCACCAGAGGGCCCAGTTGTACAGTGGTGAAGGGAGGGAGTGGACCCCGTGGTGGGTTTTAAGTTAGAGGATTAAGTCCCCTTGCATGCTGAGGGTCCCTGGGGCCCAACTAGCCCACCAGGTACCTCCAGTAAGCACAACAGAGCTGTTTTGCAGCGAGGTGGTTCAAGGCCACGCCCCTTTTTACACCTCTCTGCAACGCAACTCTGTTGCACTTACTGAAAGTACCTGGTGGGCTATTTGAGCCCCAGGGACCCTCAGGATACAAGGTGACTTAATCCCCCAACTTAAAACACACCACGGAGCGCGTTTGCACACTTGTCACATCAGGCCCCGCCCCCTGCTTTCACCACTGTGCAAACGCGCCACGTGGTTCGTTTTAAGTTGGGGGATTAGGTCCCCTTAAATCCTGAAGGTCCCTGGGGTCCAACTAGCCCACCAGGTACCTCCAGTAAGTACCACAGAGCTGCGTTGCAGAGAGGTGTAAAAAGGGGTGTGGCTTTGGACCACCTCTCTGCAACGCAGCTCCCTGGCGCTTACTGGAGGTACCTGGTGGGCTAGTTGACCCCCAGGGACCCTCAGTATTTAAGGGGAATTAATTATCCAACTTACAACGCGCCAGGGGGCGCGTTTGCAGAGTGCTGCAGGGAGGGGGTGGGGTCTCCAGCACAATGCTGGCTTTTTTTTCCAGAAGGGGGGTTGTGTGGCCCCCCTTCTTTTTGCACTTTTGGGGCCCTGGCGACCCCATCTCCCAGGGCCTGACCCCTATTGTTTTAAAAAAAAACATGGGAAGAAGGCTGGGTGCCGCCCCCTCCCTGAGGCCAATTTCTGCCCCGAGGACCACATCCCCCAGGGCATGGCCATATATAAATATTTTTTTTTAAAATGTTTTCAAAGTGAGGCCTCTGTTAGTCCCAAGGAGCCCATCCTCTAGGGATCTGCCTCATTAAACATTTTTTTTTAATTTTATTCGGGAGGGGGGCGCATGGTCACCCTCCCTGGCCACTTCTAGCCCTAGGTACCCCATTCCCCTGGACTTGGCCACTACGTTGGGGACTGTGGGGGGAGCCCTAATTCCCCCATTGTCCCGCCGCCTCCTGTGGGAGCCGGCATTGCTTTTCCATGCGGGGAGCTACTGACATGCAGCTCCCCGTGTGGGAAAGCAATCTGCTTTGGATTTTGGAAGCGAGAGCAGGAAGCCTGATTTCGCTTCCAAAATCTGAAGCAGAGTTTGCTATGACAGGGCGGGAGCCATACTCCCGCCCTGTCATAGCAAACAGCAGTGTCCCGGGGGTGGCACCCCAGGACACTGCAGAAGCCGTCCCAGGGGGGTGATGCTCCCCAAGGCAATCGAGGTCTCCTGGAGGGGGCCACGCACCCCCCTCCCTTTAGTTCTTAGTCCCCGGGAAGGTGGTGGTCCCTGGGCATGTGGGGGGGCTCAAGCCCCCCACACAGGTTTTTTTTTTTGTAAAAGAGTCCCGGTGGGTAGCAGTCCAAGGGGCAGAAGGGAGGCTGTGTGCCCCCTCGAATATTTAAGAAAAGCCCCGGGGGTGGTAGTCCCCGGGGCTTGGGGGTCTTGGAGGTCCCCCACACATTAATAAATTAGATGCCCCAGGGAGGTGGCGGTCCCCGCATTTATAAATTGTAAAACATAAAATATAAGTTATTGGGAAAACAAAAAATGCTTTTCCTTTGGAAACTAGGTCCTAAATATAACTACCTACTGGCAACCGCCAGTAGGTTATATATATATATATCTATATATCTATATATATATATATATATATATATATATATATATATATATATATATTCACTGAAAAAACCATAGGTTATAGACCATATATAGTTAGGAATTAGCATTTAAAAAACCTTATTTTACTCACACAAAACCATTGAAATTCCATATATAGTTAGTTGCACTAACTATATATCGCGCACCCGCAATCCACTGCTGATGATGTCACATATTACATCATTCATGACATGGTCAGTGACATCACTGATGACATCACTGATGACATCTCAAATGACATCACTGATGACATCTCAAATGACATCACTGATGACAACATCCAGTGACTGTGTATTTCTGTAAAGTTAAAATATGTCTTACATATTGAAGAATGAGTGGATGTAGAAGTGTCTGGATGAAGGATTTAGTAGGTGCATGACTGACTGTATGAGTGAGTGGTTAAATATGTCTCACTGAGTGCATGGGTTAGTGACTGAACTGTCTTAATTTGTGCATCATTATGTTTGTTGTTCTGTAAACTGCTGCATGTGTTGATCAGTAGCTATATGAGTAAGTATATGGGTTATTGATTGGTTGCTCAAGTATTTGTATGGGAGACTGAGTGTGTGTGTGGGTGGCTGGGAGGTGTATGACTATGTGCATAGATCTGTGAGCAGTTGATTCACTAGATGTATGGGTTCAAAAGTGCATGTGGAAACAGCTGTATGGGTGGTTGACTGTGTGCATGAGTGCATTGGTGAGTGAATGGATATCTCAGTGCTACATGTCAAAGTAAGTACATATGTAAAACACAGTACATGTGAGAGTTGACATATATAAATAACTGTGCATAAGAGCCAGTGAATGTGTGAGTGGCTGTATGGATCATTGTGAACTTGTATCAGGAATTGTATAAGAGAGTAAATATGTGTTAGTATATGTTTGAATAAGTAAAGTGTGTATAACTGTATAGTTGAGGAAATGGAGGTGTGATTGATTCTTTGCATGACTGACTAGGTGTGTGAGTAACTCCATGGATGAGTGACAGTGTGTGAGTGTCTGTATACACTGAGTGTATCTAAGGTTACATTAGAGTCTGAAGAGGTTTATCGTATTAGCACAAGAATGATGTCATTTGAGATGTCATCAGTGATGTCATCAGTGATGTCATTTGAGATGTCATCAGTGATGTCACTGACCATGTCATGAATGATGTAATATGTGACATCATCAGCAGTGGATTGCGGGTGCGCGATATATAGTTAGTGCAACTAACTATATATGGAATTTCAATGGTTTTGTGTGAGTAAAATAAGGTTTTTTAAATGCTAATTCCTAACTATATATGGTCTCTAACCTATGGTTTTTTCAGTGAATTTCAATGGTTTTTTAATAGCAAATATCATAAGCTGTCGAATGTCAAGTACGTGGTAAGTAAATTTTTTTTCGTGTTTATGCACACTGATCTGCTTTGAATGCTGCCCCCCCCCTCATTTCTATTACGAGTACTCTCTCTTTGCAGATAGTGAAGGGTAGTTAACGCAGGCCTTTGCCCCCGTTGTAATCCGTCGTGCCTGCTTCTCTCTCCATTTGATTGATTGTTATCCAAGCATTTACTGTTTTAGAATTGGTTCTCTGTGGTTCATTCTCTATTTACAAACAAGCACAGAGTCGCAATACTCTGTTTAGTCTTTGCAGATAGCGAAAAATCGTGTAAAAAAACAAAAGGAATCGAACAAAATCAGTAGGCCACTAATGGGATCTCTTTTTGACCTCGCTAAAATAGAAACATTAGGAACAACCCCTCATGATTGCTCGTGGAATGGCAACGACAGAGCTACGAGATGGTGGTGCCAGCTTCAGTCTGAAACATCCAGAAACACTGTAGACTACCAATTCGATCAGTTCCGGTAGCGCCCCAACGTGACCCGGTAGAGAAGAACTTGACCTCCCCTCTTTGACTGATGGTTCTTGTTGCCTGTCCCTTCTGTTGTCATTTAACAGAACTATTTATCCTGCTGAAAGGGGTTGTGTTCCGACCGCTGGTTGGTGGAGACATTTTGACTATATTCTGGACCTGCGTTGTCGCGTAATGCGTCATATGACGCGCCGCGTTAGCGCATCCGGAAGTGCTCCGATGCGCGAAGCGCAGCTTCCCGGAAGCGATCCGGGGCGCGACGCGCAGCGCGTAACGTAAGCATAACAGGTCATGTGACTTGTTAATAAAACTTTTCATTGGTTCATTTTACTTTTCTTATTCTAATGATGAAAGGCTTGGTCATATGACCTAAAAATTACACTTTTTATTACTTTCGAACATTATTTTTACTTAAACATATATGTTATAATGTTCCAGGCTAATGTACTTTCCCGGAAAATTTACAACTGTCCTGCAAGTAAAATATATTCCTTTTTCGAGAAAAAGGGCGTTTCTTCGTCCCATGACGGAGCCGTTGAGCAAAAGAGGCTCGGCCTGCTGTCTTAGTCGCCGATACGCCTGAATATCAGATTCTTATCGATCACTTTATGTTGCAGGAGTAGAAAACACAACAGCCCTTGACCATTTATCTTTACTGCGTTCTTGCGTATTATACCTTTTACCCTTCATGTAATTGGACTGCTTTATTTCACTTGCCTTTTACTGATTCGAAAACAGTGACTATTATTAAAAACTTTACCAATGTAAATACTACCATGTTTTCTTTTAAAAACCTTTATTGTGAAAATGTCAGTATACAAATACGGGCCTATAACCACGTGGGTCGGCCACGGAGCAAACTGTAATCGTATATGATGAGGAGACATTTACACTGTAGAGGAACGTAACGGGCGGGCCATTAGGTTGCAAGAACTAACGTGTCTAACAGTTGCGGAATCGGTGGACGTACATTTTATAATTAAAATACGACAGGGCCAGTTACAATAAAATTATCTAGATATACATTTGAGGGCAAGTACCATGGGTGACGTTAATTCGAACTTTCAATAGTACAGTAATCAATAACACATCAGAACTTAATATCAATAGGGCAGGTCCAGGATATAGTCAAAATGTCTCCACCAACCATCGACTATGATGATGTTCATATGCTGTATTTATTAGAGTAACACTCATCTGTCCACATGAAATTAATTTGCCACAATCTAAACATGTCATTTTAATCTTTCCAAAGTTCTTCTGAATATTTGGGACCGTTTCCCTTGCCTCTGATGCTGTCAGTGCCACTTCTTTGGTGAATGTACTGGCTGGTCGGGGGTTGTCCTCCAAATCTCTCTTTTGTGCACCACTATAATTAATCGGTGCCACCTCTCCATATGACGATGCATGGTATAATTACCATAACTATATTTTTTTTCGGTTCCTCTGGAGAGTACATCGTGGCAGATGAGGCAGGTAACGTACCGGGCATTTACCTTTTTTGCATGTAGAGGAAAGGAAAATAAATTCGAGCGTCCGAGTTCTAAGGTGTCCCAGGGCCATTTTAGTGGACCAGGCCCAAATCCAAAGAACAGGCCGCCATTTTGAGAGTCCTGTTGCAGCCACCTGTCGCTGTAGCAGCAAGAGCGGGCGAAACTCAGCTAGACGGCGCTCCACTGCAGATGAAGTGCCTCAACCTGGAGAGGCGGGAGAGGCTCGTTTGCGCCGCCTCCCCCCCCACTTCGGGCACCCGATGCCGTCTTTCGGCGCAGCATTGTAGGATGGCCACACCAGTGCGGCAACTTGCTAGACACCACCTCGGTGCCATCCGGATCTCGGCGCCCCACTGCAGATGAAGTGCCTCCACATGGAGGGAGAGACTTGTTTGCGCCGCCTCCCCCCCGCTTCTCAGAACTCTCAACTATGACACCACCTCGGTGCCATCCGGATCTTGGCGCCTTGTGCTGGTTCCGGCCTATTCACACATCGGTCCCCTACTGACGCCACCTCACAGGCCAACGGGGCGCCCCACGCCGACTTTCGGCGCAGCATTGTAGGATGGCCACACCAGTGCGGCAACTTGCTGGACACCACCTCGGTGCCATCCGGATCTTGGTGCGTTGCGCTGCCTTTGGCCCTATTCGCACATCGGTCCGCTACTGACGCCACCTCACAGGCCAATGTGGTACCCCACGCCGACTTTCGGCGCAGCATTGTAGGATGGCCACACCAGTGCGGCAACTTGCTGGACACCACCTCGGTGCCATCCGGATCTTGGCGCGTTGTGCTGCCTTCGGCCTATTCGCACATCGGTCCGCTACTGACGCCACCTCAGAGGCCAACGTGGTACCCCACGCCGACTTTCGGCGCAGCATTGTAGGATGGCCACACCAGTGCGGCAACTTGCTGGACACCACCTCGGTGCCATCCGGATCTTGGCGCGTTGTGCTGCCTTCGGCCTATTCGCACATCGGTCCGCTACTGACGCCACCTCACAGGCCAACGGGGCACCCCACGCCGACTTTCGGCGCAGCATTGTAGGATGGCCACACCAGTGCGGCAACTTGCTGGACACCACCTCGGTGCCATCCGGATCTTGGCGCGTTGTGCTGCCTTCTGCCTATTCGCCGCAAGTGCGCACGCAACTCAGCTGCATAGCGAGTGAAACACCAAGGGGCGCCCCACTGCAGCCGAGGAACCTCCATCTTGGGGGCGACGCACAGTATCACATTGCTTTCCAATGCAATCAGATCCTCAAACAGCCCCCACTGACTGACGCGAACTCACAGGCCAACGGGGCGCCCCACGCCGACTTTCGGCGCAGCATTGTAGGATGGCCACACCAGTGCGGCAACTTGCTGGACACCACCTCGGTGCCATCCGGATCTTGGCGCGTTGTGCTGCCTTCGGCCTATTCGCACATCGGTCCGCCACTGACGCCGCCTCACGTGCCAACGGATTTTCTACGCTTTTTATAACCCTATGCCGCATAACAGGTCATGTGACTTGTTTATAAAACTTTTCATTGGTTCATTTTACTTTTGGTTTCCTAATGAGGAAGGCTTGATCATATGACCTAAAATAACACTTTTCATTGGATTAAAACATTTTTTTTTCCCAAACGATGAAAGCCCCATCTTGTTTCTGGATGTTTCAGACTGAAGCTGGCGTCAGCATGAAAGCACCACCATCTCGTGGCTCCGTCGTGGTCATTCCGCGAGCAATCATGGCAGCCGCTCCCCACCGGAAACGTGCAGGAGTCGGGGGCCCCCAAGACTTTTGTAGAATCTTCAAGGCTGAGGGGACGCTTTCGAGAATGGGGTCCAAGACCTAGCAGACAAGCGTCCGAGTTCCAAGGTGTCCCAAGGCCATTTCAGTGGACCAGGCCCAAAAAGGAAAGAGCCTGCCGCCATTTTGAGAGTCCTGTGGCAGCCGCCTATCGCTGCACCGCAAGAGTGGGCGCAACTCAGCTGAATGGCGGATTTTGGCACAGTGTACCAAAAGCGGGCGGAATGGCAACTGAAACGGTAAAGGGGCGCCCCACTACAGCAGACGAGCCTCCACCTGGGGAGGCCCGTTCACGCCGCCTCACACCCCCCCTGGGGCGCCCCACGCCGTTATTTGGAGCAGCATTGTAGGATACCAAAACCAGTGCGGCAACTTACTGGACATCACCTGGGTGCCATCCACATCTCAGCGCGTTCTGCTGCCTTGGGACTATTCGCACAACAGACCGCTACTGACAAGGCCTCCCCCGGGACGCCCCACGCCGTTTTTCGGAGCTGCATTGTACGATACCAAAACCAGTGCGGCAACTTACTGGACATCACCTGGGTGCCATCCACATCTCAGCGCGTTCTGCTGCCTTGGGACTATTCGCACAACAGACCGCTACTGACGAGGCCTCCCCCCGCACCCCCCGGGACGCCCCACGCCATTTTTCGGAGCTGCATTGTAGGATACCCAAAACCAGTGCGGCACCCAGGTAACATCACCTGGGTGCCGTCCAGAACTCAGCACGTTGTGCTGCCTTGGGACTATTCGCACAAAACACAGCTACTGACCATTGTTGCTTCTTTTTTCTAAAAAATGTTTAAATGTATTTACTGTTTTTGTTGCGTTGTATATATTTATAAGTTATTAAAGTTGTATAATCCTACTACTTTGTTGGAGTGCTATATATTTTTAATGTGACACATAATTGTAAAAACTTTGATGTACAAAGAGGCATCCCTGGAATCTTCCGCTTCAGGCTGGGTCCCCTCCCCAATCACAATACAGGATGGTTTTCAGATAGTAGGAACGCGTGTGGTGTGACGGATCTCATCGGGTGGGGGCCTTGATCTACTGTAACTCCTTTGAAGAGGGGTGATTCTTTACAGCTGGAGCCATAAACTACATCTGCAGGGCTAGGTGATAGCCTGGGACCGGCCTGGACAATCGGGCACATAGGAAGAGGAGTGTCAGAGGGTGCGGTAGTGAATAGGGCGAAAGGGAGGTGTCGGGCGGGCACAGGGTGTGATTCTCAAGGAAGAGCAGCGCAGATGGGGGGAGGTTTATTGCCCATGCATAAGACAGAGAGCGGGGGTGACCAGTGCCTGGGGGAGATGCTTGCGAGGGTGGGGAGCCATGCTAAGGATCCACAGCGTGCAGAGAGTGGGTCTGGTCAAGGCATCTAAAATGGCTGCCGTGCACGACAAAAGTGTGGCATTTGAAAAAAGGCAAGATGGCGCAGACAATGTTTTTCAACACTTCCTGATTTCCTTCGAATCGAACGTTAACAGACGTTATCTCTCCCACACTACCGGTCCCCCTGGGCTTAAACGCCGAGATGGTAGGGACTGCATCCCGTGGAGATAGGCCGAGACGTCACTCGGCAGAAAAAAAAAAAAAAAATCAAAAAAAGTCTATAAACATACAATAAGTTAAAAGTCAATCATTCTTGTTTCCTTGTAGTACGCTCCCCAGACCGTTCCCGGTTCGCGAACCGGGCGCACCCCACGAAAAAAAACGATTTTTTTTTTTTTTTTTTTTTGCCCCGCGGGGCCCTTTTAAAGCCTCCACATCAAACCTAGGGGGTCAGGGAGGATCTACTATGCCCCCTTATGGTCATTTGCCCCTTCGCTTTGGCCTCCTCTTGTCTCTCGATCCTACCGAGAGACAAGATGGCGGCCGCTACGGACTGTTTGGAATGTTTACAGACACCGGAGAGCCAATCAGCTTCGCTTCGCAAAGCTCCGTAACGCGAAAAGTACGCGAAACGGAGCGCTACCCGGGACGCTGTCACAGATATATATCTTTTTTTGAACGTTAATTTCTCAAAATCCACTGGAGCACATATATTTAGACCTAGCAAAGGCACATCGGGCTACCAGTCCCTACAATTTTGCCAAGTTTCGTGCAAATCCATTCAGCCGTTCGGGCTAAAAGTGAGGCCAACCGCCCTATGGAAATTAACATGGGAAAAACGCGTTTTGGGACCCCCCTTTTTTCTCACCCCCCCTTGACGAACCCCCCCCAAATTTTCAGGGGCTGCTCAGAAACAAAATGTTCCATTTTCCTGAAAATTTCAGCCAATTCCGTCCACAAACGCCAAAGTTATTAGACATAGAATTTTCAAAAATCCCATAGAGAAAAAATCCTAACTATATATACCTACTGGCGACCGCCAGTAGGTAATATATATATATATATATATATATATATATATATATATATATATATATATATGCAACAATGTTTCTGCTCACCACTCCACGGTGAGAAAAACCAGGTAAGGACCTCTTGACCGTGACTTCGTCAGAATAAACAAGAGAAGGCAGCAAAAACTCTCTCCAGTGAAAGCAGGATATTTATTTCACACAAATGAAATTTGAAGACATGGTGTCGTCCATGACGCGTTTCACTCCTAGAAGGAGCTTGTTCACATAACTCGCCCCGAAGTTCAACCACAATTTATAGATTACACACAGGTGATTTGATTAGAGACATGTCCAAAAAAATGGAGAAAATAAAAATAGAAAACAGACTAAAGTGAACGCCATATTGCATGAGTCACAAATACAATGCTGTGGCGGTATTGGGGACTCGAGGAGGGTCCTGTTGTTCAGAAGCTCAGCGGTGTGTGACATCGAGCCTGCTAAGCTTACAGCGGTACCGCAACAGTGAATCATCACCCATCCCCGCAATTTTCACCTACCTACACTGCTGCCACACAGCATGTCGGGTGTTGTAGTCCTAGGATGAAGACGGACTGCAGAAGGTGAGCACAATTGCTAATGGGGGAGGAGCGGACCCGCGTGAAACATTGTAAAGGCAGCAGGAAGAACTGTGACGATGCTACAGGAGTCCGGTTTTGGGCGCTGAGGAAGGGAATGCCCGAAATGCATTCGCCGCCACGGGAGTAAGAGTTCTGAACAATAAAGTCCCTCCAACCTTTCCCCTGGGTTCCTACTCTTTTCTTTCGGAGGGAGTTACTCTACAGACATTTCTGCGTTGGCCAGCAGCGCAGTTCAGGATACCCCTGCCACGTTCCTGGGTCCGGATCACAACTGGCACGCCTCACGGCCTATCTCTTGGTTCGGCTACGAACACTTTCCGGTACCCGCCCTGGCTGAAGGAGAAAGGGAGCAGTCGAGGTATCTTACCTCCCTTAGGCTGATTGCTGTCCGCGTTATGCCCCTGCACACTGAGTCCTGACGCTGGTGGCTGCGGCGGTATTGGGGACTCGAGGTGGGTCCTGTTGTTCAGAAGCTCAGCGGTGTGTGATATCGAGCCTGCTAAGCTTACAGCGGTACCGCAACAGTGAATCATCACCCATCCCCGCAATTTTCACCTACCTACACTGCTGCCACACAGCATGTCGGGTGTTGTAGTCCTAGGATGAAGACGGACTGCAGCAGGTGAGCACGATTGCTAATGGGGGAGGAGCGGACCCGCGTGAAACATTCTAAAGGCAGCAGGAAGAACTGTGACGATGCTACACGAGTCCGGTGTTGGGCGCTGAGGAAGGGAATGCCCGAAATGCATTCGCCGCCACTGGAGTAAGAGTTCTGAACAATAAAGTTCCTCCAACCTTTCCCCTGGGTTCCTGCTCTTTTCTTTCGGAGGGAGTTACTCTACATATATATATATATATATATATATATATATATATATATATATATACATATATGCAACAATGTTCCTGCTCACCACGCCACGGTGAGAAAAACCAGGTAAGGACCTCTTGAACGTGACTTCGTCAGAATAAACAAGAGAAGGCAGCAAAAACTCTCTCCAGTGAAAACAGGATGTTTATTTCACACAAATGAAATTAGAAGACATGGTGTCGTCCATGACCCGTTTCACTCCTAGAAGGAGCTTGTTCACATAAAGCGCCCCGAAGTTCAACCCCAATTTATAGATTGCACACAGGTGATTTGATTAGAGACATGTCAAAAAAAAATTGAAAATAAAAATAGAAAATAGACTAAAGTGAACGTCATATTGCATGAGTTGCAAATACAATGCCTAAACTAGTTTACAGTATTGGACTAGACCATACTTTGTAACGATTTGCTCGATGTCAAAAACGTTGCAATAAAGAAATTTGGATAAATATATACAATGTATACGAAAATTCATATGAACATGAATAAATGTAAACAATAATTGACAAGTGTCTTAATCAATACATTTTGAAAAATGAGGGACAAAAATGACAAGTGTCTAAATCATATCCATGATTGGAAATGTCCTTCATTAATAAATTTCATTACGATCCAAATTCGATGTGGTCCAAAAAAGATTTTTTTCTCAGAATATGTTTCGTTGATTGGCAGAGAAGAAACATGATGTGAAAATATGGCCTAAAATTCAAACAAAAAAATAATGTGTATAAAAAAACATGATTTAACGTGCTAAATCATATTAAAAAAGTGTATTAAAAACAATACCAAAACAACAACAGAGACTATCAAAGAAAACCAAAGAAATGTTATTCACTTACAGGATAGTAGTAAATTTAAAAGTGCCCAACACAGTTTGGAGATAAGATAAAAATGCAGCAAACATCTCGAATTTCAAATAAGGATAGATTAGAATCCTAATGAAAGACCGCAATAAAAAAGTCATAGATACATAGCCTCAGTTCTAATTTCATAAAGAATGACTTATTGCGACTTTCAAAATACGACTTTACATGAATACCATGGGACTGCTCATAGAACAGATTAAAGTATTAAATGATTTATAGAAAAACATGTAAATCTTCTATAAGATTTAGACCGTTGGGAGCTCTAGTATCAAGCAAAAGAATAAAATGGGATTCTTTTTGTCTTAATAAACGCTCGCGGTCACCTCCCCGGCCGGGGACTGGTACCGAGCATAAGACAGTGTATTCTAGATCTTTTAACTGATTTCTATGGACAGCTTTAAAATATCTAGCGACAGGATAGTCGCTATTACTGTTCACAATGGCACGTATGTGCTGTAAAATACGCTTATGCACGGGGAGTTTAGTGCTCCCAATGTATTCCAAATTGCAGGTACATTTAAGTTTGTAAACCGCAAATTCTGACCTGCAAGTCAAATGTTCTTTAATTGGAATTTTAGTGTCGCTAAAAGCTGATGTATAGTTTGTAGAGTTGCAAGCAAAAGTACAAGCGCGACACGAAGTGCATTTAAAGAAACCAGTTTTATGAAGCCATGATTTTTTAGGTAGAACTTCCGGCATTGGTCTGTCATATTAGAAGAGCACCTTCCGGCATGGAAGGTGCTCTTCTAAATGTGATTGATGGCAGACTGGGAAGGATTGGACTCAGAATGTTATCAGTAAGGACAATTGGCCATTCAGAACAGATAATGCGTCGGATTGTTCTCTCTTGTGAACTAAAGGTCGTGATTAGTCTAACAGAGCAATCAGACTGATGTTCTGAATTTGTAGGTTTAGGTGCTAACAGAGTATTTCTGTCAAGTGATTTGACTTTGACTAGGGCCTGTTCCAATGTTTTTCTGGAATAACCCCTATTAAGAAATCTCTGTACAGAGGAATCTAAATAGATGTTCGCAACTGTTTCATCACTACAAATTCGACAAATTCGAATAAATTCGCCGTAGGGGATGCTATTGATAGTGTGGATGGGATGAGCACTTTGAGCATGTAATATGGAATTACCTGCGGTGGATTTGTGGAAAAGTTTGATTTTTAAATTTGCATTCTCCACATAGAGTTCAACATCCAAAAATTCAGCTATCTCATTATTAATGGATGCTGTAAATTTTAAGTTTAAATCATTAGCATTGATTTCATTCACAAATGACTTAGCCTCCGTTGCAGTCCCATTCCAAATAATGCACACATCATCAATATAGCACTGTGGTGGGAAATGTGTGGCAACCATCTAGCATGTGTGACTCTAAGAACGCGCTCCTCCCACCAACCAACATGTAAACATGAATAGCTTGGGGAGAAGCACGAATATATATATATATATACATTCACTGAAAAACCATAGGTTTCAGGGCTGTTATAGTTAGCTGGACATTTCACTAGTACAAAACCATTGAAATTCCTCCGTTATAGTTGGTTCTACTAACTATAACTCGCGCGCCCGCAATGCACTGCTGATGATGTCACATATTACATCATTCATGACTTGGTCAGTGACATCACTGATAACATCACTGATGACATCGCAACTGAAATCACTGATGACATCATCCAGTGAATGTGGTTTGGTTTGATATTTAAATATGTATTAGATATATAGTAATGAGTGGATGCATAAGTGTCTGGATGGAGGATTTAGTAGCTGTGTGATTGACTGTTTAAGTGACTAATTTAAAGTGTCTCACTAAATACATGGGTTAGCGGCTAAACTGTGTGAATGTCTGTATCAATCTGTCTGTTGTTGTGTAAACTGCTGCATCAGTTGATTACTAGCAACATGAAAGTCTATATTAGTTATTGATTAGTTAGCTGAGTATTTGCTTGGGAGAGTCAATGTGTGTGTGTGGTTGGGTGGGGTGGGTGTGACTGCATAGATGTGCGAATAATTGATTCACTTGCTATATGAGGTTAAGAGTGCATGTGGAAACAGTTGTTTGGGTGAGTGAGTGTGTTTATGGGTGTGTTGATAAGCAAATATATCTGTCAGTGGTACATGTCCAATGAAGTAGAAAAATAAAAGGCAGTGTATGTGACAGTTGTTGTATATAAATAACTATACATAAGAGTCAGTGATTGTGTGAGTGACTGTATGGATGACTGTATACTTGTAATAGTGATTTTATAAAACACTAAGTATGAGTTACTATCTGTATGAATAAATGAAGTAGCCTTTATATAAGTGTGTAGCTGAGTAAAAGTGTGATCAATTGTTAGCATAAGTGAGTAAGATGACTGCATAAATAAGTAGGATGTGTGCTGGTTTGTCAATGTCGATATAGGTGTATAAGTGCATTTGATAGTGTTCTATTTATCAATGACAGCATGTATGAGTGAATCTATAGGTGAGTGATTAGATGTGTGTGGAAACCTACGAATCAGTGAGTGGATTTTTAGAAACTTGTAATGGTATGCCAATGGTTTCAAAAATAGTACTTTGCGGGGGACGTGACTAGCAGCCGGCAAGATGGCTGCTCACTGAGAAGGTTCCGTTGACGAGGTGACCTTCTAAGTTGATCCGCACATTTATCCAGCGTGCATCTAGGCGGCAGGGCCTCCCGCTGAAGACGGAGACCGAGCGGCATCAGCAGCAGTGAGTCCGGTTGTGATCCGACACCGGGAACCCAGGTCCATCGACGACGCGCGGAGACGGCCTGCTCCACAGCTGAGAGCCGGGGCCTCAATTTTGGCGTGCGCCCGGACAGGAGTCCAGAGAAGCGGTGAGGCCGGTGCGACGGTGGGGATGCCCACTATCCATCCATCTGTGCGAAGGGGGGCCTGGCCTCATATGGTGGCAACAGTAAGGCCGCAGCAAGAGCCACGGAACACCGAGGCCCGGGGATAGCACTGAAGACTCGAGGCCTAAGTGTGGAGGAGAAAGCGGGACCTGGATTTCTAGTATCTCCGGACCCTCTCCACACCGGAATTGCGGGGAAAGGAATAAGACTGGCCCGGGTGGCAGAGGCATTGCTGGAGGTGCCGACCCACCCCCTGAAAGCATTTTCCCGGCCCACTGGCGGGATTGCGGGTATCAGTGAGGAGAACCTGAAACCTGTGGGGCGCATTGGATAAGGAAGCCTGCTGTCTATCTGCGGACCGGGGCCTGGAATTTCCGCCCTGCACTGCCCCCCCCCCCCCACTGGAGCACTGGCGACGGACTGCATCCGGTGAGAGACATTCGTACTGCGCCCCCCCTCGCCCCCGGGGGCTCGATACCCCTTCGTCTGCGCTCCATCAACGTTGGCAGGAGAGACCTAGGTTGCCAACTGCTCGCTATCCCCTTAGACCTGCCGATACCTGGGCGACACGAACTACGGCCAGAGCGCACGGAGGGCTGTCACCTGACCTCCCTCCCCCACTGACGCATCGGCTGGTGGTTCTGCGAGGGGTGCACCATATCAGGCGGGGGACCTTCGTTCTTCCGAGGACCACGAAACGCATTGATTCCACAGCGGCGGACGGCATCCCGCGGTGGCCCCCTTTGGCGACCCCTACACCGCCATGTCGGGCAGAGGTAACAGAAATCAAAACACACAAGCCAAGCTGGATAAATACGCCTATGGAAAAGACTTTCCACTGCTACCGGGGGGGGGGGGCGCATCCCAGAAAGTGATGCTAGAGGACATAATGGCAGCACTCACCAGCGTGCAGACCACGGTGGGCACCATCTCGGCCGATGTGTCCCTACTGCGGGCAGACTTAAAAAAAATTACAACTAGAGTAGCGGAGGTCGAACAGGTCACAAAAACCTTAACTGCAGACACGGCCTTGTTACAAAAAACAGTCTTGCGACTCAAAACGGAGAATAAAATACTGGCCGAGAAGCTGGACGGCCAAGAAGGGCGCTCGTGCAGAAATAACGTATGAATTCTAGGAATTCCGGAGAGTGAGGGTCTCCAGGCGATGGATTTATATGTGGAGGAGCTAATAAAGACAAAGCTACAACCAAAGGGACTCTCCACCTTCTTCTCTGTGGAACGGGTACATAGAGTGCCAGGCGGAAGGCCCAAACCAGGGGCGCCCCCCAGACCAGTGCTCGCACGCCTGTTTAATTTCCGAGACAGGGATGTCATCCTACAGACAGCGGGAATATCCCCGCAAATTCATTTGCACAACTCCTCGATCTCCTTCTTCCCGGACTATACTGCGGCGGTCTCACGGCGCCGTCGTAGTTTCCTGGAGGTCAAAAAAGCACTGAGGGCCAGAGAGATACCTTACTCGATGCTATTTCTAGCAAAACTGAGAGTTGTAGCCGATGGGAAGACGTGGTTCTTCTAGACACCAGAGGAGGCCTACGACTTGCTTGAGGGATGGCGGAAAGCGGAGGGACCCCTTCACAGAAATAGAAGTCTACGCCGTCGGCCTGATTATGAAGACGCAAGCAGCCAAGAATATCTCCACTCCGAAGAGCAGGAATCGCAGAGAGTGGATGCAGACGACCTCGGCAATGGATGAACTGGACCTGAGAAAAGTGAATTGTAATATGGACACCTGTTTGTGAATAACTTGACTGACAAGCCGACTCTAGACACCGGGCTGATGCAGGCCCTGCCGGATAGGGAAGGTTACACTCTCCCCGGACTTCTTACCCCCTTCACGCAAGTACACTGTTTTGGGTTGGGATGGAGCACTCTGCTAAGTTGGGGAGGCGGGCAGTTTGGAGTCCGTCGGACAGGGAGGCAGGGAGGAGGGTTGGACTTTGGCGCTGGGTAGTTAAGGTTTTGTGTTTCTTTGTTTTAGTTTCCGTCGGAAATGACACCATGGAGTGGCATGTACAGGCTGACAGATCCTTGCAAGGCATGAATGGGTTACAACACATATACACTTCCCACAACTTCAATGACGGCTCACACCCCACTAACTAACGACCATGATGTAGCCCCTGAGGCTCCAGTAGCCCCTCTCACACTGCTCACTTGGAATGTGCACGGATTAGGGGACAAAATTAAAAGAAGGCTGGTACTACGGGCTCTGAAACGTAAAGCTCCCACATTAGCACTCCTACAAGAAACCCACCTCACAGCCACGGCATGTAAGGCGATGGATAGGTGGTGGTTCAAGATGGTGGTGCACTCTGAATTTTCGTCAGGGTCTAGAGGAACGGGAATCCTGCTGCGTAAAAACTCTCCCTTCATAGTACTGCAAACAAGACATGACGACCAGGGAAGGTTCGCTGCTCTGCAGGGTCAGTGGGAGGGCAGACTCATTAACGTAGTGTCGGTATACATCCCCCCGGCGCTACACACGGTGGCACTACCGGCCCTCAGTGAATTCTTGTTATCTTTGCTGGAAGGTGACCTGCTTATTGGGGGGGATTTCAATGCCACGATGGATGCCAGCTTAGACGGACACCCAGTGAGGTCTCCCGCCTACAGAGCTTCACAGAAACGTTGGGACTGGTGGATGTTTGGAGGCATTCACACCCAGTAGCAAATCAGTACACATTTCACTCCACCGTGCACAACAGTTTGTTGAGGATAGATTATTTCCTGGCCTCGAGAACCAGTTTACAACAGGTAGAAAACATTGATATTGGGCCCAGGGGTGTTTCGGACCATTCCCCAGTTGTGTTAACTTACTCCTTGCAGCACACTTCCCGCAAGCGACTCTACCCTATTTATCCAGGATACCTACAGGTACCGCAGGTTCGTAAGGAACTCCGCAGGGCCACCAAATGTTACTTTGCAGAAAACGTGGCCTCGGTTAACTCCCCGGTTGTTCTGTGGGAGGCATATAAGACAGTCCTCAGGGGACAAGCGATAGCCTCCATCACGGGCCACAAACGTGAGAAGCAACGAGACCGTACAATCTTAGAGCAGGAATTGAATGCAGCGGAAGCTGACCACACGATAGACCCGACACCCGCCTTGACACACACCCTACACTTAAGAAAACAACAGTACAGGGAGCACCATAGGCACGAAACAACATCAGCCGTTACGGCAACCAGACACAAAATCTACGATGTAGGAGATAAAGCAGGGAAGTTGTTGGCCTGGTTGGATAGGCGGGAGTGTGGCACCAGGACTATAGCGCAATTGCGAACTACCAAGGGCCATCTCACATCTGACCCGAGGTCCATAGTGCACACACTAGCTGAACACTTCCGGGCGATATACACATCCTCTTCGAACACGTCAGGGAGTGAGGCAGCAGCCTTTCTAAAAGACATAGCAATGACTGGGCTTACGCCAGAAGCATCTCTGGAACTTTAGGCAGAACTCACGACGGAGGAGTTGGGTGCTGCTATCAGATCACTACAATCGGGTAAAGCGCTGGGACCCAACGGGATCCCGATAGAACTATACAAACTTATGCCAGACACGATCTGTCCCCACCTACTCAATATCTTCAATGCTAGCCTGGAGAGAGGGCAACTACCTTTGGATCAGAGAACGGCCACAATCGTGGCTATTCCAAAGCCCGGCATCTGAATGCCTCTCCTATCGCCCGATCTCGCTACTATATGCGGAAGCGAAAGTACTGGCCAAAGTGCTCGCAAACAGATTACTAATGCACCTTCCGCATTTAATCCATCCGGACCAATCAGGCTTTATGCCAAATAGAAACACAGCGCTCAATCTCAGGCGATTGCATAGCGTATTAGCCCGGATACACACTCTATCGGAGCCGTCGGCAGTCCTCTCCCTTGACGCAAAAATGGCCTTTGATATGGTGGACTGGAACTACCTTTTTGCTGTGCTACCGCACCTGAGCTTTGGCCCGAAGTTTTGTGCATGGATCCGGCTCCTCTACGCTGAGCCGATGGCATGTGTGACGGTGAATGGACACCTGTCAGACGCAGTGCCACTGGCAAGGGGGACGCGACAGGGGTGCCCTTTGTCACGCTATTTTTCGCGCTGGTATTGGAGCCCCTGGCGATGTGGATTAGAGGGACCCCTCGGCTGCGGGGTATTAGATGGGTGGAGGAAAACAAACTCTGTTGCCTCTGCAAAGAGAGCTATGTAACAGCAGTGTAAATGTACTATGAGACAAATAATGTATGCATCATTCTTTAAGCTTTAAGCAGGTTAAGAAACTCTTTGAGAAAATCACAGATCATTCCGTCGACTGTGCGACAATTAGGAAAGTCTTTTCTTGAAGTCGCACTTCTGTTTATTTGTTCCAAATATCAGCCGACACGTGTTTCATCGCAGGGAACACACACACTGCGAATCTTCAGGGCTGAATGTAAAAACAAAGTGTATACATGGAACGTTGTGTTTAAATAAACTAATTATATACATAAAAGGTGTGACATTGTGCTACCTTTAATATGGTGAGAAGGGCTTGCCACTCACGATTAATAAATTCTTGTGGCATGAATGAGCAAAAAAAAAAAAAAAAAGGAATCCCCATTCATGCAAGAAAAACGAACCAAGACTAACCGGTTAAGAAAAAGGTGACTGAATGGACAAGAATCAATTGTCCAATATGTTTTGTGATTCCATGGTGCTTATAAAGAGTGCTCATGAGAAGAAGGAAAAGGTTTATAGGTGGTGAAGGGTGGTACCTCATTATCGTGCATACTCGAAAATGCAAAGTATCTTTGGCTCATTGCTAATGGATCAGTGCCATTCATGTGCAGCAGTTTGTACCACCTTACAACCCTCGAATGTTGTAGTGTCGCCAAGGTTTTAAAGTAAATACCTTGTTCCAGGATGAGTATCTAACTTTCAATCGTTTGTAGGTCTATTGTCTATCGATCACACCAGATAACTTGCATAACATCCGGTTAGTGGCACTGTGAGGTCTTGTGCCTGTATATTTTGGGTAAGAGAAAACGTAGAAAGACAAAAACAGGAAGGGTGGATTTAGTACGTATCTAAATCCCATATCACCCTCGATCGAGGGCGTGAAGAAATGGAATTAAAATCACTCATTGCTCCGACGTAGGTAAAATAACCTACGAAATCCAAAATGCACCTAAATATGAACTCACCCTCATTGCTGAAAGGTATCAAATAATGATAATGATAGGACACGACCCAGCCGGGTTCGTGTAGTTAGGAGCTTTGCAAGTCGCAATCAAGGCGTAAGAGAATCTACAACACAGAAGAAAAGCGTAGAATCCATGTCAATAGGGACGATTTCCCATGAATATGGACTTTAAAGAATCTCATAGTAATCCAAATGAGAACACATCCACCCAAGACAAAACAAAATCGTACCTTCTTACGCTTGTTAGTAAGTCTTTACCGGGAGGAGAAACGAGTAATGAAAACGGCGTGTGCGCTGTATCCAAAACTCAAACCAACTGTGCCTGTTGCCGCAAGATAAACAAACAAAAAATAGACTCAATCACGGGCTTGCCAATCTCGCCCACGTTAACTTTAAAACGCACAAATATCTAACATATTTGTTGATTGGCCTCACGCATCGCTAGGTTTCAGAGACCTTTGCCGGGTACACTACAAAGGGGAAACAAAGGGAGTTAGCTTACCTAAAGGTTGAAATTCCCCCTCCGTTATTTCCCGGTCGCCGTGTTCCAAGGTACGGACACGTGACCGGAAGCGGAAATGCCTTTTATATCCATGATAGTTGTGAAAAGACTAGAGCGTGTAATACTCTAGTGAAAATTTTCGAAATAGAAAAAACTGCAAAATTGGAGAAAATACTATCGGGTCCCATAAAGATTCGTACAAACTAACAAGTGAAAATTCCCGGGTGCTTATTATAGAAGATACTACGGGGTCCCATGAAGATTCGTACAAACTAACAAGTGAAAATTCCCGCGTGCTTATTATAGTTACAGAGTAAGAGCAACTATTCAGAATTATTACGCTTTATTAAATGCGGAAGGCTGAAAAAATGCTCCAAAAATTATCAAAAAGCACAAGGCCGCATAGAGAGGTATAAAATATAGTAACCTCGTGGCTATTACTAGTGGAACTAATCCTGGGTGCTGGAGGTTGATAGCCAGTAGAAAAAGGATTACTCCCATTTTGATAAAAATGATTCGGAGTTTCAGTTAATCCATAATAGGCGCGTGACGAGGGTGATGAGGTATCCGAATAAACGATACCCAAAGACACGAGCATTTAGTCTGGGAAAAAGAATATAAAGACTGGCAGAAGTGGGCCTGTCTGTAGCCCATGTCTATTAAGGCCGTGTATTAAGATACTGTGCATACAGGGTATAGGGAAAGTACCCTGGCTGTTGAACATGAAATCCGTGGGGCTCAACTCACCTGCGTTCAAGGTCATCCCCCGAAACAAAACAAAAGTCCCTAGTCTTCCAAACCGGTCTCGTAAATGATAAGTAGTTGTCTGAAACCTAAATACTTCTGGGTTATTCCCATTTGTTCGTGCCTATTCTTATGTGTGGTGAAATTCTATGTTTATGTAAACACAGAGTAAGTGACAAAAGTATTTAAACAAAATTAGACGTACATGAGCAAATACAACATATAAAAAGATTCAGTGAGCAAGCAAGAAACTACTACATATTGTACATATATACTTGGCACCATTCGCTTGAAATACAGTTGATGTAGGCACTATTTTGATTCCAGTTACCAAAGTTCTATCCTAGACAACTCAGAGTTAGTTTAGTCACCTAAGAAGAATTGTAGTTCTGGGTCGTAATTAAGGCCTAGCTCAATGCAACGCATGCGCATGATCCATGTCGCTTCCTTTCGCCTCAAGGTGAGTTCGCGATTGCCACCCCTTATATGAAGGGGGACAGTCTCTATGCCATAAAAGCAAACTTTGAAATCCTACACATTTGGTTGACATTTTGCTACGTGGAGAGCGACCGGGTATTTGGGATCTTGTTTTTGTATCGCTCTCATATGTTCGGCCATTCTGTCTTTTAGAGCTCTTATCGTGCTGCCCACATATTTTTTGCCACACTGGCACTCAATAATGTACACCACATATTTTGTGGTGCAGTTAATGATTGCAAAATTCTCCCCATTAGGACCATCAAAGCACTTGGTTTTATGTTTAGCCCACCTGCACATGGAGCAAAGGCCACATTTAAAGAATTCATCACTCTTTTGGGTTAGCCAGTTTGGGTTCATGCTACTCCGTGGTACAGTGGGACTCAGTCTATTTTTCAGCGTTCTCCCTTTTCGGTATGTGATTCGTGGAGATGTGGGGATCAGTTCTCGCAAAACTGGGTCCCCTTTTAATATGCCCCAATGTTTGATCATACTGTTCTTCACAGTGGCATGTAGCGCGTTGTATTCTGTGATCATCCTTACAGTGGTATCGGTAGTGCCTGCCTTTTTTCTTGTAAGCAGAGTCTCAGGTCTCTTAATTTTTTCCAATTTTTTCTTAGCCCTGATCAGTGTTGCCTTGGGATATCCTCTTTTCTCAAATCTGTTCCTCATGTCTTCCACGACCTCCCAGTATTCTACATCATCACTACAATTTCGTCGAGCCCTGAGGAATTCACCATATGGTATCAAACTAATTTGGTGTTGTGGGTGAAAACTATCCGCTCGAAGAATCGCATTGCATGCTGTAGGTTTTCTGTACAGTTTACTGTGTAGTGTATGTTCTTTCACATAGAACTCCAGATCTAGAAATTCTATTCAGGACTTGCTGTGTTTCATTGTGAATTTCAGTTCCCACAAGTTTGAGTTGAGATGTCTAAAGAAAGCCTGAAGTAGTTCATCTGTGCCTGTCCACAATAAAATACAGTCATCTATATAGCGACCCCAAAATAGGATGGAATCGGTATATTGACTTCCCTTGTCGCCCCAAATGTGATCTGCCTCAAAAGCACCCATGAATAAGTTTGCAAATGAAGGCGAAAATTTGGATCCCATGGCAACTCCTCGTTTTTGTTGGTACCACTGCCGGTCAAAGATGAAGAAGTTGTTGTTTAGAATCAAGTTCATCATTGAGATTAACATCTGGGTGTGAGCCCAGAGAGATGCTGGCCGATTAGACAACACCCGGCTTATTGCTTCCATGCCCAATGTGGGATTGATACTGGTGTAAAGTGAGACCACATCCATAGTGACTAAAGTAGTGTCTTGTTGCCATTCAATGTCTCCCAGAAGGCTCAGAATATGCTTTGAGTCTTGGATATAGGAAAGTAGGTTCCTTACTAGTGGGCCCAAGAAAAGATCTACATATTCAGCCAGTTTTTCTGTAGGACCACCCATTCCAGACACTATGGGTCTCCCCGGTGGAAAAGGGAGGTCTTTGTGTATCTTCGGGAGAGTGTATAGCCATGGATATGTAGGTTTGCATACTCTCAAATACATATACTCTTCCTCATTTAAGAGACCTGTTTCCTTCCAGTTGTGCAGTTTTTCATTAATGTTAAGTGTTAACGGACCCATTGGATTTTGTGCAATCAGTTCATAACAGGAGTTGTCTGCTAGTTGGGTTAATATTTCGTTGTTGTATTCGCTTACATTCATGATAACAATGTTCCCTCCCTTGTCAGCTTCCCGAATAATGATGGTGGGATTACTGGTAAGTATTGAAAGAGCTTTACGTTCCCCCTTGGTCAGGTTATCTCTGAATATAAAGGAATCATTCAATTTCTTGGTGTTCACTTTGTTCAGGTCTTCTAAGACATGCCTGTGGAAATTGTCAATACTGTTCCCACCTGGAAGTGTTGGAGTCCAGGTGGACTTGGATTTCAAACCGCTAGCCACACCATAGTCGGTTTCAATATTAAGTTCTTCAAGTAATTTCTCCATATCGTATGGGCTTTCTTCTCGTTCAGTCAAAGACAACAGCAAATGTACGGATTGCAAATCTTTTATTTGGTGTGCATCATTATCTAGTACATTAGGAATGTTCTTAGGATATTTTTTGCTTGTTTTTTTACCTGCAAAGTGTTTTTTAAGTTTCAGGTTTCGGATAAACCTAAACAAGTCAATTTTACTCTGGCAGACATCTCCAGTGGCATAAGGATTAAAGTTAAGGCCTCTGGCAAGTAGAGTGGTCATGTCTTGGGTAAGGGGGAAAGAAGAAAGGTTAATTACTTGTACTTCTTTGTTCTCAACACTTATTTCCTTACTGCCCCTGATCTTAATTTTCTGCAGTAATCCTCGTTGGCCGCCCCTGCTGCCCCTGTGGGTTTTTGATTTGGTGGACCTCTTAGGGGTTGCACCCTGTTGCCCTTGCGGATGCGGGCCATTTCCACTAAAAAAGCAGAACTGGTGGTATCTGTAAGATCCCCCGTTTCTGTCTCAGGCTCACTAGTACCTGCTGTGTTTAGGGATGTGTTGCTAGATGAGATGGAACTAGAAGCAGATGCTGATTCCCCAGTTTTATTGGTGTTAGTGGAGGGAATCATGGAATCATACTTACGGGCATAAGTAAAAACCCTCCCATTCCTATAGTCCCCCTCATCTCTTTTTAGTTGCCTGGCTTTTCGGTTTTTGATATCTGATTGGTGTTTTAGCAGGACCTCATCTAAGATGGTATAGTTTTTCACGGTAGGTTCGGGCAAGTTTAGATCTTTGATCTCCTGTTCTAAAATAGAGATCTCTCCTTGTAGCTTCGTAGATTTGCGGTCAGCACTTTCTATCAAAATGTCCATGAGAACAAAGGAGTTGTTATTGAGAGAATCCTCCCACTTTTTCATTAGATCTACGTCCAGATCATCATTAGTGGGAAAAATCTGGGACCGCAGTCCTCTAGGTATCTGTTTTAAGCGCATGTATTGCTTTAGAGTGGTGGCATCCCACCATCGGGAATTTTCCTGTTTTTTTAATTTTTCAAGTCTCTGAAATGTGTCCTTTAGACCCTCTTTACGAGGTGGACCGGAACTGGCAGTAGCTGTGTGAGTAGGCATGCCTTTCGCTAAGTTTTCAAAGAGATCCGCAGCTGCTTTAGCTCTATCCATTTGGATGTAAAGAATGGAAATGTAGGGTTTTATACTAAGAGATTGGGTGTAGTTAAATGGCTCTCTTTAACTTGTTGTAGTGCAGAGGCAACAGAGTTTGTTTTTGTCCAGTAGACTACCTTGCTAGTCCACGCTGAGCGGTTCAGAGGTATTTTCCGCTCGCCTCATTGCCCAACTGATTACTATCATTTGTTACTACTCATGCGGATTACAGGATAGTGCGCCCAGTAATTTTGGAACAATCTAAAAAACCTCATAGTCGTATATCTGTTTAGATGGGTGGAGGGATGGGAAGACCGAATCTCCCTCTACGCAGACGATATACTAGTGTACCTTACGGATCCAGAGAGCACTATACCGGTACTTCTTGAGATCTGCAGCACTTTTGGGAAAGTCTCCGGATATACTATAAACTGGGCTAAATCAATTTTATACATACCGAAGGGACCGATGCCACAGCTCCCCCCGGACAGCCCACTGGTGATGTCCCAAGATTCTTTTAAATACCTGGGTATTCATGTAACGGTAGACCTCGCGGTTTTCATAGCCAAAAATCTAGCGCCCCCGTTGGAGCGCTTGCGAAGAGATGTGGTGCACTGGGAATCGCGCCCCCTGACGCTGCTGGAGAAAGCGGCATTATTTAAAATGATGGCCCTGCCCCGGTTTTTATACGTGCTAGAAAACACCCCGTTCCCGGTACCCTTAAAATACTTTAAACAAATAGCGGTGCTGGTGTCCATGCTCTTATGGGGCAACAAGCCGGCGCGTATTGCGCAAGCAAAACTGCATCGCAGCTGGTATGATGGCGGCATTGCGCTCCCCAACGTCCTATTATACTATTGGGCTGCACAACTCAAAATTATCAACCACTGGATACATGCCCCTCAGGCAGATCCGGCATATATGGCGGATAGGGCGCAACTGGGCAGTGCAATATGCTCGCGGACCTATATAACAAAAGACAAGCAATGAAACTAGAGGGATCGAAAAAACACACGGCCATGGTATGGTACACAGCGCAAGCACGGCTGGGGTGGAAGGAGACCATCACTAAACTTACCCCGCTTTGGGACGCTAGGCAATTGGGGACACTTAGGAACAGTAAAGGCTTTGAACAATGGGACAATATAGGTATCTCCACAGTGGGCGATCTATGGGACAAGGGGACAGTCATCCCGTTTGACCAACTTAGACAACAGTATGAGCTTGCACCTACCGAAACATTTCGTTACATACAGATTCACCATTCACTCTTAGCAGTATTACCACAAGACGCAGACATACCTGAGGCCTCCCCACTTGAAGACAGACTACTCACAGATTTCATGCCAAAACGTGCCACGTTATTCACCTATTGCAAGTTGGTCAATAACCTACCAGATCCCACTGCGACATTAAAAGATAGATGGGCAGCAGACCTTGGAGACATGGACGAGACAGAATGGCAGGAGGCACTATCCTCTCCCAAGGAGGTGGGTATCCCGGCAAGGCTTAGGCTTGTACAACTCAAGATCTTACACCGCTCTTACCTCACCAGGAGCACGCTTCGCAAAATAGGTAGGACACAACATCCATACTGCCTTAGGGGATGTGGGGGCGAGGGCTCTTTCCTACACACAATGTGGGATTGTCCATTGATAAATGACTACTGGCGGAAGATCATGCGTACAATATCACAAACTGTAAATGTCTCCTTGCTACCTGAACCACGTCGCTGCCTTCATAACATATGGGAACCTAATGACTTATCGCAACATGGTCAAATTTGGGTGACGTTAGGTCTTATGGTAGCTAAACGGAATGTAGCGCAGAAGTGGGGGGCCGCTGAACTGCCATCGTTAGAGGCTTGGTGCCGAGACATGGACGTCAATATGCTAACTGAGAGGGCTGTTTACATCAATAGGAGATGCCCCCGGAAATGGACCAAAATATGGGCTGCCTGGAACACGTATAGGGGGGATATTTGCCACCCAATACTTGACTCTGATAATGATAGTTCTGAAGAAGACCAAGGAGAGGACTAGGGGGCTTAGATGGGGAGGGCACCATCTGGTTTATAGTTTGGACAGCTGGGGAGGGATGGGGGAAGATGAGATTCCATGTCAAGAACGCTTCACACTTACTGTAACCTATGATTATGTACAAGCTGAATGTCTTACCGATGTTATGAGTAAAATAATAATTATAAAATAGTAAAAAAAAAAATAGTACTTTGCATTTTATTTTATAGTGAGTGATAAAAGGTTATACTACTGAGTGATGAGGTGTATCAGATTGTCACGTGGATGATGTCATCAGTGATGTCATCAGTGATGTCATCAGTGATGAGACCGACCATGTCATGAATGATGTAATATGTGACAGCATCAGCAGTGCATTGCGGGCATGCGAGTTATAGTTAGTAGAACTAACTGTAACGGAGGAATTTCAATGGTTTCGTACTAGTGAATGTCCAACTAACTATAACAAGCCTTAAACCTATGGTTTTTTCAGTGAATTTCTAAGGTTTTTTAAATGCTAATTTCTAACTTTAACGTAACTGAAACCTATGGTTTTTTAAGTGAATTTCAAAGCCTTTTTAAATGCTAGTTTCTAACTATGCCTATAGAGGTAGGACATGTGAAGAAAGAAGAAAAAACACACAGAAAGAAGAACAAGAAATGCAGAAAGAAGCAACAGAAGTCCTCAAAGACGAAGAAAAGTGCAGGAAGAAGAATGACTTGCAGAAAGAACAAACAGAGGAGCAGAAAGAGGCTTTGTTGCAAAATCATCCTGTACTCTCAACTTTTTCAGATGGGTACTGGTGGTAACTGACTCTGACTAACCAGTCCTAGATCCAGTGCTAAGCTAAAAGACACTTAGAAACACCTACATACACTAGGGAATTCTATACGTTGGGGTAGCCCTGTTATTAGCATGACCTCCTCTGTAAGCCCCTATTATATAATAGGGCAGGGGGATTAAAACTACCTCTTAAAACGCGCCACATGACGCGTTTGCACACTGGTGAAGGGAGGGGGGCTGAGCTGAAGTGAGCAAACACGCCCTGTGGCCATTTTAATTTGGGGGATAAAGTCCCCCTGAATCCGGAGTGTCCCTTGGGTACAACTAGCCCATCAGGTATCTTTAGTTAGCAACACAGAGCTGTGTTGCAGAAAAAATAGGCACGGCCTGGACCACCTCTCTGCAAAGCAGTGCAGTAGCGCTTATTGGAAGCACCTGGTGGACTAGTTGCCCAAATGGGCCCTCAAAATTGAATGGGAATTATTTCCCCAACTTAAAATTTGCCTTAGGGCTTGTTTGCACAGGTCACCTCAGGCCCCGTTCCCTCCCTTCACCACTGTGTAAACATACCCTGTGGCCGTTCTAAGTTGAGAGATTAAGTCCCCTTGAATTAAGCCCCCTTGAATTAATTCCCCAACTTAAACCGTGCCACAGGGTGTGTTTGCAGACATGTCACCTCAGGCCATGCCCCCTTCCTTCACCACTCTGCAAACATCCCCTGTGGCGCATTTTAAGTTGGGGGATTAACTCTCTTTCAATACTAGCCCAACAGGGATCTCCAGTATGTGCCAGGGAGCTGCGTTGCAGACAGGTGTTCAGAAGCCACACCCCTTTTTACACCTCTCTGGAAAGCAGCTCTATGGCGCTAACTGGAGGTACCTAGTGGGCTACTTTGACCCTAGGGACCCCCAGTATTCAAGGGGAATTCTTTTCCCATCTGCAAACGCACCAGGGGGCGCGTTTGCAGAGTGATGCTGATAGTGGCGGGGCCTCCGGCGCGATGCCGGTCTTTTTTTTCCTTTTTTTTAAGAAGGGGGGCTATGTGCCCCCCTTCTTTTCCCATTGTACTGGCCCTGGGGACCCCACACCCCAGGGCTTCACCCTATTTTTTTTTTAATAATAAACATTTGGAAGGGGGCCGCGTGGCCCCTCCCTCCCAAGGCCATGATTGGCCCCGGGGACCCCATCCCCGGGGCATGGCCATTTCCTTTTTTTAAATTTAAATGGAGAGGGGCTGTGTGGCCCCCCTCCTGAGGCCATTTATGGCCCCGGGGACCCCATCCCCTGGGGTCGGCCTTTCCATTTAAAAATAAAAATAAAATTAATGGTGGAGGGGGGATGGGTGGCCTTCCTCCCGGGCCATTTATGGCTCCGTGGACCCCATCCCCGGGGCCTTGCCTCTCGTTGGGGACCGTGGAGTGATCCCCAATCCCCCACGGTCCCGCCGGCTCTCCGCCTCCTGCTGGACCCGGCATTGCTTTTCTACATGCGGAGCTGCTAAGATGCAGCTCCCCGTGTGGCAAAGCAATTTGGTTTGAATTTTGAAAGAGAGAGCAGGTTTTCCTGCTCTCTCTTTCAAAATTCAAACCAAGTTTGCTATGGCAGGGCGGGAGCCACGAGGCACCCTTCCTGCCATAGCAAGCTACAGTGTCCTGGGGGTGGGCACCCCGGGACACTGCAGGACTCCAGGAGGGAATATACAAAGCACCGGGAGTGGTAGTCTCCGGGGCTGGGGGGTCCGTCACGGACCCTCAATTTAAATATTGAAATATTTAGAGCCCCGGGGAGGTGGCGGTCCACCACACAGGGTATTTGTTTCATGAAAAAAGCTCCAGGGGGTGTCGGTACCTGGGGCTGGGGGGCCTGAGAGCCCCCACCTATTTTTGAGAAGCCCCAGGGGTGGCGGACCCTGGGGCTGGGGGGGACTGAGAGCCCCCCACATATTTTCAAGAAGCCCCAAGGGGTGGCAGTCCCCGGGGCTGGGGGGGGCCTGAGAGCCCCCGCACTTATTTTGATATAGACCCGGGGGGTGGTGGTCCCCGGGGCTGGGGGGCCTTTGAGCCTCCCGCACTTATTTTGATGAAGCCCCGGGTGCACGAATCGTGCCAATTTCTTTTTTTTAAAATGCTTTTTTGGCCCTTGGGACACCCTGAGCAGGCCTAAGGGGTCAGGGTGTTTCTACCCGGCCCCCTTTTTGCTATTTTTTTTTCCTGCTTTCTTGTGCCTCGGTTCGACCGAGGTACAAGATGGCTGCCAACACTTCCTGGTTTGGAGTGTTGACAGCCAATTAGCTTACAGCTCGTGCTCGCCAGGTTACGCGGATCCTGCAGGCAATAGATATATATGTGATTTTACTTTTGATTTTCTCAGCAAGTATTGAACAGATTTACACCGTTTAACAAAAAGGCATGACTCTGAACCAAGGGCTACATTTTTGCCAAATTTGGTGTAATTCCGTTCAGCAGTTCGGGCTGTAGCTGCGATTAAAGGTTCCTACTGAAAATTGCATGGGCAAAACATGTTTTGGGACCCCCTGTTTCCTCGGCCCCCACTTGATGAATCACTCCGAGACTTTCAGGATAGGAGCGGACCGGAGCGCCGCACCAGTTTTGAAAATATCACAAAGATTTGTCAACCCGCGCCAAAGTTATTCCAAATACAATGTTGCGGATTTCCTATGGATAATAGGTCCTAACTATAACTACCTACTGGCGACCGCCAGTAGGTAATATATATATATATATATATATATATATATATATATATATATATATATATGAAATTAGAGCTCCTCCTCAGCACGCTCTGCGCTCGCAGACACTGCCTCCACGCCAGCATAAATGAGGAACGGACCAACAAAGTCAGCAACAGATGGATTTATTACAGAAACAGAACCAGCGACGCGTTTCGAGCTGAAAAGCCCTTGATCACGCTGCAACATGTTTAAAGGTAATAGTGCTTTTTTATATGCTTATAGTGACGACATCACCGCCCCCTGGTGGTGATCACCGGTGAGCAACAAATAGTGAAAACATACTAACGCTGCTAGTCTTTCTTTGCTTTTTTGACACATAGTACATAGAGACAATGCAATTCCTGGTTAAATCCAATTATATTCTAAAAACACATTGTAAAAAGGTTTGCTGGCAACCACAATTATTCTATGATATACTTTTTTTGTGCAAAATAATGCATTATAGCAGCGAAAGTTTAAAGTGCAATAAGTGTATAAAAAAGTGCATACATTTAGAAATATATGAAAGAGGTGCTAAGTGCAAGGAGGAGCCGCGTTACCATAAAACTGGAGATACCTAATGCTACTTATTGATTATCTTTTTCAATTTCATAGATTCACAGATCTTTGCAATGTTTAATAACAGGTCCTCTAAGAGTTGTTAATGGTAAAATTGGGTATCAAATTTGTTTAAAAACGAAAATATGTCAAAATAATTCCATATTTCATATATATACAAATACATTCACTTATCAAGAACCAAAAAACTCAACTATCCATACTGTACAAAAAAAACCCTATACCAAAAAATAATAACCAAACATACGAATTAATATATAAATATTTACATGCATATACATTTCAACTCTAAATTAGATAAGTCTAAATATATATATGTATATATATCCAAAAACGATAATTACTACTTCTGGATCCCCACGCCCCAAGAAAGGTGGCGTGTGCGCCGGCGGAGTTACTCCGGTAATTTCAATGTTAAACAAATAACCAAAGTCAATACACGCTCTCAGGACAAAAGAGAATAGTCACCCAATCCAGGACGTGCTGTTTATTCACAACGCGTTTCACCAAAAAATGGCTTGATCACGTGAAGAACGCTTGTAGTTCGTTGGTTTAAATGACACAAACAATGTCATAGACATAAACATAGGACTTCGGCTAGTGTAATCGTGGAATTAAATGCACATATCTCATGTTAAATGCAAGAAATACATATTAAAAACAGAACCAAAAGTAAATGCATTATATTAGCAGTTAGTCTCATGCACAAAATATGCAAATGCAGAAAATTCATAACACAAGTAATAAAGTCATGCCCCGATTAGCACTCACTCCAAATAACGAATGATGCATCATGTCTGTCTGACATATGAAATAAGAACTCAAAAATTATAATACGGCATCTAACCGTAAATAAATGACCGTAACTCTGCCCGATGGGTATAGCGGGACTCCGCCCTTCCGTCTAATATGTCAATCAAAGTTGACTACGTGGTTGCAACATAGGGCAGACCAAGCAAGGGAGGGAGGGAGGAGTGAAATGCTGTCTATCATGGGATGTCACAATACAAAATACAGACACTGCCTGATTAATAATATCTAGTTTGCCCGATGTGCATAATTCGGGCCGAACATTGTACCAACATGTTGGTTGGCAGATAAACAGTAATATCGCTATAGACTAGCATATCACGTATGCGTACCAACTGCTTTTTGGCACCAACTGTTATTATGTATTCATGCTCTTCTAATTTCCTTCTTCCCTTAAAATATTCAGTACTCATAGTTCTGATTTTTAACATGTAAATATTAGCATAGGATGTAATATTCTAAGCGTATATGTTGTAATCATGTTTTTCTTATTTTATTATTTTCAGAAACAAGAGAAGGGGCCCATTTCACCTACACTTCACGTTCACGGGATTCCTCCCCTTCTCTGTTTCCTGTTCACATGGGCACTGATATGCTTGTTAAACGTGAGGCCGGCGTATGAGGGTAACTCTATAACTTTTTGGACTTTTACATGAACTTCTTTGGCACTGGCCAATACCCAGGGACAACATCGGGAACATTGGTACTCCGCGAGTGTTTGCCTTCAGAACATGTTGGTACAATGTTCGGCCCGAATTATGCACATCGGGCAAACTAGATATTATTAATCAGGCAGTGTCTGTATTTTGTATTGTGACATCCCATGATAGACAGCATTTCACTCCTCCCTCCCTCCCTTGCTTGGTCTGCCCTATGTTGCAACCACGTAGTCAACTTTGATTGACATATTAGACGGAAGGGCGGAGTCCCGCTATACCCATCGGGCAGAGTTATGGTCATTTATTTACGATTAGATGCCGTATTATAATTTTTGAGTTCTTATTTCATATGTCAGACAGACATGATGCATCATTCGTTATTTGGAGTGAGTGCTAATCGGGGCATGACTTTATTACTTGTGTTATGAATTTTCTGCATTGCATATTTTGTGCATGAGACTAACTGCTAATATAATGCATTTACTTTTGGTTCTGTTTTTAATATGTATTTCTTGCATTTAACATGAGATATGTGCATTTAATTCCATGATTACCCCTAGCCGAAGTCCTATGTTTATGTCTATGACATTGTTCGTGTCATTTAAACCAACGAACTACAAGCGTTCTTCACGTGATCAAGCCATTTTTTGGTGAAACGCGTTGTGAATAAACAGCACTTCCTGGATTGGGCGACTATTCCCTTTTGTCCTGAGAGCGTGTATTGACTTTGGTTATTTGTTTAACATATATATATATATATATATATATATATATATATATATATATATATATATATATATATATATATATATAGATAAATATATGAAGAAGAGAACTCTGGGTAGTTCTCAAGTTTAGGTGGAAAGCAGCTCCTGTTAGGGCACTCTATCAAAGTCTTTAAGCATAGGATTAGCACAGTGCCATCCACGCCGAGATAGAAAAGGACAAAGTCTTTTGCCAGTTCTACAGCAAAGTCTTTAAGCATGGGACTAGCACAGTGCTGTCCTTGCCGAGCTGTAAAATGACAAAAGGCATTTATCACTCCAGGCACAGTATTACAGCTTTGAATTGGTAAAATACCAACTCAAGCAACCCCTGACACAGTGTTTCGCTCGAATTAGAGCTCTTCAGAGAGTTATAACTTTGTCGAGACACAAGGGAGCACCCAGTATAAGTCAAAACAAAACCCTTTCAGGCATAGAGTGACGCATACATTTTGCAAAAACGAAGAGGAGAACTCTGGGTAGTTTTCAAGTTTAGGTGGAAAGCAGCTCCTGTTAGAGCACTCTCAACACCAGCGACACTCTAGATCTGCTCACGTCAAATGTCAGTTTTTCTATCAAAGTCCTTAAGCATAGGATTAGCACAGTGCCATCCACGCCAAGAAAGAAAAGGACAAAGTATTTTGCCATTTCTACAGCAAAGTCTTTAAGCATAGGACTAGCACAGTGCTGTCCTTGCTGAGCTGTAAAATGAAAAAAGCCATTTATCACTCCAGGCACAGTATTACAGCTTTGAATTGGTAAAATACCAACTTCAGCCAACCTGAAATGAGTAAAAGCAACCCCTGACACAGTGTCTTGCTCTAATTGGAGCTCTACAGAGAGGTGTAGCTTTGTCCAGACACAAGGGAGCACTTAGTATAAGTCAAAACTATATATATATATATATATATATATATATATATATACATATATATATATATATATATATACATATATATATATATATATTCACTGAAAAAACCATAGGTTATAGACCATATATAGTTAGGAATTAGCATTTACAAAACCTTGAAAATTCACTGAAAAAACCATAGGTTATAGACCATATATAGTTAGGAATTAGCATTTACAAAACCTTATTTTACTCACACAAAACCATTGAAATTCCATATATAGTTAGTTGCACTAACTATATATCGCGCACCCGCAATCCACTGCTAATGATGTCACATATTACATCATTCATGACATGGTCAAGGACATCACTGATGACATCACTGATGACATCTCAAATGACATCACTGATGACATCACTGATGACATCTCAAATGACATTACTGATCACATCACTGATGACATCATTCATGTGATGATACGATGAACCTCTTCAGACTCTAATATAACCTTAGATACACTCAGTGTAAACAGACACAGACTGTCACTCATCCATGGAGTTACTCACACACCTAGTCAGTCTTGCAAAGAATCAATCACACCTCCATTTCCTCCACTATATAGTTATACACACCTTACTTATTGAAACATATACTAACACATATTTACTCTCTTATACAATCCCTGATACACGTTCACAATGATCCATACAGCCACTCACACATTCACTGGCTCTTATGCACAGTTATTTGTATATGTCAACTCTCACATGTACTGTGTTTTACATATGTACTTACTTTGACATGTAGCACTGAGATATCCATTCACTCACCAATACACTCATGCACACAGTCAACCGCCCATACAGCTGTTTCCACGTGCACTTTTGAACCCATACATCTAGTGAATCAACTGCTCACACATGTATGCACAGAGTCATACACCTCCCAGCCACCCACACACACACTCAGTCTCCTATACAAATACTTGGGCAACCAATCAATAACCCATATAGTTAGTCATATAGCTAATGATCAACACATGCAGCAGATTACAGAACAACAGACACAATGATGCACAAATTAAAACAGTTTAGTCACTAACCCATGCACTCAGTGAGACACATTTAATCACTCACTCATACAGTCAGTCATGCACCTACTAAATCCTTCATCCAGACACTTATACATCCACTCATTCTTCAATATGTGAGACATATTTTAACTTTACAGAAACATACAGTCACTAGATGTTGTCATCAGTGATGTCATTTGAGATGTCATCAGTGATGTCATCAGTGATGTCACTGACCATGTCATGAATGATGTAATATGTGACATCATCAGCAGTGGATTGCGGGTGCGCGATATATAGTTAGTGCAACTAACTATATATGGAATTTCAATGGTTTTGTGTGAGTAAAATAAGGTTTTGTAAATGCTAATTCCTAACTATATATGGTCTATAACCTATGGTTTTTTCAGTGAATTTTCAAGGTTTTGTAAATGCTAATTCCTAACTATATATGGTCTATAACCTATGGTTTTTTCAGTGAATTTCAATGGTTTTTTAATAGCAAATATCAAAAGCTGTAAAATGTATTCTTCTTTAAATCAAAAAATATATTTTATATGTTTATTAATAATTTTTTTTATTATTATTTTTTTTGTTCGCTCCCGGTTCGCGAACCGGGAAGCTTCCCGTTAGCTCAATTTGGTGCCGCGACCTGGTCCGCGAACCGGTAAACGTTCCGTTTGCGCAACTGCCGCGTTAGAAATCAACATCGTGACGCGTCGCGGAAGCGCGATGTATCACGTTGTCGCGTAATGCGTCTTATGACGCGCCGCGTTAGCGCACCCGGAAGTGCTCCGGTACGCGAACTGAGACGTGAAACGCAGCTCCCCGGAAGCGATCCGGGGCGCGTCGCGAAAGCGCGACGTATCGCGTTGCCGCGTAATGCGTCTTATGACGCGCCGCGTTAGCGCACCCGGAAGTGCTCCGGAGCGCGAACCGGAAGCGATCTGGAGCGCGTTCCGCAGCGCGTAACATAAGCGTAATAGGTCATGTGACTTGTTAATAAAACTTTTCATTGGTTCATTTCACTTTTGGTTTCCTAATGATGTAAGGCTAGGTCAGGTGACCTAAAAATAACACTTTTCATTGGTTTAGAACTATTTTTTTTCCAAAATGATGAAAGCCCCCACCTTTTTTCTCACTCTGACTTTCAACTTTGTGAAAGGAAGACCTATTTTGCTGAGTGGAAAATGGCTTCACTAGTAGCTGCAGCTGGTGCACCCCCACCACCACCACCACCTCCTCATAGGAAGAGAGGACCACCTCCACAGTTCCTTCCCAACACAGAGGAGGAAGAGGATCAAGAAGAGGAAGAGGAAACACAGGCAACACATTTTTTACAAGAGCAGCCCCGGGTATCTCATCATAAAAATAGTTTCATTTGGCAGTTTTTTTCTTTTCCTGAAGGACAGAAAAAAGTTAATGCTCGGTATGTGACGTGCCTCATATGCAAAGAGGACTTATCTAGAGGCACAGATAAGAAGTATAGTTACGGCAACTATACTATGCACCGTCACATGCAGAGGTGGCATCCACTAAATTACAGCCGGGCAGAGATGCGTGACCTCCAGGACAACCCACCAACTCCTGTGGCCAGGACATCGGCACAGGTATCTCTGTCGGGGCCAGAGGCACGGGAAACAGTGCCAAACATTCAGGAAAACTTTGTCCACATGAAAATAGTCTGTATATATTGCGGTACCTTACTCTCATGTGGCAATATGAGTGTTAATTTAATAAACAGAGCATATGAAAACCACAAGTGCTCTAAACGCCCCAAAAAATAAAAAAAATTTTTGCTCCTGTTGAGCCCTTTTCAATGCCTGTTTTTTGTTGTTTCCCCCCCAAAAAACCAAAAAAAACATAAAATTGTTCAAAAAATACAAAAAAAACAAAAAATGTTCAGAAAAATAAAAAAAATATATAAAACAACAAAAACATTAAAAAAAAGTTCTTTTCAGAACTACCTCCCCTTTATAAAAAAATTGCTAGAATGTTTAGCACTCTGGCAAGCTCTATTTCTTTTGGTTCGCTTCCTCGTTCGCTCGCCGGTACGCGAACCGGGAGCGAACCCCAAAAAATGTTTCCAAAAAAAAGAAGAGTAAGTATAAGGGAAGTAAACAGAGAGTAATGTTAAAAGAAAGACAGCTATAGGGACTAAACCAGAGATACTGTTTAATAGATTTATTTAGCGAAGAAAAGATGGAAGAGGATATAAATGTGAAAAACAAAATAGATAAGGAAGTGAAAGAAAAAAAGGACAGTAGAAGAATAACAAAGAAGAGTTTCTTAGAGAATGTGAGTGAATGTTCAAAATAAGATTAAAACATGTGGAATAACAGAGAGAAAAACCAGAAAGCAGAAAAGAAGAAGTAACAGAAAAAGAATAATTGAAACAGCAAAGAAATGTAAATAACATAGGGCCATATTATCAACATAGGCAATAAAAGTTTTGCAGCTTTTATCGGCAGAAAACTGCCGCTAAAACCGCTTTTGCAGCAGTTTTCTGCCGATAAAAACAGCAATAATTTTATTGGCTGTGTTCATAATATGAGTATTTCATCAAAATGAGGGAAGAGGAATAGGTGTCCTATCTGTTCCCCATAACTAGGTAAGTTTCATCAAAAAGGATAGGACACTTGTAACCACTTACTCCAAGAGATATATTGAAATATGATGAAAAACCCTCATAAACGTTGTGTTTTACGAGAAGCGGTATATGTTGTTCTCCGCCCCACACAAACGTTATGGCAACAGTCATTGGGTTTTTGCATTCAGTATCTTGCCAGCCTCACCCGAGGCGATCTCTGGTTTTATCGTGGCAGTGTCCAGAGAAAGTTTGAGTGACCCCACTGAAGCTGAAAAAGTGAGTAAAATAGTTTCCAGGCGATACTGTATTTTATTCAAATCGCTGGTCCACTAATTAAAATGTAAGGGTATGCTCTGGGGATAATTAGGAATCCTTAGCATAGGTCATTAGGACAGAAAAAACGTCAACATGTTTCTGCTCTCTTGGCCCGTGGGTCTAAGAGCATTCGTCAGGACAACAATAAACACACACAGTTAAAAGTATATTGTCACTATTTTGTGACAATAGTGGGTCTATACAACATAATAGTCTTACCCATGTAGGTTCTGAATAGTCACCTAGAGGATTAGAAAGGAAAAAGGGGGGGTGACAGGTGGCATTTTAACAGTTTTCTGTTAAAAAACGTGGTCATTAAGAACATGCATTGTGTTTTTTCAAAAGTTATACGCTCATGTTAGAGACATATGCAAGTTTTAGGAAACAAAACAACATAAATGACATCATGGCGAGTTAAATCAAGGAGTGGTGTATCAGCGGTACGTAGTGCACAAAAAGCTAACTCATTTGTGACATTGTATAACTATTTTTAAATCATACCTCTATTTAGGGTGTACACAGAATGAACCTGGATAGGGAAAACGGAAGTATTATGAAAATACTACTCGTACCGAGTGTTTGGTGCTCAATTACCTCATGATTACCCAATGACTGTTGCCATAACGTTTGTGTGGGGCGGAGAACAACATATACCGCTTCTCGTAAAACACAACGTTTATGAGGGTTTTTCATCATATTTCAATATATCTCTTGGAGTAAGTGGTTACAAGTGTCCTATCCTTTTTGATGAAACTTACCTAGTTATGGGGAACAGATAGGACACCTATTCCTCTTCCCTCATTTTGATGAAATACTCATATTAAGCAGCGTACAGCTGCGGGAAAATAGTCTCTGACTTTTCCGTCAAGAAAATCAAGACATCCTTCTGGAAAGTCAACATGGAAGATATGAGTGGCTTGAGTTTTACGGGGAGCGACATCAGCGAGATTCTAGCAGCACAATCTTTAATTCAAAACACAGACTTTGTTCAAGTACTAGCTCAGACTGATGATTGGGACACTCTTACAACAAAAAAGCAAGAACAAATAAGGGTCGCCATCCACGGAATAATCATGACAGAATACTTACGTGCAAAAATAGCGCCTCGAGGTCTTTGGATTGCCAATGCACCACGAATTTTTCTCCATGATTTGGCTTTCAGACGCGACTGGTCCGCAATCTCTTGGAAATGCACCCTTGACTATTTGGTGTTAATAGTGAAAACTGCAAAGAGATTATCAGAAGCCCTATTAACAGAAATTCAAGCCTGTGAAGCCGAACTGAAAAAAGGCATACAACCAGCAGTCTACAAAAAAAGACTAGAGGATTTAAACAAAGAAATTTCGGAGAGCGAAGATTTCCTGATGCAAAATAAACTACAAAAATTAAGCAAAGACATAAAAAGTTCAGTCACGAAAAAATGCATCCCTACACTAAAACTGATTACAAATCAATGGATTCAAAAACAGATAACGATTCCGATGGTTGGGACTCTTCTGCAAGCTCAGACACAGGATCTGAAGATTCGAACCACAGACGAGGCAGAGGACACTTCCGTTCTCGACCACAGAGAAGAGGCAATAGATGGCCAAGACAACACTTCATGGGCCCACCCATGCCATTCTTCCAACCCTTTATGCAACCGTATACCGGATGGATGGACCCGTATAACCAAGGGTCACAGCAAATGCAGAACTTTATGGGCATACCACCACAGGGGATCAATAATCAAAATCAGGATCCTTTTTTATTGAGGGGCCAGAACCAAAGAGGAAGAAGAAGAACTGTGTCATGGCAAGACCAACAGCCGAATGTCCAAACCAGGAGCATGACATCATCCAAACCAGGAACCAGCAAAACGAGCCATTAATAGTGAACTTGAGTTCAGTCACTCTAACAAAGGAACAAGAAAAGGTCCTTAACAAAGGGCTCGGTTATGTCCCTACTCCTAACCTCGACCTCTTTAAACTCAAATGTGAACTATCAGAATTCTGTCGCACACTCAAACTTAAAGCACATTTTTCTGATTCTACACCTTCTACTAATCTCGGAGACACTACCCTCCGAAAAAAGTCGAATTTCACTCCACCGAACAACACGGTACCAGTAGAGATATTGACCTTCGAAAAGGCCCTCTTTACAGGCATTGATAATATGGCTAACAATGTTAAAAGACCCTTTCAAAACCTAACCAGGTTGGAAAGAGAAGCTTTGGAAGAACTACAGTCAAACACAAACATTGTGATTAAACCCGCAGATAAGGGTGGAGGAGTAGTTATTCTTGGAAAAGAAGGCTACAGAACCCAATGCCTTGAACTACTGGCGGATGATAAATTCTATACTAGAATTGACATGGATCCTACACCTAGATTGAAAACGACTATCGCTATGATGGTGTATGAAGCCGAAACAAATGGCTGGGTAAGCAAGAAAGAAGCGGATTTCTTACTGACAGACAATCCAAAAACTCCATACTTTTACTCGCTTCCCAAAACACACAAAAACAGAACACCACCACCAGGCCGCCCGATAGTTAGCGGCATAGGATCAGTACTAGAACCCCTCTCCAAATTTGCAGACCAATTCCTCCAGCCTCTGGTCAAAAAAACTCCTACGTATTTACAAGATACTAGAGATTTGTTAAATCAACTTAAAGACCAACCTTTTGACCCCACTACGATGCTTCTAGTGGGATTAGATATTGAATCCCTTTACACTAGTCTGCCCCAAAAAGAGACACTGGAAATGTTAGAGGATGTTCTCTTCATGGAAACTTGGGATTTTAGGACACCTAGACACTTTGTCCTAGAGTGTTGCCGGATGGCACTCACCGAGAACTACTTTGAATTTGAAGAACAGCTGTTCTTACAGAGTCACGGGACTTCAATGGGGAGTGCTTTTGCCCCCTCGGTGGCAGGACTCTACGTGAGCAACTTTGAAACTAATCACGTACTGACACAAACCAACCCTTACGTTTCCAGTATACTCTACTGGAAACGTTATATCGATGACGTTCTTTTGATCTGGCACAATAACCACGACCTGAAACTATTTGTGGAGTGGCTGAACACACGCGATCCTTGGCTTCGATTTACATATATAGCTGATAAAGAAAGCATTGACTTTTTAGATCTGACTATATACTCAAAGGATAACAAAATTGAGACAAAAACATTCAGAAAACCAACGGCCAAGAACAGTTTATTGTCTTATAAAAGTTACCATCCCCAACCATTAAGGGACAATTTACCATACAGCCAGTTTTTACGTCTCAAAAGAAATTGTAGCCAAAAAACTGACTATCTTGTCCAGTCAAAGGATCTCAGCATCAGATTACAACAAAGGGAGTATAAAACATCAATCATAAAAAAGTGCCAAAAAAGAGCCCTGAACCAACCGAGAGAAAATCTACTGACTACATTTGAAAAAAGAGAAAATGCGGACCTCATGACCTGTGTGACTACGTTTGGTCCAGCATCATACCAAGTAAACAAACTCATTCAGAAGAACTGGCACATTGTAAATACAGGACAATACAACTGGCCAAAACCACGCTTTGCCAATAAACGAACCAAGAACTTACGTGATATGTTGGTCCATACTCGCCCCAGACAAGCCATCCTAACCAAACCAATTAGGAATGCCCACATGGTCCCTGTAATAGGACATTACCCATGTGGTTCATGTTTGGCCTGCAAATCAACCACCAGCTCAAAAACATTACAACTTTCCCCCACATTGAATTGGACACAGAGACAACATAGCAACTGCAATTCATCCCATGTGATCTATATGGTCACCTGTCCATGTGAAAAGAAATACATCGGGATGACTTGCAGGAAGGTGAAATTACGAATAGGGGAACATAAAAGTAATATTCGCCTAAAAAAGAACACCACTAAACTCTGTTCCCATTTCGTTGAGCAAAATCACAGCATTGAGGACTTGAGATGGACTGTCATCGAAAAAATACCAGAAGGGACACCCAATGTTGAAAAGGTACTGTATGAAAAGGAACAACGTTGGGTTGACCGTCTGAAAACAAATCAGTATGGTTTAAATGATGAAATCTCATGGCACCACTTTGCACGTTGAAATACAACATCTAAGTGCAAGTCCAACACGAGATAACGTTTCTTTACATTAGTTGCACATTTTTTCAAAAAGATTTTCAAATTTTGTGCTTCCCATCTAGCGTTATGGTAATTACAAACACTTTCCCCTATTAACGCTAAAATGAAAATTATTGCACTTGAAGAAAGTTAAACCGCTTAATTTTGAGTTTAATCAGGTCACTCGATCATTTGCAAAGCAGTCCTCTTTCTAGCGCAATGGCCGATAACGAAGAAAACGCCATCGGAAGCGTGCTCCCAGCGTCCAGGAGGCAGAGCCAGCACAAGACGCGGAACACGCTTCCAACGCGGGTGAGTGTTTCCCCTACCGCTCGCTGCCCCAATGCCACCGGCAGACAGCAACCTCACAATTACCCCCCTCTTGGTATCTTTATAGCCTGGGACTTAAAGTCCGTACCTCCTGACGGGACCTGGTAACAATTACCTAAAGGTAAGACCTCACATGAGGTAATTGAGCACCAAACACTCGGTACGAGTAGTATTTTCATAATACTTCAGTTTTCCCTATCCAGGTTCATTCTGTGTACACCCTAAATAGAGGTATGATTTAAAAATAGTTATACAATGTCACAAATGATTTAGCTTTTTGTGCACTACGTACCGCTGATACACCACTCCTTGATTTAACTCGCCATGATGTCATTTATGTTGTTTTGTTTCCTAAAACTTGCATATGTCTCTAACATGAGCGTATAACTTTTGAAAAAACACAATGCATGTTCTTAATGACCACGTTTTTTAACAGAAAACTGTTAAAATGCCACCTGTCACCCCCCCTTTTTCCTTTCTAATCCTCTAGGTGACTATTCAGAACCTACATGGGTAAGACTATTATGTTGTATAGACCCACTATTGTCACAAAATAGTGACAATATACTTTTAACTGTGTGTGTTTATTGTTGTCCTGACGAATGCTCTTAGACCCACGGGCCAAGAGAGCAGAAACATGTTGACGTTTTTTCTGTCCTAATGACCTATGCTAAGGATTCCTAATTATCCCCAAAGCATACCCTTACATTTTAATTAGTGGACCAGCGATTTGAATAAAATACAGTATCGCCTGGAAACTATTTTACTCACTTTTTCAGCTTCAGTGGGGTCACTCAAACTTTCTCTGGACACTGCCACGATAAAACCAGAGATCGCCTCGGGTGAGGCTGGCAAGATACTGAATGCAAAAACCCAATGACTGTTGCCATAACGTTTGTGTGGGGCGGAGAACAACATATACCGCTTCTCGTAAAACATAACGTTTATGAGGGTTTTTCATCATATTTCAATATATCTCTTGGAGTAAGTGGTTACAAGTGTCCTATCCTTTTTGATGAAACTTACTGTGTTCATAATATGCCCCTTAGTGTGCTTCAACTACACAGAGAAAGCATAATGAACAAGTAGTGAAAGAGTGATCAGTCAAAGACACTAAGAGTAATAGAGACGGAGTGAGTGAAAAAGAGTGAGGAACTATGAGAAGAGAGGGACTGAGAAAAGGAGTGGAAGGAGTAGAGTAAGTAAGTAATAGAGAAAGGAATGAGGGAAGTAGCAAAGGCAGGAAAGTGAGGGTTAAAGAAATGAAGCAGTGGAACTAATAGTAGTTAAATGTGATAGAAATGAAACGAAAAGAGTACAAAACATTGACCTTATAATTGTCGTTAACTTAGTCACTTGTTATTTTTATACTTTCAATCTGTGAAAGAGATAACAAACATTTGAAAAATATGAAAACATATATTTAAAAATTAGAAAAGACAAGGGAAAAGATTGAAGGACAAACAGTTTTTCAACAACTTTGACACTTACAGAAGCTTCTGCTTCTCCAGGCCCCCTACACAGTCCTAAAGATGTACATTTTAAACTAACAGTATCTTGATGCAGATGAAGTAAGGCCTATCTTGGAACATGGTGCATCTTTTGCACTGCTGTTGTCTCACAAAAGTGACGCAATGGCAGCGCAAAAGAGGTGCACAATCATCATAAAACTGTTCCTAACATTTTAAATGATTGTTTCAGGATGGCAAGAAGGTGTGTCCTATCCAGACGTTTGTTTCAGGTGAGGCCTACTCAGGGTTGCAGATCAAATTTAGGCTTGTTCAAGAGTACAGAGGAGATAATACATGTGCAGGCCAACCAATAAAGTTCAGACTTCCTCTGTTTCCCTGGACAGGCCTAAACTTCATCTGCACAATGTGATTCGTAATGTTAGGAAACACAGGTAATGTATTTGAAAAACGTGCAATTTCTTTTGCTCATTTCACAATCACATCACTTGTGTTTCCTTTGGTTAGGTATCTCATTGTGCAGATGTAGTCCAGCATATGAAAGAGTACGCACTGCATGCAACAACTTTGACACTTACTGAAGCCTCAGCTTCTCCATACCCCCTACACAGTCCTAATTATATACATTTTAAACTGACGGTATCTTGCTGGAAATGAACTGAGGCCTATCTTGCAACATGGTGCATCTTTTACACAAAAGTGACGGAACAGCGGCGTAAAAGAGGCACACAGCCTTCATAAAACTGCCCTTAACATTTTAAATAATTGTTTCTAGATGCTGATAAGGTGTAACCTATCCACAGATTTGTTTCAGGTAAGTCCTACTCAGGGTTGCAGATGAAATTTAGGCTTGTTGAAGAGTATAGAGGAGATAATACATGTGCAGGCCTACTAACGAAGTGAGTCATGTCCACTGCACTCTTGAACAAATGTCAGACCTCCTCAGTCTCCTGGAACAGGCCTAAACCTCATCTACACAATGTGATGTGTAATGTTAGGAAACACAGGTAATATAATTGAAAAACGTGCAATTTTTTTTGCTCATTCCACAATCACATCACCTGTGTTTCCTTTGCTTAGGTATCTCATTGTGGAAATGTAGTCTATCATATGAAAGACTACGTAGAATGTGAGCACTGTATGCAACAACTTTGACACTTACAGAAGCCTCACCTTCTCCATGCCTCCTACACAGTTCTAAATGTACATCATAAATACAAACAGTACAGAATTAATTATACATGTTAAATGGTTTATTTTTGCTGTTCTCAGAATGTATCAAATTTCACTAAAAACAGTGACTTGAAGGTATTCATCATATAACAGCGGGGAAAAAAACCACAATCAAAATAATTGTGTTTAAAAAACCCATATAACATAACCAATCAGAAATCAGAACTCCTCAAAAGTAACTTACTTTCCATGACGTCGAAGGATGTCCTATGAACAGCTTACACTCGGTTGTGCTGTTTTTATTTTCAGACCGCCACTTTCTGAAAGAAAACCTCCATCGTTTTGAAAAATATGTTACATACAATAAATGACTTCTCGCTCTCTACCACACGTTTCCACAAGGCCAAATCATGTAAGAGCCATTTATAACTCTTGGAATTCTTGTAAGCAAATCCCGTCATTTTCTATTTCCGCAACTTTCAGAAAGAAAACGTTCAAGATCACTTTCACAATCCTGGACTAGTAATATCTTACCCTTCTTGCTCACTCATGTTCTACATTTCCTATGACACTGATACTGCTTACTATGAAGCAGACTTACACTACCTCTATGACTACTACAATTATTTAATTCTCTACATCACTTTTAATCACAAAGCAATATAAAACAGTAGATAAAATTATATCAACCCCTAGAATCATTATACGCCAGTTACCTACCCTAAATTCTCTTTTCTGAAACAGAAAGTAAGAATATTTTTAAGTAAAAAGGCAACATTGTATCGTAGTCAAATGGGAATAATTTCCGAAACAGCAAATTTTTTTACATTTTCAATAAGCTGTGTGATAAGCGGATCTTGTCAAATGACCATCATGCCATATAATAGCTGCAGTTACAAATGTTCTTCCTAAAATCAACGACTGTGTAGCCACAACATTTGTAATTAAAGTTGAAGACTTACTTTCATCGGGTTTATATAGTTGGATTTTTAAAATGACATTATAATCAAAAGTTTGGACAAATAATCTAGACAGCATTGCAGACTTACATTCCCTCTACTCCATGTCTTGATTGGCTGCTTGAATTAGCGTATAAAAAGAAACAGTTTTTCTGAACTCATTCAAAGTGCAGTTATTTTTCCATGACGTCAAGTGTTATGGTAAGAACACCGTTTGCTTTGCGAAATACTCTGTTGTCCTTCAACTAATCTCTGCCCACCACTTTCTATAAGAAAATCTTCTTTTTTTCCAGGAACTATTTAAAACTCAAAAATAACTTTTGACTCTGTACTACACTTATCCTCAAGGCCAAATCGTGTAGGAGCCATTAGAACCTCTTGAAATTCCTCAGAGCAAATCCCGAGATTCCTTCTCTAAAATGTTGGTTTTAAAAACACCAGGTAAGAATTTTTAAGGTCAAAAGGTAATTTTTTTTTGAAAATTAAAATAGAATCGTTGCAGAATGACCAGCCATTTCTAGACTTTAAATAAGCTGTGTAATGTCCTGATGTTATTGAAGGACCATCATGATATATAATTGCTGCAGTTACAAAAGTCCTTCCTGATATTGACAACTGCGAGGCAACAAAATTTTTAATTAAAGTTGTCAATTTTGTTCCATCAGGCCTACATCGTTGGAACATTAAAATGACATACTGGCCATATGTTCGTATAAATAATGTTGACATCATTTCAGATTTACATTGGCTACACTCCATGTTGTGATCAGCTTCTTTTACTAGCTCATTAAAGGAGACTGATTTACTGTCTGGCAAAGTTAAATATATAAATCTTTCTGAGTCTACACTAGTAGTACTTGATACCCTACAGTTCTCGCAGTCATGCTGCCATTGATAAGAAAGCCCAAACAGGTGATCTACATCTACACCTTCAGCATGCAATACATCAAGCATATACATTAAAAACTCCTGACAATCTTGCTGAATATTTTGAGAGAATTGTGTTTGACCTGAACATCTGTCTAACAGATTTCGAATTTCAGACACACTTTCTATTTTTGTTCTATCAGTGCTACATTTCTCTAACACAGAATTTAACAAACTGCAAAATCTTTGATCAGAATTGACCACAATCTCTTCTTTTACATTTTCTAGAGAAAACAAAACATTAACCACTACATTAGCATAGCAGTTGACACCAGAACTGTTTTCAAATTGAAAACCAACAACATCTTCAACTGAATCCTTTTTGTTTCTGCTTATAATTTCAGGTTAATCGACTTTTCGTCTTTTTGCTACAACCTCCCTAGTATTGGTCACATTTCTTCGTTTCCGGCCTACCACACGTTTCTCAAACAAAGGATATTGAGGCAAATGTGGCGCATACTCTCTTCTTAACCTATTGTATTCCTTAACACAATATAGATCCGCACAAATGTTTGTGACATCACACTCAATCAAGTACAATCCCGATAAAGTTCTAACTCGTGACAATGCCACATATGCCATACCCTCCTTGAACACAGAACTGCCAATATTCACCAATGCACTGTCTACACTTAAACCTTGCGATTTATGGATTGTCACCGCATATGCCAAGCAAACAGGAAACTGCTTACGGCGAACATATAAGTCTTTTACAAGCAAAAATCTAGCAGAACAACGACCAATTAGCTGTACTTTCTCAATGCCATCAAATTTAATTTTTAAAAATTCAATTCCATCTCTATTTCTGTATTTCACAAAATCAACAACATTACCCATTGATCCATTTACCAGACCTCTTTCAACATGTAAATTCCTTCTTAAAATTATACGGCAGTTTAAGCACACATTCAGAGTCTTTTCAAAATCTGCAGTTTTAGATATAGTCTTCTCTAATGAATCCAATTTTGTTTTCAAATTCTCAGACAAAATAATTGTTGATCCCATATGCTCTACTCTGTCAATAGCTTCCAGTTTCACAATCTCTTGGTTTTCTAAATGCAACATTTTGTTGTTGAATTTGGCACATTCTGCAAGAGTTGGCATCAAACATATTCCAGATTTCTTCTCAGTAATTTTCTGAAAAATATTCTCAGGCACAACATCTTGTTCTGGATATATATTTGACAATAATCGTGCATGTAAAGCTTCTTTCCCATGCTCGGTCACTTTTCCAATTCTAACATCTTGTAGAATATTCTTGTAATCTTCATCCTTCGCCTGACGCATATTTTGATGCAGTTCAGCATAATTGAAGTTTAACCATATATTGACTTTGCCAATGCTCCCTAGGCACTTCCTGGTATCTTCATGCGTGAGCATTTTGAACACAGGTTGTCCTTTCACTGGTGTCAGCTGCAGAAGATCTCCGAAAACAATGATGTGTTTGCCACCAAATAACACATCATACTCTGTTTTGAGAACTTCTTGCATTCTCAAATGCACAAAGGCAAGCATGACATTGGAAACCATGCTTACTTCGTCAATGATAAGAAGTTTCATTTTCCTCAAGACTCTTGAAACTTCACAACAAGCATCTCCAGATAACTTGTGGTATTGTAATTTGTTGTCAAGCTCCACTGGCAGCATCAGTAGACGATGCAAAGTAATACCTTTAATGTTATGTGCTGCCAGTCCAGTTGGAGCGGTGACAACACAAGACAGCGATGACTCAGTCCTTTCCTGCAAATAACATGAAATTGCTTTAATGAGGAAACTTTTTCCAGTTCCCGCTTCTCCACTCACGTACAGTCGAACAGGCTTCAACGACGTACATGAGCACTCTTTCTTCTCATGACTTAATCCATGATCAATTTGCTTGGTAACTTCGTCATATATTTTCCTCTGCTCAACGTTGAGTTGTCTTTCCAAGTCTTCTAAGTTAACCGCATCCTCCTGAGCATGTGCCATAGCTCTTTCCACTTCATTCATGGCAGTGGCAGCTTCATTTTCGATAACAGGTCCTCCTAGTGGATCCTGACTCAATGAAACAGAACTCTGACTGTCCTGAGAACTGTCTCTGGCAATCTCGGCTGCAATCGTTGCTTCCTGCTCGATTTCCGCATTCAACATTTCTAGATATTTGGGAAAAGCAGGACATTCTATGGTCTCCTTGGTGGCAGTGAAAGAGTGTTCGTAACAGAGGAAATCTCCAAGCAGTTCTTCTTCTGCACGCCAACGCTTGAAAAGTGGCAAAAGTGCTAAATAGAAAAACTCCTTTTTTTCAGGAGATTCGCCACTCAATTTTCGATGGTTTACCAAGTGGCATTTTCTTTGCTTGACCAGACATCCCTCACTTCCAATTACAGCATACGCTCCTTTCTCCATATCTTCTTTGATGTTCCTCTTGAATATGTAATTTTGTAGAACCTCATACAGACAAACATTCTCGAGGTGACTGCTTCGATTTGGATAATATGTATCCAACATGTTGGTCTTCAAAATATCGGTACTGTTTGGCTCCTTTTCCGCCAAATACTCAATTTCCCGCACAGGTTTCAGAACTCGATTACGCGTTGCAGCAAGACCAAGACTCGCCCAAACGATACTCCTGGATTTGGCATAGAGACTTGCTGAAGACAACCGGTCAGAACATTCGTAAGCTCCGATTTCTCGATGTGACAACATCTTCAGACTGAAACTGTACAACTTCTTACTGAGGCTCTTTTCATGGGAAATGTCCTCCCACATATCCTTCAATTCTGTCTTTTCTTTTTTGGTGATGTAAGATGTCACATACCGAGCCACAGCCATACAGTTATCAGCCACAAACTGTATATCCATGTTAGCATTCCACATGGACAAAATCACTGGGTTGTAGTCGTTGATGTACTTGGACTCTTCGTTCCTCTTCAAATTGTATGTGTTTTAGGTGATTTCTTCATCACATTATGTCGCAGCGAAGACATCAAACTGTTTACTCTTCCTTTAGAAATCACCGGTCGTGGAAAGCCGAAACGACATTTGGTGTAGAACTTGTCCTTGTTTCTGAATTTACGACGACAGTACTTTCCACAATGATGGCTTTGGAAACGTAGAACTTTTTCTCTTAGGCTTTTCTTCTCCTTTGCGTTTGGAACAGCACACGTAGAATACTGTTGTATGAAACTCATCACTAAGTCTTCTGGATCCGTTCCAAATTTAGGTGCATCCTTGATCCACAGCAGCATATGTATATGAGGAGCACCTCTTGCTTGGTACTCCTTTCTCCAGAAGAAATCCAACACCTCTCCAAGAGGTGGATTTCTCTTGTTCATGATGAAAGACATCATAGCTTCAAATCTATGATTGAAGTACCTGCATACATTGACTGGATCCAAAGAGCACAGTTCTCCGGGTGTCTTGAATTCGATGTTTTCAATGTTTCCATTTGCCTCTCGTAGAAATTCAAGTAAGTCTTCCCAGCCATACTCGGCACAGCTCAGAGTGAGGAACCATGTGGGAGTTCCTAAGTTCCTCAGCACTTTAAATCACCATGACGACGGTACCAGTACTCATTAGTACCACGCTGACATGCCATGAGATTAATCAGGTGACAATCCAAAATACTGTCTTGGACATTGACTTTATCCATAAAGTCACTTGCCGAGATGTTTTGCATGTGTATACCACTTTTCAAGATGTGGTTCACTGCATATGACAGTCCAGACAGATCGCTTTCAAACAGGAGATGAAACAAATAGGGAATGCATTGTCGAAACCTAGCATCTTCTGCATACAATCGTAAAGTCCGGTATTCAGAAGCAGGAATTTGATGAGGTCGCTCATCATATCTTCCTCCCTGACCTGTTGGAAATAGCTGTGGGAAACACCGAGCTTCCAAACTTTCCTCCCAAACACTAATGGGACTCCCTTTGGCTTGTTTCATTTGAAACAACTCAATAGCATTCCCCATGACTTCCTTGGAATGCAAAGGATGAACACTATAATGTTCATATATTTCTTCACTTTTAGAGGGTTCTACTTTCTCAATTTGACCAGCACACAAATCGCTATCCTCTTCCTCACTTACTTCCTCTTCTGCAACATATACATTCTTATAGTACTTATTATTTTTTTTCAAATACAATGTTGCCTTTTTGACTTTCCTAACATCCACTAAATCTTGCCATATTTTCTTATTCTTTGTCGGAACCCCATTAACTAAGATAACCAGAGGTTCCTCTTCCACTTTTTCTACTCCAATTGTATTAATGTTTTTCTTCAAATCTAGAGGCAAATAAACAACTCTTCCCTTTAATCCTCTCTGTAAATCTGATGGAGGCAATTTCCCTGTCTTTGGCTCCATTCTTACAATAGCCTGAAAGGGATGGATACTTTGAATCAAAATAGATTCATAAGTATTTAAATCCTTCAATTCAGAAGGAATCTCAACCAATTCCAGATTATTATGAACCGCTCTAGCAGGCATCTGGTTTTGATTTAATTTGTTACAACAATAAGTACACACACGTTGATCCGATCCCAAATCAAAACAATTTTCTACCATCAAGTATGTTGCGAAATCCTTCCATTCACTATTATTTTCCCTTTCACTTTTTGCATATAAATCCACTAACTTAGTCTGATTCTTATAATAAGTGCGTCGACAACACACACAAGTGAAATTAGGCCTCTCACTTGATTTAACCTGGAACGTGGCAATTTCCTTCTGAAAATTATCTGTACTGGAAACCTGTACACTGTCTTCTTGAACTATGCATCCATTCTCCGGAAAAAACTTCACAAAAATTACTACGATTAACTATTCTCTTCCATCTACTATTTCTTTTGAAATCATAAATTGCCTTGTTTAGCTTCCTAATTCTATTGATTATCAAAAGAAATAACTTTCGCTTTATTTCAAATGCCTGATCAATAACTTTCTCAACTTTTTTTTCTCTTATAAAAAACCACTTTCTGTTGACCTTTCTTAATATTTTTTAACAAATTGCCAATTATCCTGTTGCGGAACATTCGTCTACGAATGTCCCTAAACTGTTGTTTCCTTCTACTATCATGCACAGAGTTATCTCTTGCTCTAGCAGTAACATTTTTGATTGGCCTTTCCTTTCCGTTTAAATTGCTTCTCTTTTTCTGGACTAAAACATTTTCTGTAGTACTACTTTTTTTTTTACAAATGTTTCTTATGAATGATTTCGTGGTCTTACCCGGTGCTTTCTTGGTGACTTGACAAGTTTTTTTTGTAGAGGACTGCTGCAATATTTGATGGACCTGCTGTCTTTGACGTTTTGTAGCCTTTCTAATTCTATCCTTAGTTGGCATTCTCAAATTTTGAAATGATCTGCAGTTGAATCTGTGGTAAAATATAATAAAAAATGTTATTAACCACTATTACCAAACAGTAAATCAATAACAGTCATCAAAAACTTAACACACTACTTGACATTTTTACATAGAATATTTTTTAGTGCTTTGGCAAATTTAGAATACACAAATAGCAGAAAAGAATGGAATTCTTCTTCATTTTACCTGTGCTGTTTTATATGTGAATCTGATCTAATTTTATGAGCATATTTTAATATTTTATTGAAGACACTACACATAACCTGTTTTTGAAGGTGTGTTTAATTTTAAATGAAACAGTTTACATTTTTACTTTTCATTTATTGTAAATTTTAAAAATAAATGTTTATAGTTCCATAGGCTCAAGCAGGTCAGCTTCCCACCCTATGTCATACAATTCTGACAAATCGGCATCCTCATCATGTTCTTCATCATCCTCAGGATTTAAATCATCCAAGGGATCTACTTCCACTGACGTTTCAATTACAAGTTCAATGATAAGGTCGAGATCAACTGATTGCTGATTGTCACTCATGGTTGATGTTGTCGTTATCTTTAAAGAAAGAGAACAACAATGAGATGTTGCAGAGTAAGAGACAAATCTCAGAGATTATAATAGTAAAATTGTTTAACAAGAGTAACATTTTGCAGCTATTATTTAGCCATGTCCAGCGATGCTGAGGAGGTGAGGCCTATGTCCAAGTTTTCAGTGAACAGGACTCATCTCTTCTTAACCTTGGATAAGCCTCACCGACTCTGTGTCCCCTGCTCATACTTAAATGTACAGGGGCAGATTTATGCTAAGTGGCGCAACCCCAACGGATGCACCAGTTAATGTGCACCGCTGCTCTGCCACCCATAGTGTGCCGCATTTACAATGTGGAGCACCATTGAGCAAAAACAGCACAGATGCGTCACGCATCTGTGCCGCAAAAGCAGCACATTGCAGGAATCACGTCATAAGCGCGACATGTCTACTGCAATGCACAGGAGGAACCCTCACATTGCATGGTGCATAACTTCTTATGCCTGTTTCAAACAGGCGTAAGGATTTGATTCAGCAATGCTATAAAGCTGACTCAGTGAAATCTTCTAAATTTCACTGTGTTAGTTTTACAGGGCTTTCATGCAAATTAATGCATACCTTGCAACAAAACACCTATATGAAAACTGACGCAGGACTTTACAGCATGACACATCTGCCTAGATGCATCAAGTTGTAAATATGTCGCCACATAGCAAATCTTTTGCACCGCCGCTGCGTCACAAAAGTGACGCACAGTGACGCAAAAGAGGCATACACCTATCATAAATCTGACCCTAACATTTTAAATGATTGATTCAAGATTACGATAAAGTGTGGCCTATCCAGAGGTTTGTTTGAGGTGAGGCCTACTCAGGGTTGCAGATGAAATTTACGCTTGTTGAAGAGTACAGAGGAGATAATACATGTGAAGGCCTACCAATGAAGTAAGTCATGTCCACTTCACTCTTGAACAAAGGCCAGACCTCTTCTGTGTCCGTGGACAGACCTAAACCTCATCTGCACAATGTCATTCATAAAACTTAGGAAACACAGGTGATGTAATTGAAAAATGTGGAGTTTCTTTTCCTCATTTCACAATCACATCACCTGTGTTTCCTTTGCTTAGGTATCTCATAGTGCAGATGGACTCTAGCATATCAAAGAGTACACATAAGCTGAGCAGTGTATACAACAATTTTGACATTTACATAAGATTCTGCTTCTTATCTTGTTGGAGATGAAATGAGGCCTGTCTTGCAACATGGTGCATCTTTTCCATCACTGCTGCATCGGTTTCATGTGGCACGGGACTTTACAGCATGACACATCTGCCTAGATGCATCAATTTTTAAATATGTCGCCATATAGCAAATCTTTTGCACCGCCGCTGCGTCACAAAAGTGACGCACAGTGACGCAAAAGAGGCATACACCTATCATAAATCTGTCCCTAACATGTTAAATGATTGATTCAGGATGACATTAAGGTGTGGCCTATCCAGAGGTTTGTTTAAGGTGAGGCCTACTCAGGGTTGCAGATTAAATTTACGCTTGTTGAAGAGTATAGAGGAGATAATACATGTGAAGACCTACCAATGAAGTAAGTCATGTCCACTTCACTCTTGAACAAAGGCCAGACCTCTTCTGTGTCCGTGGACAGACCTAAACCTCATCTGCACAATGTCATTCGTAAACTTAGGAAACACAGGTGATGTAATTGAAAAATGTGGAGTTTCTTTTCCTCATTTCACAATCACATCACCTGTGTTTCCTTTGCTTAGGTATCTCATAGTGCAGATGGACTCTAGCATATGAAAGAGTACACATAAGTTGAGCAGTGTATACAACAATTTTGACATTTACAGAAGATTCAGCTTCTTATCTTGTTGGAGATGAAATGAGGCCTGTCTTGCAACATGGTGCATGTTTTACATCACTGCTGCATCGGTTTCATGTGGCACGGGACTTTACAGCATGACACATCTGCCTAGATGCATCAAGTTGTAAATATGTCGCCACATAGCAAATCTTTTGCACCGCCGCTGCGTCACAAAAGTGACGCACAGTGGCGCAAAAGAGGCACACACCTATCATAAATCTGTCCCTAACATTTTAAATGATTGATTCAGGATGACGATAAGGTGTGGCCTATCCAGAGGTTTGTTTGAGGTGAGGCCTACTCAGGGTTGCAGATGAAATTTACACTTGTTGAAGAGTACAGAGGAGATAATATATGTGAAGGCCTACCAATGAAGTAAGTCATGTCCACTTCACTCTTGAACAAAGGCCAGACCTCTTCTGTGTCCGTGGACAGACCTAAACCTCATCTGCACAATGTCATTCGTAAACTTAGGAAACACAGGTGATGTAATTGAAAAATGTGGAGTTTCTTTTCCTCATTTCACAATCACATCACCTGTGTTTCCTTTGCTTAGGTATCTCATAGTGCAGATGGACTCTAGCATATCAAAGAGTACACATAAGCTGAGCAGTGTATATAACAATTTTGACATTTACATAAGATTCAGCTTCTTATCTTGTTGGAGATGAAATGAGGCCTGTCTTGCAACATGGTGCATCTTTTCCATCACTGCTGCATCGGTTTCATGTGGCACGGGACTTTACAGCATGACACATCTGCCTAGATGCATCAATTTTTAAATATGTCGCCACATAGCAAATCTTTTGCACCGCCGCTGCGTCACAAAAGTGACGCACAGTGACGCAAAAGAGTCATACACCTATCATAAATCTGTCCCTAACATGTTAAATGATTGATTCAGGATGACATTAAGGTGTGGCCTATCCAGATGTTTGTTTAAGGTAAGGCCTACTCAGGGTTGCAGATAAAATTTACGCTTGTTGAAGAGTATAGAGGAGATAATACATGTGAAGACCTACCAATGAAGTAAGTCATGTCCACTTCACTCTTGAACAAAGGCCAGACCTCTTCTGTGTCCGTGGACAGACCTAAACCTCATCTGCACAATGTCATTCGTAAACTTAGGAAACACAGGTGATGTAATTGAAAAATGTGGAGTTTCTTTTCCTCATTTCACAATCACATCACCTGTGTTTCCTTTGCTTAGGTATCTCATAGTGCAGATGGACTCTAGCATATCAAAGAGTACACATAAGTTGAGCAGTGTATACAACAATTTTGACGTTTACAGAAGATTCAGCTTCTTATCTTGTTGGAGATGAAATGAGGCCTGTCTTGCAACATGGTGCATGTTTTACATCACTGCTGCACCGGTTTCATGTGGCACGGGACTTTACAGCATGACACATCTGCCTAGATGCATCAAGTTGTAAATATGTCGCCACATAGCAAATCTTTTGCACCGCCGCTGCGTCACAAAAGTGACGCACAGTGATGCAAAAGAGGCATACATGGCTATGTAAGTTAAATAATCAAAATCTAAATTTGCCAAGCACACATGGGTGTGTATTTACAAGGACCTTCCACCACGAGGAAATGTCTTTAATTAAAATGGGAGAAATAACATCAAAGGGACTCAAATGCCTTTTAAATGTACCCCAAGCAACCTATGAAACTCTAGCAGTACATATCAAGAAACCTAATTGATTTCAGAAATCGTTTTTAAACACATCATCTAATTCAATGATATACCTACATTCAAGGGGAAATGACTTAAAATGGCCTAAGACACATGAAAGCGTTTTTTTAAGGTCCTTGCACCATTTTTGGGTCACTTTTAACATGGCTATGTTAGTCAAAGAATTAAAATCTAAATTTGCCAAGCACAGATGGGGGCGTATTTACAAGGACCTTGCACCACGGGGAAAGGTCTTTAATTAAAATGAGAAAAATAACATCAGAGAGACTCAAATGCCTTTTAAATATACCCCAAGCAACCTATGAAACTCTAGCACTACATATCAAGTAAACTAATTGATTTCAAAAATCGTTTTTAAACACATCATCTAAATCAATGATATACCTACATTCAAGGGGAAATGACTTAAAATGGCCTAAGACACATGAAAACGTTTTTTAAGGCCCTTGCACCATTTCTGGGTCACTTTTAACATGGCTATGTTAGTCAAAGAATTAAAATCTAAATTTGCCAAGCACAGATGGGGGCGTATTTACAAGGACCTTGCACCACGGGGAAAGGTCTTTAATTAAAATGAGAAAAATAACATCAGAGAGACTCAAATGCCTTTTAAATATACCCCAAGCAACCTATGAAACTCTAGCACTACATATCAAGTAAACTAATTGATTTCAAAAATCGTTTTTAAACACATCATCTAAATCAATTATATACCTACATTCAAGGGGAAATTACTTAAAATGGCCTAAGACACATGAAAGCGTTTTTTTAAGGCCCTTGCACCATTTCTGGGTCACTTTTAACATGGCTATGTTAGTCAAAGAATTAAAATCTAAATTTGCCAAGCACAGATGGGGGCATATTTACAAGGACCTTGCTCCACGGGGAAAGGTCTTAAATTAAAATGGGAAAAATAACATCAGAGACACTCCAATGCCTTATAAAGAAGCAGACACCATTATGTCCTTGTCATAAATGTTAAAAGCATTCCTTTACCTCAAAAACGATTTTCAAGTCATAATTTGAAAACACTGCACATGGGGAAATGACTGAAAATGTCCTTAAGACACATGGAAGCGTTTTTTGATTGCCTTTGCAGCATTTTAGGGTCATTTTTAACATGGCTATGTAACTCAAAGAAACAAAATCTATTTGTAAAACACTTGACACAAAGCAACATTTTAAATACAGAACTTTCTTCATAATTTTCTCCCTAAAGCATACTATTGTCTATCTAAATTAAATGAATCTTTTCTCACCTTAGCAAATACTTTATGAGTTTCAAAACAGTCTCAGAAACACACCAATTTGTCTTTAGCAGAGCAAAAGGTATGCACTCCAGAGTCTGCAGCTATGAAAAGCACAGAAATACTGTAACTCATCACACATATCTCTCATGTCACCCAATCAAAACTCTTCCCTCACTTTTTTCAAATCAACACCCTTCCCCCCTCTGCCCTCTCTGCCTTTTTTGCATAGCAACCACCTCCTGAAAGACCTCTCATGTTTGCAAGTTCACACAACAATGTTTCAATTGAACTCTGAACTCTCAGTACACCTGCATATCCAGTGCAATCTTTCATAAAATGATTTTTTTTGACCATTCAAATTACATCTTTCAAAGAACTCATCCATGCACCCTAACTTTCTGTTTTCAGCAATCAAAATCCACCAATCACTGCTACTGCTTCATTAACACAGAAACTCCACAGTTATTTTCATTTTAAACTCTTATTTTTTTAACTCCCATTTCATTGCCACACTTCATCTGACTGCAGCAGAACCTCCTAACCTCAATTTACAAGATGTGGAAATTAAGTGGTTTGGCCACAGAGGATTAAAATGTCACCAATTGATACCATTGGTGAAAACCTTTATGCATTTGCCTAAACCTGACCTGTTAATTGTGCACTGTGGAGGAAATGACTTGGGCACTTTGACTGGGGTAGGTCTGGAAATGCTTTTAAAGGACACCTTTGAGCAATTGATGGCACTTTTTCCTCAAACTGCCTTGGTATATTCAAATATATGCCAAAGACAGAAATGGAGGTGGTCGAACCAATTTTGTCCACAAATTGAGAAATTGAGGAAGCATGTAAACAAATCTGTTTCAGCTTACATGAGAGACCATGGAATGGGCTCCATGTACAACAATAACTTGCGTTACTACATGCAAGATATCTACAGAGGAGATGGAGTTCACTTCTCAGATGAAGGGAACAGAGTTTTCATTCTGAATTTAAAACTGTGCATTGGTACCTACTTATAAGTACCTAAATGTACCATAAACCCAAAAGCTCTTCTCAGAGCTACCCTACATCTGATCACTCACAATTATTATTTTACTCTAACTTTTTTCACTAATTTTCAACAAAGTACGCTCCCCGGAGCGCTACCCGGTACGCGAACCGGAAGCTAACCGCGCGAATTTTTTTTTAAAAATGTTTTTTTTTCGCACATATGTGCCTACTCCTCAGAAAACCTAGGGGGTCAAAATACGTCTACCGTGTCCCCTTCTACACATTCTGAACATTATTTGCCCTCCATCTTGTATCTTAATTGGACCGAAACACAAAATGTTGGACTCCCGTAACGCTGCAGGTTCGCGTACCGGGGCGCTCCCCGGGAAGCGCTCCATTAAAAAAGGTGGGAAAGTAATTTACAGAAGAAACCCTAGAGACACTTTCACCAAATATAGATTTGCTCATACTACATACCAATCCCTACCATTTTCACAAATTTGGTTGGAATTCCATTTAGCCATTTAGCCTGTAGACCTCTCTAAATACCCTGAGGTAAATTACTTCACAAAACACATCTGAAGTGTTGGAATTGACAACCAATGAAAATGTTACTTTCTTTTCCATTTATTTTACCTGACATTTGATTGGTTATGTACCTGAATATAAAGGAAGAGAAGGAAACACAGCCATTTTGACTACTACTTCCTGGTATACATTTCAATAGGATTTTCACTAATAACTTCAACTTCTTTTTAAAGGTAAGTTGTTATTTTAAAAACTGAAGTATATTGTGCACTTTAAGTTAATATGGTAAACTTTTTCTGATAGTTATATACTATCCCTCTGTAGTAGTTATAGATTTAGATAGACTTCTCTGTTATAGTTATGGATGGAGTTAGGCTTGTCTTTTATAATTATGAATTTACTTACGTTAAATCACATACACTTTTTTATATTCCTACTTCCACTCTGATGCTATGCACTGCCCAAAGATAAATTCACTGTTAAAAACTGCCTATCTAAAATTAATCCCAACAGTGCCCTATCTCTACTAATATATATTTTTTTAATGTAAATTTCAAGCAAAATGGAAGGCGAACAGAAAGTGTCATTTGAAATTGTCCTTGCAGAGACCAACCAAGAAATCATTGATCCAAATGACATTGAATTTATGGATGAAACTTGGGACCAAGAACTACTGCAATGTGTGCAATCAGTAGATGTCCTCCTTGAAAATGAGGACATTTTACACACTCAAACATTACAAGCTATGTTCAATGAAAATAACGACATTTCAGACAGTGAAATGGTAGACATTTTATTAAATTTTGAAACACAATCACAATAATAAATAATTGTTTAAAAAATAAATAAATTAAAAAAAATCAACAAAACAAACAATCAATTAACATACAATATTTGAAAAGTCTATCATTCTTTTTTCCTTATAGTACGCTCCCCGGGCCGCTTCCCGGTTCGCGAACCGGGCGCTCCCCACGCAAAAAAAAAAAAAAAAAAAATATTTATTTTTTTGCCCCGCGGGGCCCTTTTAAAGCCTCCACATCAAACCTAGGGGGTCAGGGAGGATCTACTATGCCCCCTTATGGTCATTTCCCCCTTTGTTTTGGCCTCCTCTTGTCTCTCGATCCTACCGAGAGACAAGATGGCGGCCGCTCCGGACTGTTTAGAATGTTGACAGACACCGGAGAGCCAATCAGCTTCGCTTCGCGAAGTTCCGTTACGCGTCAAGTACGCGAACCGGGGCGCTGCCCGGAGCGCTGTTACAGATATATATATTTTTTTTAACCTTAATTTCTCAAAATCCACTGGAGCACATATATTGAGACCTAGCAAAGGCACATCGGGCTAACAGTCCCTACAATTTTGCCAAGTTTCGTGCAAATCCATTCAGCCGTTTGGGCTAAAAGTGAGGCCAACCGCCCTATGGAAATTAACATGGGAAAAACGCGTTTTGGGACCCCCCTTTTTTCTCGGCCCCCCCTTGACGAACCCCCCCCAAATTTTCAGGGGCTGCTCAGAAACAAAATGTTCCATTTTCCTGAATTTTTTTTTCTTATTTTATTATTTTCAGAAACAAGAGAAGGGGCCCATTTCACCTACACTTCACGTTCACGGGATTCCTCCCCTTCTCTGTTTCCTGTTCACATGGGCACTGATATGCTTGTTAAATGTGAGGCCGGCGTATGAGGGTAACTCTATATCTTTTTGGACTTTTACATGAACTTCTTTGGCACTGGCCAATACCCAGGGACAACATCGGGAACATTGGTACTCTGCGAGTGTTTGCCTTCAGAACATGTTGGTACAATGTTCGGCCCGAATTATGCACATCGGGCAAACTAGATATTATTAATCAGGCAGTGTCTGTATTTTGTATTGTGACATCCCATGATAGACAGCATTTCACTCCTCCCTCCCTCCCTTGCTTGGTCTGCCCTATGTTGCAACCACGTAGTCAACTTTGATTGACATATTAGACGGAAGGGCGGAGTCCCGCTATACCCATCGGGCAGAGTTACGGTCATTTATTTACGATTAGATGCCGTATTATAATTTTTGAGTTCTTATTTCATATGTCAGACAGACATGATGCATCATTCGTTATTTGGAGTGAGTGCTAATCGGGGCATGACTTTATTACTTGTGTTATGAATTTTCTGCATTGCATATTTTGTGCATGAGACTAACTGCTAATATAATGCATTTACTTTTGGTTCTGTTTTTAATATGTATTTCTTGCATTTAACATGAGATATGTGCATTTAATTCCATGATTACCCCTAGCCGAAGTCCTATGTTTATGTCTATGACATTGTTCGTGTCATTTAAACCAACGAACTACAAGCGTTCTTCACGTGATCAAGCCATTTTTTGGTGAAACGCGTTGTGAATAAACAGCACTTCCTGGATTGGGCGACTATTCCCTTTTGTCCTGAGAGCGTGTATTGACTTTGGTTATTTGTTTAACATATATATATATATATAAAACATCTGATTTCGAAGCGGCTGCTTCGGAATGTATATCCCGGTTCAGGGTCAGGGGCTATGGGGAGAAACTACTAAACAACACATTAAGTAGAGTCAGAGGAATAGAGAGACAGACCCTCCTGACTAATAATCCTGACCATGGGAACCGTAGGAGAACACCAGGCGATGACAAGGGCAAATTCAGAGTCATAACCCCCTATTCATCAGGAGCTGAAACACTAAGAGCAATGCTAAGGAAGAATTGGCATATTCTCCTAACAGACATTGTACTTAAAGATGATCTATCAAGCCAGCCACTCCTAACTTTCAGCAAGGCCAGATCATTAGGCGATATGTTGGTGACCAGCCATCTCGAAAAAGTGCCCCCGAGAAGCAATACCTTAAAGGAGCAAAGAGGCTTTTACCCCTGCGGCCGCTGCAAAGCGTGCGCAGGAAGTAAAAGAGTCCTCTCTTATACTATAACTGAGACTGGCAAGAAAATATATATCAACAAATTTATCACCTGCAGCACACAATATGCTGTTTATTGCCTTCAGTGTCCGTGTGGCCTGCGCTACATTGGGAGCACTATTAAGGAGATCAAGCTCCTAATACTCGAACATATGAGAGCCATTGACAAAGTGGACCAGGCCTATCCAGTGGCTCGCCACTTTGCGGAGGCCCACAATCGAGATCGGAGCAAGCTCCAATACTTTGGCCTAGATGTTGTACCCCCTAATATACGTGGTGGGGATCGCCTACGTAGATTGAGGAGACTTGAATCCCGTTATATCATAGACCTCACAACTAAACACCCTAAAGGTCTGAATAGTGGGGAGGAGATGGCCTTCCATCTGGGGAAATAGGTCTATAAGATCTGACAACAACATTAGGCACACATGGTTGCATGACGATAGCTCACTGAAATAACTGTAATTAGAACTACTCGAGTGTCATTCTCCATGTATTGTCTGTATGAAATATATGCACAAGCTCTTTAAAATGATCTAATTTAAGTCATATGATGATATATATGTACGAGAGACCTCTTTATGCCACATGATCCATAGTGTTTGATCTACTCCAGAATTCCTCAATATGACTTTATAATATGGTTAGAGTTCTGAAGTTGTGGAATAACCTTTTTGGATCAGTATATGTACTCACTGAAAGGGACTCTCGTTATTTATATTTGCAACTTTATTGTACCTTTGATTTGATTTCATGCGTTGTCTGCTGCGATGCGCGAGGCATCTTACTATAGGAACCCCACACTCTAGCTATGAGTAACTTCTATTGCAATGTTGTAGAATTAGAAGTCTCATATTTGGATCTAATGCATGTGACTACTCAATTTATAAGGGGACATTAGCCGATCCACGGCTGGATGTTTTTAGTGTCCAATTTGGGACGATTATATGATATATACCATGCATATAATATGGCTGTTGCCCATCTGTGGGCTTTAACTCGCACATCAACTTTTGTTTCTTGTGGATCAATGTTATTTACAACAGACACTGTAAGATGGCCGCCGCCATTTAATGTATGGTGTGAATCCCCTTTCTATGTCCATGCTTATGTGAATGTGGGAGTGATGTTGAAAGTTTAAAAACATGCCGGGAGTAAACACAGTGCATCACACACTGACGAAGGCAGAACGCCGAAACGCGTCTGTGTGCACCCCCTTGCTAAATAAAATCTAGCGTGTTGAAACCCTCCACCTTCGAGTGCTGTGATATTTTTCCACGATTCTGGGAGGATTTGGAGCGTCATATATATATATATTCACTGAAAAAACCATAGGTTATAGACCATATATAGTTAGGAATTAGCATTTAAAAAACCTTATTTTACTCACACAAAACCATTGAAATTCCATATATAGTTAGTTGTACTAACTATATATCGCGCACCCGCAATCCACTGCTGATCATGCCACATATTACATCATTCATGACATGGTCAGTGACATCACTGATGACATCACTGATGACATCTCAAATGACATCACTGATGACATCACTGATGACATCTCAAATGACATCACTGATGACATCACTGATGACATCTCAAATGACATCACTGATGACATCTCAAATGACATCACTGATGACATCACTGATGACATCTCATTTGACATTACTGATCACATCACTGATGACATCATTCATGTGATAATACGATGAACCTCTTCAGACTCTAATATAACCTTAGATACAATCAGTGTAAACAGACACTCATAGACTGTCACTCATCCATGGAGTTACTCAGACACTTAGTCAGTCATACAAAGAATCAATCACATCTCCATTTCCTCAACTATACAGTTATACACACCTTACTTATTCAAACATATACTAAAACATATTTACTCACTTATACAATCCTGGATACAAGTTCACAATGATCCATACAGCCACTCACACATTCACTGGCTCTTATGCACAGTTATCTATATATGTCAACTCTCACATGTACTGTATTTAACATATGTACTTACTTTAACATGTAGCACTGAGATATCCATTCACTCACCAATACACTCATGCACACAGTCAACTGCCCATACAGCTGTTTCCACATGCACTTTTGAACCCATACATCTAGTCAATCAACTGCTCACACATCTATGCAGAGAGTCATACACCTCCCAGCCACCCACACACACACTCAGTCTCCCATACAAATGCTTGGGCAACCAATCAATAACCCATATAGTTAATCATATAGCTACTGATCAACACATGCAGCAGTTTACAGAACAACAGACATAATGATGCACAAATTAAGACAGTTTAGTCACTAACCCATGCACTCAGTGAGACACTTTTAATCACTCACTCATACAGTCAGTCATGCCCCTACTAAATCCTTCATCCAGACACTTATACATCCACTCAAGACATATTTTAACTTTATAGAAAAATACAGTCACTGGATGTTGTCATCAGTGATGTCATCAGTGATGTCATTTGAGATGTCATCAGTGATTTCATCAGTGATGTCATTTGAGATGTCATCAGTGATGTCATCAGTGATGTCATTTGAGATGTCATCAGTGATGTCATCAGTGATGTCACTGACCATGTCATGAATGATGTAATATGTGACATGATCAGCAGTGGATTGCGGGTGCGCGATATATAGTTAGTACAACTAACTATATATGGAATTTCAATGGTTTTGTGTAAGTAAAATAAGGTTTTTTAAATGCTAATTCCTAACTATATATGGTCTATAACCTATGGTTTTTTCAGTGAATTTTCAAGGTTTTGTAAATGCTAATTCCTAACTATATATGGTCTATAACCTATGGTTTTTTCAGTGAATTTTCAAGGTTTTGTAAATGCTAATTCCTAACTATATATGGTCTATAACCTATGGTTTTTTCAGTGAATTTCATTGGTTTTTTAAAAGCTAATATCTATAGCTGTAAAATGTATTCTTCTTTAAATCCAAAAATATATTTTATATGTTTATTAATAATTTTTGTAAAAATATTTTTTTTGTTTCGCTCCCGGTTCGCGAACCGGGAAGCTTCCCGTTAGCTCATCTTGATGCCGGTAAACGTTCCGTTAGCGCAACTGCCGCGTTAGAAATCAACATCGTGACGCGTCGCGGAAGCGCGACGTATCACGTTGTCGCGTAATGCGTCTTATGACGCGCTGCGTTAGCGCACCCGGAAGTGCTCCGGTACGCGAACCGAGGCGCGAAGCGCAGCGACCCGGAAGCGATCCGGGGCGCGTTCCGCAGCGCGTAACATAAGCGTGAGAGGTCATGTGACTTGTTAATAAAACTTTTCATTGGTTCATTTAACTTTTGGTTTCATAATCATGTAAGGCTAGGTCAGGTGACCTAAAAATAACACTTTTCATTGGTTTAGAACTATTGTTTTTCCCAAATGATGAAAACCCCTCCTTCTTTCCTCACTCTGACTTTCATCTTTGTGAGAGGAAGACCTTATTTCATACTAGAGCAATGGCTTCAATGGTAGCTTCAGCTGGTGGACCCCCACCACCACCACCACCTCCTCATGGGAAGAGAGGACCACCTCCCCAGGTCATCACCAACACAGAGGAGGAAGAGGAAGAAATAGAGGAAGAGGAGAGAGAAGGACCACAGTTCTTGGAAGAGGTGCCCCGGGTTTCCCATAGGAAAGCCAGTTTCATTTGGCAGTTTTTTTCAATGCCTCCAGGCCAGAAGAAAGTGAATGCGAGGTATGTCACCTGCCTCATTTGCAAAGAAAAATTATCAAGAGGGACTGATAAAAAGTATAGTTATGGGAACTATACTATGCATAGGCACATGAGCAGGTGGCATCCACTCAATTACAGCCGGGCGGAAATACGAGACATGGAACAGAACCCAACAGCAACTCCTGTGGCCAGGTCAACTTCGTTGATTTCTTTGACAGCAGCAGAGGCACGGGAAACCGTGCCAAACATCCAGGATAATTTTGGGCATATGAAGTTTACTTGTCTGCACTGCGGTGCATTGATATCATGTGGCAACATGAGTATCAATTCAATAAACCTAGCTTACAACAATCATAATTGCCCTAACCGCCCCACACAGTAATTTTTTTTTTGCTCCTGTTGAGCCCTTTTCAATGCCTGTTTTTTGTTGTTTCCCCCCCAAAAAAAACCCCCAAAAAAATACAATTGTTCAAAAAATACAAAAAAAACAAAAAAAATTCAAAAAAAAAAAAAATATATAAAACAACAAAAACATTAAAAAAAAAGTTCTTTTCAGAACTACCTCCCCTTTCAAAAAAAATTGCTAGAATGTTTAGCACTCTAGCAAGCTCTATTTCTTTTAGTTCGCTCCCAGTTCGCTTCCCGGTTCGCGAACCGGGAGAGAACCAAAAAAATGTTTAAAAAAAAAAAAAGAAGAGTAAGTATAAGGAAAGTAAACAGAGAGTGATGTTAAAAGAAAGACAGCTATAGGGAGTAAACCAGAGATACTGTTTAATAGATATATTTACCGAAGAAAAGACGGAAGAGGGTATAATTGTGGAAAACAAAATAGATAAGGAAGTGAAAGAAAAAAAAGAGAGTAGAACAATAACAAAGAAGAGTTTCTTGGAGAATGTGAGTGAATGTTCAAAATAAGATTAAAACATGGGGAATAACAGAGAGAAAAAATAGAAAACAGAAAACAAAAAATAACAGAAAAAGATTAATTGAAACAGCAAAGAAATGTAAATAACATAGAGCCATATCATCAACATAGGCAATACAAGTTTTGCAGCTTTTATCGGCAGAAATATGTCACCAAAGCCGCTTTTGCGGCAGAAAACTGCCGCTAAAACCACTTTTGCACCAGTTTTCTGCCAATAAAAACAGCAATAATTTTATTGGCTGTGTTCATAATATGCCCCTTAGTGTGCTTCAACTACACAGAGAAAGCATTATGAACAAGTAGTGAAAAAGTGATCAGTCAAAGACACTAAGAGTAATAGAGACGGAGTGAGTGAACAAGAGTGAGGAACTATGAGAAGAGAGGGACGGAGAAAAGGAGTGGAAGGAGTTGAGTAAGTAGGTAAAAGAGAAAAGAATGAGGAAAGTAGCAAAGGCAGGAAACTGAGGGTTAAAGAAATAAAGCTGTGGAACTAATAGTAGGTGAATGTGATAGAAATGTAACGAAAAGAATACAAAACATTTACCTTATAATTGTCGTTAAATTACTCACTTTTTGTTTTTATACTTTCAATCTGTGAAAGAGAGAACAGACATTTGAAAAATATTAAAACATGTATTTAAAAATTACAAAAGACAAGGGGAAAGATTGAAGGACAAACAGTTTTTCAACAACTTTGACACTGACAGAAGCTTCTGCTTCTCCAGGCCCCCTACACAGTCCTAAAGATATACATTTTAAACTAACAGTATCTTGATGCAGATGAAGTGAGGCCTATCTTAAAACATGGTGCATCTTTTGCACTGCTGTTGTCTCAGAAAAGTGTCGCAAGACACTAACATTTTAAATGATTGCTTCAGGATGCCAATAAGATGTGTCCTATCCAGAGGTTTGTTTGAGGTGAGACCTACTCAGGGTTCCAAATGAAATTTCGAGTTGTTTGAAGAGAACAGAGGACATAATACATGTGGAGGCCTACCAATGAAGTGATTAATGTCCACTGCACTCTTGAACAAATGTCAGACCTCCTCTGTCTCCAGGAACAGGCCTAAACCTCATCTACACAATGTGGTGTGTAATGTTAGGAAACACAGGTAATATAATTGAAAAACATGGAAAAATTTTTGCTCATTCCACAATCATATGACCTGTGTATCCTTTACTTAGGTATCTCATTGTGGAAATGTAGTCTATCATATGAAAGACTACGTAGAATATGAGCACTGTATGCAAGAACTTTGACACTTACAGAAGCCTCTCCTTCTCCATCCCTCCTACACAGTTCTAAATGTACATCATAAATGGAAACAGTACAGAATTAATTATACATGTTAAATGGTTTATTTTTGCTGTTCTCAGAATGTATCAAATTTCACTAAAAACAGTGACTTGAAGGTATTCATCATATAACAGCGGGGAAAAAAAAACACAATCAAAATGATTGTGTTTAAAAAACCCATACAACATAACAAATCAGAATTCAGAACTCCTTAAAGTTAACTTACTTTCCATGACGTCAAAGGATGTCCTATGAACAGCTTACACTCTGTTGTGCTGTTATTACTTTCAGCCCGCCACTTTCTGAAAGAAAACCTCCATTGTTTTGAAAAACATGTTACATACAATAAATGACTTCTTGCTGTCTACCACAAGTTTCCACAAGGCCAAATCTTGTCAGAGCCATTTATAACTCTTGGATTTCTTGTAAGCCAATCCCGTCATTTGGCATTTCCGCAACTTTCAGAATTAAAATGTTGAAGATCATTTTCACAATCCTGGACTAGTAATATCTTCCCCTTCTTCCTCAGTCATGTTCTACATTTCCTATGACACTGATACTGCTTACTATGAAGCAGACTTACACTACCTCTATTTAAAGGAGTTTGTAGAGCGCATGGTAACACCTCCCGGCGTGTCCCCGCGCTATAGAGAAAGACAGCAGCAGCAGAGGAAGGAAAGAGAGAGCCATTTCAATTACTACAATTGTAGTAGTCTATGACTACTACAATTATTTAATTCTCTACATCACTTTTAATCACAAAGCAATGTAAAACAGTAGACAGCATTGCAGACTTACATTCCCTCTACTCTATGTTTTGATTGGCTGCTTCAATTAGCTTATAAAAAGAAATAGTTTTTCTGAACTCATTCAAAGTGCACTTATTTCTCCATGACGTCCAGTCTTATAGTTAGAAGTTATGTCTCTGAACTACACTTATCCTCAAGGCCAAATCGTGTAGGAGCCATTAGAACTTCTTGAAATTCCTCAGAGCACATCCCGAGATTCTTTCCCTAAAATTTTGGTTTTAAAAACACCAGGTAAGAGTTTTTAAGGTCATACGGCAATTTTTTTTTGAAAATTAAAACAGAATCATTGCAGAATGACCAGCCATTTCTAGACTTTAAATAAGCTGTGTAATGTCCTGATGTTATTGAAGGACCGTCATGATATATAATTGCTGCAGTTACAAAAGTCCTTCCTGATATTGACAACTGCGAAGCCACAAAATTTTTAATTAAAGTTGTCAATTTTGTTCCATCAGGCCTACATCGTTGGAACATTAAAATGACATACTGGCCATATGTTTGTATAAATAATGTGGACATCATTTCAGATTTACATTGGCTACACTCCATGTTGTGATCAGCTGCTTTTACTAGCTTATTAAAGGAGACTGATTTACTGTCTGGCAAAGTTAAATATATAAATCTTTCTGAGTCTACACTAGTAGTACCTGATACCATACAGTTCTCGCAGTCATGCTGCCATTGATAAGAAAGCCCAAACAGCTGATCTACATCTACACCTTCAGCATGCAATACATCAAGGATATACATTAAAAACTGCTGACAATCTTGCTGAATATTTTGAGAGAATTGTGTTTGGCCTGAACATCTGTCTAACAGATTTCGAATTTCAGACACACTTTCTATGTTTGTTCTATCAGTGCTACATTTTTCTAAGACAGAATTTAACAAACTGCAAAATCTTTGATCAGAATTGACCACAATCTCTTCTTTTAAATTTTCTAGAGAAAACAAAACATTAACCACTACATTAGCATAGCAGTTGACACCAGAACTGTTTTCAAATTGAAAACCAACAACATCTTCAACAGAATCCTTTTTGTTTCTGCTTATAATTTCAGGTTCATCGACTTTTCGTCTTTTTGCTACAACCTCCCTAGTATTGGTCACATTTCTTCGTTTCCGGCCTACCACACGTTTCTCAAACAAAGGATATTGAGGCAAATGTGGCGCATACTCTCATCTTAACCTATTGTATTCCTTAACACAATCTAGATCCGCACAAATGTTTGTGACATCACACTCAATCAAGTACAATCCCGATAAAGTTCTAACTCGTGACAATGCCACATATGCCATACCCTCCTTGAACACAGAACTGCCAATATTCACCAATGCACTGTCTATACTTAAACCTTGCGATTTATGGATTGTTACCGCATATGCCAAGCAAACAGGAAACTGCTTACGGCGAACATATAAGTCTTTTACAAGCAAAAATCTAGCAGAACAACGACCAATTAGCTGTACTTCCTCAATGCCATCAAATTTAATTTTTAAAAATTCAATTCCATCTCTATTTCTGTATTTCACAAAATCAACAACATTACCCATTGATCCATTTACCAGACCTCTTTCAACATGTAAATTCCTTCTTAAAATTATACGGCAGTTCAAGCACACATTCAGAGTCTTTTCAAAACCTGCAGTTTTAGATATACTCTTCTCTAATGAATCCAATTTTGTTTTCAGATTCTCAGACAAAATAATTGTTGATCCCATATGCTCTACTCTGTCAATAGCTTCCAGTTTCACAATCTCTTGCTTTTCTAAATGCAACATTTTGTTGTTGAATTTGGCACATTCTGCAAGAGTTGGCATCAAACATATTCCAGATTTCTTCTCAGTAATTTTCTGAAAAATATTCTCAGGCACAACATCTTGTTCTGGATATAAATTTGACAGTAATCGTGCATGTAAAGCTTCTTTCCCATGCTCGGTCACTTTTCCAATTCTAACATCTTGTAGAATAGTCTTGTAAACTTCATCCTTCGCCTGACGCATATTTTCATGCAGTTCAGCATAATTGAAGTTTAACCATATATTGACGTTGCCAATGCTGCCTAGGCACTTCCTGGTATCTTAATGCGTGAGCATTTTGAACACAGGTTGCCCTTTCACTGGTGTCAGCTGCAGAAGATCTCCGAAAACAATGATGTGTTTGCCACCAAATAACACATCATACTCTGTTTTGAGAACTTCTTGCATTCTCAAATGCACAAAGGCAAGCATGACATTGGAAACCATGCTTACTTCGTCAATGATAAGAAGTTTCATTTTCCTCAAGATTCTTGAAACTTCAAAACAAGCATCTCCAGATAGCTTGTGATATTGTAATTTGTTGTCATGCTCCACTGGCAGCATCAGTAAACGATGTACAGTAATCCCTTTAATGTTATGTGCTGCCAGTCCAGTTGGAGCGGTGACAACACAAGACAGCGATGACTCTGTCCTTTCCTGCAAATAACATGAAATTACTTTAATAAGGAAACTTTTTCCAGTTCCCGCTTCTCCACTCACGTACAGTCGGACAGGCTTCAACGACGTACATGAGCACTCTTTCTTGTCATGACTTAATCCATGATCAATTTGCATGGTAACTTCGTCATATATTTTCCTCTGCTCAACGTTGAGTTGTCTTTCCAACTCTTCTAAGTTAACCGCATCCTCCTGAGCATGTGCCATGGCTCTTTCCACTTCATTCATAGCAGTGGCAGCTTCATTTTCGATAACAGGTCCTCCTAGTGGATCCTGACTCAATGAAGCAGAACTCTGACTGTCCTGAGAACTGTCTCTGGCAATCTCGGCTGCAATCATTGCTTCCTGCTCAATTTCCGCATTCAACATTTCTAGATATTTGGGAAAAGCAGGACATTCTATGGTCTCCTTGGCGGCATTGAAAGAGTCTTCGTAACAGAGAAAATCTCCAAGCAGTTCCTCTTCTGCACGCCAAGGCTTGAAAAGTTGCAAAAGTGCTAAATAGAAAAACTCATTTTTTTCAGGAGATTCGCCACTCAATTTTCGATGGTTTACCAAGTGGCATTTTCTTTGCTTGACCAGACATCCCTCACTTCCTATTACAGCATACACTCCTTTCTCAGTATCTTCTTTGATGTTCCTCTTGAATATGTAATTTTGAAGAACCTCATATAAACAAACATTCTCGAGGTGAATGCTTCGATTTGGATAATATGTATCCAACATGTTGGTCTTCAAAATGTCGGTACTGTTTGGCTCCTTTTCCGCCAAATACTCAATTTCCCGCACAGGTTTGAGAACTCGATTACGCGTTGCAGCAAGACCAAGACTCGCCCAAATGATACTCCTGGACTTGGCATAGAGACTTGCTGAAGACAACCGGTCAGAACATTCGTACGCTCCAATTTCTCGATGCGACAACATCTTCAGACTGAAACTGTACAACTTCTTGCTGAGGCTCTTTTCATGGGAAATGTCCTCCCACATATCCTTCAATTCTGTCTTCTCTTTTTTGGTGATGTAAGACGTCACATACCGAGCCACAGCCATACAGTTATCAGCCACAAACTGTATATCCATGTTAGCATTCCACATGGACAAAATCACCGGGTTGTAGTCGTTGATGTACTTGGACTCTTCGTTCCTCTTCAAATTGTATGTGTTTTTAGGTGATTTCTTCATCACATTATGTCGCAGCGAAGACATCAAACTGTTTACTCTTCCTTTAGAAATCACCGGCCGTGGAAAGCCGAAACGACATTTGGTGTAGAACTTGTCCTTGTTTCGGAATTTACGACGACAGTACTTTCCACATCGATGGCTTTGGAAACGCAGAACTTTTTCTCTTAGGCTTTTCTTCTCCTTTGCGTTTGGAACAGCACACGTAGAATACTCTTGTATAAAACTCATCACTGAGTCTTCTGGATCCGTTCCAAATTTAGGTGCATCCTTGATCCACAGCAACATATGTATGTGAGGAGCACCTCTTGCTTGGTACTCCTTTCTCCAGAAGAAATCCAACACCTCTCCAAGAGGTGGATTCTTCTTATTCATGATGAAAGACATCATAGCTTCAAATCTATGATTGAAGTACCTACATACATTGACTGGATCCAAAGAGCACAGTTCTCCGGGTGTCTTGAATTCGATGTTTTCTACGTTAGCATTTGCCTCTCGTAAAAATTCAAGTAAGTCTTCCCAGCCATACTCGGCACAGCTCAGAGTGAGGAACCATGTGGGAGTTCCTAAGTTCCTCAGCATACATTTTAAATCACCATGACGACGGTACCAGTACTCATTAGTACCACGCTGACACGCCATGAGATTAATCAGGTGAGAATCCAAAATACTGTCTTGGACATTGACTTTATCCATAAAGTCACTTGCCGAGATGTTTTGCATGTGTATACCACTTTTCAAGATGTGGTTCACTGCATATGACAGTCCAGACAGATCGCTGAGGCAAACAGGAGATGAAACAAATAGGGAATGCATTGTCGAAACCTAGCATCTCCTGCATACAATCGCAAAGTCCGGTATTCAGAAGCAGGAATTTGATGAGGTCGCTCATCATATCTTCCTCCCTGACCTGTTGGAAAAAGCTGTGGGAAACACCGAGCTTCCAAACTTTCCTCCCAAACACTAATGGGACTCCCTTTGGCTTGTTTAATTTGAAACAACTCAATAGCATTCCCCATGACTTCCTTGGAATGCAAAGGATGAACACTATAATGTTCATATATTTCTTCACTAGTAGAGGGTTCTACTTTCTCAATTTGACCAGCACACAAATCGCTATCCTCTTCCTCACTTACTTCCTCTTCTGCAACATATACATTCTTATAGTATTTATTATTTTTTTTCAAATACAATGTTGCCTTTTTAACTTTCCTAACATCCACTAAATCTTGCCATATTTTCTTATTCTTTGTCGGAACCCCATTAACTAAGATAACCAGAGGTTCCTCTTCCACTTTTTCTACTCCAATTGTATTAATGTTTTTCGTCAAATCTAGAGGCAAATAAACAACTCTTCCCTTTAATCCTCTCTGTAAATCTGATGGAGGCAATTTCCCTGTCTTTGGCTCCATTCTTATAATAGCCTGAAAGGGATGGATACTTTGAATCAAAATAGATTCATAAGTATTTAAATCCTTCAATTCAGAAGGAATCTCAACCAATTCCAGATTATTATGAACTGCTCTAGCAGGCATCTGGTTTTGATTTAATTTGCAACAACAATAAGTACACACACGTTGATCCAATCCCAAATCAAAACAATTTTCTGCCATCAAGTATGTTGCGAAATCCTTCCATTCACTATTATTTTCCCTTTCACTTTTTGCATATAAATCCACTAACTTAGTCTGATTCTTATAATAAGTGCGTCGACAACACACACAAGTGAAATTTGGCCTCTCACTTGATTTGACCTGAAACGTCGCAATTTCCCTCTGGAAATTATCTGTACTGGAAACCTGTACACTATCTTCCACATTACCCGCTTCTTCTTGGTCAATTTCAACATTCTCCTCTTTACTTCCAAAGTAAGAAAACTCAATTTCTTCACATATATTCTTCACATCTATTTCAGAACCATGCAAAAGAGCTGCGCATAATTGTTTAAGCATAATTGCTGGACTCTTAGCATAATACAACATTCTAACTAATTTCCTCACTTTATTATGATGCACTGCTAGCATCCTGAAATGATGAAAAACACTCTGGCATACTCTCCTGGAAAGACAAGCCAGTGAATGACCATGCAAACCTGTCACTTCTCTCACTCTGCAAGGATCTAATTCTTGCAACAACCTCATTTTCTGTTTCAAACTTTTCTTATTAAATGACCGTACAAAATCACAAAGCAAATTGATGGAATCCTGTCGCACACTGCAAATACTACTACACTTCCAGGTGTACACAGGACCCTTAGCACGTCTTCCTAAAACCTCATTACCTAACACCTCTTCTGCCTCTGTTGTCACAAGTTTTTCTTTTTCAACTGGACAACCATCTTTCACTTCATAAGCACGACCACTGGTGTCAACTGCATGCACCAAATCATTATCCTGGAAATAACTCTCCTCATTAAAAAATGCCACACAGCTTGAACTATGCATCCATTCTCCAGAAAAAACTTCACAAAAATTACTACGATTAACTATTCTCTTCCATCTACTATTTCTTTTGAAATCATAAATTGCCTTGTTTAGCTTCCTAATTCTATTGATTATCAAAATAAATAACTTACGTTTAATTTCAAATGCCTGATCAATAACTTTCTCAACTTTTTTTTTTCTCTTATAAAAAAGCACTTTCTGTTGACCTTTCTTAATATTTTTTAACAAATTGCCAATTATCCTGTTGCGGAACATTCGTTTACGAATGTCCCTAAACTGTTGTTTCCTTCTACTATCATGCACAGAGTTATCTCTTGCTCTAGCAGTAACATTTTTGATTGGCCTTTCCTTTCCGTTTGAATTGCTTCTCTTTTTCTGGACTGAAACATTTTCTGTAGTAATATTTTTTTTACTACAAATATTTCTTATGAATGTTTTTGTACTCTTACCCGGTGCTTTCTTGGTGACTTGACGATTTTTTTTTGTAGAGGACTGCTGCTGTAAATGATGGACCTGCTGTCTTTGACGTTTTGTAGCCTTTCTCATTCTCTCCTTAGTTGGCATTCTCAAAATTTGAAATTATCTGCAGTTGAATCTGTGGTAAAATATAATAAAAAATGTTATTAACCACTATTACCAAACAGTAAATCAATAACAGTCAACAAAAACTTAACACACTACTTAACATTTTTACATATAATATTTTTTAGTGCTTTGGCAAATTTAGAATACAGAAATAGCAGAAAAGAAATGGAATTCTTCTTCATTTACCTGTCCTGTTTTATATGTGAATCTGATCTAATTTTATGAGCATATTTTATTATTTTATTGAAGACACTACACATAACCTGTTTTTGAAGGTGTGTTTAATTTAAAATTAAACAGTTTACATTTTTACTTTTCATTTATTGTAAATTTTAAAAATAAATGTTTATAGTTCCATAGGCTCAAGCAGGTCAGCTTCCCACCCTATGTCATATAATTCGGACAAATCTGCATCCTCATCACGTTCTTCTTCATCCTCAGGATTTAAATCATCCAAGGGATCAACATCCACTGATGTTTCAATTACGAGTTCAATGATGAGGTCGAAATCAACTGATTGCTGATTGTCGCTCATATTGATGTTGTCTTTATCTTTAAAGAAAGATAACAACAATGAGATGTTGCAGAGTAAGAGACAAATCTCAGAGATTATAATAGTAAAATTGTTTAACAAGAGTAACATTTTGCAGCTATTATTTAGCCATGTCCAGCGATGCTGAGCAGGTGAAGCCTATGTCTAATTTTTCAGTGAACAGGACTCATCTCTTCTTAACCTTGGATAAGCCTCACCGACTCTGTGTCCCCTGCACATACTTAAATGTAAAGGGGCAGATTTATGTTAAATGGCACATCCCCAGGCATGCACCAGTTAACGTGCACCACTGCTCTGCCACCCATGGTGTGTCGCATTTACAATCAGATAGGAAAAAGCTGCGTCAAAACCCTGCGCCTGCTTTAAGCAGGCATAGGTCTTGACACAACATTGTGGAGATGGGGCACCCCTGAGCCTTGCTGGAGCTGCATCGCACTTGCGATACAACTCCAGCAATGCGCCACCTTTACGGCACAGATGCGTCACGCATCTGTGCCATTTTTGCCCCATGCTGCGCCGCATTGTAAATGCAGCACACCATGGGTGGCGGAACAGTGGCGCAGGATGACTGGCACATCCCTGGTGATGCGCCAGTCATCATAAATTTATCCCTAAGCTTCTTATCTTGTTAGAGATGAACCGCCATATGTATCATCAAACTATTTTGCATTTCCTAAATAGCGAATTTTAAGGGATAAATAGCGATTCTTTACCATTCCTAATTTGCGATGAGCAAATTGCTAATTGCAAATTACCCATTCATTTCCATGGGCCAGGAGGCCCATAGGAATGAAGGTGCAATTTGCGATTAGCAATTAGCTCATCACAAATTAGGAATTTTTCCAAAGGTGCAGGGGTGTCTCAAGAACACCCTGCTGCACCCCTGAAAAAGAAATTTGGGGGCATATGGCGCACATACATGCCCTAAGGGCATGTATGGGCGTCATATGGCACCTTTTGTTTTTTGGAAAAAAAGCTTTTTGAAAAGAATTCGCAAATTACCACCAACTAGAAGTTGGTGGTAGTTTGCAAATCCTTAATGGCATTTTTTGCATATTTTTTGTTTGATACATTGCATTTAAGGAATCGCAAAATTTGCAAATCCTTCAGTGCATTCGCAAAATAAGTAATAGCAAATGTTGCTATTCCTTATTTTGCATCAAACTTGTTTGATACATACCATTTGTCTAATTAGCATTCGCAAAGGCCGAAATTCGCAGAATTTTGACCTTTCCGAATGGTAATTAGCTTGATACATATGGCCCCAAGTGAGGCCTGTCTTGCAACATGGTGCATCTTTTGCATCACTGCTGCATCGGTTTCATGTGGCACGTTTTTTTTACACCATGACACATCTGCCTAAATGCATCAATTTGTAATTTTGTCGCCTCATAGCAAATCTTTTGCACCACCGCTGCATCACAAAAGTGACGCACAGTGGCGCAAAAGAGGCATACACCTATCATAAATCTGTCCCTAGCATTTTAAATGATTAATTCAGGATGACGATAAGGTGTGGCCTATCCAGAGGTTTGTTTAAGGTGAGGCCTACTCAGGATTGCAGATTAAAGTTACGCTTGATGAAGAATACAGAGGAGATAATACATGTAAAGGCCTACCAATGAAGTAAGTAATGTCCACTTCATTGCGCCAGTCATCATAAATGTATCCCTAAGCTTATTATCTTGTTACAGATGAACCGCCATATGTATCATCAAACTATTTTGCATTTCCTAAATAGCGAATTTTAAGGAATAAATAGCGATTCTTTACCATTCCTAATTTGCAATGAGCAAATTGCTAATTGCAAATTACCGATTCATTTGCATGGGCCAGGAGGCCCATAGGAATAAAGGTGCAATTTGCGATTAGCAATTAGCTCATCGCAAATTAGGAATTTTTCCAAGGGTGCAGGGGTGTCTCAAGAACACCCTGCTGCACCCCTGAAAAAGAAATTTGGGGGCATATGGCGCACATACATGCCCTAAGGGCATGTATGGGCGTCATATGTCACCTTTTGTTTTTTGGAAAAAAAGCTTTTTGAAAAGAATTCGCAAATTACCACCAACTAGAAGTTGGTGGTAATTTGCAAATCCTTAATAGCATTTTTTGCATATTTTTTGTTTGATACATTGCATTTAAGGAATCGCAAAATTTGCAAATCCTTCAATGCAATCGCAAAATAAGGAATAGCAAATTTTGAATTAATGACATTTTAAGTCATTTCCCCATGTACAGTGTTTTCAAATTATGATTTGAAAATCGTTTTTAGGGAAAAGGAATGGTTTGTAAATTTATGACAAGGACATAATGGTGTATGCTTCTTTATAAGGCATTTCAGTGTCTCTGATGTCATTTTTCCCATATTACATTAAAAGACCTTTCCCCGTGGAGCACATTCCTTGTAAATATGCTCCCACCTGTGCATGGTAAATTTAGATTTTGACTGTTTGAGTTACATAGCCATGTTAAAAGTGACCCAAAAAAGTTGCAAAGGCTTAAAAAAAACACTTTCATGTGTCTTAAGGACATTTTAAGTCATTTCCCCGTGGGCAGTGTTTTGTAAGTGGCGCAAAAGAGGCATACACCTATCATAAATCTGTCCCTAGCATTTTAAATGATTAATTCAGGATGACGATAAGGTGTGGCCTATCCAGAGGTTTGTTTAAGGTGAGGCCTACTCAGGATTGCAGATTAAAGTTACGCTTGATGAAGAATACAGAGGAGATAATACATGTAAAGGCCTACCAATGAAGTAAGTAATGTCCACTTCATTGGGCCAGTCATCATAAATGTATCCCTAAGCTTCTTATCTTGTTACAGATAAACCGCCATATGTATCATCAAACTATTTTGCATTTCCTAAATAGCGAATTTTAAGGAATAAATAGCGATTCTTTACCATTCCTAATTTGCAATGAGCAAATTGCTAATTGCAAATTACCCATTCATTTCCATGGGCCAGGAGGCCCATAGGAATGAAGGTGCAATTTGCGATTAGCAATTAGCTCATCGCAAATTAGGAATTTTTCCAAGGGTGCAGGGGTGTCTCAAGAACACCCTGCTGCACCCCTCAAAAAGAAATTTGGGGGCATATGGCGCACATACATGCCCTAAGGGCATGTATGGGCGTCATATGGCACCTTTTGTTTTTTGGAAAAAAAGCTTTTTGAAAAGAATTCGCAAATTACCACCAACTAGAAGTTGGTGGTAATTTGCAAATCCTTAATGGCATTTTTTGCATATTTTTTGTTTGATACATTGCATTTAAGAAATCACAAAATTTGCAAATCCTTCAGTGCAATCGCAAAATAAAGAATAGCAAATTTTGCTATTCCTTATTTTGCATCAAACTTGTTTGATACATACCATTTGTCTAATTAGCATTTGCAAAGGCCAAAATTCACAGAACTTCGACCTTTGCAAATGCTAATTAGCTTCATACATATGGCCCCAAGTGAGGCCTGTCTTGCAACATGGTGCATCTTTTGCATCACTGCTGCATCAGTTTCATGTGGCACGGTGTTTTTTACACCATGACACATCTGCCTAAATGCATCAATTTGTAATTTTGTCGCCTCATAGCAAATCTTTTGCACCGCCGCTGCATCACAAAAGTGACGCACAGTGGCGCAAAAGAGGCATACACCTATCATAAATCTGTCCCTTGCATTTTAAATGATTAATTCAGGATGACGATAAGGTGTGCCCTATCCAGAGGTTTGTTTAAGGTGAGGCCTACTCAGGATTGCAGATGAAAGTTACGCTTGAAGAAGAATACAGAGGAGATAATACATGTAAAGCTCCACCAATGAAGTAAGTGATGTCCACTTCATTGCACCAGTCATCATAAATGTATCCCTAAGCTTCTTATCTTGTTAGAGATGAACCGCCATATGTATCATCAAACTATTTTGCATTTCCAAAATAGCGAATTTTAAGGAATAAATAGCGATTCTTTACCATTCCTAATTTGCAATGAGCAAATTGCTAATTGCAAATTACCCATTCATTTCCATGGGCCAGGAGGCCCATAGGAATGAAGGTGCAATTTGCGATTAGCAATTAGCTCATCGCAAATTAGGAATTTTTCCAAAGGTGCAGGGGTGTCTCAAGAACACCCTGCTGCACCCCTGAAAAAGAAATTTGGGGGCATATGGCGCACATAAATTTTAACAACATTCCTTTACGTCAAAAACGATTTTCAAGTCATAATTTGAAAACACTGCACCCGGGGGGAAATGACTTAAAATGTCCTTAAGACACATGAAAGTGTTTTTTTAAAGCCTTTGCAAGTTTTTGGGTCACTTTTAACATGGCTATGTAACTCAAACAGTCAAAATCTAAATTTACCATGCACAGGTGGGACCATATTTACAAGGAATGTGCCCCACGGGGAAAAGTCTTTTAATGTAATATGGGAAAAATGACATCAGAGACACTGAAATGCCTTATAAAGAAGCATACACCATTATATCCTTGTCAAAAATTTACAAACCATTCCTTTTCCCCAAAAACGATTTTCAAATCATAATTTGAAAACACTGCACATAGGGAAATGACTTAAAATGTCCTTAAGACACATAAAAGCGTTTTTTGATTGCCTTTGCAGCATGGTTGGGTCACTTTTAACATAGCTATGTAACACAATCATTCAAAATCTAAATTTGCCATGCACAGGTGGGAGCATATTTACAAGCAATATGCTCCACAGAGAAAGGTCTTACATTAAAATGGGAAAAATAACATCAGAGACACTCAATTGCCTTATAATGAAGCATACACCATTATGTCCTTGTCATAAATATTATAACCATTCATTTTCCTCAAAAACGATTTTCAAATCATAATTTGAAAAGACTCCACAGCTCCTATGCACAATAACACCCTGTCAGTACTAATACTTCACATTTTCTCCAATTACATTTTCTCAAAGAAACAAAATCTATTTGTAAAACACTTGAGACAAAGCAACATTTGAAGAACACAACTTTCTTCATAATTTTCTCCTTAAAGCACACTATTCTCTATCTAAATTAAAGAAATCTTTTCTCACCTTAGCAAATACTTTGAGTTTCAAAACAGTCTCAGAAACACACCAATTTGTCTTCAGCAGAGCAAAAGGTATGCACTCCAGAGTCTGCAGCTATCAAAAGCACAGAAATGCTGTAATTCTTCACACATATCTCTCATGTCACCCAATCAAAACTCTTCCCTCACTTTTTTTCAAATGAAAACCCTTCCCCCCTCTGCCATTTCATGCCTTTTCTGCATGGCAACCACCTCTTGGAAGACTTCTGGTGTTTGCAAGTTCACACAACAATGTTGCAATTGAACTCTGAACTCTCAGTGCACCTCATATCCAGTGCATTCTTTCATTTAATGATTTTTTTTTGACCACTCAAAATACATCTTTCAAACAACTCATCCATGCACCCTAACTTTCTGTTTTCAGCAATCAAAATCCACCAATCACTGTTACTGCTTCATTAACACAGAAACTCCACAGTTTTTTTCATTTTAAACTCTTATTTTTTCAACTGCCATTTCATTGCCACACTTCATCTGACTGCAGGAGAACCTTCTCTCACCATGTTTTCTGTCTGGATTGTTGGACATAGTTACATCTATTGGGCTCAGAGGTATGCTGAGAACAGGAATTTACCTAACCTCAATTTACAAGATGTGGAAATTAAGTGGTTTGGCCACAGAGGATTAAAATGTCACCAATTGATACCATTGGTGAAAACCTTTATGCATTTGCCAAAACCTGACCTGTTAATTGTGCACTGTGGAGGTAATGATTTGGGCACTTTGACTGGGGTAGGTCTGGAAATGCTTTTAAAGGACACCTTTGAGCAATTGATGGCACTTTTTCCTCAGACTGCCTTGGTATATTCAAATATATGCCAAAGACAGAAATGGAGGTGGTCAAACCAATTTTGTCCACAAATTGAGAAGTCGAGGACGCATGTAAACAAATCTGTTTCAGCTTACATGAGAGACCATGGAATGGGCTCCCTGTACAACAATAACTTGCGTTACTACATGCAAGATATCTACAGAGGAGATGGAGTTCACTTCTCAGATGAGGGCAACAGAATTTTCATTCTGAATTTAAGACTGTGCATTGGTACCTACTTATAAGTACCTAAATGTACCATAAACCCAAAAGCTCTTCTCAGAGCTACCCTACATCTGATCACTCACAATTATTATTTTACTCTAACTTTTTTCACTAATTTTCAACAAAGTACGCTCCCTGGGGCGCTTCCCGGTACGCGAACCGGGAGCTATCCTCGCAATATTTTTAAAAAAATGTTTTTTTTTCCGCACATATGGGCCTCCTCAGCCACCCTCAGAAAACCTAGGGGGTCAAGATAAGTCTACCGTGCCCCCTTCTACCCATTCTGAACATTATTTGCCCTCCATCTTGTATCTTAATTCGACCGAAACACAAAATGGTGGACTCCCGTAACGCTTAAGGTTCGCGAACCGGGGCGCTCACCAGTTCGCGTACCGGGTCGCTCCCTGGGAAGCGCACCATCAAAAAAGGTGGGAAAGTAGTTTACAGAAAAGCGACTGGAGACAATTTCACCAAATATAGATTAGCTCATACTACATACCAATGCCTACCATTTTCACAAATTTGATTGAAATTCCATTTAACCATTTAGCCTGTAGACCTCTCTAAATACCCTGAGGTAAATTACTTCACAAAACACATCTGAAGTGTTGGAATTGACAACCAATTAAAATGTTACTTTCATTTTCTACTTTTTTTACCTGACATTTGATTGGCTATGTACCTGAATATATATAAAGGAAGAGAGAGAAACACAGCCATTTTGACTACTACTTCCTGAACTACATTGCAAGATCATTTTCACTCACAACTTAAACTTCTTTTTAGAAGGTGAGATATTATTTTATAAATTTGAAAACATTTTCAGATAGTTATATACTATCCCTCTGTAAGAGTTAGACATTGAGAAAGGCTTCTTTATTATAATTATGGATTGATTTAGGTTTCTGTGGTATAATTATGAATTTACTTAGGCTTCTTCACAGGCACTTTTTAATAGTACTACTTCACGCCTGAAACCATACAGTGCCCATAGATTACTTCTCTGTTATAAACTCACAAGTACCTGTCTGAACTTAAACCCAACAGTGCCCTATCTCTACTGATATATTTATTTTTTATGCAAATTACAGCAATAAAATGGAAGGTGAGCAGAATGTTTCCTTCGAAATTGTTCTGGAGAACAACACAGAAAAAGATATTGAGGACAATGATGACTCAGATTTCATGGATGAATCACGGGACCATGAATTAGTTCAATGTGTAGAATCTGTGGATCATTTACTTCATTATGATGACGGTCAAATGTGGGAACTTATGTTCACTCAACAAGAGGACATATCGGACAGTCAAATGCTAGACGTTCTATTAAATTTTGAAAAACAATCCGAAAAATAAAATTGTATGTAATATTAAAAAATTGTTTGAGTCTTTAATCATTTTTATATGTAATTCATAAACTAGTTAAATGTTAGAAATGTTATTACATTTTGAAACACAATCACAATAATAAATAATTGCTTAAAAAATAAAAAAATTAAAAAATAATCAACAAAACCAACAATCAATTAACATACAGTATTTGAAAAGTCTATCATTCTTTTTTCCTTATAGTACGCTGCCCAGAACGCTTCCCGGTTCGCGAACCGGGCGCTACCCACGCAAAAAAAACAAAAAAAAATGTATTTATTTTTGCCCCGCGGGGCCCTTTTAAAGCCTCCACATTAAACCTAGGGGGTCAGGGAGGATCTACTATGCCCCCTTATGGTCATTTCCCCCTTTGTTTTGGCCTCCTCTTGTCTCTCGATCCTACCGAGAGACAAGATGGCGGCCGCTCCGGACTGTTTAGAATGTTGACAGACACCGGAGAGCCAATCAGCTTCGCTTCGCGAAAGTTCCGTTACGCGTAAAGTCCGCGAACCGGAGCGCTGCCCAGAGCGCGCTTACAGATATATATCTTTTTTTAAACGTTAATTTCTCAAAATCCACTGAAGCACATATATTGAGACCTAGCAAAGGCACATCGGGCTACCAGTCCCTACAATTTTGCCAAGTTTCGTGGAAATCCATTCAGCCGTTCGGGCTAAAAGTGAGGCCAACCGCCCTATGGAAAACTCAATGTTAAAAACACGTTTTGGGACCCCCCTTTTTTCTCGGCCCCCCCTTGACGAACCCCCCCCAAATTTCCAGGGGCTGCTCAGAAACAAAATGTTCCATTTTCCAGAAAATTTCAGCCAATTCCGTCCACAAACGCCAAAGTTATTAGACATAGAATTTTCAAAAATCCCATAGAGAAAAAATCCTAACTATATATACCTACTGGCGACCGCCAGTAGGTAATATATATATATAAATATATATATATATATATATATATATATATATATATATATATATATATATATATGAAGAAGAGAACTCTGGGTAGTTCTCAAGTTTAGGTGGAAAGCAGCTCCTGTTAGGGCACTCTATCAAAGTCTTTAAGCATAGGATTAGCACAGTGCCATCCACGCCGAGATAGAAAAGGACAAAGTCTTTTGCCAGTTCTACAGCAAAGTCTTTAAGCATGGGACTAGCACAGTGCTGTCCTTGCCGAGCTGTAAAATGACAAAAGCCATTTATCACTCCAGGCACAGTATTACAGCTTTGAATTGGTAAAATACCAACTTCAGCCAACCTGAAATGAGTAAAAGCAACCCCTGACACAGTGTCTTGCTCTAATTGGAGCTCTACAGAGAGGTGTAGCTTTGTCCAGACACAAGGGAGCACTTAGTATAAGTCAAAACTATATATATATATATATACATATATATATATATATATATATATATATACATATATATATTACCTACTGGCGGTCGCCAGTAGGTATATATAGTTAGGATTTTTTCCCTATGGGATTTTTGAAAATTCTATGTCTAATAACTTTGGCGTTTGTGGACGGAATTGGCTGAAATTTTCAGGAAAATGGAACATTTTGTTTCTGAGCAGCCCCTGGAAAGTTGGGGGGGGTTCGTCAAGGGGTGGCCGAGAAAAAAGGGGGGTCCCAAAACGTGTTTTTCCCATGTTAATTTCCATAGGGCGGTTGGCCTCACTTTTAGGCCGAACGGCTGAATGGATTTGCACGAAACTTGGCAAAATTGTAGGGACTGTTAGCCCGATGTGCCTTTGCTAGGTCTCAATATATGTGCTCCAGTGGATTTTGAGAAATTAACGTTAAAAAAAAGATATATATCTGTAAGCGCGCTCCAGGCAGCGCTCCGGTTCGCGTACTTGACGCGTAACGGAACTTCGCGTAGCGAAGCTGATTGGCTCTCCGGTGTCTGTCAACATTCTAAACAGTCCGGAGCGGCCGCCATCTTGTCTCTCGGTAGGATCGAGAGACAAGAGGAGGCCAAAACAAAGGGGGAAATGACCATAAGGGGGCATAGTAGATCCTCCCTGACCCCCTAGGTTTGATGTGGAGGCTTTAAAAGGGCCCCGCAGTGCAAAAAAAAAATGTTTTTGTTTTTTTGCGTGGGGAGCGCCCGGTCCGCGAACCGGGAAGCGTTCTGGGGAGCGTACTATAAGGAAAAAAGAATGATAGACTTTTAAAATACTGTATGTTAATTGATTGTTGGTTTTGTTGATTATTTTTTAATTTCTTTATTTTTTAAGCAATTATTTATTATTGTGATTGTGTTTCAAAATTTAATAACATTTCTAACATTTCACTGTCTGAAATGTCGTCATTTTCATTGAACATAGCTTGTAATCTCTGAGTGTGTAAAATGTCCTCATTTTGAAGGAGGTCATCTACTGCTTGCACACATTGCAGTAGTTCTTGGTCCCAAGTTTCATCCATAAATTCTATATAATTTGGATCAATTAATTCTTGGCTGCTCTCTTGCAGGACAATTTGAAATGAAACTTTCTGTTCGCCTTCCATGTTGCCTGAAATTTGGATAAAAAAAATATATATTAGTAGAGATAGGGCACTGTTGGGATTAATTTTAGATAGGCAGTTTTTATCAGTGAATTTATCTTTGGGCAGTGTATAGTATCAGAGTGGAAGTAGGAATATAAAAAAGTGTATGTGATTTAACGTAAGTAAATTCATAATTATACAAGAGAAACCTAACTCCATCCATAACTATAACAGAGAAGTCTATCTAAATATATAACTACTACAGAGGGATAGTATATAACTATCAGAAAAAGTTTACCATATTAACTGATAGTGCACAATATACTTCAGTTTTTAAAATAACAACTTACCTTTACAAAGAAGTTGAAGTGATTAGTGAAAATCCAATTGAAATGTACACCAGGAAGTAGTAGTCAAAATGGCTGTGTTTCCTTCTCTTCCTTTATATATATTCAGGTATATAACCAATCAAATGTCAGGTAAAAAAAGTAGAAAATGAAAATAACATTTTCATTGGTTGTCAATTCCAACACTTCAGATGTGTTTTGTGAAGTAATTTACCTCACGGTATTTAGAGAGGTCTACAGGCTAAATGGCTAAATGGAATTTCAATCAAATTTGTGAAAATGATAGGGATTGGTATGTAGTATGAGCTAATCTATATTTGGTGAAAGTGTCTCCAGTCGTTTTTCTGTAAATTACTTTCCCACCTTTTTTGATGGAGCGCTTCCCGGGGAGCGCACCGGTACACGAACTGGCGAGCGCCCTGGTACGCGAACCTGAAGCGTTACGGGAGTCCACCATTTTGTGTTTCGGTCGAATTAAGATACAAGATGGAGGGCAACTAATGTTCAGAATGGGTAGAAGGGGGCACGGTAGACTTATCTTGACCCCCTAGGTTTTCTGAGGGTGGCTGAGGAGGCCCATATGTGCGGAAAAAAAACATTTTTTTTTTAAATTTCACGAGGTTAGCTTCCGGTCCGCGTACCGGGTAGCGCCCCGGGGAGCGTACTTTGTTGAAAATTAGTGAAAAAAGTTAGAGTACAATAATAATTGTGAGTGATCAGATGTAGGGTAGCTCTGAGAAGAGCTTTTGGGTTTATGGTACATTTAGGTACTTATAAGTAGGTACCAATGCACAGTCTTAAATTCAGAATGAAAATTCTGTTGCCCTCATCTGAGAAGTGAACTCCATCTCCTCTGTAGATATCTTGCATGTAGTAACGCAAGTTATTGTTGTACACGGAGCCCATTCCATGGTCTCTCATGTAAGCTGAAACAGATTTGTTTACATGCTTCCTCGACTTCTCAATTTGTGGACAAAATTGGTTCGACCACCTCCATTTCTGTCTTTGGCATATATTTGAATATACCAAGGCAGTCTGAGGAAAAAGTGCCATTAATTGCTCAAAGGTGTCCTTTAAAAGCATTTCCAGACCTACCCCAGTCAAAGTGCCCAAGTCATTACCTCCACAGTGCACAATTAACAGGTCAGGTTTTGGCAAATGCATAAAGGTTTTCACCAATGGTATCAATCGGTGACATTTTAATCCTCTGTGGCCAAACCACTTAATTTCCACATCTTGTAAATTGAGGTTAGGTAAATTTCTGTTATCAGCATACCTCTGAGCCCAGTAGATGTAACTATGTCCAACAATCCAGACAGAAAACATGGTGAGAGAAGGTTCTGCTGCAGTCAGATGAAGTGTGGCAATGAAATGGCAGTTGAAAAAATAAGAGTTTAAAATGAAAAAAACTGTGGAGTTTCTGTGTTAATGAAGCAGTAACAGTGATTGGTGGATTTTGATTGCTGAAAACAGAAAGTTAGGGTGCATGGATGAGTTCTTTGAAAGATGTATTTTGAATGGTCAAGAAAAAATCATTAAATGAAAGATTGCACTGGATATGCAGGTGCACTGAGAGTTCAGAGTTCAATTGAAACATTGTTGTGTGAACTTGCAAACACCAGAGGTCTTCCAAGAGGTGGTTGCTATGCAAAAAAGGCAGAGAGGGCAGAGGGGGGAAGGGGTTTGATTTGAAAAAAGTGAGGGAAGAGTTTTGATTGGGTGACATGAGAGATATGTGTGAAGAATTACAGCATTTCTGTGCTTTTGATAGCTGCAGACTCTGGAGTGCATACCTTTTGCTCTGCTAAAGACAAAGTGGTGTGTTTCTGAGACTGTTTTGAAACTCAAAAAGTATTTGCTAAGGTGAGAAAAGATTTATTTAATTTAGATAGAGAATAGTGTGCTTTAAGGAGAAAATTATGAAGAAAGTTGTGTTTTTAAAATGTTGCTTTGCCTCAAGTGTTTTACAAATAGATTTTGTTTCTTTGAGAAATTGTAATTGGAGAAAATGTGAAGTATTAGTACTGACAGGGTGTTTTTGTGCATAGGAGCTGTGCAGTGTTTTCAAATTATGACTTGAAAATCGTTTTTGAGGAAAAGGAATGCTTTTAACATTTATGACAAGGACATAATGGTGTATGCTTCTTTATAAGGCATTTGAGTGTCTCTGATGTTATTTTTCCCATTTTAATGTAAGACTTTTCCCCGTGGTGCAAATTCCTTGTAAATATGCTCCCACCTGTGCTTGGCAAATTTAGATTTTGAATGTTTGAGTTACATAGCCATGTTAAAAGTGACCCTAAAATGCTGCAAAGGCAATCAAAAAACGCTTCCATGTGTCTTAAGGACATTTTCAGTCATTTCCCCATGTGCAGTGTTTTCAAATTATGACTTGAAAATCGTTTTTGAGGTAAAGGAATGCTTTTAACATTTATGACAAGGACATAATGGTGTCTGCTTCTTTATAAGGCATTGGAGTGTCTCTGATGTTATTTTTCCCATTTTAATGTAAGACCTTTCCCCGTGGTGCAAATTCCTTGTAAATATGCTCCCACCTGTGCTTGGCAAATTTACATTTTGATAGTTTGAGTTACATAGCCATGTTAAAAGTGACCCAAAAATGCTGCAAAGGCAATCAAAAAACGCTTTCATGTGTCTTAAGGACATTTTAAGTCATTTCCCCATGTGCAGTGTTTTCAAATTAAGACTTGAAAATCGTTTTTGAGGAAAAGGAATGCTTTTAACATTTATGACAAGGACATAATGGTGTATGCTTCTTTATAAGGCATTTGAGTGTCTCTGATGTTGTTTTTCCATTTTAATGTAAGACCTTTCCCCGTGGTGCAAATTCCTTGTAAATATGCTCCCACCTGTGCTTGGCAAATTTACATTTTGATAGTTTGAGTTACATAGCCATGTTAAAAGTGACCCAAAAATGCTGCAAAGGCAATCAAAAAACGCTTTCATGTGTCTTAAGGACATTTTAAGTCATTTCCCCATGTGCAGTGTTTTCAAATTAAGAATTGAAAATCGTTTTTGAGGAAAAGGAATGCTTTTAACATTTATGACAAGGACATAATGGTGTATGCTTCTTTATAAGGCATTTGAGTGTCTCTGATGTCATTTTTCCATTTTAATGTAAGACCTTTCCCCGTGGTGCAAATTCCTTGTAAATATGCTCCCACCTGTGCTTGGCAAATTTAGATTTTGATTGTTTAAGTTACATAGCCATGTTAAAAGTGACCCAAAAATGCTGCAAAGGCTTTAAAAAAACGCTTTCATGTGTCTTAAGGACATTTTAATTCATTTCCCCATGAATGTAGGTAGGCCTCACCTTAAACAAACCTCTGGATAGGCCACATCTTATCGTCATCCTGAATTAATCATTTAAAATGCTAGGGACAGATTTATGATAGGTGTATGCCTCTTTTGCGCCACTGTGCGTCACTTTTGTGACGCAGTGGCGGTGCAAAAGATTTGCTATGTGGCGACAAAATTACAAATTGATGCATCTAGGCAGATGTGTCATGCTGTAAAAAAACCGTGCCACATGAAACCGATGCAGCAGTGATGCAAAAGATGCACCATGTTGCAAGACAGGCCTCACTTCATCTCCAACAAGATAAGAAGCTTAGGGATAGATTTATGATGACTGGTGCATCCCCAGGGATGTGCCAGTCATCCTGCGCCGCTGTTCCGCCACCCATGGTGCGCTGCATTTACAATGCGGCGCACCATGGGGCAAAAACAGCACAGATGTGTGACGCATCTGTGCCGTAAAGGTGGCGCATTGCTGGAGCTGCATCGCAAGTGCCATGCAGCTCCAGCAAGGCTCAGGGGTGCCCCATCTCCATTTAATCTGCAACCCTGAGTAGGCCTCACCTTAAACAAACCTCTGGATAGGCCACACCTTATCGTCATCCTGAATCAATCATTTAACATGTTAGGGACAGATTTATGATAGCCGTGTGCCTCTTTTGTGCCGCTGTGCGTCACTTTTGTGACGCAGCGGCGGTGCAAAATATTTGCTATGTGGCGACATATTTAAAAATTGATGCATCTAGGCAGATGTGTCATGCTGTAAAGTCCTGTGCCACATGAAACCTGCGTCAGTTTTCATATAGGTGTTTTGTTGCAAGGTATGCATTAATTTGCAAGAAAGCCTTGTAAAACTAACACAGTGAAATTTAGAAGATTTCACTGACTCAGCTTTATAGCATTGCTGAATCAAATCATTACGCCTGTTTGAAACAGGCATAAGGAGTGATGCACCATGCAATGTGTGGCTTGCTCCTGTGCATTGCAGTAGACATGTTGCGCTTACGACGTGATTCCTGCAATGTGCTGCTTTTGCGGCACAGATGCGTGACGCATCTGTGCTGTTTTCACTCAATGGTGCTCCACATTGTAAATGCGGCACACCATGGGTGGCAGAGCAGCGGTGCACATTAACTGGTGCATCCCTGGGAATGCGTCAGTTAACATAAATCTGCCACTTTACATTTAAGTATGAGCAGGGGACACAGAGTTGGTGAGGCTTATCCAAGGTTAAGAAGAGATGAGTCCTGTTCACTGAAAACTTGGACATAGGCCTTACCTCCTCAGCATCGCTGGTCATGGCTAAATAATAGCTGCAAATGTTACTCTTGTTAAACAATTTTACTATTATAGTCTCTGAGATTTGTGCCTTACTCTGCAACATCTCATTGTTGTTCTCTTTCTTTAAAGATAACGACAACATCAACATGAGCAACAATCAGCAATCAGTTGATCTCGACCTCATAATTGAACTCGTAATTGAAACATTAGTGGAAGTAGATCCCTTGGATGATTTAAATCCTGAGGATGAAGAAGAACATGATGAGGATGCAGATTTGTCAGAATTGTATGACATAGGGTGGGAAGCTGACGTGCTTGAGCCTATGGAACTATAAACATTTATTTTTAAAAATTTATAATAAATGAAAAGTAAAAATGTAAACCGTTTCATTTAAAAATAAAGACACCTTCAAAAACAGGTTATGTGTAGTGTCTTCAATAAAATATTAAAATATGCTCATAAAATTAGATCAGATTCACATATAAAACAGCACAGGTAAAATGAATATGAATTCCATTTCTTTTCTGCTATTTCTGTATTCTAAATTTGCCAAGCACTAAAAATGTCAAGTAGTGTGTTACGTTTTTGATGACTGTTATTGATTTACTGTTTGGTAATAGTGGTTAATAACATTTTTTATTATATTTTACCACAGATTCAACTGCAGATCATTTCAAGATTTCAGCATGCCAACTAAAGAAAGACTTAGAAAGGCTGCAAAACGTCAAAGACAGCAGGTACATGATATAATGCAGCAGTCCTCTAACAAAAAAACTTGTCAAGTCACCAAGAAAGCACCGGGTAAGAGCACAAAAACATTTATAAGAAATATTTGTAGTAAAAAAAATATTACTACAGAAAATGTTTCAGTCCAGAAAAAGAGAAGCATTTTAAACGGAAAGGAAAGGCCAATCAAAAATGTTACTGCTAGAGCAAGAGATAACTCTGTGCATGATAGTAGAAGGAAACAACAGTTTAGGGACATTCGTAAACGAATGTTCCGCAACAGGATAATTGGCAATTTGTTAAAAAATATTAAGAAAGGTCAACAGAAAGTGGTTTTTTATAAGAGAAAAAAAAAGTTGAGAAAGTTATTGATCAGGCATTTGAAATTAAACGTAAGTTATTTATTTTGATAATCAATAGAATTAGGAAGCTAAACAAGGCAATTTATGATTTCAAAAGAAATAGTAGATGGAAGAGAATAGTTAATCGTAGTAATTTTTGTGAAGTTTTTTCCGGAGAATGGATGCATAGTTCAAGTTGTGAGGCATTTTTTAATGAGGAGAGTTATTTCCAGGATAATGATTTGGTGCATGCAGTTGACACCAGTGGTCGAGCTTATGAAGTGAAAGATGGTTTTCCAGTTGAAAAAGAAAAACTTGTGACAACAGAGACAGAAGAGGTGTTAGGTAATGAGGTTTTAGGAAGACGTCCTAAGGGTCCTGTGTACACCTGGAAGTGTAGTAGTATTTGCAGTGTGCGACAGGATTCCATCAATTTGCTTTGTGATTTTGTACGGACATTTAATAAGAAAAGTTTGAAGCAGAAAATGAAGTTGTTGCAAGAATTAGATCCTTGCAGAGTGAGAGAAGTGACAGGTTTGCATGGTCATTCATTGGCTTGTCTTTCCAGGAGAGTATGCCAGAGTGTTTTTCATCATTTCAGGATGCTAGCAGTGCACCATAATAAAGTGAGGAAATTAGTTAGAATGTTGTATTATGCTATGTATTATCCAGCAATTAAGCTTAAACAATTATGCGCTGCTCTTTTGCATGGTTCTGAAATAGATTGAAGAATATTTGTGCAGAAATTGAGTTTTGTTACTTTGGAAGTAAAGAGGAGAATGTTGAAATTGACCAAGAAGAAGAGGGTAATGTGGAAGATAGTGTACAGGTTTCCAGTACAGATAATTTTCAGAGGGAAATTGCGACGTTTCAGGTGAAATCAAGTGAGAGGCCTAATTTCACTTGTGTGTGTTGTCGACGCACTTATTATAAGAATCAGACTAAGTTAGTGGATTTATATGCAAAAAGTGAAAGGGAAAATAATAGTGAATGGAAGGATTTCACAACATATTTGATGGTAGAAAATTGTTTTGATTTGGGATCGGATCAACGTGTGTGTACTTATTGTTGTAGCAAATTAAATCAAAACCAGATGCCTGCTAGAGCAGTTCTGGAATTGGTTGAGATTCCTTCTGAATTGAAGGATTTAAATACTTATGAATCTATTTTGATTCAAAGTATCCATCCCTTTCAGGCTATTGTAAGAATGGAGCCAAAGACAGGGAAATTGCCTCCATCAGATTTACAGAGAGGATTAAAGGGAAGAGTTGTTTATTTGCCTCTAGATTTGAAGAAAAACATTAACACAATTGGAGTAGAAAAAGTGGAAGAGGACCCTCTGGTTATCTTAGTTAATGGGGTTCCGACAAAAAATAAGAAAATATGGCAAGATTTAGTGAATGTTAGGAAAGTCAAAAAGGCAACATTGTACTTTAAAAAAAAATAATAAGTACTATAAGAATATATATGTTGCAGAAGAGGAAGTAAGTGAGGAAGAGGATAGCGATTTGTGTGCTGGTCAAATTGAGAAAGTAGAACCCTCTACTAGTGAAGAAATATATGAACATTATAGTGTTCATCCTTTGCATTTCAAGGAAGTCATGGGGAATGCTATTGAGTTGTTTCAAATGAAACAAGCCAAAGGGAGTCCCATTAGTGTTTGGGAGGAAAGTTTGGAAGCTAGGTGTTTCCTACAGCTTTTTCCAACAGGTCAGGGAGGAAGATATGATGAGCGACCTCATCAAATTCCTGCTTCTGAATACCGGACTTTGCGATTGTATGCAGGAGATGCTAGGTTTCGACAATGTATTCCCTATTTGTTTCATCTCCTGTTTGAAAGCGATCTGTCTGGACTGTCATATGCAGTGAACCACATCTTGAAAAGTGGTATACACATGCAAAACATCTCGGCAAGTGACTTTATGGATAAAGTCAATGTCCAAGACAGTATTTTGGATTCTCACCTGATTAATCTCATGGCGTGTCAGTGTGGTACTAATGAGTACTGGTACCGTCGTCATGGTGATTTAAAATGTATGCTGAGGAACTTAGGAACTCCCACATGGTTCCTCACTCTGAGCTGTGCCGAGTATGGCTGGGAAGACTTACTTGAATTTCTACGAGAGGCAAATGGAAACATCGAAAACATCGAATTCAAGACACCCGGAGAACTGTGCTCTTTGGATCCAGTCAATGTATGCCGGTACTTCAATCATAGATTTGAAGCTATGATGTCTTTCATCATGAATAAGAAGAATCCACCTCTTGGAGAGGTGTTGGATTTCTTCTGGAGAAAGGAGTACCAAGCAAGAGGTGCTCCTCACATACATATGCTGTTGTGGATCAAGGATGCACCTAAATTTGGAACAGATCCAGAAGACTCAGTGATGAGTTTCATACAACAGTATTCTACGTGTGCTGTTCCAAACGCAAAGGAGAAGAAAAGCCTAAGAGAAAAAGTTCTACGTTTCCAAAGCCATCGTTGTGGAAAGTACTGTCGTCGTAAATTCCGAAACAAGGACAAGTTCTACACCAAATGTCGTTTCGGCTTTCCACGACCGGTGATTTCTAAAGGAAGAGTAAACAGTTTGATGTCTTCGCTGCGACATAATGTGATGAAGAAATCACCTAAAAACACATACAATTTGAAGAGGAACGAAGAGTCCAAGTACATCAACGACTACAACCCGGTGATTTTGTCCATGTGGAATGCTAACATGGATATACAGTTTGTGGCTGATAACTGTATGGCTGTGGCTCGGTATGTGACATCTTACATCACCAAAAAAGAGAAGACAGAATTGAAGGATATGTGGGAGGACATTTCCCATGAAAAGAGCCTCAGTAAGAAGTTGTACAGTTTCAGTCTGAAGATGTTGTCGCATCGAGAAATCGGAGCTTACGAATGTTCTGACCGGTTGTCTTCAGCAAGTCTCTATGCCAAATCTAGGAGTATCGTTTGGGCGAGTCTTGGTCTTGCTGCAACGCGTAATCGAGTTCTGAAACCTGTGCGGGAAATTGAGTATTTGGCGGAAAAGGAGCCAAACAGTACCGACATTTTCTAGAGCAACATGTTGGATACATATTATCCAAATCGAAGCAGTCACCTCGAGAATGTTTGTCTGTATGAGGTTCTTCAAAATTACATATTCAAGAGGAACATCAAAGAAGATACTGAGAAAGGAGTGTATGCTGTAATTGGAAGTGAGGGATGTCTGGTCAAGCAAAGAAAATGCCACTTGGTAAACCATCGAAAATTGAGTGGCGAATCTCCTGAAAAAAAGGAGTTTTTCTATTTAGCACTTTTGCAACTTTTCAAGCCTTGGCGTGCAGAAGAGGAACTGCTTGGAGATTTCCTCTGTTACGAAGACTCTTTCACTGCCGCCAAGGAGACCATAGAATGTCCTGCTTTTCCCAAATATGTAGAAATGTTGAATGTGGAAATCGAGCAGGAAGCAACGATTGCAGCCGAGATTGCCAGAGACAGTTCTCAGGACAGTCAGAGTTCTGCTTCATTGAGTCAGGATCCACTAGGAGGACCTGTTATCGAAAATGAAGCTGCCACTGCTATGAATGAAGTGGAAAGAGCCATGGCACATGCTCAGGAGGATGCGGTTAACTTAGAAGAGTTGGAAAGACAACTCAACGTTGAGCAGAGGAAAATATATGACGAAGTTACCATGCAAATTGATCATGGATTAAGTCATGAGAAGAAAGAGTGCTCATGTACGTCGTTGAAGCCTGTCCGACTCTACGTGAGTGGAGAAGCGGGAACTGGAAAAAGTTTCCTTAGTAAAGCAATTTCATGTTATTTGCAGGAAAGGACTGAGTCATCGCTGTCTTGTGTTGTCACCGCTCCAACTGGACTGGCAGCACATAACATTAAAGGGATTACTTTACATCGTTTACTGATGCTGCCAGTGGAGCATGACAACAAATTACAATATCACAAGCTATCTGGAGATGCTTGTTGTGAAGTTTTAAGAATCTTGAGGTAAATGAAACTTCTTATCATTGACGAAGTAAGCATGGTTTCCAATGTCATGCTTGCCTTTGTGCATTTGAGAATGCAAGAAGTTCTCAAAACAGAGTATGATGTGTTATTTGGTGGCAAACACATCATTGTTTTCGGAGATCTTCTGCAGCTGACACCAGTGAAAGGGCAACCTGTGTTCAAAATGCTCACGCATGAAGATACCAGGAAGTGCCTAGGGAGCATTGGCAACGTCAATATATGGTTAAACTTCAATTATGCTGAACTGCATGAAAATATGCGTCAGGCGAAGGATGAAGTTTACAAGAATATTCTACAAGATGTTAGAATAGGAAAAGTGACCGAGCATGGGAAAGAAGCTTTACATGCACGATTACTGTCAAATTTATATCCAGAACAAGATGTTGTGCCTGAGAATATTTTTCAGAAAATTACTGAGAAGAAATCTGGAATATGTTTGATGCCAACTCTTGCAGAATGTGCCATCTTCAACAACAAAATGTTGAATTTAGAAAAGCAAGAGATTGTGAAACTGGAAGCTATTGACAGAGTAGAGCATATGGGATCAACAATTATTTTGTCTGAGAATTTGAAATCAAAATTGGATTCATTAGAGAAGACTATATCTAAAACTGCAGGTTTTGAAAAGAGTCTGAATGTGTGCTTGAACTGCCGTATAATTTTAAGAAGGAATTTACATGTTGAAAGAGGTCTGGTAAATGGATCAATGGGTAATGTTGTTGATTTTGTGAAATACAGAAATAGAGATGGAATTGAATTTAAAAAAATTAAATTTGATGGCATTGAAGAAGTACAGCTAATTGGTCGTTGTTCTGCTAGATTTTTGCTTGTAAAAGACTTATATGTTCGCCGTAAGCAGTTTCCTGTTTGCTTGGCATATGCGGTGACAATCCATAAATCGCAAGGTTTAAGTGTAGACAGTGCATTGGTGAATATTGGCAGTTCTGTGTTCAAGGAGGGTATGGCATATGTGGCATTGTCAAGAGTTAGAACTTTATCGGGATTGTACTTGATTGAGTGTGATGTCACAAACATTTGTGCGGATCTAGATTGTGTTAAGGAATACAATAGGTTGAGAAGAGAGTATGCGCCACATTTGCCTCAATATCCTTTGTTTGAGAAACGTGTGGTAGGCTGGAAAGGAAGAAATGTGACCAATACTGGGGAGGTTGTAGCAAAAAGACGAAAAGTCGATGAACCTGAAATTATAAGCAGAAACAAAAAGGATTCTGTTGAAGATGTTGTTGGTTTTCAATTTGAAAACACTTCTGGTGTCAACTGCTATGCTAATGTAGTGGTTAATGTTTTGTTTTCTCTAGAAAATGTAAAAGAAGAGATTGTGGTCAATTCTGATCAAAGATTATGCAGTTTGTTAAATTCTGTGTTAGAGAAATGTAGCACTGATAGAACAAAAATAGAAAGTGTGTCTGAAATTCGAAATCTGTTAGACAGATGTTCAGGCCAAACACAATTCTCTCAAAATATTCAGCAAGATTGTCAGGAGTTTTTAATGTATATGCTTGATGTATTGCATGCTGAAGGTGTAGATGTAGATCACCTGTTTGGGCTTTCTTATCAATGGCAGCATGACTGCGAGAACTGTAGGGTATCAAGTACTACTAGTGTAGACTCAGAAAGATTTATATATTTAACTTTGCCAGACAGTAAATCAGTCTCCTTTAATAAGCTAGTAAAAGCAGCTGATCACAACATGGAATGTAGCCAATGTAAATCTGAAATGATGTCAACATTATTTATACGAACATATGGCCAGTATGTCATTTTAATGTTCCAACGATGTAGGCCTGATGGAACAAAATTGACAACTTTAATTAAAAATTTTGTGGCTTCACAGTTGTCGATATCAGGAAGGACTTTTGTAACTGTAGCAATTATATATCATGACGGTCCTTCAATAACATCAGGACATTACACAGCTTATTTAAAGTCTAGAAATGGCTGGTCATTCTGCAACGATTCTGTTTTAATTTTCAAAAAAAAATTGCCGTATGACCTTAAAAATTCTTACCTGGTGTTTTTAAAACCAAAATTTTAGGGAAAGAATCTCGGGATGTGCTCTGAGGAATTTCAAGAAGTTCTAATGGCTCCTACACGATTTGGCCTTGAGGATAGGTGTAGTACAGAGACATAACTTCTTACCATAACACTGGACGTCATGGAAAAATAAGTGCACTTTGAATGAGTTCAGAAAAACTATTTCTTTTTATAAGCTAATTCAAGCAGCCAATCAAAACATGGAGTAGAGGGAATGTAAGTCTGCAATGTTGTCTACTGTTTTATATTGCTTTGTGATTAAAAGTGATGTAGAGAATTAAATAATTGTAGTAGTCATAGAGGTAGTGTAAGTCTGCTTCATAGTAAGCAGTATCAGTGTCATAGAAAATGTAGAACATGAGTGAGCAAGAAGGGTAAGATATTAGTAGTCCAGGATTGTGAAAATGATCTTCAACATTTTAATTCTGAAAGTTGCGGAAATACAACATGACGGGATTGGCTTACAAGAATTCCAAGAGTTATAAATGGCTCTGACATGATTTGGCCTTGTGGAAACGTGTGGTAGAGAGCGAGAAGTCATTTATTGTATGTAACATATTTTTCAAAACGATGGAGGTTTTCTTTCAGAAAGTGGCGGGCTGAAAGTAATAACAGCACAACAGAGTGTAAGCTATTCACAGGACATCCTTCGACGTCATGGAAAGTAAGTTAACTTTAAGGAGTTCTGAATTCTGATTTGTTATGTTGTATGGGTTTTTTAAACACAATCATTTTGATTGTGTTTTTTTTTCCCCGCTGTTATATGATGAATACCTTCAAGTCACTGTTTTTAGTGAAATTTGATACATTCTGAAAACAGCAAAAATAAACCATTTAACATGTATAATTAATTCTGTACTGTTTGCATTTATGATGTACATGTAGAACTGTGTAGGAGGCATGGAGAAGGTGAGGCTTCTGTAAGTGTCAAAGTTGTTGCATACAGTGCTCATATTCTACGTAGTCTTTCATATGATAGACTACATTTCCACAATGAGATACCTAAGCAAAGGAAACACAGGTGATATGATTGTGGAATGAGCAAAAAAAATTGCACGCTTTTCAATTATATTACCTGTGTTTCCTAACATTACACATCACATTGTGTAGATGAGGTTTAGGCCTGTTCCTGGAGACAGAGGAGGTCTGACATTTGTTCAAGAGTGCAGTGGACATGACTCACTTCGTTGGTAGGCCTGCACATGTATTATCTCCTCTGTATTCTTCAACAAACCTAAATTTCATCTGCAACTCTGAGTAGGACTTACCTGAAACAAATCTGTGGATAGGTTACACCTTATCGGCATCTTGAAACAATCATTTAAAATGTTAGGGTCAGATTTATGATGGCCGTGCGCCTCTTTTGCTCCGCTGTGGGTCACTTTTGTGTAAAAGATGCACCATGTTGCAAGATAGGTTTAAGTTCATCTCCAGCAAGATACCATCAGTTTAAAATGTATATAATTAGCACTGTGTAGGGGGCATGCACAAGCTGAAGCTTTTGTAAGTGTCAAAGTTGTTGCATGCAGTGCTGCACTTCTGGGTACTGTTTCATATGCTGGACTACATCTGCACTATGAGATACCTAAGCAAAGGCAACACAGGTGATGTGATTGTGAAATGAGGAAAAGAAACTCCACATTTTTCAATTACATCACCTGTGTTTCCTAAGTTTACGAATGACATTGTGCAGATGAAGTTTAGGTCTGTCCACGGACACAGAAGAGGTCTGGCCTTTGTTCAAGAGTGAAGTGGACATGACTTACTTCAATGGTAGGCCTTCACATGTATTATCTACTCTGTATTCTTCAACAAGCATAAATTTGATATGCAATCCTGAGTAGGCCTCACCTTAAACAAACCTCTGGAGAGGCCACACCTTATCGTCATCCTGACTCAATCAGTTCAAATGTTAGGGACAGATTTATGATAGGTGTATGCCTCTTTTGCGCCACTGTGCGTCACTTTTGTGATGCAGCGGCGGTGCAAAAGATTTGCTATGAGGCGACAAAATTACAAATTGATGCATCTAGGCAGATGTGTCATGCTGTAAAAAACCCGTGCCACATGAAACCGATGCAGCAGTGATGCAAAAGATGCACCATGTTGCAAGACAGGCCTGACTTCATCTCCAACAAGATAAGAAGCTAAGTCTTCTGTAAATGTCAAAATTGTTGTATATACTGCTCAACTTCTATGTACTCTTTGATATGCTAGACTCCATCTGCACTATGAGATACCTAACCAAAGGCAACACAGGTGATGTGATTGTGAAATGAGGAAAAGAAACTCCACATTTTTCAATTACATCACCAGTGTTTCCTAAGTTTACGAATGACATTGTGCAGATGAACTTTAGGTCTGTCCACGGACACAGAAGAGGTCTGGCCTTTGTTCAAGAGTGAAGTGGACATGACTTACTTCATTGGTAGGCCTTCACATGTATTATGTCCTCTGTTCTCTTCAACAACTCGAAATTTCATTTGGAACCCTGAGTAGGCCTCACCTCAAACAAACCTCTGGATAGGACACATCTTATTGGCATCCTGAAACAATCATTTAAAATGTTAGTGTCTTGCGACACTTTTGTGAGACAACAGCAGTGCAAAAGATGCACCATGTTTTAAGATAGGCCTCACTTCATCTGCATCAAGATACTGTTAGTTTAAAATGTATATCTTTAGGACTGTGTAGGGGGCCTGGAGAAGCAGAAGCTTCTGTAAGTGTCAAAGTTGTTGAAAAACTGTTTGTCCTTCAATCTTTTCTCTTGTCTTTTCTAATTTTTAAATACATGTTTTAATATTTTTTCAAATGTTTGTTCTCTCTTTCACAGATTGAAAGTATAAAAATAAAAAGTGAGTAAGTTAACGACAATTATAAGGTAAATGTTTTGTACTCTTTTCGTTACATTTCTATCACATTCACCTACTGTTAGTTCCACAGCTTCATTTCTTTAACCCTCAGTTTCCTGCCTTTGCTACTTTCCTCATTCCTTTCTCTATTACCTACTTACTCAACTCCTTCCACTCTTTTTCTCAGTCCCTCTCTTCTCATATTTCCTCACTCTTGTTCACTCACTCCGTCTCTATTACTCTTAGTGTCTTTGACTGATCACTCTTTCACTACTTGTTCATAATGCTTTCTCTGTGTAGTTGAAGCACACTAAGGGGCATATTATGAACACAGCCAATAAAATTATTGCTGTTTTTATTGGCAGAAAACTGCTGCAAAAGTGGTTTTAGCGGCAGTTTTCTGCCGCAAAAGCGGCTTTAGCGACACATTTCTGCCGATAAAAGCTGCAAAACTTTTATTGGCTATGTTGATGATATGGCTCTATGTTATTTACATTTCTTTGCTGTTTCAATTAATCTTTTTCTGTTATTTTTTCTTTTCTGTTTTCTGTTTTTTCTCTCTGTTATTCCACATGTTTTAATCTTATTTTGAACATTCACTCACATTCTCCAAGAAACTCTTCTTTGTTATTGTTCTACTCTCTTTTTTTTCTTTCACTTCCTTTTTTATTTTGTTTTTCACAATTATACCCTCTTCCATCTTTTCTTCGGTAAATAGATCTATTAAACAGTATCTCTGGTTTACTCCCTATAGCTGTCTTTCTTTTAACATTACTCTCTGTTTACTTCCCTTATACTAACTCTTCTTTTTTATTTTTTTTATTTTTTTGGTTCGCTCCCGGTTCGCGAACCGGGAAGCTAACGGGGAAGCGAACCAAAAGAAATAGAGCTTGCCAGAGTGCTAAACATTCTAGCAATTTTTTTTGAAAGGGGAGGTAGTTCTGAAAATAACTTTTTTTTTAATGTTTTTGTTGTTTTATATTTTTTTTTATTTTTCTGAACATTTTTTGGTTTTTTTGTATTTTTTGAACAGTTTTATGTTTTTTTTTTGTTTTTGATGGAGGGGAAACAACAAAAAACAGGCATTGGAAACGGCTCAACAGGAGCAAAAAAAAAAATTACTGTCTGGGGCGTTTAGGGCAATTGTGATTTTCATAAGCTCGGTTGATTAAGGTAATACTCATATTGCCACAAGACAGTAATGCACCACAATACAAGCAGGTAAACTTCATATGGACAAAGTTGTCCTGAATGTTTGGCACGGTTTCCCGTGCCTCTGCTGCTGTCAAAGATATCTGTGATGATGACCTGGCCACAGGAGTTGTTGGGTTGTCCTGCTGGTCACGCATCTCTGCCCGGCTGTAGTTTAATGGATGCCACCTGCTCATATGACGATGCATAGTGTAGTTACCGAAGCTGTATTTTTTTAAAGTGCCTCTAGATAACTTCTCCTTACATATGAGGCAGGTGACATATCTGGCATTTACTTTCTTCTGCCCTTCAGGGATCGAAAAAAACTGCCAAATAAAACTGGTTTTCCGATGAGAAACCCGGGGCTGCTCTTCTAAAAACTGTGGTCCTTCTGTCTCCTCTTCCTCTTGCTCATCCTCTTCCTCCTCTGTGTTGCTGATGAACTGGGGAGGTGGTCCTCTCTTCCCATGAGGAGGTGGTGGTGGTGGTGGGGGTCCACCAGCTGAAGCTACCAATGAAGCCATTGCTGAACTATCAAAAAAGGTCTTCCTCTCACAAAGATGAAAGTCAGAGTGAGGAAAGAAGGAGGGGTTTTCATCATTTGGGAAAAACAATAGTTCTAAACCAATGAAAAGTGTTATTTTTAGGTCACCTGACCTAGCCTTACATCATTATGAAACCAAAAGTGAAATGAACCAATGAAAAGTTTTATTAACAAGTCACATGACCTGTTACGCTTATGTTACGCGCTGCGGAACGCGCCCCGGATCGCTTCCGGGTCGCTGCGCTTCGCGCCTCGGTTCGCGCTCCGGAGCACTTCCGGGTGCGCTAACGCGGCGCGTCATAAGACGCATTTCGCGGCAACGCGATACATCGCGCTTTCGCGATGCGTCCCTGATCGCTTCCGGGGAGCTGCGCTTCGCGTCTCAGTTCGCGTACCGGAGCACTTCCGGGTGCGCTAACGCGGCGCGTCATAAGACGCATTACGCGGCAACGTGATACGTTGCGCTTCCGCGACGCATCACGATGTTGATTTCTAACGCGGCAGTTGCGCAAACGGAACGTTTACCGGTTCGCGGACCGGGTCGCGGCATCAAATTGAGCTAACGGGAAGCTTCCCGGTTCGCGAACCGGGAGCGAAGAAAAAAAAATATTTAAAAAAAAATTTATTAATAAACATATAACATATATTTTTGGATTTAAAGAAGAATACATTTTACAGCTACAGATATTAGCTTTTAAAAAACCAATGAAATTCACTGAAAAAACCATAGGTTATAGACCATATATAGTTAGGAATTAGCATTTACAAAACCTTGAAAATTCACTGAAAAAACCATAGGTTATAGACCATATATAGTTAGGAATTAGCATTTAAAAAACCTTATTTCACTCACACAAAACCATTGAAATTCCATATATAGTTAGTTGTACTAACTATATATCGCGCACCCGCAATCCACTGCTGATCATGTCACATATTACATCATTCATGACATGGTCAGTGACATCACTGATGACATCACTGATGACATCTCAAATGACATCACTGATGAGCTATCGTTTTCCCCGCAGCACCTTCCCCCCTGATCCCGCTACAGGGGATTCTGGGACCTGTAGTTTTCCCGGACTCAGGGAACGCTGCACAGGTGTGCTGCTTCAAGTTTTTCTTGTGGGAGGTGCAGGCCCATCACATTGGGCTTAAGAGAGAGGCGGGACTTGCAACAGAGTGTTACTCTTGTGGAGGCTTTTTGGGCGCTGACGAAGGCACAAGAACAGCCAGAAATGCATCCGCCACTTTCCAGAATAAAGCCTCCAAAGTTTTCCCCTTGGGTCTCTGCTCTCTTTTTTTTTGGAAGGAGTGTTTTCCTGCACATTTTATGCGTCAACCTGAGACGCTTACAGAGAACCCCGCCTTACCACGGGATCGGACATCACAGGACTGGACTGTTTTCAGTCCGTTTTTTTCACCAGAGTGATTTGGTTGGTCCCAATCCCGCCCCGGAGTACAGGAAAATAACCGGCAGTTGCGAGGTATCCCAACCTCGCTGTGGGCTGCAGGCACTGACCTCACCGCCCCTGCCCAATGGACACCTGTATCTTGGGGCTGAGGCGTATGAAGGGGAGCTGAGGAGGCTCTGTTATGGACAAATCAGCCGGAAAAACGGAGCGGGACATTTTGCTTTGTTTTAAGACTCACTCTGCTTTGGTTCCCGCATTCACGCATCGAGCTATCGTTTTCCCCGCAGCACCTACCCCCATGATCCCCCTACAGGGGATTCTGGGACCTGTAGTTTTCCCGGACTCAGGGGACGCTGCACAGGTGTGCTGCTTCAAGTTTTTCTTGTGGGAGGTGCAGGCCCATCACATTGGGCTTAAGAGAGAGGCGGGACTTGCAACAGAGTGTTACTCTTGTGGAGGCTTTTTGGGCGCTGACGAAGGCACAAGAACAGCCAGAAATGCATCCGCCACTTTCCAGAATAAAGCCTCCAAAGTTTTCCCCTTGGGTCTCTGCTCTCTTTTTTTTTTGGAATGAGTGTTTTCCTGCATATATATATATATATATATTACCTACTGGCGGTCGCCAGTAGGTATATATAGTTAGGATTTTTTCTCTATGGGATTTTTGAAAATTCTATGTCTAATAACTTTGGCGTTTGTAGACGGAATTGGCTGAAATTTTCAGGAAAATGGAACATTTTGTTTCTGAGCAGCCCCTGAAAATTTGGGGGGGTTTCGTCAAGGGGGGGCCGAGAAAAAAGGGGGGTCCCAAAACGTGTTTTTAACATTGAGTTTCCCATAGGGCGGTTGGCCTCACTTTTAGCCCGAACGGCTGAATGGATTTGCACGAAACTTGGCAAAATTGTAGGGACTGGTAGCCCGATGTGCCTTTGCTAGGTCTCAATATATGTGCTTCAGTGGATTTTGAGAAATTAACGTTCAAAAAAAGATATATATCTGTAACAGCGGACCGGGCAGCGCTCCGGTTCGCGGACTTTTCGCGGTACGGAGCTTTGTGAAGCGAAGCTGATTGGTTCTCCGGCATCTGTGAACATTCCAAACAGTCCGTAGCGGCCGCCATCTTGTCTCTCGGTAGGATCGAGAGACAAGAGGAGGCCAAAGCGAAGGGGCAAATGACCATAAGGGGGCATAGTAGATCCTTCCTGACCTCTTAGGTTTGATGTACCATTTTGCCAAGTTTGGTGTAATTCCGTTCAGCCATTCAGGCTGTAGACGTATGTAAATGTCCTATGGAAAATTGCATGGGGAAAACACATTTGAAAGTGTTGAAATTTAGAACCAATTAAAATGTTACTTTGGTTTTGTATTTGTGTGTGATAAAGTTAATTGGTTATGTATATATCTCAAATGAGAGGAAACCACAGCCATTTTGTGATACTACTGTCTGAGGTACATTTGTGAGGAATTTTTGGTGGTGAATTTCTGGTGTTTGATTTACACAGTACTAACACTTCTCCTACTTTTAAAAAGGTGAGTTGTTAATTTGTAAGGGGAACTATGTTGTACACTTGAAGATAATTTGAAAAATGTTTTCTGTTATTTATTTGCAGTCCTTCTGTTATACTAAATACTTGATAAAGTTAGTTTTATATTATGTATTACTAAAAACGATAAATGAAAGTGATTATTTTTTTCTGCAATTTACAGCAAGCAATTTCAAAATAAAATGGCTCACAATGAAGAGACCGTGGCAATTTCTTTTGAATTGTCCACTACATTGATTGAAATTGACAGCACCAATAATGAAATATTGTCACAAGGAGGAGATGACTTGAATGATTCCACTACATTGATTGAAATTGACAGCACCAATAATGAAATATTGTCACAAGGAGGAGATGACTTGAATGATTTTTTGGATCAATCTGTTGATGGCGAATTTATCGAATGTTTGGAGACCATAGAGTTACAAGAATCATCATTGCAGACTTTTAATGAGGAGATTCCAGATGAGATGATTGAAGAGGAAATTACTGATGAGGACATGTTACTAGTTCTTTCAAATTTAGAAAATTCAGAAGAATAAATTTATATTTAGAAATCAAAAATTGTTTGAGACATTATTCATTTTTATTTTTAATTTATGAGGTTGTAGCGAAGTGATTGTAGTATAAAATGAGACTTATAGTATAGAGTGCAACATTTTTATGTTACATGGTAAGTTTACTCATATTTACTTCCCTTCTCCCACTATATTATCTCCAATGTGTATTTGACATCTCTTCTTCATCTCCGGCCTCCTTTCTCTCACTGTGTGTCTCTGATGCATCTTATCGCTGCTATTTTGTGTAATTACAGAAGAGAGTAAAATAAAATAGTTCGGAACGTGAAAAGGGGGCAAAGTAGAGTACCCCTCACCCCCTAGGCCTTCTCAGGCGGTCCCAAAAGGATCAGTTTCTGCTTTCCTGAGAGAATATGGTATGAGTTCCATATACCACAATAATTTGCATTACAACATGCAAGATATATATCTCCTATTACCAACTTTTGGAGATATTCGCGCTAAGCGCGAATATCTCCAAAAACTAACACCTGCCCTGAGCAGTTCTTAGCCATGTTATCCAATGGGAGGTGGATAACATGGCTAAGAGCATTAGCTCGGTAATGCATGAATATCGCTGAGTTTTCAGCGATATTAATGCATTGCGGTCGTTTTTTATCGCATTTGCGATAAACCTTGATAATAGCAAGGTTTATCTTCGATAATTTCTGACGATGCTTAGCGGTAAAAAATTCGTTGGTAAGCATCGTTAGCGATAAATATCGCTTAACTTTGGTAATATGCACCAACGTCTGTTAAAGTTCGATTCGAAGGAAATGAGGAAGTGTTGAAAAACATTGTTTGCGCCATCTTGCCTTTTTTGAAATGCCACACTTTTGTCGTGCACGGCAGCCATTTTAGATGCCTTGACCAGACCCACTCTCTGCACGCTGTCGATTCGTAGCATGGCTCCCCACCCTCGCAAGCATCTTCCCCAGGCACTGGTCACCCCCGCTCTCTGTGTTATGCATGGGCAATAAACCTCTCCCCATCTGCGCTGCTCTTCCCTGAGAATCACACTCTGTGCCCGCCCGACACCTCCCTTTCGCCCTATTCACTACCGCACCCTCTGACACTCCTCTTCCTCTGTGTCCGATTGTCCAGGCTATCAGCTAGCCCTGCAGATGTAGTTTATGGCCCCAGCTGTAAAGAATCACCCCTCTTCAAAGGAGTTATAGTAGATCAAGGCCCACACCCGATGAGATCCGTCACACCACACGTGTTCCTACTATCTGAAAACCATCCTGTATTGTGATTGGGGAGGGGACCGAGCCTGAAGCGGAAGATTCCAGGGATGACTCTTTGTACATCAAAGTTTTTACATTTATGTGTCACATTAAAAATATATAGCACTCCAACAAAGTAGTAGGTTTATAAAACTTTAATAACTTATAAATATATACAACAAAACAAAAACAGTAAAAACATTTAAACAACGAAGAGACCGTGGCAATTTCTTTTGAATTATCCAATACATTTATTGAAATTGACAGCACCAATAATGAAATTTTCTCACAAGGAGGAGATGACTTGAATGATTTTTTTGATCAATCTCTTGATGGCGAATTTATCGAATGTTTGGAGACCATAGAGTTACAAGAATCATCATTGCAGACTTTTCATGAGGAAATTCCTGATGAGGACATGTTACTAGTTCTTTCAAATTATGAAAATTCAGAAGATGTTGCCTGGGGGTGGGTCGTCAGTAGCAGTCTGTTGTGCGAATAGTTCCAAGGCAGCAGAACGCGCTGAAATCTAGATGGCACAAAGGTGATGTCTAGTAAGTTGCCGCCCAGCAAATAACGGCGTGGGGTGCCGCGGGGGTGAGTGAGTCCAGTAGGCACCACAGGTATTCTTACCGGCATTGCAGAATTACTGCTGGGGACAATGCCTGTGCTGTAGCAGGGTCACAGCAGAAACAAAAAGGATTCTGTTGAAGATGTTGTTGGTTTTCAATTTGAAAACAGTTCTGGTGTCAACTGCTATGCTAATGTAGTGGTTAATGTTTTGTTTTCTCTAGAAAATGTAAAAGAGGGGGAGGCAGTCCAAAGTTCTGGTAAAAGGGCAAAGGAAAGGATCGGTGGTTTGAACTATCAGTCAAAAAGGGGAGGGGGTGCAACAATTTTTCCTACCGGGTCACAGTGTGCTTTCACCGGAACTGAGGTTTGCAGGATTCTAGTAATTCAAAGTGAGGCTGGCGCCAGCATGGGAGCGCCGACGTCCCGCGGATACAGTTTCGTCACTCCACGGGCGATCATGGCAGTCATTCCCCATCGGGGGTGTCTGCGGGGGTCGGAGACTCCCGCGGCTCCTCTAGAATCTTCAAGGTCGTGGAGGACTACTGTGGTGGAGTCAACCAGTGACCGGGCCATTTCTTTATGCTGGGCCCGCTCTTGCCACGTCGATCTCCATTTTGAGAGTTCGGTAGCTACTGGCGATCGCGGGGTCAAATGAGCGGACGGGCTCCACCCTGCCGGGCGAGACGTTGCAGCATCGCCACAGTGGAAGAACCCTTTTCCGGGCGCCTGGAGTGCTGAGGGTGCAGGTGGGAAGCCTCCACTGGGGAGGCGGGAGAGGCCTGTTCGCACCGTCTCTCCCTCCCAGTGCACCCCACGGCGTCTCGCTTGAGATTTGTTATGGCCGGACCAGGCGATGAGGACGGGGGGGGGGGGTCGGAGGCATGTGCAAGACATCCCCCCCAGTGTTGTCAAAGCCATTATTCAAGAAAGAAGAAGTGTCCCGTCCGTCTTCGGGCCGGGCTTCCGGTGGATGTCGGCCGGACGCCCCTTGCTCTGGCCCCATGAACGGGTTCCTTGGTTTATCGGCTGCAGTCGGATCCCATCGGCCCTGGCCGTTGGTGGCCGGACTGGTAGAGAATGTGGCGGGACTACCTGAAACTGTCAAGGGCCACCGCGGCCGGACTGGGAGAGAGAGGGGAGGTTCGAGGACACGGACATTCCCCCCCCTGCAACTCTCCAGCGTTGTCAATCCCCCTGGCCGGGTCCTGCTGGCCTCGGCCTCGGCCTCTCCTCCGGCTACACCCTACGTGATGATCTCCGAGGCGTGGCAGCAGGACCCGCCTTATATGTGTTGCTTCCGGCTGGGCGTAGCCGAAAACCTGTTGCCCTTTGGAAGTTTCTAGAATGGGGCGGATGTCTGCTGACTTCTATCTTTCCCAGTTTGCCGTTATTTGGCCGTGGCAGGCGGTGGGACAGACACGTTTTGGGGCAGTGAGGGGCGATGTTTTCAGGTTTCTTATTACGGGCTTACTTCTAACGTTTCTTGTTTCTAGGACAATAATAGGTTTTATCATTACGTATTGTTATCGTTTCTTTGTTTGTTATTTAATAAAAAGTTCATCAGTGGCCTACTGATTTTCGTTTTCCTATTCTTTTCTTTCCAGGTTGTTTCATGCTAAAGTTTCTGTTAACAGGATACAGTGATCACTTCGTTATTATTGCATATGTCATTTTCACTAGGGGTGCTCTCTTGTTGGGCCAGATATCTCTAGTAAATGGTCCGGGTGAAACAGGTGCATCAATCAGTGGGGAGTAGATAGGCATGACAGATTACAACGGGGGAGAAAGGTCCGCATTACCTACCCTTTCACTACTTGCAAAGATTTTCCTACGTTTATTTGCAAACAGGGAATACCTCCAAAAAGAACTAATTCCCAAACAGTCAATGTTCGGACAATCAATCAATCAATGAGGAATGAAATAGGTACGACGTGTTAAAGGCTTGCGTTACCTACCCTTCACAAAGGGAGAGAGAATATTCCTATTCTTCCTTGTTTGCAGGCAGAGAAGATCCTTAAGAGAACCAACTTCGAACAATTCAATGCTCGATTCAAACAATCAACAAGGGGTACTGTGAACACAAATGAACGCCGCTTATGTACATACACATTGCTATTTTCAACAGGTTGTTCCTAATGTTTCTATTTTAGCGAGGTCAAAAAGAGATCCCATTAGTGGCCTACTGATTTTGCTCGATTCCTTTTGTTTTTTTACACGATTTTTCGCTATCTGCAAAGACTAAACAGAGTATTGCGACTCTGTGCTTGTTTGTAAATAGAGAATGAACCAAAGAGAACAATCAATCAAATGGAGAGAGAAGCAGGCACGACGGATTACAACGGGGGCAAAGGCCTGCGTTAACTACCCTTCACTATCTGCAAAGAGAGAGTACTCCTAATAGAAATGAGGGGTGGGGGCAGCATTCAAAGCAGATCAGTGTGCATAAACACGAAAATGTTTTTACTTACCACGTACTTGACATTCGACAGCTTATGATATTTGCTATTAAAAAACCATTGAAATTCACTGAAAAAACCATAGGTTATAGACCATATATAGTTAGGAATTAGCATTTACAAAACCTTGAAAATTCACTGAAAAAACCATAGGTTATAGACCATATTTAGTTAGGAATTAGCATTTACAAAACCTTGAAAATTCACTGAAAAAACCATAGGTTAGAGACCATATATAGTTAGCTGGACATTTTATTGACATAAAACCAATGAAATTCCATATATAGTTAGTTGCACTAACTATATATCGCGCACCCGCAATCCACTGCTGATGATGTCACATATTACATCATTCATGACATGGTCAGTGACATCACTGATGACATCACTGATGACATCTCAAATGACATCACTGATGACATCACTGATGACATCTCATTTGACATCAATGACCACATCACTGATGATATCATTCATGTGACAATACAATGCATCTCCTCACATTTTAATATAACCTCTGTTTCACCCAGTGTTAAATACAGAGTATAATTTTTGAAACCATTGACACACCAATACTAGTTACTACGTACGCACTCACTGATTGCTACGTCTACACACACCTTCACTCATTCACCCATACAATCATTCATACATACAATCACTCATCTTTACAACACTATCATATGCACTCATACACCTATACAGACACTCACAGTCTGCCACTCATCCATGGAGTTACTCACACACCTAGTCAGTCCGGTAAAGAATCAATGACACTTCCATTTTCTTGTCTATACAGTTAAACATAGAGCACCTTACATTTTCAAACATATACTAACACATACTTACCTTCTTATACAATCATTGATACAAGTACACATTGATCTGCACAGAGTCACACACCTCCCAGCTAGCCACACACACACTCAGTCTCCCATACAAATACTTGGGCAATCAATCAATAACCCATATAGTTACTCATATAGCTACTGATCAACACATGCAGCAGTTTACAGAACAACAGACATAATGATGCACAAATTAAGACAGTTTAGTCACTAACCCATGCACTCAGTGAGACACATTTAATCACTCACTCATACAGTCAGTCATGCACCTACTAAATCCTTCGTCCAGACACTTACACATCCACTCATTCTTCAATATGTAAGACATATTTAAACTTTACAGAAACAAAAAATCACTGGATGTTGTTATCAGTGATGTCATCAGTGATGTCATTTGAGATGTCATCAGTGATGTCATCAGTGATGTCACTGACCATGTCATGAATGATGTAATATGTGACATCATCAGCAGTGGATTGCGGGTGCGCGATATATAGTTAGTGCAACTAACTATATATGGAATTTCATTGGTTTTATGTCAATAAAATGTCCAGCTAACTATATATGGTCTCTAACCTATGGTTTTTTCAGTGAATATATATATATATATATATATATCCTACTGGTTGTTGCCAGTGGGTAGTTATAGATAGGCTCAAAAGTTTCTGTAGGAAATTTTTTTTTGTTTTGCCAAACACTTTGGCACTGCTTGACGAATCTTCACGGAATTTTCAAACAGCTTCCCCTCTTTGGTTCAGCTGCTGTGTTGAACATTTCAGGGTGATCCATCAACCAGGTCACAAGAAAAAAGGGGGTCTCAAAACACGTTTGCCCCCTGTTATGACTATTGGGGTTTTTCATTTTTTGAACACGACTATAGACCGAACCGCTGAACGCAATTTCGCATAACTTTGCAGAAAGCTAGATGTTAGTCAGAAAGCATGTTTTCTGAAATTTGGTGTAAATTCATTTAGTAGTTTAATAGATATTTAAGTTTTAAAAATATAGATATCTGGGAGACCAAAATCCTACTGAAACCCCACTGAAATTTGATTGGCTGCCAACCTTTCAACCAGGAAGAGTTGGCAGCCATCTTGGGACTCAGTGGAACCGAGTCCCACAAAAAATCTAAAACAAAAGAAAAGGGGCTGGCTTGAAACACCCTGACCCCCTAGGCCTCTTGTGGGGTTCCACTGGGACGCCGCAGGGCAAAAAAAAAAACACTTTGTTTTTTTAATTTTCCATGGGATCTGCAGATTCAGACAAGTTTTTTTTTTTAAAACAAAACATGGACTCCCATGCTTTGTTCATTATGTGCCCCGAGTTGACCAGGTCCTGGGGGTATACTGCAAAAAAGGAGGGGGCACATGGGCCCACCCTTCTGGGGCTTATTATGCCCCGGGGATCACCACTTCTGCAGGGCTTCTATAATTATTGAGGTGGGGAGGAAGCCCATATGGCCTCCCCCGCTGCTCTGGGGACCACCACCTCCCTGAGGCTTCTATCCATTTAAATGAAGGCCTCTCACACCCTCCCAAACCCGGGGACCGCCACCTTCCTGGGGCTTCATTGTAAATAAATGCAGGGGCTGCATGGACCCCCCCACAGCCTCCCTGGGGCATTAATTTTAAAAAAAGCAGAGGCCATGCAGACCCGCCCTGCAGCTTATGGACCACTACCTCCCCGGGGCATAAGATTCATTGAGTGCAAGGGGGCCGGTGGCCCCGCTGCAGCCCTGGTAACCACCATCTCCCTTGGACAAATTAGAAGATTGGAGGAGGGCCATGTGCCCCCCCCCCCTCCTGGAGCCCTCAATGGGTCTGGTGAACTCCACCCCTCAGGGTCGGCTCCTGCAATGTACTGGGATGCCCACTCCTGGGACATTGCAGTTTGCTATGTCTTAGAAAACACTACTCCGCTTCGAGTAAGCGAGAGCAGAGACCCCAATGACCCCCCGGAGCCAAGGGGACTTCATCACCCCAGCCAGTAGTGCATCAGGAGGTGTGTTTGCAGAGTGGTGGAGAAAGGGGACATTGCCTACTAAGACCTCTCAGCAATCCTGTTGTATGGGCCTTACTGGAGGGAACAGGAGGCCTCTGTAACCAAGGGCACTTCATCCTCTGACCATCAATGCTCTAGGAGGCGTATTTGCAGAGTTGCGGAGAAATGGTACGTGGTCTCCAAAGACCTCTAAGCAATCGTACTGTGTGGGAAGGATGTCCTTGTGGGCCTACTACCTCTCGTGTTACCTTCAGTTAGTCCCACACTCGGGATTGCTGAAAGGCCTTCGTGGCCCGCCCCTTTCTCTGTCACTCTTAAAATATGCCTCCTGGTGCACTAATAGTTGGGAGAGTCCCCTTGGCTGCAGATGGTACCTTGGGGCAAACAACCCCTCCTGTTACCTCCAGTAAGCCTCAAACAGCGGGATTGCTAAGAGATCGAGTGATGTAATATGGGAGGTCATAAGCAGTGCATTGTGGGGGTGCGAGTTATAGTTAGCCCAACTAAATATAACTGCTGAATTTTACTGGTTTTGTACAAGAGAAGCCTGAGCCTGACTATAACATCCCTGTAGCCTTTGTTTTTTTCTGTGCGACACTTTTGTGAGACAACAGCAGTGCAAAAGATGCACCATGTTTTAAGATAGGCCTCACTTCATCTGCATCAAGATACTGTTAGTTTAAAATGTATATCTTTAGGACTGTGTAGGGGGCCTGGAGAAGCAGAAGCTTCTGTAAGTGTCAAAGTTGTTGAAAAACTGTTTGTCCTTCAATCTTTTCTCTTGTCTTTTCTAATTTTTAAATACATGTTTTAATATTTTTTCAAATGTTTGTTCTCTCTTTCACAGATTGAAAGTATAAAAATAAAAAGTGAGTAAGTTAACGACAATTATAAGGTAAATGTTTTGTACTCTTTTCGTTACATTTCTATCACATTCACCTACTGTTAGTTCCACAGCTTCATTTCTTTAACCCTCAGTTTCCTGCCTTTGCTACTTTCCTCATTCCTTTCTCTATTACCTACTTACTCAACTCCTTCCACTCTTTTTCTCAGTCCCTCTCTTCTCATATTTCCTCACTCTTGTTCACTCACTCCGTCTCTATTACTCTTAGTGTCTTTGACTGATCACTCTTTCACTACTTGTTCATAATGCTTTCTCTGTGTAGTTGAAGCACACTAAGGGGCATATTATGAACACAGCCAATAAAATTATTGCTGTTTTTATTGGCAGAAAACTGCTGCAAAAGTGGTTTTAGCGGCAGTTTTCTGCCGCAAAAGCGGCTTTAGCGACACATTTCTGCCGATAAAAGCTGCAAAACTTTTATTGGCTATGTTGATGATATGGCTCTATGTTATTTACATTTCTTTGCTGTTTCAATTAATCTTTTTCTGTTATTTTTTCTTTTCTGTTTTCTGTTTTTTCTCTCTGTTATTCCACATGTTTTAATCTTATTTTGAACATTCACTCACATTCTCCAAGAAACTCTTCTTTGTTATTGTTCTACTCTCTTTTTTTTCTTTCACTTCCTTTTTTATTTTGTTTTTCACAATTATACCCTCTTCCATCTTTTCTTCGGTAAATAGATCTATTAAACAGTATCTCTGGTTTACTCCCTATAGCTGTCTTTCTTTTAACATTACTCTCTGTTTACTTCCCTTATACTAACTCTTCTTTTTTATTTTTTTTATTTTTTTGGTTCGCTCCCGGTTCGCGAACCGGGAAGCTAACGGGGAAGCGAACCAAAAGAAATAGAGCTTGCCAGAGTGCTAAACATTCTAGCAATTTTTTTTGAAAGGGGAGGTAGTTCTGAAAATAACTTTTTTTTTAATGTTTTTGTTGTTTTATATTTTTTTTTATTTTTCTGAACATTTTTTGGTTTTTTTGTATTTTTTGAACAGTTTTATGTTTTTTTTTTGTTTTTGATGGAGGGGAAACAACAAAAAACAGGCATTGGAAACGGCTCAACAGGAGCAAAAAAAAAAATTACTGTCTGGGGCGTTTAGGGCAATTGTGATTTTCATAAGCTCGGTTGATTAAGGTAATACTCATATTGCCACAAGACAGTAATGCACCACAATACAAGCAGGTAAACTTCATATGGACAAAGTTGTCCTGAATGTTTGGCACGGTTTCCCGTGCCTCTGCTGCTGTCAAAGATATCTGTGATGATGACCTGGCCACAGGAGTTGTTGGGTTGTCCTGCTGGTCACGCATCTCTGCCCGGCTGTAGTTTAATGGATGCCACCTGCTCATATGACGATGCATAGTGTAGTTACCGAAGCTGTATTTTTTTAAAGTGCCTCTAGATAACTTCTCCTTACATATGAGGCAGGTGACATATCTGGCATTTACTTTCTTCTGCCCTTCAGGGATCGAAAAAAACTGCCAAATAAAACTGGTTTTCCGATGAGAAACCCGGGGCTGCTCTTCTAAAAACTGTGGTCCTTCTGTCTCCTCTTCCTCTTGCTCATCCTCTTCCTCCTCTGTGTTGCTGATGAACTGGGGAGGTGGTCCTCTCTTCCCATGAGGAGGTGGTGGTGGTGGTGGGGGTCCACCAGCTGAAGCTACCAATGAAGCCATTGCTGAACTATCAAAAAAGGTCTTCCTCTCACAAAGATGAAAGTCAGAGTGAGGAAAGAAGGAGGGGTTTTCATCATTTGGGAAAAACAATAGTTCTAAACCAATGAAAAGTGTTATTTTTAGGTCACCTGACCTAGCCTTACATCATTATGAAACCAAAAGTGAAATGAACCAATGAAAAGTTTTATTAACAAGTCACATGACCTGTTACGCTTATGTTACGCGCTGCGGAACGCGCCCCGGATCGCTTCCGGGTCGCTGCGCTTCGCGCCTCGGTTCGCGCTCCGGAGCACTTCCGGGTGCGCTAACGCGGCGCGTCATAAGACGCATTTCGCGGCAACGCGATACATCGCGCTTTCGCGATGCGTCCCTGATCGCTTCCGGGGAGCTGCGCTTCGCGTCTCAGTTCGCGTACCGGAGCACTTCCGGGTGCGCTAACGCGGCGCGTCATAAGACGCATTACGCGGCAACGTGATACGTTGCGCTTCCGCGACGCATCACGATGTTGATTTCTAACGCGGCAGTTGCGCAAACGGAACGTTTACCGGTTCGCGGACCGGGTCGCGGCATCAAATTGAGCTAACGGGAAGCTTCCCGGTTCGCGAACCGGGAGCGAAGAAAAAAAAATATTTAAAAAAAAAATTATTAATAAACATATAACATATATTTTTGGATTTAAAGAAGAATACATTTTACAGCTACAGATATTAGCTTTTAAAAAACCAATGAAATTCACTGAAAAAACCATAGGTTATAGACCATATATAGTTAGGAATTAGCATTTACAAAACCTTGAAAATTCACTGAAAAAACCATAGGTTATAGACCATATATAGTTAGGAATTAGCATTTAAAAAACCTTATTTCACTCACACAAAACCATTGAAATTCCATATATAGTTAGTTGTACTAACTATATATCGCGCACCCGCAATCCACTGCTGATCATGTCACATATTACATCATTCATGACATGGTCAGTGACATCACTGATGACATCACTGATGACATCTCAAATGACATCACTGATGAGCTATCGTTTTCCCCGCAGCACCTACCCCCATGATCCCCCTACAGGGGATTCTGGGACCTGTAGTTTTCCCGGACTCAGGGGACGCTGCACAGGTGTGCTGCTTCAAGTTTTTCTTGTGGGAGGTGCAGGCCCATCACATTGGGCTTAAGAGAGAGGCGGGACTTGCAACAGAGTGTTACTCTTGTGGAGGCTTTTTGGGCGCTGACGAAGGCACAAGAACAGCCAGAAATGCATCCGCCACTTTCCAGAATAAAGCCTCCAAAGTTTTCCCCTTGGGTCTCTGCTCTCTTTTTTTTTGGAAGGAGTGTTTTCCTGCACATTTTATGCGTCAACCTGAGACGCTTACAGAGAACCCCGCCTTACCACGGGATCGGACATCACAGGACTGGACTGTTTTCAGTCCGTTTTTTTCACCAGAGTGATTTGGTTGGTCCCAATCCCGCCCCGGAGTACAGGAAAATAACCGGCAGTTGCGAGGTATCCCAACCTCGCTGTGGGCTGCAGGCACTGACCTCACCGCCCCTGCCCAATGGACACCTGTATCTTGGGGCTGAGGCGTATGAAGGGGAGCTGAGGAGGCTCTGTTATGGACAAATCAGCCGGAAAAACGGAGCGGGACATTTTGCTTTGTTTTAAGACTCACTCTGCTTTGGTTCCCGCATTCACGCATCGAGCTATCGTTTTCCCCGCAGCACCTACCCCCATGATCCCCCTACAGGGGATTCTGGGACCTGTAGTTTTCCCGGACTCAGGGGACGCTGCACAGGTGTGCTGCTTCAAGTTTTTCTTGTGGGAGGTGCAGGCCCATCACATTGGGCTTAAGAGAGAGGCGGGACTTGCAACAGAGTGTTACTCTTGTGGAGGCTTTTTGGGCGCTGACGAAGGCACAAGAACAGCCAGAAATGCATCCGCCACTTTCCAGAATAAAGCCTCCAAAGTTTTCCCCTTGGGTCTCTGCTCTCTTTTTTTTTTGGAATGAGTGTTTTCCTGCATATATATATATATATATATTACCTACTGGCGGTCGCCAGTAGGTATATATAGTTAGGATTTTTTCTCTATGGGATTTTTGAAAATTCTATGTCTAATAACTTTGGCGTTTGTAGACGGAATTGGCTGAAATTTTCAGGAAAATTGAACATTTTGTTTCTGAGCAGCCCCTGAAAATTTGGGGGGGTTTCGTCAAGGGGGGGCCGAGAAAAAAGGGGGGTCCCAAAACGTGTTTTTAACATTGAGTTTCCCATAGGGCGGTTGGCCTCACTTTTAGCCCGAACGGCTGAATGGATTTGCACGAAACTTGGCAAAATTGTAGGGACTGGTAGCCCGATGTGCCTTTGCTAGGTCTCAATATATGTGCTTCAGTGGATTTTGAGAAATTAACGTTCAAAAAAAGATATATATCTGTAACAGCGGACCGGGCAGCGCTCCGGTTCGCGGACTTTTCGCGGTACGGAGCTTTGTGAAGCGAAGCTGATTGGTTCTCCGGCATCTGTGAACATTCCAAACAGTCCGTAGCGGCCGCCATCTTGTCTCTCGGTAGGATCGAGAGACAAGAGGAGGCCAAAGCGAAGGGGCAAATGACCATAAGGGGGCATAGTAGATCCTTCCTGACCTCTTAGGTTTGATGTACCATTTTGCCAAGTTTGGTGTAATTCCGTTCAGCCATTCAGGCTGTAGACGTATGTAAATGTCCTATGGAAAATTGCATGGGGAAAACACATTTGAAAGTGTTGAAATTTAGAACCAATTAAAATGTTACTTTGGTTTTGTATTTGTGTGTGATAAAGTTAATTGGTTATGTATATATCTCAAATGAGAGGAAACCACAGCCATTTTGTGATACTACTGTCTGAGGTACATTTGTGAGGAATTTTTGGTGGTGAATTTCTGGTGTTTGATTTACACAGTACTAACACTTCTCCTACTTTTAAAAAGGTGAGTTGTTAATTTGTAAGGGGAACTATGTTGTACACTTGAAGATAATTTGAAAAATGTTTTCTGTTATTTATTTGCAGTCCTTCTGTTATACTAAATACTTGATAAAGTTAGTTTTATATTATGTATTACTAAAAACGATAAATGAAAGTGATTATTTTTTTCTGCAATTTACAGCAAGCAATTTCAAAATAAAATGGCTCACAATGAAGAGACCGTGGCAATTTCTTTTGAATTGTCCACTACATTGATTGAAATTGACAGCACCAATAATGAAATATTGTCACAAGGAGGAGATGACTTGAATGATTCCACTACATTGATTGAAATTGACAGCACCAATAATGAAATATTGTCACAAGGAGGAGATGACTTGAATGATTTTTTGGATCAATCTGTTGATGGCGAATTTATCGAATGTTTGGAGACCATAGAGTTACAAGAATCATCATTGCAGACTTTTAATGAGGAGATTCCAGATGAGATGATTGAAGAGGAAATTACTGATGAGGACATGTTACTAGTTCTTTCAAATTTAGAAAATTCAGAAGAATAAATTTATATTTAGAAATCAAAAATTGTTTGAGACATTATTCATTTTTATTTTTAATTTATGAGGTTGTAGCGAAGTGATTGTAGTATAAAATGAGACTTATAGTATAGAGTGCAACATTTTTATGTTACATGGTAAGTTTACTCATATTTACTTCCCTTCTCCCACTATATTATCTCCAATGTGTATTTGACATCTCTTCTTCATCTCCGGCCTCCTTTCTCTCACTGTGTGTCTCTGATGCATCTTATCGCTGCTATTTTGTGTAATTACAGAAGAGAGTAAAATAAAATAGTTCGGAACGTGAAAAGGGGGCAAAGTAGAGTACCCCTCACCCCCTAGGCCTTCTCAGGCGGTCCCAAAAGGATCAGTTTCTGCTTTCCTGAGAGAATATGGTATGAGTTCCATATACCACAATAATTTGCATTACAACATGCAAGATATATATCTCCTATTACCAACTTTTGGAGATATTCGCGCTAAGCGCGAATATCTCCAAAAACTAACACCTGCCCTGAGCAGTTCTTAGCCATGTTATCCAATGGGAGGTGGATAACATGGCTAAGAGCATTAGCTCGGTAATGCATGAATATCGCTGAGTTTTCAGCGATATTAATGCATTGCGGTCGTTTTTTATCGCATTTGCGATAAACCTTGATAATAGCAAGGTTTATCTTCGATAATTTCTGACGATGCTTAGCGGTAAAAAATTCGTTGGTAAGCATCGTTAGCGATAAATATCGCTTAACTTTGGTAATATGCACCAACGTCTGTTAAAGTTCGATTAGAAGGAAATGAGGAAGTGTTGAAAAACATTGTTTGCGCCATCTTGCCTTTTTTGAAATGCCACACTTTTGTCGTGCACGGCAGCCATTTTAGATGCCTTGACCAGACCCACTCTCTGCACGCTGTCGATTCGTAGCATGGCTCCCCACCCTCGCAAGCATCTTCCCCAGGCACTGGTCACCCCCGCTCTCTGTGTTATGCATGGGCAATAAACCTCTCCCCATCTGCGCTGCTCTTCCCTGAGAATCACACTCTGTGCCCGCCCGACACCTCCCTTTCGCCCTATTCACTACCGCACCCTCTGACACTCCTCTTCCTCTGTGTCCGATTGTCCAGGCTATCAGCTAGCCCTGCAGATGTAGTTTATGGCCCCAGCTGTAAAGAATCACCCCTCTTCAAAGGAGTTATAGTAGATCAAGGCCCACACCCGATGAGATCCGTCACACCACACGTGTTCCTACTATCTGAAAACCATCCTGTATTGTGATTGGGGAGGGGACCGAGCCTGAAGCGGAAGATTCCAGGGATGACTCTTTGTACATCAAAGTTTTTACATTTATGTGTCACATTAAAAATATATAGCACTCCAACAAAGTAGTAGGATTATAAAACTTTAATAACTTATAAATATATACAACAAAACAAAAACAGTAAAAACATTTAAACAACGAAGAGACCGTGGCAATTTCTTTTGAATTATCCAATACATTTATTGAAATTGACAGCACCAATAATGAAATTTTCTCACAAGGAGGAGATGACTTGAATGATTTTTTTGATCAATCTCTTGATGGCGAATTTATCGAATGTTTGGAGACCATAGAGTTACAAGAATCATCATTGCAGACTTTTCATGAGGAAATTCCTGATGAGGACATGTTACTAGTTCTTTCAAATTATGAAAATTCAGAAGATGTTGCCTGGGGGTGGGTCGTCAGTAGCAGTCTGTTGTGCGAATAGTTCCAAGGCAGCAGAACGCGCTGAAATCTAGATGGCACAAAGGTGATGTCTAGTAAGTTGCCGCCCAGCAAATAACGGCGTGGGGTGCCGCGGGGGTGAGTGAGTCCAGTAGGCACCACAGGTATTCTTACCGGCATTGCAGAATTACTGCTGGGGACAATGCCTGTGCTGTAGCAGGGTCACAGCAGAAACAAAAAGGATTCTGTTGAAGATGTTGTTGGTTTTCAATTTGAAAACAGTTCTGGTGTCAACTGCTATGCTAATGTAGTGGTTAATGTTTTGTTTTCTCTAGAAAATGTAAAAGAGGGGGAGGCAGTCCAAAGTTCTGGTAAAAGGGCAAAGGAAAGGATCGGTGGTTTGAACTATCAGTCAAAAAGGGGAGGGGGTGCAACAATTTTTCCTACCGGGTCACAGTGTGCTTTCACCGGAACTGAGGTTTGCAGGATTCTAGTAATTCAAAGTGAGGCTGGCGCCAGCATGGGAGCGCCGACGTCCCGCGGATACAGTTTCGTCACTCCACGGGCGATCATGGCAGTCATTCCCCATCGGGGGTGTCTGCGGGGGTCGGAGACTCCTGCGGCTCCTCTAGAATCTTCAAGGTCGTGGAGGACTACTGTGGTGGAGTCAACCAGTGACCGGGCCATTTCTTTATGCTGGGCCCGCTCTTGCCACGTCGATCTCCATTTTGAGAGTTCGGTAGCTACTGGCGATCGCGGGGTCAAATGAGCGGACGGGCTCCACCCTGCCGGGCGAGACGTTGCAGCATCGCCACAGTGGAAGAACCCTTTTCCGGGCGCCTGGAGTGCTGAGGGTGCAGGTGGGAAGCCTCCACTGGGGAGGCGGGAGAGGCCTGTTCGCACCGTCTCTCCCTCCCAGTGCACCCCACGGCGTCTCGCTTGAGATTTGTTATGGCCGGACCAGGCGATGAGGACGGGGGGGGGGGGTCGGAGGCATGTGCAAGACATCCCCCCCAGTGTTGTCAAAGCCATTATTCAAGAAAGAAGAAGTGTCCCGTCCGTCTTCGGGCCGGGCTTCCGGTGGATGTCGGCCGGACGCCCCTTGCTCTGGCCCCATGAACGGGTTCCTTGGTTTATCGGCTGCAGTCGGATCCCATCGGCCCTGGCCGTTGGTGGCCGGACTGGTAGAGAATGTGGCGGGACTACCTGAAACTGTCAAGGGCCACCGCGGCCGGACTGGGAGAGAGAGGGGAGGTTCGAGGACACGGACATTCCCCCCCCTGCAACTCTCCAGCGTTGTCAATCCCCCTGGCCGGGTCCCGCTGGCCTCGGCCTCGGCCTCTCCTCCGGCTACACCCTACGTGATGATCTCCGAGGCGTGGCAGCAGGACCCGCCTTATATGTGTTGCTTCCGGCTGGGCGTAGCGGAAAACCTGTTGCCCTTTGGAAGTTTCTAGAATGGGGCGGATGTCTGCTGACTTCTATCTTTCCCAGTTTGCCGTTATTTGGCCGTGGCAGGCGGTGGGACAGACACGTTTTGGGGCAGTGAGGGGCGATGTTTTCAGGTTTCTTATTACGGGCTTACTTCTAACGTTTCTTGTTTCTAGGACAATAATAGGTTTTATCATTACGTATTGTTATCGTTTCTTTGTTTGTTATTTAATAAAAAGTTCATCAGTGGCCTACTGATTTTCGTTTTCCTATTCTTTTCTTTCCAGGTTGTTTCATGCTAAAGTTTCTGTTAACAGGATACAGTGATCACTTCGTTATTATTGCATATGTCATTTTCACTAGGGGTGCTCTCTTGTTGGGCCAGATATCTCTAGTAAATGGTCCGGGTGAAACAGGTGCATCAATCAGTGGGGAGTAGATAGGCATGACAGATTACAACGGGGGAGAAAGGTCCGCATTACCTACCCTTTCACTACTTGCAAAGATTTTCCTACGTTTATTTGCAAACAGGGAATACCTCCAAAAAGAACTAATTCCCAAACAGTCAATGTTCGGACAATCAATCAATCAATGAGGAATGAAATAGGTACGACGTGTTAAAGGCTTGCGTTACCTACCCTTCACAAAGGGAGAGAGAATATTCCTATTCTTCCTTGTTTGCAGGCAGAGAAGATCCTTAAGAGAACCAACTTCGAACAATTCAATGCTCGATTCAAACAATCAACAAGGGGTACTGTGAACACAAATGAACGCCGCTTATGTACATACACATTGCTATTTTCAACAGGTTGTTCCTAATGTTTCTATTTTAGCGAGGTCAAAAAGAGATCCCATTAGTGGCCTACTGATTTTGCTCGATTCCTTTTGTTTTTTTACACGATTTTTCGCTATCTGCAAAGACTAAACAGAGTATTGCGACTCTGTGCTTGTTTGTAAATAGAGAATGAACCAAAGAGAACAATCAATCAAATGGAGAGAGAAGCAGGCACGACGGATTACAACGGGGGCAAAGGCCTGCGTTAACTACCCTTCACTATCTGCAAAGAGAGAGTACTCCTAATAGAAATGAGGGGTGGGGGCAGCATTCAAAGCAGATCAGTGTGCATAAACACGAAAATGTTTTTACTTACCACGTACTTGACATTCGACAGCTTATGATATTTGCTATTAAAAAACCATTGAAATTCACTGAAAAAACCATAGGTTATAGACCATATATAGTTAGGAATTAGCATTTACAAAACCTTGAAAATTCACTGAAAAAACCATAGGTTATAGACCATATTTAGTTAGGAATTAGCATTTACAAAACCTTGAAAATTCACTGAAAAAACCATAGGTTAGAGACCATATATAGTTAGCTGGACATTTTATTGACATAAAACCAATGAAATTCCATATATAGTTAGTTGCACTAACTATATATCGCGCACCCGCAATCCACTGCTGATGATGTCACATATTACATCATTCATGACATGGTCAGTGACATCACTGATGACATCACTGATGACATCTCAAATGACATCACTGATGACATCACTGATGACATCTCATTTGACATCAATGACCACATCACTGATGATATCATTCATGTGACAATACAATGCATCTCCTCACATTTTAATATAACCTCTGTTTCACCCAGTGTTAAATACAGAGTATAATTTTTGAAACCATTGACACACCAATACTAGTTACTACGTACGCACTCACTGATTGCTACGTCTACACACACCTTCACTCATTCACCCATACAATCATTCATACATACAATCACTCATCTTTACAACACTATCATATGCACTCATACACCTATACAGACACTCACAGTCTGCCACTCATCCATGGAGTTACTCACACACCTAGTCAGTCCGGTAAAGAATCAATGACACTTCCATTTTCTTGTCTATACAGTTAAACATAGAGCACCTTACATTTTCAAACATATACTAACACATACTTACCTTCTTATACAATCATTGATACAAGTACACATTGATCTGCACAGAGTCACACACCTCCCAGCTAGCCACACACACACTCAGTCTCCCATACAAATACTTGGGCAATCAATCAATAACCCATATAGTTACTCATATAGCTACTGATCAACACATGCAGCAGTTTACAGAACAACAGACATAATGATGCACAAATTAAGACAGTTTAGTCACTAACCCATGCACTCAGTGAGACACATTTAATCACTCACTCATACAGTCAGTCATGCACCTACTAAATCCTTCGTCCAGACACTTACACATCCACTCATTCTTCAATATGTAAGACATATTTAAACTTTACAGAAACAAAAAATCACTGGATGTTGTTATCAGTGATGTCATCAGTGATGTCATTTGAGATGTCATCAGTGATGTCATCAGTGATGTCACTGACCATGTCATGAATGATGTAATATGTGACATCATCAGCAGTGGATTGCGGGTGCGCGATATATAGTTAGTGCAACTAACTATATATGGAATTTCATTGGTTTTATGTCAATAAAATGTCCAGCTAACTATATATGGTCTCTAACCTATGGTTTTTTCAGTGAATATATATATATATATATATATCCTACTGGTTGTTGCCAGTGGGTAGTTATAGATAGGCTCAAAAGTTTCTGTAGGAAATTTTTTTTTGTTTTGCCAAACACTTTGGCACTGCTTGACGAATCTTCACGGAATTTTCAAACAGCTTCCCCTCTTTGGTTCAGCTGCTGTGTTGAACATTTCAGGGTGATCCATCAACCAGGTCACAAGAAAAAAGGGGGTCTCAAAACACGTTTGCCCCCTGTTATGACTATTGGGGTTTTTCATTTTTTGAACACGACTATAGACCGAACCGCTGAACGCAATTTCGCATAACTTTGCAGAAAGCTAGATGTTAGTCAGAAAGCATGTTTTCTGAAATTTGGTGTAAATTCATTTAGTAGTTTAATAGATATTTAAGTTTTAAAAATATAGATATCTGGGAGACCAAAATCCTACTGAAACCCCACTGAAATTTGATTGGCTGCCAACCTTTCAACCAGGAAGAGTTGGCAGCCATCTTGGGACTCAGTGGAACCGAGTCCCACAAAAAATCTAAAACAAAAGAAAAGGGGCTGGCTTGAAACACCCTGACCCCCTAGGCCTCTTGTGGGGTTCCACTGGGACGCCGCAGGGCAAAAAAAAAACACTTTGTTTTTTTAATTTTCCATGGGATCTGCAGATTCAGACAAGTTTTTTTTTTTAAAACAAAACATGGACTCCCATGCTTTGTTCATTATGTGCCCCGAGTTGACCAGGTCCTGGGGGTATACTGCAAAAAAGGAGGGGGCACATGGGCCCACCCTTCTGGGGCTTATTATGCCCCGGGGATCACCACTTCTGCAGGGCTTCTATAATTATTGAGGTGGGGAGGAAGCCCATATGGCCTCCCCCGCTGCTCTGGGGACCACCACCTCCCTGAGGCTTCTATCCATTTAAATGAAGGCCTCTCACACCCTCCCAAACCCGGGGACCGCCACCTTCCTGGGGCTTCATTGTAAATAAATGCAGGGGCTGCATGGACCCCCCCACAGCCTCCCTGGGGCATTAATTTTTAAAAAAGCAGAGGCCATGCAGACCCGCCCTGCAGCTTATGGACCACTACCTCCCCGGGGCATAAGATTCATTGAGTGCAAGGGGGCCGGTGGCCCCGCTGCAGCCCTGGTCACCACCATCTCCCTTGGACAAATTAGAAGATTGGAGGAGGGCCATGTGCCCCCCCCCCCTCCTGGAGCCCTCAATGGGTCTGGTGAACTCCACCCCTCAGGGTCGGCTCCTGCAATGTACTGGGATGCCCACTCCTGGGACATTGCAGTTTGCTATGTCTTAGAAAACACTACTCCGCTTCGAGTAAGCGAGAGCAGAGACCCCAATGACCCCCCGGAGCCAAGGGGACTTCATCACCCCAGCCAGTAGTGCATCAGGAGGTGTGTTTGCAGAGTGGTGGAGAAAGGGGACATTGCCTACTAAGACCTCTCAGCAATCCTGTTGTATGGGCCTTACTGGAGGGAACAGGAGGCCTCTGTAACCAAGGGCACTTCATCCTCTGACCATCAATGCTCTAGGAGGCGTATTTGCAGAGTTGCGGAGAAATGGTACGTGGTCTCCAAAGACCTCTAAGCAATCGTACTGTGTGGGAAGGATGTCCTTGTGGGCCTACTACCTCTCGTGTTACCTTCAGTTAGTCCCACACTCGGGATTGCTGAAAGGCCTTCGTGGCCCGCCCCTTTCTCTGTCACTCTTAAAATATGCCTCCTGGTGCACTAATAGTTGGGAGAGTCCCCTTGGCTGCAGATGGTACCTTGGGGCAAACAACCCCTCCTGTTACCTCCAGTAAGCCTCAAACAGCGGGATTGCTAAGAGATCGAGTGATGTAATATGGGAGGTCATAAGCAGTGCATTGTGGGGGTGCGAGTTATAGTTAGCCCAACTAAATATAACTGCTGAATTTTACTGGTTTTGTACAAGAGAAGCCTGAGCCTGACTATAACATCCCTGTAGCCTTTGTTTTTTTCTGTGAATTTCTACATTTTTAAAAATTCCATTTCCTAACTATAACGTCCCTATATCCTTTGGTTTTTTCAGCATATATGTAAATATATATGTTACTTCACTGAATATCCAAGTCACTTGATCACGGTGAGGGCACGATGGGGTAGTGAACCCCTTAATAATAACAACTTTCTATATTAATCATCCGTTTTGGTTGTGCTTGCCAAGATTGAGTGAAAACACTCTGCGGATCCAATGCAATTAAAGCGTGTTCATTTCATTACGTTCAGCAACAATAACCCAATGCGTTTCGGAGCTCCCTGCTCCTTGATCACAGGTTTATATACATGCTTCACTGGATGACTTTGATTACATAAATTAGCATCACCAATTGATGGAAATGTATTTAGTCAAAGTCATCCAGTGAAGCATCGAACAAATCCAATGCGTTTATCATGGGTACTATGTTAACACCCAGTGTCCTGATATAAACCTTGAGTGTAAACAACATAAAAGAGGGCAGAAAACAGAAACACAACTAAGGTAAAAGTGGCGACCATCTTGGCATTTTTAACAGATGTTGAACACGGTAACTGCAACATAAATGTGATTCATCCTAGAGACAAACCACATTAGCTTTCCAGTTTACACACTAATCATTTTGTAGTCTTCTAATCCTCAAAGAAACCATCCCCAGTGGACAAACAGCACTGTTTCTACACACAGTGAATTGGTTAGTAACCTGCAGCATATGTGTGTTTGATTGTACATTCAGACACAGCACATAATCAAAAGGAACAGTGCTGACCCACATTTTAAAAGAAAAGGAAACATTCCATGATGGAAAACAGAACACCTGCAACGATATTCTAAGCTTACAGATCAGAAATCCAGAACAACCAACACCACACATTTTCTCCCCTGGAAGTTACAAATCTAAGTATCCCTTCCAAACAAACAGCCCTTAGGTAACACAATAGCATATCTACAATTAACGTAAATAACATAATAAAGGATGTATACAGCAACAACAGAATAACATTTTAAACTGTTACGTAGTTCTCCTGATGAAAGGGTTACATAATGATAGTTCCAGATTTGCTTTTGCAGATATTGCTTTTCTGATGTCATCCCACGATATGAACACATCACCCAACACCAATTGAGACCTCCACTGCCTCCCCGTTCAGAAGAGAGCAACCTTCAAACGAATCACTCACAACTACAAATCCCTCCACAACACCGAACCCCAATACCTCAATGATATAGTCCCCTTCCATGTACCCAAGAGAAACCTCAGATCCGCCGACCTTGCCCTCACCAAAACTCTGCGCATCTTTAGAGCCAGAGCGGGTGGAAGAGTCTTCTCCTAAGTCACGGCAAAGGCCTGGAATGAGCTCCCGATCAACATCAGATGCCCCCCCAATCTACACACCTTCAGGAGGAACCTCAAGACCTGGCTCTTTGGCTGACTCAGAGCTGCACCCCCATGCCTTGAGACCCTCATGGGTGAGTAGCATGCTTTGCAATCCCCTGATTGATTGATTCCTGGTAAGTATCACCCTCCTATGATCTTCTTTCTACACCAGTTATCTCCCTAGCATCACTCACCTGTGTAAGTCATTATTATCGATTAGGCACACATAGATTTTTGCTCTACCAACCTTATATTTCTCTTGATCCTCCAACCTTGCACTATGTTCACATATTACCCTAGCTAATCAACTCATATGCCAAACTCTTCGATCATGTAGCGCAACAAAATTGGTAAAAAGTCTCTACCACTTTGAATCATTCTGAAAACACACTCTGTCCCTTCAACATGCCATCTTGCTTCTCAACTCACACTGTCTCTCTTTACAAAAGTCACATCTTTTACTCCTTTTCTCATATCATACTTCTTATACATCCCTAGTGCTTCTTTGATATTTCCTTTTACTTCTGGAGACCATCTCAGCAACTTACCCTTTCATATTAAACTTTGGTTATCTTTGGGATACGGAGTCCTCACGCACATCATCTTCCTTAGTTCTAGTATTCAATTACAGTTCTTTCTTTTAGCCAACTGCAGCATACCTTTTATCACTCTATAGAACCTCGCAACTTCTCCATCAACTTCTGGATGATATACCAAAGAGAATTTATGTTCAACGCCACTTCCCATCCAGTGGAACTCACTGAATAAACCTTAAATAGACAGAGACTCTGCCATGTCCACACAACAAGGCACCCTACTACTAGCCTCTGACAACCCAACTAATCGGTATAATATTGTGATAAGACAGGAAGGAGTATGGCAACTGACGCAATGTTTTCCACAAAATCATTGCGATAACTGCACCTTCAAAAACATTGCCCCTACACCGGGAGCACCATCCCATCACAAGGTGCATTACATTTTGCATATAGTTATCCAGTGAAAAATTAAGGTGACATGGATTACATTCCACTATTGGTCTCCCTAAACACAAATACATGATGTATTTTTATTCAAGAACTACTTAAGGAGGCAACCAGCGTGTTGTCACACACACCAATACTGAAACAAAACATAGCACAATGGGTTTATAGTCAGCATAACAATAAAAACATTTCATGTATTAGCCATGAGGTCGATCAACACCACTGATCAGTTTTTAATTTACGGGTCAAACGTGTTATATGTGCAAAACATACTCAAACACCTTTATGACACTTATGTCCTAAATAAGAAACCATATACTTTCCCTAATTTCACCACCATGGCTTAATCAGTGTTTGACAAGGCCTAAATGTTAATTACTTCCATACATGATTCACGGCCCCATGAATACGCTCCCGGTGCGCAATACCAGCGTATGCAACACACCTAGCAAGACGGTCTAGTAGTTATGTCCCTTTCACTTACCCGTAATCACAAGGTTACGTCTTCACACGCAGCTACACCCTGAGCTATTGCGGGAAGCATTCAACGGATTGTAACCGTCATCCACGGTCATCTACAGGATCCCGAGAAGACCAGAATAGGTAGGATTGGTGTGTGGTATACCTTGATGAAGTAAGTGTTTTATAACCAAACTTAGGTTGTTTTTGGCATGACTCAACCATAATTCCTCCTACACAATGAGGGCTCATAAAATCTAAAATGCCATATTTGTTTCACCAGTGTTTGACTACAGGAGTCCGCCCCCTTCCGGGACCCATTAAATCTACCCAATCTACTTAGCTAATGTAAGATACTGTGGGCTGTTCTCGTCCAATTTTTACTGTTTCTTCTCTGACATGTTGAATGGTTGTTTAATCGCATGCCTTTTTAGCATGCATGCACTTACATTAAAACATAAAGTCGTTCATGATCTAATAAACAGGTCATTTTTACCTGGTCACAATTACCAATAATACCATCTATACCAAATGGGAGGTAAAACCGTGATCACATATAACTGTGTGACCACGCAATGTTCACTGCAGGACATGTATGCCAGCACCACAACAAATGCATGAATTGCATACTCTACGTGTATGTTGCATGTCTAGGTGTGAATGAAAGTATGTAATGAATCCTTTAAACTGACTCACGGTGTGCACTTGAATATGAAAGTCAGCACAGACGAAAGGATAATGAAGTCAGACACAAGCTTCTTTAAATGGTGTGTACGTCCTTTATATTGTGTTTTGTCTTGCAGGTTTTAACAAGCCAGTGGGTCCGTAAGTTTGACTACACCACAGCATGCACGGCACACCTTAGAGAGTGTGCTGCAAATATTCCACGTGGCTTCCTTTTTGCCACATCACAATTCACATCACACGGTCCTGAAGAAAGCCTCATAATAATTTTTGCGAAGGCTGAAACATGTTGACCAACAATTGTTAGGAATAACAAAGACCAATTTTTATCTTCATATTATCCCGCACTGTTTTTACTGTGTCCCAGGACCCCAGGAATAAAATATTTCAGCAGGGGATCCCAGAGACATTTTATAAATCACCACTCTAAGCACACTTCACATCTAAAACATTTTTTTTAAACTCTCCGCTGTAACACAGGTGTCAAAGCACAGCTGTGTAGAATTCGGCAGCCCAGCTGATAACCCAATGATGAAGCATGCCACCAACTAGGTTAGTGGGTGAAGGTTCTTCTTAAAAACCAATGTTTTTTTCTACATTCCAGCACTCAAAACTGAGTCATCCTAGCACGAGGATTCAGTAGTGGGTTTGTCCACATTGTTCGAGACAACGCCATTTCTCTTCAATAATTCCTCAAACCCCTTTGCAGTTCATTGAGTTCCATTATCTGTAATTACCTTCCTTGGTAACTCTCCTCTTTGGAATACCTCATCTAAAAACCTCATTATTTCATCAGTATCTGCACATCCAACAAACCAACAACCAGCCCTTTGAAAAAGCAATCCAAGACAACTACTGCAATCATTCTGCCACTGTTTTCCTTCCTAACAGGTTCCAGAACATCTACACTAATCATCTCCCTCAGCACATTAGGACACTTCACTGGACATAAATGAGATTCGTGTGAACTTGTCAGCATCTTCTCATTCTAAACATTCTTGTACTGAACACTCCATTTCTCTATCTATACCAGGCCACCAGTACAAGTCTGTAACTCTTTTTTAACTTTTGACAAGCCATTACTGACCTTCACAACAGTTTTCCAAGATCGTTCCCTTGACTGTTTTGAAGGAACAATTTTTATCCCACTAAGCAACTTTTAGTTTCCACTAAAGTTCCTGGTGAACTTCCTGAAAACTGCACACACTTTTTCCAATTCACATTTCTTTGTCCAACCCCACCTCACATATTGCACCCCACTTCAAATTAATATTATCATTACCTGCAGACGCCCGGTCCTCATTTGTTATGGCTTCAAACTCCTCTCTACCCATCCATGTAACACTTTAATCCTCTCAACCATCCTCAGGAACATCAAGGGGTATTGGTAGCCTGTCTAAAGGTTCAGCTACTTTGTTCTTTTCTCCTAGAGGTAGTGAATTTTATAATTGTATTCCAATAATCTCATATAAGAAGTGAGTTACTTTAAGAGGGACAGTAACTAACCATCCAGTTAAATGTTTGGTTAGAGGTTTGTGATCACACCATGCAAAGAATTTAGATCCCCACATAAACTATCTAAAGTCTTTAGGTATTCAAGATCCCAAACAACTCCTGGAGTCTCCTTCTCTATAACAGAGTATGGTCTCTATGAGGTTGATCAGGTTCTTGACACAAATGTAATTGTTACCTCTCTTCTATCTGTCTCTTTTTGTGATAAGACTGCTCCAATTTCTTTGGACCTTGCATCTGAGGTTACAGTAATTTTAACGAGGGGTCACACCCCTGAAAAGCTCTTGGTGAAGAAATATCAGCTTTAATCTTCAAGAATTTTCTTTGGCAAACATCCGACCAATTGTCTCAAAGTGTATGTTTTACAGAAAAATTCCATTAAATTTGACTCAAAATTCACCCAATCCCAGAGGAGATTTAATATTTTCCTTATTAGATGGAGAGGTAGTGCAATACATGGCTTTCAAAAATTCTAGTTTGGGTTTGATCTCCTTATTGCTCACTTCATGACCTAAGTAATTCAAATTCTGTACTGCAAAGTTACATCTACTGTGCTCTGCCTAACTGTCAATATATGTATGTTTTAGACAAACACTTAAAGACATTCATTATGCTGCTTCCAATCCACCCCCATTACAAGAATATCATCCTGGAAATACATAGGCCCTTTAACTGATTTAAGCAGTGTATGCCCTGACCTCTGGAATACCAAAGCCACTTCACTGGAAACATCCAATTGGTGTCATGAACACGGTTAATTCTTTACTCTCAGAGTGCAAATACACCTGGTGATATGCAGACGAACGGTTCAGCAAAGAAAATCATTGTATTTCCGTTGTCACAGCCAGTATTTCCTTATTCTTGGTAGGGTAAACATTTCAGCAACGATATTATTATTAAGGTCTCTTAGGTTGATGCACAAATATATTTTCCCAGTCAATAGATTTGTTACAGCTAAAGGGGATGTCCACGCTGCTGCATCAAACGGCTCTATAATACCAGTCTTGAGAAGTTTATCTATTTCTAATCTCACATCATCTTGAACAATTAAAGGTTTATACATTTTTTGGTGTACTTTAGGCTTGGCTTCTTCGTTTAGTGTAATGTTGTGAGTATGGGAGCTCCAGTCCTCCCAGAGAAGACACTTGGAAAGTCCTTTGCAATCCTTTCACCCATACAAAAGCGCATTCCATCCACAGGCACTTGGTTGAGATTTTTACGGTTAATACTATGTTTAAAGCACTCTGGTCAATCCATCCCAAAACATACTGAATCTATTCTGCCATATACAACTATCCTATGGTCCTTTTTTTAAGCTCAAAACAAAGTGTTCTGTAACCTAACATAGGTATGGGATCGCCACTGAAACTTTCTGGGTTGACATCTAATGTCAATATTCGGGCACCTAACGGACCCACACATTTCTTTTCAGCAACAATCATGTAGGGAAAACCCAAACTTGCAACAATAAGTATGTAAACCCCTCCTAGTATGACTTCACATACTGGCTAATTTCTGGAGTCCTTATTGATCTCACAAACCTGTTCTTGGTTTTTTATGCTGAGTACACAGTCCTTGACTTTGACACACTTAACTTCCTCTAACTCTGAATTCTCTATTTCAGTACCAGAAGATGTATCCTTTCATCAACTAACTTGATTCTGTTTTGAATCCACCTACATACTCTGTCAAGGTAACCTATTTTACTGCAAGACAAACACGTTTGGCTTATTTCAAGCCAACCTTTATTAAATGCTAAATTATACTGTAAGAAATTGGGTTACTGGTTGATGGGGGTGAAATGCTCCACAACCAACAACCACAATCCTTGTCAGTGTGCAGTTACAAGCAAACCCCAAATGAATCTGTGTTCAACCCTCTGGTAGCTTGGTACGGAGCAGTCAAGCTTAACTTATTGGTAAGATGTAAAGTATTTGTGTGACACTTCAAACAGTAATAAAAAGAAAACACACCACATATGGGAGCCCATACCAGAATTGAAAAATAGAATAGATGTGAATAAATAAACCAAAACCAAAATGACAAAAATCCAAATCAATGAACCAGAGTTATGTAATCTTAAAGATTTAAATGAAAATAGCGCAAAGTAACCCAATGCAAAACTCGTGACTACCTGGTTGTGCGAGATTGGGAGAAAGTCACAAGTTCAGGCAGACCCTGATGGATCGTGGTTTGAATACAGGGACCAGTGTCAACGTTCTAGGCCGTGCCACTCATCTGAAGTCCGGGTGATTACAATAGGGCAATGTTGAATCCCCTAGCATCAGTATACAAGGAGTAGGGGGAATGAGATTGACAAGCGAGAGAGAGATGTGGAGCAGGCTCCACATCCCCTGGTCATGGCAAGACTGCATCGGTAGTGATCACTGTTTATCTGCTTAAGCACCTTAGGATGCTGCAGAGATAATGCACTGGGCATCTGTCAATGAAAAATAAACAATTAAATCTGCATTCTCATGAATGTACTCATAATATACAGTGGTCTAAAGTTGTCTGTATCTCACCCCTAAATGCACAAGGTATTGCCTAGGAATTGCACCCTCTTCTACTTAGGGTTCGTATGTGTGAGGGGTTCATGGAGTATACAATATACATTGTGACATGTGACTAGGAACATCTGGAGTGGTTGAATTATCCACCATATTATGGCACATCTCTTGAATTATGATCATGAACAAGGAAACATGGTATACATCATGATACCATTACAGATTGCATAATTATCATGTACGTCCTTTGACAATGTTTGATACAGTTATAAGCTTACACAATAAACCTTTGAGCTTTGAAGTGCGTCTTTCTGTAGCACTAGCAACAGCATTTCGTGACCTTTTATCATGCAAGTCTCTGGGGCTAGCGCTGGTGTAATAAAGCCAAAAATGAACAACTGTCTCTTTGGTCTCTCTGCGAGTCTCTGGAGCGCCAACAATAGGGTTCTCATGCTGACAACCACAACATTTGTATTTGCGTCATGCAATTTTCTCAGGCGCTGATGTTTATGATTATGCGGGCTCCGCACTATGCTTTCGCATCAAACCCTGCTTACGTCATTTTCTTCTTTTTCCCTTTTCTTTTGCGGGAAGAGGAACTTGCAGGAAGCGGAAGACCTGGAGGCCGAAAGAGCTGCTGACAAAGGAGAAAGGAAGAAGTTGTTAACCGGAAATTGCTGTGGATCCAGGAGCAGGTAAGTGGTACAAGATGCGACAAGTCAAAGCATGACGAAGTGGCTATTATAGTCATATCTGCACATGGCAGCCAGAAGCACGTGTGGTGAGCACTCGTGCAACACGTGTAAATGGCCATGTGCCTTTCCATATTATGCAGAGTTCTCTTTCAGCACAACCGCTGCTGCTAATGATGTTTTACAGAAACATTGAACCCAAATACATTATTCATTGTAAACCTACCACGGCCACCATGGTTATTTATGGCAATACAAAATATGTATAAATCATGAAACCTCAGGAAAGCACTTCACAAACCCTAAGAAGGGTGCCATTCTTTAATAAACGAGGGACCTAGTTGTCCATGCTTCCTAGCGCACAAGTTGCGCATTACAGGGGCATCCAGTGGCAAGAGTTGGAACCCTACAACCAGGTTAGTCCCACTGCAAAGATACTTTCTCAGTCTAGCGCTAAAAGTCCCGATCATGGTGGAGAGGGCTACGAGGAGCAGAGAAGCATCACGGATAGTTGTAATTGTAGCACGAAGAGCAGGTTAAGCCTTGCTGTATTGCGCAAATCCTGTTTTTGTGGATGGTCAGTCCAGATCTTCGTAGTGGTGCTCCCTGTGACTTGTCAATGCTGTAGCGTGAAGGGTCGGGTTGATGGAACTTTGCATTGGCAGGCTGTGTGAGCAACAAGGTTCTGGCACCAAGGGGTCCATTCTTGGTCACAAGGAGCTAAACAAAATCATTTTAACTCCACTAAGGCAACACTAAGGGTCCAGGCCCGGAACGTCACTATTTGTGGGTCAGGGGCTTACTCCTGCTGGATCTGGGTGTAGGTTCACATGGTTGGGAGCCTGTTATGTCCCTGTGGTTCTGAACAGGAGGCCAGCAGACTAGCCCATGGAGTCCTAGGTGCAGGTGTAGGTGTAGGTCCAATCCTTCTGATTCAGGCAGGAAGACAGCAGGGCAGCAATTCAGCAAGGTAGTCGTTTGGCAGAGTGGCAGTCTTTTCTGCAGCACAGCAGTCCTTCTTCCTGGAAGAGTCTCCACAGGTGCAGAAGTGACCTTAAGAGTTGGTGTCTGAGGTTCAATATTTATTCCAGGTACCCCGTTTGAAGTGGCAGAAGCTTTCTGTAGGTTTTCCTTTGAAGTGCACTGGTTTCCTGCCCCTCCCCCTTGGCTCCAGGTTAACTATTTGGGGTATGCAGCCCTTTGTGTGGAGGGAGGGCATAGCTTTATCAAATGTAAGTAGGGCTGTGTCCACCTTTATAATGTGGCATTTTCAAAATTGTAATCAGAAATCCAGCTTCACATTAAGAGATTATTTTCATTACAATTGCAAAGATACCAAACATGAACTACTTAACTGTCCCTTTTTGGAAGTTACAGCTAATAAAATGAAATACGGTAACTTTAATGTTATCCTATGGTAGAGGTAAGTCAATTCTATTATGCTTAAATTAAACAATCAATCAATTAGTCTTATGAGCTGCTCCTCAGCCCTGAAGGTACCCGGGCCCTGAGGTATTGCTGATCCAGGTGAAAGAGCCATGGTCTTGAGTTCTCTTCTGAATTCCGTCAGGGAGGGTGATGTACTTAGGTGGAGAGACAGGTTGTTCCAGGCCTTCACGGTGAGGTGGGAGAAGGCGTGGTCTCCACTGGTTCTAATGCAGGTGTGCGAGCTAGGGCCAGATATGTGGAATGCAGATGTCTGGCAGGTTGATGGAAGTTCATGAGGTCCATGGTCATGTACGGCTCTTTAGGTGTGTGTCAGAAGCTTGAACTGGCATATCTTTTGGACAGGAAGCCAGTGGAGGTTCTTTAGGTGGGGGATGATGTGGGTGCATTTGGGGAGGTTGAAGATGAGTCTGGCTGCTGCTGTCAGGGTTTAGGCAGTCCGGTAAGGCGCTAAATACGATCGTGCAATACCAGGAAGTATGTTTTAGACTACAATTCCCAGCATGCTCGGGGGCGCACGTTGTACGCCGGGAGACACGCAGAGAAGGAAGCAAAAGGCAATCCGGACATCGCCGCAGTGCCGATAATTCCTACGAAGAACCCCGGTCTGTAGTCTTCGTCCTCGAAGGTAGCGGTAAGAGTACTGTGTTGTGCTTCGCTATAGTATTCTGGTTTCAAGGGGTATATTGGTTGTGTTCCCAAAGCCTTGTGTCCTACATTCAGCCTCCCTGTTGGCAAGAAGCTTTACACAGTCTTTTGCAGGGAAGGGCTGCTCCGTTTCTGGGAACTCCCTCGGCCGAGCGAGTTCATTCTCTCCCATTGGATGAGACTGGCGGGCTGCCATCTCGATACAGGGAAGATCTTTGTAGAGTAATTGAGTTCCCCGTTGGTCGAGACCTTTTTCCTTGTTCTCTTGTGGTTTATACTTTCACAGTGAATTCTGGGCATTGGATCTATTCACTGTTTTGCCTTGAATTGCTATTTAACTTGGCCATCTTGTTTGCTGATTCAGAAACTGTTGTATCTGCTTGAAATATTATGGAAACTTGATACATTGTCATTTCAGACACTGTTAAGGATCATTAACATTGTCTGCTGCAAATCTATACTTTAATATCGGCTGTTCTTTTATATATATATTCTATCCCAGGAGAGAGGTTGAAAAAGGGTGCCATAGCAGTGGGGACTAGACAAACTCCAGATGTCGCATAGAAATCATGGGTATGTAGAAGAGCATATGCGAATGTAGAAATATTATTAAGGATAGAAAATGTATCTCATGTGTGTCCCTTTGTTCCCCAATATAGTTTGTAAGAACCCTGTATCACCCTACTCTCTCCTTGCATCAAAAGAAAAACATATTTTCTTTTACATGTAGGAAATATATTAATTAGAGCGCCATTCTGTGGGAGGCACGGAGAATAGGAAAGATCGTTACACAACGGATACTTATAGTGTGTTCCTTTGTTGTTTTTGTCTTACAAAGATCTCCCTCCCTGCTGTTCCCATCCTTTCCTTATATTGCTTGACTACCCCAACAGTCTGTTGTTGACGGGGATCCATTTGAAGTTTTTTAGTGAGCATGTGGAGTATGTGGAAGCAGGATGAGGCGACTGTGGTGTTTTGGTGGTTCATGGTGAGATCACTGTTAAGGATTATGTCGAGGTTGGAGGAGTGGTCTGTGGGTATGGGGGTGGGTCCGCGCTATGAGAGCCACAAGCTGGTGTCCCACGGGGAGGTATTCTTCCCAAAGATCAGTACTTCCACTTTGTCCATGTTGAGGTTCAGGCAGCTGGTTGTCATCCAGTCGGTAATACTGGTCATGGCATTGTGGAAGTTTGTTCTGTGGTGGAGGGGTCTTCGGTGAGCGAGAGGATGAGTTGTGTGTTTTCTGCGTAGGATAAAATGTGCCCATGGGTTTTGACGATGTCTGTGAGGGGTGTCATGTAGGTGTTGAGCAGAGTGGGACTGAGGAACGCCACATGTGATAGTCTTGGGTTCTGAAGAAAAGGGGGGCAGGGGGTTCTCTGAGTTCACTCAGCGAGGAAGGATGCAATCCATTTGAGGGTGTTTCCCTGAATGCCAAGAGTGTTGAGTCTGTTACTGAGGGTGTAATGGGATACAATGTTAAATGCTGCTGAGAGGTCGATGAGGATCTGTTTCACCATGGTCAAGGAGGGATCTGATGTTAATTGTGGCAGTGAGTATGTCTGTCTTGGTGCTGTGATTTGCGTGGAAGCCGGATTGGGAGGCGTTGAGCAGGTTGTTTTCTAGGAGTTTGGTAAGCTGGTGGTTGTTGACCTTCTCGAGGACTTTGGCGGCTTTTGGAAGCAACGAGATGGGGTAGTAATTTTTGAGTTTGCTGGGGTCTGTGGTGAATTTCTTCAGGAACGGCCTGATCTCCGCATGTTTTCATCTGTTGGGGAAGGTTATTGTGGTGATGGAAGTATTGAGAATCTTGGTGACTTCCGCACTGATTTGTTAGGTTCTGAGGTTGATGAAAGGGTGAGGGCAGTGACCCATGGGTGTTCCGGAGTGAATAGAGGACACGAGGGCTGTGGTAGTCTGCATGGTGATAGGATTCCACAAGGTGATTGAGTAAGTGGTTTCCGTGGGTGGGCTGAGGTTGTTGAAGTTGATGTTCATAAGTTGGGGATTCTGGCTATCTTGCTAAGGAAGTATTCTGACACGAAGTCACAGAGTTCTCGGTAAGGGCAGATTGTGTCCTCGGGGCTGACTATCAGGAAAACTCCTGGACTATGTTAAAGAGTTCCTTAGTGCTGTTAGTGCTTGTTTCGATGCAGTCTGTGAGGGCTTCTCTTTTGGTGTCCTTGATGCATTGGTGGTACCTGTTGAGGACTGATTTGAAGGCGGCTCATTCGGTGGTGTCTTTGGTGACGCGTCATTGTTTCCGTAGTCATTTGCAGTTGCACTTGATAGTTCTGAGTTCTGGTGTATACCAGCAGGCTCTTCTTAAGGCTCTGCAGGTTTTGCCTGGTTTCATGGGGGTAACCCTGTAGGCGAATTTGGTAATACAGCCAGAGCAGTTCTGGAGGGCGTGCTCATGGTCTGGTGAGGCATTGCATTGGGGGGCGTTTAGGGCCTGTGTCCATTGGGTCTCAGTTACATTGTTCCAGCTACAGCAAGAGGAACTGGGTGGTTTGGTGATGGTGCCCTGTCTGCCTTTGATAGTGGAATGGATGATAGCGTGGTCGGTCCAGGTGAGTTCGGTGACTGGCTGTGCTTGATTCTGGCGCCGGATGTTAGTATCAAATCCAGCATTTGTCTTGCACTGTGTGTGGGGTCTTTGACCAGTTGGGGTAGACCAATGTGGTTAATGTTAACAAGGTGATTGGAGTAGTTGGTGTCATTGGGGTCACTGAGGTGGAAGTTGTAAGTAGTAATCAAAGTTGATGGCTAGCGGGTCGACGAATTTTGAGATGTCATTGCAGAATGCAGGTTGCGGTCCTGGAGGTCTGTAGGTGAGGTTGTCTTGAAGTCAATTCGGATTTGGAAGTTCAGATGTTTCATGAAGGGCATTTGTGCAGTCTTCGGTGGCGGGGCATCAGGCTGTTTTCTTGTGGATTATAGCAATGCCTCCTCTGTGTTTGTTGGTGCGGTCACAATGGGTCATCTTATAACCATTAGGCGTTGCATTGGTGATGTTGGAGGATGAGGAGGGGTTGAGGCAAGTCTCTGTGATGAAGATCACCTCTGGGGTGTAGGTCGGGATGGTGTCCCAGGGTGCTGTGGTGTGTTTGCAGTGTGACCAGGTGTTAGCAGGATGCACTGGAGGAGTTCTGGGGTGTTCCTAGTGTTCTGGGTGGGTGTGGAGGTGGTTCCTGTGCAGACGATCCTGTGTTGCATGTGAAGGAGCAGCAGTGACAGGCAAAGGGTCCTACTGTGGATTGTGGATATGTGAAGCAGCCATTGTGAGTCAGACTACCTCTGTACCCTCTGACCCCACAAAGATCAGCTGCATAGTGGCTCAGGGCTCCGCCCTGAGCCCACTCTAGTCAACATCTACATGGCCACGCTCACAGCCATCATCGTGAACCACGGAGTCAACATCGTCTTCAACGCCAATGACACCTAGCTGTTCTTCTCCCTCACCAACAAACCCATAGTTGTCAACAACAACTTTCATGATGTGAGTAAGGCTGTCACTACCTGGATGAAGGACTACCTCAAGCTCAACTCAGAAAAGACAGAAGTCCTCATCCTGGGCTCCACCCCTTTCGCCTGGGATGACCCCTTCATTGCCCGCAGATCCTTGATCCCCCCACATCCATGGACCACGCACAAAACTTGCCATCATCCTGGACTCCTCTCTTAACATGAACTGCCAGTTCAAGCTGTCTCATCACCCTGCTGCCACACGCTATGCCTGCTCCAAAAGATCTTCAAGTGGAAGTCCACTGAGTCCAGAAAGACAGGCACCCACGCTCTCATTAGCAGCAGACTCTGCTACAGCAACACACTCTACGGGGGTGCCACCGTGAAACTCCTCAAGAAACTGCAGAACATTCAGAACGCCTCTGCCAGACTCATCCTCAATATCCCCCACTGCAGCCACATCACCAGTCACCTGAGGGACCTCAATATGAGTGAAAAGGATGGGTTTGGGTTAATGGACAGGAAGATCTGGCGCTCAAGCGTGTACGATTGTAAGTGAGACTTATGATTTTAAGCTACACGGTGCTAACAGGTCAGGGGCAACAAACCCTGACAACAAAACAACCCCTGCAGAGGTGTGGGACAAGCCTACACCACACAGATAAGTCCAAATCCTGTGCACCCGTTTCAGAGTAATAGGTCCTGGTGTCAGAACCAAACAATTGAGACAATGTTCATGCGAACAGAAGTAATGAAGGTCGAACTCCAGATTTGCGTAAACATGAGATTTATAAATCAATCTTGATCAGTACATATGACATAAACCAGCCAACACGAGTTTCGACTCTTCAGGGCTGTACGTTTCTAATGTAGAATGGTGAGTCGCAGTACCGATGTTAATTCCAACCCGGCTGCGACGAGTAGAGGATGATGTAGATATCAGGTATGGATAACGGATCCCTGCTGGACGGTACGTGCCAGCATGGGAGAGACTGAGGACAGATGTGTCCCAAGTCAAAAATGCGGGAGTCTATAGTTATGCATAGACAGCACGGATCGGTGCGGCGATCTGATCCGGACGATCCAGGTGGCGGATCACCTGAGAGACCTCCACTGGCTCCCAGTCAACAAAATAATCACCTTCAAGTTCCTCACACATACCTACAAAGCACTGCGTACCTCAACCACCGCCTCCCATTAAATGCACCCAACAGAGACCTCCGCCCAACTGACCCAGGCCACCACCCCACATATCTGAAAGACCACAGCTGGAGGAAGATCTTACTCCTATCTTACAGCAAAGACTTGGAACACCCTGCCTCTCCACTTCAAGCAATCACCGTCACTTCCTCAGGTCAGGAAGGACCTCAAGACCTGGCTCTTAGACTGAAACACAGTGCCTTCGACAGATCAGAACCCCCCCCCGGCGCCTTGGAGTATCGATGGGTGGTCAGATGGCCAGGTTTTCTGGCTCTGGGCACGGTCCAGGCGCAGACAGACACACACGAGCTTGCCTTTGGTATGCCCACTGTACGGTCGCAATGCAGTCTCCAATATGTAGGTCCTGGGGGGGAGGGTGCTGAATGGTGAGAAGTGGAAAGTGGGAGACGGGAGCAGGGCAGGGAAATGGCAGGAAAAGGTAAAGGTGCAGGAGGGGAGATAACAAGGCTTGGGCACACAGGTACTGCCCAAGACTAAAATGGGCACAGATTACAATACACTGACTGAACAGAAAGAGGGCTGACTCACCGGGTACTGTACCAGGGACAACAAGTACTGTACCTTAATACTGGTTAGTAGTTTTAAAGTGCATAGAGTCCCAAGGCCAGCTAAAATGAGGTCAGCAGAAAATAGGAGGGGTAAAGGCAAAATGTCTGGGGGAAGGCCACCCTAAGTCTGACAGGTCTAACAGATATTTTCTACAACATCTATAACACTTCCTCTGGTTATTTTTTCTCCAATTCATGTCCTTTTTTGTGTGACCCTCAGCTTTATCATTCTTCACAATCCCAGATTTTTGGATGATCACAGACCAGTATTTTCCTTGTGTCAGACTGCCAGCCGCCCCCTGAGCCCCCTAGCTGTGCCGGCTGTCCCCACCGCCAGCCGTTGCATGCAGTGCAGATACCATCGTAAGAGCGGTGAAGAGCGGTGCGAGGTGTCGGGAGTCAGGGAAAGAGAGAGCCGTGAAGCGCAGGCTGAAAGTGGAACCTGGTGGAGGCTCGGTGGTGGAGCGAGGGCCCCATGGTTCGCTGCGTATGCACAGCCTCGCCCCAGCCTGCTCCTGAAGTGGTTTTTCGGCCACGATTGTCCGGCTGTGTCGCTGAAGCAGTCGAAGCCTGCGGAAGCTCTCGAAGGGCTGTGACTGCTGAAGCCCCCTCGCCAGGCCCCTCTTGCCTGGCCATCCTCACCTGTGCACCTGTGCAGTGTGCAGTGTTGAACCCCAGCGTTCGGTGTGTCCGGCACCGCACCATTCTGCTCCGCTCTGAGAGGTGTTGCGGAGCTGTTGCGGCGTGTTAGCAGAACAGCTGATCACGGGAGGAGCACAGCGACGTGACGGGCCGTAGGTGAGCCTCGCTTGGGAGCCAGTGAGCAGGTGAGCGGCGCGGCGTTGGGAAGGAGCTCTAACGAGCGAGTAAAGAAGCGAGCGGCGGGTGGGCAACCGGCCGAGTTACAGCTACTGCTAGAATCACAGCTCAACTGTTGTTGTTCAACCTATGAACATTTGAAAACCTCGGACATTTTTGAAGATTGCTCATAACCCATAGGGGATAGTGAAAGGGGGGTGGGGCTCGACGCTATCACTAATCTGCAACCAGCTCCCGAGTCCTCCCCCAGGAATTGACTTTAGCACCCCAGAGCCTTGCCTTTTGAATACGCCGATCTGGCCAGGTCTGAACTCTACGCAAGCAACCATTGCCCTTGGCAGCAAAGCCTCGTCGGCCAAGCAGCAGTAGCAACAGCAGTAGCCCTGCCGCAGCCACCCCTGCCTTCCTCTACGTCCACACGCCGCCCCAGCTGCCCCCAGCTGCTCTTCCATCACGGCAAGGCCAATCCACAGTGACGGTAAAGCCCCGGAGTAACGCTGTCTAGCGGCAATAAGGCAAGGCAAGGCAACACTAGGAGGTCATTCGGCCAGGCGGTCATTTGGTTATGGGGGTCAAAAGGAAGGGCCGCCAGGCGCTGTCTCCGGAAAAAAGTCCAACAACCCAATCACCAATTTGTAAGACAACTCAGAAGACCAGGAGTAAATCACTAACTGTTAGTCCAAACGAAAGGCCACAAGAGGCAGACCAAAGAGGGACGATCACAAACTTTTTTAAGAAAAGGGATCCCCCCAACAGCAACCACGGCTCCGGCCCCAGCCTAAGAACCACCCCTGGCGCTCCAGACCCCGCCCAAGACCCTGTTCAAGACAACAGCGCATCTACTCACAGTGGACGACCTTCGATCTTTGAGTGCATTCCTAAAGTAGAGTCGCCCTTTTGTGAGCAACCTAGTGCCGCCCAGGACCAGGCCAGCAGACAGGCCATTACAGCCCATGGTCAAACACCCCAAAAGTCAACTGTAGGACCACTCTGTGTCAGCTCTTCTCCCCGGTCTACAAACGAGACACAGGTCATTACAATTGACAAGATCACAGCCATAGCCACAGTCCAGATCGGAAGCGGCGCCACCGCAACAACAACAGCGCAAATCCACCAGCCAAAAGCCCTGGGCTTATCTCCTCAGAATCCGGGCCCTAGCACCTCACAGCACGACCATGAACACGACCATGAACACGTGTACAAGAATCTTAATCTAACGTTCCCTCAACCGGATTCCCCTGTTCCATTGCTATCACCCGCCGGGGAGTTCTCAGGCTCTTTTCTTCACAATCTTGAGCAAAAGATTGAAAGAACCCTCGAACTAACCCCAATTCCATCCTGGCCCCAAGAATCCCTTTGGGCCACTAAAAAGAAAACGGAGATCCAGACCGCGACATCGGCACAGACATGACCTCGAATAATCCATCCCAGTTGGAGTCAAACAGTGCCACCAACAAAACCCTCCTGTGGCAATCCACTAAGATGGAACTACAGATTGACCTTCTGCAGGCAATAGCTGGGCGATTAGCCGATATAGGCTTCAAGGTGGACGCCCTGGCCAATAGGATCTCCCAGCATGAGCGCTCCAACTGGGGGGCCGGGGCATGCCGTTGTTCAGACACCATTGAGAAGTGGGCCTCTCTGCCTGAGGTACTAGCCGAAATTATGGAAATAGCGAAAGGAAGAACCGCGGCACCCACGTTGAACGATAAAGAGAAGGGGGCAAAGTACATCACACACACCCCGAAGGCGTTACAAACACCAGAGGCCCGAATGGGGAAGAACGACATATCTGACAACGGCAAAAGCGCAGGGTTTTTAACCACAAAGTCAGTGAGTAGCTCACCAGAACCCATAATCGTTCACAGCCCCAATTACAGGGACAGTGAAGAAATCATAACAGCCGGGCCGGAAGACTCATCAGGTACAATAGACACGCAGAATCCCCCACTGTCAAGAAGAGCAAAAAAGAAGCTAAAAAAGCAGCAGAAAAAATTAAAGCTAAAAGTTAGACAACCACAGGTTCTCAAACTCAAGTACCAACCATCAAATGAGGGGACAAAAGCAAAAGCAACCTAGCTGTATCCAATATTCACAGATAAAAAATGGGGCATAAGGACCCTTCAGGCCCCCCCTACCAAAGGGAGAGCATTATAATCAACCCACACCAGCAAGTACCCCCACCTTAAAGGGAGAAAAGCCACCAGCAATGCAAACTACCTCCACGGCAACCCAGCCTATGGCCGGAAAAAACCCAACAGCCCCAACATGGCCTCCACAGCCAACTTCGTCAACATCCGTGCCTCAAGGTGCTACTTTGCATCAACCCCAAACAAGTCCCCAGCTCTTAACTAGGATAAATTACTACCAAAACAAGAGGTCGCAAGGGGGTACGCCCTCAATCCTCCAAGGCAGTCACAGGCCAGTGCCCCCTCTTGTCAAATCAACCATAAAAAGGGGCGGTGGGGCTCAAAACTTGAATGCACTCACAGTGGTCTACGAGGCGGTTTTTACTCCAAGATTCTCCAGCGCAGGACACCACGACATCCTGAACCGGAGTAACCTCCTACGTCTTTTCAAACATCTGAACACCCTGGATAAGACACAATCAGGAAACATAGAGTGGGTGAAATTCGAGAGTTTGAAAGGGGACTCACATGGTGATTCCACTGTGGTGGGACTGAAGAACAAAGAAACACAGCAAGCCATCAAACAAAGCGATACAAAAGGGGATGATGGACGGAGCGTTTGAGCAAATCAAACACTTACCCCCAGTCAACTGATCTGGGTTTAATCCATCACCATTCTTTAGCCCACTCAGCCACCCCATTTCAGACATGGCTATATGCAAATCAGTCTGACCCTGTGCCTCATGGGAACAGTCCAGCCCGAACTGCCAAGCCATGTCTTCCATGGACCGGAAACAAGCATCCTGGGACTGGTTTCGGATTCATAATCCTCATCAGCCAGGCTATCAGCAGAAAAAAGCAGTTCCTGGAATGTGGGGACCTAATTTGTCTCCAAGAAACCTGGGCCTTGACCTCCACACCCCTGGCCAGGTACTACGAGTTCCAAGTACCAGCAACGAAAAGGAACCTTTTCAGTCGTCCAGCAGGCGGACTATCAATTTTCATAAAACACGAGTGCGCCCTTGATGTCTTCACCATCAACGTGAACATGGTCGGACTACAAGCGCTACAGATAAAGGGTCCGAGCCTCACTAGTCACCCAATTCATCTGCTTGTATTAAACTGCTACATTAACCCCGTACAGACCCTTATGAAAGACCACCTGGAAGCACTGTCATCAAATCTGGAGGACTTGCTAAACAAATACAATACACATCAGGTCATCTTAGCAGGGGACTTCAACTTAAAAGACCTAGATAATCTGGAAACCCTTCCCCGAGGCTCAGGTAGGGCGGCTCCCCTGCGCGACCTTTTCCTCAGCTACAAACTGACATCAACTCATGCACAGAATACATTCAGTTCAAACACCTGGCAGCCACAACCCACTTTTTGGAACCTGTCCAGAATTGACTATATCTTGATAAGCGGAATACTGGCGGATCGAATGATTGACTTTGAAGTCGCCAATCGCCAGGACAGCGACCACAGGCCATTAAAAGCATCATTCGAGCTGGTCATACCGGCCGCCACCATCTACCATACCATTGGGGAGTCTAGCGGAGAGGAGACCCATACTGCCCTGCGGAGAATCAAGTGGACAGACAAGACAGAGGGAAAACTTCAATCATGGATGTGTCAGATAGAGCAAGGGAGTCTGCTCACACTCGGCCCCCCCACAACAGGATGGATGTGAATTATTGAGGACCTACAAAACAAACTCGGCAATTCTTATTCACAAAATTCAATGACAAAAGCGCCCTTCAAGAACCGGAAAACTTGCCCCTAGGATATTCGGGAACTTAAATGACTTCTGCGCAAGGCTCGCGCAGCAAAGAAAAGAGGTGGCCGCCAAGCAGAAGGGCCCTCAATATCGGTACTGAGGACCTCCCTAAGGAAGAAGTTATGGGAACTAAAAAAAACGGATATGGAAAGTAAATGGCTAAAAGTCTTCCTTCTTCTCAAAGAAAAGAACCCTGCTCGACTCTGGAGTTTCATCAATCAGCTGAGTAACCGAGGGCCAACGAGAGAAAACGGGGTAGCTGAAAAAGCCTGGATCCAATACGTGAAACAGCTATATGAACCAGCCCCCAGTCACGAACTCTCGACAACGGACAAGGTGGAGCTAACCGAGAAAGTCCAACAGCCTTGCCTCCAGCCAGAAACATCCACCTCAACCCCGAGACACAAGATAAGGGGTAGTAGCTCCCCGGTCGCCGCCGTCACTACCACACCAACCTGGACAAACACCAGACAGGTCATCAATACCATCAAGCGGATGAGGAATGACGGCGCGCCGGGGCCCAATGGGATCCCAGCGCCGGTCTTTAAACAGGCATCAGAGTTCTGGGCGTCACTTCTAACTCCACTCTTTAACTACACTTACCAGACCACTATAATCCCCGACTCTTGGAGGGGCTCCATACTGTTTCCCATCTTCAAAAAAGGTGACCGTTTCGAGCCTTCGAATTATAGGCTCATCTCCCTGCTCGACTTGGAGGCCAAGGCATATGCACACCTATTACTCAGTGACCTGGAAAAATGGGCCGAAGAGGAGAAAATAATACCAACATATCAGACTGGTTTCAGGGCCAAGGCCTTCACAATGGACAACGTCTTGGCGCTAGCACATCTTTCAGCCAAGGCAACCCAGAAGAACCATCCCCCACTATTCTGCTGCTTTGTGGACTACAGCACAGCACTTCACAAAGTGGACAGAAAACGCCTTTGGTGGAAATTAGAAAAATGGGGACTAACACCGAAACTTTTGAAGGCCATAATGGCACTTTACGAGGCCACCTGGGTGCGGGTCCAAACAAGCACACATACTGTCACTCGCAAAATAGCTACAGCAAATGGGCTGAAGCAAGGGTGCGTGCTGGCCCCCCTCCTATTTAATCTATATACTGCGGATTTGGGAGAGGCACTAAAAGGTGCCAGCCTAGTAGCACCCAGACTAGGAAGCATAAGGCTACCACTCTTACAGTACGCCGACGACATGGCCATAATGGATCACACGAAGATAGGCCTACAAAGAGCTCTAACGGCCCTAAACAGTTTCAACATCGCCAACAGTCTGACGGTCAACAAAGGGCAAACCAAGGTAATCATCTTCGGATCGTTCCGTCAGAAAAGGCACGCACAGTGCCAGGTGGGGAACGATCAAATACACTTCGTGGCCTCTTACAACTACCTGGGGGTCTGGTTCTCGGAACGGGCCAAAGCAAATGTCCATCTCAATCATCTGGCCTCAAAAGCCAACAAGGTAACACACCTGCTAAGACAACTAAACCGGAACCTGATCAGTCCCTCTGCTAGCCCAATTCTGATAGCTTTAAGAGCAAAACTTCTGCCCTCAATCTCTTATGGGCACTTGGCATTTCCAGGGAAGTTGGACGCACTCCTCACCTCTGCCCAAGTTAAGGCGTATAAGTCGGTGTTACATATGCCAATGTCAGCAAGGAGAACCAGGCTGAGACTGGAGCTTGGCCTAGCAAGGCCAGAAGTGATCGGCCAGGGGGAGCTCATTAAACTGTATCTAAGGATATTAAAGGCCCCGGCTAACTCCCTAAAACACCATCTGAGACCCATCTTTGAAGACCCAGCATCGACATGGCACACTAGCCTGGGAAACGCAACTAAAGCTCTTAAGTTAGTAGAAGAAAATCTGCTGCAGCAGGACATCCCGCTGAATGTTTGGAAGAGAGCTATCAACAAACAAGTGAATGAAATCTCCTTTGAACTTGACTATAGATTCCTTTGTCGAAGCTCCAATTTGGAACCCCTAAACAACTCCTATACGGTGGGCAAAGCACAACCATATCTAAGCGAGGCCATCACAACACATGTCCGAAGTAAAATTCTATCCATGAGGCTGATCACGCTCGGGATAGCTGATTTCAACCCCGCTTGGGCCCAAAAAGGGGTTTCCATATCTTGCAGGCTTTGTACGTACAAAAGGGAATCCTGGCTGCACCTTCTTTGCTGCTGTCCTTATTTCAAGAGTGAACGCCGGTGACTGCTGCGCCCGATCTGCCTCAATCAGAGCATAACAACATGCTCAGAAGCATCAGCCCTGTGCTTGTCAACCACAAACACCATGTTCCTAGCGAGATCAGCGAAATTCGTTAACCAAATCAGTCTAGCACTAAAAACTCATAATGAGAGTATCTCTTCATCCAGGATACTCTCCACAAGAACTGACATGCGCTGAACTGAACTAGACGCGTTGTTTCACTGAAAAAAGCCTCCTGCTTGCCCACGTAACCAAGAAAGTAAAGACTTATCCGAACCAATACAAACGCTGGGAAAGCATAATTAATGGGACTAAGACTGTGGGAGTTGCATTCTTCTCCCCACAGATTGTTTTCTCTCTAGATATCATTATTCCAATCAGCAAAGGTACACACCTCTATTTTTATATGTTTTTATTTTTTTTATTTTTTTTATGTTATTATTATTTTTTTTGTAAACATGAAAGAAAGTTTTTCAGAATTATCGATTTTTGTACTTTCTCTTTTACTGTAAAGATTTTAATTAATTGTACAGTTAATAAAAAAACATTCAAACCATTCAAGTATCTTCCTTGTGTCTATTTTTCCTGGGCTTCTCTCTATCTATAATTTCCTTGGTTGAACTAGAGCCATTATTTCATACAGAATTGGCACACTTATTAGATACTTCTGCTTTGGGAACAATACAGGGTACCTCAGCAAATTTAGAATCCCAGGGTACCCATTACCTTTCCAGTACCACCTCATTATTCCCAAGCAATATTATCTGATCCCTAATGAGTTCATCATGTAAGGTCAAAATCTGCAAATTAGGAGCAAGAAATGTCCATGTTTGCGCATTGCTCTATGTAAGTTAGTATTTGCAGCATCATTTTCTATTCAGTCACCATTTTGAATCATGATCAAAACTAATTCTTTGCAATTTCTGAGTAAAAGCATCTGCCATGTTTGATTTCTGCAATGTTAGGTTTTGCTTCACTAATTAACAGACAGTTCATATTAGTGCATACCTTTCTCACTAACTCGAGGCCCTCTCCCACTTGTCTGGTGGCAGGTGCAGGGTGAAACAAGCTTGGGTTGTATTAGATTGTGTGAGGTATGAGATTCAAAACCTATTTGTTTTGTATTTCACTGTCCAGTTGCATCTGCCCGGAGAATTCCACGGTGGGTGTGTTTCAGCCCCGTTTTGCTTGTCGATTTCAGTCCTCTGCAGCACTCCTAGCGACTGGGCAGACTGGGCTCAGCTCTGAGTGTAAATGAATAAACAGTTACTGGTTTGTATTCTCTACTGTCTGACTGACTCTTCATTTGGTATGAAAGGCTGAGGGGTGGTCATTAGTGACCCGGGTAAGCCTAAAAGGGCCACTTCCTTCAGTTGGTGCCTGAACAGGGACTCCTTCGGGTGATCAATCCATCCCCTTTCCACAGACGGGGGGCAGGCCGAGGTCATCATCGGGTGAGACGGACGGTTCAGGGATCCCTGCACGAAGAGTTTCTGTTACTCACAGCTGCCCCTTCTGTCCTGCTGGACGGTGCCTCACCGAGTAGTCATCCCAACTAGAGTCCGGCAAAACCCTTGGATCTGACCATTTGGTCTGAAGAGTCAGCAGTGGAGCATTAGTCCACTTGTGCTACTCATATCAGGTGAGTTTGTTTTGGTTCTATGTGGCTATGGTACCATTGTGGTTTGAGTTTGGTACGGTCTGAGGACTGTTTTCGATAAAAGTATTTGCAACTACTTTGCCAGGTAAAAATAACGAACCTGTATAAAATGCCTGGTTTTAGTAAAATCTAGTATTTGTGTTGTCTTTGTTGTTCTGCAGATGCTTGATTGGAAGAAGCTCAGCCAGCACCTCCTGAAGGTAGCCCTAATCTTCATATGTATGTGAAACATGGTCTTGGCCCTATTATGTTTAGTACATTATGGCACAAGTATACAATGGGAAATGCCGAGTTGTAGTGGCCGTTGACGGGCACTTTTGATGAACAAAAAATTAGGGTTTTACAGGAGCAATTATTTAAGAAAAGAAGTAGACAGTTCATGTTTGATTCCCACAGAACTTGGCAGAAGGAGGCTAGACAGAGATGGTTAAAGATGGAGAGAGATGCAGGGAAAGGGAAAATACAAACATTGATGCAGAAAGCTGTGGCATATGATAGAGAAAAACAAGAGTCTGGAATTGAATGTGAGGATAGGAGATTTTGATCGCATATTGATAAGTCTTATTTGATCAAAGAAGAAGACCATACCTTTGTAGAGGAGTTGCTAGATACTCGACCCCCGCCTCCTTATGCACCGCAGAGGATATATCCTGCTGTTTCCTTACAGTCACAGTAGCCTGTTATGTCTGCTTCGGCAGTTCCCGTATCTATGGCTTTTGTTTCGACGGCTTTGGCTATGGCACCTCCCGCTCCTTCTTTGTCCTTGCCATCTATGGCAACTTTGACCCTCAGCACATCTACTGTTTCGACTCCTGTATCCTCTGTTCCTTCTCCTCTGGTGCGAGCGACAACAACAATTGTACCTGTCACTTCTGTTGTTTCTCCTTCCATGGTTTTCCATCCTCCGATGTCTTTGAATGCTGAGAGCCAGTATGTGGATTAGAGGATAGAGACTGGATGGCATTCAAGGAGCGAATAGGCCCGTTAACGCGATCTGGGTTAGGGGATGTAGAGAAACAAGTAACTGCTGACCAGGCTGCATGGTGCGCTCGTAATGCGATCTATAGTGTGGAGGATGTTTGGGAAGTAATGCGAGATTTTGAACCCTTAATACAGCAGTATGCCCTTAAGCATATGTCTGCTGCATTTATACATTTATTGTCTTTGGCAACAACAAATTGGGACAAAGTGCCTCAAATTGTATTTGATATTAGAGATCGTGTGTATGCTGCTGGCTTGGAGTCAGGCCAAGTATTTGGGAATGTTACAACTCTTGTTGGCTATAGGGCTAGATTACATGAGAGGAGCCCTACTCAGATAACTCAGTTTCTGATGCGGGAGGTCCATCCCATATATCACCCAGAAATACCTGAGATAACGGATCAGCGCGGTAATGTCACTAGACCGGCAGTAGCGGCCCGTTTTCAGGAACAAAGGGTTTATACTCAATGGAAAAGGAATGAGGTTTTAGCCCTTAAGGCTCATTTGCCTGATCCTAGGAAGAATCCTACAGCTTATCATAAAGAATTGAGAGAGGCCGCCTCTTCTACTGTAATGACTCTGGCTGATATTGAAATGTTTTTGATCTCCTCGTTCCGGTTGATGTTTGGAGACAGGTTCATACTAAAGATCATGTCGCGGAGTTGGGTGGTACATGGGTTGTGATTAAGGGATGGGATCAGGAAAGGAAGTCAGGTGATAAACCCCGAGCCAAGATACTTGCTTTGCCAGGTCGTAATATTACATATATGCATTCCCTTATTCTGCCCAAGTAGGTAAGCTGGGACAAATTGACGGCTTGTCGACAGAAGAAGGATGAGAGTGTGTCTGATTTCTTTACCCGGTTTGAAGATACGTTTGGCCTATAGTGGGCAGGATATGTCTATTGAGGGAGGAGTTTGATTGTTTGTTGACAGATTTGCCTCTAATCTTCTTCCTGAAATTACAACTAGTTTACAGACATCTGAGAGTACTTGGTTCACCTCTTCCTACTCTGTTATTTATATATGTGGTTCAATACTATGAACACCAAGATCAGGAGGAGAAGGATAGGACTATTAAGAAACACAAGGATTTAAAGACGAAGGTGTTGTTGCAGCAAGCGTATAGGGTAAATAGTAGAGGACAGGGTGGTCCTTCTAGACAGCTTCCATGCAGTAGTAGACAGCCTTCAACGATACCTTTAGGGCCAAATGAGTGTGCGTATTTTAAGGAGGAGGGTCATTGGCGTAGCTGCCCTGTGCTTTTACAGAAAGTTGCATCTCCTAGAGGGTGTGGTTCTAGTAGTAGAGGTTGTGGGACAGAGAGAGCTCAGAATGCTAGGGTTTCACAGGGTTGTGCTGATAATAACATGATGGCCAGTATTATCATGATGATTACGCTATGGATGAGGAGACAGGTATGTCCTATAGCTAGGACAGCCAGGGATAGGGAGAGGGACCAGTTCAGATACCTGTAGATCAGCGTGGTCATTATGTCACAGCGGATTTGCAAGGCTCTACTAAGGAATTTTTGGTGGATACAGGTGCGACAAAGAGTTCTGTTTCTTGACATATGGTCCCTGGGGCAGCCATGTCTGGCCACAATAATGTTTCAGTAGGTTTTTCAGGTATACCAGTGGAAAGCCCCATTTCACGCCCCCTTGCATTGACTGTTGGTGTCATGAATCCCCTGCAACTCGCAGTTATTTAAAAATAAAAACCCACCTCTTTCCTGTGCAACTAGCACGAACGGTTGTGTGTGTAATGTAATGATTATTAATGCACTTAATGTATATGTATATATTGTGAAAATGTATATGTATATATTGTGAAAATACTGTAAGTAATATTGTAGCACAAAGTATGATTGCCTTATAATATAAGCTTGTATGCAGATTGTAACATTACGGGCTGCAAATACGCAAAGTGAAATCTGACTTGGACCGGAGCAAAACGGAATGTCCATATCATAGCCTGCAGCCTAAAATAAAGAAAACACTGCGTCATGCAGAGCATACGTCGGCGTGGCAGCTATCTTGGGTGTGTCAATGCTATTAATTGCCACACCCGACTTCTGGAAGGTGCATACCCTTCCATCGGTTGTCAGGACAAGGGCAGGTTTCCAGGGGCGCTTGCATGAGTTCATCACAACTCCTCTTCGGCTCCATTTTTCTTTTTGTCAGACATCTCGGCAGTGAAGCAGCAATCAGATCTTCTTCAAACATCGAACCTGTGAAAAAGAAAAGGAAAGTTGATCGGCTGGAAGCACGCCGAGATCAGCGCCCTCCTGAAGAAACCTACAGCGGACCCCACCGATCTCAAAAACTTCCGCCCCATCTCGCTCCTCCCTTTTCCTGCTAAAGTCATCGAGAAGATCGTCAACAGACAGCTGACTGCCTTCCTTGGATCCCTCGACCCCTCGCAGTCCGGCTTCAGAGCCAACCACAGCACCGAGACCGCCCTCATCGCAGCCACCGACGACATCCGGACTCTGCTCGACAAGGGGGAAACAGTGGCCCTCATCCTCCTGGACCTCTCCCCTGCGTTCGACACGGTCTGCCTCCGCACCCTAGTCCAGCGCCTCAGCAACATCGGTATCCAAGAGAAGGCACTGGAGTGGATCATCTCGTTCCTTGCCGGAAGAACACAAAGAGTCCGCCTCCCCCGTTTCGCTCCGAGGCCACCAAAGTCATCTGCGGCGTCCCGCAAAAATCTTTACTCAGCCCCACCCTCTTCAACATCTACATGAAACCTCTCGCAGCCATCGCACGCCAGCACAACCTCAACATCATCTCTTACGCCGACGACACCCAGCTGATCCTCTCCCTCACCAGAGACCCCGACACCGCCAGAACCTGCCTACACGAAGGGATGAAAGACGTCGCCGAGTGGATGAAGGACAGCCGCCTGAAATTGAACTCGGACAAGACGGAAGTCCTCATCCTGGGATGTTCGCCCTCCGCCTTTGACGACTCCTGGTGGCCCCCAGCCCTGGGCACCGCACCCAAGCCAACCGACCACGCACGCAACCTGGGCTTCATCCTAGACCCCTCCCTCTCGATGACCAGACAAGTCAACGCCGTCTCCCAATCGGGCTTCAACACCCTGTGTATGCTTCGCAAGATCTTCCGCTGGATCCCGACCGAGACCAGGAAGACTGTCACCCAGGCACTTGTCACCAGCCGACTGGACTACGGAAACACCCTCTACGCCGGAACCACAGCCAAGCTACAGAAAAGACTCCAGCGCATCCAGAACGCCTCCGCCCGACTCATCCTGGATGTCCCCCGACGCAGCCACATCTGCAGCCACCTGAGGAACCTGCACTGGCTCCCCGTCGACAAGAGGATCACGTTCCGGCTCCTCACCCACGCACACAAGTCTCTCCACGACCTGGGCCCCAAGTACCTCAACGACCGCCTGACCTTCTACACGCCCACCCGCCAGCTACGGTCCACCAGCCTCGCCCTGGCAGCCGTAACACGCATCCGGAGAGCCACCGCCGGAGGAAGATCCTTCTCTTACCTGGCTGCCAAGACTTAGAACTCCCTCCCCATCCACCTTCGGCTGACCCAGGACCATCTCGCCTTCAGGAAACAACTCAAGACCTGGCTGTTCGAGCAGTAGCATACCCCTCCCCCCAAGCGCCTTGAGACCCTCCCGGGTGAGTAGTGCGCTATACAAATGGCATGATTGATTGATTGATTGATCGCAAGACAGAGAGAACTGCTAAGACAATAAAATGAAAAGCTAAAGACAATTTTTGGAACTTTTTTCTTAAAAAGGAAGAAGACGATAGGACATTTATTTAAACTTAAGCTTTGAAGAAAAGGACGATATTATTCAAGAAAAAGATTCTTCATGATGAAAGCATAACATTTTGTTTCATTATATTATGCAGAGTGTTTTTTTCCCTTTTGTTTATTTTACTCTAGTGATGAAACACACCTGAGGGTCATATAAAAGCAAGTGTTTGAGAAAAGGAAAAAACTTGAAATAACATAGTTTAAGAAAATAGTTAATAACAAATAGCTTTAGAGAACTAATTTAATATTAATTTGTCAGACAAAAAAGACTGAAGAACACTTCGCTCAAGTATTCTTCCCCTCTCGTAAATAAATCAACACGGTGACTACTCCAACCATCAGAAGACTACTAGGACACAGTGTCTAATATCTCAAGGCCGTAGGTAGGATGATTACTCAACATAATTGCTTATTTAGAAAGAAAGGAAGTGGTGCTGTAAAATACAACTAATATAAAAAGGTTAATAAAATCTTGTTGCCTCGCAGGTCGACAACAAGATTTCAACAGCGTCCAGTATCTGCCCTCCTCCCTGATCCCTATTGCATAGCTCTAGTGAAAATAGAAACACTAGTTATAAGGTAGGGTACTGGGAAGTTGGTCCATAACGTCTCTGTGAAACTCACCAGTGCACATCAAAGGTAAGAGTGCATGGTTGGTTTCACAGTTAGTTCTTTTACTGTGGAATCTCAGTTTTTGTTGACATCCAACTGTGGTGAGAATCTGATGGGTTTGGATTTGTTGAAGATGTTGTACACTACATTCTATTACTCTGCTGTGCGTATCTATATTGGTATTGGTCAGAAGATGAGTACTAAACAGTGTTTGTCTCCAGATGCACCCCTTTCAGCGGACTTTGCTGATGTCCCACCCACTCTATTGGCCTCAGGTGACACTGATGTAGGACTGTTGCATATACGACCAGTTTGTATACAAGTTGAAGAGAATGTTGTTTTGCCTCACATTCCTCAGTATAAGATACTGCAGGCAAGAGAACAGGCTCTTCTTCAGATTATTCAGGATTTGATACAAAAGGGAGTGGTTAAGGAAACGTCTTGCAATATTTGAAATAGTCCTATTCTTCCGATTCTTAAAAGGGCACCCTCAGGCTTCTCTGGGGACGCTCATGATGTTTTTTGTTTTGTGATTGATCTGCTCGAGGCTAACAAATTAGTAGTTCCTCAGCTTCCTGTGGTTCCTGATATTACTGCGCTTTGACGATGATTCCATCTACTCCTACATTTTTCTCTGTTATTGATTTGAAAAATGCTTTCTTTAGCATTCTTATCCATCCAGACATTAGATATTTGTATGGGTTCACACTGGCTGGTATGAGTTTTTTGATTCTGTTGTGCTCCTCAGGGCTATACGGAAAGTTCTAGTATTTATAGTGCAGCATTAAAAGGTCAGTTGGATTCCTTATCGCTTCCTTCAGGTAATGTATGTTGATGATCTACTCACAGCTGCTGATACGGAACAGGGCTGTAAAGATAGTACGGTCAAATTGTTGTTGCATTTGGCCCATCATGGACACAAGGTTTCTCTTTCTAAATTTCAGTATTGTCGACAGGAGGTCACCTCCTTAGGTCACCTACTGTCAAAGGAGGGTAGGAGGTTGACCCCTGAGTGCATCAGTACTATTGTTAAAATGCCCATTCCACTAACTCAAAAAGATGTGCTCACTATTATAGGTATTACTTCCTACTGTTGTCAATGGATACTTAACTATTCTCTGCTAATTAAGCCTTTGCTTGCATTGACAACGAAAGAAGTGCACAAGCCTTTGCCTTGAACACCTGAATGGCAGCAATCTTTTGAGCAATGGAAAACTACGCTTGTTCGGCTCCAGTGCTTGGTACTCCTAACTACGGCAAGCCGTTTGTGCTGTATGTCCACGAGATGGCTGGCTGCGCACTTTCTGTCCTAACACAAAAATGTGTGGATAAGTAACAGCTGTGTGCTTACTTCTCTGCTGTTCTTGATCCCATTGCAAGTGCCCTCCCGAGCTGTCTGAGAGCGTTCGCGGACATGGCCTCTTCAATCAGACAATCGACTGGATTCATGCTTGATACTGACCTCACCTTATGGTACCCCATGCTATGGATACACTTTTGGAATAAGACAAAGACACATCACCTCACCAGTGCTCGTCTTACTGGCTATGAATTGCCTTTGTTTGCTAAACACCTTACAAATAAAAGATAATAATTTTGGGTGACTCTGGGCAGAGAGAGTTCCTTACTTCTCATGGCACCAAGATTCAGCATCGGCACCTCATATTGAGGCTTTTGTCCATCTTAACGCTCCCCAAGAAATTGGCCATAATTAACTCCTTCCGTGATCATGACGAGCTCAGCTCATCATGAGGCACGGTGCTCGGATTCTCATGATGAGCTGAGCTCGTCATGAGCCGTGGAACGCTCACGCGCGGGGCTAATTCCCCCGCTGTGCTGAACGTTCCACGAAAACGGGCGCGGTCATGACGAGCTCAGCTCATCATGAGCACAGCGCCACCGTGCTGTGTGACGAGCTCAGCTCGTCACGAGCACCGAGGCACTGTGCGCCCCCCCAACCTCCCAGCACAGCGGGGGAATTACCCCCGCTGCGAAGGGGTTAAATGTAGTGCCCACAGGAAGATTACTGATAACGTGGGTAGAGAAAATGCTTTAGCAGATCAGACAGCTAAGGAAACGGCCCAAACAAACATGAAACCTATGTTTGTAGCAGGTTCATCTAGGTGGGTCCCTGAAGTTGTCATGTTTTGAGAATACCATTGAAAGAGTAAAGGAGATACAAAATGAAGCCACACTGGAAGAATTAGCGGAATGGCAGGAAATTACAGCACAGTTAAATGAGGAAGGATGTTGGATTGATAAATCAGGAAAGCAGAGATGGATGTTACCAGATGCATATGTTCTTCCTGTGGTTACTATGGCACATGGTCCTGCTCATATTAGTGCAAAAGTCATTTGTAAGCTGTTAGACCCTGTATTGCAGAATTACAATATCTCTAAGACAGCCCCGCATTTGGTGAAATATTGCATGGTTTGCGTGATGCATAATCCAGGGAAGCGTACCCTTACACCACCTGGTCATTTTGCACTACCCACTTTTCCTCTTGAAGTCCTTCAAATTGACTATATTGAATTAGAGATATGCAATAATCTTAAGTATGTTTTGTTGGTTGTATATGCATTCAGTTAATGGGTTGAGGCTTACCCCACTAAGGATAATACAACCATTATGACTGCAAAGGTACTCCTGAAGGATTTCTTTCCTCGTTTCAGCTTGCCCCGAGTTATCTAGAGTGACAACGGAAGTCGTTTTAATGCGAAAGTGATTCAATTAGTTTGTGAGGGTCTCCATGTCAAACAAAAATTCCATGCTGCCAACAATCCACAGTCAGCTGGTTTGGTTGAGAAGTACAATGGTTCTCTCAAACTGAAATTGGCAAAAATACAGGAGACCACAGGGTTAAAGTTGGCACTTTTGTTGACAAGAACGACAGTACATTCTAGAACCGTATTGTCTCCTTACAAGGTCTTGTTTGGGTGCCCGGCAAGTGTCTGGGGCCTCCTGCGTTCTCGTAGATTCTCTGATATTGAGTACCCTGTATTGCTTGATTACATTGGCCAGTTAACAGAGAGTTTACGTTCTATTCACCAACAGGTGCGAGAGTCCCTACCTTCTACACAAGAGGGACCCGGCTACGACATCCAGCCTTGTGACTTTGTCTTACTGCACAACTTCCAGAGGGAGAAAAGTTTGGAGCCACACTGGAAGGGTCCTGAACAGGTTCTGTTGGTGACATGTACTGCTGTGAAGGTTGCTGGCTGTAAGAACTGGGTCCACCAACCCACTGTCAAAGCGTTCCCCTTGCCTCTGCCCTATGATCAGTGGGTCAAAGACTGTGTCGGGGATTCAGAGTGCGAGCAGGTGCCCAGGTTCGTCCCATTCACCAATGCCTCTCTAACATGGACGCAGACGAAAAAAAAAAATGAGAATGTGTTGAACAAGCTGTTCCTCCAGTAATGCGACCTATCCAATAGCCTTTGTTCGCTAATCACGCGGTGCCTGGGCTACCAGGTACAATTTGCACCCTCGACTGAGGGAAATTGAGTCCAAGGAGAAAAGAGATTAGGGATGGACTGCGTATGACAGGTTGTACTGAATTATAGTACCAACGGAATTAGTTGAGATTAGTGAAGGATTTCTGAAGGTATACCATCTTGATCGACATGGGATACAAGCTTAGGATAAAGCTAGCTCCACCACCGGGACTCAAGAGCGCCAACTTCTTGATGGACAACAGGAGCCTGTACCAGAGAGGCTCTGATGGACACTGGGAACTTAGATATTCTCCTTGCATTTTGATCCCCTCTTTATCATTCGTAATGCATCCTTTTGGCAGACTGGTTGCTGAGGAAGAGCAGCCAGTGATTCTTGTTGCCCAGCATTATATGGTGTGGACTTGCAAGAAGAAAATAACATGTGTTGCTCTTGTGGTTCTGTTGCTAATAATATTGTGTGGGGTGTCATGGGTTTTGGAAAATGATCAGGATGTACCTTAACATAATAAGGGTAAGGTTATCCCTCTGACAAGAAAGAAAAGGACAGCCCGAGTAATGTGTTCTGGACACACACAGGAGATTCTTTGGAGAAGGGACCGCTTGTTACCCCACTGAATCTGTCACTAGTTTATGGACTGCATACCCAGTGTCACTTATAAATTATACATATACTCGTCCACCGCAATTTACAGAAGTGAAGGGAGTTTTTGGTTTTGGCTATCCAGGTCCTTGTTTATATTATAGAAAGCCACTGGGGATGGGTTATCCAGGTTGTGATAACAACACATATTGCGACAACTTCTATATGGAAGAACAGAATGTCACACCGGTGGGTTGGCATTACAAGGAATTGATAGTCACCCGGGAGGCTGGTTATTGTCCTGCTTGTTGCCCTATCGTGAGTAGTACGGACACTTCTTTCTGTATCAATTGTTCTGCAATAGTGTTGTAGAAAAATACGATTCCCTTAGCGAATGACAAAGATCCAAGGGGCATATTACCAACGTTAAGCGATATTTATCGCTAACGATGCTTAGCAACGAATTTTTTAACGCTAAGCATCGTCAGAAATTATCGCAGATAAACCTTGCTATTATCAAGGTTTATCGCAAATGCGATAAAAAACGGCCGCAATGCATGAATATCGCTGAAAAGTCCGCGATATTCATGCATTACCGAGCTAATGCTCTTAGCCATGTTATCCACCTCCCATTGGATAACATGGCTAAGAACTGCTCAGGGCAGGTGTTAGTTTTCGGAGATATTCGCGCTTAGCGCGAATATCTCCAAAAGTTGGTAATAGGAGATAGCAATGTTAGCGACTGTTTCCAGTCGCTAACATCTTGGCACGCCCACTTTGCATGTCATTAGTGATAAATATCACTGACATGCAAAGTGGGGCCCAAGATGGTCGCTATCTCCTACTAGCTGTCGCTAACTGGTGTTAGCGACAGCTAGGTAATAGGGAGATAATTTTATCTCCGCTTTCTTGGCTTTTAAAGCCAAAAAAACGGAGATAAACCCCCTTGATAATATGGCCCCAAGTACCTTTGGAATGAAAACCAGATATGCTGCAGTAGATTATTAAAAGGAAGTTGACCAAAGACTTCTGTGAGGGAGTGACTGATATAGAGGTCAATAATTCTAGTAATTGGATCACTTTTGGATACATCCTTTCTTCCATTTTCACTTTGGGTGGTATCTCTATGGCTCAGGGTGAGAAAGCAAAAGAATATTTTGGGTGCAAATTTTATCTAATGCTACCGTGGCAGCTTTACGTGATATCACCACTCAGTTGGAAAGTATGCGAATATATTCCAGACAGACTAGATACGCGGTTGATTTTATCTTAGCCAAGAGTGGTGGTGTATGCACGGTAGTAGATACCAGTGTGTGGTCGGGATCAAATCTATGGAAAAGTATATTACCAAGCACATTCTCGATATCCTCGAGAATGTCAAGGGAATAGAAAGCGGAAATTGGAGTTGGGCTCTTTTCGATAGTTGGGGCTGGACTCTTGAATAGGTGATTTACATGATTGTAATATTGGTGCTTTGCAGTGCCCTTTTTCAGTGCCTCCCCTTCTGTTGCTTCTATAGCACTACCATTCTCACCCCCAAAATGGAAAATATCCATTCATCATACCAATGCTGCAATTATGGTACAGAAAGATATAGACAACCTCATTAACATAGATGAGGACGTTTTTGAGACTTCTTCTATCCTTACAGTCTCCTTTCCCGATACTGAGAGCATGGAATGCTCATAAGGATTTATTGTTATTATTATTTATGGTTTCCTGTTTTCCTGGTTTTCTGTTTTCCTTATTGCTGTTAGAAAATGTTTTAGCTCTTGCTAAAAGGAGGGACTGTTAGAATAGAAATGTCCATGTTTGCGCATTGCCCTATGTAAGCAAGCTTTTGCGGCACCATTTTCTATTCAGGCGCCATTTTGAATCATGATCGAAACTAATTCTTTGCCATTCCTGAGAAAAAGCCTCTGCCACATTTTGTTTCTGCAATGTTAGGTTTTGTGTCACTAATGAACAGACTGTTCATATTAGTGCATGCCTTTCTCACTAGATAGAGGCCCCCTCCCACTTGTCTGGTAGCGGGTGCAGGATTTAACAACCTTGGGTTGTATTAGGTGGTGTGAGATATGAGAATCAAAACTTATTTTTTTTGTATTTCACTGTAAACGCTGCATCTGCCTGGAAAATTCCACTGTGGGCGTGTTTCTGCCCAGTTGCGAGATGTACTTAGGGGCACATGCATCAAAGCTTGTTACGATCGCAAACGGTGTGATTCGCAAAAAATAGTCCGTTTGCGATCGCAAAATTAGCTTTTGCAATGCATCAAACAACTTGCCCCTCAAATTTTTGCGATTTCTTAAATTGCGATTGCATTTAAGGAATCGCAATAAAGTAAAAAGAATAGCGATTTCGCGAATAGGGGGTGCAAATTACCATGAAGTTGAACTTCATGGTAATTTGCAAAAACTTTGGAAAATGCACTTTTGTGCATTTTTCAAAGTTTCCTGTTGCGCACACACGTGCTCTTAGGGCATGTGTGTGTGCAACATATGTGCACAGATCAATTTCAGGGGTGCAACATGGTGTACTTTTGACACCATTTCACCCTTGAAATTGCATGAGCAATTTGCGAGCACCTACTGGTACTCGCAAATTGCGCATGCAATCTCCAATTCATTCCTATGGGTTTGGAGGCCCATAGGAATGAATGGGACAGCATTCCTTAATTGCGACTCACAATTTACGAGTCGCAATTAAGGAATATGTAGGAATCACTATTTTTATAGCGATTCCTACATGAAAAGGCTTTTGCGATTCCTTAATTGCGATTCCTTAATAATCACAATTAAGGCATTGCAAAAGCCTACCTTGATGCATGTGACAGTTAATGTATCTTTTTGCTTGTTGATTTCAGTCCCTCTGCAGCACTCCTAGTGACTGGGCAGACTGGGCTCTGCTCTGAGTGTATATGAATAAACAGTTATTGGTTTGTATTCTCTACTGTCTGACCGACTCTACATTTGGTATGGAAGGCTGAGAGGTAGTCATTAGTGACCCGGGTGACCCTAAACAGGCCACTTCCTTCACATAGTATTCTATACCTTCGGATTTCCCCTTCATCCTGTGGAAGAAATTAAATCTGTCTATAGCTATACATATATGTGGAAAGCAATCATCTAAATCTGCTATTGCTCAAGTAAATATGCCCTTCAATAGGTGGTCTGTTTTTTTCCATCCTGTCGTAAATGTTCAGACTTTCTGGGCCCAGGGAATCAAAATAATCTACTTCTTTTCAGATGTAATTTCATCATCATCTATAATTTCAGTGTAGTTAATGAAATACTACTACCATTCCTGTCTTTTTAATGATCCATCTTCGGGAACGGCAAAGGAGGAATCAAGGTGTATGTTTGCGAATCACAGGCTTCAAAACAGGATGACAACTTAATTGGTGTTTTTAAAGTAGCCATCTGTGAGGAACAGTTTTTATTGCAGCTGAAAGTGAAGCCTCTGACAGTGCTGAAGTAGATTGAGGCACCAATAGGCAGAGACGTAGTAGGGATTGCGCAGTTGAGAATAATAAACTTTACAGAAAAGTGATCATCAATTGAATAGTTTTACCACAATAAAATAGGTCTGTTTTTCAGGAACAATGCTGATAACTCAACAGCAAACAATCCAGTAAAGTGATAAGATGGCGACCTCCTGGCACCATGCAAATTGACCTTGTGATGCAATGTGCGCTAGTATAAATCGCTCAACGTTTGTGCGAAAATATGCATATCTGCTCTGACGCTCTGAAGTTTATAGGCAGGTCAAATAACAAGGGCCTAAAAGGCTGGGATGCCTTATGTGCCTAATATGGACACTACAAAAATGAGTGTTGGAACATTAAGTATGCAGATTCACTCCCCACCATAGTGCGATCTTCTGTATTGCCCTGGGCTACATAGCTTCAAAATTCTCCATAATCCTCATCACCACATTTTACAAGAACTTCATGCAGAGGTAAATATAGGTAAACTTTTTTGTATTGCAGCCCTTTTACTCCCACTGTCTTGCTCCAGGATCCACATTTTAAAAGCAATCATACCATAATGGAAATCAGAACACATATACTGATATTCCAAGTTTATAGAGCAGAAATCAAGAGCTACCAACACCACGGGATCTGGCTCACTTTCTATTCACTTTTAAAACACTGGGCTATCATATGATTCTGTAGCAGCCCACATTAGTGTAGACAATACATTCTAACAGTCCACTGACAAGCTTTGGACAGGGTCTGACTGGCCCATAATGCAACCGGCAGTGCCTGAGGGGCTGGTCTGACAGGTCATTGCATAGGCTTCTTTTATGGCTGTTTGTGGGCATGTTTTATAGGCATGTTTTATGGTTGAATGCAGTCGTCTTCAAACTTGTTAATGCCTCATTCCTGTATATAAAACAACCCCTCCCCCCAAATAAAATTCACATTTATTCTATTCAATTTGCAACTTTAAAGTATGGCTAGACCTTTTTAATTATAGTTATGTTAAACCTTAAAAAAATGTTCCATTACAGAGTTGCTGCCTGCTGATCATTTATTTTCAGACTAAAACAAAGCACAGCTATCAGTATGATGCTTGTTTTGACCAGCGTCTGGTGCCCCCCCCCCCCCTGAGATTAGTTAAAGCCCCCCAGTTTGAAGACCCCTGGTTAGTGGGTTGTTCTTTATTATTGAGTTACTTGATATTGCTGCAAACATTGCCTACGCATAGCACACTTGCATGCAATCTCCCATACCAATGCAAAACTCCCCTGATTTGCAAATATGGGCCATCTTTTCAGTTATTTGAATCTCTAATAGCAGGCTCTTTTATTTTGGGACCTGGACCCATCTCCTGACCCAGTCTGACCATGGCTGGTGATGAACAGTTTTTGACGTGCTCTGTAAGCAGCATTTACTCCTTCAAGGCTTTGCTGTAAATCTGGCATGAATATTCTTCAGACCTCATATGCAACTCCCCTAACCTACTGGGAATTGCAACATGTCTTCCTCTGCTTGAAATTTCTATCTGAATATAACAAAGATGCAAAGCATTGTTAGTGAACCTTGAATTGTACATGCTTTTTGTGGAAAGCTAACACCAGGAGGATGGATGGATCTTTACGAGGAAGAGCGTGTGGAATTTCAGGCATTAGTAAAATTGATTAACTGATTTGAAATGCCAAATTGACTGCTTCAGACATCCTGCTCACTGTGAAAACAGGTGTTTCATGCCCAGGCATGTGTGCATCCTGGATCTGCATGGAATCAAATCAGCATAGACTCCATACAAACATGTCACATTCCCATGCCTTTTACATGCAGCTGGTATCCTGCAGTAATCAATGATTCCTTTGAACTACAGAACAGGAGTATACCCCTGCAAATGTCACAACTTGGAAGGGAGAGGGCCTGGCTTGTTGGTAAGTGCATTCTGACATAATATTGTTTGGGTAAATTCAAGGTGAATCATCTGAAATGGTGTTACATATCTTGGCTCTAATCTTTTTTTTAATTTAGGAGTCTCCGCTTATCCAAAGCAACCATGGCTGTTGACACCACTGAGGAATCCAGCTATGCGAGAGTAAATCAGCCTAAATGAGGCCCATGGAAGAACACAGAGGCCAGTGGAGAGAGCTTTTGGGCTCCTAAAGGCCTGACTTTTCTGTCTGGACAAGACTGGTGGAGCTCTCCTCTGCTCACCCGATAAGGTGTGGCAAATCACCATTCCCTGCTGTATGCTGCACAACATTGGCCTGTGACGGAACATCCCTTATATTGCAGAGGATGGAGACCATAAAGAGGCACCGGTGAGGATCCTGAAATACCAAAGGAAGATGACAGTGGTGAGGAGGAAGGAGTTGATTTACCTCAGGATGTCATTGACAACTTCTTCAAATGAATGCAAGTATCTCTTTGCATATTATCTCATTAACTGCTAAACCAACTGTTGAAGTAATAAGGAAAAAAGTATGTGCTGGACATTTTTTAGGAAGGGCAAGCTCAGCAAAATGCAGGCCACGGGTCTTTATTCAGCTAAGTTGACACATTGACTTTTGTGTTCATTTTCATTGCTTATCTCTGATTTTTGAAAATGTGTTCTCAAAAGTGTGACTTTTTAATGTATTATTTTATTATATTTCATTACTCATCTTTTTGTTTTAATCTGTTATAGGTATCTTCACCATGTCATCTCCATTTGGACATTTCAAAGTTGTGACATTTGTAGTTAATAGTGTTGTTTCAAAGTACAAGGGAACCATGGGATGTTCATGGGGAAGAGAGACACAGATGTTGAGTGTACACATCTGATACTAAGACAAGTTGCCCAATGATTGAATGGAAGTTTTTAAGATTGCATTTGATTGTTTTCTGTTGAATGGTGGCACCAAGTCAAAATGTGCTGCTTGATTTACTCTAACCACATGTGGTAATCAACCGAAAGCATAGTTATCTCCCTTCACATTGGCCAAATGCACATTTTGTGTTAAGTGTATGAATATGTTGCTGTGTCTCATCATTGTAGAAATAACTTATTGTAGCACACCACTTAAAGCTGGTTGTGACATTCCCCCAGATAGTGCAACAATGTATTGGATTTTTCCGGCGGCCTCAAAATAGAGCACTGCCAGGATTTAGGACTATTACTGTCGCTAGCTGATGATATAATCCAATAATATTTTGCCTCTCAAATCTGATTCTTTTGATTATATCTCCTTATTACATGGTGGTGAGGTGTGGAACAGGATCCCTCTCATGACCCCTATCTCCACTAACCTATTGCCTTGAGCCAGTGTGTCCGTCCCACTGGGTCCTGGCTGAACTGTAGGTGGTGGTGGTTTTGTCGCACCACCATTCTATCACACGAGGGGAGAGATGTAGGGCTTTAGGAGGGTTCACGCCTGTACTTATTCTCTAAGCAAAGCACAAAGATGGTGTGACACCCCAGTATTTAGCTCAGTGCGCTACTTTAGGGAGACCTGAGGAGGAGATGCGTTGATCTCTATGTTATTGCTTCCTATTTTTACCCCTAGTTTTTGAGGCAATTCCAAGAATTGGACAAGGATGGTGTAGTAATGAAGAGGACACGAAGACTCCAGCTAAGAAGAAACGTGTTTATTCAGTTCACGCTACAATGAGCTGTCCAGGCAACGTAGTTCATCTCTAACTGTTCCAAGGTCCTGAGCATGGAAATATGACGTCTGCTGTCTGATTACACGCAGAGCACGAGACAACATTTCATAATCACCACATGGCTCTTTCCTTTTGGAAAAGTACCAGCCTGTAACATACTCTTAAAAGAGAAAGAAATGCAAAAACACAAAATACCCCAACTTGAATAAATATTATTGGAGGAAAACCGACCTTTGGTAAACACGACAAGAAAAAACTTTTAGAACAGAAATATCTTTTGAAAAAATTAGATAATGTACTTGCCCTGAACGGTTAAATACCACATTACTTCAGGATACGGCACATACCCCAGAAATACTGTATACGCAGTGTAAATCTAGACAAGGTCACAATACTTGACCAGAAATCTGATTTTCCTTGTGCTGTGCCTCAAATTTACGTCCTTAGTTGGAACTTCGGCAGAGGAGAACAAGTCATTTGAGCCCACATCTTTCTTACCACTCGCAACACTATCACAACACCCTCCCTACTCTCTCTCCTTCTTCTGCAAGTTGTTTTGCACTGGCTCCACTTTTGCCAATCTCCTACAGTTCCACCATTGTCCACCTTCTACTTGCACACTACTGCTATTCACTTTAATGACTCTAATTCGGGGACCAAACCCGGTTTTGCCTTTTTGCACACAAACAGGTTTGCACACATGAACTAGTTCACCGACCTTAACATCCATTTCCTTGACTCTTCATTTCATCAAAATCACGCTTTTGTTTTTCCTGAAAGGCAGAGACTTTTTTCCTGACTGCATCATCTGACAACTGACTCTGCCTTGATTGTCCCCATTTATTCATCCAAGCAGGGCAGAAGCAAGTGGTAGCTCTTCTCCCTTGCAACAACTCAAATGGAGAAACACCTGTAGTTGGATGTGGAGTTGTATGATAAAACCAAAGCCTACTCTTAACTGAATTGACAAGCACATACTTATTGGCAATTGCCCATTGGATACATTCCCCTAAGACTTTGTTCATTCTTTCTACAAGCCCATTTGTTTGAGGATGATATAGGGAACTTTTGAGATGTTTTATACTACTTGTCTCTAAGAACAATCTGAACTCTTCCAAGACGAACACCATTGTCTGAGACTAGGGTTGTGGGAAATCCTTCCTTCAAAAAGACTTCCTTCATAAATTCAACAACTACCTTGGAGGTAACCTCATTGACAAACTTAACTTCAGGCCACTTACTGCAATAGTCGATCACGACCACAGCAAAGTTAGATGTCCTATTTAAGGCATAAAATGGTCCAACAATGTCCACCTTTTCCCAGGGCACAGGGTTGGAATTCTTAACTTGAAGGATTTGTCACAACTTGAGCATATGACACAATTTTGGACCACTAGGTTTATCTCCTGATCCATAACTGGCCACCAGCAGGATAACTGCACCCATTTTTTTTATCACAGTAGCTCCAAAATGGCCATCACGTGCCCTCACAATAATTTTTTGCCTCAAAGTCCCAGGAGGATCAAATTTATCAGCCCTCAACAATAGACCATCCTCAACAGATAACTCGTCTTCCACTTTCACAAAGGTATTGAGCTCAAAATCAAAATTCCTCTCCTTGGGCCAACCAGTCTCAATGTATTTCATAACTAATTTAAGGGTGAAATCTTCCTTCAGAGCTTCTCTCCAATCCTGTTAAGAAAAAGCTCCCACCAGTGGTAGATCAATAGACGCCACAATGCAATTTTCTTTATCCTCATCATAATTCATTTCTTTGTCTTCCTTAACCCAGTCTGGAGAAAGTGATGAGAAATCTGCACAACAATGTTTTGTTCCAGAGATGTACTCTGGGGTAAAGTGAAATTGTAGCAACATGGTAGAGAGACGTGCAATTCAAGGAGTGAACCCCTTTGAATTTTTCCCACTTAGGATATAAATCAAAGGTTTGTGATCAGTTTGAATGAGAAAGCGTGTTCCCCATATGTAGTTCCTAAATTTCATTACTCCTCACCAACAATTCCTTTTCAGTCACAGAATATTGCTTTTCTGTGTCTGACAACACACTTGATGCATGACCAATCATTTTTATTTTTGAGCTTTTGACCTGTCTGAGCACGGCACCCAACCCCATGTTGCTTGCATCAACTGAAAGCACACACTGAAGTTCTGGGTCGTAATTTTTTTAACACCTTAGATGATGACAACTGTTCTTACACCCACTCAAACACTTCTTGACACTCTTTGTTCCAATCAAACACAATACCTCTTCTGAACATACTGGAAAAAGGCCTCAATTTTGTTGCATAATCTTTGATAAACCTGGAGTAGACCTTGCACCAGCCAAGAAAGGATTTTAAACTATGCTTGTCTACAGGGGCATTGGCATGTGTAATACTCTTTACCAACCCCGGCTTCGGCTCAACACTATGCCCCGTGATTAACTGTCCCAAGTACTCGACTTTGTCTGTGAGGAAGGCACATTTTTCCTGCCTGATCATGACACCTTGACACTCAAATCTGCTCAACACCTTATCTAAAATCAAATCATGAGCACGTCTGTCTGGAGCATAAATCAATATATCATATATAAATATGGATGAATCATTGATACCTTTGAGCATGTTCACCACGACCCTCTGGAAAACTGAGGCAGCTGACGACAACCAAAAAGGCATCCTGCAGTATTGGTATGTACCAAAAGGGGATACAAAAGCTGTCAGGTGTTGGGATTCATCATCCAGCTCTATACCAAAAGGGGATACAAAAGCTGTCAGGTGTTTGGATTCATCATCCAGCTCTATTTGGTGGTACACAGAGGGGAGATCAAGTTTTGAAAAAATCTTGGCTTCTTTTAACCCTGCCAAGAGCTCAGAGATGTTGGGTAATGGGTGTGAGTCTACCCATATTTCTTTATTCAAACGGTGGAGTTCAACACACACTCTCAACTCCTCATTGTGCTTCTGTGCCACCACTAAAGGGGACAACCAGAGGGATGATTCTCCCGGTTCGATTAGGCCCCTCTTGCACAACATGTTTAACTCTTTCTCCAGATCTTTGGCAATACTGAAAAGGACACTCCTGAGTTTATGTTTATCAGGCCTGACCCTCTCCTTTACAATCATTTTGTGCTTGAACCCAGAAATGTTTCCCAACTCACCTGAAAACACATACCGATACCGATTCATAATATTTTCAAGTTCTGAGTGATCCCTTATAGCTAACACCTGCTCTAAAGTGCCTGGTTTTAAAATCATCCTGAAGAGTCCTCGGTGAAACCATCCCAGAATGTTTAGACCCTTATTGGCAACATATACTGTGCTTGCTATCCTTCTCCTCTTGAATTCAAGTATATCATCAATGTAAACACAAAGATCAACACTATGATCGTCATAGGATAAAGCTTTTCGATAAGGTGGAGACAATGCTCTGGTAGGCCATACTCTGTCAAATAGTTCATGTGTTGTCATTGTTATGCAAGCACCAGAGTCTACCAATGACGACAGAATTTTGTTACCCACAGAAATGTCAAAATAAGGATCAAAGCAAGAACTGGGATCTCCACTTCTTATATCATTTGTCTTGAGAACCAGAACCATGTCACTCAAATCTCTTTCAATGTTGACCTCCTCTTCTGCTGCACAATCGTCTGTTACACATTTGATTGCTGACATCATCTAGTTTTGTTGAATCTGGCACACCTTTGTGAAGTGTCCACGTTCATTGCACACCCTGCACACTACACCTCTTGCAGGACACTGTCTGCCACCTCTGATATGGCTGCAATTCCCGCACCGGAAACATATATCCTGCTATGAAATTAAACTTTTGGGTCTGTCCTGCTGCCTACTATCCTTTTTTATATTATTCATACTCGTGTTTACAGCACCAACAAGTTCGTCTTTTTTAGTATCCAACTCATTTGCAAAAACTTGTAAACTTTCTATACGCTTTGTCACTTTGTTTTGTAAATCTTTTTTTATTAATGAACAAATCAACATTACATACTACCTTGGGAAATGAGCAGGAGACAATACACCTTCCAATCTTCGGGCCTGGGTTACAGAGAATCAATTCACAATCAACAAAACATGACCATTAGGGGGTTGCAAGAGTCTTGTCATCATTCAGGGGTGTTGGCAGGGTGCAGATATTTCCTCTGTATGAGTTCCAGGGCCCCCATACTTTGTTCCATTTCCCGGGACACCCTCTGGCCACATAGACTGATTTTTCCCGGAACATGCACCAGTCCAAATCTTCCTTCCATTTTCCTAGCGTTGGCGGTTGGTGAGCCCTCCAGTTTTGTGCTATGATCCTTTTAGCCAACATTACTGCCAGGGTTGCCCATTGCTTAGTGTAAGAGGCGACGTCCGTTGGCTTTGTTGTAAACAAAGAGGAGGGACGGGGGCTATTTCCACTCGCAGGGGAGTGGGAGGTCCAGCATAAACAGGAGCCCCTGTAGCAATATCAAAGAAGTGGTGTTATGCTGTTCCTCTAGTGGCAGAGTCAGAGAGTCAACGAAAGGTTGGGTCCAGCTAGTCCCTGTTGTGGGCTACAGTTGGAAATCCATTTGTTGGTTTGTAATGCCCTCACACACCCTTTCAGGTGTCATGCTTCATCATATGGGCTGCTCCTCGCTAGACCGGCGGTGCAATGTCCAACGGCTCCCTAAAAAGGGGCGCTTTCTATGACAGCCGTTGGTGAAGAGCGCGTATGGGTCCAGAATAGTGTATATGTGTAGTGGTGGGTTAAAATATGATTTGGAGTACCTGGTATAGAACAATTCATTCTGGGGGTCTCCCATCCTAGTTAAAAACAGTGAGCTGGGCACTCATCTGAGTGTAATGTCTTGTGTTTGAGTGTCCTACATTTGAAAATAAAGGTCAACATGTTTCTCGCGTTAACATGAATTTACTCTTCAGGACTGAAAAAGTCAAGAAGACTATCTACACTTAAAAACTACTGGTAACGTGATTTAACCTTAGTAGAAGAAGTGTCTACTGGTAAAGGTACCTGTTGTGCCCTGGATCTACCTGTAGTGGGATAAAAAAGAATAACATTACAGGCATGTAGAGTACACAATAGTTATGGACATAGCCTTAATGGTGACTCTGTACTCTGTTCTTAATTTATAGTGGTGAGCGCAAATGCGAAGGAGGACAGTAAAATACATAATAATCGGTGGTGAACACCCACAGTGAGATATCATGATTAATTGCCCCTGTGGACATCCAGTGGTGCAGCAGAAATGCAGGATGGGACTTACCCAAAATGGTATGTAACCAGGCTTCAACAGTACCCGGTGGTCCACGCATTAGGCTTGGCTTCTATGTGTGGTGGACTGGACATGGGAAAATTAAAACATTAGAGGAAGTTATCACAAATTCCACAGTACAGTGAGGTATAGTACAATGAAGTTGGGTCAAATGGTGACCATTACAAGTGGAATCAGCACATCAAAGTTACAATCTGGACTCAAATTCATAGCGCTGTAGTACGTCCAGCTTTTAGTAAGAGGCATGTTGAGGTGCAGTATAGTCGAATGCTGTGCAGCCTGAATCAAGTGTCCTATCTAGTTACACAGCAGGAAGAGGTTAAATTAAAAGCAGACCTCAAGGCCTTAGGGACCTGTCTCTGCGTGCATCCAACGCGGGGGATGGCGTCCCGTGTTGATGTGGACGTGGGTTGTTAATGGCGTGGCTAAGAGTGTATCTCTGCTCTCTACAAAGATGTTAACTAATGTATATAAATGACAAAAGCATGTGTGGCTATTCGTACGGGCCCCAGGGGTTGGGAGGGGCTGAGGGGGATGCTGTGTCAATGTCAGAGATTCTCAAAGAGCCTGCGGGCCGTATTGGCTAAGAATGTCCACTTCAGTAGAATAGCTGAAGTGAAAATGTAATTACTAGTTGTCCGTTGCGGTCAAAGCGATCTTAAGTAAACAAGCAAGGGCCCGCTCTCGGTTTTTATACCCGTGTATGGGGCTGCTCCATAAGCATTCACAGAAGCGGGCAGGCAAACTGAGTGTGGAAAAGTGCTACCCGCAATGGTGTGTGTATGCCGCATTCTCTCGTTTCTCGGGAACTAAAAATGAAGAGAGGAATGTCAGTAACCCATGAAGGGCTTAGTGATTGGTTACTCATGTTTAGCTGCCTCGTGCTGCTTCTTACGACCTACCCATGCCACCGGGCCCGGGAGGTAGTGAGAGTCCTGGTGGCCATGGACTTAACCCCAACGTGGGATCACGTGATCATGGTAGGAATGATTAGAGCAGGCTAACTTCAAAGGTGCCATTGGCGGCCATCTTAGAGTAGTGTAAATCTATGTAAGTAAATCCCTGTCGATCTGTTTTTTTTTGTAGTGGTTACGGGGTGACCATACCTGCGCAATGTGGTAGCCTCATGTGCGATCGTTAAAAGCATTGTCGTATCAACACTGGTAGTCTATGTGTAGAGAGGCCATTAAGAGAGCGTGTAGGGGTTCGGGCTGGCTTCACAGGCACGAATGGTGGCCATCTTGGAGTGGTGTGGATTTACATCAGTGGACCCCTCTCAATCTGGATGTTATAGGTGGTGGCATTGGGATGACCATTCATCTCACTAAGTCTCATGTGTGATAGTTGAATGGTGGTACCATACTTTCACTGTTTGCCTATATATAGGGAGGCCAATAAGAGAGGGTGAACAACCGTTACAACGAAACTATTACAACGCACTACCATTACAACGCGGTCATTACAACGCAAACCATTACAACGCATTGCGCTGGGGGGCGCTCTAGGATAGGGAATAAGTTTAATTTTCTATCCAACACCTTCCCTAGTGTCCACGGGGACTGGAGTTGGAATAGAAAATTATACTTACCACTATCCAGCACCTCTAAGTGCTATGCGTTGTAAAGGTTTGCGATGTAAAAACCGCGTTGTAAAGGCAGGCGTTGTAATAGCCTGCGTTGTAACGTCATACATCCATAAGAGAGCGTGCCGAGGTTCTGGCGTTTTATGGTGGACGCTTCTATGAAGCATTGGTGTCACATGCATACAAAGGGCCGTTTGCACAGGGTTTTATTATCTTAATTAATTGGTGCCAGAACAAAGTGGTCTGGGTATTCGGGTTCTGTCATGGTGCACCAGGAGGGGTGAAGCCTCTATGGAGGTAGCAAGCGTCAGTGCCTGGGTGCTTCTTGAAGTGGGTGCGCACGGTGGAGGATACCAATTGGCTATTCCTTCAGGTTCATTGAAGTGCAACACAAACACAGGTTTGTCAGCCGTGTCATATGTTGCAATTTCATAACAATGTGGTGTCTTGTATAGGATTAGATCTTTATCGAACTCCATGGAATTTCCTCATTAAGGCCATTACAGTCTGAGGATAAGTGATGTATCCACCTCTGCTCCTTTGTGAACAGGTTCTGTTTTGATGTTCTTGGGTTTGCTTCTAGAACAATTAAAGGAATAGGGCTAGGCACTCCTTGCTTATGATTCTATATACCTAGTTTTAAACTTTTGTGTGCGTGCTGCTAAGGTTGGCACAATGTCCAAATTGTGCTCTTCAATTAAACAAAAAACCCCAAGTGAAACCACTTGACCTTGTGCGCACTGTTGCACTTCCTGCTGGAGAGCTTCTGCTTAATTTGTTAACATAAACAATATCAAATGTTCAACATCATACCATTGATTTAATGTACACAGACATTGATTGGTTTGATCATTAGTGTTTTACTTATTTCTTTTTCCAAACTTGAAATTAAACATCATAATCAATTACAAAATTTCATTGAATTACAATTTTTCATTTGTTGTTCACATATACATTTTATGCTTTTCTCAATGCCCTATGCATTTCGGGCCCCTTGGCCCTTCCTCAGGGGCTGTATCTGAAAATAAGCAGAAAAATTCATACTGTTTGATATAGTCCTTCAACATATTAGAGAATGCAGTATAAAAACTTTCAACATGGTGACTTTGTGTTATTCAATGTAAGCACATGCTGTGTGGTGATAACCAGACAAACAAGTAATGAGACAAAGGACTAGTAATAGTGGAAAGAGTAGAGGCCATTACAGTCTGAGGATAAGTGATGTATCCACCTCTGCTCCTTTGTGAACAGGTTCTGTTTTGATGTTCTTGGGTTTGCTTCTAGAACAACCCATTTTACGGAGTCAGGGGAGTGGTTCATCTCTAGATAGTGGGCACACATGTTAGTGTTACTTTTGTGGCAGCAAAAGTTACTGCGATGTTCTGAAATTCACAATTTAACTGGGCGTGTCGTCATCCCCACATAGTAGAGGTCACATGGACATGTGAGGAGATATATGCAATTTGCAGTGTTGCAATTGGTGTACGCTCTCATTTCCCAGACAAAGGTACTGTTCAATGTTATTGTCTTGTGTACTGAGGCGGAGGCACAGGCACTGCACATACCACATGGGTAGTGTCCTTTGACCATCGGTAATTGCCACAGAGTGGTCTGTTGGTTAGTGGTCTTTAACCTTGGTCTAGTTTGGACAAGTATATCTTTAATGTTTGTCAATCGTTTGAAGGCAAACCTGGGTTGTTCAAAGTTCAAGGTGCCTGTGTTGAGGATGTTCCAATGCTTTTTCAGCACTTTGGTCAATTGGTTCGAGGCTGGTGTGAAGGTGGTTACACATGTCAGCATTTTAGTGTCGGCTTTCCCTTCTACTTTGTCTTCCAGGAGGCCTACTCTATGGTTATTGCGTGCTCTTTTTCTGACGAGTGCGATGCTCCTTTGAGGGTAATCTCTTGCAGCTAGATTTTTTGCAAGTGTTTCTGATTGGATTTGGTATTCATCAACAGTACTGCAATTCCTCCTCACTCTTAGGAACTGTCCGAATGGCAAGTTTTCTTTGAGTGTTTTGGGGTGATGACTGTTGAAATGTAACAGGCTATTGCGGTCAGTGCTTTTCCTGTACATAGTGGTAGCAAAACGGCCACCTTCCATCTTGATTGTGAGGTCCAGAAAGTCTATCTGGGAAGAAGATGCTGTGATGGTGAAATTTAGATAGGGATTAAGGTTGTTGATCCACCTGAAAAATTCACCATAACTGTCACAATCACCTGTCCAAAAGATCGGGATATCGTCTATAAAGCGCTTCCACATCCAGATGCTGTCGCGGCATGGGTTAGATTTGTGAAATATGCGTTGACCCTCTAATGCTGCTATGTAGAGGCAGGCCACACTTGGAACGAAGGTACATCCAATGGAAGAACCTTGCGTCTGGTGGTAGAGCTGGCCCTTGAACTGGAAGAAATTTTCGGTCAGGGCCAATGTGGCACATTCCATTATGAACACAGGTGGAGTGGGTGGCTCCCAGGTGGTTGAATTAAGTACTTCCTCAATCACCCATAGGGTGGCCCTCTTTGGGATGTTGGTATAGAGGGCCTCAACATCTAGGGTATTGAGGAAGTCGATCTGGTTTGTGTCTTGGAGTCGGTCCAGCAACCGCAACAAGTCGGTGGTGTCTTGTATGTATGATGGTAAAAGTTTAACCAACAGTTGTAAAAAGTGGTAAATTGAGAGAGGGGTTCTAGGACAGAGTCAATTCCAGAGACTATTGGTCGACCCGGTACTGGTGAGACTCCCTTGTGAATCTTAGGTAGTATATAGAAATAGAGGGTCTTCGGTTCTTTCTTGATAAGGAAGGAAGCCTCCTCCTTACTTAGCCATCCTTGACTCTCTGCAGAGTCCACTAGTCCCGTGATCGATCTAGTGAGCCTCTCAGTGGGGTTCCTAGGAATGGGTGTGTAATATTTCCTATTACTCAGTTGTCTGAGGCATTCTGTGTCATAGTCCGTTGTAGCCATTATGAATGTAGCCCCGCCTTTGTTGGCCTGCTTCACTATGATCGTTGGGTCGTTAGCAAGGGATTCTAATTCCAACATCTCTTGTCCTGAGATGTTATTGAAAAGCCTAAGTCCTGTAAGGGCTTTCACGTTTTTCAATACAGCCTGTTCATAGGTGAGCACCTCATTTGGCCCCATCCCTTTGTGTGGGGTAAATGTGGGTGAGTTGTGCAAACCTGAATCCTCTTAAGGTTCACTGGCCTTACCCTCAAAAAAAGATTTTAGGTGTATCTTGAGAAAAAACTTGTGTAGTTCGCAGGTTTGTTTGAATTGGTCTACCTTAGGTGTTGGGACAAAGCCCAAACCTTTTTGAAGAACGTCTTTCTCCGTATTAGTCAATTGTCGAGGTGGCAGGTTGACCACTAGGATCGTCTTTTGGTGGTGTGACTCCTGGTCTCTATCATTCGTTGTTGCGACTCCTCCCATTGCACCCTCTTCTCCTGTTGGTTGCATCTTTTTTGCCCACGCCCTCTGCCCCAACCTCTGCCTCAAAAAGGTTGGTTCATACCTTGGGGTCCAAATAGGGGTGGGCACTGAGGTCTATATTAGGGCGGACCCTGTGGAAACATAGGGTACTGCCAAAAAGTTGGTTCCTGGTAATGGGGTGGGTAATAGGTGTTGAAGCCTTGTCTACCACCTCGTACCCTATGTTGGTTGGGTTCCCAGTTGTCTGTACTGGAGTCACTGTTGCTGGAGGAGCCCCTCCTAGAGGAGTTTGCACTGGAGTCGGAGAGGTAGCCAGTACCTGGTGGAACGTAGTCTGCCTTAAGATAGGGATACACTTTTTCTTTGTCGAAGCGTTTGATATCCTTTTGTAACTTCACAACTTTCTGTTTCATGAGGTAGTCCTTTGTTCGGCGATCTCATGATTGAGCTCTGTTAGTTTTGATTTAAAGCTGGGGCCTGGGACCCCATTCTTGAGGGTACTCTCGGCGATTTGAATCCGAGCCGTTGGCTCCCAAATGTTAAGGAGATACCTGCGTGCCTCGGGCTGCAAATAGACTGCGAGTACCTCCCGGAGAGTGTGATGTAAGGCACGCCAGTATGTTTGTATGTGTTCACATTCCCATATTATGTGGATAAATGTACCCACCTCCCCACACCTACGTCTGCACTCTCCACTATCCATTCTGCCAATACAGACCAAGCCCGGCCCAGTGATGTAAATTCTGTGTAGAATTTTTAGTTGCACTAAACGTAACCTTGCTTGTACCGCTACTTCCCTCGGGTAGGAGACCGTCTTTTGCTAGTCTTCTTCATCCAGTTCTAGGCCGTCTTTAACCCATTTTTCCTTAAGCGACTGGAGTGGGTCTTCCATTTTGTTTATTAGTTTTTTGTAGATCAGAGAGATAGATTTCTCGGGAACATGGCTGCCAAGTATTCTATCTTCCAGGGTGGATGCGTTGGGGGAGGGGGGACTTACAAGTTAGGTGTGCGTGGAGTGCATGCCGGACCTGAAGATACCGATAATGCTCAGTGCCTGCCTGGCTATATTGCTGTTGAAGAGAGGCAAAGGGGAGGATTTTGCCCTTCACCCAAAGGTCCTTGATCTGGGAAATACCAATAAGGTCGGACTTGTCAAACCCTTTAGTTTGCCACAGGCTCGCCAGCCTTTCTTAGTTCCAGAGGGGTGTTGTCAGTGTGAGCCTACGGTCCTATCCCAGGTGTTTGTTCATCTCATGCCATACATGGACTGAGTGCGTGGTCGGACCTGTGAGGGTGTATTTCTGGGGTTTAGAATAAAGTGCCCTACTATAGTCCCCACCTGGGAGGAGCCATTTATCCATGGCGTACCCTGGAATGTCCGGACGACCATACATCCCCTGGTTTATCGCAGCCAGATGGGCAGCTGAATAATATTTCCTAATGTTTGGAAAACTGATGCCACCATCGTAACAGTTGAGGGTGAGTTTAGCTAGGGCAATCCGAGTTTTGCCTTCCCATAAGAGAGTTCTTTGTAGAGTTTCTATCTCTTTAAAATACAACTTGGGAACTGGATCCAATGAGTTCTGAAGGGCATAGAGGAAACGGGGCAAGGCCGTCATTTTAACAAGGACAGCTTACCCGATGAAGAGAGAGGCAAGGACTTCCAGTGGTTGATATCACCATTCAACCTCTGAATTGGCGGTAGGAGATTACGAGTGAAACAGAGAGTAGAGTTTAATGTAATAAATATTCAGAGGTAGCGAAAACCATCTGAGGCAATCTGTATCGGGCAGCCTTTGGTAAAAACCGGCGGTTTTCCTTGCAAGACATAAATCACGGATTTAGACCAGTTTATGGTAAATCTGGAGTATCTGCCAAACACTACAAGGATGTCCAGTAGGCATGTCAAAGAAGCCCTCTGGGAGGTCAGATACAGCAAAACATTGTCTGCATATAACGATATCCTATCTTCCCAGTCCGGGGACCAATGCATACCGCGGATCATTGGATCTCAGCGGATCAACGCCGCCAAAGGCTCCAGTGCTAAGAGGAGCAGCGATAACGGACATCCTTGACGCGTTGCATGGCTGGGTTCAAATGGCGTTGACTTGCGGTTGTTCACGACGACTTGGGCCATGGGTTTTGAGTATAGTAGCTGGATCCAGCTCACAAATTGGTCTCCAAATCCCATTTTGACTAATACAGCGAAGAGATACGGCCACTCAACCATGTCAAACGCCATGGTGGTGTCCAGGGACACTAGGACTGCGGGCTCTAAGATAGTTGTAGCTCTGCCCAATACCCCATGCAACCTGCGCAGGTTTAAGGCAGTGTTACGGTGTGGCATGAAGCCAGATTGGTCGGGGTGCGCCAGGGTATCTATTACTTTTACACGGCGTGTCGCCAATATTTTAGCTAGGATCTTGGGCTCCGCATTGAGTATTGATATCGATCTATAAGACGTGCAACAGCTTTTAGGTTAACCTTCTTTATGAATAACCACGATGTTGGCAATTCTCTGATCCACAGGAAGTGTCCCTTTTTCTCTGCTCTCCAGAAACATTGAATGAAGGTAGGGAGCTATCTTGTCTGGTCTCAACTTGTACAGCTCAATCGGAATATTGTTAGAACTGGAATTAATCGCTTGTATCGCCTGGGCTACCTCGTCATTCGAAAAAGCGGACTCAAGGTACTCACGATTCTCGTCAGCCAGGGTGGGGAGCACAGGATCTCGAAATAGGGCAACATTGTCTCCCTCTGTATACTGCCCCTCCATTCTGTAGACTCTCTGGTAATGGTCTGAAAACCTGTCGGCTATGCGTTGCGGGATGTGATTGGATCGGCTCCCTCCCCAGTCACCTCGGGCACCAGTCGGGCTGCCCATTCCTTCTTATCTAACCATGCAATCAAATTCCCTGCCTTGTCTCCAAGCTCATAAAGTCTACTCTGCGTTTCCCTTCCCTGCACCCTAGCTCTGTCTGTTGCTATGCCTTTAAATTCGTCTTGCTTTAGGCTTAGTAGGTGCACCTTCTCAGGAGTCACCGTATGCTCCAATTCTTCCTTCAATTTAAGCTCTTCGCCCTCCGCCCTCACCATGTCTTATTGTTTGTCCGTTTTCTTACCCGTAATAAGGGATATGGCTTCCCCACAGGCAACTGATTTATAGGCTTACCATAATGTTTTGACTGATTGCACCGTTCTCGCATTTTCTAGGAAATAGTGATCTGTGGTCTGAGTTATCTTCTTTTGAATGTCGGGGTCACGTAAATACCATGGATTAATGGGAGCAATTGTCCATGCACTCATTTGGCCCAGGACCATATGCATCCAGACCAGAAAATGATCTGAGATGCCCCTGCCCAGGTGGCGGATCTCTCGGATATCGCATGCCTGTGTCACCGGGACTAGGATATAGTCGATACGGGACAGACTATGATGGGCACCAGACCGGAAGGTGTATTGGGCCCTATCTGGATTATGCATCCTCCATCCATCCACCAGTCCCACGGCCTCAAAGAAGTTAGATAACCACCGCTGTGCGGGTCTAATGTCCCGCGGGGTGGCTATCTAGCTCACCGGATATATCACTGCGTTAAAATCGCCCCCTACGATGAGGAGGCCTAGCGGGAATGAGAGCAGCACTGCACTTAGATCCTTATATGTCTCACTCTGAAGGCCAGGGGGAATATATACTGTGGCACATGTGATAGTCTGGCCTTCCCACAGTCCTGAAATTCCTACGTATCTTCCCCGGTTATCGGACCATGTGGACTGCACAGTGAAGGGGAACGATTTCTTAACTAAGATGCCCACCCCTCTGGAACCTGATGTAAAACCTGGGTGTGCCACTAACTTGTACCACCCCTTATTCATCGCTTGGCGTGCGTTCCCAAACAGATGAGTTTCTTGCAACAGGATAACGTCTGGGGCCTGTCTTTTGATATACTGATGTACCACACTACGCTTAATCTTGTTGTCAAGCCTGTTGACGTTCCAGCTAAGGACTCTAACCCCTACATACCACTGTGTACCCTGAAATTGCATTCATCCATTTCTCCCGCTCTGTGTTATCACCCAGTGTAGTCGATTGAACTGATCCTGCAAACAACATGAACAGTCCCTCTCAACCGCCCCCCTCCCTGCTCCCCTGCACTCTGGGCTTCAAACAGCCCATAATTAAACGTGCAGAGTGCCCGTCGCCCCACAAGGTAACTAAAGGTAGAAAAGTGGGGTGCCTGGTGCCCCCAAACCTCAAAAATACAATCGCACAATCTTGTACAGATAACGCAAAAGGGCACTCAATGATGTGCACTGAGAAGGGTCCAGGATGCATGAATTTACTCGCTGGCGTGCCCTCTCTTTAGGTCCCACTCCCAACCTAATCAGTTCTGCATGGAGGCCCAAATCATCGTCCCCCACCCTCCAGATCCCACCCATCCCCCCTCACCAGTCCCAACACAGCGTCAAATGGACCACTGATCAGCGATTCTCCAGCCACTCCGCCGCAGTTTCTGGATGCTCAAAGAACCAGGCCCTACCGTCTGCCTCCACTCGGAGCCTGGCTGGGAACAGCATGGCGTAATTGTAACCTTTATCCCTCAACATGTTTTTGATCCCCAGAAAGGAGAGTCGCGTCTCTGGACTAGCTGAATAAAGTCTGGAAAGAATGTTATGTCCGCGTTTTCATATTTCAAGGGCGGTCCCGCCCTGGCATGCTGGAGTATGACATCTTGGTCAAGGAAGTTGAGGACCCTGGCCAGGATCGGACAAAGCGGACCCCAGGTTTTGGCCGACCTCCGGGTTCTCTACGAGCTCTCTTGATAACGAAAAACTTTCCCAGCCCCTTGTGTGGCAGGTGTTTAAGGATGAGGTCTTCCACGAAGAGATCTGTAGCCTGCCCCTCTCATTTTCCAGGACACATAAGATTCATACGTTATTGCGACGCAGGCGTCCTTCATAATCATCTAGCTTGGTTTCTGCGAATTTCCAGAATGTTTGTAAGTCCTTGACTTCTAGTTACAGTTGGGAGGCATCCTTCACCAGGTTCGCAGTGGTTATTTCAATCTGCTTGCCACGTTTGTTATTTTTATTCATATCTGCCTAGAGCAGGTTGACCTCTACAGTGATAGTATCCATCTTGTGTTCTAGGGAGGTCTTGATACCTGCCATCCCTTCCAGGACGTCTTTAAGCGTGGGTTCTTGCGCTACTTCTCCCTGTGCTGCACCATCCTTGCCCGTAAGGGAGGAATCAGGCATCGATGTCTTGGGGAGAGTGTACCTGTCAAGTCGGTTCTGTTGCACTGGTTTGTTGCCCCTTGATGACGACATTGCACCGCTAATTTTGTTCCAGGTATGGCAAAAACGAAACGCCACTACCCAAGGTCGCCGGTCACTCCATCACTCCACCCGGTTCTACTCACGATCGCGTGGGGGCTGGCTCCCGAGTCAGCGACAGGGCAGATATGTGATAGTAATGTCAATACACAGTATGTGCCCTTGTCTGGTGTCTTCTAAATTATAACAAGGGAACCCAATAGATACCTATGGACCATGGGCAGACAATCTATTCTAGAGAACAAAGGTCCTTAGGATATTTTGGTAACATTTACAATAAGACATATAGACTCGAATCAGTGCTATATCCGATTATTCCAGTACCCAGCCGGGCCTGGAAATTTTATTTAATATATATCAAAAGGTTTAAGAGACCACAGGAGGGGTCAAATTCAGCATTTGATATGGTACAGGCCTGTACCTATCCAAAAAGTAGTACAAGGAAAGAATAAAGACAAGGAAAGCAAACAATATCAGGCAAAAAGAGACGTGGGAGCCAACTGTCCTTTGCGCTTAAGTACTCTATAAAGCAAGTTTGGACATACAATTCATGCAATAAAATTAGTCACAATGGATGCACTGCAGAATTGTTTAGACTGTCGACGACGTTTCGATCCCTGGCTCCTAATGAACTGGGATCATCATCAGGACTTGGTGTTAAGTTGCCTGTTTTATTATAGGAGCGCCTGTGGGGGTCCGTAAGTGAGCTTAGATAAGGTCTGGGACTGTTCAGATACTTCCTCGTGGCGCGAACCAGTTTTAGGGGGAGGACCTCGAGCTACAATTTTGTACATAGCGTAGAAAATAGGGACGTCCAGATGAGGAGTCCTTGGAGAGTTAACGGAGAAAATAACTCCAGATCGAGGGGAAGCCAAGGTCGGCGAAATTTCCGATGCACGCTATTCAGAGCAGTCAATTTCAGAGTTGCTCCTCAGTCGAGCAGCATAACTGACGACGGCGGGCTCGATGGCCAATAGATCTGACAGCTGGGAAATCCGAGTGTGGTCTTTCCCAGCTGTCAGATCTATTGGCCATCGAGCCCGCCGTCGTCAGTTATACTGCTCGACTGAGGAGCAACTCTGAAATTGACTGCTCTGAATAGCGTGCATCGGAAATTTTGCCGACCTTGGCTTCCCCTCGATCTGGAGTTATTTTCTCCGTTAACTCTCCAAGGACTCCTCATCTGGACGTCCCTATTTTCTACGCTGTGTACAAAATTGTAGCTCGAGGTCCTCCCCCTAAAACTGGTTCGCGCCACGATGAAGTATCTGAACAGTCCCAAACCTTATCTAAGCTCACTTACGGACCCCCACAGGCGCTACTATAATAAAACAGGCAACTTAACACCAAGTCCTGATGATGATCCCGGTTCATTAGGAGCCAGGGATCGAAACGTCGTCGACAGTCTAAACAATTATGCAGTGCATCCATTGTGACTAATTTTATTGCATGAATTGTATGTCCAAACTTGCTTTATAGAGTACTTAAGAGCAAGGGACAGTTGGCTCCCACGTCTCTTTTTGCCTGATATTGTTTGCTTTCCTTGTCTTTATTCTTTCCTTGTACTACTTTTTGGATAGGTACAGGCCTGTACCATATCAAATGCCGAATTTCACCCCTCCTGTGGTCTCTTAAACCTTTTCATATATATTAAATAAAATTTCCAGGCCCGGCTGGGTACTGGAATAATCGGATATAGCACTGATTCGAGTCTATATGTCTTATTGTAAATGTTACCAAAATATCCTAAGGACCTTTGTTCTCTAGAATAGCTTGTCTGGTGTCTGACACAGTGCGCCAACGCCACAGTCCAAGGGGGTAGGGCGTGCAAAAGTAATAACGATGTTATACCCCTAGAGGGGCCACCATGCACATCAGGCGACAGTGGGCTGTAGCAGGGCTCCCCGGGAAGGCACAGGTCAAGCACGGCTTCAGTCTCAGTATCCAGGGAGTAGACTACTACCTGCGTGTCCACCAAAACAGCTTATCAGCTGACTCACATTGGGGGTTTCGCTAGGCAAAAAACTGTAGTTACGGCGCAAGGTGCATTAATGGCGCTCTGATTACAGTCATTACGGGTCAGTTGGTTCAGCGAGCGTCCCAGGACTCTGGATAGGCCCTCACTGTGCAGTTCCCTCAGGCAGTCCCGTAACGCTGTGTCATTTGCGGGTGGGAGCACGATATCCGGAATCATCGTTGAATTTTGGGCAATTCCGTGTTCTCCGCGGAACGCGAATTTACCCCAATTCCGAGAGCGGAACAGAATTTACCGGCCAGGCCTAATATTCTTATGGACTGAATTTTTCTAATGTTCAAGAATATTAAAGAATGCAGTTAGGTGCAGTCTCTGTGAAACAGTTTTTGGGGATCACAGTATTATTTTCCACTGATTTAATTTGGACATTAACATGTTCACAAGTTAAAGCAGAGAAAACGACACCAATTGGCTGAAAATCAACCACAAACTGTGTCCATTATGTAGGATGTTGTTTTCATACAGTAAAAAACTAACCAGTCCTTATGTTTAAATCAAAATATTCCTCAATTACATAAAAGTACAAGTGAAAAATAAAACTTAAACAGCATCAAATTTCAATATTTCATAACTTATTTTAAAAATGAGCCAATGACAAGGCAACATCATCATCATTCAACATCTCTATGAAATAAAGTGGCAGTCTACATTGATTAAAAATAAGTGCACACAATACTTGGAAATTGACTATTTTGGAGGACTGATAGTATGAAAAATTGGTCATGGTTTATTTGATGTGCGCTTGAAAATGGAATGTTTATTACACTTTTCCTATGAAATGGGCAAAACCTACTAGTATGTCTTCTATGTTTAGTAAATGAGGAGTATATTTAGAGCACCTGCAATGGCATTCAAATTGGCGATTTGGAATTGAGAAAGGCTATTCTATTAGCCGAAATATGTCTTTATTAAAATTGCCTAATATATGGAAATGGGCTTCTGCTGTGTTTTGTCATGTGTTGACAAAGGAATTTACTTGCCACCTGATGAAATTAAATGAATGGAGTTTCCTCCGTCATTGGAGTGCAGGCTCTCTCTGTAATAGGAGAGGCTGTGTTGTGTTTAACAAGGCTCTAGCGGTAATGCTGGTGCATGCACCACCTGTGGTTTGGTGCATGCCAGCTGACCGCAACCTTTTGTGTTTTGTGTTATATATATCTATATATATATTCACTGAAAAAACCATAGGTTTCACACACGTTATAGTTAGGAATTAGCATTTAAAAAACCTTAGAAATTCACTGAAAAAACCATAGGTTTCACACACGTTATAGTTAGCTGGACATTTCTTTCATACAAAACCATTGAAATTCCCTTGTTATAGTTAGTTCAGCTAACTATAACTTGCATGCCCGCAATGCACTGCTGATGACGTCACATACTACATCACTCATGACATGGTCAGTGACATCACTCATGACATCACTGATGACATCTCAAATGACATCACTGATGAAATCAGTATATAAGCTGGTATATTCTCCAGCCAAGCAACAATGTATGAGGAACTTTTCACCTGTGTGCTAAGTTAGGTGTTCCCTGCAGTGTTTCTATGGTAACTGGCAGATTGTGGAATGGGGGAAGGGTTGAAAGTACTATTAGTTCGAAAGCTTTGGAATGTTAAACCAATCGAAATGGGTGTTTTCTTTTGAATTAATGTGAACACGATTTTAATTGGTTATTTATATGTATGTATACGTAAAATAAGAGGGGAAATGTTCCATTTGACGGTTGTGCTGCAAACACTGAACTCCAGAGATTTTGTAGAAGAATATCCACTGTGTGAGTGGTTTTCTTGTTAATCTAGAATTCAATTTGAAAGGTGAGTTGAAAAGTTGTATGGGAGTGCGTCTGTACGGTGTATCTTTGTACATTAACGAATTATAAGGTATATTATCAAGACTCGGCGATACAATTATCGTCACTTTATCGCAGGAAACTGCCGATAAAGTGTTCATAATATTATTGCCTGTATTGATAATATGCTCCTATTTTTGTCCGTTGTTAAACGTTTTATAGTAGTAAACGTGTTTTGCTATCATGCATGCTGTTCTGTTTTTTTCTTTAATATCATTTTTGCCTCTGTACATTAAGGGATTATAAGCCATATTATCAATAAAGAATGATACAATATTGCTGCTTTTATCGACAGGAAACTGCAGGTAAAGCAGTGATAATGGTCTCGATAATATATCCTTGTGAATTCCCATAGAAACCCAGGTTATGGTGTTAACCTGGGCTTCTATGGAAATTCACAAGGGTATACTACCGACACTATTATCGCCGCTTTAGTGCCAGTTTCCTGCCGGTAAAACTGGCGATAATGTATCGCCCTTTACTGATAATGTGGCACTGACGGGCATATTATTAAGAACCAGTGTTAAAATTAGCGACGTTTTATGCACAGTAAACTGCCGATAAAACGGCGATAATGGGCTTGATAATAGCTTCTTGTAAATTGCTATAGAAGCCCAAGTTCTAGTGTTAACCTGGGCTGGTATGAGAATTCTCAAGGGCAAATTATCAAGCTCATTATCGTTGCTTTATCAGCATTTTCCTGCCAATAAAAACGACAATAATCTATCGCCTTTTGATGATAATATGTCCCGAAATTCATTTTATTAATTTAATTGTTTACTTACCTGCAATGATCGAGGTGGCATTTTACCACGGGGGGCGATAGACAATTATCATCGATTTACCGTAGTTTTCGGCCGCTAAGCGGCGACAATTCTATCGTCCTATTAGCAACCAGTCGCTAACTGATGTTAGCGACAGCTTTTACGCGTAAGCGAGCATTTTGGAGCCCGCTTTGCATGTCAGCGATGTTTATCGCTAATGACGTGCAAAGTAGGCGTACCCAACCAGTTAGCGACTAAAAGGAGTCGCTAACGTCGCTATCGCCTATTAGCAAGGCAGGCGTACCATTGGAAATATTCGTGTTAACCGCGATTATCTCCAAATACTAACACCTGCCCAGACCAGTTCTTAGCCATGTTATCAAATGGCAAGTGAATAACATGGCTAAGACCATTTCATCTCTAATGCATGAATATCGCTGTATTCTCAAAGATATTCACTAATTTCGCCGCTATCGCTGGACATTTTACCACAATGCAGAAAAACGTTGCTAATATCATGTTTTCTCCGCTAACATATCCAGCGATAGGCAGTGATAAAAAAAATTGTCGCTAACCCTATTTAGAGATAAATATCGCTACTTGTATGTAATATGCCCCCAGATTCCGTTGTTTATCACTCCTCACCCTGCCCCTCCTCCGCCCCACCTGCCTGTTCCCTTGCAACTCCCTCCACGGGCCGCGGCTGTTTCTATATTCCGCTATATTGTACTCTCTATTTATACTCTCATTTTTTTATTACATTTTCCTAGCTTCATACTTCTTGTTCTTTTGTTGTAAGTCCTCTTATTTTTATACTCCGAGCTTTGTCCTCATACTCCTCCCTCTCTTCTTGTAGGTAATATAATAGAATATTTGATAAAACATTTTTTGTAATGTTACATATATTTTTTTATTATAGGTTGTGTTTATCGATACTAAAAGTACTGCATCATGCCAACGAAGTACCAACAGACGAAGCAACGAAAGAAAACTGTGTATTTGAAGAGAACTTACCAAGACGATTTACATGAAGAGAGATGTCTTAACAAACAGAAAGAAACTCCTGGTAAGAGCAGGAGCACTTTTTTGAGGAAAATACTAAAGACTAAGAATAGTGTTCAGAAACAAAAAAATGTCCCTAGTGTATCAGCAACGGAAAAAAAACTACTAATAAACAAAAGAATAATGGAAAATCAAGTGCAGACAAAACTGTGTATAGTACAAGGAGAAAAAAATAAATTCATAGAAATTAGGAAAAAAATGTTTTCTAATAGATTGGTATCAAATTTAATAAAAGAAATTAAGGTATATAAGAAAAAAACAGTATTTTATAAGAAGAAGAAAGCCATAGAAAATGTAGTTGAGAAAGCTTTGGAATTGAAAAGAAAACTGTTTATATTAGTAATCAATAGAATTAGATCACTAGATAAACCAATCGATGTAATGAAGAGCAAAAGTAGGTGGAGAAGACTAATTAACAGAAGTAATTTTTGTGATTTTTTTTGGGTGAATGGAAACATACCTTTTTTTAATGAAGAAAGTTATCTTCAGAGTAATGATTTGTTGCATGCAGTTGACACTACTGGTCGTGCGTATGAGGTTAGAAATGGTTGTCCTATTGAGAAAGAGAAAGTTGTTACTACAAATGCAGAAGAGGTGTTAGCTGCTGAAGTTTTAGGGAAACATCCTAAAGCTCCAGTGTACACTTGGAATTGTAGCAGTATTTGCAGTATCCGGCAAGAATCTATTGATTTTTTACGCAATTTCTTACATAATTACACCAAGAAAAGTGTTAAACAAAAGATTAAGATGTTACAAGGACTAGACCCTAGCAGAGTGAGAGAAAATACTGGTTTACAAGGTCATTCTCTACCTTGTGTTTCTAAAAAAGTATGTCGAAGTGTTTTCCACCATTTCAGGATGTTAGCAGTTCATCATACTCAGATGAGGAAATTAGTCAGAACATTGTATTACGCGAAAAGTCCAGCACTAATGTTAAAAAAAGTTGAACAGTGCTCTTTTGCATGGATCTGTATCAGACGTAACAAATGTTTGTGATGAAATTGGGATTAGTTACTTTGGTCCTCAGGAAGACAGTGCAGAAAGTGAGAGATTAATAGAACAAAATGTGGAAGAGAATGTAGGACAGTGCAGTGCAGAAAATTTTGAACAAGAAATTATACAGTTTAAGGTGATTTCAAGTGAAAGGCCAAATTATTCTTGTATCTGTTGTCGACAAATTCATTATAAAAATCAGACCAGGACTGTTGATCTGTATTTAAAAAGTGAAAAGGAAAATAATAATGAGTGGAAGGATTTTACAACTTATCTGTTGGTAGAGAATTTTTTTGATTTGGGTTCTGATCAGCGTATTTGTAAATATTGTTATAACAAATTAGAAGAGAACAAAATGCCTGCTAGAGCTGTGCATAATAATCTTGAGTTGGTAAATATTCCTTCTGAACTGATGGATTTAAATACCTATGAGTCTATTCTTATTCAATGTGTGCATCCATTTCAGGCGATTGTTCGTATGGAGCCTAAGACAGGATAATTGCCTCCTTCTGATTTACAGAGAGGATTAAAGGGAAGAGTTGTATATTTGCCTCTAGATTTAAAGAAAAATATTGAAACTATTGGTGTAGAAAATGTACAGGATGAACCTTTAGTTATTCTTGTTAATGGCGTTCCTACTAAGAGTAAGAAAATCTGGTAAGAATTAGTGGATGTTAGGAAAGTGAAAAAGGCAACGTTGTATCTGGTAAAAAATAATCAATCTTACAAAAATGTGTATGTGGGAGAAGAAGAAATATCTGTACAAGAAGATACTGACTTGCCATCTGGTCAAATTGAAAAAGTGGATGTGTCCAGAACTGAAGAAATCTACGAACATTACAGTGTTCATCCATTGCATTCCAAAGAAATGATGGGGAATGATATAGAGTTATTTCAAATGAAAGAAGCAAAAGGAAGTCCCATTAGTGTTTGGGAAAAAAGCTTGGAAGCTCGTTGTTTCCCTCAGTTGTTTCCTACAGGAAAAGGAGGACGATATGATGAACGACCTGTGCAAATTCCTGCATCTGAATACCGGACATCAAGATTATATGCAGAAGATGCAAGATTTCGACAATGTATTCCATATTTGTTTCATCTTTTGTTTGAGAGTGATTTGTCTGGACTTTCTTATGCAGTAAACCACATATTGAAAACAGGTGTACATCTGCAAAATGTTTCAGCAAAGGAATTTATGGATAAAGTACAGCAGAAAGATAATGTGTTGGAAACTCAGCTGATTAATCTGATGGCATGTCAGCGTGGTACTAATGAGTACTGGTACCGTCGTCACGGAGAACTCAAATGTATGCTAAGGAACTTAGGAACTCCTACATGGTTCCTTACTCTAAGCATTGCTGAATATGCTTGGGATGATTTACTTCAAATTCTTCGAGAGGCAAATCCAAATATACCAAATTTCGAATACAAGACACCTGGAGAATTGTGCTCTTTGGATCCTGTTAATGTATGCAGGTATTTCAATCATAAATTCGAAGCTATGATGTCTTTTATCACCAACAAAAAAAAATCCTCCTCTTGGAGAGGTTCTGGATTTCTTTTGGAGAAAGGAGTATCAAGCGAGAGATGCTCCTCACACACAAATGCTATTGTGGATCAAAGATGCTCCCAAATTTGGAACAGATTCAGATAATACTGTGTTGTCTTTTATTGAAGAATATGCTACATGTGAAGTACCCAAAAGTACACAAGATAAGGACTTAAGACAACAAGTCTTACGATTCCAAAGCCATCGTTGTAGCAAATACTGTCGTCGATAGCACAAATCTAAGGACAAATTCTACAGCAAATACCGTTTTGCATTTCCTTGACCTGTAATATCGAAAGGAAGAGTGAACAGTTTTATGTCATCTTTGTGACATAATATCACAAGAAAGTCTCCAAAAAAAAACTACAACTTCAGAAGAAATGAAGAGTCAAAATACATAAATGACTATAACTCAGTCATTTTGTCTATGTGGAATGCTAATATGGATATTCAATATGTTGCAGACAATTCCATTGCTGTTGCTCGATGTGTTACATCGTACATAACAAAGTCGGAAAAGATGGAATTGAAGGAAATGTGGGAAGAGATTTCCCATGAGAAGAGGCTAAGTAAGAAATTATACAGTTACAGTTTGAAGATGTTATCTCATCGAGTAATTGGAGCGTATGAATGCTCGGATCGCTTATCATCTGCAAGTCTGTACTCTAAATCCAGAAGAATCATTTCGGTGAGTCTAGGTCTTGCTGCAACACGAAACCAAGTTCTTAAATCTGTACAAGAAATTGAATATTTAGCTGAAAAAGAGCCAGAAAGTACTGATATTCTGAAAACAAATATGTTGGATAAATATTATCCAAATAGAAGTCCTCATCTTGAGAACATTTGTCTCTATGAAGTGCTGCAAAACTATATTTTTAAACGGAATATTACCGAAAACATTAATAATGGTATATATCCGTTATTGGTTCTGAAGGATGTCTGGTGAAACAAAGAAAAGGACATTTGATTAATCACCGTAAACTGAGTTGCAAAACACCTGACACAAGGGAATTTTACTATTTAGCTCTTTTGCAACTTTTCAAGCCATGGCGTTCAGAATTGGAATTACTTGGAGATTTTGAGAGCTATGAAGATTCCTTCAATGCAACTAAAGATACTATAGAATGTCCTGTTTTTGCTAATTATGTCAAAATGTTGAATGACGAAATTGAGCAAGAAGCTACAATTGCAGCTGAGATTGCTAGAGATAGTTCTCAAGACAGTCAAACTTCTCCTCCAGTTGAGTCAGGACCCACTAGGAAAACCAATTGTTCTAAATGAAGCAGCAACTGCTATGGAAGAGGTGGAAACAGTACTGTATCAAGTTCAAGAATATCTAACAAACTTAGGAATCTTAGAAGAACAACTAAATCATGAGCAGAAAGAAATATATGAGCAAGTGAGAGAACAGATTGACCATGGATTTCTTCATGAGAAGAAAGAGTGCTTTTGCTCATCATTTGAACATATGTATGTGAGTGGACAAGCTGGAACAGGAAAAAGTTTTTAATCAAAGTAATCACAAGTTTTCTACAGAAAAGAACTGAGTCGCATTTGTCTTGTGTTGTCACTGCTCCAACTGGGTTGGCGGCACACAATATTAAAGGAATTACTTTACATCATTTATTAATGCTACCAGTAGAGCATGACAACAAATTACAATACCACAAGCTATCTGGAGAAGCTTCATATGAAGTTTCAAGAGTGTTGAAGAAAATGAAGCTTCTCAATATTGATGAGGTAAGCATGGTCTCAAACTTAATGCTTACCTTTGTGCATTTAAGAATGCAGCAAATTCTTAAAACATACTATGACGTATTATTCAGAGGAAAACACGTCATAGTTTTTGGAGATCTTCTACAACCTACTCCTGTAAAAGGACAGCCAGTGTTTAAAACACTCGTGCATGAAGATACTAGAAAGTCTTTGGGGAATATTGGCAATGTAAACATTTGGTCATATTTTCAGTATAAGGAACTTACTACAAATATGCGACAAGCAAATGATGTTGATTATGGAACTATTTTTCAAGACATAAGAATTGGAAAATTGACCGAACATGGAAAACAAGCTTTACAGACACGATTACTTTCCAATTTCTTTCCAAATGCAAATATTGTCCCAGAAAAAATATACATGAGAATTGCAGAAAACAAATCTGTAATCAGCTTAATGCCAACACTGCGTGAATGTTCTATATTCAATGAAGAAATGTTAAAGTTGGAAAATGAAGAAATTATAAAATTGGAAGCAATTGATAAACTAGAACATGAGAAAATCAGTATTATTTTGAGTGAAAACTTGAAGAGGAAATTGGATTGTTTAGAGAAATCGAAAAATGTAAAACTGCTGGTTTAGAAAATAATTTGTATGCATGTGTAAATTGTAGAGTAATTTTGCGAGGTAATTTGGATGTGCAAAAAGGTTTAGTATATGGAGCAATGGGTAAAATTGGTGATTTTTTTAATTATGTAAACAGAGCTTGCATTGAATTTTTGAAAATCAAATTTGATGAAATTACAAACAAGTTAGTCGTTGTGCAGCTCGCTTTTTGCTTGTAAAAGATTTGTATGTCTGCAGAAGACAGTTTCCTGTTTGTTTGGCATTTGCGGTGACCATTCATAAATCTCAAGGTTTAAGTGTAGATTGTGCTTTAGTGAATATTGGAAGTACCGTGTTTAAAGAAGGTATGGCATATGTTCCTTTGTCTCGATTCAGAACTTTATCTGGATTTTGCTTGATTGATTTCGATGAGACGAAGCTTTCTGCAGATACAAACTGTGTGAAAGAGTATAATAGGTTAAGAAGAGAATATGCACCCAATTTAGGTCAATATCCAGGCATTGAAACGCGTGTGGTAGGTAGAAAAAGAAGATTTGAGAATATCGGTTCTGAAACTGTAGAGAAAGAAAAAAACAAGATGAAGTTGCGCCTCCAAGCAAAAAGACAAAGGACAGAGTTGAAGAGAATGTTGGTTATCAATTTGAAAATAGTTCTGGTGTCAACTGCTATGCTACTGTAGTTGTTAATGTTGTTTTTCTTATTCAAAGTTTCCAACAGCAAATTGTAGAAAATCGGGACAAAAGATTCTGTTCATTGTTGAATTCTGTTTATGAGAAATGTAACAGTGATAAAAGTAAATTACAAAGTGTTTTTGATATTCGAAATGTTTTGGACATAAGTTCTGGTTCTACTCAATTTACGCAGAATATTCAGCAAGATTGTTAGGAATTTTTAATGTTTATGCTTGGTGTACTGGAAGATGAAGGTATAGATGTTGAAAACCTTTTTGGCCTTTCTTATAAATGGCATCATGACTGTCCAAATTGTTTGTTTGCATGTAGCACTGACATAGACACTGAGAGTTTCATATATTTGACTTTACCTGACTGTGAATCAGTGTCTTTTAACAATCTAATTAGAGGAGCAAGTCAAAACATGGAGTGTAGCCAATATAAATCAGAAATGTCATCAACATTATTTATACAAAGATATGGACAGTATGTTATTTTAATGCTGCAACGTTGTAGAACTGATGGAACAAAATTGAAAACTTTAATTAATAATTTTGTAGTTGGTAAATGTTCAATATCAGGAAGAACTTTTATAGCTGTTGCTATTATTTTTCATGATGGACCTTCTACCACATCTGGACATTACATTGCTTATTTAAAATGTGTGAAAGGTTGGATACAGTGTAATGATACTCAATTAAGTTTTAAGCAACGGTTTCCCAAAGAGTTACCAAATTCTTACCTAATATTTATAAAGACAAAATTTTAAGATCAAAATTTGCTCTTTAGGATTTGTGCTGTTAAGGTAGATTAGTCTGGTGTTGTAGAGTATTTTGTAAGTGAGAGTGAGGAGCTTAAAGGTGATCCTTTTCTTGATATTGAGGCAGTGTAGATGTATCAGGTGGTTGGTGATGTGGGTACAGCTGGGGCCATTGGTGATCAGTCAGGTAGTGGTCTTTTGGATTTGTTGTAGTTGTTGTAGGTGTTTGGCTTGAACTCATGTGTAGAGTGTTTTCCACAGTGTAGTCTGCTGCTGATGAGGGCCTGTGTCACTGTTCTTCTTTTGGTTAGGATCCACTTGTAAATGTTTCAGAGCATGTGGAGGGTGTCATAGCAACACGAGGACACGGTGTAGACTTGCTTACACATGGAGAGGGAGCAGTTGAGGCTGAATCCAATGTTGTGCACATGGTTAATAGGTGTTGGTACTCTTCACACTATAGTCAGGTAGCAGGAGTTGTCTGACACTGATGGAGTGGGTCTAAGGATGAGTACCTTCATCTTCTGCCAGTTTGTGTTTACAGTGCTGCTCTTTATGTAGTTGATGACGTCCTTCATTGTGTTGTGGAGGTTCCTTTTGGTGGTATGTGGCTTCTTGGTGACGAAGAGGATGACCTGGGTGTTCTTTGTGTATTAGATGTTGTTGAAGTTGTGATGGTGGGCTACTTGTGTTAGGTTGGCCATGTAGATGATGAACAGCATCGGATTGATGGATAAGTCCTGAGAGACCCGTAGATGATGTTGGTGGTTGTGGAACAGAAGGCTGGGAGGCGAACGTTCAGGATTACCATTGAACAACTTCCAAACAAAGCACTTGATGCATTCTATTTGGCCATAAGGAAAAGTGTGCGAAACCATTTAAAACTTTTTGCTGTGTATTTTCTCAGCATCTACTTGTAAGTAACATTATTTACAGTGTAAGAACATTAATCAGAATATATTGTTATTTTATGATTGCTTGACATATCTTATATTTACTTAAGAAATTGCTCTTAGAAAAAAACATTTAAGATATGTTTTATTTCTATTTTCTATATTGTTATTGACAATGTTCACTGTTTTTTTTAAGATATCCTTATGGATTGTCTTTTTTTTACCCGCTGTTATGTGATGAGTACTATTGAACTCACTGTTTGAAGTGAAATTCAATATATTCTGAGAACAGCAAAAAAGGCAAATGAAATGTTTTACAAATTATTTTGTGTTGTAAAATATTTCTAGTAACTGTGTTTTTTGTATCTTCCACAGGTGACAATTTTACAATATATACTTTTTTATTAATTATTATGCTCAATGTAAGTACAAGTAACTACTGACCCAGCCGCGGCCCGTGGAGGGAGTTGTGGTGAGGTAGGCAAATGGGGCGGGGGAGGGGCAGGGTAGGGGGTTATAAAAAGCGGCATCTGGATGATTGCAGGTAAGTAAACAATTAAATGAATAAAATGAATTTCGTATCCTGCGCCCTGCTTCGCAAAATGCGATGCACGACACGGAACGAAGTCGCATATTATCAACAAAAGGCGATACATTATCGCCGCTTTTATCGGCAGCAAAAATTCCGATAAAACGGCGATAATGGGGTTGATAATAGGGCCTTGGAAATTCCCATAGCAGCCCAGGTTCTAGTGTTAACTTGGGCTGTTATGGGAATTCACACGGGCCTATTATCAAGTCCTTTTTCGACGCTTTATCTGCAGTTTTTCTGCCGATAAAAGCGGCGATAATCTTAATAATATCTTTCTGTTGACGAACACGCGTTGCAATGCCTGTGACTTACATCAGAGTTTAAGGACAAACACCATGGTGTCTGTGACTCGAAATCTCATCGATCACAATGAAAATAGGAGGACGATAAAATGAAAGTAACAGATGTGATAAAAACAACGGTGAACGGAGTACGTGATCAACATTTGGCGCCTCGGCACTACGTTCCAAATAAATGTAGATAAAATACGATTATTAATATATTACAAAAGTACAGCAGCGGATGACACACATGACCCGGGAAAACAAAGCGCCAAATGTAATACCTGAAATAAAGAAAGCTTTGTTTGTTGAACTTGAAGAAAAAGAAAAAAACGTGGGCTTCGAAACGAAGCTGCGCATGCGTAGAGAGTACAACAGCTATACAAAAAAACGAAAGTTTTACATACTGTCATAGAAATGAAGGGGCATATTATCAACAAAAGGCAATACATTACCACCCCTTTTATCGCCAGTAACTGCTGATAAACCGGCGATAATGGGCTTCATATTAGGCCCTTGTTAATTCCCATAGAAGCCCATGTTAACACCAGAACATGGGCTTCTATGAGAATTAACAAAGGCGTATTATCAAGACCATTTTTGCCGTTTTGTTGCCGCTTTCATGCCCATAAAACAACGATCATTTTAACACCGATCCTTGATAATACGCCCATCAGTGCCATATCATGACTAAAGGGCAATACATTATCTGCTAAAGCGCCGGTAATGGGCTTTATAATAGGCCCTTGTAAATTCCCATAGCAGCCCAGGTTCCAGTGTCAACATGAGCTTCTATGGCAATTCCCAAGGATATATTATCAAGCCCATTATCGCCGCTTTATCAACAGTTTCATGATGATAAAAACAGAGATAATGTTTCGCCTTTTCTTGATAATATGGCCCATTCCTCTTTTTTTTGACCAGTAAACTTAGCTGCATATCATCAACCATCGGTGTTAAAATTATCGCCGTTTTATTGGCAAGAAACTGCCGATAAAACAGCGATAATGAGCTTCATAATACGGCCTTGTTATTTCCCATAGAAGCCCATGTTAACACTAGAACATAGGCTTCTTTGGGAATTTACAAGGACATATTATCAAGCCCACCCTCCCAACATTAATAAAAAAACTCCAGACAATGCAGGTACCCGGAGCTGGAAGGTCATTTTACATATCACTGACCCAGAAAGGTGGCATTCCCCGTGACGTGTACGGGGAGAGAGAGAGAGCTCAAAACATATTTTTTTTTTCAAAAAGACCCCAGAGGTGCCGCTCACCGAGACTGCGGGGAATAGGACCGTAACCCCGCACATATTTAAAAAAAAACAGAGGAGTGCCCTTCCCCAGTGCTCGGGGCACCTTACAAGCCCCCATTATGCAGAAAAATTGCCCCCGTAATTTGCCCCCCGGGACCTAATGAATAAAACAAACTTCTAGTTTTTTTCACCTTTCCCACCGCGTACAAGTACTGAACGAGTACCCCGCCATCTTTTATTTAAAAAAATTGAGCCTAAAGATCCATGTACCACCCCCTGACCAAGACTATAGGCTCAGAATGTTTCTACCCTGCCCCCTTTCCTTATTTCTCAACTTTGTTTTACTGTTTTCTTGTGACTCTGCTCTCCCCAACAAACAACATGGCTGCCAACACTTCCTGATTTGGAATATTGACAGCCAATCAGCATGCAGCTCCTGCTTGTAATTGTAGGTATTTACATATGCGTACGCCGCGATTTTTCTTTAAATTTTTAAAAAAAAATAGAGCCTAAACATCCATGTACAATCCCCTAAGCAAGCCTAGAGGGTCAAAATGTCTCTACCCTACCCCCTTCCCTTATTTCTCAACTTTGTTTTACTGTTTTCTTGTGACTCGGTACTAGCGAGGCACAAAATGGCCGCCAACACTTCCTGGTTTCGAGTGTTGACACACAGTTCACAGCCAATCAGCATGCAGCTCTCGCTCGTAATTGAACACGTACTGAACTCCGACTCTAGATATCGCTTTGATTTTACTTCCAATTTTTTCAGAAACTACTGAACGGACCATTAACAAAAAGCACAATCTGTGAACCGAACTCTACCTCTCTGCCAAATTTCGTGTAATTCCGTTCAGCCGCTTGGGCTGTAGCCCTGACTAAAGGTCCCTATCGAAAATTGAAAGGGGAAAACACGTTTTGGGACCCCCTTTTTTCTCAGCCCCCACTTGACGAATCACCCCCAAACTTTAAGGGAAGGAGCGGAACCGAGCAGGCCATTTTCTTGGAGAAATTCACGAAGATTCGTCCACCGGCGCCAAAGTTATTCCAAATAGAATGTTGTGGATTTCCTATGGAAACTAGGTCCTAACTATAACTACCTACTGGAGACCGCCAGTGGGTAATATATATAATATATGCATGACATTTTTCCCAAAAAGTGTCACATGGGTACTATTGATAGGGAACGTTTGGGGGTGATCTGTGCAGAGTGGACCGAGAAGTTGGAGTGCCCAATAAGGTTGCATTTGTAATGTTAATTCCCAAAGGAACCTTTAGCCACCTCTACAGCCTGAACCGCTGAACGGACTTACACCAAAGGTGGCAGGGTGGTAGATGTTGGTTCAAGGACGTGCCTTCTGCTTATTTAGTGTACATCCATTTAGTAGTTTAAGATTATAGTGAAATCTATGGCCACAGAGGTTTCGTAATGAATTTCGAATGCACGTGCCAACAGGAATGCTCTGAATGGCTGGACACAACCTGAATTGAAAGTTGCAGCTGCCATTTTATCTATCGGGAAGAGTTCCTGGGGATGAAAATGTGTGTGAAAGCCCGCATAAGGGGTCAGGGTGGAGCTACTCTGACCCCATGGTTGGGGAAATGGAGGTGTTCGGGATAAGTTATATGTCCAACACTGATTTTTGTAATAGCTTGCAATAATCGCGACAATGACATGACTGATAGCGGATCCCCCGGTGTACCATCAAGGGGACATTGTGATAATCAACGTCATCTCGAATATTGGTGAAAATATTTATAAATATATCAATTAATCATTGGTATGCATTGTTGGATATTGATAAATGTTTTTATAGAGTTATTTATATAGTGAGCTATCTACTGTTATGGTTAGAATTATTTAGATAGTTATAAGCTTTTAAATGTGGTGGGGGCCATTGAAATCCTGCTTTTTATTTCCGGTTTCACAACGTAACCAATGGGACTGCAAATGCAGAAATACGTTTTAGAGATGGTCGTTCTAGAAATGCACTACAAATACATGAGTTTGAAGTGTACAGTAATAAACCCATAGTGTGTAAAATTGGGTAGTATGTGTGCATATATTTGTTTTCACTTTATGGGAAAGGCACGATCATTGCTGTTAATGACGTCATCGCGATGTCCCAAAAAAACGCAAAAACGGGAAATAGGTCCGAAAGATGGGTTTAAAAAAAACTTAGTACAAAAATATGAGTTTAAATATGCTTTGAAAGAAGTATGCATATAGTAATGTGTGTAGGGCAATATTCCAAATGGGGTTTTATACATATTATTTTTGAATGTGCTGGTGGCAATTGAAATCCTGCTTTGCATTCCGCTTTTGCGTGCAACGTGATCTCCGGAGTCACCGCGTACACGGAAAATCAGTTTTAGAGATGGTTGTTCTAGAAATACTCTATAAAAGCATTAGTTTGAAGTGTACAGTAATAAACCTCTTGTGTGTAGGATACTGTAATGTGTGGTCATGTAAGTGTTTTCACTTTATTGGAAAGGCGTGATTGTCGCGGTTAACGATGCCGTTGTGACGTCCCGTATAACTGCGAAAACGGGAAATAGGTCTGAAAGAGGGGTTTTAAAGAAACTTAGTACAGAAATATGAGTTTAAACATAATTGGAAGGAAGTATGTATATAGTAATGTGTGTAGGGCAATGTTCAGAATGGATTTTTTTTGCATAATATTTTTGGATGTGTTGGTGGCCATTGAATCCGAGGGAATCGCATCGTCGTCACGAAGATCCTCAACATCTGAAGAAAAAAACCTTTATAAAACACTTCACAATATTTTGGATACTAGGGTGGCTCTGAGAAGAACCGTTGTGTTGTTTGTGTGTATATGACTGCTACACAAAAGACTGGATGCAGAGTTACAGGTTACTTAGAAACATCCTGTTGTCTTCACCTGTAAAGTGCACTCCATTATTTTTATAAATTCCATGCACGTCAAAATGCAGATTGTTGTTATGGATACAATCCATTCAATGGTCTCTGGGGAATGTAGAAACAGTTTTATTAACATGTGTCATGGCTTTGTATATCTATGGACAGAATTGATTTGACCACTTCCATTTCTGTCTTTGGCATATATTAGAGTACACCATGACAGTGTGAGGGAAAAGCATTCGGCAAAGGTTTCATTCATTTCGATTTTCAGCCCTACCCCAGTCAATGTGCCTAGGCCATTGCCACCACAGCGCACAATCATGTGCTGAGAAGTTTAGGAATCCACAATGGATCTAACCAAAGCCAGCAACTGATGAAACGTTAACCCTCTCTGGGAGTACCAAGTAATCTGCACATTTGGCAAACCCAAGTCCCTGTCAATACCTCTCTTCTTTGTAGCCATTTCTTCCCAATAGATATAGCTATGGCCCACAACCTATACTCTAAGCATTTTGAAGTGAAGGCACAATAGTAGTCAGGAGCCGGCTGAAGCTGAATGAGGTAGATTTGCATAGGAAAAGCAGTTAAAATTGAGGTGTTTACTGTCAGCATGAAAGAGAATAAAATTAGATAGTGTGATGGATGCTTTAGCAAGAAGTCTTATTATTGGCTTTTGTTTAAGAAAAGAAATGTAATACAGACATGGATATGCTTTTGAATGTGTGGCGTAAAGAACACCTGCCATATCTCATTTGGAAGCTGCATTTTCCTTCTAGAATGTGCTGTGAACTTGTGACCTACTGGTTCCACTGGGTTGCTTGGTACACTGAGCTAGGACTGCATTGGGGGTAAGGGTGTTAAAGAGACAGAATTTTTTTTTTTAGTTGAGGAATAATGACACAATGTAAGTAATGACAGGTTTTAATTTACAACTCAGGACTATTTAATAAACTGATGTGTAGTATTTACATTTCAGAAAAATGAAGCCAGCTAGATTTAAACTCCTGTTTTTTTCACAATTTCTCAGCGATGATCGCAAAAAAATCACAAAAACACGCCAACAGGACCTCCTTTTTAAACAGAGAGAAAGGGTAAAAAAGATGCTAACCATTTACAAGTGAAGATGGAGTAGTCTAAAATGAAAGACATGATTTTATTTGCTGCCTTTCTCATGATGTTAGAGTAGAAAATTGAAGAGGTTTCTATTTTAGACTTGCTTTGTGTGAGAGTGCTGTACAATTCTTGTGCTTAGATTTACAAATCTTAACAGTGTACAAACTAAACTATGCAGAAAGAGCTAAAAAAAACAATATAATCCACAAACTGAATTCAGTGGTTTGTATATAACTTTGTAATTATTTTTAAAATGTACTTTAGAAATGAAGATGGATATGGGAGTTTGATTAAAAGGAGTATCACAGTGATGATAGAAAATATATTAGATGAACTGTATCTATTAGAGGCCATGTGTTTAAGACATTAGTGGTGAATGTTTTGGGAAGTAAGAGAAAAATGAATTAGTGGCTGTTTATTACATTGTGTACTCTCTACATAATTACATGGGTGTAGTAGTAGAGCCTGAGCGTTTCATTAGTGCACACATATGCCTCAGTATTTCAATGTGTGCATGGGTTGTAAGTGGGTGTTTAGATGGCTGCATACGTTCTGTGGATATGTTGATTGCATATTTACAACCTTGTAAATTTAGTGTTACATTTAAAAAAGTGTAGAAGTAGGAGACATGCAGTAAAACAGAACGAGCAAGATGTGAGAGTAGTTGATAAGGCCTTAGCTTTGAGGAGAAAGCTTTTAATGTTTATTCTAAATAGAATGAAGACTCTTGACAAAATAGGGTTTTGCATGAGGAGACAAAACCAGAAGAAAAGATTAGTGAATAGAAGAAACTGTTGTACAGTTTTTAATGGATAATTGATACATACTTCTTGTACCATGCTACTGAATAAAGAGGACTATGTTATAAAATGAAGAATGGTAGTCCAATAGCAAAAGAGGTGATGGTATCTAGCAATGTAGAAATGTAGAAGAAGGTATTGGGGAAAAGGTACGAGGAGGCGTAGTCAGGGTACTGTGTTTAAATGGAATTGTAGTAGTGTTTCCAGTATTAGATAGGAATCCATTGATATATTAAGAAACTTCCCATGTATCTTTCCAAGGCGAAGTTTAAAACACAAAATAAGGTATACCACTCAACAATGTGAACTTTAGGTAGGTGACTATATTTTGTGAAAACTCTTGCTTTATGTTTAGGAGAAATAAGTAGAGCACTTTTGCATGGTAGAGTGGAAGACGTAGAAAAGGTTTCTGATGATGTGCAGTTCAATTTCTTTGGTCCAGAGCAGGATTCTAAGTGGAAATGCAGAGTTGTTAAGAGGAGGAGTTGCAGAACAAGACACATATATTAATTAAAAACAAACATCAACATTTATTATTCTTTCCAGCATTGCAAAGGGCCGATATGGACTGCTCTCCATCACTAACTACAACTCCACATTCCATGCAGTATGATGCCATCAGGGAAAACTGTAAAGTCAAATCTTGAAGTCGATATTGGACTTTTGAATGGACTCTGCTTCAGTGTTGGTGTGCTGCTATTGAAGTAAGGGTCCTTCAGCTTTCAATTGCCTTCCTGCTGCTTATGTGAACTTCTCTATGAAATGTGCAAAAAAGATAAAAGGGGCAATAAAATGCCACGTATGATTTTTGGCAACATTGTGAATACCTGTTACACACTAATCACCAGCACTTATAACAACACTACAGTCCATGGCCATTCTTAAAAACTCTGGAGACATATCTGCTGCAATAGTCTGCACTACAGAAGGGAGTTTTTGACCAAGATGTTTTGCTGCTGCCACTGAAGTAGATGATCCTCCAGCTTCACTCTGCTTTAGATAGTATAACATGGACGTTGTCCCACATGTATATTTTTTGTTCGTCCCTCTAGAGACGGTTTTGTTAGACATTGAGCATAGCACTAGTTTTGCACCAGTTCTTGATTTCCCATGAGTTTGGGTAACAATGGATAGTTTGATGTTTGTTTGGAAGCTATGTTGTGTTTGTGTGTTTAGATGTTGAAAGTTATTTTTGGAGAATGTTGTTTTTTTACAAAGATGTTGTTAAAATAAAGTTAAACCAACATGTTACTAAACAGCTAGATTCAAACTTTATGTAAAATATGTCTATATATCTGTTTTATACGTTTTCATTTGTATTCGTGACTAGTAATGCCATTGCGACCTCCCGTGATGCTGTGAAGAAAGAAAATGTATTTTTGATGTTGTTATTCTGACAAATGAATACAAAGGAGAAAGTTATATTAGTATCTTACTAAATAGCTACACTAAAATTTTATGTCAAATATGTCTATATATATGTTTTACTCTTTGTCAAAAAGAAAAAACGGTATTCGCAGTCTGTCCTTGGCAATGGCACTCATAGAATCATACAGGCACTACCTGTGCAATCATCAAGGACGTCTTTTATGCATCACTCTGCCAACGTGCCTCCCAACATAGTACTAGTTGCGGGGTGTCAGGCCCCTTCGCTATTGAGGGTATTTGGGGGGCAAGTAACCCTCTTGTTACCTCCAGCAAGTTGTATACAGTCAGTATGCTAAGAAGTGTTCTGAGGCCACACACCCTTTCTGCACCACTCTGTAAACACGTCTCCTGGCACACTACTGGTTGGGGAATAGAGTTGTCTTGGATGGTAAAGGTCCTTGGAGACCAAGAAACCCTTCTGGTACTTTCTATAAGTCCTACTCAGCGGAATTTCTGAGAGCTGGTCAGAGGCCCTGCCCCCTTTCCACAGCATTCTGCAAAGACCACTGCTACTTAAAAAAACAGGGAAATTCACTGAAAAAAACAAATGTTACAGGTAAGTTATAGTGACGAAGTAGCATTTAAAAAGCCTTAGAAGTTAACTGAAGAAACAAAAGGTGGGGGCATTGGGGCTCCCCCCACGGTCCCCAAGGGATATGGCCGGGCCCGTGGGATGGGGTCCCTTGGGCTAGAAGTGGCCCGGGAGGGGGGCCACGTGGCCCCCCTCTTCCCCCCCAAAAAATAAAAAATAAAGGCCAGCCCCAGGGGATGGGGTCTCCGGGGCCAATAGAGGCCTCAGGAGGGGGGCCACACAGCCCCCCATGTTAAAAAAAAAATATATATATGGCCATGCCCCGGGGGATGGGGTCCCAAGGGCCGAAATTGGCTGCAGCAGGGGGGCCACGCGGCCCCCTTTGCGTTCAGAATAATTTTCTTTTAAAAGGGGTCAGGCCCTGGGGGATGGGGTCCCCAGGGCCCACACAGCCCCCCTTCTAAAAATGTGTTAAAAGACCAGCATCGTGACGGAGGCCCGGCCCCTCCCAGCAACACTCTGCAAATGCGCCCTGTGGCGCGCTTTAAGTTGGGGAATTAATTCCCCTTCAATACTGGGGGTCTTTGGGGGCCAACTAGCCCACCAGTTATCTCCAGTATGCGCCACAGGGCTGCCTTGCAGAGAGGTGGTCCGAGGCCATGCCCCTTTTTACACCTCTCTGCAACACAGCTCTGTGGCACTTACTGGAGGTACCTGGTGGGCTAGTTGGACCCAGGGACCCTCAGGATTCAAGGGGACTTAATCCCCCAACTTAGAACGCGCCACTGGGGGCGTTTTCACAGTGGTGAAGGGAGGGGGCGGGCCTGATGTGACATGTGTGCAAACACATCCTGTGGCTTGTTTTGAGTTGGGAAATTAAGTCCCTTTTAATCCTGAGGGTCCTTGGGGGCCAACTAGGCCACCAGGTACCTCCAATAAGCGCCAGAGGGCTGCATTGCAGGGAGGTGGTCAAAGGACACACCCCTTTTTACTCCTCTCTGCAACACAGCTTTGTGGTGCTTACTGGAGATACCTGCTGGGCTAGTTGGACCCCAGGGACCTTCAAGATTTAAGGGGACTTAATCCCCCAACTTAAAACGAGCCACGTGGCGCGATTGCACAGTGGTGAAGGTAGGGGAATGGCCTGATATGACAAGTGTGCAAACGCGCTCCGTGGCATGTTTTAAGTTGGAGGATTAATTCACCTTGAATCCTGAGGGTCCCTTGGGGCCAACTAGCCCACCAGGTACCTTCAGTAAGTGCACCAGAGTTGCGTTGCAGAGAGGTGAAAAAAGGGGCTTGGCCTTGGACCACCTCTCTGCAATGCAGCTCTGTGGTGCTTACTGTAGGTATCTGATGGGCTAGTTGGGCCCCAGGGACCCTCAGGATTCAGGGGACTTCATCGCCCAACTTACAAACACACCACGGGGTGCGTTTGCACACTTGTCACAGGTCCCACCCCCTCCCTTTACCACCATGCAAACGGGTCCTCTGGCGGGTTGTAAGTTGGGGCATTAAGTCCCCTTGAATCCTGAGGGTCCCTTGGGTCCAACAAGCCCACCAGGTACCTCCAGTAAGCTCCACAGAGCAGCATTGCAGAGAAGTGTAAAAGGGGCGTGGCCTTGGACCACCTCTCTGCAACGCAGCTCTGTGGCGCTTACTGGAGGTACCTGATGGACTAGATGGCCCCCAGGGACCCTCAGGATTTAAGGGGAATTAATCCCCAAACTTAAAACCTGCCAGGGGGCACGTTTGCACAGTGGTAAAGGGAGGGGGGTGAACTGATGTGCCATGTGTGTACTTATTCAAAAACTCAGCCAAAACCCAAGCACTTATAAATTCACCATGCACTCTCCATGCAGTACTCTAATCATCTTGTCAGTACTCATGCACTCATGCAATGACCTATGTACTAACTCATGCACTGCTACAATACTCTGAGCACTACCCATGCAGCCCAGTCATCACCCTGTTAGTACCCATGCACTCCTTCAATCACCCAGCCAGCACCATGTACGTATCCAATCACTCCACCAAAACCCAAGCACTTATAAATTCAACATGCACTCTCCTCGCAGTACTCTAATCTTCCAGTCAGTACCCATGTACTCATGGAATGACCCAGTCACTAACACATGCACTGCTGCAATCCATTGAGGACTACCTATGCAGTCCAGTAATCTCTCCGGTACTACCTATGCAGTCCTCCAATCACCCACCCAGTCCTATGTCCTTATCCAATCACTGCACCAAAACCCAAGCACTTATAAATTCACCATGCACTCTCCTCGCAGTACTCTAATCATCCAGTTACTCCCCAAGTAGTCATGCAATGATCCAGGCACTAACACATGCACTGCTACATTCCTTGTGTACTACTCATGCAGTCCTCCAACCACCTACACACTTCTCATTCACTCCTTAAATTCCCCTGGTAGTACCCATGCAGTACAGCAATCACCCTATCACTCCCTGTGCAGGCCTCCAGTCACCGAGCCACTACCGTGTACTAATCCAAACACTCCACCAATACCCAAGCACTTATAAATTCACTCAGGCACTCTCCTTGCAGTATTCTAATCTTTCAGTCAGTAGCTAACTGATCACTGTTACAATCCCATATGCCCTAACCATACAGTCCTGTACCCACTTACACACTTCTCATTTGCTCCTTCAATTCCCCAGGTAGTACCCATGCAGTCCCGCAATCACACTGTCACTCCCTGAATACTCCCCTAGTCACCCAGCCACTACCAAGTACTAATCCAAACAATCCTCCAATACCCAAACAATTATAAATTCACCACGTACTCTCCTTGCAGTACTCTAATTATCCACTCAGTACCCATGTACTCATGCCATGACCCAGTTACTAACACCTGCACTGCTGCAATACCTTGAGGACTACCTATGCAGTCCTCCAATCACCCAGCCATTCCTATGTGCTTATCCAATAACTGCACCAAAACCCAAGCACTGAGCATGTTATGAGTGATGTCATATGTGACATCATCAGCAGTGCATTGCGGGGGCGTCAGTTATAGTTAGGTCTACTGACTATAACGACCGAATTTCTATGGTTTTGTACGAGTGAAATCTCCAACTAACTATAATTTCCCTGAAGCAATGTTTTTTCAGTGAATTTCTAAGGTTTTTTAAATGCTAATTTCGAACTATAATGTCCCTGTAACCTATGTTTTTTTCAGTGAATATATATATATATGTGTGTATGTTACACACTGGAAGTAGCTGCTATGTAGTTATAGTTAAGATTCCCAGAGATAGGAATTCCTCGAATTTTTGATTGATGATAACTTTGTCACTTTTTGACAACTCTCCATGAAATGTTCCCGACCTATTGCTTTTTCTATATTGGCTGATGATGCAACGTTTTGTGGTGATTAATTAAGGGGTGCAAAGAAAAAAAGTGGGTCTCAAAACACCAATGCATTTTCCATAGACTAGACAGAGGTAGCGGCAAAATGACGAATGAATTTAGATGAAATTTGGCAGGAATATAGATTAGGGTGTGGAAAGGATCCTGTTTTGATTAGATGTGAATTGGTGCAGTAATTTTTGAGTTAATCGGGAGAAAAATGTGTATAAATTGATATATTGGGCCGCTGTATACCATATTACAGGACGATGAGAAAACCCAATATTATTGGCCAACTGCAGGCCCCTAATGAAAGCCCTTACAAAATGAAAAGTCAGCCCTACTGTTTAGACCACACTTCTGTTTGTTGTAGGATTTTCTGTGAAATCTAATAAAATTACTGCTTTTCAAATGTATAGGAACACTCGTAGTACTGTAGTGATAGGAAAATGATATTAAATAATTTATATAGTTGTAAAAAGGTGCACGGAGTATAGCTATACATCCGTGAAAGTATCTAGAAAGTTCTGTAGTACCTTACCTATGGAAATTAAATATATATATATATGTATATATATATATATGTATATATATATATATATATATATATATATATATATATATATATATATATATATATATATATATATATATATATATATATATATTTACTGAAAAAAACATAGGTTTGACACCAGTTATAGTTAGCTGGAAATTTTACTGACATAAAACCATTGACATTCCCACGTTATAGTTTGTTGGACTCACTATAACTTGCGCGCCTGCAATGCACTGCTGATGACGTCACATATTACATCACTCATGAATGGTCAGTGACATCACTCATGACATCACTGATGACACCATCCAGTGAATGTGTCTCTTTCTGAAAAATAAATATGTTTTATATATGTATATGTAAAGGTCGATGGAAGAATAAATGTTTAAATAAGTGTCTAAATGGATGTTTTAAAAAAAAAAAAATTGATTGGTTAACTGGCTTATTAAGTGTATGTTAGTGAATACATATATTAGCGAGTAATGTTTAAATATTTAAATATATGTATCAGTGATTCACTTTGTGTATAAGTGGCTGCATGGGTTGGTGAGTAGCTACATGTGTGTGTATATGGGTATTAGATGTTTTTTTAGTATCAGTATGAGTGTCTGTATGGTTTGGTGGGGGTATTACTTAGCACATAGATGCATCAATGACTGACTCACTGTTTGTATGTTTTTTGAAGACAGCATATGTGCAGGACTGTATGGGTGGATGAGTGTGTATATGTGTGTGTTAGTGAGTAAATGACTGTCTCACTAGTGTCTTTATCAGTAACTACATATGTTTTAATCTAGTATATGTGAGTATTGTTGTATATAAGTGAGTATATGTGAGAGTGAGAGATTGTAAGAGGTCCTGTTTAAATAAGTATGTGTTTCTATAAGTGATTGTTTAAGAGAGTAAGTATGTGTAAGTTTCCTTAGAAGTAAGGTAGTAGTGTGTGTATAGCTGTATATGCAAATAAATGGATGTTCAATAGTTTATTTGCATGTGTGAGTATGTGTGTGAGTAACTTTTGGATGACTGTCGGTGTGTAACAGGATGTATAGGTGTATCACTACATATGATGAGTGAGTATATGTATGAGTGACTATATAGAACTGTTGGTGAATGAGTGGATGTGTATATAGATGGTGGAATTACTGAATTGGTTGTTGTAACTGGTATGGGTATCTCCATTTTTTTGCAAATTTTAGTTTCTATTTTTGAATATGGGTTTCAAGGGTTACATTACACTGAAAGGAGGTCTGTCACTCTGTCACAAGGATGGTGTCATCAGTGATGTCATGAGTGATGTCACTGACCATGTCATGAGTGATGTAATATGTGACGTCATCAGCAGTGCATTGCAGGCGCGCAAGTTATAGTGAGTCCAACTAACTATAAAGTGGGAATGTCAATGGTTTTATGTCAGTAAAATTTCCAGCTAACTATAACTGGTGTCAAACCTATGGTTTTTTCAGTGAATTTAATAGGTTTTTTAAATGCTAATTCCTAACTATAACTGGTGTGAAACCTATGTTTTTTTCAGTGAATTTCATAGGTTTTGTAAATGCTAATTGCTAACTATATATAGGGCCTCAAACCTATGTTTTTTTCAGTGACTTTCAAAGGGTTTTTAATAGCAAATTTCTATAGCTATGAAATATAATATTTTTTATAACGAATCCTATATTGAATATTTATGTAATACTATTTTCTTATGTATATTGTTCATGTTTATTTTATTTATTTATTTTTTTTGCCCTGGAGCGCTCCCGGTGCGCTCACCGGTAAGCGCAGTCTTGCGGCGCACCCCGGTGCGCGTACCGGTGAGCGTCCTGTTAGCGCTATTGCCGCGAACGAAAACATTATTGTGACGAATCGCGTAGCCGCGTAATGCGTCTTATGATGCACGGCATAAGCGCACCAGGAAGAGCCCGAGCGCATACGATCGCGCTACGTAAGCGCCCCCGGGCGCGCCCCGGGGCGCGTAGCGTAAGCGCGTCGGGTCATGTGACCTGAAAATAACACTTTTCATTGGTTCAGAACTGTTTTTTTTTCCAAATGATGAAAGCCTCCACCTTTTTTCCTCATTCTCACTTTGTACTTTGACTGAGGAAGACCTGTTTTCAGACCTGTTTGTAGTAAGTGAGAAATGGCTACAGTAGCAGCAGCAGCAGGAGCATCTCAACCATCACCACCACCACCACCACAAGGACCACCACAACACTACAGTGGTGGTGAAGAAGAAGAGGAGGAGGAGGAGGAGGAGGAGAGGCAGTTCCTGCCTGAAGATAATACCCCCTATAAACCCAAGGAGCACTTTGTGTGGGAGTTTTTTACAATCCCAAGGGAACAAAAGAAAGTAAATGCTCCAAAAGTTGCATGTCTCATCTGTGGCACTGTACTTTCCAGGGGGAACCCTGCAAAAAAGTATTCATTTGGCAACAATACAATGATTCGCCATATGCAACGCAAGCACTCAAACAACTATGCGGCGGCAGAGGTCAGAGAACTGACAAGATACCCTCCCCAATCTTCTCCCAGCACCTCCAAAAAAAACAACCCACTCCATCGGGTCCATAGACAAGGGAGATGGTCCCAAATATCCAACCCCAGTTTGGAGATTATAAAATACTTTGTAAATTTTGTGGGACTACAATTTGCTATGGAGAGCAAAGTATCAAACTGATCAACCGTGCTGGAGACAACCACAACTGCAAAAAGAAACCTTAATTTGTTCCTGATTTTTTTTGCTCTAGTTGAGCCGTTTACAATTCCCTGTTTTTTGTTTGTCCCCATAAAAATTACAGAAAAATATAAAATTGTTCATAAAAGCCAAAAAAAGTAAAAAATGTTCAAAAAAACAATAAAGAAAATATAAAACAACAAAAAGATTAAAAAAAACAGTTCTTTTTAGAACTACCTCCAATTTATAAAAAAAATGCTAAATTTTTTCAAAACTCTGTCATTCTTTTTTCTCCATGGTACGCTCCCCGGTGCGCGTACCGGGCGCTCCCCCCGCGAAAATCGAAAAAAAAATAAAAAATGTTTTTGCCCGGCGGGGCCCTTTTATGGCCCCCACATCAAACCTAGGGGGTCAGGGGGGGTCTACCCTGCCCCCTTTTGGTCATTTCCCCCTTAGTTTGTGCCACCTCTTGTGTCTCGATCCTACCGAGACACAAGATGGCGGCCGCTCCGGACTGTTTGGAATGTTGACAGACACCCGCGAGCCAATCAGCTTTCCGCGCTGGAGTGCGCCCCGGTGCGCGTACCGGGGCGCGCCTATAGATATATATATTTTGTTGAACCTAAATTACTCAAAATCCACTGGAGCACATATCTTGAGACATAGCAACGGCACATCGGGCTACCAGTCTCTACAATTTTGCCAAGTTTGGTGGAAATCCATTCAGCCGTTCGGGCTAAAAGTGAGTCCAACCGCCCTATGGAAATTAACATGGGGAAAACACGTTTTGGGACCCCCCTTTTATCTCGGCCCCCGCTTGACGAACCCCCCCCCCCAAACTTTTAGGGAAGGAGCGGAGCGAAGCTGGCCATTTTCTTGGAGAAATTCAGCCAATTCCGTCCATCAACGCCAAAGTTATTCCCAATAGAATGTTGCGGATTTCCTATGGAAAACGATCCTAACTATAACTACCTACTGGCGACCGCCAGTAGGTAATATATATATATATATATATATATATATATATATATATATATATATATATATATATATATATATATATATATATATATATATATATATATATATATATATATATATCCTTCACAGACTGTCCAAAAACAAAACGTGCACTCCCACAAGTTAATTTATTTGCCGAAGCATACAACTGTGCTTTCATGCCGGATTCAGCTTACTGCCTGACGCGTTTCAAGCCTCCTGGCTCTTGTTCACAGGCTGAAACCAAACCGGAACCAAGTAAATAACGGCGTTTTATTCTCTGTGATGCACAGATAGCAATGTCTCGCCGTGCGCTATGGGATTTGAAGTGCAACAATTAATATAACCCTCCAGTGGGTCCGTTCCGTTTGGCTTCAATGTTTGTTTATAATAGTCTTCAGCCCTCCGGTGGGCTATCTGGCATGAAACAACAGTCCAATTAAGTTTCCACTGAGAATGCATGGAGGCGGTGAACAGTTCAGTGTCCCGACAGACTCGAACTTCGTTTCTCGGGCGGTGCACATTTCACGGCGGGACGGCCGTTGCTATTTCCTTCACAGATTGTCCAAAAACAAAACGTGCACTCCCACAGTGGATAACACAAGTTAATTTATTTGCCGAAGCATACAACTGTGCTTTCATGCCGGATTCAGCTTACTGCCTGACGCGTTTCAAGCCTCCTGGCTCTTGTTCACAGGCTGAAACCAAACCGGAACCAAGTAAATTATGGCGTTTTATTCTCTGTGATGCACAGATAGCAATGTCTCGCCGTGCACTATGGGATTTGAAGTGCAACAATTAATATAACCCTCCAGTGGGTCCATTCCGTTTGGCTTCAATGTTTGTTTATAATAGTCTTTAGCCCTCCAGTGGGCTATCTGGCATGAAACAACAGTCCAATTAAGTTTCCACTGAGACTGCATGGAGGCGGTGAACAGTTCAGTGTATATATATATATATGTACATATATTGCAACGATCAACAGGTGAGCTATTACTGCCTGGGGAGGAGCGTATTGTTCTCTGCCACAAAAAAGAGAAGCAGGGCTATTTGCCTATGATGACGGACTCTATTCAGTGCAGGGCGCTGAGGAAGGCACATCTAACGCGGAAATGCATTCGCCGCCATTGGTTGATTGATTGTTGCGTTGAGGAAATAAAGCATCTTCGAAGGATTCCCCGCTGGCCTCTGCTTTCTTTTCGGAGGGAGTTGCTTGTCATATATTCTGCGCCAGCCAGGGGCGCAGCTCAGATGGCCCTGCTGCTGAAGTGACCCGGATGACACTGGCACTGCTTTGCAGCGATTTGGAGTTTGAGGTATCAAGAGGTCCGATGTCTGCCACGATGCCCGGCCCGGCCTTTTTATATTTAGAATTACTGAAAAATGGGTACTGTTCGTCCCTCATGACTGGCTATCTGAAAAGTATAATTAGGAAAAGAAAGAGTTTAACCTTGTAACAGTGCGTGTTTATATATTTTAAAACCAGCTTATATAATTTAGTTTTTTGAATCCTCTATTTTAATAAATTTCTAATACTGTGACTTTTATGATTTTAACATGTTATGAAATCGAATAAAGTATATTCTGATTCTGAACCTTAATATTTACAAGCACATGTGTCAATTTATCAGTCCTGGAAGAATTGGTTTTTTTAAGAATGTTTAAATATAAATCGTTCAAGGTAGGACAGTTCAGTGTGTTTAAAGGGTTCAATTAGAGCTAAAAACATGCAGCATCAGTGCAATCAAAACAATATTCTAAACTATATATATATATATATATATATATATATATATATATATATATATATATATAATATGTAAATAGAGGAAAGAGTGTATAAAAGCATGCTTAGTGATGAGACACTTCTCAGTACTTTATCTCTTTGCATCTATCTATCGATGCATAAGAGAAATTCATTTGGAAAACCTGTTCAGGAGAAGAGAATGCTATAAAGAGTTTCTACCACTAACTGGAAGGAGGTTGAAAGCACAAAAAGTAGCAAAAATAGGCTATGTTACAGTAAAATGCAAAAACTGTGTAAACATTTTTGGTTCTCTGACAAAAGTCTGCTTGTTGCTGAAAGCTGGGAACATGATAATTTGAGCACCACAAACCCTTTGGTGATACCATTTATAGGGGAAAAACCGAAGCTTCCTTCTGCAGCACTTTTCCCCCAAAAAACCAAACTTTAGCTGTATTTTGGCTTATTTCTGGGGCCCTCCAAGGGAATCCACAAACCCTGGGTACCTTTAAAATCCCTATGATGTTGAAAGAGAAGGGCGCAAATTTGGCATGGATACCTTATGTGGGCAAAAAGTTACAGGGCTCTAAGCGTGAAGTACCCCAAATAGCTAAAAAAGGCTTAGCACGGTGGGGAGGCCTAGCAGCGAAAGGGTGAACAATCAACCACAGATATATGGGGAATCCTCATTGTATAGGAGCTCAATCTGTATACAACTGTTCGGACAAAGCCACGTTTCTAAAAACACTGACCATCTGTTCCAAACCGAATCCCGTATTACAGACAGCTTTTATCTGTATCAAAGCCCTGACAGCCACTGAACCTACATTGAGAAATGAAGTTGATATGAGTAGAGAAGTGGGTACTGTAAACAGTATTCACTCTATGGAGAGAGTTTACCCTGTACCACACTGTTTTCAGACAGTGAAACTCTCATGAATATACAGTACAAAGTGTTAAAAAGTATCTACTAAGAACAGTGTACACTCTATGCAACACTTGTCAAACACAAATACATTATTCACTTAAAATAAGCAATGTCTGAAGATGCTAAAAATTACACTACTTGCAGCCTTTATACTGTACATGTACATAGCTTAATCCCTGGTGCACACAGTCCCATATTTCATGAAGACCATGCCATAAGTGAAGTAATATGTTGGGTCATAAGCAGTGCATTGTGGGGTAACAAGTTATAGTTAGCTCAGGTAACTATAACTGCTGAATGTCTGTGGCTTTGTATGAATAAAATCTGAGCCTAAGTATAAAGTCCCTATAACGTTTGTTTTTTCAGTGAATTACAAAGTTTTTTAAAATTCTATTTCCTAACTATAACCTGGAAATTATGTGAAGGGCGTGTGAGTGGCTGTATAGGTCACTGAGTGGGTGTATACGTGGCTCTAGGGGTCTGTGAGTGGGTGTGTGAGTGTTTCTATGGGTCTGTGAGTGGGTGTGTGAGTGGCTTTATGGGTCTGTGAGTGGGTGTATACCCATACACCATAATGGCTATCTGAAAAGTATAATTAGGAAAAGAAAGAGTTTAACTTTGTACCAGTGCGTGTTTATATATTTTCTGCCTGTGTGGGTCTGTGAGTGGGTGTGTGAGTGTCTGTGTGGGTCAGTAAGTGGGTGTGTGAGTGCCTGTGTGTGTCTGTGACTGGATGTTTGAGTGATACTACGGGTCCGTTAGTGAATATGTGTGTATGGCTGTATTCTTCTGTGAGTATGAGTAGCTGTGTGTGTGTGTAAGTGGTGCTAGGAATTATGGGCTTTTGCATCCTTAGGGTATTTAAAAGGGAGAACCATGGGCTCCGCTCTCACCAGGAGACGACAAGAAACTACTTACCACAGTCACTACAGATCAGATTGCGCTCCATTAGATCAAGGATGCATTCAGCTCCATTAAGGATTTTAGATTGTTTTTCAATGTGGAATACAAGAGGAAACACCTTTGTTTTGCCTTTGCCAAGTCCAAGAAGTTATGAACATTTGTGCTTTACTGCAGTGAAGCTTCAACTGGGGCACCTGCTATGTTTATATTTGTAAGTGCTTCCTGTTGAGGTTTTATTTCTGTGAAATGTCCAAGAGTGCCAGAGTGGAACCTCTTGTTTTCCCAGAAGAGTCCTATCTTTTGCTAAAAACGCCTACCCAACTAGAGTATTTTCATTTGGTTAATTAGTAAGTGCTACCATGGAAAATATTTTGTGCATATTTTGCATTACAGCTGTGTAAAGGACCACAGAGTAATGTCTTCAGTGCAAAGAGGTGAATCTCCACCAAAAAGGGATACTTCCTCTTGACTAAATGAGTAAGTGTTATGTTATGTGCATCAATATGCAGCCACCAAAATCGGCTGGAAACACTCTAGGGGAGGGGGGGCTTTTGTTAAGCTGTCCATGAACGTGGGAAAAGGTGGGAAGACGTTTGCATACTACAAATGAAAAATGGAGTGCGGCCCCCTCCCTGGGCCAATTTCAATTCCGGAAACTCCATCCCTGGGGCCCACACAAAATTCAATAGAGGAGGGCAGCCTGCCCGAAATTCAATAGGGTAGGGTGATGCACGGTGCCCCTTCCTGGGCCGATTTTGGCTTTGTGGGACCCCATCCCCATATCTCCCTGGGTGACCTGGAGCCCACCCAGGGCACCCAGTGTGCAATGATGGAGACTTTGGGGGAAGTCTCAAGGTTCCTGTGGTCCCAGCCAGCTGCCCGCCTCCTGCAGGAGCCGGCATTGCTCCTGCACGCAGGGAGCTGTTAAACATGCTGCATCCATGCAGGAGTAATTGTTTCATCTGTTTCCCTGCCCGCATGACAGCAGGCAGTTTCACAGCTCCCGCTTGCTGGAAGCAAAGTTATGTTTGTACCCGCTTGCAGGAGCTGTCAGCACTCGCCAAGTGAAAGCAAACCGCTATGTCCCAGGGGTGGGCACCCCAGGACAGAGCAGGAGCTCAGCCTGGGGGGTGGCGGTCCCCTGCACCATAAATGGCTCCAGGAGAGGGCCTCCTGGCCTCCTTCCCATGTTTTGCATGGGCTGGCCCCAGGGAAGTGGTGGTCCCCATGGCCAGTCAGAGGACTTCGCAGTTAATGATCTTGAAATGCAGCATGATCTGAAGAGTTGGAGTTTGAACCGGAGATGGCATGGACTCCAAAGCTTAATGTCACTGGCAATCAGGTACATGAGTATCAAATACTGAAGAATGATTTTTTGTGTGCCTGCTTTTCCTCTTCATATCTGCTTCATACCAGTGGCGTCACTAGGGTTGGTGTCACCCAGTGCGGGTAAAGGTGTCACCCCCTCACGACTGGAGGGAAAGACAGGCAGAGGGGTGTGTAAGGGGCCATGTGTGAGGTAAAGGGGGAAAGGGAGGAGTAGCAAAATGAGAGTGCAATGGCATGGCAGATGGGGTCCTGGTGGGCGGGCGTGTGCACCCCCTCCTTGTTTTTAACATAGAAATCTGAACCCTGGACCTGGCCCACCTAAGGGCTATAATGTAAACAAGTGCATGAGACCACAATTTTTTTTAGTTTTTTTTTACAGTGGATTCACACTCCACAGCAAACTTGTGCTTTTTCCCTGGTGGGGTCCTTGGGGACCAGGATCGGAGCTAGGGGGTCAGGGTATTCGTACCCCGCCTCCTTTTCTTTTGAAACTTGTTTTAGGACTCGGCTAAAGCTGAGTCCCAGGTGGCTGCCAACACTTCCTGGTTGAACTGTTGGCAGCCAATCCGATTTCAGCACAGGGACTATTAGTCCCACTCCACGCCGCCTCAATGCTCCTGACCGGTCCTAGGCTGCCGCATTTTTGCGAAGCAGGCTTCATGAAGCCTCCCTCCCTCTCGTGAGCCAATCACAACGCTGCAAAGGCAGCGTTGTGATTGGTTAGAGCAGGAACACTACTATCTGCCCATAGGAGACTGGGGGTTGCTGCTTGAAGCAACCCTTGGTCTCAGCCCAGAAAAAAAAGGAACATGCGTACTATTTGCTACTGCGCTACGAGCCCGGACTCGGGAGCAGTCTAGAGTTGACTGACAGCCTGCAGGCAGGCCCAGGGTTACCCTGGGCCTGCCTACAGGCTGTCAGTCAACTCTAGACTGCTGCCGCGTCATCCGGGCTCGCAGCTTCTATGAGCCGCAGCCGCGTTGTCCCACTAACCACGATCACCTGGGGTGACACCAATCATCTGGTGCGTGATTGGTGTCACCCGGTGCGGTCCGCACCCCCCACACCCCCCTAGTGACGCCACTGCTTCATACAATGGAGCATCATCCCCGCTGGCTGCTATGGGAACATGTATGAGATGCTAGTTGATGATTCTCCCATGCCCTCCTCCCTTGGCCTGTCTGTCCTCCCATAATCCCCCAGGAATACAGAAGGTAGCTATCAAACCTGACAAACACCATTTAACCCCCACACCTAATCCATTGCTGGGAGAGCCTCCTTGCTGACACGGTGTGCCTTCTCATCAACCACTCTGCCCATATGATATGTCCAGGGACTTATGATGAGGAAGAAGCAACAGGATGCGTTTTCTGTACCCCGCTGCAATATAGAGTACCTAAAAGTGAGGATGGATGTCTGACAAAGGGGGGGAGGTGGGGTGAACAACCGGCTTCTTCCTATCGAGTTGCTATGCCTTCAATTCAAGGAAATAGACGTAGAAATATCAATGCCATCGCACTCTTCCTCTGTGCTACCGCCAGGCTTTCACCTTTGCAGTACTCTTCCTAAAAACAAGCTTCAACTTGGTGAACATCCAGAATTGTAATAGTTACTGCAAAGATCAAGGAATGAAAGATGCAACCCCGAAGACACGTGGCCCTTCGATGTACTATGTTATGTCCTTATATTTATTCAAGAATGGAACATAACACTTGAAATTCCAGTCTAATGGGGGCATAGACATTTATTGTTATTTAGTGTTGTGGTATAATTTGCTGTTATGTTATTTCATGTTACGGCATGCGATGTTATTTTATAATATTATGCTGTTATGTTACTGTATTGTTTGTTCTGACATAACGTGCTGCTAAGTTACCCACAAGTCAGATAAAGATTAAACCCAATCGATCAGTTCATTTAATGGATTTGAACATAAAACGATAAAGTTCACTGCTGAACAGTTCTCAGTAAGAGACGTCTTGATGGACAGGGCAAACAACCAATCAAGAGGGCAAGGAAAGTTTGTCAAGGTTCAGTTTAGGTGTGAACCACTAACATGTGAGTTAACCTAGCAAGCCTGCGAAAAACTGCCATAGGCACATGTACCGCAATCATCTCCATTACAGCTCCAATTAGCAGAACATTTACTGTTTTTTAAATGAATCACTGATTTCTGCCTTTCAAACATGGACATTAAAGATAACAAAAGAACTGGCCTTTATATTGAAGGACATTTGCTTATTACCAGGGTAAGAAAGACGCTTCACCCACTCATTATTATTACCTAATTGCTAAGCATGCAGAAGTTAGTCATATGTTTTAATTTGTACCTTGAAGGTAGTGCTCTAACTTAATAATACCAGTACCCGCTGTTCCACCTAAATCGACGATGCTGCCTAATTGACATAAAATTACAGCCTGCCCGTCTTTTGTTTGTTTAATAACTGATTCATATTCCTATGGAGTTTTCGTGCTTAAATGCGTTGGTTTGAAATCAGGTTATCCATCAGAAATTCTTTTACCATCAAGTTAGACGATTTTAAGAAGTTATACAAAATTAAATTATAGTAACATGTAATGAAAAATAAAGGCTTAACAGTCAATAAACAGAATATGATGACCCTTTTCAGTCTTTTGGAAAATATTCCCGTAGATAAACCCAATAATTCAATTTCCTATGTTTCCCCTGTTAAGTTGGTAAATGCAATGTATACACAATGAGAGAGATGGAGGTAGTTCACTATTGTACACCCTCCAAACAAACTCTATATCAATCACACACCAAAATATACTATAGTGATTTAAAACCGATTGATTGCTAGTTTGCGGTCCACAAACCAATACGCGCATTGATAGCACTATCTTCTAGTGCTGGAAGTATAATCCTATGATGAGCATGCCACGAAAGTGTGGATGAGGCTTTTCAGTCCATTTGTTATAATATTGTTCACATGAAGAGTGTGGAGCCTTAGAACAATCAGTCGGCTTTTCATCACTGTTGTATCTTTTGATGGGTGAATAAAGTTGGTAAATAAGCCCGCTGTTCTCCTTATACTCTGAGTGCAACATTAATATGTATTGCACATGTCTGAACAAGTTCAAACGCCCCCCAAAGATGCTTTTAATGTCCCCATTTTTGTCTGGATTCTAAGGCAAAGTCTTTCCTTTTGATGGAAGGAGGTATAGGTGAAGAGAGGTACTAGCCTGTCTCTGCCAATGTGCTACCCCTACCAACCGTTTGACAAATAGCTGGCAGTGGTGTAGGCAGGGATAGAAACAATCAAATGGTACTTTCCCATCCTCTGATAGTATCCTACCAAACCCCAATATGTAAGAATTGGAAGGCAGTATTTGCTGTTTGATTTTTACTATAGATTGGTGGGAAGGAAGGACAGTGGTGAAGCTTTCTAGGTGTAGCAGTTGGTCGCTTTCCTTCAGCCATTTGGGCCAGTCAGGCAGTCCAGCTGTTCATGCCTTCAGGCACATTTCCCCCAGTGGCCCTGGCCCTCTTCTAGCATTATCAGTGCCTGTGCCGCTCTGGGATGTGAGATTCAGGCAATGGAACCTTTCCTGGGGGCAGCTGGAGTCACAAGCCTGCTGCACCCCTTGTGCTCACCTTCTTGTGTCACCTGCGTTCCTTCTCCTGAACAGTGTGCCATCACTTAGGAAGCCTGTGGTTTCACCTCCGCAGGAGTTTGGGCTGAGTCAGTGTTCTCATTCTGGATAAAGAGGCTAGTTACCCCAGTTGCCAGTCCACTGTCTTCACTGTCGCCATTTTGGATTCATAGAGTAATAGACTTGGCATCTTGTGGAATGTTTCCCCAGTCGTTTTGCTTTCTGACCTCCCGGTTTTGACTCTGTTTTAGCTGGTTTAGTGTATCTGCGCACTTTCTCGCTCCTGTTGTAAATTATGCTATGGATTGGTGTCTCCATATTTGGCATATTCGATTTACTGGGGAAGCCCTAGTAAAGTGCACTGAGAGTGCCAAGGCTGGTAAATCAAATGCTACTAGTGGGCTTGCAGCACTGGTTGTGCCACCCACAGAAGTAGCCCTGAAAAGGTAACTCAGACCTGCCACCGCAGTCTGTGCACAGTTTGTAACTGCCATGTCGACCTGGCAAGTGCACTCACTTGCCAGGCCCCATCCTTCCCTTTTTCTACATGTCAGTCACCCCAAAGGTAGGACCAAGGTTTGGGAGGAGGCAAGTATTTTGATTGGAAACCCAAAGTTTACAAGGCCTTGCAGCAGCTTATTAATGAGCATGGTCTCGCCGATGCTTGGCCAAGGTTAAAACAGCCAGATCCAGGATACACACATTTCTCATGCCCGCGCCAAAAGCTAGATAGATTAGATGCTTTTTTTTGTTACAAAAAATTATTTAGCAGAGGCAAATATACAGATATTCCCCCAAATTACCTCGGATCATAACCCAGTGTTATTGAAACTTAAAATGCATGGGTTTATACGCCCTCGGGGTCATTTTCCTTTGATAGGAAGCTATTACTCTATGAGCAATTCATTTGTCATATACAACAGTGGTTAACCCAGTTTCTGGCTATCAATCGTAATTCTGCCAAATGCAGCATTTTTTGGGATGCGCTAAAAGCTAGACTAAGGGGGGAGATCCTGAGCTTTGGATTATATGCTCACAAACAACAGGAGCAGCTCCTACAGGGGCTTTATGATAACCTGCAACAGGCAGAGTATGACCTGATATATACTCTGCAGGGGAAATCAGATATCTTGCAGGTGCAGATGGAGGTGGCTCGCTGTAAAGCCAGGATAAATGGGGAGTGGGCCAAGGATATAGAAAAAATATATAATTTGTTCAGAAGAGAGTGTTATGAGTATGGTGAGGTAACTGGCAGATGCTTGGTCAGGAAAATTAGATGCAAGGAATTTAAAGATACAATTACTGCTATTGAAGACTCATCTGGGAAAATAGTAAGAACATCGGGGGAGGTCATGGAGGTTTTTAGGGCCTTCTATGAGGAGCTATTTTCAGAGAATGTTAATAATCAGGAGAAAACTGAATGCTTCTATAAAGATCCATACAGGAGGATGTTAAGTATAGATGATCAGAGGTACATAGAGGAACCGATAACTATGTAAGAGCTTACAGACGCTGTTGGCGCTCTAGCAACAGGGAAGGCTGCAGGTCTTGACAAGCTCCCAGTAGAATTTTATAAAGCTTGTTTACCTGAGATACAAACAGATATGCTCACTCTATTTCAGGAAGCACAGAAAGGGGAGTCCCCAGCATCATGGGATGTAGCCAGCATTGTTCTTTTTTTTTTAAAAGGATAAACTACCTACAATACCAGGATTGTATAGACACATCTCTCTTTTCAACTGTGATGGGAACATTTTGCAAAAATATTGGTCACACGACTCTCCCGAGTGAAAACTCCCTTAATCTCTGTTCGCCAGCATGGTTCATCCCAGGAAGAGACACGGTCAATCATATAGGTCAAGTAGTTGCCATGTTGGACTCTACTAATGTACAAAAAGCTAGTTGTGGAGTTGTGCTACTTGGTGCAGAGAAGGCGTTTGACCGTGTCTCCTGGGAATTCTTATGGGCAACTATACGGTGGCAAGGCTTTGGGCCTGGTTTTATTGAGGTGGTTAGTACCATGTACGGGGTAAACAACCTTTACAACGAAACTTTTACAACGCACTACCATTACAACGCGGTCATTACAACGCAAACCATTACAACGCATTGCGCTGGGGGGCGCTCTAGGAAAGGGAATACGTTTAGTTTACTATCCAACATCTTCCCTAGTGTCCACGGGGACTGGAGTTGGAATAGTAAATTAAACTATTCACTATCCAACACCCAAAAGCACTATGCGTTGTAATGGATTGCGATGTAAAAACCGCGTTGTAAAGGCAGGCGTTGTAATAGCCTGCGTTGTAACGTCATACATCCCATGTACGGATCTCTGGCAGCTCGAGTATGAACTATGGGGCTTGAATCTAATCTTGTACCTGTATCGATGGGCACACGACAAGGATGTCCTTTCCCTCCTTTACTATTTGCTCTTTATATTAATCCATTCCTGAATTTGTTGGAGAACAGTCTAAATATTCAGCCAGCGAGTCCTGGGCTGGAACGGATTAATATACTAGCATATGCCGATGATATAGAGATAGTCACGCCCAATCCAGCTAAGACTTTGGCAGAGATTGTACGATTAACAACACTATGTGGGAAAGGATCCGGCTATAAGCTAAATTTAGCCAAGACACAGGTAATATGCACAGACCAATCAGTCTTTAATGTTTCTAGAGTGACAGAGGAGGCAACATATTTAGGGGTGCATATTAATGCATGTCTAGACAAGATGGTTTTGTCTAACTGGGACCCCATGCTGCGGAAAATTAAAAGGGCACTAGAGAGAATGGAAGGCCTTCATTTGTCAATGGTTGGAAGGTGTAATGTCTTAAAGATTAATATTTTACCAAGGGTCTTGTACTACTTTAGGGTGGTTCCTCTGGAACTCACAGGGAAGCAACTACAGAAACTGCAGTCTATATGAAGCAGTTTTCTGTGGGCTCAGGGCAAACCTCGTCGAGCTATGAAGTACATGACCCTTCCATGCTCTCGAGGGGGATGGGCAGTCCCTAACTTCCGTTTTTATTATTGGACATGTTTAGATCGGCAAATGGGAATCTTACTAGTAGGGGAAGGAGAGGTTAAGTTAGATGAATCCCCGAGTATTTTTCAAATGCTTTTGGGCCCGAAGCAGAGAGGAGCTTCTTTCAAATTCTTGAGCCCAGTTATTATAAAAAAAAACACTTTAAGTTGGTTCAAGCTGTGCATAAGGCATGGCTTCAGATACAGAGATACTTGGAGATTGATATGGTTAATTTTTTCACGCCTACCTCCTCGTCAGAATTGCTCCCCTCTATTTTTTCTGATGTTAATATGGCCAGAGGGAGACGAAAAGGTATTCAGACTTTGGGAGACTTAGTGGATAGTAGTGGTGTTAAAGTCTATTCTTCGCTGATGTCAGAATTCAAACTCTCTAAAACTGACTTTTTTAAAAACTTGCAGATCCGGGACTATCTTGTAAAAAGAGGGGGTGTAGTCCTCCTGGCTCAGAAATGTAATTTGTTAGAACTAGTTAGGAGGCGAGGAAAGATTTCGGTCATATCAAACTTTCATTGAAATACAGAATGATGATCTGGAGGTACAGAATTCAAAATGGAATACCAGATTGTCTCCGGGAGGGAATATTTTACAAGAATCTATTGTATTGGCTGATAAACTTTTGATTTCCTCCAGTCTTAAAACACAACAATATAAAATTATGTTTAACTTGTACTATACTCCCGCAAACATTGCACAATGGGGTGGCTTAAATGAGGGCAAATGCACTCGTTGGTGGATGGATCAGGCGGACAGTGTGCATATGTTTTTCGCATGCCCAGAGCTGAGACACCTGATAAATAGGATGCAGCTTTTTTGACGGAGGTTACAGGGGCACAGATTGGGAGTACACCAACAGTTATGCTCTTGGGAGTTCTGGAAGATGCCATGGCCACCCAGGGAATGTATGCATTTAGATATTTAGTATTCGTAGCTGTGGCAAGATTATGAATAGCATCAGTCTGGCGACAGAAAGATCCCCCCACCTTCGAAATGTGGAGAGGAAGGCTGTATGCTATATGTAAGCAGGAATCTAGCTTATATGCTATTAAAGGGGCACAGAAACGGAGATTGGGCCCTAATACCTGGGGGGCTTTAGTCGACCATTTGGCACCTACAATGGCTTAAAGATGCATATTTCGTTATTTGGTATGTTGTATTATTTATGTACTTAACCCTCTATGTCTTTGGTATTTATGATGTAAGAGGTGGCTTTTTAACTCGTTTTAAACATGTGGAACTATGTGACTTCTGTGTTAGTATGACATTATGGAAGCTATTTATGTTCGTATTGTTTAATATGTCTTATCCTCTTGTTTATTTGTATTTGTAATTGTTTACGGTTTGTTATTGGCTTACAAAAAAAAAAGACCTGCCACCGCAGAGTCTGTGTGTAGTTTGTAACTGCCATGTCGACCTGGCATGTGCACTCACTTGCCAGGCCCCAACCTTCCTTTTTTCTACATGTCAGTCACCCCTAAGGTAGGACCAAGGTACCCCTGTGGGCAGAGTGCTGTCTATGTTAAAGGTAGGACATGTGCTGGTGTGTGTGATATGCCCTGGTGGTGAATTACAGTGTATTTCGGTTTTCACCACTGCAAGGCTGCCTGTTCCCATAGGACAGAATGGGTAGTTTGTTTATATCATCTAATAAACATAACTACCCCTGGAAATAAGGTAGGCAAATAAAGTTTAGTATGTCTGGAGACAGAATGTTAAAATGCATATTTTAGTGAAGATGATTTTTACATTCTGTGTTTGAAAATACAACTATTAGAAAGTAGGTATTTTCTTGCTTAGCCACTGTGTGCCTTTGCTGGGGTTGTGGATTAACTGTCTGGCTTTGGGGTGACAGGGGCTGGGGAGGGGCATTGGCTCCAGAGAGCCAGATGGGTCAGGGCTGGGCTGAATAGACCTGGGCTGCATTTAGATGAGTGGGAGGAGATTTCTCTGCATCTGAATGGGCCTCGTCTGCCTTGTACAATGCCGTCTCCACCCCCTGCCAATAAGCTGCAGCAGTGGGGACAGAACTGCTTTGGGCTGGGTACAAACACTCTCTGCCTTCAGAGGATAAAGGATTTGGTGGTATGAATATTGGGGCCCAGACCCCAGAACTTTAGAACTATTTTGTACTAGGAAGACTGCCAAGAAGAAGAGTTGGAGAAGCTGTGAGGAGGAACTACCACTTTGCTATGTGCTTTGCTGTTTTGGCCTGCAGTGGCTGCTTCTGTCTTGGGCAGTGAAAGGACTGGACTTGAACTTTCTGCAATCTCTTTTCGTACGTTTCTCCAAGGGCTTGAGGTAGAGCTTGCACCCTGTTCAAGAAGTCTCAGGAACAGCAAAGAATTCAACCTCTTCTGCCCTCAGCACTGGGGACTGTGTGTTTTGTGCTGCAACAGAAGAAAAGCAACCAGACGCCATCTACAACCCCGCTGCTGACTCTGTGTCTTGAAAGCACCACAGAGGGCACTGCTGCAACGCCCCACTGCAACCCTGGTCTCACGACGTTGCCATCTGAACCTGTCACCGAGCCCCTGCTTGCACCGCACTCCCCGCTGCCTCGCTTCACATCGTCACCTTGGTATCCCCGACGGCGCCACTTAACCCCGACATTGAAGCCGCTGCTTGAGCTGTGGTTCCAGGGCACCGCTCGTAAGTTACACGACGCACCATCTTCATCCCACACCACAGCCTTGGCCTACCGACACCAGGGCCATTGACTCCAGTTCATCAGCCGACGACAGCACTTCAGCAACAATGACGCCACTGCTTGTACCATGACCTGACAGCAACGTGAAGAGCACTGCTGCACTTCACACCGCAGCACCCAACGCCTGCCGACATCAGCGCTCCTGACTTCAACCACAGTGACTGCAACGAGTGTGACTTCATGGCCCGACAACTCCTGCACCGACCTCTGGAACTGACGCATGCGGACGCCGTGCTTTCGGAGCTCAACGATAGGTCACCGACACCCTGCATTTCTAAAGGTACTGTTTTGCGGGTCTTCCCGACACCGTGGGTGGACCGTGACGCCGCGGTGAGCCAGAACTGTTTGGGATTTGTTGTTCACGACGCTTTGATAGCTCCAGACGGAGCTATTGACTTCAAGAAACTTTATTTCAAGTTTATTTTGATAACTGAGACATTTCTAAGTACTGTATTGTGGATTTTTATTTTTTTGGTCTTGTCTTAAGTATATAAAAATGTTGGATATTTTTCTAAACTGGCGTGGTGTCCTTTTGTAGTGCTTACACTGTGTTACTTTTGGTTATGCTTTACACACTGCCTCTAAGATAAGCTCGACTGCTCATGCCAACCTACCAAGGGGGTAAGTAGGAGTTATTTTAGGAGTGTAACTCCCTTACCCTGACTAGGAATAAGGGTCCCTACTTGGACAAAGGTGCAAACCCTCGCCAACTAGAGACCCCCATTCATAACATGGAGGCAATGCTTCTATCCCATCTAAAGGCCGGTTCTGTCAGCTTCAATACAGGAATCAGTGGGGTATGAAGTGCTCGAGTTAGCCCCATCAGATGTCCCGTTCATGGGAATGAGCATGCAGAATTAATTGGGGATAGGGGCTGCTGGAAGGCGCTTTAATAAACGTGTTTGTCTACATCAGGCGTTAGTCCACACCCTTTGAAATCTGACTTAATGCAAAAATAAAAGTTCTGCTTAGGATTAGATGAAGAATAACTGCAGAAAACTCTACTTTGTGTTACCTAAGCCAGAATTGACTTCAGATCAGCTATGCCATTCATCAAACAGAGATGGAATATACATCCTTCGGTGGGAGAGTTAATGACCCTGGCTCAGCAGACAAAGGTATGCCTTTGGACGCTGCAAAAATAGGATGGTTTTAACTCCTGGCCACTTAACAGGGATTAGCCACTGGGAAGGGTCGCAGGACAACTGCTAGAACAAAAGTGCAGCCTTAACACTTCTGCTTTTCAGTTGGAGATGCCTGAGATTGTTTCCAGCTGTCGCACTGAGGATCCTTCTTGTCAGTTCAGCTCCAGTCAGAGAGAACCAGTTTTAACCCTGTCTAGTGAGTTGGAGAGCTCATCTAAATCCGGGAGTGTCTAAGGAACTGAAGAGAGGCCTGTCTAGTGGCAGTAGGTTTCTGTCTTTTTGAAACAGGGGATCCAGGGTAATATTACAATAAGGCAAAGGGCAAGTGCTGCAAAAGGAGATGGGTCTAGGGTAAGAAAGTAGCCAGATTGTGTGGGGAAAATTCACCAGTTCCTGGCGAGCACACAGGATAAGACTTGGCAACTCACCAGCAACTCCTCTTAGCACTTTTGCACCTCGCAATACTGCACCTGAAGTAGGCCATGCTAGAAGACGATAGGCTCCTGGTTGAAAAAGAGGACTCGTTCAAGGGTTGAGGGACTCCTGCTTCCTTTTTTGCACCCGATGCATCAAGTGGTTGCCTCTTGTTTGTCTGCCTCGAGGGCACAAAAAGCAATAGGACTCCTGGCTCCAAGAAGGTCCAGCTGACTAGAGAGGACTGGAACCTGTTGGAGACTTGGCTGCTGCCTAGAAGCCTGCCTTGAGGAGTTAAGGGATGAAGGACAGACCCACAGGAACTTTCCCAACAGATGGAGAAAGGTGGGGCTTAGTTATTTACCACCTCCTAAGCTGATACTGAACCTTGCCTAAGGAGGTTGCACACAAGTCAGTCAAGAAAAACTGTTTCTTCCCACACTGGGCTTCTGCTGCACTGAATATATGTTCAGCAGGACATTCTGGGAAAATTAATCAGCCTCATTGAGTTCTGCTTTCTAGAACTTCCAGCCTTGCCCCACTGGAGAATTTTAAGACCCAAAAATGTGACTAGGTCTGAAGGAAAACCTTGGACTGGGACAAGGAGATCTGCCAAGCAACCGCAGTGTCATATAGTTATGCTTTGCCTATATGCTGTGTTAAGTTAGCATGAGCTTATTAGGAGTTTAAACGCCATTTTACCTTTCTGCTGCTTCTGCACATGACACATAACTGTTATTGTAGCTTTGGCAGTTGTTGTGAGGTCTGATCTTCGCACCTTCCTAGACATAACATACATGCAGCTGCGGCCAAATTCAGGCTTTAGGCGTGTTTCATATTGCTTTGCACAGAGCATACACACACACTTGATGGAGCTTCTCATGCAGAGAGCTGATGGAATATGATGTGATCCCTTACCACTAAGATCTGAGGTATGGGCCCGCCCTGCTAAAACCCAAAGAGACCTTCTTAGATATAATATAATATTCTAGCTAGGGAGGGTGAGAATTAGGTGTTGTTTAAACCTATTCATTTTAGCATTTTAATATGCTTTCACCTTTTGTATGCTATGGACTAGTAACTATGCTGATTACTTTGTTTCTTATAATATGTTTGCTTGTATTAGCTAAGATACTGTGTTTAAGAACACTGCATTAGTAAATAAACATTTCAAATGTGCACGCGTCGTCTTTTACTCCTTGTTCTGGATTGAACTGATTGTATAACGAAAGAGTGTTCATGTGTTCCACATTACCTGAGGTATTCTAAGTCCATGTTCTGGTTTGTCTAAGCATTGGGAGTTTGTAATGACCAATGAGACACTGTAGCTAGTCTGGTAGGGGATTTTGGGTACTAAGGTGAGTTTTGGCACACCCTAACTCACTGAGGTTCCAAGTCTCTATGCACAGTTCTGTAGGAGAATGGAATCCCTGCGACATGGCGCCCAACGTTTTGGTGGTCTTATTACATGACGCTTGAGTAGTACATCATTTAGACCTTAACCCCTTCACTATTGTTTCCGGATAACGGTGATGTCGGACAAACCTACCTATTTTTTAAATAGGTCTTTTCAAGCTTGAATCTTTCTAAATGGTTTCCTTGAATTACAACCCAGTTGTGCTACATAGTTTACTTTGTACCTCTTTCTTTCTGTGTCATTATGGCCGCGGTGAACATTCCGCAGCATAGTCGCATTGCGGTGCCCAACCATTTGCAGCATTATTATACAGTTCCCGTGGATGGCACGGCCGTGATTATGGTTGTGAGTGCAGAGGTAGCTTACCCTTACGAAATCTTTTACTCGTGGGTGACCTTCCCAGCTGTGGACGCAAATACTGGTGTGTTCCATGCGTACACTGCCACTGCTGTGCCATTGGAATATACTCCATATAGGGCACAGGAAGTTCCTATTGATGCTTGAAAGCACCAAGTTTGATTTGATGGCGCCCTACCCCACTCTTTAACAGCCCCGAGGCGCATGTACCGTTGTTGAACTAAGCCGACTACATGTAGTCGCAATTAGCGTGATTAGGTCGTTAGTGCAATACATAACCCGTAATCTCCCGGGCAGGGCCCCAGGAGCTGCGGCGCTTCCTGCTGGACAGGGCGGTATGAAGCTCAGTCCAGTGATGGTCAACGCTGTGATGGGCAAGCGCCCCCGGGATAGGGATGATTTTCCTTTCTGGCTTGCCGAAAAGTTTGACCAGCTGGAAGCAGTATTTCCTAACACGACTCCTGGTGAGAAACACAGGATTCTGACAATTAGCATGCCCAAAGACTTGACCCCTGAAATCGGTGACTGTGAGTCCTGGGGTAGAACATTTGCGGCAGTCTATGCGAGGTGTTACGGCACACCGTCTATGACTGTTTTGCCGATGGTCCTTAAGCATGTTCAGGATGAGCACGGACCTGAGGCAGCTGTTGAATTGGGTATGCGCCTTTGTGGCTCCTTTGATGTGGTTTACAATCTCATACTTGCTAATGTCAAGGGGGATGCGGTGAACTTTCAGGTAGCCAATGCTTTGCAGGCGATACCCGAGGTCGAGAAACCCCGACAGTTAGCATGAATTATTGTGGCGGCTTATAAAACCGTGGGCCGCAATAGTAGGGGTCTCAAGCCTTTTTCTACAAAAGAGAAAAAACAACCCCAAGGGCAAAAGTCGGAAACTGACGAACTGCCCAAGACCAAAAAACAAAATTGGCTGAAGAAACAAAAACAGGGTAAGCAACAACAACAGGGACAGGAGTCTCATCCTGCGTCTCCATTGCCTGCGCCCACAGAACGTGTTTATGACTTGTGCGATCGCGCGACGATAAAATCACCTGATCGATTTCAGGTCTCTGATCAATGCTCTCCTCGTTCTTTTCAGGAGTCATCGGCCTCGGCGACCGGTGGAGGAGGAGGCGGCAGGGGTCGGGGTGGTCATTAAGGACGCGACCAGCCCCGCCCGAAAGACAGTAAAGGAAACAGGACGATTCTACACCGAAAAGATCCCAGTTTCAGAAAAAGAAAGTCGCCGCTTTAACAACGAGATATGCCACAGAGAGTGAGAACGCAGCTTCGAAATCAGACATGGGCTCTGACCTTGCTGGACAGCGCGGCGAAGATCACCATAGTGCGAGAGGCGCTCCCCCTGACAGACTTTATGAAATAGTCCTGTTCATTGAAGGTGACATACAACGTACCATAAAAGGGGTATTTTGGGAAAATATTACAACTACCTATGACATTTTGTTAGCGGAGGCTGACTGGCCCCCACCTTTTGTTCTCGCAGCTCCGAGAGGGGAGGAGGTAATCCTCCCTAGTTTCGCGCACACGGTCTCAAAGGAGCATGCGCTGAATTTTGCAGAAGAGTGGGCTAGAGCCCTTGCGCCGGCTCTGTACACTGTGGTTGGGATAAATTTTCCCGCACCATGAAATTCCTTTGCGGTCATAGCCACAGCCTCAACCACAATATCCCATTAGACGTGAAGCTAAGGCTTCCGTTGCGGAAATCCTTGAACAATTGGAATATCAAGGTGTGATTGAAACGTGTGTGTCACAAATGAATAACCCGCATAGTCTTTCTGTTAGAGAGAATCGACCCTGATGCATACTCATTTGTGGATGACATTTATCTCACAGACGACGAACTTTCGGAGCATCTGTGTCCAGTTGACCGCATAATTTGTAAAAAGTCAAGTCAAATTTTTTTATTTGTATTGGTACTCGACAGAGGACCACAAATATACAATTTACAAAGGTAAAAAAGGTAAATTTCACATATAATCAATACAATGGTAAAAAGGATTTTAAAAACTTAAAGAAATTGTAGCAAACAAATTCATTTGGTGGCTGTTTACACAACTGCAATAGTTCACTCACTTTGATGATTCTACAAATTTGATAAATCGGGGCGAGATATCTTGTGCGTGCAATAGATACATTTGTATTAGGACACACGAACAGCAAATGCTCAATGTTTTGGTCTCCCCCTTCACACAGGGGGCATAGCAACGATCCTCCTGGCAACCATCTTACTGTATAGGTTAGTACTGGTAGAATGCCCAGTCTTAACATAGTAATTGACCTCCTTGCTCCGTGAGTCAGGGAGAACCCGATATATGGTTGAATATGCTTGTATTCCAGAGAGTCCACGAAGGATTTATATGTTTTCAATTTTTTGCAATGATCATAGTCTAATTCATAACTTAACTTCGGGGTGTAGCATTTTAGAAAGAGTTTCATTTGAGCTGCTGTCCAGCTACGTAAGATATCCGGGGTAATTTCTGCCATTTGGAATATGATTTTCATATTGTTTGAAAAAGTCTGATTTTTTGGTTCACCATCGAATACTTCTTTTTTCAGTAAGTGTCTTAATGTGCCCTCCTTTGCATGGAGAAGATTGTAGCTCCACCTGATTACGTTGGCTACCGCTGTGGCGTAAGAACTTGTGATCGAGAATTCCAAACGTAATGCTTGAACTGGTACGGAATCAGAGACCTTCATTATTCTTTTTAAGATTTTCCCCTCTTTACGGTCCATATAGGTCCACTGTTTTATCGGAATATACTCTGTTGCATATGATAGCACAGGTGGAATTTTTGCTTTATATATTTTTATCAGAGAGGAGAAGTGCCGATTCCCAGTAGAACGATAGAGTCTTAAGAGGGCCTCAGTGTGAACTTCAGATTTCTTCATTAAGTTTTCTATATGTTTTACATTTGAGATGTTCTTTGATAGTATCCTGCCTAAATAAGGATATTCGTTCACTATTTCTATTTTTTCTCCCCCTAGGCTCCAACTGTATTTATCACTAGATTTCTTTCTCGAAAAAACCACAATTTGTGTTTTCTTTAAGTTCGGGATTAAGAAGTTTGCTTTTGAGTAAGTGTAAAGGATGTCCAGAGAATTTTGCAAACCGAAAGGGGTAAGATCAAGCATCACTATATCATCAGCATAAAGTAATACTTGTATGCTTTGCTTAGCAATTTTAGGTGATAAACTTAAGCCCTGCTGTAGCTGTTTGGGCTGGTCACTGAGATATAGAGAAAATAGTAGTGGGGCCAAAAGGCACCCTTGCTTTAGACCATTAGCTGTTTTTATCCTTTTTGTTAGGCCCTTTTCTCCCCCCATTTGTACCTGGCACCAGGTATTGGTATGAAGATTCACTATAGTTTGCAACAATTGTTCTGGAATTCCAAGTTCCCTGAGTTTATGCCATAGAGTTGGTCGATCAACACGGTCGAACGCAGTCGAGTAATCTATAAACACTGCGTATACTGTCTGAGATTTTCCTGTTACATATTTATCTAATATTGTTTGGATGATAGCAATATTGTCTGTAACTGAATGTTTTGGCCTAAAACCAGCTTGGAACATTGGAATTTTATCCAGTGAAAAAGCCCAATCTTTTAGTCTTTGTAGAACTTCCGCTGCAAAGATTTTTCCCGCAGCATCCATTAGTGCAATTTGCCGATAATTTCCAGCAATTGTCTTACTCCCCTTTTTATGTATTGGGATGATAGTACTCCCCTGCCAGGATTTTGGTATTTGTCCGATTTTGAGGATGAAGTTAAATAGATCCGATAATAACTTACTCCATTCCCTTGGATTTGCTTGATAAATCTTTATAGGAATCTGATCTGGGCCAGAGGCACCTGTTTTTCTTGCTTTTCTGATTGTCCATTCCACTGAGATAGCTGTAACTCTGAAAGTTTGTAAGTCAACTTTACCTTTACTTTTACTTTTTTCTTGACTTTTCCCATCAGATATAATCGGGTTTGCTTTGTACAAATCAGTAAGATAAGTTTCCCACTCCTTTGGGGGAACAGGTATTGGTTGAAGTTTCTTTTTTGTCCCGGTTAATTTGGCTATGAGGGACCAATATTTGCGTTGATTAGAGTCTTTTGCAGCTACTTGAATGTCAATCCAGTTACTGTCTTGAAATTCTTTTTTATTTCTTTGCTTCTCTCTCCTGAGTTTATTTTTTAATTTATTGATTTCTTTCTCAGTAGATATAGACGCATTCATGTATTGTACGCGTACAAGTTTGTTCAATTTTTTCTTCGTAATAGAATTTTGGGTATTTTGTATATTATTTTTATTGAGATTTTGATTGTTCCACCTGTTAACTCCTGAGGAAGCACGATGTAATTTATCCAATAGAAAATTCTTGAGCTCATTAATTATGTATTCAAAATTTTCTATTGGGTCTTCCGAAATTGTTTTTGCTAGGAGTTCAGTGTGCTCAATCAATGTCGATATTCTGTCCAGAATTTTAGAGCTCCAGAAAATTCTTCGCTGTTCTCCATTTATCAAGACAGAACTTTTATGAAAAATTAGCTGCCTATCAGATGCTGTTTGAGGCTTCCATTCAGTAGTTAGATTCATCAGCGCATGGTCGCTCTCTTGGCTTAGCTTTACTTGTAGATGTGTAGCAGTGTCCGATAGATTCATACTGCAGATGATGTAGTCAATAATGGATAGACTTCCGTTACCCCGTCTGGTGTATGATGCCGGGATATCACCTTCTATATTGCCGTTCAGAATTACTCCATTTAAAGTAGGTAATGTTGATAGTAATAGTTTTCCTCTTTTATCAGATTTTAGACCTTTGGGGAATTGTGGGGCTGAGAATTCGACAGATTCCTCATTATATAGTTGAACCCATTTACTAATTTCTAAATTGGAAATTTTGCCATTTAAATCACCTGTTATTATGTATGAAATATGTAATTGATCTTCTACTATCTGCATAATGGTTTCCATTATCTCCACGAATGTGATATCTTGATTCTTGCCAGGAGGGGCATATACATTGAAAAGCAAGATTGCCTCTTCGGATGCTGTGTTATGTATTTTTAAAAAGATCTTTATACATTGCAGGTGGTATGATTTAGTTTGAATAACTTCCTGGCCCCACAAGTATTCCTCCCTCAATAGAATGGCCAAACCACCTTTTGCGTGGCCCCGATTGGTGGCTATGGCTGGGGTGTCATAAACATAATAGGTTTTCTGGGAAAATGATTCAGTTGCCCAGGTTTCTTGTAGCATCAAGATATCTGGATGGTTACTTATGGCCTCCTTCAATTTGGTCGTAGTTTTCCCCGCCATATTCCATGATGTTATTTTTAGGCCGTTGTTAAACAGATTGTCCTAGACATGTAGAAAATTTCTTACTATTCAAATTCTCAGATACCCATGACCAAGACTTTATGCTTTCACTGAAGTCTTTTCCTTTTAAATCTTGGTGCCATACTGCCCTTTCTCCATTTTCCACCTTTATTTTTAGAATGTCTTTCCCTGAAAGATTAGTTCCTGAGTTCGACGCTCTAGTCACGTCAATGTGTCTAAGGCGATTTTTATATTGAGAATTAGAGATTGATCGTATTTGTTCATCGTATCCTGTGGGGATTCTATTTTCCTTTGGATTCATTACTGCGATAACATCGTATCCATGTTTGTGTAATGTCTCTTTTTCATTGAGTATGATCTCAGGGATAACATATGACCAAAACGTTACGATTACTTTTTTATTGTTATCTCGTTGCGGGAAAATTACTAAATCAATTTCATTGCTATTTAGGGTTTCCAGTGGCTTTATATGGTGAAGGAGATTGATGACCCTACTTCTGTTAAGAGGTACCGTATCCGTTGGGAAAAGTTCTTCAAGTTGTAATGTTTTGGAATAACGCATTTCTGCTCCATAATGATTTTTTCCTTCGTTGTTTCTTTCACATGTGTCGTGGTGTACTGATTTTTCAAAGAGCTTGTATGGATGGAATTCTTTTGCTGCCGGGTCTAATAGTTGTAATTTCTCTTCCTTTTTTTTGTAGCTGGTTTCCATATTCTCAATCAATCCTGATTTTACGGATTCAGCTTCTTGTACTTCTTGTATTTTATTGACAATTATGGACTTTTGAAATTTCAACTTGCGGTTTTTCCTTTTATGGATGCGTCTTAATGGCTTTTTCCTCTTTTTTTTACCTTCTACTTGCTCAGTTTCTATCTTATTATAAGGTTTTCCACCTTTTTCATTTTCTAGTGTATTATTGAGGCTGACTTCTTGAGTATTTTCAATCATATCATCGTTATTTAGTGTATTTGATTTGATTGCTTTTGTGAAAATTGGATATTGCCTTTCACTTGGGGGTTTTTCCGTAAAGAGTTTTTTAGAGAGAGTATTGGTGTTTCATATTGACCTTCTGGCTTTCCCTTTTTTCGTTTTGGTACATTTGATGTCTGAGTACCACAGTCGTGTTTTAGTGTCTCCTTTTCAATGTTGTAGTTACTTGTATTGTTCTTTTGTAAATCATTATTGTTGGGTTTCGAATGTTTATTTTCCATTTCAGGGGATTTTCTTCTCTTCTTTTCCTCCACTAGATGCCTAAGGATTCCAATTTGAACGTCCAAGGTTTGGTCCGAATTTTCTAATATATTTCCCAGAAAGGAAAGGACCGACTCTAGTATATCATGTAGCGAGAAAAGGGCTTTTGACATTGGTGTAACAATGTTAGCTGAATAGTCGGTTTTTATATTGAATGGGTCTACAGATGATTCAAGTGAGAAAGGTTGTGCTGGGTTTATTAACTGAGGGGAACTATTAGTTATTTTGGGCTCTGATAGTTTTTCTGATATCTTTGATTTATTAGCCCAAAGTTTTTCTAGTTGACATATATTTCCAGAGCTTTTTTTGGGTGTAGAGGATACTAGATGAATCTCCTCTTGATCCTGGGATTGTAGTTTGTTAGAGGAATTGATAGATTTTTGTTTATTGTCAGAAACCAAATTACTCAGATGTAAATTTAGATTTGATCCAGATGCAATTTCAAAACATGCTTCTAACCCTGCGGGTACTACAGAGTTGTTTGTCGGTTCTGTGTCCATAATTTTTTTGTCAGTTTCATCCTTAGATGTAAGGCCAGAAAAATATTCACTGATTGCCGGGGTCCGCATTATGCAACCTTGTTTTACTGATTTGTCTTTAGTTTTCCGTACGGCATCCTCTGTGCCCATACGTTTCATGAAGATAGTCCGTGATCGTAATTTTTTAAGCCCCATTTCCTTTAGCGCAAAATCTGGTGTTACAATCGAACTTCAATTCCCTTGTATTTAGGAAACAGAAATGTGCTTTGTTTGTGTGTTCAATTACAATTTAGCCTTACTTGTTAGGAGCAGATGTTGGTGGGGTGGCCCGTCCCGTCCTAGTACGTCCTCGGACGGCCACAGACGGCCACAGACGGCCCGCCCTTTGCCCGGGCTTCGCTCCGCGCATGGTCCCGCGCGCGTCCCGCGTCGCGGGGAACTAGATGTTATTTTATACGTATCGCCGGTGGGCGTGTCCGTGGGCGTGTCGCCTGGGGGAAGAGGAACCAGCTGCTCCAGGCAGGGGTTGCTGGTCCTCGCAGTCCCCCGGGCTAGATGTAATTTTATGCCCTGGCCTCGACCCTATAGACTCCAGCTGGGAGCGTAGAACAGAGCGTGCCGACTGCAGCTCTCGCTCACACCAGCGAGTCCACGGGGAGGCGGCAACATGGAACACGGAGAGTTGATAAATCTCTGAGACTCTGCATAGATTTGAGAGCTTTGAATGCTAACATTGTGGTAGATTGTCATCCGCTGCCGAACATCAACGTGGTAGTGAGTATGCTTGGCGAAGTTGTAGTGTTTTCTACTTTGGATCTTAGGTCCGCGTACCACCAGGTTGTGTTGGCAGAGGAATCACGTCATCTCACTGCATTTATTACGCCTCAAGGGTTGTATCAGTTCAAACGCATGCCGTTTGGATTAGCATCGGCAGCCTCAGTGTTCCAAAGATCGATGTATCACATTTTCAAGGACATGGGAAACTATGTAAAGTGTTTTCAGGACGACATCCTTGTTTTTTCTAAGAGTGATGAGATACATATGGAACATCTTAGAAATGTGTGTAAGATGTTGACTAAGTTTGGACTTACTATTAAGAGAAAAAGTGCAAGTTATTTCAAAAGACTGTAGAATATTTAGGACATACTGTTTCTGCAAATGGTGTTGCTCCTAAAAAGTCATTGGTTGATGCCATTTTAAAAGCTCCCGCACCGGATTGCAAGGATAAATTACTATCGTTCTTAGGACTCTGTGAGTATTATAGTAAATTCATCATTGGTTTTGCAACTAAAATGGAGCCGTTGAGGGAGTTAACAAGAAAGGATGTCGAATTTTTGTGGGGTACTCGGCAACAAAATGCATTTGACAGTATTAAGCTTGACATGGTGTCAGCTCCTACACTTAAGCCGTTTTGTTTGAACAAACTATGTGTTTTGACAGTAGATGCCAGTCTTTATGGTCTGGGGTGTGTGCTTTCGCAACGTTCGGGTAAAGAAGAATGGAATGTTGCATTCGCTTCAAGGTCTTTAAATCTTACTGAGAGACGGTACGCAGTGATTGAAAAGGAATTGTTAGGGTGTGTGTGGGCGGTTGAGCACTTCCGGAATTACATATGGGGTGCAAGGTTTTTGATACGTACAGAACACAAACCTTTGGTGGGTATTCTTTCACCAGGGGTAGGTTTTAAAGCAACCACTCGGATTGCTAGATTGATGTCGCGATTGCAGGAATACAATTTTGACATAGAGTTTGTGCCGGGTAAACTTAATATGACTGCGGATTGTTTGTCAAGGCTACCATGTCCCAGTGTCGATGGTGATGGAGATGAGGAAGTAGTGTTTAGTATAACTGAAATTTTGTCTGAGAAGTACAGTGTTATTTCGGAAGAATTGTGGATGAAAAGCATGAGTGAGGATGCTGTGTTATGTAGAGTGAGAGATTTTGTCAATTTGGGTTGGCCTTCTAAGGATCAGATTCCTGTTGATGTTATGCCTTTTTTCAATGTTGCTGATGAATTGACCATAGAGGGAGATTTGTTATTCAGAGCTGGAAAATGTATTCCACCTTCCTCTGTAAGGAATATTATTTTGCAAATGAGTCATGAATGCCACATGGGAATGTCGTCCATGAAAAGATTAATTAGATAAAATTTTTGGTGGCCTGGAGTTGATAAGTTTGTAGATAGGTTTGTGAGGGAATGTCCTGAGTGTATTGAAAGTGATAAGATGTGCAAGTGTGATCCAGCACCTTTAACTCCTGTGAAGTGGCCAGATAATCCGTGGCAGAAATTAGGGATTGATATTGCTGGTCCATTTAACTTTTTTGCCGCAGGAATGTAGATTTGCGATTGTTGCTGTTGATTATCACTCCAAGTGGCCCGAGGTCAAACTTGTACCTCATCCCAACACTGAAAGTGTAATTCTCTTTTTGAGAGAGATTTTTTCAAGAGAAGGTTTCCCTGAAAGTGTTATATCTGATAACGGGGTACAGTTTAAATCGTTGGAAATGTCAGAATTCCTGAGACCATATGTTATAAAACATTGTACGACTGCTTTGTATGAACCGCAAGGAAATGGACAAGTTGAGAGATACAACAGGGTTCTCAAACAAGATATCTTATGGGCACGGAAGTTTGGGAGAAGGTGGAAAGAAAATTGAGGGAAAAGTTATGGTTGTACCGAATAACGCCTCATGCCACGATGGAGGTTTCCCCTTTCCGTTTGTTAAAGGGTAGAGATCCTGTGTCAAATTTGTGTCCTTGGTGGTTCAAGAAGAGTGTTGGTTATCGCATGGTTGATGTGAATGTCAAGGATGTTGCTGAGAAGTTGGAGTTTAAACAAAGCAAATGCAAATGTAATTATGATTCTCGAATGAAAGTCAAACAACCTTCATTTATGGTGGGTGACGTTGTAAGAATTCGTAAACCTGGTTATGTTCCCAAGGGTGAAGCCAAGTTTGGCAAACCTATGAAGGTTGTGAAGGTTTATCGCAATAGCATTGTTACACAAGATGGTAAGAGGTGGAATGTTAGAAGGGTATCTAAATGTGTATCTTGGTGCTCCAATAGTGGATCTAAATAATTTTGGGCAACTATTTTATTGTGTCCAATTGTGTAAAATATCCTAAAGGGTTCCCTTTGAAGTACACATACCACTTAAGCCCTGATAAGGTTCCTTATGTGAAAATACCTGACGTTGGGGAGAGATTGATTCCCAACGTGAATCGCAGAAATACATTGATCACAGCAGCTCATGAAGGTGTTGCGTCTGCGCATGCAGGCGTTTCGGCCACTGTGTCTCAATTACAACAGCGTTTTTGGTGGTGGGGACTGTACAAACAGACGTGCGATTATGTCCTTCAATGTGACATTTGCCAGCAGATTAAACCTTCAACTGCTCCGCGTCCGCCCCAAACACAGTTGTTCATATCTAATAAACCACTAGGTTGTGTTTACTTAGATCACTGCGGCCCTTTTTCTTCTGATACTGTATATAAGTATGTCTTAGTAGCAGTAGATTCATGCACACGCCTTGTATGGGTGTGGCCGCACCGCAGCACTGATTCACGGACTGTCATAAGGGATTTGCATGTCTTTGTAGGGATTTTTGCCTGTGGTACCTTCCATTCGGATCAGGGTCCTGCTTTCGCCTCTAAGGCGTATAAGGATGCCATGACTTCGTTGGGGGTCCAAGTCAAGTTTTCGTCTCCATACAGGCCTGAGGGCAACAGTGTAGTGGAACGAATGAACCGTGACTTTAAGCAATCATTGACAGCTCGAGTAATAGGCACTGGCAGGAACTGGCTGGCCCATCTCAATGGCGTACAGCGTGCTCTTAATAATATCCCTAGATGGTCACTGGGTGGGCGGACCCCATACGAAATGCTCTTTGGTATCAAGATGTATGTACCGGACCTTGACGGTCTAGACTCGGTGGCTGATGCGACCTCCTTTGACGTAGATAAACATTGCAATGTTTTACAGACCCTACAAAAGACAAGAGACGGTCTTGCAAAGGAACATTTGCCCTCCACTTCGGATGATGCGTTGCAGATCCCGGTAGTTGGCTGGCTACCCCAAGTTGGAGAATTGGCTCAGGAGAAGATCGAGAACAAGAAAGAATTTGGTCCCTCTTACCGTGCTCCAGTTCCTGTGCTTGGTGTGAAGGGCACAAGAACAGTCATTTTACCACCACTTCCAGGTCGTAAGGAAAACAGGTATATCTCAATTGACATCAGGAAAGCCCTCACGGATTGCAGTATATACAAGTTTATTTAAAAAACATTTTTTAATTCCGCCTTGGACATATGTTTGGCTGGTACTTTTTTCAATTTACCTTTTTATGTCAATTGGTTTTGTGTGACACTATGTCGAAGAAAGAACATGCATTCGACATCTCAATGGAACATTGGCACCCCTTTCCTCATCACATTCTGCCCACAAACTGAAGAGAGACTTGGCTTTTGTTAACATCACTGCTTGGCCTGTCCGCTTAAGGCCGGAAAAGTGCCTTGGAATTACATGAATGTCTCCTCTCTCTTTGCCCTGTTTAATTTGACTGACAAGCAGCGTTTGCTTTCAATGAGAGATGCATCTTTTTCCATGTTACACATTGAACGATTGGAGTCTTTACCATTCTCTGTGGCAGAGGCCACTGCTGCAACGTGGCTTATCCACGGATTAATAACTTTACAGTTTGCTCTTTTTAAGTTTACAAATTGTGTGAAATATTTTGCCATTGGTAGATACAAGCCTCTTGGTAGTTCCTGCCTTCATGAAGCCTGGTCGCTTCCTTTTATATATCTCCATTGACAATGTCAAGATACACAGAGTGGCCGATTCTTCTTAGTATGACACCGGCAGTCTCCTGTCCTTCGATTGTGAGAAATTCTGTTTTGGCCACTGCTTCTAGTCCTGAGCAAGGAGGTGGCCATCGAGATGCCTACAATTTCCAGTACTTTATTGAGTACATTGCCTGGTACTCACCTTGATGAAATTGACTACACATACCCAACTGACTTACCAATGCCTGATTTGCAAACCTGTTTGGCCACAGAATCAGATTTTCATTTGACACTGTCTCACACACATCAGGAAAGCCCTCACGGATTGCAGTATATACAAGTTTATTTAAAAAACATTTTTTAATTCCGCCTTGGACATATGTTTGGCTGGTACTTTTTTCAATTTACCTTTTTATGTCAATTGGTTTTGTGTGACAATATGTCGAAGAAAGAACATGCATTCGACATCTCAATGGAACATTGGCACCCCTTTCCTCATCACATTCTACCAACAGACTGAAGAGAGACTTGGCTTTTGTTAACATCACTGCTTGGCCTGTCCGCTTAAGGCCGGAAAAGTGCCTTGGAATTACATGAATGTCTCCTCTCTCTTTTCCCTGTTTAGTTTGACTGACAAGCAGCGTTTGCTTTCAATGAGAGATGCATCTTTTTCCATGTTACACATTGAACGATTGGAGTCTTTACCATTCTCTGTGGCAGAGGCCACTGCTGCAAAGTGGCTTATCCACGGATTAATAACTTTACCGTTTGCTCTTTTTAAGTTTACAAATTGTGTGAAATATTTTGCCATTGGTAGATACGAGCCTCTTGGTAGTTCCTGCCTTCATGAAGCCTGGTCGCTTCGTTTTATATACAGATGCCTTAGGGAAGGAAAGGAAGTTTATCTCAAAGGTGAAGAGTGCACGGAAACACCAGATCACTCATTAATGTGTAGACATATACAATTACATGGCTCTTGCAATCAAGAACAGCCTAATTTAGCCTGTGTTTTGAAAGGTAACCCCGTTCCCGCAATCATCCCCACGTTCAAACGGCAGTTATTTACTTTTAAATAATGAGGATTGCTGTGGGTTAATAAAAGGCATTGCTAATGTGGTTACAGTCAGTGAACGGGTGGTTTGCTGTAAAAATGTTTTGTATCCACCCCACATGGGAATCTGGATGTTTCCATCTGGCCGAGAAATCCGACCTTGAAGGCAGAGTTCAATGGAATGAGTAGAATTGTTGTAAACGTATCTAGGACCCTATTTAAATATTCCCGATTTATGCCCTTATGTGGTTATAACAAATCATATCCTTATAAAGGCATAAGAATCATATCCATATTAAGTCATAGCCAATGCAGTCCAAATACGGCAAGGCTACTCCCATAGACTCCTAGAAAGCACAACGTGTTCTTAAACAAACCAAGCCTCCAGCAGCCCGGGAATTCCCCCTGCTTCTGTATTGATTTGTCCTAGAACTCCTGGAGTCCTGAAAGAACTGCGAGTTCTTAGTGACGTCTTATGTCCAACCTTACGTCAAACTCGGCACCTTTCAGGTATAAATATACCAGCATCTGCCCTAGCAAAACACACAGTGGTTTGGAGCAGATCGGCTATCTACTTGCCCGACGCCCTTCTGAATCGAGTGCCGAAGGAAGCCGACCCTCCCATTGTCGCACTGAGAGAGACGCTGTCTTTTCTCCTGCAGTGAAATCCAGCTCCAGTGTTTCCCGGTCACCCTTGCGGGTTGCTGGGAGATCGAGTCCTGAGAGAGAGATGCAAGACCTCCTTCATTCTATAAACGAGGTACGGAGCTGATTAGACCCTTAGAGAATTCTTGATTCAGATTCTTGGCAGAAATTTTCTTAACTTAAACTGCAGCTCACTTACTCCTTCCCACGTACTAGGCTTAGGTTAGGTACACCGGGGTAGGCGTATCTTAGAAGCACCAGTTGAGTACGTTTAGTCACGGTTTTATCTATGTATATATTTTATCTATTTTAAACACCGTATGGCTTAGAAACCATACCATGCTTTGACAGTATTATTTCATAATACTCCTTTTACTGTACGCACTTTACTTTATGACAAGTATTGCAATTGTGGCAACTCACTTCTCTTGCATGAGAAAGAAGACGGTTCAATAAATAACCTCTTTTATTGAAAACGCCCGTCTCTCTATTTCTCTGCGCTTCTGGTGAAACTAAGCATGCACGATTGACTGAGTAAAATAGTTATCTATTGTTTCCGCGACTCTGGAGGTATACTCCTCATTCTGGAGGGAGCCAAGTGTTCATGTTTATGCAATTGTCAGAAACTAATCCCTTCTTGTCTATTCAGGAAAGTTAACACCTTCTTGTTTACTCGAGAAAGTTTCTAGTGACCTCTGAGCTAGCTGGCATTCATAATTAAGTCTAACATATTCAATAGAGACCTAGTTGACCTAAGTCCTACGTCTAAACTATTGTTTATGTTATTCCAATGCACAGAGCCTATTGGGAATATAGGAACTACACTACATGGCGCCCAACGTTTGGCAAGGCGATGATTTAACGCAAGATACTAGAGTAACTCAGTCGTGCTTTTCACACAGACTCCTTTTTCCCGTAAATACTCCAATAGACGTCTGGAGTGGGTGAAAGGTTAATATCCGCCAAAACTTAGTAGGAAGAGATTCCTATGTATTAGTTTTTTGGTTTAGTCAACGTTGAAGGATACAGTGTTCCAAAATATTGTGCACCTAATCATCTTGGTCTCCTTGAAACTGGCTCTGCAAAAACCTTTCAGTCATGAATATGACGGAAAGTGACGACGAAAGGGAGAGAGCTAGAATGGCAGCTCAACTTTTAGCGGAGGACACAAGTCTCCAACATGATGACCCGAATGCTATAATCATCCCGGTAAATGTAAGGAAAATCATAACTATAAAACTTATAGAAAATGGAGTATCACCAAGAGGTGGTACAGTCATATTTGTGGTAGAGGCCCATGAATATCGGCAGACAGAGGTGTTCTATTCCTGGATACATATTCCAGCAGCAAATGCTGTGACACACGAGTTCCACTACTACAAAATAGAGGAATCTCCAACGGAATACGTTTCTTTCGAGGACGTTGAAATTCCACTAACGTACCAAGAGCACCAGCTCTGGTTTAATGGCGCCCTTAAACATCAAAATCACTTTACCAGGCTCGGTCCACTAGGTAGACCAGGAGCCAAATGGCTGGTTCTAGCCGGCTATACACCACATACTGACATTGAAGGAATGTCAAGGAGAGAACTTTTAGTTCACCTAAAACAACTAATTAAAATAAATAGACAATTGGTCCAATATGTCATGCGGACTTTAACAGTCCAACCAGCAATAAGAATTCCACCGCACACCCCTCACCAGGGGAACACAAATAAAATTACACCACAGACTATACAATCAGTCATTGGCAAATTACCCACAAAACGGAAACAAATTCCATTCAGGTTAGCTCAAAAAAGTACTCAAATAGAGGCAGTATTTCCTGATACTACACCTCATGAAAAACACAGAATTCTGACAATCTGTCTACCAATGGGGATCGCACCACATGTGGAGGACTGTGACACTTGGGGCACAGTCTTTGCTTCAATATACACAAAAACACATGGTGTTCCATCTATGGCGGTTATACCAGACGTACTAAGACAGATTCAAAATGAATACGGTCCAGAGCCTGCTTTAAATCTAGGTATGAAATTACTGAAAGACTTTAAGCAAGTCTCGGCTATACTAATAGCCAACATAAGAGGAGAAGCAGCATATGTGGCGATCCGCCAAAAATTGAAAGAAACAGATATAGCAGAACAACCTTTTGAACTTGCCAGAATAATTGAAAAAGCCTATGAAGAATTAGGTAGAGATAGTTTGGGTGGGATACCACTAACACCCCAACTAACTGAAAATCCTGAAAAGACCTTTATTAAGAATAATCTCATTACTACAAAAAAGAAGTGGGAGGGTAATAAACAAACAACTCCCAGAGAAAAACAGTTCCCGTCCAGAGGAAGGTCTCCCCAGCGGGGAAATAGATCTCCAGAATGGGGGGGCAGATCTCCACAACGGGAGCCCTCTGAAAAAAGATACAACCTTAGAAATAGGGACAATTTAAGAAAACCTGACAGATATCAAGATAATGATACACGTCCCTCTCGATCTTTTCAGACTTCCTCACAGAAATCGGAAAGAAGAGGATGGTCAGAACATAAAGAAGAGCGCGTCAAGTCCAAAGACAAGGAACCTGCTCATCAAAGTAAAAAATTACAATCTCCCCAAAAGAAGGTAGCCAGTATTAAAATAAAACATGCCGAGGATTCTGAGGACACAACTCAAGAACGGAGAATGGGCCCAGACAATGCTAGACAGCGCAGCAGAGGTGACCATAGCTCGCACGATCCTGATGAATCTTCTGGAGACAGTGGACACGAATGAATACATTCAAGTGAAAACTGCAGACTCCAGAGTTAGTGTGCCCCATAAATTATATGAAATAACATTACGTATAGAGGGGGACAAAACTAGGAAAATAAGAGGTCTCTTTTGGGAGAACGTATCTAAAGGCTATGATATCCTTCTAGCAGAGAAAGACTGGCCGCCAGAGTTTGTCAGGGAGTGCACACATGACGAAGAAATGATTATGCCTGCCTTCTCAAATCACATTCCAATTCATAAAAAATACACATATGCTAGAAAATGGGCAGTGGCCCAAGCCCCTGCATTATATAAAAATCATGTAGGATGGGATGAGGATTCTCCTCACCATAAAATTCAGTTAAAAAATCAACCTACTGCACAGAGGCAGTATCCTGTTAAGCAAGAAGCTAAAAAACAAGTCAGGGAGATCTTAGATCAACTTGAATACCAAGTGGTGATTGAAACATGCACCTCACATATGAACAATCCTTTGTTTCCTGTCTCCAAGCCAGACGATTCATATCGTCTAGTTTTGGACTAAAGACACCTAAACTCTTGTTGCAAAACATTTGCAGTACAAAACTCACGCAGTGCAGCACTAATGAATAACATTGTGCGCAAAAAATATAAAACGACATTAGATATATCAAATGGTTACTTCTGTCAAAACATTGCACCAGAAAGCAGGTATTTGACCGCTTTCTCAAGTATGGGGGCCCAAAGGCAATTCTGTTGTCTCCCCCAGGGATTCAAGAACAGCCCAGGATTATTTTCAGCCAGGGTAACAGAATTACTACCAATGTATGATGATGAGGCATTATCTTATGTCGATGATATCTATCTTACAGACGATGACCTGGAGACACACTTGAAAAGAGTGAACACCATTATACTTGGGTTCGCATCTGAAGGGTATAAATTCGAATTTAAAAAGTCACGAATTGCCCACCTCACTGTCCTATTTTTGGGGTATGAGTTATCAAGTGAAGGCAAAAGCCTAGCAGACAACTCTTAGAGAAGTGTGCAGTACTCCAAGCTCCAAAAACGCTGAAAAACTTAAATCAATTCTAGGTTTCCTGAATTTCGGAAGAACTTACATTCTAAACTATGGAGAGAGGGTCAAACCCCTCTATGAATTAATGAAACCTGATTTCAAACCAATTAATTGGACACAGAAACACACAAAAAAATTACGATCAATACAAACAGACATGTTAACAAAAACAAAACTGCAAACAAGCGCAAACGAACGCAACCTTGTAATCCGAGTCATCCCAGGAAGATGCGGATTTGCGTACCTGACCTCTAATGAGGGAGAAACGGTACCAATAGCTTATAAATCACACTTGTACACACAAGCGGAAATGAAATTCAGTTCTACTGAAAAAATTCTGACTGCGGTTCAAACTGCTGTAGCAAAAGAAAGAGCCCTAGCCCAAGGGAAGAGCATATCTGTTTTAACAGCAGTATCAGCCCTTGAGGCAGTAACAAGACCGAGCATTCCGAATGCTAAAGCTTTAGATCCAAAATGGATACAATGGGAAAATAAAATTCTCTTGCTGCAACAGACGTGATACACGCATTTGATCCCAAAATGAAAAAACTAGAACTTCTAGAATACGAACATGAATGTCCTCTGTCTATCGAAATTCTGCCTCTCGAACAGTACACCTGTGTAATCTACACGGACAGATTTGCACAACACTATGTTGTGGATAAACAAGTTTACAATGCAGCATGTGCGATTGTTAAAGGTCGCTGGTGCTTAGGTAAATTCCGACCGATGGTCACTAAAACTGAATCACTCAGAAATTGTACAGCTCCGCGAGCTGAACTACGAGTTTTAAAGATGGCGCTTGAGAATGCTGATCGCGAATTCCCCACACTAATAGTGTGCGATTCGTATTATTGCGTCCACTCTTACAATAATTTCATGCAGACCTGGATTGAAAATGGTTACAAAGATGAGACAGGTGTCACAGTAAAGCATAAAAAACTATGGGAACAAGTAGTCCTTTTACAGAAAGAACTACGAAAGACTCACCTGATACATACGCAGAGTTTTCAACGTGATGGTGTTCACGTTGCAGGGAATTCATTGGCTAACAGAGCCACAACGGCAGTTGTCCAACCGGCTTCCGTAGCTACAAAAAAGCGTTCTAAAAAACAAATAGATGGAGAAACCATGCTGGCAGTAAAAGTCGCATTAAAAGGCAACTATGCAGCATTACCTCTCAACTATCCACTCGACAATACATACATAATTGATGCGAACTCCGTTCCTTTCGCTCGAATCCCTGGAGTGGGGGATAGAGCAATTCCAAACATGGAACACAGGTTAGGACTAATTTTAGCGGCACATGAAGGGCTCGCTTCTGCACATGCTGGTGTTTCCGCCACAGTATCGTTATTGAAACAGAGATATTGGTGGCCACGCATGAGAAAACAGACTAGAAATTATGTTCTAGAATGTGAAATATGCCAAAGAATGAAAGTATCAACAGTGAATTGACCAGCACAGACGCCCCTTCTAATCGCAGATAAACCATTAGCATGTGTTTATCTGGACCACTGTGGTCCCTTACAAAGGGATGGCAACTATAAATATATCATGGTCGCAGTGGATTCCTGCACGAGATTCATTTGGATGTGGCCCCAGCGCTCGGCTGACGCCAGAACTGTTATAAAAGGTTTGCGAGTCTTTATCGGCACATACGCAATTGGCATGCTACATTCTGACCAAGGTCCTGCGTTTAGCTCTCGAGCTTACAAGGAGGCCATGGCCAGCATGGGCATTGCATTGCGGTACTCTAGTCCATTCCATCCCGAGGGAAATGCGGTAGTGGAAAGAAAAAACCGTGACATAAAGCAATCTGTCACAGCAAGGGTATTAGGTTCGGTGATGGGTGGGTCAAACATCTAATAAGTGTCCAACGTAGTCTTAATAATCTGTCAAGACATTCTCTGGGTGGAATCACTCCGTATGAACTTTTGTTTGGTACTAGAAGGATAATCGAAGACCTCGATAGTCAGACTTCAGTGGTGGAACAAAAAACCTTTGATATCAAAGATCGTTTGGCTGTTTTACAGGACTTAAATGAAACAAGAAGAAGTCTAAGTAACACAAAGCTAAAGCCAACAGCCACTGAAGAAAAACCACCTGTCCCAGCAAGACCTGTCTGGATTCCAAAGATTGGGGATCTGGTCAGAGAAAAGATCGCGGTGAAGAAGGAATTTGGGCCTTCTTACAGAAAAGCAGTACCTGTCTTAGCTATCAGCGGAACAAGATCAGTAGTACTACCGCCCCTTGCTGGTAAAAAGGAGAACAGAGTTGTATCAATTGACCTGGTAAAACCACAATCATGTGGCCAATAATAAGTAGTAGTCCCAGTGGACTCCCAAGAAGTAGCAGAAGACCAAACCTTGCTACAATTCAAGAGGTTCAAACTGAGAGACTAATCACATTTGATAAACCTGCAGTGAATAAAAAAGGACTATGCAACATAGCCATGGAGCTTGTGCCCCTTGAAACCCAAATTGCAACAGTTCGTCAAGAAACACCTGTATACAATGATGTAGCCTCTGACTATACAAATGCAAAGATTAATGAAAATGGGGAAGCAATCCCAACAATTGACATAACTGCATCTGGCTACTTCATCAATTTCGATGACTTTTCTGAAGATCCAAGTGAACATGAAGAAAAGCCAGCAAATAAAACTTTCAAAAGAAAAATAACTGAACTCTTTCATCAACTTAAAGAAACATATCTGATTTCACCATGGATTGAATTGTGGATTGTGTTAGGTGTACTTTTCCTCCTACTCTGGCTCATTTTGGTTTTAAGCTTGGGAAGAATGATTGATGGAAAATACAGTACAATGGACACAGCAAGTCAGAACATCAACTTGGTCCTAAAGCCTCACAGATCCTCTCACATTGAAAAAAGAGAATTATCATCAGTAAACATCACAGCCATTCCTATACCTGGTGGTGTAGCATGGGACGCTACTGATTACGACATCTATGGCCCGGTTGAACTGTTGAGATATCCACATCAGTTCAAGGTTTCATTAAGTGACTTTGTATCACCTAGTACTTTCTCTGATGATTGGGACTTTGAAAATATTAATAATATGATGTCAGATTTAGAAATGTCAGCAAAATTTACAGAACTTCATCAAACTATGAAGAAATGTATTGCTTTAATCATTATGGGCATCACTATTTGCATAAATCTGCTAAATCCTAGAAATGTTTTTGCTTATAATCAATGGGAACATTGTCCAACACCGCCAAAAGGCAGATCGAAAACATTTTATGAGAAATTCCCATAATTCTCAGGGTTTAATATCAGTGATCCAGAAACGTTTTATTTTAAGGTTTTAAATAAGACAGATATGAAAACCATGTTGACAAACACTAAATTGATATATTCCACAAACCTTTATGAAAACATGTTTACATTTGGTTTTGAATTTTGGAAAAACAACATTAAGACAAAAACCATCTGGGGTACAAAATAATGGCAGGTACAAGGTCTAGAATCATTATTCAGAGCCTGCATGCTCCAAGAACAAATAATGTTCCTGAATGACACCATTCAACAAACAACCTGCCTTGGCCTAGCCAAGATAAAGGACTTAAACAAACCGTCTATACCAAAGCCCATACCTGATAGTAATAGCTCTACAGATGCGGAAATAGACGTATCCCATATTTTACACCAAAACAGAACTAATCCTGATTGGAGAAAATGGTTGATCTGGCCCACAGACACTAATAACTGTCAAGATAGATTCCTGAATAAAACACAGGAGTTCAAACAGAACAGGCCAAACCCCAGATATTCCCAGAGACAACATCCAGGGATAATTACAACATACAGTGTAGGAAAACTATGCCTCGAATGGCTACAGAAATCCACACTGCCTGAAATTAAGCAACACTTGACTTTACTTAAAGAAGGTGCTGACTTGCGAGATTTCATATTGGGACCTCGCAAACAGCGTCAAAAACGTTTCATATACGCATGTATATACACGGCTTACAACGAAGCTTGGAAAGTAACACAAATTGAAAATGTTGAAAAAATACGAGAAATTTATCGTATTAATTTGGAAAAATCACTGTCTGTAGTGGACCATGGGTTAACAACTCTGTGCTCCAGAATTTATTCACTGGACAGCATTGTATCATCTGCTATTGATATAATAGAACAGGATATGCTAATGTTACAACATGGCCAGTCCCAATTATGTTCTATTGTACAGTTAGGCTGGACGTTACAAAACTTCCGTTCAGGCTACGTGCAATGGCGTCTAATCAACACAACGCCATTATTTTCTATCTTTAACCTTACTGATAAACAAATCTCTTTGGCACAAAAAAGCAGACTATACGGTGCTGAGCATTGAAAAACTAGAAAGATTGCCATTGACAGTCTCCGAAAGACCCGTCATTGAATGGATAATACATGGCACAATTACAATTCCGATAACGACTTTTCAGTTTCAATATTGCCAAAAGCACATACCAGCAGGCCTGTATGAAAGGTTGGGTAAAGGTTACATCAAGTCAACCTGGAATCTACCTTATACACATAGATGTTACAGTGGGGGTAAAAAAAGAGCGGTACACTTCTATGTCAAGGAATTAACTTGCATGGAGCCTGCGAAGGTTCTTCAAATAATCTTTCATGCCACCTGACGGCACCCCAGCTCCACATATAGAGCCTTTTTTCAGACAACTTTCCAACGGCAGTTACGTTATAATAAGTGACCGCAGCTGTTGTGGCATGGTGCCAGGAAGGGCCTATCTCGTCAGTGTAACTTCCATGGTCACTTGCTGTATGCAAGTATTGTATCCAAACAGCAAACCAGACAAGGAGGCAATGATATGGCCTTCTCTGAATATCTCTTCTATTCGAATTGATATTTTAAGCAGAATGAAATCCATTCTTTTACAAACCACTGTGCCTTTAACCTCGTCTAGAGAAACATATGATCGGCAAGTTGCAAGGACAGCAGCAGAGATACATGCATTATTATCAACAAATTGCCCCATGCATTTCGTAGAAATGTTAAGTCAAATCTTAAACATGTCTGATACCAGTGGCATCGCACATGTAAACGACAATTTTTTCGGGACTATTAGCACCCTTTGAAGCAGTCCTGAGCATCTTCCCGAATTTCGTGCACTCTGTGTTTGGCGGCCTTCCTCTCATCTTGGGACTCGTAGCAGGAAGTTTATTTTTGTTCCTTCTGCTCCGATATGGCAAATCCAGCCACAAACAAAACTCAGGCTACCATGGAAGAAACGCTCCTAGCGATGAGATACCAAGACCGGATAACTAAAGTACTCGGCTTGGCTCGGCTAAGAGATCTGAATACTACCTGGTTTCTTTCATTCAGACCAATCTGGCAAGATTGCATCCTACCTGTTCTATGATGCCTGCTCTGCGGAGAAGAATGCGCGTTGGACGTCTGTCTCACACTACCATCAGCAGTACCTATGGATATCGATACTTTGCTTTGTTCTGTAACGGCTAATGCAACGTGTTGTCCCCAGCGGCTACCTATTCTGATGACGGCATTCGTTGAGACCTCACCATTACAATTAGGTGGCGGTGGGGTACGAGATGAAAGCGGAATACAGGTACAACCTTCTGTGACCATTGCTGATCTAAACACCGATGATGGCAATGCTTCTCATATATGCACTATTTCTACTTTTTCGGACATGGTCCAACTTTCACCTACTGTTGTAGATGAATTCTTTGCCAGCCTATCTGAGTTAATGTTCTCTCCTAACAACGAGAATATTTTTTGAGCACATAGCGTTCCCTAAACTCTGAATTCGACCTTCAGTTTTGAAAAACAGAACTTTTAAAGAACTGTGGAACTATTTTTTGCCCTGAAAGCGAAATTATTTTTCCCCGTTCCCAAAATATTTACTTTTTTTTGGCACATGATACTCTGCTTAACCACTTGGATGCTAATGACAAGGGTAACTCGTCATGGAGTTTCCATTGATTTCAATGGAAATTGTTAATAAATCTGTCCAGGGCCTTAGCATCCAAGTGGTTAAAGTAGAACTATTCTTAAAGAACAAGATTTCTATTTTGAAACTCTAGAGACAATATTTTGATTTAGCCTCTAGCACATGTACAATCTTGTATAAATATGTGATGAAATGGTCTCGACCTTCTCTTCTGTATTAAGAGCCATTTCATAAATGTAATTTTCGTGATTCATTCAGCCAATATTTCAACGTACTACACATGCATTGTATGATACCACTGCTTGAAAACCTACAATATAATACTCATTTTTCGTGTATATACCATTTCAAATGCATTTTATGTATTTTGGGGTGGGATGGAAAACACATGCATAGTTATATGTTTAAAATTGCTTAGTATTTAATAATGATGGACATTATACGTGGAGTGGGTGTTGTAAACGTATCTAGGACCCTATTTAAATATTCCCGATTTATGCCCTTATGTGGTTATAACAAATCATATCCTTATAAAGGCATAAGAATCATATCCATAATAAGTCATAGCCAATGCAGTCCAGATACGGCAAGGCTACTCCCATAGACTCCTAGAAAGCACAACGTGTTCTTAAACAAACCAAGCCTCCAGCAGCCCGGGAATTCCCCCTGCTTCTGTATTGATTTGTCCTAGAACTCCAGGAGTCCTGAAAGAACTGCGAGTTCTTAGCGACGTCTTATGTCCAACCTTACGTCAAACTCGGCACCTTCCAGGTATAAATATACCAGCATCTGCCCAAGCAAAACACACGGTGCTTTGGAGCAGATCGGCTATCTACTTGCCCGACGCCCTGCTGAAGGGAGTGCCGAAGGAAGCCGACCCTCCCATTGACGCACTGAGAGAGACGCTGTCTTTTCTCCTGCCCGAGAAATCCAGATCCAGTGTTTCCCGGTCACCCTTGCGGGTTGCTGGGAGATCGAGTCCTGAGAGAGAGATACAAGACCTCCTTCATTCTATAAACAAAGGTATGGAGCTGATTAGACCCGTAGAGAATTCCTGATTCAGATTCTTGGCAGAAACTATCTTAACTTAAACTGCAGCTCACTTACTTCTTCCCACGTACTAGGCTTAGGTTAGGTACACCGGGGTAGGCGTATCTTAGAAGCACCAGTTGAGTACGTTTAGTCATGGTTTTATCTATGTATATATTTTATCTATCTTAAACACCGTATGGCTTAGAAACCATACCATGCTTTTACAGTATTATTTCATAATACTCATTTTACTGTACACACTTTACTTTATGACAAGTATTGCAATTGTGGCAACTCACTTCTCTTGCATGAGAAAGAAGACTGTTCAATAAATAACCTCTTTTATTGAAAACACCCGTCTCTCTATTTCTCTGCGCTTCTGGTGAAACTAAGCATGCACGATTGACTGAGTGAAATAGTTATCTATTGTTTCCCCGACTCTGGAGGTATACTCCTCATTCTGGAGGGAGCAAAGTTGTCATGTTTATGCTGTTGTCAGAAACTAATCCCTTCTTGTCTATTCAGGAAAGTTAACACCTTCTTGTTTACTCGAGAAAGTTTCTAGTGACCTCTGAGCTAGCTGGCATTCATAATTAAGTCTAACATATTCAATAGAGACCTAGTCGACCTAAGTCCTACGTCTAAACTATCGTTTATGTTATTCCAATGCGCAGAGCCTATTGGGAATATAGGAACTACACTACAGAATAAGAGCCCTATTGTCACAAAAAGAAGTTGCCCTGACTTCAGGTCGTGAAACATTTGTCCTTCACGTAGCTAACACCCGCACAGAGGTGCAAGCTTTATTAAATACAGACCTATCGTTACATTTCAGTGAACTGATTCATACAATCTTTAACGCATCCTCCACATCGGGGATGGCACATTTTTTTAAAGTAGTTAGCAGTGGACTTGTGACTTCATTTGAAAAGATATTTGGAGTCATTCCTGCTTTCTTCCATTCAATCTTTTCCAGCCTCTTTGGTAGATTTCCTGTTTTACTGGCGCTGGCTGCGGGCATTCTGGTGCTATTTTGTTTAATTAAAAATGGATGCACATCCTGTGTTCCAAGACGAACTGTCACTGCTGGCACTGTTTCGCAACAGGATTCTTGAATACTATGGCACACTGCCACTCGCCACCTTAAGTGCAGCATATGGATTATCGTTTCGATTTTCCTATTTTACATGTGTCCAGCCTGTCTTTCATTGCCTGAGCTGCGATTTCGACTGGGCCCTTGATTTGTGCCTCTGCAAGATGGTGTCTCCTGACGTGGATTTTAATCATCTCATGAGTCCCTTAGTTGCTCATGAGTTGCTTTGTTCCGACGAAGGGATTATGGCCTTGGCAGCGATGCATGGAGTACTGGGTCGTTGGAATATATTAGCAGCGGCGCAAGATTTCTTGGCACACAGCTTCATTGAAACACCGCCGAGTTGTCCTCTGATGGTGCTAGAGGCTCCCGTAAATGAAGAGCATGAATGTTCTTTTCCGCTATTGAATTGGATGGCTGAATTATTTTCGGATGATAACAGTGACTTCCTTTTGGAAGCTGTTGCTGCTTATTTTGCATATTCAGTCCTGGGCTGAGACCAATCGAGGCCTTTGTTGACATTGAACTTTTTTGTTATATTTTTTTGAAATTATGAATAACTTTTCATGTCCCAGACCTATTGACTTTGATCAATTTGAAAGCTAAATTGTCATGATTTTGAGATTTTGGTTATTTGGGTGACGAAAATATTTTTTTCTCACTCCCTCAAATCTTGAACTCTGCATTTCAAAAATGAGCCCCTTATCTTATCTTATCTTTTCTTATCCGTGCTCGGATCATGGGGGGGGGGTGTCATATAGTTATGCTTTGCCTATATGCTGTGTTAAGTTAGCATGAGCTTATTAGGAGTTTAAACGCCATTTTACCTTTCTGCTGCTTCTGCACACGACACATAACTGTTATTGTAGCTTTGAGCCTAGTAGAGTGTTTTGATTCACACACGAATATTATGTTGTTACTCTGATATCAGCTTTGCTTAGTGAGCCATGTCTGTACAGTGAGTGCTGAAGCCTTCAAGGATATCTCGACACAGTTGTTGTGAGGTCTGATCTTCGCACCTTCCTAGACATAACATACATGCAGCTGCGGCCAAATTCAGGTTTTAGGCGCGTTTTATATTGCTTTGCACAGAGCATACACACACACTTGATGGTGCTTTGCATGCAGAGAGCTGGTGGAAGATGATGTGATCCCTTACCACTAAGATCTGAGGTATGGGCCCGCCCCGCTAAAACCCAAAGAGACCTTCTTAGATATAATATAATATGCTAGCTAGGGAGGGTGAGAATTAGGTGTTGTTTAAACCTATTCATTTTAGCATTTTAATATGCTTTCATCTTTTATATTCTATGGACTAGTAACTATGCTGATTACTTTGTTTCTTATAATATGTTTGCTTGTATTAGCTAAGATACTGCGTTTGAGAACACTGCATTAGTAAATAAGCATTTCAAATATGCATGCGTCCTCTTTTACTCCTTGTTCTGGATTGAACTGATTGTATAACGAAAGAGTGTTCATGTGTTCCACGTTACATGAGGTATTCTAAGTCCATGTTCTGGTTTGTCTAAGCATTGGGAGTTTGTAATGACCAATGAGACACTGTAGCTAGTCTGGTAGGGGATTTTGGGTACTAAGGTGAGTTTTGGCACACCCTAACTCACTGAGGTTCCAAGTCTCTATGCACAGTTCTGTAGGAGAACGGAATCCCTGCGACAGCAGCAGCTACAAAATCCAGCTTTGTTCAGGTTTGTGCTTCTGCAACTTCAAGGGGCACTCACTGGCCTCAGCCTTGCCCTGCTGAAGAGTTTTGAAATTTATTTTAAGAGACTAAGGGCCATATGTAGGTAAACAATGAATACCGATTCCTTAATACCGAATATTAGCGATTCAGTATTAAGGAATCGGAAAAAGCGATGTACGTAAAAAATCGTTAAAATTTACTGATTCGCTAAAAATCGGTAAAAAATACAGATTCGGAACAAATCGGTAAAAAAAAAAAAAACGAAACAGCAATACCGATTCTGAATTACCGAATCCATTACCGAATCGGTAAATACCGATTCGGTAATTCAAAAATTCGTCATTTGATGAATCAGCCAATCCTGTGTCATCCAATTACCTCCCATACAGGAAGTGGCCACACCCAGGCAGCTGCACTGAACCTGGAGCTGACTGTGAGGCAGGCAGGTGAGCTGAGGAGCCAGGAGCTACATATCCTCACAGCTGCAGAAAAAACCTAAACAACATTTGAAATGGCAAGCCAGGAGGGAGAGAAGGAGGCAACTGAAAGGAAAAGGAAGATGAAGTTCAGTGAGAAGGAGCTGGAGGTGCTAATACAGGATGTGAGTCAGGACAACGACAAGCTGTTTGGGAAGCAGTCCCTTCATGTGCCCGAGTCTCAGAAGAGACAGATCTGGAGTGGGATACAGAGCAAGATCAATGCAATTGGTGTCACCCAGCGTTCCATTGAGGACATCAAGAAGAGGTGGTACGACCTCAGGAAGACGGCGAAGACAAGGATGGCTGAGAGGCAGAGGCAGGCTGCAAAACAGGTGGAAGGAAGAACAAAGCACCTGCACCAACACAACTGGAACTGATGGTAGAGTCCACCCTCCAGCCGGAGAGTGTGAGTGGCGTGGGAGACGCAGACAGCTCTGCCAGAGCAGCAAGGAAACAAGGTAAGATGCATGCCCAGCATGCTGTGCTACCCCCTCCCTAACCTCAATCCCCATAGTGGCATAGGGGCTCCCACTCCACTTCATGTCTTACTCATTACCTGCTATGCATTGTGGGAGATGTAGTCCTAGGGAAAACAATAGCATGTGAAAGTAATTGGCAAGCTCAGGACAGTCACTGTGATCTTTATGCATGATGTTTAATGCAATGCAAATGCAGCCAGATAAGTGAGTACATCTACATTCTGTCATTACAGGCGAGTCATCTCGCAGTGCTGCAGAGGGGAGCAGAACAAAGACAGCCAGGCCAGAGGGAAGGCAACATGATGAAGAGAGAGTGCCTGCAGGGCACACAAGCGCCGCACAACCACCACCACCACCAACTACTCCTTCACCGACATCACCACAGCGCCAGGTAATGCCATATCCTCATGTGCATTCACCACTGCAACAATCACCACCACCACCACCACCACCACCACAGTCAGGCAGGAGGCATGCCGTGGCCACCCTCCAGCAGATGGAGAAGTCGCAGGAGGAGGGCACAGGGGGCCAACAGTCTCCAGTCCATGAGGAGGGCAACATAGTGAGGGCTGGTACTCCATCTGAGGGCGCCCACACTTCATCAAGATGCCGCAGGGCAAGGCCAGCCAGTCCTCAAGGCTCCGAACAGGAAGAAAGTGTCTTCGCTGGACTGGAAGGCAACATGCTCAAGGTCCAGCGCCTGCAATGGAGGGAGATGCGTGCATTGAACAGAGAGGTGGCCCACATGAACAAACACATGTGCAGGATTGAAAAGGGCATTAGTTTAATGGGCGACAACATGTGTGAGGGAATGATGGGAATTGCAACCTCTGTAGACAACCTATGCAACCAGTTGGAGCAGGACCGTCATTGTAGGCGCAGGGAGCGACAGAGACTCCAGGCCTATACCAAGGCAGTGAACCGGCTGGCCACTGCTACCTCCCTCATGTGTCGCAGGTCTATCGCCATGCAGGAGGCGATGGCGCATTGTAACAGGGATGTGGCCAGGGGCATGGTCTCGATGACCTCTGCATTAGAACTGTTACAGAACATGAAGGCGGCCACAATGGAAGGGGGGGACAGTGAGGAGGCTACCAGCCGTGGTAGCATTACACCCTCTCCCACCGAGGGCAGGAGGCGCAGCGAACGCCACAGCGCTGCCCAGGAACAATCTGACACCACAGACAGTGTGGCCAGGGAACATGCACATGCAGTGCGTGAGCGCAGAAAATAGAGTCAACTGCTATTTTGCTTCCAATCCTGGTGGTGTGCTGATTAAACACCATTGCACTAAAACTGTTACTGGCTCTGTGTCATTACTCACTCAGAAATAGGTGGACGTTATCTTTGCCCGTCTGTGTCTCCCATCCTGTTCTACTGCAACACCAGCTGTGCAGGGCTCTGGCTGGGGATTGTCCTCACCCTCTTCCTCAGAGTCAGTTAGTTCCACTGCTGTTCCTTTTTTGGTGGCTAGATTATGGAGCATTGCACATGTTGCAATTATTTTGCAGCATTTGATGGGGCAGTACTGACGTGCACCTCCACTTTTGTGGAGGCAACGGAATCTGCTTTTGAACAGTCCAAAGGTGCGCTCCACCACGTTGCATGTGCTCTTATGTGCCACATTGTATCTCCTCTCCCTTGGTGTGGTTGGGTTGAGGTATGGTGTGAGTAGGTAGGACCGGAGGGCATATGCGCTGTCACCTAAATGCAAATGAAAGTGCCAATAATTTGTGTCACCAATAGGTTGAGCCAAGGAATACATCAGGGTGTGTGACATTGATTTACCTAGTAGGTATCCTTCGCCAAATTCACCAGCAGCCAGACGTGTATGGATACCACTGTTCCTGAATATGTACGAGTCGTGGGTACTCCCTGGGAATTTTGCCACAATGTCAGTTATGATGAATTTTGCATCACATATCACCTGCACATTTATGGAGTGAGTGGATTTGCGGTTGCGATAAATGTATTCTGTTGCTGCAGGTGGGCAGGTTGGTATGTGGGTCCCGTCGACGCAGCCAATGACGTGTGGGAAGTGCGCTATTTGGTAGAAATCCAGCTTGGTCTTCTGCAGCTCCGCCTGTGTACTGGGGAAGATTATGTAATGATGCATTCGGTCCATCATGGCGTCCAGGAAGGTGTTGAAAAATCTGGATAGGCAACTCTGTGACACACCACCTACTGCGGCTATCATACCCTGGTAACTTCCTGAGGCCAGGAAGTGCAGGCAACAGAGCACCTATACATGGGTGGGTATTGCGTGCGCCCTTGGTGTCTGATGCTCAAGATATGGTTTCAGGTCCCATATGACGTCAAGGATGGTGTGTGGGTGCAGCCTGTACCTCTCATGGATTTCTGGTTCAGTCAATTGGAACAATGTGACGCGCAGTCTGTACACTCGCTCTTCCCGTCTCCAAATCCTCACTCCTGCTGCTCTCAAACGTAGCTGCCTTGCTATGAGGTAGAGGCCCGCCATTGTGTTCACACTGTTGCATTTTGGGGCTGTTTTTAAGCACTGCACCTCATTACCACCTGCTCTGGATCAGTGGTAATTAACGAATCGTTAATACCAATTTTGGTCAAATTCGGTATTACCGATTTTTGCTACATCGCATTTTGGGATTTTTACCGATTGGGTATTTACCGATTCAGTATTGTTTGTTTCGTTGTTCACCGATCGGTAAATAGGGAATCGGTAAATATTTACCGATTCGTTATTACCGATGGCATTCGGTAATACGTACATCGCACAGGGCCAAATACAGGTCGGTAAAGCCAACATTTACAGAATTTCGGCTTAACCGACCGGTATTTGGCCACCTACACATGGCCCTAAGTCGGAGGTAAAATCTTTGATTAGGATGGCCTGCTTGGTATTTCTGACATTCCTCCATCACAGCCAGCCGCAATCTTTGTTTTTTTGATTTGTTGTTCTTTAATGAACCCTTACTTTTACTCGGTACTTTATCTCTTAAAACTATAAAAAATGTACATCTTTCGTTACCCTTATCCAATTCTATTGATTTTAGTGCCTTTTTATTGTTTTTTGTTCTTAACGTTAAAATTGTTACCACTGCTTTAACTTACACACAATTCTCTGAGGAGTACTTCCTGCTTGTGTCATCACTGCTATGGGTTGAGCAAAGATTTTCGGAGAAGTGTGTTTTGGCCTAACCAGAGTAGGCTTATTAAGTTGGGGATACTAAGTCGTAGGGTTCAAACGTTTCCGAAACAACAATGACCCAATTTTAAGAAAGAAAGCTGTGGCCAGATGGTATGTCTTAATGAACAAATGTTCATTAGATCTGATACTGCTTATCAGTCTAGAATTAGCACGTGCATTGCAAGAGAAAGATAATTATGAGATTTAAAAAATGGGGTCTTGGGGGCGACGCCCGAAGGGCGTTCGCCCCCGGGCTATTTCGGGCATTGGTATGCCCCGCTGCGGCTCGCGGGTGGGGGCGCGCGGGGATTGGCCAGGGGGGTTTTGCGTGCGCATCGGACGCAACGTTCCGTGTGGCGCACTTTCGCCGGCGGCGGGAGGAGAGAAGTTTTGTCGGCGCTCGGGGACGCAAAGTAACTACGTTTAATTTTACTTATTGTGGCCTCATAACCATGGAGCAGGCAGCTCCCTCAGTCAGGGAGGCGCTCCGTATATTGGCGGAAGCTGGGCGCGAGGATTTTCTCGTGCCTGGCGTTTTGTCTCAGGCATGGGTCGGGCTGGAGAGGGGGGAGCGTCAGGCTTCCAGCGGTGTATCCGCTGCAGTGGCAGCTTGTTTGTCAAGCGAGGACTCCCCTTTGCCCTCCAATACAGCTGGCCCCCTTTTGCAGCAATTCTCTCAGCCTGCCACGTCCCCTGGCCCTTCAGGACTCGTTTCTGTCCCTGTTGCCCTTCCTGCTCCAAAACGGGGAAAAAGCACAAAAAAGAAACCTGGCAATCAACCCCTGCCTACTTTTAATGTACAGCGGCGAGTTAGTTTTAAAAAGCGTTCCCAGCCTAAGCATGTTTCTGCTGCTTTTCCTTGTCATGTGGCAGGTGCGAAGGGGAAGGTGCCACCTTTATTATCTAATAAGCAGTCTGCTCCGGACATTAACATTTTTGGATTGAAGAAGTCATTGCTGCCTGCCCTTTCGCCTGCCTTGTCTCTGGACAGGAACCTAGCTCCTCTGGTTTCCACAGCTGCTGACGCTGTTGCTGACAGGGCAGCACTGCCTTCCCCACCTTTTGTTGACACGAGCACAGCGGCATTGCCCAGCGCTGCTTTGCCAACCGAGCCATGTCTCAGCCCCCGCAGCTCTTAGTGTACCCCCCCCACATTCGCTGCGCCTTCCACCATGAACACAGATGGGGACGCTGCAATTCAGACATTTGATGGGCAGGGCCAGTGGGTCTGGATGCCGAGTGAAATCACCGACGGGCGCAGGCTCAAGCGCCTACAGCGAGATTCCAGAAGTTTGGCTGCAAATTATGGCGTTTTGCAGCCCAACGAACAAAATGCTTTGACAAGCGCGCTCATGGGCAGTGAGAGCGTGCCCCTCAGGCTTCCCACGTCCTGCACCGACAGAAGCAAGAAGACCGGGAAGTTTGTGGCGGACTTTCCCACACCAATTGCAGGCAAGAGACTTTCACGTTTGAAAAAAGTGGTTAATTGGAGAGAATTTGATGGTGGCGTGGGAGATGGGGAGCGTCCTAGCGACAGTTCTGGGCGGGGTGGTTGTGATAAGGAAGGGGTAGGGCATTGTTCACCAAGGGGGGGTGCAGACTCACTGGAAGAAGGCGAACTGTCAGGATCGGAGGGGGCAGAAGGTGCTTTATCTCACACTGGGGCGATGGGGGGGCGAGCTAAAGAGTTGTCTAGTTTCTATTTTCTGCAGACCAGAGGTGGCGAAGTTGGCGTTTCTGGAAGGAGTTCGATGTCATCGGCCAAGGGGGCGAAGCATGGTGCGACTGAGCGTGCGGCACAGAATTTACCAGGTGAGACCCTTGCTAGGTGCGCTAAGCGTACTAAAGTAGACAAAGGTGTGGGTACAGATGGGTTGACTGTCATGTCAGCCTCTCGTGATTGCGCCACCGATACTAGAGATGGAGGGTCCTTACCTTCTGCAGGTCAGTCGCCAATGGTTGCTGAGAGTTCCTCCACACAGGAGCTTGATCAAAAATCAGTGGGTGTTTTCAAACGTCTGCCTTACATGGGCGTTGCTATGCCTTTGGGGGCGCATTTAAGTAAAGCCACGAAAGACAAGATATGGAAAGGGGATTTTGTGGATGTCTTTAAGCTCCTACATAGGGACATACAGGCAAAAGAGGGCTCAAAGGAAGAGACTTGGGAACTTCTCAAACGTCCGCGGGTTCCCACCAACATAGATTCGTGGACGTCTGCATTTCTTATTTTTGCTAGTGTATATTGCGAGAAATATGCTGACAGATCTGTGTCACTTTTAAAGTACCTTGATGTCATCAGGAAGGCGGCATCGGAATTTGGAGGGTATGCATGGCTCCATTATGATGAAGAGTTCAGGGCACGCTTGTCTTTATTACCCGATAAACCATGGGGAGAGGTAGATAATGAACTGTGGGTCCAGTGGATGTATCCCCAGAGGCCACCACCATCCATGCACACGGCCAGTGGTTTAGCGGTACCTTATCGGCCCTTTCAGACTAGACCCACCCTGGGGGGGGGGGTTCCTGGAATAGACCCAACACCATTGTCTATGGGGCATGCTGGAATTTCAATAAAGGATTTTGTTTGCGTAACCCATGCAAATACAAACATGAGTGCTCCAAGTGTGGAGGTAAACACGCCGTTACTCAGTGTTTCAGGGAGCAGAGTCACAGGGGAGGGGGACCATTGTTTGCGGGCCGGGGCAGAGGCTTTCCACCGCAGTTTGGAAACAAAGGCTTTTACTCCCATCAAGGTGGACATTTTATGTAACTGGTTGCTGCACTATCCAGACACACAGGGTGCTGCGCTTTTGAGATGGGGTTTTCAGGAAGGTTTTCGGTTGGGGTATCAAGGTCCTAGACTTCCCAGATTTGCCCAAAATTTGCATTCTGCACGGCAATTTCCTTCTGTTGTACGTTCAAAGTTGCTGTCTGAGGTCCAGGAGGGTCGGATGGCGGGCCCCTTTGATCATTGCCCTTTGCCGGATTTGATAGTGTCTCCACTGGGGGTGGTGCCAAAGAAGGCGGAGGGTGAGTTCAGGATGATTCAACATTTATCATGGCCGGAGGGCTCCTCTGTCAATGATTTCATTTCACGGGAGGATTCCATGGTACATTTTGAATCGGTGGATTCCGCGTTTGCTATCATCAGGGACACAGGAGAAGGGGCGCAACTGGCAAAATGTGACATTAAATCTGCTTTTCGTCTGTTACCAGTTCACCCATCGGATTTTTCCTTGTTAGGTATATATTTCGATGGGCAATATTTTGTTGACAAAGCTCTCCCTATGGGATGTGCCATTTCTTGCAAATTGTTTGAGGCGTTCAGTTCCTTTGTGCAGTGGAGTTTTACGTACCACACGGGCCATACCAACGTCACACACTATCTGGATGATTTTCTTTTTGTAGGTGCAGCACATTCTTCTCAATGCACGGATGCTTTGAGGAATTTTCAATTGCTAGCGGAGACATTGGGAGTTCCTTTAGCAGAGGACAAAACAGAGGGCCCTTCCTGTTGTCTGACATACCTGGGCATTGAAATAGACACTATCAAGATGCAGGCCAGGCTCCCCCACAAGAAAATTGTGGAAATAACGGGGCTTCTGGATAAGGCGCGCGGGGCCACTAAACTGACATTATCAGCAGCGCAATGCTTGTTGGGGCACTTAAATTTTGCGTACAAGGTTGTCCGTGCCGGCAGGTCTTTTTGCAGGAGGCTAGGCTTTGCTATGTCAGGTTTACGGCTCCCTCACCACAGACTCAGGATTTCAGCACACATGAGAGCTGACTTTGAAGTGTGGTCTATTTTTCTCTCAGATTTCAATGGTATCACGCTTTGGTCTTTGGATGAACATTTTCACTGGCAACTTCAACTATTTTCTGATGCGTCTGGTGCCCACGGTTTTGGCCTTTTTTGGGAAGGTAAATGGTGTGCGGAAAAATGGCCTGAGCGTTGGTTTGACACTAAGAAAAGCATTGCCTTTCTGGAATTTTTTCCCCTTATCGTGGCTCTCCGCATCTGGGGTCCCAGATTAGCGAATAAGACAGTGCTTTTCCATGTGGATAACAAATCTGTTGTTGATCTAGTCAATGGCCAGAAGGCGAAGGATAGGCATTTGTTGAAGCTGCTGCAATTATTTATGCTTGGTTGTTTACAGCTCAATATTGTTTTCAAGGTTCAGCACATTGCTGGCATGGACAATAATATTGCGGATGCACTGTCTCGTTTTCAGTGGGAGAGATTCCGTGGTTTGGCGCCGGGAGCGGATTCACAGAAGACTCCCATTCCCAGCGAGCTATGGACTCTGGGGATATGAACGCTTGCCAACTCATCGAGAACTCCCTTGCACACAGCACCAAATTGGCTTACAGAAGAGCTTGGATGGAATTTTTAGATTCAGGTGCCCTTTTCCGATCTCACACTGGTGTGGGTTTGAGACAGCGTAGAGAGGATGTGGTGCGATTTATCATGTCTAACATTACGAAACATGTTTCTTCCCCTACCATAGCTGGCAAGTTAGCAGGTATTTCATTCTATGGCAAATTTTTCTGGGGTTACGAACCAACAGCAGGTGAAATGGGTAAGAGACTGCTTCAAGGTTGGTCCAAACAGCTGAGGCGGGGTTCTCGCCAGAGGGACCCATTATCCCTGCGTTTATTGGCCAAGATCATCGCTGTCCTACCTATTGTTTGTTTTTCTGCATTTGAAGCCCGCCTATCGAAACTGTGCATGGTGTGGCTCTTTTTTGGGGCCTTTCGGGTCTCGGAATTGTTGGGTACTTCAGTCACTGATGCTTTGCAGACCACTCATGTATCGTTGTTCAAGTCCCACATTGAAATATATCTAGCATATTCCAAAACTGACCAAATGGGTAAGGGTTCCAAGGTCATGATACAGGCCATGGGGGGGTTCTTTGCCCCGTGCAGGCGTGGTTTGACTTCTCCAGCTTTGGAGGTGCCAATTCCACTTTTGTTTTTCATCACCAGGATGGCTCCCTATTCAAAGCCCCCCAATTGTTAGCCATCCTGCGGAAGTCTTTAGCTCTCCTTGGTGAGGAGCCCCCGCGCTTTGGTACGCATTCCTTTCATATTGGGGCAGCCTCAGAGGCCGCCAGGTGGGGTTTCTCTGCTGACAGCATAAAATTATTGTGGCGTTGGTCTTCAGATTGCTTTTTGCGTTATGTTAGACAAATCGATCAGATTGTGTAGAAAGTGGGTATTACTTGTTTTCTCCTTGCAGGTCGCAAGCAAGTCTGGCTCATTGGCCATTCGTTCATCAAGTGGGCTGCCACGCAGGCGGACAAAGGTCCTTTTGGTCGCAATTTGGGGTTTCCGTCTGATGCAGTGGCCTTATCTTGGTGTGGCAAGAGTGGGATGAAGTGGGGACAGTTGCTCCCACTTATCAGTGAGTTGTACTTTAAACACATGCCGGACTTTTTGTTAATTCATTTAGGAGAAAACGATTTGGTCCAATTATCTGGGTTGGGTTTACTGATCGACATGAAAGCTGACCTGGAAGTCTTTTTGAAATCATGGCCCCTTTGTCAGCTCATATTGACTGCTCTACAGCCCAGAAGAGTTTGGAGAGGGGCAAACAGTTACACGGCTGTGGAACGTGCTCGGAGAAAGGTGAACAGGGATCTTCAACGTTTTTGTTTTATAAATCGCATTTTCTGGTTAGAGCACGATGACATTAATAGAGCAGATTTTCATTTTTTCCGGCATGATGGGGTGCACCTTTCTTTTATGGGTAATGAAGTTTATCTGCTACGCATTCGTGAGTTACTTGCTAGTCTTTTAAACATTAATTCTTGGTGTTGAATAGGTACTGTTGTAGCGGCAGTATCTTCATTACACATGTTGTTTCAGTAATATGTTTTCATTGGTACTTTTAGCTGCACCCCTTTTCTCACCTTATCCCTGTTTTTTCTCTTTTCCCTGCCTTGTTTCCCCTCCTCCGCCGTCTTTGCTATTTCTAGCTCCATTCGTTTTCTTCTCACATTTCTGCCGCTGTTTTACAGCAAGTTTTAGCGTTTAGCGATTTTACGTATTATATTCATGCCTTCTTGGGGTGATAGTTTTATTACATGCTTTTAAGTCAAAAACTTTTTCACTGTTTGGCGACAGTTTATTTGGCTGCATTTACGGTTTGCCATGTTCATGCGTACAGTTTGTTTACATGCAAAATAAAGTTTCCTGTTTGGCGACAGAAGGTTTTTTATGGTACATTTTGGATGATAAAGTTTTTGGGGGGGGCAGGAAAAACACCTGTGATAGGGTTTTTCCTGGTGGCAGATTGGGAGGAGATCAAGACAGGCAGGAAGGGTTGGGGGCATTAGGAATAGGTTCGGTCAGAGGGAAGCAGGGGAGTGAAGTTGGAGTCAAGAGGTAGGCAGGAGAGGGACATAGGCTCGGGGAGGAGGTTAGGCCGAACAAGTGGGAATTTAGTGGCAAAGGGACATTGGAGTAGGGGATGGGGGTGTTAGGTCGGGGAATTGTTGATGCTATGATATGTTATGTTATTTGTATTATGTAATGCCTATCTGTCCAATAAAAGCGGCCTTTTACCCAGAGCTGGAGTGGGGCGTGGTTATTGCCCGATGGGGTCTTGGGGGCTACGCACGAAGGGCGTTGGCCCCCGGGCTATTTCGGGCATTGGTATGCCCCGCTGCGGCTCGCGGGTGGGGGCGCACGTGGATTGGCCAGGGGTGTTTTGCGCGCGCATCGGACGCAACGTTCCATGTGGCGCACTTTCGGCGGCGGCGGGAGGAGAGAAGTTTTGTCCCACCCTCCCACCCTTTGTTTTTGTCATGGATTCTAAAAAAAAAAAAAAAAAAAAAAAACATTCCTGGGCTAGTGCCCATATTTTCTGGTTTCTCGTCGCTTGGACAGTGGCAGATTGGGAGGAGATCAAGACAGGCAGGAAGGGTTGGGGGCATTAGGAATAGGTTCGGTCAGAGGGAAGCAGGGGAGTGAAGTTGGAGTCAAGAGGTAGGCAGGAGAGGGACATAGGCTCGGGGAGGAGGTTAGGCCGAACAAGTGGGAATTTAGTGGCAAAGGGACATTGGAGTAGGGGATGGGGGTGTTAGGTCGGGGAATTGTTGATGCTATGATATGTTATGTTATTTGTATTATGTAATGCCTATCTGTCCAATAAAAGCGGCCTTTTACCCGGAGCTGGAGTGGGGCGTGGTTATTGCCCGATAATATATGCATCAAAATAGAAGAACATTTTGAAGAACATTAACACAAAACTGGACTCATATGCCAAAGCAGAAAGACAATAGATTATAAATTCAATGAGGTGTACACGTGAGCTGCAGGGCACGTGAAAAGATGAGCAGGACCCCTACTTCCAGCGCCTATGCTTCTCTATATGTAGTAGTACTTTAACTTGACAAGCAAATGTTATTAACAGATGATCAGAACATTCATAGTCTTGTCAGGAGTGCTAGGGAGGTTGGCATTTGAAGTAGAAAATAGTAAACAAGCATTACTCCTCTGCTAATATTTGGTAAGACTTTTTATGACAGTACAGTTAATTCTATAGTATTAAATGGGTAAACCAAATACATACAATGGCCACTTTAAAATTATATACTTTTCATAATACGTACAGCAGTGTTTTGTCATTGTTTTCAAACTTCTCAAGAAGTACTGAATATCAACAGGTCAAACATGTAACATACATGAGTCTTTAAGCAGAATTCAACAACGAAACAGTTATTGTTGATAAACAATTTGAAAGGTATCCTTCATCAGTGTGAGTGATTGATCGAGATCACAAGTATGGTTCTGTAAACCCAAATACAGATAGTTTATGAAAAGTTTCATTGCCATGTATGATTACTTACAAAACGCATGCTTTATTGTGGTGTGCCCATTTTCTATCCAGTATGGGGGTTGCTCTAACAGCTTATGTGATGTAGGATGGTACCTCTACCCTATTGAGTAGACAGGACCACACTGTACACCTAAGTTACAGGACTCGCAGAGTTGCCCCTTTTTTTGGAGTCCATGAATTTTCATTGTGATTTATTTGGGCATTGAGGATCGTATTTCTATTCTGAAGCTTGCCTGTTTTCAAAATGGTGGCTGCCTCAAGAGTTTGGAAGCCGAGTTACTTGATAGCCTAGATATGGTAACCAAGAAAGAGTTTTTTTCTGCCGTGGAAAAGTCGACAACATGCTGAATCGGGTGTCCTGTCCTTCTTCTGAAACACCTCCTTCTTTGGCAACACTTCAAGATATGATTAATCCAACAGTAAAGGTGACATTCAGAGCACATGAAGGGGTGCTTCTTCCTTCAAATGTTCCAAGAATGGACCCAGTGCCGGTTGATTTATGCAGGGGGAACTAAATCAGCTTTTCCAACAATTAAGGGATAATCTTAAGTTTCCTGTCTCTGCTTCAGAAAGTGATAATTAAGACTTCTTACCATTTGAATCCAGAGTCAGTGCAGCTCCAAAGTAGAGTTCAAAGAGACTTTCACATGAATGAAAGGAGATGGATAAGGTCTCTTTTCATCACTTTCTGGCCAAGCGCTACACTTGGGAGGGCTTTTCAGAGGAGTTCACTCTTGTCAAGGTAGACAACCTCATTGCTGGGCTTGCTACACGGGGAACTGTGGTATTCACGGATGCCCTGCACGGGACCTGATACATTAAGGAGTTCAAGGGGGCAGTAAAAAGGGCATATTCTGCCGCCAACTTCTTGTTTTCCTTGCTGTTGCTGTTTTCTGTCTGATGTGATATTTGACAATCTATGGCCTTCACCTGCAGCGTTCAGGGCTACTATTGCTGTCCGTTGGCATATCTGACTCCGTTCATGCAAAGCAGAAGCTACTCAAAAATCAGTCTTGTTTAAACTGCACTTCAGAGTTTCTAAAATCTTTGGACCTGAGCTAGAGGAGGTTGTTAAAAAGTCAGTGGAGAAGTCAGTGGAGAATGAAAACTCATGGAGCTAAATGAGGTTGTTAAAATGTCAGTGGAGAATATAAAGCTCATGATGCCTAGAAGAACCTGGTTTGTCAGGGTGTAGTCACACCCAAACCCTATTTAACATGTGCTCATCCCTTTGGTAGCTTGGCACCGAGCAACCAGGTCAACTTAAAGGCAATGTGTAAAGGTATTGTGCAACATTTCAAACAATAACAAGGTGATATCACAAGACATGAAAAACCGTAACCAGATTAGAAAAATAGAGTAGCTTTTGATCAATACGAAACAAAACAAAATAACAAATATCCAATCAGCAGGACAGGAAATATGTGGTTTTAAATATCTCAGTGAAAATAGCACCAAAAGTACAAAGAGTCAAATGTGAATATCTGGTTGTGCTGGTCCGGGACAAAGCGATTGCAAAAGGGGTGATGGACGGAGCGCTTGAGCAAATCAAACACTCACCCCCAGTCAATTGATCTGGATTTAATCCATCATCATTCTTTAGCTCACTCCACCACCCCAGTTCAGACATGGCAATATGCAAATCAGTCTGACCCTGTGCCTCATGGGAACAGTCCAGCCCAAACTGCCAAGCCATGTCTTCCCTGGACCAGAAACAAGCATCCTGAGACTTGTTTCGGGTTCATAACCCTCATCAGGCAGGCTATCTTGAATCCAGTGGCAAAGTGAGCCAGGGACCCATGTCTGGGCATACCCTGCCAACTTAGGGCGAACAAAGCGATACCAAAGGGGATGATGGACAGAGCGCTTGAGCAAATCAAACACTCACCCCCAGTCAACTGATCTGGGATTAATCCATCATCATTCTTTAGCTCACTCCACCACCCCAGTTAAGACATGGCCATATGCAAATCAGTCTGACCCTGTGACTCATGGGAACAGTCCAGCTCGAACTGCCAAGCCATGTCTTCCCTGGACCAGAGACAAGCATCCTGGGACCAGTTACCGGTTCATAACCCTATTAAGCCAGGCTATCTTGAATCCAGTGGCAAAGTGAGCAAGGGACCCACGTCTGGGCATACCCTGCCAAATTAGGGCGAACAAAGCGATAAAGTCCGGGACAAAGTCACAAGTTCAGGCCGACCACGATGTAATGTGGACCGGCTACAGGGACCTAGTTAGTCCTACTGAACAACAGTACCTATATGCATCTTGTAGCCAAGGCAATGAGAGGTCCAAGTCGGAGATGTGTTGTGCAGTGTCGGTTCCGGGAGCTGCGAGGCTGCAATGCAAAGTCCTTCATCATTGTCGGGGGCTGTCAACAAGGGAAGCTTGCAATGTGAAGTCCTGTATTAAGGATGCCTTGTGCAGCTGTGGTTCTGATGAGAATGTGGGCTGTGGCAGCCATGCGGACTCCTCACGAGAGGAAAGTCAATTCAGGGTTGCACCATGCAGCATCGAAGAGATGTGTCAGTTCTGCTGGATGCACTGATGGCCTGGCAGAGTACCATCAGGTCTTCTTCCAAGGGTCCAGGGCTGGGATAGCAGCATTTGGTAGAGTAGGACTCCCAGTTGCAGATTCCAAGTACTGGTTATAAGAGTTTAGCCCTTGAAGTCACTCTGCTGGTCCTGGGTACTAGTTGCAGGTCCAGTCCTTCTCACCCAGGCAAGAGGGCAGCAGGTAAACACAGTAGGGCAGCAGTTCCAAGAATCAACAGTCCAGCAGAGTGGTAGTCCTTTCAGCAGCACATAGTCCTTCTTCCTGGCAGACACTTCTACAGATCGAGAAATGTACTGAAGAGTTAGGGTCTGAGGTCTAAACTTTATAGTGGGAGAAGCGTCTTTAGAATTCCCCTTGAGGTGCTCAGGTTTCCTGCCTTGTCTTCCCTCATTCCAGACTAACTATAAGGGGTATGCAATCCCTTATGTGAAGGCAGGAGACAGCCTGTTCAGGTGTAAGTGGGGCTGTGCCCAGCTCTGCCCTCCCATCCTGCCAGTGATGGGCCATTCAGGCACAACTTAGCTCGCTATTGTGTGTGGCTGTGTAGGAGGAATACAAAAAGAGGAACTGCCAACTATTCCCAGTCATGTGCGCTAAAGACAGGCTGCAAGCACTTACAGCTAGATTCATGAAGCCAAATTGCGATCGCAATAGCTGCGAATTAGCAATTGCGATCGCAATTTGAATAAAAAGAATTCATGATAGTGAAATCTCAAAAAAAGCGAATTCGCTAAAGAAAAATTGCGAGTTCGCAAATAAATTCCCAGAATCCTGGAAGAAGCCCATTAGCGAATCAGAAATTGCGAGAAACCATGGAATCTGCTAATTTATTTGCGACATCGCAAAACAATCACAATCGCTATTCAAGAAAAATCGTAAAAGCGAAAAACCCGAAAATCGCTATTTGTGACGCACAATTTAAGGAGAACCCAAACCAGGTGGTAACCAGTAAGGAAAAAAAAAATTCAAAAAAACTTGAACAAACTACCAACAGGTGCAGGCCTGACCAAACACACTTAAGGATATGCAGCTGGAGCATGAGGACTCTCACAATGCCAGGACTCTACATGGTGGTCAGGCGGCGAAGGCTACAGCGAGCAGCACGGAACAGACGTAGGATCCAGGAGCGGATATTCCGCCAGCGGGTCACCCTTCTGGGCCAAACCAGGGAGCAAATGTACGCTAAGTACCGCCTGAATGGGGCAATGATCATCAAGCTGATCTGGAACCTAGATCCCCTGATGCAGCACCCAACAAGGAGGACCAATGCCGTGCCCACACATGCCCAGGTATTGTGCAGCCTACACCTTCTGGCCTCCGGAAGCTTCCAGGGGATAGTCGCTGTTGCAGGGGGGATATCCCAGCCCACCATGTCCCGCTGCCTAAGGAGTTTCCTGGAGGCTATGCTGACCTGGCTACACCACTACATCTCATTCCCCACCAGCCAACAGGACTTGAATGAGACCAAGCTTCAATTTTACAACGTTGCACAATTTCCACATGTAATAGGATGCATTGACTGTACCCACATCCACATCTGCCCACCAGCACAAACGGAATACATGTACCGCAACCGCAAGTCCTACCACTCCCTCAATATCCAGATGGTGTGCAATGCTAAGACATTCATCACGGACATAGTGGCACAGTACCCGGGGAGCACACATGACTCCTTAATATTCCGGCACAGCGGCATCCACACACGACTGGCCAGGAGAGACTTTGGGGAAGGACACCTACTAGGTAAGTACACATGCCCCAAAATAGTACACTGTGATCATGTAGCTGCGCAGAACAGGCACTGACCCTCTGCTCCTTTCATTCAGGTGACAGCGGCTACGCTCTCCGTGAGTACCTCCTCACCCCATGGCTCAACCCTGCAACACCACAGCAACGGCGTTACAATGCTGCACACATACGCACAAGAAATTGCATTGAGAGGACATTTGGCCTTTTGAAGAGCAGATTCCGCATACTTTACAAGACTGGTGGGGCCATCAAATACGAGCCTGAGGTCTGCTGCCGCATCGTGGCCGTGTGTGCTATCCTCCACAACATTGCTACCAAGCGCAGGATACCTGTAGAGATCTCTGGCAGTGAGTCGGAAGGGGACAACCGACCACCTGCACATGTGCGTCATGCACGCGGGGAGAATCCTGCAGAAGGACACAGGCGCCGTAACCAAATCAGCATGAACTGTTTCTAGTGCACCCACTCCCCACACCCAAGACTTCACTCATGCATGACAATAGTAATAATGACATGAGTCAGATTAAGTTTAACAGAATATTTCTTATTGTTTTTTGCACAATAAAGTGGGAATTCCCCAAACTGTAACATGATTGCCATATTGCGTCATATGTCCCATGTTCTTGAGGAGGGCATGCTTGTAGCAGCAGCATGGCCCTTCATGGTACCAATCAAATGTTCAATGCCGTCTCCGGGCAGATGCTCCCAACCTTCTTTCCATCTCCTCCTCCTGATTTTGCCGTGAGGCAGCAGAGGGCCTGGTACTGCGGCGGGGTGCTACCACCAGTGGCACGGATTGGCTACTATGGCTGGAATTAGCCTCACTAGTGTCGTCCCCCCTCCCCCGGCTGGCCATGGCCAGTTGCCTGCATACCCTGAACTGCAGTTGTCACTTGCTCCAGAGCTCTCGTGACGTCCTGAAAGCACTGGACCATTTGCACCTGCATGGCCAAGGAGCGTCATGACAGCTGGGAGGTCGCGTTGCCAATGATATAATTTGACCGCGTGTATGGAGACAGGCGGGTCAGCCGCTGCCGGTGTCTGCGACGGTTGATGTGCCGCTGGCTATACATGGCCTGGGTGTTGGCCTCCACAGCAGCGGTCATCCTCTCCATATGGTCTGTCAGCTGACCAACATTCCTAGCGGTCTTGTTGAGCTGGAGATGTATAGCAGCAAGATGACGGGCTTGTGTCTGGTGGACGTGGAGCATACGGCGCTCAATAGAGAGCCCAGGTGCCCGCACGTTCACCCCCCTGCCAGCGCGTGATGTGGTACTGCGCGGCTCCCTCACCAGTCCGCTGGACTGGCTCCTCACAGCCACAGGGCGGCGGGTTTGTCTGCGTGCTGCTGCTGGTGTTGTCAGCCCCACTGGTGTTTGAGTCACTCGCTGTGGTACTGCTGCGCCTGTTGGTGCAGAGGTGGCACTGTCCACAGGGGCAGGTGGTGTTATGACCGCTGGTGCGGCAGCTTGCCCTGATGGTCCTGGCTGTGGGGATGGATGTACGTCTCCCTCAGTGTCCTCTGTTATTTCTTCAATTTGCAGGGCATCGCTATCCGTACTGGGTACTTCAGCGCCACCTGTGATGTAAAGTGGACGTTGATTAGTGACATGTTACTTACACATTGGAGCTTCGTACATGCATGCAGGCTACCATTCCCTGACTCGCTGTAGGATTGCCTCTCACTGAACAGGTCTGGCTGTATGGGGCAAGATGGTAATTGTGGTCAGACTACATGTCCCACAATGCAATAGGGCTTTTGTGGTGTGCTTTGGCTGCATGACTGGGGTTTGTAATGGGATGATCTGGGGGCATGGCCATTGTTAGGGGACAGGGTCGCAGTCGCATGGCACTTACCTTGTGTATCTTGGGTGAGTCGGGAGGAGTCCAGCTGGATTACCCCCACGCATGCCTGCGGGTTCAGGGTGTCCTCTACTCGGTCCTCAAGTGGGGTGTTGGGTGGAACAGTGGGCTCCCCTCCTCCTGTCGCAACACGCTCCCCCAGCCTCTCTGCCATCTTCTCCTTGGCCCGCTCTCTGAAGTCATACCAGCGTTTTTTCAAGTCATCCACAGAGCGCTGGGTAACCCCCACAGAATTCACTTTTGCGCAGATGCGCACCCAAATCCTCCTTTTGTCGGCCTCAGGCACCTTTCTCGAGTCCTTCCTGAAGAGGCGGTTGTGGTCCTTGGACACTCCCTCTATCAGATGTTCTAACTCTTGTTCTGAAAATTTAATTTTCCTTTTCCTTCATGTGGAAGTTTCACCTGCAGCTTCCTGTGACATGTTGTGCACTGGGGTGTCTCCTGGATTTCACCTGTAGGTACTCTGGAGGGAGCTCTGGCAATGCTGCTTCCACTTCAGGCTCACAATGCTGAATGAGGGTGGAACCTGCCTACTTCCTGGTTGTGATGTCATCACTGTGCTCAGAATGCTACTTCCCGTTTTTGTGATCTCGCAATTAGCGAGATCGCAATTTGCGATTTCGGTAATTGCAAGATCTCTATTTCAACAAGTGTATGGGCCGATTCTGCGATTTTTTTGCGATTTTCGGAAACTCGCAATCGGCGATTGCGGCCGATTGGATTCGCTTTTTTTATTCGCTTTTTTTCATGAATGCCATTCTGCGATTTCTAAATTGTGATTCGCTTTTTCTCGCAATTTAGGAATCGCAGAATTTGACATTGATGAATCTAGGTGTATATGGCTAAGGCAGGAAAATGCCAACTTTCTAAGATTGGGATTTTCAAACTTTTAATTCAAAATCAGACTTTACCATTAAATAGGACTTTTCATTACAATTCCAAAGAAGCCAACCATGAAATGGTTACCTATTCCCATTTGAAAGTAGTTACATATTAAATTTAATCAGGTAGCTCCAAGTTTATACTATGGGAGCAGTAGGCCTTGCAGTAGTGAAAAATCTAGGTATTTTTCACTACCAGGACATGTAAAACTTAAAAGTACATGTCCAACTTTTTAAATTCACTGCACCCTGCCCTCTGGGCAGTGTGAGGCCTACCCTAGTAGTGACTTATATGTATTAAAAAAAGGAAGGTTTGGGTCTGGCAAAAGGTTTGTTTTGCCAGGTCAAAATGGCAGTTTAATACTGTAAACACAGGCTGCAATGGTAGGCTTGAGACAAGTTTAAAGGGCTACTTAAGTGGGTGGCACAGACCAATGTCGTTTCTTCTGCCTCCTTCCTCACTCTGCGCTTGCTACATAAGATCTTCAAGTGGCTCCCTATACATGAGACGCACAATAAAACTAGCCCTCATCACCAGCCGAATGGACTACGACAACGCCCTCTACGTAGGAATCGCCACACATCTCATACAGAAACTTCAGACCATACAAAACACCACAGCCAGACTCATCCTCAGCCTTCCCCAATGAACCCATATTACACCCCAACTTAGGCAACTCCACTGGCTTCCCATACAGAAGAAATGTCTATTCAAGCTGCTGACCCATGCACACAAGGTCCTACACAACTAAGGACCCGCCTACATTAACCAACGATTGAAGTTCCACCAACCTTCAAGAAGACTACGTTCCACCTCCCTTTTACATGGTCATACTCCCCGCATCTACTGAAGCAGAAGTGGAAGACAGTCCTTCTCCCACATTGCAGCAAAGACTTGGAACCACACACACCTCTGGACCATCACTTCCCTTCTGGAATTCCAAATGGACTTGGCTGTTTGAATAAGCCTATAGCAAGGATTGAACATTGGTTTAATCACCTCATTTAGTGCACTCATGTATTCCAATCCAATTGACATTTTTCATCTTTTCCATATTTATTCATGTTTTAAACTTTTAGGGTGAACATCTCCTTACTTCTTCCGTGATTAATGTTTGATATTATTACATACCTGATTTACAGAAAATCTAAATAGATAGACATATTCTCCACTGAAGCACCTTTTTCCGATTCCAAATCTATTGGGACTGAACATCAGAGGACATAAAAATGGGATACAGTTGATTAAATGTAATGTATATTGCAACGGTTTGAATGCGAGTTTATTTAAGACAATGAGAATATTTTTTTTTCTAACTGTGTTAAAGGAGTAAAATGTTTTAACTATGTGAATTAGTTATTTCAACCAACGGTTACTTAGTGCACACATTGCCCCTCCTAGGTGTGCACTGGGGGACTGTACCCCTTTCTGGGATTAGCCAGCATCCTATTCACACAATGTATGCTTGCACAGAGGATACAAATCAGGGGCATGCCCACAGTAGATTGAAATATTGTTTGACACAAGGTGTGCAATAGTGGGGCCACATCCACTTCAAAACGATACTTATCTCACCATGTGTGTGCCAGACAATATTTTGAAGTGGTAAAACTGCCTCTGTCCGTTCTGGGAAGGGGTGGAACTCTAGCTTACACAGGCCCTAGGATGGAACGTTCCCCATGACCCGAAGCGCTTGCTGTTGGGGGTGTTTGATGGCCTTGATGGCACCAGGGCAGACAAGCGGTTCCTGGGGACAACAGTGGCGGTAGCGAAAAGGGACAAGGCCGCGCTCTGGTCTCAGGCTAAGGCGCCAACTGTGCGGAAATGGTGGAGAGGGGTGGATTGGTGTGGAGCGCAGGAAGAGCCTCTTTTCGAGGCCTGGGGTGCCCTGAACTATTCAGTAAAGTGTGGGGTAAATGGTTCAATTTAATACCCGTGTGAGGACCCGATTACACTTTTTTGTCTACTTGTTTGGGAATTGTCGCATCCAGTCCAGTTGGGCTGAGTACACCCTTTGTCGAACATATATGATGGAATTTCTTTAATTATAATGCTTGATCTGCTACCAATTAATTTATTTGTTTTTATAAAAATCAATAAAAATGATTATAATGAAAAACTGCCTTTGTCAGTAATGATGATTACATGAATCCAAGAGCACAGTCAGCTTGGTAAAAGTCCTGGTCGTATGGGTTACAACAATCTGATGGAACTGGGCTCAGAAAAATCTGCCTAGCATCTTAAGCTGAAGGTGATGTTTCCTTCCCTTCTTTATTTTTATTTTTATTTTGGTTCAAGGATCTTTTTATTCACTTTGGTGTTTGTGACTGGGTTACTTTTTTCAACTCTCTCGTTTTTATAATTTTCACGTGGTTTCTATATAGTCCATTTTCTTCTGAAGAAGCCTACCAAGATATAATTGTATATTTGAGAGAAGGAACTAATTGCTATCTCTTATTGTACAGATAAATATTGCTCAAGAATAATTCCAAGTCCTGAAGATGACCGTACAATAATATATCGGTCGAAATGCCGTCGACGCTTCTTTGTGGCTGAATTTGAATTAAGGACACTATGTTTATGTTGTTCCTTTATCCCGATATGTAATGTTTATGTATGCCACTTGTCTGGTCTGTATGTTTTCCCTTTTTGTATACCAGCATTTTTTGTCTTGAGCACATTTGTACCTTAACTAACTGTTTTTAAGAAATTGTTGATATATGACAAAATAAATATGTGATTTTTGATACTAGCACTTTGTTCTAAAGGGCCTCTTTAACCACTTTTTTCATCTTTTTCCTTCTTGTTGGTTTATTATTTTTTCCTTTGAATTGTTGGAAGTATTTTAATATGTTAATTCTAGTGTTTCTCCCTGAACCTATTGTTAGGTGTATTGATAGCATGTTAAGCAGCCATAAACGTCAAGGATAGCAGAAAGTTATGTTCCCTTGGTCAAGGGAAGGACTATTGATGAATGGAATAAGGACCGATTCCTTTAATTTACTGAGTATGAGTCCAGCTAAAGAATGTGTTAATGGTGGCAGAAGAAGAATGGTTGGGAGAGAGTTACCTTTGGAGTGCCTTCCTCTTTCTTCTCTGGTTCAGTTTTATTAGACCCTCATCCTGATAGTCAGAAGAATAAAAAGAAATAGTGAAGCTCTGGCTGTCAACACATCACTGTGCCCGTTCCCATGGTGATGTCCTGAGATCCGAAATGTTTCTTAAGACACTACCAAAACAAGAAGAGAAAGAGCAAGCGATCCTGAGGAATTCTCTTATAAAGAAAATGAGACATTTTTATGGCCTTTCTGATTTTAATAAGGGCGTAGGGAAGTGACCTTAATTCCATTGATAGAATATTTTAGGTATTCATGTTTTTATCTATTGCAATACCACAGAAGACTAACCTGCAACCACAACCATGAAATAATCATAGTACCATACACAAGATGAATCGTCCTTTACTACTAAAAGTCACAGAATCTTGAAGACTGATGGCACAGGCAAACAACACGCGACAATTTTGAAAACAATATGCAATGTTTTTTATTACATTATAGCATAAGTTCACTCTTCAGGAAAAAGGAAAGGTGACTAGGTAGTTTTGACGGGATATGGAAGAACCAGTAATGAAACAAGGTGGTTGCAGGAAATAAGGTGCAGGAACAATTTCCACCAAACCACCCAACCAAGAACCAGCATGTAATATCAACATTCCGAATCCCATGTTAATAAGTTAGTAATTAATATGGAGGATTGAATAGTGTTTTTTTATGTTTGCAATTATCAGCTTGTGCAAAGATCCTCTCCAAAAATCATGTGGCTGATCTAACCCCTTCCAAAAAGGACTGCATTGTCTCTACACAAGCGAACACATAACATTTGTTATCATGTCACACATTAAGCTCTGACAGGTTCAACATGACTTAGGCAGCCCCTGCGTCGCACCTGCAGATGTTGCCACATGTGGAAAGGAAATTAAGTATTCTCTTCCCTTCCAACTGGAGGGACTCCTTCATTGTCAATGCCTTCTGAAATCCAGGTTCCAAGTCAGGAAGGATAATCAAGATGCTCCCACCAACTGGTATCACAACCCACTTTGTAGTCTTGGACGGAAGCTTGTACACTTTCTGAATCTAAAAGGATGGGGGCGCGACCAATGGAGGCTATTCTTAAAGTATATAAAGCCAAATGTTTGGCTATAGCCACCTATGGCTCTGCCATCTGGGGTTATACAAAACCTGATAACATCCAGAAGGTGGAGAACACATTTTTTACATCCTTGCTCTCTGTTCCCCAGTCCACCCCCACTTTCACAATACACTCAGAGCTAGGCATGGGGTTTGTAACAGACTCAATAAAATCCGCACCTGTAATTTGCTGGTTAAAAACCTGGCTTAACCAGGAAATCTCTTTAAATCATTTGATTCTTAGAGACTGCCTTGCTCTGGACAGAGCTCACAGAATCCCATGGTTGGTTTATGTCAAAGCAATGCTCATGATTGTGGGGCGCATTGAGCTCTTTCATTTTCCAGAACGTATTAAAAAAGAGGACGTTCTGGAGATAAAATCCGCATTGGTAAACCTGTTCACAGTAGAGCGGGAGGAGTTAGAGATGAGAAAACCTCTTGTTAGAAGGAACTACGCACTCATAACTGTTCCAGGTCCTGAACCTTATCTTATTTTTGTATCTAGACCGTTTCATCGCTTTCTTTTAACCAGATTTCGTTTACATTTGATACACTTTATGTTGGGTTCTTATCCTATTTGGGATACCCCATTAAACACAAAACCATGCGATTGCGATCACTTTTCCACACAGGACACACTACATTTTATTATGTTTTGTGAACATTATGCACAGATTAGGAAAAAATATTTATTACCTATTTTGCGGGAGGCGGGCTTTTTACAGGTCAGGCCAGCGCTCCTGTTTTTACAACTCTTATCTAGTGCACGCATATCATTTCACGTAGCAAGTTTCTTAGTGACAGGTGTTCGCATTAATGAGAAGCGTTCTAATTTACGGCTCAGACCCAGTGCAATCAAATTATTTTAGCAGTCTTGGTGCCTTTTTAAACCGTGAAGCTGACTGTTAAATGGAAATCTTTTTATAGAAAAAATATATATACTTTTAAAATGTTTTACTGAACATAGGAGATATGTTCATTTTAAACTTGATACGTTTTTATCTCTGTAATTGATTGATTGTAATCGTGTGTATTGTTTTATTGTATTAATTGTTATTATTTGTGTCTTGTGTCTTTTTCTGATTTTTATTAATCGAATAAAAGTGATTGACTGACTGACTGAATCTTTTAAGCCTCAGCCCCTAAGGATGACAGGGAGTCACGAGCTCCATAAAGAAGAAGGGCATTACCTCCAACAGTATTGTGTCTGTATCAATAGACACTCTTTCATTTTCCAGCTCCTCCATTTTGCTGTCTAGGGCACAGCCCACGTTACACACGTCACCATCTCATTGAATCTTTCCCAATCCTGCTTCACTGTGCCTCTAGTCTTGTGCACCAGGCAGCACACTCTGGTGCATAGCATTTGAGCCATTGACTCCGTTCTCTACAGCCAGACTTTCCTTGCTTCCATCTTTGCCTTTATTGTTCTAGCCAAAAATGTCATTTTTTCCCTTTCTCTGTGCCTTCCCAGCCATCGCGACCTCTCTCTGTTAGCACTATTCTCATACACAGGCCCATCCGACCTCGAAGCTGATCGGGTGTAGCTGTATATCAAGGGTAACTCCATCTACCAGGCTTGCCTCAGACTGCATGCCTGTCTGTGCTATTGCATTTCCTGTTCGCTCTAGATGAAGATAATTAAGGAATGACTATCCTGTGGACGCATCCAAAATAGAAGTGACATTGTCAACAAAGCTAACTAATGAATGGGGCTGACACATTTGCCTAGTCTGTGCATGCTGTCCTTTGGGATGGCCCATCGATTTGAGTGACACTACAACCGAGCAATGAGGGAAGAAAGCTGACTCAAGAGCCCTATTAAGTATTATTATTTTTTTGTATTATTTTTGTTTATTAGAAGACGCTTCCAGACTGATCTTCATAGGCCAGACCTAAAAAGCAGTCAAATTAAAAGTCATTTATTTATTAATTGCGCAGTACTAAATCTCTTACAGCAGTTCCTCCAATTGTGGAACATTCTGGATCATTTTCAATTGTTTACTGAATCCATGGATTACTTCAGTATTAACACCTTCAATTTGTTTTGCTTGAAATTGTTTATCACGTTCACATACCACAACATAATTTAATAGCTTTTTTTCAGGTAATTGGAAATGACAGACCTGCAGACTTTCACTTTTGTTGGAAAGATAGCATTTGATGTTTTGTTCATTTTCTATGCTTCCATTCGAGTTTCTTGCTTTCGTTTTGTATAAACATGGTGTTTTTAATCACATTTATTTTCTCATTAGCGCCCCAGTAATTCTTATTCCAGAGTTAATCCAAGATTTAACTAATTTAATGAACAATAAGGCGATTCTCTGTTACCGTGATTTGCATTTACATACTTCGTTCATTGCATTTTGAAGTGACCTATTTAATTCCCCCTTTATTATAACTCCTGCGCAGTCCTTTATTTATTCTATCTAGCACTGGTATTGATTTAACTGCCCAGTGCTTCACAATCAGGATTTGCAAAATGGGGTACATTTTATAGTAAAAATAATACGTTAAATTATTGTTTAGTAGGGTGTGAAAATGCTGAGGCAGAAGAACAATTACCCTAATTCTAGACCCCTTAAAATATGGAATTCTTACGAATGCAACCACAGCGGTTGTTTATTTAGGAGCACTTTATACAGTGTTAGCCACAGACCAAAAATCGTACACAATCTCGAATTTCTCACAATAGCATTGTATACTTCAGTGAAACTGTCATCTGTGACCCAGGGCCCAATTATAATGGCGGTGGGACTTCCACCGTCAGGCTGTTGGTTGTGGTCCCACCGCCATCGGACTCTGCAGGACCGCCCGCTGCATTAGGATGGCGGGCGGATGGAGGGCAGGCCGAGAGACTGACTGCCACGCATCCGACAAGCTCAAGGAGCCCATTGGACCGTCTGCAATCCCTACATCGGTGGCGGTGCCTTCTCAGGCACCACCGCAGGGATTACAATGTCCCTATCTGCCGGCCGTTTCATGCCGGTAGTTAACCCGCTATGAAAAGGCAGGAGGAAAGGGACTTCAGGGGCCCCTAGCAGGCACCCTTCCCCCTGCAACTCCAGTATTGTGTCTCCCTGCACCATGTGGCAGGCACCTCATGGTGCCTGCCACGCTGTGCAGGGATTTTTACAAACATGCCTCTTAGCATTTAGGCTTGTGCTACAGCCCTTTTTTCGGGCTGCAGCACAAGCCTCAATGCTGAGAGGCATGTTTCCAACCGCTTTCACGGCGGTCGGATTTTAATTTTCTTGGCGGGGCCACCGACTCCTTGTCGGCCGGACCCGTTCCCATCGGTCGGAGGCTCGTCCGACCGCCATCATAATAGGGCACCCTGTTTCGATTGCTCACAAGTGCGTTATAGACTATATACAAATCTATGCCCCAGTTTTCACCTCTGGGGCCGTATTACACAAAGCTGCCTGGGGGTACATTGGGCATATGTGCCCACTTTGACCGGCCGCGCCATTTTGGTATTACAGAAGGGGCTGCAGATGCTTGTGCGGCCCCTTCTGTAATATTGAAAGCGTTGGCACGCATACAGCTCCAGCGCTTTCACAAGAGGGCGTTTCCTCATTTGCTTGGGGGTGTGGCCCAGGCTACCATATACTAAGGAATGACAGGATTTCAGTGAAGGGAGGGGGGATTGCCATTATCATTAAGGACCATATAAAGGTCGCATAGAGCCCAATTTAATACAGGACTGTGAGAGCATGGGCTTTGCACTCACCTTCTCCCCCACCAGCTCACTTTCAGGAATTCTAATTTACAGACCCCGGGGCCCATGCAAAATGTTTACGGAATCCCTGACCAACATTGCGTCCTCTAGGGCTAATAAAGGCGCCAATTTCACTATCATAGGAGACCTTAATTTGCACATGGAAGACCCCCAAAAAGGCGAGGCATGTAGCCTGAAACAAAATCTCCAGACACTACAACTGACCCAGTACGTAACCAGCCCAACCCATGGGAAAGGCCACACCCTGGACCCAGTTTTCTCTAACATAAATAAGTTATCTATAAATGATCCTATTCCAGTTCCCTGGTCAGACCATTTCTTAGTCCTAATGATTTGGAGACTACCTAGCCCCCACACCAATGACCGGCCTATAAAAGACTGGGCTAAGCCATGGGCAAAGATAAGCCGTGACACCTGGGAAGACATACTGACAACATATCACCCTAGTAGCAGCACTGACCCTAATACGGCTTACGATAAATTTAATGATTGGGTTACTGCATCCTTGGACGCCACAATACCTCTTAAATGGAGCACTAAGAGACCAACCGAAAAAAGGTCCGCATGGTATACCCCTAATATTCGTGAATTCAAGCAAAACTGTAAAAGGCTTGAGAGGGCTTGGAGAAGGAGCTACTGTCCAGAAAAAAACACCAATACAGAGAGGCAATAAAAAATTACCAAAGAGCGCAGGCACTATATTTTGAAGAAAAGATTAACTCTGCAGCTAATGCTCCAAGAGAATTTGCTAGAATAGCAAAGAACCTCTCAACCTGCCCACAACCAGTAGTCTCCCCTGAAGGGGCCCCACAACGATGCAAGGAACTGGCAGAATTTTTTAATAATAAAATCCTTAATATATATATCATGCTTTCCAAGCTCCCCAACACAAGGACCCACCTATCCCCAGAGAGGTTAACATCTTGGAGATACACAACAGCCTGGACAACCTCCCTAACCTGGGTATGAATTCCCTAGAGAAAATCTTTAGGAAAATCAAGTCAGGATCTCCATGTGACCCTGCCCCTGCACACATGTTGAGCAAGGTAAAGGAAACCATCCTCCCAGCGCTCCTGGAAATTCCTAATTTATCCTTAACCACCGCGACAGTTCCGGTGAAATGGAAACCCGCGATGGTAAAGGCTCTCCTAAAAAAAAAAAATATTAAATCCGGAAAACTGGAGCAACTACCGTCCGGTGTTGCTACTTCCTTTAGTAAGCAAAATACTGGAAAAACACGTAAATATGGCACTTTCCAACTATCTGGAATCACATGAGATGTTACACGTCTCACAGACAGGCTTCCGACCTAATCATGGGATGGAAACAGCACTCCTGACAGTAATGGAGGACGACAGGAAAGTGCTGGATCTAGGAGGAACAGTGGCAATTATTCTACTGGACCTAACGGCCGCTTTTGATACGGTACATCATGGAACTTTATTAGACAGACTGGAGGAGGTAGGAGTGGGAGGAATGACTCTCTCGTGGCTGAGCTCCTTCCTGACAGAGAGAACTTTCCAAGTATTTGAAGGCAGGCATACATCAAAAAAGATCCCCCTTGGTGCACAGACATAATATCGACTCCACAATATCGAATGGACAAAATATCGAGTTTTAAATATCGTTTGGAGAAAATATCGACAGGACAGAATATCGACAGCCAAAATATCGTTTTTAAGGTAAGTGAAGTAATATCGACTGTAAATAATATCGAAAGTAAAAAATATCTTTTTTTATATAATATGTAATTATTTATAGTGTTTTTATGTTATAATATGGGTGAAAAGTGTCATTTTATGTTATAATTATTTTTAATTAATGATTTTTTTTAAATTATTGTGTAATTTTATTCTGTAGCGGGTTGTGGGTTTATAGGGGAATAGGGTGGGAAGTAATTTAATTATAATTAATTAAATATGTAAATTTATTAATTGGTAGTAATAATTAATTAATTGGTAATTAAATATTATATGTTAATTATTTAAAATGTAATTGGTAATTAATTTAATTTAATTGATTAATTGCTAATTATGTAAATTAAAATAATGTATTTCCTGTAGTGGGTTGTGGGTTTATAGGGGAATAGGGTGGGAAGTAATTTAATTTTTATTTATTAAATATGTAAATGTATTAATTGGTAGTAATATTTAATTAATTGGTAATTAAATAATATTTGTTAATTAATTAAAATGTAATTGGTAATTAATTTAATTTAATTGATTAATTGCTAATTATGTTAAATTAAAGGGGTATTTTTAGGGTTCAGGGTCAGTTTTTTGTTTTTGGGTAAAGGGGTATTTTTAGGGTTCAGGGTCAGTTTTTAGTTTTTGGGTAAAGGGGTATTTTTAGGGTTCAGGGTCAGTTTTTAGTTTTTGGGTAAAGGGGTATTTTTAGGGTTCTGGGTCAGTTTTTAGGTTTTTGGGTAAAGGGGTATTTTAAGGGTTCAGGGTCAGTTTTTAGTTTTTGGGTAAAGGGGTATTTTTAGGGTTCAGGGTCAGTTTTTTGTTTTTGGGTAAAGGGGTATTTTTAGGGTTTAGGGTCAGTTTTGGGTTTTTGGGTAAAGGGGTATTTTTAGGGTTCAGGGTCAGTTTTTAGTTTTTGGGTAAAGGGGTATTTTTAGGGTTCAGGGTCAGTTTTAAGTTTTTGGGTAAAGGGGTATTTTTAGGGTTCAGGGTCAGTTTTGGGTTTTTGGGTAAAGGGTTTTTTTAGGGTTCAGGGCCAGTTTTGGGGTACAGGGGTACAGTGTAAAAATAAAGTAAAATTAAATTTACATTAATTTAATTTAATGAAATTAAATTAAATTAAAATATATTTAAATAATTTTAAATAATTTAAATTAAAAAAAATTATTATATACCTACCAATACTTACGTTGTAATGGTAGTGCGTTGTAAAAGTTGCGTTGTAACGTCATATATCCACTGTTGCACTCTTTGCAGGGGGAATAGTAATTTTTACTCTTTTGTATTTGTACGTTAATAATATTGGCTATTATTTAATTACATTTTGTTACTATATATATATATGTTTTAAGAAATATGATTAAAAAAATATTATTTTTTTACTTTCATTAATTATTTAATTATTAAAAGTTATTTTAAGTATTGTTAATTATATTTTAGTAATTAATTTTTTATATTAATGTAATTAAACATTGTTTTTATTAAAGTCGATATTTTTTACAACTATATTTTTGTTAACGATATTTTGTACTCGATATTTTTGTACTTACCTGTTTGTACATACAAACTCGATATTTTGGTTGTAGATATTTTCTCGTCGATATTTTGGGTAGTCGATATTTTGGTAGTCGATATTATTTCAGTGATCCATCCCCCTTACGTGTGGAGTACCCCAGGGCTCGTCGCTAAGCCCCACCCTTTTCAATGTGTATCTCAGACACCCAACTGGCGGTAGCCCTAAACCATTCAGAGAGGAGTCCCATAGACCTGGAAACTTGCCTACAACAGGTGGCCATTTGGATGGACCAATCCTTCCTAAGGTTGAACGAGGTCAAGACCAAGCTAATGATCCTAGGGGGAAAAAAGACAGAATTACATTCAAACATAGGCTGGCCAAAATGTCTGGCCCCCTCACCATCCCCAAAGCCAGGATCAAAAGTCTAGAAATCTGTCTCGACAGCTCTCTTAATCTCAACCACCAAGCGGTACAAGTTGCAGCCACCTGTACTGGTATTTTAAGACAACTGAGAAAGATACTCCCACTACTCCCAGAATCAGCACGACGAACAGTCCCTCATACTCCCCCGACTAGACTACTGTAACTCACTTTATCTGGAAACCCCCATCACCACAACTAGAAAGTTACAAGTAGTGCAGAATTCAGCGGCCAGACTTCTACACAAAACCCCCGGAAGACAATTGGCGAAACCTGCACTAAAAGCACTACATTGGTTGGCCATTGCAGAACGTATAAGGTTTAAAGCTCTTTGCATTGCGCATAAGACGCTCTGGGGCACAGGCCCAAAAATCAATCATTCGCTTCTGATGTTCCATCGACCTATGCGGAACCTAAGATCGGCCAATCTTTTTCAAACCATGGAACCTAAAACAAGAAGAGTACGTTCGGGTGGATGCATGTTTTCCTACAATGCCGCCATTCTATGGAACTCACTCCCGACCCTACTTAGATCCACACAACACAACTTCACATTCAGGAAACTTTTAAAAACGTGGCTATTCAGAACTTGCAGTAAATACGACCCTAGTTTGTCTGATGTGGCGTAGCGCAGATGCCTAAGGGTAGCCATGCGCTTAACAAGAATTCAAATCATAATAATAATAATAATAATAATAATAATAATAATTGTGCCACCCACACAAGTAGCCCTACAAAGAGATCTTAGGCCTGCAGTGCCTACGTGCAGTTTGTTAACTGCCTTGTTGTCCTGACAAGTGAACCCACTTGCCATGCCTTACCCTTCCCTTTTTATGCACATCAGACACCCCTCTAGTAGGCCCAAGGTACCCCCCTGGACAGGGTGCAGTGTATGTGAAAGGTAGGACATGTACTGAGGGGTATACCATATCATGACAGTGAAATACAGCCACATTTGTTTTTCACTGTTGCAAGGCCATCTTGCCCATAGGACAGAATGGGGAATGCTGTGTCACGTTTCCAGCATATCTTCACAGGGCTTAAGATGGAGAGATGGAGTTTAGTGTGCCTGAACTCAGAATTTAATAACACATCTTTTTGTGAAGATGGTTCTTAAATTGTGTGTTTATAAACCATGCTTTTAGAAGTGGTTGATTTCTTGTATTAAACCATCCTGTGTGCCTCTTCCTGGTTGTGTACTGTCTGGGTTTGGATGGGACAGGGTGTGGGTAGTGTCCTTACACTGGAGAGGAGTAGGTGAGAGAGCAACAGGATGGCCTGCATTTGGAGTAGTGGGAGTAGTCCCTTTGTTGTGAAGAGGGCTTTGTTGCTCCCACAATAGAATGGCCCAACCTCCTGCAGAGGGTCTGAGTCCTAGACCCTCACTATCAAAGAAAGAAGGTGTGCACTGGCAGGAAGACACCCATGTCTGGTGTGGACTGGGTTCATAGCCCCCTGAACACAAAGTCTTCAAAGGCATTTAGGGGTATACATGTGAGAGCTGAAACCCCTGACCTCAAGACTGAACTCAAGTCTGAAAAAGGATTGAAACTACTTCGTGATCAAGAGGAACCTCTGCCAAATAAGAACAGCTGAAGCGACTGAAGAGAAGGACTGCCCTTGCTGTATGTTCTGGGGCTGGCCTGAAGTTTGCTGATTTGACTAAGGAGAGAAAAAGGGACTTTTCTGTGTGATGTGTCCCCCTGCTTGAAAGGACTTTGCTGTGTGCTGTGTCCTGAAGTAACTTGTCTCCAAGGGCCCGAGAGGAGCTGGCTCCCTATTGTGGAAACTCAAAGTTTCCAAGTGTGTGTCAGGGACGCTGTGTGCGTGTACTTTTTGCAGCTTGAGACCTTTGTGGGATTTGCCCTGTGACGTTGTGCCCCGGAGCAGTCTTGCGCTGTGCTTTGATCCACAGGGTAACCAAAAGTGCTGTCATCGTTATCGCCATCAGCCCGGACCATCGTCCCAAGGAGGAGCTGTGAGAAATCACCACTGCCATCCCGAGCCTGCCTTTGCCAAGGAGAGACCTGTGAACCTTCACCATCGTGGGTCTGAGGTCCTTTGCCCAAGATCAACGGAGTTGCACTGAGAGCCAATCGGTTGCGAGTACGTCACCTGGTAGCCTGACTCTCACTTCGAGGAGCAGCTGCTTCCATCCCGAAGCCCCACAGCGTGACGCCCAGGCCACGGGGTAACCCTAAGCGAGCGCGCGTGTGTCGCCGCCTGGGGTGATGTGTGGTACGAGAGACTGCTCTCTGCCATTCCCATCTTTTCACCACAAGCCTCCACTCAAGTCAGTATCACGGCCTGTACTCACCAAGGAGTGGCAGTACTGGGGTCGGATTCTGGAGTTGCCCTTTGTTTCCTTCGTAACAGTATTGGGGGCATAATTTGGCAGTCGCTGACCGTGAGTCACCCAAAAGTGGCATAGAGACCTTCACTAGCACTGTGATCGGTGTCGAATTGCTTTACGATCTGCATTAGTACTTGCACTACGAACTGCATTATTACTTGCTTCCACGATCCGCATTAGTACGTGCACTATGAACTGCATTATTACTTGCTTTTACGAGTCGCATTAGTACTTGCTTTATGAACTGCATTATTACTTGCTTTTACGACTCGCATTAGTACTTGCATTACGAACTGCATTATTACTTGATTTACAAACTGCATTAGTACATGCATTAAGGACTGTCTTGTTTCTACATTACGAACTGCATTACAAACTGCATAGCATCGCATTAGGACTGCAGTAGATCATCATGAACTGCTCATTAATACCGCTAGAACTTACAAGCGATTGTTGGCCTAATATCCAGCCCAGTGAAATATTACAAATACACATATGCTGGATATTTTTTATCATTTGGTCTCATCGTATTTCTTCTTGATAAAGATACCGCTATTTTCCTAAATCAGTGTGGTGTCCATTTGTGGTGTTATCACTGTGTTACTGGGAGTGTGTTTGCAAATACTTTACACATTTCCTTGGTGATAAGCCTGGCTGCTCATGCCAAGCTACCAGAGGATGAGCCGGGGTTATCTAAGAGTGTGTCCTTCCTTTCCCTGACTAGAAGCAAGGATCCCTAGTTGGAATAAGATACCTACCTCAGCCAACTAGAGAACCCCAGTTCTAACATGCGCCCTATACATAATAGGCCCCCTGGAGGTAATCCCATTTAGTTGGTCAATTCCTATTTGCTCCCCAATGCTATGTTCACATTGCCTTTCCCTTGGGTGTTTGCCATCCCAGTTTTCAATCGGTTAATACAGTTAAAATCCCCCAAAAATTGAAGGGTATTCAGGACAGACTAGCCATGCACCCACTTTGCAATTTTCCCAGTAGGTTGTAGGGCAGGCGCCTGGTTTTCAGACACTACAACCGTGACACAACTGTACTTTCCTAGTCCCATTCTAGCCCCGGCTTAGTTTGGAGTTGGTTTGAAATTTTTTGCCAGTGTTGATTTTAGTTTCCAGTCTGGTCCTGGAAGGCAAATATCTCTACATGCTGCTCAACGCACTTTTGAACACATGAAACATTTCTTCATGCATGATCGCACATGACTTGTAATTCAGCACCTGTCACTGTTATAGAAACATCATATCAAATCATATTCCCACATGCTTCCACTAAATGCATATACAGTGTTGTGCTTATTTTATTTGGTATATTTTGTATTCATTTTCATTTCAATGTACGTATAATTTTATCAACACAAACTTTTTCAAACATATTTCTTTGGCACATTTTGAATCCATTTTTAAACATACATTTTTGAATAGATATATTTTATTATCGTTTTATTTTTCACTTGCCGGCTCTGAGCCAGCATGTGCAAGGAGGGACAGGGCGTGGGAGGGGGGTGAGGAGTGCTATGTGCACACATGCACACTTAGGTTTCTCCAACCTGGCTGCATTGAGCTGCCGGGCTGGAGAAACCCCACAGACTCCCTGACCTGAGTGGAGCTTCTTCTCAGCCCATTCAGGCCAATCCCTGCACTGCTCTCAAGCATGACAGCAGTGTGATGGATTTATGGGAGTCTGTGATGCTGCCCCAGTGCATCCTGGGACAAGGAAGTTCACTGAGGCGTGACCCGAGGCTGGAGGAGACCGTCAGCTTAAGGTTTTTTTTCTTTTCTATTTAAAAAATTACACCCGCGCTTTCCCCTTCCCGCACTCCTCCATCCCCCTCCACCCACCCCACCACCTCTTAATTGCGGCAGCTGCCACTGGTCTAAAACCAACCTCCAAGCTTTTCACTGAAAGAGACAGGCTATCTGAGGGATGCTTGATAGCTGGTTCTCCATTTCAAGTCATTCTTGCTCATTTAGTGGCCCTAACTTTGGAATTAAAATCTCTTGCTAGCAGCCATAATAATTTAAAATGTAACTGTTGTAATGTATAAAGTGTATCTGTTAAATACTCTATCGTTGCCTTTTCCTGTCTGGGTTTGGGTTTATATATATGTAAGGAAAGTTCTGGCACTTGTGCAGCTCATAGGGTGTTTCTAGATTTAATATAATAATTTTGCCTTTGAGTTCACTCAAGACATCTACGGTTAGCCCTAGTTTATTTTGTACTCTCCATCGGAAAGGCGACCATCCTTGTCTGACCTTAGTGCTGGTGATTGATTCTCAGTGTAATCATGCCAAGGATTCGAAATCATTTCTCAGTTTTCCTGTAGGACAACTATGTTAAAAGTCTAAAATTCACACAGGAAAAATAGAACACTTGCACAACACTGTTCCTCAGATCCCTGTTTCCCTTAAAGGGAAAAATCCACATGGTCCCCTTTAGTTCCTGTTCTGATAAGGACTTGCATAGCAATATGATGGTCCATGTAAAGTCTTTATTTTCAAAGCTTCTTAACATTTATTATTTTCATACTTCTTCAGTCAAACACATAAATTCGACAGCCAAGCCTACACGCGTTTTCCGAATGTCTTGCTTCTTCAGGGATGTTATATTAAAACACAAATAATATTCACTTAGTACAAATGAAAAATATTGTACATGCATTTATCAAAAACATAATGCAGGTTTCAAGGTCAAACCTCCAGCCAAGAAAACATGCTAATTATACCAAATCACAAAATGGTTACAGAGAGACGATGCAAAAATCTTGTGCAGTTTGTACTGAGAAATTATATAAATCAAGAAAAGTTTGCCATCAGTTTTTCTGTTATATATCTTTAACAATTCATACAATACAGATGTAAACTAGTGGAATAATACCCTGATTGGCCTAGTACCTCTCACTGTCGTGTAGTTCCTATAAACCTATATAGGATCTGTGCGTTTTGACAACATATACTTTAGGTTTGGCATCAGACTGATTCTGAACACCCCCACCGGATATGTCAGCCTGTATGCCAGCTAGCTCACAGTGCCACTAGAAACCACTCTTACCAAGGAGAGAATAGTTATTGGCAACTGTCGAACATGACATCCCTTATCCCTCAGAATCGTGGAAATAGTGTAATACTTTTCACTGAGTCAGCTCACTTCGTCTCAGAGAAATACACAGAATAAATGGTGGGGGCGTTTTTCCAATTAACATTTATTGAACCAGCGTCATTCTAGTGAAATAGGTGTGCTGAAACAACCATTAGAGAGTAACTGTATAGATGATTATAAGCACTAACAGAGTAAAAGGATGGTAGATTTCTACCATCGTGCTGAAACAATGAGTACAGGCAAGTATATAAAATACATGATAGTAATAAATGCGTACTCCTACGATGCAACCTTAACTAGATGTACCTAAGTTTACCTAGCATGTATGTGGGTGTAGAGCCAAGAATACCTTTAGGATAAAGTCAATGGGAAACAGCAGTTACACCGCAAGCGTTACAATGCATGCCTTTACCCCGCATGCCGTTGCAACACGAAAGGTGTGTAGCAGGGGGTAGAATGTGTTGGATTTAACTCCAACACCTTTCCTACTGTTGCACACACTGGAGTTGGAATAGTAAATCAAACTATTCCAGCGCACCGCCGACAGCAAGTCGGGGTAAAGATTTGCGTTGCAACGGTATGCGGGTTAATGGCATGCATTGTTACGTCATACAACCAAAGTCAACTCCATTACCTGATGTGAAAGACTGTGGGACCCCGTCTTGGTCTCGAGATGGACACCCTGCAAGGGATGTCAGACCACTGCGAGCTGGAGTGTCTATGTGCATATGTGCAGGAGCCTCTGTGTCTCGCAACAGTGTGTTGGCATAGAAGTCTTTTTCTCCTCTGACAATCTCAGCAAGAGATGATGTATATATGCCCAAAGTGGTATCCCCTCGGGATATTTCTTGCTGTGTCATATTGGACTGGGATGACGGAGGAATGACCCTTGTACATAAGTTATTATGCAGGAGATGGTAGGCCTGCTGTACAGCTGTGATTCCAAGAATCCTCATGCATAATGAATGAGGCTTAAGCTTTTAGGAGAAAACCCCATGTCATCTTTAGACATTACCGTAACTAGGTAAAAGGTCAGTACTAAGAACAGTTATGCAGTCTAATGGGGGAGAGAATATAGGCGAAAGGTTGGTGATTCCCTGAGTCTATATTGGGGTACCTATATGGAACATAACATCCACTCCTCATCCGACTGGACGACAAACTAAAAATTCTATGTACTGTAAAACGCGGTATGCAACTATTAAAAGTCAATTAAAAATATTACTTAAAAAGTTACATTTCCAAAAAATGCTAAAAAAGGGAAAAATAGTGCATGTGATAGAAGTCTGTACTAAATAAGTTCGTATATATAGTCTGAACAATTAGAGACTGAAAGCCATGCAGTTTAGATAAAGTGTCTTGTTTAAAATTCCAAATTTGGTTGTTTTTGAAAACAAAAAGGCAGAACTTTCCCAGCACACGATGAGCCAAATGTGTATGGATTCTGGCTGGGAGACGCAACATCTCTGTTGCCTGCAATCGCAGACATTGGTCTCTGCAACACCTCGCAGATCAGGTAAATCAAGCAGAGATGTCCCTCCGTATTCACCACAGCCTTTGCTGGGGAAGTACTAATGTCATCTGAGGCCTGAGTATTTGTTGAGGAGCCGGTATCCTTCCAGACAGCAGCTGAAGCATCCCGTGGTGGCTCTAAGAATGCAGACATCAACATTGGAATACGCTGAAGACATTGCAGAACATGGGCCGTTATCGGGCCCAGTAAAGTATCAACTTCCGAAGGCACAATTGTTGGAAGTGTTAGACAGAGATCCAACACACATTCTTGTCTGCAGAACAGGCATTGGAGGACAGGCAGATTACAGTTGATCCACACTGGTCTAAATGATAAGAACCAAGACTCGCTTAGTTCTCGAAGACAAGGTGTGCCCAGATGGATTACCATGCAAACACGGTATTGGCGCTCCAAGATTGTGTGTTCCATCTGCTTGGTGACTGGGATTTCCATTGCGTAGCAGAAAAAGGACAATCTAGATACCTGCTATTAGAAACAGGATCAGCGGAAACCCTCCAAAAATGCTTCCTAATACAGAGTGTATAAAGTTGGGAACAGTTCGGAGGATCCTCTGAAAGGTGCTTAACAGTCCAGAACCTATGGTCTTAAATTGATGGAGGATACCCATCATATCAGACATGTTAAAGATACGTTGTACCATTTCTGTGAAATGGAAAGGGCAGTTTGTTCGTATCAGTGCCTGTATCTCAGGCGAAGACCTTGCAACCTGACGATCATAAGTTTCTCAGGCGGAGGTTAAGGGTATGGTTTGCTGTAAAAGTATGGCTTTCATTCGGCTCAGAGTATCAAACCGTATAAAGGAAACATTAAATGAAGGCCATTGCGGCACCTCCCTGATTGTATTGGTTGTGGAAACAATATTTCCATACAGCATGTAACCCTGGAGTTTACAGTGACAAGATATGCGATGCCTAGGAGCATTCCACAACAACCTTGATCATTCAGCATCAAGTAACTCCCATTTGAAGGTCACTCGAACACCAGATTAATCACAGCAGCTAGGGAACTTTCCAAGTGACAGGCTAAGTTAGCAACTGAACCATTACAGGCCCCATGAAGCATGATATCCTGGCATATGAGAGATCCTCTAAGGAATTCTTGCGGTTAGTACCGCTAAGAAACACTTCCGTTTCCCCATTCCTGCATCGAAATCTGTATGGCATTTCCCAAGATTCCTTGATGAATTCCCTGCCCATCGCTTCATATCTGCCTGCCTGGTGTTGTTCTAGGAAATATTGAAACTGGAAAGCAGTGACCGGCAGAGTAATATGCCCATGAATGAACTATTCTGTGGATGCTGACTCTGCCACAGTAAAAGGTAACTTGTCAAGTTTTTCAATACGCAGCATTGTATATTTTGCTCCCCTTTGTGCCATTTTAATCTGTTTTTCAGTTAGATTGTATGCTGAAAATAGAGATGTACTGTTGATAAATCGCCAAGGCACACCACCAGCGCGCAATGATTGCAGCGTCCAGCTCAATAACATAATAGGACGTAGTTGAGATTTTCTGTGTTGTAGTATGGACAAGCCATGTTCTAGGATATCATTAGCAGAAGATAAAATGTTGCCCAGTGAATAAATCCTGGATGTTGATGTAGTCATACCATTGTCAACTACAGCTAAAGCCTTTTCTAGGAGTCTCTCTGTGGCGTCTTGAGAGATTTTCTATATTTTTTTACAGACAGCGTAATAGAAACGTTTCTGACGTGGCTTTCGGGGACCTAGTAATAAATCCCTTAAATCCACTTTGTCTAAAAAGTAAGGATAAGTACAGTTTCACCTGGAACAGTGTTGAGGTTTATAGCCAATCGAGGCACAACTTCCAAACACTGTAGGATGTCACTACCCCCGGATGTTCTCTTTGTACATATCGTGGGTCTGGCCTATGGATACTAAACCCTTTGGTTGTACCCATGAATCTTGATTGGCATCTATCTGTGTCTGTGGGCCAAACTAACCATCCCTTCCAATTGGGGTCTGAAGTATTGTATTGTATGATGTAATCTATTGTATCCCCTCCATGTGATGTAAAATTGATGTGTGGAGATGTTGGAAACTCTGGTGTGTTCAAATCCTTGTTCTTAGCTAGACCAAGAAAGGAAGTCTGTTGCACAATTTCATTCAGAAATATCAGTTGTTGTGGAATGAGTCATGCTCTAAATAGTGCTTCTGTTCCCTGAACTTGCCATTCTTTAGAACCTCAGTCTGATTTTGTGTCTATTGTGTCTTTCCAGAAGTCGAAACCCTGTTCAGACAGTTGGGCAATAAAGGATGCAGAATAAATCTGTTTGCTTTAAATCAGCATATTTTTCTGTGCAGGTGCAGGTGCACCATTGTAGTAAAATGAGGTTGGGTCAGAAGTGTTAAACCCTGAAAAATATGAGAATTTCTGTGCAAAAGTTTTTTAAATAACTTTCGGTGGTGTCGGGCAGCGTTCCCATTGGTGGTATGTGAAAGCATTACGTGGGATACTGGATTTGTGTAAAAAGTGATGACTATAATGGTGGTAACAGTACATACTATCAAAGTAGGATGTGTCTTCTAACATTTCATTGCTTGAAAATGCAGCAGATTTTTCTAAATCAGGCAACATATTATTTACAGTTTAAAAATCCCAATCGTCATAAAATGTACTGGAGGTAATGATATCATTTAGAGAAATTTTAAATAAATGTGGTATTTTTCAGTAGGACCAAATACTTCATAATCGACCTTGTCCAAAACTATAGCATCAGGAATTGGAACAGCTGTAATGCTCATGGAAAACAAGTCTCTTTGTTCACTATGAGGTAATGTATGAGGTTTCAGGACCAAGTTCACATTGGATACTTCAGAGCGTTCTGAGAGATATTTTCCATTCAATAGTAAGCAAAAGAAAGTCACTAGACCACTCCAGAACAGAAGCAATAATATTCCAATTTTTATCCAGAGCTGGAGCCAAGGTGATATTTAAGTACGTCTTTTTCATAAAAGTGTAGAATTTACAAATGTGTTGCTTATGAGAAACTGGAGCTGGCGTTGTCTCAGGTTTGCTGGGATCAACAGAGAAGGTATCAAAATCAATTAAGTAGCCAGATGCAGTTCGATCAATCTTTGGTAGCTCTGCTGGTTGTGTTGAACCGGCAGGTGCTTCTTGTTGAGGCATATTGATGTAGACATCTGTGTTAGGCCGAATTTATATTTGTCTTTCATTTGTAGTTTAAGATCTGTTTTCAGAGGAACAAGTTCCATTTCATGGTTGGAAATTCCTTCACTTTCAATTGGTAACTCTTCAAATGTTATGAGTCTTTCTGTCTGAACTTCCTGCATGGTAGCGAGAGGAGTGTGTCGGCTACCCAAGAACTCACAAGGCATACTATTCAGTATGGGCCACATAGTGTGGTTTGATCAGATCAATTGAGACAAATCTCTTTTCTTTTTTGCCGGCAAGAGGCAGACAAAGTACTGTTCACGTTCCTTCGACAGCCAGGACAGGTAAAAGCTTTCTGTAGGATGGCCCAAATTATTTCTTTGCCATCGATCTTTTCTCTGACCAGGTCCCTGATTTTTGGGACCCAGACAGGCCTTACAGTAACTGATTTGACTTCCCCAGTGGAGGTGCGTTTCATTTGCACATTGCTTATTAGTGCTTTGGATTCATTCAGATCCTGTAAAACATCCAAGCATTTATTGATGTTAAAAGTTTTGTCATCCGCCACTGTGACTTCACAATCAAGATCAGGTACCCACATTCTTGTCCCAAATAGGTCTTTGTAAGGAGTGACAACCCCAGAGAACTTTTTGGCATGTTATTGAGGGCACGCTGTACCCCATAGAGGTAATTGACCCAACTACCACCCAAACCGAATACTATTGCTGTTAAAGACTGCTTTAAGTATCGGTTTTTCCTCTCCACAACCGAATTTCCCTCGGGATGGTACGGAGAGGAGTACCGCAATGCTACACCCAAACCTTCCATGGCTACCTTGTAAGCCCTAGGGCTAAATGCGGGCCATGGTCAGAATTTAATGTGCCAACTGCGTATGTCCCTATGATGACTCGCAAATATTTTATAAGAGTTTGAGAATCAGCTGAGCGCTGAGGCCATACCCATAGGAATCCTGAGCATGAATCCACTGCCAAAAAGGTAAACTTGTAAGCCCCATCCGAGTGTAGGGGGCCACAGTGGTCCAGATAGACACACACTGGTGGTCTGTTTCATATTAGAAAAGGTGTCTGCGTTGGACTTGCTACAGTGGAACTCTTCATATGATGACAGACGTCACATTTTAAGACATCATCCTTCGTCTGTTTTGTTAAACCAGGCCAACAATAGAAACACAAAGCTCTGAGAGGCAAAATGAACAAACTTTAGAGTACTAAAAGCACAAATGCCAGACATAAACACATGAAACAAGAGGATATCTTTGTATATTCCATCCTTTATACCAAATGAAATAATGGAAAGCCAATACAGCCAACACATTTCGCCCGTGCGGACTTCTTCAGGGCTGCAATATATACAAACATAACAAATATTACATAAGGAAACTACTGACAAAACACCATTAGGACATGGAAATAACAACATAACAAATAGGACAGGCAACAAATCAAAAAAAGGGGGAAACATATGATCAGGGGACAACAGTACATACCACAAATGCTTCCTAAAAAACAATGAGTTTTGTTTAGGTTGCACAACACAACATCCATGTGAAAAAATGAAACAAAAATATGCTACAGTTTTTCAACGGGTACGGAAGCTAAATATTGTTGATGATGCACACCCAGAGGTAATATTCGTAAAATATTTGGGCAATTAATCTAGACAGAAATATCGGCAATTCATCATGGCCCATTCAATCCTATGCAAATATACCCTCCACTTACCACGCAAAAGGAGAAGAGCTCCTTGGCAAAATGAATCACCATAGGAAATGATGCAGTTCATGGTCCTGATCAAATGGATCTATAATTTGAGGTCTGTGTCTGAAGGTTTGAATCAGGACCATGAACTTCATCATTTTCTATGTCAATTCATTTTGTTCTTGAAGTCTGCCAAGTAATATTTTCTCGGATTTCTGTAACAATATCCCATGTTCTCTGTACATTTTCTTCATTGTGACGTTCCTTATGGCCCTTTTCATACTTCTATGCAAAATACTTGTAATCTTCTTTTTGGGTGACTTTTGGAAGGTATTTACCATACTGCCTCTTCATGACCACATTGTACATTTTTCCATATTAATTCTATCATTGTGTAGCCTCCTGTTTTTCTGCTTTCTGGCGTCTTTATCTAGATCCCCATATGGTTATGTTGCCCAGTCTTTGATATGTTGAGGTCTGGTGTCAAACCTCAGTTAACATACTTGAGTATTTTAGATCAAACCTTTTCTATTGTCCTTTTGATTTATTAAAATCTTAGATTTGGGCCCTCTTCTAGTTCTGATATTTAAACTTTTAGATCTGACATGCAAACATTTGGATGTGTTGGACACACCTAAAAAGACTTATCCATATCTTTATTGCGGATTATACTACGAACGTAAAACTTAGATTTGGCGTTATCAGATATTACCCTCTCTCCACTTCCTCTTTTCACTGTTGGTTTCACTCACTAAGAACTTTTTAGTTCTAATAGTGGATGACTGTGTGAATGGAGAATTTTGTATTTATGCTTGCTTCTTGCTTTGACTCTATTCCTGTGCTTAACGATTCTCTTGGAGGTTGCAATAAAATATTCAATGGTATTGATTTGTTAAGGAATACAACCTATTGAGGATTGAACTCCCTTCATTTTGTATATCTTTTCAATCTTTCTTAACGGTTTTTTGGGCCGTATGTATCAAGCCTTTTTCCCGTTTGCAACCGGGCAGATTCTCAGAATCGACCCGTCTGTGAATTGGAAAAAGCCTTTTGGGATGTATCATCGCAAAATAGAAAATTACCAAATTTGCAATTCTCTACTTTGCGAATGCAACTAAGGAATTGCAAATTGCGATTCCTTAAATGCAATTCTGGAAGCACCAGAAATTTGCTATTTGCCCTTAAGGAATTGCAAATTACCACCAACTTCAAGTTTCTTTAAAAAAGCACACATGCATATTTCAGGGGTGCAACAGGGTGTCCTTTTGGCATCCCTTAAACCCTGAAATTGCATTCTCAATTTGTGATTCTCTAATTGGTAATCACAAATTGAGACTGTCTTCCCATTCATTCCTATGGGCCTCCTAGTCCACAGGAATGAATGGGAAGGTATTCCTTATTTGCGAATCACAATTTGCGATTCGCAAATAAGGAATATGTAAAATTCCCAAAATGTTTAGCAAATCCTACATACATTGCATTTTCCGATTCTCTAATTGCGATTCAGAAATCGCAATATGAGAAACGCAAAACTCTTTTTTGATAAATACGGCCCTCAGTCTATTACAGGGTATTTTGTTAGAGAATAATGCATTTCCCTAAATAGAATGTTGGTGAATGGAGTATCCTGAAAGCATGAACATTTACATATGGCTCACACAGCATCGTAATGTGTTATTTCTGATCATATTGCGCTTATTAGCATGGCATTTGAATTGGTACTTCTATATATGCTTCCCTTATTTATATATATCTTTTTTACTTTTTGAGTGTAAGAATTTCCTGTTGTTGAAACACAGAGTATTTTAAACAAAGCATTTTTTTTTTATTATTGTTGGCGAAGTAAGTATCAAAGTGATGGCCTTTCAGATTTTAGTCCACAGATTTGACATTGTTTGTAAGCTTTTGTTTACCCATATAGTTTGGGTATTCAATTTTGTCCGTGAAGTTCTTCCTTTTTTCTCGACAACGGAAGTGGATTGTCGATTTTCAGCCTCACAACCTCTATTTCAGGCAGAGCCGGTCTAGTTGTTCTCTTCTGGTGGTTGTATAAGGGCATATGAGAGGCATGCACGAGTTGACGCTTTCCAACTGAACCTGCCTTGATCGAGATGCCGGAAGTGAATACGGGTAAGATGCCGGCGTGAGATTATAGAAATTTTAAAAACACTGCTCTGAATGTACCGTTTGGTTGTCTTGAACGCTTCTGCTTTTTTAATTTGATTCCAAGTCATATTGGGCTTTGACTCTGGAAAGTGCAATAATTATGCGAGTACCGGCCCAATATCTTGTCTATTTACATGCTCATCTTAAATCACACATTATTACACTAATTGCTGAAACGCATGCATTTGTTGAGCATTCAGTTCTGGAAACTCATATATTTATACGAATAACAGCTTATTAGCTTTTTCACATTAGATGTTCATTTTAAAATTATATATTCACATATTAGTTGCCCCTACGTCAATATTGTTGAGCGTTTGGCGGGGGTCATGAGACCATTTATGTTGGGGGCACTCCTCCGCGAATTCAGATTAGATGGCTTTCCCAATCAATGACCTAGGAGGACTTGGTGCTATTAAACCTGTTTAGATAGTGAACCCGTGTTTTGGTGTTCGCTTTTAGTGCCTGAGTGTTTTTGTATGGAATCGCTTTATACGTATCTGCCTATACAATGCTTTTTTACAGTTTGCTCATTATTAAATGAATTAAGGGATCATTTAAAGTAAGTCATATTTCAGCTGTATGATAAGGGCTAGATTTCCTTATATATATTTGCATATTCAATGCTTTTTATCGTTTGCTTATTAATAAACAAATGAAAGGACCATTTAAAGTAACTCATATCTCAGCTGTATGATAAGGGTTAGATCTTTCACTTTTTACTTCAGGTTCGCACTTCTTTATAGGTCCGGACTAAGATGTGGTTGATGGTTCTACAACACTAGCGCCGTTTGTGCTTTACTCTTCCCAAAAAGGTACTATGCAATTTTATGTTTCTTACCACTCACTTTCGTTTTCTTTTTCCTATCTCAGGGTGTTCATATTTTGTGATTTACATTGTAACCACAGTCATTGCCATGGACTTATTTTTGGTATCAAAGGCCTCTATGCCACCATGCGGTGTGTGTGGATTGGTAGAAGAGTCTTACTGTGTTTTTGGATGTAGTTTCTTGTCTTGTTTGCAAGTTCGTTTTTTCAAAGCATTGCTTATCTTTTTTTCTTTTCTTATTTTCCGTATTGTCGTATGGTCGTTGCTGGTGTTGCACTTCATTCAAGCTCTTCGTTGGAGGAACATAATTATCTTACACTCTTTGTTAAAACTGGATTTTATGTAAGACACCGACAGATACAGTTATGCCAGTATTTCTACGCCCACTCTTCTCTGTGGCTGTTTGATGAAGTAAACTTTCGGGTGAGGATTAATGAGTCTGACCCGCTATTTTTCTCTTTTCTTCTCTTTTTTTTAAACTCCTAGCTTGTGGCTTTCCTTTTCTATCACTTACATTGAAATCAAGCATCTATGCCAAGAAGCTCTTCTCCTTTTGCTTGGTAAGTGGAGGGTATATTTGTATAGGATGGAATGGGCCATGATGAGTTGCCGATATTTCTATCTAGGTTAATTGTCCATATATTTTACCAATATTACCTCTGGCTATGCTTCATCAACAATATTTAGCTTCTGTACCCGTCGAAAAAATGTAGCATATTTTTGTTTCTTTTTTCACATGGATGTTGTGTTGTGCAACCTAAACAAAACTCAATGTTTTTTAGTAAGCATTTGTGGTTATGTACTGTTGTCCCCTTATCATATGTTTCCCCCTTTTTTTTGATTTGTTGCCTGTCCTATTTGTTATGTTGTAATTTCTATGTCCTAATGGTGTTTTGTCGATAGTTTTCCTAATGTAATAATTGTTATGTTTGTATATATTGCACCCCAGTAGAAGATCGCCACGGGTGAAACGCGTTGGCTGTATTGGCTTTCTATTATTTCCATTATTTAATTTAGAATAAAGGATCAAATATACAAAGATGTCCTCTTGTTTCATGTGTATATGTCTGCCATTTGGGCTTTTAGTACTCTAAAGTTTGCTCATTTTGCCTCTCAGAGCTTTCTGTTTCGTGTTTAATTATTTGTGGTTCTAAGGCGGCAAACCATAATTTGAGGAGGGCAATTGCTAACTGGTTCTAGTGCTTCTAAAAATACTTTTTACTACAGGAGATTGCGCCACAGTTGGTTCCCCTGGCCATCATTGTTTGTTTAATTTTCAGGCCAACAATAGCATTGTTTCAGTAAAGAAACTGTCGCAATAATCCCTGCATGTGTAGAACCTAGACCCTCATGTGCAGCTAGTATTAAACCTAATCTGCGATTCATGTTGGGTATTACTATATTCCCCACTCCTTGAATCTGAGCATATGGAATGTTGTTTGCATCTAACTAGTAGGAGTATTTGAGTGAAAAACCTTTTGATAAGGCTGGGCTGTTTTTGTGTGAAGCAATGACAGCTACCATTATCTGTCTGTCTATACTTGTTTTTGAACGAGTGATTGCAGCTACGGAAGCAGCATGTACTACCCCCCTTCGCGGCTTCATCAGCCGATGAATTCCCTTCAACGTGAACGCCATCACGTTGATGACTCAGCGTGTGTATCATGTGAGCTCTTGGTAGGTTGTTTTTCAACTCAGCTACCTGTTCTCACAGCAACTTATGCTTAATTGTGCAACCTTTGGAGTCTCTAAATCTGTTCTGACCCTAGTAGTGAAGATATTGTTGTATGACTGGACACAGTAAAATGAATCAGACACTATGAGTGTGGGGAATTCACGATCCGTATTTATTAGTGCCAGTAACAGGGCCTTTAATTCTGCCAGCTGAGCCGTGCAGTCTCCCTTTGGCCGGTTGAGCAGATCCATCAGTGTAAATAATAAATTCATACTGATCTAGAGGAATTATTTCATTTGGGAAAGGATATTCTTGTTCATATTGCAGGAATGGTTGTGTTTTTAGCCTTGGGTCATATCTGTATTCTACATATGTTGCAGTGAGAGAATTAGCCCATTGTATCCATCTTGGATGTAAGGCTTTAACATTAGGAACGCTTGCCTTTGTACCTGCCTCTAAGGCTGGTACTGAAGTTACGAAAATTATTTGCTTCCCCTGAGCCAATGAACTTTCTATTACTACAATGGTCTATACTGCTGTCAGTATTTACTCTGTAGAAGCAAAACGCATTTCAGCGTTTGTGTATAAATGTGATTTGTATTCAATGGGTACTATTTCGCCTTCATTGAAGGTTAGGTAAGTATACCCAGATTGACCCGCTATAACGTGGTTCACCAGATTGCGTACATTTACGCGTGTCTGCAGGTGTGTTGAAGCTATCATGTCAACTTGTGGTGAACAAAGGATATCTGTGTGTTCCTGTGTTCAATGCCTAACTCTAACTGAAAAGTCAGGTCTGATTAAATTGTAGAAAGGTTTTACTCTTTCTGCATATTCCAAAATGTATGTTCTGCCAAAATGTAGAAATCTCAATATGGATTGTAAATTTTTCAGTCAGTTAGGAGGTTGAAGCAACACACACTTTTCTAAAAGGTTAGCTGCCAGGCTTTTTCCTTCACTTGATAATGATGGAGCGGTAATTTCTTCTGGTAATTTCTCAATGCAAAACCCTCATGCTACCTCTAATTTACCGCTGAAAAGGTGTTGGCCCTTCACACCATGTATTACCTTTAGGAGACGTTAAATAATCATGAACAGTCAAAAATACAATTATTATTCAAGCCAATAAAGAGAGTTGTTGAGTATTTTAAAGGGTTTTATTTTCTAGTCAAGAGTTGAGTTTTTCTCTGACCCTTTATTCATTAGTAAAATATCAATCAGGTTACAGAATTTGGAAAACTGGAAAAATAGCATTAAAACAGAACACATTACAGTCTGTATATAAGCATTACATGTAGGAAAGAAAATGTGGCGCAATATTCTTAAAGAGTTTCTAAGGAAAATGGTCTTGCAAGTCTAATCAATAATTAAATATTTTGCAAAAAATCTTTCATAAAGATAAATAAATGCATAAGACAAATAAATCTTTTCAGACCTAATTAATTAGTCAAAGCATAAACTTAAAGTTTAGCATCTAAATCTAAAAAAAGCTTTGCTATCTGTTGCTGTTCTTCTGCATCTGTCTGTGTCTAAAGAGCAAAACAGCCCCTCCTTCACCAGACCTCAAAGGAATGCGGCCTGCAGGGCCAAAATATGACGTGGAAGGCGTTTGGAAAAAAATCACCAGGGAACCCCCCACCTGACTCTCCTCGGACGCCCAAGGCTGCACCCGTGACGATCTCGTACCTAACGCATAGAATGAAGCGAAGCCTAAGCCAAAATGAACAAGAAGCCAGCTGAGCTAAGAAAGCCAGCCAGTGAGAAAAAAGCTAGCCACGCCTCCAGAGAGGTCATTATTTATACTCTAATTCTTGGCAGTCTACACAAAAATGTTGCATCCTCAGGAAAACCTGTACGTGATTGGTCAGTCATGATGGCAAGAGTTCTCACTACCCTGACTCATTCTAAAATCCTGACTATACCAGTTTTAACAAAAGAAGCATACATGAATAAATACATGTATATTGTTTTTGCAACATTAACTAGGAAAAATGTTTCATTCTAATTCTCTTCCTTCCTTTCACAGCGCAGTAGGACGGATATTTTAACTAACTGGTACATTGGCACAGTCACAAGAATGTACAGTTCAAGATGTCCTTGACTTCTTCTTGTCATGAGGAGAGCTGGGTCAGTTTGCCCTTGCACCCTTCTCTTTACAAGTCATAGCCTTGCTGGATTCACAGGCAACCATGTTTTGTGTAGGCCCCAAAAATAAAACAGACACAAAGAGAATATTAATTTCATGTAAATCAGCCCATTATGTTTCCCAACTCCATACTAATACCCCTTATAAATGTTTACCTAGCCAGGCTATTAGTTTCAAGCAGCTTTTCTATTATTTATGACAACATGCAAAATAAATGTGCAATGTGCAACATAGCATTTTCATGCATTTAGTGTAAAATTTAAAAGCACACACAGTTAATATAGCGCACACAGTTAATACAGCACACACAGCAATATGCTTTAATGTTTTAGATAGCTTTTCATGCAAAAAGCATTTAGCTCCTGTGTAGTGTTTGGTGCATTATTAATTCACACACATTATAAAAAGAGGTGTTATTAACTGAAAATATTTATCAAAATATGCAACAAGTCAAAGTCTTTTAAGACAGATATAGTGAATTTAGATTGCATGGGATGAGCTGGGAAGAGAGAAACACATTCTATTAATCTTCAAAGCTAAAAAGGTCACTTTTCTCTACATTGCAAAAACACATGTAAATTCAGCAAAAGCATTTCAGACTGAATAGGCCTCACTTTCATGTTTTTCATGTGCCATGTTTTTAACTTACACTAGAATGTGCGTGGCAATTTAAATGCAGTCTGTCTAAAGCACAAAAATAAAACAATGCCTGACTGCAGATGGAATCTGCTCCATCAATAACTCATATCCTAAAAATAGGACATTGAGGTGGGCTATTTTAGATTTTCTTATGTTGAATTTGTAGCCCTCTGAGGCGAATTCTAAAATTATGGTGCTCACCCTGGTCAAGTGCTCCTGTAAATCATCATCCGTCAGATAGATATTATCAACATAGGACAATGCCTCTTCATCCAAATTCTGAAGTAATTCTGTTACCCTAGCACTGGCTATTCTTATACCCTTGGGGGAGTCGGCAAACTTGGCGGTGAGAACCTAGCGCAGGAAATGCTGTTAGATACCTGCTTTCATGCACTATATTTTGGCAGAAGAATCCATTTGAGATATCTAGTGTTGTTTTGTATGTTTTCCACACAATGTTATTCATTAATGCAGCACTGTGTGCATTCTGTACTGCAAATGTTTTAGTACATGGGTTCAGATGTCAGTAGTCTAAAACTGGACGGTATGAATTGTCGGGTTTCATTACGGTAAACAAAGATTGTTCATTGGAGAGGTGCATGTTTCAATTACACCCTGGTATTCAAGTTGATCTAAGATCTCCCTGACCATTGTTTTTGCTTCTTGTTTTATTGGGTATTGTCTCTGTGGAGTTGGACTAGTTTTTACTAGGATTACATGGTACGGTGACTTAGCATCCCACCCAACATGGTTGCGATAAAGTGCTGGAGCAAGGGCTACCGCCCACGCCCATGAGTATGTATGTTTTACGTAAATTGGAATGTGGTCGGAAAAGGCTAGTAAAATTACAGTTTCTCCCTTTGGGCAATACATAACAATTTCAGGCAGCCAATCTTTTTCAGCTAAAAGGATGTCATAGCCAAAAGTCAGGTTCTTCCCACAGAGACCCTTAATTTTCTGGGTTTGTCCTCCTCCATTCAGAGAGTTATCTCATGTACCCTATGTGGGACACTTACCCTCGTATCAGGTGTTTCTACCGTAATATGCTCTTTCAACTTTGCTGTCACCAGAAATTCCATCAGGTTCTGGCAAGCTATTTTTACTTCTGCTTCACTGTCTAGCATCATCAGATCCCATTCCCCGTTCATTAGTTGAGTCCTCAGAATTCTGGGCATGTCTTACTTTGCGACCTGCTACCTTCTTCTTTTTAAATTGAGGTTTCGTTTGTGGCTTGTCCTCTTTTTTAGAAGTGTAGCTTGAAGAGTGCGGTGTGTCTCTTGACTTCATACACTCTTCTTATCTGTGTTCTGACCGTCCTTCTCTCTCAGAGTTTCTTGGCGAACCCTGAAAGGAACGAGAGGAACATGTATCAGTATCCTGCTACCTGTCAGTTTTTTTAACGTTATCTCTATTCCTAAGGTTGTATTTTCTTTGGGAAGGCTTCTTCTATGGAGACTCACTCCTTGATAGAGCTCTCTTTTCTCTAATTTTCTTGTTTTTATTGTTATTATCCCATTTCTTCTTAGAAGAATCAGGTGCTTGCTTTGTGTTATCCTTCTCAGGACCACCCATCAGTTGAGGTTGTATTGCTCTAGCTCCCAAACTATCTCTAACTAATTCAGCATAGGTGTCAGTGATAATTTTAGGTAATTCATGGTCCTGTTGTAAAGGCGTTGGCGTATTGCCACTGCTGCTGCCTCTCCTTTTATATTTGCCAATATTATACCTGGGCGAAATTACCTAATAATGTCATCCCTAAGTTCAGTTAAAACATCTGGTATTGCTGCTAATGATGGAATACCTTGTGTTCTGGTACATAAATGGCAGTGAAAACTGTACCCCAAGTGGTACAATCCTCTATCCGGGGAGCTATTGCCATTGGCAAGCAGATTGTTAGCTTTCTGTATTTTTTTGAGGTCTGGTGTGTGGAAATACAGCCTCTAGCTGTGCTATTGTTTGAGCTATCCAGAATGCCATTTGCTCACATTTACTGAGCATTCTACCCATAACTGCGTATAGCATTTGCGGTCTAATTTTAGTTGTGGTACCCTGAATCTGTACTGCTTGTGTAACTCTTGTTGGCTGAAGTGTGAGTGTTCTCATCATGAACTGTGTCAAGTTTCTGTAAAGTTTTATTATTTCTTTATGAAGTAGACGTAGGTCTGCTACTGACATTGTATCAATGTCTGGATGCGGTGTGTAAGCCGCTAGGACAGGTTAAGTGGCTCCATCTCTTCTGAGTGGACCTAGTCTTGCTTTAGTCTTTTGTGTGGGGAAGAGCGCCTTTAAACCAGTTTATGTGCTCCTGGTAGGTGAATGGAATTTCAATGTCCTCATACAGACTGTATTCATCTGGTGTTTCATCTTCAGTGTAAGACTAAAATGTATTTGATTGTGCATCTGCTTGTGGGAATTTAACCCATGAATGTAATACCTCTGTTCTATATGATATTGTGTGGCTCAATCACGAAGGTTACTGTGCCACCCCTAGCTGTGACTCCGCAGTCCCTTAGCTTTTGAGTAAGGGCATAACTAACATTTTCTGAAATGTTTATTTCCCCTTCTATTTCTTCTTCCCTGACTGCAGCAGGCTGTGCTCACCCAGCGGTGTTTTCTTCAGTGATTGTTGAAACATTTTCAAGGAAGAGTTTCAAGGAAACTGAGGTAAGGTTTTATGCACAATAGTAACTGGTTGTCCTTCAAGCTTGATAAACCTACAGCCGAAAAATAGGAATTTAAGCCTTCTCAGCTGTGGCTGAATAGTTTCTTCCCACTCCAGATGTCTCTGGGAAAATGTGAGTAGGGGTCTCTGACAACAGCAGGACTGAACTAATCAGATTTTACTGTTTTAAATAAGTACCCAACCAACGTCGGGGGGGGCATGTCGTGTAGTTCCTATAAACCTATAAAGGATCTGTGTGTTTACTCAACATATACTGTAGGTTTGGAGTCAGACTGATTCTGAACACCCCTATCAGATATGTCAGCCTGTATGCCAGCTAGCTCACAGTGCCACTAGAAACCCCTCTTACCAAGGAGAGAATAGTTCTTGGCAACTATCGAACATGAAAACCCTGATCCCTCAAAATGGTGGAAACAGTGTTATACTTTTCGCTCAGTCACTCGTGCTCACTTCGTCTCAGAGACATACACAGACTAAACGGTGGGGACATTTTTCCAATACGCATTTATTGAACCAGCATCATTCTAGTGTAAAATAGGTGTACTGAAACAACTATTAGACAGTAACAGATATAGATGATTATAAGCAGTAACAGAGTAAAAGGATGGTAGATTTCTACCATCTTGCTAAAAGAATGAATACAGGCAAGTATATAAAATACATGACAGTAATAAAAGCGTACTTCTATGGTGCCACCCTAACTAGATGTACCCAAGTGCACATAGCAATAATGCGGGTGTAGCACCAAGAATCCCTCTGGGATAAAGTCAACCCTATTACCTGAAGTGAGAGACTGTGGAACCCCGTCTTGGTCTTGGAGATGGACAATCTGCAAAGGATGTCAGACCACTGCGAGCTGGAGTGTCTTCGTGCAGGAGCCTCAGTGTCTCACGTCAGTGTGTTGGCATGGAAGTCCTTTTCTCCACTGATTATCTCAGCAAGAGATCATGTAGATATACATAAAGTGGTAGCCCCTGAGGATATACCTTGCTGTGTCACGTCAAACTGGGATGATGGAAGGAATGACCCTTGCACATAGTTATTATGCAGTAGATGGTAGGCCTGCTGTCCTGCTGTGATTCCAAGAATCCTCATGCATAATGAATGAGGCCTAAGCTTTTCAGGGAAAATTCCATGTCAGCTTTGGACATTACTGTATCTAGGTAAAAGGTCAGTCCTAAGAACCGTTGTGCAGTGTAATGGTAGGGGAGAATAAAGGTGAAAGGTTGGTGATTCTGTGAGCCTATAATGGGGTACCTTTATGGAACATAAAATCACATGTATAAAATCATGATTGATTGCTCTAATTAGAGGTCAATTATTTCCATCAATATTTATAATCTATAATCCTACACAGGTTTGCCAAAAGATTAAATATTTTCACATTATTATTGTTTTAAATTTAGGAATTTTGCCTTAAGTCAAAAAACAATAGGAGGAAGTCGTCATTATACTGATCAGTATATATACCTTAAAATGTTTAGATCCAGTATGTGTCTTAAAGTTACTATTTTCTGTAATAAATGTTCCATTCAATTTTAAATAACCACTGTCATATTGGAAGAGGTGTGGCGCAGCGGCAGGGTGCCTGACTCCGGGGTTCACGGTTTGATCCCCGGTGCCGGCGGCAGGTTAGCCCAGCACCATGTGACTCTGGGCAATAGCTCTCTTAATCTTCCTGACAGCCCCCAGCGCCGGGACACCACTTCGGAGGTAGCTGTGCGCTTGACAAATACTGGTATTTCATTGATTCTACACGGGAATGTGTTAAACATTTTAAACACTAACTAAATAGATGTCTTTCTCATTTTATGCAACATGTGATAGGCACTAGGCCAAACAGGGTATTATTCCTGTAGTTTATATTTGTATTGTATGAATTGTTAAATATATATAACAGAAGAACTGATGGCAAACTTTTCTTGGTATATATAATTTCTAAGTATAAACTGCACAAGATGTTTGCATCTTCTTTCTGTAACCATTTTGTGATTTGATATAATCAGTGTTTTTTCTTGGTGAAGGTTTGACCTTGAAACCTGCATTATGATTTTGAAATGTGCATGCACAATACATTTCATGTGTACTAAGTGAATATTATTTGTGTTTTAATGTAACAGCCCTGAAGAAGCGAGACACTAGAGAAACCCGTATTGGCTAGGCTGTAGTATTTATTTGTTTAACTGAAGAAGTTTGAAAACCTTAAATGTGAAGGAGCTTTGAAAATAAAGACTTAACATGGAGCTTCATATTGCTATGTGTGTCTTCCTCAGAACATGAACTATGTTAAAATTCAGTACATGTAAAAGAAATCACATTTCTATAGCCCCTGATATTCCATGAGTAGACATTAAGTATAGTCATGTGCTGACTAAGACCTACGTCAGGGTGGACTTTGAATAGTGCCCAGAAACCTAGCCCAGTTATGTTCAATAGCTTTCACAAAGCTGCATTTCTTTCTGCCTGACTACTTGGTTTGAGAGAGGTGTGAAGCTGAACTACACTAGTAGTTGGTTGCTGTATCTTTTCCAAGTGTGGAAATGTGCTCCCCTCCATGATCTCATTCATTGAAGGACAGGGAGACCACTACGAATCTTCTAATCCTCTTGCAGATTTAGTCATTTTAGGTATTTTTATAGTAGGGGTGGTAGAGGGATCCCCTCTGGATGTCGACCAGACTTAAGCAAAGAATGAAAAAATGTTTAGCCCAGATAAGTGCCCCTGTTTCTTAATAGTATTGGCAAGACCTCAGAATTGTTCACATTAGGTTGATTACTTGGCTCACTTGCACTTAATTGTGTGGCCTTATGCTTTGCCTTGTGGCTTTGATTGTCTGCAGTGGGTTAATCTACTGGGATCAGTAAATTTTTTGATTCAAGATTGAAATGCTGCCTCCAGTTACTAGCATCTATTGAATGCAGAAGAGTTTCAGATTGATTTCCCACAGCCAGCTCTTGTTGAAGGGACCTGGAGGAATTACAAGCACTTTTTAGTTATAAAACTCATGTTTCATGTCCATAATTAGAGATGAAATAATCCCTGGAAGATTGGCTAGTTTTTCCAAGAGGTCCTAGTATAAATAGGTATCATCTGTGTCAAGTGCAATGCGTTGTACTCGAGTGATCAGAGCATTCAAATGACCTAATTTGTTATCAATGTCTTTAGTATAATCTGTCAGATTTTGCAAGATTGAAATGTTAATGTTAAGTTTATCTGCATGAAGCACTGCCGAATGAATGGCGATACTACGCGATCATGTTGATAGCGGTATCTTACAAAGCGGGCTTTACAACGCAAGTCGTGTCAACAACTTGCGCTGGAGGGCGCTGGACTTAGGGATAGTGCGATTTACTATTCCAACACCAGTCTACGTACAGTAGGGAAGGTGTTGGATAGTAAATCATACTATTCCTTAGCTTACAGCACCCTCCAGTGCAAGTTGTTGAAACGACTTGCGTTGTAAAGCCCACTTTGTAAACCTACTGCAGTGAAACTCCTGCGTAGTAAAGGTCATCTCCCAGCACTGCCATATGCCCAATTGTTGAAATAGCTTTTTTGATGGACCTCCAAAAGGAAATTACTTAATTAGGGAATTCAGTCAATGGGGGCCCTTGAGAGGCAGACTTGGCTTCCAATGAGGCCTTACTTGCACAGAATGCAAAAGGACCCCTAGTCTCAGGTGTCTGTACAACTGGAAGTGAAGTGTCGCATGCATCTTGGCAGATCTTTGGACCAATGATTTTGTCATCAGTGAGCCTCTCTGCGGACAGCGATCCTGTGCATCAATCAAAGTGCATGCTTTAACAATCTTCACTACAGAAATAGCAGGACTTTATTTTCGCTTTCCTCCACATCACTTGTGAAAGTACCCCTGTTGTGTTGCTCATATGTTGCTAGTCACTTTGGAGAAGTAACGTGATTAGTTATCAACTGAACCGTTGTTGTGGAATATCTGTCCTGTTCAACCTTGCAAGAAGAACCCACATCAATAGATGACACTCTATCAGCTTTCCAAGCCAGCAAAGATTTCCTTTTATCTGCTGATTCACAGTCAGACTTAGAAGGAATAGATTTGACTAATGTAGATGGCAACGGCTTTTGAAAGCTGGCATTTTGCAGCAGGTCATCACTACAACCAAAGTCTCTGAGTGCAGCTTGAGACTGATGATTCTCAGTGGTGTTTTTCTGCACCTAATTTAGGTTTGAAATATTTTTTAATGCCTGCTTTGTGGCTTTCTGTCTTTTAGTTGGATTAGTGTTCATATCTACGTCTTTCATCCTGGTAATTTGGGGTTGTTGATTATTCAGCGACTCATGTGCGGGGACTGCAACAACAGGCTTCATTTTTTGCCCATTTTTGGCATCTGTTTTGGTTTTACTGCTTATAATAATAGTGAGCTATTGGTGCGTATTTCTGCGTTTCACTGGTCAGTGGCTACCAGACCATTCAAGTCAGATGAGATGAGTTAAGTAAAAAGCTAATCGTTACAACTGAAGGTTGGAACAGGACAATTAAATCGGGAAAAAGCAGAACGCTGACACAATGTTGAGCAATACTGATCGAGAAACACATACACAAGGCAAACAGACAAGCAAGCAAGGAACCAAATGGGTGAGGCGAGTGGTGCAGCAGGGGCATAAGACTGTTCACTTCTTCACATCCAGCAACTTCCCCAAAACTCACTGCTGTCCTGGGCCTTAAGCTGCCACGATGTTCCTCCAGGTTCTCCGTCTGGTCCTGAACTCTAAGGGCCTCATTTATGAGCCCTTGCGTCACTTTTACGCCGCCGGTGCGTCAATTTTTGTGACGCACCAGTGGCGTAAACAATGCGCCTTGTTGCGCCATATTTACAAAGTGACGCATCTAGGTAGATGCGTCACTTTGTAAACCCCTGAGCCACATTATACCTGCGCCAGGTATAATGTATGCAACGGGGGTGTATTGACGCAAGAAAGGGTCGTAGAAGTGACTAAGTGAAATCTATGAGATTTCACTGCATCACTTCTAGGACACAGTTGCGTCAAAATCTTGCGCCTGCCTCACAGCAGGCGTAAGACTGATGCAAGCCCTTTCACATGGGGCTTGCCCCATGTGAAAGGAAGCATTGCTGTAGTTGCGTCACTTTTGTGAGACACTCCAGCAATGCGTCACTTTTGCGCTTACAGATACGTCAGAAATACTGACGTATCTGTAACTCCTTGCGACATGATGCGTCATACATTAAATATGACGCATCAGGTATGTCGCAAGGAGGGCGCACTGAGAAGTGAGGCATCGCTGCTTTCACGCAGCGATGCGTCATTTCTCATAAATGAGGCCCTAAGTGCCCCCAGGGGATGCTGAAACTAGACGCTTCTCTGTTGGGTACTTGATCCCTCACCAAACAAACCAGGAATTATTGTGCGTCGTTCACCTCTGACCTTTTGTCTGTGGGGGATAGGAAGTAGATAAGGGGAGAGCAAATACCAGGCCACAAGCTGCACCCTTGCCTAACCTGGTTGCTTCTGTGGGCAAAGCTCAACTCAATGCGATGAACGCTAAGCACCACCTTACCATAGGATCCCCCTACCTGGCTGAGACATATACTTTTGCCTGCTGCCCGCCTCATCTACTGCAGCTGCCTCTGCTTTCTTGCTGCCTTGTCTCCTGCTGTCTGCCTCCCCTGCAGCAAGAAGGAGCAAGCTGACACACCTACATCTACGGCGCATCAGCACAGCACAATAACAGCAGCATCTGTTCCTGGTTCTGTTTAAAGAACAAGTGCAGGGCAGGGGCCAAGATCAAAGTAACTCCTAGTGGAGCCCCCAGAGGAACCAGATGGGGGCGGGGCTGGGTCAAGTTGGCAGGTGACACAGGCAGGATGATAGGAGAGCGGATACAGAGACGAGCATGGAATAGGCTCAGCCTCAATCCGAGGTGCACGATTTGTGGGTGTAGTGATAGGCAAAAAGAGTCATCAGTGTGATACGTGGGCATGGTGAAAGGTGGAAATTTGACCTAAATACTGTGTGGACAAAAGGTAAGGATTAAGCGCAAAGTGCCCTAAACATAAATATGAACTCAGCACCAGGGTGGGAAATGCCTATGCACCTAAGGGGGTAAGAGAGTTTCTCTCATTAAGATCCTATGAAGCGCTTTAGATGATCATGTCACCTATTTCTTCTAGCATACATATTTCTGAATGCACTGACCATCTTTGTGAATAGTGAATGGATTCATGGGCAAAGCAGTGCACATCTGTGAGTGATAGTGAGGGATTTGCTGCCCTCTGACATTGTCGACTATCCAAATGTGGTTGCTGTGCTGGTTTACACACACACACACACACACACCAGTAGTACAGACAAAGACCAGTATTCAGGATTTCAGAAACCATAAAAGGCAGAACACCAAGAATGTACAAATGGTATGAGATGCAGATGTATGCATCGCTCATTTCTGTGCCAGATGTTATGGATTTACCTCACACTATGGTTGCTCAATACTCTGGCAGTATGATGCTTCTAGGTAATTAAGCTCACAATCACAGTGTCAGATGGTTGGTGATATGTGGCATGACAATCAAGAGCTACCTGTCACCTTCTTCAATACACACACCTGACACTGATGTGGATGTATGACGCACCCATGTATTAAATATAGGCATACCTAGTGTTGGAGAGTGGATTATTAGTAGCAATAAGTAGTGATTTACCACGAACACAATAAATGGTCAGTCAAGGTCTCAATAAATTATTTCCTTGCTCAACCCTTGGTAGCTGGCAACGAGCAGCCAGGAGTTACTTAAGAGATATGTGTGTAAAGCATTTAACAACACCAATACATTTAATAAGTAAGACACAACACTAAATAAAAATCCAACACCAGTTTGAAAAAATAGGTTATATTTTTATGAACAAATATGCACCAAACCACAAAAATCGACATGTAGGGAACTGGAGATATGAATGTTTAAAGAATAAACACTTTCTAGTGCATAAAAACATATAGCGCAAACTTGGGACATCTGGTCGCACATGACTGGGACAAAGTCAAAGTTTGAGGTCGACCGTAATGGAGCCCTGGTCGGATACACTAAGCGGGAGGCCTTGGTCAAAATTGTATCTTTACACTTAGTAGTTTCTCTGGAGCTTTTTCTCTTAACGTTGAGCAAGGATCTTGGGGAGAGGATGTAGCCTTAGGGCTAGAGTGGTTGAATTTGAAGCTGGGGTACTGGATTCGAGTCTCGGCAACAACGCTCAACTTCCTGTGATTCTGGGCAAATATCTTATCCTCCCCATCTCTAACAAAAAAAACAATGAAGGTGTCTGTAACAAAATTGGTGCTCATGTAAAGCACTAGTTCATGTTATATAATACTAAAAAAATAAGATCCTCTTTAGGCCAGATATATATCAACGTCATTAGCTTGGTTTTCTGCGAGGCCCCTGTCAAATTCGGGAAGTCTGGAGCTCCGGAGCTCTCAGCAGGATGAACTTGAAATCCAGGGTGGGCCACAGTTGAAGGTCACCAGTTTGACTCTGGACATTGAGTCGGGCACCTTATGGACCTTTTACTAAAAAGTTCCCAAACTTCATGCTTCTGTATCTTCTTCCAGACGGTCTTCTTGGGGGTTCAAAGTGTCCACAACACAAATCCAGGGGGTCTAGAATCTCTGAGATGGCACTTGGGATGTTGGGACTACAATTCCCACAATGCACCCGACCAAATTCTTAAAATTCCACTGGTTAGGCTCAAGGTTGGAGACTTCTTGATAGAGATGATGCAGGTGGCCTGAGTTACCCTGTAGCTTGTAGGCGGTCCACTCCTTAATCCTTCTTGAAGTAAGGCAAAGTCTGTAGGGCTGTAATTCCAGATTTGCAGCAGGTGCAGTATTTATTTTATTTATTATTATTTATTTATTTTATTTAGAAGTTTTATATAGCGCTGGCCAGACCCGAGGGTATCGGAGCGCTTTACAACAGAAATTAAGCTGCAATCACATAAGAAAGGCATAGTTCCACATAAATGTTCAGAGAACCCAGTGGGCTGTGCGTCATTGAGGAGAGGAAGTCCTGAGATCGCCTCAATGAGCGCTCATTGACCTGGGCTCAGCCTCATTCCGGGAGGAAGGACGAGGAAGGATGAGGTTGAGCATTGTCACAAGGCTGTAGGGTGCCTGAGGAGGGGGATCGAGGTGGAGCATTATCAACTGGCTGCAGATTGCAGGAAGAGGTAGATATTATTGGAGCATTATCCAGGGACTGTGGAGAGCAAGTTTATGCGTTTCAGCAGCGGCTCTTGCTTCGGGAAGGCACGGTTATGGTAGAGGACTTTTAGGAGTCTTTTGAATGTTAAAACGGAAGTGATAGCCCTGATATCGGCTGGGATGGAGTTCCAGATTTTTGGGACTTTCCCGCAAAAGACCGTGCAGCAGATTTTTGTTTGCGTGTTTTCATGGGGATGAGTAGCATAGTGTTGGAACTCCTGAGGTTTCTTGTCTGGCCGGCTTTCTTGAGTTTGGAGGCCAGGTATTCTGGTTTCCCTGTGTGCAAGGCTTTGTGTCTCAGGCGGGCAGTCTGAAAGCTGGTCCTCAATTCGACTCGGAGCCTTTTTAGTTCTCTGAGTGCGGGTGAGAGGTGGTAATATTTCTTAACTCCGGAGACCATTCTGGCAGCGGCATTGAGAGTTGTTTTGAGGTGGGCTAGGTGGGATTGAGCTGTACCGGTGAGGATTGCATTACCGTAGTCTAGTCTGGACAGCACCAGTGACTGGGTGGCTTGTTTGTGGTCTTAGGGAGGGATGAAGGGCTTGATTTTGTTGATGAGCTTCAGATTGAGGAAGGCACTCTTCGCAGAGATATTAATGTGATTGTTCATGTTCAGTTTCGGGCCAAGGGTGATTCCTAGAGAGATTTTACCGATTTAGCCAGAGTGAGATTACCGTTGAGGGCATCTATTGCTTTTAGCCACTCTACGATTTGAGGGTTTTCTTCTTTGTTGGAGATCAGGAGGAATTCTGTTTTGTCTTGATTGAGTTTAAGGTGGTTGGTTGATAGCCAGTGTTGAATTTCTCTAAGGGTGTTGTTTAGTCTTAGAATGTCGTTAATGGAGGAGGTTTCCAAGTAGATCTGCGTGTCATCTGCGTATAGATGGAAGGGAATGTTGGCTTTTTTGAGTAGGGTGGTGAGGGGTTCCATGTATATGTTGAATAGTTGAGGGGAGAGCACTGAACCTGGGGGGACACCTCTGCTGACGGGGTGTAGGTCGGGCGTGAAGGATTTGATTTTTACCCTTTGGGAACCGTTGCGTAAGAAGGAGGAGAACCATTTTAGGACCATCCCATCTGCACCTACTCTGTCTTGGAGAGCCTTGGTGAGTAGATTGTGGTCAACCGTGTCAAAGGCTGCCGATAGGTCCAGGAGGATGAGTAGGCAGCTTTGGTCGGTGTCTAGGGATTTGTAGATGGGATTTGAAGATCGCGGTTTCGTTGCTGCAGCCTTTTCTGAAGCCCGATTGGTGGGGATCTAGCAGGTTGATGTTGTCCATGTGTTGGGTCAGTTGATGGAGAATGCATTTTTCAAGGATTTTGGATAGAAAGGGGAGATTGGAGACAGGTCTGAAGTTGTTCAGATCGTTGGGGTCTAGGCCTGGCTTTTTCAATAGAGGTGTGACTTGGCCGAATTTGAGGCAGTCAGGTATGACACCGGCTTTCAAGGAGCTGTTTATGATTTCGCACCAGACTGGGGAGAGGTTGTGTTTCAGCTTTTTGGTCAATTGGGAAGGAACAGGATCGAGAACGTGGGATGAGGGCTTGGAGGGAGAGATCAGTTTGAGAGTCTCATCTTCGAGTACGGGATCAAAGGAATTCCAGGATTCCGTGGGGAGCTTGTGTGTGTTGGATTCGATTGTAGCAGTTGGGTTTTTGCAGGAGGGTTTGAGGTTGATGTCTAGTGATAACTCAATCTTGGTGACTTTTTCATTGAAGAAGATGACGAATATGTCGCACAGGTCTTTGGAGGTCTGGAATTGGGGTTGCTGTGGTCTTGGAAGTTTGTTGTCTGATGATGTTAAAGAGTTCCTGGGGTCTGTTTTTCGCATTGTCCAGAGCGGTGCAGAAGACAGTGTTTTTTTAGTTGATGATGTGCTTTTTGTATTTCCTTTGGGCTGCTTTGAGTTGATCGTGAAGGCTCATAGAGGGATTGTTCCTCCATAGACGCTCTGTGACTCTAAGTTGCCTCCTTTCAGCGTTAATGTCCGTGTTGAACCAGGATCTGGAAGGAATGTTCCTGTTTTTTTTTTGTTTCAGGGGGGCTAGTTGGTCTAGGATGGAAGTCATAGTAGTGTTGTAGTGGAACGTAAGATCTGTTGCGGAAAGACCATCTGAGGAAATGGGCAGGTGCATGTTTATCTTTTCTTCTAGGTCGTCCACGTTGATCTGAGTTAGGTTTTTCATCCATGTGGGGGGGTCTTGGATGAGGGATTGATACATGATTGGTTGCGTGATGTGGAACAGGATTAGGTGGTGGTCTGACCAGTCCACCGGTAAGATGTGATCTAGTGTGATTGAATCGCGTTGGGCGATGATGGCATCCAGGATTGCTCCTATGTATGGGTTTCTTCTAAACAGTGCTGTGTGAGGTTGTTGCTGTGTAATAGGTCATTAAGGTTTTGAATTAGTGGGCTGCTTGTTACGTTCCAGTGTAGGTTGAGGTTGCCTAGAATTAGGTTGTTGGTCTCTCTGAGTGAGCAGTGAGCAACCAGGTCTAACAGGTGCTCTGTGAAAGTAGTGGTGTTACCTGGGGGATGGTATAGGAGGTGACAGTGTAGTGTCTTGTTGTCGCTTGAGTTAATGTTGGCGGTTAGGCATTCAAAGGTGTCATAGTTGAAGGTATCTATTTCTGAAACTGATATGTTGTTGTCGTGAATGATCACTAAACCCCGCCTCTTTGGTCTTTACAGTCTTTGTTAATGATTGTAAAGCCTGGGGGTACTAGAGTATCCATGATTGGAAGCGAGCAGGCGTTAGGCCAGGTCTCGGTGAGGAAGGCTATGTCTATGTTGTGGGCTAGGATGGATTCTGTTATCTCTGTGGCATGTTTAGTGGCTGATCTGCAGTTTATGAGCATTCCGTTGGTAGGGGGTGTTTCTTTTTTAGGTTTCTTGCTTAGGGTGGCCAAAAGGATGTTGGTGAGGTAGGAAGGGGATCTAAGGGGTTTCCGTGTGGCGTGGTCTCTTCTGAGTCTGGAGATCACCTGGATCGTGTAATGAGGATGCCCGTAGAGGGGGTGTCGTACGAGGAGGCTAGTTCTGCAGCTTCATCCGAAGACATAGCCTCTGTGGTTCTAATGGGTCTCATTTTGTGGCACGAGAGGGGGGACCCGGTCCACCTGGGTCGTGTGGTCTTGGCGGGCCTTTGGTGTGGGGGGTTGTTTGCGACAGGAGTACAATGTGGTTTTTAAGTGGATTGCGAAGTGAAGCAAGGTTGGTTAGGATTTTGTTAATACCCTGTATTATAGTAGCTGGTTGGCATTCGAGCAGGAAAATATGTTGTCCTGTCTCTTCCAGGGTTGGGGAGGGTGGGTTCTGAGCGGGGTCCTCAGGGGGGGGGGGGGGAGTCCTGGCGCGGTTGTGTTGTCGTCTAGTAGTTGTTGTGTTGTCTGTGAGGGCTTTGGGATGGGATGTGGGGCGCCGAGGGTAATGTTACGTCATCTAGGTACTTTTGCGGGTGGTTGTAGGATGGTGTGGGGGGGTTTTCGGATGGGAGGTGGGGTGCGGAGGGTCCTGTTGTGTCATCTGCTTACTTTTGCAGGAGGGTGTAGGATGGTGGTTGGACGTCTTAGCCTGTGTATTGTGTTCGATCTGTGTTCTTTGGGGAGGTTGTGTGTAGGGGGCTGATTGCGGGATGATTCGACAAGGGAGGGGGAGCCATTTTCTTGGTGCCATCGGTGCAGGTGGTGTCTCGTGGAGGGGGGTATGAATTTATGATATAGGGTGCAGGAATGGTGTGTGTGCTAGGTTGAGGGGTCCGCTTGTCCGGGAGGAAGGGGTGGGTTGGGTGGGAGAGAAGTGAGTGAGAGGCAGCAGTCCGAAGTGAGGAGAAGAGTGAGTCAAATGCCTCAAGGTTGTCATTCTTAGCTTGTATCTGGACTGTGCCGTTGAAGTAGATGGTCACAGAGGTGTTCCCTCTCTGCATCATGCGGTTAGGGATAGAGAATGATGGTTTGCAACTGTGGGGAGTATTGGTAGTCTTGGTAATATGGAGATGAGATCGGAGGACGGAATTCCACTTATCGGGACTTTCCTTCAGAGTGCGATCATTTGGGGTGCAGGCTAAGTTTCCAGCAGGGCAGTCCTTCTCCTCCTTGTAGTTTCAGTCAGCAGATCTGAGTTGCTTTGCAACTCTTCCATATTTATTCACTGTTCCTGGGTGTAATGCAAGGGGCACCCCTGACCAATGGGAAATAGGGTGCCACCCAGGTGTATGACCACTTCCTCCAAAGTGTGGCTTATTCTTGTCCCAGAAAGCACAATTCTTCTAAAATACAAAATGGAGAAAATCTTTCCTTGGAGGTTAGATTAGGTTAAGCCAACCCACTGGTGTGGCTAAGATTCCCTAATACTCCCCTTCAACCCCTTCCCTAAACTAATTACGGGGCTATTGTGTGACTGAGGTTGAAGAATACGGGGAAGAGCCTGTGCTGTCCCAAAGTGTAATTCTCCCTTTGAAGACCAGTGTGGCCACTCCACCCCCTTCCTACCTTCTGCAATTTTAGTTACTTCCCCCAGGAAATCCATTATCTCTCTAGCAGGCTACTTCACACCTCGTTAAGACAGCTTGGCTCGCCCTGAAAGAGGCTAGCCAATGAGTATAGAGCAGCTGGAAGGATGGATTTTGGCTTTTAGAAAAGAAAGTTTAATAACTTATTTTCTGTGTTATAAATCCAACAATGGCAAGTTGTTGGATTTAGCATAGCTATCATTTTAAGTCCTTCAAAGACATGTTAAGCTTCTTCCTATCAATATTTTCACTTAAATAAAACATTCCAATGTTAGCCTATGGAGCTAATTATCTACAATGGGGAAAAACGAATATGGCAGTTTTTCCTCACCAGGGCATATAAAACATATTTTATAATGTATGTGCTTATAGTTAGATGGTACACTACACCTGGGGCACCTAGGGGAGACCTTATCGGGTGACATATGTAAAAATAAGGTAGATTACACTTTGGATACCTTTAACTCCAAAGTCAAATTTGCTTACAATTACAATTTAAAAGCAGTCTGCAAGGCAAGATTGGCTTTTAAAATGACACCAGGCAACTCAGCAGTGCACACTCTAGTGCAGGAAATATACTGGGCCTCTAAACCTCCATGCCTTATCATATACTAGGGACTTATAGGTAGTTTGAATCATCTTTGCCTTATTATAGACTAGGGATTTACAGGGGTCTGTCATTGCCAATTATATTATACCTAACCATGTACTTTCAATAAGAGCACAGGCCCTGGGTCTGGTTAGCAGTTAGAAAACCAGCATCTAGTAGTCAACACAGGTGCAAAAAGAAGGGGGACACTGCAAACAGGTCCTGATTTCCCACACCTAGTAATAGAAAGATGTGAGATTGCTACAGGAAATGCACCAAGGTTTGCTCATTAATGCTAAAAGGTGAAAATTTACATACCAACCAATGGGGAACCTACCTCTCTATAAGTGATTCCTATTACCTGATCACTCATCAGCATCTCATGGTAACCAAAAAGATGCTTTACCACCCATAAAGTGATCCCAGTCCCAACCATTTCCATTCCAGCCTCACCCACCATTGAGTGCACCGATAAGTGAACAGTTGCAAGAATGCTAAATAATTGAGCACATGGACATATAGATGAGTGAGTACATAGGTGTCATGCTCTCCACCCTTAGATTAATTCTTCTGTTAACCTACTTGCCCAGCCACAGTATCATACATATAGAAGCTCACCAATCAACGGAGAGGCACTTTCAGTTAAAACACTTTTCTCTTGTTTTTAATTTTACTCTTGTTGCTGTAGAAGGTTAGTGGACAGTCCTCCATAGCAGCTAGTAAGGGCTTTGATGTGGATGGTTAAACAGGAAACTGAAAGAGAGTCCTAGGATACAGCAGCTCCTCTTTGTGGGAGTTGCTGGGGATTTCCCGCAAGTTCAGGGAATGCGGTAACATTTCATGTGCTGTAACAATATGCAATTTTAATGCATGGCCTGTACTTTCTGTTTTTCGTGAATCCCTTGTGATATTTTATTTGTGTATTATGTGAATTTATATGGTTACACACACAGAACAAAATTGTCCAAGGCACCAACGATCCAAACAAAGAATCAGCAAAATATCTAGAGCAATTCAGCTACAAAGCAATAAAGCAAAGTAACATGTTTGAATGCCTTTCGAAATGTAATATTAGTCGAGTGTTAGAGTAGCCTTATATTCATTGGTAGCCAATTTAAAAGCTAAGGTGCGTGGGTGAGCATCTTGTCCATGCTTTTGAATCAGTTTTTCGAAACTAACAGCAAGAGATGATGGACAAATGTAAGGGTAGATATATGACAATTTTAGCTTTCAAATAGCAGAGGGCCCACGTACTGCTCAAATTTCTAGGTTAGTCCATTTTGTAGCCACATCAGTTAAAATGATGACAAGCATCACCAGAATGAGAGATTCAAGACTGCACGCAAGCAGAGTCAAAAATCTCTCTGTTAAGTTTAGCGGGACCCAATGGTCAAACCCAGGTGATTTCCTCTGGCGTCCAATATGGGCACTTTTCTCTACCAAGCTTTGGATCATTCAGACACGACTAGCCTGTTTTAAGATTTAGGGCCTGATTTACAGTTTAGTACATGAGTTACTCCATCACCAACGTGATGGATAGCCCATCAGTCTTATTGCAGGAGCATTATTTCCTATGTCACTCATAATAAAGTTGATGGGATATCACATACGCCTAATAATAAATCAGGCCCAACGTTTCCTGCCAATACATTCCTGCTGATGGTGAGCAATAACCAAGTCAGATTCTTTGACTTTTCCCTGTTTAGAAGCACAGATGTTATCAAATGACACATTTGCCTACTCATTTAGTTCCCTGCAATATTTCTTGGAAGCTATTAGGGATGACAAGTGGAGCTTTATGAGATGAGGTGGCTTGATTCGTGTTAGTTGAAACTCTAAAGCAACCCTTTATTGCCCACCTCTTGATTGAGTGAACCTGATTCACGAGAAAATTGACCAAAACTCTAAAGTAATCAACAAATCATTTCCCCATAGTATACACTTCGAAAAAATAGTGGGCTCGGACATGTCTAAACAATTAATTTCACAGACTGCTTAAACTCTGTATCACTGTTGATGGCTCACTGACTGCCTCAGGAGCCTCAGAGATGCCAAGTTCAGACAGCGTTGTTTTGTGTTCCACAGCCTGGGCAGCAGGTGCTCATATGAGGCAGTGTTACAGTTTCACCTGACTCCATGCCTCGGAGAAATACGTAATCACAGTATTTCAATTAAGAAAAGATCGCGTTCTCTAGATACTAATTTGGGAACACAGTAAAAAAAAAGAATGTTGCGTCATTTCGCATTCCATTATATAGTTTCCTGTGTGCTTTTCTTCGTTTCCCCACTATCGAGAGGTCAAATAAATATTTGAAACCAGGAATCAAGTGGCATTCATTGTACGAACCACGGAACATTCTGTGATCCCCCATTAAAAGTAAAGGAGAGATACACACGTTTCATTCTATTTCTTCCACTGCTGTAATGTGATTATCCCCCAGATTCATCAAAGTCATGTTTTGCGAGTCTTTAATGGCGAATTTTAAGGATTCGCTATTAAAGACTCGCAAAACGGGATGCATGTAGGAATCGCAATATTTTTTGCGATTTCTACTGATTCCTTATTTGCTATTCGCTAATTGCTAATCGCAAATAAGGAATGGCTTTCCCATTCATTCCTATGGGCCTAAGCCCATAGGAATGAATATGGAGTCATTCCTTATTTGCGATTAGCAATTAGCGAATCGCAAACAATGAACAATTTCAAGGGTGCCAGGGTGTCCAAAGGACACCCTGTTGCACCCCTGAAATGGTAATGTTCACTGGTGTTGCGCACACACATGTCCCAAGGACATGTGTGTGTGTAACATACAACTTAGAAAAATACACTAAAGTGCATATTTTTAAGTTTTTGCTATTTACTACGTAGTTAGACTTCGCGGTAAATAGCGGCCCCAGATTGCGAATTCGCAATCTTGGAATGGTTCATTCATTGCATTTAAGGAATTGCAGATTGCGATTCCTTAAATGCAATCGCAATTTGAGAACTCGCAATTATTTGCGAATTCTTAAATTGCGAATGCATGAACCCTTGATGCATCTCAAATGCCATTTTTGCGGGCGCAAACGGCCGAATTTTGCGATTCGCACCGTTTGCACTCTCGCAAATATGCTTGATGCATCTACCTGTAAGTGCTTTATACCACAGCAAAAATAACTTCTGTTAAAGCTGCAGGCAAGGGTGCTAGGACCAACACTCCCAGCCTTGCACGCTGAGCCTGTGAGCATATGTGGAGAGCTGCAGCTGAATGGCACTGTGTGAGGCGGCCAGAGCTTCCGTACAGCCACTCACTTCCATCAGACATGTCTGCCTGATGCACAGATTGCCTACTGAATTGCCCAATAATTAGCAAAGAGAGCTAGGTTCTTGTTTAGAACCATGGGTAGAGCCCTTGTCGCAGAAAGAATAATGCAGTACAAAGTAGAAATTGGAAACATAAGATCAGACAGTATTAATCACTAAGTTGCATGCAAATCAATACACATATAAAGCGTAAATAATCATTTGAGAGGTTTCTGCGGTAAAAAGCATACTCGTGTGGCTGAGCACTTGTGATTCAAACTTCAATGCAGGCAGGTGTGTGCGAAGCAACAAGGGAGCGTGATCCTTTGATTCTGTACCCACATACACTAAGTAAAAACTGAGTAATGATAATGGTGCCTATTGGACCAGAAAAACAATTACATGGGTTTAGTATTCAGTGTTTGAATGCCTCTAATCGTTATGCATCAGTGGTATAGGTAAGGGCTAATTTTCATTCCGATTGGCTATAGGGAGACTGCGTGGTTATATTGGGAAAGTCGTGGACTCAGTATTGTTGAATATATTATTATTAGAACGTGATGTCATTGATTGCTTCTAGTTAGCAGTGGAGGAAGGTCTATGCACCAGGAATACTTGTCATCTCAAATGATGAAGAGTGCTAGTGTTTTTTTCAATGAGAATCTAGGAGAAGGAGGGCTGGTTTGAATGGATAAGAAATGACAAGAAGCAGTGGCCCGATACAGGCGCTTTAGGACGCATTTAAAGGAAACGAAAAGAAAACATTGGTGCGGCTAGACTCCTTACCTAATTTGGCAGCATGGAGTGTTAAGGGAGCAGGGTGGTGCTCACTGGTACTGATGCCAGCGTTAAGGATAGTCCAGCTGTAATGCAATTCCAGTGCTTATTGTGAAGATCTGGGGTGCTAAAATGGGGTAGAATCGGCCATATTAGGCAGAGTCTACATGTATGGATGAACTGTTACATGGAGAGTGAAAGTGGTGCATGTGGCAGCCACATGATATATATTACCACGGGTTTAGGAAGCAGGCCAAAGGTTGATAAGACCTGCAGTGTCTGCTATATTGAGCAGAGTCTACGTATGTGGCCATGGTTGCACTAGTATGGGAAGGCGTGCAAAATCCATATAAGTTGTGGACAAAATGTATAAAGCATGCCAGGTCATAAAAAGGGACCATGTACGAACCCTGCTTGTGGTCTCTTCAGTGGTAAAAACATTTCTGACAGATAAATGCTATATGGGGTGGAGAGCTCGGAAAGTAGAGAGATACATTAGGAGGCAGGGGGCAGGATGCAGGTCAATAAAGGCTGAAATAGAGAGCTGAGGTAGTGGCACCATATTGGATGGAGTCTGGAGGCCTGATTACGAGTTTGGTAGTGCAGCACTACATCTTTTCTGCTGCCGCACTGCCAAACCTGTGGTCAGGCCGCCCACCAGATTACAAGTATTTCTCGTGTCTGGTGGGCTTTCTTTTTTTTTACTTCCCCATGGCCGTGCTCTGAAAATGGGCACTTGCAATGGGAACGCCAAAACAGTTCCTGCATGGAATGGACTATAAAGTCCATTCCAAGTAGGAACTAGGGTTCATGCACAAGGGGGGGGGGGACATGTTGTGCCTCCCTACATACATCCAATGGCGCAGAGGCCCCCATTGTTTCCTCTCCACCACATTTTTCTTGGAGGAGGAACAGTCAGGAAATCAATGGTGGAGAGGAAACTCCTAATATGCTTGTCAGGACCACTTCCTGACCACTGCAACACTGTCAGGGAACGGCGGTTCCCTGGTGGGCAGCGGAGGGGCAATGGCAGGCTTAATTGTAATAGAGCGGTCAGAAGATTGCCACTCCCCCCCTGGAGTCTGGCAGTACATGGCCTGCCAGACTTGCAATTAGGCCCTACATTGTGGTTAAGGCTATCCTGTGATGAGGAGACAGGTGAAAGGGTGAAAGGCGTCCATAGTATATGTGTTCCCATGTGCATTTCTCATATTGACAATAAGGAGGCTGCATGCAAACCCTGGTATGGTATCCCATTGTGTTGGTAACACTTATGGTTAATGGCTAGTGTCTATTATTTCAGAATGAGGTATTAATAAATCTACATTATACATGGCTTTAATTCCGTATATAGTAAGAAAGAATTAACCATAGTGTGAAAAATGTAATAGTAGCATTTTTCTTCAAATTACAGATGTTATAAAACTAGAGAATAGCAAATTTTACCCAAGAGTCCAGCCAAAAAGCACTTGAGGAACCTCGGTATTCAGTACATGGTTGCGGGGTACTCTATATCCAGTTAGTAATTGTAAGCCTATTGTTGAAAGAAATACGTTATATTTTATACATGTATGTTCGTAGCTGTGTTATGATGACATTCTGAATTCTTACATTCCATTGACCAGTTATTACAGTATTACTTGTTTGTCAGTTTATATATATGACAACAGTTTTTATTTTGCACATTTGGAGTTCTTTGTTATATTATTTTTCGCTGCCTAGCGTTGTTGTTGTTGGAATGGATGTGCATCTCCCTTTTCCAAGCCAGTAGAACGTGGATAATCCATGAATCCCTAGTTGAGCTACAGGGAATAGACCATTAACTTTGTGGGGCTTTTTGTGGCTGCTGCTGATCGGTTGTGGCTCCTCAGAGGGATAGAGAGTGGTAAATCGTATCCAAACGGCATCACAATAGGACCATATGAAAATACATTATGCCTGTGGCTGTGAAGGCAGGAAAAAAATATAAAGACGCCTTACAGCATCCCCACGGTTAGTGAAACACAATTTCCTTTCGCCTCACGAGCAAGAAAATCTGAATTCATGGTCCCTTTGAGAGTCCAACACATGAATTGGCCCTGCTACTTTTGGAGCTACTGACCCAGCCAGCACAATTCCTAATGAGATAAGTGTACTGACTTCATAATAACTGGAGTGAGAGACAGATGAAGTACTTATGAAATGTGTTTATTTTAATATTAAAAGGAAGTGAAAACAAAAGGCAAAAAGGGATTGTTGTGGTAAAAGGGATACGAGGAAGCTAAAAAAAAGTCCAAAAATCAATTAAAAACGCCAAAGGAAAAAGTGTAAAACAAATTAAAAACCATCGTAAAAAATTTAAAAAACGAGAAGAAAATTCGAAGTAATAATTTTGATAAGTTTAAAAAAACGAGGTTATTAGGTACATTTTGCCCCCATTTGACCTGAAACTTTTTATGTTTGTTATGGTCATAACATTTGAGACACTTGGGAGATTTCTATGCCAAGGTTCATGACCGGAATCTGTGACATGGAGGAGGGCTCACAGATGCGCAAATGCAAACAATGCATGTGTCTGCTCCCATGTTAAACCAGAAAGGGAACCATGACAGCAAATTACACATATATTATGAGCACTAAAATCTCCTTGAGAGGTTATTTATGCCTTACTGAAGAATAATGAGAACAAGAAGGAGGTCCTGCATGTGAAATCAAATAATAATCCACTTGCTTTAACAATACATTTTCCTTTATGTCGTAGACCTGTGGGTATAGATCTATGAACAATGGGATCAAGTATGCAGCAGACATTGACTAGTATCAGGCCGTTACCTTAAGTGCAAGTGAGCAGATCCTCAGCTCATAAAATTGAAAATTGTTATATCAGGCATCAATGAGCTAGTGCTTATCTGTGAAGCACTAGTGATGGTGGCAGCCAAGCACTTAACAAAAAAGATGAAAGAAGGAATAATGCCACCCCAGGAGAGTGATATGAAAAGGAAGCAGAGTTCAGATTTCTCAACTGGAGGACCAGATGACCGGATTGCTTACCGAAGTACTCAAAGTGACTAAAGACAGGAGCTCGTTAGAAAACAAGCTTGAGGAGCTCGAAAATCATTCTAGTCACTCTAACCTGCGTATAGTGGGAGTTTCTGAGAGAATGGAGGGAGCACAGACACCACAATGGGTGGAATCCTTTATTAGGGAAAAGGTTCTCCCTGAATTCAGTGGGGATCTTACCATCACCTGGGCTCATAAAGTTCCGTTCCATCCTTTGCCAGGCACGAGTGGCCCCCGTAAAACACACAAGGTGATGGACGGAATGTTGCACATTGGCAAAACATTCACCCCCAGTCACAGATCTGGGTTTAATCCATCGTTATTTTGCTCACCACGCCACCCCAGTTTAGACATGGTCATATGCAAATCAGTCTCGACCCTGTGCCTCACTGGAACTGTCCAGACCGAACTGCCAAGCCATGTCTTCCCTGGACCGGAATCAAGCATCCTAGGACCGGTTTCTGGCTATCAGCCATCTTCAGCCAGGATAACTTGACTCCAGTGGCACAGTGAGCAAGGGACCCACGTCTGGGCATACCCTTCCCACATAGCGTGAACAGCAAAACACACAAGGTGATGGACGGAATGTTGCACATTGGCAAAACATTCACCCCAGTCACAGATCTGGGTTTAATCCATCGTTATTTTGCTCACCAGGCCACCCCAGTTTAGACATGGCCATATGCAAATCATTCTTGACCCTGTGCCTCATGGGAACAGTCCAGACCGAACTGCCAAGCCATGTCTTCCCTGGACCCGGAATCAAGCATCCTAGGACCGGTTTCTGGCTATCACCCATCTTCAGCCAGGATAGCTTGACTTCAGTGGCACAGTGAGCACGGGACCCACGTCTGGGCATACCCTTCCCACATTGGGTGAACAGCAAAACACACAAGGTGATGGACGGAATGTTGCACAGTGGTCCCCGTACCATCTTAGTCAACTTCGCGGACTATCGTATAAAGGAGAGGGTCCTGTCTAAAGCAATACAATAAAGGCAATTTCCAGTCAACGAAACTTCCAATTGCAGAATCTTTCCTGATATGTCTGCAGCAGCTGCTCGCAGACGCAAAGAATTTGTCAAGTTGCTGTTTTTATTCAAAGCTCAAGGCGCAGAGGCGTCAATTGCTCAACAGTCAAAATTGTGTGTCCTTGTTAAGGGGAAATTTCATATGTTTGCTAATTTAGAAGAAGCACAAGATCGCCTTAAGGAAAATACGAAGTCACAGTGAACGGTGAACTGGTGGACTAAGGAATGATTCGTCACTTATTGAGTGTATCTATGAATGTATCTAACTGAGTGTAGAGGATTGCCGGGTTGACTGAAGATTTCCAAATAGTCTTAGTAATCTCATTTTTGAATCGTGGAGCATAGGTGATTCTTCTAATATTCGGTGGGAGCTAATTCCAAATCCTTGGTGCAGCTCCCGTGAACGCTCTATAGTATGTTCTTTTCTTACGGAAGACTGCTGGTTTCAGTAAAAAAGCCTTGGATCCCCTCGAGGGTCTACAAATCATCACAAATCCAGTCAGTGGATAAAAATAAAAATAAAAATACTATTTAGTCAAAAATAATAGAGCAACCTCTTGCCTCCCAGCAACATTTAAAAAAACCATATTCATTACTTAAAAAACACGTTTAAAAGAAAAATGTGGATCCATAATGAATCCTTATTAGGAAATGTTAGAAATGTGGGTCTATATGGCACATGCTGGCGCCACCTTCCAAATAGGGACCCTTCTTCCTAAGTCAGGGCAGGTGAGTCATCCCCTTTGACAACCCCTGCTCGACCCTGTGGTAACGTATTACGAGCAGTTAGGCCTATCTCAGAGGCAGTGTGTGAAGTGTTTATGACCACGTACAATGAAGCAGTAATGGCACCACAAAAGGACACAGCTCAGGAAGGTATAGAAAAATAATGTCTTTATCTAAGAGTTTAACTCAAAACTCTCATAGCCTTTCACAACTACAATTCACGTCAACACGTAAGGGCTCAAAGAAATAACAACGTATTCACCAAAGCATAACACTGACTGAGTTCAGGGATGGGGCCTACGCGACCCGTTACACACCAAGGACCTGTCGTTGAAAGGGGAGACAGCAGGCAGCTTCTCAAAGAAGCGGAGACGATGACAGGCGGACTCCCAGCGGCCACAAGACGGGGTTGCAGAGCTCCGCAGTGTGCACCCACAATGATTTGGGTACTCGGGTACAGGCAGGCTCTCAGCGACAAAGGCACGTGGCTGCCACGGCCCGGGTCGGTGGTGGTGTTGTGCAGTTCCGTGTTGGGCTCACAGCGGCAGCAGCTCTCTTTTAGCTGCAGCGGCCCACAGGACAATTCCAAAGGGATGCAAAGTTGCCAATGGTGCAGGCGCTCAGCGACCACAGCTCTCTTTTAGTGTGGCAACCCGTGGGGCAAATTATGATGCGGCACAGTAGCAAAAGGGTGTTGGCGCTCAGCGGCTACAGCTCTCTCTTAGCTGCGGCAGCCCACATGACAAATCCCGATGATGCACAGTAGCAAGGGGTGTAGGTGCTCAGCGGCTACAGCGCTCTCTTGGCTGCGGCGGCCCACATGACAAATCACGATGATGCACAGTAACAAAGGGTGGTGGGCACTCAGCGGCTACAGTTCTTTCTTGGCTGCGCCGGCCCACGGTATGAATCACGATGGTGCACAGTAGCAAAGGGTGTGGGCACTCAGCGGCTACAGCTCTCTCTAGGCTCAGGCAGCCCACTGGACAAATCACAAAGGTGCACAGTAGCAAAGAGTGTGGGCACTCAACAGCTACAGCTCTCTCTTGGCTAGGGCGGCCCGAGGGGCAAATCATGATGGTGCACAGTAGCAAAGGGTGTGGGCACTCAGCAGCTACAGCTCTCTCTTGGCTGGGGTGGCCCACACGACGAATCACGATGGTGCACAGTAGCAAAGGGTGTGGGCACTCAGCGGCTACAGCTCTCTCTTGGCTGCGGCAGCCCACACAATGAATTACGATGGTGCAGGTTCTGGTGGCTCTCAGCGGCGGCAGCTGTCCCTCAGCTGTAGCGGCCCACACGGATCCTGCAGAAGGTTGGAAGGTACAGATGTAGGGGGCTCTCAGAGGTGGCAGCGCTCTCTTAGCAAAAGTTCAGAAGATGCCCTGTCCGTGGTCCTTGCAGTAGAACTAGAGGCTACGGATTACTCGACGGGGGCCTCACCTGCAAGCAGAACTCCTCGCACAGGAATTCCGATGGCTGACTGGGTGAAGTCTAATGTCCTTGAGACTTCGGCAGGAGGCTCTCTCAATTTAGACCCTCGGGTAGTTTCTTCGGCAAACTGGGTGAAAGTTGCAAAGTCCTTTCCTCTGTTCACTCGGACAGAGTTTCGTCTTGACATCCAGAAGGAACACACTTGGCCAAAGTTCCAGCACAGCATTTTATACCTAGAAAGTCTTTGTTCTCTAAGGTTGCAAATCACTGACTCCAGTCAGATCCAGTTTGGTGGGGTCAGGGAGCACTTGGTTTATGAGACGTCATCCTGCCCTTTCAGAATGAGGCGTCTGCTATCAGACAACCAGTGAGAGGTGGAGCCATCATTCACCTTGCCAGACACGGCCCTGCTTGGATCAAAGAGTCAACCCTCCCCACGCTTGGAATACCAATCTCTCTCTCCAGCCAGGTCTGACCCAGCTGGCCCTGCTGTTCCAAAACCAGAAGGTCAATACGCATACTTGCAACAGCCCACAGTAAAGCTTTAGACAAGAAACTACCACATTTTCAGAAAAGGCATTTCACAACATATGATACCTAAAGGGTCCTTACTAAAAGAAAACCAGAAAACTAGAAAAACAGCAACAGCGGACCTCCAACGCCGCACCTCGTGCCAGTTCCTATATGTGGAGATGCTGTGCAACCAACCCCTAAGCCAGCCGTTGAGTGGCGTCACTGTGCTCCAGATCAAAAGACAATTTTTAACAAGTGGGGGTGCGCAGCTCACAAAGTCCAACAGGCCTAATTAGGTAGAAAAGTCACTTCTTTATTTGAAAATATCTCTCTTAAAAACATTCATTTTAAATCATCCAGCCAACGCGTTTCGCTACCAAGTAGGGAGCTTCCTCAGGGCGACACAAGTATCATGTGGTAATGTACCAATCACAAAGTATATCTTCCAAGTTTGCAGGAGCTCGTTATCAGTAAGAACACCAGTTGCCGTTCTTCAGAGATATATAGTACTCACAAATGGTCCTGTTATGGCTAGAACAAAATAACCAATCCACAGGCCAGAAATAGAAGGAGGTCCAATAGTGATCTGTTAAGCCTGTCCGTTGAGTTCAGCAATCATGGAGTAGGTGAACTCAAACCCGAGCCACTCCAAGATAGGAAGACCCAAGTCACTCCGGGATTGAGAATAGTGTCAGGTCCTTGTGGTGATGATAAAATATAGCTCCATATGGCCAGTATCTGTAGTTATGACCGGCAAGTATCTATGGCAAGTATCTATGGCCAATCATCCGGTAATCATAGCGCATTTCCAACACGACGATTAACAATCAGACCACGTGTATTGCATCGCGGCTCAAAGATATGTAATAACTGCGTGCACAGTGTTCCTCAAAATCCGGAAACATGCAGTATATTGTTCTCCTGTTCAATGGTCCTTACTAAAAGGTAGCCCTCCCTGGCCGGAGCATAAACATATCAAACTCGACGTTCCTATTGAATTCCTAGGGCCGGATAGGGTGATACAAAGTAATCCTTGCCAAACAGGCTATGCAGAGGTAAGCATTTGAGTTATCCTTATTCACACAGTCATTTGTATACAGGTAGCATTCGCGCTGTGGCACTGTTTAGCAGTGGCACGGCGCCCAGAACATCTACACCCAGTCAACACACAAGACAGGCAGAGTCACAGGGGAAGGGAGACCCATGCCAATGATGTCAGGTCTAAAAGGAAACATAGTTATAAAATGTAAGGATCAAAATATGTAAGTAGTTGAAGGTAAAACAAGGTTACATAGGGAATGGGTTAAGAGGAAGAATGCCGGTATGGAAGGGTCCCTACAAAAAGGAGTGAAGAGAACAAGCATGAGGAAGGAGGAAATTGAATAAATGAAAAGAAATAGGTGAAGGGTGTGATTTGGAATGTGTCCTCTAAAAATAAATTAAGGGGAGAAGTAGAATGGAGGAGAAAGAGGGGAAGAAATAATGAGGGAAAATACTGGAGAGAGGAATGGGGTTCAAGTAGATCCCTAGATAGTATTTGAAAAATATGGGTATTACACAATGGCAGTTGCAACTGTGTAGTTATATTTAGGTCTGACTTTCTATAGTAAGAGGGGTTTTCCACTAATAACTTCGGTGCCTTTTGATGAATCTTCACAAAACTTTTTTTTAAAAAGTTAATCCACTTCAGCTTCTTCCTGGTTTGGGGTGATCTGTCAAGCAAGGGCATAGAAAAAAGGGATGGGAGTCGCAAAATCCAATTTCCTCATGCATTTTCCATAGGTAATTTTTGACAGCACTACAGCAAAAATGGCTCAATGCAATTACATGAAATTTGGCAGAAAAGCTATATCTTTACCCAGATAGCGTGCTTTATGTGTTTTGATGTAAATCCTATCAAACGTTTTGGAGAAATTAAGGTTCAAAATGTATAGATATATTGACAGTTATGCTGAAATTAAAAAATTCAAGCCTTTTAAATGGCTGAGGGTGCGTTATTTTGCAGTGAGTGCTCTGATTGGCTGGATGCAAAATTAACAGAAATGTTGTGGCAGCTATTACAGGACTCAGTGACTTGATGCCCTGTCCTAAGATTGTTGCTATAAAAGGATATAGAGGGCTAAGTAGGGGTGCCCTGCCCAACTAGCACTTGTTGGGGGAGAGGGGTCCTAGAGGGCCCTCCACCCCGAACCCAAAATATAAAAAAATGGGGGGTTGCCGCGATCCTGTGGGACTCCTGAGGGACCAGGAAAATGAATTACTGTTTTCCTCTGTTATCCTTGCTGACCCTTGCTCTCTTTTTCTTTTTATCCACCATATAAAAATACTTGCTTTGTATAACTTGTTTAAATGTAGAACATTCTTTTCATATTGTACTTACTAATATAACTCACTATATTTCATTGCCATTCTCTTGTGTTGATTCTAGTTCAAATCTTTGGAATGTGTTATTACCCTTGTTCTTTAGTTATATTGCTTTTGACATATACTGTCTATTTTTGTATTTGTTTCCTAATTGGTCATTTAACCGCGATTATTTTTAATCTGTAGCCATTTAATTTAATTTTGTTCTGTTTATTTCTTTCAGTAAAAATTGTAAAATATTGCCACGACATTCCTAGAAAGGTAAAAAAAATGCACAAGCTACTAAAGGTTCTTCTAGACAGTGCCAGGTAAGTCTATCAAATTTAAACAAGAAGCCTATCCAGATATAACAAGAGGATAATACATGAATAAAAATGCAAATGCAGGATTTGAAAAAAAGATACAATACCAAATAGATTATGGGCCTGATTTAGATTTCGGCAGATGGGTTATCCATCACAACAGTGACATATATCCATTCTGCCGTAATGTAAATCCCATAGCATATTATGGGTGTTCTATTTCGGCGGGTGGTATTTCTGTCACCGTTGTGACGGAGTAACCCGTCCGCCAAAATCTAAATCAGACCCTGTATATCTAATGATACATTGCTAACCATAAGTGACCCAATGGTAAATAAAAAATAAACAATACCATGAAAGTAAAAGCAAAGTCAGGTTAAAAATAATAAGCCAACAACAAAAGCATGCTACGCCTTTGTTATATAAAATGTGAAGGACTATTTCATTGCAGTGCATTGCTTATCTATTATTTATTCCATGAACATATAATGCATAAGAAATAGTTCTGCTTTCTAATGGCTAGAGTGGCACAGTGGGCAGAAAACAATGAGTTTGATTGCTACCCTGAGTGATTGCTGGTGGTTTGAATATTTGCATGCATTCTTCTCATCACATTGTGATTGTTTAATTTCCAGTAGAATGCTTGCAAACCTGAAACTGGTACAGCTTTCTAAGCCTACTACTGTGAATGCTTGTGAATTCCCAAAAATAGTAAATTTACATTAATTCCAGGAGTACTTACAAAGGTGCAGATTTACTACTTATTTAATGGAAACCTGGTCACTATGTATGTTTAAGTTCCGATCTAAACGGTGTACAGTCAAAATATCGAATTTTTAATATCGAGTAGCAATAATATCGATTCAAAAATATAGAATGGACAAAATATCGAATGGACAGAATATAGACAACAAAAATATCGAATTTTAGGGAAGTAAGTTAATATTATGTTTAATTTTTGTGTAATATAATTCTGTAGCGGGTTGTGGGTTTATAGGGGAATGGGTGGGAAGTAATTTAATTATAATTAATTAAATATGTTATTTTATTTATTGGTATTTGTTTTGAATTAATTGTTAGTTAATTATTAATTGGTAATTAATTAAAATATAATTGGTAATTATTTGTAATTGATTATTTGTTAAATATGTTAATGTTAGTAATTTATTTTCTGTAGCGCGTTGTAGGTTTATAGGGGAATAGGGTGGGAAGTAATTTAATTATAGTTAATTAAATAAGTTAATTTATTTATTGGTATTTATTTTGATTTAATTGTTAATTAATTGGTAATTAATTAAAATATAATTGGTAATTAATTTTAATTGATTAATTGATAAATATGTTAATTTTTGTGATTTATTTTCTGCAGCGGGTTGTGGGTTTAGAGGGGAATAGGGTGGGGAGTAATTTAATTATAATTAGTTAAATATGTTAATTTATTTATTGGTATTTATTTAGATTGAATTGTTAATTAATTACTATTGGTAATTAATTAAAATATAATTGTTAATTAATTTTAAATAATTGATTAATTGATAATTATGTTAATTTAATTAATTTATTTTCTGTAGTTGGTTGTGGGTTTATAGGGGAATAGGGTGGGAAGTAATGTAATTGTAAGTAATTACATCTTTTTTAATTTTTATTTTTTTATCTAACTTTTAATTATTTTTAAATTGTTCATTAATTTATTGTTAATTGGTAAATAATTTGTATTAGGAGGTAATTATTAATGAAAATTAATTTGTATTTGTATTTATAATTGATTAATTAATATAATATATAAAAACATTAATTATTTAAATTCATTTGTAATTGTATTTATGTTATTTTTATTTATATATGAAGTATTTACTTTCCCTACTGTTGCACTCACTGGAGTGGGAATAGTAATTTTTACCCTCCCACTATCCAACGCATTCCCTACTGTTGCACTCTCTGGAGTGGGAATAGTAATTTATACCCCTACGCTATCCAACGCTTTGCTTACTGTTGCACTCACTGGAGTGGGAACAGTAATATAAACCCCTATGCTATCCAACGCTTTCCCTCCTATTGCACTCACTGGAGTGGAAATAGTAATTTTTACCCTCCCACTATCCAATGCATTCCCTACTGTTGCACTCTCTGGAGTGGGAATATTAATTTATACCCCTACGCTATCCAACGCTTTGCCTACTGTTGCACTCACTGGAGTGGGAATAGTAATATAAACCCCTATGCTATCCAACGCTTTCCCTCCTATTGCACTCACTGGAGTGGAAATAGTAATTTTTACCCCTACGCTATCCAACGCTTTCTCTACTGTTGCACTCTCTGGAGTGGGAATAGTAATTTTTACCCCTACGCTATCCAACGCTTTCCCTAGTGTAGCACTAACTCGAGTGGGAATAGTAATTTTTACCCTCGCACTATCCAACGCTTTCCCTACTGTTGCACTCACTGGAGTGGGAATAGTAATTTTTACCCCTAGGCTATCCAACGCTTTCCCTACTGTTGCACTCTCTGGAGTGGGAATAGTTATTTTTACCCCTACGCTATCCAAGGCTTTCCCTAGTGTTGCACTAACTCGAGTGGGAATAGTAATTTTTACCCTCCCACTATCCAACGCTTTCCCTACTGTTTCACTCTCTGGAGTGGGAATAGAAATTTTTACCCCTACGCTATCCAACGTTTTCCCTACTATTGCACTCACTGGAGTGGGAATAGTAATTTTTACCCCTACGCTATCCAACGCTTTCCCTACTGTTGCACTCTCTGGAGTGGGAATAGTAATTTTTACCCCTACGCTATCCAACGCGTTTCCTACTGTTGCACTCACTGGAGTGGGAATAGTCATTTTTACCCCTACGCTATCCAACGCTTTCCCTACTGTTGCACTCTCTGGAGTGGGAATAGTAATTTTTAACCCTACGCTATCCAACGCTTTCCCTACTGTTGCACTCACTGGAGTGGAAATAGTAACTTTTACCCCTAAGCTATCCAATGCTTTCCCTACTGTTGCACTCTCTGGAGTGGGAATAGTCATTTTTACCCCTACACTATCCAACGCTTTCCCTACTGTTGCACTCTCTGGAGTGGGAATAGTAATTTTTACCCCTACGCTATCCAACACTTTCCCTACTGTTCCACTCACTGGAGTGGGAATAGTAATTTAAACCCCTACGCTATCCAACGTTTTCCCTACTATTGCACTCACTGGAGTGGAAATAGTAATTTTTACCCCTACGCTATCCAACGCTTTCCCTACTGTTGCTCTCTCTAGAGTGAGAATAGTAAGTTTTTACCCATACGCTATCCAACACTTTCCCTACTGTTGCACTCACTGGAGTGGGAATAGTAATTTTTACCCCTATGCTATCCAACGCTTTCCCTACTGTTGCACTCACTGGAGTGGTAATAGTAAATTTAACCCTCTTGCTATCCTACGGTAAAAATATTGTATATGTTTTGTTAATAATATGTATATATATATATACTTTAAAAAAATGTAATACATATATATATATGTATTAAATTTTTTTTAAGTTACATTAATTATTTATAATTTTACATTTATTTAAGTATTTTAAGTATGTTTAAATTAATTATATTTATTATTATATTAATTTTAAATTACTTTTAAGACATTCAAAAAATTCGATATTTTGACTGTCTATATTTTTTACAATCGATATTTTGGAGTCGATATTTTTGTACTTACCTGTTTGTAGATAGGAAGTCGATATTCTGGCATTCTATATTTTCTCCACGATATTTTGGCAGGTCGATATTTTGCTCCTCGATATTCTGTTAGTGATCCAATCTAAACAATGAATAAGTTAAAACTTCATGTTGTTAAGTTGAGAGAGCACATAATTTTCAATGTTTTTGGCAAGCAGAGGGAGGTTGGGTATAGATCTATAGTTATTAAGGTCAGTTGGGTCGGTGTCTGGTTCTTTGATGATGCGGGTGACTTGGCCGTGTTTAAGGGAGGCCGGCATGGAGCCGCCAAAAAAGGAGGAGTTAATGATTTTAGTCCATGTTGAGGAGACGTCTGAGATTTTTTAAAAGAGAGGAGGGAAGACGGTCAGAGAGATGCAATGTTGGCTTCATGCATTAAAATATTGTGATGACTTCTTCTTCTGAGATATTTTCAAACTTGGTCCAGGTTGCATTTTTTGTGGTTGTATGTGATTGTGGTTGGAGTTCTGGCTCACTGAAGTGGTGTGATTAGGGGGATCACCAATAGTTGGAGGTGTGTCAATGGGAAGGCCATCTTTGGTAGATGGGTCATCTTTAATGAGGGGTGGAGAGGGATGGGGAGCTCATAGAGTTTTTAATGCCTGTTATTTTTCTGAGAAGAATTTGGGGGACTCTTCACCATGCTTGGCAGAGTTATTAGTTGAATGTTGTGTAAGAGAGGAGGTTTGTTGTTTGATGATGTTGAAAAGGTCTTTAGGTCTGTTTCTGGAAAGGTTAAGTTGGGCTATGAAGAAGGAGGAATTCTCTATGTAGTTATGTTTTTTGTATTTTAGACGTTCTGCTTGGAGGAGAGGGAGATGGGTCTGTGAGGGTTGTTGTCTCCAGGTTCTTTCGGCCAGCCTTAGTTGTTGTCTCTCCTTATTAAAGTAATTACTGAACCAGGAACTAGAAGGTATACTGCTTGATTTCTAGAGTTTCAGATGAGAGACTGTGTTGAGAGTTTCTGACATTTTGTGGTATGGTGGGAGGTGAGGTCATCCGCAAAATAAGGTTTGGTGCAGGTGCAATTTGGTAACTGATTAGGGATTCTAATCGAGCGAGTAGGTGTAAATTTCTTGTCCAGTGCTTCAGATGATTATTTTGGGGGGGGAACATAGGCTGGTTGACAATGAGATTGAATAGAATTAGGTGGTGGTCAGGCCAGTCGGAATATAGGATGTAAAGGAAGAATATGTATTAAGTATTGGAAATGATTGCGTTGACGGTAGAGGCTTTATTATGGGTTTCGTTTCGGAAGAATAGAATGAGGCCTTACATTTCAAGGAGGTTGGAAACAGCTCATACAGTTGAATCTTTGGCATCGTTCAGGTGCAGGTTTAGATCTCCTAGTATGTTTGTGGTGTCATTGTGGGAGTTTTGAATAATTAGGTCTGATAAATCCTTGAAGAATTGAAGTTTATCACATAGAGGGTGATAGATGGCCTGCAATTTGATAGGGTTAGACCCTTTGGAGTTGAGATCGACTCCTAGATATTCAAAGGTAGAGTATTTGACTGTGTAGAAGGATTTGAGGCTAGCCGTAACAAAAAGTTCTCTTTGGCCAGTAAATCAGAGGACATGGAATTGTTGATCCACCATGGATGATGAAAGCAAAAGCTCTCTCCTCCAATGGTCTGACTTCATTGTTGTAAATGGAGTTGTAGATTCTCCGCAAATTTGTGAACCTGCATATGATCTGCAAGCTAGCTTTCAAGATATCTCTATAATTTTAAGCTACAAAATCCAATATTAATTACTTAAAAGATATACACGACACCAAGCAAAGGCAGATTCTGAGTCAATTTGTAGTTTACTGTCAGATGTGGTACAATTCTGTTCAGTCGATTTAGCTGTGCCAGAGAGCAAATCTTATGGAAGTTAACTGTTCATTTTTTACCCTCTCTTTAATTGTTCTCCCCCTGATCGGATCTGATAATAGCTGACCTATTGAAAATTACCCACTTTTGCTATTTGATTGAATAGTTTCTTCCAAATTTGTAAAAAGGTGCTAAAATAATACACAACACAAAAATGGACTTTTCAGTGGAAACTTAACAATAACTGCAGAGTCACTATCGCTGAAAACTGAAAAAGAAATCCTAAAAGAAGGTATAAGGGTAATTCCGGAAGAAGAAGTAGAAGTAGGGAAACAGCAAGACGGAGGCTTTCTGAGGTTTCATCCAGGTTTGGGGGAAAGACAGGTGAGGTGGGAAACTAGAGTTCGGGGGGAGAAGGCTAACATCACCATAGCTGTAGGGAACCCGAAGCCTAGTAATGACTGGGGTAGCTGGGGCATGGATAATAGTGCCTGCTCATGGGGTTTGAACGAGTCAGGGTGCCTTAGTGAGATCGACTAGGTTACCGAGTTGCCGCATAGCCTGAAACTGATCTCATGGAATATAAATGGGTTGGGAGGAACAACAAAGGCAGATGGTTTAAAACAGGTTGCAAAGTATGTTGATATTATCGGTCTACAGGAGACATGGCTATGCGGCGACACTCAGGTAGTTGAAGGGTTTGTTCACTTCCACAAACCAGCCAGTAAAAAGAAAAAGTTTGGTCGCCCCTCAGGGGGCATTATGACTCTGGCCTCAACAAGGCTTGTGAAAGAGACCAAACTAATTAACTCTTTATGTAAATGGCTATTGGTGTGTAAGGTATGTCACCTGGGCGTTGAAGGGAAGGAAGCCCATTTGATTATTATAAATGTATACATTCAATGGGGGTCTCAAAAAGAATATGATATGTAATTAGGCCTTTTCAAGAAGGATATAATTGACCTAATAGAAAAATATGGGAAGGACACTCTGGTGATAATGGGAGACTTTAACCACAAATTAAATTTTGGAAGGAAAGATTGTGGGTTTGAGGACATGCTGAGTGCCTATAATATAGGTCCTGCAGATTTCCCACTGTGTCTAACCTCCAGTCAGGATGAAGCCCTTGGGAAGTTCTTGGGTTCCAAAGGTTTAATATTTTTAAATGGCAGGATGGATCCGGACCGCCCTGCATCGCAGACCTTTAGAATAGGAAATCAACAATGCCCCATAGATTATATCTTTATCCAGGCCTGGGACTACGGACTAGTAAAAAAGTTCCAAGTAATTAAACGTAGGGACAGTGATCATAACACTTTGTTTTGTGAAATTATAGGGGGGCATCAAGTACTAGTGAAAGGGTGATCCCCAAAATGTGGAATATCCCAAGCGTTTGACTACGAAACTGACGGATGAGTATGTTGAGAAACTGGCACGTTTTCAACAAAACCTACTGAAGGATAGGCTCGAAGGTCACCAGGTAGGATGGTATGAGGATACAATAGTACAAGCGGTGACGTGTCTTAGAGTGTACCTAAATGATAAGAAACAGGCAAAGGTAAAAACACAGCCCAGCAAAGGAAAGCCCAGGTGGTTTAACCAAGAATGTAAGAGTAAAAAAAGTGTGATTCGAAAATTAGAGCGACGGCTGAGGAAGAGCTATGATCTTGGGAATGTAGAGCTCCTACTTAGTTTGAAAAAAGAATATAAATCTCTAGTAAGGCAGCAGAAAAGGATTTTTAAAGAAGAATGTTGGGGAGCCCTTCTAGAGACAATTGAAAATAAAAATATAAAAGGTTTCAGGAGGTTGATACAGGAAGCTGCAGGAAGGGTGCCGGGGTGCTATGAGTTGTGTTGTGGAAGAGGCGGCATGGGTAAACTATTTAAGCAACCTTTATAAAGCAAATAGGAGCTCGGAAATCGAGATGAATAGACCAACTTGGACGGGGGGTATAGAAGGACTAAAATCTGATTTCTCTGTAGAGAAAGTAAAAGAAACAATTAAGAAGTTGAATTTATCACGTAACGCAGGCCCCGATAATCTTCTTGCCGTCTTAATTAAAATTCAGATAGATTGGTGGGCAGGATTCTTATCCCATATGTTTATAGCAATTCTGGATTCAGGCCACTCCCCCAAATCCTGGAGAGGGGCCATAATTAGACCCTTGCATAAAAAAGGGGAAAAAAGGACCCCAAAAAATTATAGGTTGATCAACTTATTGGATATTGGGGAAAAGGTCTTCTTAAAAATAATCCTCGGCAGTTTAAAAGAGTGGGCGGAGCAGCAGTCAATGGTTCCAATAGAGCAGGGTGGCTTTAAGGAAGGACATTCTACTATTGATCACTGCTTCACATTGTGGGCTGTAGCGAGGAAGTCCATTGAGCAGCAGGGCAAATTGTTTTGTTGCTTTGTGGACTTTCGCGCTGCTTTGATTTGGTGGACAGGGACTGTTTGTGGGAGACATTGAGAAAGTATGAGGTCCCCGCCGATCTCCTGCGGATAATCCAGGAACTGCACAACCAAAATTGGGCACAGGTAATTAAAGACACCTCTGGCGGCCTTACAATGGAAATAGGGATAAATAATGGGTTGAGGCAAGGCTGCGTTTTGGCCCGCTGCTTTTTGCCATATTTTTAGCAGACATGCCGCTTCGTTTGGGCACAGCCAGAGGTGCAAGCCCAAAAATAAATGGTAGGCACCTGTCTTGTTTGCGGTATGCTGATGACCTAGTAATAATGGATCAAACAGAGGTGGGGCTTCAGAGGAAACTAAATGTATTCAATGATTATTGCACTACTAAACGACTTACAGTAAATATGGACAAAACAAAAATGTTGTGCTTTGGGAAGAAGAGGACGAAGTTTAGCTGGTACTTGGGCCAAACCAAGCTGGATACTGTAAGCGAATACAAATACCTCGGAATATGGTGTACAAGGTCTCTGCAGTGGGGCTCACATTTGGAAGCACACAAATTGAAAGCACACTTAGCGGTATGTGGGCTGAAAAGATTTAACCATAGTTATGGCGATATGTCCCACAAACCTCTTTTGACGGCCTTTAAGGCCATGACTCCCCCGCAATTCCAATATGGGGCGGAAATACTCTGCATTGACAGTAAAAGCTCTTGGGACAAAGAGGAGGGGAAATGTTTAAAATCCCTATTGTCTCTTCCTGGGTCGGTAATGATCCAGGCAGTCAGATTGGAATTAGGCCTAACCGCATGGAATGTACAGGTGCAGCAGAGCCTCCTCAGATTCTGGAATCGGTTGGGGCAGGGGGAAATTACAAAGGTGTCGCAATGGTGCATGAAAGAAATTCAGACCAGTGAGTTAAAATGGGCTAAGGAAACTAGAAGGAAACTCTTGGCCATTTGTGACCACCTAAACGTGAATATTGATCCAAGGTCACTCCAAATAAATATAATTAAGAGTGTACTCAAAGTGCAGGGTTAAGAGACCTCTAGGTTAACAGACCAAGAGTATTTGAAAAAGAAAGACTCTGTAAAATGTATGTGCTCAGGTTGGGAGAAAGATGTAAGCTTCCCTTATATAGATTTGCTACCGAACCGTTGGCTAAGAATAGAAGTTTTTAAGCTAAGAATAGGTATTAACCCGATATTCGCAAATAGTGCAATAAAAACTGCTTTAACGCATCCTGATGGTAAATGTGTTTGTAAATTAGACATGAAATGTAATATTTTGCACATTTTATTGGATTGTTATATATTTTAAAATTTACGTAAACAGTTTCTGCACCCATTATTTTTAAAATATGATGTTAAGGAGCGTTCACAAGCACGGGAGCTACTAGTCGATATGGAAAATTTAGATATCGCGATAGCTATCGGGAAATATATGCAGGGTGTGTATAAGTTCCCTGGAAGGCTGGAGGCTTAAAAGTATCTAGTAGCTCTATAATCCAAATGTATTCCTGATCTTAAATTGTATAAATGTAGTTTTTAGGACAATATGAATTTTAATTGTTAAGAATATGAATTTGTGAGATGTAGATTTTATATGATGAACTGTGGTTTATAGATCAGTGGTCTAAATAAACTTTGTTTTTTTACTTGACTTGACTATCGCTGACTCTGTAATAGATAGGTAGATAGATAGATACATAGATTGATACATAGATAGATAGATAGATAGATAGATAGATAGATAGATAGATAGATAGATAGATAGATAGATAGATAGATAGATAGATAGATAGATAGATAGATAGATAGATAGATAGATAGATAGATAGATAGATAGATAGATAGATAGATAGATAGATAGATAGTTAGATAGATAGATAGACAGACATGTTAAGGGCACTGGTAGTGGGTATTGGTTGATAACATACCCCACTTTTGGATATTTATTAACAGTGGTAGCAGTAAGGTTGAAGGTTCTCCTGCTGTGCCAAACTTGTAACTATCAGAATCGGAGAGTCATCACTGGTAGCCCCTCTGCTCGAGGGCTGCGGCCTTTAGAGTGTTGGAAGACCTGACCAATTTAGGGACGGCCTTCTGATTCAGGGTGGCAATTCCAACGCTTTTCACAACCGCCATGATCAGGACATTGGTTGTGTACATGAAACAAAACTATGCCTCCCAAATGATTAAAGAAAACTCCCTTTGTATCTGGACCTTTAATTTTTTGTGCTTCAGAAATAACTCCCTCCTCCACATTTTGGGTGTTTGCATCTGCAAAACAAAAAGTAACGACGTAGCATATCAGCGTTTGAACACCATAGCATATCAGCTTGATGGCATTTTAAGTTTGCTGAAAGTGCTTGTGCCACATTGGCTGGATTGCTTTCACACACCTGGTGGGAATCTCTAAGTTTAGCGGACGGTTTTTCTCTGGGAAGGTGTCAGCATGGCTTCTGCTGAGTTGAAAGGTTGGCAGAACTCCCCGCATATTCTAAATGAATGGTGGAAGGCTTCAGACCTCAACTCATTCTCAAAACCTGGAGGTCTAAAAAATGAAAAAATGCTGAGACTACTTGGGCTCACACGAATCTTTACAATCACTCATAGAACTGAAAAACATCACACTCCTTCAGATGACTCTTTGCGACTATTTGCATTATTCCAGGTCACCCACATTTTTAAGAATGTCCTATACGCTGGACTCCAGCGCAAATAAGCATTGTTTACGGGTTACGATGCTAATAACTAGGCTAAACTGCATGGAAGTTTTCTTAACTATTTCTTTTTCGGGACTTATTGATTGGGTGGTTATTGCTATGAAACAATGCATAAGATGTATGCACATGAAAAAAACATTGAAGAGTCATGTTGGGTGACTTCACCCTGACAGTACATATGAACGCATGAATGTGTTATGGGCGGATTGTACTAACATCCTTTGCATTTGGAGTACATGTGTGTGATTGCTCTGTGCTATAATGCACGTCAGGCGTAATAAAGGCTTTCATAATTTGATTTCAGTAAAATACATTTAAAATAAACTTGTGAAGTATAAGGAACCCCATTTTAATTTATAATACGATTAGACTGTCATTATTTAGTATGGTGATGTGTTAATGTTGCAAACAAGTACTGCTCTTTCGTTTATCTGGTGTTCAAACATTACCAGGCACCTCTTTATTTGTCTCCTATGTCAATTTCTCATTCATTTCCAACCCTGTTGCACGGCTAATTACCCGAAAGGGTACAAAGGGGAATATAAATTATTCAGCCTCCTAGCATTATTGTATTAAGATCAGCCGGTCCCCTTTTCCCACCTGCTGACTGTATTGCCTTCAAGAAATGATATTTGATGGAATTCCTGCGGTGGCAGAGTCTGATAAAGTGATAAAGGCTAGCACAGAGCAATGCTTTTTCAAAGACAGCCGCAGTGCCCATTACTCCACATGAATGGACTCATTAATATGCTACAATACAGACACATTAAAATAATACTGAAATATGTAATTTTGGAAATCATTTCCGTTCTATATAATGGCAATTGCACTGCAATTCTCTTAACTGAATTTCTGCATATCCAATCGCCAGGCACTTATCGAAAGTACATTAAAACGCAAAGGCTTGAAGATAAAGCAGCCGTCTATATTGGTCAAAATTCTTGTAACTGCTTGTGACAGTAGTGAAGTACAACGTGTTATTTGCAAAAAAATTGCATCTACACACTGTTCGAAACTACCTATCACATCTTTCATACATTTTAAAATTATCTCGAAAAGGGATACGCATAATAAACTGCGGACACATATTCATATGTAATACCTGCACGTTTTATTAATTTTTGCAACATGCTGTTATGGGGTGCTACAGCATCTAATCAGATTGCGGCCCGGAATGAAACTTCAATAATTAGAGCTTGCTTTCACTCCAGAAAATTAGATGGTGGGAGGCACGGGAAAGGGGAGGGTGGAAGTGAGTAATGCAAATGTGAAAATAACATTTTCCTAAGCTGCATGCTTCATTTAACAATGACATACAGCCTGATTCATGAAGCGAAATAGCGCCCGCAATGGCAGCGAAAACGCAATTGCGGGTGCAAAACACGGAATCGGCATTCATGTACGAAATAGCGAAATCGCTAAAAAATAATAGCGAGCGGAATAGCGATTACGCTGTAAAAGTCGCAGACTCCGGGAAGTCGAGCATTAGCGAAAATGAAATAGCGACCAACCACGGAATCTGCGAATTGAATAGCGAAACGCAATACTGTCTCAATCGGCATTCATGAAAGAAATACATTAGCGAAAAATCGCTAAATCGCACATTAGCGCGGCGCAATTTAAGGACAACTCAAAGCAGGTGGTAACCATAAAAGCCATGATTAACCAAATTTTGAAAAACTGTTAGCCAATCACCAACAGGTCCAGGCCTGACCAATCACACATAAGGACATTCAGCAGCAGCAATAGGCGTTCCACAATGCCTGGGATGTACATGGTGGTGAGGCGGCGAAGGCTACAGCGAGCAGCACGGAGGAGACGCATGAGGCAGGCACGGATTTACCGGCAGCGGGTCACCTTGCTGGGGCAAACCAGAGAACAGATTTATGCCAAATACAGGCTGAATGGGGAAATGATCACCTGGCTGATACAAGAACTCGACCCCATCATGCAGCACCCAACAAGGCGAAACAATTCTGTGCCCACACATGTGCAGGTATTGTGCAGCCTGCACCTCCTGGCATCCGGCAGTTTCCAGGGCATAGTAGCCGCTGCTGGGGGGATTTCCCAGCCCACCATGTCACGCTGCCTCCACACTTTTGTTGACGCCATGCTCACCCAGCTCCACCAGCACATCACATTTCCCACCAGCCAACAGGATTTGGACCTCACAAAACTACAATTTTATAATGTTGCCCATTTTCCCCATGTCCTTGGCTGCATAGACTGTACCCACGTCGCCATCTGCCCACCAGCTGGCACGGAGTATATGTACCGCAACAGGAAGTCGTACCACTCCCTCAACATACAGATGGTCTGCAATGCCAAGACCATCATCACTGACATTGTGGCCCAGTACCCAGGGAGTACCCATGACTCCTTTATCTTCAGGCACAGCGGACTCCACACACGACTGATCAGGGGAGAGTTTGGGGAAGGACACCTACTTGGTAAGTACACTTTGTCGACAATGTCACATTGCTATGAAGTAACTGCGCTGCACAGGCAATCAACATCTGCTCCTCTCATTCAGGTGACAGTGGCTACGCCCTACGGGAATACCTCCTGACCCCTTACCTCAACCCTGCCACACCTCAGCAACGCCGCTACAATGTTGCGCACATCCGGACAAGGAACTGTATTGAAAGGACATTTGGCCTGCTCAAGAGCAGGTTCCGTATACTGCACAAGACAGGTGGGGCCATGTATTACAGTCCTGCAGCGTGCTGCCGCATTGTGGCTGTCTGTGCAATGCTTCATAACATTGCAACCAAGCGCCGGATACCAGTTGACATCTCAGGCAGTGAATCTGAGGGGGACGACCGGCCACCAGCACATGCGCAACATGCACGCGGGGAGAACCCAGCTGAAGGCCACAGACGTCGCAACCACATCACAGCTAACAATTTCTAGCCCACCCCCTTCCCCCACCCCACATATCACAATTGCATGCAAACTGTAATGATTACACAAGGCGTATGTGTGCACCAAAATAAATGTATTTGTTTGAATCACAAAAAAATAAATGGGTGTTCGTAATAACTATATACAAAAAGCAGTATTCATGCATACTGCATGGGACGCTCCATTGCAGGCTTAAGTTCAGCCTGCGCCTGTGTCCCTGTCACAATGTCATTGCCGTCTCCGGCGCACCAGTTCCTGGCGCCTGGGAGCCTCTTCCTCTTCCTGGGCAGCTGGAGGTGGGGCAGCCCTTGCGCTGCGCCTAGGTGGGGGGGCCTGCGTGGCAGAGTGGCTGCTGACACTAGAGGCACCCTCACTAGCATCATCACCCCCCACAATTGCCGGAATCACAGGTGCGTGCAGTGCGGTGACCGCGGTTGTCAAGTGCTCCAGCACCCGGGTGATATCTTCGCAGCACTGGACGAGTTGGTGCTGCTGGGTTAAGGAGCGGCACGCAAGCAGGGTGGTGGCATTTGCCGAGGCATAATTTGAGCGGCTGTAGGTGGACAGCCGGCTCAGCAACTGGTGGTGGCGCCTGCTAGCAACACTTCGGTGCTTCACCAGCGCAGCAGTGTTGTGTTCCATAGCCGTCGTCATGCGGTCAATGGCCGCCGTCATGCGGTCCACCCTGTCGCCCACTCCCGCAACATTGCGGCCGATCTTCTGCAGCTGGAGCTGGATGGCTCCCTGCTGCTGCGACTGGCGCTGGTGTAAACGCAGCATGCGCCGCTCCACACTCATGCATGCGTGGAAGTGGCCATTGCCCCTCCTGGTGGTCGGCCGCTGTGTAGCCGATGTGGCTGGCCCAGATGGTGGTGGACGAGCTGCAGGTCTTGCAGCAGCTGGTGTTGCAGGTGCGGCAGGTGTGGTGGGTGGCCTGGCCTTGGCAGCCGGTGGGCGTGAGGCGGATGCAGCAGGCAAGGTGGGTGGCCTGGCCTTGGCAGCCGGTGGGCCTGATGCGGATGCTGCAGGCAAGGTGGGTGGCCTGGCCTTGGCAGCCGGTGGGCCTGATGCGGATGCTGCAGGCAAGGTGGGTGGCCTGGCCTTGGCAGCCGGTGGGCCTGATGCGGATGCAGCAGGCAAGGTGGGTGGCCTGGCTGCTGGTGTTGGCGCTGGCGCAGGGGCTGGTGGCTGGGTGGCAGGTAGGGATTCCTCCTCCTGGGCCTCCTCGTCGATCAGCAGCCTCTCACTGTCGCTGCTATCTCCTGCACCTGTGAGGGTAAGTGGATACTCATTAGGTGCATGTGACTGACAGACGTGCAGATGTTACATGCATGCTGGGTGTCATTCCCTGGGTGGCTGTGTATTTGCGCACTTTGGAACCTTTCGGGCCGCATTGTGGTAGTACTACATTGTGGACATACTACGTCTCCCACAATGCTTCAGGGCATTTCCTGATGCACGGCATGACTAAGGGCCAATGAGTGAGCCTATTTGGTCATGGGCGGTCATAGGGACAGGGTCGCAGTCGCATGCCACTTACCTTGGGTGTCTTCGGTGGGGCGGGAGGAGTCCAGAGGGGTGACGCCAACACACGCCTCCCTCTCCAACGTGTCCTCTACCCGGTCCTCCAGGGGGGTGTTGGGTGGGACAGTCGGGCCACCTCCTCCGGTGCCTGATGCCTCACCAAGGCGCTCCGCAACCCTCTCCTTGGCACGCCCTCGGAGGTCGTACCACCGCTTTTTTAATTCCTCAAGGGACCTGTCCGCAACTCCCACAGAGTTCACACTTGCGGCAATCCCCACCCAGATCCTCCTCTTCTCCTGCTCCGGGACCCTCCGGGAGTTTGCACCAAACAGCTGGTCGTGGTTGGCCACCACACCCTCTATGAGGTTCTCCAGCTCCTGTTCCGAAAATTTCAATTTGCGCTTTCGGCCAGCGCTGTTGCTGGGTCCGGCCTGCGGGTCCTCTGCCATAGCGGTCGCTATTTCGGCGGGGTCGGGATGCGCAAACGGCGGGTTGGTGGCAGCTTTTCCGTCGTGGACAGTCGACTGTTAGCGTCACTGTGGTGTTTGGGGGTGGGATGTGGCTGCTTCCTGGTTGTGATGTCATCACGGTGCTCGGAATGCGTCTTCCCGTTTTCCTGATCCCGCGAGAATGCGACTCGCAATCCCGTGCAATCGGGATTGCGAGCGCAATCTCGTGCGATCGGGATTGCGAGTCGCAATCCCGATCGCAGGTAGCCGGAAATAGCGATTATTCTGCGTTTTTGGTGGGTCGCTAACGGCTTTAGCGCCCGCATGCGAGTCGCTATTTTTTCTCAGAAAAGTACATGAATGCCGTTTTGCGTTTCCTCAATAGCGAGTCGCTATTGATCGCTATTAGGGACACGCAAAACGGCCCGTACATGAATCAGGCTGAATGAAAAGACAAAGGAATACTTTGAACCAACAAGAGTGCTAACTTAGAGATTTTAGTATTCTAATGTATCATTCATCTCGTGAAATAAGCAATTTAAATGAACCTGAATGGAATCCTTGAAGAAGGGCCATCTATGACATTAGTGCTGAGTTTGCATCTTGGGTGGCTTTGTGTTGTGCTTTGCAAAGTGATATTGCATTTTAAAGCAAGTGGCAAGGGGCTAGATGCACAAAGCATTTTACCGGTCGGCTGTTTGAAAATGCATTTTGCGCTGTACTGTAGGCAAAATACGACTAGGTAACGAATAGCCTGATTCATCAAGCCGAATTGCGCTCGCAAAGGGCCAGATTCTGAGAATCTGGCCCTTTGCAAGCGCAATTTTTGCATTTGGGATTCATCATCCCAAATGCAAAAATCGGTAATTGCTAATTCGCTAAATTGCGAGGAATTACATTTAAGGAATCTCTATTTGAGATTCCTTAAATGCAATTCATCAACCATTTTTAAATTGCTAATTCGCAATTTTGGGCCGCTATTTACCGAGAGGTCAGACCTCTCGGTAAATAGCAAAAACTTAGAAAAATGCTTTTTAAAGCATTTTTCTAAGTTGCATGTTGCACACACACATGTCCTTTGAACATGTGTGTGCGCAACACCTGTTTCAATTTGCATTTAAGGGGTGCTACAGGGTGTCCTTTGGACACCCCTGGCACCCTTTAAATCGCTATCTTATTTGCGATTAGCTAATTGCTAATCGCAAATAAGGAATACTCCCCATTCATTCCTATGGGCCTTTTGGCCTATAATTCGCAAATAAGGAATGTGTAGGAATCGCTATTTATTTAGCAATTCCTACATGAATCCCGTTTTGCAAGTACTTAATAGCGATTCGCTATGATTCGCTATTAGGGGCTCGCAAAACGGGCCGTTGATGAATTAGGCTGTAGGTACCTAATTTCATTATGTTTTGCGATTCAGTATTAGGAAGGAGCGTGTTTAGCGTGTCCTTTCCTAATACAATAACACTGGTATGTGTGAATGTTTTGCACCTGGGAATGTGTTCGTAAAATATTCACAGTTACCACCATCTTGAATTTGGTTGGAACCCATTCGCAAACAGGAAGGGGTCCCCAAGAGACCCCTTCCCCTTTGTAAATGTGGGCGGCAAAATGTTTTTAGAGCAGACAGTGGCCGCTATTAACTTTTCATTTTTATTTTTTTAAATGCATCCCGTTTTCCTTTAAGGAAAACGGGCTCCATTACAACAAAAACATAATATTGCTTTATTTAAAAAGTAATTACAGACATGGTGGTCTGCTGACCCCGTCAGGCCACCATCCCTGTGATTGTAGCCATTCACAATCGGTCGCAAATTCTGACGTGCCTTATGAATATTGATGGGGCAGGTCCATTCACAACCCACTGCGAATCGCTAACAGTGTCAAACACACTGTTGTACATCACAGTTTACAATTTCCTAACAGTGAATTCGCTATTATTATTATATCTGTTTTGCTGTTATAATTGCTATTATAATGTCAATCTGTAATCTTCTATGTTAAGCGCTCTGATACCCACGGGTCTTGTTCGCGCTATATAAAACACTATAAATAAATAAATAAATAAAATAAATATTAAGAAATCGCAAGCACGCAATTTCGTACATCTAGCCCCAAGGGCCTCATTTGGGCCAGATGTACATAGTGTATGGTTTGCAATTACCAAATAGCAAATTGTTTCGATTTCATATTTGGTAATCGCAAACGCCAATGTATAAGTGTGTCTTTTACACATTTAGCGATTCCCAGAGGGTCTCAAATAAACCTACCTTATTAATATTCACGAGGTAAGTCTCAGTTTGCGACCCATTGGGAATCAAAAAAATCACAGGGATGGTGGCCCCCTGGGGTCATCAAACCACCATGTCTGCAATTGCTTTTCGGTAGAGCAATGTTTTTTTTGTATTAAATGCAGACTGTTTTCCTTAAAGGAAAATGGGATGCGTTTCAAAAATGAAAAATGATTTCTTTATTTTTCATTTATTAGGAGCAGACAGTGGTCGGTGGGACCCCTGCCTGCGCTTAAAACATGTTTTTACAATCATTCACAAGGGGATGTGGTACCTTGGGGACCCCTTTCCATTTGTGAATAGGTTACCATCTACTTAAAGTAGGTGGTAAAATGTGAATGATGTGTGACCGCATTTCAGTCGCAAAACATTCACACATACCACTGCGATTCGATATTAGGAAGAGACACCCTAAACACGCCTCTTCCTGATACTGAATCACAAACCCAATTTGTGATTCACTAATAGATTACTGAATCGGTAATTGGCCGTTTGAATATTAAAAAATAATAATTTGTGGACGCAAACAACCCTATTCTGCGAATTGGGCGATTTACAACCTCCAAAAAGCTTTGTACATCTGGGCAATACTGTTTGGAAGGAACTGAAAATGCTCCAATTTCTGGAGGAAACTCTATATATGCAGTATATCCATGAGAGAAATGTCCTCTGCCTCAGGAAACTTTTATTCAGTGTTCACAGGTCTTCAGAACATCCTGGAGCTATAGCATGCCACATTAATTGCAGTGAACATGGATTGAGAACTTCACAAAAATTCACAGATTTAAAGTTCTGACCCTAAACAAAGAGATGGAGTTTCTGAAATGCATTGGGGTACTATACGCACAAATTAATTAATGAAATTATTTGTTAAAATCAAGCTGGAGTGAAAACAATAAATATGTAAACAACAGAAGTAATTATCCACAGCAACAGTACAGGTAATAGTAGTCTCCTTCCAAAATGTATCTCAAGTATCTCCAACTAGGACACAGCAACAACACATTCCATGGATCAACACCATATCTCAGGCCAGGGCCAACAGAAGCATGCACTGTCCTGGAAGGTTTAGCATCTACACCTGTAGAGGATGTTGACCCTTCCTTGAAAGAAACTCTATACATTGGACAGAATAAATAAAAAAAGTTATGTTGGTACTAAATGCATCAGAAATGTTGCATTTTATGGCATTGATCAGCCAAAACTCCCCCAATATCCTCAAAGTTATGCCACTGCATAAATGTGTCCTGTCTTGTCTGTTGGCTCCAAGGCACTTGACCTTAAGTTAGTTTGTCTTCTAAAGACTTAAAAAACAATTCACAAGGTTTCTGGGACGTGTGGAGCAAAACAGTGCACGGGTGGATGAAGAGGAAGTTTTTCCCATCCCATGAGTACCGGTTCAGGGATACCGCTTGTGAAGCCAAAAGGGCCAGTCAAGAGACAACCCATTAAGGGTATGGAAGGGGGCAGAAGAACTCGAGCATACTTCAAATATTCTAAATCAAATACTCATCTCAGTAATAATAATATAAGGCAAATTAATTAGACTGCTCAAATAATAAAAGAGAGAAGAGCTTCCACAAAGTCAACTTCTATTATTATTCAAATAGTCACAGTTTTGTGTCAAACTTATTTGGCCCAGGGAATATCTCAGATGATCAGAACATCGTGTAACAATGTTTCCCAAGAGATTTTATTTAGAACGAAGCATTCTCCTGCCATTACTTCTGATTTAACTTATAGAAGTCAATTAGCTGGTAACCTTCTTTGTGATGAAACAGTCCAAGTTGTTAATTCAAGTACTACATTAGGATGCAGAAATTCTTTGTCTCCATCAATGTATTCACTGTTTCAGAGATGCAAATTCACATCTTCCCTTGAGCTGAAGCTAAACGAAGCTGCCATTCTGAATACTATCCCAAATATTCTCTCTAGTTCCAATATCAACAGCAGGGATTTCACAATAAGTACAACAGATAACGAAATGGAAGCCCCACCATCAAAATTATTATAACTCTTCAATAACAGTACCTCCCCTCCCCCTCCCACCTCCCCCCACACCCTCACTAAATCAGGCACGAAAGCGATCACTGATCAGCAAAGGCATAGGAATAAAAAAAGCCAAAAATGGCTGTTACAGCAGGCAGTGAGGTTGTTATGTCCACATAAGTTATGACTCATCTTCAGGAACAGGAATTGAAATGAGAGCATCATATCAACTATGCTTGTTATTATTTTGAAAGATATAATAGAGATCATGCACACGTAATTAGAAATGGTGCTACACTTAAACCAGAAAATAGAGAACATTTATAAAAAAAATCTAATTTAATAGAAATAATTAGAATAACAGGTTTCAGACCTCTAGGAGCAACATCAAAAGTGTTCCAGACCCATTACCTCCTCGCCCATCTTTCTCACTACAGTCTTTACCTGCCAGATGTCATCCCCACTCTGCAGAATCTGTTCCCTTGCTAATGAAAGGAAATCCTCCTATTATGGCCAGCACTACCCAAGAGGCATCCTGTTCTTCTTTTTCTGTGTCCTGAAGACCCTAGGCCTAGCTGATGCCAGTTAAGTTGTTTTCTTGTGTTTTACTAACGTTTAAGTGTTTTTCTTTGAAGTGCTTGTTTTATCAGCACTTAAAGGTTATTCTGGTCTTTAGTGGCTTGCCCCAGCAGGAGTGACTCTCAGACATACTTTCGCCGCATCATACTCCAGTGTGAGGCGGGGGTGAAGCGCGTAGCCTATAAAGGTGCACGCTGCACCTCAGGACGCTTCTTGCTGTTTTAGTCTTTTCAAGTCCGAAAGTTCCTGCCGTCTTGTCACTTACATTATTTCTGGATTTCCCTCACAGTCCTTGGTGTTCTCTGTTGGAGTCCATCATCGGGTGTCTGTTCTAGGCGTTGGCTTCCCTGTTCCTGTTCTCCTCTGCTCTTCCCCCTGGACTGGGGCATCGCTGGATTACCCTGCAATAGAACCAAGACAAACAAAGAAAAGCTGCCCATGAACCTAATTTGGGTAACGCGCTAGCGCGTACACACACACACACACACCCCTCACTATGGAAATATTTGTACTTATCTGACTCAAGCCTTAACCGCAGCCCTTCTGGTCCCTACAGACTATTGTATGGCTGTTCTTATCTGTAGGGGAACAAAGGACACAAAGCAATATTGTTTATAATTAAGAACGGGGCATTATCCGCCTAGCATTGTATGAACTAAGTGTATGACTAAGCTAATATAAGGCTTGTTTGAAAGACACAGAGGTCATGAACTAGAACTGAAAATATTGTGCATGATGTAATGCACTTTAGAATGTAGGGATGTTCGTTCTGTTGTTTCTATATTTGTTTTGTTTAGTTTACTCTGCCATCCTGTATTTCAAACTGTGGTACTAAAGAATCATGATAGCAGCAGGTAGGCCACTATATTACATGTCTAATAAGTCAGGAATAATTGATTGGCTTTGTATATTCTTACCCACCCATTTTTCTTTCTCTTCGCACTTAGACATTGCTCAATGCTAGTTGTCCTCTTAACACCTCACAAGACAAAAAAAGGGGTTCCCACAAGTACTAAGAGATCTAAAAAAGAAGCTAGGGGGTGAACTTCTAGGTTCCATTCTGTCAATGTGTTATTTATCTTATTGTAGGGGAAGCCATAGGTGGATCCCAATAGATGCACTACCTGCAGCAAGTCATCTGTGGAAGACATCAGTTTTCTCTTTCCTTCGCTTCTTCCCTGTAGGCTGGGATTGCCTTTGACTTAGTTGGGCTGTCGGGTTCTATAAGGAGTCTGGGACCTAGCATTGTGACCTTCACTTGCTCTCGGGGAAAATCCAGGAGGAACCCTAGACAGAACGGCAAGCCCACGTGGATTTTTTGCCTGAGTGAGAAGACCTTAAAGACTTGGCCCGCATGATAAGCAATTTATAGAAAGAGACTCAGGCATTGACCCAAAAACTCAATGCAATACAGGGGCATGAGGCAGCCGGAACCAGCGGCCGGGCAACAGGACAGGGAGCTAAGGCTACAGATGGTTCTTTCCCCACTTCCCCTGTAGCAGGGACTAGTCAGGGTGTGGGAGCCCCAGTTATTCAAGTAACTACCCCTCCCACCACACTATTGACCCTTCCTGAAAGGTTTACAGAGGACTCTACCAAGTTCGCTTCATTCATCAAACAATGTCAGTTGCATTTCATTTGTAAGTCAACAAGCTTTCCAAACAAACAATCAAAGGTATCCTTCGTGTTCCAATTTACGTGGGACAGCTGCCACCTGGTCCATTTAATTGGTTGAGAGAAATTACACTTTACTGTATAGGCATACCTCATTTGAAGCTGAATTAAATGGGTTGTTTGATTGCCACTCTTTTATGCAATCTGTAGATACAAAACTGCTGAATTTATGACAGGGCAGTAAAAATCTCATAACGTATATTTCTACCTTTAATTAGTTGGTTGCTGAAGCGGGTTGGCCAGAAAGCAAAATAAGTCCTCTATTTTTTTACTGTTTTAGAGACGAGTTGAGCGACCTAATGGCCCAGATTGTTGATGTTGAAGTACTGTAGCAAGTTAATTGACTTAGTGGTTAAATTAGACCACCACCTCTGAGAAAGATGCCGAGGTAGTGGACCTACAGATGTGTAGTGTTCTGAGTTTAGTGTTTATATTACTGCACTTCTCTGCATCTAGCTACTCAGCCAGTGTGAGTGTTCCAGGTTAGAATGTGAGTGTGATTGACATGGATGGAATGCTTGGGTGACTGGTATGAGGTTTGACAGTTGGAGTATGGGCTGAGTAGCTAAGAGGCTGCTCCTGGTGGGGCTGCTTGCTCCAGCATAATACTTCCTGTAACTCTATCTATGGTTAAATACACCTACTCTACATCTCATCTACATCTGCCTCGGCTACATCTCTTCATGTATGTATGGACTAAAATATTACAAGATCCTAAGGTATTGGTGTTTACTGATAAGAAGTCTGAACATGAGAAGGGAGTTGAAGAACCTGATCTGATGCAAAATGGTAGTCTGAGAGGTCTGTTGAGTGAAGACGAGTCCAAAGATGTAGGGACATGAAGCTGTGTTTTACTGGGGCAAGAAGGGGCATTTCCTGAGAGAATGTACCCTGAAGAGGAGATTCAGGAAACTAGAACCCTCAAAACCTGTTGAGACAAGTGTTTTGGGTTGTCCAAGTGTCACAGTCTCAAAACCCTTACTGCAGATCACTTCTTTACAAGTGCCTCACCATTTTTTGGTTAGCACTCAGGTGACTTGGGGAAGGCATTCCATTAGGTTGCAAGTGTAGTTCGATTTGGGAACATCATGTAATTTTATAGATATATCTTTAGCTACCTTCTATGGAATACAAACTTTAGCTAAGGACATAGTGGATGAAATAAAAACTATTAATGGTAGTGCTTTTAAGTCAGGACCCATTAACCATTCCATAGAGGACATGATGGTATCCATTCAGGAAATTCACCAAGAATTGGTGCCATGTGATTTGATGTAGGCTCTACAATTCTAAGTGATTCTAGGGATACCTTGGTTAGAGACATCCAACCCTGAAATTGATTGAACTAAGCACACTCTGACTTTTTGCTCTGCTTTCTGTGCCACGCATTGCTTGTCCTACATGTCCAAAAGAGGTTTTTGAAATGAGGTGGGGGCAACCAGAGATGTCACAACTCCTATTTTGCTTCCATGCTATCAGAACCTTGCAGATGTTTTTGGTAAATAAAAGACTTTGGTCCTACCCCCTGCATCGGTCTTATGGTTGTCAAATGGATCTCCTGCCAGGGGTTCAAAACTCTTGTATCAGAATATATGCTCTGCCGGAAAAAACAGAAAACCTTAGAACTCATTAGAATACACTGTTGGTGGCCTACCATTGTTGCAGACACAAAACAGCATGTGCACATGTGTAGCATAAGGCATGTCTTGAGTCATGAATGCAGAGATCTGGACAAATCATGTTTTACTAATTTTTTATTTAAATGCTGTCCGGTGGATAAGTTCACAGAAGAGTTTCCAGTGGTTGTTAAAGTTGATAACCTCATAGTAGGACTTCTTCTTAGGATAATGCTGTGGCAGAAGATGTGGAACCACCAGAACCAGTGATAAGAAGGTGGAGGGGGTTGTCAAGAGGTCATATGCTGCCTCTATCTTTTCACTCAGAGTTAATAAGTATACCATTTATATGGTCCAGTCTCTCCTCAATGACTTTCACCAGCTGGCTGAGTGAATGTCGAAGGACACAAATTGTTCAGTTCTTCTGATTATAATGGAATAGCAGGTCAGTTTTCTCTCTGACTTATCATTTGATCATCTCTGTGCTTCTGCTGCTGCATCTGGAGATGCTGTATTGGCTCGTCATCCCCTGTGGAGGCAAAATTGGAAATCTGATTATTCTCAAAAGGTAATTCTGATTAAGCTGCTTTTTGATGGGTATTCTCTTTTTGTCAGCAATTAGAGGACTTGACAAAAAAGAATGCTGAAAACAAAAAAGTTGATTGTTCCAGCTAAATCTTATTCCAAGGGTAGAGAATTTGGTAACAAGAAAGCTTTCCCTTTCACTCCACGGAAAGGTGGATCGCAACCCTTTTGAGGAAGTGGGTTGTATGCCAGGGGACCTCAAATCCATTCAAATCCCTGTTAGACCTGGCATCTTTTGGCTTGTTTTCCCTGTGTCTTTGCTTTCTGAACTCCCGGTTTTGACACTGTTTTTGCTGGTTTAGTGTCTCTAAGCACTTTATCACTGCTGTTCAGCGTTAAAAAGTGCAAGAGCTTCTAATATAAATTGTGTTATGGATTGGTGTTTCCATGACTGGCATATTTGATTTGCTAGTAAAGTGCACTGAAGGTGCCAGGGCCTGTAAATGAAATGCTGCTAGTGGGCCTGCAGCACTGGTTCTGCCACCCATACAAGCAGCCCTATAAAAGGCTCTCAGACCCACAACTGCAGAGTTTGCGTGCAGTTTGTAACTGCCATGTCAACCTGGCAAGTGCACTCACTTGCCAGGCCCTAAGCGTCCCTTTTCTTCCATATAAGTCATTTCTAAGGTAGGCCCAAGGTGCCTTGTGGGCAGGGTGCTATATATAATGAAGGTAGGACGTCCTGGTAGTGAATTACAGTGTACTTTGTTTTTCACTATGGAAAGGCTAACTGTCTAATAGGATAGAATGGAAGTTTACTTATAAACATATCTTCCCATTGGGACAACATAGAGAAACAGGGTTTAGTATGCCTGGACTCAGAATCTAAAAATGCTTCTTTTAGTAAAGATGATTTTTATATTCTGTGTTTGAAAATACCACTTTTAGAAAGTAGGTATTTTCTCTCTTAGCCATCCTGTGTGCCTCTGCTGGGTTTGTGGATTGACTGTCTGGCTTTGTAGTGACAGGGGCTGGGGATGTGCATTCTCTTCAGACAGTCACTGAGGGGGTTGAGGTGTGTTCTGCCTTTTCTGGGTGAGTCAGGGCTGGGCTGAATAGATCTGGGCTTCATATAGAGCAGTGGGAGGAGATTTCCTTGAACCTGAATGGGGCTGGTCTGACTTGGACAATGCTGTCTCTACCTCCTGCAGGAAGCTGGGCCAGAGAGGAAATAACTGGTTTGGGATGGGAACAGACACTCTCTGACCCAAAGAACAAAGAGAAAGGTAGTATAAATATTGGGGCCTAAACCCCAGAACTTTAGAACTCGCTGCAATCAATGAACCTGCTAAGAGCTGGAAGAATTGCTAGGAGGAGTACTGCCCCTTTGCTGTGTTGCTTTGTTGGGTTGGCCTGCAGTTGCTGCTTCTGCCTTGGGCAGTAAAATGACTGGACTGAGTTTCTTAAACTTGTGCTAAGAATCTCCAAGGGCTTGAAACCAAACTTGCCTCCTGTTCACGAAGTATCAGGGATAGCAAAGACTACTTCTGGGTACCACCTCTGGCAATGCGGTTTCAGTTGCCACAGAGGGGAAATGCAGCCGACACAGCTGCGGACTCCGTGTCCTGAAGGCACAGGAGAGAGCACCACTGCACTCTGCACCGCAAACCTGGTCTCATCGAAGACCGCCAGTGCCGCCGCCACAGAGCCGCTGCTTGCACTGCAACCTGTGGGCCCCGCACTCCGCACTGCCACCCTGGTCTCACCGACGTCGCTGCCCTTTGACTGTGACACCCGTGACCGTACAGTGATTTCGGTGCACCGCTCGTAAGTTACACAACGCACCGCTCTGTCCCACTCCTCCATCTGGGCCGACCAACGCCAGCTCCGACCAACTGGCACTGTTGCTTGCATCGTGAACTGTCAGCACCGCCACAAGCCCCACCTCATTCTGCACCACAGACCTGGATCACTAACGCCGCTGGACAACCGTCACCGAGCAGCTGTCTGCACCGCGACGTAAGGGCACCGCACGCTGCACCACTACGCTTCACTGTCATGTAAGGGCACAGCCCGCACCAACGTGATAGGCCAGAACGAAAAGGTACTGTTTACGAGTCTGCCGACACCAAGACTGATACGGTCAGTCAGAACTGTTGGATTCTGTCGTTTTCAGCCCTGTGGTAGCTCCAGGTGAAGCTACCAGCTTCAAGGAACTGCATTTTAAGGTTATTCTTGCAAAGTGCATATTCTTAAATATTGTATGTCGGATTTTTATCGTTTTGGTCTTCTTTTCAATATATAAAGTATTGGATGTTTTTCTAAACTGGTGTGGTGTCCTTTTGTAGTATTTTCACTGTATTACTGTGGGTTGTGTGCAAATGTTTTACACACCGCCTCTGAGATAAGCCGGACTGCTTGTGCCAAGCTACCATGGGGGGGGAAGGGATTATATCAGTAGTGTATCCCCCTTATCGCGACTATGAAGAATGGTCCCTACTTGGACAAAGGTGCAAACAATTGCCAACTAGAGACCTCCATTTCTAACAATCCCAGTCTCAGACTCCTAGTGGCATCTCTGTTACTCCAAATCCCTCCAAAGTCCGACAAAGCCAGAGTGCATTAGGGGGTTGTCTGTCTTTCTTCAAGGCTATCTGGATTCAGACTGTGTCAGACCAATCAATGGTCTAGTGGTGTCAGAGGGTTATCACTTGAAATTCCCAAATTTACTTTACGGCCATTGTCAGCTAAATCCACTCTCCCAAGATTTGAGAAGGCATTAAGTGCTCTTGAAAGCAGTCCAGGCCCTTTTAGAAAAGAAAGCAATCTGTCCAGTACTACTTCAGCAGCAGGGCAAGGGTTATTACTCCATTCTGTTTGTGGTTTAAAAAGTTGCAGGCGATTGTTGACCAATATTGAATCAAAAAGAGCTCAACAAATTTCTCAAGAATCGCTCCTTCAAAATGACAACACTGCAAAGTATTTTTCTGTTACTGAAATAGGGAGATTTCCTAGCATCTCTGGATTTGAAGGGCGCTTGCCTCAACCTTCCTATTTTTCTATCTTACTAAAGGTTTCTTCAGATTGCTGTGAGTCAACAACATTTTTTATTCCAAGTTCTTCCATTTAGATTGTCTTCAAATTCAAGGGTTTTTACAAAGATTTTGGCTCCTTTAGTGCATATTTTGCATTCTTGAGGTATCCAAGTATATCCATAGCTTCCATCCGTGACGCCTCGGTCAGCCAGAACTGTTTGGATTTGTTTTTCACAATGCTGTGATAGTCCCAGACTGAGCTATCGACTTCAAGAAACTGTATTTCAAGTCTATTTTTGAGTATTGATATTTCTGAGAACTGTATGGTGGATTTTTGTTGTTTTTGGTCTTGTTTGCACAGATAAAATATTGGTTATTTTTCTAAAACTGGTGTGGTGTCCTTTTGTAGTGTTTTCACTGTGTTACTGTTGGTTATGTGCAAATACATTACACACTGCCTCTGAGATAGACCTGACTGCTCGTGCCAAGAAACCAAGGGGGTGAGTAGATGTTATTTCAGTAGTGTTTCCCCCTTATCCTGACAAGAAGGGTCCCTATTTGGACAAATGTCAAAACCATTGTCAAATAGAGACCCCCATTTCTAACAGTGATCAAAAGCTTTCTCCATGTCGACGGAGAGACTCAGTGCTAAAATATTGCATTTGTTGTGTTTTACAATCAGGTGGGCCAGGCAGTGGATGTAATTGGCCCCTTGCAGAATACGTACGACTCCAACCTGGCCCGGAGTTATGAGACCTGAGAACAAAGGATCCAGGAGTGTGGCCTGTATTTATGCATCTATTTTAGCTTATGTGTTTAAAAGTGTGACGGGCTGGTATTATGAACAATTTGTCTGGTCTTTACCCGGCTTGGGGATCCAAGTTCTCTCTTCTTCGTGTTTGGTGGGGGTCAGGCCCATACTAGAGGAGAAGGTGTTATACAATGATAGTAAGTGGTCTTGGGGAAAAGTAAGGAACAGCTTGTGGAACACCAATGGAAGATCAACTTGTATCGGAGTTTTATCCACAGGCATGGCTTTGATGGCCTGTTGCTGCTCAGTGGCATCTATAGGGACGTCGAGGAGGTCCCAGTATAGGGTGGGAGAGGTTCCCAGTCGCAGTGGTCAAGAATGCATCTTATAGACTCAGGATTCCCCGCAGCTTGCCCAAGTGCCTTCCTCCATCATCACGTGTGAGATAGGGTCTTAGCCTGTTGGGTCCTTAATTTGTGGGCAAGAATGGTGCTCAAATTGTCTCCACCCTCATAAAAGCAATGCCCTATTGCCGATAGGGTGCATTCTGTGTGATTAGTTCTGTGAAGTTTCAGTTGGCCTCTGGCTATCACCAGCTTTCTTTTAGAGTTTTGAGGGTTTTTGTTTCTCTAAGATCTCTAATCCCTTTACCTCTGCAGTCTGGTAATTTCCTACGAGTCATGCTTTCCTGGGCCTGCTTTGTCCAATGCCTATGATAGTACCCCGAATCGAATAATATGACAGCAAGTACGTCCTGGATATTCATAAGCATAGAGGTAAACAGGGTAACTCCCACCGTGTCCCTGACCACCCCGAAGACCTTAATCCTCTATCACCCCCACCCATTTTGCAGTACTTCTTTGGGCATCGCCTATCTGTGTACAAGGGTTTTTCCTGCGCCGAAAACCAGTCTATCTCCCTGCGTCATCGTGCCAGGGTGTTGCCCGTCGGGCTCAGCCAGCGCGCCGCACTGTCTCTCTTGGCCACCATCATGGTGTGTTGAGAAAGAGTTTGTCGGTACGAGATCCATCCAGCCACTCGGTGACCCCCAAGAGTACAGTCAGTGGGTTAAGGGGAACCTCCCAGCACAGGTCCTCGGTGAGTTTTCTGACCACTGATTCCCCAAAGCGTGTAACTACAGAGCAAAGCCATACCATGTGGTAAAAATCAGCTTGTGATTAAATACAATGGGGGCAGACCTGAGCCCTGCGTGGTGGAAATGCAGCAGTGTAAGGTAGGCAGCATAGAGATAGTATATTTGGACTAAGCAGAGCCTTACTGAAGCTGTGATTGTTTTAGGTGACATTAGCGCGTCTCTCCAGTCATCATCCTCCAAGACCCGAGCCATCCCTCCCACCGATCTCTGAGGCGGTGCAGTACATAGGGACTGTGATTTGTGAGGGAGCGGTAAATGCGGGAAATCCCCCATTCCCCAGGTTGTCAGTCATGATTTGAGCTTCGGGCGGACTGTATTCAGGTAGGGAGGTGCCCTCCCAGATGTGGGAGTGGAGGGAGTAGCGTAACTGCAAGTAACAATATAACTGTGAAGGATGCAGGGAATACCGGGTTTGCAGGTCTTGGAAGGTGCGCAGATGGTCATCTCCCCATGCGTCTCCCACCTGCGAGATCCCAATGAGATCCCATGCTCTGAAGCCTGACAGATTTGTGACCTCCCGGAGCCAGGTGCCCTGCCAAAGTGGAGTATATTGGGTCAGTTTGCCCGACCAGCAAGTGTGGCGCAAAGAGGCCCGCCAGGCCAGAAGCACCCCGCACTAGACTGCGGGCAGGGTTCTGGGGATGGTGCACCCTTACAACATCCCTTGGATGCTGGACAGGCCCAGGACATGCAGTTCCAGTCTATACGCTGGGTCAGACCAGCCACCGTTAAACCAGTTATGTATAGTAAGAAGACGGGTTGCCAAGTAGTAAAGGTACAGGTTTGTCATCTCCAGACCACCATAGAAGGGCGGGATCCGGCACTGGGTGAGAGCTAACCGGGGCCTCCGACCTCCTCAGAGGAACTTGGTGGCTAAACTGTCTATCTCCCTGAACCGCGTCCATGAAAAGAGCAAGGGTACATTCTGAAGCACATAAAAGACCCGGGGCTAGATCATCACTTTAAATAAGGCTATTCTACCCATAGGGTTCAACGGCAGCGCTTGCCATCTGAGGAGGTCAGCTCGAACCTTTTTCATTAGCGGGTTTACATTGAGCGACCAGGCGAGGGCTAGAAGGAGGGCCCCCCAGAACCCAAGGTACTTGAATGACTGTCTTGGCAGGGGTATCGTGGTCTGCTAGTCGAAGCACTCCCTCGAAAGATGGAGGCCAGGGACCTGTTCGAAGAGACTCAACGCACGGATACACCGGGGACCCGACTGCGCTGGCTCTGCTAGAAAGAACAGAACATCATCTGCGCAAAGGGCAATTTTGTCCTCCCCCACCCAGGCCATTTCCACCCCATAATCTGCGCATCCGATTGTGCAAGGCAAGCGAAGGGCTCCATTGCCAATGCAAAGAGAAGGGGTAAAAGGAGGCACTCCTGCCTCCTGCCTCTCCTGATAGGGAAGGCCTGCAACAGTGCTACATTGACCAGCACCTGGACTCGCGCCTCGCTGTATAGAGTTTTTGCCAGACTGAGGAAGTATTTCCCAAAACCCAACTCCGTCAACATCTCCTCTAGAAACCGCCAGGCCACTGAATTGAAGGCTTTCTCAAAATCAACGAGAAGGAGCGACAGGTATGGGGGCAATCTCTGGCGATTCTCCAGGGCAAGGTGGAGGCATCTGAGACAATGACTGGTACCCCGAGAGGGCATGAAGCCACACTGGTCGGGGTGAACCAGCTTGGACAAATGTCATTGCATGTGGTTGGCCAAGATAGAGGCAAACACCTTGAGTTCCGAGTTGATGAGAGATGGGGCGGAACTCGGAGCAATGCCTCGAAGGGGGCTGAGACTTGGAAATCACCACAATGGTGGCAATATCAGTTTTTGCATGGAAAGAACTCTTGTCCGTCGCCTCGGCATATACCTCCAGAAGATGGGGCACTAGTGTGTGAAACTCTGGCGAGAGTCCATTTGGCCCCGGGGTCGTACTAGAGGCCATTTGAGATATAGCTTTGTGGATCTCCTCCAGACTAATCGGGAGGTCCAGCTCCTTGCTAAGCCATGGGAGAGATATCCTCTCCTGATGAAGCAGCTCCTGGAGCGAAAGAGTGGGAGGTTGAGCGTAGTAGTGGGTGGCGCAGTAAGTGGCAAAGCACTGAGCTACCTTCCCTGCCAGAATATTATTAGCAAAATTATAATCTGTTACAAATATTGTGTCTTGAATATAATTTACAAAACCATCTATCCACTGGCTGTAGATTTTCTATTATTAACTCCAATGGTTGATAAGTTTGTAAATTATATCTAGGAAAGAATATTTCTGACAGACAATATTTTGTTAGCAAAATTCTGGTATCTTATTCTGTGGTATTGTGAGTGCACACACAACAAGCAATTGTACAAGGCGGAGCACTACCACTTCACCTCAAACCTACACCACAAATCATATGTCACTGCACCAAGAAGCAATGACAAAACACAATGACACTCAGCCATAAAACCAGAATATTTAGAGAGATATGTGGTTACCTACTGGTATATCATAGAGGTCCTTGGTTATGTAACCACCCGTGGATGTGTCTCAAACCCCAAACCAAATGCTTTTGTGTTGGACCGATTCAAAAGAACATGCAAACATGGAGTGAACTCTTCCCAAGGGTGAAAGATAGATTCCAGCTGTGTTGTGTTTACTAGTCTATACTCCGCAATTCTGCAAGTCATCACTGCATCCACCCAAAACAAACAAAAGGGAAAGCATATTGCAGTTTATAGCAGACAGTAACTCTGCCCACATCTGATGCCCTGGCTGATATTTCAATATTTATGCCTTGCTCTACAACCTTTCAACCTAAATGACACATTTAGGAACCACTGTCTAATCACCAAACGTCAATTTATGAATGTCACAGATGAGAACATATTCTATGAACTGGACAGTTGGAAAAAGTGTGGTTGTATCATTAAAATCAATCAGCTTGTCAAAGGAAACAGTTACAATATTCAGTGAAGGAACAAACCCAGAAATCCAAAAAATCTCTTACATAACTAAACATGACTAAACAATACTTGAAGTTCTGCAGCCATTCCCCTTTTCTAAAATAGGAAACATTCTGGGGCTTATAGAGAACCACGACATAAACTGCATCTAACCACAAATCTTCCAAATTGGTGAAAAACAAAAAAAGACTTTGAGAACAATTTATAGTTTGGCGGACAGTGTATTCCATCGCAACAGCAATGGAGTACCCTCTTTGCCAAACTGAAGGTCTGCCTGCCTCATTTAGAGTTGGCTAGACCTTCAGTACATTAACTGCAGAGACTACTCCTACTCCCAAGCCAACATACACCTCCCAACAGAATATGGGACATCAGAGGTTTAACACCAAACACTTAGGAACCTGATTTAGGCTCCAAGACCAACAGCACAGCCACGTAACTCAATGAGTCCAATAAATCAAACCATATTGTCCTTAATCTTCTTGTACTCCTTGTTCAAACCATTACTTTATATACTTTATACTACCATTTTTTTCATATATTGTCGTCAATTCATTTTACTCATTTGCTTTCAATACAAGATAAATCACGCTGACACTGAAGACAAAGTGGATTCCGCATGTCACGTGTTTATTTGAGTACCCAATGCATTTCGGGACGTATCCCTTCATCAGGGGTATTTAAAATATAAACAATTACAAAAAATGTACATGAAATTCACCAAAATTCATCAACATTGTTGAAACACATTCATATTTGTAATACACTGAATATATCCTCTGTAACCATTAAATCAATAATGTTTACTCAGTTGCCCCACTGCCTAAGTTACTCCATGCCAATAGAATAAAATATTTCACAGCGGTCCTTTTGCACAACCTCTCAGTTGTTAAATCCTACTGTCTTGCGCTTACCGTAACAAACACGGTTGATCCCTCGAAACAGCAAGCCGCTTAACCGTGTACCTTTTCGGCTGAACAGGTTGGTGCGGCCCGGTCGTGGCAGCAGTCATGGTTGCGATGAGAAGCGTAACAGTGCAGCATGCAGTGCCCTCAAGTCGCGGTGCAGACAGCGGTGTCGGTGAGACCAAGACTGCGGTGCGGATAAGGGCGATGCTCGTTGTGCTGAGAGACCACGGTGCAAGCAACAAAGCCGATTGCGGGGAGCTAGCGTTGATCAGTCCGAACTGAGGTGTGGGACTTACAAGCGGTGTCAACAAGTCATGGTGCAGTTCCAGGTGTCGAAGTCAGCAGGAGAGAGATGGCATCTGTGAGTCCAGAGCGGCAAATTAAAGAGAGGCGGTGCGGGCCCACAGGTCACGGTGCAAGCAGTGGCTCAGTGACGGCGGCTTCGGTCGTCTTTGTCGGTAAGACCAGGGTGGCGGTGCGAGTTGCAGGAGTGCCATCTGCTGTGCCTTCAGGACACAGAGCCAGTGCCCAAATCGGTGATGGAGAAGGTTGCTTTCCCCCCTCTGTGGCAACTGAAACCACGGTTCCTGAGGCGATACCCAGAGGTCGGTGAAGTGGTCCCAGAGACTTCAGAACAGGAGGCAAGCTCTACTTCAAGCCCTTGGAGATACTCAGCACCAGTAAAGAACGTTCAGTCCAGTCTTTTACTGCTCAAGGCAGAAGTAGCAACTGCAGGCCAACCCAACAAAGCAACAACCCAGCAAAGTGGCAGTACTCCTCCTAGCAGTTCTTCCAGCTCTTCTTCTAGGCAGGTTACTTGATTTCAGTGAGTTCTAAAGTTCTGGGGTTTAGACCCCAAAATATTTATACTGCCTTTCTCTTTGTTCTTTGGGGCAGAGAATATATGTGGCCACGCCAAACCATTTCTGTCCTCTCGGGCCCAGCTTCCTGGCAGAAGGTGGAGACAGCATTGTCCAAGGCAGACCAGCCCCATTCTAATGCAAGGAAATCTCCTTGCTCTACTTTAAATGCAGCCCAGTTCTATTCAGCCCAGCCCTGACTCATCCAGGAAAGGCAGGACACACCTCGAAACACCCCTCCCCAGTAGCTGTCTGAAGAGAATGCACATCCCCAGGCCCTGTCAGTCCAAAGCCAGACAGTCAATCCACAAACCCAGCAGAGGCACACAGGATGGCTAAGCAAGAAAATAACTCCTTTCTAAAACACAGAACATAAAAAGCGTCTGTACTAAAAGATGCATTTTTATATTCTGAGTCCTGGCATATTAAAACCTGTTTCTCTATCCTGTCCCAATGGGAAGATATGCTTATAAGATGTTATAAGTAAACTCTCATGCTATCCTATTAGACAGATGGCCTTTCCATAGTGAAAAACGAAGTACACTGTAATTCACTACCAGGACATGTTACACACACCAGAACATATCCTACCTTCACTATACATAGGACCCTGCCCACAAGGCACCTTGGGCCTACCTTAGAGGCAACTTACATGTAAGTAAAGGGACGCTAAGGCAAGTGGGTGCACTTGCCAAGTCCACATGGCAGTTACTAACTGCGTGCAGACACTGCAGTGGCAGATCTGAAAACCCTTTATAGGTTTGCTTGTGTGGGTTGCACAACCAGTTCTGCAGGCCCACTAGCAGCATTTGATTTATAGGCCCTCGCACCCTCCATGCACTTTACTAGAGACGTACTAGTAAATCAAATATGCCAATCATGGAAACACCAATCCATAATACAATTTACAAAAGGAGCACTTGCACTTTAACACCGAATTGCAGTGAGGAAGTGCGCAGAGAAACTAAACCAGCAAAAGCAGCGTCAAAACCAGGAGGTCAGAAAGCAAAAAGGCAGGGAAAACATGCCAAAAGATGCCAGGTCTAACATCAACCATATGTGTTGACGTACTTTGTAAGGGCAGAAGAGTTTTGTCATTTAGATTCATAATCAGGATTTGGAGTTCAGGGGACGGTTTACTCCATCACAAACGCAATGGATATTAAAGATGATGTTTGATGAAAATCTTGCCATTGATACGCAGGTTAATCGGGCACTCTCTTCCTGTTTCAACATCATTCGTTCCTTAAAGAAAATATTTCCCTCCATCCCAGAGGCTGCACGGAAACTGGTAATCAATGCACTAATCTTATCTAGTTTGGACTACTGTAACGCTCTATGTTTCAACATCAATCAGGGTCCCTTAACTAAATTGCAAAAAGTACAGACTACTGCAACTCATCTCATTCTGAACATCCCTTCATATTGATTGGTATCTGAGGAGCTTAAAAATTGCCCTCGCTCCCAGTTTGGAAGATACTTTTTTTTAAGGCTCTTTGCATTGTACACCGTGCTTTGCACAGTCAGGGACCTCAATTCTTTAGATATAAGTTTCAGTGGTATTGCCCTAGTGGGCCATTTCGCATGGCTCAAAGCAAACGGCTGATAGTACCCCGATTTCGTATGGCAAGATGGTGTGGCAGGTTCTTTGTCTATGCCTCTGCCAAACAATGGAACTCACTTCTTCGCCATATCTTGGACCTAGATAACCATCCTTTCAGGAAAAGTCTGAAAACATGGCTTTTTTTACTTATAAGACTGTCTCTAGGTTTCCCAGATATCTGTGTTCTGTAGCAGCAGGGTAGTTTATGGGTCTATCAGTGCCTTGCCACATCAGGGTAATTGTGGGCTATGCAAACTTTATTTAATTTAATTTCCTGTCCGCCATATTGCAAGTGCAATATATGTAATAGCACTTATTATACAGAGTATTAAATATCACTTTGTGATGGAGTAACCCATCCACCGAACATTATATCAAGCGCTAATTTATTATTTATTATTTATTTAGCGATTTGTAGAGCGCCTGGTGACCCGGAGGCATCCCCGCGCTATAACATTTGTGGAGACCAGAGGAGAAAAAGAGGGGACTTTATTTTAGGAATAGCAGCGTTTTCAGTTTTTTCCTGAAAATCAGATGACTGGGTTCCAGCCGCAGGGGGCGGGGAAGTGAATTCCACCCGGAGGATGCTTTAACAGAAAAGCGTTGGCCGCCGGTACGTGTCTTCCTGTATCTGGGGACGTTGGCCAGACGCTCATTATCCGAGCGAAGGGACCTGGGGGCCTTGTAAGGGGTAACCAGGTCTCTCAGAATAGCAGGGCCAAGACCATTAAACAGTTTGTGTGCAGTGCACAGGGCCTTGAATTCGACCCTTTGACGTATTGGAAGCCAGTGAAGGGCCTTAATTGCTGGTTTGGCTGATACTCTGGAAGGGAGGTTCATAAGTAACCGGGCGGCTGCGTTCTGCGTGCGCTGGAGTTTAGCCATGGTAGCTTCTGGAGCTCCCAGATATACCATGTTGCTGTAGTCCAGCCGCGCAAGGATCAGACCTTGGACCAGGAGTTTCCTGGATAGGGGCGGAAGTATTGGGAGGATCCTGCGGATAGAGCGCATGAGACCAAAGCAGGTACCTGCTGTTTTGGATGCTTGGGTTTTCATCGACAGCTCGGGTTCTAGCCAGACTCCTAAGGTCTTAATTTCTTGTTTCGGGGTGGGAATTTCCCCGAACACGTCTGGCCAGACCGATGGGGGGATGGTGGTCCATTGCTTGCCCAGAAGCATGACTTCAGTCTTTGACCCGTTTAGTTTGAGCGATGACTCGCCCATCCAGTTGTGAATTTCCTTGAGGCAGTTCGGCAAATTGTCCGGATAGTTGTCCAGTTGGGAGAGTGAGACGACCAGTTGCGTGTCGTCCGCGTAGCTCACTATTTTGATCCCTAAGGGGGTGACCACGTCTTCGAGAGGGGCCATGTAAGCATTAAATAGAGTGGGGCTTAGTGATGACCCCTGGGGGACCCCGCTTGTGAAGGGGAGGGTGGCAGAGTGGAAGTTGCCGTCCCATACCTGGAACGAGCGCCCTGAGAGGAAGGATTCTATCCACGTGAGCGCCGAACCTGCGATCCCTGCCGCAGCCAGCCGATGGAGTAAGACACGATGGTTAACTGTGACGAAGGCTGCGCTGAGATCCAGGAGGATCACTGCCACTGACCCTCCTGAATCCAGAATGCACCTTGCCTCCTCGATGACGGCGAGAAGGGCGGTGTCTGTGCCATGGCCCGGGCGAAACCCAGTTTGGGACTGCCGTAAGAGGTTATTAGCTTCTAGAAACTGTGACAGTTGCCCATTGACCAGTTTCTCGGCCATTGTGCTGATGCAAGGGAGGAGTGAAATTGGCCGGTAGTTCGCCATGTCGGCCGGGTCCAGCTGGGTTTTTTTTAGGAGTGCCTTAACTACTGCACTCTTCCAGCTGGGGGGGACCGAGCCTTGAGAGAGCGAGATGTTTATAAGCTCCGTGATCGTAGGCACGATGACAGGGGCTACTGTTTTAAGGAATCTGATGGGGGCGGGATCCAAAGGGGAACCGCTTTTCATTTTGGCCATGGTTGTGTCAACCTCGTTCCGTGTTACTGCCCTAAAAGCAGTCAGCTGAGGAAGCAAGCTGCTTCCTGTGCGGTTGGTGGATGCCCCATTGTCCATGTGGTTCGGCAGGCAGGGAGGGGGAAGGGAAACTAGAATGCGGGCGATTTTAGCGTTAAAGTAGGTAGCCAGTTCGTTACTTCTGTCTGCCGGAGGTGAGTTGGAGGAGGGTGGAGCTGGTATTTTCAATAGCTCTTTGGCAATGAGAAAGGATTCCCTTGCCGAGTTGGTGGAGTTTTTTATTCTCGTATCATAGTGAGAGGCTTTAGTGAGCTTCAGGGTTGATTTATAGATTCTCACCGACCTCTGATAGGCTTCCTTGCTGGCGTGCTGCCAGTCTTTCCTCCATAGCCGCTCTGCTTTCTTGCAGTTTTTGCGGAGAGTCCGGAGTTCCGGGGTGTACCATGGGGCAGATCCTAGTTTCCCGTTTTTATCCTCACAGGTTTTTATAGGGAGGATGGAGTCCAATGACGTGGCAATCCACTCCCTGAATTTACTGTCTGCGGTGACCGGGTCTTCCGAGGAGGTAGGGGTAGCAGAGTTCAGGGTTCTGGTCCAATCCTCTGTGGAGAGTCTGGACCATGCCCTGTCCCTGGTATAGGTGGTGGGTTTGTGGAGTTTCTTGAAGGCTCCTGGTAGGCGGAGAGGGACCATGAAGTGGTCCGTCCATGGGAGGGGGAGGGACTCTTTGGCTTGAAGGGTAGGGATGTTGGTGAACACCGGGTCAAGCAAATGACCTTTAGTGTGTGTGGCTCCGGAATTTGAGAGGTGGAGACCGTAGGCCGCCAGTTCAGCAATCAAGTCGGCTGCCCCTGTGTCTAGGGGGTCGTCGAAATGAATGTTAAGGTCCCCTAGTATCGAGAAGTTGGTAGTGGGGTGGGCCTGAGCAGCTATAACATCCAGGAGAGCGCTGGAGAAAGGACCCGAATGGCCAGGGGGGCGATAAACTAGGAGGCCTGACAGTGAGTTAGTCGGTGCTAACTGGATGGTGAAATGAAGGCTTTCGGAATCCAGGATATGCGCGTCGTTGGTTCTACAGGAGAGATAGTCCCGGTGGATGATGGCCAAGCCTCCTCCTCTACCAGATGGATGAGGTTGGGACTGAATAAGGAAGCCCGGGGGAATAGCTAGAACAACGTCTGATTCCGAATGATCAGTAAGCCACGTTTCCGAGAGGAACAGAATGTCGAGCTCGTGGTCTTCTATTAGATGATTAATTAGCAGTGCATGCCTAGGGAGTGAGCGACAGTTCAAGGTGGCCAATTTAAGAGCTGAGGGCATGGTGGGTCGGCTGGGAAGTTTGAGCTGAGCTGGGCGGCAGCGTGTGCAGCTGGTAAATGGTCCCTCAAGATCATGAACATAGTTGCATGCGGTGTCAATAGTGGGTCTGAGACTGAGGAGGTCCCGGCGCGAATAGCTTACCTTAGGGGAAGCTTGGTCCGGCAGGGGTTCTGGCCCTGGGCCCGGCCGTGCGCGGACGGGCGCAGACGGGCTTGCCTTAGGCGCGCCTTCGGCGCGCAAACGGCGCTCCCGCTGCGCTCGTCCGCTGCGCTGGTATGGCCGACACATTTTGTGGCGTGGGGGGTGGGCGTGGCCTCGTAATGGGCGTGGCTACGCCTTCGAGCCGCGATGGCGGTTTGGGTGTTTTCCCTGTGTCAGCGCTAGGTTCCGCTGTATCAGGGGAAGTCAGGAGGGCTGCTCGGCGCGTTAGGCAGGCGCTACTGAGTTCAGGTAAGATCGATTTTTAAAAGCAGTGCAGGTGAAAGAACGTAATTTTAAAAGATCACAGAACAAAATACAGTCCTCCGGCTTTCCGCCTCAGAGGTCAAACAAACAATAATGCAGGGCGCTTTTCAATCAGCGTTTATGTATTTTTCTAAGTGGGCGTGGCCTCGTAATGGGCGTGGCTACGCCTTCTAGCCGCGATGGCGAAGAATCCACTATCTTTCTACCTTGAGTGCTTTTTTTGGGCTTCAAGAAAGTAAATTCCAAAGTAAAATGGGGCCCATTTTGTAATTAAAAGTGGAAGAACTGTTGCAGGTTTTCAATTGCAGTACTATGTCAAGTAGCTTTGACACATTTTGAAAGAAGGTGGAAGAAATTGACTTTTCCTGTTATGTTTGTTGACTATGTAGATGATAATGATTTGGTGTGGCAATAATTTCCATTTGACATTCATAGAAGTCTTTTCATGCTCAATGTCCACCAGCTGTTTTTTAGTGTGAAAAGTTAGCAAACATAATTTCTCAATTTTAAAAAATGTGTCTTAAAATGTGCATTATGAACTACCTTCACCACTGGAGACCTAATTATACATTTATTAAGATTAGATTCCAGCACAGATCCCATTTGCACTTAGCAGGCCAACATAATAATGAGTAATAATAATTGTAGGCTGACGTGTGGTGTACTTTCCTAATAAAATACGTGCTTCTCACACAGAATAGGTGTGTGGGAAGGGATTTTTCACAAACGTTACAAAGGACTAGTATCCATGAGCGTAATTGCCCACTATTATTCTAAAAAATAAGTTTGTAATATCTTCACCGTACTTTATGTACTGTACTGACTTTGTCAGCAGCAGTAGCTCCACAATTTACAATATATAACCTAGGGAGGGTGCAGGTAATTTTCAATGCTGTGACCATATCCTTGAAAATGATAAAAATGTGAGCTTGTTTTTTCAATAAAAAACTGTTTGAGAGAATGTGTCTTTATTCTGAGAAAGGAAATCAATTTGGGCCAGATGTCCTAACTGGATTTGTTCAGCCGTAGCTTGCGATTTATTTGCAACGTAATAGGTTTTGAATATGTGAAAGTTCAGATTTTGATCGTACATAAAATTCGAGCATCTCAGCTTCCATGGCCAGTGTAGGAAAATACTTTATTTTCCATGATAACCCCCATTTTTGGACTGATACTGGTGCTCTGGCCTCTTAAACAACTTGAAATTGGCTACACTGGCATTTTTAACTTAACCACAAGTCCCTAGTATATGGTACAAAGTGTAGTTAGGGCCTCTATGGTAAATGTCACTAGCGGGCTGCAGCACGCAATGTGCTACCCACTACAGTGACAGTGCAAACATGACTGCAGGCCTACCATCGTAGCCTGGCTGGGCAGTTTTAAAACTGCAAATTCGACCTGTCAAAATCTTCATTTTAAATGGGTATAAGTCACCCCTAAATAGACCTACTAGGGTATGCATTGAGATAGTTGCCTTGAGACACATAGCCACTCTATAATCAGCTAGGGAACCATCTATTATCCTATTTCTTATTCTCCCACTCAGTTTGCTGAAATTAATAGAACTTCCTTTTCCATGCAACATTCCCTTACTCGTCACAGTTGTGGATTTAGTAAGCGTTATATTTTGTATATGTTTTTTGCCTTCCCTTTTGCACTTTAGTAATAAATTCAAGCACCATCTCACTCTGTGTCCATGAGAGCACTAATTTGGATCTTTTGTACTTTGATTCACTATGGGCCATATGTATCAACACATTTCTCCATAGACACTGAATGGGCAAAACCCTTTGATACATCTGGCCCATATATATCTTTTTGATTTATTCCACTGGAGTTCTATGTTATTCTTTTAATACTGTTTGATTTACACATGTATATTGGTGATGGGATTTTTCACTGAGGCATTTTTAACTTTCATATATATATTATCTCATGTTTGTGTTCTTTGTCATTGACTGTTTAGTAGCATTGTTTACGATTCAGTGTACATTCTTGTTTTTAGGTATAGAGTAAATGTGGCTTTCCTGATGAAGACGCGTGGGTCGGTACAGATCTCTTTCTGGCTACTTCTCTATTCGCATCAACAAATGTACCGTCCCATGTAGCTTACATATATTTTGAGAAGTGGCATCTGTTTTTTAACATTGGCGATACCATACTAAGATATTGTTGATCATCTGTTGGCCGTTCAATAAAAAATCAGATCGGGAACTTGCGGCCTCCTTGCTCTAACGGGCTTCCGGAATCAAGAGGATCTGATGAAAACTTTTGTAGTACTGAGGAAGGTGAAAATATCCAGGTGTCACCGAAACGCTGCGCCAACTGTTTTTAGAGTTTTTATCTATATGTGCAAAGAAATTAGATTGTAACCTATATTGGGAGGAATGTAAATAGATTCATCGAATGAACATGTGATAAATCATTTTGAATACATTCTTTTTTAATATACTTTGTATTCCAAGTTGAGAAATTCTTGTGTGGTATATCTTTTATACTAGATTGTATGTGGGTGTAGATAGAAATCCGATTTTCAGCGAGACATTAGTCTTTTCCAATATAATAACTTTATCTATGCTAGAATAGTTATATATCAAAATAGACACTTGGTCTAGGGTGAGGCATTTGTCCTCTTTTACATTAGAATATAGGGACTTCTTTTTCTTTGTCGTGTTTGTACCCCGTCCCCTTGCCTAGCATTGGGGTAACTCTCTCCTTTTTCAATCCTCATGGGAATAGTCCAGCACGAACTTCCAGGCAAGGTCCTCCCTGAACCGGAACATAATCAACTTAGGACCTGTTACACCTTAGTTAGGGCTTTTCATACAGGTATAGCTTGATTCCAGTGGCACAGTGAGCCACGTCTGAGCATACCCAGCACACTTACGGCATCAAATGCAAAATCAACAAGGTGATGGATGGAATGCCTGAATGAATCTCAGCAACTGGCAATCGCTCTGGCCACATCCTTCTCCATTGTTTTTCAACCACCATGTCACCTCAGTTTTGACTCAGCCATATCCAAATCAGTCTTGACCATGCTCCTCATGGGAACAGTCCAACCGGAACTGCCAGGCCAGATCCTCCCTGAACAAGAATACATGCAGCCTATGACTGGTTTTGCCCTACACAGGGCTCATCGGCCAGGTTTAGCTAGTTTTCAGTGGCATAGTGAAACATGGGCCCACATCTGAGCATAACCTGCGCACTTCCTTCAATGTCACGTCACATGCATAAAGCCTTTTTCCATATTTTAAGTCTTGCTGACAGGGTATATTTTGCTCAGTACTTTGGGAGTCAGTTTAGTTCTATGTTGATAGTTAAACCACATTGCAATTGATATAGGTGCAAGCCGTTGTTCATTCCACTTCCATCTGTGGTTTTAACCCATCATCATCCTATATATTCTTAACCATAAGCTTGGGCTGAGGACTGCCTTTGCCAGTGCTGTGCTGTATTCAATTCAGAGATCGGTCTTTCACTCTCTGTGAGTGCAAGTACCTGCTTTAGCATTGTCATCTCTTTTGACTCCTATGAAAAAGAATGCCAGGACTTGTGCTATTTTAGCTAATCCAGCATGTTGTATAAATTGTTCTGTCTGGACTTTAATCCCTGCCGTTTTCTCAAAGGCAAGGAATTTCGGGCCATATGTACAAGGCTTTTTGTGATTGGAAAAGGTCCAATTCGCCAAATGTGTAGTTTGTGACCAAATGAAGGTCTTTTGGCATGTAACAAAGCCAAAGTGTGATTTGATAACATGTTACAGAACCACAACTTGGGTTTGCAACTGAATCAGTATGTGGAAAGGAAGTGTTTATGACATCTTTTCCAAATACTAATTCACAGTGGGAAATCCATCCATAAAACATAAAGGCATTCACAAACGGGAAGAGGTCCGCTAGGGACTCCTTTCACTTTGAGAATGTGGAAAACATTTTTTTTAAGAGTAGGCAGGTACCCCAGGTACCACATACCTCTGCATACTCTTAAGAATATTAGTTACAATTTACATTTTCTTAAAACTCGTCAGAGGTTGCATTTAACAAAATTCTTTATTTAACAGCAATCACAAACACGGTGGCCTGCTGACCTCAGCAGGCCACCATCTCTGTGTTGACAGCGATTCACAGTAGGTTGTAACTTGTGAACTAACTCATTAATATTCATCAGTAGGAGGAGGAGCTTCGCGCGCAACCAAGATGGTCGCGTGAGCATAGGGCTCCCGGACCTTTGCCACCTCCGTCATTTATCCTGTACCCTATCCTGACTTAGAGGACGGGTCATTTGTGGCACAGCCCTGCTGATCATTTATCTGTTTCCAGATTTCGGTTTGGACTCCGGGAACCGAAGTTACGGACTTCTGAATCTTGTTGGCCTGCTCCCTGGTGCCACCCCGGGCTCTGCTTCTCTGCCAGCCGGACAGTAATCGAACAACAACGGATCGCCTGAGTCACCTTGGCCCGGTCGTCTACTTTCGGTTTTGTTTCTCACCCTGCGACCTTTCTGACTCAGTCCGGACCGGCCTCCCTCGGTTGCCCTCCAGCCTAACATATCTCGACATTTGCTGACCTGCTTGGGTGGCTCACTACATGGTGTGGAGTGCCCACTTTCTGCTTTTAACCAGTTGTGGGCGCACCGAGTGTAGCCATTTTCACCAGGTCTCAGGCAACCCTCCGGGCACGATATCCAAGATGGCCACCAGACCTGAGGGCGAAAAACGCAAGACCAAGACGGCTCTCCGGGGGGGTGCCGTGCAGTCTAACGTCATGGACAGATACACCCTCGCCAAAGGCTCCCCGGGCGGACCGATCAAATCCCCGATTCATGTCGGAGAGGATTCCTCGATGGGTGAGGACTTGTCGCTGAAAGACGTCATGGGCGCCATTGCTGGCATGAAGGCCACATTGGGTCAACAATATGAGGCCTTGTCTCACAAGCTGGACACGGTTGCCATCGATGTTACCCTGATCAGGGCTGATCTTGCGAAAACCAACGAGAAGGTCAAATCTCTCGACCTGAAGACATCCAGCCTTGTTACCGATGTCTCCGATTTACAGACAGAAGTCGGCAACTTGCGAGCCTCCAATGACTATTTCTCTCGGCGCTTGGAGGACTTTGAAGGCCGTGCACGGCGGAACAATATTCGTCTGGTTGGTGTCCCGGAGAAATCGGATGCCTCCTCGGTGGACCTGCTGGTGGAGGACCTTGTTCTGAACCACCTGGCGCCTAAAGGCCTCAGTAAGTTCTTTGCTGTGGAACGTGCGCATAGGATACCGGGAGGCCCGCCTAAGCAGGGAGCCACTCCACGTCCCATTATTGCTCGAATCTTCCATTTTCGTGACAGGGATGCGATCCTCCAAGCATCGCGTCAATCTGGTCCTGTGGCTTTTGAAAACTCTATGGTTAGTTTCTATCCGGACTTCACCCAGCAGGTGCAGAAACTAAGACTCGGATTCCAAGGGGTGAAGAGGAGGCTGAGAGACAGGGACATGAAATACGCTATGCTTTTCCCGGCCCGACTACGTGTGGTGTACAGTGATCGAACATTCTTCTTCGACCATCCTGGGGCCGCAAGTGACTGGCTTGACACGCTGCCCCCTGGGCAGGAACATTCTGAACACTTTGGACATTCCGGAGGGGTAGAGGGCGGCCCGGTGGAGCGAGAATAGGGTGCGGCGCTGGCTCCCGGGCCACCGCATTGACTTTCAGCTGTGGTTTGATGCTATGCAACTACTGCCTGCTAATGTTTGATCTTTTCGGGGTGTGGGCGGGCGGTGGCTGAGTCTTCCTCCTCAAGGGTTCTTTTCGTAGATTAGTTGTATGACGGGGCGACAGGCACACTGCAAGTTTGGGTGGCTTTTGAGTCTTACGCAGGGGTGCAGGGTGGGGGGCGAGGTGTTCAGGGGTGTTTTCAGGGTTGGGGGGTGCAGTTTGTGTTTCTTTGTTTTCTTCAAGGCATAGTGTTGATGTGCTCCTGCTACATAGTGTTGCGTCTGGCGTGGGGTGGGATCGGGGTTGGTTTCTGGGATGGGGGTAGGGGACTTAAATTGTTGTGTTGGAACGTCAACGGGTTGGGGGACAGGATAAAACGGCGAGTGGTCTTACAACTGTTGCGGCGTTTATCCCCTGATGTGGTGTTGCTTCAGGAGACGCACTTGATTGGCAATACATGCCACACACTGAATAGGCGTGGGTACTGTCTCCTGGCCCACTCCGGTTTCACCTCTGGCTCTAGGGGGGCGGGCATTCTGGTACGGAGCTCCCTCCCTCTCGCTATTGACGACATTATCCTTGATGATAGGAGTCGCTACGCTACCATTGTGGGACGCTGGAAGGGGAATGTCATCACCCAGCTCTCTGTTTACGTCCCGCCTGGTCTGCAGGACACCACCTTTGCCGATCTGGGAAGTGTACTCCTGGGGGTCCCTGAGGGTCAGCTTATAGTGGGAGGGGATTTCAATTCTGTAGTGTCGGGGATGTGTGACCGTTACCCTCCCCGGGAAAATGCACGGTCTCAATCTTGGCTGGGGGACTTCTTGGACACCCTGGGGCTCACTGATTGTTGTCGCCTGCTCCACCCGGGGCAGTCGCAGTACACTTTCCACTCTGGGGCCCACGGCAGTCTTACGAGACTTGACTATGTTTTGATGCCCTCCTCACAGGCTTCCTCTATCAGGGAGATACGACACCTTGCTAGGGGTATATCAGACCACTCCATGTTATGGTTAGTCATAGATACGCAGCTAGGGACTGAGGGCCGAGTGGCTCCGATTAACCCCTGGTATCTCCGTGATTCGAAGGTGAGAGCTGAACTGATTAAAGCGCTTGACCATTATTTTGCTGATAATGTGGGCACCGTCTCCTCCTCTGTTACACTGTGGGAAGCGTACAAAACTGTGATTCGGGGCCACGCCCTTTCCTTGATTAGCAATGCTAAGAAGGTTAGACAGGAAGGGGTTGTCCGGATCGAGAGCGAAATCACTGTCCTCGAGGGGGAGTTGGGATCCGAGGTTACCCCGGATAGACTGCACCTACTGAGTCTTAAACAACTTGACTACAGAGCACTGGTTACGGATGCTGCAAAGGAAATGGGCAGGGAACAGCAGGGGCGTCTGTACGATGTGGGAGACAAGGCTGGAAAGTTGCTTGCGTGGCTGGATAGGAGGGAGCGCGCGAGTCGGGTGGTCCCTGTGGTTGTGAATGTGCAAGGAGTGAGTCTCACTGACCCCGCCGACATTGTGGACTGTTTTGCAGACTATTTCCGGGATGTGTATTCCCCCGTGTCCAATCGACCTGAGTGTGACTCCCAGCTACTTCTGCGAGACCTCTCGCTGCCTTGTTTGTCGGACCATGAGAGGGGGCTCCTCGAGGCACCTCCCACAGTGGAGGAAGTAGTTACTGCCATTTGCTCGGTCCGCTCGGGGAAGGCCTCGGGCCCCAATGGGCTCCCCATTGAGCTCTACAAGCTCCGTCCGGATACGGTAGCTCCATATCTACGATCGATGTTCCTGGAATCGTTGGAGTCGGGTTCCCTTCCCCCTGACCAAAGGTTGGCCACCATAGTTGTGATTCACAAGGATGGTAAGCCACGCGACCGCTGCACCTCCTTTAGGCCCATATCGCTGATCAATGCCGAACCAAAGATCCTGGCTAAATTGCTGGCTAACCGCTTAGTGACTGTTATTAGCGATCTGGTTCACCCGGATCAATCCGGGTTTATACCGCACCGCAACACGGCGTTGAACCTCCGGCGCCTGCATGGTGTCCTCGCGCAGGCGGGGACGTTGCGCGAACTGGCTGTTTTGGCGTCTCTGGACGCTACTATGGCGTTTGATACGCTGGAGTGGCCATATCTTTGGGCGGTCCTCTCTAAATTTGGCTTCGGCCCGAACTTTATTAATTGGGTGAAACTGCTTTATGCCGATCCCTTAGCACAAGTGGTCGTCAATGGTCAATGGTATCCAAGATGGCCGCCTGGTAGGAGCTCCTGTTAACAGCTCCCAGTGCTTGGGATCCCAGTTAGGGCTTTATCCCTGCTAGCACCCATCACGGAAACACTGAAAGTAACTGGAAAAGCTACAAAAGTAACTGGATTGAAAGTAACTGGAAAAGCTACAAAAGTAACTGGATTGCCCGCTTACCCGATCCTGGAACCTGCATAGCCCCGCGATCGGCTACTGGACACTCGCCTTCAGGCTCCCCCATCGCGCTGCTGGACGGTTCAGCTGAAGCCCCGGGAACCTGTTGAGCTGATCCTGGAACCTGCATAGCCTGCGATCGGCTACTGGACACTCGCCTTCAGGCACCCCCATCGCGCCATAACAGAAGAGTCCCTGCGGCGTCGGAGGGCTGAGAGAGGCCCCCCCTCCCCGCTTCATGGCAGAGGACGCAGGTTGCGATGGCGGGAGCCCGACCGCTCCACTGCACCGGAGCACGTACGAGCTGACACTGTGCTGAGCGGCCGAGGCTTTCCAGGAGCCTGCCTGCAGGTCGCTGGTTGTGTTGCCTGGCCGGGACGAGGCCACGACGACGGACCCCCCCCCTCCTCCCGCCCGCTCCACAGCACCGGAGGGTTGAGAGAGGCCCCCCCTCCCGCCCGCTTCAAGGCGCTGGTCGTTGGGTGCTTTGCCTGGCCGTGACGAGGCCACGAAGTCGGACCCCTCCCGCCTGCTACACAGCACCGGAGGGCCGAGAGAGGCCCCTTTCCCGCCCGCTTCAAGGCGCTGGTCGCTGAGTGCTCTGCCTGGCCGGGACGAGGCTACGACCACGGACGGACCCCCCCCCCCGCCTGCTCCACAGCATCGGAGGGTTGAGAGAGGCCCCCCCTCCCCGCCCGCATCAAGGCGCTGGTCGCTGGGTGTTCTGCCGGATCGGCCGGGACGAAGCCACGACAGCGGACCCCCCCCCCTTCCGCCCGCTCCACAGCATCGGAGGCTGGATGAAGGACCAGGAGGGACGTCGGTTGAGTGGAGCCTGCCCCCGGCAGCACCGGAAGATGGACGCGACTGGAGGTGTGGCGCCACTGACCGGAGGAGCAGCTGAAAGGAGCCCTGGGTCAAAAGAGTGCTAAGGGGCCGACAGGAGCCTGCCCCCCACCGGCACCGGGCATGGATTCTTGCTGATGAGTTTCCCCACCGCTCAGGGAAATACAGGTTTGGAATCCTTGTGGTAATCATTTGAGCTCACGTCGCCTGGAAGCTTTGGAGCCCTGAGGCAAACGCACAGCTCACATATAACTGCATTTAGGCACTTGGATTACATCACTGCAATTGCAAAACTCTGCTGGCAAGCTCAACACGCTCATGGAGGCATAAGGTATTTATTTCAGCCCCCCCCCCCGACTGTTCACATTTTCAAACTACCTCCTTTGTGCAAAATGGCTGGGGCCATAAAACTGTAGCTATAAATCCCCTCCGGTATCTTTGATATCCACGGGGCTTTATCACCAACATAGAGATAAGACTCCCTCCCAGAAGGCCCTGCCCTGCCCTCAAAGCAAGAAAAACAAACAGAGGACTACTGCCTCCGACTCCCCCTTCTTGGCGACCACTTTAGACTGATCTCTTTCAGTGGCAGCCATCTTGGACTAGTCAATCTCATTATTGGAGCATGTCCTGAGAACCGGACACATAGACTAAGTTCTACTATCGCACACCCCTCTTAGCCTGCATCGACTCGCTCTTGTGATAGTGGCTGCCTTCTATTGCAGCATTTTTACATCTATCTTGTTTTTATGCATTTGCTTTCTGACCTGTAATGCACCGACTACTACAACATATACTCTTGGGTGCTCACAGTATACATTTATTTTTGGTTTTACGTATTGGTCCTATAACCTGTTGTTATGTATTCGTTTTACTTGTAATACATCAATTGCTACCTCATATATTTGTAGGTGCTCATAGACTACAACTATCTGTTTTTATGTAGTGGTATTATAACCTGTACTGCACCGACTTCTACCTCTATACCTGCACCCAGTTTTACTTTCCCCTGGGTCGCACCGATTGCTATCTCATGTATTTTGATTGCTCTCCAAGATCACTAATGTTCTGATTTCTGACCCAGATAACCTGTTGGGCTTGCATATGCACCTTGCTCCGGCATAACACGACTGCTCACCCACCCCGCGCTACACTGCTACCATACCAACATGGAACTCTTTGGCAAACACACATATAAAATAAACTACCCTTCCTCTCTCACCAAAAAATCTACTAAACGATTTAAACACGACTTCCTTAGGTCCCACCCAGAAACACCCTTTGCCGACACCTACTTCTCATCGGTCAATGGACCCTTGAACACCGACATCATTTTCCACACCACACGCAGAGCGCAATGGAAAAAAGTGTTCCTTTCCCTATTCACAGTCTCCACCACCAGGAAATCCGCACATGGCCTAACACTCTCCATCACATCGTCCCAACTCCTCCCAGGCAGAACCACCATCACTATTTACAACAACGGGATTGTTTTAATTCAAGCGATAGACAGGAACCTGGAGCTACTGGACAACATGTTCCCCTCTCTCAAAGAGCACCTTTCCAACACTCGGACTTACACGCAGATCACCCCCTGTCCCACCTCCCCTAACGTCACAGCCCCCACCCTTAACTCCCCTAACACAGTTCAGCAGCAAGAAGACACACACCTCACCTTCACACCCTGCTCCACAGTCAATCACCTGCCCCTCGCAGCTACCCCTCCCCGCCCCTCATTCACAGACATAGACCTAGTCCCTACGCACACCACTCGCTCTCCCAGCTTTCCTACTAACCTTCGTACCCCCGCTCTTCCTCTTGTCTCCTCCTCCACACTGTGCACTCCCATACCTTCCCCAGCACATTTTTTCTCGGAGCACCCCTTCTCCCCCAATGGCACCACACACAACATGTCTCTCTCTCCGACTTCTGCCCCCCCCACACTTAGCACTCCCACCACACCTAGCCTGCACCCCTCCATCAACCTCCCACCCCCCTCGCTCACTCCTCAATACCCCACATCGTCCCCCACAACAGCCAGCCTACACATCTCCCCCTTTTTCCGCTCCCCCCCTAGCACGGATGCGCTTCCAAACACCTGCCCTCTCGCTAACGCCCCCAACACCCTCATCAGTTCCGACTCTCCACCCGGACTACCCCCGGTCAACGCACCCATCATCACCTTGGACACTATTATGTCTACCCTCCTCCAATTGAAAGAAGAAGTACACTCCATTAAAGAGTTGCTCATCACACACCCCAGACACCCCCACATCAACACCCCTACCACACCTAACACCACTTCCCCTTCACCTCCTACCCGCCCTACCACACAACACTCCACACACCGGACCTCTATCCCCCCTCGCAATACCAACAATCGCAGTAACAATTGCAATCTCGTCACTACCAAGCGCAGTACTCCCCCTTCTCCTCCAAACAACACTTCCTCCTCTCCCCCTACTCGCCTTAACACACATCTCCCCCCACATTGGACTTCTACCCCCTCTTGCAATACCACCAATCGCCCCAGACGCACCTCCAACCCGATCTCTGACCATGACGTACACACCCTTCTCCACTCTTACGACCCGGCTCCCCAAAAGCCACTAGCTACCTACAACATGTCCATCCCAACGATTATATCCAACCCCCTTAGGCAACAAAAGGATAACAGAGGCGCTGTCCCCAACAACCTCACTAATGTACCCCTCATTACGGAATCGTCCTCCACCCTATGCACCCCTAGCCTTAAATGCATACTTCTCAACTGCAGATCGGCCCAAAGACATTCCACGGAGGTCGCCGACCTCATCACGTCCCGGGAACTGGACCTAGCCATTCTGACTGAAACGTGGCTGTCTGATTCCTCCACACCTATACTGGATATCCTAGTCCCGCCCAACTACTGTATCATTAGACTTGACAGGGCCATAAAGACAGGCGGTGGAATTGCCTGCATCTACAGAAGCAACCTCTCAGTCTCCAAAGTGGCCGTCCCCTCTCTTACTTCCTGTGAATACCTTTGCCTCGATATCATCAGCGAAAGCAAACCGGTATGCTCACTACACATTATATACCACCCACCTGGGGACAATCTCTCCTTCGTCCAACAACTCATGGACACAATTACAGCCAACTCAGGACGGCAGCACACCCAAATTTTCCTTGGCGACTACAATCTCCACTGGAATGACAGCAATGACGCAGTGGTAAACAGCCTCAAAAGCTTTCTCAACGCATCTGATCTCAACCAAATATGCAATAACCCGACCCATAAGAGAGGTTCAACCCTTGACCTTATCATCTCCAAAGAGGGCGCTATTCAACTGGAATCAATCCAACCGTGTGACTGGTCAGATCACTACATTGTCTCCTTCCTCATCAAGGAAAAAATCAGACTTAACTCAGTTCAACCCCCTAAGCACAAAGTGTGGAAAAGAGACTTGAAGAAACTCAATCCAAACTCCCTACCGCCGAACAGCTGCATTCGCCTACTTCCCCCTCCCGGCGTATCAGACGTTCATCTTCTGACTGACTACTATCTCAATACTATGTCCACAATAATCAATGAGGCGGCGCCCATGCAACTGAAAAGAGTCTCGTCCAAGAAGACTTCCAACCCATGGTATGACGGTAGCCTCAATGAGGATAGACGAGCCATGCGAATGGCAGAGAGCACCTGGAGATCAGCCCCTTCTGCAGTGCACCTAAAAAGTCTAAAGATACAGAGAAACGCCTACTTCAGGAAAATAAAGCGCTCAAAAAGAAACTTCTTCAGCCTCCAACTCGCCCAAGCTAAAAACCGTCCAAAAAAACTGTTTGAGTTAGTCAGAACACAATGCAAAGAGCAACCCCAGACACCCAGCCCTATGGGCGATACCCCTTCCTGCGAAGACTTCTCTGCCTTCTTTATCCAAAAAACTGAGAGAATAAGAAGCGATCTCCTCAAGGACGCTATCCTGTACTCCAACCCCCGACACACAGCAGTGCCTCAACCAAAGAACAATGCTACTTGGTCAGCCTTTGACACCTACTCCGAAGAGGAAATTGGCAGACTGCTCAACACCTTGAAACCTTCCAATCACCTCTCCGACCCCCTTCCTGCTAACGCTGTAAAGGACTTTTCTCCTTGGCTTCTCCCACTCTGGTCAAAGATTATCAATAGCTCTCTTCAACAAGGATCCATCCCCAACGCCCTCAAAGTAGGGCAAGTCACTCCGCTACTGAAAAAACCAACAGCAGACCCCACTGATCTAAACAATTACCGCCCTATTACAAACATTCCCACTCTCGCTAAACTGCTGGAAAAATGTGTACAGCAACAACTGACTAAACACATAGATAAGTTTGATCTCCTAAACGCTCATCAGTCAGGCTTCCGAGCAGGGCACAGCACCGAAACTGCCATGACCCACATAGTGGACGATGCCCTCCAAATCCTAGACCAAAACGACACCTGCCTCCTCATCCTTCTGGATCTCTCCGCAGCATTCGATACAGTTAAACATGAGAACCTACTCGAACTGTTAAACACAAGAATGGGCATATCTGGGACTGTTCTAAAGTGGTTCACCTCATTCCTACACAACCGAACACAAAGATTCAAAAGCAACAACCTGCTGTCCTCTTCGGTACCTGTATCGCTAGGCGTCCCTCAAGGATCCTCCCTCTCCCCAACACTGTTCAACCTAGTTATGGAACCTCTCACTACGTTGCTACAGGCATCTAATGTGCACTTTCACATGTATGCCGACGACACCCAACTTTATCTCAAAATACAATCTCCCAAGGACATCATGCTTCTGAACACCACAATCAGAAACACCCAATCCTGGCTTTCTGAGAACCACCTCAAACTCAATGCTCTGAAGACCGAGTTCCTCCTGATCTCACCTCCCGCTAAAATATCCACGGCTCAAACATGGCTTAAGCATTTAACGGCTCTAAATGTACAGCCCATCGTAGTTGACTCCGCAAAATCTTTAGGCATAACACTGGACACCAATCTCAACATGCAGCAGCACATCAGCAAGGCAACCAAAGGAGCGAACTTTCAAATCAATACCCTGAGGAAACTCAAACCCTTCCTTCCTGCCAAAGACTTCCAAACTGCAGTACAATCTATAGTCATCCCGCACATAGATTACGGTAGCACCGCCCTCTGCGGGCTCCCCCTAACTACAACGGCACCCCTAAGAGCGTCCCTTAACGCCGCAGCGAGACTCGTCACTGGCTCAAAAAAACACTCGCACATCTCCCCGGACTTTAAATCACTGAAATGGCTACCTTTTGAAGCCAGAATACAACTGAAAATCGCTTGCATGACACACAAGGCTGTGCACCGGAATTCACCCGCCTATCTCACTCAAAAGCTGACAATCTCGGGCGGCTCCCGAACTACTAGAGGCACAAACAATCTTTTGCTGAAACCTCGAAGATTTCGGAAGGAAAAAACTTATAAACGCTCCTTTTCAGGAATGGCACCCAGGATCTGGAACTCACTCCCTCCGGAAACAAGGCTCATCTCCTCCGAAACAATATTTAAGAGGGAAGTTAAAGCGATCCTCATGGCAAAATACACATGATCTATTGCTCCGTATCACTCATGAATCTGCCTTGCAAGTCCTTCCCGACCCTGGTCTACTGTGCCACCCGTGTTTTCTAATTACTTAACTGTATACGCTCATTCTTTGTATTTTGTTATAATGTTTAATGCACATGGCTGATTATGTATATTGTTCTATTGTTATATTATTGACGCACCTGGTTGACTTTGCACACTTTACCCTCTCCATCTCAACGTTCCTTACTACTCTCGCACCTGTGGGACTATACACCCTGCTCACACCTACCTCAACCTAACTGTATACGCTCACTCTTTGTATTTTGTTATAATGTTTGATGCACTTGGTTGATTATGTATATTGTTATATTGTTATATTATTGATGCACCTGGTTGACTTTGCACACTTTACCCTCTCCTTCTCAACGTACCTTACTACTCTCGCACCTGTGGGACTATACACCCTGCTCACACCTACCTCAACTGTTCCCTCCTTTAAACTCTAAATATTCTAAACACGTTTAAGCAGGTATATGCTCCTTATTATTGCACTTTATACTATTGACGCATTTGTCTGTCTATACACTGTGTACCGACACTACCTCACCTGTTATCTACCTCATGTCCTTTATCCCACCTATGTAACTTGCACCTTGTACCTAACTACCTCATATATTACTCTGTATATACGCTTTATTACTTTGTATTTTTTACCCCCATGCCCATGTAAAGCGCTCTGATATCTGCAAAGATCCTGTTCGCGCTATATAAAACTTTCAAAATAAATAAATCAAAATAAATGGCCGTGTCTCCGCCCTATTTGCCCTCGGCAGAGGGACGCGCCAGGGCTGCCCTTTGTCTCCTCTTTTGTTTGCCCTCGCTCTGGAACCACTGGCGGCCTGGTTGAGATGGGAGCCATCCTTGAGGGGCATTAGATGGAACTCGGACTTTGAGGACCGGGTGTCCTTGTATGCAGACGATATCCTCCTTTATCTCACGTCGCCTCGGAAGTCGTTGATCGATCTTTTCGACGTCTTGACCTCCTTCCGTAAAAACTCTGGCCTCGTCATCAACTGGTCTAAGTCGTGCGTCTACGTTCTTTCGGGCGAGGCTCCTCTCTTGCCCCGCGGCTGCCCTATTTCGGTGGTGCGGGACGGCTTCCGGTATCTGGGGATCTTTATCACCTTGGACCCGGTACTTCGTTACGAGCGCAATTTGCTGCCCCCGCTCCAGCGCCTTCGCACTGATGTTCTTGCGTGGGGCAAGCTCCCCCTCTCCCCCTGGGACGGGCTGCACTGTTCAAGATGATGTTGCTGCCCCAGTTCCTTTATGTGCTTCAAAACACGCTTGACGCGGTGCCTGCTAGCTACTTTCGGGAGGTCGAGAGTCTACAGGGGCGATTGATATGGGGGGGTCGATCCCGTATTGCCCTGGCGAAGATGACGCTGCCGTGGTACGACGGGGGCATCGCGCTTCCCGATATTCGCCGATACTATTGGGCCTCTCAGCTGGGGGCGATTAACCATGGTACTTATGGCCCTTCGCCGAACCCGGCGTTTGAAATGGACAAGTGGCTGTTGCCCGGCGGAGATTATAACAGGGCGCTGTACGCGAGGTCTGGTTGCAAGACCCTCACGGGCCCCACCATGACAGCCGTGCAGGTGTGGTACCGTGCGACGGTGGCTCTGGGCTGGACAGACAAACTGACTCTTTTACGCGTCTGATAGGCTCGGGTCCCTTTGGAAATCGAAGGGCTTTGACAGGTGGGATGTGATTGGCATTAGCAGGGTGAGTGATGTGTGGACCAAGGGTAGGGTCAACACGTTTGAGGAGTTGAAAGCTGAGTACGATTTGAATGACAGGGAGTTTTTTCGTTATGCGCAAGTTCGACATGCCATGTTATCTGTTTTCCCCTCTGGCACGGATATCCCGGAGGCGTCCCCGCTGGAGGATCAGATTCTGGACGGGCACGTCCCGGACAGTACGATTTCGCTCATATACAAAAAATTGATCAACAACAGGATTGACCTCCTCTGTCATCTTCGAGAGGTCTGGACCAGTGACGGCCTGGAACTAGATGATGAGGATTGGCAGGCGGCGATCTCTTCCCCGAAGGAAGTGGCGATCCCGGCGCGCCTTCGGTTTGTGCAACTCAAAATTCTTCATAGGGTGTATGTGACTGGTCCCCGTTTGGTGTGTATGGGATTCTCTGTGGATGGTCTGTGCAGGCGTGGCTGTGGACTCGTGGGTACATTTCTCCATATTATTTGGGAATGTCCTGCCGTGATGCGCTACTGGACTCGGGTGCATGAGGTTATGAGTGAGGTCACGGGTGTTCGGTCAATGCCTGAGGCGAGGAGATGCCTGTTGAATGTCTGGGAGCCGAATGATTACAGCGGCACGCAGCTTCACTGGGTGACCCTGGGTAATATGATTGCTTAGAGGGATATTGCCCAATTGTGAGATGCTCCGAGGCCGCCGACGGTTCTGCTGTGGCAACAAAATATGGATTGGTGCATGTTTCGAGAGAAGACAGTTTATGTTGCCTGTGGCACGCCCCGTAAATGGGGTACGATCTGGAATCAGTGGAACACATACCGTGGTGATATATGTACCCCCCCTCCTACGGACTTTGAGACCGACCTATCATCCTCCCAACCGATTGTTTCCTCCACTATTGAATAGGTGTTCTTGCTTGCTCCTGGTCTCCCTCTCCCCCCTTCCACAATGTATGGCCCTGTCGATTGAACTGCTAGTGTACTCCCTCCCCCGACGCCGCAGCGACACATTTATACTGTACTGCCTTGTGTTTATTTTTCTTTCTTTGTTTATGTATGTCTTGAATTTAATAAAAATTTCAACAACAAAAAAATAAATAAAAATATTCATCAGTAGGTCGAATTACGACCCAGTACGAATTGGGTTTTTGCAAACTGACCTATTAGTACATGGGTTGGTTTGCAAAAACAGAATGAATTCTGTAAAACTTGGGGTGCTATTTGCACCATTTGTATTGAATACATTCTTAGTACATCTGACCCGTACTCTAGAGAACCCTGATTTTCATGCATCCCGGTCTATCCACTTGGTGACCACCCCCTGTTGACTCATTATCCTAAAGTTGGGAATCTGGGGTGAATGTATGATATTGTTCTGCATTCCGTCCATCAATTGTTCTTTTTGCTTTTGTCACCCCGAGTGGGACGGGTATGCCCAGATGTGGGTCCTGTGCTCTCCATGCCATTGGAGTCAAGCTATCCTGCCTGATGAGGGCTGAAAGCCCGAAACCGGTCCTAGGATACTTGTTTCTAGTCCAGTCAGGACCTATCTTGGCAGTTCGGGCTGGACTGTTCCCATTGGGTGCAGGGTCAAGACTGATTTGCATATGGCTGGGTCCAAACTGGAATGGCATGGTGAGCAAAAAACGATGGATTTCGACCCAGATGTCTGTACTGGGGTGAATGTATGACATTGTTTTGCATTCTGTCCATCAATTGTTCTTTTTGGATTTGTTACCCCGAGTGGGACAGGTATGCCCAGACGTGGGTCCTGTGCTCTTTATGCCACTGGAGTCAAGCTATCCTGGCTGATGATGGCTGAAAGCCCAAAACCAGTCCTAGGATGCTTGTTTCCAGTCCAGGAAATACCTGGCCTGGCAGTTCGGGCTGGACTGTTGCCATTGGGCGCAGGGTCAAGACTGATTTGCATATGGCTGGGTCCAAACTGGAATGGCATGGTGAGCAAAGACTGGTGGATTTAGGCTCATATCTCTGTACTGGGGTGAATGTATGACATTGTACTGCATTCTGTCCATCAATTGTTCTTTTTGTATTTGTCACCCTAAGTGGGACAGGTATGCCCATATGTCGGTCTGGTGCTCTCCATGCCACTGGAGTCAAGCTATCCTGGCTTATGAGGGCTTTAAGCCCGAAACCGGTCATAAGATGCTTGTTTCGAGTCTAGGGAGGACCTGGCCTGGCAGTTTGGGCTGGACTGTTCCCATTTGGCGCAGGGTCAAGACTGATTGTATATGGCTGGGTCCAAGCTGGAATGGCATGGTGAGCAAAATAACGATGGATTTAGGCCCAGATTTCTGTACTGGGGTGAATGTATGACATTGTTCTGCATTCTGTCCATCCATTGTTCTTTTTACATTTGCCACCCTAAGTGGGACAGGTATGCCCAGACGTGGGTCCGGTGCTCTCCATGCCACTGGAGTCAAGCTATCCTGGCTGATGAGGGCTGAAAGCCCGAAACCGGTCCTAAGATCCTTGTTTCCAGTCCAGAGAGGACCTGGCCTGGCAGTTTGGGCTGGACTGTTCCCATTTGGCGCAGGGTCAAGACTGATTGTATATGGCTGGGTTCAAACTGGAATGGCATGGTGAGCAAAAAAAACAATGGATTTAGGCCCAGATTTCTGTACTTGGGTGAATGTATGACATTGTTCTGCATTCTGTCCATCAATTGTTCTTTTTGCATTCGTCACCCCAAGTGCACGGGTATGCCCAGACGTGGGTCCCGTACTCTCAATGCCACTGGAGTCAAGCGATCCTGGCTGATGAGGGCTAAAAGCCTGAAACCGGTCCTAGGATGCTTCTTTCCAATCCAGGGAGGACCTGACCTGGCAGTTCAGGCTGGACTGTTCCCGTTGGGCGGAGGGTCAAGACTGATTTGCATATGGCTAGGTCCAAATTGGAATGCCATGGTGAGCAAAAAAATGATGGATTTAGGCCCAGGTCTCTGTACTGGGGTGAATGTATGAAATTGTTCTGCATTCTGTGCATCAACTGTTCTTTTTGCATTTGTCACCCCGAGTGGGACGGGTATGCCCAGACGTGGGTCCCGTGCTCTCTATGCCACTGCGGTCAAGCTATCCTGCCTGATGAGGGCTGAAAGCCCAAAACCGGTCCTGGGATACTTGTTTCTAGTCCAGTCAGGACCTGTCTTGGCAGTTCGGGCTGGACTGTTCCTATTGGGTGCAGGGTCAAGACTGATTTGCATATGGCTGTGTCCAAACTGGAATGGCATGGTGAGCAAAAAACGATGGATTTCGACCCAGATGTCTGTACTGGGGTGAATGTATGACATTGTTTTGCATTCTGTCCATCAATTGCTCTTTTTGGATTTGTTACCCCGAGTGGGACAGGTATGCCCAGACGTGGGTCCTGTGCTCTCCATGCCATTGGAGTCAAGCTATCCTGGCTGATGAGGGCTGAAAGCCTGAAACCGGTCCTAGGATGCTTGTTTCCAGTCCAGTCCAGGGAGGATCTTGCCTGGCAGTTTGGGCTGGACTGTTCCCATTGGGCGCAGGGTCAAGACAGATATGCATATGGCTGGGTCCAAACTGGAATGGCATGGTGAGCAAAAAAACGATGGATTTAGGCCCAGATCTCTGTACTGGGGTGAATGTTTGACATTGTTCTGCATTCTGTCCATCAATTGTTCTTTTTGCATTTGTCACCCCAAGTGCACGGGTATGCCCAGACGTGAGTCCCGTGCTCTCAATGCCACTGGAGTCAAGCTATCCTGGCTGATGAGGGCTGGAAGCCTGAAACCGGTCCTAGGATGCTTCTTTCCAATCCAGGGAGGACCTGACCTGGCAGTTCGGGCTGGACTGTTCCCGTTGGGCGGAGGGTCAAGACTGATTTGCATATGGCTGGGTCCAAACTGGAATGCCATGGTGAGCAAAAAAACTGATGGATTTAGGCCCAGGTCTCTATACTGGGGTGAATGTATGAAATTGTTCTGCATTCTGTGCATCAACTGTTCTTTTTGCATTTGTCACCCCGAGTGGGACGGGTATGCCCAGACGTGGGTCACGTGCTCTCTATGCCACTGGAGTCAAGCTATCCTGCCTGATGAGGGCTGAAAGCCCGAAACCGGTCCTAGGATACTTGTTTCTAGTCCAGTCAGGACCTATCTCGGCAGTTCGGGCTGGACTGTTCCCATTGGGTGCAGGGTCAAGACTGATTTGCATATGGCTGGGTCCAAACTGGAATGGCATGGTGAGCAAAAAACGATGGATTTCGACCCAGATGTCTGTACTGGGGTGAATGTATGACATTGTTTTGCATTCTGTCCATCAATTGTTCTTTTTGGATTTGTTACCCCGAGTGGGACAGGTATGCCCAGACGTGGGTCCTGTGCTCTTTATGCCACTGGAGTCAAGCTATCCTGGCTGATGATGGCTGAAAGCCCAAAACCAGTCCTAGGATGCTTGTTTCCAGTCCAGGAAATACCTGGCCTGGCAGTTCGGGCTGGACTGTTGCCATTGGGCGCAGGGTCAAGACTGATTTGCATATGGCTGGGTCCAAACTGGAATGGCATGGTGAGCAAAGACTGGTGGATTTAGGCTCATATCTCTGTACTGGGGTGAATGTATGACATTGTACTGCATTCTGTCCATCAATTGTTCTTTTTGTATTTGTCACCCTAAGTGGGACAGGTATGCCCATATGTCAGTCCGGTGCTCTCCATGCCACTGGAGTCAAGCTATCCTGGCTTATGAGGGCTTTAAGCCCGAAACCGGTCATAAGATGCTTGTTTCGAGTCTAGGGAGGACCTGGCCTGGCAGTTTGGGCTGGACTGTTCCCATTTGGCGCAGGGTCAAGACTGATTGTATATGGCTGGGTCCAAGCTGGAATGGCATGGTGAGCAAAATAACGATGGATTTAGGCCCAGATTTCTGTACTGGGGTGAATGTATGACATTGTTCTGCATTCTGTCCATCAATTGTTCTTTTTACAATTGCCACCCTAAGTGGGACAGGTATGCCCAGACGTGGGTCCGGTGCTCTCCATGCCACTGGAGTCAAGCTATCCTGGCTGATGAGGGCTGAAAGCCCGAAACCGGTCCTAAGATCCTTGTTTCCAGTCCAGGGAGGACCTGGCCTGGCAGTTTGGGCTGGACTGTTCCCATTTGGCGCAGGGTCAAGACTGATTGTATATGGCTGGGTCCAAACTGGAATGGCATGGTGAGCAAAAAAAACAATGGATTTAGGCCCAGATTTCTGTACTTGGGTGAATGTATGACATTGTTCTGCATTCTGTCCATCAATTGTTCTTTTTGCATTCGTCACCCCAAGTGCACGGGTATGCCCAGACGTGGGTCCCGTACTCTCAATGCCACTGGAGTCAAGCGATCCTGGCTGATGAGGGCTGAAAGCCTGAAACCGGTCCTAGGATGCTTCTTTCCAATCCAGGGAGGACCTGACCTGGCAGTTCAGGCTGGACTGTTCCCGTTGGGCGGAGGGTCAAGACTGATTTGCATATGGCTAGGTCCAAACTGGAATGCCATGGTGAGCAAAAAAATGATGGATTTAGGCCCAGGTCTCTGTACTGGGGTGAATGTATGAAATTGTTCTGCATTCTGTGCATCAACTGTTCGTTTTGCATTTGTCACCCCGAGTGGGACGGGTATGCCCAGACGTGGGTCCCGTGCTCTCTATGCCACTGCGGTCAAGCTATCCTGCCTGATGAGGGCTGAAAGCCCAAAACCGGTCCTGGGATACTTGTTTCTAGTCCAGTCAGGACCTGTCTTGGCAGTTCGGGCTGGACTGTTCCTATTGGGTGCAGGGTCAAGACTGATTTGCATATGGCTGTGTCCAAACTGGAATGGCATGGTGAGCAAAAAACGATGGATTTCGACCCAGATGTCTGTACTGGGGTGAATGTATGACATTGTTTTGCATTCTGTCCATCAATTGCTCTTTTTGGATTTGTTACCCCGAGTGGGACAGGTATGCCCAGACGTGGGTCCTGTGCTCTTTATGCCACTGGAGTCAAGCTATCCTGGCTGATGAGGGCTGAAAGCCCAAAACCAGTCCTAGGATGCTTGTTTCCAGTCCAGGAAATACCTGGCCTGGCAGTTCGGGCTGGACTGTTGCCATTGGGCGCAGGGTCAAGACTGATTTGCATATGGCTGGGTCCAAACTGGAATCGCATGGTGAGCAAAGACTGGTGGATTTAGGCTCAGATCTCTGTACTGGGGTGAATGTATGACATTGTACTGCATTCTGTCCATCAATTGTTCTTTTTGTATTTGTCACCCTAAGTGGGACAGGTATGCCCATATGTCGGTCCGGTGCTCTCCATGCCACTGGAGTCAAGCTATCCTGGCTTATGAGGGCTTTAAGCCCGAAACCGGTCATAAGATGCTTGTTTCGAGTCTAGGGAGGACCTGGCCTGGCAGTTTGGGCTGGACTGTTACCATTTGGCGCAGGGTCAAGACTGATTGTATATGGCTGGGTCCAAACTGGAATGGCATGGTGAGCAAAATAACGATGGATTTAGGCCCAGATTTCTGTACTGGAGTGAATGTATGACATTGTTCTGCATTCTGTCCATCAATTGTTCTTTTTACATTTGTCACCCTAAGTGGGACAGGTATGCCCAGACGTGGGTCCGGTGCTCTCCATGCCACTGGAGTCAAGCTATCCTGGCTGATGAGGGCTGAAAGCCCGAAACCGGTCCTAAGATGCTTGTTTCCAGTCCAGGGAGGACCTGGTCTGGCAGTTTGGGCTGGACTGTTCCCATTTGGCGCAGGGTCAAGACTGATTGTATATGGCTGGGTCCAAACTGGAATGGCATGGTGAGCAAAAAAAACAACGGATTTAGGCCCAGATTTCTGTACTTGGGTGAATGTATGACATTGTTCTGCATTCTGTGCATCAACTGTTCTTTTTGCATTTGTCACCCCGAGTGGGACGGGTATGCCCAGACGTGGGTCCCGTGCTCTCTAGGCCACTGCGGTCAAGCTATCCTGGCTGATGAGGGCTAAAAGCCCAAAACCAGTCCTAGGATGCTTGTTTCCAGTCCAGGAAATACCTGGCCTGGCAGTTCGGGCTGGACTGTTGCCATTGGGCGCAGGGTCAAGACTGATTTGCATATTGCTGGGTCCAAACTGGAATGGCATGGTGAGCAAAGACTGGTGGATTTAGGCTCAGATCTCTGTACTGGGGTGAATGTATGACATTGTACTGCATTCTGTCCATCAATTGTTCTTTTTGTATTTGTCACCCTAAGTGGGACAGGTATGCCCATATGTCGGTCCGGTGCTCTCCATGCCACTGGAGTCAAGCTATCCTGGCTGATGAGGGCTCAAAGCCCGAAACCGGTCCTAAGATGCTTGTTTCCAGTCCAGGGAGGACCTGGCCTGGCAGTTTGGGCTGGACTGTTCCCATTTGGCGCAGGGTCAAGACTGATTGTATATGACTGGGTCCAAACTGGAATGGCATGGTGAGCAAAAAAAACAATGGATTTAGGCCCAGATTTCTGTACTTGGGTGAATGTATGACATTGTTCTGCATTCGGTCCACCAATTGTTCTTTTTGCATTTGTCACCCCGAGTGGGATGGGTATGGCCAGTGGTGAGTCCTGTGCCATCCATGCCACTGGAGTCAAGCTGTCCCTGCTGACGAGGGCTGAAAGCCAGAAACTGGTCCTAGTTTGCTTGTTTCCTGCCCAGGGAGGACATGGCCCGGCAGTTCGGGCTGGACTGATCCCTTTGGGCTCAGGGTCAAGACTGATTTGCATATGGCTGGGCCCAAACTGGAATGGCATGGTGAGCAAAACACACGATGGATTTAGGCCCAGATCTCTGTACTGGGGTGAATGTATGCCATTTTTCTGCATTCTGTCCATCAATTGTTCTTTTTGCATTTGTTACCTCGAGTGGGACAGGAATGCCCAGACGTGGGTCCCGTCCTCTCCATGACACTGAAGTCAAGCTATCCTGGCTGATGAGGACTGAAATCCCGAAACCAGTCCTAGGATGCTTGTTTCCGTTCCAGGGAGGACCTGGTCTGGCAGTTCGGGCTGGACTGTTCCCATTGGGTGCAGGGTCAAAACTGATTTGCATATGGCTGGGTCCAAACATGAATGGCATGGTGAGCAAAGAGACTATGGATTTAGGTCCAGATCTCTGTACAGAGTGAATGTATGACATTGCTCTGCATTCTGTCCATCAATTTTCTATTTGCAAACGCCATGAAGGCAATCTTGTATGTTTGAGCTTTTCCTAATTAATTTTTTAACCTCTGGGAGCCACTTGGACATATAAGGAGCACCTGCTGGCAGGTTATGACCTGCCAAAAAAACCTTGCATCCCTTCGATCAGACTTTTCTCTAAAAGTGTCTGATCTGTCAAACAGTCCACCTCATGGTTAAACTGCGAATCTATAGAGTATGATTCCAAATCATGGAGTCCCAAACCCAGCCCCAAACCCCCTTGCCCGAATGTACTCAATTTCCTTAGCCAAATCTCTAAACATTTTTGTTGGGAAGAAACCCTGTTAAATAAAGAGACATCATGGCAACATGATTATTTTCCACTATCATGAATAACATATGCTGTGTCATGAGCAAATTGTATGCCCAAGAATAAAGATTTGTTGGCTTTCCAACCCACCCCCAAATTGACTAGGCTTCCTTTGTCACCATACCCACCAAAAAGGTAAAAAGTGTGGATTTGTACCTGTTAATTTGTAGCCCTGCCTTCGCATCAAATGTATCTGCCATCTCTAGCTGGATGGTCACTGAGTGTATCAGGTTGTGTATGCAAAGTAATGCTTTGTCCACATACATCAAGGACATGTGTTTAGCCACCCGTACCAGTATGTCCCAGTCCACTAGGTGTGATTTAAGGCTACTCAATTAACTTCCATAGCCAGTGCAAACAGGAGAGGCAAGAGGGTGCAGCCTTAGTGTGCACAACTCTGCAGTTTTGCCCATTTTGATCCTGCTGGTTATTGTGGCATAGAGCAACTGGATCCATGCAATAAAATCAGTCCAATATTCATGTGCTGCAACAAGGTTATCATTTGGGATTACTCTTGGAATCCTATGATTTTTGGCATTTAATAAATGGTATGCACTCTGAATATTGACTCCAGAGTATAGATGGAACACAATATCGAGGACAGAATATCAATAAAAAAGATTAACAGGTACCTAACTCCACATATACCTAGCTGCACAGTATATATATCTTCAAGGCATGTAGATATGGAGTTAGGATTAGTAAATCTATACTTCCTTATGTACACTTACCTTTCAGTATTCTGTGCCTCAATATTCTGCCTTCGCACATTCTTTTATTTTTTAATCCTCATACCACCAAGAGCGTCTGCAACTCTTAAAGGACTGCTTCATCTATCTATCCGCCCAGCGATCACTGCATTCGCCCAGGGTCCTGACACTATACAAGACCTTCACCGCTGTTGGTGCCTTGCTGTAATCATTGGAATATATGGCTGGCACCCAAAGGACAATACCAAGATGAGAAATCAGTCCCTATCGTCGGTAGGGAGCTTGTTTCTGTGCCCTGATCTAATCTCCAAACCCTGACTACCACCCTAATCCAATCTCCAACTTTCGGAGGGATAGGGTCCCTCCACTTCATACAGATTTCTTTTCAAGCAATTATTATCAGGTAGAAAATCAGCCCACTCTGTGATGGTCCTTGGAGATTGCTTGTAATCTCATCTACTTCAAAAAGAACAAGCAATGCACTCAGAGTAACCTCCACACCTAGAATATCTTTCAAAGAAAGTTTGATGTCTCCCCAATTCTCTCTTAACCGAGGGCATTGAAAGAAACTGTGGACATCCTCGGCGCCCAAATAGCCACACCTTATACATATTGATAATAATAATAGTTTATTGCATGATTCATTAAAATCTTACAATTCGAAAATCACAAGTACACAATCATTAAAGCATATCTACACAAGCGAAGTCCACTATGGGCATCAATTAAGCGATACGCACAATAAGTCATAAAAAATACATTAAATATACAAATTCAATTCATCATTAATATATTTCATTAAAATACCAATTATTTACAGGCATAGTTTCTTTACTTTTGTGCAATATCTCATGTGCAAATGTTCTCTAACTACCAGCAACTTCCATTTCTATTATGCTCGAATCACTGACTTCCAATTTCTTTTTTACAAGGGTCATAAATTTAGTAAAGTTTGCAATCATTACTATATATGTTGTCTTAAAACAAGCTAACAGGGCTTGTCTGCATGATCGTATTCCTCTTTCATTAAAACAGATCTTTAAATACCTCTTTCTTTCAACCTTCATTGATATACATATGCAAACCAAATGTGTAATATTTTCTTCCCATCGGTTACATAATCTACAGGTGATTGGCTTAGTTGGTCTCAGCCAAGGCTGCATTACTCCCGGCAGGTTGCCAAATCTTGCGTATAGGTTCTTTATTTGTATGGACCATGTTTATGTTTTCGTGATTTGTATTGCGCGCAAATACCCTGAGGTGTCTCGGCGCATGGTATTTTTAGATATGGTTGCACTTTGAGGATCGTATATTCATTCATTATCGTGCAGACATGAGATCTCTTAAAAAATAACTTGTTATCCTTTAGAAGAGATAGATATTTTGTTAATCTATTAATTAATTTTTGACAAGATAATGGTGTTATTGGCATCTCCCAAATCTCGTGCGCTGACAATTCTTCTAGTGCTGTTTGAAGGTATGTATAAAAACGGGAAGTTTGATTCTGTTGCATTTCTTGCCTGAGTAGACACCTAATTGGATTAAAAATATTGGTTTTAATGGGTTTCCATACCCCTACATACTGGCCCATCCTCACAACTAGCTGATTACAAAAGCCAAATTCCAGTCGCATCTCGGCCATTGATGCATTAACACAAAGTCAAAACAAATATTTAAATGTTTTTGTTATAGCATTGTTCAAAAGTGCAGAATCTATACCACAAAGAACTTTGCTTCCATAAGTAGGATTGGGCATTAATTTAACTTTTATAACCTTTAATAATGGAAAATAAATTGGTCCACCCAAAGAGCTATGTAATGAACGAAAGGCCATAATCAAGCAAATACTTCTTTTTATGTTGAGAAAATGAGCCCTTCTCGTCAAACCATATGCCCAAATATTTATAATGTTTCACTTTTCAAGCTGCCGACTTTATAAGTACCATTTATGTTTATTGTGGCTCCATGCCCTATTGCAGACTTCCATTACTTTTGTTTTTGTTTCATTTATTACATTCCTATTCTTAATTGAATACACTGATATTTTATTTATAAGTCGCTGCAACCCTAACTTTGTTTGGCTGAGCAATATAACATCGTCGGCATACAATACATTTGTAATTTGTTTGTTAACCAATTTCGGAGAGTGAGCCAGCTTGTTATCCAATTCTTCCGTAAGGTCAGATAAAAATAAATTAAATAAATACGGTGCTAATACGCATCCTTGCTTTAGACCCTGAGATGTATCTATTCTTCTTGCTAGCCGTGAGCCATTACCTAATCGAACCCTTGTCCAAGTCTCGGTATATAATAATTGAGTTGCTTTTAAAAGGCCAGAGCTAATACTGTAGTTTTCCAATTTCCTCCATAAAATTTGCCTATCTACACAATCAAAACCTGATTTAAAATCAACGAAACATAGACATAGCGGTTGTTTTTTCACTTTATATTTTTCTATTAACATTCCAAGTATTAATATATTTGTTGTCGTGCCTTGTCCTTGTATGAAACCTGATTGGTTTGGTAGAATTACATTCTTTTCCTCTGCCCATTCTGTTAGTTCTTTCAAAAGAACTGATGCAAAGACCTTGGCTTCGATTTCTTGTAATGTTATTAATCTATAATTAGTGGTTTGGGACCACTTACCACTCCTATAACTAGGTGAGATTATGAAACCCCTCCAGGAGGCAGGGATGGTTAATGTTTGCACCACTTGATTAAATACTAATGTTAAGTACCTGGCCCATAGTGATGCATTCTCTTTATAGAAGGCCGCTGGTGTCCTGCTTGGACCAGGGGCGCCATACTGACTTTCAGTAATAGATATGTCAATATTCTTTTTATCCTCTGACTTTCTCAAATGATCTATGGCGGGACTCAACTCCATACTTATGTTGGGATTTAGGTGTGAGTGAAGGAAGTTGACCCAATCTGACTCAGGAATGACAGAAGATGTAGTTGCTCTACTAGTTCTATTTAAGTTGTTGATTAAAGACCAAAATTCCCTTTGCATTATTCTTTCTACTGGTATATAATGCATTTACCCAAACAGCTTGCTTGGCTTGCATTTTTTCATTCCAAATTATTTTTATTACTTCTGCATTATCTTCTTTAATTTGTCTCTATAGATTTGATTTCCTGGGTGTTTCTTAACCAATCGTAAGATTTTATTACGCTCTTTCTTAATAGATGACTTTCCGAAGACAGTTTAACCAGCACCATTGATTTTTTGTCCTTCTGCTCTTTATTACCAACTTTTTGTTTCTGGCTTAAGACTAATTTATTTGTAAAGAGGGACCATTTTTCGATAGCGTTAGAACAATTTCCATCAAATCAAATTTCAACCATTACATTTGAAGTTGCTATGATTGATTTTTTAGTGAGTTCAGTCCAATAACATTTGTTATAATTTACCGTATATATGTCTCCCAGAAGTGTCATGTACTCTCCATGCCTTACAGTTTAACTTTAACTCTATTATTTGTTGATTATGGTCACTTCCGTTTGATCCTCCGATCTGATAAGATAGAATCTTTTGAAATAAGTCTAACGAAGCTATTGTGTAGTCTATTCGTGACTTGTTACCCAATGCTTGATAAGTTCAGGCAGGTGGCCTGTATTGCAGAAAACGTCCGTTTAGCACCCTTAGACCTAAGGATTCTAGATCTTTTTTTTTTTTAAATCCCAATTTTCCCCATTCTTTTCTCCCCTAATATCTGATATAAAGCAGGGACTTGGATTTGCCCTTAAGTAGTTCTGTTATTGTATTTCTTCATTTCTCACATAAGACCATAACATGTTCATATTAAAGTCACCCAATAATGATGACCTCAGGTTGCGTGTCCTTTTCCAGTTGCTGAAGTATTATAGTTGTCAAGCTGCTAACCATTCTTGAACTGCAATCAGAGTGTATATATACATTTATTAATAAAAGTGTTTTATTTATCCGTTTCTCTTTATATCGTAGTTTAACTATCAAACAGTCAGTTATATTTTGTACTTCCTACTCACTTTCCATTTTTAATTCTGTTAAAATAAAAGTAGCCAGGCCCCCACAAGATCTTCCGCATTTACTTGTTTTTATGACGGACATATAGTATCCCTTGAAGCCTTCTAATCCAAAAAGATCAGTTGCCCAGGTCTCTTGTTGGCAGATTACTTGAAAATCTTCTGACCTTTGGGTCAGATGTTCATTTTGTAACTTTGATTGAATTCCTTTTATATTCCAGGAGCATATTCGTATTGTACCACTTAAGTTTGTTAGTCCCTTCTTAGGACCATCATTTATAAGTCGTTAATCCTCCCTTGCCCGTGCAGTGCTGTCGTTAACCAACCAAATTGTAACTCCTACGTTGGTTCTCTTTTGTTCTCAGTAAATAATTTTGATGTTTGCCCCGTGTGTTTTCCTACTGGATTTTTTAATATTGAGTATGCCTGATTATTATCCGACCCCTTCCATTGTTTAATTATTTTCTTTTGAGAAATAAACGGACTTGGGTGGGAGGGTTGGGGCGGTCTTGTAACTTTTATGCCCCAAGCCAAAAAAAGGTAATTCTTGTATAATAAGGTCTACAGAGTTGGGTGAGGTCCAGGTTACCAGAGTCGATTCTTGCTTGATGCTTTCACTCGCTAAAAATTCAATTGACTCAATATCAGTACTTCTAATTCTTTCTAGCGCCGGTATTGCTTTCCACAGTCTCAAGATGTTACCATGATTCAGGATATCGTTATTTCCCATGGGTTTATATTCAAGTTTGAAAATCAGTTGGACTCCTCCCTCCTTTTGAAATTGATTTTTTAATTTGGCTTTTTGCAGTGGGTTACAGTAATTTGATAGCTCCTGCTCTTTTGGTTCACCTATATGTTTCTGTGGCTCCTGGGTCCACGAAGGATGTTTTAATGATTGACTAACCTGGGATATTGGATGCGACGTGGTATGGATTTTTATTCTCTCTATTTCACACTCCGTGTTGTCTTACATTCCGTCTGATTTTTTTTATCTTACCTATAATGTCTTCAAGATAATGTAGATTGGTCAGATTTTGCTTTTGTCTTTTCGTTTTGAGGTAGATCACTTCTCACTTTTGTATTAGTATCCTTAGCTTTTGGGCTTTCCCTTTTGTGTTGTTTACTTTTTGAGTCATCCTGTTTTTTATGATCTACTGGGTCTTTGAGGATTTTATTGACCACGTTTGGGAATATTTTGTTAAACAAAGGATAGAGGGGTTTTGTTACCTCTATAACTTTGTCCAATTGTTTCGAAATTACGTTCATTGGCCCTTTTGAATTCACTAGGCTGTTCCCTGCTTTTGTTAACTCGATCTCAGGAGAAGATACAGTTATTGTAGCTTTTATAACTTTGTTTCTCTCCGTAGTTTTTTTCTCTGTCTTTTTGATAATGGGTACTCATGTGCTGTATCTGATGATATTGTTTGTGGAGCAAGTGAAATGGGCTTCATTTTTTCCCCACTAAATCCTTACTACTTTCCTCGTGTACGGTGTTGTTAATCGTAAATTTTTCAGTTACGCTCTCATTTTTGTTTCCGGGGTGAATACATTTCCTCTTAGGTCTTCAATTATTGTATTTAATACTTCCGGAATTGTGGCCAGTTTGTTAATCAGGGGAGCACAACTACAATCGGTATATGAAGATATTGGTTGAGACTGAGCTCTCATTACCAGCTTATTTAGCGTGGCTATCTTGTGGTCAATTCCCTCTACTGAGGATGCCATGGTGCTAAGAAGGTCTACCTGCACCTCCATTTTGTTTGACTGATAAGTCAGAGTCTCTAGTATGAATTGAGAGATTCTAAAGAACAGATCCCAGATTGATCCCGAGTCCCAATTGGCCGAACAGTGTGCTCCCTGAATTTGGTTATTTACTGAAGAGTGTTGTTTATTAGGTTCTTCATCTTTATTTCCTAATTCAATAAATTCTAGCCTGTTATTACGTTCATCCTTTTGATAAGGTGTACTCCATCGCTTCAGATTATCCTATTTTGTAATGTAATCGTTCATATTATTTTGAGATCTGTTAGTCTGCTTGAGATTCTCCTGACACGAGTTTTTCTCTGCATCCTTTGAAATTGACATAGTGTCAGTTTGAAGGAGATTCAATACATTCATTTTGTCTTTTGTTGCTTTTGACCTATCTTCCCTTTTTTTAAGTTATCTTGTTGACACTGGTTTGGTTGCATAGGGTACGCTGGGTCGCCTGTTATGGTAGCCTTTTTTACATTTACTTGCATTTCAATTGGTAATGGTGCCCCTGTTACTAAGAGGTGTTGGAAATCTCCAAACTGTGTTGTTGTGTCGCTTGGATCATCTTGTTGCAAGTGTGCTGTTAGAGGAATTGTTAACATCTTTAGATCAGTTATTTGACCCCATTGGTTATCTTCATTTGTTTTCATTGTAGCTCCCATTCGTTCTGGTCGAACTCCCTTACATCATGCTTTGGGATATTGCACTTGATTCACTCACTGGCTTAATTGAGGATTATGGTCCACTTGAGTCAGTTTGTAACGTTAGCATTGATCCTGTTGGGTCCTTCATAAAATCAAACTTTGTCGGAAGCTTTGTTGTTTTCCCAAATATATGTATAATAGCTGATTTTGAAGACTGGTTCTCCCAAGCTTGTTTTATTTTCATTTTATTAAGAACTACTGTAGATTGTATTTTTTTCCCTCTTAATGGGGGGAAATGGTAGTCGCTCCTTTCCTGACCTCATACTTCCCACTTAGTTATACAGGTGTGAGATCTACTTTATACGAGCCGAGCAACAACAGCACCGCTTCACTCCGTGTACAGACCCCAGCCGGGTGTTGTTTCCACCCGTGGAACACAGGCTGCCCTCACTGCCACTGGACACAGTTCACCAGTCACAGTGACTACCACCTCAGCTTTTCCCAACAGCCTCCCAACACACAACAGAAAACACACTGCTTTTCACCTTTATCTGAGTTTATAGCAGTCTCTAGCAATCTGGTGGCGGGTTGCAGATTATCTGGTAAAGGCACAACACCTCCTATTTCATTCCAAAAAGCAGCTCAATTCTAATTTGTGAGCTTCTCTAAGCCTCACCGCTTGCAGTTGTAGTTATAGCCGTTCCTCGTTCTCTGTAGGGGTCACAATGGCCACAAGGGTCTCGGGAATCACAGGAAGCATCAGAGGCTCTCAGACTACTGGCTCCGGTGCTGGCTCCGGTCCACCCTGCGTGGTATAGGATGATGTAGTAGTTGTTGTACCATATGTTGTTCCGCCCCACATCCATGTTTCATGCAACGTTTTCACTAGCTCCAGTACTCCAGGTCTCAATACTCTGCTCTGCTCAGCCGGGGTGGGAGGCGCTCTGCGCTGTCCTCCTCTCTGCTATCCCAGGCAGAGACAGACCAAAAGCCACTGCCCCAACCGTGGGTTTTCTGCGGTCACCGCCAACCGAGCCGCCAGGCTCCAGCCGCCGAAGCAGCCGCCAAACCGGTCTGACAGAGGAGGCCCGTCACCACACCGCCCGTCTCCGCAGAAAGTTGCAGAAAGACACTTGCACCTCGCTCCTCACTTCCGCTTTCGGTCTCTCAGTCAATCACAGATGTCAGCTGTGGTGGGCAAAAGCAAAGGAGGTTCTTCCAGGCGGGGAATGACAGACTCCTTCACTGCTCCTTCACTGCTCCCTGGCACTCAACCACAAAAGTCGCAACCTCTGCGAGTCTCAAAAACCCAGACTGGAATCGTACACCATTAGGACACCTAATACACTTAGGAGGGGCCTGAGGGGAAAACGTTGCGATTTTGAACGGTGTCCAGTAAATTTGGTTAATAGTGAAGAAGTGATTCCTCTTCAAGTTTGCAGGCTTGACAGTGGACTACAAGAGCCTCAGGGAGTTATCCCAAGTCAATTTGATATCCATCTCCTGGAGGGCTCCTCTCCATACTAAGTGGGGAGGCGATAGCTTCTTCTCCTCAGCCTCCAAAGGTTTCACATAGCACCTTGCAACCTCCTTGCTCTTTGATCTTGTATCTTGAAGAAGCTCTAGCTCCTAGTAGCCCCCTATCTCCTGTTTTGATGCCGCAAACCAAGAAGACTGTTGACAATTTTAAACGTGGGCAGATTATTTCCAGTTTTTGATTTTAAAACTTCTCAAGGAGGCAGCCCCTCAGTTGTCATCAGATCTGCCCAGGTTATGAGGCCAGCCCTCCTGAGCCCTCCTGAGTGCGTGACTTAAACTGTCTTTCAAGCATGTGGGTGTACCAGGGGAGTACCATAAGTTTAGTGTGGAACACAGTACTTTTGATTGGACTTTCATCAATAATCTGGGAGCACCGAATTATAGAGAAATCCCTCTGCACTTCACTCTCTCACCATTTCCCCTAGTAGCTTCCCCAACGTGGAATCATCAGGCTTCCGCAGCAGCATCCGAATATTTTTAAATTGGAACGCTGCACAATATAGATTAAAATCAGGCAAGGCCAACCCTCCCTTACAAGCCTTCGACTAAGTTTTTTCCAGGTCGACCTAGCACCCTTATAGGCCCAAATAAAACTGTTGACCTTCCCCTGAATTTTGTTGATGCTTGATTTTGGAAACTTGAGAGGAATAGCATTAAAAAGTTGAGTCGGTTTGGGGAGTATCACCATTTTTATCAAGTTAACATGCCCAAAGATGCTTAACCCAAGATTTTTCCACCTGACAAGTAGGCAATCTATTTCTCTGGCAACCCACTGCAAATTGATCTGGGGGATTTTATCTATAACATCCACGATTGAGATCCCCAAATATCTAAAGTTTGGGCTTCCTCTCCTGCCCCAATCTCTAACATTCCAGCACATTACCTCAGTTTTAGAGGTATTCACTGAATAACCTGAGAGGGCCCCAAATTCCGTTACAAGGTAATCTACTCTCAGGATGGTTATGGCTGGATCTGCCATAAAATCAACAGGTCGTCTGCATAAAGCGTGACTTATTGCTATAGGGTGGAGAACTAAAAGGGACCACCTGGGCGTATAATCTCAGATGTTGGGCCAAAAGTTCTATATATATATCAAACAGTAGGGGAGATAGGGGGTAACCCTGCTGTGTCCCCTTTGATATACTAAAACTTTAAGTCAGTGTACCGTTTAGGTGGATCCTAACTGACGCACCCTCATACATTAACTGAAGTGTATATAGGAAACCAGGGCCCAACTCCATGGTTCTCATGACCTCCCAGAGGAATGTCCAACACACTTGGTCAAAACCCTTAGCCGCATCCATAGCAATCACTGGCAAAGGACCAGTGCGTTCATTGTCCAGGTCTACTGTACTTTCGTCATTCTTGTACCACATTATTCTGGGGTTGATATTCAGTAGTACAATCCTAATAAAGTTATTGCATATTCCCCTCACTCTGCTCTCAACTGACAGATGACATGAGGCACTCTCCTTAAATTCACTGGGGTGTTCCTCTATCTAATACACTTGCATTGATCCAGGTCTACTAGACTACTGATTACCCCTAGGAGACTGCTTAGAGCTTTTCTGAGTATTTTAATAGGTGTTCTTATTGATAAGAGTCTCTGCAGCATACAAGTCAAAGGCAACCTGTATGATTTATGGTTGACATTCATTACCACATCCCGCAGGATTGAACGTCAATTACATAACCTGTGTGACGGCTATATAAACCTGCAACTATCTTCCAGCAGTTCTGAGTAGGTCATATAGAACTCCACAGAAAGTTAATCTCTGTCTGATGTTATTCCTCTATTCTTAACCTGGGAAACCAACATTCGTTCTTCCCAATGGAGCATCCAACTTTAACAATTATTCTTGCTCCAGCTTAATCAACCATACAGAGTTAAATACATCTAGTATATATTTGTGGTAAGGCTGAGGTAGCTGTGAATACAGATATGTAAAATAACCCTTAAATATTTCCTTACTTAAAAAAACATTGTTAATTCAGATCTGAAAATGTACTTTTCTCCTCTATAATTCACTCATACAAGTATATTTGTCATTGGCTGTTCTCTTTTAACTAGCCATGCCAAAAATACCCCATATTTGTTGTTGTTGTTCTTGTGTAGTTCTTGTCATTAGTGAGTTGGTAATTTTCTTGATTTTGTTGTATGTTTCCAATAATTTACAGTTTCCCTTAGTTCAACTTTTTTGGGTAATTGATAAGTATTTTTGCATCAAGCTTTGTTACTTTCGATTTCACTGATGATTTTTTAAAGTTCAAACCTTCTCATACACATTCCCCTCTGTCTGAAATTCAGTTCTTCCAGTTTCAAGCCTGTTGATGTAGTTGACCCCAAATTATTTTCAAAATACTGATCTGTTAGACCTGTCAGCCTTACGGTGGTCTTCCCCAAACAAGTTGCCTACTCCCTTTCCATTTTTAATGAATTCATTTTGTCTTAAGACTCTGTTCACTTTACCACTGCTAACCAGCACTAATGGGCTTGTGCTCACTCCCTAAATCAGGGTAACATTGGCATATACCTGAGTGGCAAATTTAGTTTACTTACAAGCTTCTAATAAAGGGGCGTACCATAAACTCAGGGACTGAAAATTAAATGCTACTAGTGGACGTGCAGCACTTATTATGCCACCCACTTAAGTAGCCCTTTAAAATATCAGGCTCAGGCCTACCATTCCAGCCTGCTTGCAGCTTTAAATTGCCAATTTGACTTGGCAAAATCGCCCCTGTGCCAGACCTATAACTGTCTTTTTAATACATATAAGCCCTAAACAGCCCAAAGAGCAGGAGGCATTTTATTCAAATGCTGGACATGTACTTTTAAGTTTTACATGTCCTGGTAGTGAAAAACAACTACATTTGTTTTTCACTACTGTGAGGCCTGCCTCTCAAAAGGATAACATTAGGCTACCATATAGCATTTATAACTTCTGATTGGGAGCAGGTAGAATTGGCATGTTTTGTGTCTAAGGCATTGTAATTTAAAATCCTCTTTAATGGAAAAATCTGATTTCAAGTCCAAACTTGAAAATGCCCCTTTTTGAAATTTGCCATTTTCTTGTCTTAACCATTTGGGGCCTGCAGCTGTTTCCTAGGTCAAACAAAACGATTTGGGTCACGACTAGGTATTAGTGGCAGTTGGCCATGTATATTACTCCCAGACAGCCACACAATAGAGGGACTGGGTGTTGGCAGGATGGGGGGGAGCTGTGTACAACCCCACTTGCTCTTCAAAGACTCCGCCTCTGCACACATCGAAATAACTTCACACCAGGCTATTGTGACTCTATGCTGGGACAAAGGCAGGTAGGCAGGAAATGCCAAACACATCTGTGGTGGTAAGACTCCAGAAGTTTCTTCCACTTCAAAAAGGCACCAGTATTCGAACTGTGCTTTATCCTGGTCTGCCATAACATTCGACTTTGCCTCAGTCTCGCATAGCTAGATGTCTACTGTTGGTGCTTTGATCTTTGAGGCGCTAGATTGGATTTTTGTTGTTTTGGGGTCAAATAATATATTAAATGTTACTCTATTTTTCTAAATTGGTGTGGGAGTTTTCCTGTGTTGTGTTTTCACTTTATTACTGTTTGAGCGCTGCATAAATACCTTACACATCACCTCTATGCTATGCCTGACTTCTTGTGTTCCAAAGCTACCAGAAAGTTAAGCACAGGCTTCTTTAGTGACATTTTGTGGTTCATCTTGACAAGAATTGTGGCTATTGCTTTTGTAGGGTTTCACCTGCCTCAACCAACAACCCTATTTTTCACATGATCTATCTCCATTCTAAGGCCAGGGCTGAGTTCTAAATGTTACCACACTTCCACTTTCAGTTATGCGGTATGTGTTATGTGGTGCAGAATAATAAAAGTAGACTTTTACTGTCAGAGGCTGATCACAACAAATGTGTTCCAAAGAATTCCCTTTTTATTCTTCCACTGTGTGCATTGCTTTTTTTAACCTTTGGTGTGTCTCGGTGGTGGATGCTTATCCTGTGTTCAATTTAATGTACAGTTCATGTCACACATACATATCATTTGTAATCATTGAATGGATGAAAATGTCAACTGATTGTCTAAAAAACATCAGTTCCTCTATGTTTGGAGCATATTTGATAAAGGCGCACATCCACCAAGCACATATCTCTCCTCAATGCCTTGTAATATTTGAAGAACCTTGAAAACCACTCCACAAATCATCCATGTGGCTACTCTGCTAGGATATGTAAAGCAGAAAGCCAAGGAGAGTTACCCTAGTTCTAACAAATTTGATACACTTGGCATTAGATGCATGTCTAGGAGGCATGCCATTTCCCGACTATGTCTTCCTGTGAAAGAGCTTTCTCACTAGCTCTTGGAATAGGTATTAAGACCTCAAACATTTGAGGTCAGCAATTTTTATATTATCCCATTGTTACTGAAGATGTGTATAGTCTTGTTAACTCTTTGACCACCACAGCCCTATTAGCTACAGCCCACTGCTTCAGCCCTTGCTCTACACAATGCCAGATCCATCCTGTTTTTTTCTAGAATCTAATCTAGAGTAGCAATTTATGATAAATATATAACATGTGTTTCTCAACTTCATTAGGTATTCCATAACCATGAAAAAACCCAGATCGGGAAGATACTCTGCAAATATGAAGAGCTACCAATAGAAGTAGCTCCTCTCAACCACCTCAAAAACCCTTAAAACTTTTTTTAACCAGTCAATAGTCCTTTAATCAAGTAATTTCAATATTCATTAAAGATTTAAATAAAGCTAATATCAAATCTGCAGGTGGTATCTCCCCTCAGATTAGCCAACCAATTCATATCTCAAGGACCTGGCAGCAATATAGCTTTAAGCTATGGATGTACAATACCTAGCTCTACTATGCCATGTTAGCCCACTCAGTCTAAACTGAGGGTGCATTCCAAATTCCATAATCTCTGTCAGCCCAAATTCGGTATGCCAATGATACCTACAGGATAGCTCCTAATTCTACCATATAAAGTAGAAACACTTCTATATCAGCAACTATTGTGAAATATCTTTGAACAAGCAGTGTATCCTGCCTAAGGATGATAATTTCTCCCACTCTTCATGGATTCTCTAGCTGTCATCAGTGGTCCCTCTTACAGTTTCTGTTCCTATATCCTGCCTACTACCCTGCTGTTACCTTATGTTAAGCAAAAAGACAAAAGGAGTGGTTGAGGGTCCGAGGGGAAACTGTTTTTATAGACCAAATAGTACCTAGTCCCCCAACTTGACAATTAAACACACGGGAGGTACCAACAGTCTGAATTCAATGAATATAATGGAACCTAATAGTGTCCCACATTCATACTGAGACCACAAAGTTAGTCCAGAAAAGTAACATTGTTATACCAGAAACAGTGAGAAGGAGAAGATCCAGAGTCTGAAGAACTAGAAAAAGTACCCATCAGCCCACTCAAAAGTGGAATCTCGTCATCTGGGTTGTTTGTGTAAGAGAATGGTGTCCTGTAGGCTCCTCCTCAGGGAGAGTCTGAGGCTACCTAATTTCGGACCCAATGGTCAAGTATTCAACCAAAAGATGACAGAGTGTGAGCGGAAGGGGCAAAGGTTGCTAGCAATTTTTTGAACTTTCACCATGCTTATCCTTGAATAAAAAGCTCTACTTCATATTTGTCAAGATTTGGACTCCACTTCTTCCTGGAAAGCGTAAAAGTTGTATATGTGTAAATACTATTGCATAATTGAGCAAAAAATATAATGTATATATAATTTTCCTTGTGCGGGTCCTTTTGCTATTATCATTGGATGTGATGTTTTTCATCACACTTTAGGGGGTGTTTACGGGTCACGCCCTCGACCTATACGCACAGGCCATTGAGTACTAGATACTAGACCAAAAATAGTGGAATAGTGTGCAGGCAGTCAATAGCTCTGACCCAATTGTGTTGTGTTATGTGAGCGGAAGGGGCAAAGGTTGCAGTGCTCAAAAGAAGAAAAAGGAAAATGATCCACGTGATTTAAAAATACCTACTTTGATGTCATAAGAAAAAACTTTATTAGGTCTGACCATCAATGTGGTATCATTAAAAGCAGTATAATGATAGCATGCAAGGAATTGCTATCCACCATATATGTTATTTGGTCAACATGTTTCAGCCTTAGCCGGCTTTCGTCAGGACCTATGATGTACTACTGCAACACTTACTCAATGTGATGTGATACGTGATCTACACCCACTCTCCAATTTCTAAAAGAAAATTGGTGTATCTTCTCCTGTATATAAAATGTAGAAAACAAAAACAGAACAGAATTAAGAGTATACACATCTGTCGCATGTATCTCATGTCTCTGTGTAAGTTACGTATTTGATTAAATAATTATCACTCACCCTGGTTGGAGGGAGAAAGAACCTCACCTCACCTGGCAACTGCTCGGGGTAAAGGAGGCCACGCACTAGAAATAAGCGCATAGATCTGAAGTTAACTCCAGAATCAGACTTTAACAGTCACAAAAATTACAAGCATTTCATTAGTGATACAATGAAGGCAATATGGCAGGCCTAGATTATTAGTGCATAAGGATGAAGAGGCGTCTAACTAGACTTCCCGATTTGGCTCAACTGAGCTGCCTCGCATAGTGGTTAAAGCAGCAGAGTAACCAGATATCAGGAATCCTGGACGCCTTCTCATGAACTGTAAAGTAATTACTTCCCCAGTATGAGATCAAACAATTACAGCACTCGTCTATCTGAACCGTCTATCTGAACAAAAACACCTCATTGTGTGGTACCGAGCTGCGATCACGTACCGAGCCGCGATCACTCACCTCTCCGTCGTTGCCTCGGGTTAGAAACTGAGCCGAGGGGGAGGTGGTGACGCAGAGTTAGGCACGGGAATTTGTCCGTGCATAGCGGACCTTGGAGGGAACTATCGGGAGCAATGCTCTGATTGGCTCAATGCGTGTTAGTGGTCTAGGCCAATGGAAGCTTTCCCTTCATTAGGCGACTCGGGGAGGGGCTGTCCGAGGCGGTCGTGTGATTGGTTCAGTGAGGACCAATAGGAACCATTACTTAATGGGCCATTTGTGTTATTAGCGCGTAGAGGACTTGAAAGGGAACTGGTATAGGTTCAATGTGAGCTGAAAAGCACCTTTACTTAATGTGCCGTCAGTCCGTTCATATCCAAAACCACGTGTCACGCAGGTTTCCGAGAAATGGGAATCATTGTATCTAACAACGCATGCGTCAGCACGCGAACTCGTTTGATTGGTTGTCTGTTCGCGAGAGCGGAGACAGACAATCCCCGATGTAAACAAATAAAAAAAATTATAAAAATGAAAGCGATGTCACATATTCATGCAATCTCTTGAGGCTTATATATATATATGTTACTGCACACATGTTGAAGTGTTAAACGGCACGTATAAGATAGTAAATATACTGTGGTTACCTCGCGCAGTGAGAGCAATAGGTCGGTTGTAAGGCTGTGATGATTGGGCAGACAGTGCCCAGTACCAACATGTGGGTTGTCAGGTCAGTAGTTTGCTGAAGGTAAACCGATACAAAAGGCATTAGTGTGGCACCAGATGAGACACAACTGATCACACAGATGTGATGTGTGGTCAAATGGTATTAAAGTGGGTGCAAAGACTTAGACGGTTATGCTAATTAGTATTTAGGGACCTTAGTTGGAAGTCTGGCAAACCACTTAGAGGACACTATGCCAATGACATGGAGTCGAAAGGTGAACAAACGCAAAGTGCGTTGGTGGGGCACCAGTTGAAAAACAACTAATCATACAGATGTAAAATGTGGTCTGTAATGATAATAAAGTGACTGGAGATTTTAACAATTATGCCACCTAATATTCAGGGACCCTAGTTGGAAGTCTAGCGAAACACTTGGGGGCCACTATGTTGGTATTTTAGAAAATAGGGAGAACTTCTCGATACTGGAGGAACTCCTAGTAGGCCTCATTCTGGGTAACACCAACTCTTTATCAGATGTTGTCAACTTTCTAAGGACACCAAAATAGTGATCAAACCTGCAGACAAGGGGGGGTGCCATAGTTATTCAGGACACTACTGCGTACCGAACTGAATGTCTTAAACAACTAGGCAACACACAGTTCTACACCCCTCTTGCTGAGAATCCCACCGCTAGACTCACAAATGAGATTAAACATCTAGTGGAAGAAGCCAGCACAGAAGGATGGATTACTCCACAAGAGGCTACTTTTTTGGTTACCAAGTGTCCTATCACCCCATATTTTTACACACTGCCAAAGATCCATAAACCGGCCAGACCACCGCCGGGCCGTCCCATTATTTTGAGAATTGGATCTTTGCTGGAACCTTTATCAACTTTTGTTGATGTCTTTCTGAGTCCTATTGTGAAAACGATGCCAACATACCTTCAGGATACAAAAGATGTTCTACGTGCACTACCTGAGGTTCATTTCGACATCAATTCAGACATACTAGCTAGCTTAGATGTCGAATCATTGTACACATGTATACCTCAAACTGAAACGCTACAAACTATACAAGAACTACTAGAGAATTCTTCTCTTGACATGGGAACACCTATTCATTTTGTAATGGAACTGGCAAGAATTGCCATGACTGAGAATTTTTTTGCTTTTGAAGATTCCCTGTATCTGCAGATATCAGGGACATCGATGGGCAGCAAATTTGCGCCCAGTCTGGCAAATTTGTACGTCCACCATTTTGAAACTCACCATGTACTGAATAACAACAATCCACATCATCAGCAACTGATGATGTGGAAGTGGTACATTGACGACATCCTAGTTGTCTGGCGTGGTGACGTACAATCCCTTTTGCTTTTTCAGGATTGGCTAAACGGTCAGAACCCCTATTTAAGGTTCACACTAGAGTACAGCAGAACTGAACTTCCTTTTCTGGACCTTGTAATCTTTCCACAAGAAGGGCACCTGGCCAGTTCCCTATATCGTAAACCAATGGCACGCAACTCCTTGCTGAGATTTGACAGCCATCATCCCTGTTCCCTCCGGGAAAACCTCCCGTTCGGGCAGTTCCTTAGGGTTCGGAGGAATTGTTCTAATGCAACAGATTTCCATTCAAAAGCAAAAGATCTCTCTACTAAGTTGAGAATGCGGCGCTACCCCAATACTCTAGTACGAACATCCTTAAAACGTGCTGCGAATAACCATCGAGAGGCCCTGTTGGAACCTCCAGTCAAGAAACCACCTATAGATAGGTTGGTATGTGTGACCACATACAACACCTCATCTTCCAAGATTCAGAAAATAATCAGACAGAAATGGCGGATCTTAAATAGCTCTGGTGAGAATATTCCTCTCCCACTGTTCTCATTCAAAAGAGGCACTAATTTGAAAAACGCACTGGTCCACACGAGACCTCGACAAGAAGTCGAAGAACCCACGTCAACCTTGTGGAACCTTCCGCCAGTGCAAGGACATCACCCATGCGGGAATTGCTCAGTGTGTCCACTCCCTTTGCTCTTTTCAGGTTCCTGATCCAGTTGTTGCTTCCCAGGAGTTATGTGATGATATATCGAACTTTTTCTATAATAAGATAGACGATATCTACATAGCCCTAAAGGCGCAGAGGAACTTACTCAGCTTGGAGGATTCCGTGCAAATCACACGATTGGAAGCTTGGAATGTAGACTCCCCTCCATCCCTTGAACACTTCCCGGCTCTTACGCTAGAAGATCTCAGTAGCTTACTGGATAAAATTAAATCTTCATCCCCTCTTGATCCTCTGCCCCTTAAGGTACTTAAAAACTGCAGAGAGATAATTCTTCCCTCTATGCTTGAGGTAATGAATGGAGCGCTGGAACAGGGCACTTTTCCATCACTCTGGAAGAGAGCTATTGTAAAGCCGCTTCTGAAAAAGACCACTTTAGACCCTGGAGTGCTGAAAAATTTTAGACCCATCTCTCTGCTGCCAGCCCCTGCTAAGATGTTGGAGACCCACTTGAATCTCCATCTTTCGAACTTCCTCGACGCCTCTGGCTTCCTGGATGGGTCCCAACATGGCTTTAGAAAGCTACATAGCACGGAGTCTGCCTTGACAAAAGTCATGGACAACATCCGCAGAAAAGTAGATTTGGGTCTTACCACCGTACTGGTGCTGCTTGATCTTTCAGCAGCTTTCGACACCCTGTCTCCCTTGACTTTAACATCTAGGTTAAGGGAGGCAGGGGTAGTCGGACCAGCGCTCAGTCTCCTGAGCTCCTTTCTACAACATCGAGAGCAGCGTGTCATGCTAGGTGAATACCTCTCCCCTGCCAAGTCTTTGCAGTGCGGGGTGCCACAGGGGTCGGCATTGAGTCCGACCCTGTTCAACATCTATGTGGCCCCCCTTGCAAGACTTGTAAGATCTCAGGGGATGGAGGTAGTGTCGTATGCTGACGACACGCAGATTATGGTATCCCTGACCCACTCTGTCAGTGAAACTGCTTCTAACTTCAGGGCCTGCATGCAACTTGTTGCAGAGTGGATGGTCTCCAACTCCCTGAAGTTGAACGGGGACAAGACAGAGGTCCTGGTCTTTGGCAAGGACCAGGACATATGGTCAGATGACTGGTGGCCTCCTTCTCTAGGTAGCTGCCCTATACCTACCAAATCTGCTAGAAACCTAGGGGTCATCTTTGACACCCAGCTCTCCATGGAGCTACAGGTGAATAGAACGGTGGCGACCTGTTGGGGTGTCATCAAGACCCTGAAAAGGATTGTACACTATCTGTCCCCACAGGCGCGGAAACAGGTGGTGATTGCCCTTGTTGGCTCAAGGCTCGACTACTGTAACGCAGTGTACGCCGGGGCCAACAAGGGCTTGCTCCAGCGTCTACAGGTCATACAGAACGCGGCAGCGCGGTTTGCTCTCGCTTTGCCCTGGTTATCTTCTATGACCCTAGCGAGGAAGAACCTCCACTGGCTTCCCATCCCGTCAAGGGTCATTTTCAAACTCCTTTGCCTTACCTATAAGGCTCTAACTGCAGGCTCGGCTGATGCCCTTGGTTCATTACTTATTAGATATGTTCCGAGTAGATGTTTACGTTCCAGCGAGCAACACCAACTGGTAATCCCCAGAGCCAAGAAGGCCAGATGGGGGTCCAAAGCTTTTTCCATATTGGCACCTCTTACTTGGAACTCACTCCCCCTCGAAATCAAACGACTTCCTTCCCTTGACCTCTTTAGGAAGTCATTGAAGACCTGGCTCTTTATTGAGGCATACCAGTAGGTTCTGTTTCTGTCTGCTATCAGCTTTATATTTTGGTTTAGGCGCCTTGACGCCCACTGGGCATAGCTGCGCGTTACAAATAATATTTCATTCTTATTTCATTCAAACAACAAAGACTCTTGCAGTAGACATCGGCACCACTCGACCATGGCTACTAAAACGCCATACCAACTGCAACAGTGAGAAAGTCATCTACCAGATCACCTGCCCTTGTGGCTTGAGGTACATAGGAATGACCACAAGAAAGATTAAATTGCGCATACAAGAACATAAGAGTACAATTAGGCGCAACAAGCAGGCGACCCGGCTCACCTCGCACTTTCTTGATAAAAAACACAATCCTGATGATTTGAAGTGGCAAATCCTAGAACAACCATATATACCTGGTCATGTCACAGATGTCTCACTTTTCCTATTAAGGAAAGAACAAAGAAGGGTCTTCAAATTAAGCAGTGATACGGAGGGATTGAACGACGACATCCCGTGGATGCAGTTGTGAGTCTAATCTTAGTGCATACATCTGTATACCCACAAATTCAACCTCTATAGTTGACAACATCTGATAAAGAGTTGGTGTTACCCAGAATGAGGCCTACTAGGAGTTCCTCCAGTAGAGAAGTTCTCCCTATTTTCTAAAATACCAACATAGTGGCCCCCAAGTGTTTTGCTAGACTTCCAACTAGGGTCCCTAAATATTAGGTGGCATAATTGTTAAAATCTCCAGTCACTTTATTATCATTACAGACCACATTTTACATCTGTATGATTAGTTGTTTTTCAACTGGTGCCCCACCAACGCACTTTGCGTTTGTTCACCTTTCGACTCCATGTCACTTGGCATAGTGTCCTCTAAGTGGTTTGCCAGACTTCCAACTAAGGTCCCTAAATACTAATTAGCATAACCGTCTAAGTCTTTGCACCCACTTTAATACCATTTGACCACACATCACATCTGTGTGATCAGTTGTGTCTCATCTGGTGCCACACTAATGCCTTTTGTATCTGTTTACCTTCAGCAAACTACTGACCTGACAACCCACATGTTGGTACTGGGCACTGTCTGCCCAATCATCACAGCCTTAAAACCGACCTATTGCTCTCACTGCGCGAGGTAACCACAGTATATTTACTATCTTATACGTGCCGTTTAATACTTCAACATGTGTGCAGAACATATATATATATAAGCCTCAAGAGATTGCATGAATATGTGACATCGCTTTCATTTTTATAAAATTTTTTATTTGTTTACATCGGGGATTGTCTGTCTCCGCTCTCGCGAACAGACAACCAATCAAACGAGTTCGCGTGCTGACGCATGCGTTGTTAGATACAATGATTCCCATTTCTCGGAAACCTGCGTGACACGTGGTTTTGGATATGAACGGACTGACGGCACATTAAGTAAAGGTGCTTTTCAGCCCACATTGAACCTATACCAGTTCCCTCTCAAGTCCGCTACGCGCTAATAACACAAATGGCCCATTAAGTAATGGTTCCTATTGGTCCTCACTGAACCAATCACACGACCGCCTCGGACAGCCCCTCCCCGAGTCGCCTAATGAAGGGAAAGCTTCCATTGGCCTAGACCACTAACACGCATTGAGCCAATCAGAGCATTGCTCCCGATAGTTCCCTCCAAGGTCCGCTATGCACGGACAAATTCCCGTGCCTAACTCTGCGTCACCACCTCCCCCTCGGCTCAGTTTCTAACCCGAGGCAACGACGGAGAGGTGAGTGATCGCGGCTCGGTACCACACAATGAGGTGTTTTTGTTCAGATAGACGGTTCAGATAGACGAGTGCTGTAATTGTTTGATCTCATACTGGGGAAGTAATTACTTTACAGTTCATGAGAAGGCGTCCAGGATTCCTGATATCTGGTTACTCTGCTGCTTTAACCACTATGCGAGGCAGCTCAGTTCAGCCAAATCGGGAAGTCTAGTTAGACGCCTCTTCATCCTTATGCACTAATAATCTAGGCCTGCCATATTGCCTTCATTGTATCACTAATGAAATGCTTGTAATTTTTGTGACTGTTAAAGTCTGATTCTGGAGTTAACTTCAGATCTATGCGCTTATTTCTAGTGCGTGGCCTCCTTTACCCTGAGCAGTTGCCAGGTGAGGTGAGGTTCTTTCTCCCTCCAACCAGGGTGAGTGATAATTATTTAATCAAATACGTAACTTACACAGAGACATGGGATACATGCGACAGATGTGTATACTCTTAATCCTGTTCTGTTTTTGTTTTCTACATTTTATATACAGGAGAAGATACACCAATTTTCTTTTAGAAATTGGAGAGTGGGTGTAGATCACGTATCACATCACATTGAGTAAGTGTTGCAGTAGTACATCATAGGTCCTGACGAAAGCCGGGTAAGGCTGAAACATGTTGACCAAATCAAATAACATATATGGTGGATAGCAATTCCTTGCATGCTATCATTATACTGCTTTTAATGATACCACATTGATGGTCAGACCTAATAAAGTTTTTTCTTATGACATCAAAGTAGGTATTTTTAAATCACGTGGATCATTTTCCTTTTTCTTCTTTTGAGCACTGCAACCTTTGCCCCTTCCGCTCACACTCTGTCATCTTTTGGTTGAATACTTGACCATTGGGTCCGAAATTAGGTAGCCTCAGACTCTCCCTGAGGAGGAGCCTACAGGACACCATTCTCTTACACAAACAACCCAGATGACGAGATTCCACTTTTGAGTGGGCTGATGGGTACTTTTTCTAGTTGTTCAGACTCTGGATTTTCTCCTTCTCACTGTTTCTGGTATAACAATGTTACTTTTCTGGACTAACTTTGTGGTCTCAGTATGAATGTGGGACACTATTAGGTTCCATTATATTCATTGAATTCAGACTGTTGAAACCTTATGTTAAGCTCCAGTCTGAACGCATGGCTTCCTGTGTTCCATATTCCAGCGTTACCAATCATGGTTCTTTGCTGTTCAAGTCAAATCAAAAATTACTTTATTCGGTTTCAATTACGAAAAACCATAACAGTGCATACATATAGGCCAAATACATTCATGATATTTGATACAAATTTAAAAGACAAATCAGCCGGATAAAATAGCTTAAAATACAGAAATAATACTAAAAAAGCAAACAAATTGTACAGTAGAAAACAAAGTAGAAAAGTACAACAATCTTCTGTTATAAATTTCTCCTGTGTCTAATACAATATTTCAGGAATTTAACAATGTTTAGCACCAAGCAATCTGAGTCCATGAGTTGTAGGACGATAAGGGCAGGACGACATTGACGTAAGCCTCAGACTTTTAAAATTAGAATTAACCATCGCTTTCTTGGTTCTGCATAGAATTTACAACAGAGTGTCAGGTGGATTAAGGATTGGGTTGAGACATCATCACAGGGGCAAAGAGATAACAGTTTCGACCAGTCATTAGTTTTGGGAAAGGTTACCAATCGATGAAAAATATTGAACCTAAAGAGGGTCAACAAAAACCTACCATAACCATTCAGATTACCGATTAAATAAGGCTAAATGGCCAAGGAAGATTGTATCAATAGTGAATGTTGAACCGAGTTTTTATTGACTTCAGAGGCCAGGCACAAAACTTCCAAGTGACTCAAGCATACGTTTTTCAACCTTTTTCTCGATAGCTCTAAGATTAGTAGAGGGCTATAATAGTATTTTACTAGACCTAAATCCTGCAAAAAATTCTTAACATATAGGAGCCAACCAATCTTAGCTGAATTATCGAGTGCAAGGCAGTCTTTCACAAGGCTTTGAGTAAAAACTAACTTGGAAGATGACCAAAGGCGATGCCACAATAGAATTTGCTGCATTTTTATAATATCGGTGATATAGGGCAAGACTAGTTCTAGGTGGAATCCGAAGGTAAAGGTACCTTGAGGGACAGCGAGGAGGAACCTCAAAAACTGTTCCACCTGTACGTAGCCCCACACCCCTGCTCCATAGATGGCAGTGCTAATGCATTTTGCCTGATACAAAAGGATAATCTTAGCCGGGGGTCTTTTACCTAGCCTCTGTGAAAAACGTACTAGCCCCGAGGTAGACCTTAAAAATAACAGTTTTCTGGCCTCAATAGCTTTTCTCCAGGTGCATTTGTCATCTATTAGAATTCCAATATAGGGGTAGGTATTCGTATTCTCCACCTTGGTATTGTTAATAAAAATGTCTTTCCTTTTTTTATGTCTTGGCCCTGCGTTCATTATAAAAGTGTTTTTGATGTTGATTTTTAAGTCTAATTTAGACATATAGGTATTATATCTATTGAGTGAGCATTGGAGTTCCAGGGGAGTACGTGCAATGATCACAGCGTCGTCCGCATAGAGGAGAGCGGGTATGGGGTGATTTTGGAGTAAGGGAAGGTCCTGGCACCCCTCCAACATGGCTGCTTCTGAGCCATTTGTATAGAGAGTAAAAAGGAAGGGGGCCAGGACACAACCCTGCCTGACACCTCTCTCCACCCTAAACGGCAAGGTCAGCTCCCCTCCCGCTCCAAATCTCACCCTGGCGGTGGCGTTGGAGTACATTTCACGCAGGAAGTTGACTAGGGAGAGAGTGTAGTGTAGTTCCTATATTCCAAATAGGCTCTGCGCATTGTAATAATATATCCTATAGATTTGACGTAGGACTTAGGTCTACTAGGTCTCTATCGAATATACTAGACTTAATTGTGAGTGCCAGCTAGCTCAGAGATCACTAGAAACTTTCTCGAATACACAAGAAGGGATTAGTTTCTGATAACCGCATAAACATGACAACTTTGTTTGCCAAGAATAAGAAATGTATCTCTAGAGTCACGGAAAGAATAGATAGTTATTTCACTCAGTGAATCGTGCATTCTCCGTTTCACCAGAGGTGCAGAGAAATAGAGAGACGTGCATTTTCAATAAAAAGTATTTATTGAACAGTCTTCTTTCTTATGCAGAGGAAATGAACTGCTACAATCGTAATACTGGTTGCAAAGTACAATGCGTACAGTACGAAGAGTATTATAAAATAATACTGTAAAAGCATGATGTGGTTTCTAAGCCATAAAATAATTAGAATACATACATTAATAAATAAAGACTAAAAGTACTCAACTGGTGCTTCTAAATGCGCCTACCCGGGTGTACCTAACCTAGGTCTAGTACAAGGGAAGAAGTAAGTGAGGTGTAGCTTAGTTTCAGTATTCTTTTGCCAAGAATCTATCCAAGGGTCTAATCAGCTCCGTACCTTGGTTTAGAATGAAGGAGGTCTGGTATCTCTCTCTCAGGACTCGATTTTCCAACAACCCGCAAGGTTAGCTTGGACAAGTAACAAGTTTTATTTGGTTTGGTACTCCACTGAGGACCACAAATAATATATAAAATTCAATTATTACAGCTTTTAAAAGTTCTCATGTTAATACAAAGATAAAAGAGGTTTTAAAAATGTATAAAGTTAATAACAAACTAGTTCATTAGGGGGAGTTTTGCAAGCGATAATCAATTCCTTGACGGTGGGGATGCGGCATCTGAGATATATAGGATACAGATGTTTTGCTCTCGCCGCTACTACTTTTAGATTGGGGCATATGAACAGTAGATGCTCTAAGTCCTGCTCCCCGCCGTTACATAGGCTACATATTGGTGACTCGTTTTGATGCCATTTTGATGTTATAGTTTGGGTGGGTAGAATGCCCAGCCGGAGCAGGATAATTAATCTCCTAGCGCCGTGAGTGAGATTAAAATCTATGTAGTTCTGGGTTTTCTTAAATAAAGGTTAGCTTGGAAACATTGGAGCTGGATTTTTCGTCAAGAGAAAAGACAGCGTCTCTTTCAGTGCGTCTGCTGGAGGGTCGGCTTCCTTCGGCACTTGCTGTAGTAGGGCGGCGGGCAAGTAGATAGTCGAACTGCCCCAAACCACTGTGTGTTTGCCTGGGCAAGTGTGGGTATATTTATACCTTGAAGGTGCCTTGTTTGACGTAAGGTTGGACAAAATAAAGTCATCAAAGACTCAGTTCTTTGAAAACTCCATGAGTTCTTGGATAAATCAATGTTCAAGCAAAGGGAAGTCCCTGACTGCTGAAGGCAGGTTTTTCCAAGAAATCGTTGTGGATTTTCGGAACTAGTGGAAGTAGCCATGCCGTATTTGGACTGCATAGGCTAAGTCTAAATATGGTTATGATTTCTATGCCTATATAAGGATAGGGTGATTTATAACTATATAAGGGCATGAATCAGGAAAATTACACTAGGGTCCTAAATTCATACACAACACCCACTCCACTTTAATATGTTTAACATTACTAAATTATAAGCACTAAAAACATATCTAAAGCATGTGTTTACAATCCCACCCAAAATACACAAAATGCATTTGATAAGGTTGCACACGAAAAATGAGCATTTGTATAGTACGCATTTAAAAGCAATAGGCATTATTCAAAACATGAAGTATGATGTTGTCAAAGCTGAATGAATCATGTAATGACATTGATGAAATGGCACTAAGTTACAGAATAAAAGGTCGAGACCATTCCATAGCAGAATATTTAGCATGTTATTGTTTCTAAGGACAAGTCGAATATCGTCTCTTTAGGAAGTATTTAAAGAGTTTCTTGTTCTCTAAGAATAGTTCTACTTTAAGCAGATTATTTTGTGCCCCAAAAAATTCTTTTAAGTTCTTTGGGAAAATTTCAAAATTAGCCGTAGAAAAATAGAGTACCAAAGGCTTTTGGAAGGATTGTTATGAAAAGTGAAGGCCAAATTCAGAGTTCATGGAACGCTGTGTGCAGATTTCAAAAGTTATTCACGCTGTCGGGAGAAAACATCAAATCATCTAAGCTTGCAAAGAAATCGTCTACCACAGTAGGTGAAAGTGGAACTACTTCATTAAGTAGATCAATTGTGCACAGATGTGAAGCATCGCCGTCAGCGTCAGTTGCTGCGTTAGCAATGTTCATAGCAGATGGTACCTGTGTGCCTGTTGATCCGTGTATCTCACCTCCTGTTGGATTTGCCGGTGAGATCTCAATAAATGCCGTCATCAGGATAGGTAGCCATAGGGGGCAACACAACACGTGAGCCGTTACTGGACCCAGTAATGCGCCTGCATCCGTTGGCGCAACCGATGGTAGTGTTAGACAAAGATCTAACACCCATTCTTCTCCACAAAGCAGGCATCGTAGAACAGGTAAGATGCAATCTTGCCAGGTTGGTCTGAATGAAAGAAACCAAGTGGTATTCAGATCTCTTAAACGAGCCAAGCCAAGGACCTGTGTTATTCTGTCATGGTACCTCATCGTCTGTAGCGCATGTTCCATGCCGGCTTGGGTATCGTTGGTGGCGGATTTGCCATAACGGAGCAGTAGGAATAAAAATAAGATCCCTGCTACGAGTCCCAAAATGAGAGGCAGGCCGCCGAACACAGAGTGGATGAAGTTAGGAAAAATGCCCAGGGCTGCTTGCCAGGGTGCTAACAGTCCCGAAATAATCGTCTTAAATACATGTGCAATACCGCTGGTATCAGACATGTTTAAGATTTGACCTAAAATTTCCGCGAAATGTACTGGGCAGTTTGTTGATAATAATGCATGTATCTCTGAAGAAGTCCTTGCAACTTGGAGATCATCCGTTTCTCTAGACGAGGTCAGTGGCACATTTTTTTGCAAAAGAATGGCTTTCATTCTGCTTAAAGTATCAATTCGTATAGAAGAAATATTCAATGAAGGGCATAACGCCGACTCCCTGTCTGTCTTGCTTTTTGGATACAATACTTGCATACAACAAGTGACCCTGGCTGACACACTAACTAGATACGCTTATCCTGGCAACATGCCACAACAGCTGTGATCATTGAGCATAACGTAGCTGCCATTGGAAAGCTGCCTGAAATTTGGTTCTATCACTGCTGCTGGTGAACCGTGCAGGTGGCAAGAGAAGTTATTTGAAGAACCCTCACAGGCTCCGTGTCAATTAATACCCTGACACAAAAGTGTGCCGCTTAGTGAGTTCTTACAATTTTTTCCACAAAGAAACACTTCCTTTCCCCCACTCCAACATTTGTGTGTGTATGGTAAACTCCAGGATGACTTAATGTATCCTTTACCCAACCTTTCATACAGGCCTGCTGGTATATGTTGTAAGCAATACTGAAATTGGAAAATCGTCACCGGTATCATGATGGTGCCATGTATTATCCATTCCAAGACAGGTTTCTCAGAAATGGTTAATGGTAATCTTTCCAGTTTTTCAATACTCAGCACCGTATACTCTGCTCCTCTTTGTGCGAAAGAGATTTGTTTATCTGTAAGGTTAAAGACAGTAAACAATGACGTGGTGTTGATTAGACGCTATGGCACGTAGCCTGAATGCAGATTTTGTAACGTCCAGCCTAGCAGAATTATAGAACGTAATTGAGACTGGCCATGTTGTAACATTAGCAAGTCCTGCTCTATTATGTCAATGGCAGATGATACAATGCTGTCCAAAGAGTACATTCTGGAGGACAGAGTTGTTAACCCATTGTCCACTACAAAGAGAACTTTCTCTAAATTAATACAATCAATTTCTCGTATCTTTTCTGCAGTTTCCATTTGCATTATTTTCCATGCTTCATTGTAAGCAGAATATATACCGGCGTATATGAAACGTTTTTGACTTGGTTTACGAGGTCCCAGTATGAAATCTCGCAAGTCAGCACCTTCTTTAAGCAAAGTTAAATGTTGTTTAATCTCTGGAAGTGTGGATTTCTGTAGCCACTCAAGACATAGTTTTCCTACACTGTATGTTGTAACTATCCCTGGATGTTGTCTCTGGGAATATCTTGGATCTGGCCTGGTTTCTTTGTACCCTAGTGTTTTGTTCAGGAATCTATCTTGACAGTTATTCGTGTCTGTGGGCCAGATTAACCATTTTTTGCAATCAGGATTAGTTCTGTTTTGTTGTAAAATCTGTTTTACATCTACCTCCTCATCTGCAGTACCATTACTGTCAGGTGTGGCTTTAGGTATGGACGGTTTGTTCAGATCTTTTATCTTAGCTAAGCCAAGACAAGATGTTTGTTGTACAGTGTCATTTAAAAACAATATTTGTTCTGGGATAATGCAGACTCTGAATAAGGCTTCTAAACCTTGCACCTGCCAGTCTTTTGTGCCCAAAACTGTTTTTGTCTCAAAGTTGTCTTTCCAAAAGTTAAAACCTAATGTAGACAGCTGAGCATAAAAGTATGCAGAATAAATTTGTTTAGTATTGGTCAGCATGTTTTTCATTCCTGTCTTATTCACTTTTTTTTTTAAATAAAACGTTTCTGGATTTGTGACATTAAAACCTGAGAAGCATGGAAACTTTTCATAAAATGTTTTTGAGCTGCCCTTTGGCAGCGTTGGACAATGTTCCCATTGATTGTAAGTATAAACATTTCTAGGGTTTGCAGATTTGTGCAAGTAATGGTGACCATAATGATTACAACAATACATTTGTTCATAATCTGATGAACTTTCTAAGTATTTATGTTTAGTGAATTTAGCTGACATTTCTAAATCTGTCATCATGTTATTAACAGTTTCAAAGTCCCAACCATCAGAAAAATGTGCTGGATGAGACAAAGTGACTCAAAGAAACCTTAAACTGGTGTGGATTCTTCAACAGTTCCACCGGGCCATAAATGTCATCATCAGTTGTGTCCCTTGCTATACCACCAGGTACAGGAACGGCTGTGATGTTCACTGATGACAGGTCTCTTCGTTCACGATGAGATGATTTGGGAGGTTTCAGGAGCAAGTTGATGTTCTTACTTGCTGTGTCCATTGTACTGTATTTTCCATCTATCATCTTTCCAAAACTTAAATCAAGAATGAGCCAGAGCAGGAGAATAAGTACACCTAACACAATCCAAAATTCAACCTATGGTGAAACCAGGTATGTATTTTCAAGTTGATGAAAGAGTTCTGTTATTTTTTCTTTGAAATTTTTAATTGCTGGCGTAGTTTCAGATTCACTGGGATCCTCATAAAATGTATCAAAGTTGATGAAATAGCCAGAGGCAGTTCTGTCAATTGTTGGGATTGCATCCGGATTTTTCAAAATCGCTGGAGCTGTTTCTTCCTTTCTCATATTAATATAGTCAGAGGCTATATCATTGTAGACAGGTGTTTCTTGACAAACTGTTATTTGGGTCTCAAGAGGTACAAGTTCCATGGCTTTGTTGCATAGTCCTTCTTTTCTTACTGCAGGTTTATCAAAGGTGAGGAGTCTTTCAATTTGAACCTCTTGTATTGTGGCAAGATTTGGTTGTCTGCTACATCTTGGGAGTCCACTGGGCCTACTACTTATTATCGGCCACATGATGTGGTTTGACGAGGTCGATGGACACGACTCTGTTCTCCCTTTTTCCAGCAAGGGGCGGTAGTAACACTGATCTTGTTCCAAGGAGTGCTAAGACAGGTACTGCTTTTCTGTAAGAAGGCCCAAATTCCTTCTTCACCGCGATCTTTTCCCTGACTAGATCCCCAATATTTGGAATCCAGACAGGTCTTGCTGGGACAGGTGGTTTTTCTTCAGTGGTCGTTTACTTTTGTATTGTGTTACTCAGACTTCTTCTTGTTTCATTCAAGTCCTGTAAAACAGCCAAACGGTCTTTGATATCAAAGGGTTTTTGTTCCACCACTGAAGTTTGACAATCAAGATCCTGGATGAGCATTCTAGTACCAAATATTAATTCATATGGAGTGATTCCCCCCCAAGAATTTCTTGGCAGATTATTAAGACTACGCTGGACACTTATTAGATCTTTGACCCACCCGTCACCCGAACCTAATACCCTGGCTGTTATAGATTGCTTTATGTCTCGGTTTTTTCTTTCCACTACCGCATTTCCATCAGGATGGAATATACTTGAGTACCGCAATGTAACGCCCAAGCTGGCCATGGCCTCCTTGTAAGCTTTGGAGCTAAACGCAGGACCCTGGTCAGAATGTAGCGTGCCGATTGCGTATGTGCCGATAAAGACTTGCAAATCTTTTATAACAGTTTGGGCGTCAGCCGAGCACTGAGGCCACATCCAAATGAATCTTGTCCTAATATTTGCGATACCGCATCCGTCCATGGTGACGTCTGCGTGTAGAAAGTCTAATGCTGTCTAACAATGGTGTCTGTACTGGGCTGGCTACACTGTAGTCAGGTACCTGGTGGCTTTCAAAGCTATGATCTCTGTAACAGGTATCACAGTTAATTCCGAATTTGTAAACTTCAACGCTCATTCCCGGCCACCAGTACTTCTCTTCTAATTCTATTAGAGATTTTAATATCCCTTGATGTGTCTGACCCTCTCCCATATGTGCTTCGTGAACCAAAGCACCTCTCTGGTTCCTGTTTGGAATTACTCTATCCCCACTCCAGGGATTCGAGCAAAAGGAACGGAGTTTGCATCAATTATGTATATATATCCGAGTGGATAATTTAGAGGTAACGCTGTGTAGCTGCCTTTCATTGAGGCATTTACTGCTAGCATTGTTTCACCGTCTATTTTTGTTTTTGAACGAGTGATTGCAGCTACAGAAGCCGTTTGCACAGCTGCCTTCTCGGCCTCATCAGCCAATGAATTCCCTGCAACGTGAATGCCATCACGCTGATGACTCAGTGTATGAATCACGTGAGTCCTTTGTAGTTCTTTCTGTAATAGAACTACTTGTTCCCAAAGCATTTTTATGCTTAATTGTGCCACCTTTTGCGTCTTTGAAACCGCTTTTGAACCCAGTTCTGCAGATATTCATTGTAAGACTGGTCGCACATTATAAGTGTGGGGAATTCGCGATCAGTATTCTCAAGCGCCATCTTGAAAGCCTGTAGTTCAGCTCGCTGAGCTGTACAGTCTCCGAGTGATTGAGTTTTTGTGACCATAGGTCGAAATTTACCTTCGCGCCAGCGACCTGTAACAATCACACACGCAGCACTATAGGCTTGTTTATCCCCAATTGCGGGCTGTGCTTATCCGCCTGTATAGATTATACATCCTTAATGTTCTAGAGGCAGAATTTCAGTGGACAGAGGACATTCTTGCTCGTATTGGAGAAATTCTTGTGTCTTCAAGTATGGGTCAAAAACGAATTCAACGTCTGTTGCAGCAAGAGAGTTAACCCATTGTATCCATCTTGGATGTAAAGTCTTAGCATTTGGAATGCTCGCTTTTGTCAAAGCCTCTAGGGTAGGTACAGGTGTAACGATCATTATGCATTTACCCTGCGTGAGAACTCTCTCTTTTGCTACTGCAGTTTGAAGTGCTGTCAGAATCTTCTCTGTAGCAGTGAATTTCATTTCAGCTTGTGTGCACAAGTGTGATTTGTATGCTATTGGTACCTTTTCACCTTCATTAAAGGTTAGGTATGTGAATCCGCATCTCCCTGGGATGATTCGGATTACAAGATTGCGCACGTTGTCGCGTGTTTGTAACTGTATTTTTGTTGTTTGCCCTGAACGCAAAATTTCTGTGTGTTCTTGAGTCCAATTAGTTGATTTGAAATCAGGTTTTATTAGTTCATAGGGAGGTCTAACATAAGTTCTTCCAAAATTCAGGAAACCTAGAATTGATTGAAAGTTTTTCAGCATTTTTGGAGGTTGGAGCAGCGCACATTTCTCTAGAAAGTTGGCTGCCAGGCTTTTGGCTTCACTTGATAACTCGTATCCTAAGAATAGGACGTTGAGGTGGGCAATTCGTGATTTCTTGAAATTGAATTTATACCCTTCAGAAGCAAACCCAAGTATTATGGTATTCACTCTTTTCAAGTGAACGTCCAAATCATCGTCTGTAAGATAGATGTCATGGACATAGGATAATGCCTCATCATCATACGTTTGTAGTAACTCTGTTACTCTGGCTGAGAATAACCCTGGACTATTCTTGAATCCCTGGGGAAGACAGCAAAATTGAGAAAGCGGTGAAGTACCTGCTTCGTGGTGCAATGTTTTGACAGAAGAAACCATTAGAAACATCTAATGTGGTTTTATATTTTTTCCGCACGATATTATTCATCAGTGCTGTACTGTGTGCATTTTGTACTGCAAAAGTTTTGCAACAAGAGTTTAAGTGTCTGTAGTCCAAAACTAGAATATATGTATTGTTTGGCTTGGAGACAGGAGACAAAGGATTGTTCATAGATGAGGTGCATGTTTCAATCACCCCTTGGTATTAAAGTTGATCTAAGATCTCCCTGACTTGTTTTTTAGCTTCTTGCTTAACTGGATACTGCCTTTGTGAAGTAGGTTGATTTTTTAACTGGATTTTATGATGAGGAGAGTCCTCATCCCATCCTACATGATTTTTGTATAATGCTGGAGCCTGGGCTACAGCCCATTTTCTGGCATAGGTGTATTTTTTATGAATCGGAATGTGATTTGAGAAGGCTGGCATAATTATCTCTTTGGACTACTACCAAGCTTCCCCAACTTGGAGGAAGACTCCCTGGTGCACAGCACTCAAATAGCAACAAAGTCTGAATGTTTATATGTAGTTCATCACAAAGTATAATCCACACAATTGAAATGTTCCACGTTGTTTACTCAAAACTCATTAACTTCATGAGTACTTCGTAAGTTTTTGAAAGGTAAGTTCCATAAACAAATTTCAATGATACAACATCCAACGTTAATAATCCCAATGCATTTCGGGCTGATGACTAGCCCTTCCTCAGGGGAATGCTCTATAACAAAAAGAAAGTATCAATCTATCACTAAACGATTCATAAAAGCGCCAGAATGCGTGATTACATCAACCGGTGTTGGCGGAAATATGCCATCATGCTTAAATAGCAACCCGATAAAGTAACCCAAAGGAGTGCTGACCATTAATAAACTAAGGACGTGTAAGTGTGCAAATGGCGCGCTGCATTAAACAAACGATGTACTAGACACTGCATGGTATGGAAAAGAAAACAGTTGCATGCATCCGTGTACGCGAAAATCTACAACAGTGTGAACCGCATGCCCCGCAAACGCTAAGCCGAAGCTGACTTTTACTCACGTACTGTATACATTTTTTGAGCCGGTCACTGAACGAAGGAACACACGCAGTCCTAGAAGCGTAAGTACCTCTACCGAGGACCGCTCTATGAGTATAACGTTGAGGCACGCGTAACCTGCTTGTTTTTAATGCGCTACTACGATTTTGTAGGTTCAGGCGATTAAGCGATATGGGTACATTTCGTATGTGAGTACGTGAGTGATTCACGCTGATTGGCACAGACAGCGTCATCTCTGGAAGCACGCCACAGACCATTACTAGAGATTAAAATTGAATTTACCCTAGCTGTGCAAGTCCTTCTAAAAAAAAATAAAAAAATTCTCAAAAAATCTCAACAAATAATTATCTCTTTGCCATGTGGGCACTCCCTGACAAATTCAGGTGGCCAGTCTTGTTCAGCTAGAAGAATGTAATAACCCTTAGATAGCTTCTCCCAAAAGAGTGCCTTTATTTTCCTAGTTATGTCCCCCTCCATCCGGAGTGTTACATCATATAACTTATGGGGTACACTAACCCTGGTGTCGGCAGTTTCAACTTGAATGCATTCATTGAAGTCCACTGTCTCCAGATGATCCTTCAGGATCTTGCGAGCTATGGTGACCTCTGCTGCGCTGTCTAGCATTGTCTGGGCCCACTCCTCATTCTTGAGTTGTGTCCTCAAGATCCTCGGCATGTCTGAGCTTTAGACTTGCTACCTTCTTCTTGGTGAATTGAGTTTTCTTATTTTTTGGAACGTGCTGTTCGTCTTTGGACTTCACGCGTTCTTCTTTTTGTTCTGATCGTCCTCTTCTTTCGGATTTCTGCGAGGAAGTCTGAAAGGTACGAGAGGATCGTGTATCAATATCTTGATATCTATCAGGTTTTCTCAAATTATCCCTATTTCTAAGGTTATATCTCTTTTCAGAGGGCTCCTGTTGAGGAGTCCTTCCTCTGGACTGGGAACGCTTCTCTTTAGGAAGTGTCTGTTTGGTGTTTTCCCACTTCTTCTTAGGAGTAGTGAGATTATTTTTAATTAAAACTTTTTCAGGATTTTCAGTTTGTTGAGGTTTTTCTGGTTTCCCACCCAAACTATCTCTACCTAGTTCTTCATAGGATTTTTCAATAATTCTGGCAGGCTCATATGGTTGCTCAGTAATATCTGTTTGTTTTAGCTTTTGGCGGATTGCCACAGATGCTGCTTCACCTTTAATGTTGGCTAACAATATAGCCGAGACCTGTTTGAAATCTTTCAATAGCTTCATACCAAGATTTAAGGCAGGTTCTGGTCCGTATTCATTTAGAATCTGTCTCAGTACGTCTGGTATAGACGGAACACCATGTGTTTTTGTGTAGATTGAAGCAAAGACTGTACCCCAAGTGTCACAGTCCTCCACGTGTGGTGCAATCCCCACTGGTAAAGAGATTGTCAGAATTCTGTGTTTCTCATGAGGTGTACTATCAGGGAATACTCTCTCTATTTGAGTAATATTTTGGGTTAAGCAGAACGGAATTTGTTCTCGTTTTGCGGGTAATTTACCGATTACTGACTGTATAGTCTGTGGTGTAATTTTGTTTGTGTTCCCCTGATGAGGGGTGTGCTGTGGAATCCTTATAGTAGGTTGGACTGTTAGAGTCCGCATGACATTTTGAACCAATTGTCTATGAATTTTAATTAGCTGTTTTAGCTGAGCTAATAATTCTGGATCTGTCATTCTTTCAATGTCAGGATGCGGTGTATAGCTGGCTAATACCGGCCATGTTGCTCCTGGTCTACCTAGTGGACCGAGTCTGGTAATGTGATTTTGATGTTGTAGGGTGCCATTAAACCTGAGCTGATGCTTTTGGTAAGTTAGTGGAATTTCAACGTCCTCGAAAGGAACGTATTCCGTTGGAGGTTCCTCTACTTTGTAGTAGTGGAACTCGTGTGTTACTGCATTTGCTGCAGGAAACAGGATCCATGAATAGAATACCTCTGTCTGCCGATATTCATGTGCCTCTATAACAAATATTACTTTACCACCTCTCGATGATACTCCATTTTCTATAAGTTTTATAGTGATTGTTTTCCTTATATTTGCCGGGATGAGTATAGCATCCGGGTTATTTTGTTGGAGATTTGTGTTGTCTAAGACTGCCTGAGCTGCTACTGCAGCTCTCTCCTTTTTGTTGTCACTCTCCGTCACTTTGTTGACCGAAAGTTTGCAAAGCAAGTTTCAAGGAAACAAAGATTAGGTGCACAATATTTTGGAACACTGTATCCTTCAACGTTGAACAAACCAAAAACTAATACATAGGATTTTCATCCTACTCAGTTTTGGTGGATATTATATCCTTCTTACCCACTCCACACGTCTTTTGGAGTATTTTACGGGGAAAAGGGGTCTGTGTGAAAAGCATGACTGAGTTACTCTAGTATCTAGCCTTAAATTATCGCCTTACCAAACGTTGGGCGCCATGTAGTGTGATTCCTATATTCCCAATAGGCTCTGCGCATTGGAATAATATATCCTATAGATTTGACGTAGGACTTAGGTCTATTAGGTCTCTATTGAATCTACTAGACTTAATTGTGAGTGCCAGCTTGCTCAGAGATCACTAGAAACTTTCTCGGATACACAAGAAGGGATTAGTATATGATAACCGCATAAACATGACAACTTTGTTTCCCAAGAATAAGAAATGTATCTCTAGAGTCGCAGAAACAATAGATAGTTATTTCCCCCAGTCAATCGTGGATGCTTCGTTTCACCAGAGGTGCAGAGAAATAGAGAGACGGGTATTTTCAATAAAAAAGTATTTATTGAACAGTCTTCTTTCTCATGCAGAGGAAATGAACTGCTACAAACGTAATACTGGTTGCAAAGTACAATGCGTACAGTACGAAGAGTATTATAAAATAATACTGTAAAGCATGATATGGTTTATAAGCCATAAAATACATAGAATACATACATTAATAAATAAAGACTAAAAGTACTCAACGGGTGCTTCTAAAATACGCCTACCTGGGTGTACCTAACCTAGGTCTAGTACAAAGGAAGAAGTAAGTGAGGTGTAGCTTAGTTTCAGTATTCTTTTGCCAAGAATCTATCCAAGAATTCTCTATGGGTCTAATCAGCTCCGTACCTTGGTTTAGAATGAAGGAGGTCTGGTATCACTCTCTCAGGACTCAATTTCCCAACAACCCGCAAGGGTAGCTTGAAAACACTGGAGCTTGATTTCTCGGCAAGAGAAAAGACAGCATCTCTTTCAGTGCGTCTGCTGGAGAGTCGGCTTCCTTCGGCACTTGCTGTAGCAGGGCGTCGGGCAAGTAGATAGTCAAACTGCTCCAAACCACCGTGTGTTCGCCTGGGCAAGCGTGGGTATATTTATACGTTGAAGGTTCCTTGTTTGACGTAAGGTTGGACATAATAACATAATCAAAGACTCAGTTCTTTAAAAACTCCATGAGTTCTTGGATAAATCAATGTTCAAGCAAGGGGAAGTCCCTGACTGCTGAAGGCGGGTTTTTCCAAGAAATCGTTGTGGATTTTCGGAACTAGTGGAAGTAGCCATGCCGTATTTGGACTGCATAGGCTAAGTCTAAATATGGTTATGATTTCTATGCCTATATAAGGATAGGGTGATTTATACCTATATTTGGGCATGAATCAGGAAAATTACACTAGGGTCCTAAATTCATACACAACAAGATCAATACCCATATCTGTTAAAATGCCCCACAGTTTCAAATGACTTACGCAATCGAAAGCTGATGTTAGATCTACATATGCCATGTGAAGTCTCCCACCCTTCGCATTAACATATTTACCCATTAAAAAAGTTACATTTAAAACTTGCTCAATTGTGCCCATACCTTCCCTAAACCTGCACTGGAGATCTGAGAGGATCTCATTATCGTCAGCCCTGTGTTGAACGCGCTGAAGAATAATGCACCCAACAACTTTTCCCAGGGAGTCCAGTAGTGAGATGGGTCGATAACAAGATGGGCTTTGACGATCACCTTTTTTAAATACAGGGACCAGAATGGAGTCTGACCAAGAATCTAACAAACCTACTGTACAGGATGCTTCCAGAACCCTTAGCAGAATTGGCGCCCAAAGGTCCATGTTATATATAAAAACAACAACCAGGACCCCATCAGGGCCTGGCGCCTTGCCGCCTTTGCTTGCCATTAAGGCAAGTTCAAATATCAGACTGGGTGAAGTCTAAAGAAAGAGGAGTGAATGGAGGTTTAATACAAGAGTTGTTCACCCCCAATTGGTTCTGGACTGTGAGTACACTGTCAGTTAATCCGAAAATCTGGGAAAAATGATGATTCATCGATGGCTATATCTATTTTATCAGTTTCCCTGCGTCCGGACAACAAAGGGGATTTTATTATCTTCCAAAAAGCAATAGTGTCTTTCATTGAACAGCTCTTATCAAGTTCAACCCATAATTCCTGTTTCAATTCAGCTTTCCTGGCTTTAATTGTGGAGTGATAGATTTTTCTAAGTCGAATAGTTTCTCTCTTGTCTCTTACTGGGTTTTGTAGGGCAGTTTTTAAATTAAAAAGTGCTTTGGTACAGGCACTATTAAACCAGCCCTTTGATTTACACGTATTCCCTTTAGGGATGATACGTAAAACATCCTTGACTGATTTTGTTATAACCATAAAGTTGTCTAAAATCTCTTGGGGAGAAAAGGAGTCATCCAAACATATTTGGATGGCATTAATGGAATTCTTCACAACTACCTTAGTTATCTTAGCCGGGTCAACATGGTCCCACTTTAGCGAGTATCCATTTAATCTGTTCAAGACCAAGGTTTACTTCACCGTATATTCCCATTTGGTTAGTCTTTCCTTTCCCAGAGGGGAAAGAAAGTGTAATAGAATTGGGAAAATGGTCACTAAAGGCGTTAACGTGAGTTTTGAAGTTCAAGATAATGGGTGCAGTCTTGCTTGACAGGAAAATGAAATCTATACAAGTAGAAGCTCCTCTACCATTAAAGGTCGGGGTCAGTGGTACTATGGGGGCCACTAATTCGTTTGCCAAAGCACGTTCTAAGATAAATATGGTCTCATTTAGACAATCCCCACTCTGAGTGAGTGGGAAGTGGGTCAAGTTGTTCATGCTCACATCTTGTATGCCACAGGTTATGTTATCGTTCTGGCCGCACGGGGATAGGTGAAAATCACCGCCCCAGATGACAGAAACTCTTTTCCTTTGAAATGTATTATTAAGTTCCATGAGGATGTGGCGAATCTCCTTTAGAATGGCTATCAGCTGGGTTTTTTGCAGGTTATTATAAAAAAAACTTAACTAGGATAAAAATGTCAAGTTTATTTATATCAAGAGTGATTATTTGAAAGTTAGCCTCCAGTTTTAAGGGAGTAATTTCCCGAATTGAGAGTAGATTGGAGATGTACACCATCAGGCCACCTTTTGCTCGCCCTGAGATCGACGGAGTCGCGGGTGAAAAGTAAGTTATATAGCCAGTTAAATGAATAGGTGATACAGCCCACGTCTCCTGGAGGCAGAGGATGCTGAAGTTCCGCGAGAAGGTAAGCCACTCTTCGTGGTTGACCTTTGATCGAAGGCCAGCAATGTTCGAAAATACAATACTGAGTGTCAACCCCCACGGGGTACTTTCGTCGATGGGATTTAGTAGTGCAGGTCCCCCTACTCTAACTATAGGAGGGTAATTTACTATAGTGCCCGGACTCTCTAATGCGGAACTGTTACCAAAATTGACTAAAGGAGATAGTTGCTCCATCTCTACTAGGCCCATATTAGGATTCAAAATAGGATGTGATGGAGCTAAGACCCTTTCTTCCACTATTTGAGGCAAGCTAGAGGTATTCCCTAAATGAGACTTACTTGATCTTTTCTCTGGGCTGAATGTACTTCTTTTTGGGTGGACTGATTGTCATTCCACCGCGTCCAGGGGGGAAAGTGCCTCAAACATGTTTGCCGTTAGGATTGAGCCATTCCCTACTACTATAGGCCGGGAAGGAGGTTTATAAAAGAAGCCCAGAGGGAGGGAAGAAATACTTGTACTTTGAGAGAAAGTTTCCTCCCTGGACTTTAGAAGGAATCGGACCAGTTGCGGTCGGCGAAAGTTAATAACAATACAGTCGCCGACCCACCCAACTCTTCGGACCATCAGGATTTCATTTATGCTTTGGGGTCTAAGGCTCCTAAATTTGATCAGCCAATCCGCCACTTTGTTACGGAGTGTTAGCCAGGATTCGGTATGACCCTGTTTTAATTCCGGGACCCCGGTAAGAATTACTACATATAGGCAGGAGGCAGGTGGTAAGCTTAAGGTATCGGGGTTAGGGTTCAACATTGTCATGTGGGAGTCGGTTGATCTATCTTGCCCGGGTCTACTCTCTACTCCCTCCTTATTGGATTCCCTTGGTTTTGCAGCCTCAACTGCCCGTGATGTTGGAATGGGCACATGAGACTCTCTTGGCCTCCCGCACACTCTATCCTGCTTTAAAGGCAGGGGGTCCTCCATACAGGAGGGACTAATACCCTTTGTACCATGGCAAGGCTGGATTTTATCCATTAGATTTCTTAAGGTCCCTACCACCTCATTCAATTATGCAACTTTTTTCTCCAAGCGGCCAAATCTGTCATCGATAAGGGAAGTTATCTGGGTCATCATTGAGCTAAACTGTGAGTCAAGGATCCCTCTAACAATGTTTTCAAAAACCACCTGATTACCTGTTACAGACCCATTTGGATTGGGATTGGGGATGTCTACTTCTTCCCGAGTACTAAGAAGATTTGGATTTACATCTGATTGTGCTACTGCTTGAACAAGCACTCGAGGACTAAGACTGGAATCTCCTGTGTTCCTACAATCCATACCCCCCTTACCACCCTTTTGTCTAGATTGTAATACTTTCCCTTTGGCCATTTTAGTTTGTTTCCCGGTTCTCGGTCTAGTCCCTAGGGTCGGACTGTAATCGGCATCCCCTTCTTGGTTCAATGTCGCCGAAGGTAAGTTAGCCAAAGAAGAATTACTATTATTACATTGAATAGTAATTCTGGGTGTCAGGGAAATGTTGGTTTCTTCTTTAGTCAATGGGAACTGAGTAGGATCAAGGGATAGGCGCCGTTCTGTGACCAGAATCTCATGGGTCAGAAGCGACTCAGCTCTGATCAGAATGGCATTATAGAGTGCTTGCTACACTCTTACGTTTCTCCATGGTCCTGAGTTATTCTACCAGTAGAGGACACTTGTGGGCAGACCCGGATAAGTCCTCTGATCTAAGTAAATAACCAGACGACCGATAGATAGAGCCACTGCAACTTACTAATGTACTAAATAAATTCATCTAATTAAGGCAGTCCAATTACAATATATAATGGAATGGAAATGTATGCCCTAACAGTTACACTTGGCGAATTCCAATGATCACCCCCAATAAATTATTGCAATGTTGGGAAAACGAGATCCTTCAGTTAGTCCCGAACAATCTGGTAGTTGGCGAAAGTTATGGCACAGGTTACAGGAATTCGAAAGAGAAGGTCTAACATTTAGGAGGCAGGGTGATACTGTAATCGAATAGCGTTCTTACCCGCACCTCACACAATGTTCCCAAAAGTCACATCAAAGGGGGGTGGCCCTGCCCTGCCACCTCCTGGCCCTGATGGGCACAGACGGGCCCGCCCTTAGTCCGGGCTTTGCCCAGTGCGTGCCCGCACGCGTTTCGTGAAGCAGATGGCGAGCAGAGTTTTCAAGCTGCCGGTGGTGGGAGGGGCCGATGAGAGTCAGCTGGCGTGGCCCCGTGGACTCCTGGGACCTCGAGTCCCTGCTCGCAGCCAAAATGCCCCCAAGAAGCTCCAAATGCGAAGCGTCACCCGCGAAGCGTCGCCCGTAAAGCGGGTGGCGCGAGGAGTTTTCAAGCTGCCGTTGGTGTCAGGGGCTGATGAGAGTCAGCTGGCATAGACCCGTGGGACTCCTGGGACCTCGAGTCCCTGCTCATAGTCAAAATGCCCCCAAGAAGCTCCAAATGCGAAGCGTCAAGTCCTTTGAGAGAGTTTTTGGTCTTGGGATTTTCAACAGTACATGCACAATGGATACTTAAAGAATGACATGCCATCTTTGACCACCCTACATTTTGATGGGATCATCAACATATACTTCAAATGCTATTCCTCTTATCTTTTTTACCTACTTCAAAATATCTGAGTAGTTTTACTCGCCAAGCATAATCTGGAAAGATTATAATACTGTTGCTTTTAAACATGTGTGCCCTGCTTTTTTTTTTACAGTATGGTGTCTCTGTCACCAACATTAGGATAGCTCTGTTTGGGACTCCTCCTATGGGTGTGGACACCAATGTTTCCCTCACAATTTCAATTGAAAATAATGATGACATACTTGTATGTGTCAGAGCTGTTTTGATTCAATTCTACTGAAGGAAATTCTTCTCTATCCCAAACTCAAAATGTCATATACTGCACCTTTGTTATTTGCCTTCAGTAACTTCCACTTTAGCTTCCAGACTCTGATCAATTTCAGCATTGCTTTCCTGTAATTTGCATATTCATTACAGGATGTTGCTCCACTGTGTACTCAATCGTCAGTACTCTTTCCGCTTCTATTTTGAGACACAACTGCAGAAGACTGACTGTTATAATCAACATATATTTTCTCTTCTAGGTAGCCACCTTCTCAAATTATATATACAGTTTATTTTGGTAACTGTTTGAAATATAAATGCACATTTAATCAAATCTATATTTACTGCAACTTGATATTTAAGAGTGCTTAAATATAGTCATGGTTTTCTGTACAGACTGAATTTTCTTTTCCAGAAATTGTTTTTAAATGATGACCAATGTTTCATAGAAGCTGATTATTTCGCTTTTTTTCATTTATTGGTTTTAAGCAATAGCAGCAAAGCAATATTTTTTAACAAATAAACATTCAACTATTTTAAGACTAGCACAGACTCCCACATCAATTGAAATGAAAATGTGCAACATAACTTTGACTCAGGTTTTGGAAGAAGAGAAATAATCATCCTTCCTCTAATCAGTTGTGCTACAGATGGATTCTGGCTTGCTGTTGGTTCTGTGACATATACCATTTTCCACCATCGCCAAACATCTGGATTTCAACTGGAGTTCTATCCATTCTAATATGTCATATATATTGGTTGTAGTTTTGCTTTTATTTCATAATAACTACCTTCCTGATATAACATTGCTGTTTTCTGTTGTTCAAGAATTGCAGATGAATCCTTCACGCACAGCACAACAGTATTACCATGCTGTGAAAAGTACTACATATCCTACGGTGCTGTTTGCAAAAGAGTTCTTATCAGATTATTGGTTTGACAGGAATTATTCAAATTCCCAGCATTAAAAATCTCCCCGGGTGACACTCTAATACTTGTCCCTTTTGCAAATTCATGCAAAATAAATGCTGTTAAACAGCAAATGACTGATCTGAGTTCCAGTGCCTCATTAGAAAGTGAAGATCCCTATTTAAATGCAAAAAATCACCAGGAACTGTTTTTCCCATCTTTATGGATACCATTACATCAAAAAAGCCACAGAGAAATAAGGAATTATACACAGTCTGTACATTGTTGGGTTCCACTTATAAACAATTCTAGAAATGTCCCAAAATGATTTCCTTATTTCAGTAGTGGTCAGATTCATCTACCATTTATTATTCTAAAAAAGTAGAGAAACTGAAAAAGATCTTGATCACCAATCACATATTTATTTATCTCACAGTGCCTATTGATTCATTTGTAGAACAAGGTTATGCATATTGGACAATATATTTAGAAGGAAAAGGGTGTGGGGAACCACATTGTAGGCTGTTGAGGGCACTGATACCATGCTTGTGGCAAGAATGATTTCCAGAGAATACTTCTAAACAATAAAGAACAACAGACAAAGTTCATGAGCTTTGCATCTTTAGACACACCATCAATTGAAAAGATTAATTTGACACAATTTTCAGGCTGGAAATGAAAAGAAAACAACTCTTTAAGTAAGTTCTGCTAAATTAGTAAAGAAGGCAACACATCATTTACCTATGTTCAGTTCAGAAGGAATAGCCCTCTGGCCAATAGATTCTGATGTGCGTATGAACAGGTTCCTTTCTAAAATTGGTGGTCCGTTAGCAAACAGATCACACCCCAGATATAATTTATATTTCACTATTACAGTAACAAAATATGGTTGTCTTATTCAAGTTTGAATGCTGAGAAGGAAAACATGTCTATGCTTGGTGAAGGCATGGATTTAAGTAATTTCCTCTTGGAACCACCAGCCAGATTCATCAAACTAAAATCGGCTCGCAAAGGGCCAGATTCTGAGAATCTGGCCCTTTGCGAGCGCTATTTTTGCATTTGGGATTCATCATCCCAAATGCAAAAATCACAGTTCTAGAAATCGCTAAATTGCGATTAATTGCATTTAAGGAATCTCAATTTGAGATTCCTTAAATGCAATTCATGAACCATTTTAAAATTGCGAATTCGTAATCTGGGGCCGCTATTTACCGCGAAGTCTAACTACGTGGTCAATAGCAAAAACTTTGAAAAATGCACTAAAGTGCATTTTTCAAAGTTTCATGTTGCGCACACACATGCCCTAAGGGCATGTGTGTGCGCAACATATGTGCACACATCAATTTCAGGGGTGCAACAGGGTGTCCTTTGGACACCCCTGCACCCTTGAAATCGCAATCTCAATTTGCGAATCGCTAATTGCGATTAGCAAATTGAGATTGTCTTCCCATTCATTCCTATGGGCCTCTAGGCCCATAGGAATGAATGGAGAGATATTCCTTAATTGCGACTCGCAATCTGCGAGTCACAATTAAGGAATTATTAGAAATCGCTATTTTGTAAGTGATTTCTTGATGAATAGCATTTTGCTATTCCTTAATAGCGATTCGGTATTTTCCGCTATTAAGGAATAGCAAAATGTGTTCTTGATGAATCTGGGGGTACATCTCATAAAAAATAAATGATTTGCATGTAGCTTAAAACATAGTGCTATAAAAGAGGAGCAATCAAATTCAGAAAAAGAAGCTTCAGCAAGAATTCGAGAGAGACTGACAAATAATGAAAAGCACATTTGAAGTTATTGATAATAGTTTCCAAGCACTCTTAAAATGCATATGCACACTCTCAACCATTATTTCTTCCACCTTCAATCCTTTGAAAGAAGATTTGAATCATTTACAACATGGGCAGGCTCAAATGTGTGCAGTAACACGATTGAATTGGGCATTACCGACTTTGAAAATAAATAAAGTGCGATGGTAGCTCATAAATGAGTCAACGTCCATATTATTTGACCTTAAAACACAAAAAGATCACCAAAAATGCGGCATCATCAATTTGGGTCTCTAGAACAGACATAGAGCACCCTATAACATTTTCAGTAGCAGAGGATCTACATCTTACGTGGCTCCTGCACAGAGCAATCTCCTTCCCAATCCCTTTCATTTTTATGATTGTCAAAAACACATGTCTTTATGCTGGTATGAGAAAATACACACTGCTTTTTTCAGCATGTCTTGAAATTTCCTTTTGAGTAAAATTTTTGCACAAAACAGAATCCCATTTTCATTAGCACATCTGTATGTACCAACCCACTTGGACATTCACTCCTTTGTGACTCTATCACTCTGCACAGGGTTTCTAACCTTTTGAAGCCCTTCCTTGCCTGTAAATTATTTACAGTGCCCGTTTCATTATTTTCTTCTTACCATACATGCATAGAAAATGGTTTATCTGTAATTAAAACAAATGAAAGTTGCTGTGGGTTGATCCCAGGTTTCGCCGTTATGTAAACTGTTAAAAAAAACAGTAAAATGCTTTGTTATTACATTCTACCCTACCCCAAAAAACAGTTTGAATATGTTCCCTGGCCAAAAGCAGATAATGAGCACTGCAATAAATGAAACAGTCGTTGTGCTATTCTGATACAGAAAGAAGTGCCTTTAACCTCTGCGGGATAAACTTTTGTCCAACAAACAGAACTGGTCTGGATATGAAATTCCACTAAATTGTTTGTTCAAATCCACCCGACCAATTATGGGCACTACTCCCCTGGTGCTCCAGTAATGGAACCTTGATTTAATTAACCCTGATGTCCCCTAACCTCCGACACCACTGAAGTGGTGGTCAATGTGCCTCAGGGGTCTTCAGGAGTTCCAGGCTCGGCCCAGACTACTGCTCTGCTCCGCTCCCGGTCTTCCAAAATGGCACCTTTGCTGACTGACTGGGGCATGGTTGCATTGCTTCGCACTAGCAGGGCCCTTCTTATTTCAGACTGGCTGGCTCTCGACCTGGCACTGCTCGGGCTCGGCTCCCAGACTCCATGTTGTGGTGCCATCGCGGGCTGAAGGTGAGTGGATGCCGTATGCTCCAGCCGCGGTGCATCCATTGGGGCGTAGGGGCGTAGCCTCTCCAGCCCATGGACCCGCGGCTGCAAGTGTATAATTAATTGTCACTGAATACTAGTATTTTTAAAATACATCACATTTTCCGCCGGCGAATCCGGGCTGCACCCACTGAAACGGGAGTGCACTGCGCAGGGGGCTGGGCTGGGCCGGGCGGCGGGGCTGGTCTGAGTGTTTGATTGACAGTCAGATGACAGTCCAGTGACGAGTCGAGTCCACGAGACACTGCAGGCACATACCTAATGCACAAGTGCTACTCGGGGCTGAAAATAGCCCGAGCATGCGCATGAAAGTTCCCCCATTAGTAGAATAATGCCAGGGGAGAGTGCTGGGGAGCCCCGGCGTTAACAAGGGCGACAGGGCGAGCAGTCAGTGTGCCCCCCAAGCCAATCCTGGCGCTGCATGCAGCGCCAGGATTGGCTGGTCACCGCGCAGCAATCCATTATTGGATGCCGCGTTTGGGTGGCTCAGCCGCACATCACAATGTGGCCAATCACTGTGTCTGACTTCATGAAGTCATGCAGTGATTGGCCATTTGCGGCACGCGGCGCTGCTGACGACGACGTAGGATGATCCGGTTCTGGGCTGACTCGCCTCGTGGTGTGTTGTGGTGTGGACTGGTCATGAGCGCATCGCCATCACCTGCCAGCCTCTAGTGTCTGCTGCCTTTGCGGCCTGCTCATCGTTACACTACAGACTACAGTACAAGTCGACTCGACTACTCTTCTAGTGAGTATCTTGTTTTTGTGACTCGTCCGTCGTCATGTGCTATCACACCCAGTGAGTGACATTACCTCAAGAGGATTTCATTAAAATGCATCCAGGGAGGGAGCGGCGCAATGCAAGGTTGCATTTAATTCTGTGAAATGATTGGATGAGCCCTGCACATTTCGTTCATTCGTGCTCTGTGAAACGGGCTCTGTATTTTATTATAAACGGAGCTCATACTGGAGGGGTCGTGTCTGGTTTACCCCTACTCTTGGAGAGCAGGCCCCTGACAGTCTGTCTCTCGGTTAGGACTTAAAATATTCTCTCCGAGACTTGACGTCATACTTCCTGCTGACGTGACGGAGCCTTATGCTAATGCCCTAAATATGATTGATTGACGAATCATTATTTTTGCATTCTTCTTTATGTACGTCAAATCTTTAGTACACCGTCGCTGCCACTTTGAAGAGGCAGCGGACTCACACGCCGACTCGACCGCAGTTCTACCCACCTTTCAGGGGCAATTGCGTGACCCATACCTCGCGCTACAACCCCCTAAATACTGACCCTTCAGGGATGAGGGTCGGACTGTCACCGACTCTCCGCAAGCACTACCTGCCCTTTAAAGGCAGCCGCGACTGACTCCGCCCCTCACAGGCGGCAGTGTGACTTGTGATGGGTCCTACCCAAGCCCTGCAGCTCTTCAGTGGGAGGGCAGGAGTGCGGATGACTCGGTCATAGCCCTGGCCGGGTTCTGACACTGTCCTGACTGGTGAGTCTTTCGGTTTCACTTTGGCATCAGGACGCTCCGATTCTTCATTTTTACAGTATGAGAGAGTAAGTGCTGCTATATGACAAGAAATAGAACTAAAATGGCATTGCACGTTAAGATCATAGTGCACAGAGGAGAGGGTTGTAATCACCTAGGAGACTAGGACAACCGCCCGAATAGCCTGCATTGTGCAGAAAAGGATGCAAAAGAAAGAGTAGATTGTGTGAGGGAGACTACAAAAGAGAAGACCGAACGGAATGCAAGAGGGACTAGGACATAGTGGTGGATACAATGTGTTGGGAGGACAATGACAGAGAAGAGAGAGCCTTCAGTGGAATAGAATTTAAGAATGAGGTGCATACGAGAGGCTAGTAAACACATGGACTTGTAGCTTTAGAAAATAGAATTGTTGCCTTGTACTGTTGGCACCTATTTTATATCTTATGGTAAGTAAGTCCCAAAGCCCCCCAGCATTATAAATATTGCTGTCTGTACTTTCATGTGTGGGGAGATAAGGCTATCTGCCTGGCATCTTGGCGGGGTGGCGTAGCAAGGGCGTGATTTCTGTGGTGCGAGAGCTTCATTTTCGGCTGTTGGTTGGAACTGGTGGAGGGTGGGTCCGGGTGTTTGCCTGTAGCCAGTGTGTGGATGACAACTACATGCAGTGTCCTGCCTCTGACTGCTCTGAGGCCAGTGTTCACGACAGAACAGTATATGGAAATGCCAGGCTATGCTTCCTCTAACGTGGGGCAGGCGAGCCAGACACATTTGGGCCTCTGTTTGCACCAGGTGGGATAGTGAACTTAAGTTGCTGGTAGGTGAGCTCTGGTAGTGGTGTGCATTTTGTACATTTTTATTTTTGCAAAATTAGCACATCTCGCTAATCAGGGATGAGCTGTTCAGAAAATTCCTAACAAAATACTTTTTTTGGTGCTGTTTTCCAGGATATCTGTCTCATTTGTACTGGGGATATGTTCTTTTGGCTGTGGCTGATCACGGTTATTCTCGGACCTTTACATTCTTCTCCTTACTTTTTACATTGATGGTGGATCTGTAGACTAAATTCCAGTTCCCACTCAGATCTGGTAGATTATTTTTTCTTGTGGCTGCCTCCATTCCGGTTGGTGCATCTGCCAGTGGACAAACAGGACAGAAATGATCTGGTGTGAGATTCAATGTTGTCCCCAGAAACTACCAATTGGTTGTTTACTTAGTGCTCCATTTCTCCCCAACTCAAAAACTTGGAAAAACTGAGACTAGTTTGGCTGCTTGACTAATCTGTCCCTGAACTGTGTCCTTCTGAACCCAGACTACTGGTGACTGGTCTTGCCTCCCTGCCCCTACATCCTTTTGGCTTCGGTATAGGTCCTATTCTTTGTAGATGGTGAGTTGTGGAGAGAAAATGTGTTTTGATTGTGAAATTGACACCCTGATTTTTAACTTCAGCAAAAAAACATAGGGGCATATTACCAACAACTAGCGATAATTATCGCTATGTTGGCTTAGCGGCAATAATTTTATCGCCGTGTTGCAGCGATTTTTATCGCTTAGGAGCCTTGCTATTATCAAGGTTTATCTCCTAAGCGATAAAAATCGGCCGAAATGCATGAATATCGCTGTAAAGTCAGCGATATTCATGCATTACCGAGCTAATGCTCTTAGCCATGTTATTCACCTCCCATTGGATAACATGGCTAAGAACTGCTCAGGGCAGGTGTTAGCTTTTGGAGATATTCGCGCTTAGCGCGAATATATCCAAAAGTTGGTAATAGGAGATAGCGATGTTAGCGACTGTTTCCAGTCGCTAACATCTTGGCACGCCCACTTTGCATGTCATTAGTGATAAATATCTCTGACATACAAAGCGGGGCCCAAGATGGTCGCTATCTCCTACTAGCTGTCGCTAACTGGTGTTAGCGACAGCTAGGTAATAGGGAGATAATTTTATCTCCGCTTTCATGGCTTTTAAAGCCAAAAAAGCGGAGATAAATGCCCCATAGTTGTTTAGATTGTGTATCCAGTAGTGAAATAGCAGCAGGCGGCAGCGCAGTAGCTTAATATGCCTGCTGCAAAGAACATATACCTGATGCAGATCACAAAATGCATATGATGTAAATAGGTCAGTGAGGCACTGCTTTTGTCAGAGAGATCCTTTTGTTACTTGCAGTTTCTAAGTTAAAATCCTAACATACAACAGCGAGCTATTAACTGTCATCTAAGAGCTGGATGCAAACTGCAAGGAAAAAATTGGATTGTTATGTTTTTTCCCCACAGTCTTTGTTTCATTACCCTACTGTTTCAAAAATAAATTGTTATCTTTTCATTTCCAGCACCTGACAACCTGAAACATTACCGCATTTTGGGGCAATTTTCCAGCAAACAACAAGAGGACCCTAACCTCCTTTGCTGCTCTTTCACCCCGGCTACAACCCAGCAAACACCAGTGTTAAAGGTAAGGAAACTGATGCTATATATTTTTTTACATGGGAGTGAGGGCTATGTATGTATGTGGTCACTCTCCAGGCCCTCAAGCAGTGTCTCTTTCAGTGCCTTCAGCAACCACTATGGCACAGAGAGGTAGGAGGCAGTACGGCTGTATTTTAGCAGTCATTTTGTGGAAAGGGGAGCTGTTGGAGATGTATTACGATAATGCACAAGATATATGTATTTATACTGAAATTGCACTGCACCTTATACGTTGTACTTTGATTATTGACAGGTTTCTTTTATATATTTATTGGTAAGGCCAGCAACACACCATCATGAATACAGTACAAGAGCTGATTGCAAGGTCATTCCAGGCACGGCCACTTGAACAAAAACTACAGATAAAGCAATTAGGACCTCATCAGCCTGAAATAAACCTACAGCAAACTACACAGGACAGAGGAAAAATGTCAAAACGTACATTCTCAAATGCCTGGTACACAAAAGCTGATTGGCTTACAGGGTGCCCTATAAAACAATCTCTGTTCTGCTTCCCCTGCTTGCTGTTTGGTGGTGACTTTTCTTGGACACGTCAAGGAATGATTGACTTGAAGCATATCTCTGAAAAAATAAAGAAGCATGCGCTCACAAGAAATCATCTGGAAAACCTGACAAGACTGGGAATTTTGGGGGAAGACGCACCAATTGAGCAGCAGATAAATGATGCATATCGCAAATCCATTCAAAAACACAATGAAGCTGTTGATAAGAACAGACAAAATCTATCCAAGATCATTGATTGCATTCGTTTCTGTGGTGTTTTCGAACTCGCATTGAGAGGCCATGACGAATCAGAAACTTCCTCAAAACCTGGGATCTTCCGAGGCCTAGTGGATTTAATGTCAACCATAGACAAGGATTTGGAAACACATTTAGCACGTGCTACAGTCTTTAAGGGCACCTCTAATAGAATCCAAAATGAACTCCTTGACTGTATGCTCGAAATTATAAGAAGCCATATTGTGCAAGAGTTGTGAAACACAGACTTTGTGACTATTCAGGCTGATGGCACCACTGATGTGGCCACTAAAACACAGTCTGTGTTAGTGTTTCGGTACCTTGACAGTGACAGAAACGTTGTGGAGAGGTTTTATGGTATCACACATTTAAGAGACTCTAGTGCAGCAACCATCACTGAAGCTATACTGTGTCAACTGGACTTAATTTTCCCGGACCTGCCTCAAAAACAAAAACTTATCGCACAAAGCTCTGATGGTGCGTCCGTAATGAGTGGAAGCCTTGGTGGAGTACAGAAACGAATTCGAGATGTGTACCCTAATGCTCATTTTGTGCACTGTTACGCCCACCAACTCAATCTTATTATGCAACAGGCGGTATCAAAGATCAGAGAGACACGAGTGTTCTTTCAGGATATCGGAGGCATAGCAGCATTCTTCACACGTTCCCCCAAAAGAACAGAAGCCCTTCATGAGATTGTGGACAAAAGCGTACCAAGGGAATCCTCAACTCGTTGGAACTTTCACATTCATACAGTCAACTTAATCTTTGAACAGAGGGAGGGCCTTGAGAAATGTTTTGTCGCCATAGCATCCAGAGAAGACTTTGATCACACAAGTCAGAATGAAGCCCATGGCTTTATTAGAACACTACAAGACAAAGTGTTTCTGTTCTTACTGTTTTATTTCATGACATAATGGGTCATGTTGATGCGTTATACGATCAGCTACAATGAAAAGACATAGATATTGTCTCTGTGAAAGCTGCTACATCTACATTTGTACAAAAGATAAAGGAAGTGAGAGATGGGGTTGACGATTTAGAGAGCAAACTACCGGAGCATTCTACTTTTGCAAACCGCAGACAAAACATCACCTCTCTGGTTCGAATTGGAAAGGAGATATGTGACATTGTAATTGTGCAGGCAAAAGAACGTTTTTCATTCACAAAACATTTGGTGAGTGCCACTTTATTGCAAAGTAAAGAGTTTGCACACTATGATGAATACTTCCCTGAGCGTGCTCTGAATCAGGCTGTGGAAGCATATCCTATGCTCAAAAAAGAGCAGCTGAGAACTGAGTTAACTGTACTCTACGGAATGCCTGTGTACCGGAAGGCCACAAGCGCCTTGAGTTTGCTAAGTTTAATTCATAAAGTACATATGGAAAACTCACTTACAGAGACAGTGACTTTACTAAAAATTGTGATTACGACTCCAATGACAACAGTAGAAGCTGAACGATGTTTTTCAGCCTTAAAGCGCATAAAGACATTCCTCAGGAACACCATGCTAGAGGAAAGACTAAATGCTTTGGCGATGCTATCTGTAGAGAGCAAGCTAGTCCAAAAGATACCGGACTTCAACGTGAAAGTAATTGACAAGTTTGCTACACTGAAAGACAGACGTGCTGATTTCATTTACAAAAAGTGAATGCTGCTACTTGTTTGTTGAATATAAAAAATTCTGAATGAGGTAAGAAATGCATTGTTATCTCTGTTTTTAAATGTTTTGTAGTGTTTGTTCTATTTGGAGACTACACAGATTTGCTCACCTTTGTTCACTGGCCGGAGCTGTCTCCCGCAGGGTGAACGATTCGTTGCTTGTGTTGCCTATCAAACCTTTCCCCTTGGCAACTTGCGAAAACCTTTATACCATTTATGTTTGGGGTACTTGCGTGGACCTATGTGAAGTGTGTGTACAAAGCTCAGCTCAACCAGAATCATGGTAACAGCGCGTTGCGCTGCCTCTTTTATATTCAGTATATTGTTAGTCTTTCATGTGACCTTTATGACCACTCTTTCCTGGCAGATTATTCCTTGAATGTATAACCTACAGAAGAATACACACTCCTCTTACTCCTCTCTGGGAATAGAGTGGTGAGCCATACATACCTTATCATTGTATATACTGACATTGTGTTGGACCATAGTGCTCATAATCTTATCCTTCTGTTGCACAGGGGTACAACCTATGTTAACCTGCCATTTGTCTACTAGAACTAAGACTGAAAGCTGTGTAGGTTGTATATACAAGTATGTTCATACTCTCTGTAGTATAGATAAGAATAGAGTGTAACATCTTCCTTCCTTTACAGCCTGCCAGTGCCTATTCTTCAAGAATTCACACTCAAGACCTGTTTTTCTTCCCCCGCCTTTCCTTGTTTTGTTTCCCTGTTTTCCCCTGGCGTGCCATTCGTTACTCTAGAGTCTGATAGAGTCGGAAGGCCGTAGGGGAAGACTGTGGACTTTTCTTCAAGTTCCTGACGCTCCTGCGGAACGAGCCTGGCAACCATTACACTGCTGTGCAACTTCTTCTACTCTTAGAGCTGAGATTTCCATGAAAGTCTTATAGACTGAATTCAGCACCTGAGCATAATAGGACGGAATGTATGAAGCTCTGTGGTTATACTGAATAAGCAGCTACCTATGTTATGCCATCAATTAATGTAATAACTGCACTTTCACAATTGCTTTATTAACCTTCCTGCTTTCTCAAATTTGCTTGAAATTGCACGATTTTTCTTCTTTTTTTAAAAAAATTTGTTTGGGGGGGTAGTCCCCCAAACCCCCCTTTTGGGGTTCGGGCTCGTATGCTGCGCTCGCTCGCTACGGTGCTGTATGTAAATCAATTTGCGCCCCACCACTTTAAAATCTCACCCACCGCCCCTGGTTGTGATGCCAAGTAGTGGTTACCGTTTTGATCCCCTACTCCCGTTCCACAGACCCACCTTACCTCGTGCAGGAACGCTGCTGCAGGACACTGCAGGACCCGGTGTTGGTTTCTGTATTTGTGGCCTACAACCAGGCGTCGGTTCTTCGCGAAAACTGAGTCTAGTCTGGCCTGTGTCTATGTAGGTGCATAGCAGATGATTGGGGAGGCACAGCTGCCAAGGTTTTAGATTGCTATGTGTGACATTTTTGAAATGTCAGTGTAATTATGAGTGACATTTCAACGACTATGAGTGACACTTTCTCGTAAGCAAAATCAAGCAATGAATATACATATCAGAAATTACACCCATTTGAGCAACAACAAACTTTAAGAAGTCATTGAACTAAAGTGTGCAATAGGACTAAACACTTCCTGAATAGGTTATGCACTTGGTACATGTTTCATTGAGACTTTGATGTGGTCCTAAAATCTTACCAAATAAAACAATAAAAAAACACTTCAAATTTGTGTTTGATTCTTGAACAGCCTGCACTTAATGAGTTACACTAGCCCCTTTGGGAAGCATATATTGCAAAAAATACTTTCTTTTTCACATAGATCCTTGAGGGTGCCTGGCCTGAGATGAAGAACCAAAATCTTGAGCAATCAGGGCTGAAACCCACAGCATTGATTTTCAACAAGGACAACAACTTTTTATTTTGAGTCTGGGTGAGGCAGAGAACTGTGACTGTAATCCTAATAAGATGGGACATGCTGTCCTTCCACTCTGCTCTGATTTCAATAGCCACAGTGCTCTGATCATTAAGCCCAGTCAGCTCTGATTTTCATTTAAACTGATTACTGTCACCCTACACTAAATATTATGGCTGTATTGCACTGATTGTGAAGGCTACTCTGCACGAATGAGGATTTCCACTTTACACTAGTTATCATGGTTATTCTGTCCCTAGTTAGAATTTTCAACCTGAGACCAGCCCTGTCAAGCATCACGCATCAAGCGTTAAACTAACTCCTTCTAGTGCTAGTGTCTGCATCACCGCACTAAAATGCTTAGTCACTCATGCAGACCTCTGACATGGCCTTTGTTGATCACAATGGGCTCCTAAAAGCAACCTTGCGCACATCGTTTAACCTGTAAATTGCCGCTGCTAAAGCAATTTAGCCTGCCTGCATATCTTGGCACTCCTTATTTAAACCACACTGCATATGTCAATCACACAAGACGCAAACAAACCGTCTATAAATGCACTTGAGTACGTTTTTCGATGTGCTTTCTGACTGACGCGCCCTTCATTAGTGCCTGCATCCTGTTGCCGTAAGAAGTTTCACTTTCTATTTCCAGACAATCAAGAGAGCGCTGCATCAGTATTGGACTGCGTTATCGCCCACAGGAGCGGATCTGTTGTGGCAGAAGAATTCTATATTAGGTAATACTGACTTTCTCATAAATCTATCTTGCGCTCTAAAACTGCAATACTTACACCTCCACATTTGGTCTGACCACACTATCAGCAATTTATGATCTACTCCACCTCTGCCACTGGAATTATTCTTACTGTTGTTCAGAGTCCTGTCATATCGTGATTGTAACTGGATTTGATTTACTCTTCCATTTTCTACTACTTTCCCTTGCCCCCTCCCACTTCCTCCCTGGTTAAACTCTATATGGGCATCTCCTGATGACTCCCAGCAGTACTGGCTTGTCTCCAATTGTGGTGCATCCTTGAACTATTAAACTGTGTTCCATTTTTCAGATGACACAAACTTCATAGGACACTTCGCTCTTTACCATCCTATCATTGACATCTTATACTTCCACCTTCCTCCAGCTACATCCAATTCACCATGGACCCTACATCACCAAGAGCCATACTTACTCACTTGAAGTCCTCAGACCTTAATGCTTACAAAATCATATATCCTCCCAACTTGTCAAAGAGCGCATCTAAAACCTTTAAACACAAATCCCACCTAGAAACCCTTATTGTGGATCCTTTCTTCTGTATAAAAAGAGGAGCTATAATTAGTGACTTGATTTTCTATTCAGGAAACCATGCTCAATGAGGAAAGCACATTTATCCTCAACTCAACCAGAAGCTTCTCCAGATCCGAATCTAGCATCATCAAATTATTCTAATTGGCTGCATAATGCATTTAACCTGCTGGTGCCAAAAAAGACTTTCTTGAAAAATCGCTGCTCTCCATCAGCCCCCTGGTTTTCTGAACCCCTCAGAGTACAGAAGAAATTGTGCAGAAATTCTGAAAGACAGTGGCGCAAAAACAGCAATAATCAAGAAAAAAATTCGCTATAAAGAATTACTCAACAAATATAAATTGCTGATTGCACAGGAGTAAAGTAAATATTACATCGCACAGATTGAATCTGCGCAAGACTCCAACAAACAACTCTACCAGGTAGTCGCCAAACTATCTGGACAAGTCTCAAAATGTAATCCAGTTTCCTCACAGGCATTATGCGACTCCCTGGCCAATTATTTTTTTGGAAAGGTGAATGACATTTACACTAATTTTTCATCTCAGATTCAAATGAATGACCAGCCTTTAAATCTTGGCTCCACGAAGATTCTCCCTCCCTAGTACAATTTGAGAGCACTACACCTGACCAGATTTCAAATGTCACCGCTACTATCCAGTCAGGCTCCGCTACCAATCCTTGCCCTCCATCAGTACTTAAACCACTTACTGACCCAGTTGCACCAACACTATCCAACACCTGTAGTGCAATGTTTAGATCAGACATATACCCCAGGATCAGGAAAAAACCCATTATTAAACCTTTATTAAAAAAAAACAAATTTGGATTCGAACGAAACTAAGAACTATAGAACAATAGCTAGTCTGCCTTTCCCAGGCAAATTTTTTGAAAAAGTGATAAATTCCCAGCTCTCCAAGTTTATTGAAGATCACCAACTCTTGGATGATACTCAATTTGGCTTCCGTAAAGGCCACGGAACAGAAACGGCGGTCATCAAAGCATCAGAAGACATTAAAATCATTCTTGATCAGGGAGGGACGGCTGTTCTTATACTGTTAGACCTTTCAGCAGCTTTTGACACGGTTGATCATGCCACCTTGATCGACCGTGTCACACGAATAGGCATCCAACATACAGCTAGAGCCCTATTGTCTTCTTTTCTTACTAACCGTACACCATCGGTAAACCTCGGCATCTTTAATTCATCTCAATTGGCCCTCCTGTGTGGTGTTCCACAAGGTTCATCTTTAAGTCTGACACTTTATAATATCTATGTGTCAGACTTAGCTAAAGTAATCAAAGCACACAGGATAAGCCTCACATCATATGCCGATGATACACAATGGGTGCTCACTGGACATAATGATGGAGATATAGTAGCAGCTAATTTTCAGAAGGGCATGCTAGCCATCAGTAGTTGGATGACCACCAACTGTCTCAAGTTGAACTCTGAGACAACAGAGATAATGACATTTGGTAAGCTATCGCCAAGTTTTCCACCAGCTGGTGGCTTTCTTCGCTGGGTCCTCCACCTGTCCCAGTCACCAAGGTCAGGAATCTGGGCGTCATATCTGACGACAGGCTGTCTTTTGTTCCCCATGCCAACTCTGTGGTATAATCATTATTCCATAAGTTGCGCATGATAAAACAGCTTTTGCCATTCCTACCTCTGAATACGGGAAAAACATTAGTCAGTACCCTAGACGTGGCCACTATTGACTACTGTAATGGTCTCTCATGAATGCCCAAAGTAAGGTCATCCACAAACTCCAACTTGTTCAAAATTCTGCAGCCAGAATGTTATCTGGACCTCCTAAATACAAGTCTATTTCTCACATCATTCAACAATATCACTGGCTCCCGGTAAGAAGCCGCATAAAGTTGAAGGCTCTATGCATTGCTTATAAAGCATCCTGAAACTCTGGACCTTTGTTTCTCAACAAGGCTCTAAAAGCATACATCCCTACATGGGCCTTGCGCTCCTCCACAGCAAATCTTCTTATGAACACACGTACAAAAACTGCTTCATGGGGTGATAATTATTCAGAAAAGGGGGTGGTGATGGACAGAGCATCTTAGTTAAACAGAACACTCATACCCAGTCAAAAGATCAGGGCTTGATCCATCACCGTTTTTTAGCTCACTGCACCATCCCAGTTCAGAACCTGGCTACATGCAAATTAGTCTGTCCCTGCCCTGGCCCAGTGCATCATGGGAACAGGGCAGACCAAACTACCAAGCCAATTCTTTACTGGAAAGGAAACAAGCTTCCAGGGACCGGTTTCTGGCATTGCAGCCGTCTTCGGCCCGGCTTGCTTGAATCCTGATGGTGACATGAGCAAGGGACTCATGTCTGAGCATACCCTGCCACTGCTATAGTGGCCAAAACGATTCAGAAAAGGGGGTGGTGATGGACAGAGCATCTTAGTTAAACAGAACACTCATACCCAGTCAAAAGATCAGGGCTTGATCCATCACCGTTTTTTAGCTCACTGCACCATCCCAGTTCAGAACCTGGCTACATGCAAATTAGTCTGTCCCTGGCCCAGTGCATCATGGGAACAGGGCAGACCAAACTACCAAGCCAATTCTTTACTGGAAAGGAAACAAGCTTCCGGGGACCGGTTTCTGGCATTGCAGCCGTCTTCGGCCCGGCTTGCTTGAATCCTGATGGTGCCATGAGCAAGGGACTCATGTCTGAGCATACCCTGGCACTGCTTTAGTGGCCAAAACGATTCAGAAAAGGGGGTGGTGATGGACAGAGCATCTTAGTTAAACAGAACACTCATACCCAGTCAAAAGATCAGGGCTTGATCCATCACCGTTTTTTAGCTCACTGCACCATCCCAGTTCAGAACCTGGCTACATGCAAATTAGTCTGTCCCTGGCCCAGTGCATCATGGGATCAGGGCAGACCAAACTATCAAGCCAATTCTTTACTGGAAAGGAAACAAGCTTCCGGGGACCGGTTTCTGGCATTGCAGCCGTCTTCGGCCCGGCTTGCTTGAATCCTGATGGTGCCCTGAGCAAGGGACTCATGTCTGAGCATACCCTGCCACTGCTATAGTGGCCAAAACGATTCAGAAAAGGGGGTGGTGATGGACAGAGCATCTTAGTTAAACAGAACACTCATACCCAGTCAAAAGTTCAGGGCTTGATCCATCACCGTTTTTTAGCTCACTGCACCATCCCAGTTCAGAACCTGGCTAACTGCAAATTAGTCTGTCCCTGGCCCAGTGCATCATGGCAACAGGGCAGACCAAACTACCAAGCCAATTCTTTACTGGAAAGGAAACAAGCTTCCGGGGACCGGTTTCTGCCATTGCAGCCGTCTTCGGCCCGGCTTGCTTGAATCCTGATGGTGCCATGAGCAAGGGACTCATGTCTGAGCATACCCTGCCACTGCTATAGTGGCCAAAACGATTCAGAAAAGGGGGTGGTGATGGACAGAGCATCTTAGTTAAACAGAACACTCATACCCAGTCAAAAGATCAGGGCTTGATCCATCACCGTTTTTTAGCTCACTGCACCATCCCAGTTCAGAACCTGGCTACATGCAAATTAGTCTGTCCCTGGCCCATTGCATCATGGGAACAGGGCAGACCAAACTATCAAGCCAATTCTTTACTGGAAAGGAAACAAGCTTCCGGGGACCGGTTTCTGGCATTGCAGCCGTCTTCAGCCCGGCTTGCTTGAATCCTGATGGTGCCATGAGCAAGGGACTCATGTCTGAGCATACCCTGCCACTGCTATAGTGGCCAAAACGATTCAGAAAAGGGGGTGGTGATGGACAGAGCATCTTAGTTAAACAGAACACTCATACCCAGTCAAAAGATCAGGGCTTGATCCATCACCGTTTTTTAGCTCACTGCACCATCCCAGTTCAGAACCTGGCTACATGCAAATTAGTCTGTCCCTGGCCCAGTGCATCATGGGAACAGGGCAGACCAAACTACCAAGCCAATTCTTTACTGGAAAGGAAACAAGCTTCCGGGGACCGGTTTCTGGCATTGCAGCCGTCTTCGGCCCGGCTTGCTTGAATCCTGATGGTGCCATGAGCAAGGGACTCATGTCTGAGCATACCCTGCCACTGCTATAGTGGCCAAAACGATTCAGAAAAGGGGGTGGTGATGGACAGAGCATCTTAGTTAAACAGAACACTCATACCCAGTCAAAAGATCAGGGCTTGATCCATCACCGTTTTTTAGCTCACTGCACCATCCCAGTTCAGAACCTGGCTACATGCAAATTAGTCTGTCCCTGGCCCATTGCATCATGGGAACAGGGCAGACCAAACTATCAAGCCAATTCTTTACTGGAAAGGAAACAAGCTTCCGGGGACCGGTTTCTGGCATTGCAGCCGTCTTCGGCCCGGCTTGCTTGAATCCTGATGGTGCCATGAGCAAGGGACTCATGTCTGAGCATACCCTGCCACTGCTATAGTGGCCAAAACGATTCAGAAAAGGGGGTGGTGATGGACAGAGCATCTTAGTTAAACAGAACACTCATACCCAGTCAAAAGATCAGGGCTTGATCCATCACCGTTTTTTAGCTCACTGCACCATCCCAGTTCAGAACCTGGCTACATGCAAATTAGTCTGTCCCTGGCCCAGTGCATCATAGGAACAGGGCAGACCAAACTACCAAGCCAATTCTTTACTGGAAAGGAAACAAGCTTCCGGGGACCGGTTTCTGCCATTGCAGCCATCTTCGGCCCGGCTTGCTTGAATCCTGATGGTGCCATGAGCAAGGGACTCATGTCTGAGCATACCCTGCCAAATTTTTTTGGAAAGGTGAATGACATTTACACTAATTTTTCATCTCAGATTCAAATGAATGACCAGCCTTTAAATCTTGGCTCCACGAAGATTCTCCCTCCCTAGTACAATTTGAGAGCACTACACCTGACCAGATTTCAAATGTCATCGCTACTATCCAGTCAGGCTCCGCTACCAATCCTTGCCCTCCATCAGTACTTAAACCACTTGCTGACCCAGTTGCACCAACACTATCCAACACCTGTAGTGCAATGTTTACATCAGACATATACCCCAGGATCAGGAAAAAACCCATTATTAAACCTTTATTAAAAAAAACAAATTTGGATTCGAATGAAACTAAGAACTATAGAACAATAGCTAGTCTGCCTTTCCCAGGCAACATTTTTGAAAACGTGATAAATTCCCAGCTCTCCAAGTTTATTGAAGATCACCAACTCTTGGATGATACTCAATTTGGCTTCCGTAAAGGCCACGGAACAGAAACGGCGGTCATCAAAGCATCAGAAGACATTAAAATCATTCTTGATCAGGGAGGGACGGCTGTTCTTATACTGTTAGATCTTTCAGCAGCTTTTGACACTGTTGATCATGCCACCTTGATCGACCGTGTCACTCGAATAGGCATCCAACATACAGCTAGAGCCCTATTGTCTTCTTTTCTTACTAACCGTACACCATCGGTAAACCTCGGCATCTTTAACTCATCTCAATTGGCCCTCCTGTGTGGTGTTCCACAAGGATCATCTTTAAGTCTGACACTTTTTAATATCTATGTGCCAGACTCAGCTAAAGTCATCAAAGCACACAGGATGAGCCTCACATCATATGCCGATGATACACAATGGGAGCTCACTGGACAAAATGATGGAGACATAGTAGCAGCTAATTTTCAGAAGGGCATGCTAGCCATCAGTAGTTGGATGACCACCAACTGTCTCAAGTTGAACTCTGAGACAACAGAGATAATGACATTTGGTAAGCTATCGCCAAGTTTGTCCACCAGCTGGTGGCTTTCTTCGCTGGGTCCTCCACCTGTCCCAGTCACCAAGGTCAGGAATCTGGGCGTCATATCTGACGACAGGCTGTCTTTTGTTCCCCATGCCAACTCTGTGGTATAATCATCATTCCATAAGTTGCGCATGATAAAACAGCTTTTGCCATTCCTACCTCTGAATACGGGAAAAACATTAGTCAGTACCCTAGACATGGCCACTATTGACTACTGTAATGGTCTCTCATGAATGCCCAAAGTAAGGTCATCCACAAACTCCAACTTGTTCAAAATTCTGCAGCCAGAATGTTATCTGGACCTCCTAAATACAAGTCTATTTCTCACATCATTCAACAATATCACTGGCTCCCGGTAAGAAGCCGCATAAAGTTGAAGGCTCTATGCATTGCTTATAAAGCATCCTGAAACTCTGGACCTTTGTTTCTCAACAAGGCTCTAAAAGCATACATCCCTACATGGGCCTTGCGCTCCTCCACAGCAAATCTTCTTATGAACACACGTACAAAAACTGCTTCATGGGGTGATAATTATTCAGAAAAGGGGGTGGTGATGGACAGAGCATCTTAGTTAAACAGAACACTCATACCCAGTCAAAAGATCAGGGCTTGATCCATCACCGTTTTTTAGCTCACTGCACCATCCCAGTTCAGAACCTGGCTACATGCAAATTAGTCTGTCCCTGCCCTGGCCCAGTGCATCATGGGAACAGGGCAGACCAAACTACCAAGCCAATTCTTTACTGGAAAGGAAACAAGCTTCCAGGGACCGGTTTCTGGCATTGCAGCCGTCTTCGGCCCGGCTTGCTTGAATCCTGATGGTGACATGAGCAAGGGACTCATGTCTGAGCATACCCTGCCACTGCTATAGTGGCCAAAACGATTCAGAAAAGGGGGTGGTGATGGACAGAGCATCTTAGTTAAACAGAACACTCATACCCAGTCAAAAGATCAGGGCTTGATCCATCACCGTTTTTTAGCTCACTGCACCATCCCAGTTCAGAACCTGGCTACATGCAAATTAGTCTGTCCCTGGCCCAGTGCATCATGGGAACAGGGCAGACCAAACTACCAAGCCAATTCTTTACTGGAAAGGAAACAAGCTTCCGGGGACCGGTTTCTGGCATTGCAGCCGTCTTCGGCCCGGCTTGCTTGAATCCTGATGGTGCCATGAGCAAGGGACTCATGTCTGAGCATACCCTGGCACTGCTTTAGTGGCCAAAACGATTCAGAAAAGGGGGTGGTGATGGACAGAGCATCTTAGTTAAACAGAACACTCATACCCAGTCAAAAGATCAGGGCTTGATCCATCACCGTTTTTTAGCTCACTGCACCATCCCAGTTCAGAACCTGGCTACATGCAAATTAGTCTGTCCCTGGCCCAGTGCATCATGGGATCAGGGCAGACCAAACTATCAAGCCAATTCTTTACTGGAAAGGAAACAAGCTTCCGGGGACCGGTTTCTGGCATTGCAGCCGTCTTCGGCCCGGCTTGCTTGAATCCTGATGGTGCCCTGAGCAAGGGACTCATGTCTGAGCATACCCTGCCACTGCTATAGTGGCCAAAACGATTCAGAAAAGGGGGTGGTGATGGACAGAGCATCTTAGTTAAACAGAACACTCATACCCAGTCAAAAGTTCAGGGCTTGATCCATCACCGTTTTTTAGCTCACTGCACCATCCCAGTTCAGAACCTGGCTAACTGCAAATTAGTCTGTCCCTGGCCCAGTGCATCATGGCAACAGGGCAGACCAAACTACCAAGCCAATTCTTTACTGGAAAGGAAACAAGCTTCCGGGGACCGGTTTCTGCCATTGCAGCCGTCTTCGGCCCGGCTTGCTTGAATCCTGATGGTGCCATGAGCAAGGGACTCATGTCTGAGCATACCCTGCCACTGCTATAGTGGCCAAAACGATTCAGAAAAGGGGGTGGTGATGGACAGAGCATCTTAGTTAAACAGAACACTCATACCCAGTCAAAAGATCAGGGCTTGATCCATCACCGTTTTTTAGCTCACTCTACCATCCCAGTTCAGAACCTGGCTACATGCAAATTAGTCTGTCCCTGGCCCATTGCATCATGGGAACAGGGCAGACCAAACTATCAAGCCAATTCTTTACTGGAAAGGAAACAAGCTTCCGGGGACCGGTTTCTGGCATTGCAGCCGTCTTCAGCCCGGCTTGCTTGAATCCTGATGGTGCCATGAGCAAGGGACTCATGTCTGAGCATACCCTGCCACTGCTATAGTGGCCAAAACGATTCAGAAAAGGGGGTGGTGATGGACAGAGCATCTTAGTTAAACAGAACACTCATACCCAGTCAAAAGATCAGGGCTTGATCCATCACCGTTTTTTAGCTCACTGCACCATCCCAGTTCAGAACCTGGCTACATGCAAATTAGTCTGTCCCTGGCCCAGTGCATCATGGGAACAGGGCAGACCAAACTACCAAGCCAATTCTTTACTGGAAAGGAAACAAGCTTCCGGGGACCGGTTTCTGGCATTGCAGCCGTCTTCGGCCCGGCTTGCTTGAATCCTGATGGTGCCATGAGCAAGGGACTCATGTCTGAGCATACCCTGCCACTGCTATAGTGGCCAAAACGATTCAGAAAAGGGGGTGGTGATGGACAGAGCATCTTAGTTAAACAGAACACTCATACCCAGTCAAAAGGTCAGGGCTTGATCCATCACCGTTTTTTAGCTCACTGCACCATCCCAGTTCAGAACCTGGCTACATGCAAATTAGTCTGTCCCTGGCCCATTGCATCATGGGAACAGGGCAGACCAAACTATCAAGCCAATTCTTTACTGGAAAGGAAACAAGCTTCCGGGGACCGGTTTCTGGCATTGCAGCCGTCTTCGGCCCGGCTTGCTTGAATCCTGATGGTGCCATGAGCAAGGGACTCATGTCTGAGCATACCCTGCCACTGCTATAGTGGCCAAAACGATTCAGAAAAGGGGGTGGTGATGGACAGAGCATCTTAGTTAAACAAAACACTCATACCCAGTCAAAAGATCAGGGCTTGATCCATCACCGTTTTTTAGCTCACTGCACCATCCCAGTTCAGAACCTGGCTACATGCAAATTAGTCTGTCCCTGGCCCAGTGCATCATAGGAACAGGGCAGACCAAACTACCAAGCCAATTCTTTACTGGAAAGGAAACAAGCTTCCGGGGACCGGTTTCTGCCATTGCAGCCATCTTCGGCCCGGCTTGCTTGAATCCTGATGGTGCCATGAGCAAGGGACTCATGTCTGAGCATACCCTGCCAAATTTTTTTGGAAAGGTGAATGACATTTACACTAATTTTTCATCTCAGATTCAAATGAATGACCAGCCTTTAAATCTTGGCTCCACGAAGATTCTCCCTCCCTAGTACAATTTGAGAGCACTACACCTGACCAGATTTCAAATGTCATCGCTACTATCCAGTCAGGCTCCGCTACCAATCCTTGCCCTCCATCAGTACTTAAACCACTTGCTGACCCAGTTGCACCAACACTATCCAACACCTGTAGTGCAATGTTTACATCAGACATATACCCCAGGATCAGGAAAAAACCCATTATTAAACCTTTATTAAAAAAAACAAATTTGGATTCGAATGAAACTAAGAACTATAGAACAATAGCTAGTCTGCCTTTCCCAGGCAACATTTTTGAAAACGTGATAAATTCCCAGCTCTCCAAGTTTATTGAAGATCACCAACTCTTGGATGATACTCAATTTGGCTTCCGTAAAGGCCACGGAACAGAAACGGCGGTCATCAAAGCATCAGAAGACATTAAAATCATTCTTGATCAGGGAGGGACGGCTGTTCTTATACTGTTAGATCTTTCAGCAGCTTTTGACACTGTTGATCATGCCACCTTGATCGACCGTGTCACTCGAATAGGCATCCAACATACAGCTAGAGCCCTATTGTCTTCTTTTCTTACTAACCGTACACCATCGGTAAACCTCGGCATCTTTAACTCATCTCAATTGGCCCTCCTGTGTGGTGTTCCACAAGGATCATCTTTAAGTCTGACACTTTTTAATATCTATGTGCCAGACTCAGCTAAAGTCATCAAAGCACACAGGATGAGCCTCACATCATATGCCGATGATACACAATGGGAGCTCACTGGACAAAATGATGGAGACATAGTAGCAGCTAATTTTCAGAAGGGCATGCTAGCCATCAGTAGTTGGATGACCACCAACTGTCTCAAGTTGAACTCCGAGACAACAGAGATAATGACATTTGGTAAGCTATCGCCAAGTTTGTCCACCAGCTGGTGGCTTTCTTCGCTGGGTCCTCCACCTGTCCCAGTCACCAAGGTCAGGAATCTGGGCGTCATATCTGACGACAGGCTGTCTTTTGTTCCCCATGCCAACTCTGTGGTATAATCATCATTCCATAAGTTGCGCATGATAAAACAGCTTTTGCCATTCCTACCTCTGAATACGGGAAAAACATTAGTCAGTACCCTAGACATGGCCACTATTGACTACTGTAATGGTCTCTCATGAATGCCCAAAGTAAGGTCATCCACAAACTCCAACTTGTTCAAAATTCTGCAGCCAGAATGTTATCTGGAACTCCTAAATACAAGTCTATTTCTCACATCATTCAACAATATCACTGGCTCCCGGTAAGAAGCCGCATAAAGTTGAAGGCTCTATGCATTGCTTATAAAGCATCCTGAAACTCTGGACCTTTGTTTCTCAACAAGGCTCTAAAAGCATACATCCCTACATGGGCCTTGCGCTCCTCCACAGCAAATCTTCTTATGAACACACGTACAAAAACTGCTTCATGGGGTGATAAGCGCTTCATCGTGGCCACAGCAAAATTTGGAACGCCCTTCCAACTGAGATTAGATCTAGCCAGTCTTATTAGTTTTTAGAAGAAGGACAAAACCTGGCTGTTCAACCAGTAAGCTCTCTGTTATAGGGTACATGTCTGCTGTCCTTAGCGCCGAGACACCCACAGGTATTTGTGCTCTTTACAAATCTCATAAATAAATAAATAAATAAGGCTCTATACTCATTGCTCAACATCACCACATCCAAAAAAAACACCCATGGATAAGACTCATGGCCGCCTTCTCACCTGCTTACAAGTTTGAAGCAACCATCTCCTTTTACAATATTGGAATTATCCTCATCCAATTCTGTTCAATGATTTTTTTACCCACCATCAAAAGCTCAATGACTAACACAAATCCCCCCAAAAGCCGCTCAAATTCCTCATGAAATCCCCTTGACCTTCACGCACCGTCCGCTCTCAGCCATGGCGTCCATTCCTCATCCCTCTAGGTATAGTAATATACTCAACATCAACTCCCCATTGCCACCTGGTGAATCTGAGTCCCTCTCTTGCATTTGCTTAACTAATTTCCATGCTTACTGTTCTCCTAGACTATCCAGCAATGAGGTACACACCTTTGATTTTCACAGAGTCGCCCCTTCTATACCCTTGACCTACAACCACACTACCGCTGATTCTACTAATGTGCTCAAATCTCTCCCCATAGATCCATCGATGTCACAGCCAGATACTGAACTCAAATCTGGCCAATAATCTGAGCCCTCTCACTCCAGAGATATCAGATAAACATTTGCTGTGCCCCCCACTGCTGCCTGTAATAACTTGCGCCACCCTTAACCCTACCTAGCCTCGGACCTCTCTCTCAGGCCATGTTTCCAGCAATATCCTACTGAACACACCCCCACAACCGCCGGCCTCAAGCCTCTGATCCCTGCCCTTACCCCTCATTTGGACCCAAATTGGATGAGATTATCCTAGCCATTCAATAACTCAAGGCAGATGTTCAAAACATTTTACTCCTTACCTCTGAACTGGCTAATATGGGGCAACTAAACAACTCTCCAAATCCTAACATTCACAATCACACCCATCCCACTAACTACTACTCCAGGCCTCCTCCACGTCACACATTCCCTTTGACTTTATCAATCTTGACCTCCCCCCCTCTCTAGATGAAAAACCTGTCCCCTTCACAATTATCCCACTCGACCCATTGGACTAAATGACCAATATGAATATCCACTCTCTCCTATGCTCTTATGACCCAACGTATGTGGACAATACACATAATAAGTGTCAAATTGAGGCAATACAAGCTGACCTGCACAGAGAACCCAGGGCTAATATTCCGAGAGCCTTAAACAAGAATAACCTCACACGATTCACCACCTTACATGAAATTCCAGCTGACATCAGATCCTTTGTGAACACTCCTGAGGCGGAAGCCGGGAGACTGTGTGATTTTAACCTCGAATTTAAAAATACCTGATTTTAATTGTAAAGTGCTTTGCGCTTGTGTATTCTGTTCAGAGGGCTGATTTTCCCTAGCTCCACTGTGGTCTCGATCCCATGTCCTCTCGCAGCAGATTGCTTGCTGACGCCGGACTGTGGAGGGGCGGGCCGCCATCTTGGGGGAAACTGGAGGGGTGCGGACTAGTTGTTATTCTTCCCACCCTCCCAGGTGATTTAAAACCCAGCCAGTAGCGCCCTCGCGCAGATCCTTTGTGAACGCTCCTGAGGCGGAAGCCGGGAGACTGTGTGATTTTAACCTCGCATTTAAAAATACCTGATTTTAATTGTAAAGTGCTTTGCGCTTGTGTATTCTGTTCAGAGGGCTGATCTGCCCTAGCTCCACTGTGGTCTTGATCCCCTGTCCTCGCGCAGCAGATTGCTTGCTGACGCTGGACTGTGGAGGGGCGGGCTGCCATCTTGGGGGAAACTGGAGGGGTGTGGACTAGTTGTTATTCTTCCCACCCTCCTCCCGCCCTATAAATGTGTATAGGACCTCATCCGCGCAGCGGGCGAGCGCAGCAGGCGCGCCAAAGGCAAGCCCGTCTGCGCCCGTCCGCGCCAGTCCTGCGCCTTTCGCCAGAGATGCTGGAGAAATTTGGCCAGGTAGGCGAACTTACTCTAGAAATGAGCTACTTAACTTGCGCCCTTCCATATTGCAGGACTGTTTCGCCCTCTTTGATCCCATGAGTGGCCTGGTTACTTGCTCCTGTGATCAATTTAGTCTTCCGGTCCCTACTATGATAGGAGCCTTTACTACTTCCTCTGCACAGCATCAACTGAAAGTGCTTCAGTTAAATGTTAGATCTTTACCAAAGCACCATGCTGAATTATTCGATCTCATAGTGGACGAATCTCCTGATATCCTTTTCATTACTGAAACTTGGATGAGCGATGATCTAACGACTATTCTTAACCTAGCACTTCCGCCTGGATATTCGATTACTCTGATAAACAGGGCATCGAGAGGAGGCGGCATTGCTGTGATTACTAGAATAATCTATTCCTGCTCTTTTGAGAAGGTTAATTTAAAAGGGGCTGAATGTGGGCATTTTAACATCTCTGTTAACGCTCATTTTACTTTTTCGGGGCTATTAATATTCAGACCCCCTGGACCTATGTGCGGGTTTAATACATCTCTTCTGGAGATCGTGGAAGCCTGTGCTATGAGATCAGCCAACTTTAGTATTTTGGGTGACCTCAATCTTCATTTTGAGCTGGAGCAAGAACCGCTGATCTGCACCCTGATTGCTGATCTAGCAGCCTTCCAGCTCTTTCAATTAGTTAAAGGTCCCACACACAATGGAGGTCATACGCTAGATCCTATCTTTACGAATATTGAATCATCCAGCTCCCCTGCTCCTACACCTATTGCCTGGTCAGATCATCCTATGGTTGTATTGATTTTCTGTATATCCACCCCTGACAAATGTAAAACTCAAAGAGCCGTACGTAAAAGGCCCTGGCGTAAACTCCGCCTAGCGGACTTCCACGCCCTTTTGGAAACCGATCCTTTGAACTCCTTTTCTGACGTTGAATCAGGTTACGACTCGTTCTGCACCTGGCTTACCCGGGCACTGGATAGACTTATCCCAGTAACCTGGAGTATGACACGTACTCAGGACGCCAATCCCTGGTATAACGATACCTTGGCGGGCCTTAAAAAGACCTGCAAGAGATATGAACGCGACTGGAGAAAAGACTATTCCACCGAGAAAAAGGTCTGCTATCTAAAACAACTCAAATTATATCACAAAGCCATCTGTAGGACTCGGGCAGTATACTATGCCACCGAAATAAAAATCAGCTCCAATCCAGCTAAAGTGATCTTAAAGAACTTAACACCAAGAAATTCACTGCCAATATTGTTACTTCAGCGGCTCAATGCGAGAAGATAGCCTCCTTCTTTGTGGAAAAAATCCGGGGCATCTACCTAGCCTTCACTCCTAAGACCCAGCCCTGCGGTGGCTTAGACATGAGACCTAGTCCTGTCTCTAAGTTATCAGCTATCCCCGAAATCTCTAATGAAAGGTTCGATCAGCTAACTAAGCTCATTAAATCGGGCTCCCCGATGGACCCTCTTAAACCTGCTCAATTTAGAGACTCTTCCCTGTACTGCTTTGCCCCACTACATAGCCTTATTAATGCCTCCTTCTCTACCGCAATTGTACCGGCTAAATGGAAACAGGCATGGGTCTCTCCTATACTAAAAAAGCCTACCTTAGACCCTCAGAAGCCCGAAAATTTTAGACCCATATCGTTGCTTCCCTGGGCCACTAAGATTGCTGAGGCCCATGTAAATTCCATCCTCACTAATGTTCTAAACTCCAATGACACTCTGGATGATACTCAGCACGGATTTCGTGCCGGTCATAGCACAGAAACGGCGCTCTTGGCTATGACGGAGCATCTTCGGGCCTCTCTTGACCAGGGCCAAACCGCGGCACTGATCCTACTGGACCTCAGTGCTGTGTTTGACACTGTCTCCCACCAGATCCTGCTCCGCCGGCTTGAAGAGGCAGGGATCACTGATATGGCTCTTGCTTGGTTTAGGTCTTTCCTGACCAACAGATCATTTCGTGTTTCCACTCCTCCCTTCCTCTCTAAGGCGTACTCTATTGAGCAGGGGGTTCCTCAGGGCCCGGCATTGAGCCCCACCCTGTTCAATTTGTACGTTCAGCCATTGGCTGCTGTCGCCAAAGCGTGGGACCTTAACATCGTGTCGTACGCTGACGACACGCAGCTAGTGGTCGCCCTATCGGAAGGAAATGCTATGGATCACCTCAAATTTAATTCAGGCCTGGCTGCTGTAGCAGAATGGCTAACAGCTAAGTGTCTACAACTTAATGCCGCCAAGACGGAGGTGCTATTGGTGGGCAGAAACCCGGAACTTTGGGGAGACCATTGGTGGCCTTCTAATTTGGGAAAAGCTCCTGTACTTAAGCCAGAAGTAAAGAACCTGGGAATCTGGTTAGACCCAGCACTAAGTTTTATTACCCAAAACTAAAAAAGTTGCGCTAATTGCTTCGGCATACTACGTAGTTTAAAAGCAGTTCTGAAATTTTTTGACCCAGCCACCAGACAAGTTATTGTTCAATCTACGGTGCTGTCCAGATTGGACTATGCCTCTTCTCTGCTTCTTGGTACTAATAAAGCAGAAACGGCCCGCCTTCAACGCATTCTAAACGCGGCTGCAAGAGCTTTAATAGGCTTACCTGGTTTCAGCTCCACCTCCAAAATCATTTGCATACTCCACTTGCTCCCTGTAGCCCAGCGAATACAGTTTAAGGTTTTATGTATCTCCTTTAAAATTTTAAAACAGTCGACCCCTATAATGCTAAAAGCTTTGCTGAAGATGTATGTGCCCACGCGAGCCCTACGCTCAGCTGGCCAGAATCTGGTTGAGATCCCCTGGTTCAAGCGTAGCAGAGCCGGTGGACGCTCCTTCCGGTTTTTGGCAGCAAAGCTATGGAACACTCTACCAGGCCATATTCGGGAAATAAATGAGCTGTACCAATTCAGGAAAGCCATTAAAACTCATCTATTCCCTTAAAATTCGGGTGTCCTTTCTGTTCTCTGTTGTGTTTTGCTCAGGATTAGCGTTGGGCCGCCCCTTTGCTGGGGCAGCTGCGCGCTTTACAAATTCTCATAACATAACATAACATAACATCAACTTGAAGCTTAAATGCTTGTTTCTCTGTTACAGATCTGCAGAACGACACGCAGTAGATGTCGCTGCCCTTATCCTCGATAAACGATCCAGATCTCTTATTCTTGGCTGAAACTTGGCTAAATGACTTGTCTGCTCCTATCCTTGATTTACTAGTCCCTCCTAGTTATGATATTATTAGGTTAGACAGATCTAGTGGGCAAGGGGAGGCATCGCCTGGATATACCATTAAAATCTTGTAGTCAAAGAACTTCCTTTCACTGCTCTCAAATCAAGTGAATACCTATGCATGGAGGTTGCTTGTGACAACAGGCAAGTATGCAAATTCTATCTGCTCTACCATCCTCCATGAAACAACCTTTCCTTCATAGAACAGATTATAGAAATGATCTCAACTAACGCAGATCATCAAGGCACCCAGATCTTCCTCTGAGATTTCAACCTCCACTGGAATGACGTGAATGACCCTCTGTAAATAGTCTCAAAACGTTCCTCATGGACTTCAATATAACCCAAATATGTGATAGTCCTACGCCCATCAAGGGAGCAAACTTAGATCCAACCACTGGTAAACCCAACTCCATGCAACATGATTATATTGTCCCTTGTGACTGGACAGACCAATACTGCATCACCCTTCTTATCACAGAATCTGTAATTACCAATAAAATGCAATAAAAAAAAACATACTTTGGCAAAGAAAATTGGAAATCATTAACCAGGATGATTTGACAACCCTGAGTAATAGCATTTTACCCCCCCACCCCCAACGCCCTGAATACATGTCTGATATCTGCGACCTCACTGAACACTACAATTGATCCATGGCAAGCATTGTAGACACAGTTGCGCCTGTGCAGTTGAAAAGAATTTTAAACAACACAGGACCTGTAACTTTCAGTGGTACAGATACCCTTGGTCCAACCCTCCTGTCTCACCTTTAGGATAGGGTAGTCACCAGATATTCTGGTCAGTCTTTTTGGACCTGGTTCTCCACTTTCTACTTATTAAAACAAAGATAGAATGCTGTTAACCCCTCTATCTCTACCTGTCTCCCAGTGACAGAAAGATAGGAAAAGGAAAAGGAAAAGGTGAGAAACGGAGTGGTGTCGCCTCACGGGAGTAACACCATGGAGGCTTTGCAGGAAGGTACTCGCCTGCCGCCTAGGTTCTCATCATCAGCATACACCACTCCAACGTAAATTGTGAAGTGAAAAAAGAAGGTAAAGACTGACCAGAATATCTGGTGACTACCCTATCCTAAAGGTGAGACAGGAGGGTTGGACCAAGGGTATCTGTACCACTGAAAGTTACAGGTCCTGTGTTGTTTAAAGTACATTGAGAGGGGGACGACCTGTTTCTTATATCCCCTAAGCTCCTATATGGAATAGCAGTTGAAAAGAATGCCAGGTACAACAGTAGTTTAACCGTGGAAAGAAGAAACCTGAGACAAGCTTAAAAGATTGTGGAGATCCTCGCCGTCCCTTGATCATCTCAAACATCTGAGATCTTTAGGTACATTTATAACAAAAGCATAAAAATCCGTAAAGCTAACTATTTCATTAAACTACTTTCTCAAGCAAACAATTTACCAAACAAACTGTTCAAAATTGTTAAGCTTCAATCAAATAGCAAATTTAGTCTCTCCCCACTGAGACTTTGTCCACAGCTGAATAGCAAAGGTTCCTCCACTTTCTTCATTGAAAAGACAACAAAGATGGAATAAGATCTACGGACTGCACTGAAGCTCCTGCTGATCTTACCACCCATCAGCCCCCACCCTCCCCAGTCGTAGGTGCCTACGCTCGTGCTAGTGCTTCTTGGTGCTCATTCGAAATCTTGGATGATAACAACATTCTAAAAGCTGTCACAGCATTAAGACCATCCAACCACTTCAGTGATCCTTTGCCATTGAATTTCTTCAATGTGATTAAACTTTCCTTATTCCCACTATGGGCCAAAATAGTCAATGCCTCACTGCTCCAAAGCTCTATTCCAGATTGTTTTAAGGCTGGACAGGTTACCCCTAGCCTTAAAAAACCTATGGCAGATCACACTGACCTATACAATCTCCAACATTCCGACCCTGGTGAAGCTTATAGAGAAACATGTCCACGTTCAGCTATGTAAACACATAGAACAATTCCAACTGCTCGACCACTTTCAATCTGGCTTTGATCATTGTCACAGTACCGAATCTGCTCTTACCCACATTGTAGATGATGCACTCAAAATGCTGGATCAGAAGGATTCCAGCCTTCTGATCTTTCTCGACCTATCGATCGCTTTTGATACAGTTAAACATGACTTCCTACTAGACCTACTGGAACACAGTATTGGGCTCTTAGGGCCCCTCTTAACGGGTTTGCATCTTTTCTTCACAATGGAGCGAAAAGATTCAAGGTTAATCAGCCCCTATCTAATCCCGCCTCTGTTAATCTAGGGGTTCCATAAGGTTCCACTCTCTCACCAACTCTCTTCAACTTCTTTAAGGAGCCTTTAACTGAAATATTGAAACTGTCCAATATCCACTATTACATCTATACCGATGACACCGAACTGTACTTGGAAGTCTCCTCCCCAGATGACATCAGGTCCCTCAACACCACTCTACTGACAGCTCAAAACTGGCTGATTGTAAATTATCTTAAATTAAATGCTGTGAAAACAGAATTCTTTTTATTGCTCCACCCAAACAGTCACCCATCAACAGTGCATGGATAAACTAGCTAGCAACTCTTAACTGCATACCACACATCATTAACTCCACAAGCTCACTGGGCATAAAGCTAGACAAGAGCCTAAACATGCAGAAGCACATGAATGCTCTCACCAAGGGAGCGAACATCCAAATGAGCATCCTAAGAAAAATAAAACTTTTTTCCCCCAAAGGTCTTCAAATCTGCTGTGCAATCCCTGGTGATTTCCAAGTTGGAATATGGAAGCGCAACCCTCTATGGCCTCCCTAGATCGAAGATGGCTCTACTAAGGGCCTCTCTTAACTCAGTTGCTAGACTCATCACTGGCTCAAAAAGATACCACCATATCTCGCCGGAGCTGAAATCCCTAGACTGGCTCCCATTTGAAGCAAGGATACAAAAGAAATTGCTTGCATGACCCATTAAACCTTACATTTCAACACAGCGCTAATAAACTTGTGCTATCTGGATGTTCCAGATCTTCCAAAAGTTCCAACACCCTAATGCTGAAACCGCAAAAATTCCAGAAAAATAAAACTTACCATCAAACTTTATCGGGTATTACCCAAGAAATTAGAACTCCCTACCTCCTGTAATCAGCGATAACTTTAAAAAAGGAAGTCAAAGCTATATTGAGCAACAGATTTCTGCCCTACACCCCTTTCGCCTGACAATCACTCAAAGACTTTATAAGCCCTTGCCTTCTTTATTACCGTTTTTTTATGATTGATTTTGATTTGGGATTGTATAGATCTACTACTTTATGCACTTTTCGTACTTACTTTTTTTTTTAGATTCTAGCTTCCTCCTCTGTGACATTTGTTATCTGCTTTGCCTACCCTGTTCCTCTATTCTCCAGGCCTGCTCTGACTCATGTCCCCCACCCTTAGTACATGCTTCCTTCATCTATGATCATGATCATGCCTTGTACTGCTGGCCTACAATGTTTGATCCCCTTGTACTTTCGATCACCCTGTTGTCTAATCTATATTCCCCATATCTATCGCTCAAGTGTTAAGAGCTCTGATACCCTCATGGGTCCAGTTTGCACTATATGAAACATTTTTAAGTAAGTAAGATTCATGCTTCCAAGTGTGTCTGCCTTTTCGGATTCCATTGGTATTATCATGCAAAATGTGTTACTTTCATCCTCAACATCAAGAGTGTCTATGTTGCTGGACTCAATTCATGGCACTTTACAAACCATTTCCGCTTTGACTTTAACATCAAGGGATTCCTGCGGGATTGTGATGACCCAACACCATTTCTTAAAATAAAATGTTGTCCCCAAGAAGGGTCCCTGTGGGACCCCCACAAAAGGACTCAGCAAGGGTATCCATACCAAGCCCCCTTAAACCATATTTTTACTGTAAACTCAGGTTTCAGGGATGGAGTCCTGAGTGCTGTAGCTTCTAAGAAACCTTTCTTTTCATTTTGAAGCCAGACAATCACGGCCCTCAGTCCTGCTGGATCATCCAGCTGATCAGAATACTTCATTTTGCTGTTTTGTCCTGCAGGACACCCTCAGGAGTCCCGCTGCACTAGTAAAGTAGTTTATTATTGTTCAGTTATTTAAAATCATTTCATCTCAGCAGAGAAAGAGAAAGGGCGAAGCAGATAAAAGCAAAATTAAAGCATACAATAGCAGAACTTTATAAGAAAGACTAATATTTTTTTATTTCTGGGCTGTCCATACAGTGAAAGTGTAGCCCAATGAGTGCAGTCTGTAAAAATCATAAAGTGCTTTGTGCTTTCAATAATAAAAACATAACTTTTTCGCCTCAAGTGAACTATCAATTGATAGACAAGCGGTGAGCAGTTTTAAAGTGCACACTGATTTGTAATTCCTTACTGGTGAGGTACGACTCTGAGGAGGGTGATCCAAGGAGATCGGGCATGGAGGCCCAGCGGCATCTTTAATAGTCTGTTACTGCTTTCGTTACTTTATGTGAACCAGGCCAATTACCGGTGCTGTTTGCCTACAATGGCCATCATGGCCATTTTTGGATTTCCTGTTGCTGATTTCGTGAATGTAATGAAACACCCAGATAGATGGCATGAACCCCATTATAGAAAAGTTAGGACAGCAGCCCCAAATATCCATACTTTTGGGATCCGGAGTATTGGCTAGAGCCAGTAGCGCCTCAAGGGTTTCAGAGCTTCACATATGCAGATTACGTGTGGTGCCACACCATCTGCATTGTGGTCAACTTTCCCCTCCTTATGACCATACCAATAACCCCTTATGGAGATTAGGCCAAAACTCATTCTCATGAGGGCATACTTTACGTGAAATGTGAGAGGTGAACTCAGGTAATCAGTTAGGAAGCGAGGAGAGTAGAGGTTAACAGCCCAGGTACCATGATGATTGGATTTTAGATCCCTTAGGTCCTGCTCCCATTAGATTATCTTTGCTTGCTTTGTTAGCAATTTTGCTATGATTCTTGGTGTTAAGCTGTTTTTCTTTTTAGCAGGTCTTCCGCACATAAGGCCTTCTTTGAAAGTGCCAGGAGAAAAACTCCATGTTGAGTCGAGGCACTGGAATTTCTTCCAAAGCAGATGTTTCATTCTGCCAGTTGGGGCCATTTGCAATGTTCGGCAATAAGCAACAAATTTGGCCCATAGAATCAGATCCTGCTTTGGCAGGTTGAATTATAGTCTTATTTGTGACTGGCTAGTACAATCTGGAAGGGCGAAGATGACCTGATAGCAGGTACATGGTTGTCTGTCAAACCACTCACAGCGATTGTGCTTAAACACCACTGCACCATTTGCCAATGCGGGCATCACCTCAGCCACCAACACTGTTAGGCGTACCTCTGTCGCTTGGCATGCAATGCTTTTAAGTTGGCCCATCTTGCATGTCAGATGTTTGCCATCTTTTTCAAGGAGCCCAGCTGGGCATCATTCATACCCCCTCTTTCATCCAATGTGGAACTGAGGTACTTGAAGCCTGTTGTTCTATCAAGTCTTCACCCTCCGATGGAACAGGTAACTGTTTTTATCAAGTGTCTGTCAAAGATCATTGTTCGAGTCCTTTTCAGAATGATGGTGATTTCATCTAATGCACAGTATTGTTTAAGTGCATCCTATGATCTCTGATGGACAATTTGGATGCGGTCAAGTACCACCATGTCATCTGCATACTGCAGAATTTGTATTTTCCGCTTTGCCAAGCAGGCACCCAGATCCTTGTGACTGCCAGATAGCTTTCCAAATCTGCCATATACAGGTTGAAGAACAGAGGGGCTAGTATACAGCACCGTTTCAGGCCTTTCTTAGTAAACATTTCTCTTACATCACCTAATTGGTGATAGTTTGCCTCTTACCCATGTATTACGGCATAGTGATTCTATTGCCATTAAGAGATGTGGTGGTATCTGCCACTTCCTTAGCGTTTCCTATAGTCTTCCTCTATTGATGTTATCAAAAGCTTTAGTGAAATGGACTAATGTTGCATTTAATGGGCAGGGCCTAGGGCTCATTGCGTCATCAATCAGGTAGGCTAAGATCAGGAGATTATGCTCAATATGGCTATGTTTTTGGAAGCCAGTCTCCAACCATGGAATCAATTATTTCTCTTTGACGCATATTTTAAGTTCTTCATACAGTAATTTAGCATAGCACTTCCCTTCTTTTGATAATTTGCGGATGAGGTGCTATTTCCCTTTTTGAATATGGGTACTAGAGTTGAGCCCATAGACCTTTCAGGAACAGTTGCCATGAGATTACATTAGGAAAAAGCTGGGTTAAGCTGGGCATCCAGAGGCTCAGATCAGCTTCTAATTGGACTGCAGGGATGCCGTTGGACCCTGGTGCCCCAGTGGATCTCAAATTCCTTAAGGCTATTTCGACCTTTCTTGTGAGCTGCCATAAGTTGATGCTGGGCAGTGTTCTTGGCTTGGCCCTTTCCTTCTCCCCGAGTGGGTCCTCTGGACGATCAAGTTTGTGCGCTTGTTATGGCTTAGATTGGTGCTCTGTGGCGATCTCACAGGATAGGCTGAATGGACTGTTATCTTCTGTGGGTAAAGGCACATGTTTGTTGTGCCAGCAGGTGAGATCAGCTTTTGAGCAAGTAGTGGTGGAGCAATAAAGCTGCTTTATGCTTTACCGAGATATGGCAGGCTTTGTGGCTTCGGGTGTTGGTAAGCTTATTCACTACCCCCCAGAATTTCTTAGAGTCTTTTACCATGAGTGCAGCGTGGAGTTTGGCCCATGTTAGGTCATTGTTTTTCCGGTTGTTCAACCAAGCCTTCTGTATGCTTGCCCTAGTGTTCTCATTTTCTCTTGTGTTCCCTTTACTGCCAGATTTTTGTACTTTACTGCATGGAGTGCTTTATTTAGCTAATTTCTTAGGCATTTTATTTTCCGACTATCAGCATGCCTCCCTATGTCCTTTTTAGGTCTTCTTTTAGGACATTCTGCTAGGTTGTCTAGGAGCGATGTGATGAGGGATGACCAACCTGTTATTAGTTCCTCTTCCCTCTTGTCTTCATGAAGCCTTTCTATTAAACCTATACTTTGTTTATCTACTTAAGGGCTCTCCTTCTGCGAGTTTATTAATTTTACTGAGACAGAATCTACTGGGCGGCCCGGCGGCTTTGCTGCCTGGTGGATTTCTACCTTATATTGATCTTACATGCAATCACTGCATGGTCCCTTGTTATTCACATGGTGATCTGAAATCCAGCAATATCATGAAAGCAGTCTATTGAGGACCAGACATAGTCCAGGGTTGCAGATCTCAGGGTGGAGAAGTGAGTATAAGCTGCCGGACGATCGGAAGTTGCTCTGCCATTTATACAGCACATTCCTAGGGCCTCAAGGGTGTTCACTAAATTGGCACCAAATTTATCATGCCTCTGATCCTGAGCGGACGTTTGTGGACTACCCCAGTATTCGTCCTACCATTCTTTCCATTCCTCGTAGTAGTTTCCGAGTAAGTTTGAGTTAAAATATGGGTTGTGGGATATTCAGCTCAAAGATTTTGCTAGGTGGCCTAGTAGCGATTTCACAGTCTTGCTTTTCTTCACTAGCAGTGGGTGTATGTAGATCTTTCCACTGATTAGTAGAGGATTCATAAGGTTACCTTTGCTTTTAAGTTGGTCGATTTTTACTATGAGGGCATCCCCTTTTCCTGCCCAGATTACCGAGGAGTTTACTTGCACATCACTCTTTATTTTGATTGGGAGTCCTCCGCTAATGCGACCACCACATTGGTAGGGTAGGGCGGGTGCTGCAGAGTTTGTTTAGCCCCAGAACAGCTCCAGCTCGCGGGTGTTCACAAAATTGGCACCAAATTTATCCTGCCTTTGATCCTGAGTGGACACTTGTGGACTACCCCAGTATTCGTCTATCCCATTCTTTCCATTCCTCGTAGTTGTTGTTACCGAGTAAGTTTGAGTTAAAATCCCCTCCAATCAGTAGCCATGTTGTGGGAGATTCAGCTTGGTGGTTTAGTAGCGATTTCACATTCTTGATCTTCCACACCAGCCCTGGGTGTAGGTAGATATTTCCAATGATTCATAGAGGATTTGTGCGGTCACTTTTGCTTTTAAGTTGGTCGATTTTTATTGTGAGGACATCCCCTTTTCCTGCCTAGATTACAGAAGATTTCACTGCCACATCACTCTTTATTTGGATTGGGACCCCTCCACTAGGGCTACCACCACATTAGGAGAGTAGGACGGGTTTGCTGCAAAGTTTGCGTACTCCCGGAACAGCTCCAGCTCCAGGCTTCCTGCAGACAGATTATGTTGTACTTAGTGAGTTCACCAAGCTCCCTTAGTTTGTCTTGTTTTCCGACAGGCCCCTCACTTTCCAATAACAGATTTTTATCTCCCACGTGGTCGACTAGCTTTACATGTCTTACACTGATTAGGAACAGTCAGTTAAGCAACCAGCCAAACAGACCCATTCAGATTGAAAAAGGGGGAGGGGTAACCTCTACTTTATTAATTTCGCGAACTGGACTTCCATGACTTTCTCCCATTTCCACACATTGTGCTTCTGGCCACAAATGATCTACTTCCCCTTGGGACTCACTTGGCCGTCTTGGAGAGGACATATATCAGGCATGTTGGTGATACACCCAGGTTAGTCAGGGATTTTGTGCTTAATTTTGTTTTCTGCTTCCCTGTTTTAAAGTTTTCATTATATGCATTTTATAATATATTTTTAAGTATTGTATGAGATTTTAAAGCTAGACTTGTTATTTATGTGAATTCTGCAAGAATAATTTGTATCAGAATATATTCAATATATTTCTGGTTTTATACAGAAACAGAATAAAGAACATTTAATTGATTGATTGATTGTTTTAAAAACAGTTGTGCCTGTTTTCAAAACATATAAATTCTAGAAAAAACCCTAGAGTGACCACTCTACTATATATGACCCCTATTCCCCCCCTACAAATCAGAGAAGAATTCCTTCCAAGCTGACATGCGGTCCTGCATGCTGAATCTTTGACACGCAGTGGCCTGACATCCCTTGTGGGGTGTCATTATCCAAGCAGAGACAAAGTCCTTCATTTTCAGCCATCAGGTGAGGGGACTGGTTCTTCCCTAGGCGTTTCGTGGCTGCACACATATACATATACATGCTGCACATACAGATCTAGGCTAGGTACATTTAAGAAAATTACTTAGGGCACTCATTTCTAGGAATATGCAAGTGCTACTGTTTTTAGCTGAACTGCTTATGTTCATCTTATTAGCACTATGGTAGAAATGTATCTACAATTTTCTATATTGGTACTTGCAGTCTCTTTTGTATGCTTCTGTCTCCTGATTATCACAGCAAATATGTTTTACACAAGACTGGCCCTGGACCAATAAATACTAATTAAAACGTCCTAATCGTCATACTGTGTAGTTTCTGAGAGTAATCAAGCATGAGTGTCTTAGCAAAAAGTACTGTACTGTTTTCCACGATCCCTGAGCAATCAGGGTTGTCATGTTCAGTGGTTGCCAGAAACTTCCTACACCCCTGTAAGCTTAGCTGTTTTTTGTTTTGGACAATAGACACCAGTCGTTGTCTGTCTTCCCATTTTTATTTGCTTGTGGTGGGGATATTTTCTGGCCAGGTGCCTGGTCTTGTACTGCCGATCGAGGCTGAAGGACTGGGACTCAACCATTGTGGCCATAATGAAGTTATGCACTGGAGAGTCCATTAGTGTTGGTTTACCCTGCATTCTTAAAACTGCTTGTCAGACTGAGCCATAGTAACAGTTGCCAGAGTTTGTAGCACGTTTATTTGGGTGTCAAGCTTATCGGCTGACTGATGGCCCTAGTAATAGCTATGAAGGTTTTTATTATTGCATCGCCACCTGCAGCTCCTACACCATCAGTATAGCCTGTCAGTAGGCTCTCTGAGGGGTCCAGGGCAGTGATAGGTTTGCTTTTCCTCTTCAGCTCATTCCCTTTCCCTCACTGGCTGAACTTGGAAGTCCTGTAGGCCATATTCTGCTGCTACTGTGGTGAAAGCAAGGATTCCTCTACTTCTGTCTCCACCTCAAACTTTGCAGAAGCTCCTCACTGGGACAAATTGTCCTCAGCTTTGTCATCTACTTTGGTACGGGTTGTCGCCTTGAGGCTCCAATTCCAAGTGTAAGGCAGTTGAGTAGTGTTGACTATGGCCTCCGGGAAGAGGCTAGGCCCTGCAGATGTTGGGCTTCAGCTTTTGAGTTCAAAGTCATTCTCACTTTCATTGGTAGCAGTTGCTTCTCTCTGTATGCTTCCTCTCCCTATGTTTATTGCTTTTTTTGGTGTATATTGTATGTGCTCAATGTTTTCCATAATATCCTTATGATCCACTGAGAGGTTCTCCCCTCTGAAATAGCAATATTTGTTTAAATGAGGATAGTTGGTCTAACCCCACTTAAACGGTGTTCACGTTTGTGTTTTTTGCGTTAAGACAGCCTTCACTCATTGGTTTAGTTCTTCCCCCTACCAGCCTCTCAGAATGATGTTGATATACCGGGCTTATAAGGGCTAATTAATGTAATCCATTGACAACGTCAATACAATAGTCCCCTATTGATTGCTTCCCTTTTGGGAGTTGCTTTATACTTGGGAAGCACAGCTGGGTCTTATCAGGGTTTTCAGGCCACTCCAGCTTTTTCACTCGATGGAGATCTTGGGGAAGTATAGACAGTCTTTTCTGTTTTTGGGGAAAGGGCCATAGGTCTGTGTTGGAAGCAAATAAAACATTTGAGTTTTGTATTCTCATTGCTGGAACTTGGGCCATTTAGATTCCACCTATGGAATCGGCGCTGTAGGTGCTGTGAGTAAAGAGCTCAAAGTGGACACTATGTGTACATCCGTTACTCCTAGTTCCGATTTTGATGACTCCTCCAGGCTCTGTTTTGAAACCCAAGGCCTATTCTGGGCCTTACTCACTGATAAGCTAAGGTAGCTTAGTAGATGAGGGGAGCACACCAATAGAATGGAAGCTGCATGTACCTAAACACCCCACCTCTGCATCCACTGGGCTTGACCTCTCTCTGACAGTGCTCTAACGCCGTCCCAACTGCCTTTCCCCACCTTGACAATGCAAAGATCTTTATGTCAGACAATCAATGCAAGAGATACAAGCTTCAATGCCAGTGAAACAGGCCATAGCTGGGGAACAGCTAGAAGCAGGGTGTGACGGGGAGCTAGGTGTAGTGGGTGACGAGTGTGGCAAGGAACCAGAGACAAACATACAGGAATAAGCTGGCTTTAAACTCACTCACTGTTTCCTTGACTGCACCTTAAGGCTCCTTTTAGCTACGCATTGTACTGGCAGCGAAGCACCGACAGGGAGGGTCTCTGAGGAAGAGGGCTCAGGGGAGGAGTGCAGCATGCTCGATGACAGATTTGCCCTGCACCACACCACTCCTACATCAGAACCCCTGACACTCATGAGGTTTACAGTGCTCACTTCACTGAGGTTTCACCACGGGCCTCAGTCGTCCACCAACCCCCCAGGCTCTCTCTTGCAAATGCAGATATGTGGAGAGTACTATTACGTCTCTCAAAGAATGGATCAGTGAGCACATAAGGGCAATAAAAGACAATCATATGAAATATCCCATAGCTGTGCATATTGCGGCATGTGAGATGCAGGACAAAGACAGATCCAGGGATGTGAAATTCCTATAGCCCGATGCCAAGGACATATTGTTTGAGGTCAAGTGCAACACGTTTTTATGTGTCTTTTGTCCTTGGGACAAGTAGGCCCAACCCCCTGCAACACAAACCCTTTGGCTGCCAGTTTTCAGTACCCTATTATTGATCAGGGAAGGGAACCATCTGCAGTTAAGGTAATATTTGAGCCCATAAGTTAATGTTGTTCAAACTTGTATTCATAGTTCATTAATTGAAATCCTTTATTATTAGGGTGAGCGCTCTAAGCAAATGTAAGGGGACTCCACTACTGACAGTGGTTCCAGTATAAATATGATTACACACATTTTCAAAGTTTAGCAATATGAGCCTATGTATAATGCTCCCAGAATGCTCTCTGATTTGATGCAAATATTTGCAGAAGCTTGAAAGCAAGATTGATGATTCTTTGCTTTGAAAATACAATGTTCATAAAAAAATGAAAGCAAGGAAAATAAAACTTTTGCTAAACTACTTTAAAATGTCAGATACCATTTCTTTGCAGCATCATTTAGAAACATTTGTTGATGCATGCTAGTATTTCCCACAAAATATTCCTAATGGAAAATCAATGTAATCAGTTTTAATAAGATTATGGGAAGCAAAAATAAACAAGCATTGGCAAAGCCAGTAGGTCTGAAATTGGTGGCCAGCTTTATAGTTTTGTCAATGCGTGAATTGTTTTGGCATGGTATTTGTAAAACCTTATTGTTGTGTGAGCTGTCGGGCCCTCAAAATTATGACAAACATTGGCAAAAGCAAAAATAGTTTTTGGTCTCAAAAAGCACACACTGCCTCAGTAGTTATTGGCACTTAGCAAAACTACTTTGTGTGCCTATATGCTCCATGTGAAAGAGCAGAATGTGGTCACTCACAGTGAAGCCAGCCATTACAGAGAGAGAGAGAGACAGAATTTTAATAATCGCAAAAAGTCATGGTCAACACCAGACCAAATTAGGGGCCCAATTATTAAAGAAAGTCTCAAAAGTGGACCCATGGTGTATGTCCTTCCATTAAGTGCAGCTATATGGCTTTCGTGAATTCCCAAGAATTTACAGAAGTAGGACAAGAAATAGTACTCCTAGAAAATATTTGTGAACTGCATTTTAGCATGAGCAAATCTGCATGTGTAGATTTGCTCATGCGAAAATCTGAGTGTTTACAAGTTCACTTTTCCTCCAACCACTTTGTTCCCAACACTTGAGGAAGGATTACGTCTGCCAAAATATTAGTGAAGAGTTGTTAAAAACCATTAAAACATGCAAGTTAGTAGGTTTGCACAGACTCAAAAGAACATTCTGCCCTGGAACTATTGCTTACCACTACCTGCAGCCCCAGTATGTAGATCAGCGAAAACGTGGCAACATAAGGAGACTGTAAGTATTCAAACACTACTCTGGCATGAGCCCTGGAATAATCAGTGAGGCTATATCAGAGCTCCTATATAATGTGATTGCTGCCATGATTTGTCACCGAACTACATGGCACCAAAGGGACAAGTGGATTTTCTTCTAGGACAAGAAGATTTATGAAGCAACCTGCCCATGGACAAGTAGATATTTTATTAAATTCCACACCCCTGCAGATCATCCGGATTTTATGGCATGGAGCAGTTGCCAAGGGACCCCTGTGGGGAGAACAGAGAACTCATCCTACGGAGAAAGAAGGCTATGTGGATTTTATGCTGGAGATGTGTTGAAATGGGTCTCAACACAGATCATGAGCTTCAATATTTTCTGGGCGAATGAATGAGCTAAACATATATGTTCTGTTAGTATCAACACCTCATTGAGGACAAACTGATGCGCACATAATACTATGTAATCACTTGAAATCACTAATACTAAGTTTTTGCCATCAGTACACCACTAGAATAATTTGTATACTAAGCAAATGCCAATTGGCTGATCAGATCGATTTATGATTGACGGAAACAGCTTGATCATATGATAGGTCCAACTGTGCATTCTTTAACAAATACACCTGAATATTATTACGATGTAATTTGAAATCACCAATACTAGGTTTTGCCATCCATACACCACTAGGGTAATTTGTATACTAAGTAAATGAAAAGTGGCTGATCAAGCTATGAATAACTGATACTGCTGGACGATATGACAGGTCCAACTGTGCAAATACAAGAAACAAACTCTTGAGTAAATGATGTTCAGACAATATAGGGGAATGTAGTTACTCCTCACAATTATTGATACTCAATACTGGCTCCAGGGGTGTAACAAACACAAATGAAGGGAGCCCTCTCAGCTCTTCGGTAGAGAACTGTGAGAGAGAGGCTTGCTCTAAAGCAAGCCTCTCTCTCTCTAAAGCAGCCTCTAAAGCAGCCTGCACTGAGCTGCTCCCTGTGACCCAGGACTGAAGAGAAACAAAGTATCAACTGACATTGTTTCTCTTCAGTCAGAGCCACAGCAAGGCAAGAAAAAGGATGGGGGCCCTAGAGACAGCATTTTCCACCGGGCACAGCCTCTGAGAAGGGAAGAGGCAGTACAGAGCTGATAGGAGTAGGAGAAAGATTGCAGCGCCCTCCAGGAACAGGATCTGCTGGAACCCATTGGAAGGTAAACAAGCATTTGCAATATATGGTTTTGCAATATATGCATTTGTATATATGCAAGTCATATATGGTTTGGATTGGAATTGTTAGTTGTGGAATTGTGTTGTGTGAATTGGATCTGTGTAGTGAAATAATGTGGCATGGTGGGCAGTGTAATTATGTGGATAGTAATTCTGTGGGATTGAGTGTACTGGAATTATGTAGAGTGGGATTGTGTGTCATGGAGTGGGATTGTGTGTCTTGACGAGAGATTATCTGGAATGGTATTTTGTGTTGTGGAGTGGTATGTAGTGGACTTTACTTATGTGGTGTGCTGTTAAATATTGTAGCATGGTGTGGAATTTTGTGGTGTAGATTGGATGTATGTGGTGCGTTGTGCAATTGTGTTGTTGGCTTGAATTATATAGTTTGTTGTTGAATTATGTGGTGTGGAATGGAAATGTGTAGAGTTGAGCTAAGCATTGGACCACATTGAATACATAGGCAGCATGTCAGTAGAATTATACGCAAGATACAAAGAACTGTCAATAGTTTCCAGCCCCAGGTAGTAAATAATATCCAAAACTAGCTGGCCAAATTCAATGTGCCAGGATCAGGGTGAATCTCAGCAGCAATTCTATGCAACTTAGAGATCGCATCAAAAACTGAAGGGGCATGATCTGGAATGTACATGCAGCAGCTACTTCCGATGATGCGACATGCACCACCTCCATCAGCCAAAACCACGTCCAGGACCATACGGTTTTGGAATGCCACAATCCTCGCAATCTGTAGTTCCTCTGTGATGTTTCCAAGTGCCATAGCTGTCTGGTTGGTAACAGCCTCTACGAAACGAGTCAAACACCTGATTGTCCTACTGTTCAAGGCAGCACCAACAAAGAAGAACAGCCCCAAATTAAAATCAACATATTGTTGCAGTGCAGTGTCAGTCTGATCCACCTCATCGTTACTTATTGTTCTTTTGTATCTGTTCTTGGAAATGTCATTAAACAGTCAATAGAACTTGTGAGATGATGCAGGTGCCAGAAACACAGGAGGTAACAAAAAGGACACATAGCAAATTCCAGACCATCCAACAGGTAGATGGTAGTATCCCTTATTTCCGAAGATAAAATACGTGTTATGTGAAGACGCGAAGCTACTGTTGTTGGTGCAAGCAATGTTCAAAACCAGAGCACATTCGCTTCTTCCCACTGGAATTTTCCCAACACTTCTCACACATAAATCTGCTCGGGCTCTAGTTACAGCTATAACAAATGGTCCTTTACCCTTAGCAGTTCGAGTATTAGGGTAAACATAATGTGTAGAAGCATTTCCTCGTTGGTACTCCTCCATCTCCCATTTAGTCCCTTTAGCTTGTGGGTCACCTTCTTCATCAGGATAACACACTTTATTAAGATGGTAGTTTAATCTCCCTACACCCATATCAGTAATATTAGCCACTTGAGAAGCCAATAAAAGTGCAAACTAGGCATGACAAGAACCATTGTGAGAAAATGGAAGAGGGATGAAAGGTGTTCCTCCCTTTTTCTGATGAGCTGGCATCATTCTACACACCCAACAGTCAGTAATGTTGGTAGCATTGTGCGTGTGGTGCAACATCTGGATGAACGTGTTGTTCGGATAAGACTGTCTATACTTCTGCTCATGATAAGGGAGAGTAAAATAGTGATGTTCAATGGGTGTTGGAGTAGTGGCAGTCAGCATTCGTAGAGCAGGAGCCACTTCCTCTACAACCTAAGTTATCACTGCCATAGTGATCACAGTGATAGTAAACCCAACAATACACATAATCCTCTTATCACAAATTCTCGCAGCAGTTGATGGTTTCTCCCTAGGCATATTCATCTAGCTGTTGAAGTAACAAAACCGTTGGAGCTCTAAAGTCCTGGGCAGCCGTTGGTTTCTTCACTGAGAGTTAAGACGGGTGTCACTACACAACAAGACCCCCCCCCTCTTCAGCTCAGTCTCTCACTAACCCAGGACAGTTGCTCAACCAGTCTTTTTCAACAATGAAGTTTCTTTTCAGGCCGCAGTTGATATCAGGATGCACCAGGAATCGTATGGTCCGGGAAGACTTCCTCAGGTGCTTCAGGTGATATGGCTTGGCCTCTCTCCATTTCCAGGATGTATTAATGGTCGATCAGGGCAGCAGGTTCCACCAGGGTAGACGGCACCTTCTTGCAGTGGGCGGATGCACCCAGCTCCTCCTGTTCGTCACTCGGACTGGAGTCCTCGACGCCAGGAGGACCTGTTCTAGGCCGCACCACCTAGGTTCCAAGCTGCTCGATCTCTGGAAGGACCGGATCATCACATGGTCACCGGGCCGTAGTCCGTGGCATTCACCTTCCGACCTGTCAGGAAGAGCTTCTCTAACCTGTTGATGAATAGAAATCAAGCTGTCAGTGAACTGTGATAGGTAGTCACTCATCAAGACACAAGGTACTTCATGTATGGGGCGTGGCTTAGGAATTCCCCAAATATTCATAGGCCTTCCAAATACCACCTCATACGGTATAAGGCCAGATCGTGAATGTGGCACTGATCTAATGGAGAACAATGCCAAGGGTAGTGCGTCAGGCCATTTCAAGGATGTGGATGCCTGAATCTTACCTAGCTTAAGCTTGAGGGTAGCATTGTATCGCTCAACTAGCCCTGCTGATTGTGGATGGAAGGCAGCATGAGACTTCTGCTTAATTCCTAATCATTTCAGGACATACTCAACGACTTGCCCAATAAAATGGGGTCCGTTATCACTCCACAAAAGTTTGCAAATACCAAATCTGGGGAAGAATTCCTTTAGAAGCACCTTTGCTGTAGTAAGAGCTGTATTATCTTTTGTAGGGTACGCCTCTATCCACTTACTGAAGGCACATATCACCACTAGAACATATTTCAGATTATTACAATGTTCAAGCTGGATGTAATCCATTTGCAAAACTTCAAAAGGTGCAGTTGGTGTGGCAAACCCTCCTGTAGGAGTTCATGTCCCTTTTCCAGGATTGTACTGGAGACAAATCAAGCAGGACTGCACTATCTTTTTAGCTGTGCCGGCAAATTCTGGATGCTCCCAAACTTGTATAAGCAACTTCGTTATCAAGGAGGCTCAAACATGTGCCGGCCCATGTACCATATGAATCATGACTATAATTAGGCTGTGGGCAGTTTCCACTTACTCATTTCTTTACTTCTCCAACAGCCCTCATCATCCAATGTTCCCTCCTTGGACAATTGCTCATGTTCTTCTGCAGAAGCAGATCTCTGTATGTCTAGCACTTCCTGCCTGACATGCCAACGTTCAGCCTGTGACTTCACTACATAAATAGATGTAGTGCTTCGCTGCATTGCAGTCTCACGGGCGGTGTAATCTGTAAAAGCATTACCTTGTCCTATTTTGTCAGTCACTTTCTTGTGTGCGCTACACTTAACAATCACTATTTTCTTCGGGTATGTCAAGGCAGTCAGAAGATTGTATACCAATTCTCCATGCATTATTTGCATCCCATGGGATGTAAGAAAGCTCCTTTCCTTCCAGAGTAATCCAAAATCGTGAGCCACTCCAAAAGCATAGCGGCTATTAGCATAGATGTTCACAGACAAGTCAGTACTAAGCTCACACACTTGTGTCAAAGCTGTTAGCTCAGCTACCTGAGCTGACATCTGTGGAATACGAGCTATCTCAACTATCGTGTGAAGTGTTGTAATTGAATATGCAGCTGATGTTGTGCCATCGGGTAATTTCAAACAGAACCCATCAACCCACAGTTCCCCTTCAACATTTGAGAGGGGCCTCTCTTGCAAGTTGACACGACCCTTTGTCTGTTCCTTAGTAAGTAATATACAATCATGAGGCTCTTGTGACTGGGACTGAGTCGCTGGATATGGTAACAGAGTAGCTGAATTCAGGGTTTAACATCTGTTCAAGGTGATATGAGGGGCCATAAGTGTCAATTCGTATCCTGTCAACCTAGCACTAGTTAAATGCTGCGTTTTAGTTTGGTTCAAAAGGGTATCAACTGCATGGGGTACTAACACCAACAGTCTATGTGACAAAACTATCCCTTCACTTTGACGTATGGACACAGCTGCCGCTGAGACAGAACGGAAACACCCAGGCAATGCACGAGCAACTGAATCGAGAACAGCTGAAAAATATGCACAAGGACGCTGCTTGTCACTGTGTGTCTGTACTAAAACTGAAAGTGTGCAACCATCTCTCTCGTGTACATAGAGTGTAAAAGCCTTAGTGTAGGCTGGAGTGCCTAATACTGGTGCAGAACAGAGAGCTTGTCTCAACTGTTGAAAAGCATTCTAGCATTCATTCGTCCATGGAAGGGGCATTGGATTGTGTTTAGTCAGAAGAGCCAACAAGGGTTTAACAATGTGCGAGAAGGTTGGTATCCATTGCCTACAAAAAGAAGTGAGACCAATGAATGCACAAGCATCTTTCTGAGTACGGGGCACTGGCGTGTCTAAAATAGCTTGAATGCGGTCTGATGTAAGTGCACGTCCCTTCTTAGACATGAGGTGACCTAAATAGGTAACCTTCTGTCTATAATATTGCAATTTCTTCTGCAAAACTTTCTGGTGGTGTGATGCGAGAAATGAAAGTAATGACAGTGTTCCTTCTTCACATTGTTCAGGCGTATCAGCTTCCAACAAGATGTCATCGACATATTGTATGAGAGCCAGCCCAGTCGGCACAGGAAAAGAATCAAGCTGTCTTTTCAACGCTTGGCTGTAAATATCAGGACTCTCTGTATACCCTTGGGGAACTCTACAGAATCTAAAGGATTGATTATTCAAAGTGAAGCCGAACAAATATCTGCTGTCAGGATGAATAGGGATTGAGAAGAAAGCATTTTTCAAATCAATCGCAGTAAATGTAGTAGCAGTTGGAGGAACCAAGGTAAGGAGTGTCATGATATCAGAGACTACCGGGTATTGGGGCACTACAATCTTGTTAACCTCTCGCAAATCAATAATAAACCTGTAGATTTTAGTATCAGTATCTTTCTTCAGAATGGGAAGAATAGGCTATTGCAAATATTGTAAGGGACTTCTTCCACAACCCCCACTTCAATCAGATCATGAACACTACGTACCACCTAGGTTCCAAGCTGCTCGACCTCTGGAAGAACCTGATCATCACTTGGTCACCGGGCCGTAGTCCGTGGTCTTCACCTTCCAACCTGTCAGGAAGAGCTGCTCGAACCTGTTGATGAATAGAAATCAAGCTGTCAGTCAACTGTGATAGGTAGTCACTCATCAAGACACAAGGTACATCATGTATGGGGCGTGGCTTAGGAATTCCTCAAATATTCATAGACCTTCCAAATACCACCTCATACGGTGTAAGGCCAGATCGTGAATGTGGCACTGATCTAATGGAGAACAATGCCAAGGGTAGTGCATCAGGCCATTTCAAGGATGTGGAAGCCTGAATCTTACCTAGCTTAAGCTTGAGGGTAGCATTGCATCGCTCAACTAGCCCTGCTGATTGTGGATGGAAGGCAGCATGACACTTCTGCTTAATCCTTAATCATTTCAGGACATACTCAACGACTTGCCCAATAAAATAGGGTCCGTTATCACTCCACACCATCGCAACTCAGGATCCTTACTAGTATATTTATTCCATAATGTGCTGAACATTATAGAAGAAATACCATTTTAAATGTACATATCTCTATTTGGTGTCCCCTCAGGGAGAGCCAGCTGATTCCATTCTAGTTAACACAATATGTGCCGTTCAAGTTTTAAAAAAGTTTGAGAAAAATCTCCTCATTACCTGTCTATATAAATTGCAATTCATATATCCAAGCAAGTTCCAAGATATTGGCCAATTACATACAAGAAGTGTCACATCAAACAACCTTACCAGGCAAAAGTCTCCAGATTCCAAGTGACAAGTTCTGAATCGACTAAATGGTCTCTGCACGGTGAACACCAGAAGGGATCTCAGTCGAGGGCCAGCACCACCTGGAGGGTCAGATCGGGAAGAGCAGAAAAACACCGGGGCTGCCAAGACACGGGCCTCCGCAGGCAGCGATCATCCGCAGTGAGATTCCAATCCTCCGTCAAGACCACTCCATCGGGCATCTGAGTCACCGATGAGCCCCACTGGTTGGGCGCCAATTTGTAGAAGTAGACCTTCGCAAGGCCTACCAGTGCTAGGGGGTTCGCCCTTCTCTGCACGCAAGTCATCAGAACAGCAAATAGACATTGGCACGGAAACTGAAATGTCAAAAATACAATTTATCAAACCTCATGATAATGATGATAATGATATTGATATTTATAAAGCGCACGAATACCAAAATGGTGTCTTGGCGCTGAGGACAGCAAGTAGCCTACAGTGCGCCTATCACTGAAACAACCAAGTTTTTAAATTTTCTCTGAAACTCAAAAGGGAGCTAGCATTCCTAATCTCTAATGGAAGGGAGTTCCACAGTTTGGATGTACTATAATGAAAGCCCCGCCCGCCCCAGTGCAAGGTCCGAATTCTAGGCTTCACCAAAAGTCTTGCCCCTGTCGAACGGAGCTGTCTAGCCGGCTGATACCACACAAAAAGATTCTGAAGAAAAGCTGGACCTTTCTGCGTCAGAGCTTTATAGGCCAAACAAAGAGCCTTAAATTTGATTCGTTGAGAAACTGGAAGCCAATGCAACTTGCGAATCTCATTGGAGACAGATTTATACCGAGGCAGATTCAGAAATAGACGAGCCGCCGAATTTTGGACCACTTGAAGCTTCTTCAGACACTGCTTTTGGGCATTGAGGTAAAGCCCATTGCAGTAATCCAATTTTGACTGAATAAGGGAAGTGACTGCCATTTTCTGGGTTTGAGCTAGAATATAGGGTAGTACCTTCCTGATTTTCTTTATGAGAAAGTGTGAGGCAGACACAATGGCATTCGTTTGTTGTCCAAAAGTAAGTTTGTTCTCAATCAGCACACCCACATTTTTTGCCTTAACCGTTGGAGTAGGTGGCGCATCCATTCCTGCTGGCCACCACATATTTACCGAATATCAACACTTCCGTCTTATCGGAGTTCAATTTCAGGCAATGCATACTCATCCAGTTGTTGATCACACTCGTGCAATTTTTAAACTACAAAGCAGGAGAGATCTGATTTTTATACGCTGCTGCCACAATCTGGGTATCATCCGTGTATGATGTTAGCATAAAACCAAATTCCCTGATCAGAGGGGCCAGATCGGAGACATGAGGTGAAACTACATTCACACAACACCCTTCGGTAGTGTATGAAGTAGCACAAGGAGGAGAAGAACCATGGGTCTTTTATACCCACACAGGAGCTCAAAAGGAGACGGTACAAGCTCACATAGGAAACATTACATACATAGATGGTCATTCAGAGAATGCACAGTCAACAAAGAATGAGGGGCCATGGATTGCCGACCTCAGTTAAAACAGTCTGACAGTTATGAACTAGAGCAGGTGTATGGGGAACTACAGACTCTTCTGAACATGTGCAGAGTAGCAAGGGCTAAGTATAGCCAGTTCTTTATCAAAGCACAAGGGCAAGTGACAGTGAAGAAGGAAAGAGCACATGGCGAGCACATGGTCAACAAGATGGTTGCCGGAAACAAGATGGCTTTAGCTAAATGCTAATAGCGATCTCTGCCAAATTTCTACAGTCCAATCAGGCCTTCCATAATGTCTGGTTACTCTGCGTAGAAATGCTGCAAAGTTGTTTTTAAATGCTAATCTGTGGTCAGATTAAACCTTCTAAAACGAGCTGCTTTCATCTATGAGTAATCAGTCCGTTTCTGGGATGCTAAAATCACAGTAAGACCCAGTGACTTACCCTCTAGTGCGTCCTCAGTGATCTTCTGTCTGAGGTAGGGTGCAACTGGGATCTAACATATTTTAGGACTAAGTGGTCTAGACTGCCCTAGTCTGAAGTGTTTCGTCCATTTAGCCAGAAGTGTGAGAGGAGGGGAGATCAGAGCCTGAAGCAGTATCTGCAGTGGTGACTCTGATGCTCCCAGACTAGAGTTAGGACACAGCTCCCTGCGCCACAGTAGGCACATAGACCCTCGGCGTAATCAGTTAGTCTGCGGAGCAAGGTTTGATAGGTGCATTATTACAATACCTGCTGGACTAACGGGGACCGGAGGCCTCTTCTGTGTGTGTGTAAATTGGGCTTGACAGGCCTGCGACCAGCAGGCAGAGGCCCGAACTTGAGAGGCTGGATGAGGCAATATAGCAGACTGTTAGAGCATGTCTCTCTATGGACTCTAGTCAAAAGAGGAGCATTGAGGACCGAGGGAGGGTAGCTGTGAGGTGACTGACCAAAGTGTTGTGAATATATCTAGGACCCTAATTAGATATCCCCGATTCATGCCCTTATGTGGTTATAATAAAACATATCCTTATAAAGGCATAAGAATCATGTCCATATTTAGGCATAGTCAATGCAGTCCAAATACGGCAAGGCTACTCCCATAGACTCCTAGAAAACACAACGTGTTCTTTAAACAAATCAAGCCTCCAGCAGCCCAGGAATTCCCCCTGCTTTTGTTTTGATTTGCACAAGAACTCCTGGAGTCCAGAAAAAACTGTTAGTTCTTAGTGATGTCTTATGTCCAACCTTACGTCAAACTCGGCACCTTTCCGGTATAAATATACCAACGTTGCCTTAAGCAAACACACGGTGGTTTGGAGCAGAGCGGCTATCTACTTGCCCGACGCCCAGCTGATGCGAGTGCTGAAGGAAGCCGACCATCCCATTGACGCACTGAGAGAGACGCTGTCTTTTCTCTTGCCGAGAAATCCAGCTCTGGTGTTTCCAGTCACCCTTGCGGGTTGCTGAGAGATCGAGTCCTGAGACACGAGATACAAGACTTCCTTCATTCTATTACCAAGGTACGGAGCTGACTAAATCCTTAAGAGAATTCTTGATTCAGATTCTTGGCAAAAAACCAACTTAACTTAAACTGCAACTTACTTACTCCTTCCCACGTATTAGGCTTAGGTCAGGTACACCGGGGTAGGCGTATATTAGAAGCACCAGTTGAGTACGTTAGTCAATGTTTTTATGTATGTATATATTTTATCCGTTTTAAAGTATCATATGGCTAAGAAACCATATCAATGCTTTTACAGTATTATTTCATAATACTACTTTTACTGTACGCACTTTACTTCATGATAAGTATTGCAATTATGGCAATTCATTTCTCTTGCATGAGAAAGAAGACTGCTCAATAAATAACAACTTTTATTGAAAACGCCCGTCTCTCTATTTCTCTGCACTCTGGTGAGACTAAGCATGCACGATTGACTGAGTGAAATAGTTGTCTATTGTTTTCACACGACTCTGGAGATATACTCTTTATTCTGAGGGAGCAAAGTTGTCATGTTTATGCGGTTGTCAGAAACTAATCCCTTCTTGTCTATTCAGGGAGGTTAACTCATCCTTGTTTACTCAAGAAAGTTTCTAGTGACCTCTGAGCTAGCTGGCAAACCTAATTAAGTCTAACATAGTCAGTAGAGACCTAGATGACCTCAGTCCTACGTCTAAACTGCTGTTTATGTTATTCCAATGCGCAGAGCCTATTGGGAATATAGGAACTACACTACATGGCGCCCAACGTTTGGTAAGGCGATAATCTAACGCAAGACTCTAGAGTAACTCAGTCGTGCTTTTTCACACAGACCCTTTTTTCCAGTAAATACTCCAAAAGACGTCTGGAGTGGGTAAAAGGTTAATATCCGCCAGAACTTAGTAGGAAGAGAGATTCCTATGTATTAGTTTTTGGTTTAGTCAACGTTGAAGGATACAGTGTTCCAAAATATTGTGCACCTAATCTTTGTTTCCCTTGAAACTTGATCTGCAACAAAACTTTCTGTCAGAAAAATGGGAGAAAGTGACGATGAAAGAGAGAGAGCTAGAATAGCAGCTCAACTCCTAGCGGATGACACAAGTCTCCGAGAAGAAGACCCGAATGCTATAATCATTCCGGTAATGTAATAAGAACTATAACTCTTAAACTTATAGAAAATGGACTATCACCGAGAGGTGGTACAGTCATATTTGTAGTAGAGGCCCATGAATATCGGCAGACAGAGGTATTCTATTCATGGATACATTTTCCAGCAGCACACGCTGTGACACAAGATTTCCACTATTACAAAATAGAGGAACCTCCGGATGAATACGCTCCTTTCGAGGACGTTGAAATCCCACTAACATACCAAGAGCACCTGCTCTGGTTTAATGGCGCCCTAAAACATCAAAATCACATCACCAGGCTCGGTCCACTAGGTAGACCAGGAGCCATGTGGCCGGTTCTAGCCAGCTACACACCACATCTCGACATTGAAAAGATGTCAAGTGAAGAACTTTTAGTTAAACTAAAAGAATTAACAAAGGCATACAGAGAATTAGTTCAATTGGCAATGGACGATATAACATGCCTCCAGAAATTAAAGGAAACAGATATAGCAGAACAACCTTTTGAACTTGCCAGAATCATAGAAAAATCCTATGAAGAACTAGGTAGAGATAGTTTGGGTGGGAAACCAGTAAAACCCCAACTAATTGAAAATCCTGAAAAAACCTTTATTAAAAATAATCTCAACACTCCAAAAAAGAGTTGGGAGGGTAATAAACAATCCACTCCCAGAGAAAAACGGTTTCAGTCCAGAGGAAGGCCTCCTCAACGAAGAGATAGATCTCCAGAACGAGGAGGCAAGTCTCCCCAGAGGGAGCCCTCTGAGAAAAGATACAACCTTAGAGATAGGGATAAATTGAGAAAACCTGACAGATATCAAGATATTGATACAAGTCCCTCTCGATCTTTTCAGACTTCCTCACAGAAATCGGAAAGAAGAGGACGGTCAGAAAACAAAGAAGAGCACGTCAAGTCCAAAGACAAGGAACCTGCTCATCAAAGTAAAAAATTACAATTTCCAAAAAAGAAGGTAGCTAGTATTGAAATAAAGCATGCCGAGGATTCTGAGGACACAACTGAAGAACGGAGAGTGGGCCCAGACAATGCTAGACAGCGCAGCAGAAGTAACCATAGCTCGCAATATCTTGATGAATATGCTGGAGACAGTGGACACGAATGAATACATTCAAGTGGAAACTGCAGACACCAGAATTAGCAAACCCCATAAATTATACGAAATAACATTACGTATAGAGGGGGACAAGACTAGGAAAGTAAGGGGTCTCTTTTGGGATAACCTTTCAAAAGGCTATGACATCCTGTTAGCTGAGAAAGACTGGCCACCAGACTTTGTCAGGGAGTGCCCTCATGGCGAAGAAATGATTATGCCTGGCTTCTCAAATCATATTCCAATTCATAAAAAATACACATTTGCTAGAAAATGGGCAGTGGCCCAAGCTCCTGCATTATATAACAATCATGTAGATGGGATGAGGATTCTCCTCACCATAAAATACAGTTAAAAAATCAACCTACTGCCCAAAGGCAGTATCCTGTTAAGCAAGAAGCTAAAAAACAAGTCAGGGAGATTTTAGATCAACTTGAATACCAGGGGGTGATTGAAACATGCACCTCACAAATGAACAATCCTTTGTTTCCTGTCTCCAAGCCAGACGATTCATATCATCTAGTTTTGGACTACAGACACCTAAACTCCTGCTGCAAAACATTTGCAGTACAAACCTCACACAGTGCAGCACTAATGAATAACATCGTGCGCAAAAAAATATAAAACAACATTAGATATCTCAAATGGTTTCTTTTGTCAAAACATTGCACCTGAAAGCAGGTATTTGACCGCTTTCTCAACAATGGGGTCGCAAAAACAATTCTGTCGACTCCCACAAAGATTCAAGAATAGCCCAGGATTATTCTCAGCAAGGGTAACAGAGTTACCACAAATGTATGATGATGAGGCATTATCTTATGTCGATGACATCTATCTTACAGACGACAACCTGGAGACTCACTTAAAAAGAGTGAACACCATAATACTTGGGTTCGCAGCTGAAGGGTATAAATTCAACTTTAAGAAGTCACGAATTGCCCATCTAACTGTCCTGTTTTTAGGATATGAATTATCAAGTGAAGGCAAAAGCCTAGCAGACAATTTCTTAGAGAAATGTGCTGTACTCCAAGCTCCAAAAACGCTGAAGAACTTACAATCAATACTAGGTTTCCTGAATTTCGGAAGAACATACATTCTAAATTATGCAGAGAGGGTTAAACCTCTCTATGAATTAATAAAACCTGATTTCAAACCAATTAATTGGACTCAGAAACACACAGAGATTTTAAGATCATTACAAACAGACATGTTAGCTAAAACAAAACTGCAAATACGCGCAAATGAACGCAACCTTGTAATCCGAGTCATCCCAGGAAGATGTGGATTCACGTACCTGACCTCTAATGATGGAGAAACGGTACCAATAGCTTATAAATCACACTTGTACACACAAGCTGAAATGAAATTCAGTTCTACTGAAAAAATTCTAACTGCGGTTCAAACTGCTGTAGCAAAAGAAAGAGCCCTAGCCCAAGGCAAGAGCATATCTGTTTTAACAGCAGTATCAGCCCTTGAGGCAGTAACAAGACCACGCATTCCGAATGCAGTGGCATTAGATCCAAAATGGATACAATGGGAAAATTCTCTTGCTGCAGAAGACATGAAACACGCGTTTGATCCAAAAATGAAAAGACTAGAAAATCTAGAATACGAAAATGAATATCCTCTGCCAATCGAGATTCTGCCTCTAGAACAATACACCTGTGTGATTTACACAGATAGATTTGCACAACACTATGCTGTGGGAAAACAATTTTACAATGCAGCGTGCATGATTGTTAAAGGTCGCTGGCGCTTAGGTAAATTCAGACCGATAATTACAAAAACTGAATCACTCAGAAACTGTACAGCTCAGCGAGCTGAAATAAGATCTATAAAGATGGCGCTTGGAAATGCCGATCGCGAATTCCCCACACTAATAGTATGCGATTCGCATTACTGCATCCAGTCTTACAATAATGACATGCAGACATGGATCAAAAACGGTTACAAAGATGACACAGGTGCCACAAAAAAGCATAAAAAGCTCTGGGAACAAGTAGTTCTTTTACAGAAAGAACTACAAAAGACTCACGTGATACATACACTGAGTCATCAACGTGATGGTGTTCACGGTGAAGGGAATTCATTGGCTAATAGAGCCACAGCGGCAGCGGTTCAACCGGCTTCCGTAGCCACAAAAAAGCGTTCTAAAAAACACGTAGATGGAGAAACCATGCTGGCAGTAAAAGCCTCATTAAAAGGCGACTAAGCAGCATTACCTCTCAACTATCCACTCAGTAATACATACATAATTGATGCAAACTCCGTTCCTTTTGCTCAAATCCCTGGAGTGGGGGACAGAGTAATTCCAAACACGAAACGGAGGGCTTACTTGATTCAAGAAGCACACATGGGACAGGGTCTGAGGCACCAAGAGATCGCAAAATCTCTAAAAGAATTACAATCAGAATACTGGTGGCCGGGGATGAGCCTGCAAATTTACAACTTTGCAATGGATTGTCAAGACTGCAACAGAGATTGCAGTTGTGAACCGGACCAGACTGTTGCCAGGACACCGTTATTAGAAAGCATCAGGCTATCTATACGGAGAAATCCAGCCGGAGAAATGCGTTCCCATAATTATTAAGACTAGATTCACTTAAAATGTAGGCCCCAGCGCTCAGCTGACGCCAGAACTGTTATAAAAGATTCGCGAGTTTTTATCGGCACATACGCAATTGGCATGCTACATTCTGACCAGGGTCCTGCGTTTAGCTCTCAAGCTTACAAAGATGCCATGACCAGCATGGGCATTGCATTGCAGTACTCTTCTCCCTTCCATCCTGAGGGAAATGCGGTAGTGGAAAGAAAAAACCGTGACATAAAGCAATCTATAACGGCGAGGGTATTAGGTTTGGGTGATGGGTGGGTCAAACATTTAACAAGTGTCCAACGTAGTCTTAACAATCTGCCAAGAAATTCTCTAAAAGGTTTCACTCCTTATGAACTATTGTTCGGCACTAGAATGAAAATCCAGGACTTAGATTGTCAGACTTCAGTGGCAAATGAAAAAGCCTTTGATATCATAGATCGTTTGGCTGTTTTACAGGACTTAAATGAAACAAGAAGAAGTCTTAGTAACACAAAGTTAAAGCCAACAGCCACTGAAGAAAAACCACCTGTCCCAGCAAGACCTGTCTGGATTCTTAAGATTGGGGATCTAGTCAGAGAAAAGATTGCGGTGAAGAAGGAATTTGGGCCTTCTTACAGAAAAGCAGTACCTGTCTTAGCTGTCAGCGGAACAAGATCAGTAGTACTACCGCCCCTTGCTGATAAAAAGGAGAACAGAGTTGTATTCATCGACCTGGTAAAACCACAATCATGTTGCCAATAATAAGTAGTAGGCCCAGTGGACTCCCAAGAAATAGCAGAAGACCAAATCTTGCTACAATACAAGAGGTTCAAACTGAGAGACTAATCACATTTGATAAACCTGCAGTGAATAAAAAAGGACTATGCAACAAAGCCATGGAACTTGTGCCTCTTGAAACCCAAATTGCAACAGTTCATCAAGAAACACCTGTCTACAACGATGTAGCCTCAGACTATGCTAATGAAACAAAGAAAAATGCAAAGACTAATGAGAATCCGGAAGCAATTCCAACAATTGCCAGAACTGCATCTGGCTACTTCATCAATTTCGATTACTTTTCTGATGATCCAAGTGAACATGAAGAAACGGCAGCAACAAAAACTTTCAAAGAAAAAATGACTGAACTTTTTCATCAACTAAAAGAAACATATTTGATTTCACCATGGATTGAATTTTGGATTGTGTTAGGTGTACTTTTCCTCCTACTTTGGCTCATCTTCGTTTTATGTTTGGGACAATTCATTGAAGGAAAATATAGTGCAATGGACACAGAAAGTCAGAACATCAACTTGGTCCTAAAGCCTCACACATCCTCTCACGTCGAGAAAAGAGAACTGTCATCAGTAAACATCACAGCCAATCCAATACCCGGTGGGGTAGCATGGGACAAAACGGATTATGAAATCTATGGCCTGATTGAGCTCTTGAAATATCCACATCAATTTAAGGTTTCCTTAAGTGACTTTGTGACACCAAGTACTTTCTCTGATGATTGGGACTTTGAAAATATTAATAATATGATGTCAGATTTAGTAATGTCAGCAAAATTTACAGAACATGATTATTTACTTCTCAGGGTTTAACAACAGTGATCCAGAAACGTTTTTGTTGTAAATAAATGCTGCGTTGTCCATATACTTTCTTGATGTTCCTTTATTCAGGTAAGATGGTAAGTCAAGTATATAAAGGAGGAACCCCACCAGGAGTGGCCTCCTGCCACTCAGCCCACATTCAACTGCCAGACATCCACAGAGAACATTCTAACAGGCTCTTGCATCACACATTCTATGCTGGGCAGCAGGGACAAGTATAACACATCTCCCTTCTTTAATTTGACGAACGAGAGATATGAATAGAAATTGCGGAGAGTAAGTGAGATCACAAGTCACATCACGCAATTTCAACATAAATGTAAAATAAGATAAGATCAGCAATTTTAACATCTTGGCCAGGTCAGTAAGAGGCAAAAAGGTCCCAACTTACGGCGTAACAGTACAGTGGAACTCCAAGCTCCCTCAATACTCCATGAGAGTATTAAAAAGTGGTACTCCAAGCTCCATCAAACTCCATGAAAATATCTAAAAGTGGAACTCCAAGTTCCCTCAAACTCCACAAAAATATTTGAAAGTGGAACTCCAAGTTCCCTCAAACTCCATAAAAATATTACAAGGGGAACTCCAAGCTCCCTCAAACTGCATAAAAACATTTGAAAGCGGAACTCTAAGTTCCCTCAAATTCCATGAAAACATTTAAAAGTGGAACTCCAAGTTCCCTCAAGTTGCATAAAAACATTTAAAAGTGGAACTTCAAGTTCCCTCAAATTCCATAAGAGTATCTAAAAAGTGGAACTCCAAGTTCCCAGAAACTCAATAATAATGTTTAAAGGCGGAACTCTAAGCTCCCAGAAACTCCATGTAAAATATTTGAAAAATTGGAACTCAAAGCTCCATTAAACTTCAAGTAAGTACCAAACTTATCACTTCACAACCAAAAAAAGAAACAGAGCACACTGTGACATTTCAAACACATAGCACATTTCAAACACATAGCTCCCATAACCTCAAAGAATGAGGCCATCCCAGGAACAAATACAGGGTACTTAGCTTCAGGCACTTAGCTTCTACAAACTCATCACAAACCCCTTCCACCACCTTCACAGAACCATTTTGTTAAAAGTAAATTAAGCACATAGGTAAATATAGTGTCACAAGTAAATTTAGCAAACAGCAATGAAATAGCTCCGGTGAGCGATCTCTCACCCGAGGTTATCTTCTATTGCAAAGAAAACTGCTCTCCAAATGTCATCTGTCTCACCCCACTTAACTGCGGTGAGCGATGTCTCAGCCGAGGTCCTTTCCAAATTTAATCATTTAAATGAGTAGCAAGGTTGTGCCACACAAAGCACTAGTTCAGCAAATTGACCGCTAAAACTGTGGCAGAGGAAGTTCGCAGCCTGCATTCTCCATTGGTTAGGACATCTTCACAAACAAACTTATGTTGTTTAGAAAAAATACCGGCAGAGCGCAATTTCCTTTACTCCCGATGTTCCGATGATTTTTACATGTCTGTTTGTCAGTAACTAAGCACTCCTTGAGCGACAGGCAATACAGATATGCTCAAAATGGCGGCACGTATCACACGTCGCACCGTGTGGCTCTCGGCACGCCAGTGTTGACAAGCGTGTATGAGCAGCAATGCACACCGAGGATGATGCGTCATAGAGGCTGTCTAGCTGCAGCTCGAGAACCGGTGAGTGCATGTCCACTTTGAATTTTAAATAAAATGACAACCGTTTGAATTTGCCACTCACCGTGAAACCAATGTTCAAAAATGTAGACAGGTGTCACAATATGAGAATATTAAATGTAATGTTTCTCCGTAGTGCCGATCTGCCGCATATGCCCAAACTTGTTTGATTTCACTGCGCACTGCCCGTGACTCTCTTCTCATGTCATTAAACAGTGTAGCATCGCATTTAAAACAGCGCATCCACTTTCACAATTGACAAAAATCTGTTTTAAAAGGAAAGCTCAAAGAAAGATCGCTCACAGCTGACTATTTTCCGAACCTCTGACAGCTGGGTTAATTTATGGCTGTCCTCCTCCTTTTTATCTCCTTGTCTGCAAATCATCCGTGTTGGGGCGCAACCACGGAGGTAGGAGGCTGATTAATCTCACACTTCTTTGCTAGAAATTATGTTAAAATCACTTGTTTTTTTTTTCTTTCAGCAAACAGTATTCTCTTTGTAAATCACTCGTTTCCTTTTACTCAGAGTTGCTTTAACTGGTCAGCTTCAGTTGAGCTTGATCTGGCACTCCTGATTCTTAGGGCGACCGATTTCTTGGTCACTGGTGGGGTTTCTTAGTGCCAGTAAGCTTAAACACGCATTAGAACAGAGAGAGTTTTTTACCTTTTAAATGTTCTTTCTCAGTTCTTTTCTTGAATACTCTCTAATGTTCGCTCTCTGTTTGTAGATTTCTGTTGCTGTTGGTTCCTCTTTCTGTCACCAAGTCGCCAAAAATGTTGTAAATAAATGCTGCGTTGTCCATATACTTTCTTGATGCTCCTTTATTCAGGTAAGATGGTAAGTCAAGTATATAAAGGAGGAACCCCACCAGGAGTGGCCTCCTGCCACTCAGCCCACATTCAACTGCCAGACATCCACAGAGAACATTCTAACAGGCTCTTGCATCACACATTCTATGCTGGGCAGCAGGGACAAGTATAACAGTTTTATTTTAGAATGTTAAATAAGACGGGAATGAAAACAATGTTGACAAATACTAAATTGATTTATTCTGAAAATGTTTATGATAAAATGTCTACATTTGGTTTTAAATTTTGGAAAAACAACATTGAAACAAAAACCATCTGGGGTTTAAAAGACTGTCAGGTACAAGGTCTAGAAGCATTATTTAGAGCCTGCATGATCCCAGAACAGATAATATTCCTGAATGACACCATTCAACAGACAACCTGTCTTGGTTTAGCCAAGATAAAAGACTTAAACAAACAGTCTACTCCGAAACACATACCTGATAGTAATAGCACTACAGATGTGGAGATAGACGTATCCCATATTTTACACCAAAACAGAACAAATCCTGATTGGAGAAAATGGTTGATCTGGCCCACAGACACAAATAACTGTCAAGATAGATTCCTCAACAAAACACAGGGGTATAAACAGAAGAGGCCAGACCCAAGATATTCCCAGAGACAACATCCAGGGATAGTAACAACATATAGTGTAGGAAAACTATGCCTTGAGTGGCTACAGAAATCCACACTGCCAGAAATTAAGCAACACTTGACTTTACTTAAAGAAGGTGCTGACTTGCGAGATTTCATACTGGGACCTCGCAAACAGCGTCAAAAATGTTTCCTATACGCCGGTATATACGCTGCTTACAACAAAGCTTGGAAAGTAATGCAAATTGAAACTGCAGAAAAAATACGAGAAATTGATCGTATAAATTTGGAAAAATCCCTTTCTGTAGTGGACAATGGGTAAACGACTCTGTCCTCCAGAATATATTCACTGGACAGCATTGTATCATCTGCTATTGATATAATAGAGCAGGACTTGCTAATGCTACAACATGGTCAGTCCCAATTACGTTCTATTGTACAGCTAGGCTGGACGTTACAAAACTTGCGTTCAGGCTACGTGCCATGGCGTTTAATCAACACAACGTCATTATTCTCTATCTTTAACCTTACTGATGAACAAATCCGTTTGGTACAAAAAGGAGCAGACTATACGATTCTGAGCATTGATAAACTTGAGAGATTACCATTGACAATGTCAGAGAGACCTGTCATTGAATGGATAATACATGGAACAATTACAATCCTAATAACAACTTTCCAGTTTAAGTATTGCCAAAAATATATACCAGCAGGCCTGTATGAAAGGTTGGGTAAAGGATACATCAAGTCAACATAGAATTTATCTTATACACACAAATGTTATAGTGAAGGGAAAAAGAGGTATTTCTTAGTGGTAACAATTGTAAAAAATCACTAAGCGGTACACTTCTGTGTCAAGGTATTAACTTGCATGGAGCCTGCGAAGGTTCATCAAATAACCTTTCATGTCACCTGCACGGCACTCCTGCAACACAGATAGAGCCTTTTTTCAGGCAGCTTTCCAACGGCAGTTATGTTCTAATAAGTGACCACAGCTGTTGTGGCATGGTGCCAGGAAATGCCTATCTCGTGAGCGTTACTTCCATGGTCACTTGCTGTATGCTAGTATTGTATCCAAGCAGCAATCCAGACATGGAGGCGGCAATATGGCCTTCTTTGAATATCTCTTCTATTCAAATTGATACTTTAAGCAGAATGAAGTCTATTCTTTTACAGACAAATGTGCCTTTAACCTCATCCAAAGAGACGTATGATCTGCAAGTTGCAAGGACAGCGGCAGAGATACATTCCCTATTATCAACAAATTGCCTTTCGTAGAAATGTTAGGTCAAATTTTAAACATGTCTGATACCAGTGGCATCGCACATGTATTTAAGACAATTTTTTCGGGACTGTTAGCACCCTTTGAAACAGTTCTGGGCATATTCCCGAATTTTGTGCATTCGTTATTCGGCGGCCTGCCTCTTCTTTTGGGACTCGTAGCAGGAATTTTATTTTTGATTCTTCTGCTCCGATATGGCAAGCCAAGCCACAGACAGAACTCCAGCTACATTGGAAGAAACGATCTTAGCAATACGCTACCGAGACCGAATCACTATAGTCCTCGGAATAGCCCGGATAAGAGATCTGAATACAACCTGGTTTCTTTCATTCAGACCAATCTGGCAAGATTGCATCTTACCTGTGCTTCAATATCTGCTATGCGGAGAAGAATGCGTGTTGGACGTCTGTCTTACACTACCATCAGCAGTACCTATGGATATCGATACTTTGCTTGGTTCGGTAACGGCTCATGCAACGTGTTGTCCCCAGCCGCTACCTATTCTGATGACGGCATTCATTGAGACTTCACCATTACGATTAGGTGGCGGTGAAGTACGAGATGAAAGCAGCACCACACAGGTACAACCTTCTGTGAACATTGCTGTTTCAGACATTGATGATAGCAATGATTCTCACATTTGCACAATTTCAGCATTTTCGAACTAGGTCGAACTCTCACCTACTGTTGTAGACCAATTTTTCGCAACTCTGTCTGATATGATGTTCTCCCCTAACAACGAGAATACATTTTAAAACAACGAACACACAGTGTTCCCTGAACTCTGAATTGGGCCTTCAGTGTTTTGATAAACGAAAGTACTAAAAACAATTGGAACTATTTTTTTCCACTGAAAGCGAAATTATTTTTTTCCACTTCCAAAATATTTACTTTTTTTTGGCACATGGTACTCTGCTTAAAGTAGAACTATTCTTAAAGAACACAGCTTCTATTTTTAGAGACACTAGAGACAATATTTTACCTCAGCCTCTAGCACATGTACAGTATTTTGTAAATATGTTTTGAAATGGTCTCGACCTTCTTTTCTGTATTCAGAGCCATTTCATAAATGTAATTTTCGCAATTCATTCAGCTGATATTCATATATGCCTTTTCTGAATGATATCACTGCTTAAAAAACGTACAGTAATAATACTCATTTTCGTGTATATACCATACACCATTTCAAATGCTATTTATGTATTTTGGGGTGGGTTGGAAAACACACATGCATCGTTATATGTTTAGAATTGCTTAGTATTTAGTAATGATGGGCATTAATACGTGGAGTGGGTGTTGTGAATCTATCTAGGACCCTAATTAGATATCCACTTTGGGTGGGAGACCTGCAGGAAACACAAGTGAGGAAGAGAGTTGTGTCCACCTCTGCCAACTCCACACCTCAGGTCGGGGAGGCGAGGTGAAACACAACTCTGTGTCCCCACCATCTTGAGGATGGGGGAACCCAATCAACCAGGGACAGGCTCATGCCCCCTCCCACTGGAGGTTGGCACAATAGGGGGGTATCCACCCCAGGGAAGGAACCAATTGGCCCCTGCCCTCTACCTACCTGTAATGCCCCTAAATCTAATATTTAGGGGTCATCTTGAACCTTGCTTCCTCAGATCCAGAAACGACAAAAAGAAGGACCGGACAGCCGTGCTGCCAGCTAACAAGAGGAAGACACCCACTGACTTGGCCCCAGCCCTACAGGCCTGTCTCCCATCGAACTTGCTCCTGCAAAATCCCGGTGTGTCCTGCAGCCAGCAACCTCAAAAACCCTGGAGGACCTGCTTGCCTCCACTCCCAAAGACCGCTTCTCTCGTGAACACCAGATTTGTTCAACTGCAACCTCTGGCAGCAGCCGGAGACTACGAATCCAGCCCACTCTGCACCTGCTGGACACAGCCCGAGCTCGAGTGGAAAAACACCACGAGGAGGACACCCCGGAGATCCTGAACCAAAATCCGGCAACCCCTGACCTGCCTCAAGCCTCTTGCCCACGCCTGCAGTCTAAATCCAGAAGGCCTCCCTAACCGCGACCACAAGCTGGTAAGAAGATCCGACCCCAAAAGCCACCCCTGCACCCGACGTCCCATGGCTCTGTGTGCCCAAACCGACGGTGCCTAACCAGCTCCTAACTTCCCAACTTACCTCTCGAAATGGTGGTCGCACTCAGTCCTTCGTCTCCATGCCTGCAGTGCTTTTGCAAACCGGAGGTTCTCCGTTGAAAATAACAGGGCGCCCGACGTCGAAACAGCACTCTGCACCCTGGCCGCCTCAGTGCCGTTGAGGGTGCACCTTTTGTGCTACTTTGATTCCCCATTTGCCCTCACATAAACCCCAGGAGCATTGCTCCCACAACCCAGTGGCCTGCTTGCCAGCAGCCACCAACCGGAGGCCCCCTCTCCCCCGTTGGATAACATTGGGCCTCAACACTCTGCACCCGGCCGCCCTAGTGCCGCTGAGGGTTTAGCAAGAGTACATCACTGACCCAGAGTCTAACCCCAGAACCTTAACTCCCACAGTCAATAACTTACCTGTGAACCGATAACCTGTTTTTCCTCCTTAGGATAACATTGACAAGTGTGGAGTTTTGAAATCTAAAAATATTCTTTAAAAATTGCACAAATAACCAAAACATATTTACTTACCTGTGTGCAGGAAATGTCCCAGTGCTGAATCTAGGTATCCAGCACTGAGTTAGAAAAGTAACGTAAAAAGTAACTTACCTATAATTTACTGAAAAAGACTATTCATTTCAATGTACTGTATTTGATAAGTATTGCAACCTACTGCATCCCCTGTAAATCAAACAAAGTACAATTCCTATTGCATTTTCAAACTGTTCTATAATCAGCAACTTATTACTGTAAAGTATGTAATGCTTACCTGTGCCAGGCTTGCTCGGTTCCAAAAATAAAACAATAGTATATGTTTTTATACAAAAACAATTGGCCTAGAGTTCAGTTCTTGCGTGTGTAAATTCATTTGCTAACTGAGTGTGTACATCAAATGCTTAACACTGTCCTCTGATACTGCCTTACTGCTCGACCACTCTACCACAAATAGAGAGTACGGTTATATCTAACTTTAACCGGTGCCTACCTCTGCGGTCACCTGGACTCCAGACACACTATACCTCAATTTTGGTGTAGTATATATAGAGCCAGTTTCCTACAGAAAGCACCAGAAAACATACATCGGCACATGGATATAATACTACACCAGCATTGATTAGCAGCACTGGTACCCGAGAAGGCACGATGCCTGTTATGCGTGATTTTTCATTTCAGTGCGGTGATGCAGATCACCACACTTAAATGCGTTAGTCTAACGCCAGATGCGTGGTACTTGGCAGGGCTGAATTCGGTGGCGTGGATTTGGACAAGATGTGCACGCTAAGGCTTTTATGTCATGGGGTATAAAGTGGACGTTTGTCTATTTTTCTTTGTTAAAATAATATGGTCTGTTTCTTTACCTTCCGGTACATTTCTGAACAATTTGTTAAGCTAAATTGTATTGTTGCATTGTGTGCGCATGCAGGGAAGAACACGCGTCATGCAAAAAATCATCGTACGTCTCAGTATTAACTTCCACACTTCTAAGCAGTAATTCCAATCCGAGAATGAGTTACCTGTTTGCTTTACAACTAGAGTTAGTAAAACAAGTAAGAACTTTGCAAGCCTGAATAAGTAGCAAAGGTTTTAAAGGGACTTGTTTTTGTGCAAGGTATTGCTTTTACCAGTACACCGAAGGGATAAAAAAACATTTCCAGATAATAATAGGGTTGACAGGAAGGTGCGATAGCAGAATGTTGATACGTGTGGATCTGGTGAGGACTGCGGGCAGCAAGTGCTTGATACGCTATTTGCATAAGAAAATACTATATATTTTTTCATTATCCTCTATTAGTTATTAGTAAGGAAGGGGGTACAAAATCGTTCACCGACAGCATTCGGTTAGTCTTAGGGAGACAAAGAATGCTGTGGTCTGTGGTAGATGCAGCCCAGAAGTCCTAGATATATCTAGCAGGAGATGCCATTGAAAGGAAGTGGAAACGCGCTTTAGATGTTGCCAGTATTGATGGCTCCTGTGAGGTTGCAGACTTCGCTGGGCTGACAGTGGGTGGGGAAATGCTACGTTGTCACTATAGGTTTAATTACATGAATCGTGCATTCTCTCTGGTGTTTGTCCCTGGGGTACTTGCTAAATGGTGCTACACATGGGATCAGGTTTGCCTTTGACAGGAGGTATGTTTTAGTGGGGTAAATAGTGTAAATTAATGTTGGTGTGAAAAAACAAAAATTGGACCCTTTGTACATTTAATAATATTGTGTGCATCATGCAAAGGATGAAAAGTAGCAGGAACGGCTTTTATGCCATAGAGGCTAGCAGGAAGAACTGTTTTGGGTGGTCAGTTGAAGAGATTGTTTAACATGTTTTAATCTACCACAGTGGCATTGGGGAGGGCCGCAGCTGAAAGTCTCTGTCTTTACTGGTAGGCAGTGGTTAGATGGGGACCGGCCATCAGTGTTTGGAGGTGGTCAACTGAGCGGGCTTCACTTGAAGGTGGGTCATCAAGCAGTAGGATGTGTTTGGTGGGCTGGCTGGAGGCAGTGTTATGTAACTGTGCTGGAGGGTGCAGCAGCAGCATTTATTGATATATGTAAATTGCCCGATGAAAGGGCAGATGTGACCAATGGAGGAACCAGAATCCTTTTTTTATGGCTCGGGTGAGCCCTTGCAGTATGGCGGGTCGCTGGCGTGAGAGCTCTTGACTGATGCAGAGAATGGGGGCCCCACTCCATGTACTTTGCAAGGGGGCCCCCTCAAGTTTCTTTATGCCACTGACTGGCTCTTAGTACAAACAGAGGTGTATGGACAATAAGATTTAAAAAATGAAATAGATGATATTCACTCAGTAGTATATTCCAACATGGCGACCGAAATTCTGGATGACCAGTTGTAATAATTAAACCGCAGTCCTCTTTCACTTTTGGTGAATTTATCTATGGAGGCTGCATGCTGCCGGTCGCATGCGGAAGACAGAGCATACGTGCTCGCTGGGCACGAAGATAGTGGTAAGCACTATACATTTATTATGCTCACGATCCAGAGCCCAGTGTCTTTCTGTTTTCAGTCAAGCATGTCAAATAATAGATTTCTCACATCCTATTAGTGATTATATTTAAAGGTGAAGGGTGTGCAAGAACTATAAGTCATGTCATGAGAAGACGGTGACACAATCATATCAAGAGCACAATTGAATCTGGAGAGCGGGGGGATTCATAAATGTATAATATATTGTTAAAGAATATGCTGATAGGATGTCAAACTATATATGTTATGAATGAGCATGGGTTTCCATCATAAGTCACCTTGAGAAACTGGATATATGGCATTGCTTTGCTCAAATGTCACTGGTTTTGATGTGCAAATGATATAAAGGACAGAATGTCACTTTACAATGGCGTATTTTGTATCTTTTAGCCCTGATGAAGTCGTGAGCTTGGCTCCCTTATGCGACAAAACACATGTTGGCTAAGGACTTAAGAACTGAACAAAAGATCACAAGAATATAGAAATGTGTGGAAATGTTGAACATATCCTACTGTACTTATTGCATGTTGATATTAGCCTGTGCTGAAGGATAAGAGTTTCCTTTCTTGCCAGGCTTCTCGTGTGTCCCACCAATTGCTCAGTGATTCTGCTTCTATCTTCACCCACACTCATGGCATCCCAGTCCATCCGTCCTCTTGCGAAGCCTCCTAAACAACATGAAAGTACACTAGCTAACTCTTTTTTTAACCTTAATTAAAAACGCCTGAACAAAACTACATGGAATCAAATAATGCACTGGGTAAAAATCTAGCTGTCCACCAAATTTGGTGTTATTCTATTCAGTTATTTTTTCTGAATCATTGTCTAATTTTCCCCTATGGACATTGCATTGGGGAAAAATATTTTGGGACCTTATTTTCTCGGTACACACTTGACGGATCACATTGAAATTTTCCAGAAAGTAGCTGATGTAGATGAACTTTTTTCAGAAACATTTGGGAAGATTCATCAAAAGGTAACAAAGGTATTAACAAAACCAAAATCGCTCTTGCTATGGAAAGTCTGACCCAATTATCACTACGGTAAACAACCTTTACAACGCAACTTTTACCATGCAGTGCATTTACAACGCAACTTTTACAACGCAAACCATTACAACGCATTGCGCTGGGGGGCGCTCTAGGATAGGGAATGGGTTTAATGTACTATCCAACACCTTCCCTACTATCCACGGGGCCTGGATTTGGAATAGTAAATTAAACAATTCACTATGCAGCGCCTAAAAGCACTATGCGTTGTAATGGTATGCGTTGTAAAAACCGCATTGTAAAAGCATGCGATGTAAAAGCATGCGTTGTAATGTCACACATCCATCACTACACAGTGGTCTGTTCATAACATATACTTTATTATCGCTCCCAACACATGTTATAATCATCGTATATTTTCAATTTTAGGTATCCTCCTGTTCGAATTAAATGAGCTGTCTATTTAGGTATAAAAGGTTTAAAATATAAATCCACATTTATTCATGTCCTTATTCATTGCAAAATGATAATTAAGTCAGCTTTAATGTATTTATGGTTTTCTTCATGGACTGCATTTTCTATACCAGTGATTGTTTTAAATAGCAAACAATGTTTCATGAAAGCTTCATTTCTCATTACTAGTTTTTAAAAAATATCCTACGTTTAAAAAAGGTGTAAGTGAATGCTGCCATGGCTTTGCTGCTAATTGTTTATTCTGAAAATGTTCAACAATGTTCAGAGACAATATAAAAACTAAAAACAGAATGAAATAAGATAGAGGGGAAATTCGTACAGAGACTTGAGACTAAGGGTCATACAGAACTATAATCAACTTAATTTGCTGAAGACTACCCTGGGGCACATCTAGCCTTTGTTCCATGCGCTTACCTGCTGCCTGTAAACGCAGATGACAACAGCAGATGCTCTTACTTTGCCAAACATCGGTGCTGTTGCTCAGAAAAGATGTGGGGATGTGAACCATCTCTGAAGTTCAAAGTAGGACTCACTTGCTGATACATTTTGCTAAGTTAGATGAAAGTGAGGTGGGTTTGGAGATATTGATATGAAGATAATATTGTCACCAATTTTCAATATTTTTTATTCACCCTCCTGATAAGTATCATTACCACTATTTTGCTTGTTTTTATAATTTTACCTATTCAGATTGTATGTACTAGGATATGATTTTGGTTTTAAATAAATCATACAAATATAGCCCTGGTTTCCTAATGTTCTTGAGTGCGCCTTCGCATGATGAAAGGGGGTTTGCCTTCCTGTAACTATCCCTGTGACATCTCACAGAATTGATTGTGTAACAAAGTTGATTTTAATCTTATCCTGTACATAGATTAGCTTTGTGTTTATGTTTATCTTTGAGTGATTCCATGGAGCTTCACCATGGAAATAGAATGTTAAAAGAAGGTTGAGTCAGTTACACCTGACTGCAGAGCCTTGATGGATGGGATTTGATTTCTTCTCATTAAATCCAACTTTACTTCAACAAAATCATCTCAATGGCTTTTATTTAATGAGGATTTTACACTGGCGACGAGAGCCGGGTGAACATGTTGGATGTTATTCTTTAATTCATATTGAGACAAAGTGTTTTTTTTTTTAAAGAGAAGAAACCTATTTTCAAGAAAATCTCAACATCAAACTTGGGTTCTTCAAGCTTCAACCTGTTTCTACATGAGAACTTTGCAAATTAAAACTGTGAGTGTTACTAGCTTTCCGTTGGCATGTTTTTAAAATGTGGAATTAATAGCGTTCGCCACATTTCTCGCCTTTACCCCTTTTGTTGATACTGGGCTGGGAGATTTCCATGTGGGCTATTGTCACCCTGAACATTTTGTTGGGAATTGCACTGTTCACAGGGTGCGGGGTGATTAATTCCTTTTAAGATATTAGAAAGGCATTTACCTTTTTCTCAAGTCAATTGGTTTTGCCTTTGGATTTGCCATTGGATTTACCTATCTGTAACCTCATTAAGTGCATTTCGCTTTTCCTTTGGATTTGCCTTTCTACGCCATTTGTGAAAAGGAGCTGATACTGTATTTTTGACAAAAAGCGCTATCTTTGCATGACAAAGTAAGAGATTTTTTTCCCTCTCACTCATAGCGCTAATCCTGTTGTAATTGTTGAAGCGCTGATTCTGTGGTAATTCGATACGTTTTCTCGAATTGAGGCTTGTTTTCCACATCCTACATGGATTCTTATGATCGTTAGCGCGAGCATCCAGTTGTAAACGCCTCAACTGTTCTTGGACAGTCGCAAATTACGCCTCGCGCCCTAACTTAAAAATAATCATTACCACAAGCCTCTGGCCTTGAGCGCGTCAACAACCTCTGAAATTTCAAAACAAAACTTACTGCAAGCTGTGGAAGGAAACGGCGTCATCAAAGACTCTTCTTTCTCTGTCGGAACTCTCCACGTCATCAAAGACTCTTCTTTCCCCCTCTCTCCGAAGGTTTAACACAGACTGAAACCTCGAAGACACCGCACTTTTGCACTGCATCACGCAACGTTTACTAACGTAACGACGTGACGGCCATTTTGATGATCTTTTTCTACATCGGAGCTTTGGAACGCTTTAAAAAGAAAGAATATTAAGATTGCCAAAATAATAATTGTAGCGTTTATAATTTATTGTTTTCCTTCTTCATATTTCATTTATTAATCATATAGGTTATGCCCGTGTGTCACAAATCGTCATCGGTGAGGGTTGAACTTCAAGTATTTATATACTCTGTTGTCTGACATAATACTTGAATACATATTTTTGTTTTAATATTTAATATGCACATTCTACAAACTCATCTTTGTAGGTTTAACATTGTTAGTTGATACTTGTTATCTTAGGCATTGTTCTTATTTTGTCATCTCGCAGATCCCTTTTATTCAACCACTAGATTAATTCAATTATTCAAGTATCATTCTTGTATTTTATCTACAGTTGGTTTATGTTTATTTTAAGCATTTGGCACTTTGAGCATGTCTGGATAACAAAGTTGATTTGTATTGTGCATAGTTTGTTCTCACCATGCAGAACATAGCTACCCCACCGTTCTTCCTTTCTGACCCAGGAGATCAACCAATTAAGTGGCAGAAGTGGAAGAAGGTATTTGAGTGGTACGCTAAAGTGTGTGGGACAAATTTGAGTGCTGAAAGGAGGACTGCCCTCTTGCTACCATGCCTAGGATCTGAAGGCCAAGAGGTCTTTGACCACTTACCAGAGATAGATGACTCTTCATTAAATGAATATGAGATCTGTATTCTCAAATTAGATAGACATTATCTCCCAAAGGTCAGCACTATTTTAGAACTCTACCATTTTGGGAGACACAATCAAAATGATGGTGAGTCTGTAGAGAACTACATTACAGCGCTGAGGAAATTAGGTTCTTCGTGCAAGTTTGGTTCATTGTTAGAAGAAAGAATACGGGATCAGTTTATGTTGGGTTGCAACATACAGAAGGTAAGGGATGACATTTGGCAGAAAGACGAACCTTCCCTGGATGAAGTGGTCAATGTAGCAAAACAAATTGAACACTCACTGAAGTGCGTTGAGGTGATTTCCAAACATGAAAGTAAAAATGAGAGCATACATGTGGTAAAATTACACACTAAGGCAAAAGTAAATGTGAAGGAGAAAAGTGAAAAAAGGATTATAAAGATGAAGTAGGGAAAGGTCCAATCAGTAAGACTGAAACATGTTTCAAATGCTTTAGATGTGGCAACCCCAATCACTTTGCTAATGACAACAAATGTCCGGCCTTGAAAGCAAGGTGTGGTATTTGTAAAAAAGTAGGTCATTTTACTTCTTCCTGCAAAGGAAAGATCTTTAAGAAAAATGTGAACATGGTAAGTGAGAATGAGGGTAATGAATGTACATCTGAGTCTGATTGTGACTGTGGCCAAAATCACAAATTTCGTGTAGTAAAAAGAAAGGCCCATTTGATAAAATTCTTGTTCAACACTGTGCTACAAGAGTTCTTTTTAACTCGGGTGCTAAGATTACAATTGTATCCAAAAGTTTCTTTTATAACTTCATGAAAGACAAGGTTGAACTTTCAAAAGCTGCCATCAATCCCTACGCCTATGGTGGGGAACCTATAAAGCTCTTGGGATACTTCTTGGGTCTCGTTGAGTATAAAGGGAGATATATTTCTGGAAAGATATACGTGTCTCATAAACGGGACAGTATATTAAGCTGGATACATGAAGGAGAATTGGGAGTCATGTTGGATCCTAATAGCGACCCGCCCATTATCTTGAAGGAAAATGTTACTGTCTGTAAAGTGAATTCTCTCTCTGATTGTGATAAGTTCACTTCGGATCTAAAGAAATCCTTTCCCAAAGTGTTCAGGGAAGAGTTAGGATGTTTAAGGAACTACACCCATAAAATCAAATTAATTTCTAGTGCTGTTCCTTTTGCAAGTAAAGTGAGGGGGGTCCCTCTTGCAGTAAGGGAGGAAATGAAACAACAAATGGAGAAGTTAAAACTAGATGAGATCATTGAGGAAGTTGAGGGAACTGAGGGGAAGAAATCAGATGGCTCTCTCCGTCTGTGCATTGATCTTAGGGAGTTAAACAAACAGGTGATTGTGGATAAATACCCACTTCCGAAGATTTCAGAAATGTTGATGTTGTTGGAAGGAGCTAGTGTTTTCTCGACAGTCGACTTAAAACCGATGTATCATCAAATTAAACTTGATGAAGAATCGAAAGATTATACATCTTTCATCACGCCCTTTGTCACGTTTAGGTTTAAGCGGTTACCTTTTGGTTTGGTCTCAGCGGCCTCTGTATTCCAGAGGGCCTTAGAGAAAGTCTTAAAGAGTGGTGTTAAAATCTACCAAGATGACGTTTTGATATTTGGCAAAGATCATGAAGAACATGATCGGAGGCTTAAAGAAGTGTTGGGAAAGTTTGATCAACATAACCTTACTGTTAGGTTAGATAAATGTAAATTCAGGAGATCTTCAATTGACTACCTTGGTCACTCTATCAAAGGTAAGGCAGTTGAGCCAAAACGTGATCTTATTGAATCCATTGAAAAGTTGGCCTCACCTGAAAACAAGGATGATCTTATGAAATTCTTGGGAATGGCTGAGTATTACAGCAAATTCGTTAAAGGGTTTGCTGGAAAATGCATCAACATGCAAACTCTTCTTTGTAAAGTTGTAGATTTTGTTTGGAGTAAAGAATGTGAAAATGAATTTGTCAATATTAAGAGTTTTCTTAATGATACCCCGAAGCTTAGAAGTTTTGATCCTGAAGGGAAGACATTTTTGGTAACGGACGCCAGTTTAAAAGATTTGGGGGCAGTTCTACAGCAGGAGTGTAAGGGTGAAATCAACGTGATTTTGTTTCTCTCAAGGAGTTTGAGAGGAGTGGAGGTACGTTACTCGGTAATTGAAAGAGAGGCTTTAGCGGTACACTGGGCGATAAAGAAGTTAAAGAATCTGCTTTGGAACACTAAGTTCACTGTTCGCACAGACCACAAACCTCTTGTTGAGGTTTTTAATAAAAAGGGTATTGATGCAATCTCCAGTAGAATTTCTAGATGGGTAATTGATCTTCAAGGGTACGATTTCAAAGTGGAATATTTGCCTGGGGTACGCAATTGTACTGCTGATGTGCGTTCTAGATTAGTAACACCTCATGAAGAAGAAAATGATCATGATGAAAAGGAGGAGTTAGAATGGGTGTGTGTTGTTGAGAATGATGGTATCAAGGAAGAGAAGTGGCGGACAGAATGTAAAAATGATCATGAACTCTTAGAGTTGGCTGCTTTGGTTATGAACGGATGGCAGGATAAGAAACAAGGTACCTCTGAAAAATACTGGAATGTTAAGCATGAAATCTCAAAGTCAGATGGATTAATTTTCAGAGGAACAAGCTTAATCCCACCAAGGTGTTTTCGGAAGGAGCTTATAGATTTAGCTCATCAGGGCCATCAGGGTATTTCGAAAAACAAAGGAAAGTATTAGACAAAATTATTGGTGGGCAGGCATGGATATAGAAATTGAGCGGTTAGTGAGAGAGTGTATTCCCTGCACTTTGAGTGAGAAGAGTTTAAAACCTAGGGTACAACCCATGGTTATAAGGAAAAGACCAGAAAAACCTTTGGAAGAACTAGCTTTTGATATTTTAGGTCCAGTCAAATGTAATGAAGGCGAGTTATATATCTTCGTGTTGATAGATTTATTCTCTAGATGGCCTGAAATAAAAATTACTAGAGGAATTGAATCTAAAAATGTGATACAATTTCTAAAGGAAGTGTTCACAAGAGAAGGTCTTCCTGGTTATTTACTTACTGATAATGGGGTCCAATTTGTTTCTAGAGAGATGGAAGATTTCTTAGATAAGTGCTCCATCAGACACAAACGCTGCTCTTTATATCATCCAGAATGCAACGGAATGGTGGAACTCTTTGTTCGTGCTCTCAAGGAATCAATTTCCATTTCTAAACAAAACAATCTTGATTGGAAAGAAGGAGTTGAGAAGATTGTTGAAATGTATAGGATTACTCCTCATAGCACAACAGGTTGTACACCTTTTGCTTTGCTTAAAAGTAGACAACCTAATACTTACATCACACCATATAGGGGCAATAACTTGATGTGTAAAAAGGAAAGTAATAAACTTGTGCTAAAAAACTGGAAAAGTAGAGAAGAAATCAAGATTGATGAACGTACAAGCAGGTTTGATGATCTAAAAAGGGTTAAGAAAACTCAAGTAAGTGTGGGGGATCATGTTATGATCAGGGCACCCTTGGGACGCAAATCTTCTGATTTATTTAAAAGGATTCATAGAGTTGTTAAAGTGCTCACTAATGCCATTAAAACAGAAGATGGTAGAATTTGGAATCTTAATAGGGTTGTTGTTATGAGGGGTGATGTTGTTGATAAAAATTCAAATTTACCTCATGCTACAGCTTCTGGTGGTTTGCCAGTTAAGGGGAAGCCGAGCAGGACCATCAGAGTCCCTACAAGGTTTAGAGACTATGTTATGAAATCATTTTTAGTAGTTTGTGTGAACAAGCTAAAGTTTTCTTTTGTACAGCCTTTTCACTTTTTTTTTGTTTTGTTATTTAGGAGGAAGATGTGTAACAAAGTTGATTTTAATCTTATTATCCTGTACATAGATTAGCTTTGTGTCTATCTTTGAGTGATTCCATGGAGCTTCACCATGGAGATAGAATGTTAAAAGAAGGTTGAGTCAGTTGCACCTGACTGCAGAGCCTTGTTGGATGGGATTTTATTTCTTCTCATTAAACCCAACTTTACTTCAACAAAATCCTCTCAGTGGCTTTTATTTAATGAGGATTTTACAGATTGTTACCTTGAACACATCTCACTCAAGTAATAGTGTTGGACTTGGCCCTTTTTGCAGGGTCATCCCTGAACTTTTTGCCTACCTCCTGTATTTTGTCTGACCTGTTGTTGGCTGTTTTAGGACTTTGGGCACTTTACCACAGCTGATCAGTGCTAAAGTGCATATGCTCTCTATGTTAAATTGATGTATGAGTTAGTGACTCCATGATTGGCTGGTTTGGTTTACTTGTCAGACCCTAGCACAGTGAACCGCGTGTGCCCAGGGCTTGTAAATAAAATGCTACTGGTGTGCTTGCAGCACTGGTTGTGAAACCCACAGAAGCAGCCTGTAAAAGTGTGTCTCAGGTCTGCCATTGCAGAGCCTGTGTGTAGTCTGGTACCGCCATGTTGACTGGGCAAGTGCACCCACTTGCCAGTCCCTAAACCTACCCTTTTCTGCATATTAGTCACCCCTACGGTAGGCCCAAGGGCAGGGTGCATTGTAGGTAAAAGTTAGGGCATGCCCTGATTTGTGTGGCATGTCCTGAAAGTGAATTACAGCCAGTTTCTTTTTTTCACTATTGCAAGGCTACCTGTTCCCCATAGGTCAGAATGGGCAGTTTGATTATAACATCTTATAATCCTATCTAAGGGAACTAGGTAGAAATTCGAGTTTAGTATGCCTGAACTCAGAATGATAAAATACATATTTTAGTGAAGTTAGTTTTAACATTCTGTGTTTGAAAATACCACTTTTAGAAAGTAGGTGTTTTCTTGCCTGCCTTTGCTTGGTTGTGTATTCCTAGTCTGGAGTTTGAGGGGCTGGGGGATTCCAGGAGACAGCGTGAGTCAGCACAGGGCTGAATAGACCCATCTGCATGTAGAGTGGTGGGAGGGGAGCTCCTCTGACCTGAATAAGGCTGTGCCTGCCTTCCACAATGCTGGCTCCACCTCGTGTGGTGCGTCTGATGTCCCTGGCCCACACTGTCAAAGGAAAGAAGGAGTGCTGCAAACAAAGTGCTCCAGGACCGACCAGAACTGGTTTGGACTAGGTACAGACACTCTCTGCCTTCAGAGAACAAATAGAATAGTAGCAGAAATATTAGGACTTTAGATCACTTTTGGGAAACAAGAAGAACCTTTGCTGAGGATAGGATCTAGAGAGAAACTGAACGGGGAGACTATCCCTAAGCTGAGTGCTGTTTGGGGGATTGGCCTGCAGTGTTTGCCTGACTGCCAAAGAAAGGAGAAAGGAACGTTATGCTACTTTCATCAACTTGTAAAGGATCTCCAAGGGCTTGGAAATTGAGCTTGCCTCCTGCTGAAGTCTCAGGGATAACAGACTTCACTAACCAGCTCCCTTGAGTTCTTTTGAAGTGCCTGCTGTTGTGCTGGGCCTTCTGAGGTACTGCATGTTTCAAGGAGCTGGAAGCGCGTCTCACGAAGAAGAAGTGTGTCGCCGCCGCAGCCGCTGTTGTCACATCACTGAAGAAAGGTGTCGCCACTGCCGCTGTCGCATTGCATCACCAAAGTGCCTCGCATCACCGGAGAAGAGTGTCGCCATCGCACCACCAAGGAAGCGCAGTAAGAAACCGACGCATCACCACCCCACGCGGAGAAGAACCTACGCATCACCGTCCCCTACGCATTACCGTTCTTACGTGTAAGGAACCGATGCAGCATCTTCCCTGCTACACTTTCGTTGTATAGCGTTACGCATCCAAAGGTACATTAAACATAAAGTGTCGCATTTTACACCTAAAGAGAACTAAGCTATTTCTACCATTTTAAAGTACAGTATTGTGGATTTTTGTCGTTTGTGGTCTGTTGTTAAGTCTATATAAAAATACTTATTTTTATACTACTACTTGTGTGGTGTCCATCTGTAGTGTTGTCACTGGGATACTGTATGTGTTCACAAATGCATTACACACTGCCTCTGAGATAAGCCTGTCTGCTCGTGCCAAGCTACCAAGGGGGTGAGCAGGGGTTGTTTTAGGAGTGTACCCCCTTACCCTGATTAGACGCAAGGGTCCCTATTTGGTCAAAGGTACCTACTTCTGCCAACTAGAGACCCCCAAATCTAACAAATAGTCATTGGGTTGCGGGTTGGTTGCAGTCCATCAGATTTCTGTCTCAGGTTGGTGCCCTGACTAGTCTTTAGCACCAGAGGGTCTATAAAACCCAATTCTGGGCAGTTGTCGAGCAAGAAATAAAGAATACATGTCAAAAACTCTTTTGAAATTATATCAGTTTCAATTGTGAGGGTTATTCTTGAGTAATAGATAGCTTTCAGCAAGTCAGGTTGTGAAGGTTCATCCACGCTGTTCTGTGTTTGCACAGTAGAAAGCATCAGCTGTGTCTTCCCACTTATAGTAACTACTGCATACTGGTCTAGCCTATCGGTTTACATGGGTTCCCCCTTTGCAGTGTTCACAACCAATAATCTAAATATGCTCCTATGTACAGGTTCCTAGCCTAAATTGTTGCAAAAGAACAGATTCAAGCATTGTAGTTCTATTCATTGCTTGGCACCTCTTCTTCATACACCATGTTTAAATGTCCTTGTTTGGGTGCTCAAAATATCTTTGCTGGATTATAGGTGGTTTGGGTGCCCATTTCTATGTTAGACTTTTGTGAAGAATACATCACACAGTCCTATCACAATCTCTGCATGCAGGCTTCCCAGGCCTGCACTATAGAGTGGCTCGCAGTGTAGGATCCTCAGGTCTGTAATTTAGGATTGTTGTAGTCCTGATTCAATGAAGTAATAAACGGGTCTTTAAAAGCATGCTTTCAATGACACAATACATCGGGGGGAAGGACCACTTCTGCCAAACCCTTGCTCAGATTACCTTACATAGCAGCACCCTTTGTGGGAGATCCAGACCCATAGATCTCTGTTACAGCTGCCGGCATGAGTAGGAATGCTCCATCAAGCCTTACGTTTCTTTTGCTCTGCGAAACTGAGCCTTTTTTTAAACTGTGGCTCCTACCTGTATGTGATTCTTGTCAGGATCCCTAGTCTCCTTGCCCCTGCTTGGGCCCAGTATCCATTCTGATCTAGTACCCAGAATCAGCCATGTCCTTCCTACAGGTCTTTTTCCAGGGTCTGCACAAAGATGCATTGGTCATGGAGGCTAGACAAAGACTTTGGCTGAAGACTGCAGCCAACCCAAAACATTGTGCACATGATTGAGATGTAACATGGGAGGCCATGTGCTGCACTCCATTAAAATCTACAAACACTAGGTCATAGCACTCAGCATAGCTAGTAGCTATGCTGACACTGAGAGGATGCGGTGTACCACCAAATGTTGTGTGCTGTTAGTTCATGGGCTTTGGGGGAGATGTGTGATGTATTCTCTATTCAGTGCACATGTATTGTTTTGGTATTTGTTTATCAAAATGCTTATTTCCCAATAAAAATTGATTAACTCCTCCCAAACATGATGTGCTCTTTAATGTATAGCTCAGTTTGCCCAAAGCAACTTCATCTGTGAATGAATCTTTGGGCAGTCCAATCTAGAGAGTACTGCGACTTAAATTACGGTAGGGAAATTAGTAGTAGGAAGGACATATTTAATAATTTTACGAGTCATGGTTGCATTTTTGACTGTAAGGGGGACCTGGCACATCTTCTGACCTGAGGGGTCACCTGGGGGATTGCTGACTGTTGCAGCCCGAGCGCTGTTCCCATTTTGCCACCGGACCCTGCTGCCTGACGTTTCCCGATCACCGCGGCGAAGCGGTAGATCGGGAACTACAATTCCCTGCACCCCTTGCGCCCAGGAAGGCGCGCATCCTGTTTCCAGACCCGCCCCCGGAGGTGCGCATAAGGCCAGCGCGAGCCCCGGGGGAGTGGGGGACCTGGCACATCTTCTGACCTGAGGGGTCACCTGGGGGATTGCTGACTGTTGCAGCCCGAGCGCTGCTCCCATTTTGCCACCGGACCCTGCTGCCTGACGTTTCCCGATCACCGCGGCGAAGCGGTAGATCGGGAACTACAATTCCCTGCACCCCTTGCGCCCAGGAAGGCGCGCATCCTGTTTCCAGACCCGCCCCCGGAGGTGCGCATAAGGCCAGCGCGAGCCCCGGGGGAGCGGGGGACCTGGCACATCTTCTGACCTGAGGGGTCACCTGGGGGATTGCTGACTGTTGCAGCCCGAGCGCTGCTCCCATTTTGCCACCGGACCCTGCTGCCTGACGTTTCCCGATCACCGCGGTGAAGCGGTAGATCGGGAACTACAATTCCCTGCACCCCTTGCGCCCAGGAAGGCGCGCATCCTGTTTCCAGACCCGCCCCCGGAGGTGCGCATAAGGCCAGCGCGAGCCCCGGGGGAGCGGGGGACCTGGCACATCTTCTGACCTGAGGGGTCACCTGGGGGATTGCTGACTGTTGCAGCCCGAGCGCTGCTCCCATTTTGCCACCGGACCCTGCTGCCTGACGTTTCCCGATCACCGCGGCGAAGCGGTACATCGGGAACTACAATTCCCTGCACCTCTTGCGCCCAGGAAGGCGCGCATCCTGTTTCCAGACCCGCCCCCGGAGGTGCGCATAAGGCCAGCGCGAGCCCCCGCGTCGCGGGACCGCGCGCGGGCTAAGCCCGGGCGAAGGGCGGGCCCTCTGTGGCCCTCAGAGGCACAAGGAGGCCGGGACGGGCCACCTCCCTTGGCACCCCAGCAAAGGAAGGTATAGTTTTGTATACCATTTACTGTTTATCCATGGACCTTTTGGCTTCACCATTATATTTACTATTTTCGACCATACCATATCATTTATGACGCATAAGGGGGCATATTGAATTCCCACATCACAGCTAGACAATGGAAAATCTTTTTCAGAGCTATGCATCACCTACCACTATCTGCGACATAGATAATGATGACTGCTGCCAACCCCTCGATACAACGCAATCCCCGTCATATACCCCTAAACGTTCGCAAATTGTGTCCTACTGGGAGGAATTAAACGCTCTGTGCGGGACTAACTTTATTCCAGTAACATCCCCCTCCCGCGAAAAAGGCCTTAGTATTAACACCCCCGCTGACAGACCTCATGAACCTTCCATACCACCCCATGAGGACAACATCCGGGCAACTGCACTGTCGCTGGGACTAAGTGCAAAAAGGAAGCACGACGGGGTTAATGACTATGAAATCCAACCCAAAACACAAAAACTTTGTATTGATCCCCCATCGCCTGCCACAATCTCCATCACACCCAGGGGGGTGGATGAAAGTTTGGAGGACAAAGTATCATCGCCTCAACTGCAATTACTACCTCAGCTTGAACTATTGATAAGATCTGTAATAGCACCCTTGTTAAAACAAATTACTGTTTTAGGGGACAGGCTGACAAGCATAGAGACAGCTATTACAGACAATTGTGCGTCCTTTATAAAGATGGCGATACCTAATTGTTCTATCCCACAAACTGTACCTGAGGTGCCTATGGTAATTGACACACCTAAAACTGTTCCAATTGTAAGACAATCTCCCAGCATGCTATCTCTAACTGCTACCAAAACCACCCGCAAATCTTTGTCCAACACGAGGAAAAATGTCCCGATTGAAAGACAGCCACCCAAGAGTCAACCCCCACTGGTCACTAAAAATGCCCCAAATCCTGTGTTAACTAGTTACCCTGCTGTTAGAGCAGAGCCAAATAGAGCTGCATGTATAGACTTACCTCCGGCAGCCGCACCCTTTGTGCTTGCTCTCTCAGGTGTACCGACTCTCGCCCACAGGAAACCTGAGAGATACCAGGGCCTATTACACAAGGTCATCTTCTGGTTAGCAAAAAATAGACCCCTACCACCCGATAAAGATGGTGGTATCCTGAGTGTTAGAAGGGTGGGTTGGCTAGGGTCATTACCTAAGGACATTCCCGGGGACTTAATTCTTGTGAAATTCAGGAATAGGAACATCGTCCCCTATTTAAGATCCTCCCAGCCTCACGAAGGTGACGGTCCCATTATGATTTGGGATTTGTATGATTTCTATCCGCGTACCCCTCATACTCCCCTACCAAGACCCACAGCAATATATAATCATTTGCTAGAAAGGGGTGGTATTAGTTCACCTGTCCCCCATAGATTTCTACAAAAGCAGCAATGTTTGAGAGGTTTCTACAAAGGGTCAAGCTTACATTTTAACCCAGCTAGTCTTCCGAATGGCTATCCATAGGGCTGGCAAAATTCCCCGGGTGGGCCTGGCTAATTAGAACTAGGGACGCTCGTAGCACTCTAGACTGAAAAACTGAAATCTAAATCTAAATAGCTTGCCAAAGCCTATCTATCTTACTTGGGCAGTACAATTATAATGGTTGTTTTTTTATATACTTGTTTTAATCTTTTTATGGACGTCTTCTTATGTACATTTAATCGAGTTTTTTAAACAAATTCTTTCTTTGTCTGTTTAAATTTTGTATATGTATATTCTTGCTGTATGTCTTGTATTAACATGCATGTCTTTTATGAAGAAAATTCGAAAATAAAGACGTTAAAAACTGAACTGACTGTAAGGTTTACTTGGCTCTAAAGGTTTACTTAGGGCAGGTCAAGGTCTTGCTGGTGTGTCCACCCAAATTTGTGGGGTAAATTAGTCTTCTGCATAAACCCCTTTATAGAGGGTAGCTAGTGCTAAGGACTTATGTCTTCTTTGTGGTTCTTTAGAGTTGCATGCACCATGCCTTCTTTTGCCCTCATGTATGTGGGGGTGAAGATTAAGTATCATCTTAAAACTTTTAAGTAGCTAGTTGTCCCTAGTTCAAAACCTGAGGAGGACCGATTGTGGACTTTATTGGGGAGAGGGTGGATGTCTTTTTCTGCCCTTTTTCAAATGATCTCAGTGTCACATAAAATATTAAATGTTGTTGCTAACTATCATTATGTTCAGCATCCTAACCCATCAATCAGTCTCACATGGAAAGATTATCTGTCCACCATAAGTGCATATTTTAAATGCTTTAACTCACCTTTTACTATTTTGACAATATGGCAATGAGATTTAAATGAGACATTCAACACAACTGCAAATGCTTGGGTAAAGCATGCCATGGGGTGAAAAATGTTCACGTGCAAAAATAGTCCATGAACATGACTCTAGGAATCCATGTGTACTATCACACTTTTGGGATTCTTATATTGTCCTACTCTACCAAAATGCCTATGGGAATTAACACGGAACGTTTGGCTGGACTACAATTGAGTGTTTAAAATCTAGGATCAAATGAATTTCTCTCCACCAATAGAAATGACCCATATTCCCTTTCCTCCCCTCCACATCTTTTTTGTTACCCAAAGGTAGGTTTTACTGCTCTATCAAATGTTGATTGGATTTAACACTATGACATCTACTAATAATTTAAGGAGCTATGACCAATTAACTTTCCCCTTGTGACCATAGCATGATAATGCAATATGATATAATATTGCTATACATGTTTCTGTGCATGTGTAACTCACAACTAATTTCTAGGGTCAAGCTGGAGAGCAAAGACTGCTTTCACATTTTTCTAATTTTTAGTCAGCTAGGGACAAGAAAGATGCAGAGCAAGGAAATTACCCAGCGTGGATTTTCTGCAAAGGACAAAAGGAGCACTGCCCTTGGATCATCTAGAATATTCTGGTCGTAGGAGACAGGTATGTAGTCATTTGGGCTATATTCCGCACTATGGCAGAATGCAATGTGGAATTTATGAGATTGATTTCCATAATAGTGAGACAATGTTTCTTGTTTAGTTTTCTTTTGTTCATCTTTGCTAATGTTCTAATATCTCTTGGTGAGGCTAGAAAGAGCCTATCAGTTGTCTCCACACTGCGATCCCATGGGGAATCACTAAGGGCAAGTGCCCATCCATGAATCGCTTGACACTAGACAACAGGGGAAAAGATTGACTAGGTATTTGTAAAACATGGAAGAGAGGTTCAAAATCTATTTCCTTCACTGTTAAAATGTTTCTTTAGAATAACTCGTAAAATGTAAATTTGTTGGGTATTTAATATTAGATCATGGGACAATTTAGCTAATTCGTATTTGTCACTATTTGTGATAATTGTTTATGCATTTTTACAGCAATCAAACTGATACCTGTACCTTACTGCTGATCCTCCTAAGGTAGCATTTCTAATAAAAAAAAGCCATGTGTTGTTCATTTACCAAATAAACACATTCATAAGTCATTTTGTTGAGCAGACAGCTTTGTTATAGTGACAGTTTTTGTCTTTTCTGGCTGACTTTCTGTTTATAAGCTTACCATAAGTGCTTTATAATGTTTTGCATTGCTCCCCACTAGAACACAAGCCGCAGCTTGGCTAAGAGCCACCCAATGTTTATCCCCAAGTTAGAGGGTGGCTAATGTACCCTAAACAGGACGTGGGGAGATCAATTATTGGTGGCAACTGATTGATGGTCAAGGACACTGGCATTTTTACAGCTAGCAGAGATGCCTGCCAATCATCTCCATGAAAGCTGTTCAATTTCCTGTAACTGGATTCCATTGAATGTGTGCTTTGTCATTATTCCTATAACTGTAATGGATGTTTACAAAAATGAGATGGTGTTCTCTGTTAGCACATTGCATACTGAACAAGAAGGAGGTTCCATAAATCAAGGTTAAGGCCCTTGTAGGTTCACCCATCCACCTGTCCGTCCATCTGTGCCCGCCCGCATCTGGACCGTGCCTAGCGCCAGACTCCCTGTCCCCCACGACCGCCACATGGCCCGACTCCGCAATGACGCCAACACCCTCCGCGAACTAAACACCGGCTGATCCATGAACTGCTTCTAAGCCAGTCCGAGAAACACCCATGGACTGTTCACCTGCCGTAGCTATACCTTCACCAGCCACCGAACACCTGCACACTGTACCCCACCCATTAGAGCAGAACACAACCACCTCAGATGCATACTACTCAACACCCACTCCGTCCACAAGCAAGCCATCGAACTCTGGGACCAACTCAACTCAGCCAACCCAGATGTCGCCTTCCTAACAGAGACATGATGAACCCCTCCTCGGCACCCAACATCGCCATAGCCATCCCAGATGGCTACAAGATCCCCAGAGGGACTGCACCAACAAACCAGGAGGAAGAATCGCCATCGCCTACAAAAACACCCTCAGAGTCTCCACCTGCACAGCAGACACCTCCAGCACCGCCGAACACCTGCACTTTCAGCACCGCACAGACCCCAACACCACCCTCAGAGGAATACTCATTTACAGTCCCCCGGACCCTGGCCACAGTTTATCGACACCATCTCCGACATAGTCAGCATGCACGCTCTTGCTTCCACAGACTACATCCTCCTCGTGACCTGAATTTCCACCTCGAGAATGCCGGCGACAGCAACTCCGTCGCTCTGCTCGACAACCTCGCCAACCTCGGACTCAAACCGCTCGCCATGACCCCCACCCACACCGCCGGACACACGCTCAACCCCATCATCTTCGCCATCAACCATGTCTCCTTCAGCCACACCACTGAACTCCACTGGACCGACCATCGCTGAGTCCACTTCATCTTCAAGAAACCCACCTCGCACCATCACACACAACGGATCCCCTATCGCAGCTGGAACGAGGTCAACGGAGACCAGATCATCACCACCCTCACCCGAGACCGACCAACAGATACCACTGACACCGACACTGCCACCCACAACCTCAGGCAATGGATCGACAACTGCGCCAACACACTCACCCCGATCATGAAACCATCAGACAGACGCACCGACAGAAAGACCAATTGGTTCACCACAGACCTCCAGGAATCCAAGCAGACTTGCCAAAGACTCGAGAAAAAGTGGAGCCACAAACAGACTCAGGACAACCGCGCAGCCCTAAAGAACGCCAGCCGCAATCTCCACCAACTCATCCGAGCCACCAAAAGGGGCTCCTTCAAACATCCACGACAGCTTCAACACCAAGACCCTCCCTTCAGCTCCTGACACTGCAGACTCACCACCCCCCAACCTCACCAACCACCTGCGTTCCTGGACCCACGTCAACGACGACGACACCATCACGACCATAAACACCATCCACTCCGGGTCACCATCCGACCCCTGCCCTCACCACATCTTCAACAGAGCAAACCGCATCATCGCACCCCAACTCCGGAAGATCAACAGCTCCTTTGAGACTGCCACCTTCCCGAAAAGCTGGAAGCACGCGGAGATCAAAGCCCTACTCAAAAAACCCACAGCGGACTCAAAGGACCTCAAGAACTTCCGTCCCATCTCCCTTCTTCCGTTCCCAGCAAAAGTAATCAAAAAGATTGTCAACAGGCAACTGACCCACTTCCTCGAGGAGAACAACATCCTGGACTCGTTCTAATCGTGATTCCGCAGCAATCACAGCACCGAAACCGCCCTCATCGCTGCCACAGACGACATCTGGACCCTACTGGACAACGGCGAAACTGCAGTCATCATCCTCCTGGACCTCTCGGAAGCTTTTGACACGTTCTGCCACCACACCTTAGGCAAATGCCTACATGACGCAGGAATACACGACAAAGCCCTGGACTGGACCACCTCCTTCCTCACTGACAGAACCCAGAGGGTTCCCCTCCCCCTTTCCGTTCTGAAGCCACCAAGATCATCTGCGTTGTGCTTCTAGGATCAGCCCTCAGCCCTACCCTTTTCAACGTCTACATGGCACTGCTCACCAACATCGTCTGCTCGCACAACCTCAACAACGTCTCCTACGCCAACGACACTCAGCTGATCCACTAACTCCCCAAAAACCCCGCCACCGCCAAATCCAACCTTCACAAAGGAATGAAGGCCATCGCCTCCTGGATGCAGAACAGCCGCATGAAACTTAACTCAGACAAGACAGAGGTCCTCATCCTCGGCACCACCTCCTGAGCCTGGGACAACTCTGGGTGGCCAACTGCCCTGGGAGCTGCACCCACACCCACCAAAAAATGCACGCAACCTGGGGTTAATCCTGGACTCGTCGCTCTCAATGACCCAGCAAGTCAACGCTATCTCCTCCTCCTGCTTCAACACCCACTGCATGCTCCGCAAGATCTACAGACGGATCCCCACCTGAACCAGAAGGATGGTCACCCAGGCCCTCGTCAGCAGCAGACTGGACTACGGCAATGCCCTCTACGCGGGAACCACAGCCAAACTACAGAAAAGACTCCAACGCATACAGAACGCGTCTGCATGCTTCATCCTTGACCTACCCCGCCACGCTCACATCATCGCCCACCTGAAAGACCTGCACTGGCTCCCAGTCAACAATAGGATCACCTTCAAGCTCCTCACCCACGCTCACAAAGCACTCCATGATGCCGGACCAGCATACCCCAACAAATGTCTCACCTTCTACAGTCCGAACCGCCAGCTTTGCTCCGCTGACCTCGCCCTCGCCACCGTCCCATGCATCAACAGGACTTCCACCGGCAGCAGATCCTTCTCCTACCTCGCCGCCAAGACATGGAACACCCTACCCACACAGCTCTGACAGACCCAGGACCTGCTGACCTTCAGGAGACTTCTCAAAACCTGGCTGTTCGAGCAGTAGCTGCATCCCCCCTTTCAGCGCCTTGAGACCCTCACAGGTGATTAGTGTGCTCTACAAATGTATGTATTGATTGATTAACTGTTCTTGAACCAATACCAGCAGCTTTATCATTGTAGGTTCACCATTGGCTGAATTCCAAACTGCAATCACATTCTTTCCAGATCCCTATTTTGTTACTCCTGGTGTGGCGGCCTTGGAAAACTAGGGCCAGATTTTGAGTTTGGTCGACAGATTAATGTACGACAGGCAGTGGAGTACTTTACTTCATCACTTTGACAGATATCCCACCCACCAAATGTAAAGATGTCCACAGGCCCTACAGAGATCTCTCTACATTTACAGGAACTGCTGTCATTGCAGTTTCTGATAATGTTGAAAAGATTTCATGGACTGCACTATCAGGCATGATAGTTGGCCATCAAACTTTTCTATTTTTTTTGTTTTTCTAGAACCAGCTCTTAAACTAGGATTTTTTTAATGAAAGAATATACTCCCGCACTCTGGGAGCTTTCTCTCAGGCAGTGGGGGTCATTATTGATTTTTTCCTGTCCCTCACCGCCACAAGTTTTTCCTGGTCTCAATTGGCAGGAAGGAAAAAAGCATTACACCAGACACCCTAAATAGGCTGAATGGTGTAATGTCCCTCCTCCAATGGCCTCTACTGTATAGGGCCTTCGGAGGAAGTATTCTCCCAACGGAGCCAACGTAATCTCGGTTGACAGAATGCCTACAGTCCATCCAGTGGCATAAAGAAATGTGAGGGGACCCCCCCTGCAAAGTATATGGAGGGGTCCCCATCCAGACTCACTCAGGAGCTCTCATGCTGGGGTACTGTGCTGGGACCTCCCTGGAGCTCAGGGGCCTCCCGCACTGTGGGACTGCGGGGGCCTATATTACACCACAGAGTCCATCAGTCCTTAAAATCAGGCAGGGGGATCAAGGATTTGATGGGTATTGAACTCAGTTGCATTTGCAATGGAGTATCCTGTCCACACAACTCTAAATGAGGACCTTGGTTGGCCCATCAGGAGCCTGGGAAATATGACCTGTGACTTCTCAAGTAACATGCCCATGACCGTTTGCTACTCCTCCGCTTCTAATGATGAAAAGTTGAAGGAGTTATTAAAGGATGTTTCATGCTCTGGTTGGTATGAAAGCGGCCATTTGAAGGTGGCACATATTTTAAGGACTCCACAGTGACTTGAGTCTGTGCCCATTTTCTTTTTCTAGCATTTTGCATCCCTTCAGTATTTGTGGTTCTGGCTCACTTTTCGATGGTGGGCTTTTCGGTATTTGCCACAATTTGCACAGCTGCAACATCTCAAAAGTGTAGTATTCCTGTATACCACCAGCAGCAAGGGGAACTAAGACAAACGGCAGACTAATCATAACATCTTGAATTTGACTGAGCTACACAAAGGACATAAATCCATACATCTAAAGAGCACTGTTAAGCTCAGTACAAAGGTGTCTCTTTAATCCAGTTCTCTTTGCTTCAGGTTCTAAGAGGTCACATGATATTTGGGGTTGTATCTCAGCCCAAAAGGGGACATTCTAACTTAAAGTATCATACTTATTGTAACTTACCTACAAGTCCTACATGTAAATGAAAGCTGATTACTGTTTGTGGGATGCAAGACTAATTACAAATTCAGTCGACTGAATTCCAAACGTATCACTCTCTTATGATTAAAGGACTGATTTAGAGATGGGTTAATGTCGGTCAAGGCGATGGAGTACTTCACTCCATCACCCTTATAGATATCCTGTCCTCAAACTTTAGAGATGTCTGCAGGCCCCACAGACATTTCTCTACATTGACAGCAACCACTGTCATGCTGCTTCCTGTCAATGTAGGAAATGTTTGATGGACAATTCCGTCAGCAATGACAGACAGCCAGCCATCACATTTTCCAAACGTTTTTCATTTTCAAAAACAAACTCCCGAAGTGGACTTCTAGGGTTTGGGGGTCATTATTGATTTTTTCCTTTCCCTCACTGCCAGGTTTTCCCTGGTGATAACAGACATGAAAAAAGCCAATAAACCATTCACCCTAAGTAGTGAGGATGGTATAATGTCTTTTGTCGGGCAGTCTGGTTGTTTGGAGGAAGTATTTGATTCACAAAGACAACAGGGACTCCATCAACTAAATATGTATTGTCCACCTGTCTCTAAATGAGGGGGTAAGACCAAGATCTTGGTGGGCAGAATAATTTGTTGCATCTGAGACAGAATATCCTGTCTGCCAAACTCTATATCAGGCCTAAGTATAGAGTAAGCCTTGTCTGGTGATACAATCTACCATAGGAAAGTGTGAAATAAAAGGGAATCACATTTCCATTTAGACTGTGATGATACCTGAGCCCTGGGACATCAGTGGTAAAATGAACTACACAACATGGACACAGCCCAGTACTCACTTACAGTCCTAGGACTTGGCCAAGAGGCCTTACATGGATGCTCAAGAGCTGTGGTTTCAGTTGCAGATATGATAGGACCTGTGATGAAATATTTCTTAGTACATGCAAAATGCTTGGTCATGCAGAGTGTGACTATTATACAACTCATAACTCAAAATAATGATAAATATCTGTAATTTAAAGCCAAGATTCCCTCTCAGAGACAAACTTGCGGTTTAGAAAAGACATGTTCTGTTATTCAGTGTTGTGCTACATAACTGTAGAGAAATTCAGAATTTCTGTAACCCAAGGAATGCCAAGTATGCAGCCATTCAAATATGAGAAATCCTTCCTATGGTTATAACCTGACAAACATATCAAACAAACTCTAGTAAAGAACCCTTCCAGAGAGCTCCTGCTCCTAGGTCCTCTATCTCAGCTATCTCAATCTAGCCAGAGGTTTAATGGCTTGAGTTGGAATGTGTCAGTAAGATGAACCTAAGCGCATATAAAGGAGAAGATCAGGGAACAGCTGCAGAATGAGAAAGATCAAGAGGCAAGTGAATGTCATAAAGTGAAAGGGTTACATTTTTGAAGGTGAAGAATCTTTCTAATTCACTGAACTTAAAAGAGCTAAGACTGGAAGAAGTGTAGGAAACACCTGCCACTGCTCTTTTCTCCTTACTCCAAGTTCTTCAATTAGTTTGGGATGAGTATAGCATCTGTGCTGATCCCGCCAGACTGATAACCCCATTTATGGGTACCAAAGTTTAGAGGCCCTATTATACCGGAAACCGCAATGAATTAAGACTATGTCCACTTTTGCAAGGCAAACCAGTGTTGCGCCATTTTTATAGTTTAGCTTTCCTTTTCATTTTTGGGTAGTGGCCAATTTAGCACTGCTTATGATATCACAGGGGGTTGGTTTTAGCATACTTAACAATCATTCTTGAAACCCAACTGTAGTGGACACTGGGACAATGGGGAGATCATGTTATTGCAAATAGAGTGCTATGATCCACTAACTGAGTTAGTTTAAGTAGTGTCTGGTACTTAGTCTCATGACTGCCCAATGATAGAAAGATGCACTGCTAAAGGAAGTCACAGACCGTGATCAGTTCAAATAAAATACAATCTATTCTGTTAAATTTAGTTTTCATAATTACATCTGTGCCCTAAAATTGCTATTGGGGTAGTGTCTTGGGCCCACAAAGTGCCTGTATCATCTATCCTTATGTGTTGGGCCTTCTGGTAAAGGCCCTGCATTTACCTAATGTAAAAAAGCCTATTTTTATACAGATTTTATTTTCTGTGAAAATTGTGTCATCCTGTATCAGATACCAAAACCTAGTATCAACTCCTGGAGTAGATGATGGAGAAACAGGAGTAGTTGGTCATTTGAGCTGTTTCATCCACTGCTGTGTGAAATCATTAGTAAAAGACAGTTACCACCAAGACAAATACCCAGTAACCACTCACAGCCCCGTGAGATGGAGCAAAGGCTCACCTGCTATACAACATACCTAGATCTCTCTCCTATACTCAGGAAGAATCTGAATCTGGGCATAGCATGACTGCTATAAATTACTAACTTTAGTCCTCAAAGTTGTTCACAGCTCGCGGTGGGCGGTGAACTCCAGTGGAAGTTGCAGAGTTTTCTCACTCCGCGCTACACTCTGAGTTTAACTGAAACTCTGCAATCTCAGCATAATGGAGTTTACTGGCGCACATCATGAGAAACATCAGAATATTAAATTACATTTGTCGCCTCCACCTGTTGTTGAGGAATCAAGACATTGTTTGGGCCTCTTTTCATAGGGGGTATGCGTGCTTTGCAGAGTTTGTATCTGAATCATAGTCGGGCAAGCGCATCTCTTCATCGACTTGTTTTATGAACGGGCTTGTTTCAAAGCTCTTTCTACAGCCAATGTGGCTTGTGTGTCAGCTAGGCCTGCCTTGGCTTACTTCTCCCTTCGAGTCACGTTCAAGGTCACATGACACCCTGCCACTCCTTGCCCTCCTCTGCCCACCTAAGCTGAGCTCTGCTGCCTTCCATGTTCCGGGCTCAGCAGTCAGCACACAGTAGAGAACACGGGCTTCTCCGCTATGATCCTTGTCTTCAGCCTTGAAGCCTGCGACCCATGGATGGCTGCCGACGCGCACATCAGCACCAGTCGAGGAGGAGGCTTTGTGAAGGAGAAAAAAAGCATCATGCCTGGCTTCGGATATGTGTTGTGGAAGCTACAGCTGAACCACGCACGGTGAGTGAGTGCGCAAGGACTGTGAGGGAGCCAGGGGTACAGGGGTTCAAGAAGTGCTTGATTCTCATTGATGAGGCACATTGACACCAATTATCTACATGGTAGAGCCTGTAAACTCCTTTCAACATCAGCTTCCACAATTCCGCTAGCTCGCAGAACTCCACAGAATTCGACTGAGTTTTTGTGCAACTTCGCAGAATTATGAGGAGTTCACTCTGCGAGCTCCTCCCCCTATTCACAACATCACCCTTTCCTACCGTAAAAAGATGGTGCCTCCTTACATCATTAGGTACCTAATTTCTCACTCAGGTTTCTGCCTTATGCCAATTACCACTATGATATTTTCCAATATATTTGCAACTTGCGAGAAAGTGGATTATTAGTTGGCAGGATGATAGTCCACAACAAGTTATATGGTACTCTTCCTGCTAGCTAAAGTAAAGGTTTTTGTAATTTAAACCTGAGCTCAACCCCAGGTAGCTATGGCAAACAGATTTAACGTAAGTAAACTGTAAAGCATTTAGAAGAACTAAAACAGCTGAAAAGTCAAAAACAAAACATGAACAAAAAGAGACCAAAACATCAAAAATCCAATTAGAGGAACTGGGGAGATAAATCTTTAGTTTTAAACTAATATAGCACCAAAAGTTGCCAACCACGAGCAACTGGTGACACTAGACCGGGACAAGTGTAACATATAAGGCTGATGCGATAGAATGCAAGTTGGGTACACAGGTTGGATTTGTCCCAGTTGAAAAATTCTTCTCACTCATAAACTTTTCAAGAAGATAGCGTCGTTAGCCAGGCAAGGCTGCAGGCTAGTTCCAAAGAGGGGCTTGCCAGCTTGTATGGCTCTGTTGCTTAAGAGGAGGTCAGCCAACTGATCCTTGGAGCTCACTCCTTTATGCTAGGTACAAGTAAGAGCAGGTGCAGCCCTTATGGTTCTCCTCACAGGTCTGAGCAGCTGGTGTTCTGTCTTCCACAGTTCCAGTAGTGTTCTGAAGAGTGTGCCCAAGGGATGCCACATTTGTGCCTGGCAGTAGCCTGTGGGTGGGAAGGACCCCTAGCCCCTCCTTAACCAATAGGGATAGAAATCCCAGTGGTAACCCTATCCATATTTGCAGCATTTCCTGTGAGCCTTACTGTAAGCAATCCCACAGTGATGCTCTTTACCTAAATCCAACATGGCAGAACGCTTCTACCCTTGTGCAAAGATCATGTGCACACTGCAGAGGTTGATCAGGGACATGAGCAACCCATCCACTGTAGTCACTCAAAATCAGTTCTAGGGTCAGCTCCTCTCTTATTGGGATTGATGCCTGGCTAGCTAGGGGGACAACAGAGGGGGAATACCCAGGTATTAGCTACATCTGCCTATGACAGGGTAGGCCTCTTTGAAGTTAATTATATTCCTGGGTACTTTCAAGATGGTCATCCTTTCAGAGGAACAGAACACATACTTCCCCATACCCAAGGCCTTTGTCTCAGCTCTGGAAGCAAGTTAATACCTCATGAAGGAGCTATTCAGCTCCTGGTATGCAGTTTTAATCATATTCAAATGTGCAGCAAGATGCTTTAGGCAGGTAAAAGGTGACTATTTAAAATCACCCATTGTGCTTTAAATCTTTATCACGTTTTTCTTATTACAGTAAGAAGAGGGGCATAATAAAGACACACAAACCAATCACCACGCAAGGCAGAAACATGAAAATCCCCTTTTCCCGACCTCCTATTACGAGGGTGAAAAATAAATAAATAACTATTTTATAGGGGGCAGAGTCTGGAGAACCACAAGAGGAAGGAGGCAGGGAACGAAACATAGGAATCTACATGGAACATGATGTAGGATGTGATTCTAGGCACCAGGAATGTATGGGTGGGTTTGGCACTTCAATCTTTTCAGAAGAAATATCTGGAATTTATCATGCAGTTTATAAATGAGGTGTTCAAAATATGCCATATCGTACATTACCCTTTGTGAAATATGTATCACAAATCCAACTTTACCAATGAATTTGGATTGTGATACACAATTTAAAAGTCAAAGAATTAACCTTCTAGCTGTTCCCTAAGCAGATATAACATTGTTTAATTTTAACATTGCCTTCCAACATAACAGCTAACACTCCTACAGAAAAAATAGCTTTTATTTCCTTTTCTCTGCAAGGACATATTTAACATTAAACTTTTACATGCCCCACTATAAAATCCATGCACCATGTATTATGGGTATTTATGCATTTAAGGCCTACCTAGGGGTGACATTAATATTTAAAAGGAGGATTTGCACCTGTCAAAAGGGGTTATTTTGACATGTCACATTTTCAGTTTTAAAACTGCCCAGACTGGCTACAGTGGTAGGCCTCCAGTCAGGTTTTGAACAGTTGCTCTAGTGATGCCACAATATGTGCTGCTGTCCACTAGTAACATTTACCTTACAGACCTGGGTACAATTTCTACTGTATACTAGGGATGTATACATTTGTTAAATATGCCAAATATGAGTGTTGACAATTTAGACATGTTTTAGGGGTCAGAGCACATGCAGTGGGCCTGGTTAGCAGAGTCACAGTGTGCAGAGTCAAAATACCAGCAGCATCAGTCAGAAATAAATGGTGGTGACCATGAAAAAAGAACCAATTTCCTACACTACTTAAACCCTTGACCGCGGCGCAAACTCCGCCGCGGTGCTGGGGAAATAAAGAGTGGGCGGGGTTTGGATGGCCGGGGGCCGTCCTGCGCACACACCCACCGAGACGCGTGACGGCTCCCCGCCATCACGCGCACACAAGGGGTTAACCCCCATCATTGAAAAAAGACCACCTTTTTTACCCGTGGACTGCCCCCTCCGTAGTCAATTTATCTTAAAAACACATGCTACCACTGCACTTTGGCTCTATTCACTTTCACTTGTGACCAGAGTGATACCTCAGTCCTGAGATTGAGAAGCCTCAATCTCAGAATGATGGTAATTGGCATGGTCCATCACAAAACCATTTTCACCACTTACTTGGATGAGTATATTGCCTTTTGCAGGACAAATCGTGAACCTGCCTGCAATATTTTATTTTGGTTATGTTTATTTAGCTCATGTGCTACCCTATTGCTAATATTTATGTTTGAAATGATTACAAGAAAAAACATACACATACAACCAAACATATACTATTTTTACCACTCTGTCTCAATCCCATGCTTATTTCAACAAAAACATATGCTGAGTTTTTTTCCTGTGTAAGGCAGCCCTGTTTTGAGAAGTATGAACTGTTGGGTGGTGGAGGGTACAATACACAAATGCTGTGATGCACAAGGGCCCAACCACAGAATTATAAGATCATGTTTTCTTGAAAGTAAATGTCAGAACACTCAAATTTCATATACATACTCGGAGTGCAGGGAATTGAGAAAATAATAAATCCACATTTATAAAGCGCGAACAATCACCCATAAGGGTCTCCAGGTGCTGGGGGCCATTAGGAAGATTCAGCAAGCTATTCACCAGAGTCACATGGGGCTGGGCTAATCGGCTGCCGGCACCGTGAATCGAACCGTGATACCCAGATTCTAGCGTCTGTAGCCCTGGCCACGGCGCCACACCTCTCCCCATAAGGCCTTTTGAGAACTGCAATTTTGATATACCATTTGGGTCTGTGACTTTTCTGTAATCTGTTACAACCTACGCGTTTGTCACTGCTACTTTGTGTAACAAGTCTAAATACAAACAAGAAATTGCATCTGGAACTTATTTCAGGATAGAAAAATACCTTTGTGACCCCCTGTTTAAAGTATGTCCATATGGCCATGGCATTTTCTGAGCTATGCCCAATGCAGTGAGAAAAACAGAGCCAAATCCATCTCATTCACAATTTACTAACTACCCAGACCTTTGTGCATGCCACATTTTCCAATGTGCCTTTGTTCAAGCAATGGGCTGAATTTGTTTCATGACTTCACTTTGGGAAAAAAATGAGGTTCTTCAAAATTAACACACCAAATATGGGCTCAAACCTTGCTTACGCCGGAAGCCGTGGACCCTTGCCTTGTTGCTTTTCCCTGCCGGGACCCTTGCCTTGCTGTTTTTCCCTGCCGGGGCTCTGCTTGACGCCATACCGCACTGTTGCTCAGTTGCCGTCCCCCCCGCCGCAAGCGCCGCAGGTCACCAGGCGCAGCCGCAGAGCGGGGGGAACTGTGCACTGCATTACCCAGAAGGCCTCAGCTGGCCACGCCTCCAAACGCGCCCGGAGGTGCTTGAAAAGGGCGTCACACTTACTGGCGAGTGGGTTGCCAGTAGCCAGAGCTTACCTTGCTTACGCCGGATGCCGTGGACCCTTGCCTTGTTGCTTTTCCCTGCCGGGACCCTTGCCTTGCTGCTTTTCCCTGCCGGGGCTCTGCTTGACGCCACACCGCCCTGTTGCTCAGTTGCCGTTCCCCCCCACCGCAAGCGCCGCAGGTCACCAGGCGCAGCTGCAGAACGGGGGGAACTGTGCACTACATTACCCAGGAGGCCTCAGCTAGCCACGCCTCTAAACACGCCCGGAGGCGCTTGAAAAGGGCGTCACACCTCCCGCCTCGCGGGACGCGCGCAGGTGGTCGCCAGGCTGAGCCCGGGCAGAAGGCGGGCCGTCTGTGGCCGTCCGGGGCCGGCCAGGGCTGGGCTGGGCCACCCCTCTGAGCTGCGAACCAGTACACACATTCACTAGAAGCCTGAGGTAATCGGTTAAGGTCTATACTAACATTGCTCGTTTGCACGTATATATTGGGGCCATTATCATTGCCTGTGTTACTGTTGTGTTCAGGCCATATCATAATGGGTAAAAAGACCCCTGCAAAATCGCAGAAAACAGCTCCAAACACCCCCTTACCCAGTCTAACTGCCATAGACAAGATGCTCCAGAAATCCATAGGCGTGGTGGCCACAGCCATCGAGGACACCGAGAGGCGCCTATCATTTCCACCTGGCTTATCACATCAAATGTTTTTGGACAACACAGTTGCTTCTCTGGACTCATCTCTGCTGGCCTCGTTTGCTGGGTTTCCAAGTTCTGCGACGCAAGAGCATAATTCTATCCAACAAAACATGCCATCCGAACTTCCTCCCTTGGCTGGCAGACTGTCTTTAACACCAATCCTGCAACCACTATTATTGGAAAAGGAACCCGTCCCCTTATCTAACGACCCAGTAGAGCTGGATGCTTCACTAACATCGAACCCAGAATTAATAGAGGGGGAAGTCGGGGAGGATGGAGAAAGGGAAAGCGTACATATTAGAACAAGAGGGCAAAAGGCGAAAATGAAACAGAATTATATTAATAAAAATCAGATTAAAAATAATGAGCGAGGGAAAGCTGATCGCCCATACTGTAATCTAAGATCAAACCCACATACACATAACGGGGAAAAAAGTGAGGGGCAAGTATCAATGTCCACTGCTCATTTTAGTAGTGGGAAGCCTGAAATGGGGGAAGTAAGCTTCTGGGAAAGGCTTGAGACCCTGTTTACTACTGTATTGGGGCCAATTAACACAAAGATTTCAAACATTGAAACTAGGATGGAAGAAATCGAGGGTGGTATAAAAAAACTTGTGAAAACAAAGCCCCGGAAAGAACAAAAGTTGTGTATTAAAAATTTAGTGGAGATTGCCTTAAAAGACCGTTTAGATAAAACAGAGGAGAATTTGAGAGCAAGCGTAAAAAACCTGGAGAATAAAATTGAGTATACAAGGGTACCCCCTGAGAAAAATGGTGGAGGAGGCACCACCAGAGGGAAAGATAGCTCTTCCCAAAAAAACACAGGGTCAAACAACTTTACTGAAAGTAGAATCACCCCAATAGATCCAGTCACCCAAAGTGCCACCAAGAACACGGCCAGATAAAAGAGTTTAAATTGTGACGGGGCAAGTCAGCCTGATAAAGGATACGAGCACCAAGAACAGGATACCACACAGGCAAGCTGTAGTATAGCTCCATCACTACCCAAAACTAAGTCATCCCAATAAGCAAGTGGTATATAGTCCCAAGGGGACTGATCTACTCCCGAGCGAGGTTGTATTAACTCTTCCTCCGGCCTCCTGCCCCTATGTGATCGTACTGACTGGGGTACCGGTTATGAGGCGAGACCAAAAAGAATCCTGGGTCAACCTTCGGAACAAAACAGTGTATTGGCTGGAAAAATGTAAACGGTTTCACCCAGCAAACACAGACGATATACTAATGGTTCGCAGAGTAGGCTGGGTAGGGGACGGCCCAAAACACCTTAGAGGCGACTGCATGGTAATATACTTCAGGAGACCACAGCTAGTCAAGGGAATACTGGGCTGCCACAAGACGAATCCACATTGCAGTACTGATATAGATTTATTTCCACTGGGCTATTTTTACAACCGGTTCAAGGGAGGTATTGGTGGAGACCTGATTTCCCCAGTAGCGCTATCCAACAGATTCACAGAATTATCCGGGTTGGATGACCTGGACTGACTGAATGGCTGTAGTAAAGATAATGGGCCGAAAATTAATTCCCCCACAAGAATAAAGAACAAAAAAGTGATGGGGGTACCATCGGGAATAGTGGAGACAAATAACATAGGTGAAAGCCAGAGCATACAAAAAAGGCTGATAGGCACTAATACATGTCTGAATTATGACCATAATTCTAGGGAGTTAAATGAGGATACACCAAATCCAATGGTAATGAGCACTGCTAAGGGGAGAACCGATAACCCTACAATAAAAAATGATTTTGTGGAACACACAGGCCTAGCTAAGAACCTAGTAGATGGGTCATGGAACGAATATATAGATCAGGGCGATATAGCGTTACTTCAGGAGACCTGGTCCCTAGAAACTCCACACAGACTAGGCTATAAAACATACAGTATAAACGCTAGCCAGAGTGGTAGGGGTAGGCCATTCGGGGGTCTGGTCATCTGGATAAGTATCACAATAGAAGCAAAAATAACCCCCCTAGATATTGATTCTCTAGATATAATGGGAGTGAAAGTAACGACCTTAGGGAATGGGGTCAATTACCTATTCAATATATATAATAGACCAAATAGTAGTGCCAAGGAATCTCCAGCCATAGGGCAATTGGATGTATTCCTTGACACTATTGAACCTGGGTCAAGTATCATCTGTGGAGGGGATTTTAATTGTAAATACGAACCCATGGTAGGAATGGATGACCTGTTTGAAGATCAAGACATGGCATATGGGATCCCCACCTTAGACTCTCTTAGAGAAGTAAAATGTATGGTAGCGGCAACCCAAATCATGAAATTACGTTGGGACACGAACTACGAGCATGTAATGGGCGCCTCCCGTCTGACAGACCTAGTGGTGTTACATTTTGCAGAAGCAACACTTATAGTCAGATTAATTATATTTTAGTCTCTATGAATCTGTGGCATATTACTATTGATCTAACAGTTGGTAAGAGGGTAGAGAGTGATCACTATCCTTTAGAACTCTCACTTGAATCTTATCCCTTTAAATCTACGGGCGCTTTGGTGGAGGAAATTGTGCATCAAACAGGTGAATTATGTATAAGTGACAATAGACGTGCATTGAAATGGCCTTATATAATGGCCAAAGATGCCACAATGATAAAAATATACAATACTTTTTCCGAAATTATTAGCTCATTTGGTGAACTAAGGAAAGGGGACGATGATGCGCCAAAAATGCACCAATTCTTGGTAAAGTCTCTACATCCATTGTTGACAACCTTATATAAAAAGGATGACGAATGTAGTAAAAATTTAAATAAGATGGCCAACTCATGGTTCAACAAAGAATGCAGAGTAGCAAAACTGGAGCTAATACAGGCAATTAAAACGAAAAGCCCTTCAGAAATCCGTTTAAGTAGGCTCAAATACAAAAAATTACTAGTAGAGTCCAGAAAAACACGGGATACCGACTTATGGTCAGAGCTAATTATTGCCGCAAAATCTAAGGACCAGGTAGCTTTTTGGAGCTTATTTGCGAAGGGAAATAGGACAGGGAAAAGTACAAAGGATACCTTTCTTGATGAGAAAACATGGGTCGAGCATTTTTCAAATCTCTACCAAGATACTAGTAATGATGGATCTACCTTGAGAAATGCCCTAGAGGAGGAAATAGATGATGGGATAGAATTGGTCTTCAGCCCCGATGAGACAGTAAAAGCAATAGCAGCCATCAAACCGGGGAAGGCTACGGGTCCGGACAAGATCCCTGGGGACCTGATAAAGCACGATCTGGAAGTTTGGAGTTCCTACGTCAACTTTTTATGCAATTCAATAGCTGCAGGAACTCCGATTCCGGACACATGGAAAGGGGAGGAGATCGTGACTATTTTTAAAAAAGGTGATCGCTATAATCCGGCTAACTATCGCCCTATCAGCCTTATTGATATTTTACAAAAGGTATATGCTCGCCACATTTTAAATAGACTTTTAGATTGGGTGGAAGAGGAGGATATTTTAACCAAGTTTCAAGCGGGGTTCAGACCAAAAACAAGCACCATCGACCAAGTTTTTAGGTTTTTATGTATTTATTGGAAGTAAGTAATTTTTAGGGATGGTAGCCTGTACATAGCTTTTATAGATTTACGCGCTGCGTTTGATTTAGTTCCCCGATTCCAGTTATGGGTCACTTTGAAGGATATCGGGGTACCAATAGAGCTATTAAAGCAACTAATTAGGCTACACACCGAGAATTATGCTTTGGTTAGATGGGGCCCAAAGGGTGAATTAAGCAAACCAATCCCGGTGAGAAGAGGGATTAGGCAGGGGTGCGTATTGGCCCCAACCCTCTTCTTACTTTACGTAAATGACATCCCCAATTTTCTTTTAAATTGTCAGCATGATTCACCACACCTCGGGGATGAAGCGGTATCAGCCTTATTATTTGCTGACGACACAATTTTAATTTCTCAAACGCCCAAAGGCTTATAGTGCTTGGTGAATGCTTTTAATAGCTACTGTATACAAAAAGGCCTCGAAATAAATTCATCAAAGACGAAATACATGGCGCTGAATCCGCATAAGTCTTTTAAAAAAAATCTTACCCTAAATAAACAACCACTAGAATATGTTGATAGTTATAATTACTTGGGAATCACCTTGGAAAGCAAAATGGCCTGGAAAGGCCAATTAGAAAAAAGTAGGTTAACGTTGCTACAAAATTCGATCCCCATTTTAAAGAAACACAAAGCTAGCACCTCAAAGGCGGTGTCCCCGGCTCTAGAAGTATATAAATTTTAAGTCCAATCGGCAGCCCTTTACGGGGCCGAGATCTGGGCATCCAACTGCACCAAAAATTTCGAGTGGGAAGAAAATAAATATTTTAGACAGCTTTTAAAACTCCCCAATAGGACACCCTTGCTTCCTGTAACTTTGGATCTGGACATTAAACGCACAGACCACTGCGGTGTACCAAGACCACTATTGTTTTGGATAAGGATCTGGGTTACCCCAGAACTAATCCATTACAAGGTTGGTCTGGAGGAAATTATAAAGGAGAATCGTCCTAAAGACATTCCGTGGTTGAAGCACGTAATGTCATGGATGCAAAAATTAGGCCTTTCTTCGTATTGGAGTGACCCTTTAAAACTAACACCACCCTGTAAAAAGAATTTAAAGTTGATCTATTGGAACTTCATAGCACGCGATTTGCTGAATAATGCTACAATGGGCCCACTAACTTTGAGATTTTTAGCCTTTAAGGACGTAGCCACCCGAGAACCCTTCCTTGACGAGATAGAACCTCTCTTAGCAAAATCCTTATTTCTTCATTTTAGGTATGGAATTTTGCAAATAGGAGCAAATACATCAAGTTGGAAAAATGAGAAGGGGAAAAGGGTAGTGACCTTTGCCCCCTGTGTACAATGCAAGCTAGGGAAACCGATGAGCATATTTTATTCTTCTGTGCTGCATATACTATTGCAAGGCGCCGTTGGTTCAAACCGCTATGTAGGTTGCTAGGCACTAGGAGTTGTAGCAATGCCTTACGTATTTTAAGGACTGATTCGACGCAAAAAGTAGATTTTTCTGTAAGCAGATTTTTATTCAACGTATCCTTGATAAGAAAAATAAGTGGGCTTAGCGAGAGGGCACAGCGAGATTGGCAACCGTGCTGTGTGCAGAACTTGCGTTGCATACTGAGAGGGTTCGGGGATATTAATTCCTTTCTGAAGACGCTTTTCCCTCCTGAGGGCCAATAAGTTGTTTTTACCTGCGCCTCACACATTTCCTCATAATTTTTGTAGTGTTTTAAAATTCTATGCGGTGACTACGACCGCGTTATTACTTTAACTTTGTGCTTTTAAAAGTGTTATGCAGTGATTACGACTGCTTAATTCCTACCTGTTGACCCTCTTCGTGCTGGTCCCCATTCCGCCGCGGCTTGTGCCGGTTGTGCGGAGGGACAGGAAGCACCGGCGCACCAGCAGCGTCATCAGAGCTGCCCGCCCTTCCCTACTTAAACCACTACCCAGCGCGGACGCGCGCAGCGAGATTGGCAACCTTGCTGTGTGCAGAACTTGCGTTGCATACTGAGAGGGTTCGGGGATATTAATTCCTTTCTTAAGACGCTTTTCCCACCTGAGGGCCAATAAGTTTTTTTTACCTGCGCCTCACACATTTCCTAATAATTTTTGTAGTGTTTTAAAATTGTATGCGGTGACTACGACCGCGTTATAACTTTAACTTTGTGCTTTTAAAAGTGTTATGCGATGATTACGACCGCTTAATTCCTACCTGTTGACCCTCTTCGTGCTGGTCCCCATTGCGCCACGGCTTGTGCCGGTTGTGGGGAGGGACAGGAAGCACTGGCGCACCAGCAGCGTCATCAGAGCTGCCCGCCCCTTCCCTACTTAAACCACTACCCTGCGCGGACGCGCGCAACGGCGCGCCAAAGGCGCGCCTAAGGCAAGCCCGTCTGCGCCTGTCCGCGCCAGGACGCCGCCCGTCACCCAAACCCCTGGTTAGTTTCTTTTAAATTGCGTGGCGCCTAAGTGGTCTGTGTATATCAACTATGATTTGTTACAATCGGCAGGAACTGCTCTCCTTAAACCTGTATAATCCATTAGAATCCCAGGTAGTTTGTCCCACTGCCATCTCTTTTAGGAATGAATCTGCTAGGATAGCTGTCTCCTCTCTATTGTGTGGGGGTTCGGAGGAACCTATGCCCAAAAGTTCTCGGGAACAGAGCAATATTAGTACGAACACGGACATTAAATCATTTACCGCTCTCTATCTTAATACTAGATCTATCCCTAAACATGCCTTAGAGCTTTGGTGCCTACTGGATAATCGGAAACCTGACATCTGTTTCTTTACGGAAACGTGGCTCCATGGTCAGGCTTCCTCTGATATTGCCACGGCATTCCCTAGTGAATACCATTTGATTAGGCAAGATAGAGTTGGAAAACGAGGGGGAGGCATTACAGTAGCTGCAAAGGCCCCCTTAGAGATTACCCGGCTTGACTCGCTCTCCAACGATACGCTTGAAATTTTGATAATTAATATAAAGTACAACACGGCATCGTTCGGCAGAGCAGCCCTGGTATATAGACCCCCGGGAGGAAAATCCGATTACGCCAACAACTTGTTAGACATTTTAGCCTCTCATGTGCTGGCCACAGATCATTTTTTTTTATTAGGTTACTTCAATCATCATGCAGAGCTACTATATGACACTGATTCTTGTCATTTAATCTCAACCCTGGAAACCCTTGGACTAACTAAGCGGGTACAAGGCCCCACTCACCAAGCGGGTCATTTATTGGATCTAATATTCTCCAATATGACTGATTTAAACTGTGACTCCCCTTTGCAGATGATCTGGACTGATCACTTTTTAATAAACTTTAATTTCCCTAAACCTTCCAGGTCATGGATCGCTACCCATAAAGAATCCACACTTATTCGACCTTGGCATAAATTGACTCCTGAAGCATTTCTGATGCATTTTAAGCCTCCGGACAATAGTCCTAATGATACTGAAACAATGGCCATTCAATTAGAAACGTCTATTAGAAACACTTTTGGCACAATTATCCCGGAAACGAAAGTTAATTTGAAAAGAATCGCCTCACCTTGGTTTACCGAGACTCTGAAAAGAGAGAAAATGGCCTGTAGATCGGCGGAGAGATTATGGCGGAAGTTCAGAACGCCGGAAAACCGCAAGAATTATAAATTCATTCATTTTAACTATATAAAACATATAAAAGCAGCCAAATCACTCTATATCACGCAAAGAATAAACAAGGCCTCCCAATCCAGCAAAGAATTGTATAAAATACTTAGGGAGTTCACCACCCCACAGGTGGAGCAATCAGTATTTGATCCCTCCTTGGAGTGGGTGAATTCACTGTCCTCCTATTTTCATGGTAAGATTCAGCTAATCTATTCCTCGTTTCCTTCCTCTCTTCAAAAAGTGGCTTCAAGTGGGGTGGCTTTTTCTAGTTCTGAGCCCTCCTTTGAAACCACTGACTCTCCATCCATGACAGAATTCGAGCCCACTTCCCCAGCAGAAGTGCTATTGGCACTCAAAAAACATTAAATCAGGATCTCCTACTGATCCCCTGCTTCCACGTAAGTGCAGTGAGCTATTTCCGTTGCTGGTTGATGGTCTGACCAGTATTTCAACACTTCTTTTGAGAGTGCCTCCTTTCCCAGTAGTTAGAAGCTGGCTCAAGTCAGGCCGATTCTAAAAGGCCCAACAGTGATCCTTCTATTTTGTCTAATTACAGACCAATATCTCTGCTGCCTTACTTTGGGAAGGTCCTTGAATATTTAGTCAACAAACGTGTTTCCTCTTATATTGAAACACATGCACTTCTTGACTCGTCGCAGTCAGGTTTCCGTACCGCCCATGGCACTGAAACCGCAGTGATTGAAATAGTGGATAATATCCGACTCTCCTTGGATAGGGGCGAATCAGCCATTTTGGTATTATTGGATCTTTCTGCTGCCTTTGACACCATCTCCCACAGCATTTTGAAACATCGGCTGTGGGAGGTTGGTGTCAGAGGCAATGCCTTGGCTTGGTTCGTGGACTATCTCAAGTACCGTCACTCCTATGTCATGATGAATTCTCATGCATCTGCTGCCATCCCTCTTTCTGTGGGGGGCCCGCAGGGTTCGATCCTTAGTCCCTTATTATTTAATCTTTATCTTTGCCCTCTGGCCCACATCATAAAATCCTATGGCTTCACTACGGTGTCTTACGCAGATGATACGCAGGTGCTTATCACCTGCAGATCCAATCTCCAGGAAACCTGCACTAGTTTTAAACAATGCATGGTTCACATCAATAATTGGATGAGTGAAAACAAACTTCAACTCAACTGCAGTAAGACCGAAATGTTGCTATTCGGCAAGGCCAAGACTATCTGGTCTCAGGACTGGTGGCCTCATGATCTAGGGCCTTGCCCTGAGCCTAAAGAAGCCGTAAGAGATTTAGGGATCATGCTTGACGGGGCTCTCTCTATGAAAGCTCACGTCAATCAGGTTGCCGGAACTTGTTTCTGAATACTTCGGCAGTTGCGTAAAATCTTCAAATGACTTCCACCTGAAGCCAGAAAGCCCATGGTCCAGGGATTGATCGTCAGCAGGCTTGATTATGGCAATGCGATGTTTGCTTCCATAAATGAGAATCTGCTGACTAAGTTACAAACTCTCCAGAACACGGCTGCGAGACTAGTGCCGGGTCTGCCTCCTAGGTCTGCCACTAAACCCATCCTTAAAAAGCTGCACTGGTTACCTGTGCGCCAAAGATGCCATTTCAAAATCTTGAGTCTAACCCATAAACTCCTTCATGGTATCGGCCCTTCTTATTTAGCAAAAAAATTAGTTTGGTGTACTCCGTCTAGAGCCCTTCGCTCTAGCTCAAAGTTCTTGCTGTCCCAGCCTAGAGCCCGGACGTCCAGGAATGGATGTCGGTCCTTGTCATATGTGGCTCCTCAACTTTGGAATAAGTTACCTATTCATCTCCTGTCCCTCTCCAATCATCTGGAGTTTCGCAGGGGTTTGAAGACGTGGCTCTTTCCCAAATAAAGATTCCCCTGCGATGTGTCTCCACTCTGGTAGGTCAATGCCTCCCTTCTGCAAAGCGCCTTGAGACCTCTTTTGGTGATAAGTGCGCTATATAAAAGCATTTGACATTTGACATAAAAAGTAAATCATGAATAAAAATTGTTTTCTAGGGTATAACCTAGGCCAAGCCAAGCACCTGCACTTTCATGGGGATATGATTAAATGATAAAATTACCCTACGGTTTTAAAAAAAAAATGTATAAGATGTAAATGATTATTTTTTAACTATGTAGATAGTTGGCCAGCATGTTTTTTAATACAATGTACTTTTTAGGCTAGATAGGTTTTTTATGGCGTAGTTATGGCTATGTTCTCTTTTTAAATCACGATCCGTGCCCCGTTTACTGTGTTAATTTAATAGGAAATGATGGAGTATTCATGAAAATGTAATGTGTTTTTAATTATTGTATCTTTTATGGTTATATATAACTGAAATAAAGATTAAATGAAATGAAATATCGTTCATGCAGAGGAGAACAGAGTGAATAATACTTTTGTGGTGTTGATGGAATGGTAGGGAACAGCATAGCTCCTTATTTACATAGCTTCATCAGCAACGCTGACGAAAAAATGGCTGTTTTCCCCAACACAGTATGGCACTGTGGTGCAAAGACAATTCTGTGCTCTCTAGCATAGTCTTTATACTAGAGGTCTTCCCTCCAATGCAAATGTCTACACATGGACTATAGCAGAAAGGCCAAACATAGTAGATGAGTGCTTTGCATTGGCCACACAGGCTATGTATTACGTTTCTGGTGAGAGTGATCTCTTGTCTCATCACTTGCACTTGGTTTCACTTGGTGTCAAGTTTTGATGCAAAGCCAGGCACAGTATTTTAGTTGAACATTCTTTGTGTCAAAACCTATAGGTGTTTTCACTGACAGGAACCATAAATGTCCCTTCATATCACCAGTGTTTTGGCCCTTTAATCTTTAATGTGCAAAGCATTTTTGTGGTGCTTGAAGGACACCTTTGGGGCAGATTTAAAGTTTGGTGGGCATATTACAGTATGTCAGGGTGGAAGTGAACATTATGTCTGCTACCTTGATGTCTTCCAAATTCAGATATCACCACTGTCCCACAGGTGATCTCTGTAGTTGATAGGAAGTGACGTCATGGACGTACCTGTCAAAACACAAAACGTTAGGTGGGCGGCATTCATCAGTTTTTGTTTTTTAATAACATACTCCTAAAGTGAGGATTTGTTACTGACACACCTTGTTTTTTTCCCTGTCTGTTAAGGCCAATATTTATTTTTCCTGCCCCTAAATGCAAAGTTTTGCCCTGGTGTGACAGACAGAAAAAAATACATCATACCATCCCCTTAAATAGGGCGGTCAGCGTAATGCCCAACTTTCAATCTTGCCCTTCGTGACCTAAAAATCTGTAACGCTATAACGTTGATGCATCTTGCTGTTTGCAGTGCACTGCGCCTAATATAGCCAGTTTAGTATCACACGAGCGCTTGGGCAAACCTTTCGTGAATTTAGGCCTTAATTTATTAACTGAGCCTAAACATTTTTCACATATTTGTCTTTTACATAAACTTAACACGTACTAAGTAACGCTAAATTTTGGCAGTGATCCTAAATTTACTCGTGTTGCATAATGGGCAACTATATAAACAAGACAAGCTAATGACTCCTGAGGGTAAGAAAATCAGTATAAATGTTTTAAATACATTTCTTCACATCTTTTCTTTGTAAGCTTAGAAGTGCGGAGCCATGCATGTTTTACTTTTCAATTATAGTTTGCTTCTAAAGCTTATCATGCTGTTCCCCTGCCTTGCTGCGCCTTCTGCATCCTGTCCCTGCAGAGCTGGTCCCTGAGGGTTAAAAACTAGCTGCTGGGATCTGCTGAAAGGAATTTAAGGAACAGGTTCAGGAAGCTCCATGCCTCAGTTGTCATGTGAAGTAGATGTTTCCAAAAGGTTAAACTGAGCGCAAAAGATATACTTTGTACAGTTATTTATAGAAAAGAAAATGCAGTGTTCAAATATCGAAAGGAATCTTGTGAGGTAAATTTAAATGTTATTCAATTAATGTTTAAAAAATAGTGTTGAGATGACAATGGATAAATAGTTAAAGTCGTCATTAATATATGAATTTATTCTATAAATCCTAACACTGCACGTTGCAACAGTGAGTATCCAACATGGAACCATCTCTTTCAGATAAAGTGGCGGCATTGCCAACAAGGCTCAAATTCACCAGCTTGTGTGTTGACTAAATTGTAATGCACATGTCCTGGTATACCTATAACAATCATCTGGTGGAGTGTCCTGGGCCTTACAACGTAATCTCTTGTTCTCCATTGGTTGTATGAACCTTTATAGCTGACATGAAGCACTGAAAGGGAGAAAGCCTCAACAAAACACTTTAACTTGTGAAGTCATGTGTCTTCCATATGAGGACCTGGAATCGCTAAATATGATTAAGGGGCTTTATTTGGTTTACCAATCAAACCTGTAAATAAGCAAGCCTATTCCAAATTCAATACGCACATTAGTACAATAGGCAAAGTGAAATTTATCAGTTGGTTGAGATGCAATAGAATGAGATACAGATTTGTGATGGCCACAATTATACAATAACAGATAAAAGTGAACAGGTGTCCATAAAGAAACTTCCCTTCTCTACTCTAACATGGGTCAAATATAGATTCATCTACCAAGGCTCTCTAGTTTGGGAACCTTGAACATGAAGGTGTCAGCATGATAATACTTCTGTAAAAGTCCAACATAAATGGAAACATGTGTTTAGTATAAAGCTTCACGCTTATAAAAATAAGACAAGCAGTGTACCTCTCTATGTCTAAAGGGAATCTATACTAACTCAAACTATGGGAACACCAATATAAAAGCAACAGGAGATTCAAAAACATCTTATCTCCCTCACACCACCAGAACCAATCAGAGCACCACTCAGTTGTATATGCAACATAGCTTGAATTCCCAATGCATCAAACTGAGGCTTCAGTTCTCAGCCTTGAACATCTTGCCATCCTGGTACAGGGTGAATAGAAAGCTTCTTTCAAAAATCGTTTCTCCATATTCACTACCAAGGGCCAGATGTACAAAGGATTTTTGCAGGCGCAAATGGGCTTTAGACCCATTTAAGCCAGCACAAAACCAGTGGCCCATGTACTAATCCTATTTTGTGAGTCGCTAATCAATTTGTGACTCTCAAAATAGGATTAGCGACTCACTATTAGGAAGGGGCATTCCAAGGGTGTCCCTTCCTAATAGTGACTCCTTAAGCTATGTAAGAATGTTTTGTGACCGCAACTGCGGTCGCAAAACACTTGCAGTTTACCACTCTTCTCAGAAGGGAGGTCAAGGACTCACAAATGGGAAGGGGTCCTCAGGGGACCCCTTTTACCTTTGTGAAAGCATGCACAAATATGTTTTAAGGGCAGGCAGTGGTCCCAGGGACAGAGTCATTAATATGCATGAGGCATGCAATTTGCGACCCCATTGGGAATCGCAAACAGTGTCTCAGACACTCTTGTACATCCCAATTAGCGTGTCACAAATTGCGAGTCGCGAATGCGACGCAATTTGCGACTCACTAATTGGCGAGTCATACGTCTGGCCCCATGTCTCTTAGGCCTCTATCAGTGGTCTAATACAGACAATAAGCCTTTCTGTAGTTAAAGAAATATAAAACCTGCAAGAAAGGGAAAAGCATGCAAGCAAGCAAAATACTTTTGAACTGAGGCCTGTAGTTAGACTAATTCAAATGAGCATTTAATGTGCACTTCGAATACATGATTATACATGCACATGTGTAACTTTAAAAGAACTGCATACATGAGCAAAATAATACCTGTTTACATATGCAAATATGACTGAAAGTGTAAGTGTAAAACATGGATAAAGAATACGTGATTCATGTTTAAACTCAACATTAGTGTACATGTATATAAATCTCTAAGTTCTACAGTGAATACATTTCAGAAATTAGTTTAAATGTTTCACACATGTTAAAAAAATTAAAGCACACAATGAATATAACAGTGGGTGCACACATATATTTGGATTTCTGTGATGTGCAAGGGTGTAATCTAAAGTACGCTGCTCCAATCCCCCCTCTGATGGCGATGTTAGCCATCACAATCAACATATGAATCTTATCAGATGAGATCAAATCAAAACCTTGAGGTTTTCATTATTTTCTGTCTGGAGTTTTCCAAGAATTACATTTTATCAGAGAATCTATACTGCCTTTCCTCTAGTTCCAAATCTTTTCTCTTTCATCTTATTCCCTTCCTTCCCTGATGTACCTCTCATTTTGCTTTCACGTAGTTGTACCTCTTTAAGATTACAAACAGACTTATTGTGCAAAGGGCAATTATCACAAGGGGTGTAAAATCAAATCACTTTATTCGATCTAAATACAAATAGATCATAAAAGTACAAATATATATAAAATCATCAATTACAAAATGTAATAAATAAGATTTGTCAGTTATAAAAACAGTCAATAAAAACAGGATAAAATGTATCATTCATTCCGAGATATGTATGCAGTCTCCTAGACTTTAACCAGAGGCATAAAAAGGACACTACACAGCAACAAACAAAATTATTGGAAAACATTTGTAAAGAACAACCAAGCCTTAGAAGACTCAGCAGTCCCAGAACACAGCCCTCCCAAATCACAATTATGTTGGGCATTCTGGGGAATGGGGTATCTCCCGCATTTATCGTACACTAATAAATAATACTCCAACTTCACTGGACCGGCTCAGAAAGCCAATGGGAGGATTGGGTGGGCCCACTGGAGGAAGAGGACTGGAGGGATGCACTCATGGCACCCAAGATTGTCACTGCATCGGCCAAACTCTGCCTTATTCAACTATACAATTTACATGCTGCCTACTTAACCCCAGTGTGCCTTCATAGGGCGGGCTTGTACCCAACCGCCTCCTGCACACTGTGCGGCCAGGACCCAGTGGATTTTCTTCATATCGGGTGGGTTTGTCCCCAACTGGCTTGGTTCTTGGGGGGCTTTGAGGAGGACCTCACAGAGGTTCTGGGGTGGGAGGTTCCCCTTGACCCACTACACCACTCGCTCCTGGGGATCACAGATGGGCTGGATGGATCAATGAATGAAAAATTGATTTGTATCACGGTCATTTATTTTATTTATTTTATTTTATGTAGTTTGTAGAGCGCGCAGCTACCCCCGAAGGGGTGTCCCGGCGCTAAAATCCAGAGTTTACCAAGGGAGAGGGGGAGTGAAGCAGAAGGAACAGTGGAGAGACTAAAGTCCGGAGAAGAGCCAGGTTTTAAGTTTGGCTCGGAAGATGGATTCAGAGGGACAGAATCTCAGCTCAATTGGGAGGGAGTTCCACAGTCTGGCAGCAATGACGCTGAACCCTCTGCCACCAGTTCTAGATAGTCTAAAACGGGGCGAGATCAGAAGGCGGAGGTCATTAGATCTCAGGGATCTGGTGGAGCGGGATATCGAAACCCGTTTTTTCAAATAGGTAGGTCCGCAGCCGTTGACGGCTCGATAGGTAAGGGTGAGGACCTTAAACTGAATGCGGCTAGCCACTGGAAGCCAGTGGAGTTCCCTCCGGTAGGCAGAAACAGATTGGCGGTACGGGATATTACCGATCAGTCCGGCTGCAGCATTCTGGATAATCTGCAGCCGGCCTATCAGGTACTGGGGGGCCCCAGCATAGAGACTATTGGCATAGTCCAAGTGGGACGTGATGAGGGCTTGGGTGACTGTACGGCGGGAATCCAGGGGGAGATAGGGAAGGATTTTTCTGATCATGCGTAGTTTCATAAAGCAGGCAGAAGTGACTTTATTCACCTGGGTTTTGCATGACAGGGAGTCATCAAATTGAAAACCAAGATTCCGCGCCGAGTGCACGGGGGACGGGGCAGGATCAAGCGCCGTGGGCCACCACCAAGAGGAGGGGATGGAGGTTTTCTGATTGAAAAACAGAACCTCCGTTTTATCTGCATTCAATCTGAGGTGGTTCGCGGTCATCCAGACACTGATGTTATTGAGGCATTGGCGAAAATTGATGAATGCGGAGTCCGAGTGGTCCCTGAAGGAGAACACCAGCTGTGTGTCGTCAGCGTAAGAGACCACCCTGACTCCGCAAGACTCCACAACGTCAGCCAAGGGAGTAAGATAGACGTTGAAGAACAGGGGGCTGAGGGCGGAGCCCTGCGGCACCCCACATGTCAGAGGTTTTTTCTCTGACTTAAAGGGACGCAACAATACCCTTTGACTTCTGGATGAGAGGAAGGACTCGATCCAGCTGAGGGCAGTGCCACCAATGCCTATCTGCTTGAGTCGGTCAAGAAGGATGTGGTGATCGACCGTGTCGAATGCTGCGGACAGGTCGAGGAGAACCAGCATGGCCTCCTCGCCCCTGTCCACGCATTCTCGGATGGTTTCAGATACTTCCAGCAGGGCCGTCTCAGTGCTGAATCCGGCTCTGAATCCGGATTGTGATCCATGCAGCAGAGAATGGTCTTCTAAGTATTCCGTAAGTTGAAGCTGCACGGCTTTTTCCAGGACTTTGGCGGGTTTAGGAAGAAGGGAGATGGGACGGTAATTAGCGAAGACAGTGGGGTCTGCGTCTGCTTTTTTTAGAATAGGGATCACCAGAGCCTCCTTCCAGGTAGTAGGGAAGAAGCCATGGTGAAGGGAGGCATTCCAGACGGAAAGGAAGGGGCAGGCAAGTGAGGGCGCCAGTTCTCCCATGATTTTTGCGGGGATTAGATCAGAGGGGGCACCGGATTTACAACGAATAAGTAGTCTGATAGCCTCGTCCTGGTTAAGTTTATTAAATGAAAGAAAGGACGGTAACTCTGAGGGACTAGTGGGAGAGGACAGGGTGACAGACTCTGTGGGGAAGGAGACACAGAGTTTGTTGATCTTTTCAAGAAAGTAGTCTGAGAGTCCCTCGCAGAGAGCCTGACTAGCGGTATTCTGGGGAGCCCTGGCCGGAGGGTTAGTAAAGTCTTTAACAATGCTAAAAAGCGTTTTAGATGAGTTTTTAGCTTTATTAATTTGAAAGGCAAAGTGGTCTTTCATCGCGCTTTTTTTATGTTTAAGGAATTGTTTTAGGGCCCTCCTATATAGATGTTTGGCTTCGAGGTCGTAGTTGAGTCTCCACTTACGTTCGAGAGCCTTGCATCTACTTTTCTCCTCCCGAAGGGAAGTGGAGAACCAGGGAGCAGAGGGTCGCGACCTGGTGGAGGTGATAATTTTCTGGGGGGCGATAGAATCAATCGCTTCAAGGAGAGTGGAATTCAACCTAGAAACATTTTTATCAATGTCCGGGGAGAGGTACTCCGACTGAAAGTGGAATAGCGGGTCCAAGGTGGCGCAAGTAACCTTGTGCCACTTTCTTCCCAGCTCCTTCCTTGGGGCCATTGGGGCAGATTTTCGTCCCAGGGTGAGAGAGAATGGAATGAGGTAATGATCGGTCCAGGTCAGAGGGAGAGGCTGGAGAACAGTGATGAGTGGAAAATTAGCGAATATAAGGTCCAGAGTATGGCCTGCCACATGCGTGGGACCTACAACTAGTTGCTTGAGATTGAGGCTCTCCATAGTATCCACCAGGTTGGTTGCCTTCGCACAGAACAAATTGTCTATGTGAAGGTTAAAATCACCCAGGACAATGAAGTTTTGATGTTTAATAGATAAGTCAGCTAGTTGGTGGACGAGGGCAGTGAGGGAGGGGGAGGTGGCGGGAGGGGGATTATAAACTAATGTGCCAGCCAGAATGACTGCCGCAGAGTCGGAAACGGAGAAGTACATGGCTTCGATTGTACCTATATCCGCAAGTTTAGTGAAAGTCAGCTGGAAAGAGGATTTAAAAATGACGGCTAGACCGCCTCCAGACTTACCTCCAGCCCGGTTTAAGCATTTGATGTCGTAACCTGGGGGGATAGCCAGATAGATATCCGGCGAGGAGGAGTCTGTGATCCAAGACTCAGTGAGAAAGAGAATATCCCATTCATCAGATGAGATGGACATCCAGATGTCATTGGCGTGACGGGGAAGAGAACGGCAATTGATCAAACCTGCTTGCAGGGTGTACTGATAAGAGGAGGATAGCTGTAGTGGGGGGCATGGGAAGAGACATGGTTGGCATGGCGGGAGAGAGAAATTGCATTGTGAGCAATGGTAATGAGCGGTCTCCAGGTGGTTTGGGATGCAGCGAGAGCTGGTCGGGCAAAGGCGCGTATTAAGCAAGTGAAGTTGGGCAGGGGTCCAGCAGGTGCGGACAGGGCTAATGGAGGAGGCAGGGGGATTGGCCCTAGGCCCGGTCAAGGCCCGGACGGGCCCAGACGGGCTTGCCTTAGGCGCGCCTTCGGCGCGCTGACGGCGCGCCCGCTGCGCCCGTCCGCTGCGCTTCCTAGCGAGACACATCTTTTATGTACGTGGGAGAGGAGACATGGGGGCGTGGCCAGCTGAGGTGGGCGTGTCCGCCGTGGCGCCTCGCCCTCAGTAATGGCGACAGGTAGCGTTCGTTGCAGCGCTAGGAGCGCTGTTTTAGTGCACAAGGAAGTGTTCTAAAAATACAGAGTATCACACAATAATTTTTAAAATAGTCAGATTCACTCCCGGCTTTCCGCCTCAGGAGACTCCCGGATTAAAATGTCGCGCTTTCCAGCTGCGCGCACTTTATAGTGACAGGAGGGGGCGTGGCCAGCTGAGGTGGGCGTGTCCGCCGTGGCGCCTCGCCCTCAGTAATGGCGACAGGTAGCGTTCGTTGCAGCGCTAGGAGCGCTGTTTTAGTGCACAAGGAAGTGTTCTAAAAATACAGAGTATCACACAATAATTTTTAAAATAGTCAGATTCACTCCCGGCTTTCCGCCTCAGGAGACTCCCGGATTAAAATGTCGCGCTTTCCAGCTGCGCGCACTTTATAGTGACAGGAGGGGGCGTGGCCAGCTGAGGTGGGCGTGTCCGCCGTGGCGCCTCGCCCTCAGTAATGGCGACAGGTAGCGTTCGTTGCAGCGCTAGGAGCGCTGTTTTAGTGCACAAGGAAGTGTTCTAAAAATACAGAGTATCACACAATAATTTTTAAAATAGTCAGATTCACTCCCGGCTTTCCGCCTCAGGAGACTCCCGGATTAAAATGTCGCGCTTTCCAGCTGCGCGCACTTTATAGTGACAGGAGGGGGCGTGGCCAGCTGAGGTGGGCGTGTCCGCCGTGGCGCCTCGCCCTCAGTAATGGCGACAGGTAGCGTTCGTTGCAGCGCTAGGAGCGCTGTTTTAGTGCACAAGGAAGTGTTCTAAAAATACAGAGTATCACACAATAATTTTTAAAATAGTCAGATTCACTCCCGGCTTTCCGCCTCAGGAGACTCCCGGATTAAAATGTCGCGCTTTCCAGCTGCGCGCACTTTATAGTGACAGGAGGGGGCGTGGCCAGCTGAGGTGGGCGTGTCCGCCGTGGCGCCTCGCCCTCAGTAATGGCGACAGGTAGCGTTCGTTGCAGCGCTAGGAGCGCTGTTTTAGTGCACAAGGAAGTGTTCTAAAAATACAGAGTATCACACAATAATTTTTAAAATAGTCAGATTCACTCCCGGCTTTCCGCCTCAGGAGACTCCCGGATTAAAATGTCGCGCTTTCCAGCTGCGCGCACTTTATAGTGACAGGAGGGGGCGTGGCCAGCTGAGGTGGGCGTGTCCGCCGTGGCGCCTCGCCCTCAGTAATGGCGACAGGTAGCGTTCGTTGCAGCGCTAGGAGCGCTGTTTTAGTGCACAAGGAAGTGTTCTAAAAATACAGAGTATCACACAATAATTTTTAAAATAGTCAGATTCACTCCCGGCTTTCCGCCTCAGGAGACTCCCGGATTAAAATGTCGCGCTTTCCAGCTGCGCGCACTTTATAGTGACAGGAGGGGGCGTGGCCAGCTGAGGTGGGCGTGTCCGCCGTGGCGCCTCGCCCTCAGTAATGGCGACAGGTAGCGTTCGTTGCAGCGCTAGGAGCGCTGTTTTAGTGCACAAGGAAGTGTTCTAAAAATACAGAGTATCACACAATAATTTTTAAAATAGTCAGATTCACTCCCGGCTTTCCGCCTCAGGAGACTCCCGGATTAAAGTGTCGCGCTTTCCAGCTGCGCGCACTTTATAGTGACAGGAGGGGGCGTGGCCAGCTGAGGTGGGCGTGTCCGCCGTGGCGCCTCGCCCTCAGTAATGGCGACAGGTAGCGTTCGTTGCAGCGCTAGGAGCGCTGTTTTAGTGCACAAGGAAGTGTTCTAAAAATACAGAGTATCACACAATAATTTTTAAAATAGTCAGATTCACTCCCGGCTTTCCGCCTCAGGAGACTCCCGGATTAAAATGTCGCGCTTTCCAGCTGCGCGCACTTTATAGTGACAGGAGGGGGCGTGGCCAGCTGAGGTGGGCGTGTCCGCCGTGGCGCCTCGCCCTCAGTAATGGCGACAGGTAGCGTTCGTTGCAGCGCTAGGAGCGCTGTTTTAGTGCACAAGGAAGTGTTCTAAAAATACAGAGTATCACACAATAATTTTTAAAATAGTCAGATTCACTCCCGGCTTTCCGCCTCAGGAGACTCCCGGATTAAAATGTCGCGCTTTCCAGCTGCGCGCACTTTATAGTGACAGGAGGGGGCGTGGCCAGCTGAGGAGGGCGTGTCCGCCGTGGCGCCTCGCCCTCAGTAATGGCGACAGGTAGCGTTCGTTGCAGCGCTAGGAGCGCTGTTTTAGTGCACAAGGAAGTGTTCTAAAAATACAGAGTATCACACAATAATTGATAGTGGCAAAGCAAGACCTAGCCGCCGGCTGGAAATGTCCTACCCCACCCAGCCTCAGGAAGTGGCAGGTGGGGGTGGACTGGTGTGGGACACAAGAAAAACCCATGTACGAGGCATGTGGATGCCCGACGAAATACCGAAGGGTGTGGGGCAAATGGTTGGGTTTTGTGGACTGAAGCGGGAACGTATGCTAAATGTTTGTACCACGCTGACTCTAGTGGGGTCCTGCGCTATGTAACTGTTCATCCAACTGATTGGGAATTGTCATTTATACTGTACAGTGCTGATTTGCTGGTTACTGTCTTCTTGTAAAAAATCAATAAGATTGGTTATCAAAAAAATAGAACAAGCCTGGGTGACATTGTCTGAATTTTTATATGCACATGATAGGAAAAATAAACTGTTTGCAGTACTCCAAATAAAATTTACAAAAGCAAATAATATGGAGATTTGATAGGGTGGACACACCGTCACATGGGCACGGGGCGTCAAAATGGAACCACATATTCAAATCCCAAGGTTTCCAAACCATTTGCCTACTTCAGAAAATCTGTTGCCAATCACTTCCCAAGCACCTGTAGAGTCTAATTCTTTCAAATCACCATTTAATTATGCCATGTTCTTAATGTATTTCCTCAGTTCTTCACTATTGTCAGTTACGTAGGTGCAGCATTGCTGAACCTTCAATATCTTGCAGACTCCACCCTCCTTTGTGGGAAGGATGTCTAATGCAAGGCAATTCTGCATTACTATAGACCTTACAGCTGCCATTTTAGTGTCCACAGCTAATAACAAACTTGAAGGGCTAATAGATAACGTATGAAGTATAGTGGACATCTTTCAAATGTCTGAATCATTCAGAACTACTCCTACAGAAGGGATCAATGCACCAAATATGGCTTCAGCTAATTCAGTAGCACTACTGCTTTGTTTCGTTCTAGTATGTGAACTCCACACAGGATCATCTAAATGTTCTACATGATAAATCTTCAGGAAGACTATTGCCAAATAACATGAGCCAAATTAACCTCTGGGTAATGTAAAATAAGCATGATCCCCACAAACATAATAAACTCCAGAGATGATAGGATCCGGATTTCCCCTGAATAATGGCCAGTTTCACCCATATTTAAAAATGTGATCACAGTCAAAACAATTCACCATGAATACACCCTTCTAACATTGGTCTGAGACTCATGACAAGAGACAGGCCTGTTATGTGGAGATTTAACAATGTTGGTCACTTCACAGCTAGGAGCAGGTATACTAGTAAGGGCATAATATTCGGGACATAATATCCACTGTTTACCGTATTGCGGTGTGAAAACACTTTACATTTTAAACAGGCAAATATGACTGAAGTGGAAATTCACTTCTCACGTAACTAATTTCTGATAAGCGCACTAATTAGTGACCTCAGCTCACCATGGCCACCATTTGATATCCCCTAATCCAGCAAGTCTTACTTTTAGCTCATTAACTCCATAGGACCACATGTGCAATCCCTTCAAAGCGGCTAGTCCTCTGATCTAATGTTTTCAGTCCAACAGCAGATACATTTTTTGTATTCTCTATATAACAGGGCTTCACTTTTGATTATCCTCCAACCAGCAGAATAGATATATTCAGTGACCTCAATCCAACGTGACCTTATTTTTACCTACCCTCAGTACAGCAAGATTCACATAGTAAGAGCGACCCATGACCTTCTGGTAGGTCGCTCCCCCCTCGGCTGCAGCGCCACCATCTCCTGTGCCAGCCTTGCCTGCTCCTCACTGCCTGCTGCTGTCTGTGTCCCTGATCGCCGCCTCCACTGCCGCCATTCCCCCTGAGTGCCTGCGCCTTAACCCTTCTTTCCTGTACCCCGGCTGTCGGTGCCCCTGTGTCCCCGTGTGCCTGTGTGACTGCCAGCCTCCCTTCTGCCCCTCCGAGCGGGCCTGCCTGCTCCTGACCTCGCTCTCCCCTCGCCGTTTCCTCCCATTTTCCCCCGCTGTTTTTCTCCCTTCCCGCCGCTGCCCTCCAGGCGGCCCGCCCCCCCGTGCCTATTCGCTGCCACCTTCCTGCCTCCCAGCTGACACGCCCTCCCCACCTCCCCCTTTTATGGTGGCCGCTGCGTGGCCACGCCGCTTTCGGCAAGCCCGTCTGCATCCGTCCGCGCCTGGACCGCGCCCAGCGCCAGAACCCCTAGTCCCCGCACCAGAGACAAAGCAAGACTCCGCTACGACGCCAACACCCTCATCACACTCAAACAAGGACGGCCCTCCAACTGCTACAAAGCCACCCCCAAGCGCACCCACGGCCATTTCACCTGCCAAAACTGCACCTTCACCTGCACCAATGACGCCAAAGCCCCGACAGCAACGGGATCCGACCGACTGCGATGCATCCTGCTGAACACCCGCTCCACACGCAAGCACGCCGTCGAGCTCTGGGACACCCCTCACCACCACAAGCACCAGACGTCGCCTTCCTGACCGAGAACTGGCTGAACGAAACCTCTGCCCCTTACATCGCAATGGCCATTCCCGACGGGTACAAGATCTCCCGAAGAGACCGCGCAAACGGAGTCGGAGGAGGAATCGCCATCATACACAAGAACACCATCAAGGTCCCCACGAACACCGACAACACCCTCACCACCGCCAAACACATGCACTTCAAGATCCACACAGACCCCTTAAGACCACCCTCAGAGGCACCCTCGTTTACAGACCGCCGGGCCTACGCCCCCAATTCGGCAACTCCATCGCGGACTTCATCAGCACGCACGCACTGACCTCCACCAACTACATCCTGCTCGGCGACCTGAACTTCCATCTGGAAAACATCAACGACAGCAACTCCTCCACCCTGGTCGACAACCTCGCTACCCTCGGACTGAAACAGATCGTCACAACCCCGACCCACATCACCGGCCACACGCTCGATGTCATCTTCTCCTCCAGCCCCCACGTCACCTTCGGCCACAACTCTGAGCTCACCTGGACTGACCACCACTGCATCCACTTCACCTTCCAGAAACCCGTCACCCACCACCGCACCCCACAGATCCCCCGCCGTCGCTGGGGCAAAGTAACCAAGGAACTGCTGGAAGCTCACCTCGCAATCAATCCTCCGACCTGCCCCACCGACCCAGAGGAGGGGGCCCGCACCCTCAGACTCTGGATGGAAAAATGCACCAACACCGCAGCACCTTTACGACTACCCGCCGACAGAGACACCAACCAGAGAGCCAGCTGGTTCACCCCGGAGCTCCTGGCCTCCAAGCGTGCCTGCCGGAAACTCGAAAACATCTGGCTCAGCGACAGAACACCCGCCAACCACGCAGCCCACAAAGACGCCATCCGCAACCATCACCACCTCATCAGAACAACCAAAAGAGCCTCATTCACAGACCGCCTCGAAGACAACGCCCACAACAGCAACGAGCTCTTCAACATCGTGAAAGAATTCTCCAATCCCAGCTCCTGCACCAACGACATCCCACCGTCACAAGCTCTGTGCGACACCCTCGCCGCCTTCTTCCACCACAAGATCACCGACATCCACAACAGCTTCAACACTCAGATCAACCCAACGCACCCCACCACGTCAAGCACACCCAATCCCACAGACCACGACCTTCTGACCACATGGACCAACGTGAGCACCGAAGATATAATCAAGACCATGAGCACCATCCACTCAGGCGCCCCTTCAGACCCTCTCCCCCACCACATCGCCAACAAAGCCAACAGCCTCATCGCACCCCACCTTCGCAACATCATCAACCTCTCCTTCGAAACTGCCACTTTCCCTGAGAGCTGGAAGCACGCCGAGATCAACGCCCTCCTGAAGAAACCCAAGGCGGACCCGAGCGACCTCAAGAACTTCCTGCCCATCTCCCTGCTTCCGGTACCAGCGAAAGTCATTGAAAAGACCGTCAACACCCAGCTTACCCGCTACCTAGAAGACATCAACATCTTGGACCCGTCCTAGTCTGGCTTTCGCAGCAACCACAGCACCAAAACCGCCCTCATCGCCGCCACAGACGACATCAGAATCCTCCTCGACAATGGCGAGACAGCAGCCCTCATTCTCCTGGACCTCTCCGCCGCTTTCGACACCGTCTGCCACCACACTCTCCGCACACGCCTCTACGACGCAGGGATCCGAGACAAGGCCCTGGAATGGACCACCTCCTTCCTCACTGACAGAACCCAAAGAGTCCTCCTCCCCCCGTTCCAATCCGGAACCACCAAAACCATCTGCGGCATCCCTCAGGGATCTTCCCTCAGCCCGACGCTGTTCAACGTCTACATGGCCCCCCTCGCCCGCATCGCCAGACTACACGACCTCAACATAATCTCCTACGCCGACGATACCCAGCTGATCCTCTCCCTCACCAAGGACCCCCTCATCGCCAAATCCAACCTGCACCAGGGGATGAAGGCCGTCGCCGACTGGATGGAGGCAAGCCAGCTCAAGCTGAACTCGGACAAGACGGAGATCCTCATCCTTGGGCCCAACTCATCGGCGTGGGACGATTCCTGGTGGCCTCCTTCCCTGGGAACCCCCCGACACCGACCAACCACGCACGCAACCTAGGGATCATCCTCGACCCCACACTCAGCATGACCAACCAAGTCAACGCAGTCTCCTCCTCATGCTTCCGCACCCTTCGTATGCTCCGCAAAATCTACAGATGGATCCCAACGAACACTCGGAAAACAGTCACCCACGCCCTCATCAGCAGCCAACTCACCTACGGAAACGCCCTCTATGCCGGAGCCCCGGTCAAACTCATCAGCAGACTCCAAAGAATCCGGAACGCCTCCGCACGCCTGGTCCTAGACGTCCCTCACAGAGGCCACATCACCCCCGACCTGAGAGACCTGCATTGGCTCCCCGTCGACAAAAGAATCACCTTCAAACTCATGATCCACGCACACAAAGCACTCCACAAGACCAGCCCAGTCTACCTCAACAGCAGACTCTCCTTCTACGCACCCAACAGGGAACTCCGCTCCGCCGACCTTTTCCTGGCCACCGTCCCGCGCATCCACAGAACCACCTCCGGGGGCAGATCCTTCTCCCACCGCGCCGCCAAGACCTGGAACGCCCTCCACCTACGACAGACTACAGACCTCCCGGCATTCAGAAGACTGCTCAAGACCTGGCCCTTCAACCACTGACTGCAGCTCCCCCCTTCCCCCCCCCCCCCAGCGCCTTGAGACCCTAGCGGGTAGGTAGCGCGCTTTACAAATTACTTGATTGATTGATTGATTAAGAGCTCTCCTCACAATATTTTTGTTCCACAGCACCTCATGTTTCACTTATAGTCATTTTGAAAGAACCTTCCTATTCAATACCCTCAGTACAGTAGAAACACACTTTATCCAATGCTCGGACAAGTGAGACCTCACTTTTCATCATCTTCACTAAAGCAGCACCTCAATTTTCCAACCTTCATTTTCACACAATATTGCAGTTGGAGAAAAGATCACTGGTGTGCTTCAGCACTATTAGTTCTCAAGGCAGAACAAACTTTGCTCGTATATTTTGGTGATGTCTCAATCTTAGGCTTTGTGGAGCTTTTGTACCTCTACGCAATAAGAGATCCATCTTGAAACACAACCAAAGTTAGGTAAATCGGGAATAGGCAGTACATTCAGTACTCTATTGGGTACCCCACTGGTTAAGTCTTTGGAAATTCCCCATCCCAGGTTTTTCCCCCGACCAACATTTCCATTCAAAGAAAATGAAAGGTATTCAATGTTAACTCTTCCTCATCACATCCCCCTCCTCCACTATCTTTGTCTCGCTCATGATAGTGGCAGGGTACCTCATCTCTCCGTTGGACACCAGTTACTGTTGCTCCTGGGTCACACATGTGCAACAGCATGGCTAAATAAGCTGAATACAGACCAGCAGCTGGAATGGTCATGAAGCAGAATGCGTAGGCCAGTGGTGATTGTCCGGTATCCGGGTCTGAGAGCTGGTTCCGGGCATGCTGGATGGATGAGATGCACAACGTACAGACTGATGGTTTCTGTCTAGTTTTATCTGTGCATTTCTAGAGGTTTGCACCTATGGGATTGGTCTCTTCTCTCTCTCTTCTTCACCCTCCATTCTCCCTATATTGCCCTCTTCTCTAGTGACTTCATCCTCCTTTCTCCCCACTTAACCCTGCTGTCCTGCTCACCTCACCCTTACTTTCTCCCACCAATTAGAAATGTTCCTCAGCGGGTACTGCTGATGCTTGAAAGAAAAAGATTGAGAATGCTACCAAACACTTCTGGTGGCCAAACAATGACAGGAGTCAGGGGAAGATTCTCAGAGGCTCTCTGGAAGTCATACAGAGACCAACAGCAAAGTCCAATCCATCCACAGTTGGCACTGGTTAGCTTGGCACTGCAAGGAAAAGGCCTCTTTTTTTTTTTGTAAAAACAATTTTTATTGGCAGTCAAGTTCAAAAAGTACATTACAAGGAAAAGCAATCATGGCATTAGCTGACAGGTCAGGATAACTTTACAGTTCCAACAAGACGCCTTTTATATAGAACAATCCCCCCAACCGAGCTGTCCCACCCTTTATCCCACCCCCGCAGTCAGTGTGCTATACTCCTCCCCCACAATCATTTAAGTGTTAGCCTATTCACTTCCTTGAGGAGCCGTAGTAAAAGGTAAGTAATGCTTATCAACAGGGAACCAAGACTCTCAGATCTGTTATCAATATTTGTAGGTAGTGTGTGTGCCTCGTGGAGTGTGAGGTATCCCTTAACGCAGTGTCCCTATCCTGATGTTCCCCTCTCGTCCTCGCTCAAGTCATCCTCTGGCTGCTGAAGCACCCCAACTAGGGCCTCCCACGCCCTAGCCATCTCCAATGCCCTGTCATTACCCAGGCTCCTGGCCTGTCGCAGCCGCAAGGCACTCTCCGCCTTCGCCCAGCGCTCCAGAGTGGTCCTCCAACGCAAGTAGCTGGGTCCTTGGCTAGATTTCCAGTGCATGGTGATCTCTCGTTTGGCTAATATCAAACCCAAGTCATAAAATTTACTGGTAACTCGAGTGCGGGGGGTGTGAGGGAACCACAATAATAGGCAGGAGCCCATTTCAGGAGCAATCTGTAGGTCCGTGACAGCATTCAGGCAGGACATCACCGCCTCCCAGTAACCCGCCAGCGTACTGCAGGTCCAAAACATGTGAGCGAAGTCCGCGTCCGCTGTTTTACATCGAGGACAGAGCGATGATGCACCCTCGAAATATTGCGAGATTTTAATTGGTGTTAGGTATGCACGGTGTAGGGTGAAAAACTGGACCAATTGGAACCTGGCGTTCCTAGTGCCCTTCCATGCCCGTCGCAATAGCTGCGGCCACGTCGACTCGGGAATTGGTCGCCCAATGTCCCCTTCCCACTTGGTTCGCAGCTCATCTAGGGGTCGCAGGGTAGCAGTCGACAACCTCCGGTAAAGGCATGTGACAGCCTTGTAAGTGCCAGCAGCCATGACCACGTATTGACAGTACTCCGAGGTCGGTGGTTCGGCGAGCCCATTCTTCCAATAACGGCGAATACCGGCCACTAACGAGGCGTGCAGCAGATAGCCTCCCCTCGGTAGATCATAAGAGTCCCGCAGCTCTTGAAACGTGAGCAGCGATCCATCCTTGTAGAGATCGCCGATCATCTGCAAGCCAAGCTCCTCCCAGATCGCCAGGGCTGACCAGTCGCCACCATGTGGAAAGGCCGTGCACATCCCTAGCGGGATTTCAGGGGCATAAGGGCGAGCGGTACCGGAACGCCTGTGGCACCGAAGCCAGCAACTGCGAATCGTGCGTTCCTCCAGCGTGAGCTGGGCGAGGTCCAATTTCTGGCCCAAGATTATAAAGGAGATGACGTGCCTCAGGAACAGTCTGCCCGCTACCCCCTCTGGGCCTCGGAATTCCAAGGCCACCGCCTGGGTGAGCCATTGCAGCTGTGCCGTCAAGTAGTACCACTCGAAATCCGGGGCCGCAAGTCCCCCGTCCGCCCTGGGGCGCATCATCGTGGCCAACGCCACTCGTCGTCTACCCGACCCCCAAATGAACCCAGATGTTAGGGAGCGGAGTCTGTTAAAAACTGACGCAGGGATCCAGATCGGCAGGGTGCGGAACAGATATAACAACCGGGGAAGTGCCACCATTTTCAACAATGCCACTCGTCCCGCGACTGAAAGCGGTAGCGTCCGCCAGAAGCCCATGCAGCCCTGCAAACTCCGGATAGCCCTGTTGATGTTACCGTCTAAGAGGGCCAACTGCGAGTGGTAGATGTGCGTGCCCAGGTAGGGGAGGCAATGGTATTCCCATCGTAATTCGCCCTCCGGTTGGGAGTCATCAGCCCCCAGCGTCAGCGGGAAGAGGCAAGACTTCCCCCAGTTGACTCTCAGTCCCGAGAGATGGCCAAAGTCCGACAGCAGTCGCTCGGCCCCCCGCAGGGAATCGCTCATGTCCGCCAAAAACAGCAAACAGTCATCCGCATAGAGAGAGATGTAGTGGGTGTCGGCTCGTAGAGGAAGACCCGCATACGCTCGACCCATACGGGCGTGCGCAGCCAGTGGCTCAATAGCAAGCGCAAATAACAGGGGGGACAGAGAACACCCCTGTCGGGTCCCCCGACCTACCGCGTAAGGGGCTGAGATGGTGGCCCCTGTTTTGACACGGGCCGTGGCCACGGCATAGAGCAAGGCGGTCCACTTCACGAAGCGCTCGCCCAGTCCGAAGGCCTCTAGTACACGGAGCAAGTATGGCCATTCGACACTATCAAATGCCTTCTCGATGTCAATCGAGAGGACAGCAGCACCCGGGCGAGTAGCGGCTTCACCCCCCATGATCCGGATCAACCGGCGCACACAGGTGGCGGTGGTGCGCTGGGGGATAAAGCCCGCCTGGTCACTGTGTACCAAGGTGGGCATGTGGGTCAGCAGCCGCGTCGCAAGGACCTTGCTCAGGATCTTGTAATCCGTTGTGAGCATCGAGAGTGGGCGGTACGCCGAACGCCAGCTCGCGTCTCCCTCCCGCTTTAGCAATGGTATCACCAAAGCTTCGCGAGTAGACGCCGGTAAGTACCCGGTGTCCCAGGCCTCACGGTAAACCGCCTGCAATCGCGGAACGAGCACATCCGCATAGGCTGTATAAAATTCAATCGGCAGCCCATCCGTGCCAGGGGTCTTGCGGCGGGCCATGTGCCTGATGGCCACTCTGATCTCTCCCTCAGAGACGTCCCCGCCCAGATGGTTCGCATGTTCCGGGTCAAGCCGGGGCAGCTGCGCCGCCAGCAGAAACTCCTCCAGCTCCACCGGGGGATCCGGCATCCTGCTCCTGTAAAGGTGCGTATAATACATGAGGAACTGGTCGTTGATGTCCGATTGCGTGTAAACCATACGCCCCTCTGGAGTGGCTAGCTCCACTATCGGGGAGCCACGGGTCCCAGGGTTGGCCAACCACGCCAACAGTGAGCCCACTTTGTCACGCTCGGCGTGAGCCCGGACAAGAAACTCTTTATAATCAAAGCAGCGCAGCTTTTCCATTGTTGTCGCCACTTCCTCTCTCGCAGTCGAAACCGCTCCTTGAGCCTCAGGCGTCGAGTGGCTGCGTCGTTCCTCTTCGCGCAAGCGGCCCTCGCTGCGCTCTACATCCTGCAGGAGGGTCTTACGGACTCCCGCGGTAGCCGAGATACAGACGCCCCGAATCATCGCCTTAAAGGCGTCCCACTCCAGCGCCCTACTGGAAGCCGTGCCCACATTAGCGTCGAAATAACCCTCCACCCCAGTGCGCACCTCGGCCTTAAACGTCGGGTCTTCCAATGTCAGTGGGTTCAACCGCCACGTCGGGATAGCCTGGCGTTGCCTCATCCATTCGACCATTACTAAGCAAGGGTTATGGTCGGATATCGTCTTGGCCAAGTATTCGCTGTGGCGGACCAGGCTCTGAGCGTCCAGCGAACACAGAATGCTGTCAAGGCGAACATGCAGATCGTGCGGGGGGGAGTAAAAGGAGAAGTCCCTTTCTGTGGGGTGTTGAGTCCGCCATGCATCGACCAGGCCCCAGCTACTTTGCCACTCTCTCCTACTCTTCGCCAGTCTGTGAGCTGTCGCCTGCGCTAGTGGTGGGTGAGATCTATCTAATTCCACATCCAGTACAGAGTTAAAATCCCCCCCAAGCAGGACCGTGCCGGCCAGGACCGTTGCCAGTTTCCCAGACAATTGCGCAAAGAAGGCAGGCTGGTCCACATTCGGGGCGTAAACGCTGCAAAGTGTCACGTCTCTCCCATCTAGGCGGCCCTGTACAGCCACAAACCTCCCCTCAGGGTCAACCACTGTTACCAAAGGCTGGAAGGGAATTCCCGCCCGTACCCAAATCAAAGCCCCCCTAGCAAAGGCCGAGAAGGTTGTGTAAAACATTTGTCCCCGCCATCTGCGCTGCAGAGCCCGCCCCTCAGTGCGATCAATGTGGGTTTCCTGCAAGAAGGCAACCTGAACCCCCCTGCGAACAAGATAGGCATGTACCTTATGACGTTTCAGCATGGAATTCAGTCCCCTCACATTCCAGGTCACACACTTCAGTTCAGGGAGGGTCCCCATTCATGACAACGAATACAGTTCCAATGAAAGCAAATATCGTATGCACACTGACTACACCCCAAAACCAGAACCTTGATGCCTCCCAACAGTCCCATACCCCACCCCTCCCCAGAATAGGTCCCAAACAGTAGAAACCCATCCAAATGATGAACTCCCAAAAAGAACAGTCCCTGGCAACTACCAGAGTCCCACAATAGGTGTGAGATAGGAGGGGGTGGCCTGTCGCCATTTTCAACAGACCGCAAGCAGCACACTCCTCCCAGCCAGCTCTCCCCAACATGCCCTATGCGCACCGCATCTCCTCCCTAGATATGGCAGGAACCACTGCAGAAGTTAGCCGCCCAACACCAGCCCCAGGCCCATCCGAGTGACACTACCTCCATCCCAAACCCAATTCAGGAACACAACAGCTTATACAATACCACATCAGGGAAGCATTAGCATCATTCGTCCAACAAATCATCCGCAGTCCCAGGTGTGACATGGGGCGGCTCGGGGCCACCAGTCCCTGATTCCTCCGATGCCACCTCGTCCGTGCCCCCTCGAGAGCCGGACACCACAGCCGACGCCGAACCCATTGTTCGGGAGATAGTAGAGACCGCCCGGAGGGCATCTCTGCGTTCCAGCGCCGTCTGTGAGATCGAAGGTGTCCGAGCGCTCGGCGGTCGCCTCTTGGGTCTCCTGCTCCGCTTAGGTCTCGGTGGTACCCTCCGTCTTTCCCCGGTCGGCTGATGCGCATCCGCGCCGGTCTTGTACAACTCCAGCCAGTCCCACACGTCAGCGGGAGAATCGTAGAAGGAAGTTTGGCCGTCCATCATGATCCGCAAGCGGGCTGGGAACAGGAGGGAGTAGCGGATACCCTCCTCCCGAAGAGCCTTCTTGACCGCCAGAAAAGTCGACCGCTGCCTCTGAACTTCCAAGGAATAGTCCGGGTAAATGGAGACCTGGGCGTTGTCCACCTTATAGGGCCCCAGTGCTCGCGCCTTTTGTAGAATGAGGTCTCGATCCCTGTAGTGCAGCAAGCGCGCCACCACCAGGTGAGGAGGCCGACCCTCGGCCGGGGGCCGAGCCGGCACCCGGTGAGCACGTTCCAGAGTGTAGAACGGTGACAGACCCTCCGGAACCACCACGTCTCGTAGCCAGGCCTCCAGGTAGCCCAGCATGTCTGTCCCCTCAATCTTCTCCGGCAGGCCCACCACGCGAATGTTATTGCGGCGGTTGCGTCCTTCGGCATCCTCCGCCCTCTGCTCTAAGAGTTGCACCCGTTGCTGCAGCTCCCCCATCAGGGTTTCCGCCGTTTTTGTCGCGGGCTCCAGTGCATCCAGCCGGATCTCGGTCTGCTAGACCCGATCTGCCAACTTGCCGTGGTCCGCACGTAATAGGCCCAGACTCGTGGATACATGCCCGATGTCATGGTGCAGGGCCTCCCTGGTATCGGCGATGGCCTTCAGGATTTGCTCCAGCTGGCCTTGCGGCAGACCCGTCGCCGAACCAGCGTCCAGAGTGGAGCCCTGGCCGTCCGTCACCTCCCCAGCAGCATCCGGGGGCGGCTTCAGGCGTTTCCCCATGGAGGCAACGGGGTTCTCGACTCCGCAATATCAGGAGTAGCGTCCGCCCCCAAGTCCAACTCTCAAGGCCGCGAGTCCTGGGGTCACTCCCCACGTCGTACACCTGCCGGCTCCACAGGCCCCCGATGCCAGCAACTCCCTGTCTGCGCCGGGTCACCACTCTCCGCTGCACAGGATACCGACCACGAGGAGCCCCCCTGGGTGAGCCTTTCCTCAGAATCCAGGAGCGACAGCAAATGCAGCCAGCACAGTTTGGCATCAGGGATAGCCTTCCAAGGCCCCAACCACGTGGGGGTCAGGGAGAAACACACCGGCAAGGGCAGGTCCCGGAAAGCGGGCCCCGCCGCGACCATAGGGCCCCAGGCTGGGCCCCAGCCACCCACAGCTGCCGCAGTCAGCAGAGTCCCAATATGTCGGACAGTCTCGGGGGTCCTCAGCGCCGCCCCGCGGGGCCTTCCAGTGTCAGCAGGGCCCCCTGGTGGCAAGCGGCCAAGGGCCTGTGTCGGCCCGTCCTTCCCTGGGCAGGCTGCGCAGGATCGGGCCCAGCGGCCGGCCGGTCACCACCACGGGTCGGCCTCCTGATTACTCAAGGCCGGGGATGCGGCCGATCTTCTAGGCCGCAAAATGGCCGGCGCCGCCCACCAGGTCACTGGCGCGGTGCGGGTCCCACACGGTCTCGGACCCGAACCCTCCACTCCCGATCAGGCCCCCAGGTGTGCGGGAGGAGATGCGGGCGAATTCAGGGCTTCAGGGCCACCAGGGTAGATAGTGCCAGGATTAATAGGGGAGGCCGCCTCGGAGCTCAGCGCTCACCCGTCCTTCTTCATCAGCTGCCAAGCCACGCCCCAAGGAAAAGGCCTCTTGTAGCTTGTTGTATCTCTGTAGTCAGATAGGAGGTCCATCAACTTATTTCTTTGAGTCCATTTCTTTGTCCTGGGTATAAAAGGGGGAGCCTCTAGTCCATCGGAGTTCCTCTCAGGTCACAGACAGCAGGTTGGGTCCTCTTCTGACCTTCCAGACGGTGTTCTGAGGAGGGTGCCTTTGGGTAGTACATTTATGGGTGGCACAAGCTATGTGTGGTGGTATCTCCTGGAAAATCCCTAACCAACAGGGTAAATGTTTCCAGGCCCTTGCCTACTTACTTTTTTCAGTAGAGCCTGTTTGTCTTACTGTAAAAGGCCAACAATGGTGTAATGGCAATTCCAAGATGGAAGAGTCTTCAGCCACATTAAACTTGGGCTCTGGTAGCTGTAGGTGTAGGGGAGTGTGCAGTGGAAATGATTAGTGTATTCCTACATCTAACAAAACAATCCAGTTTGTAGCAGGTCCTGGACTCACAACAAAAATTGAGAGCAAAGTCTGATGAGAAAAAACAGGGTATTTCAGCAACCAGACAGAGGATACATGAGAACTGGGATTTGGTCTTATTTGATCCTTTTAAAAGGCACAGAATGTGTACTTGGACCACAGACAGTCCTATTGGGCAGCATTTGACACTGTTGTACCAATAGAAGGGGCAGCAGACCTCACTCTGAATGCCCAGTTAGGTTCAGATGAGTCATCACTGCCCATCCAAGTCAATCAATCAAAGTTGACTACAGTGTGGCTCCTGGGAGGAGTTTCATGCTTCATTAAAGGCTAAGTACCGACTGGGTAGATACCGGAGAGTTAATGCAAATTAGCCTCAGGGATCTTCAGGCAGGGTAAAGATAACTTTTTAAAAGTTGCCTTTCCTTAATACTTATTAAAAATCCAACTTCACAATTGAATTGGCTTTTAAATAACTATTAATTATTGTAGTTTAATTATTTTGCTGGTGCAAACCTAAGATAGCAGTGTTAATATTTTAATTTGTACTCTGGCTCTCTGATTAGAGCAGGCAGGCCAGCCACAGTAGAAATAGCTTTTGTGGCCTTTTCACCATAGGGGAATGGTGACATTAAGTTCCTGCCTGTCCTGCTTTTAAATACCAAGCACCTCACCTTGTGGACTACAAGCCCAACACGAGGGTGACTTTTTAATATATAAAAAGGGAGGTCTTTGTCTGTCAAAAAGGGTTATTTTATCAGGTTGCACTGCAGGATTTACACTTCAGGTGTCAAATTATAATGGTAGGCCTGAAACCAAGTTTTGCAGCCCACTCTGTGGATCGCACATTTGGTGCTGCAGTCCACAAGTGCATTTAACATCCAGGCCTTGAATGCATTTTCTACACCATATATTATGGACTTACAGGCAAGTTAAATTTGTCAATTAGGAATAAGCCAATGCAACCATGTTTAAAGGGGGGCACAGATGATGTAATGCTGCTTAGCAGGATGAAGTGAGCAGAGTTCAAAATTCATAAAAGAGAGGGTCCCGAAAAAAGCAAAAAAAATTGGGATGACCATGTAGGAAATGCAGATTTTCTACACTGTCTCACTCTTTTTTTCAGAAATGGAAGGCTGAGTAGCAAGATTTGATCATGTGAAGTCACAGATTGTAGGACATCTCAACAGCAAGTGCATTAGCTTAGTATATTATCTTCTCAGTTTAGAGCCCAAGGAGTAACAACAGCACTATAATCAGGATCAGTGCAATTTTGCAAGAGGGGAGAACCAAATAATGTAGCAGGGTTGACTAAATTATGCAGCATAATTCAGGGTAATATTCTTTTTTTTCCTTCATTTCTTACCCATGTTAACACTGTCTGGAAAAAGCTTTCACCTCATTAGCACCAGTTAAAAATACAACTACAGCAATAAGCAGCAGAAAGGTGATGGGTAAAACTTTGTAAATGACCTTCCACTATATCAAAACAGATCCCTGCATTTTTAGAAACTATTGATCAGTTTAAGATGGCTTTTTGTTAAAATCTTCAAATTATCTTGCAGATGATGGATTGTGTGGCAAATGTGACAAATCCATAATTACACGTAACACTTTGGAGCTGCAGAATCACATAATTCCAGTGGCCATGGCTACAATCTCTGACTATTTGTGTGACAAAAATAAGAGAATTTGTTCAGAACGTATATATGCACAGTCACAGGTGCACCAAAGAGGGGTTCCTGTTCTTTAAGTTCCTTCTAATTATATCAGCCAACTCCTCTGTCTGCAAGAACATTGGAAGATTGAGAATAGGCTTGACAACTGCACCATATGTTGCCAGGGCTGCCATGGAATTGATGCCAGTTCTTTTATTTGTATAATGGGCACTTGCACTGCTCCATCCCATTCTATATCCATGTTTTAGTAGTGAAATTTGACAAGCTGTTTCACTTAAGAAGAGTCAAAACATTGCCACTGTTTCTTTCCCCTAAAATAGTGCCATCAACTGGGTCATAGGAGTTCTGTAATTCTATGACTGTGGCATAATCTTGATAGTTATGGATTTGCCATATTTATCACATAATCCATCATCTGCTACATAATTGGCAAATTTTAACAAGAAAACAATATATCTAGCCAAATGGATCAAAAGTTACTAAAAATGCAGCAATACATTGTGCAAATTATCCCATAGGGCTTTCGGATGACAGCTTTGATAACTCAATAAAGAGTTTCTAGCCATTGGCTTGCGATACAACTCTGACTGCAAGCCAGTGGCAGTAGGTGTAATAAGCAAGTCTAAAAATGCTAACTACGGGATAATTTGCCGTTTGGGCAATTTTTAAGGATACAACATAACTGTTCCACCAAGTCTCTGTTTGAGAAGCATTCCAAGAGCCTAGAGGCTAATCTGGTTGCTAAGAACTATCCCAGAAATGTGATTCAAAGGACAAAAAAGAGAGCCTCCAATAATAATCGAGAGAGCCTGCTAGAAATATGTCTCCCTAAAGAGAAAGAAGATCAGTTAACTTGTGTCAACACATTTTCCACACAATCTAACAAGGTTAAACAAATTGTGAGGAAGCATTGGGCAATTCTTAATACTGGGACTGATAAACTCTGTCCACCTTTGTTTGCCTGGAAAAGGAGTCAGAACTTGAAGGACCAATTGGTCCACACAAGACCAAAAACTGTAATGCCCCGAAAAGTGGGAACGCTATGGGACATGCCGGCAGTCAGGGGTCATCATCCTTGCGGGAATTGTGCTGCGTGCCCTCAAACTTCTAAAGCCACGAGCATTGATATAGGCACTGATCGTCCCTGGTTACAGCTAAAATTCACCAATTGCAACAGTGCTAATTTAGTGTACCTTATCACATGCCCCTGCGATATGAGATACGTAGGGATGACCACAAGGAAAATTAAGATTCGCATCTCGGAGCATAAGAGCTCTATTAGATGCCAGCGACAAGCAACGAAGATGACAAATCATTTTCTAGAAGTCGGTCATGGCCCTATGGATCTTAAGTGGACTGTGATTGAGCAGCCTGTGATTCCAGACCATGTATCCGACATAACGAAGTTTCTGTTCAGGCTTGAGCAGAAATGGGTGTACAAACTAAATTCCGATAAAGCGGGACTGAACGATGACATCCCTTGGATGTCATTATGAGAATCATGAGAATTGCGTTTGATATTGGGATATCTGTATTTCTGCCCTAAAGTATTGCGTTTGATATTGGGATATCTGTATATCTGCCCTAAAGATGCCCTGCTAAAATTCCTTCTGGCCATTATATCATAATAAGGATGATTAGGCAGTATTTCGAGGAGAGTCCTCTTTCATGTCAATTACTTTTTTCTGTATATCTGCCCTAAAAACGCCCTGCTGAAAGTCCATCTGGCCATTATAGCACAATGAAGACTGTCAGGCAATATACCGAAGAGAGTCCTCTTTTCATGTCATTCCCATGGAGTATTGCCGCAGGAGCGAGCAGGAACACGCACGCTCCTTGACTGCCTTTATCTTCTTGTTCCGTGAAAGGAGGCTAGTTCACCCAAAGTCTGCCACATTACCGTGTCCCACAGAATAGAACTCCCACTCTTGTCCGTAACTACAAATCACACTGTCAGTTGAAGCCAGCACGGGACCCGTTTTGCCAGCAGCGCCCCTCTAGGGCATGCTTATGGTGCACTCACACTACCCCGCTAGGACCAACACCCCACACTCACACCTGTGCCGTGAACTGCACCTTCTGTTGCTCAGCAGCCAGCATGGACTGCAACTCAGCTTTGATCACTCTGAAGCTGCTGCTGCCTCATATCCGAGGAGTACTCGGCCATCGTGCCCAGTGACAACAGCTAATTCGGAAATATGACCTTCACCTGCCACTGCTACAGCCAGAAAAATAACTCAACTGTACACACCTCGGCTTTTTTGTTTTTAATTCACGTGCATAGCAGCCATTTTTTAATGGTTAGTATTTGTTAAATATCAGGGGCAAGCCATGTATGGTATGACATGATGTATGCATCCCAACGTACCTTCTCGTAATAATTAAAATTGTCATCTTGGATAAGGATATCATTTCTACGTAATGCTTATTCTGCCTCAAAGCATCTTTATCCACTGCCATACACTGATCGCCAATACAGCAATGCTGCGAGAAAACGCAGAATGCTTGTTTTGCGTCCATGTAACAAGTGTGAAAAAAGACGGGGTGCAACGGATATGAAGCCAGCCACCATTAAAGCTCTCAGTCAAACTTTAGGGCACACCCCTGTCGTTTACATCCGAGTGGAAGAGGTAACCTTGGCGGTTAGTCCTCTTGTCCCATAATGGTGGCGCGGCTGAGTTTGAACTGCACCGTGAATGTGAAAGGTCAGTGGCTTACATCTCAGCATACTTTTAGAATTGACTTTGTGAAGGGGCACTAGGTGTATGTGTAGTGGCTGTCACAGTCCAGTGACTGTCAACCCATCTCGATAAATCCCAAGGGAGTTCCCATTAGCACTCTCTCTCTCAAGCGTTAGCAGACAATCCTAAAAAGAATTGCATTTGTATAACACTTATTACCCCTGACGAGGCGTTGAAGTGCGCTTTTTGGCGAGTAGCAATTAATGACAAAATGGACACAAAATTGATAAATAGCTGGAATACCATTATACAGAAAACGTGTTAAACAGCTCATTTATCGTGAGTGCTTTTTTTAAAACATAGAAATGGAGTTAAATCACATGGCATGGAACCTAGGGGCATATTAGCAAGAACCTCATTAAAATTATCGCAGTTTTAGTGGCAGGAAACTGCCGCTAAAATGGCGATAATGGGCTTGCTAATATGCGTTATAGAATTCCAATAGAAGCCCAGGTTAGATGTCCAGGACATCTAACCTGGGCTTCTATTGGAATTCTATAACGCATATTAGCATGCCCCTTATCGCCGTTTTAGCAGCAGTTTCCTGCCACTAAAACAGCGATAATTTTAACAAGGTTCTTGCTAATATGCCCCATTATTCTTAAACTAGTGTGTGGATTAGGGAAAGGGCACTCACTGTCAGAGTTAGGTTACTATGAGATTTCTTGTCGCTGAGGACCTAATTACCCAATCTTCGGCTTTTCTTTTACAATTTATTGTTTTCAGGTATGTTAAAGTCCATTATTTGCTAGCTCCTAAACTAGAAGTTACAAAATACACTAAATTATAAAATGAAGATTCAAATTTTGAACACCGCGTTCTTGTCAAATGAACACCCTTGTTAATCCTACGGCAAAGCAAGACTTTATCTCCCCACTGTTGCTTTAGCAGAATGCTTGCTATATATACCCGCTGGCCGACTGAAGGGGAAATAAATGTCAGGCCCCGGGGGAAGCAGAGTCACAGACTAGTCTTCCCCCGGGGTCATTCGCGCGAGACCGGGACTAGGCAGGGGTGAAGGGGTGGAGTTAGGGGGTGGGTATAAGTGCGTAGGGGAGAAAGGTATCTTCCTCTTCTTGTGCTCGGCACCAAAAGGAGGGGTTTTCAGCAAAGGAGTTTGTTAGGCATTCGTGGTGGGCTACGGTGTCTGGAATTTGGCGAGTTTCATTTTGGAGGTACCAGAGGAGCTTAGGAGTGGCGTCGCGAGTCGCTGGCCGGTGACTTGGTTTTTTCTGCGGGGAGAGTTGCGGCGGTGTTGCGGCATGGCAGGCGTGTCCGCGGATGAGGTGAGGGCGGCGCTGTTAATGCTGGCGAGGGCGGGGCGGGAGGATCTCTTCCGGCCCGGCGTTCTTGGAGATGCGTGGGTGGGCTGTGCCAGGGCCCCTCGTGCGGCCTCAGCTGGGGTTGCGGTGGCAGTCCTCGCATGCCAGGAGGACCCGCCGCCACCGAGTGTGCAGGACGTTGAGAAGGGTCGGGGCCCGCGCGGAAGCCGCGCAAGGAGGCAAGGGGAAGAGCTTGACCCCTCATGTATTCCCCCAACTACAGTTTGAGGCCCCCGGGTCGAGTAGGGTGTTGAAGAGGCAGGCCCCCATGGGGGAGCAGCTAACAGTGGCATCAGTAGGCGAGGGCTGGCCGAAGGGGCGGGGCCCCTGGTTTTGCTGAGCGATGGAACGCAGAAGGGCTCAGAGGCAGGCCAGGTGTTGGTGAGATCTGGGGGGGAGGAGACAAGGAATTTCAGGCAGCGCTGCAGGTTCTTGCACCTGCAGATGAGGAGGCAGACGGGGCAGTGGGAGTATGTTCCCATTGACCTCTCTACGAGTTCCAGGGTGCACACCCCGGCTCCAGCTGGGGGTGCAAGGGCTGAGGTGTGGGCAGCGGTGCAGGGGGTGGCTGACTTTCAGGATGCCCAGGGGGTGGGGGGTACGGCGCAGAGGGGATTTCACGAGGGGTTATTGGGGTTATTGCCGCCTAGAGTGGGGTTTCAGGGCTACTGCCCGACCCCTCCCCTCCTGACTTGGGGGACCTTGGCGTAGGAGGACAGGATCAGGGAACAGCGGCTGCTGGTGCAGCTTAATGAGGCGCGGTGGGCTGAACAAACTGCGGCCCGGGTTGGTGCGGTCTGTGGGAATGAGGTGGAGGGGCCCCTCACTCCTACATCAGAGGAGGAGTGGTGGGCAGAGCAGGAAGAGGCGGACCGGTTGGCCATGGGTAGGAGAGTGACCATAGGTGGCGTGAAGGGCCGGCAGGACAAGGCAGGGATGGCCAGGATGGCTTTGAGGCCCGATGGTGCTGGGGACCACTCAGGTTGGAGCGACCTGGGGTGTGGGTGGGGTTCCAAGTCGGCAGAGCTTGGGGTGGCCCGGCAGGGCGCAAGACGGCCCCGGGACGCCGGTGTGAAGCAGCAGGGCGGTCCACGGCAGCCATCCCTCCAACGCAGGAACGGGCACTGGCGGCAGAGGTGTCTGGGGGTTGGAGAGCGGCTGCGGTTAAGTGTAAGGGTGTGAAGAGGACTGAAAAAGAGGTGTTGTGTTTGCCTCTGGAAGTGGATCCGGTGGGGAGTTGGACTATGAGGATGAGCCTGAGGAGCTTGAGGATGGGGAGGTGAGGGATGACGATGACTGGACGGGGGAGTGAAGGACAACAGTGGCCTTGGTGTATTACAGGTGCCTAAGACGGCGAAGAGCAAGGAGAAGGCGGCGGCGGCCAAAGTTTCTACCCCCGGAGGATGGCCAGGAGAGCTGCATTCATCGCTTTCAGGTGAGGGGACTTGGTGGGCAGCATGTGACGGTGGGCCCAAAGGGGGTAACAAGAAGGCTTGTAGGTCTGTGGGGGTGGGGGAAGATTCTGTCCGGGACTCTGCAGGGGCGCCGAAGGCTGGGACCCACCGGGGGACAGGCAGGTGGATGGTAAGTCGGTTGCTACTACGGGGGTGCAGACTGACAAGGTGGACGGGGAGAAGGACAAGGGGGACAAGGGCGACGACAAACATCAGAAGAAGCTCCCGTACATGGGGATAGCTATGCCCCTGGAGTCTCACCGGTCAGACAAGATTAAGGGTAGGATATGGAAACAGGAGTATGTAGACGTGTTCAAATTATTGCATAGAGAGGTGCAGGCGAAGGAGGGGTAGAAGGAGGAGGAGTGGAAGCTGACTAGGCGGCCTAGGGTCCCCGTGACGATGAAAAATTGGACTTCGGCTTTTCTTATCTACGCCAGTATTTACTGCGAGAAGTACCTGGATAGGGCCATAGCCTTAATGAAGTACATGGACATCATACAGAAGGCGCAAATGCAGTTTGGGGGGTTCGCATGGCTGAGTTACGATGAGGAATTCAGGGCTAGGGTCAGTGCTAACCCAGATAAGCATTGGGGTGAGGTGGATGCGGAGTTGTGGATGCAGTGGATGGCATCTACGCATTCGTCAGCGTCCACCCATATGGCCAGTGGGTTGCCCGTGGCCTATCGGTCCTTTCAGACGCGTCCTGCCCACGGTGGGGTTGGTGGGGGAGCTGCCGCTGCTGCAGTTACCGCAGGTCAGGTCCTCAAGCAGGGCAGTTACAACCCTGGGGCCTGTTGGAGCTACAACAGGGGCTATTGCTCGCGCTACCCCTGTAAGTTTAAGCATGAGTGCTCCAGATGCGGAGGGAAGCATTCTCTTTCACAGTGCCTTACTCTGGTCACCCCCTCAGAGAAGTGGTGGAATGCAAAAGGTAGGGGACATCCTGGACAGAAGGGCACCTACACCAGTTAAGGTGGAGGCGATGGCGATGGCCCCGTGGCTCTCGGGTTACCCGAATCAGGAGGCGGCGTTGTAATTTCATTGGGGTTTCACGGAGGGCTTTAGGGTGGGCTATCAGAGTCCCAGGGAGATGAGGTGGGCTGAGAATTTGAAGTCCGCTAAAGAACTGCCAGGAGTGGTGGCTGCCAAATTGAAGAAAGAGGTAAAGGAAGGGAGAATAGCTGGTCCTTTTCGTGAATGGCCGATGTCTGACCTAATCATCTCTCTGCTTGGGGTGGTGCCCAAGAAGGAGGAGGGGGAGTTTCGAATGATTCACCATCTCTCGTGGCCTGAAGGTCAATCTGTGAACGATTTCATCGCCGAGGAGGACTCGAGGGTGCTGTATGCGTCCGTGGACGATGTGATCCGCCTAGTGCGGGTGTGTGGACCGGGGGCGGAACTGGCAAAGTGCGATGTGAAGTCTGCTTTCCGACTGCTGCCTATACACCCCGCGGATTTCTCGCTCCTGGGGATGCAATTCGGGGGTGCCATCTACGTGGACAAGGTTTTGCCCATGGGATGTGCCTTTTCCTGTGCGCTTTTCGAACTCTTTAGCACCTTCCTGCAGTGGGCTTTCACGCGTTTCAGTGGACATGGGGACGTCACGCACTATCTAGATGATTTCCTCTTCTTTGGGAAAGCGCCCTCTGGGGACTGTGGCAGGGCTCTGTCACGTTTCCAGGAGTTGGCGAGGCAGTTTGGTGTTCCCCTGGCCCCAGAAAAAATGCCTGGCCCCAGTTGCAGCCTGACGTACCTTGGGATTGAGCTGGATTCCATACACTGGATGGCTTGGCTGCCTGCGACGAAGGTGGGGGAAATTCAGACGTGCCTCTTGTGGGCGATCGGTGAGAAGAGGATTGCTTTGAGGGCGTTGCAACGGTTGTTGGGATCTCTGAATTTCGTGTGCAGAGTAGTCAGGGCGGGGCGGACGTTCTGCCGACAGCTCGGCATGGCCATGTCGGGGGCAGTGCTTCCACACCACAGGGTCCGGATCTCCATGGGGGCATGGGCTGACTTAAGGACCTGGCTGACGTTCTTGGAGGTCTTCAATGGTGGGTCCCTGGACTTTGACGAGGAGAGGGCGGTTTGGCAATGTCAAATTTTCTCGGATGCAGCGGGGGCAGCTGGTTTTGGAATTTCGGGTCACGAATTTCAGAACAAAACGGTGCTTTTCCATGTGGATAACATGACTGTGGTGGAGCTGGTTAATCGACAGAGGGCCAGGGATCTGAGAGTGTTGAGATTGCTGAGGAGTTTCATGCTGCAATGCTTGCGTTTGAACGTGGTTTTTAGAGCTAAGCATGTCCCTGGAGCGAATAATGACATTGCGGATGCTTTGTCTCGTTCGCAGTGGCATTGGTTCTGGCGTTTGGCACCAGGAGAGGATCAGTGCAAGACCGGGCTGCCGGACGGCATCTGGGCCTTGGGGGAGTGAGAGTGATGGGTCTGGTTGAACATTCTATTGCAGACTCCACGAGAAGGACATACCGGCTGGCCTGGGCGGAGTTTGGCTCTTTTATGGGTTGGCGTGAGGATTCTGTTCTAGGTGATCGTGTGGCGGTTGAGCAAGGTGTCCGGCAGTTTGTGTTGCAATGCATTGATAGGGGACTGATGGCTGCGACTATTTCTGGAAAGTTGGCGGGTGGCTTTTTACTGTAGCCTGTTTTTGGGGTTTGATCTAATGAAAAATGTGATTTTGAGTAGGATGCTCAAGGGTTGGGGTAGGGAGAGGCAGGGGGGAGGTGGGGTGTTGCGGGAGGCGATTACGTTTGAGTTGCTGGTTCGGCTGGTTGGGATGTTGCCGAAATGTTGTTATGACTCTTTTGAGGTGCAGATTTTTCAGTTGGGCATGGCTTGGATGTTCTTTGGGGCTTTTCAGGTATCTGAATTATTGGGCACGAGGTCGCTGGGTGGCAGGAGGTTTGATCAGGTCAGGTTGGACGGTGTGCGTCTTGGGATTTGGTTGGGACATTCGAAGACGGATCAGTTGGGCCGGGTCAAATGGGTCTGGTTGTGTGAGACGGGTGGGTACAGTGTGTGTCCAGTTTCTGAGTGGAGGATGTTTTTGGCGGCATCGCAGGGTGCGTCTGGTGCGATATTCTGTCACAGGTCTGGGTCAAGGGTGACGTCAGGTCAGTTGTTGGTAGTGGTGCGCATGGATTTGAGGATTTTCGGGATAGAGCCGGTTGGTTTTGGGACTCACTCTTTCCACATTGGGGTGGCGATAGCGGCGGCCCGTTTGGGGTGGTCCTGGGATAGGATTCGGCAGATTGGGAGGTGGAAGTCCAGGTGTTGTGAGAGGTAAGTGAGTAAGTGATGAGTATGTGGGCTTGGATTATCGGTCTTGATGTTGTGTGTTGTTTGGCTTCTGTTAACATATTTTTCTTTCGTAGGTTGCGTGGGTGGACCAGGGGCCAGGACGGTCACTTGGATCGTGGGGCACTCCTTCGTTCACTGGGCATCCAAGTATGCGGAGCAACAGGTGTACGGCCGTAACCTGGGACTCAAAGGACAACAGCATGAGATGCACTGGTGGGGAAAAGGGGGGATGCGATGGGGGGCACTATTGCCTTGGCTCGCAAAGATGGTTCTCCAGAAGGGATGCCCGGACCTTTTGATCATACACTTGGGGGAGAATGATTTGGTGAAGCTGTCGGGTTTGGCGCTCTTGCAGTTCATGCAGAGGGATTTGGAGGTGCTGAAAGTCAGGCTTGCAGGGACTTCCATTGCCTGGACCGAGTTTGTCCCCTGAAAAGTCTGGAGGGGGGCAATGAAACATGGGGCTATTGAAAAGGCCCGGAGGAAGCTCAACAGAGGAATGAGACTGTTTTGCGGGGACAAGGACATTAAGGTGATATCTCATACTGGACTGCGACTTGAGGAACCATTACTGTTCAGGAACGACGGAGTGCATCTTTCACGTTTAGGGAATGCTTATTACATGATGGAGATGAGGGATGTGGTCAGGATGCTCTAGAATGAGGCGATTTGGTGTAGCAGGTCTGAGTGAGGGAAAGGTGGTGTAAAGATGCACTGGGGGGACCCAAGTTGGGGGGCAGGTAACCGCCCTACAGGGGGTTCTCTGGTTGGCGATACTTTGGAGGGGTAGGGGGGTCAAGAGCGGGCGCACCCATCCCTCGGGGGGGGAGTTTGAATGATGTGGGGAGCTGGAATACCAGAGGATATCGGGGAATGATGGTATATGATTTTGTGCATATGGATGAGGTATGGAATGGGCATGGAGTGGTTGGAGACATGAGGCAGAGTGGGTGAAGAGAGTGAGGCAAGAAGAGTTGATATGGGGGTTTGATGTTATTTAATGTTGATGTTATTGGTTTATTGTAAGTGTGCAGCCTAATCTAATAAATGCCTTATACGCTTTACCATCTGCGTGGTCTGTTTATTGCGCGATGTCGGGCCCCGGGGGAAGCAGAGTCACAGACTAGTCTTCCCCCGGGGTCATTCGCGCGAGACCGGGACTAGGCAGGGGCGAAGGGGTGGAGTTAGGGGGTGGGTATAAGAGCGCAGGGGAGGAAGGTAACTTCCTCTTTCTGCGCTCAGCACCATCGGGAGGGGTTTTAAGCAAAGGCCACCCACCCACCCTGCAGTTACTAGGGTTTCTGGGGATAGGGTTGGCTTAGCGTGCTAGTTTAGGCCAGGGCTGCAGTAGGCGATACTTTGGAGGGGTAGGGGGATCAAGAGCGGGCGCACCCATCCCTCGGGGGGGAGTTTGAATGATGTGGGGAGCTGGAGGCATGACTGGAATGCTAGAGGATATCGGGTAGGATGGTAGGTGATTTTGTGCATATGGATGAGGTATGGAATGGGCATGGAGTGGTTGGAGACATGAGGCAGAGTGGGTGAAGAGAGTGAGGCAAGAAGAGTTAATATGAGGATTTGATGTTATTTAATGTTGATGTTATTAGTTTATTGTTAGTGTGCAGCCTGGTCTAATAAATGGCCTTTTACGCTTAACATCTGCATTGTCTGTTTATTGCGCGAAGGCGCAGATGGTGAAGGGTGACATAAATAATGTCACTAAAAGTGATCAGACGGGAGTGGAGCCTTATCAAAGAACATTTCCTTCCTGGGACTGAAAATGCATAACTGCAGCTTCGGTGCACCTTTTGCCCCCACAGTTCCTTCTAAACTCAGCATTGGAACAGTGCATGGGAAAGAGTCAGTGTCAGAATCCGTGCTGGAAATGAAAGCACTTTTCTCTGGAATTCCATAAATCGGGTACTGCAAAACAGGGGCATAGTTTTTAGGGAGCAGCGTCATGAGGATTGGAGCCGAAGACAACCAGCTTTTGCATCATTTATTACTGTTGTTGTTATTACTAATATTATAAACTGTGTACCCCTACGAAACTGCAGCAAGGCAACATGCAATAGTAAAGCTGCTCTTGTTTATTTAATTGTTCACCAACAGCTGCGTGGCTTAGGCTTTTTTTTCAGTGGGTTGAAGAGGATATGAAAAGTATCTACAGAGCTTTTGCCCCCAAGAAGACTAAGACTACTCAGAGGTGGTGACTCTGTAACTAGGGGTATTTCCATATTTTCTTGGCCCAGAATTTCATTGGCTGCCTCCTCCTTCTTCTGGCATGCCCCTCACACTCCTTTTCCTCCTCAATAAAATCACCATTGTCTGCCACTCACTGGTGTTGTTCTTGTACTCTTAATCCTGCTTTTGATTCTTCTCTTCCCAGGCCTGTTCTTGACTTTCCAACTGGTGCCAGTCCTACTCCTTTAGCCTGGTGTACATTTACCTGAGCCTCCTTGCCCTCTTTGTACTTCTGGTCCTCATTTGGGCTGTGTGCCCTTTCCTTCAGATAAATAATCCTCATTCCACTGGTCCTCTTCCTTCTGCAACTCGTAATCCTTGTTCTCATCCTCCTCCTGTACTCCACTCCTGGTCTAGGTATTCTTCCTCATTTTTCTGGTCTGTGCCCTTGCCCTGATGCTCTCGATCATCTTTCTACACGTTCTCTAGGTCCTTCTTGGACTTAGATTTACTGGTCTTGAGACTTCTGGCCCTCCTCCAAGTTCTCGTCTGCGGCTCTGTACTCCTGACCAAGGTCTGTTAATGCTTTCTTTTCTGCTTCTGGGCCTCAGAGCTCTAATCCTACGCATGCCTGTCGTTGTTAGTCATACATCTCACCCCCGGTCTTCGTCCTTCTTCTCCTGTTCGTGGTAGCACTGGTCAACCTGGCCTTGTTTCTCTTGGTCTTTATTGATTTGTTCTTTGGGTGATGGCTTGTTAAAGGAGGCATCACTTTCCATTCACAGATGCCGCATTCACACGTAAGCAGCCTTCAACTTTAATAACGGCTGCTGCACTTTTCTTTCCCCGCCATTATTGAACATTAAGGTGCAGTACTGTGCTGCTTACGAAAAACTTACAATATTGAAAAAACTTGAGTTTAGCAATCCGTGCCTTTTTTTCAATATTGTAATTTTTTCATTTTTTTTTTTGCTTAGCTTCAGACCTCCTATAGGGGACCTATGCACTGCATCACTAGCTCCTCCCACAGGCCCAATATCCAGCTTGCCACTGGGTCTCAGGCTAAGACCATAGTTACAGCTAACCCTTTTTTAGGTCTCGCTTACGCAGCACAATGCGCTTCTTAGGAAAAAGACCTTTAGTCATTGGTTCTCTTTTTCGCCCAAAACCGTGCATGCATTCCATTGCCTTCAATGGTAACGCGTGTACGTTTGGCGATTCCCTTGTGGGAGCGAGCAGCTGGCGCCATATGTTATCAATTATCGCACCTTGCTACTCGCTCCCGCATGGGAATCGCGCAGGCCCCCTCCTCTCTCCCCTCCCCCTGCTGCCGCGCGAGGCGCGTGCGCTTGTGCTTGGTATTTTCATGTAGTGCGTGGGCTTTTGCCATGCAGGGGAATGGTTCCCCACGCTGCAGTTTAATAGAGATACACAGCAATAAACGGGATCTGGAAAAGTTTACTTCAGTTATTTTGAGTTCTTATCATGTGTTGCTAGAAAAATTGTATTTACGTGGGTGTTGGTTTTTCCGAACTGTACTTTAAAATGTATAGCATGGGGCAGGTGGAACGGGCGGCATGTTGGGGGTACAAGATTTTTGCAATGCAAGGAGGTGTGGGCTCTGCCTTCAGAGCATCTGCACCCTGTTTCATTGGCAAGGAGCTGTGAAGTGACGTGCTCAGTCCTGTTTCCACATGTTTTAAGCCTGTCACACAAGACCTGTTATTTGCCCCGGGTGATTACACCGGCTGTGCAGTTTACGTATGGCAGTTACAGTGATGGCTGGCACACAGGAAGCATCAAACCACGACTCCCAGCAGTTTGTAAAGCAGACAAACCGACCGAAAATGTCCTGGTAGTCCCTGCAGTTTGTTGAGGAGATGAAGTTATTATCGTTCTGAAGAAAGAAAACAGGGTGCTGACAGCAGAATAGTTAGTAATTAAGCAAAGTTGTCTTTTTGTTCCACATTTTGCGATACATGCTTTAAATTACATGGTTGGTTTAAACTCTCAACTGGGGGAAAAACAGTGTCATCCTCACAAATCAATTAGGCAACTACCAGTGCTCAAAAGAAAAGGAATAATGTTGCATCATTTGTGAAGTCGAGGTAGAGTGCTTTTTAGTCTTATGAAAGATGGTGTAATTATGCCTGTTCCAATTTAAGAAAAGACCGGTACAGATTGTTACCACCTTTTAAACAGCACTGAAATGAACAACACAGTGACCTGACATGCATGTGCCTTTAAATTCCGATGTGTATTCTTACAATATACAGTGAGGTTACAGCAGTGTGGAAAAGTAAACACATGGAAGAACAAATGTAAAGTGAAATGCGCCTTAATTTCACTGCCATGTTTGGTATGATAATAACGCCGGCCTTAAAGTTATAATTTGCACTATGTAGGGAAAACACCTAGTGGCTTGTCCAGCTTACATATAAAAAAGCTGTGTTAAGCGAAAGGCTTCCTTGAGAGATCATATAATGCCCTGTTCCAGTGGTTCCCAAACTGTGCGCCGCGGCGCCCTGCTGCGCCGTTATTAGTAGCCAGGGGCGCCCCGCATGATGTGGGAAAGACCGGAATCAATCAGGTGTCAAAAACATTATGAATCGAGGAGGAGCTTCACGCGCATCCGAGATGGCCGCGTGAGCACAGGGCTCCCGGGTCCCTTGCCGCCCTCCGCATATATCCTGAAAGATATCCTGACTTTGACGACGGGTTCTTGAAGATGAACCTCAGCTGACATCTTAGCTGTTTTCAAAATATCATTTGGACTTCGGGAACCGCAGATAAGCCGATCGAAGTTTTTGAGGCCCGCCCTACGGCGACACCGGGGGCTGGCACACCAAGACGCCGGGAAGTAGTTGAACAACAACGGCCTGAGGGGCTACCCCTGCTGCCCTGAGTTGACTTTCGGTTTCGTTCTTGGGCCTCCGGCCTCATCTGATTGCGTGATTGCTTCGGGCCCCCACCGAGGTCTGGCCTAACTCTGCTTGTCTATTGTATGCCAACGGTCGTGAGTGTTTGGGTGTTGGGCTGAGCTGCTGCTTTCGCCCCTGTGGCCCACTTTCGTGATCTTTGGTGGTCTGGTGGTGAGCGGCCATTTTCACCAGGTCTCGCGGGCCCCTTCGGGGCTCACCATTCAAAATGACTGCCAGGCCTGACAACGGGAAGCGGAAGACCAAAACGCCTCTACGTGGGGGACCGATCCAAACCAACGTCATGGATCGCTACACCCAACCCAAGGGGTCCCCCGGTGGCACCAGTTGAGCCATGGAGGACCCTAATGACGACCCGACTGCGTCGACCGAATTGACTCTGCAGGATGTCATGGGCGCCATTGCCAACATGAAGGCTTCCATTGGTCAGCAATATGAGGCTCTCGCTCTCAAAATTGACACTGTAGCCGTTGATGTTACTTTGATCAGAGCTGATTTGTCGAAGACCAATGAAAGGGTCAAGTCTCTAGATCTGAAGACTTCTAGCCTCACGACCGATGTGTCTGACCTGCAGACGGAAGTTGGAAACTTGTGATCCTCCAATGATCTCATGGCCCATCGACTGGAGGATTTTGAAAACAGGGCCCGATGCAACAACATACGTCTTATCGGGGTCCCTGAAAATTCTGGTACTCTGGCAACGGATCTCCTTGTGGAGGACCTCGTCTTGAATCACCTCGCCCCTACAGGCCTGAGTAAATTCTTCGCCGTGGAGCGTGCCCATCGAGTGCCAGGCGGAAAACCGAAGTTGGTTGCCTCTCCGAGACCTATCATCGCCAGGATCTTCAATTTCAGAGACAGAGACATTATCCTGCAGGCCTCGAGAGTGAGTGGCCCCGTAAAATTCGAGAACATGACGGTGAGTTTCTACCCGGACTTCACCCAGCTTGTTCAGAGGCAAAGGATGGGGTTTCAGGGAGTGAAGCGAAGGTTGAGAGTCTTGGGCCTGAAATATGCAATGCTATTTCCAACCAGGCTGCGTGTCGAATATGAAGACTGGACTTTTTTCTTTGATCGTCCCGACAGAGTTAGTGACTGGCTGGATACCCTTCCCAAACAGAACGACTTAACCGGGCATCCGGGTGGAGCCGAGGGCGGCGTGTCGGAACAAGAGTGACATTATGATTCCTGATTTCTGAACAATTCACATGTCATTCAGCTGGGTTCGATACTTCTTCTACTACTGTGTTCTATTGCTGTATACCCGAGGGTGGCGGGGGAGCGGGACTCTTTCCTCCTCAGGGGTTTCTTTTTGTAGACTAGTTTAATGATAGGGCGACAGGCACACTGCAAGTTGGGGTGGCTTTTGAGTCTAACGCAGGGGTGCAGGGTGGGGGGCGTTGTAACGGTTTCCAGTTGGGGGTGGAGGGGGGAGTCTGGGTGTTTGTGAGTTTCTTTCAAGGCAACATATCGTTTCTCTTACTGATCTGGTCATTGTGTTCATTATGGGGTGGATTCAGCACTTCTTTCCGGGACGGGGGGTAGTGGGTTGAAACTCATGTGTTGGAATGTCAATGGATTGGGGGATAGGAAAAAACGGGGTGTGGTGTTACAGTTGCTGCGGCGCCTCTCCCCTGATATTGTATTATTGCAGGAAACGCATCTGGTTGGGAACACGTGCCACGCCATGAATCGGCAAGGGTATCGTCTTGTGGCACACTCTGGATACCTCTGGTTCTGGGTATCCTCGTCAGGTCCTCCCTCTCTTTGGCAATAGATGATGTGATTCTTGACGATAGGGGGTGCTACGCTGCTCTCACTGGTAGATGGGAGGGGAGGACTGTCGTATTTGTTACTGTATATATCCCGCCGGGTCTACAGACTTCGACTTTTGCGGATCTTGGGCGTGTAGTACTGGGGCTCTCAGAGGGCATCTTGGTGATGGGCGGAGACTTCAACTCGGTTGTCTCCAGTAACGTGGATCGCTACCCCCCCAGAGATCTTCTCAAGTCTCAATCCTGGTTGAGTGGGTTCTTGGAGACCCTGGGTCTGGTAGACTGTTGGAGGTTGCTTCACCCGGATCAGGTGCAATACACCTTCCACTCTGGAGCCCATGGCAGTCTGTCTAGTCTCGACTATGTTCTGATGCCGGCGGCGCTAGCCTCCTCTATCAGGTAGGTGAGGCACCTCGCCCGGGGCATATCCGATCACTCCCCATTGTGGCTTAGCATGGATACTACTATGAGTAATGAGGGACGAGTTGCCCCAATAAACCCCTGGTATCTTCGCAATCCCAAGACCCGTGCTGAGTTGATGAAATCCCTCGATCATTATTTTGTTGAAAATGTGGGGTCTGTGTCCTCTGCTGTATCATTGTGGGAGGCTTTTAAGACTGTGATACGTGGGCAGGCTTTATCTCTAATCGCTAACGCCAAGAAAAGTAAGCACGAAGAGGTGGTCCGTTTGGAGGCGGAGATAGCCGAGCTGGAGAGTAACTTGAAGCTCGGAGTTTCCCGTGTCAAGCTTCATTCCCTCAGCCTCAAACAATTAGACTATAGGGCCCTGGTTACTGATGCAGCGAAAGTCATGAGCAAAGAACAGCAGGGCAGACTGTATGATGTTGGGGATAAGGCAGGTAAATTGATTGCGTGGCTGGACAAGAAAGAAAGGGCGAGTCGTGTAGTTCCTGTGATTGAGAACCTTGACGGAGTGTGTGTGACTGACCCGACTGATATTGTTGAGTGCTTTGTGGAGCACTTCCGAACTGTGTATTCTCCGGTCTCTGACAGGCCGGAGGAAGACTCTCATTTGTTGCTCCGCGATATTACATTGCCCTGCCTGTCTGAGGCTGACAGAGACCAAATGGACGCGGCGCTTTCGGCGGATGAGGTGGCTACTGCCATTCGTTCAGTGCGTTCCGGCAAGGCCATGGGTCCCAATGGTCTGCCCATTGAATTATACAAACTGTGTCCTGACAAAATGGCTCCGTATCTTCGCGATATGTTTCTAGAGTCGCGAGACATCGGCTCCCTTCCTCGTGACCAGCGTCTTGCTACTATCGTGGTGATTCATAAGGAGGGGAAGCCACGGGATCGCTTTACTTCTTATAGACCAATCTCGCTTCTAAATTCTGAACCAAAAATTCTTGCCAAATTATTAGCTAACCGCCTGACAAATGTTATCAGTGACTTGATCCACCTGGATCAGTCCGGTTTTATCCCACACCGCAACACGGCGCTCAACCTGCGGCGCTTGCACGGTGTTCTCGCGAGGGCGGCGTCTTTTCGTGAGCCGGCCATCTTGGCTTCCTTGGATGCTACGATGGCCTTCGATAGGCTAGAGTGGCGTTATCTTTGGGCCGCTCTTATGAAATTTGGTTTTGGCCCCGGGTTCATCGGCTGGGTGCAACTTTTGTATGAGGAGCCACTGGCGCAGGTGGTCGTGAATGGTCGAGTATCTGCGTCTTTTGTCCTCGGGAGAGGCACACGGCAGGGCTGCCCATTGTCACCACTGCTTTTCACTCTTGCCCTTGAACCGCTGGCTGCCTGGTTGCGCTGGGAGCCCTCAATTAAGGGGATCCAGTTGTCCCCGGAATTTGAGGATCGCGTCTCGCTCCACGCGGATGATATCTTGCTGTACCTTACGACCCCTCGAAATTCTCTGAATGTTTTGTTTGACGTGCTTACTTTGTTTGGGAAGAACTCGGGCCTTGTGATCAACTGGGCTAAATCCTGTGTATACGTGCTCTCGGGCGGTCCCCCTCCCTTGCCTCGCAGGTGCCCCATTCAGGTCTCTCTGACGGGCTTTAAGTACTTGGGGATTTTTATATCTTTGGACCCTGTGGCTCGATATGAACGTAATCTGCTCCCTCCTCTTCAGAGATTGAAACTTGATGTTGTGCGCTGGCGCGGGTTGCCTCTATCACCGCTCGGGCGCGCAGCCCTTTTTAAAATGATGTCATTGCCGCAGTTTTTGTACGCGCTTCAGAACACGTTCGATAATATTCCGGCGAGCTACTTTCGAGAGGTTGAGAGCCTGCAGAGACGGTTAATCTGGGATGGACGTTCGCGTATCGCCCTCGCTAAACTCACACTTCCCTGGTATGACGGGGGTATAGCGCTGCCGGATATCAGGCGTTATTATTGGGCCTCGGAGCTGAGTGCGATCAATCATGCAACGTACGCTCCAGCTCCTAACCCGGCATTCGAGATGGATAAATATTTGCTACCGGGCGGGGACTACAGACGGGCGCTCTATTCCAAGGTGGCGGGAAAGGATTTATCTGGGCCCACCAAGATTGCTGTACGAGTGTGGCAAGATGCGAATGCGTCTGTGGGATGGAGAGATCGATTGACTCGTGCGACCCCGTTGTATGCGTCTGAAAGGTTGGGATGTCTCTGGAAAACGAAAGGGTTTAAAAATGTGATATGATTGGTATTAGCAGCGTGGGCGATCTTTGGGTCAAGGGCAAAGTCAAGACCTTTGCCGTATTAAAGACAGAATATGAATTGAGTGACAGGGAATTCTTCCGGTATGCACAGATTCACCATGCTTTAAATTCGGCTCTCCCGGCGGGTACCGACATCCCCGAGTCCTCCCCCCTTGAAGATCGGGTCCTTGACGGCCACGTGCCCGACAGTACCATTTCTTTGATATATAAGAAGTTGATCAATACCCGGGTGGATCTGCTGGTGCGTCTCAGGGAGGTTTGGACCGGCGATGGTTTGGAGCTGGACGACGAGGATTGGCAAGCTGCATTATCCTCGCCTAAAGAAGTGGCGATTCCTGCCCGTCTCCGACTCGTTCAGCTCAAAATCTTACACCGTGTATATGTTACTGGTCCGCACTTGATTCGTATGGGTTATTCCTCCGATGGGTTATGTAAGCGCGGTTGTGGGATGGTTGGAACTTTCCTTCATATAAATTGGGAGTGTCCGGAGGTGGTGACGTTCTGGAATCGTGTGCATGCCGTGATGGGAAGGGTCACGGGAGTGGTGTTGTTGCCCGAGGCCAGACGCTGTCTGTTGAATGTGTGGGAGCCGAATGATTATGGAGTGGCACAGACGCAGTGGGCGACCCTTGGGAATATGATCACTAAGAGAGATATTGCGCAGTTGTGGGGCTCCCAGCGGTCGCCCACGGTATCGGTATGGAAGGAGAATATGGATTGGTGTATGTTCAGAGAGAAGACTGTGTATGTGGCGCGGGGCAAACCTAGGAAATGGAACAAAATCTGGAGCCAATGGAACGCATACCGTGGAAATATGTGTACGCCTCCATTTGTGGAGAACCCTGATGTCCCCCTGCCCCCTGATCCGACATTCCATATATCGCGTTCTTTATGTTATCTCTAATTTGTTCCCCGCTGACCCCCTCCCCACTCCGTGTGCTATTGATCAACTGTGTAACATCGTGCTCAGGTGTCCTCCTCTGTGAACACATGTCCATGTACATTGTCTTTTGCCTTATATGTTGTTTTTTTTCTTATTTTTCAATAAAAAATGTTATTAAAAAAAAAAAAGGGACCTTGCAAGTTCATTGAGGGAAACATGGGTTTCACACGCATTGTAGTTAGGAGTTAGTTGGGGGTTGGCATTTATGGGGCCGTGCGGGTTCGTTGAGGGAACCACGGGTTTCACACATGTTGTGGTTGACTGAACATTTCTTTCATACAAAACCTTTGAAATTCCTCCGTTATAGTTGGCTCAGCTAACTATAACTTGCGCACCCGTAATGCACTGCTGACTGTGGCGTGTGGGGCCTGTGGTTTTTTCGGTGAATTTGCATGGTTTTTTGGATGCTAAGTCCTGACTGTGGCGTGTCTGAGGCCTATGGTTTTTTCAATGAATATATATATATATACATATCGTGAACAAGGGGATTCAGTTCCCGAAACGCGTCGAGTGCGTTGTGAATAAACACAATATCTGAACAGAAAAAAAAAAAAAAAACATTATGAATCGCCTCGCTGCTATTTTTGAAGTCGACATATCTCCTCGCCTGAGCAGAAGGAGGATTAGAATGTCAATCCAGATCTCACTGTGTTATTCTTAGCCGCCTGGCCTGGCTCTCCAGTTCTATCCAAACCTCTCTAGAGATCTGTCGGAGTCGAACATGCCAATGCTTGATACGGCTGTTGGATTGTCGGCTTCTCGCGAGGAAGCTTATAGACGGGAAGGAGGGATATGCCCTGCGAGTGCCAGTGCGGGTAGGGCCTGTTGTGATGCACTAGCCGGGGAAGTAGGTATGGTAGTGAAAAGCGTGGAGAGGCTATAGAAGGGAATGGGCTGGAAATCAGAAAAGCTCCCAGACCCTTTGAAGGTTGTAACTAGGACACTGTAAAATGTATGCATTTTTATGTCGTGTAAATCACGCAAAATTAAAGAACTTATGCAAGCATGGTAGTTCACATGATTTTTTTGTATTGCTACTTCCTCATGGGGTATTTCTATAATATCATCCATAAGGGAATTGACGTTGTGGCCCACTGTCACCGGATGCGGAATCTGGCAACTTTCTATCATCCCAGTGAGAGGAAGGATTCGGTTTACCTGAATTGCTATGGGGTTTCAAAATTTGAAGAATGTATAATAGCATTTTTAGAAAGTTTCATTGAACACATTGAAACAATTCAAGATTGCATGAGGAAATTGAACACCACTCAATACTAACATTGCTGAGCGTGGTTGGAATAATTTTGGATGAACATTAAGGATTTGTTGAGCTTTGGCCCTCAACAGCCGTGCCTCATGGCAAACAGACAAGATGATATTTATTTATGTTGAATCGCACCTGGGAGCGGACAAGTGCAGCCATGGGAAAACGCAAATTGATTAAAAAGAATAAAACTGAGGTTAAAAAAAAAATGGAGTGCATACAAGAAAACCCTCATCTTCTTTATTTATAGGTGGAGTTGCGGGCAAAGTTTGTTGCAAACTGTGCATTGATAGTCACTTAAGCAAGTAACAACGGTCAAATCTTTTAAATACAACTTTACAGGGTGTGCACAAAAATGGCTAAGGTAATATTGATATGAAAGCAATCTACAGAATGCTCATGCTGGTGCTTTCCAGACACCAGGCCTATGGGGCCTGACTGTGGTGGATGGGAAGCATCAGTAGAAAGGTTGTACAAATGGGATCACCAGCAAGCAGTGCACTCTGGGAACAGCTACACAAGTGTTCTGCACATCAGGCTTGAAAGTGCCCTCATGCTACTTCTACCAACCACAGCAACACTGTGTTTCTTCCGTCCATGTTTCTTTCCCCATTTTGAAAAACAGTGCCCCTGTGTTGCTTCTGCCTCTTGTCCCCATATTGCTTCTACCCCCTGCCCACACCCTGCATTTCTTCCCCCATTCGCTTTGTTTTAACAAAGGAATGCTTTAATCACTTTTTTTTTCTAGTTAGTTACCGATCCAACTAGGATCAGCAACTAAAATAAAACAAAATAAACTGCTGTCATTTTGAAGGCACTTGCATGTGTGATGCGCCTACAAATGACAAAGCCTTGTTTATTTTTTTACATTCTCTAGCCAAGTGCCAAAGCATTAGGAATGCTGTTCCCCTTGGATGAAACCATTGGCAAAGTCAATAGGCCCCAGAGACATATCGTCTTTGCCAATGCTTGTTTGAATTCAGGAATCCCGCTAGGAATTTGAATGCCTTTGTTACACCCTTGATATTACAGTCTACCTTTAGCACTTAAAGCCCAGCGTAAAAAACTACAATCCGCAACTTCAAGTGACACTGCATTTATGTTCATCCTCCCATCATATTGTAAAGCGCTCTGATATCCTTTGGGATCTTGTTCGCGCTATATAAACCTTTATAAATAAACAAATAAATATAATTCTGTTTTAGTCAAATGGCCTTCAAATTTGTATGTAGAACAGTAAAAGTCATATTGTCAGGTGTGCGAATGAAGAAATTGTACTGCGTGAATTTGGGATACGTCACGAAATAAAAAGAGAGATATATGGAAGAAAGATTCTAGACTAGAGAAAACGATATATAGCAGAGATAAAGGTAAAAAAACGGAGGACAGATACAGAAGGAGAGTGAAGAGGGGAGCTTGAAATGAGTAAGAAATGACAGAAAAAGTGCAAAAAAGAGTGGAGGAAAGACAGAGGACACAAGAGAGTGAAAGGGGGAGCTTGAAATGAGGGGGAAACGACAGAAAGTGGAGGAAAGACCCGAAGGAGAGTGAAGGGGAGAGATAGAAGTGAGGAATAAAACGAGTGAAAAAGGAGAGAAAAAGAGGAGCAATAGAATAGAGACAGAGGTCCAATTGGACCACCAGGGATGAGGCGCAGGTGAAACCTGCAGGTGGAGGAGGGCCTCCAACACCAACATTCAAGAGTGCAGAGGCTTGGGTGGGGAAAGACCTCACTTAATCGTGGAGCTGGGAGGGAGAGCAATTTCACTGACAATGAGTCAGTGGTCATATCCCCACATCTGTAGCATCCACCGATGCCCCTCGGCTATTGCATTTATTTGTTACAACGAGCAGCCAGACTCGCCTTTCATGTGTGAAAGTTTGAAAATGATTAGACCAGTGGGCACTGCCAATATTTATCAGTCTTTGGCATGGTCCAGCAGGTAAAATTCAAATCCTGAATAAAACATAAAAAAAGAAACTTGCTGCATTGAGGATAGAAAAACAAAAAGGATTGCTTTGACCACAAAATGTATGTATGAAGTACAGATTATTAATCTGTGTGCTGTGGAGAATTAAAATGATCCCTCCTGCGTTCCAGTGCACAAACTCCATAATAAAAGGTGAAATGCCAATGGCATGAGGTGGGAGAGTGGACGCTGGGTGGGCCACCATGCCAAGTCAACTCAACAAATACGTGAACCACCGCAATATTTGAGTACATCCTGTATCTCGTCCTCCCTAATGTGCATTTATAAAAAAATATTTTTTTGTTTACTTTCCAAATGAATAAAGTGCTGTAGATGTACACCCCAGGTCTTGCCAATATGCTACTCGTCACCTTTAATTTAAAGAAAAGGTGAAAAATCATCTGTCCAGTGTTCCAGAATTTGCAATGTGATGCTCTTCGGGTACTACTTGATGTGCTTACAACACCTCTGAGAATGACTAATGGTCTGCTGGTGGTTTGTTAATATGATTCAGAAAAGGGGGTGTTGATGGACAGAGCATCTGAGTTAAACAGAACACTCATACCCAGTCAAAAGATCAGGGCTTGATCCATCACCGTTTTTTAGCTCACTGCACCATCCCAGCTCAGAACCTGGCTATATGCAAATTAGTCTGTCCCTGGCCCAGTGCATCATGGGAACAGGGCAGACCAAACTACCAAGCCAATTCTTTACTGGAAAGAAAACAAGCTTCCGGGGACCGTTTTCTGGCATTGCAGCCGTCTTCGGCCCGGCTTGCTTGAATCCTGATGGTGCAGTGAGCAAGGGACTCACATCTGAGCATACCCTGCCACTCCTATAGTGGCCAGAACGATTCAGAAAAGGGGGTGGTGATGGACAGAGCATCTGAGTTAAACAGAACACTCATACCCAGTCAAAAGATCAGGGCTTGATCCATCACCGTTTTTTAGCTCACTGCACCATCCCAGCTCAGAACCTGGCTATATGCAAATTAGTCTGTCCCTGGCCCAGTGCATCATGGGAACAGGGCAGACCAAACTACCAAGCCAATTCTTTACTGGAAAGGAAACAAGCTTCCGGGGACCGGTTTCTGGCATTGCAGCCGTCTTCGGCCCGGCTTGCTTGAATCCTGATGGTGCAGTGAGCAAGGGACTCACATCTGAGCATACCCTGCCACTCCTATAGTGGCCAAAACGATTCAGAAAAGGGGGTGGTGATGGACAGAGCATCTGAGTTAAACAGAACACTTATACCCAGTCAAAAGATCAGGGCTTGATCCATCACCGTTTTTTAGCTCACTGCACCATCCCAGCTCAGAACCTGGCTATATGCAAATTAGTCTGTCCCTGGCCCATTGCATCATGGGAACAGGGCAGACCAAACTACCAAGCCAATTCTTTACTGGAAAGGAAACAAGCTTCCGGGGACCGGTTTCTGGCATTGCAGCCGTCTTCGGCCCGGCTTGCTTGAATCCTGATGGTGCAGTGAGCAAGGGACTCACATCTAAGCATACCCTGCCACTCCTATAGTGGCCAAAACGATTCAGAAAAGGGGGTGGTGATGGACAGAGCATCTGAGTTAAACAGAACACTCATACCCAGTCAAAAGATCAGGGCTTGATCCATCACCGTTTTTTAGCTCACTGCACCATCCCAGCTCAGAACCTAGCTATATGCAAATTAGTCTGTCCCTGGCCCAGTGCATCATGGGAACAGGGCAGACCAAACTACCAAGCCAATTCTTTACTGGAAAGGAAACAAGCTTCCGGGGACCGGTTTCTGGCATTGCAGCCGTCTTCGGCCCGGCTTGCTTGAATCCTGATGGTGCAGTGAGCAAGGGACTCACATCTGAGCATACCCTGCCACTCCTATAGTGGCCAAAACAATTCAGAAAAGGGGGTGGTGATGGACAGAGCATCTGAGTTAAACAGAACACTCATACCCAGTCAAAAGATCAGGGCTTGATCCATCACCGTTTTTTAGCTCACTGCACCATCCCAGCTCAGAACCTGGCTATATGCAAAATTAGTCTGTCCCTGGCCCAGTGCATCATGGGAACAGGGCAGACCAAACTACCAAGCCAATTCTTTACTGGAAAGGAAACAAGCTTCCGGGGACCGGTTTCTGGCATTGCAGCCGTCTTCGGCCCGGCTTGCTTGAATCCTGATGGTGCAGTGAGCAAGGGACTCACATCTGAGCATACCCTGCCACTCCTATAGTGGCCAAAACGATTCAGAAAAGGGGGTGGTGATGGACAGAGCATCTGAGTTAAACAGAACACTCATACCCAGTCAAAAGATCAGGGCTTGATCCATCACCGTTTTTTAGCTCACTGCACCATCCCAGCTCAGAACCTGGCTATATGCAAATTAGTCTGTCCCTGGCCCAGTGCATCATGGGAACAGGGCAGACCAAACTACCAAGCCAATTCTTTACTGGAAAGGAAACAAGCTTCCGGGGACCGGTTTCTGGCATTGCAGCCGTCTTCGGCCCGGCTTGCTTGAATCCTGATGGTGCAGTGAGTAAGGGACTCACATCTGAGCATACCCTGCCACTCCTATAGTGGCCAAAACGATTCAGAAAAGGGGGTGGTGATGCACAGCGCATCTGAGTTAAACAGAACACTCATACCCAGTCAAAAGATCAGGGCTTGAGCCATCACCGTTTTTTAGCTCACTGCATCATCCCAGCTCAGAACCTGGCTATATGCAAATTAGTCTGTCCCTGGCCCAGTGCATCATGGGAACAGGGCAGACCAAACTACCAAGCCAATTCTTTACTGGAAAGGAAACAAGCTTCCGGGGACCGGTTTCTGGCATTGCAGCCGTCTTCGGCCCGGCTTGCTTGAATCCTGATGGTGCAGTGAGCAAGGGACTCACATCTGAGCATACCCTGCCACTCCTATAGTGGCCAAAACGATTCAGAAAAGGGGGTGGTGATGGACAGAGCATCTGAGTTAAACAGAACACTCATACCCAGTCAAAAGATCAGGGCTTGCTCCATTACTGTTTTTTAGCTCACTGCACCATCCCTGCTCAGAACCTGGCTATATGCAAATTAGTCTGTCCCTGGCCCAGTGCATCATGGGAACAGGGCAGACCAAACTACCAAGCCAATTCTTTACTGGAAAGGAAACAAGCTTCCGGGGACCGGTTTCTGGCATTGCAGCCATCTTCGGCCCGGCTTGCTTGAATCCTGATGGTGCAGTGAGCAAGGGACTCACATCTGAGCATACCCTGCCACTCCTATAGTGGCCAAAACGATGCAGAAAAGGGGGTGGTGATGGACAGAGCAACTGAGTTAAACAGAACACTCATACCCAGTCAAAAGATCAGGGCTTGATCCATCACCGTTTTTTAGCTCACTGCACCATCCCAGCTCAGAACCTGGCTATATGCAAATTAGTCTGTCCCTGGCCCAGTGCATCATGGGAACAGGGCAGACCAAACTACCAAGCCAATTCTTTACTGGAAAGGAAACAAGCTTCCGGGGACCGGTTTCTGGCATTGCAGCCGTCTTCGGCCCGGCTTGCTTGAATCCTGATGGTGCAGTGAGCAAGGGACTCATGTCTGAGCATACCCTTCCACTACTAGCCCTGATCTTTTGACTGGGTATGAGTGTTCTGTTTAACTCAGATGCTCTGTCCATCACCACCCCCTTTTCTGAATCGTTTTAGCCACTATAGGAGTGGCAGGGTATGCTCAGATGTGAGTCCCTTGCTCACTGCACCATCAGGATTCAAGCAAGCCGGGCCGAAGCCGGCTGCAATGCCAGAAACCGGTCCTCGGAAGCTTGTTTCCTTTCCAGTAATGAATTGGCTTGGTAGTTTGGTCTGCCCTGTTCCCATGATGCACTGGGCCAGGGACAGACTAATTTGCATGTAGCCAGGTTCTGAACTGGGATGGTGCAGTGAGCTAAAAAACGGTGATGGATCAAGCCCTGATCTTTTGACTGGGTATGAGTGTTCTGCTTAATTCAGATGCTCTGTCCATCACCACCCCCTTTTATGAATCGTTTTGGCCACTATAGGAGTGGAAGGGTATGCTCAGACATGAGTCCCTTGCTCACTGCACCATCAGGATTCAAGCAAGCCGGGCCGAAGACGGCTGCAATGCCAGAAACCGGTCCCCGGAAGCTTGTTTCCTTTCCAGTAAAGAATTGGCTTGGTAGTTTGGTCTGCCCTGTTCCCATGATGCACTGGGCCAGGGACAGACTAATTTGCACGTAGCCAGGTTCTGAACTGGGATGGTGGAGTGAGCTAAAAAACGGTGATTGATCAAGCCCTGATCTTTTGACTGGGTATGAGTGTTCTGCTTAATTCAGATGCTCTGTCCATCACCACCCCCTTTTATGAATCGGTGGTTTGTTAATAGCTAGCTAGCAACTCCTATCCTCTTTTTATCCCTAATACCTTAATTGCATCCCAATTAATTTAAGGAAGCCAACAGGAAGTATTCCCGAGGTCTTGCTTCCATCCCCCCACCCGCCCACCGGTAAAAAAATGGTGGGGAGCCACTTCCAACTGTCAATTAGGTCAAGGGAGCCACGGGTTAAAAAAGTTTGGGAACCACTGCCCTATTCGATTGTTTTAAAGTCACACCACAACAGAAAATGCATTGCCAGAGGGGCTTTCCTCACTGTAATGGTTATCCTGTCACTAGGATTTTTAATTCCCAAGACACTGAATGCCGAACCATTTTTTCATCCATATGTGACAACTTTACCTACAACTTGAAGTTTTCATTGCAGTGGAGTCAGCTTGTGTCTAGTGCTCATGCACCAGAGAGCAGGACGAGTTTCACTGAGTGCCAGTCTGCGCAGTCACTCTTGGTGATTGTGAGTGACCTCATGTATCCTTGCTGGAGGAGTTTGGTGATGGTAGTCTCTCAGTGACTTGTTTAGTGGTCTTTTCCTGTCTCACTTTTGTGAAATTAATATTCAAAGTATATCTTTCTCGACGTCTGATGGTTGAAGAGACTTCAAACTCAAGAATGTGTTTTTATCCCATGGTCACAGCTTTACATCTTGGTCTCATTGCTGAGTCTTTCATCCTTCTGAAGTCGATAAAAAAGGAACATTTAGGTATGGTTCAATGAACACCTATATTTTAAGCAGCAAGATATCCACATAATAAAAGTTCTCCTGTAGCAGCATCCTTCCCACATTCATTCTTCTGCAGGGCCACTCCCCACCAGTGTTTAAATTAAAACTTTGTAACATGCTGCACACAAGCCACACTAATACACAACATAGCTTAAACACATTAGCAAAGCCAATAGCTCTAGCTAAACACTTATAAGTTCCCAAAGGCGAGACCTATTGGCTTTGCCAATGCTTGTGTACCTATTTAGCACCACACAATTTCACCCAGCACTAGATTCCCCTCCCCTGCCCTCTACAACTTCTGTTCACTAGGAGACCCCCAACACCAGTGAGACCAAGCTCAGGGCAAGAGGCTCCAACTCATGAGGCACACACCATCCCAGATGCGCCACAGGTAGCTAGGGCGGGTGCAAATAATTACATACAGGAGCTTATTACCCTCAGAAGGAATGAAGAAAGTTGGTCAGTAAACCAAAAGAAAGGGCTTGCAGCAGTCGCTGCTGAGCGGAACAGCACTCCCTGCCTACTGAGCAGTGCACGTCTCACTAAAGGCAAGGCAGTAGAGCAGGCATATGGGAACTGCACAGCAACGCGGCAGCGGCACTAGGTAGAGTGGTCACTCCACTCTATGCCATCACAGGGATCTTTAAGAATCCTGGGCTTTCATGTGGAAACCTAATGCATGCCAGGTCTTGTAGTCTTCGTTTTCTTCCATAGAGCTAACACAGATGATGCCTATTTAAAAGTTAAACGCCCAGGTGTGGAAACATGGCTGGTGATGATGTGGGGTGAGGTGGTCACCCTAGTGCCATGGGCTCTAATAATGTTAAGTAAAACATTACACTTGCCTGACAGTGTGATCATTTCACTCCATGTCTTCACTGACGCTGCTACTGGGTTTTGTTGTGACCACCTAGTGCATTGTGGGTTCTGTAGTCTTTATTGTTTCAACTGCACTAGCACACCTGTAGGTTTTGATGAAACGTGTCTGTGAGGGCATGGAATGAGAAGGCTGCTTGTCACACCTATAGGTAGTTAAACAAACAGTGCCACCCCTAAACATTTGGGCCCCGGTGCCCTTGCATCTGCTTCACCAATGGTAGTACTCCCCTGCAACTGCAAGGAGACGGGAAGGAGCACAGTGCAAGAGTGCCTTGGCCCTAATACAAGCAGTGTAGCTGGGCTTCCTTCCCCTAGTTTGGAATAAAATAAACAGCCACTAACTGGGGCAGTGGCATACGAAAGTTGAGGGGGCCCCCAGTGGCGTCACTAGGGGGTGCGGGGGGTGCGGACCGCACCGGGTGACACCAACACATGGGGTGACACCAATCTGCACTGCAGCCTCGCCTCTGCTCTCACCTTTACTGTCGCTCCATGTACAAGCTTGTTCCTCATGCTGTTCACACTCGCCAGCGTCTCGCAGGAGATCTGCAATGCTTGACTGCAATTTTCTTTGCTCACAAGGCAACTCTATAGCAGCCTAGCTCATCTGAGGGTGCATGGTTTCCTATTTCTCAGTATCTCGCACAGTCTTCAGTTTTCCAGTGAACCAGTTCCAAATTTCAGCTTGCTTTTCACTACAGTGCCACCTGTTGCTCGCACTCTTGTTTATGCAAATCCAGGGAAGACAGATAGAGTAAGAGAGAGAGGGAGCCAGAGGGAGCTAGAGGGAGTAATACAGAGAGAGAGGGAGACAGAGGGAGTAAGACAGAGAGAGAGGGAGACAGAGGGAGCTAGAGGGAGTAAGACAGAGAGAGAGGGAGCTAGACAGAGAGTGGGGACTAGAGCGAGTAAGACAGAGAGAGAGGGAGCTAGAGGGAGCAAGACATAGAGAGAGGGAGCTAGAGGAAGTAAGACATAGAGAGAGGGAGCTAGAGGGAGTAAGACAGAGAGAGGGAGCTAGAGAGAGCAAGACAGAGAGAGAGGGAGAGGGAGCAAGAGGGAGTAACAAAGAGAGAGAGGGAGCTAGAGAGAGTAAGACAGAGAGAGGGGGGGAGCTAGAGGGAGTAAGACAGAGAAAGAGAGAGCTAGAGTGAGAAAGACAGAGAGGGAGGGAGCTAGAGTGAGAAAGACCGAGAGAGAGGGAGCTAGAGGGAGTAAGACAGAGAGAGGGAGACAGAGGGAGCTAGAGGCAGTAAGACAGAGAGAGAGGGAGCTAGACAGAGAGAGGGAGCTAGAGGGAGTAAGATAGAGAGAAGGGGAGCTAGTGGGAGCAAGACAGAGAGAGAGGGAGCTAGAGGGAATAAGAGAGAGGGAGCTAGAGGGAGCAAGACAGAGAGAGAGGGAGCTAGAGGGAGTAAGACAGAGAGAGGGAGCTAGAGGGAGTAAGACAGAGAGAGAGGGAGACAGGGGGAGCTAGAGGGAGTAAGACAGAGAGAGAGAGGGAGCTAGACAGAGAGAGAGGGAGCTAGAGGAAGTAAGACAGAGAGAGAGGGAGCTAGAGGGAGCTATACAGAGAGAGGGAGCTAGAGGGAGTAAGACAGAGAGAGAGGGAGCTAGACAGAGAGAGGGAGCTAGAGGGAGTAAGACAGAGAGAGGGAGACAGAGGGAGCAAGACAGAGAGAGAGGGAGCTAGACAGAGAGAGGGAGCTAGAGGGAGTAAGATATAGAGAGAGGGAGCTAGAGGGAGGAAGACAGAGAGAGAGGGAGCTAGAGGGAGTAAGAGAGAGAGAGGGAGCTAGAGGGAGGAAGACAGAGAGAGAGGTAGCTAGAAGGAGTACGACAGAGAGAGAGGGAGCTAGAGGGAGTAGGACACAGAGAGAGGGAGCTAGAGGGAGAAAGACAGAGAGAGAGGGAGACAGAGGGAGCTAGAGGGAGCAGAGAGAGGGAGCTAGAGGGAGCTAGACAGAGAGAGGGAGCTAGAGGGAGTAAGACAGAGACAGAGGGAGCTAGAGAGAGTAAGACAGAGAGAGAGGGAGACAGAGGGAGCTAGAGGGAGTAAGACAGCGAGAGAGGGAGCTAGACAGAGAGAGGGAGCTAGAGGGAGTAAGATAGGGAGAGAGGGAGCTAGAGGGAGCTAGAGGGAGCAAGACATAGAGAGGGAGCTAGAGGGACTAAGACAGAGAGAGAGGGAGCTAGAGGGAGTAAGACAGAGAGAGTGGGAGCTAGACGGAGCAAGACAGAGAGAGAGGGAGCTAGAGGGAGCAAGACAGAGAGGGAGCTAGAGGGAGTAAGAGAGATGGAGCTAGAGGGAGTAAGACAGAGAGAGAGGGAGCTAGAGGTAGTAAGACAGAGAGAGAGGGAGCTAGAGGGAGTAAGACAGAGAGGGAGACTGGGGGAGCTAGAGGGAGTAAGACAGTGAGAGAGGGAACTAGACAGAGAGAGGGAGCTAGAGGGATTAAGATAGAGAGAGAGGGAGCTAGAGGGAGCAAGACAGAGGGAGAGGGAGCTAGAGGGAGTAAGAGAGAGAGATAGGGAGCTAGAGGGAGCTAGACAGAGAGAGGGAGCCTGAGGGAGTAAGACAGAGAGAGAGGGAGCTAGAGGGAGTAAGAAAGAGAGAGAGGGAGCTAGAGGAAGTAAGACAGAGAGAGGGAGACAGAGGGAGCTAGAGGGAGCAAGACAGAGAGAGAGGGAGCTAGACAGAGAGAGGGAGCTAGACAGAGAGAGGGAGTAAGAGAGAGAGAGGGAGCAAGACAGAGAGAGAGGGAGCTAGAGGGAGTAAGACAGAGAGAGAGAGAGAGCTAGAGGGAGAAAGACAGAGAGAGGGGGGCTAGAGGGAGTAAGAGAGAGAGAGGCAGCTAGAGGGAGTAAGAGAGAGGGGGCTATAGGGAGTAAGATAGAGAGAGAGGAAGCTAGAGGGAGTAAGACAGAGAGAGGGAGCTAGAGGGAGCAAGACAGAGAGAGAGAGGGAGCTAGAGGGAGTAAAACAGAGAGAGGGAGCTAGAGGGAGTAAGAGAGAGAGAAGGAGCTAGAGTGAGTATGAGAGAGAGCGGGAACTAGAGGGAGTAAGAGAGCGGGAGCTAGAGGGAGTAAGGCAGAGAGAGGGAGTAAGACAGAGAGAGAGGGAGCTAGAGGGAGTAAGACAGAGAGAGAGGGAGCTAGAAGCAGTAAGAGAGGGAGAGTGGGAGCTAGAGGGAGCAAGACAGAGCGAGGGAGCTAGAGGGAGTTAGACAGAGAGAGAGGGAGACAGAGGGAGCTAGAGGGAGTAAAACAGAGAGAGGGAGCTAGAGGAAGCTAGACAGAGAGAGGGAGCTAGAGGGAGTAAGACAGTACCTAGCGCCGTACATTTCCGACAGAGGTGGTCCATGCGGTAAGTCGTGAGGGGGCGACACCATGAGTTACCCTCACCGGGTGACACAAACCCCAGTGACGCCATGGGGGCCCCCCTGCAAGGTACATGGAGAGATCCTCGTTTCAGATTTAATCCGGAGATCTCATACCGGAGTACTGTGCTGAGGGTGCCCCCTGCATCTCGGAGACCTCCCCGCACCGCGGGGGATACGAGGGCCTGTGTTACGCAACTGAACTGGGATGCTGTGAGCTCTTGCACTGCTCTATTAATAGACCCACCACTGGAGCATGGTCTCTAATAACTGTAAAGTACAAGCATTGGCAAAGCGAGCAGATCGGACATTTGCAAGCTTGTGCAGTGGTAATTTATTTATTGCAAGCACAAGCTAAAAGATAACAAGCATTTGCAATGCATAGGTCTCGCATTACTGAAAGTTTGAGCTATTGCCGTTGCAAATAATAATGCAATGCCAATAGCGCAACCTTTCAGTAATGCGAGACCTATAGCATTGCCAATGCTTGTTTGTTTTGGTTGTGTAGCTATTCATGTCCCTGTGTCAATGGCGTAGCTAGACCTTTTGGTGCCCGTGGCGTTTGCCACCCCGCGATGGCTGCAGGTGAGAGGAAGGTTTCCCGGTCCACTCGCAATGGCCACGGGTAAGAACTGGGGCGGTGGGGGGGGGTCCGGCGCCCCCAAAACTCGTGCCACCCAGGCTACGCCACTTGCCTGTGTCGAGCGCAAGATGCTCTTGCAGCTGCGTGGAAACTTTTCTGGTTGTTATTTTTAACTAGCTGTGTCCAGGTCTGCTGGTTTAAAATCCAAAACATACACACCTCTCTGTCCTAATCGGAGTACCCTAGAGGTCTGGGTTTTGATCACTTTTAAGGTTACCGAGAAAGACAATAAAAAAGTTAACAAACTGCTAAAAGTACATTACGCCAGCACAAGGCAAGCCTAGCAGTGCGATATTATGGATTTCCTAAAAAACATTGGGGCAGATTTATAAGCCCCTTGCACCTCTTTTACGCAGCGGCGACACAAAACATACGCCATGCTGCGGGGTATTTACAACGTGACACATCTGGGAGATGCTTCACGTTGTAAAGCCCTGCGCCAGAAGGAGGCGTACCTGCGCAGGGGGGGCGTTCCGGCACAGCAACGCCTCCTAAAAGTGGCTGAGTGAAATCTCCAAGATTTCACTCAGCCACTTTTGAGCCCATGCTGCGTCAAAACCCTGCGCCTGCTTGAAGCAGGCATAGGGATTGACGCAGCATTGTGAAAATAGGGTCCCCCAGAGCATTGCTGGAGCTGCGTAGCGCTTGCGACGCAACTCCAGCATTGTGCCGCCTTTCTGGCACAGATGCGTCATGCATCTGTGCCATTTTTGCCCCATGGTGCGCCGCATTGTAAATGCGGCGCATCTATGGTGGCGGAGGCGTGGGGTGCACAATAACTGGCACATCCCTGCTGATATGCAGGGATGCGCCAATTATTATAAATCTGCCCCAAGGTATTTACATTCGGTGGCAGGCAGTCATCACAGGAGCAATTCATCTAAATGCTTTATAAACGCAGGTAATTAAATAATGACACTGACAAAAGAACTGATGTAATTTTCAGTGTGAACTAAAACACTAAAGGCAGGTGTGTTTCCAGATTCGTATCGAAGCCTACCCTTGAGGAGTGATTGTTTTTAGGCGTGATGAAGCATCCGCACCTAAAACTTGAACTCACTGACTGCCAATATTTGGCAACGGACCCCAAATCTCGTTCACTTCTCGGGGTGTTTTCACCGCCTCGCAGCACCCCCGCGTCTTCTTCAGTCAGCCTCATCTTATTACCACGCTGAGCTTCTCAAATAATTCCTCGCTGCGCGCGGAAGAGCCGCGCTTATCACGACCCTCACCCAGCCCCCTCCCTCCATGTTCATCAGCAGCCCTGAACGCCCGACTGCTTGCAGACACTCTTCTCGCTATCCTGAGCTGGCAGCCACTAGTAACCAGGACAGCATCATTCCCTGACTCGAGGGGAAACTACCCCCACTGAGATGATCTGCGCTACTTTGGCGAACTCAGGGAAGTTGGTAGGCGCGTACGTGTGACGCAGGCGCTTAATCACCCGGAGCTGCAGCGTTATTTTTAATACCCACACACAAAGGGAGCGAGCGCGTAGTCACGGTGCATTCCAACCAAGATGCCTCGCGGAAAAAAAGGTTTCAAATGCATAATTGAATGCACGTCCCTTGACGGGGAAAGAGGACCAGCAAATTCGAGAATAAATGTTCAAGACAGCCCGAACCGTTTTTTCCCACCACTGTATTTATCTTCCGGCGGTTTTGCGATATGCAGTGCTGGCTTTGTTGGTATAGGAAACCTGTTCTTAAAAATGGGGTGGTTTCATAGGGCCCGATTCACAGAACTAACTTAAGACAAAATCATCAGGGGCGTAACACAGAAACTTACTACTTTTGGTTTTCACAGAAGTTAGGATTTTGTCTTAAAACAGACTTAAACAGACTTAAGTTAGGATTCTGTCTTAAGTCTGTCTTAAGTCTGTTTTAAGACACAATCCTAACTTCTGTGAATACCAAAAGTAGTAAGTTTAGGATTTTGTCTTGTTAGTTCTGTGAATCAGCCCCTTGGTTACTACAATATGGACAATAATGGGTCCATTGTAAGTCCCCTCCGTCATGAAACAAACTCAACAACATTTGTTTCCCCTTAAAATCTGCTGTACTTGGGCCTCTTTTGAGGTGCCATCAGTGATGCTGAAACTACTTCCCGAGTAGGGGTGCTGCTATCAAAGTTACAACACTGATATCAAAGGGGCTTGATGTCATAGGGGCTGTAAAAAATCTAATTGTCACATAAAGAAAAAGAAGTGTAGCAAATAAGCCATGGCCATTCAGCAGGAGAATGGTACCGGTGTGGCTTGTACTGGTGATGAATTTTGGAGTACTGTGCTGCAAATATATTACTAACGCATTGTGTGGTAGCACACTGTCATTTACATGCAGCACATTTTCTATTGAAATGGCCACACATTTCATACTGACATAATTTCTGGTAAAAATATGCAGCATTCAATTGAAAATAATCTTGGTTTGATTTTGTTGGACTTGGCCCTTTTTTCAGGGTCATTCCAGAACTTTTTGTTTCCTCCCGTATTTTTTCTGACCTGTTGTTAGTGGTTTTATGACTCTGGGCACATTGTCCCTGCTGATCACTGTGAAGAAAGCCTAGGGTACTTTTCCCGTGAGGCTGAAACATGTTGGCACCCATGCAGTTATTTGTTTAAACTGCTAGATTTCTTGCACTGTTCTTAGTTTTTAATAGGAAGTGGACAGGGCTCAATAAAGTTTCTTTCCTGTTTTCCCTATCCTTTTTAATTCACAACTTTTTTTTGTTTTTTGCACTGCACTTGATCCCATCATATAATGTTCAAATGGTCTTGAAGTGATTGTGGGTCAGAACTCGATTCTGGCATAGGGTACGTTATACTGTCTCAGTGATCTAGAGACACACGACCCTTGAAGGATAATATTGATCATTGCAAGATGTTGATGGGAATCCTACATACCAGTTTATGTTTTTATTCACAATCACTGATGGTCCTATGTTATTAGCTGTCCCAGTGTTTAATTACCCGGAAGTTTTTCTCCTAACCTAAATAAGTCACTGCATGTGACATTAAGGTTGTAGTTAGAGTCTTTCTCTTTTAAGACCCCAGGGTTTTGTTGTTATAGATATATTGTTCGGGGGAGTATAACCTAGGCGGGTCTTAAAAATGTCCCTCAGACCCTTTACCTATCGTACTGTTTTTTGATTGTTAGAGCAGCCTCTAGCTGCAGGTAATTTTTTGAGACTTCACTATAGTAGGAAGTCTACCACTGATAACTTGAGTGAATTAGTGTTTATTTGTATATCTTCTCCCCCCCCCTTTTCTGTTCTAGTTCTTGGTGTTTTTCCTGTCGGGTAAAACTCCATTGATATTTATTCACTATGGCTGAACGCAGTGGCTTGGCATATGATGACTCTGTTTTTCAATCAATCTTGGACAACATGCCTAGCATTCTAGAAACTCTTCCAGCTCCAACCATTAGGGCCATAGATGACTGGACCAAAGTCCTTACATTAAAAAAGTCACATTCACTCACACAGGTGCACGGAATAGCAATGGCAGAATACTTGAGGGCCAGTTGTGCACCCCCAGGACTCATTGTAACAAACGCCCCTCGCCTTTTTTTAAATGACAAATCATTTCTGAAAGACTGGTCCCTAATTGCGTGGCGGTGCACGCGAGACTGGTTAATCTTGATAATCAGCAACGCTAAGAGGGTTGCCGACACGATTCTTATAGAAATACCAGTCCTTGAGGCACAAATTAAAACCACAGTGACTTCAACCATTTTCAAGAACCAAAAGGAAGAATCCGATAAAAACACTAAGGATTTTAATGATTCCATACTACAGACTAAAATTGATAAATTCAAAAAGGACCTGGCCAAGTTCAAGCTTGATCATGTATATCCTTACACTAGCGATACATACAAAGCCCCAGATTTCAGTAAAAGTGGAAGAAAATATGGTTCCAACTATTCAGGATCAAGTTCTGATACTGGGAGCGACTCAGATACCACCAATCCTCTGCCATATGCAGGGAGAGGCAAAGGGAGGGCAGCCAGATATCAGAACTTTAGGGGGCAACATGGGGTCCCTGGACAACAACAATGGTGGCCACCAGCACCATGGGCCCATCCAGGCAATTTCAATCCTTTCCAACCGCCTATGGGCCCTTTTCCTGGATATCCAAATTATAACAACCAGCTTTTTTTAGGTCTTGGTCCCCGGCGCTCAAGGGGCAAAAGAAGACCTGCACAGCCACAGGTGCACTGGGAGGACTCCACAGGACCACATGCAGGGACACGGAGCCACACAAGGAGGGGGGCCCAAGAATGAGTGAGCACTTAGAGCCCAGTTTGGTAGTCAACTTGAGCAATAAAACTCTATCAGCGATGGAAGAGGCTGTTCTGAACAAAGGGTTGGGGTTTGTCTTGACTGATAATGGGGATCCATTTAGGTTACAAATATTATTATTATTATTATGCGTTCTTATATAGCGCTCGATTACCCGTAGGCATCTCGGCGCTTGCCTTGGGAACCCGTCCTGGCTTTTCCCTGTGAGATACCCGTACTGGGCATCCCCAATGTGAAAGCCAGGCATCCCGCCGCGGGGGGGGCATAGTGGAGATTAAGCAAGCTGATGCCCAGAGCTGCAGAGTGTGAACCCGTGATTCGAGTAGGTACCGAAACGAGAATTATCGAGTCCGTGGATATTTTGGGCTCAAGACCCTGCCGCGTCGGGAATTGAACCCTGGTCCCGGGTCTGACCTCTGCTTCAGGGTCTACCTCCTCCAACCAGTGAGCCACACTTCTCCTATATAGAACTAGCTCAGTTTTTTCGCAAACTCAGATTACACTACTTCTTCAGAGATAAAGACATCGATCACAGTGTTCAAGATAACACAAATACAGGTCTAAGGACCAAATCAAATTATTTGCCACCTATGCATGCAGTACCCCCACAGGTAGCTACCTTTAAGAAGGCTGTTAGGGACGACATCGAGAAAATCTGGGTAGCACCCAAGAGTAGTTACAATAACCTTTCGAGATTAGAAAGGGAGGCTTTAGAAGCGCTGGCTCAGGACCCCTCTATCACAATTAAATCTGCTGATAAGGGGGGTTCCATTGTAATACAAGATACGGAGACATACAGAACTGAATGCCTACGGCAGCTGGGCGATAGAGTTGCTTATCGGCCATTGGATGCCGATCCTACTACCAGATTAACAAATGAAATTAAGAGCTTGGTGGAAGAAGCCTTGACAGAAGGCTGGATAACATCACATCAAGCTCAATTTCTGCAAACACAACATCCCATCATGCCTTATTTCTATACCTTGCCCAAGGTACATAAGGCCCAGAGACCACCTCCTGGTAGACCTATAATCTCTGGTCAGGGGTCCATTCTGGAGTCCTTATCGGCCTTTGTAGATAATTTTTTGAGGCCGATAGTGCAAACTATGCCAACTTACTTGAAAGACACAAAGGATGTTCTACGTGTGATCCCGGAGATAGAATTCAATCAGGAGACGGACTATCTGGTCTCCCTAGATGTTGAATCTTTATATACTTCCATCCCCCAGGATGAGACTCTGGATACCATCAGGTCCATCCTGGGAGGAATTGATCTAAATTCGATCACTCCTGTTCCTTTTATCATGGCCCTAGCTAGGATTGCCATGAAAGAGAATTTTTTCAAGTGTGAGGAGACCATCTACCTCCAGACCTCAGGGACCAGCATGGGCAGCATTTTTGCCCCAAGCTTGGCAAATCTATATGTCCATATGTTCGAACAGGAGGTGGTGCTCACAGACAACAATCCGTTCCACTCTTCGTTGATATGGTGGAAACGCTATATCGACGATGTTTAGTGGTATGGAGAGGAGATGAGCAATCCATTCTACGGTTTCAAGAATGGCTGAACATTCAAAACAGGTTTCTTCGGTTCACGGTAGAGATCAATAAACAAAGAATCTCTTTTTTGGATTTGTCCATTTATGCCACCCCTACTGGATTAGAAAGTGAACTTTACCGGAAACCAATGGCAAAAAATTCGCTTTTATAATATGAAAGTCAACATCCTAAATCGCTACGCGATAACCTGCTATTTGGCCAATTCCTCCGTCTTCGGCGGAATTGTTCGACGCCTGAAACTTTTGTTAAACATGCAACTGGTTTGTCGAACCAATTACAAGCCAGACTTTATCCAAAGAAACTCATCAAAAGCTCCCTGAAACGAGCAACCAATAATAACCGGGATGCACTTTTGGAACCACAGCTTGCCAAAGCTCCCTTAACCCGTCTCACATTTGTGAGTACTTTTAATACAAGGTCTAACTGTATTAAAAAAATAGTCAGACGACACTGGCGAGTATTGAATTGTAGCAACGATAAAATCGAACTCCCTTTGTTTGCTTTCAAGCGGTCGAGTAGTTTGAAAGACCGCTTAATACACACCCGCCCTAAAGAAACACCTAGGAGGAACATCGGTACTTTGTGGGACTTACCAGCAGTAACTGGGCATCACCCGTGCGGAGGGTGTTCGGTTTGTCCACAAACATCGAAGACATTCAGCATAGATATAGGTACAGACCGGTCCTGGGAATTGAAACAGTTCTCGAACTGCAACAGTATGCAAATCATTTATCAACTAACGTGTCCATGTAATGAGAAATACATTGGCATGACCACTCGGAAGGTCCGCACCCAGATGTTGGAGCATAAAAGTGCATTTAGGTGTAAAAAAGTGTTTCCAAATTGACCAAGCATTCACAGTGAATCAGACTTCACCTGGACGGTCCTGGAGAAACCGTTTATTCCCTCTCACACGAGTGATATATCTAAATTTTTGTTCATCAAAGAACAAAGATGGATATACACATTACGCACTGACAGTAGAGGGCGAAACGATGAAATTCCCTGGACTAGCCTGTGATATATCAAGTAACAGCAGGATATGATTTTCAGTGACCTATGTCTCTTTTGAAGATTTAATTGATATACATAATAACATTCTATGAATACATGTTGAGACAGCAGGGGTACTAATGAACGCTCACAAAGATCTGACATTTAATAATATTGAGTCTCCCTGTTGGTAGGAGACTTTATATTCACGACAAACACAGAGTCTACGGGCACCTTAGGGTCCATAAGACTAGCGTTTGTTTTACTTGTTTGTTTTACTACCATTTGCCTGTTCTACTCTCTAGGGTAGCACTTACTCACATGTCGGGTAAAGAGCTATAGGAGGCACTATTGTCAGAAGTGTACCTGAATTCTTGGCTTTTCCGTGGAAGCAGATGACTGAAGGGAGGAGCCCAGCTGAGTATTTCCTAATTCCCTCACCTCCCTGGACCCGGATTTCTCCAAGGCCAGGAACGGAAGGGAAAGGGGAAGTGGATAGACAAGAGAGACTGCCACACAGGTGCCTAAGGACTCTTCTGATATGGCCCAACCGCACCTAAAACATGAAGAACATCATTAATACAGTTCCCACAAGAATTGACTTCCTAAACTACTAGTTACCCACTAGCTTCTCTTTTTACCTTGATCAAGTGTGGAATTTGCTGCTCTCTAATTCTTCATAGGATATAACATGCTTCCTATTAATATACGATGCATACAGTTCAATAACCAGACGTTGCAGTTGGTTGGATGAAGATATGGAGGTAGACAGCAGTATTAATTATATGCATACAATGAATACCCCATTTACTATGCTCAATCAGAGAGATTGCTGGACGCTGCAGGAAGCTATGAAGAATAATGAATAACTGTTCCTGAAGTTACAGTCACTCCAGTAGTTCAGTGAATTTATAGGTATGCCCCCGAAAGAGAATATCTAGGGCAGAGTACACATTGTCTAATTGCAGGAAGAGTTTCACATATGAGTTCAACTGGAAAAAAAACAACAAGAACAATCCTACTGCTCAGCCGGTGAAGTCGGAGCTGCTGACAGGACCCAGAAGCAATTGGACTCATCAGGAACGAGAGTAGCTGGAGACTTCTTGACGAGTCTGCTGAGAACCAAGCTTTTCCGAAGAAGCGAGGCAGGAATTACCTCCTCTGTGAACTGAAGAAATACGAGACTTGCACTCGGACCAAAAAAACTAACTCTAAAGTCTTGTCTAGTGTGCAACAATAGACTCCTAAATTACTAAGAGCCCAGCACAAGTAACTGTGCCCAAATTACGAATCAAATGTTCAAATTAGGAAGCGCTGAGGAAAAGCGACCTTCCGTTCCAAAACGACAGTTGAAGTGCGCAGAGCAGAGAACTCTAGCGCACGAAATGGCGGACAGTCAGCGGAACACTAGAACGCTGACCTAAGAACTAGGGCGGCACAACCAGGAACCAACCTACATTCCATCGGCCCACTGTTGAGCCACTCTCTGCCGCCAAGTCCAAATGGACAGGAATGGAGTGGTACCTGAAATCAAAGGACCCTTAACGTGAGCAGGAGGAATCTTGTGAGGGCCAAATCGAGATCTGACAGTACCCCCCACTAAAACCCCCTCTCTAGGTTTCTGTGGATAAGTCTTGTGGAATTCGGCTACCAATCTGGGAGCGTGAACATTTGAACTAGGCTCCCAAGAACGATCCTCAGGGCCAAAACCTTTCCAATCCACTAGGTAGAACAGTCTGTTCCTTTTCAATTTGGATTCCAGAATTCTTTTCACCTCGAACTCTTGTGCAGATTCCACTTGAACTGAAGTTGGAGATGGCTCACATCTCAAATTGGGTGGACTTGACTTGACCAAAGAGACGTGGAAAGTAGGATGGATTCTCATGGATTTAGGAAGAGCTACTCGCACGCTAACTGGGTTAATCATACGCTCAACTGGGAATGGACCTACATATCGAGGTTGAAATTTTCGATTCCCCACTAATCTCATGTGTCTAGTTGAAATCCAAACCAAATCCCCAACCTTAAAAATTGGACTTTCCCTTCGTTTCTTATCCGCTTGTTTCTTGTATCCAGATTTTGCCTTGGATAGATTGAGAGATGCAGACTGGAAGGCCTTCTGCAAATTCTGAATCACCTCCTCAGCTGCTGGGACCTCCACCTCCTCTCGACCAACTAGCATGTTGGGATGTCGACCAGAATTTAGAAAAAATGGGGAGAAACCTGTTGCTGAATGAATTGAGTTATTATATGCAAACTCCGCTGTACTTAATAAAGAAGGCCATTCCCCTTCCTGATCCATCAAATACAGACGAAGATATTGCTCCAAATCCTGATTTACTCTTTCCGTCTGTCCATCCGTTTCTGGATGAAAACTGGTGGACAGACGAGAATCCACCCCCAACCCCTTCAAAAAGGACCTCCAAAATCTAGAAACAAACTGTGGTCCCCGGTCAAAAATGACAACCTTCGGAATCCCATGTAACCGGACAATGTGTTGAATGAATAAGGAAGCTAATTGTGGAGCTGTAGGTAAGGTCTTTAGTGGAATGAAATGACTCATTTTAGAAAATTGGTCAACCACCACCCAAATCACAGAAAATCCCTGGCTGGAGGGCAAATCCACTATAAAATCCATTAGGATAGTATGCCACGGGGACGGGGCTGATGGCAAAGGCATGAGCAAACCCTGTGGGGACTGCCTAGAACTTTTCCCCTTAACACACTGTTCGCAAGTGGCTACGTGCTGTCTCACCTGAGTTTCCATTCCAGGCCAGTAAAAGGTCCTCTTCACCAATTCCACAGTTTTGACTTCTCCCTTGTGTCCTGCAAGTGGATGATCGTGTAGAAGCCGAATGACTTTTTCTGAAGTTCCTCACTAGGCACAAACATCTTTCCGTGAATATAAGGTTTTCCATCTCGGACTTCTCGATCCACACCTTCTGCCAGCCAATTGCGAAATTTTTCTCCTCGAAATTCTTCCCTGATGAGATTTCCCAGGTCATCTTCTGCGACAGTTGCTATGACTCTTTCTTGAGGGATAATATATCCTTCGGAAACCTTTTCAATCTCTTCTTCCGAACTGAGGCGGGACAAGGCGTCTGCCTTTCCATTTGCAGATCCCGGCTTGTAGGTTAAGACAAAGTCATAATCTGCAAAGAAAAGCGACCATCGCAGTTGACGAGGTGTGAGGGTACGAGCAGATTTCAAAAATTGCAGATTGCGGTGATCTGTGAATACTGTTATCACATGTCTTGCCCCGAGTAAATAATGCCTCCAAACCTGAAAGGCATCCTTTACGGCCAATAATTCCTTGTCCGCAATGGAGTAATTGATTTCTGCAGGAGATAATTTCCGCGAATGATACGCCACAGGATGTAACTGGCCCGTCTGTTTATGACGCTGGGAGAGGATTCCTCCAATGGCCAGATTTGAGGCATCTGCTTCAATGTAAAAGGGTTCTTTCAAATCCGGGTGTTGTAACACTGGGGCTGAGACAAACGCTTCTTTTAGCAATTGAAAAGAGTCTTCAGAGTCTTGGCCCCAAACAAATCGCGCATCCTTCTTCAAAAGGCGGGTAATGGGACCCACCTTTTCCGAAAAATTTTGGATGAACCTCCGATAGAAGTTGGCGAATCCCAAAAAACTTTGTATCTCTTTCACAGATCTGGGAGCTGGCCAAGATTTTATTGCCTGTAGCTTGGAGTCATCCATATAAACCCCTTTTGGAGACAGAATAAATCCTAAGAACTCCACCTTAGAAGAATGAAAGACACACTTTTCCAATTTCACGAACAGGTGATGTTCCAACAAACGTTCCAAAATCACCCTAACATGACCAACATGCTCCTCCAGACTGTTCGAAAAAATGAGAATATCATCGATGTAGACCACAGCGAATCGATCCAAAAATTCTCGAAGCACATCATTAACGAAATGCTGAAAGGCAGCTGGGGCGTTACATAACCCAAAGGGCATAACTTGGTATTCAAACAACCCCAACCGCGTTCGAAAGGCTGTTTTCCACTCCTCTCCTTCCGCCATTCGCACAAGATGATACACTCCTCGTAGATCCAACTTGGTATAGATGCACGCGTCCTTGACCTGATCTAGGAGTTCCGAAATGAGAGGTATAGGATAGCGATTCTTTTTTGTCACTAGATTTAAGGCTCTGTAATCTATACAGGTTCTCAGAGAACCATCCTTCTTAGGAATGAAGAAGAGAGGAGATGAAACTGGAGACTGGGAGGGTCGTATAAATCCACACGCTAAACTTTGCTCTATGTATTCTTTCAGGTGCAAATTCTCTGGCTCAGACAAAGCATAAATGCGACTGCAGGGCAAAGTTGCTCCAGGCTCCAACTCGATTCGACAATCGTAGTCCCGATGAGGCGGTAATTTTCTGGCTTCTTGTTCATTAAACACCTCTGCCAGATCTTGGTATTCCTGTGGAATCTCAGGAATCTCTACTGCACAAATCATCTGTACTTGATCTGCCAAACTGGAAGACAACGTGGTCTGCACCTCTTCGACTTGCTCACAGAAACAATGCTCATGACAGAAGGTTGAATTCATTTCCACAGTTCGCCTTGACCAATCGATCTGTGGATTGTGTTCTGTAAGCCAGGGCAATCCCAAAATCATCTGAAATTGAGGCGCATCAATTAAATTGAAACTAATATTGCTTCGATGTTCTCCAGGACCTACTACCAAAATTGCCTCGGTGTCAAAGACAATTGGACCAGATGATAAGTTGGTACCATCCACAGCTCTAACCGGCTCCGGCCTTGGTTTCTTCTCAAATCTTATGCCCATCGTTTTCGCGAACTGGATATCACAGAAATTTCCCATGGCACCAGAATCCAACATGATGTCAACCTCTTCTTCTCATCTTTCCCCGAAGCAAATTTTACAGGACAAGATCAAATGTGGAGCTGCAGATTGGAGAGTGTTCACTAATGATTGAGGTTTGGGAGTTGACTCTAAAGGAGCTCCCACCAGAGCAACTCTGTCTACTGGTGGAGCCTGTCTTTTACCCATTGCTTAGATTTTGGTTTCTTGGTACATTCTCTGACAAAATGACCAGGCTGTCCACAATACATACAGAGCCTTCCCATTTGGCGTTTCTCCCTTTCTTCCTTCGAAAGCGGTCCACAAACTGTGCCAATTTGCATGGGTTCTTCAGGAACGATCCCTTCAGAATTCTTTACCGGTTCAGCTCTTGCACGATCAAATCTAGGGGGAAATGGTTTCAAGTCTTTTCTTTTTTCGCTACGTCGTTCTGACTGACGCTGATCAATTTGAAGCACAAGATCGATGAGCTCTGACACATCCGTGGGTCTCTGAGGAATTTGCGACAACCCATCCTTTAACTCATCCTTAAGACCCCTGTAAAAAATTGCTGCTCTTTTTTCTGACGGCCAATTCGTTTCCACAATTAATTTATTGAACTGAGCCAGGTATGCCACTAGTTCGCGATTGCCCTGTTTCAAATCCAATAGTTCATTATCTGTAGCCTGTGATATGGTTCTTCTGTCGAAAATTCGTAAGAATTCTTTCTTGAACTCTTCAAACTTGTACAGCACAGGATCATTAGAGGAGACCAATGGCATTGACCACGAAGCTGCGTCTCCACTCAGGTAAGAGAGCACGAAAGCCACCTTGGATTGATCCTCCTTAAACAAAATGGGCTTACATAAAAAATGGAGAGAGCACTGAGTCATGAATATCTGCGCTTTATTGGGGTCCCCCTGAAACCTCTCTGGGGCTGCCAAGGGAATTGTGGGGGACATGGCATGCACTACTTGAGTGGTAAGGGACGATGAAGTAGTTGGGGAAGGATCAAAAGCTGGGGCCCTTAAACCCCCAAAATTAGGACTAGGACTTGTGGACATCTGATCTATTCTTTGCAGAAGAAAACTTGCCTCTTGATTAGATTTTCTAACCTCTTCCCTAGTCTCACTAAGTTGTTTCTGCAACCCTTCCAAAAAAGAAGCTAGCGCTTTTACATCAAACCCCTCAGCCATTTTGCTCACACGGAAGAGAATTAGAGGGCACGTCAATCTGTCAGAAGTGTACCTGAATTCTTGGCTTTTCCGTGGAAGCAGATGACTGAAGGGAGGAGCCCAGCTGAGTATTTCCTAATTCCCTCACCTCCCTGGACCCGGATTTCTCCAAGGCCAGGAACGGAAGGGAAAGGGGAAGTGGATAGACAAGAGAGACTGCCACACAGGTGCCTAAGGACTCTTCTTATATGGCCCAACCGCACCTAAAACATGAAGAACATCATTAATACAGTTCCCACAAGAATTGACTTCCTAAACTACTGGTTACCCACTAGCTTCTCTTTTTACCTTGATCAAGTGTGGAATTTGCTGCTCTCTAATTCTTCATAGGATATAACATGCTTCCTATTAATATACGATGCATACAGTTCAATAACCAGAAGTTGCAGTTGGTTGGATGAAGATATGGAGGTAGACAGCAGTATTAATTATATGCATACAATGAATACCCCATTTACTATGCTCAATCAGAGAGATTGCTGGACGCTGCAGGAAGCTATGAAGAATAATGAATAACTGTTCCTGAAGTTACAGTCACTCCAGTAGTTCAGTGAATTTATAGGTATGCCCCCGAAAGAGAATATCTAGGGCAGAGTACACATTGTCTAATTGCAGGAATAGTTTCACATATGAGTTCAACTGGAAAAAAAACAACAAGAACAATCCTACTGCTCAGCCGGTGAAGTCGGAGCTGCTGACAGGACCCACAAGCAATTGGACTCATCAGGAACGAGAGTAGCTGGAGACTTCTTGACGAGTCTGCTGAGAACCAAGCTTTTCCGAAGAAGCGAGGCAGGAATTACCTCCTCTGTGAACTGAAGAAATACGAGACTTGCACTCGGACCAAAAAAACTAACTCTAAAGTCTTGTCTAGTGTGCAACAATAGACTCCTAAATTACTAAGAGCCCAGCACAAGTAACTGTGCCCAAATTACGAATCAAATGTTCAAATTAGGAAGCACTGAGGAAAAGCGACCTTCCGTTCCAAAACGACAGTTGAAGTGCGCAGAGCAGAGAACTCTAGCGCACGAAATGGCGGACAGTCAGCGGAACACTAGAACGCTGACCTAAGAACTAGGGCGGCACAACCAGGAACCAACCTACATTCCATCGGCCCACTGTTGAGCCACTCTCTGCCGCCAAGTCCAAATGGACAGGAATGGAGTGGTACCTGAAATCAAAGGACCCTTAACGTGAGCAGGAGGAATCTTGTGAGGGCCAAATCGAGATCTGACAACTATTCCTTTTGTGTTTTTCTGGAGTTACTTGTTACCCCTTACAGAGCGCAAGCCACTCTTATTATTGAGTTCTTTCTCGACCTATTTTACGGGGATGGAACTACGAAACACTGGAAGATGATGTAATTTGGTAGTCCCCGCAAGGCTGGCGCGGACTGATGACGTCATGGGGTCGATGCAATGGTGTGAATCCAGTACGTCAATATGAGATATAACACCGCCACCCTTGTTTTTGATACATTATTGAGCAACTGAATTGCCTATTTTTCTAATAAATTACAGGGCTGTGTGTTATGAGTTCCTCACCCATGTGTTACCGCCCAAGTAAAGCAAATAACCAAACAAACTACTAGTACGCGGGGGATGACGCCATTCCGTAGTCTTTCTACTCTCGCGGGATGTCGCCGCTTGGCTCTTTTAACATACCGAGCAGAGAGCATTCGTCGAAGAAAATTTACAGACCCTTTGTCTGAACGGGCGTCCTAAAACTATAGAAGTCCCTAGAGGTACAAGCGCATTATTATCTTTTAATGTTCTAAAGTGGATGATTTGGCTTGTTGCAACAGATTCTGATTGGCCAACCGACCCCTTTAAAAAGAGCCCGCACAGATCCGGTCGTTGCCTCCCCCTGACTTATTTATTTATTTATTTATTTGCGGGTTTGTATAGCGCTAGGAATAGACTCCCGAAAGAGTATCTCCGCGCTTAGAACAACAGGAAGCAAATATCTGGACGTTTTACTAAGTTTCTAAAAACAAATGAACAAGACGATTACATATATACAAAGCTGTGGCTAATTTTGTTTAAACAGAAAAGTTTTCAGTTGTTTCCTGAAAAGGAGATGGTCGGAGCATTGTCTCAATAAGAGTGGGAGGGTGTTCCACAAGATAGGACCCACCACTGACAGGGCCCTTCCACCCAGTCTGGTCCTGCTGATCTTAGGTACCCTCAGCAGCAACTGCTCACTTGGCCTTAGTGTGCGTGTGGGGACATATGATACAAATTTATTAGCCAAGTAGGCCGGTCCTAAGTTATGTAAACCTTTCTGTATGGTACAACAGGTCTCAAACCTCACCCTTTGACATATGGATAACCAATGTAGTTTATCCAACAGTGGTTTAGATGGAGATCTGGGGGGGGGCATTGAGGACTAGGAACCGGTCAGAGGCAACGACGGATAGGTGAGAGTTTCTCTCCTTAGCGCGGCTAGATACTGGTTGATTGGACAGACTATATGCTTTTTAATACCTCATGCTATTATAACATATGAGGCTTAGTGTGTTTCAATGTTTGCAAGAGTAGAGTCTCTACCTTTATTAGAGGTTTCTTAGATAATAACTACCAGGCAGGATCCTGATATCTACTAGCCTGCTTTATATTCAGGCAGAGAGTTTTCTTTCTGCCTACTTATACTAAGAGTCCACCCAGGTGGGGTGAATCACCAGTTGAGCGGGAACTTAAGGGGAAGAGAAGCGATAGAGGTGTAGAAATGCGAGTTTGAGTTTAATAGATATAGATAGGAGTTGAACCTAATATGGTTCTCCACTATATCAAGCTCTTGATTCTTTACCTCTATAGTGCGTGGCCTCAAAAATTCCTGAGCAATGTCCAGGAGAGGTGAGGTCTGGTCCCCGGTCAGTCTGGGTGAGCAATAACGTTTTTCAATATCTTTTTATATTGTTGCAATAAGAGTGGGACAGTTTTAACACAGTGTGTCAATTGTTTTTGTGTTTTTGTTATTACAGATGTAAAGTTACATCATCTGACATGGAGGAAAAGGAACCGTTTTCTGTTTAATTATATCCTTTTCACACATTTGAGTTATTATTTTCACTTGCAGTAGCATTAAGATTTAGAACAGAGGCCCTGAAGAAAGCCTGGGGTACTTTTCCCGTGAGGCTGAAACATGTTGGCCCCCATGCAGTTATTTGTTTAAACTGCTAGATTTCTTGCACTGTTCTTGGTTTTTAATAGGAAGTGGACAGGGCTCAATAAAGTTTCTTTCCTGTTTTCCCTATACTTTTTAATTCACCACTTTTTGTTTTTGTTTTTTGCACTGCACTTGATCCCATCATATAATGTTCAAATGGTCTTGAAGTGATTGTGGGTCAGAACTCGATTCTGGCATAGGGTACGGTATACTGTCTCAGTGATCTAGAGGCACACGACCCTTGAAGGAAGACCAAGTGATAATATTGATCATTGCAAGATGTTGATGGGAATCCTACATACCAGTTTATGTTTTTATTCACAATCACTGATGGTCCTGTGTTATTACCTGTCCCAGTGTTTAATTACCCGGAAGTTTTTCTCCTAACCTAAATAAGTCACTGCATGTGACATTAGGTTGTAGTTAGAGTCTTTCTCTTTTTAGACCCCTAGGTTTTGTTGTTATACACACATTTCATACTGACATAATTACTGGTAAAAATATGCAGCATTCAATTGAAAATAATCTTGGTTTGATTTTGTTGGACTTGGCCCTTTTTTCAGGGTCATTCCAGAACTTTTTGTCTTCCTCCCGTATTTTTTCTGACCTGTTGTTAGTGGTTTTATGACTTTGGGCACATTGTCACTGCTGATCACTGCTAAAGTGCATGTGCTCTCTCTAGTAAACTTGGTAAGATTGGTCTACACCTGTTTGGCTTATTTAATTTACCTGAAAGTCCCTTGTACAGTTGTATCCCGTATACCCAGGGCCTGTAAATGAAATGCTACTGGTTTGCTTGCAACGCTGCTTGTGCCACCCACCAAAGTAGCCTTTCAAACCTGACTCAGCCCTCTGCCACTGCAGGGCCTGTGCGTGCAGTTTACTGCCGCCGTGACGTGGTATATAAAGTGGTTGCCACGTCTGCAACTCCCTTTTTACTACATATCAGTAACTGCTAAATTAGGTCCTAACCAGCCCTATGGGCAGGGTGCGGTGTATGTAAAAGGTAGGACATGTGCCTTAACTGTGTGGCATGTCCTGGGAGTGACAAACAACCTATTTGGTTTCTCCCTGCTGTGAGGCTGCCCTCTCATTGGTTTGCATTGGGGATTCCCTGATATGTGCTTCAGTGGTAATTCCTGACATGAAAGGGGTGGCGTGACCATGTTTGGTATGTTTGGAATAGTAGTGATAAATCCTGCTTATTGGTGAAAGCAAATTTATTATTACTATTTTAGAAGTGGGCACTTTTAGAAGTGGGTATTTATGTGTGCTATGTGTCTTTGTGCCATCCTTATGTGTATTGACCGTCTGGTTCTGACTGACAGGGGAGAGGGAATGTGCATTCACTCCAACCAGTCCTGGGGGGGGGGGTTGAGGTGTATCCTGCCTTTGCTGGGTGACTCAGTTCTAGGCTGAATAGACCTTGGCTGAATTTAGAGTAGCAGGAGGAGATTTCCCTTGCACCTGAATAGGCCTGGTCTGCATTTGGAGTGGTGGGAGGAGTAGAACCTGTACCTGAATAGGGCTGTGCCTGCCTTCCACAATGCTGGATCTGCCACCCTGTGGTGTGTCTGGGGTCAAGGCTTACACTGTGAATTGAGAGGTGTTGTGCACTTGTAAATGTATTTTAAAGTGCCCCCAGAACAAAGACATGGGGACTATAAGTAAAGGGGCTGTTACCCCATGGAGGAGAGAGAAGACAATGCAAGGGATTTGGGACCAGAGGATTGCTGTGCTGGCAGGGGACCACCATAGGACTCCTTGCCTTGTTGTGCTGGCCTGCTGAAGAGACTCCCTCTGTGTCTGCCAGAATACTGTGTGCAGACCTTAGCCTGCCTCCTGTGTGTGTGGTCCCCAGTGACCTCCCCTGGGCTGTGGTGCTCTATCGCCTTGCCCAACGCGCGGTGAACGCTTTTGGGTGGCCTTGTGTAAGCAGAGAGCATATGGGAAGCACTTTGTTGATAGGGAGCACTGTGTTCCCCACCCTGCTGTTCCCATGTGCATGTGGAGCGCTACTTGCGAGCATGAGGAGCACCACAAAATTGATGTGGAGTGCTCCTAATGCCTCTGGGACACAAGGCTTTGTGAGGCACTTGGGAGGCCCTGCACTGGGGGAGGAAGTAATCCGGCAAGTGCTGGGCAGTGCCAGAGTCCGCCTGCAGCGTGTGGACGACGAGTGCCCATTGAGAGCTCCAGGGACCAGAAGCGTCCGGACTGCCAGAGAAGCTAAGCCACACAGAGTGCAACGGCCGTGCTGTTCGAACCCGCGGGGGTCCAGGTCACCCAGGAGGAGTCTGACTCGTCCTGAGTGCGGGTAAGTCTGCGTACTAGGGCTGGACCAGGAAGAATCCAGGTGAGGAGCCGAGTCGACATCACCCTTCTTGCCCGATGTAGTAGCTGCCCCATGCGGTAGTGGGCAGCTGTATTGACAAATAGGATGACACGGCCATACTAGGGGGACCCTGGGAGGTCACCCCACTATGGGAGGTGGTCCACCCCTCTCCCTTGCTGACAACCACCTACCCGGGGGCATTATTTTGTTTTTAGTAACTCAGGAGGGGAACCCTCGACAGAGGCCTCGTCCTACTTGAGAAACAGCTGTATTCTCTGTAAAAGCAGCACAGGAGCACTGTCCTCTATAATTTAGGGTGAGCTGCCATACAGGTTACAGACTGAGTTCCCTCAGGCCACAAGGTAGTGGTAGTTAGATGTTGGCACCGCCCTTATGACCCATGCTGGGTTTACAGTGTATTTTGTTGCAGCTTAGACCCTGAAGTTTGAATGTATGCCAATTATGCTCTTCATTTGATAGGATAATGAGTATCACTTCAGGACCTGGAGTTTATGCCCTGATGCTTATATGTATGTGGTGCCACATTGCCAAGGTTTGCACCCTATGTACCCATAATGGTGATCTGCATATGCCTAGGTTGGGCATGATGTGTTTATGATATGTGCACTGTACAAGTGGCTGCTATAATGCACTGCTGATGATGTTTATGCCTAATGCTTGACGCTAAGTGTAATCCTACCAGTAATTACTGGTCACCCTAACTGTGATCGTTGTGACAGTGACCCCATTAGCCAAGTGGTTTCTGTAATCCCTGTTATGTCTCTGTCAGGGGCCCGATTGGTCAAGTGATTTATGTAATTCCTGTGAAGTCATGACAAGTGCCTAGTGGCACAGTAATATATGTGATTGTGATCTAATTTGTTGTTATGGATAATCCAAAGGATATTTTTATATAACCTTGTGTGTAGTCTATTTTGTGGTGTGCCTAGTGTGTCACTGCCACAGTGCCTCTGGGATAAGCCTGACTGCTCTGCCAAGCTACCAAGAGGGTGAGCAGGGGTTATCTTGAGTGTGTAACTCCCTTGCCCTGACTAGAGTGGTAGGTTCTGCCTGGCTTAGGTGCATACCCTAGCCAACCAGAAACCCCATTTCTAAAAGTTGTGTTCCAACTAAAATCTTTGTTTCTAGCTGTTAGACATGTCATTCTTAGGGTAATCTTCCCCAACTTTTTGCTTGCTTACCTCCACTTTTTGCTGCTTCTTTTTGTTGACCCCAGGACACTGAGCAATTTACCACTTGTGACCACTGCTCAAGTGTACGTGTTTCTCCCCTACACATAGTCACAATGTTGTATACACATTTGTCATATTTAGTTTTCTTATAAGTCGCTAGTAATGTGGTATACCATTTATAGAGGGCCTGTAATCTTAATGCTACTAGTGGGTCTGCAGCACTGGTTCTGTCACCCACAGATGTAGCCTGTCAAACTTGTCTCAGGCCTGCATTTGAAATCACTTGCCAAGCTTTAAACTCCCCTTTTATTACACTGCGCAATGGAATATAGTATAGTTATTAACTTCGCAGGGGAATCTGCATGTATAATGTGTGTAAGCGTGGCATTGCCGCATAGTATGCGCACAACGTGACATTCCCTCCTCCCCAAATTCCTTCACCTTACCGCCCGCTACGCCCAATAACTCTCAGAAACAGGGTCTGTTGTCCACGGCGTAGCCTTTTATTCACATTACTCTGGGCAATTTACCACAGACCATCACCAAAGAAAGATACTCTTCTTGGATATATAAGAATTATTCAGAGCATCTCACTTTAGCTGCATCAAATGTCAATGGCAGCAAGGAAATTAGTTACAAGCTTACACTTTAACTTTAACTCGACCGTACACAACTTGGCCGTACATTTAAACGTTACACTTTAACTTTTATACTCGGCCGTACACTAGAACTTGGACGTACATTTGAACTTGGCCGTCTCAGCCACAAATGTCCGTCCCAGTGTGCTGCGCACATTGCGCTGTCAGGCCCCAATGCGCTACAGCCCACAGTTACTTGACATCCAGGGCACCGCATACCGCACCGGCCCACTGGGGTACCTGAACACAGGCAGACTCCCAAGATACTACTCAGTCCATAAGTTTTGGGTTAGGGCAGTAGAGTCCAGGACCACCGTCAGGTCGGTCCCTCCTCCCCGCCGACCCACTACACACGTGGAATCTACCCCCTCCTGGGGTCCATGGAATGGCTGAACCTCCCTTGTTGTGCATCCCTCTTTGTTGTTAACTGTCAGCGCTCCGCCACAGGGTGAGAAGGTCCCCGGCGTACTCGCCCTCCCCCCCCAGACCCTGACTGTGCTCCAGAATTTATAAATGACCTATACTGGAGAATATACGGGATAGCCTCACTATATGCCTATGCCATCCACCATCAGTGGAGAACATACCTGTTTACCCAGGGCATACACTGGAAAACATGCAGTTTTACTTCACTATATGCCCATTGAGTCCACTATACCATATAGAAGTTCACAGGCAGGTGGCGCAGCGGAACTGAAAGGGGCTTGGGTTTGAGCGCTGATCTCAAGTTCAGTTCCGGGTAGGTCCACTAAGCAGTTCATCCTCTGAGGTCAATGAAACGAGTACCATTGAGGTTGGTAACAATATCATGTGCAAATTCTCCCGTCCCATAGCCTAGGTTGGGAGCCCTGCAGGTTGTGGAAGTTGTCATCCAGCGAGTGTGCTATGGTCCATAAGATTGGGGAAATCCCTGGGTTAAACACAAATGGGCTACTTAGTATTATACAACACTTGGCATTCCCAGTATTCTAAAAAGGGCAGGTGTTTATACTTGGTTCCCCTCTGGTTCACACTGTCCTGGCGGCTCCCTGGTATACTAGCAGATGTTTGGGAGGCCAAGGCGTCACCTAGGGTGGTGACTGACTGAATGCTATGGACATACTTCGACAAGAGCTATATACAGATAACTGGGTGAAAGAGGAAGTAAGGCGGGCTGGTTAACTCTTACTTCCACCCGCATGCCACTTGTCAGGAGTGGCTTGTCAAAAGTATTGCTCTTCAGCCAGGCTATGTTAACATTGAACCAACACCAATCTATTGGTTATAGGTCATCCTGGGCGTATATACATGAAGGGCTGGGCGAGGTTTGGTACCCGGATTCTGGGTCCTCTTCCCAGTTGCAGACTCAGCAGGACATGCAAACAGGTGGGGCGATGGGAATCCCAAGGCATTTAAGGGGACAGCCGGCCGTAAGCCACCCTGGGAGAGGTGGTGTAATTATGCAGGCCTGGAACAGCTTCTGTAGAAGCAGAGGCCCGGGCAGGGTGGGGTGTCTCCCTTCTCAACGCTGGGGTCTGACAGGTGGGAGGCAATGATTTGACTTTCCAGGGTTGGAGGGTCCTGCGGCCAGAATTGAATTCCCCTGGGTGTAAGTTATGCATCCATCCCTGAACAGAAGGGCTTTTGGTTGTATCAGGCTAAAGTTCACAGGTAGTTAAAAAAGGACGGGGGCACCTGTCTATGAGGGGCATGCTGGCCCCCGGTCCAGTATGGGCTTGGACTTGTTTTTGCTGATCCTGGGAGAGGCCCAGGAATAAGCAGGATGTAGGTAAAGATGTCTACCTTGGTGGGGGGCCCTGGTTGTGACGGTGGCCACCCCCAGAGCTGTGGAGGAGTTACAGGGCGATCCAGAGTCTGCAAGGTACAGAAGGGTACTATACTGCAGCAGCACAACAAGGGTGCTAAGCCAAGGATACCCAGGGATGTCTTAGCGTGTCCCCTGGAAGAACTACGGCGTCCTGTTAGTCCTACCGATGGTTGTGGGTCTGAGCAACCGGGGGCTGCCTGGAATGCTCCGCCCACCTTTTGGGGGGCGGGAGCAAGGGAGTGGACTGGCGGTCCACTGATGGGAGGGGTAGCCCCTCCCAATGATTGGTAATCACCGATTGGCGATGGCCACGGTGCAATTTGGCTCATCAGGCGGGCAGGCAGCTTAGGGGTTGGCCTGCCCTGGGATCGCCCGTAAGATAACCCACCATGTTGGCAAATTTACCTGCAGAAAATTTCTCCACTAAGAAGGTGTCGTGTGATTTATTTATGGAGGTTGCTGTGTGGAAAGTATGAATGTTGCTGATATTGGCACTATGCCAAGGCTGCCCGGGGGGCCCCTTAGGGGACCCTCCAACAGGGCGGCCGCCTTAGTGCCACAGGAAGGTAAAGAAGTTGGCTGCCCAGGCTCCCTGGGCGAGAGACCAAAGGGGTCTGCTGGCCCCGTCACTTCCGGCAGTGGGAGGAGGACAGGGGTACTTAACCTTCCTCCGCCCACTGGGCAGTCTCTTGACCGCTGCCCCTCGTGCTGTTTCCCGCCCTACCGCTTACCCTGCGGACGGCCAACAAAGGGGTACGGGGAAGGGGAAAATCTAACTTATTGTTTTGTGTTGCAGGAGGAGTTACAGGGCGATCCAGAGTCTGCAAGGTACAGAAGGGTACTATACTGCAGCAGCACAACAAGGGTGCTAAGCCGAGGATACCCAGGGATGTCTTAGCGTGTCCCCTGGAAGAACTATGGCGCCCCGTTAGTCCTACGGGCAGTTGTGGGTCTGAGCAACTGGAGGCTGCCAGGAACGCTCTGCCCACCTTTTGGGGGGGCGGGAGCAAGGGAGTGGACTGGCGGTCCACTGATGGGAGGGGTAGCCCCTCCCAATGATTGGTGATCACCGATTGGCGACGGCCAATTTGGCTCATCAGGCGGGCAGGCAACATAGGGGCTGTCCTGCCCTGGGATCGCCCGTAAGATAACCCACCATGTTGGCATATTGGTTATGCATATAAACCTGCAGCAAATTTCTCCACTGAGAAGGTGTTGTGTGGTTTATTTATGGAGTTTACTGTGTGGGATCGTATGAATTTTGCCGATATTGGCACTATGCACGCGCTCATACTTGCCCGCTGGGCTGTAAAGCTACATTTGCCTGCAGCAAGAAAGCCTCGTAATAATGAAAAAAACGAAATACACAATGTATAGTTTGCGTGTATTTGCGAGAATGTTTATCAGGACGTCATGTTCTCCTGTATGCATGCCTGTGTAATGCACTGCTTGTGACAGACAGCAGGCGGCGAGGAGAGATGAGAAACTTGCAGAAAGAGCACGACTTCTTTACAACAAGGACCTCCGTCTCCCGAGAAATCAGACACTTGGCTAGGTCATGATCCAGCGCTCTGATTGAAAAACTGTCTCACAAACACTGCCTATCACCATGATACTCACCATTAATCATGAAACACATAAGAAGGCCCATAAACCAACGAGACAATTTTTGAGCAGCTGAATCATGTGACCTAATTAATCAAAACTATTCATAAACTATTTACATCATTATATACAACTGCAGTTTATCTATTCTCACCATGGTTTTAAGCTTATATCATTTATAATTAGGCCACTAAGGCGATTGGATCAACTGATGGAAACTAGACCATGAATAAACAAGACCAGCTTGTCTTTTCAAATCTAATTTTTATTAGCTTTATTTTTCAAAAGAAAGAGCATTTATGTTAAAGAATTTTTATTTTTAAAGCAAATATGAAAGCAGCATTTTAATAAGGAAATGATTTATTAGACTGACATTCTCAAGGCAAGCTCAGAAAACATGAAAAATTAGCAGAATAACAGTTTCCATTCCCTAAATCTATTCCCTGTCTAATTCTCACTCCACCTAGAAAGGAAAAATCATTTAAAGTCTGCTGTCCTTACGTGAGGCAGAAGTCCAACAGCATGTCACGTCAATCAGGAATCGGAAAGCGAGAAGAAGCGCCCTCCTGCTCATAATGTCAGGTTTTATACCTTTCTTTCTGACTAAACTTTCTACATTTTACATTCTTCTGTACGAAACCAAGTTTCTCATTGGCTGTTCTGTGTCAGTCCATGATAAAATGTTAGCTCATATCCGATTCTTGACCAAGTTCAGGCTTTACATAAGCCCTATTGTCCTTTACTTCCACATCTTTCGGCTTCCTCAAGAAAGATACTTTTCCCTCGAGTTTCAAACTTTAACTTCTTAGCCTTGGCAGACACATTAAGTTCCTGTCCTTGAGCCTTTTCTCCGAGAGCACGTTCAGCACAACCAAAGAATTGCTTTTTCAATAAATGATGTCAGTATGGTAAAAATCTTCACATCTGCGCATGTGCAAGGCTCCACTCTGGACAAGCTATCACGCCTGCAGCTCTGTCAGCCATTTTTCTGAACCAACTTTTGGCCTCACTTTGAAAACTATTATTAAACAAACACAAGACATCAATTAATTAAAGAATTGAGACCCATTCTGTTACCCACCCCCAATACTAATTAAACCCGTTAATTATGTTACCTAGCAAAGCACATACAAGCAGCATCATAATTACTTTTCTTCTTTGAACTGCACGATTCTCCACGAGCTTTTGTCACAGGAAGGACATAACATAAGCACACTAAATAAGCACATGCCAATAGTTAAACAGCCGCATTTAATACTGACAAAGACAATAGACTAAGTTTGTTTATTATTTTTCTTTGCGTTTGCAACATAAAGCACATTAGTTTATCCCGCGTGTTCTGATGGATGCATTTTAAAACTAAGTTGATTAATAATTTCACCACATGCTTGTTAATTCAATTACTTCTGTTATGGGAGATTAACTTCGCAAGTTTGAACAAAATCTTCTTTTTTTAAAATGTTTTTATATGTGCTTTTATGGTTTTTATGTCTTAATGATACAACAGAAATATTGATTTTCAGTATTGCTATTTTGATGCCTTATCTTATATGAGTTGTCTGACACTGTATATATATGTATCTGATGTTACTCATGATGCTAATAAAAATTTAAAAAAAAAAAAAAAAAAAAAAAAATAATTTCACCACATGCTTGTTAATTCAATTACTTCTGTTATGGGAGATTAACTTCGCAAGTTTGAGCAAAATCTTGTTCTTTACCTTGCTCCATCAACTCGCTCATCTGGTGATTTCAAAATCACCAAATAATTCCCAAAATTTTAAAAATGTTCAATCCTTGAACATGTTTTGGACTTTCTTAATATTAGTATTTCTAAAGTTTAGTTTCATTCACTTTTTTGCAACTTTCATATTGAGTTCTCCGAAAATCTTCTAATTCTATTTCTTTTTCTGTTTCTTTTCTAAGATTGTAAATTCTTTTCTTTTCCATTACATGTTTTCTTCTTCTGTGTATCATGCAACTAATTTTTTAACAAAAGTATCACTATAGCTATGACTATTAAAGGGAAAACTACTTTACCTATGATTTAACTACCAATTTCTTGAAACCAGTGTTTGATTGCTGCAAATCTTTTACTTAACCGGTCTGAAAAACTATCTACTTCTAAAGGTTCTACCTCATCATGTAACTCAGTAATGTTCTTAATATACATTTCTATATTCTTACTTTTGTTAGGAATATATGTACAGCAATGTTGAACATGCAAAATTCCACAGACTTCTCCCTCTTTTGCCAGCAAAATGTCTAAAGCAAGACGATTCTGCATTACCATTGTTCTCATAGCAATAAGCTCTGTGCTCACTAATTGAAATCCAGTAGCAGTATTTGTTGACAACGGATGTATGACGTTACGACGCATACTTTTACAACGACTTCCTTTACAACACATTTTTTACAACGCAGGATCCTTTACAACGAATGCCTTTACAACGCATGATATTACATCGCAGATGCCTTTACAGCGCACACCATTACAACGTAAGTATATATTATTTTTAAAAATGTAATTAATTAAAATTAATATAATTTTATTTAATTTAATTTTTATTTTACTTTCTTTTTCTTTTTTTATAAACATATATTTTTTATTTATTTAATAATTTAAGTGTTTTATAATAATGGGTGTAATAGTAGGGTAAGTGCTGGATAGTGTAGGGGTAAAATTTACTATTCTAACTCCAGGGGGGTGAAATAGTAGGGTAAGTGTTGGATAGTGTAGGGGTAAAAATTACTATTCTAACTCCAGGGGGGTGAAATAGTAGGGTAAGTGCTGGATAGTGTAGGGGTAAAAATTACTATTCTAACTCCAGGGGGGTGAAATAGTAGGGTAAGTGTTGGATAGTGTAGGGGCAAAAATTACTATTCTAACTCCAGGGGGGGTGAAATAGTAGGGTAAGTGCTGGATAGTGTAGGGGTAAAAATTACAATTCTAACTCCAGGGGGGTGAAATAGTAGGGTAAGTGCTGGATAGTGTAGGGGTAAAAATTACTATTCTAACTCCAGGGGGTGAAATAGTAGGGTAAGTGCTGGATAGTGTAGGGGAAAAAATTACTATTCTAACTCCAGGGGGGTGAAAAAGTAGGGTAAGTGTTGGATAGTGTAGGGGTAAAAATTACTATTCTAACTCCAGGGGGTGAAATAGTAGGGGACGTGCTGGATAGTATAGGGGTAAAAATTACTATTCTAACTCCAGGGGGGTGAAATAGAAGGGTAAGTGCTGGATAGTGTAGGGGTAAAAATTACTATTCTAACTCCAGGGGGGTGAAATAGTAGGGTAAGTGCTGGATAGTGTAGGGGTAAAAATATTAATTAATAATAGAATTATTTAAATTATTTTTTAAATAAATAATATTTTATTTCTAAATATATTAAATAATTAATATATATTTTTTTTAAATTAATTAAATAACATTTTTAATATAATTATATACTTACCAATACTTACGTTGTAATGGCATGCGTTGTAAAGGCATCTGCGATGTAAAATCATGCGTTGTAAAGGTAGTTCGTTGTAATGGATCCTGCGTTGTAAAAATTGCGTTGTAAAGGAAGTCGTTGTAAAAGTTGCGTTGAAACGGTTGTATACGGTTGACAACCTATCAACAATTGTAGACATTCTTCTAATTTTGTTTGCATTCAGGGTTATTCCTACCATAGGTATTAATGCACCAAATATGTCACCCATTATTTCTGAAAAGCTTTCCCTTCTGAATCTACTCTGATGATTACTAATTTCAAATGAACCTTTTGCATTTCTATCTACATGAACATTTTTGGGAAAAACTAATCCCACAAAACATGTCCCACACCAGTGGTCTGGGAGATTGTAATAAGCTTTGTTCCCACAAACAAAATAAATTCCAGAAAAAATTGGATCTTTGCCTCCTTTAAATCCCCATCCCCCTATAATACGATAGGCATCTTCACATTGACTTGCACCTACAAAGTAATTATCAAACAAAGTATTATCTCTTCTAATACAAAATTTTCCACTAACAGGTTTATCTATATGAATTGCAACATTTTCATTTCTACCATTGAGCTTTTCATCTTCAATCTGCCAAAATTTTGATTTTGTTTGTTTCAGCATCTCATTCCGTTTGTAAATTGCCCTTCTCTCTTCCACCATATTTAAGAATGTTTTCTCTTCCGTTCTCAATTTACATGTTAAATTATTTCTAAAAGCATACTCATAAGTAAGTTCACTAGTTACTAGAAAAAATTCCCTCATCTGTTTAGCAAATTTCACTTTATTCAAGCTATTTTCAACTTTAAGATTTGCAGAAATCTCATCAAAATTTGAATAGTAATACTCTAAATGACCTGTTTGATAAAACAAACTAGCTATTACACTACAGGTGATGCCATAAGTAAGAGCAAGCATATTATACATAACATCTTCAGACACAGAAGTAGGTAATTTCACACAAATGTAGCAATCTTTTGCGTCCATCACCTTAACATATTCAGATAAAAGTCTTGAAAAGGTATTACTAGAAAAATCTCCTACAGATCTATCTTGGTGAATCTCTGGTTTATGTACAATGCTTTTATCAGATTTTTCAACTTTCTCATGATTAACCACAACTTTACTCGTCATGTTAGTTTTATACATCTCTTTATCTACTCCATAGGAAAAATGACAGCTAAAATTAACCAAACTAAAATTATCAGGATTACACATATTGAAGACAATTTGCAACATCTTCTGAAAATTGAGCATCTCGAATTATAATTAATAGAAGGTATCTTTACTTTCAAACAAGAGCCTTAGAGCCTTTGAAAAAAACAAAAATTAAAAATTACTAAAGATACTCCCCTCTTTTTTTTTAAACAGATAATTTTATTCTCTAACAGCTTTTCTTCGACCTTATGTCATACATCAATGTGTTTTTGTTTTTTTCAGCTAACACAATTTCTTCGACCTTGTGTCACCTAACACAATTTCTTCAACCTTGTGTCAGAACAAAATCAATCATTATCACTTGCATCATCTAATTTTATTTGACTACTATTCACTTCTACTACTGGTGGAATTATTATATAAGTCCACTCAGGTGACTTGTACTTCTGATTTGGCTTTATTACTCTTTTTGCTCTGCTGTTTATCACTTCAATTTTCTTTCCTGCTTGTTTTTTCTTAATTGAGTCTTCTTCCTTTTGAATTGAAATCTCATTGACTTGCTCTTTTGCTAATTTATATTTTAGGCCTTCATTTTCATTTGGCCAATTATCTCCTTTTCTTGATAATTTCCTTTTTGGTTCAGCTAGATTATACTTCACTCTCCAAGCTCTTTTCCTTGATATTTTCACTTTTGATACATCTCCACTATCATCTGTTTTGCTATCTGTGTTATCAGCTTTAGATCCAGGTACTTCTTTACTCTGCAGTTTCACCCTGTTAGGAACATCATCCTTATAGCTGGTACTTGGAATTTCGTCTTCTTCTTCTTCAATTACTTCCAATTCACCAGTTTCAGAATTTTCGTTCCTTCTTTCAGAGCTTCCAATCTGCTTTTCAATACTCTCCTGATCTTGAATCACTTCTTGTTCAGATTCTTTTTCTGCTACTTGATCTAGCAGATCTTCATCATTTCAGAGTCTTGTATTACAATCTCTTTATTTTCTTCATTCAATGCCTCATTCGCATTTGAATTTTCCAGATGTCAACCTTCCTGTCGATCTTCAGAATCTGGATTTCTTTCAGGTTCTTCTTCAGAGTCTGAATCAGCTGTTGTTTCACCTTCGTCAGGATTTTCAGGTGCTGGCACACGTATGGTATGACTAGCATGAATCCATCTCTTCAATCCTCTACACTTTACTGCATTTGTTGAGACTAATATCACTTGTCTTGCCTTCTGCCACCTTGGTACTAGGCAATTTCTTCTTCGATGAACCTTTGTCCTTACCCAGTCTCCTGGTAACAGATCATGAGCTTGTTCTTTCTCTTTTGTAATTACTTCGGTTCCCACCTGATGGAACACAGAAGTTACCACATCAGATAGATTCTTGCAGTAATCCATTATGACGCTATCATTAATGCTCAACAGTTTATCAACTGGAACAAATGCCTACCTCGTGACCCTGCCCATTAGGATCTCATGAGGGCTCAAACCTGTTTTTCTATCTGGAATGCTTCTCAAAAACATCAAAACAAGTGGAAGTGCGTCAGTCCACTTCATTCCTGTCGCTAGACACATCTTTGCTATTCTGTTTTTTATTGTACCATTCACTTGCTCAACAACACCTGATGCTTCTGGTCTGTAAGCACAATGTAATTTTTGCTTTGTATCCAGTGCTTCACAAATCAATTTTAGAAATCTGTTTTCAAAATGTGTTCCACGATCAGTCTCGACCGTCACTGGAAATCCATACCTTGGTATGATTTCTCTCAAAAGCAATTTTGCCACAGTAACTGAATCATTGTGACGTGTTGGAAACGCTTCCACCCGTCTCGAAAACAGGCAGATTATCACCAAGACATATCTGAGTTTGTTGTGAGATGGCATGTCAATGAAGTCAAGCTGTATTCTGGTAAATGGACCACCCTCCCGTCCTATGGTTCCCATGCTCACAACTGTTTTTCTGTTTGGATCGATCTGCTGGCAGATTAAACACCTCTGACAAAAAGATTCTGCAATTATTCTGAATTTTGGATTGTACCATGTTTGTCTAAACAATCTAATCATTGAATCTCTTCCAATATGTCCTGGACCATGATACATGTGTGCCATGTCAGAGATCATACTGTCTGGCATTACTGGTCTGTCATCTTTGTAAACCCAAACCTCATCTTCTTCTCTCTGTCTGCATCCTGCTTTTAACCATGTGTCTTTCTCCTCATCATCTGCCTCATCTTGCAACTCTTTTACTCCTTGCCAAGTCTCAACTACAGATGTTAGCATAAGTAAGTTCAAAACATGTTCATTGTCTTTTTCCCGATTAATGGACATATTATTCTTTGCACAGAATTGAGTCAGCATATGAGTTTCCTTTTGTTATGTAATCTTCATCTTTTTTATGTGCTGTGCACTTTACAACTGCAATTTGCTCTGGTAGCTGAATTCCGTCAATTAATCTTTTGATTAACTTTGCATTTCTGATTGGTGATCCTGCAGAAGTCAAATAACCTCTTTGAGACCAGAGCTGGCCATAGTCATGGACTACGCCATAACCATATTGACTATCAGTCACTATTGTAATTTTTAACTATTTTCCTTTTTCACATGCACGAATCAAAGCAATCAATTCTGCTACTTGAGCTGAACGAATTCCTTTGAGACAGGAAGCTTCAATTACATCTGCAACTGTGCACACAGAATATGCTGCACTTAGAACACCTTCATCTGTTCTTAAGCATGAACCATCAACAAATAAAACATAATCTGATTCAGCTAATGGGACATCTTTTATGTCTTGCCTAGGTTTAGTGCAATATTCTAATACATCCAGGCATTTGTGATCAATCTCATCCCTGACTTCTGTTTCAGTACCATCAGGTAATAATGTGGAAGGATTTAAATTCACACATCTCGCAATAGAAACATTGTCCGAGCCAAGGATAACCTTTTCATATTTTGTTAGCCTATTATTTGTCAAATGCTGTGTTTTGCTTCGAGTGAGGAGAGTTTCAACTGAGTGTGGTACATATACTTTTACAGGAAATCCCATTATTATTCCTTCACTTTGTTCCAAACTTACACTTGTTGCAGCTACCGCTTTTAAGTAACCTGGTAATGCTTTTGCAACAGGGTCAAGAACAGCTGAGAAATATGCTATTGGCTTCCTCAGTCTTCCATGTCTCTGAATCAGATCTGATAATGCACATCCTCCTCTTTCACTGCAATACAGCTCAAATTCCTTCTCATAATCAGGCATTCCCAATGCTGGAGCTTCACACAAACTTTTCTTTAACTGTTCAAAAGCTTTTAATTCAGTTTCTGTTAGACTAATTGGGTCTTTTATATCTGCTTTTGTCAGTCTCTGCAGTGGCTTTGCAATTACTGAAAATCCACTAATCCATTGGCGACAATAACCTACCATTCCTAGAAACATTCTGACCTGTCTCTGTGTTTTTGGAGGCTGCATTGCTTGAATCATTTTTATTCTTTCTGTTGTCACTTGTCTGACTCCCTTTGCAATTCTGTGACCAAGATATTTTACTTCTTGTTTGCAAAACTGTAATTTTGCAGGAGACACTTTATGTCCCTCATCTGCCAAATGATTCAAAAGAGTAATGGTATCTGTCACACAATTATCTCTTGTTTTTGCAGCCACAAGGAGATCATCAATATACTGCACTAACGTAGATTTTCCAGGTAAATCTAGATTTTCCAAGGATTTCTTCAGCAACTGATTAAAAATAGATGGACTTTCTGTGTACCCTTGAGGGATTTGACACCATGCTAAGATACGCTCTTTGAACCTGAACGCAAAAATGTGTTGGCTTTCTGGATGCAATGGAACAGTAAAGAATGCATTACATAAATCAATACGTGTATACCATTCTGCATCATGCGGAATCTGATATGAAATTACCGCTGGGTTTGGCACAACTGGGCAACATGGAACATCGATTTTATTAACCTTTCTCAGGTCTTGAACAATTCTGAAAGTTCCGTTTGGCTTTTTAATTCCCATAATCGGTGAATTACATGGTCTCAATTTCTTTTAGAACACCTTGTTTTATGAATGTATCTATTACAGGCGTTACCCCTTCAATCACTTCTGCTTTCATTTTATACTGAGGAATGTTTGGATAATCTGCTCCTTGTTTTACTGATATTTTTACTGGGTCTACAATTTTCATCAAACCCATTTCATCTCCAGTGAAATCCAAAAAATTTTCATTCACTGTCTCTTTTAATTCTTCAGGTAGATTACTTTTATCAAACACAGGAAATAATTTACTTTCTTCTGCCTCAACCATTAACATTGTTAATTTGTAAAGTCCATCTTCCTCTGGAGTTTGGAGCTCAATACCATCCGGTGAGCAATATATTTTACAATTCATCTTGCAAAGAATATCCCTTCCTAACAGATTTACAGGACTGCTATCACAAATTACAAATCTATGCATGTCCTTAAATTTGCCAATTTCAACTTCAACTGGTTCAGTTAAATCTGTTTTTATTTGCTGATTAGCTACACCTACTACTTGGATCTTGTCACCAGAGAGAGGAAGTTTTTCTATTTCCACTGATCTAACAGTAGAACGTGTAGTACCTGTATCCACTAGGAAAGTAATTTCTACATCATTCACTTTACCATTTACAAATGGACCAGATTGATCTACCTCAAGAGTGGCTCCAAGCACACACTCTTCCTCCTCTCTCAGGCACCGTCAGAAGTAATCCTCAGATTCACTCCCTCCATCTTCTTTTAACCAATATTGTCGAGACACGTTCGACACATTCACTCTTGGCGATCTGTTTACCTGTTCAACTCCGCTGAATCCTGTTTCTGCACTGTATCTCTGCACATTTACACAGTTTGGAAGTGGCGGTTGTGGTATCTGACTTTGCTGATTCACTACCTGTCGCTGTAGCTGTTGCTGCTGATTTATCTCATTCTGCATCTGTGGATTTAATGATGCATTTTTTAAATTTCTGGGCGGATTCTTACATTCGCGCTTCCACTGTCCAATTTCGCCGCAATTAAAACATGGGAGTTTCTGTTTTAACTCTTCAATATTTCCCATCAATTTTGGCTTATTATAATTACCTTTAAATTTTCCTTGATTCTGATCAACATTTTTATTTCCTAAAGTTGCTATTTGCTGTTCAGCCACTTTTACCTGAGCCCACATTGCCTTTTCTTTCAGCTTCTTTTGTTTGGCATCTAATTCATCACTACAGTATTTTGCTTTTCTCAAGATTTCATCTACTGTGAGTGATTGCCAACCAACTATTCCAGATCTTATCATTTCACCAATTTCAGGTCTTAAGCCATATACAAATCTGTATATAAAATGGCTTATACCCTTTTTACTTAAACTTTCATAACCACTGTATTGTTTAAATACCAGCAATAATCTTTCATAGAATGAATGTACTGATTCTTTTGGCTCTTGGGTTGTTCTATCTATTTTAACCCAATCTATTTCTTTTGGGGGAATCTTGTTTTTCAATCACACAATTACCTTTTCGTACACTTTCATTACATCTGATGAAGGAGCACCTGTTACTTTATGTCTAGAAGGTTCTTCTTTAGGCCAATCTATAGAAATTTTACATTCTGTCCATAGATCTGATGGGACAACTATGTCAAAGAATCCATCAAGATAAACCCACAAAACTTTTGAAACTTTCACGAATCTGTCTACCTGTCGATACCATTCTACAGGTTTTTCTCTCAATCGAGGAAAATCATTTGTAAACAGTAAAATGTCCTGTCTTGTCCAAGGAACATGCACATACCCTCCTCCCGGTATTTCTCTCATTGGAACTCATTTACTACTGCTTCCTTTTCTCTGGCAGGAAAAGCTAAGCTTGTTCTGTCTTCCTCTCTTTTCTTTGACCATTTTATTCTCCATTTGCTTATTTCACCCCATTATCTCAGAATCACAATTAATTCTTTTATATGAATTATTCTTCCTGTGGTATTCAAATTTTCAATGTCTTTTTCAGAGAAATCCACTCTGTATGTTTTTTGCAAACCCTTCTGCTTACTTAAATCTACTTCTAATTCAAAAGCTATTTCCTCTATTTGATCATATTTGTTTTTCGTTTTCCATGTTATGCTTTTGCAAATAAATAATAATTAATCATCCTGATATGCCTTCAAACTGTCAGTTCCAATTGTTCCAATTATTAATTCCTCTATATCTGCTTTCAATTTTGCAACATCAAGTAATTTAGATTCTGGGCTTTGTGTTAAATCTATTTTATTCAGGCTCTTTTCTGGAGTTCCAGAATCAGATTCTGCACCAGATGGAGTTTTACATGACAAACTTTGATTAAAAGTTAAGTCGGGCATCATTGTTTTCTCTCTGTGTATTTCAGACAAGTCTGAATAACATTTTTCAGCCACTTTCTGTATTTCTGCGTTTAATGGAACAGTTAAAGCTGAATGTCTAACTTCTTATTGATCAAATACTGGAAGAACTGGTCCAATTGTTACTGGTACTGTTACTGCTTCCATGTTTTTAGTTAACTGCTTTATTATTTCATCCTTTGAACGAAAATATTCTGAGGTATTTGGTAATTCCTCACATCTTTCTGTTCTCATTACATTTCTTGGGGTTTCTTTTCTCTGAACTGGGGTTTCAGCATATTTTCTATTTTCTCCTGATATACTAGAATTGCATCTTGTTTCTACTCTTTCAGGTGTTATTCTATCATTCGGATTTGATCTGGGAGATGTCTCATCAATAATTTCTCTTGGAGGAGCACTTGGGGAAGATCTTAGTGGGGCACTTGGGGAAGACCATGAACAAACTGGTTGATAAGGTGGCGGTTTTCTAGTAAAAAATTCTTCTAATACCGCATGCTCTTGATCACTTTCTTCACTATTTTTCTTTTTCTTTTGGGCACTCTTTTTTCCAGTTACCTCATTAACTATTCTCGCTGGGTACAAGCCATCACACATGTCTGCACGTCTCCATCGACGCACTCTATCCTCATGTGTTTCTCTATCAAGACCTAATCCAGTACCTCTTGGTATTCCTCTATTCTCTCGTTCTAATTAAAACATTTCATCCTCCCATTCAGCTAAAGCCTCAAATTGAGTAGGTCTAGGCTTTGGTACAAGATTCGTCATCTTTTCTCTTAAATTTTTCAAAACGGCTATGTTAAATGATCCATCTTCCGGCCATGCTAATACACCATCATCTTTAGTATACTTCATCCAATTCTCAATCCAAAGACAAGTATGATAACCATATTCACCTAACATATAAGCCGCAGGTGTTTTGTACTTATGAAGTAATTTTCCACCTCGCGTTGCAATTTTCTTGTCAGGTTTAATTTTGTTTTTCAATTTCTGAAACCATGAAAGCTTCTTTTTCTCCTTTATGTAATAATAATTCATGTTTTTAATCAATATCCCTTTCTTCGGTAAAGATCGTAACTACTTCCTTATTGTTCCGCAATACCAACCAATCCGTGCGCGAAACTCACCAACAAGCCAATCAGGTTAAGCTTTGTCACTATTTTTCTCAACCAATAGAATTACTGCTTTTCAGGATGACCCAATCAGCTGTACGTTTGCCTTAGTCACATGAGCCAATCAGTGCGCGAATACTGTGACGTATGCTTACCAATCACAGCGCGACACCTGTGACGTATGCTGCCGATGCAGCTTCTCTGTCCCTTGCTCCGCTCCTTGAACTAACACCTCCTTTACAAAATATTTTCACAGCGCCTTATTTACAAATCTTTCAATTGAATTCAGTTAGTAACTCCACAAAAACAAACCATTTGTCTGTTTCGCTAAAATAAAGTGATAGCTTTCCCAAACATTCAAGTATTCTTTGCGTGAAATAGACGACGCTATTCTCACAGAATATTTAAATTTGTTGATAAAGTAAGGCTAATTTACCCTTCTAGCAGGTAATAGCGAACTCGCTTCTCTCTAAATGCTCATACAGAGATATTTTATACCTCCTTAGAGACAATTCAGAGTTTCACTCGATCGAATATTACAAATTCATTTACGCACATTCAAACAGAAAAATCCCTAACCATGCATACAAAAATCTTTTAGTAGGACTTTAACCCACTAGTAGAAATCCTCACTCGCCAGTAAGATTGACGACGCTTCCTTACCCTTCACTCAAGCTTGGATACATTCTACTACTCTTTTCACAGTGAGTTTTAAAACAGGACTTACGTCCCTATACCCAAAAGCTACGATTTCATAGACAACCCTCACTATGCATTCTACCTTATACACCTAGAATCCCTAAACTTGTGCTGTATGTCCACAACACTTGTGATATACGGCGATACCACTATTTTGAAACAGAACAAATGCACTGTGTAACTTCACCTGTCACACTTCTCTTGCCGGCAAACCAGGAATTTTCACAATGCTGGAAAAAACCTTTCGACTACATATAACAACTGAACAAACTTAACATGTTTTAGACATCAATCCTATATATTTACCATGTAACATGTCAGTTACCATAGTAACCGAACTCTGCTACCAAGTAATTGATCCAGCCCTCTGATTGAAAAACTGTCTCACAAACACTACCTATCACCATGATACTCACCATTAATCATGAAACACATAAGAAGGCCCATAAACCAACAAGACAATTTTTGAGCAACTGAATCATGTGACCTAATTAATCAAAACTATTCATAAACTATTTACATAATTATATACAACTGCAGTTTATCTATTCTCACCATGGTTTTAAGCTTATATCATTTATAATTAGGCCACTAAGGCGATTGGATCAACTGATGGAAACTAGACCATGAATAAACAAGACCAGCTTGTCTTTTCAAATCTAATTTTTATTAGCTTTATTTTTCAAAAGAAAGAGCATTTACGTTAAAGAATTTTTATTTTTAAAGCAAATATGAAAGCAGCATTTTAATAAGGAAATGATTTATTAGACTGACATTCTCAAGGCAAGCTCAGAAAACATGAAAAATTAGCAGAATAACAGTTTCCATTCCCTAAATATATTCCCTGCCTAATTCTCACTCCACCTAGAAAGGAAAAATCATTTAAAGTCTGCTGTCCTTACGTGAGCCAGAAGTCCAACAGCATGTCACGTCAATCAGGAATCGGAAAGCGAGAAGAAGCGCCCTCCTGCTCATAATGTCAGGTTTTATACCTTTCTTTCTAACTAAACTTTCTACATTTTACATTCTTCTGTACGAAACCGAGTTTCTCATTGGCTGTTCTGTGTCAGTCCATGATAAAATGTTAGCTCATATCCGATTCTTGACCAAGTTCAGGCTTTACATAAGCCCTATTGTCCTTTACTTCCACATCTTTCGGCTTCCTCAAGAAAGATACTTTTCCCTCGAGTTTCAAACTTTAACTTCCTAGCCTTGGCAGACACATTAAGTTCCTGTCCTTGAGCCTTTTCTCTGAGAGCACGTTCAGTACAACCAAAGAATTGCTTTTTCAATAAATGATGTCAGTATGGTAAAAATCTTCACATCTGCGCATGTGCAAGGCTCCACTCTGGACAAGCTTTCACGTCTGCAGCTCTGTCAGCCATTTTTCTGAACCAACTTTATGCCTCACTTTGGAAACTATTATTAAACAAACACAAGACATCAATTAATTAAAGAATTGAGACCCATTCTGTTACCCACCCCCAATACTAATTAAACCCGTTAATTATGTTACCTAGCAAAGCACATACAAGCAGCATCATAATTACTTTTCTTTTTTGAACTGCACGGTTTTCCACGAGCTTTTGTCACAGAAAGGACATAACATAAGCACACTAAATAAGCACATGCCATTAGTTAAACAGCCGCATTTAATACTGACAGAGACAATAGACTAAGTTAGTTTATTATTTTTCTTTGCGTTTGCAACATAAAGCACATTAGTTTATCACGCGTGTTCTGATGGATGCATTTTAAAACTAAGTTGATTAATAATTTCACCACATGCTTGTTAATTCAATTACTTCTGTTATGGGAGATTAACTTCGCAAGTTTGAACAAAATCTTCTTTTTTTAAAATGTTTTTATATGTGCTTTTATGGTTTTTATGGAATCGAACAAAATCTTGTTCTTTACCTTGCTCCATCAGTCATCACTCCCCTTCTGTTAAAATTGTTAGTCAGCATTTATTTTGAAATTGCAATTCTATTGAATATTGTACATTTCTCGATTGGCGCGGGAGATTTAATGTAAAGTTAGAGCTCTGGAACTTTCTTATGCCCTCCCTGGCTTTCCACAGTCAATGACAGGATTCCGAAAATACTTAAAAGCCTTTACAGCCACAGACTAGTAACTGCTGCAGCATTAAACTCCGAGCACCAAACGGAAGTTGGAACTATAGGTAGCTGATGTCTAGATAGGGTCGTAAAACAAACCATAGCTTCTGAGCAAATGTTGGCATTATAGCCTTTCAAAACCGGCTCGTGTGGCTTAATGGGGAAAATGTTGACCAGACAGACTTGAGACTTGAATTTCAGATCACTCCTAAATACTACGGAAACAGTTCATTTAAAACAAAGCGAAAGTCAAGGATAGTGGCTCCTGCATGGATGTGATTTGGCAAACCCAGTATGCTTTGTGAGTAAATGATTTCAGCGACAACGTAACTAACTTTCGTTTCTATTGTCGAAGTGAGTAACCGCAACAAGGAAGCATCTGGTGCCTGTAACAGTTGGATAAGTAGTAGTCTGGTGGGGTTTTTAATTTTTTTAAGAATCTTTTTATTGCATTTAAAGAACAAACAAAAGCTCATGTGGTCACATAAACAATCTAAGATGGCACACAGCAGAACACGTGGGAAACGACCTGTTACTAAGCATGGGCGGATTTTGCGGATCCACGATCCGCGGATTTTGTGGATTTGCGGATCGTGGATCCGCAAAATCCGCGGATTTTGCGGATTTGCGGATTTGCGGATTTGGGCTGATGAATGAGTCACTGAATTTGAGCTTCAACTAGTTCCAGCGACCATGTGTGTGTTACTATGCAATCGCCCCGAAGGGCGCAGGTGTCCCTTGTAAAGAAGCTCCTGGTCACAGGAACAGCACGAGGATTGCGCTCGTGAAAGTCAAGGATACAAAGGCCTCTATCCAGCATCACAGCTGAATTTCGACGGTAGATTTGGGAAGAAGGCACACCTGCCCAGCCTCGACGACGCTCACGATTGTTTTTGGGCTGATGAATGAGTCACTGCATTTGAGCTTCAACTAGTTCCAGCGACCATGTGTGTGTTACTATGCAATCGCGCCGAAGGGCGCAGGGGTCCCTTGAGTGAGCTGTCCATCATAGTGGGTAAATGGCGGGAAGACGGTGCACACCGCGAGTGTGTGGGCGGGGCTTCCATGCGAGTGCACATGCCTCTTGTGTGTATAAAAGGTCAGAGATCGATCAGAGCAGCAGATGAAGAGACAGAAGCTCCTGGTCACAGGAACAGCACGGGGATTGCGCTCGTGAAAGTCAAGGATGCAAAGGCCTCTATCCAGCATCACAGCTGATTTTCGACGGTAGATTTGGGAAGAAGGCACACCTGCCCCGCCTCGACGACGCTCACGATTGTTTTTGGGCTGATGAATGAGTCACTGCATTTGAGCTTCAACTAGTTCCATCATCCTGTAACTGTTTTAGTATGGCGCCGGCAAGCTGCCAGCGCCATCCTAAAATAGTTACTAAATTAGCTTCATCAGGAAGCACTAATAGATAAAATAAAGCAGGTGCTCGAGCACCTGCTTTATTTTATCTATTAGTGCTTCCTGTTGAAGCTAACTTAGTAACTATTTTAGGATGGCGCTGGCAGCTTGCCGGCGCCATCCTAAAAAAGTTACAACAACTTCAAGCTTGAAGGCTTGAACTTTTGCCCCCCGGATCCGCCGCTCACGGATTTGCGATTTTTCGGTAAATTCGCGGGAGTTCGCGTATTGCGAATTTACCGAAAATCCGCAAAATCCGCGAGCGGAACGGATTTTGTGCTCATGATTACCTGTTACATTCATGTTAAAGCAATGGGATTTTCGCACATCTAAGCACTTAATCATCTACCTCAAGCGCTGCTCGTCTAGGCTGAGGGGGTTCGCATATGTTGCCTCTATAGTCATTCCATTTACTCCATATCTCCCCCCATTTTGTGGGCACCCCCGGGCTACATATACAGTTCTCTCTTGTAGCATGCACCAGTCCATGTCACGCTTCCATTCCGCGAGGCGCGGAGAAGTGACTGCCCCCCAAAGTCTCGCAATATTACGTTTCGCCACTATCTGGCCGAGTGTGACCCACAATCTGCCTCTAGCTGGTAGGTCCATAGGCTCCCAAATGTTCAGGATACAACGCTTCGCCTCTGAGCGCAGTTCAGTCCCCCAATCCAAAGAATAAACGTAGGGAGGGTCACAAAAGGGCTATATTTAATGACTAGAGCCACTCATGCCCTAAGGAATGCTATCAATAAACAAAAAAGTGGCCTGGTCAGAAACCGGTAAATGTGCCACAACTGGAACTAGTGCCCCAAAACCATTAGTAGCACTAAAAGTGATGGCCCGGGTCTGTAAGGAAAAATTCCCATCAGCCCACCCATATGGTGGAATGTCGTCATGCGGGAGATGTCACCAATCCAATTCTCAAACATTGCACCTAGTCATGGTGCGGAGATGGATTAACATGGTGTAAATACAGACCACTGGGCTTCACTGGTGATGCTAATGGGGTGCAGTGCTAAAAATTAAGGTGAAAAACGTGAAGGTAAAATTGATTCCAAGGGCCAAAATTAATTTTAATCAGTATGGCACTCGGATCAAGATTAAAAATGCCCAAAATAGTTTGAAATAATAACTATATGCAGGCAAAGTGAGTGAAGGTCGACATGTTTCAGCTGTATTGACTATTGGTCTCAGCTTTCTTCAGGACCATTTGGGAAACTGCGACTGCAACAAAAATGAGTGAGACACGCTAGTGTATAATTGGATAAATCCTACCAGTTCCTCTGAGCCCAGATGAATACTGTAGGAAGTCCAAAATAATATGTATCTCCTAAGGAAGAAACACAAGCGTGGATCAAAAACCATATAGTGCTTAGACTACGGGATGCCTAGCGCATGCGCACTACAGGCGCGGGCATCCTAGTCATGACGTGGATGTGAAAGACAAGAAGCAACAGCTGCAACCTATTGCCCAATTAACCAGGGTATAAATAGACATACGCCCTATGCGTCGGTACCTCCGTTCCCTCTCGGACGCCGGCATCGAGGTACCGACGGACAGGTAGGGCTCTACACCATCAAATGGTTACTTGGAGTGTCTCTTCTCAGCCATCTTATCGCTAGTAACAGTTCTCCAAGGAGTGGCTCAGCCCTCCATTGGCAGTTATTTTATCCCTGCATAGTTTTACAGCCATTTTCCTTGTACAGGGTTGAGTCCCTCTTTTCTGTTTAAAGCTAGTTTGTGTTAAGAATACTTTTGGAGATGGGAGCTATTATTGCTGTTAGTCCCTTTTGCTATTTTTCAAAGGTACTTCCTTGTCCATTTCCTTCCTTAACTAGAGCGGGGCCTCCCTTTTTCCCGAGTGGGTTCCGGGTGAGGTGAGGCGTACTCCCACATAATGCTGGGTAAGTCACTATATTCATTACTATAGCTGTGATTTTTTACACTGATTGAAATGTAACAGTATAGTTAGCGGGGAGAGACTGTCTCCATCGCCCTGTTTGTGTGCCTTAGCATCTTGTGCTTGTTGTTCCTAGAATCTGTTGTGCACTATATGGTTTTTGATCCACGCTTGTGTTTCTTCCTTAGGAGATACATATTATTTTGGACTTCCTACAGTATTCATCTGGGCTCAGAGGAACTGGTAGGATTTATCCAATTATACACTAGCGTGTCTCACTCATTTTTGTTGCAGTCGCAGTTTCCCAAATGGTCCTGAAGAAAGCTGAGACCAATAGTCAATACAGCTGAAACATGTCGACCTTCACTCACTTTGCCTGCATATAGTTATTATTTCAAACTATTTTGGGCATTTTTAATCTTGATCCGAGTGCCATACTGATTAAAATTAATTTTGGCCCTTGGAATCAATTTTACCTTCACGTTTTTCACCTTAATTTTTAGCACTGCACCCCATTAGCATCACCAGTGAAGCCCAGTGGTCTGTATTTACACCATGTTAATCCATCTCCGCACCATGACTAGGTGCAATGTTTGAGAATTGGATTGGTGACATCTCCCGCATGACGACATTCCACCATATGGGTGGGCTGATGGGAATTTTTCCTTACAGACCCGGGCCATCACTTTTAGTGCTACTAATGGTTTTGGGGCACTAGTTCCAGTTGTGGCACATTTACCGGTTTCTGACCAGGCCACTTTTTTGTTTATTGATAGCAGTCCCCCAATCCTCCTGCATACATCGCACCACTTTCATCCAATAGGCCTGCAACACCGGATACTCCCAGATCATGTGGAAGAAGGAGATACCCTGCCGCATCCCCTTCTACACCCGTCATCCTCACTCCTGCCCATTCCCTTCAATCTGGTGATGGAGATGTATACTCTGTGTAAAATCTTTAGTTGAATGAGCCGTAGCCTGGATGAGATAGCAACCTCTCTAGGGGAGGCTAACGCACTTTTCAATTCCTCTTCGTCAATTTCCAAACCATCAGCCTCCCACCTCCCTTTGAGGCCCTGAAGTAAGTCCGGGAGGTTATTTATCAGTTTCTTATATGTGAGTGAGATTGCATGTTCAGGTAAATATCCATCCAATAATCTATCCTCCAGGGGAGAGGCTGGTGGGGGCAGCGTAACGCGTGGGATATGCGTTTTCAATGAGTGACGGACTTGAAGGTATCGAAAGTACTCGGTGTTCGCGAGCTCAAATGCAGTTTGTAGGGACGAGAAGGATTTAACCCCGTTTTTATCCCATAAGTCTCCGATCCGAGAGATGCCAATGAGGTCCCAATTTCGGAACCCCCGAGTGCGACCCAAGAGGCCAAGTCGTTCAGACACCCACAACGGGGTAGCCATTGTGAGCACTTTATGCCAGCCCATCTTCCGCTGAACGATGTGCCAAAGTTGCACAGTGTGGAGCGTCGGCCCCGTGAGATCGTATTTGACTGGGCGTGAGTAGAGCGCGGCTTCGTAATTTCCCCCGGGCAGGAGCCACCTGTCCATGCCATACCCCGGGTCGTTTCCATCGCAATAGGTACCCTGGTTAATCGCCGAAAGATGCGCCACCCAGTAGTACCTTCGGATGTCAGGTAAGGCTATCCCCCCATCGTACCACCCCAGTGTTAGTTTTTGCAGGGCAATTCGTGGTGCTCCGGACCACAGTAGGTTCCTCTGCGCCGCCTCTATGGCCGTGAAATAAGAAGACGGAACAAGATCGGGGTAGTTCTGGAGGGCATACAAGAACCGAGGCAGCGCCATCATTTTAAATAGCGCCGCCCGGCCCAACAGGGAGACCGGGAGCTTCTGCCAAACGGCGGAGTCGCGCTTAAGCCTCTGAAGGGGCGGAAGTAAGTTCCTGTCATACATTGCAGCCTTGTCTTTGGACATAAAAATGCCCAAATATGTGAAGCCCTCGGTGACTATCTTGATGGGACAGTCCCGTGGGGGTACAGGGGTACTAACTTGGAGGACGTACAGGAGAGACTTACTCCATTTTATACTATATCCGGAGTTCTTCCCAAAATTAGTGAAGATGTCAAGAGCTACGAATAATGATCTACGGGGTCGTGAAAGGTAGAGGAGGATGTCATCGGCGTATAGCGAGATCCTGTCATCCCAGCAGTCTGCCCACCGGATCCCTTTCAGTGCAACATCCTGTCTAATCCAGGTAGCAAAACGGCTCAAGGGACAGGGCAAATAGAAGGGGCGAGAGCGGACACCCCTGGCGTGTCCCTCTCTCTAGGCTAAAGGCCTCCGAGACCTTATTATTGATACCCACCTGTGCGAGCGGTTCCGAATAGAGGAGTCGCACCCATGAGATGAACCTGGGGCCGAAACACCAGTTTGCGGAGGACCGCCATCATATACGGCCATTCAAGGGTATCGAAGGCCATTGTGGCATCCAGCGATACTACCACTGCGTCTTCACATAGTGTGTGACATCTCCCCAGCACCCCGTTCAGACGGCGGAGATTGAGTGCCGTGTTTCGGTGGGGCATAAACCCAGATTGGTCCGGGTGGACCAATGTGGCTAATACCGGTTGGAGTCTATTGGCCAATATCTTCGCTAGTATCTTGGGCTCCGCATTCAACAGGGATATGGGCCTGTAGGAGGCGCACAGTTCCTTGGGCTTACCTTCCTTAGGATTCGCGACAATTGTTGCTAGTCTTTGGTCACGGGGTAGTACTCTCTCGGACCTACTCTCGTCGAACATTCGTTTAAGATAGGGGCTAATGCCATCCGGCTTGAGCTTGTAAAGCTCAATCGGTAGGCCGTTGGGACCCAGCGCTTTACCAGGATGGAGGTCCCCGATAGCACGCTCCAATTCCGCCACTGTGAGCGGTGCTTCCAAGAGTTCGCGCTCAACGGCAGAGAGGGCCGGCATCGTCAGATCCGCTAGTAGGGCGACCGAGTCATCCTCCGGGCGATCAGATCCCCTACTGTAAACTGTCTTGAAGTGACGGGCGAACTCTTTGACAATGTCTTGTGGCCTAGTGAGTACTGTGCCATCCATTGTGTGGATTTCCGCCACTACTCTATTTGCTTTTTGCTTTTTGTCGAGCCACGCTAGGAGCTTTCCCGCCTTATCACCCTGGTCATAGATTTTACCATCCCTAGTGGCCACTATCTTTTTCGCAGCCTCCGTGACCATCGCCTGGTATTCCGTGGTTTTCAAGGACAATCTGTGGCGCACCTCGGTTGTACCCTCAGTGCGTGTCAACTCCTCCAGGTTCCCAAGGTCAGCCTCGAGTTTGACCAGCTGTGCTTCCCTCTCTTTACGCTGACCGGCGAGTGCCGATAGAGCCTCTCCTCTGAGGACCATCTTGAAGGCCTCCCAAAGAGTGGTCGCCGAGCCCACCGAACCATCGTTGGTGTCGAAATAGTTGGCGATAGAGAGAATCAATGCCTTACGGAGGTATGCAGATACCAAACATTAATAGGCGCAACGCACCCCTCCCGCCTAATTCCTACTGTAATATGAACCAGAACCGGCGAGTGGTCAGAGATACTACGTGCCAGATGGGTTGCTGCGCGTACCTCTGTGTTTTGGTGCATGGGGGTGAGGATATGATCCAGGCGAGAGAAAGAGTGGTGTGGCCCCGAGAAGAAAGTGTACTGTGTGTCCGCAGGGTGCGCAAGACGCCATAGGTCCATGAGGCCAAATGTTTCAAGGAAGTCCCCCAGCCATCTCTGTCCCCTAGGCGTATCTCTAGGCGGATGCCTGTCCAAAGTCCCAGATACCACCGCGTTAAAGTCTCCTCCTATAAACAGCTGTCCATCCAGGAGGGACAGGAGGAGAGTTCCAAGGTCGGTGAATGCCTGCGACCGGAGACCCGGCGGGACATAGACGGATACCAGAGTTAGCCTGCGCCCCTCCCACCTCCCCGAGAGCGTGGCAAAGCGACCCTGTGGGTTAGCTGCAGTGTGGTCTGGAAGGAATGGAAAAGTGCATCTAAGAAGGATACCCACACCTCGGGATCCCGTTGTGAAGCTCGAGTGGACCGCTAGAGTGTATCCGTACCTGTTCAGTGCGTGACAAGTGTTGCCCAGCAAGTGAGTCTCCTGTAGCATTACTACTTCAGGCAGGTGACGCTTCACGAATTGGAGTACAGTGGTGCATTTAAGCTTGTCCCCCAGCCCATTAACGTTCCAGCTCAATAACTTAAGGCTCTTGTCCCATTCCTTAGCTATATCCACGCTTCACTTTGCACTCCGTCTCCCGTGTCCCTGCGCGCCCCCGAGTCCCCTCAGAGCCATTCGAGTGTGACCATTCAAACTTTCCCCCCCCCCTCCCCAACTTCCCCCAACTTCTCCCCCCAACCTCCCTCTGTCCTGCCACTTCCAACTCCGTCAACCTCCCCCTTCCAGACTCAAACAACCCCACCCCACCCCACCTTCCCAACCCACCTGAACCCATCTTCTCCTCCAATAAACACAGAACCCCCCACCCTGCTCCCTGCTCTGTAGGTTTCGAACTACCCACTGCCCCAATTAGCAGAGCGCCTATCGCCCAACCCTAACTCCGGAGTGAGGGAACTGTCCCCCTCTCCGAGGAAACTTTGTAAGGGAGAACGTGAGCCGGCCCCAACTCCGGCCGCCGTCCCGGTGCTGTCCCCAAACTGGAAGGACCTGCAATTTTGGAGCATTCAGAGTCCAGCAATAGAGTCACAGAGTCATTTGGGCGGAATCACGTTCCCTCCCCCCCTGCATTAAGGAAAGGGTGTAAACATCATAATCACACAATACTTTACAGTTCAGCAGGGCATGGAGCCGCAGTCCGGGTCCTCAACGAACAGCCGTATCTCGGATTGGGTCCCCATGGGGGCTTGCCGACCTGGAACGCGAAGACCGTTGACTCCATGCCTCCCCCTCCGATTGTTCTGCAGCAGAGCCAGGTGACGGGCCCGATTTTCTCTCCAGTTGCCGTGTTCTTGCCGCTCTTGGTCCGTCGGCGCCGCCGTATCAAGCCACTCCTGGACCGCCGCTGGTGATGTGAAGAAATGGGCTTTTCCTCCTTTGATTACCTTTAATTTGGCAGGGAAGAACATCATGTATTTGATGCCCCGGTCACGGAGCACCGCCTTTACTCCTAGGAATGAACGCCTTTCCTGCTGGACCTGCAGTGTGAAATCAGGAAAGAAGCGGATGGTGGCTCCCTCGAATAACAGATCGCCCTGTTGCCTGGCCACCTGTAGGATGGCATCGCGATCTCTGTATTTCAATATTTTCGCAATTATCGTCCTGGGTGGGGCTCCCGGTTTAGGTTTAGGGACCAGTGCCCGGTCGGCCCGTTCAATTGTGAAGATCTTAGACAGTCTTTTAGGCTTCAGGTGGTTGAGGATAAGGTCTTCTAGGAACAGTTACACACTTTGCCCCTCCGTTCCTTCCGGCACACCTACCACGCGGATGTTACTCCTCCGAGCCCTCCCTTCCTGATCTTCGAGCCGAAGGGCCATTTGTCGGTGCTGGTGAACAAGATCATTGATCCGGCCTTCGAGTTTTTTCTCAGAGGTCTTCAGCTCTTGTATGTCCGTGGCGTTGGATTTGGAGCGTTCCGTGGTTTTGCCCAGGTAAGTTCGAAGTAGGTTCACTTCGATTGAGATCTTATACATTTTGGACTCAAGATTAGTGCCTAACGTCTGGATAGCGGCCATGATGGAAGTTAGGGAAGGCTCCGTCTGGCCCGTCTGGTCCCCGGCCGCCGCTCCCATCTGCGCCTGAGTCAGTGGCACCGCATATTTGTCCAATTTGTTTGTTTGGGTGGTAGATTCCCCTTTGGGGCACATCTTGTAATGGCAGCGCCCCTGCGGTCCGACCACCGAGCCAATCGCTGTGAGAGGAGCCCTCCTAGACGCGGGCACCCCCTCGTATATTCCGTGCCTGTTATGTCTTAGGGAGAGCTCAACACCACACCGGGGTCTGCACACTGCCTCTGATCCTCAGTCTGACAGCCGTTGTAAAGGGCGTCCACGCCCAGCCCTCAGGTGGCACCGCCCACAAAAATTATCGATGTGTGCAGGCCTTCACCGCACCCGTGGGTGTCTCACCTTAGGCCCAACTTTGCTACACTGAGCCCAGGTGCCTACGAAGTGTCCACAAGGGCCCGCACTTTCCCGGCTCCCAGCACCTCCCGCGGCTCCAAGTCACTGGGGTCGGTGGGCAGCCGTCTCAGCCCAGGTTCCCAGGGACCCCGCCCCCGGCGGTGTCGCTATGGCCAATCCACCAGCTACCAGCGTTGCCAGCACCCACACTGCAGGGCCTCTCTTGCGTTGCGACGGGCCGCGGGTCCCCCCGCAAGGTCCGCTTCATCCCCGTGGGCCCTGTGTGCCCCGCCGGCCGTTTTCGTGGGATTTTTCCCTCTTTATCCAGGCAAGATCTGTAAGTTTGGATGAGTGCCCTCTGGATCACCAATGGCGCCACTCGGGGGCTCCGCACGCCCTCCTCCTGAGCGCATAGCACTGCGTTTGCCGGGCGATTCGCGGTAGCATGGCCTGAGCTCCACCGCAGTCCCAAGCCTGCCGGATTTCCAGCCCCAGTCCCGGGCGAAGAGCGACGTCAGGCCCCAAGCCGGGGCCTCAATTGCAACGGCTTCTGGCCCCGGAGTGGGCCGCGACTCAGCCGCCACCGATGTTTAGGCTCCGATTCCTCCACACCGCAATTGCTCCGTTGTGCAGGGAGCAAGGGCGCCGATATAAGGGCGCCCCGGTCAGGATTTAAAGCCGGATTTACAGGGACAGCCGCGGTCCCGGGGGACCTCGGGGATTAAGCGGCCATCTTCGCAGGCACCTGGCCACGCCCCCGTCTGGTGGGGTTTTTAAGCATCCCGCTGTTTTTGCCGACTGGCATATAATTCGACTATGGGCGCAGCTGCGCCCCCTTTTACCGTGATACCTTCCCTATGAACTCGGCTGCTGTTCCCTGCTTACCCACCAAATTAGCAGTCAATCCCAATAGATGTAAAGTTAAATATTTTAAATGAAGTAGGAAAAGTTAACACGGCAGGGACAGGGTCATTGTTGAAGAGTCAGGGCGCCCCTCCCATCGGAGCGGTGTGCGCCAGTTCATTAGTGAAGTAAGCGACAAGTCCGTCGTCATTTGCACCTATATGTGGGCTATATTCTTATTTTTCATACAGCAACATCAGTGCATTAAGACAAACACAAGAGCGATTTATGTACAGCACCTTTCCCCACGTATGTTGGCTATATTCTTATTTTTCATACAGCAACATCAGAGTGCAGTAAGTCAAACACGAGCAATTTATGTACAGCACCTTTCCCCGCGTATTTCAATGTTTTCTTGTGCTGTAATGAAAAAATAGGGGGCACAATGAAATAGAGTAAATCATTTGTGTGGGATCACATACTTGCCCCCTTTTACCGCGATACCTTACCTATGAACTCAACTGCCTATCCCTGCTTCCCCGCCAAATTAGCAGTCAATCCCAATAGATGTAAAGTTAAATATTTTAAACGAAGCAGGAAAAGTAAACACGGCAGGGTCATTGATGAAGAGTCACTCTCTATAAATACATTGGAGTAGGATCTCAGATAGTTTTACCCACTGAAAATGCATACTCACATCAATAGGTTAAAAAATGTATAACGCTACGCCAGGCCCCCTCCGACTCAGCCCGACAGGAACATCACTCCACTTCTACGACGCTCTCGACGATGCTCCTGCAGCTCATGCTGCAGCCTAAGGGGATAAAGAGAATAAAACTCCCCAGGGCACAGCCTTAAATACTTTTCAAGTTTCGTTTCCCATAGGTTTCGTTTCTCAATGCCTCACGTCATCACCCCCAAGCCCCCTTCTTTTGTCCTGGGGCCTGGAGGAGGCTCAGCCCCGTGGCGCAACTAAGGGCGCCCCTCCCCTAGGCACGGGGGACGCCTGTTCAAGCTCCTGCATGTCTTCGCCAAGTAATTCATGCCATGCATGCCGACCCTAAGATACTGAAACTGATCCAATAGTGAGAGCCCTGGCATCTATTTAATCAAATCATACCACTTGTGTAATACCCCATCTTGGAAGAAATTGTCCAACTTGAGTATGCCTAACAGTGTCATTGTACGAAGCACAGCCCTTTCCCTACCCGTTGGGAATCAAGTGCACCAGTCCAGTGGCATTAGTGGTGAATACATGAGCTCGCCTGCCTGAGCCTCCAGAAGTTTACGCCGCGCATGCGTTGTGGAATTTAAGGAGTCAGGACACCATGTCTTCAAGTTGGAGGGCTTAATTAGGATCTGTGGGAGTGTGAAAGGATCTGCTGCATCTCTCTCTATGTACATATTGGGTGAGTCATGCGTACCATGTATCCAGTTTTACGCGTGGGATACCTGTGCCACCCAATAGTACAACTCAAGATCAGGAGCCCCCTTACCCCTTACCGAGTCCGGCAGGGGCAGTGTTTCCCATTGAACCCTCGGCTAACTTAATCAGAAGTGTTTGCAGGGTATCAAACACAGTTTGCGATAATATCATGGGGATGTTTAAGAAAAGAAATAAGAATCTGTGAAGAACCACCATCTTCATCAGAGAAATGCGTCCTATCAAGGAGAGAGGTAGTCTTATCCACCTTTTAATATCTTCTGTAATGTTGAGATGGCTGTCGCATAATTCTCTGCAAGTACTATGGCAAGATCAGTGTGAATTTGTTTCCCAACGTAGCAGACCGAATCTGCAGTCCACTGTATAAGAAAGTCTATCCTAGCTGAGTCGCCCTGGGCGATAGAGGGACAATTAATGATTTAGTCCAATTGATTCTAAGAGCTGATAGTCTCCCTAACCGTACTACTTCAGATAGTATGGGATTAAGATTTATTGCGAGGTCACAGACATCTAATAGAGTGTTGTCAGCATAAGCCGAAATTATTAAGTGGTAGCCTGGGAACCAGAAACCTCTGTCTGTGATATTCCTGCAGGGCGCAGGTGAGGGGCTCGGCCACCAATGCATATAGGAGAGGGGACAGAGGACAGCCTTGGTGAGCCCCTCTTGAAATAATAATAAGGGCTGTGACCACTCTACCCAGGCGTATCTTAGCGGTAAGCAGTGTGTACAGCAGTGTGTACAGCAGGGGGGGGCGCGCACTCCACTTCAATCTCACCTTTGTTCCCTGTGTCACTCTGTCCCTGCAAGTCTTCTTGGAGGATTTTGGTATGTGGAAGGGGGAGGGAGGGGGATCGATGGGGCACGACGTGCCCTTTCTTTTGTCTTGTTAAGTCTCCTAGGAGGGGGTTAATTCACTAAGCTGAAATGCTTCAGTTGCAGTGGGAGGCGAGGGGTCTCCTCTGCTAAAACCGAAAGCGTGTCTGTTGGTTTGCTTTCGGTTTTAGCAGAGGAGACCCCTTGCCTCCCACTGCAGCTGAAGCATTTTTAGCTTGGTGAATTAACCCCCTCCTGGGATAGTTAGAACTCCTAAGTGGAACACAGCCTTCTCTATTATCTGCAGAAGATTGCTGGCATGGCAGAGTGTCGGGAAGAGTTATGTGCAGCTCTTGTGACCGATGGAAATGTCAAGGAAGGTTGAAAACAAAGTGGAACTTTCTAATGTAGCCAATAACTAAGGCCAACCCAGTCCTTCAAGCATCACAGCGCCTCCTAGGCAGTAAGGGTGAAGGGAGGTGCGAGCCATTTATCCGCACTTTATTGTGGCATGGGCTGTTTTAGGGAATTATGTGGAAAGACACAAAATAGTACTCTAAGCTTGCGCTTGACATACTTTTTGCGGCCATACACTCGGAGAGAAGCATTATTTAATACATAACCAACCTATCTCTGTTATTAGTATCCCCCGAAATGGCAGAGCCTTCATAAATTGTGACTTATGATCCAAGTCCTTTGGGGGACCCCCAGTGCCCTCTCTGTGGGAGATTCTAGATTTCAATGGGTGCTCCCTGAAGCTGCCAGTGTGGCTTTGGTAGCAGTGATAAGGAATCACATGGGTGAACCTGACATGCATTGTTTTTAGCCAGAAGCAGATCTAATGTGCAGTTTAGAGTCATCCCTTGTGAAGATAGTATACAACAGGTGCTCATAAAGTCGTAGATTTGAGCTTCTTGATGGTCTCTTCCCATCCATTTCCTCAATCATATGCCTGTGTGCATGGAGGGTGCCTCCGGTGCCTGCTTCTTACGCAAGCTTTGCGGGATTCTAGACATTCATGCAATCCCTCTACCTGCTTTAGCGAGAAACCTTGCACCTTATTTTTTACAGGCTTGTGATGGTGAGTCAGTACGTGGAATTTCGCCGTGTTCGTCTCTCGGATGCATTTTTCAATTTTACTGCATCTTACAGAGTAAATGGACAAAGGCGGGTAATATGAAATCACATCAAACTTCTTCCGGCCCTTGTTGCATTTGCAAGTAAGAGAGTTAGAACGACAAAGTTTCGACTCTCGGCAAAGAAGCTGAACATCCTGTGATTCTGGGCAAATCACTTAATCTCCCCGTGCCTAACAAAACAACACACGAGGGAACGCAGCAATATCATAAAAAAATTTAACTTTAGTTGTTCTTTTTTTTGTTGTTGTTCTTGCTAGACTTAGGAAGTGCGGAAATTGAAGTGTTAGTCTGACGAAGGCATCCAGGAGGGTTTCCAAAAATGAAGACAATGCACTGGTGCGATTCCTGATATCTGGCCATAAATACTCTGAAAAGACCCAGATGGCAACACATGAAGTGCCGCCATTAGTTTCCCATGTGTAATGTGCACATCACAAATAATAAAACCATCAAATAAAAAACAAATCCAACAGCCCGTTTGTGGCAAAACAGCAAAGTGAGCACATTTCGTTCGTAGGGGCTTTGAATTAATATTTTTTTAAGTGCTAAGACGGTCAGTAAATTCATCTGGATGCTAAAGCTGGGGACTGGGAAGAATATACACAGTGGTTAAGGTGGTTTAAGTGCTTGACAGAAGAGCCCAGGCCAAGGACACGGGTCAAGCAAAACATGCCAGGATCTCCAGTCCTGAAGTAGAGCCAACATTTAGGAACCCGTTTTTGGTCTTCCTACCAACTGGTGACACTTTTGGCATGACGCATAGGATTCGAGGCATTTAGAAACAAGCATTGAGTAGCATCATTATCCTGTCATTAGAGAGGGCAGGTTTGGATATATAAAACATCAAAGTAGGACTTACTGGCCTAGTCAGTACAAGCAATAAACGTAAAAGTTTACTTCTTTGTTTGTTGTTAATGCTTTGTGGACGATAGACAAGTCAACACACTGACCCAATAGACTCACCTGTGAATGTGACTACACGTTCGTGTTCACAGGTGTACGTCCTCCTCACCGGGTAGTGTAAGATGAGTTTCAGTGAGGGCTCAGTGATATTTTTTATTATCCTGCACACCTCAAGTATGACTTGGCCATAGTACAAGAAATGGGGCACAGAAGTGTTTGAATCGGGCATCAGTCGGCACGGCAGGCTAGAAATTATACGTTCGGTCGAGGACATTCCAGGGCTGCCTGAGAGCATTCCAGTCGCACAACAGCAAAACAAGGTCATTGTGTGATTTTCAAAATCAGCCAACATACCTGTCTGCCATACTGCCCTCGTTTCTCAATTTCCTGCATTAGCAGCGCACGGCTCCTACATCGAAATCAGACATTGCGGTTTGTTTTTAGCGTTGCATCATTTGTGAAACAATACACGCTCATTGCGTATGCAATGTCGACACTGTGATTTGCAGACTGCTGCGAGCTGTAAGTAAGCTGTACATTGGCCTTATTATGAACACATTTTATCTTGGAAAGTGGTGTTTTGAGCTGTGTAATAAGCCTCTGTCATTTCACCACACCCTCCCACTCACAAACCTGCAGTTTACTAAACACTGAATATGCCCGGAATGTGCGCTTGGCGGTCGAGTCCAGAAATTTCTGTCAGGTGGTGGGGGGCCCCAACATCTAAAAAAATTCAGCTGGGGGGGCTCAACCTACAAACGTTTGAAGACCTCTGGTGTACAGTGTCATGAGTTGTTTTAGGAATACCTCCCCACTCCAATTATCCTCAACACCCTTTTCATGAATGCCCACTCCACAGAGTCGAACGCCTTTTTGGCGTCTAAAAAACCTGCTGCCGCACTGACATCTGGATCTAGTCTTTGAACTGTACCAAATATAGTTCTTACATTTAAGGTCAGATTGCGACCTGGCACAAACCCTGCTTGCTCTGGGCAAACTACAAGTGGTATCAATGGGGCTAAACGCCTGCCTAAAATATTGGCAATTATCTTGGTGTCAACGTTCAATAACGAACGAGGCCTGTAAGAGGAGCAGGCCTCAGGTGGTTATCCCAGCTTCAGAAGCATAATTATCAAAGCCTCTCTCATGGTAGGGGGTATTACTTCGGTCTGAACCATTTCTCCGTACAGCAACATTAGGTGAGGAACCAGTTGGTCTTGTAAGGCCATGCAAAAGGAGACTGAGAGCACATCCATTCTTTAGCGCCTCCAGTGCGCGTGGTTTTAAGTGCTGCTTTGATTTCATCTGGGGTGAGTGGGGCCATAAGGTATTCTCTATGGCTGTTGGTCAACCATGTAATTTGAATGTGTTCCAAGTAGTCTTGAATAGTGTTGTCGTAAATTTGGCCAGACTGCGCAGTGTATAATTGGGAATAATATCTGTGGAATCGATCTGCAATATCTTGATGGTCATGCAAGGGGAGACCATCTTCATTTTGAATTTATGTTATTGTACCTACTTCCAGTTTGGGACATAATAATGCTGCTAACATGGCCCCTGGCCATTCCCCCTCACCATAGACCCTTGCCGTAGAATATTTACCGAGGTGTTTGACTTCCCTGTCTGCAGTGTCATGAAATTCTTCAAGTACTACTTTTATATCTCCCAGAATGTTTGCATTGCCTGTCCTTTGGAAGGTCTGTTATAGGGCTGAAATTTCCCTCTCTAGCTTTGACAATGTATCGCAATATGGCCGAAGCACCCATATGTTTAGAAATTACTATCCCTCTCATATAGAATTTGAAAGTCTCCCATATAATGGCAAAACTGTCTACCGACCCTATGTTCTTTTCGAAGAAAACATCTATTGCAGTTGCAATTTCTGCAGGAAACACCGGGTCCATTAAAGAATAATGGGGAAACCTCCAGAGAAATGTCATCGCCTGTCCAATGGGACATTTTATGTCAAGTTGTACAGTGGTCAGAGTAGGTGCACAGGAGGGAGGTGCACGCTTTAACCTGGGAGAGTAGGCTCTTAGAAATGAACCAATAATCATTTTGAGTGTGTGTGTCATGAGGAGCTGAATAGGGGGTAAACCCTGCAACATCAGGGAAGCATTGCCTCCAAACATCCAACAGATCCAACTAATCTATTAGGTCTAGGATGGCTCCGGCGTCTTCGGAGTGGTGGTGAGTGGGGCACTTGGAACGATCTATAAGCGGGTCTAAGATACAATTGAAATCCCCACCCAATATTAATGAGGTGTTCCTGTCATGCATCAAATTAACCCCCATCCTATGATAGAATTGTGGGTCATCATAATTGGATCCATACACGTTCGGCAGTTTAATTTATAACCCAACCTTTTGGTATCGCACAAGACATATCTCCCATTTGGATCTGCCTCCACTTCTTGTAATAAGATACCTGATTTTAGGATCACCCATACCAAAACACCTCTTGAATGCAACGTAAATCCCTCTGCAGAGAACCTACCCTGGAGAAGCTTTCGGAGTAAGCATGTTACTCTGAAGAGGTAGGTAAGTTTCCTGCTGTAAATCCACGTCTATTAGGTGCCTCTTTAGATACGCTACGACCCTCCTAACCTTTCAACCCCCTGACATTCCATGTTAAAAAACACACTATGCTAGCCATTATTGAGGTTGCTATGGGCCATGACAAGCTCGCCACAGACCCCACCTGGAGCCCTACATAGGATAAACACATCTAGAGAAACCATGGAATTACATACCCATCACAGATTATTAATGTCTCGCCAAGCAGGCAACCCCCCCCACCCACTCTATGGAATCCCCAACAGCACATAGTCGAATACCGCCCTGACCCACCTGCTAAGTTACCCTTCTTAAGCGAATAACAAGGAAGAAATTTATACTAAAGCTCAAAAACAACAAATGAGGCACTCCCCTTGTCGTTCACACTCTGGGGCAAATCTTGCCTGCCTCATTTTTCTCCACAGTCTGGCATGCATAATAGCTTGTACTATAAGAATAGTTAAAAGTCTGCTATGTGTCCTCAACGAGAATACCTCTTGGGGTAACACCCTGTGTATATCGTACTCAGTGAGGTCCCTGTAATGAAGGAAGACAACGACAGGTAAAGAGAAAGGGATTGTGTAAACCTCCAAAAAACTTAGAGTTTACCATATAGCATTCTACGTAGAGTTCATCCTCCAAAACAAACAAACCAGGATGTGTTATTGTACCAACTGATATCCCATTGACTGCATAGGATCTTACCCCCAAAAATCATGCGGGATTCTGCAAATCAGGAATTGAGCCCACCTCACTTCAATTAAGCTCTCTGACTTAGAGTGCCTAGTAGTATATGAAGCAATGAGTCCTTATTCTTCCCCATGTGGAATCTCATCCCCGCTGTTTATCTGAGGGCCCATTCTGGAGTGTCCAGCATTTCTCTGTTTAAGAAATGTTATCACCTGTAGATATGTGTCTTTCCATCGACTTTGACTCGCAATTTGGCAGGATACATGATGTTGTAGTCCAATTGCACTTGTTGTGTAAAGTCTGGGTGAAGATAAACTGTCATTCCCTCATAATGAAGTTCTTGCAATTCTCTGGCTCTGTGGAGCACACTATCTCTGTCTCTTATAATTAAGAAGCCTATCTATGATCGGGTGCAGGGGAGCCCCCGGTACCGGTCTGGGGGCCAGCAAACGGTGTGCCCTCTCCATATGAATATAGCAGAAAAGCAGTCTCTTCCCAGTAGTATAGTTGTTCTACAAAAAGCTCCATGTGGGGGATGTTATTGGACTCTGCAATGCCTATCACACAAAGGTCAATCTGCCTTGAGTCGGCCTCCAAATTCTTCACCCTGGCTTGAACGCCACGTCCCTTTTGCACTCCAGGGTGGAGTGCGAAAGGGACGTGGCGTTTAAGGTGTCCTCGGCATCAGAAACCCTTTTTTCTACAGTGTCTAGACGCTCTTTATGCTTGTCTAGCCTTTCCGATATCCTGTCCATCTGGAAAGTTAACACATCAAATTTCCCATCAATCTTGTTCAGACTGTGCTGCATAGCTGCAAGGATTTGTTTAAGTCTGAGTCCGGGGGAAGATTGCCAATCTCCGAGCCTGATTCTGAGGTATTTTTTTCCTGGTCATTCTGCCTTTGCGATTTTCTTGGTTCGAACTATAGTTTTGAAAGCGATTTAGCAGTTTTCCCCATGATGTAGCCTCCCAATATGCTGCAAACATTGGCAGCTGAACAGTAGCAGAGGGCCACTTGACCCTTCTTCCCACTCTGGCTCTAGTAGTAGAGGTAGAAACTTCATGTATGTCCCCCTCTCGCTCTAAGAATAACTCCAGTGGTGATGAGGGGCAACGTGGCATGGCAAGTATCTCCAACTGTAGGCGTCACCCTGGACAGGGAAAGCAAATGTCTAGGGCCCTCACTTTGCCGGGAGCGCCAGGAACAGCGTGGGGGCCCTCCATAGACGCCAGGAGCGGGACCGCAAGCATGCCCCATGTACTCCAGTAGGGCCAGGGGCGTGATAGCTCCCAAGCGATTGCAAACAGCCCCCTGCCTCCATCCTCAGTTGTCAGAAGGGCACCCCAAGACCTGGACATGTCAACAGCAGCTGGGGCCGTCAGTTCACCTGGCGTTTCCCCCTAGATAGTCACAGCAGTTCTGCGGTAGAACGGCACCAGCTGTGCACCTGGCGTGTAGAATCTCGGCCAGCGATCTCTCTATCTGTAGCCGCGCAGGCCTGGACCAGGTGATGATGAACCACAGGGCCGCTTGAGACCGCTGACCCTCCCAGTCGTGGGGCAATTAGCTCTTGACCAGCAGCAGTAGGCTCCCCTAGGGTGACAGCTCAACATCTCTCAGCTCTCAGTTAGCTCCTGTGCACAGGCAGGCCACATTCCTCCATCGTGTGCTTTATGTCGCTGAGTGCGAGTCACGGAGACCCTGCTCTGGTCTTCAGGTATTTTCAGCGAACTGAGAAACCGTAGCACATCGCAGCTGGGTCTGGGGACTCCACGTTATTTAATTGTCAGTTTCCTTAGTATTGCGGTAAGGTTAACGCTGTATTGAGCAGGATTTTGGAGGATGTAAAGCCGGAATCGGTGGAGAGATTCTAACTTGCGGCCATCATAGAGCCAGGCAAGCTCCGCCCCCTCCTTAAAAGACTTTACAGCTGTTGTTAGACCTGGCATCATTGGCCTGGGTTTCCCCTGTATTTTTGCATTTGTCTCCTGTGTTTTTGCTGTGTGTTGGACTTTTTTTTGCTGGTCTAGATGATTTGGGCACTTTGCCACTACTGTTCATTGCCAAAGTGCAAGTGCGCCCTTTGTAAATTGTTGTTATGGATTGGTGTTTCCATGATTGGCTGATTTGATTTACTAGTCAGACCCTAATACAGTGCACTGTGTGTGCCCAGGGCCTGTAAATCAAATGCCGCTAATTGGCTGCAGCACTGATTCTGCCACCCACATAAGCAGGCTGTAAATGTGAATCTGGCCTGCTATTGCAGAGCCTGTGTGCAGTCTTATATTGCCATGTCGACTTGGCAAGTGCCCACACTTGCCATTCCCTAACCTTCCCTTTTCTTAATGTTAGTCACCCCTAAGGTAGGCCCAAGGTACCCCTGTGGGCAGGGTGCGTTGTATATGAAAGGTAGGACATGACCTGATGTGTGTGGTATGTCCTGATAGTGAAATACTGCCAATTTCATTTTTCACTATTGCAAGGCTACTTGCTCCCATATGATAGAATGGGGAGTTTGTTTATAACATCTTATAAAACATAACTGCCCCTGGGAACAAGTTAGGAAAATAAAGTTTTATATGCCTGTAACTCAGAATGTTAAAATGCATCTTTTAGTGAGGGTGATTTTTACATTCTGTGTTTGAAAATACCACTTTTAGAAAGTAGGCATTTTCTTGCTTAGCCATCCAGTGTGCCTCTGCTAGGTTTGTGTAATGCATGTCTGGCTTTGGATGTCAGGAGCTTGGGAGGAGCAGTGGCACCAGAGAGCCTGATGAATCAGGGCTAGGCTGAATAGAACTGGGCTGCATTTAGAGTAGGGGGAGGAGATTTTCTTTTCACCTGAATGGGCCTGGTCTGCCTTCAAGAATGCTGTCTCCACCTCCTGCCAGGAAGCTGTACCAGTGAGGGCAGAACTGGTTTTGGCTGGGTACAGACATTCTCTGTCTTCAGAGAACAAAGGATTTTTGTGTATAAAAAGAGGGGCCCAGACCCCAGACTTTTAGATCATTTCGGAGAATCAAGAGGAACCTTTGCCAAGGAGAAGAGCCAGAGAAGCTGAGGCGGAATACTGCACCTGTGCTGTTTGCTGTCTGGGGTTGGCCTGCAGTGGCTACTTGCTGCCAAGCAAAGGAGAAAAGGACTTTGCTGTTTGCTTTATCACCTGCTTTAGGAAAAGATCTCAAAGGGCTTGAAACTGAGCGTGCCTCCTGTTCTGAAGTCTCAGGGACACAAACACTTCACCACCAGCTTCCCTGAATTTCCTTGCTGAGTATTCTAACCTGCAGAGAGGTGTCTGCTGTTGTTTTGGACCGTTAGAGACTGTTTTCCGCTGGGATCTGGAAAGGTAATGCAACTTCAAAGTAGCGAGACGTATACGCACCAGTTTCTGCTGAAGAAATCGTCGCAGCACCTGCCGCGGCTCGAGAAAGTGCAGAACGCCATATTTGGTGCACCGATCTTCAAAGTCCAAGATCATCGCACCGAATTTGATGCAAGGCCTGCTGTGCGACTGCAAGAGGTCACGCATCATTCCAAATCGTCGCATCGAGGAACCAAGTTTGTCGCATTGTTGGGGGACGCAGTAAGAAACTGACGCATCACCTCCCCACGCAGTAAGAAACCAACGCATCACCTCTTCTCCGGTAAGGAACCGACTTATCACCTCCCCTGCACTGCAGTAAGGAACCGACGTATCACCTGCCCCAGAGCAAGGAACCAACGCATCACCTTCCCTGAGTGTAAGGAACCAATGCATCACCTTCCCTGAGGCCCGTTTTCTTTGTTTGCGTGACACATCCCAGGTACTTTGTGAGAAGAGTGTTGCATCTGCAATTTGTTTTGAACTGAACTATCTCTACCATCTGAAAGTCATATTTTTATTGCATTATTGTGGATTTTTGTCGGTTGGTCTTGCTTTGGTTTAGATAAAGATTACTTATTTTTGTAAACTGGTGTGTTGTCCATTTGTAGTGTTTTTACTGTATTACTGTATGTGTTCACAAATGCTTTATACACTGCCTCTGAGATAAGTCTGTCTGCTCATGCCAATCTACCAAGGGGGTGAGCAGTGGTTATTTTGGAAGTGTATCCCCCTTACCCTGACTAGAAGCAAGGGTCCCTATTTGGACAAAGGTACCTACCTCTGCCAACTAGAGACCCCCATTTCGAACAGCTGTAATTCCTGATTAAAAAGAAGTAGCTAAATCATGTTCCATATCTTTGATATGCCAATGATAAATAATCTTTAGTGGTAAAGTTAGATGTAACATTACTATTTTAGGAATGTCACTTTTAGAAAAGTTTACATTTCTCTGCTCTTACTGTTCTGTGTGCCTTGCAGCCTGTCTCCAATACATGTCTGGGGTGGGTGACAGCTACACGTTGTGCATTCCCTCTAGCCAGCCACAAAGAAGGGTGGGTGTGACAGAGAAATCATCTGCCTTTATCTGCATTCTGATAGCTCTTCCTGGGCAGGAAGAGGGAGCTGACACCTCTGAATAGGCAGTGTAGTGTGTCCCGCACAATGGTCTGATTACCCCCCACAGATAACAGATAGCCTGGAAGATATGACTGGGATGGAAGGGGCCCATGCACATCAAGGGATTGCTTTGAAGTCACCCCTACTTCAGAGGCACATTTGGGTATAAGTATTAGGGATCTGACCCTACCAAGACAGTACTGTACTGGACCTGTGAAGAATTCTGCCAGAAGTAAAGACTGCTGTGCTACAAGAATTGCTACTCTGCTTGACTGCTGCTCTGGAAGAACTGATATTCAGCTTTGCTGAGCTGTTCTGCTGCCTGCTGATCTCTGCCCTACTGAGGACAAGGACAGTACCCATCTCACTTGAACCCAGAGTGACTCCAGGGGCTTGCCCCCTATTGTGAAGTCTCAGGGCCATCAAATACTTCCTTTAACTCTACAACTGTGCCTGTACTCTCATCTGGGAGTCCTGCCCTGCCAAGTGCTGCCAATCCAGACCTGGACCCTTGAAAGGTGACTTCTGCTGCACAGAGCCATAAAAATCAACACAGCGATGACTTTGCACTGATCAGAACTAAGGCATTACCTTTCGATGCTGAAGCAGGAGGCGATCAATGACAATGCTTAGGCGGACTGTGCGGCTTAACGACGGAGAGTGCAACTTGACGACGGCACATCGCCTACATCGTAAAGGGGTTTGTTGACAAAGCCTTCATCGCCTGCACGCAGCTGGCGTATCCAGTCTTCGACGTCAACCCTCGCTCCATCCAAGGTGCTTTTTCAGAGTGGCCTGCATGAGTTATGTAGCCGGTTTGCCCTCCATTGAACTGCGGATTTACCAGGTCCAGTGCGCCCTCAAGTAAACCCTAAGCACTACTTTTTGATCTAGTCTTTAAAAAATAATCGCTCTGGTTCTATTTAAAGAATGTTTGTTGTTTTAGTCTTGTCTTACTCATAAAACTATAATCTATTTTTCTGACACTTAGTGGAATATTTTTGTGGTGTTTGCACTGTGTTACTGTGTGTGTTGCTCAAATACTTTACATAGTGCCTCTTTAGATAAGTTTGACTGCTCTGTGCCAAACTACCAGAGGATGAGCACAGGATATATTTTAGTGTCTATCTAGTTTACCCTGACTAGAGTGGTGGTTCCTGCATGTACAGGTTATATACTCAGACAAGCAAAACCCCCATTTTTAACACCATCATGCCATAGAATTACAAATAATGTGCTTTATTCCAGCTTTCCTAACTGTTGATATGTTTTGAAATATGTGTACACTTCATTTACAGATATTAAAATGTGTGTTGTAAAAAAAACACCTGATATCCCAGAGCCCATTCTTTCACATTTCCTATAACCCAGCAAGATTGTTCAATAGTTCATTTGCCAAAATCCTCTAACTTTGCAGTCAGAGAAAGAAAAGTAACCATCAATATTCATGTTTATACACAAAAAAGTTTTTATTGAGAATTTTCTTAATATCCGCCAAAGGGTGCAACTGAAACATAACAGGTGTGTGCCATGGATGCTAACTGTCCTGGTTACGTGTTAGTGAACATGTATGTCTGGTTAGATATTTAGGTGTCAGGTGCATGCAAGCTAGCAGTTCTGGGCCCGTTCTGTGAAATGATATAAAGCGTAGTTAGTTTCCTATTTTATGGGCGCTCAAGGTAAGCAAGAGCATTCTTTCAGCTAAACATGAGCATTCTTTCCTGCCTGAGCTGCAAAGAGAGAATCTCTAGGCAAATGTGATGATATGCACACAACCAGACAAATAATATATTACAATAACAGCATTACAAATTAATTATTTATTATTCTTAAACAATGCAACTTCATCAATCCCCTGTTGTTCAAATTCACTCCATCATTGATCTCTTCTAGCACACTGAACTCACCAATATCCTTAAATTAGTCTAGGCTATCGTCTACGAGGGTAATATTCTATATGCGTGTATAGTGCAATCTCCTGAAGATGATGCTCTCACTCTCACACTCAATATTGTCAATGCATCCCTCCACCATCAATCCTTTTTGAAATCTCACTAAATCAGGACAGACTATCTCGCTTACTACCACCTGATTAGTGGAAACACACAAATTAAGCTCCACCCATACATGTCACAGAAAAGCAATATATGTGTGCATTAACACAATTTATTTACTCTGTGCCTTAACCTTATTAAAGTGAAGTGGAGCACCAAACATACTGCTAGAGTACATTTAGTCATTCATATGTGTGTGTTCTAACTCCATGATTGTAATGTTACTAATTCTTGTTTTCGTTCATACTTGTATTTGTGCATTTCAAGTTATACTAATTTTGCTGGTATTGTATTTCTTATGTACTCGCATTGATCTATTGTTGTAAATTTATACTGTAATCATAAGTGCTCATGTAATCATGTATTTAATGTGTCCACTGACTGATTTATTAAGTCAGCCTAACCAAAGGCCTTAAGCATTTGGTCTTCAATATTTAACCTTCAACGTATAAGTTTTGCTTGCCCTTCAATGTTCTTCTTTTGCAGGTGTGAACACATGATCTCATAGCTAGTGAAAGGCATGTTGTGAGTTAGAGAAAGTTGGGTCCGAGAGGAGATCTTTGGCAAAGACGAGAGGCGCTAACGAACTAAGAGAAGACTCCTTTCAATTCATGTCATATCAGGAACAGAGAGACATCCAAGGAAAGGGAAAACCAAAGGGGCCAGACAATAGTGAGGTCAGTGACAGAGATTTTAGCAATAGTCTCTTGGATGAAGTGTTGTCAGAACGTCCACCTCCATATAATGAGACCCAAGTGGAGGGAGGATTTGGTGCTGATGCTCGTGGGAACCTTGGATTGGCTACCACACCAGTAAACATAAATTCCAACTTGATGGGAGTCACCCCAGTGAACGTGAGCCACAACCCGATGGGAGAGAATTCAGGGATATGTGCCCCTGTTAACTCCATAGCACTCAATGCCCCGATGCTCTTACTGTCCCGGTTGCCATTGATCCTGCGGTCCCTATGTATAAACCTGGTTTGACAGGGAACACAACACATAATTTGACCATTCCTACTGGTGGAAGTGTCTAAGGTAATACTCCTGTGAATCAGAATCTGGGAGGATGTGTTCCTCAATCAATCAATCAATCTGATTCCAACCAACATAATTTCTCCTTGTGCTGGGGGTGCAGATTAGGCTATTATTCAGACAGGATTTGGCCTCATAGGGTCATTCCAGAGAATGCCAAATCTTGGTATGCCTGTTTGGGAAACATCTTTAAAGACGAGAGGCGCTAAAGAACTAAGAGAAGACTCCTTTCAATTCATGTTGTATCAGGAACAGAGAGACATCCAAGGTTATCCTGATGTTCAAATCATATGATTGGAAAATCTAGTGAAGTTGACAATCCTTACTGTGAGTAGGTGGAAAGCTACTGGAGTTGATGACATGGAATTCTCAAATTTTCTGTGCGTCTAATTAGTCTTCACCCTATTGGTCTTTACTAGATTTGTTCAGGAGAGATGTGACAATACCTGTTGGAAAAGGAGAAGAGGCAGCACCCGAAGATACCCCAGGTTGCTATATGACGATAATTGTAAGGCTTTATACATGTATTCAACGTAACAAATGGCACAAGATCACAGAGAAAGAAGCTACATTGGCGCGAAAATTTGAGGAGGATACTACATGAAATTAGACCACCTCCTAGACCTGTGATGTTTGAAGCGCTCAAGGCCTGAAAGCATGCAGCTTATGCCAGAGAAGAGCCAAAAAGGTGGTGCGTACTTACGCTGACGATAAGTAGGATACAGAACACAAGAAATGGAACACTGACATGATAGAGGGAGTCAAATTATACCTTGCCTTAACAAGCGAAGAATCTGAGAAAGGTAAGTAGAAGAGAAGGAAAGTGAAAACCAAAGGAGCCAGACAATAGTGAGGTCAGTGACAGAGATTTTAGTGATAGTCTCTTGGATGCAGTGTTGTCAGAACGTCCACCTACATATAATGAGACCCAAGTGGAGGGAGGATTTGGTGCTGATGCTCGTGGGAACCTTGGGTTGGCTACGACACCAGTAAACAAAATAAATAAATTCGAACTCGATTGGAGTCACCCCAGTGAACGTGAACCACAACCCGATGGGAGAGAATTCAGGGATATGTGTCCCTGTTAACTCCATAGCACTCAATGCCCCGATGCTCTTACTGTCCCGGTTGCCATTGGTCCTGTGGTCCATATGTATAAACCCGGTTTGACAGGGAACACAACACATAATTTGACCATTCCTACTGGTCGAAGTGTCTAAGGTAATACTCCTGTGAATTAGAATCTGGGAGGATGTGTTCCTCAATCAATCAATCAATCTGATTCCAACCAACATAATTTCTCCTTGTGCTGGGAGTGCAGATTAGGTTATTATTCAGACAGGATTTGGCCTCATAGGGTCATTCCAGAGAATGGCAAATCTTGGTATGCCTGTTTGGGAACCATCTTTAAATTCTAACTGTAGCACCCCAAGAGAAGGGACAGTGCCTAATGCCCTTGTAGTTCAACATAGTCTCACAGCTTAGGAAATAGATGAATGGATGAAAGACATTAATGCTCCCTCGATTGAAAGTGAAAGCTCAGAATTGAATCAAGGAATGATTCAGTCACCAGTGAGGGTAAATCTGGTGGATGTGGCTAAATTAAAGTTGGATTTGGATGAAAAAGTATCAGGAGATGAGAACATTTCTGAAATCGAAGGTATCGCCCAAAAGACATTGATTGGGTCAAGATTGATGATATGATATGATATGATAAAATGACTTATTGAGCGCACGTTCACCAACGGTTTCTTGGCAATGAGCGGAGACGAATGCTTCCAGGGGTCTCCAAACCGGTCCTGGAGGGCCGGATCCATGCCAGATTTTTAAAATAACTACATGTATCTCAATGGGGATATCCAAAAAATCTGGCATGGATTCGGCCCTCCAGGACCGGTTTGGAGACCCCTGGCTTAGACAGACACAGTGAGAATTAGTTAGTTATAGGCCTGGGCAAAGAGCCATGTCTTAAGGGATTTCCTAAACTTCGAGTAGGAGGGGACCAGGCGCAATTCAGGGGGTAGGGTATTCCAGAATTGTGGCTCAAGAGTCGAGAATCTTAGACCACCATGTTTTTTTCATTTGAATGAGCAGGGGGTCAATAGATTCAAGTTAGAGGAGTGTAGCTCACGTGAAGGTGCATATCGCTGTATTTTAGTAGCGATGAAGACAGGTCCGTGGGACGAAAGGGCTTTGTGGATCAAGCAGCCAAGTTTGAAGAGACAGCGTTGGGTCACGGGGAGCCAATGAAGACTCTTGAGCAATGGTTTAGTGTGGTGGGATTTTGGCTGGCCTAAACAAGCCTAGTGGCTTGGTTCTGCACCATTTGTAACCGATGTGATTGGTATGCAGGGATTCCAGTGTACAGAGAGTTGGCGTAGTCAATACGCGACATTACAAGGGCAAGGGTGACTTGGGTCAGCGCCTCTGTGGATAGAAATCTACTGATTTTCTGAATTCTTCACAAGTGGAAGAAGCAGGCGGAGATCACCGAATTTATCTGAGCCTTCATTGACACTACTGATTGTAATGCCTAGGCTTTTGACCAAGCTGACTGGTGGACATCCCAGTGATTGAGGCCAAAAATTAGAATTCCAAGGGTTGCTGGGGCCCCAGTAAGAACCAGCTGGAGGTCATCAGCGAAGTTAAAAGTGACTACTTCTCTCTTACAGAGGGCCAAGATCAGGGGAAAGATATACAGATTAAAAAAGAGAGGGGAGTGAGAAGAGCCCTCAGGGACTCCACAGGTCAGTCTTCTTTTCTCGAAGGAGAAATTGGCGAGGCGGACCGCTTGGTAGCAGTCACTAAGGAAGGAGGTGATCCATTTTAATGGGAGGCCCCAGATGCCGGCGGTCTAGACTCAGTAGACCAATAAACCATGGTCGACAGTGTAAAACGCCGCCGACGGGTCAAGGAGCACTAGCGTCTGCGTGATGTTCTGATCTGCCCTCTTCCTTAATTCGTCAAGAACTGCCAAAACAAAAGACTCAGTAGAGTGTCGAGTCTGAAGCCCGCTTGATGTGAGTATAAGTAGTGGGAGTGCTCCACAAACGCGCTCAGGCAGTTCATAACATGGGCCTCCAGGATTTTGCCCAGAAAGGGCAGCAGCGATGTGGGGGGGAAGTTGCTGAGTATAAGAGGTTCAGAGCCTGTTTTTTTCAGGATGGGTACCAGTTCCGCGTTCTTAAAGAGTTTGGGGATGATGCCCGTACTGAGGGAGTTGTTAAGGAGCGATAGGGGGGGAGCGGAGAAAGATCTCCTGAGCAATATGAGGGGGACAGCTATCCGTCTGGGAGCCTGAATGAACCCTTTTAAGAAGGGAGAAGAAGACCTCCTGAGTAATAGGTGGGATAGGGCGACTGTTGGACTTGGCCCATTTTGACAGGTTCACCCCTGAACTTTTTGCCTCAAGGTCTGACATGGTGGTAGTGGTTTTCAGCCTCTGGGCACTTTAGCACTGTGGCCCAGTGTAAAGTGCGTGTGCACTCTGTGTACGTGTGGTGAGAATGGCCTGCCCTCCCATAGGAATGAATGGGGGATGTGTGTCCATGGTAATTCCTAGTATGAGAGGAGTGCAGGGTTGAGTTTAGTATGTATGAACTCGTGAGGATAAATGCTGCGCAATGGTGTGTGCAGATGTATGATGACTGGTGGAGAAATGCCACTTTTAGAAGTTGGCCTTTCTGAGTGCTATGTGTCTATCTGCCTGATGTGAATTGCATATCTGGCTTGTGAGTGACAGGAGCTGAGAGGTGTGGGTGGCTCCAGGAGGGACAGGGTGAGTCAGCTAGGCTGAATGGAACACCTGGGCTAAGAGTAGTGGTAGGGGTAATCCCCTGACTCTGAATAGGACTGTGCCCAGCTGTACAATGCTGGCATCACCCCCTGTGGTGTGTCTGATCACCGAGCCCCCACCTGACAAAGGGGAAGAGGAGCTTTGAAATCAAAGTGCTCCAAATCCCCCCTGAACCAGTTGCATCTGGTTCCCCCATGCCCGCACTTTGAGACAAAGAATTGAGTGATATAAATATAGGGGCTGTGACCCCATAAAAATGTTCAGTTCTGTGGTGCTGAAGCTACTGGGGCGTGCTGCTGGTGGGGCCCATGGGGGGGGCTGCCAGGAGGCTTGCCTTCCTGGGCCCTGCATTGCCCCTTCCTCTAAGGACTTATATCATGTTACTACAGGACCTTTTGCTGTACTGGCACCTTGGGAGCGCTACATTTTCCCCCCAGAAGAGGAGCAAGAGGGCTCCACAAATCTGAGCTGCAGTCATCGCCGAGGGAATTTCTGACGCGGATAGTCCCCCTGCTGGAGGGGAGAGGAGCGGGTGCCCACCCCGCATTTCTACGCTTTGTCTAAATATAAGTGGGTGCCCACCCTGCTTTGTGGCGTCCTTTCTAAGGGTGCCCACCCCACTGGCACTTGGTTGAGAAGGCGGGTGCCCACCCCACACTGCAGCACCAACAAAAAGTCACCGCTGCAGCCTTGTTCGAACTGAAAGTCAGGCAAAGCTGCCTGACGTGGGGCGGGACTTACGCTTCCCAGAGGGAAGCCCCGCGCCCATGGTATTGCCGGAAGGAGGAAGTGTAGCGAGGACACTGAGGGCAGCGTGGGGCTCCTGTGAGGAAGGGAAAGCTCACGTAGTGCTGGCTTTATCATTGCGAGTCCTGGGTCCCAGGAGGAGCCTGGGTGAAGAGAAAAGAGGTGGCCGAGGCCGCCGATTACAGCACAGGGCTCCCAAGGCACAGGGAGAGCCCCACGGTGTAGAGATTGCGGTGCCGAGGGCATGAAGCACACTGTCGGTGCCAGCATGGAAGAGGACATGCGTCGCAAGAGGAGAAGAGACCCAGAGCGGCGCCAGTGAGTCTCGGTGAGTGAGGGCTCGAGTTGTATGGTGCCAACAGAGGCTCAGAGTCTGAGCAGCCCCGTCTGGCAGCGGGCCACTCCAACGCTTAGTGTTTTTATTCAAGCATAAAAGAGCCACAGAGGGCTTCAGTCACTTGGGATATACCTAGGCACATTTTCGGTGCCTGGGCGGTCCCGCAAGAGCAACGATGGGGGGCATGTGTTTAGTTCCACGTGGGGGTCCAGAGGGCACAGAGGTGCCAGGCCCCCTTTTATGCAAAATACCACAGCTGCGCTGCACCAGCGCGGGCAGCTGCAACGAGATGGACGTGAGTGGGACCGGAGGCACAGAGGTGCCAGGCCTCTACTTGATTCATAGCTGCCCAGCAAGTAGTGGGCAGCTGCAAAGTTTAGGCCACAGTTATTTGGGGGCATTTTGAGAGATGGGAGTGAGATGCACTCCTTGGCCCTAGCGCAATGGTGCACTTTGGATACCGCTGCTAGGCAGCAGCCCTGACATTCTGGACACAGGGCATTTGAGCTCCTTTGGGAAGACCAGTTGGCCAGGGGGTCAGTGATTATGTGAGTTTAGGAAATGTGATGCTTTACAATGATTCATGCCTCTAAATGCATCTAGATTGATGAGATTATGTGCGTAATGTGTAATTATGCCAGTGAGATTATTTCCAACTGTGAGTTTTACTATTCTATTCTATTCTATTAAAATTATTTATAGCGCGCACTATCACCATCGGTTTCTTGGCGCTCATTGACGTAAAGCGTTGACCTAGAATGGGAGGGTTAGTCATATGCAGCTTGAAAAAGCAGAGTTTTTAAAGATCTGCGGAAACAGTCGTACTTTGGGCAGAGACGGAGAGAAGGAGGCAGGGAGTTCCAGGTGGAGGGGGCCAAGACCGAAAAACTCAGGCCACCATGCTTTTTTCTTTTGTAACGGGGGACTTCGAGAAGGTTTAGTGATGCTGAGCGAAGAGCTCTAGAGGGGATGTGACGGGACAAGGTTGAGGAGATGAACAAGGGGGCTGCGTCCGAAAGTGCCTTGAAAGTGGTGCATGCCAGTTTGAAAGTGCAGCATTTAGAAACAGGGAGCCAATGGAGAGTGCGGAGGAGGGGGGTGACGTGTTCATATTTGGGCTGGCGGAAAATCAGTCGGGCAGCCTGATTCTGCACCAGCTGGAGTCGGTGAAGGTGACATGCGGGAATACCTGCGTACAGAATGTTGGCATAGTCGAGCCTGGAGGTGATGAGCGCGATGACAACTTGGGTAAGGGCTTCTTTAGTAAGAAACCTGCTGATCTTACGGATTCGCCTCAGGTGGAAGAAACAGGCAGAAGTAACTGCGTTGATGTGCGGTCTCATTGATAGGTCATCGGAAATGATCACCCCCAGGCTTTTGACAGAGCTCACTGGAGTGGGTGCTGTCCCTAGAGATGTGGGCCAGAAGGTGGCGTTCCATGGGTGATTAGGTCCTCCTACCAGGACGAGCTCAGTTTTGGTAGGATTCAGCTTTAAATGGCTGTGGAACATCCACTCCGCAATGGACAGCATGGTGGACTGGAAGTCAATACGGGAGGACGGGTGTGAGTCTATGGGAAAAATTAACTGAAGGTCATCTGCATAGTTAAAGATTGTGACCGGGGAGTTGCGGAGGGAGGCTAGAAGTGGTTGGAGGTACAAATTAAAGAGGAGAGGGGATAGTGCAGAACCCTGTGGGACACCGCAGGAAAGGGAAGTGTAGGAGGCAGAGAAGGTGGAAAGGTGGACGGATTGTGAGCGCTGGTGAAGGAAAGATCTGAGCCAGTCAAGGGCCACTCCCTGAATACCAGCGTTGTGGACACGGTCGATCAAGGTGGTATGATCGACCGTGTCAAATGCCGCCGAAAGATCTAATAGGACAAGGGCTTGTGAGGTGTTTTTGTCAGCACCTTTCCTGAGGGTGTCCATGACTGCTACTATGACCGCCTCGGTGGAGTGGAGGGGTCTGAATCCCGCTTGTTGAGGATCTAAGAAGGAAGATTTCTCTATAAAAGAGCTCAAACAGCGGGTAACGTAGGTCTCCAAGATCTTTCCTAGGTATGGGAGGAGAGAAATGGGTCTGTAGTTACTGAGTATAGTGGGATCTGCATTGGGTTTCTTTAGAATGGGCAAAACTGCAGCTTGCTTGAACGAAGATGGAACCTCCCCAATAGCAAGGGAGTTGTTAAGCAATGCTAGAGGGGGACCCGGGCATGCAAGAAAGGCTTCTTTCAGGACCTGCGGGGGACAGCAATCATTAGGGGAGCCCGAGCTGACTTTGTGAAGAAGGGAGACGAACTCTTGATGAGATATAGGTGGAAACTCAATCAAGGTACTGGTGTTGGAAGGGGGAAGGGGAGGAGGAATAGGAGAAGCCGGGGTCGGTATGTTGTCTTTTATTGTTGTTATTTTTTCTATGAAATAAGAATTGAGCGAATCACAGAGGGTTTGGGAAGGTTGAGGCTGGGGGGTGACTCTATCTGGGCGGGAGAGCTCATTAACGATTGCGAAGATATCTTTCGATTTGTTATTAGAATTCAAGACTTTTTGTGAAAAGAATGCCGTCTTGGCTGCCAGGATGGATTGTTTGTAAGTTTTTAAAGTCTCAGTGTAAACGAGCTTGAGCTGGGGATCGTAATGGCGTCGCCAGCGGCGCTCCGTTTGCCGTAGTGCAAGCTTGTCCGCTTTAAGTTGGTCGGTAAACCAACATTGAGCGTCGTGGGGGCGCTTAGTTTTTATTCTTTTGAAAGGGGCGACTTTGTCGCTGGCCTGGCGCAGCCAGTCGTTAAGATTGTCAGCCTGGTTCTCTAGTGGGGTCTGCAGCATGGGTGCAGTAGAGACCAGTGAGTCATGGAAATCAGGCAAGTTGACCCTTTTCCAATTGCGGGCCAAAAGATTCTTAGTGCGGGGGGGAGGGCACAACGTGTGCAGAGGTAAGTGAAAGGAGATGAAGTAGTGGTCAGACCAGGAGCAAGGGACAACTGAGGGAAGTGAAATGTCAAGGTTTGAAGTCCAGACTTGGTCGAGGATATGACCCTTCTGATGGGTGGGGGTATGAATGTGTTGGGAGAGGTTCATGGCTTTTAGAAGTTCGGTGAATTCCACCGACGATTGGCTTTCGTGGACATCGGATGGCCAATAATTAAAGTCACCGATAACCATGATATTGGCGTGGTTGATTACTAGTTGAGCGATAGCGTCGCTGAATAGTTGGGGAAAGCGAGGCATAGGATCGGGGGGTCTATATACGAGAACGCAAATAAAAGACGATTTAGGGGAAGTGAAATTTAATGCCAAATATTCAGTTTTAGGGATAGGGATTGACGTGATCTCGGAAAAGGTATGTTCGGAGCGGATGATAGCCGCCACCCCGCCACCGATCTTCCCAGCAGGTCGGTTAGCGTGCATAATGTAGTATCCCATAGGGATAGCTGCAAGGATGTCGGGGGCTGAATCTTCGTTGATCCAAGTTTCTGCTAGGAGAAGGATATCGATTGAGCTCTGATGCAGTAGTTGGAAGATCTCAATCTGATGGCGAATGAGGGAACGGGTATTAAGATAGTAGATCGATAAAGAGGCGGAGATCTGAGGAACTAGGGGGGAGGGATCATGGGAACAGACCTGTTCCGAGAAGTCGGATGGTACAAGAATGTCACATGTCAGAGCCGCTTTGACGGCACGGGCGGGAATGGGTCCTGATGAGTTAAGTCTCAGGAGGTCGGCCGAGGAATAAGAATAGAATTGAGCATTACGACAGGGCCCCGGGCCCGGTCGGCCGCGGACGGGCGCAGACGGGCTTGACTTGTGCGCGACTTCGGCGCGAAGTCGGCGCTCCCGCTGCGCTCGTCCGCTGCGCTCGTCCGCTGCGCTTCCTCCAAGCCGCCATTAAATGCTAGAGGGGAGGGAGCACTAGACCGCTAACCTGCGGGGATTCTGTGCAGGGCGGAAGTGGTGTCACGAACACGAAGTGACCGCTCCTCGGACTGACCCTCCGCGCAAACGGCACAAGCCGGGGCGGAACGGGGCCACGAGGGGAGTAGGTACAGGTGAGAGTGACTTTGGCTAGTTACAAATGCAGTGTGCGAATTACAATTTTTAAAATATTGTCAGCGTGCTTTTAAAATCAGCAAAATTATCAGAATTAAAGTAAAAGTTTACAGTTTTAAAAATGCTTTTCAAGCGTGCTAGTAAATCAGCATCAAGATCACAACAGGAGTCACAACAGCCTACTACCGCAGCCTAACTCGCCGCGTATGTCAATGAGGCTGGAAGCTAAAGTGGGAGTTATGTAGTCGGTAGGCTCGGCAGCACTAGACCGCTAACCTGCGGGGATTCTGTGCAGGGCGGAAGTGGTGTCACGAACACGAAGTGACCGCTCCTCGGACTGACCCTCCGCGCAAACGGCACAAGCCGGGGCGGAACGGGGCCACGAGGGGAGTAGGTACAGGTGAGAGTGACTTTGGCTAGTTACAAATGCAGTGTGCAAATTACAATTTTTAAAATATTGTCAGCGTGCTTTTAAAATCAGCAAAATGATCAGAATTAAAGTAAAAGTTTACAGTTGTAAAAATGCTTTTCAAGTGTGCTAGTAAATCAGCATCAAGATCACAACAGGAGTCACAACAGCCTACTACCGCAGCCTAACTCGCCGCGTATGTCAATGAGGCTGGAAGCTAAAGTGGGAGTTATGTAGTCGGTAGGCTCGGCAGCACTAGACCGCTAACCTGCGGGGATTCTGTGCAGGGCGGAAGTGGTGTCACAAACACGAAGTGACCGCTCCTCGGACTGACCCTCCGCGCAAACGGCACAAGCCGGGGCGGAACGGGGCCACGAGGGGAGTAGGTACAGGTGAGAGTGACTTTGGCTAGTTACAAATGCAGTGTGCAAATTACAATTTTTAAAATATTGTCAGCGTGCTTTTAAAATCAGCAAAATGATCAGAATTAAAGTAAAAGTTTACAGTTTTAAAAATGCTTTTCAAGCGTGCTAGTAAATCAGCATCAAGATCACAACAGGAGTCACAACAGCCTACTACCGCAGCCTAACTCGCCGCGTATGTTTTACCCCTAATGTGAGTTCTGCTTAGGGACTAAGATGTTAGACTGGTGAGGTTGGCGTACAATAGGTTTGGCATCTAATGTGATACTGTGCATAATGTGATTTATGTTACAGGCTGATGCTCAGTATAGTGGTTACCAGTGATTACTGGTTGTACATTTATGATATGTCTTACTTGTACTAAGTTCGCTTTGTGATGGTTCTGACAGTGGTCCAGTGGGCCCTACCAGGTGTAAATAATCCCTTGTAAATATGACCAAGGGAGACACTCACAGTTGACGTATGGTATGGCACTCCTTGCCAAAGCACTTTCTCTCCCCTTTTTTGGGAAGGATATAGTATGTAGGCCTTGGAGTCCCAGAGCCCCCTCTGAGAGAGTCCACTGCATATAGGGAGCCTCTCGCAACAGAGATGGGGAAACTGGTAGATTAGAGACGAGAAGAGATTCGACCTCAAGACATCACGACACCAGGTGACCCACTATGAAGAACTAGTTGCAGAGACCCGATGTTAAAAGTTTTAAAAAGTTTTTAATTACTCCTGTTGAATCAAAAGTTAGGAACACAGACCACACAGGGGAGGGTTTAAATCTCGGCAGGGGGGGGGGGGGGATAGAGACAGGGTGAAGTTGAGGGCTTGGATGGAGGGATGGAAGGGGGGGGTTCAGGGAGTTTAATGGAGTTCAATACAGCCTATGCGGCAGGCAACGACACAGTGACTACACCAGGGACTGTTGGAGACCACATTACTCTCATAACTATTATGCAACTGACTGCTTGATAATATTGCTGTGATGTTTTTTTTTCTTTATGACGAGAGCACTTACAATGTCAGATTGTACCTTGTTGGATTTACTGTGCTGGAGATGTAACCTGTATAACTTGATAAATAAAGTCTAAAAAAAAAAAACAGAGATGGGGAAATGATACTACTTCCCCTGGGACCACAGTTTACTGGACTTTGGACGCAGCTTTGACTCGTCTTCCGGTTTGTGTCCCGTCACCCTCCCCTCCTCTGTCCATGCTGTGTCTCCCACCCTCCCCTCCTCTTTCCCTCCTCCATTCTCTGCCTACTTCCCATGCTCCTACCCCCCTCCCCTGAACTTCTCCCCTTGCCTATTTTTTCCCTTACGTATATGTCCTTCTTGTTTGTCTCGCCCTGACATGTAACTATGTTGCCATGCTCTAATAACTGTGTAACCTTTGTAACGATGTAACCTGCAAGTATGGTCTGATACTCGTGTAAAGTGCTCTGATACCTTCGGGTCTAGCCAGCGCTATATAAAACCTTTAAAATAAAATAGAGAGATGTGAAAGCATTTTGATGGATCATTCATAGACTGTTTTTTTCCCACACCACTGAAATATTGTACGAGCACATCATACTTGCAGCTGAAAATGTCACATTGAAGCGGTGTGCTGTTTTAAATCCCACTGCTTTATTACCCCTTCCCAAGAATGATGATGATGGTGAAGTGGAGCATGACTGTCTCAATGTCACTGAACTGTGCACCAAACCAAGCCCAGACGTAGAAGTTGAGCCACTACCTGAATCTGATTTTGCATTGTTTGTGGATGACTCGTGTTTGTAAGGCCATGGTGGAAATTTGAGAACGGCCTACACAGTTTGTACAGTTTCAGGAGTAGTTGAAGCTTCCTGGATTCAAGGAATATTCTTCGTTAAAGAGGATTAATTGATTGCTCCTACCAGAGCCTGCTATGTTTCAGACCAGCTGAAGGTGACAATTTTCACTGATAGCAAGTATGGCTCTGGTGTTGTCCATGATTTTCGGCCAGGTATGGTCCCAGAGGGGGTTTATGACTACTTTAGGCTCCCCCATCCGAAATGATGAACAAGTGGGAAAACTTCTTGAGGCAGTGTAAATGCCTGCCCAAATAGTGGTTGTGAAATGCTCTGAATATTTCAGTGGAGATGACTATGTAACTGTGGGCAACATTATACTGAATGAGGGAACAAATGATACCAATTACAACCTTTTGTTAACAACTGCTGATACATGGGAGGAGGTAAAGAGGCTCCAGGAAGAGGTGTCAGAGGCAGAACAGCAAAGTTGGGTCAGAGCTGGTTATGTCAAGAGAGATGATGACATTTGGGTTTCGGGAGATGAAAGACTTGTGTTGCCAAATAGACTTTTGCCACCAATGGCTAGGCATTATCATGGTCCTGCTCATGGTGGAAGGGGTGCCATAGTCCCAATGTTTAGGCAGACTTGGTTTAACCCCAGATTCAGACTGATGGCTGAAGCATTGTGTCACAGATGTGTTGTGTGTCAACAAATGAATGTAGGGCAGAGAACCGCAGTAACACAGATCAGGTGGTCTATGCAACAGGATGCAGTTGGAGTTTATTGAGATGCCTGTGTGTAATGGGCTAGGATATGTCCTTGTTATTGTGTGTATTTTTTCACAGTGGGTTGAGGCTTACCCAATCAGAAGATGTGACAACCTCACAAGAATACATGACATTACAACACATGCAATTACAACAAATGCTTTAACAAGGCAGTCTTTACATCACAACTACTATTACATTGCATGATTTTACAACACATCTCATTACAACAGATTTTCTAAAACTACCATTACAATGCATTCAATTACAACGCATACCATTACAACGCATAATACTTTTAGTGCAACAGTGGGGTAAGTGTTAGATAGTGTAGGGGTAAAAAATACTATTCCCTCTCCAGTGAGTGCAACAGTAGGGTAAGTGGTAGATAGTGTATGGGGTAAAATGTACTAAGTGCTGGATAGTGTAGGGTGTACAAATTACTGTTCTCACTCCAGTGAGTGCAACAGTAGGGACAGTGTTGGATAATGTAGGGGCACAAATTACTATTCCCATGTACCCCAAAACCCGTAAACACTCTAGTACTAAAAAATCTCCATTAGTTACCTTATAATGTGTTGTAATGGCATGCGTTGTAATGGTATGCGTAGTAATGGCATGGGTTGTAGTGACATGCGTTGTAGTGACATGCATTGTGATGGCATGCAATTTAAATGCAGTTGCGTTGTAATAGCCACGTTGTAAAGGTAGGTCGTTGTAATGTCTGCATTGTAATGGATGTTTCCCCCTCACAGTAATTAAACTGTTGTTGAGGGACTTAATACCATATTTCGGGTTCCCGACTTCTCTAGAGTCAGACCAAGGGACACACTTCAGCAATGAGATCCTGAGAAAGTTGTGTGCAGCTTTACAATTGGAATGGAGACTGCATTGTAGCTATTGACCTAGGACACAGGTCTAGTGGAGCAGATTAATGGCACGCTGAAATCAAGATTAGCAAAAATATATGCTTCCACATCTTTGAAGTGGCCTGATGCTTTGCCTCTTATGTTGATGAGTCTTTGCAGCATTCCTGATCAGACAGGATTGTTCCCTCATTAAATTATCATGGGCGGAGCAATGAGACTGCCAGCTGTACCTGCAAAATTACTCGTGATCATTATTGATGGCATAATTCTTGATTATTGCAAAGGACTGGCTGATGTGGTGCATTTTGTGTTTCACCAGGTTAAAGCAGCCACAGCCCCACCGATCCAAGAACAATACTATGACCTCAGCCCAGGCAACTAAGTCTTGGTGAAAAAACATGTGAGGAAGAGTTGCCTGGAGCCCAGCTGTTGCAGACCTACCAGGTGATCATAGTCAATATGACTGCTGTGAAATGTGGCCGCCTCCTCGACTGGGTACATGCTGCACACTCTCACAGAGTTCCATGTCCTCTTGATGATGTAACAGCACCTCTCCCAGAAGTGTCAGTGGTGGTTAAGAGACCACAGGAGCAGGATAGTCAAGCTGTAAGGGCCCCACAAGATTCTGTCCAGCACTTGTTCAGCTTGAGGAGGGGTCATGATGAGTCAACAGTTGGAGATGAAGCAGGAGAGTTTTATCCTGTGCTGATGATGGAACCAGATCCATGCCCTGACAAACGGTCTAGTACTGTTGGGATGTGAGTGGCAGCTGGAGAATGTTGGCTGAGAAGGCAAGAGAGGGGGTGACTGAATCCACCAGATGAATGTGGGCTCCAGCCATTCCAAAGGATTCTGAGAATTCTGATTTGAGTGACAGAGAAGGTGAAGGACTTGCACTCAGGAGATAAGAAAGAGCTAGAGTGCCCTGTCGGCGATACTCTTCCCTGAATGGACACTGTTGGACCTGGGGTCTCCAAGTCACATAGGGTAGCTTGGCACAAGTAGGAAGGTCAAACCCAATGGCAGAAGTGTTAAGCTTGCGTCGCACCCTCACAGTAACACAGCATCCATCCACTCAAAAAGGACACTACACCGTGATTTTATAAAAGTAGAAAAGCTTTCTATTCTCACTTGTTGCTAGTTTCTTGTATTGTACTCAGATACTAAATCAGTACCACATTTACAGGAAATTCAGTGCATTTACGTTTCTTGTTTCTGTAAACTTTCCAACTCCTTTTATTCTAAGTTACTTCTGCATTTCCTGTGGAAGAACGCAACCTCAAAATACGTGGTACTAACAAGTCTCAGTTGTCATATTAACACCCCATGAATGGGTGGCTGAACAGTTGCTATTCCAGTATTTACCTCATTCACATGCAACTTGGATGAAAGTTTAGACTTAAGTGTTCTAACAGTAAGACACTTTTAGCAGTAACCAGGCAGTTCCTAAATCCTTCAGTTGCTAATATCAAAATTCAAGTTAGAAGCTCATTTTCTTTTACAGAATACACATTGATTTCATTTGTACAGTTCTTACAACTTAGTAGCTTAATCACAAATCCAAATAGAGATTGTTCACTGGGCATGTATTGACACTACAGGTTTGCCAACTTTACCACACTATATAAGCTCCTTAGAGTCGGTTAATCTTCAATAAAAGCAGTTCTGTAGTGAACCTCGAGTTCAATAACTCTTTGTGCATACTAATGAGATCTCTACTATTTGTCCTGCCATTCACAGTCTTCCTGTAGAGTCACACCCTTCTCGTTGTTAAATCTGTGCAAGAGGACTTGTAACCCCTGACTCAGCCGAAGGAGATTGTGAACCAATATTTCCCTCCCTGTCCCTGCAGCTAAAACCCTTTCTTACTTGTCTCCCCGAGTGCGGCCGGATCTCGATCAGCTGAGGCCAGCAGTCGGAGTAAACTCGGCGTCGATCTGGGCAAGTTGAGGGTTAACCCTGACCTGGGTTGGGAAATCGGCCCCTCCTTTATCACTGGACCCTGAGGCACTGAAGCGCTCCGTCGTCTCTGCTCGGTTCCCGCCCCTTGGAGGTTCGACTCCTCCCTTCCTGATCCTCCTCACTCCTGCCCACCCCTTCCGGGTCTGATTCCCTTAAGGTGCCGGGTCAGCCTCCACAACTCCCTTCTCCCCTGCCGCCAGGCGTGGTACCCACAGAGAACAGGTCGCGCCTGCTCCACCTCTCACCCGGCTCTCTATTACCCTGGGCTGCGGCTATGGCGAGATGGCGCTGCCGTTCGCGGCTCTTCAGCGCCGCACATCCCACCTCCGAGGAGCCCTGGCAGCTCGACTGGGATGGGCTGCTCTGACTGCAAGGAAACGGCCACCGCTGGGAACACCGGCCAGTTCTGGTAATGTTACTGCCGCAGTGAGACGAACTTGGGGAGGGGGGAGAAAACAGGGCAGTCTCTGGCTAGGCTTGCCGTAGGGAAGTCTCAATGCCCTGCCACTCTGAACCACCAGGAAGGGGATCGTTTCCACGGGCGTTCTCCCGCAATTGCCCCAATACCAAGGTAGTCCCCGCCACCCTTATTCGTTACCTTCAATTGAGTCCCGATCAGTGTTCCTTGCTGGGGGAAAGGAGGGACACTCCTCCCATGTACCTCAAAGATAACACAAGAACTCCGCCGGGTTAGATCTGAGGATGCGGGGGGGGGGTATTAGCCAATGAAGAGAAAGCAGCCCCGAGAGGCTATCAGATCTTCTTCTATTGCGTGCCCTCCTCCTCACTCTTCAGCCTGGACTCCAGCTCGCTCTTGTTCTCAAGTCACCTCCCTCAGTTCTTCTCACACCACCACCTACAACCACACAAAATGGCTGACCAACATTCCGCCTTTTATAGGCTGACCCCAGAGTGTCCAGAGGAGTCCAGAAGGTTCTGGAAACCCTCATTCTGTCCTATGGTCTTAAGCCCCGGGGTGACAGTTATGGCGGTTGGTAGCCACCATTTTGTGGATCCTGTGGTTTTAGTCAGGAAGGCACCTGGGACAGAAAACCATAGAATCAAGGAGTACCTAACCCCTAGGTCAACACCTACAAAATTCCAATGGACGTAAAAATAAAAAGATTTGAGGGGCAAAAAGGGGACAAAAATAAATAAATAGTAAGGAGGGACCACCCAAAGGGCTGATAGGTCTAACACGCGTCCCCCCCAGCTGAAAGTGGGGAGAGCTACCCAACCCCTTGGGAGTCCTCATCACTAAGGCGGAAATACCTAGAGAGACCGTCTGCATTGGCGTGGTCCACTCCAGGCCGATGTTCCACCCGGAAGTCCATTCCCTGTAGGGAGATGGACCATCTCAACAACTTGGGATTTTCCCCCTTCATTTGCATCAGCCAACGAAGGGGTCGGTGGTCGGTCTGAACCAGGAAGTGCGAACCAAACAGGTATGGCCGCAACTTCTTCAGAGCCCATACCACCGCAAAGGCTTCTCGCTCAATTGCACTCTACTTTTGTTCCCGGGGAAGCAGTCTCCTGGACAGGAAGACTACAGGCTGATCCAGACCCTCTTCATTGAGTTGCGATAACACTGCCCCAATGCCATGCTCGAATGCGTCTGTCTGGGCAATGAACTCCTTGGAGAAGTCTGGGGCCCTCAGGACCGGTGCTGCACACATTGCCTGTTTCAATTTCACAAAGGCTTGCTAACAAGCCTCTGTCCAGACTACCCGTCGAGGTTGTTTCTTGGATATGAGCTCTGTGAGGGGCGCTACAATAGTGCCATACCCCTTCACAAAGCGAAGGTAATAACCTGTGAGGCCCAGGAAGGCTCGAACCTCAGTTTGGGTCTTGGGGGGCTCCCAGGCCATGATTGCCTCAATCTTTGCCTGGAGGGGCTGCACTGCTCCCCTTCCCACCAAGTGACCTAGGTACACAACCGACCCCTGCCAGATCTGACACTTACTGGCTTTGATTGTCAAGCCAGCCTGTTTCAGGGCCTGGAGAACAGCTTGCAAGTGACACAATGGTCCTCCCAACTGCTGCTGAAGACGGCAATGTCATCCAAATAAGCAGCGGAGAAAGCCTCCATTCCAGAGAGGACCTGGTTCACCAGCCGCTGAAAAGTGGCCGGGGCGTTCTTGAGCCCAAAGGGCATCACACAGAACTGGTAGTGGCCCTCAGGCGTGGAGAAGGCTTACCTTTCCTTTGCTCCTTCTGTAAGGGAGATCTGCCAGTACCCCGATGTAAGGTAAAAGGTACTCAGATATTGGGCAGCTCCCAACCGGTCAATCAGTTCATCCGCCCTAAGGATCGGATGTGCATCAGTCTTGGTCACTGAGTTCAGTCCCCGGTAATCCACACAGAACCTCAGTTCTGTAGTGGTGCCCGGTGGGGCAGTTTTTGGTACTAGAACCACCGGACTGGACATGGGGCTACTGGAAGGTTCAATGACTCCTAACTCCAGCATCTTGGTAACCTCACCGTGGATGCTAGCCTTCACCTTGTCTGACAGCCGGTAGGTCTTAGACTTCACTGGTGGGCTGTCTCCTGTGTCCACATCATGGGTACACAGGTGGGTCCTTCCCGGGACAAGGGAGAACAACGAGGAGTACTGCTCCAAGACCAGGCGGCAGTCCTCTCGTTGCTCAGGAGTTAGGGATGGGGAGAGAATCACTCCCTCCACCGACCCATCCTTTTCCTGAGACGAAAAAAGATCTGGGAGAGGCTCGCTTTCCGCTTCCTCTGCACCGTCAGTCACCATCATCAAGATGACCTCGGGCCTCTCATGGTGGGGTTTGAGGCGATTAGCATGCAGCACCCGTAGGGGCTGTCGAGGGGTCTTAAGATCCACCAGGTAGGTGGCCTTACCCTTCTTCTCCAACACTTCAAAGGGGCCTGTCCAGCGGTCCTGGAGGGCACTTAGCTCCCCAGGTTCCATCACCCATACTTTCTGGCCAGGCTCCAACTCCACCGGGTGAGCGTTGTGGTCATACCACTCTTTCATCACTGCTTGGCTGGCTTCCAAGTTCTCAGAAGCTTGCTTCCACAACTTTGCCATTTGGCTCCGGAAGGCCAGCATATAACTCACCACATCCCGGGGAGGCTTTCTGGGAGACTTTTCCCATCCGTCCTTCACCAGGCTGAGAGGTCCACGCACAGGATGCCCATACAGAAGCTCGAAGGGACTGAAGCCCACTCCCTTCTGTGGCACTTCCCTGTAGGAAAACAGCAAACAGGGTAGGAGGACGTCCCATTTCCTCCGCAGGCTCTCAGGCAGACTTCTTATCATTCCTTTCAAGGTCTTGTTGAACCTTTCCACCAGACCATTGGTCTGGGGGTGATAGGGAGTGGTAAACCGGTAGGTAACTCCACACTCCTTCCACATAGCCCGCATGTATGCTGACATGAAGTTGGTCCCCCTGTCGGACACAACCTCCTTGGGGAAACCCACTCGGGTAAAGATCCCCATCAGGGCCCTAGCCACAACAGGTGCAGTGACAGTCCTCAGAGGAATTGCCTCTGGGTACCGCGTGGCGTGATCCACCAGAACCAGGATAAACCTGTGACCAGCTGTAGTTGGTGGATCCAATGGCCCCACAATGTCGATGCCCACCCTTTCAAAGGGGGTGCTAACGACCGGAAGTGGTTCCAGGGGAGCTCTCAGCTTCACCCCTGTCTTCCCACTGGCTTGGCAGGATACACACGTCCGACAGTAGGTGTCGGATGCCACTTTCATCTGAGGCCAGTAAAAGTGGGGGACAAGCCGGGCAAAGGTCTTGTCCTGTCCTAAGTGTCCTGCCAAGGGAATTTCATGAGCCAATTCTAGAAGAAAGGCTCGGTATCGTTGAGGGACTACCAAGGTCCGTGATGAACCGGGCAAAGGTACCTTGGGTTCACTGTAGAGGAGTCCGTCCTCCCAGTAAATATGGTAGTGCCCTGCAACGTTCCCTGCTGCCTGGGCTTCGGCCTGTCGCCTCAGTCCCTCAAGGGTAGGGCACTCCTTCTGGCCCTTACACAACTCCTCCCTGGTAGGCCCTCCTTCCACATGCCACTCAGCAGGGATAGGTAAGTCCTCCAGGGAGACTACTTCCCCCTCCATGGACTCCTGGCCCACCACCGCAGGTGGCCGATCTGTCCCATGGGGCGTGGAAGCCGAAGCAGGCTTCTCCTGTCTTCGGGTCTTTCCCTTTTTGGCAGCGGGCTGGGCCATTGTTCCAGGCTCCAGCCCAGGCGAATTCCCTCTCCGGGTAGTCGCACACCTTGTGCTTGCACAGGCCCAATCAGGTGTACCCAGCATCTCCGAATGAGTCCTGTATTCCACCTCCTTCCAAGCATTGTGCTCCATGTCATTTCCCAACAGACAATCGACTGGCACGGCAGGGCTTACGGCAACTTGAAGTGAACCTGCAACCCCTTCCCACTCAAAGGGAACCTCGTCCACAGGGTAGTGGCCCAATCTGCCATCAGCCATCGCGGCGGGGTGGAGTACATGTGGAATCACCTGCTCTGGAGACACCAGTTGACTCCTTACCATAGTCATACTGGCTCCTGTGTCTCTCAGAGCCTCCCCTCTTTGGCCATTGATGGTGAACCATTGCCCATACTTCACAGTATTTGAGGGCACCTGGATCTTAGGAACCATCTCCCGATCTCCCAGAGACACTAAGGTGACACCCGCCCACTCACCCCCCTTATCTAAGGGCAACTCCTCCCCGAGCACTACACTAGCGACTCCCGGGGCTTTTCCTCCGGTGGGAGGGGGTGGTCTTTTTGGGCACTTGACATCTCCCTTATAATGTCCAATACCACCACACTCAAAGCAGTGGACAACCCTTGGCTGCTGGCTTTGGCCAGGATGAGGGTTTCGGGGCGGGTTAGCCTTAGGGGTGAATCCTGTTCCCCTTCCCTGGAAACTGTTTTGGGGGCCTTTTGAGAACTCCCGCTTTTTATCTCCCCCCTCCTTCCTCTGGGGGGCGCCCTGTCAGGCCCTTTGGGAATCCCCTCCAGTCCCCTTTGAGGACACCGGGTACTTGCCCAGATGTCCGCCTCCTCTGCAAGCTTCCGGGGGTTGGTCAGCTTGCTGTCCACCAGGTGTTGACGCAGCTCGGGAAAACATTTCTCGAGTAGGTGCTCCTTGAGTATAAGGTCATACAACCCCTGATAGTCTTCCACCTCGCTGCCCTGCACCCAGCCCTCTAATGCCTTCTTTGCGTAGTCCAAGAAATCCACCCAATTCTGTTGTCCTAATTTGTGACTACCCCATATCTTCTGCCGATACTTCTCTGGGGTCAGTCCAAACTTTCTTATTAGCGCCACTTTCATGGTGGGGTAGTGGGTCTGCTCTCCCTGCTCTAGGGCCAAGAGTGTATCCCTTCCTGCAGGAGGCATGTATTTGTACAAACCCCCCCCCCAGTGTTTTTCCAGGATCCCATGGGCTCTTAAGGAGACCTCATAGGCAGCCAGCCACTTGGCGATGTCATCCCCTGTACCGTAGCTGGCGACTACATCCTTGGGTAAATAGGGTCTGGGTTCCCTGGTCAAATCCTTTGGTTCGCTGCCACCATTTGGAGAATTGGAGGTCCCTATCTGCAGGGCCTTGAGATCTAACTCCCTGAGTTTCAACTCGTGTGCCATCCTCAGCTCCTCTTTCTCCTTTTCCATCTTGGCTAACTCCCACTTTAGCTGTCTTTTTTCCCTCCTGTCCGCTAGTTCGGCTTCAGTTAAGCTTCTCGCTGAGACACTGCTGCCCTCCCTTGAAGATGTCCTAGGACCCGGTAGTAGGTTCCCCATTTCGACCCCGATGACAGTGTCCCTGTCTGTCTCCTCCTCCTCCTTCCCATCTGGGTGGGCTGCCATCCACGCCCTCCAGCTGGTTTGAAGTTCCCCCTTCTTAGCACCACGCTTGAAGAACACTCCCATATTTTGACAGAATTCACGGAGTTGGGCCACATTATAGGTTTCTAACTCCTCCAGTGCGAATTCCATTGTGCCATGAAGAGTGTAGGACAGCCACTTTAGAAAGAATAATTTCAGAGGGTAACTAGAAGCTTCCTCCACCCACCACCAGGAGTAAATTTGGAAAAACAAAAATATAATTAGGGAGTCCGCACGGAGAAAACTCCAGGTGTAGGCCTATGGAGTACACTGGGTGACTATAGAGTGGACGCAAGCACAGTTCTCATCCCACCGCTGGACACCAATTATGTTGGACCTGGGGTCTCCAAGTCACATAGGGTAGCTTGGCACAAGTAGGAAGGCCAAACCCAAAGGCAGAAGTGTTAAGCTTGCGTCGCACCCTCACAGTAACACAGCATCCATCCACTCAAAAAGGACACTACACCGTGATTTTATAAAAGTAGAAAAGCTTTATATTCTCACTTGTTGCTAGTTTCTTGTATTGTACTCAGATACTAAATCAGTACCACATTTACAGGAAATTCAGTGCATTTACGTTTCTTGTTTCTGTAAACTTTCCTACTCCTTTTATTCTAAGTTACTTCTGCATTTCCTGTGGAAGAGCGCAGCCTCAAAATACGTGGTACTAACAAGTCTCAGTTGTCATATTAACACCCCATGAATGGGTGGCTGAACAGTTGCTATTCCAGTATTTACCTCATTCACATGCAACTTGGATGAAAGTTTAGACTTAAGTGATCTAACAGTAAGACACTTTTAGCAGTAACCAGGCAGTTCCTAAATCCTTCAGTTGCTAATATCAAAATTCAAGTTAGAAGCTCATTTTCTTTTACAGAATACACATTGATTTCATTTGTACAGTTCTTACAACTTAGTAGCTTAATCACAAATCCAAATAGAGATTGTTCACTGGGCATGTATTGACACTACAGGTTTGCCAACTTTACCACACTGTATAAGCTCCTTAGAGTCGGTTAATCTTCAATAAAAGCAGTTCTGTAGTGAACCTCGAGTTCAATAACTCTCTGTGCAGACTAATGAGATCTCTACTATTTGTCCTGCCATTCACAGTCTTCCTGTAGAGTCACACCCTTCTCGTTAAATCTGGGCAAGAGGACTTGTAACCCCTGACTCAGCCGAAGGAGATTGTGAACCAATATTTCCCTCCCTGTCCCTGCAGCTAAAACCCTTTCTTACTTGTCTCCCCGAGTGCAGCCGGATCTCGATCAGCTGAGGCCAGCAGTCGGAGTAAACTCGGCGTCGATCTGGGCAAGTTGAGGGTTAACCCTGACCTGGGTTGGGAAATCGGCCCCTCCTTTATCACTGGACCCTGAGGCACTGAAGCGCTCCGTCGTCTCTGCTCGCTTCCCGCCCCTTGGAGGTTTGACTCCTCCCTTCCTGATCCTCCTCACTCCTGCCCACCCCTTCCGGGTCTGATTCCCTTATGGTGCCGGGTCAGCCTCCACAACTCCCTTCTCCCCTGCCGCCAGGCGTGGTACCGACAGAGAACAGGTTGCGCCTGCTCCACCTCTCAGCCGGCTCTCTATTACCCTGGGCTGCGGCTATGGCGAGATGGCGCTGCCGTTCGCGGCTCTTCAGCGCCGCACATCCCACCTCCCAGGAGCCCTGGCAGCTCGACTGGGATGGGCTGCTCTGACTGCAAGGAAATGGCCACCGCTGGGAACACCGGCCAGTTCTGGTAATGTTACTGCCGCAGTGAGACGAAGTTGGGGAAGGGGGAGAAAACAGGGCAGTCTCTGGCTAGGCTTGCCGTAGGGAAGTCTCAATGCCCTGCCACTCGGAACCACCAGGAAGGGGATCATTTCCACGGGCGTTCTCCCGCAATTGCCCCAATACCAAGGTAGTCCCCGCCACCCTTATTCGTTACCTTCAATTGAGTCCCGATCAGTGTTCCTTGCTGGGGGAAAGGAGGGACACTCCTCCCATGTATCTCAAAGATAACACAAGAACTCCGCCGGGTTAGATCTGAGGATGCGGGGGGGGGTATCAGCCAATGAAGAGAAAGCAGCCCCCAGAGGCTATTAGATCTTCTATTGCGTGCCCTCCTCCTCACTCTTCAGCCTGGACTCCAGCTCGCTCTTGTTCTCAAGTCACCTCCCTCAGTTCTTCTCACACCACCACCTACAACCACACAAAATGGCTGACCAACATTCCGCCTTTTATAGGCTGCCCCCAGAGTGTCCAGAGGAGTCCAGAAGGTTCTGGAAACCCTCATTCTGTCCTATGGTCTTAAGCCCCGGGGTGACAGTTATGGCGGTTGGTAGCCACCATTTTGTGGATCCTGTGGTTTTAGTCAGGAAGGCACCTGGGACAGAAAACCATAGCATCAAGGAGTACCTAACCCCTAGGACAACACCTACAAAATTCCAATGGACGTAAAAATAAAAAGATTTGAAGGGCAAAAAGGGGACAAAAATAAATAAATAGTAAGGAGGGACCACCCAAAGGGCTGACAGGTCTAACAGACACATTTTGCTACTAATGACAGAGAGAGAGAGAGAGCTCTGGGAATTTTGGGATAACTGTGCAGATCCAACTGAACCTCTTTGAACTGAACGTTCTGTTTGAATAGCTTTCTAAGCTTGCTTCATCATCAAACAGACTGAGGCATTTTATTCTAAATGTGATTATTCTAAATATGATTATCAGTGAATTTGAACTGTTCATTTATTAGAAACATTTAAATAGACTTTGAAGGAGAAGAAAGAAGAGTACATAGGCCCCAGTCTGCTGAAGGAGCATAAGGGTGTCATTTTAGAAGAACACGGAGTAGAGCTAAGGAAGTTTAATGAAGATTTTGTGAATACATTTTGGCACATTCATCTGAACTTTGTTTTGCAATTTGCACAGGAAGAGAATGACAGAGAAGACTTTGCTGCTGCTACATTCCACCTAATGGTCCGATTTTACAGAAATAATGGAAATCAATCCTAACCTCAGTACATGTAGGTACATAATAGTGGGCATATTAATAGTCGTAGTTGTAGTATATATATATATATATTCACTGAAAAAACCATAGGTTTCAGGCCTTATATAGTTAGGAATTAGCATTTAAAAAACCTTTAAAATTCGCTCAAAAAACTAGAAGTTTTAGGGGTGTTATAGTAAGCTGGACATTTCACTCATACAAAACCATTGAAGTTGCTCCTATATAGTTAGTTGTACTAACTATATTTCGCGCACCCGCAATCCACTGCTGATGATGTCACATATTACATCATTCATGACATGGTCAGTGACATCACTGATGACATCTCAAATGACATCACTGATGACATCACTGATGACATCATCCAGTGAATGTGGTTTGCTTCGTTATTTAAATATGCATTATATATATAGCAATTTGCATTGAAGAATGAGTGGATATATAAAAATAAATATTTGGATGGAGGATTTAGTAGCAGTGTAATTGACTGTTTACTTGACCAATTTATAGTGTCTCACTAGATATAGTGGATAGTGACTAAACTGTTTGAATATCTGTATCACTTTGTCAGTTGTGTGTAAACTGGTTCTCCAGTTGGTTACTAGCTATGTGAAAGTCTGTATTAGTTATTGATTAGTTAACTGAGTATTTGTATGGGAGAGTGAATGTGTGTGTGGTTCGTTGGGGGGGGGGTGTGACTGCCCAAAGATGTGTGAATAGTTGATTCACTAGATATATGAAGTTAAAACTACATGTTCTAACAGTTGTTTGGGTGAGTGAATATCTTTATGGGTGTGGTTATGAGCAAATATATTTCTCAATGGTACATGTCCAACAAATTAAAAAAATAAAAGGCAGTGTATGTGTCAGTTGTTGTATATTAATAAGTATACTCAATGATTGTGTGAGTGACTGTATTGATAACTTTATACTTGTAATAATGATTTTATAATTCACTAAGTATGACTTACTATCTAAATGAATAGATGAAGTTGTGTTTGTATAAGTGTGTAGCTAAGTAAATATGTAAGTATGATCCATTGTTTGCATAAGTGAGTAGGATGACTTCATATGTGAATAGGATGTGTGCTGGTGTGTAATGTCGATTTAGGTGTATAAGTATTTTTGATAGTGTTCTATTGTTCATTGACAGCATATATGAGTGAATCTACAGGTAAGTGATTAGATGTGTGTATACATCTATGAATCACTGAGTGGGTTTTTAGATACTTGTATTGCTGTAACAATGGATTCAAATATGATACTCTGAGAGTGATGAAAGATTTTACTAGTGTATGAAAAGGTGTATGTGATTGTCACGTGGATGATGCCATCAGTGATGTCATTTGAGATGTCATCAGTGATGTCACTGACCATGTCATGAATGATGTAATATGTGACATCATCAGCAGTGGATTGCGGGTGCGCGAAATATAGTTAGTACAACTAACTATGTAGGAGCAATTTCAATGGTTTTGTATGAGTGAAATGTCCAGCTAACTGTAACACCCCTAAAACTTATAAGTTTTTGAGTGAATTTTAAAGGTTTTTTAAATGCTAATTCCTAACTATATAAGGCCTGAAACCTATGTTTTTTTCAGTGAATTTCAAAGGTTTTTTAAATGCTAATTCCTAACTATATAAGGCCTGAAACCTCTGGTTTTTTCAGTGAATTTCAAATGTTTTTTTAATGCTAATTCCTAACTATATAAGACCTGAAAGCCCACCAGGAATCTCCAGTATGCGCCAGGGACTGCATTGCAGAGAGGTGTAATGAAGCCACTAAAATTGATACCTAGTCACTTTGAATAAGAATGTACTTACGTCTCGTCTAACATTTGGAAGAAATATCTAGTTATATGACAACAGGATACCGACATAACTTGAAGGAAATAAGAACGCCCTGAAGAAGTTCTGTTGTACAGAACGAAACGCGTCAGCTGGCTGTGGTACATAAACTTAAGGAAAATAAAAGCATTTGAATATACACCAAGATTCAGCGCTTCAATAAGGACTCTAAGTGATATGATTTGATTGGACTTATTGTGCAAGTGGTGCTGTGCCAAACTTTGGAATATTCTCCACTACTCTCTACTACTCCACTACTCTCTAATACTCACTCTCTACTACTCATTCTCTACTACTCTACGACTCCTTACTACTCTCTCTCTACTACTCACTCCCTACTACTCACTATCTACTACTCTCTACTACTCACTCTCTACTACTTTCTACTCTCTACTACTCACTCTCTACTACTCTCTCTCTACTACTCACTCTTTACTACTCACTATCTACTACTCTCTACTACTCACTCTCTACTACTCTCTCTCTACTACTCTCTACTACTCACTCTCTACTACTCACTCTCTACTACTCTACTACTCACTCTCTACTACTCCCTCTCTACTACTCTCTACTACTCACTCTACTACTCACTCTCTACTACTCTCTAGTATTCTCTCTCTCTGCTACTCACTCTCTACTACTCTCTACTACTCACTCTTTACAACTCTCTACTACTCACTCTCTACTGCTCTCTACTACTCACTCTACTACTTACTCTCTACTACTCTCTACTACTCTCTCTCTACTACTCATTATCTACTATGCTCTACTACTCACTCTACTATTCACTCTACTACTCTCTACTACTCACTCTCTGCTACTCTCTCTACTGCTCTCTACTACTCTCTAATACTCACTCTCTACTCTAGTACTCACTCTCTTCTCTCTACCTCTCTACCTCTCTCTACTTCTTTCTCTACTAGTCTCTTCCTCTCTACCTCTACCTCCCTACCTCTACCTCTCTACCGCTACACCTCTACCTCTCTACCTCTCTCTACACGCACACATATACACACATATATATGCATATATATGCATATGCATTTATGTATGTGTATATATATTACCTACTGGCGGTCGCCAGTAGGTATATATAGTTAGGATTTTTTCTCTATGGGATTTTTGAAAATTCTATGTCGAATAACTTTGGCGTTTGAGGACGGAATTGGCTGAAATTTTCAGGATAATGGCACATTTTGTTTCTGAGCAGCCCCTGAAAATTTGGGGGGGTTTCGTCAAGGGGGGGCCGAGAAAAAAGGGGGGACCCAAAACATGTTTTTCCCATGCAATTTTCCATAGGGCGGTTGGCCTCACTTTTAGCTCGAACGGCTGAATGGATTTCCACGAAACTTGGCAAAATTGTAGGGACTGGTAGCCCGATGTGCCTTTGCTAGGTCTCAATATATGTGCTCCAGTGGATTTTGAGAAATTAACGTTCAAAAAAATGATATATATACATACATATATAAACATATATAATATGCATATCTATATAAATACAAATATAAATGCATGCATACATATACATATATGCATACATATGCATGTTATTTACATGAAAGTTTTAAAAACACTAATAAAAGCAAAGCTAAAAAGCCACCTCATTACAAACAGAATGGCTTTAACTTAAACGAGGGCGAGATCTATTGCATTTTCAATGCTTGTTTACTTTGGTTCCATCAAGAAGGCATTCAGATGTGTCACACATTTGCCATAAATTCTGAATGTTAGCACTCTAGTTGCTCATTAGATCACTGTAGTAAAGGTACTGCTTTACGCACCACCGATAAAAGAGCGCCATAAGTGCCCGACTCGGACTGTTCCGATGGACGGTGAAAGCCAACAGGGCAGCGTCAGCCTCCAGGGATGGTGCCCTGGTCCGGATCCAAGCAGACCTCGAAAATAGGTGGCAAGGGACTGCAATGCAACTTAGCAAGGCTGAAAAATGTAATTGCATCGCCCACCAGGGTTTAACAACGCGAGTGCACTTGAAAGCACACTACAATTACCAGAATGCTCGGAAGAAGTTGATCCAAAGTGACGCCCATCGGAGGGTTAATAATTAAACGAAAGAGCAATTAGCTGGTGTTTGAACTGGTGAAAATCGTCAGATGCTTCTTTTCCTCCCTTTGAGAAAGGGAAAACGGAACATTGCTTTTACAAATAAATTGCTAAATTGCAAGGCAGAGTGTGCGGCTCAACTCCTTTCCGTGTGCGAGAGGCTGGTGAGATGTATGCATATATATGCATATGCATTTATGTATGTGTATATATATATATATACATACATATATAAACATATATAATCTGCATATCTATATAAATACAAATATAAATGCATGCATACATATACATATATGCATACATATGCATGTTATTTACATGAAAGTTTTAAAAACACTAATAAAAGCAAAGCTAAAAAGCCACCTCATTACAAACAGAATGGCTTTAACTTAAACGAGGGCGAGATCTATTGCATTTTCAATGCTTGTTTACTTTGGTTCCATCAAGAAGGCATTCAGATGTGTCACACATTTGCCATAAATTCTGAATGTTAGCACTCTAGTTGCTCATTAGATCACTGTAGTAAAGGTACTGCTTTACGCACCACCGATAAAAGAGCGCCATAACTGCCCGACTCGGACTGTTCCGATGGACGGTGAAAGCCAACAGGGCAGAGGCAGCCGCCAGGGACGGTACCCTGGTCCAGATCCAAGCAGACCTCGAAAATAGGTGGCAAGGGACTGCAATGCAACTTAGCAAGGCTGAAAAATGTAATTGCATCGCCCACCAGGGTTTAACAACGCGAGTGCACTTGAAAGCACACTACAATTACCAGAATGCTCGGAAGAAGTTGATCCAAAGTGACGCCCATCGGAGGGTTAATAATTAAACGAAAGAGCAATTAGCTGGTGTTTGAACTGGTGAAAATCGTCAGATGCTTCTTTTCCTCCCTTTGAGAAAGGGAAAACGGAACATTGCTTTTACAAATAAATTGCTAAATTGCAAGGCAGAGTGTGCGGCTCAACTCCTTTCCGTGTGCGAGAGGCTGGTGAGATGTATGCATATATATGCATATGCATTTATGTATGTGTATATATATATACATACATATATAAACATATATAATCTGCATATCTATATAAATACAAATATAAATGCATGCATACATATACATATATGCATACATATGCATGTTATTTACATGAAAGTTTTAAAAACACTAATAAAAGCAAAGCTAAAAAGCCACCTCATTACAAACAGAATGGCTTTAACTTAAACGAGGGCGAGATCTATTGCATTTTCAATGCTTGTTTACTTTGGTTCCATCAAGAAGGCATTCAGATGTGTCACACATTTGCCATAAATTCTGAATGTTAGCACTCTAGTTGCTCATTAGATCACTGTAGTAAAGGTACTGCTTTACGCACCACCGATAAAAGAGCGCCATAACTGCCCGACTCGGACTGTTCCGATGGACGGTGAAAGCCAACAGGGCAGCGTCAGCCTCCAGGGATGGTGCCCTGGTCCGGATCCAAGCAGACCTCGAAAATAGGTGGCAAGGGACTGCAATGCAACTTAGCAAGGCTGAAAAATGTAATTGCATCGCCCACCAGGGTTTAACAACGCGAGTGCACTTGAAAGCACACTACAATTACCAGAATGCTCGGAAGAAGTTGATCCAAAGTGACGCCCATCGGAGGGTTAATAATTAAACGAAAGAGCAATTAGCTGGTGTTTGAACTGGTGAAAATCGTCAGATGCTTCTTTTCCTCCCTTTGAGAAAGGGAAAACGGAACATTGCTTTTACAAATAAATTGCTAAATTGCAAGGCAGAGTGTGCGGCTCAACTCCTTTCCGTGTGCGAGAGGCTGGTGAGATGTATGCATATATATGCATATGCATTTATGTATGTGTATATATATATATATACATACATATATAAACATATATAATCTGCATATCTATATAAATACAAATATAAATGCATGCATACATATACATATATGCATACATATGCATGTTATTTACATGAAAGTTTTAAAAACACTAATAAAAGCAAAGCTAAAAAGCCACCTCATTACAAACAGAATGGCTTTAACTTAAACGAGGGCGAGATCTATTGCATTTTCAATGCTTGTTTACTTTGGTTCCATCAAGAAGGCATTCAGATGTGTCACACATTTGCCATAAATTCTGAATGTTAGCACTCTAGTTGCTCATTAGATCACTGTAGTAAAGGTACTGCTTTACGCACCACCGATAAAAGAGCGCCATAACTGCCCGACTCGGACTGTTCCGATGGACGGTGAAAGCCAACAGGGCAGAGGCAGCCGCCAGGGACGGTACCCTGGTCCAGATCCAAGCAGACCTCGAAAATAGGTGGCAAGGGACTGCAATGCAACTTAGCAAGGCTGAAAAATGTAATTGCATCGCCCACCAGGGTTTAACAACGCGAGTGCACTTGAAAGCACACTACAATTACCAGAATGCTCGGAAGAAGTTGATCCAAAGTGACGCCCATCGGAGGGTTAATAATTAAACGAAAGAGCAATTAGCTGGTGTTTGAACTGGTGAAAATCGTCAGATGCTTCTTTTCCTCCCTTTGAGAAAGGGAAAACGGAACATTGCTTTTACAAATAAATTGCTAAATTGCAAGGCAGAGTGTGCGGCTCAACTCCTTTCCGTGTGCGAGAGGCTGGTGAGATGTATGCATATATATGCATATGCATTTATGTATGTGTATATATATATACATACATATATAAACATATATAATCTGCATATCTATATAAATACAAATATAAATGCATGCATACATATACATATATGCATACATATGCATGTTATTTACATGAAAGTTTTAAAAACACTAATAAAAGCAAAGCTAAAAAGCCACCTCATTACAAACAGAATGGCTTTAACTTAAACGAGGGCGAGATCTATTGCATTTTCAATGCTTGTTTACTTTGGTTCCATCAAGAAGGCATTCAGATGTGTCACACATTTGCCATAAATTCTGAATGTTAGCACTCTAGTTGCTCATTAGATCACTGTAGTAAAGGTACTGCTTTACGCACCACCGATAAAAGAGCGCCATAAGTGCCCGACTCGGACTGTTCCGATGGACGGTGAAAGCCAACAGGGCAGCGTCAGCCTCCAGGGATGGTGCCCTGGTCCGGATCCAAGCAGACCTCGAAAATAGGTGGCAAGGGACTGCAATGCAACTTAGCAAGGCTGAAAAATGTAATTGCATCGCCCACCAGGGTTTAACAACGCGAGTGCACTTGAAAGCACACTACAATTACCAGAATGCTCGGAAGAAGTTGATCCAAAGTGACGCCCATCGGAGGGTTAATAATTAAACGAAAGAGCAATTAGCTGGTGTTTGAACTGGTGAAAATCGTCAGATGCTTCTTTTCCTCCCTTTTAGAAAGGGAAAACGGAACATTGCTTTTACAAATAAATTGCTAAATTTCAAGGCAGAGTGTGCGGCTCAACTCCTTTCCGTGTGCGAGAGGCTGGTGAGATATATGCATATATATGCATATGCATTTATGTATGTGTATATATATATATACATACATATATAAACATATATAATCTGCATATCTATATAAATACAAATATAAATGCATGCATACATATACATATATGCATACATATGCATGTTATTTACATGAAAGTTTTAAAAACACTAATAAAAGCAAAGCTAAAAAGCCACCTCATTACAAACAGAATGGCTTTAACTTAAACGAGGGCGAGATCTATTGCATTTTCAATGCTTGTTTACTTTGGTTCCATCAAGAAGGCATTCAGATGTGTCACACATTTGCCATAAATTCTGAATGTTAGCACTCTAGTTGCTCATTAGATCACTGTAGTAAAGCTACTGCTCACCAGGGAAGTCTGCTGCTAATCTTACTTTCTATGGCAAAATTAACCCCCTCATTTTGTTCCTTTTTAAATTAAATGTTTTCAGACTTACCACTTCATTCCAATCAAGATGGCTTCTGGTGTGCCATACTTTTGTCATAAGTAAGACTGTTAGCGCTCTAGTTGTTCTTTAGAACATTCTGGGACATTCTGTCATTGGGCTATACTTGGGCTACATCTGGGTGATATTTGGGCTACATTTGGGTTCTTTTGTCTCTGGTGGCCATCTTGGGAGACTACATGTCAGAATTTTTTAATGAAATAGAAGAGGATTTGGGAAGTCACTCAAAATGTGCCCTAATTTTTCTTTCTGCAGCACTAATCATGCTTTCTATGGCAAAATGTTCCCCCTCATTTTGTTCCTTTTTAAATTAAATGTTTTAAGAGTTACCACTTTATTCCAATCAAGATGGCTTCAGGTGTGCCATACCTTTGTAATAAGTAGGACTGTTAGCGCTCTAGTTGTTTTTTAGAACACTCTAGGAGGCTGCAGTAGAACACAAAGGAATCAACTGACAGTCTCTGTCCTTGTTGGATGTACATGTTTTACTGAGAATGTCAGACTTAATTCTCACATGACTGAGAAAGATAATGTGAATTTACAGAAAATATGCTTTCAGTTTAGCTTATAGATCCCCTTCCAAACCACTGTGGGAAAAGCATGAGATAATAGTTTTCTTTCAAATATGATTCATGATATCCCAGCAGAAGGCTTTTTCACATGGTAAAATCACCTTAGAACACACCACAATTCCTAAAATGAGTATGGTACCATCAACAAATGATTTATAATGTAACTAAAGTCCTAAAACCCTCTATTAACTACAATGCTTTTTAATGAGGTGCTATCATGTATATTGGTCCCAAGATGGCTGCCAACACTTCTTGGATGAAGTGCTGACAGCCAATCAGATCTCACGATGAGATGTGTGGTTAGACTCCGCCCAGATATATATGTGTTTTTGAAGTTAATTTTCATAAAAACCACTGGGGCAATTTTCACCAAATATAGCAAAGGCACTTCTGCGTACCAGTCCCTACAATTTTGCCAAGTTTGGTGTAATTCCGTTCAGCGGTTCGGACTGTAGCCTTGTCAGAACGTCCTATGAAAATTAACATGGGGAAAACACGTTTTGGGACCCCCCTTTTTTCTCAGCCCCCACTTCACGAATCTCCCCGAAACTTTCAGGGAAGGAGCGCAGCGGAGCTGGCCAAAAGTTTGGAAAATTACACGCAAATTCCTCAACCGGCGCCAAAGGTATTCCCAATAGAATGTTGCGGATTTCCTATGGTAGGTAGGTCCTAACTATATGTATACGTACTGGCTATCGCCAGTAGGTAATATATATATATATATATATATATATATATATATATATATATATTCACTGAAAAAACCATAGGTTATAGACCATATATAGTTAGGAATTAGCATTTACAAAACCTTGAAAATTCACTGAAAAAACCATAGGTTATAGACCATATATAGTTAGGAATTAGCATTTAAAAAACCTTATTTTACTCACACAAAACCATTGAAATTCCATATATAGTTAGTTGCACTAACTATATATTGCGCACCCGCAATCCACTGCTGATGATGTCACATATTACATCATTCATGACATGGTCAGTGACATCACTGATGACATCACTGATGACATCTCAAATGACATCACTGATGACATCACTGATGACATCTCATTTGACATCAATGACCACATCACTGATGATATCATTCATGTGACAATACAATGCATCTCCTCACATTTTAATATAACCTCTGTTTCACCCAGTGTTAAAAACAGAGTATAATTTTTGAAACCATTGACACACCAATACTAGTTACTACATACGTACTCACTGATTCCTACGTCTACACACACATTCACTCATTCACCCATACAATCATTCATACATACAATCACTCATGTTTACAACACAATCATATGCACTCATACACCTATACAGACACTCACACTCTGCCACTCATCCATGGAGTTACTCACACACCTAGTCAGTCCTGTAAAGAATCAATCACACTTCCATTTTCTACTCTATACAGTTAAACATAGAGCACCTTACGTTTTCAACCATATACTAACACATACTTACTCTCTTATACAATCATTGATACAAGTACACATTGATCTGTACAGAGTCACACACCTCCCATCCAGCCACACACACACTCAGTCTCCCATGCAAATACTTGGGCAATCAATCAATAACCCATATAGTTACTCATATAGCTACTGATCAACACATGCAGCAGTTTACAGAACAACAGACATAATGATGCACAAATTAAGACAGTTTAGTCACTAACCCATGCACTCAGTGAGACACATTTAATCACTCACTCATACATTCAGTCATGCACCTACTAAATCCTTCGTCCAGACACTTATACATCCACTCATTCTTCAATATGTAAGACATATTTTAACTTTACAGAAACATAGTCACTGGATGTTGTCATCAGTGATGTCATCAGTGATGTCATTTGAGATGTCATCAGTGATGTCATCAGTGATGTCACTGACCATGTCATGAATGATGTAATATGTGACATCATCAGCAGTGGATTGCGGGTGCGCAATATATAGTTAGTGCAACTAACTATATATGGAATTTCAATGGTTTTGTGTGAGTAAAATAAGGTTTTTTAAATGCTAATTCCTAACTATATATGGTCTATAACCTATGGTTTTTTCAGTGAATTTTCAAGGTTTTGTAAATGCTAATTCCTAACTATATATGGTCTATAACCTATGGTTTTTTCAGTGAATTTCAATGGTTTTTTAATAGCAAATATCATAAGCTGTCGAATGTCAAGTACGTGGTAAGAATTTTTTTTTTCGTGTTTACGCACACTGATCTGCTTTGATTGCTGCCCCCCACCCCTCATTTCTATTAGGAGTACTCTCTCTTTGCAGATAGTGAAGGGTAGTTAACGCAGCCCTTTCCCCCTTTGTAATCCGTCGTGCCTGCTTCTCTCTCCATTTGATTGATTGTTCTCTTTGGTTCATTCTCTATTTACAAACAAGCACAGAGTCGCAATACTCTGTTTAGTCTTTGCAGATAGCGAAAAATCGTGTAAAAAAACAAAAGGAATCGAGCAAAATCAGTAGGCCACTAATGGGATCTCTTTTGACCTCGCTAAAATAGAAACATTAGGAACAACCTGTTGAAAATAGCAATGCGTATGTATATAAGCGGCGTTCATTTGTGTTCACAGTACCCCTTGTTGATTGTTTCAATCGAGCATTGAATTGTTCGAAGTTAATTCTCTTAACGATCTTCTCTACCTGCAAACGAGGAAGAATAGGAATATTCTATCTCCCTTTGCAGATAGTGAAGGGTAGGTAACGCAAGCCTTTAACACGTCGTACCTATTTCATTCCTCATTGATTGATTGATTGTCCGAACATTGACTGTTTGGGAATTAGTTCTTTTTGGAGGTATTCCCTGTTTGCAAATAAACGTAGGAAAATCTTTGCAAGTAGTGAAAGGGTACGTAATGCGGACCGTTCTCCCCCGTTGTAATCTGTCATGCCTATCTACTCCCCACTGATTGATGCACCTTTTTCACCCGGACCATTTACTAGAGATACGTCATCTGGCCCGACCAGAGAGCACCCCTAGTGAAAAGGACATATGCAATAATAACGAAGTGATCACTGTATCCTGTTAACAGAAACTTTACCATGAAACAACCTGGAAAGAAAAAAATAGGAAAACGAAAATCAGTAGGCCACTGATGAACATGAACTTTTATTAAACAACGAACAAAGAAACGATAACATAACGTAATGATAAAACCTATTAATGTCCTAGAAACAAGAAAACGTTAAAATATGCCAGTGGTGAGAGACCAGAAAAACAGTAAGAGAAACCAAATCACCCCTCGCTGTCCCACCGCCTGCCACGCCAAAAAAATCGATAGACTAGGGAAAATGCAAGTCAGTAGAACATCCACCCCCACTCTGGAAACTTCCAAGGTGGGGCAGGGTTCCGGCTACGCCCAGCCGGGAGCAGCCCATATAAGGCAGGTCCTGCTGCCACGCCTCGGCCAGGAGATCCTAACGTAGGGTGTAGCCGGAGGAGAGGCCGAGACCAGCGGGACCCGGCCAGGGGATTGCCTTTACAACGCTGAACAGTTGCAGGGGGGGGGAATGTCTCCTCGACCCTCCCCTCTCTCTCCCAGTCCGGCCGCGGTGGCCCTTGAGAGTTGCAGGTAGTCCCGCCACATGCTCTTCCGGTCCGACCACCAACGGTCAGGGGGCCGAGGCCGACGGGATCCGGCTGCAGCCGATAAACCAAGAAACCCGTTCATGGGGCCAGAGCCAGGGGCGTCCGGCCGACATCCACCGGAAGCCCGGCCCGAAGACGGACGGGACACTTCTTTCTTTTATAATGGCTGCGACAACACTGGAGGGGGATGTCTTGCACATGCCTCCGACCCCCCCCTCGTCCTCATCGCCTGGTCCGGCCATAACAAATCTCAAGCGAGACGCCGTGGGGTGCACTGGGAGGGAGAGACGGTGCGAACAGGCCTCTCCCGCCTCCCCAGGTGGAGGCTTCCCAGCTGCACCCTCAGCGCTCCAGGCGGTGGCATCCTAACAACTACAGTGCTGCACAGTTTCGGAACGACCTAGATAACGGTTCTTCCACTGTGGCCATGCTGCAACGTCTCGCCCGGCAGGGTGGAGCCCGTCCGCTCATGTGACCCCGCGATCGCCGGTAGCTGCCGAACTCTCAAAATGGCGGTCGACCTGGCAAGAGCGGGCCCAACATAAAGAAATGGCCCGGTCACTGGTTGACTCCACCACCGTAGTCCTCCACGACCTTGAAGATTCTAGAGGAGCCGCGGGAGTCTCTGACCCCCGATGGGGAATGACTGCCATGATCGCCCGTGGAGTGACGAAACTGTATCCGCGGGACGTCGGCGCTCCCATGCTGGCGCCAGCCTCACTTTGAATTACTACAATCCTGCAGACCTCACTTCCGGTGAAAGCACAGTGTGACCCGGTAGGAAAAATTATTGCACCCCCTCCCCTTTTTGACTGATAGTTCAAACCACCGATCCTTTCCTTTGCCCTTTTAACGGAACTTTGGACTGCCTCCCCCTCTTTTACATTTTCTAGAGAAAACAAAACATTACCCACTACATTAGCATAGCAGTTGACACCAGAACTGTTTTCAAATTGAAAACCAACAACATCTTCAACAGAATCCTTTTTGTTTCTGCTGTGACCCTGCTACAGCACAGGCATTGTCCCCAGCAGTAATTCTGCAATGCCGGTAAGAATAGCTGTGGTGCCTACTGGACTCACTCACCCCCGCGGCGCCCCACGCCGTTTTTTGCTGGGCGGCAACTTACTAGACATCACTTTCGTGCCATCTAGATTTCAGCGCGTTCTGCTGCCTTGGAACTATTCGCACAACAGACCGCTACTGACAAGAATATTTCATTATTGGTGCTGTCAATTTCAATAAATCTATTGGATAATTAAAAAGAAATTGCCACGGTCTCTTCGTTGTTTAAATGTTTTTACTGTTTTTGTTTTGTTGTATATATTTATATGTTATTAAAGTTTTATATTCCTACTACTTTGTTGGAGTGCTATATATTTTTAATGTGACACATAATTGTAAAAACTTTGATGTACAAAGAGTCATTCCTGGAATCTTCCGCTTCAGTCTCGGTCCCCTCCCCAATCACAATACAGGATGGTTTTCAGATAGTAGGAACGCGTGTGCTGTGACGGATCACATCGGGTGTGGGCCTTGATCTACTATAACTCCTTTGAAGAGGGGTGATTCTTTACAGCTGGGGCCATAAACTACATCTGCAGGGCTAGCTGATAGCCTAGGACCGGCCTGGACATTCGGACACAGAGGAAGAGGAGTGTCAGAGGGTGCGGTAGTGAATAGGGCGAAAGGGAGGTGTCGGGCGGGCACAGAGTGTGATTCTCAGGGAAGAGCAGCGCAGATGGGGGAAGGTTTATTGCCCATGCATAAGACAGAGAGCGGTGGTGACCAGTGCCTGGGGGAGATGCTTACGAGGGTGAGGAGCCATGCTACGAATCGACAGCGTGCAGAGAGTGGGTCTGGTCAAGACATCTAAAATGGCTGCCGTGCACGACAAAAGTGTGGCATTTCAAAAAAGGCAAGATGGCGCAGACAATGTTTTTCAACACTTCACCATTTCCTTCGAATCGAACGTTAACAGACGTTGGGGCATATTACCAAAGTTAAGCGATATTTATCGCTAACGATGCTTACCAACCAATTTTTTACCACTAAGCATCGTCAGAAATTATCGAAGATAAACCTTACTATTATCAAGGTTTATCGCAAATGCGATAATAAACGGCCGCAATGCATGAATATCGCTAAAAACTCAGCGATATTCATGCATTACCGAGCTAATACTCTTAGCCATGTTATCCACCTCCCATTGGATAACATGGCTAAGAACTGCTCAGGGCAGGTGTTACTTTTTGGAGATATTCGCGCTTAGCGCGAATATCTCCAAAAGTTGGTAATAGGAGATAGATATCTTGCATGTTGTAATGCAAGTTATTGTGGTATATGGAACTCATACCATAATCTCTCAGGAAAGCAGAAACTGATCCTTTTGGGACCGCCTAAAAAGGCCTAGGGGGTGAGGAGTACTCTACTTTGCCCCCTTTTCACGTTCCGAACTATTTTATTTTACTCTCTTCTGTAATTACACAAAATACCAGCGATAAGATGCATCGGAGACACACACTGAGAGAAAGGAGGCCGGAGATGAAGAAGACATGTCAAATACACATTGGAGATAATATAGTGGCAGAAGGGAAGTAAATATGAGTAAACTTACCATGTAACATAAAAATGTTGCACTCTATACTATAAGTCTCATTTTATACTACAATCACTTCGCTACAACCTCATAAATTAAAAATAAAAATAAATAATGTCTCAAACAATTTTTGATTTCTAAATATAAATTTATTCTTCAGAATTTTCTAAATTTGAAACAACTAGTAACATGTCCTCATCAGTAATTTCCTCTTCAATCATCTCATCTGGAATCTCCTCATTAAAAGTCTGCAATGATGATTCTTGTAACTCTATGGTCTCCAAACACTCGATAAATTCGCCATCAAGAGATTGATCAAAAAAATCATTCAAGTCATCTCCTCCTTCTGACAATATTTCATTATTGGTGCTGTCCATTTCAATCAATGTAGTGGAATCATTCAAGTCATCTCCTCGTGACAATATTTCATTATTGGTGCTCTCAATTTCAATCAATGTAGTGGAATCATTCAAGTCATCTCCTCCTTGTGACAATATTTCATTATTGGTGCTGTCCATTTCAATCAATCTAATGGAATCATACAAGCCATCTCCTCCTTGTGACAATATTTCATTATTGGTGCTCTCAATTTCAATCAATGTAGTGGAATCATTCAAGTCATCTCCTTGTGACAATATTTCATTCTTGGTGCTGTCCATTTCAATCAATCTAATGGAATCATACAAGTCATGTCCTCCTTGTGACAATATTTCATTATTGGTGCTCTCAATTTCAATCAATGTAGTGGACAATTCAAAAGAAATTGCCACGGTCTCTTCATTGTGAGCCATTTTATTTTGAAATTGCTTGCTGTAAATTGCAGAAAAAAATAATCACTTTCATTTATCGTTTTTAGTAATACATAATATAAAACTAACTTCATCAAGTATTTAGTATAACAGAAGGACTGCAAATAAATAACAGAAAACATTTTTCAAATTATCTTCAAGTGTACAACATAGTTCCCCTTACAAATTAACAACTCACCTTTTTAAAAGTAGCAGAAGTGTTAGTACTGTGTAAATCAAACACCAGAAATTCACCACCAAAAATTCCTCACAAATGTACCTCAGACAGTAGTATCACAAAATGGCTGTGGTTTCCTCTCATTTGACATATATACATAACCAATTAACTTTCATCACACACAAATACAAAACCAAAGTAACATTTTAATTGGTTCTAAATTTCAACACTTTCAAATGTGTTTTCCCCATGCAATTTTCCATAGGACATTTACATACGTCTACAGCCTGAATGGCTGAACGGAATTACACCAAACTTGGCAAAATGGTACATCAAACCTAAGAGGTCAGGAAGGATCTACTATGCCCCCTTATGGTCATTTCCCCCTTCGCTTTGGCCTCCTCTTGTCTCTCAATCCTACCGAGGGACAAGATGGCGGCCGCTACGGACTGTTTGAAATGTTGACAGACGCCGGAGAACCAATCAGCTTCGCAAAGCTCCGTAACGCGAAAAGTACGCGAAGCGGAGCGCTGTTACAGATATATATCTTTTTTTCAACGTTAATTTCTCAAAATCCACTGGAGCACATATATTGAGACCTAGCAAAGGCACATCGGGCTACCAGTCCCTAATATTTTGCCAAGTTTCGTGCAAATCCATTCAGCCGTTCGATTATTATTATTTTGTTTTTTTTTTGCCCCGCGGGGCCCTTTTAAAACCTCCACATCAAACCTAGGGGGTCAGCGAGGATCTACTATGCCCCCTTATAGTTATTTCCCCCTTTGTTTTGACCTCCTCTTGTCTCTCGATCCTACCGAGAGACAAGATGGCGGCCGCTACGGACTGTTTGGAATGTTGACAGACGCCGGAGAACCAATCAGCTTCGCTTCACAAAGCTCCGTTGCGCGAAAAGTCCGCGAACCAGAGCGCTAACCGGTCCGCTGTTACAGATATATATCTTTTTTTAAACGTTAATTTCTCAAAATCCACTGGAGCACATATATTGAGACCTACAAAAGGCACATCGGGCTACCAGTCCCTACAATTTTGCCAAGTTTCGTGCAAATCCATTCAGCCGTTCGGGCTAAAAGTGAGGCCAACCGCCCTATGGAAAACTCAATGTTAAAAACACGTTTTGGGACCCCCCTTTTTTCTCGGCCCCCACTGGACGAACCCCCCCCAAATTTTCAAGGGCTGCTCAGAAACAAAATGTGCCATTTTCCTGAAAATTTCAGCCGATTCCGTCCACAAACGCCAAAGTTATTAGACATAGAATTTTCAAAAAACCCATAGAGAAAAAATCCTAACTATATATACCTACTGGCGACCGCCAGTAGGTAATATATATATATATATATATATATATATATATATATATATATATATATATATATATTACGACCGCAGTAGGTAATATATATAGATATATATATCTAGATATATATATATATATATATATATATATATATCTATATATATATATATGTATTCACTGAAAAAACCATGGCTTATAGACCATATATAGTTAGGAATTAGCATTTACAAAACCTTATTTTACTCACACAAAACCATTGAAATTCCATATATAGTTAGTTGCACTAACTATATATCGCGCACCCGCAATCCACTGCTGATCATGTCACATATTACATCATTCATGACATGGTCAGTGACATCACTGATGACATCTCAAATGACATCACTGATGACATCACTGATGACAACATCCAATGACTGTATGTTTCTGTAAAGTTAAAATATGTCTTACATATTGAAGAATGAGTGGATGTATAAGTGTCTGGATGAAGGATTTAGTAGGTGCATGACTGACTGTATGAGTGAGTGATTAAATGTGTCTCACTGAGTGCATGGGTTAGTGACTAAACTGTCTTAATTTGTGCATCATTATGCCTGTTGTTCTGTAAACTGCTGCATGTGTTGATTAGTAGCTATATGAGTAACTATATGGGTTATTGATTGGTTGCTCAAATATTTGAATGGGAGACTGAGTGTGTGTGTGGGTGGCTGGGAGGTGTATGACTCTGTGCATAGATGTGTGAGCAGTTGATTCACTAGATGTATGGGTTCAAAAGTGCATGTGGAAACAGCTGTATGGGCGGTTGACTGTGTGCATGAATGTATTGGTGAGTGAAGGGATATCTCAGTGCTACATGTCAAAGTAAGTACATATGTAAAACACAGTACATGTGAGAGTTGACATATATAAACAACTGTGCATAAGAGCCAGTGAATGTGTGAGTGGCTGTATGGATCATTGTGAACTTGTATCAGGGATTGTATAAGAGAGTAAATATGTGTTAGTATATGATTGAATAAGTAAGGTGTGTATAACTGTATAGTTGAGGAAATGGAGGTGTGATTGATTCTTTGCATGACTGACTAGGTGTGTAAGTAACTCCATGGATGAGTGACAGTCTGTGAGTGTCTGTTTACACTGAGTGTATCTAAGGTTATATTAGAGTCTGAAGAGGTTCATCGTATTATCACATGAATGATGTCATCAGTGATGTGATCAGTAATGTCAAATGAGATGTCATCAGTGATGTCATCAGTGATGTCATTTGAGATGTCATCAGTGATGTCACTGACCATGTCATGAATGATGTAATATGTGACATGATCAGCAGTGGATTGCGGGTGCGCGATATATAGTTAGTGCAACTAACTATATATGGAATTTCAATGGTTTTGTGTGAGTAAAATAAGGTTTTGTAAATGCTAATTCCTAACTATATATGGTCTATAACCCATGGTTTTTTCAGTGAATTTTCAAGGTTTTGTAAATGCTATTTCCAAACTATATATGGTCTATAACCTATGGTTTTTTCAGTGAATTTCATTGGTTTTTTAAAAGCTAATATCTATAGCTGTAAAATGTATTCTTCTTTAAATCAAAAAATATATTTTATATGTTTATTAATAATTTTTTTTTTATTATTATGTTTTGGTTCGCTCCCGGTTCGCGAACCGGGTAGCTTCCCGTTAGCTCAATTTGGTGCCGCGACTCGGTACGCGAACCGGTAAACGTTCCGTTTGCGCAACTGCCGCGTTAGAAATCAACATCGTGACGCGTCGCGGAAGCGTGACGTATCGCGTTGTCGCGTCTTGTGACGCGCCGCATTAGCGCACCCGGAAGTGCTCCGGTACGCGAACCGAGGCGCGAAGCGCAGCTCCCCGGAAGCGATCCGGGGTGCGTTGCGTAAGCGCGACATATCGCGTTGCCGCGTAATGCGTCTTATGACGCGCCGCGTTAGCGCACCCGGAAGTGCTCCGGAGCGCGAACCGGAAGCGATCCGGGGCGCGGCCCTCAGCGCGTAACATAAGCGTAACAGGTCATGTGACTTGTTAATAAAACTTTTCATTGGTTCATTTCACTTTTGGTTTCCTAATGATGTAAGGCTAGGTCATGTGACCTAAAAATAACACTTTTCATTGGTTTAGAACTATTTGTTTTCCAAAATGATGAAAGCCCCCACCTTTTTTCTCACTCTGACTTTCAACTTTGTGAAAGGAAGACCTATTTTGCTGAGTAGAAAATGGCTTCAGTAGTAGCTGCAGCTGGTGCACCCCCACCACCACCACCATCACCAAGGAAGAGAGGACCACCTCCACAGTTCCTTCCCAACACAGAGGAGGAAGAGGACCAAGAAGAGGAAGAGGAAGTGCAGCTAAGCCAGTTTTTACGTGAGGAGCCCCGGATATCTCACCACAAAAATAGTTTTATTTGGCAGTTTTTTTCTTTTCCTGAAGGACAAATAAAGTGAATGCTCGCTATGTGACATGCCTCATATGCAAAGAAGATTTATCTAGAGGCACAGATAAGAAGTATAGTTACGTCAACTATACTATGCATCGTCATATGCAGAGGTGGCATCCACTAAATTACAGCAGGGCAGAGATGCGTGACCTCCAAGACAACCCCCCAACTCCTGTGGCCAGGACATCGGCACAGGTAACTCTGTCGGGGCCAGAGGCACGGGAAACAGTGCCAAACATTCAAGAAAATTTTGTGCACATGAAAATAGTGTGTATCTATTGTGGTAGCCTACTCTCATGTGCCAATATGAGTATTAATTTGATAAACAGAGCATATGAAAACCACAAGTGCTCAAAACGCCCCAAAAAATAATTTTTTTTTGCTCCTGTTGAGCCCTTTCTGATTTCTGTTTTTCGTTGTTTCCCCCCAAAAAAACCAAAAAAAACATAAAATTGTTCAAAAAACACAAAAAAAACAAAAAATGTTCAGAAAAATAAAAAAAATATATAAAACAACAAAAACATTAAAAAAAAGTTCTTTTCAGAACTACCTCCCCTTTATAAAAAAAATTGCTAGAATGTTTAGCACTCTTGCAACCTCTATTTCTTTTGGTTCGCTTCCCGGTTCGCTCCCCGGTACGCGAACCGGGAGCGAACCAAAAAAATTTACAAAAAAAAAAGAAGAGTAAGTATAAGGGAAGTAAACAGAGAGTAATGTTAAAAGAAAGACAGCTTTAGGGACTAAACCAGAGATACTGTTTAATAGATCTATTTACCGAAGAAAAGATGGAAGAGGGTATAATTGTGAAAAACAAAATAGATAAGGAAGTGAAAGAAAAAAAGGAGAGTAGAAGAATAACAAAGAAGAGTTTCTTAGAGAATATGAGTGAATGTTCAAAATAAGATTAAAACATGTGGAATAACAGAGAGAAAAAACAGAAAGCAGAAAAGAAGAAGTAACAGAAAAGGAATAATTGAAACAGCAAAGAAATGTAAATAACATAGGGGTATATTATCAACATAGGCAATAAAAGTTTTGCAGCTTTTATCGGCAGAAATGTGTCGCTAAAGCCGCATTTGCGGCAGAAAACTGCCGCTAAAACCGCTTTTGCAGCAGTTTTCTGCCGATAAAAACAGCAATAATTTTATTGGCTGTGTTCATAATATGCCCCTTAGTGTGCTTCAACTACACAGAGAAAGCATAATGAACAAGTAGTGAAAGAGTGATCAGTCAGAGACAGTGAGAGTAATAGAGACGGAGTGAGTGAACAAGAGTGAGGAACTATGAGAAGAGAGGGACTGAGAAAAGGAGTGGAAGGAGTAGAGTAAGTAAGTAAGTAATAGATAAAGGAATGAGGGAAGTAGCAAAGGCAGGAAAGTGAGGGTTAAAGAAATGAAGCAGTGGAACTAATAGTAGTTAAATGTGATAGAAATGTAATGAAAAGAGTACAAAACATTTACCTTATAATTGTCGTTAACTTAGTCACTTGTTATTTTTATACTTTCAATCTGTGAAAGAGAGAACAAACATTTGAAAAATATTAAAACATGTATTTAAAAATTAGAAAAGACAAGGGAAAAGATTGAAGGACAAACAGTTTTTCAACAACTTTGACACTTACAGAAGCCTCTGCTTCTCCAGGCCCCCTACACAGTCCTAAAGATATACATTTTAAACTAACAGTATCTTGATGCAGATGAAGTGAGGCCTATCTTGGAACATGGTGCATCTTTTGCACTGCTGTTGTCTCACAAAAGTGACGCAATGGCAGCGCAAAAGAGGTGCACAATCATCATAAAACTGTTCCTAACATTTTAAATGATTGTTTCAGGATGGCAATAAGGTGTGTCCTATCCAGACGTTGGTTTCAGGTGAGGCCTACTCAGGGTTGCAGATGAAATTTAGGCTTGTTGAAGAGTACAGAGGAGATAATACATGTGCAGGCCTACCAATAAAGGTCAGACCTCCTCTGTTTCCCTGGACAGGCCTAAACTTCATCTGCACAATGTGATTCGTAATGTTAGGAAACACAGGTAATGTATTTGAAAAACGCGCAATTTCTTTTGCTCATTCCACAATCACATCACCTGTGTTTCCTTTGCTTAGGTATCTCATTGTGGAAATGTAGTCTATCATATGAAAGACTACGTAGAATGTGAGCACTGTATGCAACAACTTTGACACTTACAGAAGCCTCAGCTTCTCCATACCTCCTACACAGTTCTAAATGTACATCATAAATACAAAAAGTACAGAATTAATTATACATGTTAAATGGTTTATTTTTGCTGTTCTCAGAATGTATCAAATTTCACTAAAAACAGTGACTTGAAGGTATTCATCATATAACAGCGGGGAAAAAAAAACACAATCAAAATGATTGTGTTTAAAAAACCCATATAACATAACCAATCAGAAATCAGAACTCCTCAAAAGTAACTTACTTTCCATGACGTCGAAGGATGTCCTATGAACAGCTTACACTCTGTTGTGCTGTTTTTATTTTCAGCCCGCCACTTTCTGAAAGAAAACCTCCATCGTTTTGAAAAATATGTTACATACAATAAATGACTTCTCGCTCTCTACCACACGTTTCCACAAGGCCAAATCATGTAAGAGCCATTTATAACTCTTGGAATTCTTGTAAGCAAATCCCGTCATTTTGTATTTCCGCAACTTTCAGAAAGAAAACGTTCAAGATCACTTTCACAATCCTGGACTAGTAATATCTTACCCTTCTTGCTCACTCATGTTCTACATTTCCTATGACACTGATACTGCTTACTATGAAGCAGACTTACACTACCTCTATGACTACTACAATTATTTAATTCTCTACATCACTTTTAATCACAAAGCAATATAAAACAGTAGATAAAATTATATCAACCCCTAGAATCATTATAGGCCAGTTACCTACCCTAAATTCTGTCTTCTGAAAACAGAAAGTAAGAATATTTTTACGTTAAAAGGCAACATTTTTCATAGTCAAATGTGAATCATTTCCGAAACACCAGCTTTTTTTTACATTTTAAGCTGTGTAATAAGCGGATGTTGTCAAAGGACCATCATGTCATATAATAGCTGCAGTTACAAATGTTCTTCCTAAAATCAACGACTGTGTAGCCACAACATTTGTAATTAAAGTTGAAGACTTACTTTCATCAGGTTTATATAGTTGGAATTTTAAAATGACATTATAACCAAAAGTTTGGTCAAATAATCTAGACAGCATTGCAGACTTACATTACCTCTACTCCATGTTTTTATTGGCTGCCTCAATTAGCTTATAAAAAGAAACAGTTTTTCTGAACTCATTCAAAGTGCAGTTATTTTTCCATGACGTGAAGTGTTATGGTAAGAACACCGTTTGTTTTGGGAAATACTCTGTTGTCCTTTAACTAATCCGTGCCCACCACTTTCTGTAAGAAAACCTTCTTTTTTTCCAGGAACTATTTAAAACTCAAAAATAACTTTTGACTCTGTACTACACTTATCCTCAAGGCCAAATTGTGTAGGAGCCATTAGAACCTCTTGAATTTCCTCAGAGCACATCCCGAGATTCTTTCCCTAAAATTTTGGTTTTAAAAACACCAGGTAAGAATTTTTAAGGTCATAAGGCAATTTTTTTTTGAAAGTTAAAACAGAATCATTGCAGAATGACCAGCCATTTCTAGACTTTAAATAAGCTGTGTAATGTCCTGATGTTATTGAAGGACCGTCATGATATATAATTGCTGCAGTTATAAAAGTCCTTCCTGATATTGACAACTGTGAAGCCACAACATTTTTAATCAAAGTTGTCAATTTTGTTCCATCAGGCCTACATCGTTGGAACATTAAAATGACATACTGGCCATATGTTCGTATAAATAATGTTGACAACATTTCAGACTTACATTGGCTACACTCCATGTTGTGATCAGCTGATTTTACTAGCTTACTAAAGGACACTGATTTACCGTCTGGCAAAGTTAAATATATAAATTTTTCTGAGTCTACACTAGTAGTACTTGATACCCTACAGTTCTCGCAGTCATGCTGCCATTGATAAGAAAGCCCAAACAGGTGATCTACATCTACACCTTCATCATGCAATACATCAAGCATATACATTAAAAACTCCTGACAATCTTGCTGAATATTTTGAGAGAATTGTGTTTGACCTGAACATCTGTCTATCAGATTTCGAATTTCAGACACACTTTCTATTTTTGTTCTATCAGTGCTACATTTCTCTAACACAGAATTCAACAAACTGCAAAATCTCTGATCCGAATTGACCACAATCTCTTGTTTTAAAGTTTCTAGAGAAAACAAAACATTAACCACTACATTAGCATAGCAGTTGACACCAGAACTGTTTTCAAATTGAAAACCAACAACATCTTCAACAAAATCCTTTTCCTTTCTGCTTATAATTTCTGGTTCATCGACTTTTCGTCTTTTTGCTACAACCTCCCTACTATTGGTCACATTTCTTCGTTTCCGGCCTACCACACGTTTCTCAAACAAAGGATATTGAGGCAAATGTGGCGCATACTCTCTTCTTAACCTATTGTTTTCCTTAACACAGTCTAGATCCGCAAAAATGTTTGTGACATCACACTCAATCAAGTACAATCCCGATAAAGTTCTGACTCGTGACAATGCCACATATGCCATACCCTCCTTGAACACAGAACTGCCAATATTCACCAATGCACTGTCTACACTCAAACCTTGCGATTTATGGATTGTCACCGCATATGCCAAGCAAACAGGAAACTGCTTACGGCGAACATATAAGTCTTTCACAAGCAAAAACCTAGCAGAGCAACGACCAATTAGCTGTACTTCCTCAATGCCATCAAATTTAATTTTTAAAAATTCAATTTCATCCCTATTTCTGTATTTCACAAAATCAACAACATTACCCATTGATCCATTTACCAGACCTCTTTCAACATGTAAATTCCTTCTTAAAATTATACGGCAATTGAAGCACACATTCAGAGTCTTTTCAAAACCCGCAGTTTTAGATATACTCTTTTCTAATGAATCCAATTTTGATTTCAAATTCTCAGACAAAATAATTGTTGATCCCATATGCTCTACTCTGTCAATAGCTTCCAGTTTCACAATATCTTGGTTTTCTAAATACAACATTTTGTTGTTGAAGATGGCACATTCTGCAAGAGAAGGCATCAAACATATTCCAGATTTCTTCTCAGTAATTTTCTGAAAAATATTCTCAGGCACAACGTCTTGTTCTGGATACAAATTTGACAGTAATCGTGCATGTAAAGCTTCTTTTCCATGCTCGGTCACTTTTCCGATTCTAACATCTTGTAGAATATTCTTGTAATCTTCATCCTTCGCCTGACGCATATTTTCATGCAGTTCAGCATAATTGAAGTTTAACCATATATTAACGTTGCCAATGCTCCCTAGGCACTTCCTGGTATCTTCATGCGTGAGCATTTTGAACACAGGTTGTCCTTTCACTGGTGTCAGCTGCAGAAGATCACCGAAAACAATGATGTGTTTGCCACCAAATAACACATCATACTCTGTTTTGAGAACTTCTTGCATTCTCAAATGCACAAAGGCAAGCATGACATTGGAAACCATGCTTACTTCGTCAATGATAAGAAGTTTCATTTTCTTCCAGACTCTTGAAACTTCACAACAAGCATCTCCAGATAACTTGTGGTATTGTAATTTGTTATCATGCTCCACTGGCAGCATCAGTAGACGATGCAAAGTAATACCTTTAATGTTATGAGCTGCCAGTCCAGTTGGAGCGGTGACAACACAAGACAGTGATGACTCAGTCCTTTTCTGCAAATAATATGAAATTGCTTTAATGAGGAAACTTTTTCCAGTTCCCGCTTCTCCACTCACATACAGTCGGGCAGGTTTCAACGACGTACATGAGCACTCCTTCTTCTCATGACTTAATCCATGATCAATTTGGTTGGTAACTTCGTCATATATTTTCCTCTGCTCAACGTTAAGTTGTCTTTCCAAGTCTTCTAAGTTAACCGCATCCTCCTGAGCATGTGCCATGGCTCTTTCCACTTCAATCATGGCAGTGGCAGCTTCATTTTCGATAACTGGTCCTCCTAGTGGATCCTGACTCAATGAAACAGAACTCTGACTGTCCTGAGAACTGTCTCTAGCAATCTCGGCTGCAATCGTTGCTTCCTGCTCAATTTCCGCATTCAACATTTCTAGATATTTGAGAAAAACAGGACATTCTATGGTCTCCTTGGCGGCATTGAAAGAGTCTTCGTAACAGAGGAAATCTCCAAGCAGTTCCTCTTCTGCACGCCAAGGCTTGAAAAGTTGCAAAAGTGCTAAATAGAAAAACTCTTTTTTTTCAGGAGATTCGCCACTCAATTTTCGATGGTTTACCAAGTGGCATTTTCTTTGCTTGACGAGACATCCCTCACTTCCAATTACAGCATACACTCCTTTATCAATATCTTCTTTGATGTTCCTCTTGAATATGTAATTTTGTAGAACCTCATACAGACAAACATTCTCGAGGTGTCTGCTTCTATTTGGATAATATGTATCCAACATGTTGGACTTCAAAATATCAGTACTGTTTGGCTCCTTTTCCGCCAAATACTCAATTTCACGCACAGGTTTCAGAACTCGATTACGCGTTGCAGCAAGACCAAGACTCGCCCAAACGATACTCCTGGATTTGGCATAGAGACTTGCTGAAGACAACCGGTCAGAACATTCGTAAGCTCCGATTTCTCGATGTGACAACATCTTCAGACTGAAACTGTACAACTTCTTACTGAGGCTCTTTTCATGGGAAATGTCCTCCCACATATCCTTCAATTCTGTCTTTTCTTTTTTGGTGATGTAAGATGTCACATACCGAGCCACAGCCATACAGTTATCAGCCACGAACTGTATATCCATGTTAGCATTCCACATGGACAAAATCACTGGGTTGTAGTCATTGATATACTTGGACTCTTCGTTCCTTTTCAAATTGTATGTGTTTTTAGGTGATTTCTTCATCACATCATGTCGCAGCGAAGACATCAAACTGTTCACTCTTCCTTTAGAAATCACCGGTCGTGGAAAGGCGAAACGACATTTGGTGTAGAACTTGTCCTTGTTTCTGAATTTACGACGACAGTACTTTCCGCAACGATGGCTTTGGAAGCATAGAACTTGTTCTCTTAGGCTCTTGTCCTCCTTTGCGTTTGGAACAGCACATGTAGAATACTGTTCTATGAAACTCATCACTAAGTCTTCTGGATCCGTTCCAAATTGAGGTGCATCCTTGATCCACAGCAGCATATGTATATGAGGAGCACCTCTTGCTTGGTACTCCTTTCTCCAGAAGAAATCCAACACCTCTCCAAGAGGTGGATTTCTCTTGTTCATGATGAAAGACATCATAGCTTCAAATCTATGATTGAAGTACCTGCATACATTCACTGGATCCAAAGAGCACAGTTCTCCGGGTGTCTTGAATTCGATATTATCAATGTTTCCATTTGCCTCTCGTAGAAATTCAAGTAAGTCTTCCCAGCCATACTCGGCACAGCTGAGAGTGAGGAACTATGTGGGAGTTCCTAAGTTCCTCAGCATACATTTTAAATCACCATGACGACGGTACCAGTACTCATTAGTACCACGCTGACACGCCATGAGATTAATCAGGTGAGAATCCAAAATACTGTCTTGCACATTGACTTTATCCATAAAGTCACTTGCCGAGATGTTTTGCATCTGTATACCACTTTTCAAGATGTGGTTCACTGCATATGACAGTCCAGACAGATCGCTTTCAAACAGGAGATGAAACAAATAGGGAATGCATTGTCGAAACCTAGGATCTTCTGCATACAATCGTAAAGTCCGGTATTCAGAAGCAGGAATTTGATGAGGTCGCTCATCATATCTTCCTCCTTGACCTGTTGGAAATAGCTGTGGGAAACACCGAGCTTCCAAACTTTCCTCCCAAACACTAATGGGACTCCCTTTGGCTTGTTTCATTTGAAACAACTCAATAGCATTCCCATGACTTCCTTGGAATGCAAAGGATGAACACTATAATGTTCATATATTTCTTCACTTTTAGAGGGTTCTACTTTCTCAATTTGACCAGCACACAAATCGCTATCCTCTTCTTCACTTACTTCCTCTTCTGCAACATATACATTCTTATAGCACTTATTGTTTTTTTTCAAATACAATGTTGCCTTTTTGACTTTCCTAACATCCACTAAATCTTGCCATATTTTCTTACTCTTTGTCGGAACCCCATTAACTAAGATAACCAGAGGTTCCTCTTCCACTTTTTCTACTCCAATTGTATTAATGTTTTTCTTCAAATCTAGAGGCAAATAAACAACTCTTCCCTTTAATCCTCTCTGTAAATCTGATGGAGGCAATTTCCCTGTCTTTGGCTCCATTCTTACAATAGCCTGAAAGGGATGGATACTTTGAATCAAAATAGAATCATAAGTATTTAAATCCTTCAATTCAGAAGGAATCTCAACCAATTCCAGATTATTATGAACCGCTCTAGCAGGCATCTGGTTTTGATTTAATTTGTTACAATAATAAGTACACACACGTTGATCCAATCCCAAATCAAAACAATTTTCTACCATCAAGTATGTTGCAAAATCCTTCCATTCACTATTATTTTCCCTTTCACTTTTTGCATATAAATCCACTAACTTAGTCTGATTCTTATAATAAGTGCGTCGACAACACACACAAGTGAAATTAGGCCTCTCACTTGATTTCACCTGAAACGTGGCAATTTCCTTCTGAAAATTATCTGTACTGGAAACCTGTACATTATCTTCCACATTACCCTCTTCTTCTGGGTCAATTTCAACATTCTCCTCTTTACTTCCAAAGTAAAACAACTCAATTTCTTCACAAATATTCTTCACATCTATTTCAGAACCATGCAAAAGAGCAGTGCATATTTGTTTAAGCATAACTGCTGGACTCTTAGCATAATACAACATTCTAACTAATTTCCTCACTTTATTATGATGCACTGCTAGCATCCTGAAATGATGAAAAACACTCTGGCATACTCTCCTGGAAAGACAAGCCAGTGAATGACCATGCAAACCTGTCACTTCTCTCACTCTGCAAGGATCTAATTCTTGCAACAACTTCATTTTCTGCTTCAATTTTTTCTTATTAAATGTCCGTACAAAATCACAAAGCAAATTGATGGAATCCTGTCGCACACTGCAAATACTATTACACTTCCAGGTGTACACAGGTCCCTTAGGACGTCTTCCTAAAACCTCATTACCTAACACCTCTTCTGCCTCTGTTGTCACAAGTTTTTCTTTTTCAACTGGACAACCATCTTTCACCTCATAAGCTCGACCACTGATGTCAACTGCATGCACCAAATCATTATCCTGGAAATAACTCTCCTCATTAAAATATGCCTCACAACTTGAACTATGCATCCATTCTCCTGAAAAAACTTCACAAAAATTACTACGATTAACTGTTCTCTTCCATCTACTATTTCTTTTGAAATCATAAATTGCCTTGTTTAGCTTCCTAATTCTATTGATTATCAAAATAAATAACTTTCACTTAATTTCAAATGCCTGATCAATAACTTTCTCAATTTTTTTTTTCTCTTGTAAAAAAACACTTTCTGCTGACCATTCTTAATATTTTTTAACAAATTGCCAATTATCCTGTTACGGAACATTCGTCTACGAATGTCCCTAAACTGATTTTTCCTTCTACTACCATGCACAGAGTTATCTCCTGCTCTAGCAGTAACATTTTTGATTGGCCTTCCCTTTCCGTTTAAATTGCTTCTCTTTTTCTGGACTAAAACATTTTCTGTAGTACTACTTTTTTTTCTACAAATATTTCTTATGAATGATTTCTTTATCTTACCCGGACCTTTCTTGGTGACTTGACAAGTTTTTATTGTAGAGGTCTGCTGCAATATTTTTTGGAGCTGCTGTCTTTGATGTTTGGTAGCCTTTCGCCTTCTGTCCTTCGAAGGCATTTTTTAATTTTGAAATGATCTGCAGTTGAATCTGTGGTAAAATATAATAAAATTTTTTATTAACCACTATTAGCAAACAGTAAATCAATAACAGTCATCAAAAATTTAACACACTACTTGTTATTTTTACATAGAATAATTTTTAGTGCATTGGCAAATTTAGAAATCACAAATAGTAGCAAAGAAATGGAATGCTTCTACATTTTACCTGTTCTGTTTTATATGTGAATCTGATCTAATTTTATGAGCATATTTTACTATTTCATTAAAGACACTACACATAACCTGTTTTTGAAGTTGTGTTTAATTTTAAATGAAACAGTTTACATTTTTCTTTTCATTTCAAGTACATTTTAAAAATAAATGGTTATAGTTCCATAGGCTCGAGCAGGTCAACTTCCCACCCTATGTCATACAATTCTGACAAATCGGCATCCTCATCATGTTCTTCATCATCCTCAGGATTTAAATCATCCAAGGGATCTACTTCCACTGATGTTTCAATCACAATTTCAATGATAATATTGAGATCAACAGATTGCTCATTATCACTCATGCTTGATGTTGTCGTTATCTTTAAAGAAAGAGAACAACAATGAGATGTTGCAGAGTAAGAGACAAATCTCAGAGATTATAATAGTGAAATTGTTTAACAAGAGTAACATTTTGCAGCTATTATTTAGCCATGTCCAGCGATGCTGAGGAGCTGAGGCCTATGTCCAAGTTTTCAGTGAACAGGACTCATCTCTTCTTAACCTTGGATAAGCCTCACCGACTCTGTGTCCCCTGCTCATACTTAAATGTAAAGGGGCAGATTTATGTTAACTGGCGCATCCCCACGGATGCACCAGTTAATGTGCACCGCTGCTCTGCCACCCATGGTGTGCCGCATTTACAATGTGGAGCACCATTGAGCAAAAACAGCACAGATGCGTCACGCAATCACGTCGTAAGCGCGACATGTCTACTGCAATGCACAGGAGGAAGCCTCACATTGCATGGTGCATCACTCCTTATGCCTGTTTCAAACAGGCGTAAGGATTTGATTCAGCAATGCTATAAAGCTGACTCAGTGAAATCTTCTAAATTTCACTGTGTTAGTTTTACAGGGCTTTCATGCAAATAAATGCATACCCTGCAACAAAACACCTATATGAAATCTGACGCAGGTTTCATGTGGCACAGGACTTTACAGCATGACACATCTGCCTAGATGCATCAAGTTGTAAATATGTCACAACATAGCAAATCTTTGGCACCGCCGTTGCATCACAAAAGTGACGCACAGCAGCGGAAAAGAGGCACACACCTATCATAAATCTGTCCCTAACATTTTAAATGATTGATTCAGGATGACGATAAGGTGTGGCCTATCCAGAGGTTTGTTTGAGGTGAGGCCTACTCAGGGTTGCAGATGAAATTTAGGTTTGTTGAAGAATACAGAGGAGATAATACATGTCCAGGCCTACCAATGAAGTGAGTCATGTCCACTTCACTCTTGAACAAAGGCCAGACCTCTTCTGTGTCTGTGGACAGGCCTAAAGCTCATCTGCAGAATGTCATTCGTAAAGTTAGAAAACACAGGTGATGTAATTGAAAAATGTGGAGTTTCTTTTCCTCATTTCACAATCACATCACCTGTGTTTCCTTTGGTTAGGTATCTCATAGTGCAGATGGAGTGTAGCATATGAAAGAGTACACAGAAGTTCAGCAGTGTATACAACAATTTTGACATTTACAGAAGATTCAGCTTCTTATCTTGTTGGAGATGAAGTGAGGCCTGTCTTGCAACATGGTGCATCTTTTGCATCACTGCTGCATCGGTTTCATGTGGCACGGGACTTTACAGCATGACACATCTGCCTAGATGCATCAAGTTGTAAATATGTCACCACATAGCAAATCTTTTGCACCGCCGCTGCGTCACAAAAGTGACGCACAGTGACGCAAAAGAGGCATACACCTATCATAAATCTGTCCCTAACATTTTAAATGATTAATTCAGGATGACGATAAGGTGTGGCCTATCCAGAGGTTTGTTTAAGGTGAGCCCTACTCAGGGTTGCAGATGAAATTTACGCTTGTTGAAGAGTACAGAGGAGATAATACATGTGAAGGCCTACCAATGAAGTAAGTCATGTCCACTTCACTCTTGAACAAAGGCCAGACCTCTTCTGTGTCCGTGGACAGGCCTAAAGCTCATCTGCACAATGTCATTCGTAAAGTTAGAAAACACAGGTGATGTAATTGAAAAATGTGGAGTTTCTTTTCCTCATTTCACAATTACATTACCTGTGTTTCCTTTGTTTAGGTATCTCATAGTGCACATGGAGTCTAGCATATGAAAGAGTACACAGAAGTTCAGCAGTGTATACAACAATTTTGACATTTACAGAAGATTCAGCTTCTTATCTTGTTGGAGATGAAGTGAGGCCTGTCTTGCAACATGGTGCATCTTTTGCATCACTGCTGCATCGGTTTCATGTGGCACAGGACTTTACAGCATGACACATCTGCCTAGATGCATCAAGTTGTAAATATGTCACCACATAGCAAATCTTTTGCACCGCCGCTGCGTCACAAAAGTGACGCACAGTGACGCAAAAGAGGCATACACCTATCATAAATCTGTCCCTAACATTTTAAATGATTGATTCAGGATGACGATAAGGTGTGGCCTATCCAGAGGTTTGTTTAAGGTGAGCCCTACTCAGGGTTGCAGATGAAATTTACGCTTGTTGAAGAGTACAGAGGAGATAATACATGTGAAGGCCACCAATGAAGTAAGTCATGTCCACTTCACTCTTGAACAAAGGCCAGACCTCTTCTGTGTCCGTAGACAGGCCCAAAGCTCATCTGCACAATATCATTCGTAAACTTAGGAAACACAGGTGATGTAATTGAAAAATGTGGAGTTTCTTTTCCTCATTTCACAATCACATCACCTGTGTTTCCTTTGCTTAGGTATCTCATAGTGCAGATGGAGTCTAGCATATCAAAGAGTACACAGAAGTTCAGCAGTGTATACAACAATTTTGACATTTACAGAAGATTCAGCTTCTTATCTTGTTGGAGATGAAGTGAGGCCTGTCTTACAACATGGTGCATCTTTTGCATCACTGCTGCATCGGTTTCATGTGGCACGGAACTTTACAGCATGACACATCTGCCTAGATGCATCAAGTTGTAAATATGTCGCCACATAGCAAATCCTTTGCACCGCCGCTGCGTCACAAAAGTGACGCACAGTGACGCAAAAGAGGCATACATCTATCATAAATCTGTCCCTAACATTTTAAATGATTGATTCAGGATGACGATAAGGTGTGGCCTATCCAGAGGTTTGTTTAAGGTGAGGCCTACTCAGGGTTGCAGATGAAATTTACGCTTGTTGAAGAGTACAGAGAAGATAATACATGTGAAGGCCTACCAATGAAGTAAGTAATGTCCACTTCACTCTTGAACAAAGGCTAGACCTCTTCTGTGTCCGTGGACAGGCCTAAACCTCATCTGCACAATGTCATTCATAAACTTAGGAAACACAGGTGAAGTAATTGAAAAATGTGGAGATTCTTTTCCTCATTTCACAATCACATCACCTGTGTTTCCTTAGCTTAGGTATCTCATAGTGCAGATGGAGTCTAGCATATGAAAGACTACGCAGAAGGTGAGAACTGTATGGAACATGGCTATATAAGTCAAATAATCAAAATCTAAATTTGCCAAGCACACATGGGGGTGTATTTACAAGGACCTTCCACCACGGGGAAATGTCTTTAATTAAAATGGGAAAAATAACATCAAAGGGACTCAAATGCCTTTTAAATATACCCCAAGCAACCTATGAAACTCTAGCACTACATATCAAGAAACCTAATTGATTTCAAAAATCGTTTTTAAACACATCATCTAAATCAATTATATACCTACATTCAAGGGGAAATTACTTAAAATGGCCTAAGACACATGAAAGCGTTTTTTTAAGGCCCTTGCACCATTTTTGGGTCGTTTTTAACATGGCTATGTTAGTCAAAGAATTAAAATCTAAATTTGCCAAGCACAGATGGGGGCATATTTACAAGGAACTTGAACCACGGGGAAAGGTCTTAAATTAAAATGGGAAAAATAACATCAGAGAACTCACATGCCTTATAAATATGCCCCAAGCAACCTATGAAACTCTAGCACTACATATCCAGAAACCTAATTGATGTCAAAAAACGTTTTAAAACACATCATCTAAAACAATTATATACCTACATTCATCGGGAAGTGACTTAAAATGCCCTAAGACACATGAAAGCGTTTTTTTTAAGCCCTTGCTCCCTTTTTTGGATCACTTTTAACATGGCTATGTAAGTCAAATAATCAAGATCTAAATTTGCCAAGCACAGATGGGGGCGTATTTACAAGGACCTTGCACCACAGGGAAAGGTCTTAAATTAAAATGGGAAAAATAACATCAGAGAGACTCAAAGGCCTTATAAATATGCCCCAAGCAACCTATGAAGCTCTAGCAGTACATATCAAGAAACCTACTTGTTTTCAAAAATCGTTTTTAAACACATCATCTAAATCAATTATATACCTACATTCAAGGGAAAATGACTTAAAATGGCCTAAGACACATGAAAGCGTTTTTTTTAAGGCCCTTGCAACATTTTTGGGTCACTTTTAACATGGCTATGTTAGTCAAAGAATAAAATCTAAATTTGCCAAGCACAGATGGGGGCATATTTACAAGGACCTTGCACCACGGGGAAAGGTCTTAAATTAAAATGGGAAAAATTACAACAAAGGAACTCAAAAGTCTTGAAAATATGCCCCAAGCAACCTATGAAACTCTAGCAGTACATATCAAGAAACCTAATTGATTTCAAAAACGTTTTTAAACACATCTTGTAAAGCAATTATATTCATACATTCATGGGGAAGTGAGTTAAAATACCCTAAGACACATGAAAGTATTTTTGTGAGACCCTTGCACTTTTTTTGCGTCACTTTTAACATGGCTATGTAACACAAAGAAACAAAATCTATTTGTAAAACACTTGACACAAAGCAATATTTTAAATACACAACTTTCCTCATAATTTTCTCCCTAAACCATACTATTCTCTATCTAAATTAAATGAATCTTTTCTCACCTTAGCAAATACTTTATGAGTTTCAAAACAGTCTCAGAAACACACCAAATTGTCTTTAGCAGAGCAAAAGGTATGCACTCCAGAGTCTGCAGCTATAAAAAGCACAGAAAAGCTGTAATTCATCACACATATCTCTCATGTCACCCAATCAAAACTCTTCCCTCACTTTTTTCAAATCAACACCCTTCCCCCCTCTGGCCTTTCTGCCTTTTTTGCATAGCAACCACCTCCTGAAAGACCTCTCATGTTTGCAAGTTCACACAACAATGTTTCAATTGAACTCTGAACTCTCAGTACACCTGCATATCCAGTGCAATCTTTCATAAAATGATTTTTTTTTGACCATTCAAATTACATCTTTCAAAGAACTCATCCATGCACCCTAACTTTCTGTTTTCAGCAATCAAAATCCACCAATCACTGCTACTGCTTCATTAACACAGAAACTCCACAGATTTTTCATTTTAAACTCTTTTTTTTTCAACTCCCATTTCATTGCCACACTTCATCTGACTGCAGCAGAACCTCCTCTCACCATGTTTTCTGTCTGGATTGTTGGACATAGTTATATCCACTGGGCTCAAAGGTTTGCTGATAACAGAAATTTACCTAACCTCAATTTACAAAATGTGGAAATCAAGTGGATTGCCTACAGAGGATTAAAATGTCACCAATTGATACCATTGGTGAAAACCTTTTTGCATTTGCCAAAACCTGACCTGTTAATTGTGCACTGTGGAGGAAATGACTTGGGCACTTTGACTGGGGTAGGTCTGGAAATGCTTTTAAAGGACACCTTTGAGCAATTGATGGCACTTTTTCCTCAAACTGCCTTGGTATATTCAAATATATGCCAAAGACAGAAATGGAGGTGGTCAAACCAATTTTGTCCACAAATTGAGAAATCGAGGAAGCATGTAAATAAGTCTGTTTCAGCTTACATGAGAGACCATGGAATGGGCTCCATCTACAACAATAACTTGCGTTACTACATGCAAGATATCTACAGAGGAGATGGAGTTCATTTCTCAGATGAGATGAACAGAATTTTCATCCTCAATTTAAGACTGTGCATTGGTACCTACTTGTAGGTACCTACATCAGCCACAGGACCCAAAAGCTTTTTTCAGAGCTACCCTACATCTGATCACTCACAATTATTATTTTACTCTAACTTTTTTCACAAATTTTCACCAAAGTACGCTACCCGGAGCGCTACCCGGTACGTGCACCGGACGCTAACCGTGCGAAATTTAAAAAAAAAATGTTTTTTTTCGCACATATGGGCCTCCTCAGCCACCCTCAGAAAACCTAGGGGGTCAAGATACGTCTACCGTGCCCCCTTCTACCCATTCTGAACATTATTTGCCCTCCATCTTGTATCTTAATTCGACCGAAACACAAAATGTTGGACTCCCGTAACGCTGCCGGTTCGCGTACCGGGGCGCTCACCGGGAAGCGCTCCATTAAAAAAGGTGGGAAAGTAATTTACAGAAGAAACCCTGGAGACAATGTCACCAAATATAGATTAACTCATACTACATACCAATCCCTACCATTTTTACAAATTTGGTTGGAATTCCATTTAGCCATTTAGCCTGTAGACCTCTCTAAATACCCTGAGGTAAATTACTTCACAAAACACATCTGAAGTGTTGGAATTGACAACCAATTAAAATGTTACTTTCATTTTCTACTTTTTTTACCTGACATTTGATTGGTTATGTACCTGAATATATATAAAAAAAGAGAGAAAAACACAGCCATTTTGACTACTACTTCCTGAACTACATTGCAAGATCATTTTCATTCACAACTTAACCTTGTTTTTAAAAGGTAAGATGTTATTTTATAAATTTGAAAACATTTTCAGATAGTTATATACTATCCCTCTGTAACAGTTAGACATTGAGAAAGGCTTGTTTATTATAATTATGGATTGATTTAGGTTTCTGTGGTATAATTATGAATTTACATAGGCTTTTTAACAGGCACTTTTTAATAGTACTACTTCATGCCTCAAAAGTACCTGTCTGAACTTAAACTTAACAGTGCCCTATCTCTACTGATATATTTATTTTTTATTCAAATTTCAGCACAAAAATGCAAGGAGAACAGAACGTTTCCTTTGAAATTGTCCTAGACATGAACAATGAGGAAATAATTGAACCCATTGACTTGGAATTCATGGATGAATCACGAGACCATGAACTTCTACAATGTGTAGAATCTGTGGATTGTTTACTTCATTATGATGACGGTCAAATGTGGGAAGTTATGTTCACTCAACAAGAGGACATATCGGACAGTCAAATGTTAGACGTTCTATAAAATTTTGAAAAACAATCCGAAAAATAAAATTATATTTAATATTAAAAAATTGTTTGAGTCTTTAATCATTTTTATATGTAATTCATAAACTAGTACCAAATTGATTATAATGTAAATTCATACTTATAGTATACTGTTCACAATTCCAAAAATACATTTATATTTAATAATCATTAATACTGCTACTTCAATAAAAAATAAATAAATAAAAAAAGAACAATCAATAAACATACAATATTTCAAAATATCATAGTCTATCATTCTTTTTTCCTTATAGTACGCTCCCCGGACCGCTTCCCGGTGCGCGTACCGGGCGCTCCCCACGCAGGCCGCGGGGCCCTTTTAAAGCCTCCACATCAAACCTAGGGGGTCAGGGAGGATCTACTATGCCCCCTTATGGTCATTTCCCCCTTTGTTTTGGCCTCCTCTTGTCTCTCGATCATACCGAGAGACAAGATGGCGGTCGCTCCGGACTGTTTAGAATGTTGACAGACACCGGAGAGCCAATCAGCTTCGCTTCGCGAAGTTCCGTTACGCGTCAGGTACGCGAACCGGGGCGCTGCCCGGAGCGCGCTTACAGATATATATGATTTTTTGAACGTTAATTTCTCAAAATCCACTGGAGCACATATATTGAGACCTAGCAAAGGCACATCGGGCTACCAGTCCCTACAATTTTGCCAAGTTTCGTGCAAATCCATTCAGCCGTTCGAGCTAAAAGTGAGGCCAACCGCCCTATGGAAATTAACATGGGAAAAACGTGTTTTGGGACCTCCCTTTTTTCTCGGCCCCCCTTTGACGACCCACCCCCCAAAATTTTAGTGGCTGCTCAGAAACAAAATGTTCCATTTTCCTGAAAATTTCAGCCAATTCCGTCCACAAACGCCAAAGTTATTAGACATAGAATTTTCAAAAATCCCATAGAGAAAAAATCCTAACTATATATACCTACTGGCGACCGCCAGTAGGTAATATATATATATATATATATTTATATATATATATATATTACCTACTGGCGGTCGCCAGTAGGTAGTTATAGTTAGGACCTAGTTTCCATAGGAAATGCGCAACATTCTATTGGGAATCACTTTGGCGCCGGTTGATGAATCTTTGTGAATGTCTCAAAGAAGATGGCCCGCTCCGCTCTGCTCCCTCCCTGAAAGTTTTGGGAGGATTCGTGAAGTGGGGGCTGAGAAGAAAGGGGGGTCCCAAAACGTGTTTTCCCCATGGTATTTTCCATAGGACGATTAGACACGGCTACAGCCCGAACGGCTGAACGGAATTACAAGAAATTTGGCAAAATGGTAGAGTCTGATTTGCAGATTGCGCTTTTGTTTAAATGGTGTAAATCCCTCCAGTAGTTGTTGAGAAAATCAAAATGGGAATAAATGTATATATCAATAAGTGTGCACCGTGCACGCATCTGTGTGCGCACGAGCGGAATTCTGATTTGCTGTTAGACGTCTGTGAACATTCGATCCGGTGGTAACCAGGAAGTGTTGGCCGCAATTTTGTCAGTGTGAGGCTGAAAAGAGGACAAAATAAAAGTGAAGAACATGAAAAGGGGGCAGGGTAGAGAGTCCCTGAGACCCTAGGCTTTCTCAGCGGGTCCCTGAAGGACCCCGTAGGCCAAAATAATTTTTTTTATTTGTTGTTTAAAACCGCGGGGTGAGCGCACGGTGCACGCACCCTCGAGGCACAAGAGAGGTGCGCGCATGTTGCGCGCACCCTCGAGGCTGAAGTGAGTCAAAAATAAAAGTGGAGAACGTTAAAAGGGGGCAGGGTAGAGACTCCCCCTCTAGGCCTTCTCAGGGGGTCCCTGAAGGACCCAGAGGGGCAAATTTAAAAAAAATAAATAAATAAAATCGCGAGGTGCGAGTTATAGTGAGTACACCTAACTATAACGGGGGAATTTCAATGGTTTTGTATGAGTAAAATGTCCAGCTAACTATAACTGGTGTAAAACCTATGTTTTTTTCAGTGAATATATATATATATATATATATATATATATATATATGTATACATTCACTAAAAAAAACAAATGTTACAGGGACGTTATATTTAGGCTGGCATTTCGCTCGTACAAAACCAAAGAAATTCAGCAGTTATAGTTACCTGAGCTAACTATAACTCGCTCTCCTAAAATGCACTGCTTTTGACCTCACCTATTGGATCACTCATGCCATGGTCATGACATCACTGATGACAAATGACTTGTTATGTTATTTAAATGTATACAGCGCACAACTATCAAGCGGTGTCTTGGTGCTAACAGCCCTGAAGCGAGCTAGAGCACTATTCATTGAATAGCCAGGTCTGAAGGGCCTTCCTGAAGGACGTCAAAGAAGGAAGACTTCTGATGGAAATGGGGAGGGTGTTCCAGAGCTTCATTAGATACCACCCTAAGTCCATTGGCGTCAGAGTCCCTTGAATTCCAGCCCCTCACCACATTAATTACAACACTTGACAAGACACATTTAGTCTCTAGATTGTACAATCTTGCACAGACACTCCGACCGAGGATGGGTGGGCACGGACGGCTTGAGAGGGAGATGTGGCATATCCACTGACAGACAAAATGTGGACCTAGTGTTGTGAACAGACCAGATATGTCTCTAATATTTATAAGCACAAGCTTCTACATTTTAAGTTTTACATAGAATGTATGGTACCCCTAGGCTGGTTTCCAAGATGAATCACGCTAAACCAGACAATTGCCAGGGAAGTGCGATGGAACTTGCCGATTTTATCCACTTGGTGTGGATTTGCCTTGGTGTCTTGACCTTCTGGGAGTCGGTCTTTGAACATCTTGGCCTAATGTTCAAAACTACTCTTACTCCCTCACCTTTACTGGCGCTGTTGGGCTTCGTTCTTCCCTTGAAAGTTGGCATTAGGCAGTTTTTAATGCAATTACGCTTCTGTTGGCTAAAAGACAGATCTGTCTGCACTGGGGTAAGGTTTCCCCAGCATCGGCGAAGGCATGGCTCCGGGATTTGATGTATTGCGACACCACTAGTGACGTCTATGCATCCTTGCTTCTCCCTACCTCCCAGCCCAAAATTATCTGACAACTGCTTCTCTCCTACTTGCTGCTCCATCCCAAACGTACTGATTGATATCTCTCTCCGCTAACAAAGATTGCGATGATATCTGGCCAATTGCAATGTAATGTTTTAGGATCTATTTCAACTCGAACCTGCGCTGAGAATTTTAAAGTTCTGTTGTTTGTTTGTTTTATTTCTGTCTTTTTGATATCCCATATTTGTCAGTGTAATGTGCAATGCACATTTATATGTCGATTTGTAGATCTATAACCAGTATTGTTCATATTGTGACTATTGTATCTCTCTTTAAAATATTTACAAAAAAACATGGGTGGTGGTGTCTCATTCCAGTATAAACCCATGTTGATTCTCATCAACCTGACCCGAGATTGCAGAAGATAATTTATTGGGCAAAATCTGAATGTAGATTTTTGAATCAACGTTGATCAATGAGATCTGTTGATATGACCCACAAAACATGGTGCCTTTCCCCTTCTTTGGAAAGATAACAATGTTGGTCTATGACCAAGGTTCAGGCACCTGTCTGAGAAATTCAAAAGAACTGAACAAATGGCAAAGAAGAGGTGCGAGAACATGTAGAAAGGCTGCATAAAGCTAGTTGCCTTACTGCAGTCTCAACTTCGAGAGACTGGCTCCTCCATACTAGACTACTGTAGCCCAGTCAGCTCATGATCGTAATGCTTACTGATGAATTGGATGGTAATGTCTATGGAGGCAATCCCATCCCCCTAATAAAAACTACAGACTACTTTGTGGTGAGTGATTGATCATGGACCCGCTCGCCCTTATCATTGATAATTGCCTGGATAACATTCATACAGGTTCTATGACCCAAAAGGAAAGTATTTTCCCCATCTCTTCATTATTTTTAAAAGTAGTTATTTGCTTAGTTCAGATCTTCTTAATTGGTCTGGCCTCAGCAATTGTGAGTTGATCCAAAAATAAGGATAATGTACCAGGTTCCATTAGTCAGACTGTGGCTGCAAGCTTTAAAATAGCAGGGATATGTTCATAAAGTTGTCACAGTCGAACCACTGTCTCATGACAAAAGTCTGAGTGAAAAAAAACTCAACCCTACAAGCTTTAGTTAGGGATCTAGGTTGGGCCAAATAGAAGATCTCTTGTCGCAGTAGAAAGTTACTGACATAAATCAGGACTCCCCACCCCATCCCTGAGCTGATAAGCTCATTGACAAGCTGCGCGATGACAAGTTACTCAGTACTTTTGATTTAAAATCAGGGTACTGGCAGATCACTCTGACTGAGTGGACACATTTCCAATTTCCAACCCCAGAGGACAAATTCCAATTTCAGGTGATGCCTTTTGGCTTGAAGAATGTCCCTGCTACCTTCCAGAGTTTGGTTATCAGGGCCTTAGCATAGAAGGAGGCCTTCTGTTCCTTCTACCTGGATGGCATCACTGTCTTCAGCTCCAGATGGGAGGAACACCTGCACCACCTCCAGGTGGTGTTTCAGACCCTGAAGCAGGCAGGCAGGACTGATTATCAAGGCCAGTAAGTGCCAGATAGGGCAGGGTTATTTGGTGTATTTGGGCCTCCTGGAGGCAAGGGGCAGCCCTTAAAAGCCATGATTGAGACCATCTTGGCCTGGCAGCCAACAAAAACACAAACAGAGGTGAATGCCATCCTAGGCCTCACATGATACTACAGGAGATTTGTCAAGGGATATGGCACCATAGTCGCCCCCTTAACAGAGCTGATAGTGAAGAAGCAGCATATATTGGTCATCAGGACAGAGGCCTGTCAGAAAGCCTTTGTTACCCTCTGGAAGGCCGGGTGTACAACATCTGTACTCAAGGCTCCTGGTTTCTCCCAAGAATTAATTGTGCAGATGGATACTCCAGTCTTAGCAAAGTTGAATGAAGAGGGCCTAGACCAACCGATAGCCTTCATTATCAGTACTTCAACTGGAACAGAGGTGGAGTGTGATTGAAAGAGAAGCTTTTAATATGGTCTGGGCACTTAAGAAGTTGAAACCATACCTGTTTGGGACTCGCCTCCTCATTCACATAGACCACAGACCCCTCAGATGGCTCATGCCTGGGTGAAAATCCCAAACTTTTGAGGTAGTCCATCTCCCTACAGGGAATTGACTTTAAGGTGGAATAATTACTGGGGTTAGACCAAACCAATGCTGATGGTCTCTCCAGGTTTTTCTGCCTTAGTGAAGAAAACTCTCAAGAGGTTGGGTATCTTTCTTAACTTTCAGTTAGGGGGCACAACAGACCCAACAGTTTTAGCGTGTTCTCCTCCTAACAGTTTGCCTTCCTACCCACTTTTCTTACCTCATTCTCTGTGCACTATACCACTGCTAATGAGTGTTAAAGTGCTGTGCTCTCGCCCCTAAACATAGGGATGTATGACATTACAACGCATGCTTTTACATCGCATGCTTTTACAACACAGTTTTTACAACGCATACCATTACAACGCATAGTGCTTTGGGGCGCTGGATAGTGAATAGTTTAATTTACTATTCCAACTCCAGTCCCCGTGGATAGTAGGGAAGGTGTTGGACAGTAAATTAAACCTATTCCCTATCCTAGAGCGCCCCCCAGCGCAATGCGTTGTAATGGCTTGCGTTGTAAAAGTTGCATCGTAAAGGCACTGCGTGGTAAAAGTTGCGTTGTAAATGATGTTTCCCAAACATAGTAATATTGACTCATCCCCAAGTGTTACATTTAATTTGTATATAAGCCCCTAGTAAAGTACACTACATATGTCAAGGCCTGTAAATTAAATGCTACTAGTGGGCCTGCAACACTGATTATGCCACCCACTTAATTAGCGCGTCTAACCATGTCTCAGGCGGGCTGCCATTGCAGAGCCATTGTGTGTAGTTTACACTGCCAGTTTGACCTGACAAAATAAAGCTTTTTTTGCCAGACCCAAACCTTCCCTTTTCATACATACAAGTCACCCTTGAGGTAGGCACTTTTCAACCCAGAGGACAGGCTACAATGTATTTACAAAGCAGGACATGTACTTTTAAGTTTTATATGTCCTGGGAGTGAAAAACACTCAAAGTCGTTTTTCAATACTGCAAAGCCTATCTCTCCCATAGGATGGCATTGGAATTACCTTATTACATTTTCTAAGTGGAATTTCCAATTGGGATGCGATAAACCCTTCAAGTCTTGTGTCTCTGGGATCACAATTTAAAATCCAAACTTATGGTGAAGTCGGATTGTAAAATTGCAATTCTGAAAATGCCACTTTTGGAAGGTTAATGAAAATGAGAAAAATAACCTGGTATCCTAATTACTTCTATAATGGTTTTACAACAACCACACTATATTCTTTCAGTGATTGGGTTATTTATTCACCCTATTTTTAACAACTCTTTCTTTTAGAAGGACTTTATATCCTTCATGTGGAACACATAAATACCATACACATATTTATATACTTAAACAATGTACATAATACTTACAACAATATACAAAACCAACACTTTTTTGACATACACAATATTTTTGCACAAAACTTTACACAAACATGACTACATCAAAACAAACCAATGTGCCATACATAATCAAGCAGTGGCTCAATTTGGATTTCATTAAGCTTTTTTGATAATTTAAACTTAATCCTGAATCAATTATATTTATTTTTGATCCTTTATCCACTTGCTGCTAATTTAATAGCAATTGCGGACGTGGTTCAAGCCTCACAGATTCCCTATGGGCTCTCATCAGGGCATCTTACTTTCCACACATTGGACACATCTATAATGTAAATAAAACAAACTATAACTTATTAGACACAGACCCTAGTCTTACTACTTCTCGTGCCCTTTACTGGCATTTATGAACATACCTGCCAATGTCGTGAACACTTTTATATTTTGGCATTTCCATGCTTTAGCCATTTGGTGCCTGCAGTCTGTCTCTGATCACGCGGATGGGTGCAGTTAGCAGTTGGGCTTTATGTATTCCACCTAGACAGCCACACACAGTGGGAGTTTTGGTGTGACTGAGTGGGCTATCCAGACAGAATTGGAGGGTGGAGCTGGACCCAGCCTCACTTACACCTGAGAAGGCTGTGTCCTGACTATACACAAAGCCCTGCATACCCCCCCGTAGTTAGTCAGGAGTCAAGGCTGATAAGGCAGGACATCTGCGCAATGTAAAGGATTGTCTTTGAAGTCTCCCCCACTTCAAAGGCACCACTGGGTAGAAGTACTGGACATCAGACACCACCAAGACAGTACACATCTGGACCTGTAGATAGTCTACCACGGATAAGGATTGTTGTGCTGCTGAAGGAGTGCCACTCTGCTGGACTGCTGCTTTGCTGAACTCCTGGTTTGTTGTGCTGACCTGCTGGCCTGCTGCTCTCCTGCCTGGGTAAGAAGGACTGGACCTGCATCACTTGACGCCAGAACCCAGAGTGACTCCAAAGGTAAGTTGGTTGGCCTCCTGATCTTAGGCATCAGGGACATAACAAGCTTCCAACCCCTGCACCTGAACTCTGCCATCTGTGAGTCTACCCTACTAAGTGGTGCTACCATTGTCCTGGACTCTTGGAAGTGGGCGTAAGGTGCTTGCCAGCAGAACTGATGCATCTTTTCTGCTGAGTGACACAGCCTGAGAAGAAGCGACGCATCTCTTTGGTTGAGTGGCGCACCCCTCGAGCAGAACGGACGAAACGCGGTTGTTGCATGAACTGGACCCTTTGCAAAAAAACTTGCATCGATGCAACCTCCAACTTCTGGGACCAACTTATCACCTCTGGAACTGCTGCTCTATGACGCTTTTCCCGGCACAAGCTCCACGCATCCCTCATTGAGGGCAGTCTCAATGATGATTCCAAAACCCGGCATTGCAGCTTCACCACTCATTGGAATCGACGCACCGCCTCTGCTGCACCTTGCATCCTCAGCACTGGACTTGGCATCACAAGCCCCATCAACAGGATTCCTGATGTCAATGCATACAGACCTCGCACAGCAGCTTTGTCGCATCTCGAAACCGACGCATCAACTCTGCTGTGTGACGCACCTTGGACTTGACTCTACGCAGCACTTTGCAACCAGGGTTTAAGGTACTTTGTTCAGCGGGCCTAACCTGGTTCTTGTAGCTGCCCTGCACTCCATTGCAGTCGGCCTGAACTTATGACTTTGTCCCGGGCCGGTGCGTTCAGATATCCCTTGTTGGCACTTTGTGCTTTTTGGTGCTATTTCAGCCTAAAACTTTGAAATTCAAAATTTCCAGTTCTACTAATTGCAGTTTGTCGTTTTGGTCTTGTTTTATTTATTAAAGTCTTCTCCATTTTTCTAAACCTGGTGTCGGACATGTTGCACCAATACTTTACACATTGCCTCTAAGTTAACCCTAACTGCTCTGTGCCAAGGTACCAGAGGGTGAGCACAGATTATTTAGGGTTTTCCTGTCTTTTTCCCTGACTAAGAGTTCGGTAACTGCTTGACCAGAGCTCACACCCCAGTAAACCAGTAACCCAATTTCTAACACCATGTGAAATCATAGAATCCATAACAACACTAATAACATCTCAAAAGCTATAATTTGTGGGAACACTGTGCATAGTGGAGTGCCAGGTTATAGTTAATATAGTGTGGCTAGCAAGTAGACAGCACTGTGTATGGAGGTATCACTGTAACTCAAGAATTTCAAATGTTTGGGTAGTATAAGTTGGTTTTGTACAAGAATAATACATTAAGTTTTCCTTCCTATAACTAAGCTTTAACCTTTGTTTTTTCATTGATTTGTATATTTGTTTGATTTTATAATGTTTTTTTCACAAAGTAAACTAATGATTGATGTTCTTTTTATATCTTTTCAGACAAAAGCACCTTAAATATATAAATCTTTCGGATTTTGTAACTGTGGTGCTTGAATGTAGACAATTTAAGCATTCATGTTCCCAAAAGAAGATTATTCCGAACAACGTGAGTGAGTTTCAGTAGCTATTATTCCTAGAACAGCCATACAGATACTCATAGAAATGTTTCTGTTTATGTAGAAACATATATTGATGAAGCTGATGAGGTATAATTAAACATTTGTTCGTTAATTCTTAAAAAAAAATCTCTTTTGCTTTCCAAAAGTCAGCTGGATCTCTATGATTGTTGTTGGCATTTAGAAGTAGTGGGCTGTGTTTATAGCTTAGCTGGTGTTACTTTCCAACAGTTAGAAGAGTTTCTATGTTTGTTGGTGGATTTTAGTTGTATTGGGATGTGTTTATAAAACATTTGGTGTTATTAACCAATCACATAATGTGTTACTTCTTAATTGTATTACCTATCAAATGTGTTTACTTTAAAACAATTTAAAGGGTATTGTAGGAATCACCCTATATTATTTGTATGTTGATTTTGTCAGATATAATATTTTTTTGTATTTCATAAGTACCGTGGTACTTCCTGTATACTTTTGGAATAGCACTGTGATACTTCACATTTATAAAACAGCATTTCCTTGGCTTAGAATTCTGTCTATTGTTGGCAACACAAAGTCTACACCACTTTTCCACATTTCCATTGAGATCTTCAAAGGTGAAGGTTGTACTCTTTCCGAGATGGAAAATCTTGCCCTTCCAAGCGACCTTTGAGATTTTGGTGACCTATAATCAACAAGATCCTGTCCTGCTTGAGGAGAAGGAACAGCGGGTGGAGTGAAGAATGAAGCTCAAGGGTTATTTTGTGTGGGAGTCATTCTCCTTGCCAGCTGGAGACATGAAGGTCAATGCCAGAATTTTAACCTGCAACCTTTGCAGGAAGGTAATTTCCCCTTGGACACATCAAACAGTACTCATTTGATACAATGGTAATGAGAAAGCATCAATTCAACCGGGCTAGTGCGGTCCAAAGGAAGGCGTCAAAGGGAGTTGGAAGAGGCTGAAGCAGGAACATCCATAGCAGCCAGTTATTTGGCTACTGCAAGATCTTCAACTTTGGCATGACCTCCACCAGCTGCATCTGTCCCTCCAGCAGCATTTTGGACTTCTTTCGCGCCAGCACCACCTCCACCACCAACCACTGAATCTTTTCCAGCTTTGGTACCTGCTCCTGTTACCATGGTGCCAGCCCAGTGGTTGAGGCATAATAGACAAACTATAGAGCACTTAGACAATACTATGACACATTGTCTCCTGTGCCATATTGTAATTGTTGCAAGAGAGAGAGTGATTTCACCATACACCAGAAACTTGTAATGGCTCATCAGTGTCCCCTTTAACATCTTTTGTGGGTTGTTCTTTGCCCTCTTCTGTCCTCTGGTTTTCTGTTAAGAGTTTTTTGTTAGTTGGTCATGTAGACTGTAGAAAAAAAACTTCCAGAAAAATGTAAAAAGGAAAAAGGAGAAAGAAAGTTATTTTCAGAACTAACCAAATATCTAAAAAAAAGAAAATGTTTGTACCAATATTAATCATATTTTTTTCAGGCATCAGAAATAAAAATTGCAGTTAATATAGAGATAAAAGGTAAGTGTAAGGTAAGTTAAACATGTGCCTAATGGTGCCTTCATACTACATGATAAGTTTCTAATACATTACTAAAGTGATATCTGAATATATTTAGAGTGGAGTACACTATCTTAGGGTGAATTGAAATTAAATTGAGTGTAGTGTCATAGAGTAGAGTGTCGTCAAGTGGAGTCTGATCGAATGGAGTGTCGTTCAATGTCATTGAATATAGTGTCATAGGGTGGTATAAAGTGAGTGAAGTGTTGTATGGTGAAGTGGCATAAAGTGGGGTAGTGTAGAGTACAGTGGAGGAATGTGTCGTAGAGCGGAGTGACATCTCTTAGAGTGGAAAGGCTTGTTGTAGAGTGATTTGGCTTGTAGAGTGTTGTAGAGTACCTTAGACTGGAGGAACATACAAAGGAGTAGAGTGCTGTAGAGGGAAGATTTATAGAGCAGAGTGGCATGCCATAGATTGGAGTAGAGTGCTGTAGAATGTAGGGGCGTAGAGCGGAGTAGAGTGTTGTAGGGAAGAGTGTCATGTAGTAGAGTGACGTGTTATAGATTAGAGTGGCTTGTCATAGAGAGAAGTGGCATGCTGTGGAGTGGAGTGGCATGTCATAGATTGTCGTAGAGTGGAGTAGAATGCCGTAGACTTGAGAGGCATAGAGTGGAGTAGAGTGTTGAAGAATGGAGTGTCGTGAACTGGAGTGATGTGTCGTAGATTGGAGTGCCATGTTGTAAATTGGAGTGGTGTGTCATAGAGTGGAGTGGCATGTCATAGAGTGTCATGTCGCATAGTGTCATGTCATAGAGTGGAATAGAGTGCCGTAGATTGCAGAAGCATAGAGTGGAATAGAGTGTTGTAGAGCGGAGTGTCATAAACTGCAGTGATGTGTTGTAGATTGGAGTGGCATGTTGTAGATTGGAGTGGTGTCCCATAGAGTGGGGTGCCTAAGAGTGGAGTAGAGTGCCATAGAATGTCGGGGCATAGAGTGGAATACAGTGTTGTAGAGTGGAGTGACGTACCATAGAGTGGAGTGGAGTGTCACACAGTGGAATGGTGTGGAGCGTTGCAGAGTGGAGTGAAGTGTTGTAGAGTGCAGTGTTGAGTTGTAGAGTGTAGTGGGGGGAGTGTTGTAGAGTGGAGTAATGTGTCAAAAAATGGAGTAGCATGTCATGGAGTTGAAAGGAGTGGCATGTTGTAGAGCGTTGTACAGTGGAGAAGAGTGTGGTACAGTGGAGAATAGTGCGGTACAGTGGAAGGGCACAGAGCGGAGTTTTGTAGAGTGGGGTGTCGTAGAGTAGAGTGTCATAGAATGAAGTGGCATGTCACAGAGTGGAGTGGAGTGTCATACAGTCTTGTCGAATTGCACCTACCTGTATTTTCTTGCCCTCGTGACCCCGTTCCGCCCCGGCTTGGTGCCGTTTGCGCGGAGGGTCAGCTCGAGGAGCGGCACTTCCTGCCTCGTGGCACCACTTCCGCCCTGATCGTAACCTTGCAGGTCAGCGCTCTAGCGCTGCCGAGCCTGCAGTCTATTTAGACCTCGCCCTCAGCCCCAGCTTCATTGATAACGCGGCGACCTAAGCTGCGGCGGTGTGTTGTTGTGGACTGTATTTTTTTAAAGTGTATATTGCTGCTGATGTACTAGCGCTTTGTGAAACATTTTAAAACAGAAATTGCTGATTTTACTAGCATGCCCTAAAAGCATTTTTAATTAACTGCTACTTGTACTTTGCACCTACCTGTATTTTCTTGCCCTCGTGACCCCGTTCCGCCCCGGCTTGGTGCCGTTTGCGCGGAGGGTCAGCTCGAGGAGCGGCACTTCCTGCCTCATGGCACCACTTCCGCCCTGATCGTAACCTTGCAGGTCAGCGCTCTAGCCCTCCCTCACCCCTACTATTTAATGGCAGTATGGAGGAAGCGCAGCGGACGAGCGCAGCGGGAGCGCCGACTTCGCGCCGAAGTCGCGCACAAGTCAAGCCCGTCTGTGCCCGTCCGCGGCCGACCAGGCCCAGGGCCTTGTCGTAATGCCCAATTCTACTCCTACTCCTCCTCCGACCTCCTGAGTCTTAACCTACCTGGACCTATCCCTGCTCGTGCCGTTAAAGCAGCCCAGACATGTGGCATTCTCATTCCTTCTGGCTTCTCGGCATTGGCCCCTCTTCATGATCCCGCCCCCTCAGCCCCACTTTTTTCCACCTCCCTATTAATCTACTATCTTAACACTCGCTCCCTTATTCGCCATCAGCTTGAGGTGTTTCAACTATTGATTCAAAGCTCCATCGATATCCTCCTCCTAGCAGAAACCTGGATCACTGATGATTCAGCCCCTGACATTCTCGCTGCAATTCCTTCGGGATATTATATCATGCACACTAACCGGCCTGCTGGGAAGACTGGTGGCGGAGTGGCGGCTATTATCCGCACCAAACATGTCTTCTCTGAGATCATGGTCAATCTCATCCCTAAAACTGAATGTCTGGCACTAAAATTTACCTCCCCTAAATCGTCCTTTGTTTGTGTCCTGGCATACCGACCCCCTGACTCTATGCCACTCTTTCCTCAACTTTTTAGCGACGCTATCGCTCAATTAGCAATTAACCACGCCAATATCGTGGTAATTGGAGATTTCAACTATTGGCCAGCTGATGTCCATGAAAGTCACTCATCGGCAGAATTCACTGACCTTCTTAAAGGCATGAATCTTATCCAACACATTCACTCCCCCACCCACCAGAAAGGTCATATTCTTGACCAAGTTTGGACATCAAACCTCGATATCTCACCTCCTTCAGTTTTCCCTTGCTCCTGGTCCGATCACTATTTCATTTCCTTTCACTTATATCTGCACACTTCGTGTCCTCCCCCCGTCCCACAAATATCATGGCTCGTAATTGGAAAAGGGCCAATTTGCCTGACTTCTATGACTCGCTGGTCTCCACTGCACCTATGTCGTCGACCTCAGTAGAGAATCAGGCTGACAATCTTGATGAATGGCTGCGGCAGGCTAGCGATGCAGCTGCCCCTCTTAAAAAAATTAAAACTAAGCGCCCCCATGACGCACAGCGTTGGTTCACGGACCAACTCAAAGCGGAAAAACTTGCGCTGCGGCAATCTGAACGCCGCTGGCGTCGCCATTATGAACCTCTGCTTAAACTTGCCTACATCGAGAATCTGAAATCCTACAAACAATCAATCGCGACAGCCAAGACGGCATATTTCTCGCAAAAAATCTTGAACTCCAACAACAAAACTAAAGATATTTTTTCAATTGTTAATGAGCTCTCCCTGCCAGACAGAGTCACCCTTCAACCGCAGCCTACTCAGATCCTCTGCGATTCACTCAACTCTTACTTTACAGATAAAATTATCACTATAAAAAATAATATTCCTTCCCCGGCATCCCCCAATTCTCCTCCTCTTCCCCCCATAAATACCAGTATTCTGACAGAGTTCCCACCTATATCTCTAGAAGAGTTCATCACTCTACTTAATAAAGTCAGTTCGCGCTCCCCCAATGATTGCTGCCCCCCGCAGGTCTTAAAAGAAGCCTTCCTTGCTTGACCAGGTCCCCCTCTGGCACTACTTAATAACTCCCTTGCCACCGGGAAGGTTCCATCTTCATTCAAGCAAGCTGCAGTTCTTCCTATATTGAAGAAACCTAACGCAGACCCTTCAATACTCTGCAACTATAGGCCCATTTCTCTCCTACCTTACCTGGGAAAGATCTTGGAGACCTTTGTTACTCGCTGCTTGAGCTCTTTTATAGAGAAATCGTCCTTCCTAGACCCCCAACAAGCAGGATTTAGACCCCTCCACTCCACCGAGGCGGTCATAGTGGCTGTCATGGACACCCTTAGGAAAGGGGCGGACAAAAACACTTCTCAAGCCCTCGTCCTATTAGATCTTTCGGCGGCTTTCGACACGGTCGATCACGCTCTTCTGATCGACCGTGTCCACAACGCCGGCATCCAGGGAGTGGCCCTTGACTGGCTCAGATCTTTTCTCCATCAACGTTCGCAGTCTGTTCATCTCTCCACCTTCTCCGCCTCTTACACTTCCCTTCCCTGCGGTGTTCCACAGGGCTCTGCACTTTCTCCTCTCCTTTTCAATTTGTACCTCCAACCTCTTTTAGCCTCCCTCCGCAACTCTCCAGTCACAATATTCAATTACGCGGACGACCTTCAGTTAATTTTCCCCATAGACTCCCTCCCTTCCTCCCGTACCAATTTCCAGACCATTATGCTGACCATCGCGGAGTGGATGCATCACAGCCACTTAAAGCTGAACCCTACAAAAACTGAGCTCGTTTTGGTAGGAGGCCCCAATCATCCTTGGAACGCCACGTTCTGGCCTACTTCCTTGGGGCTTGCTCCCTCTCCCGTGAGCTCAGTCAAAAGCCTGGGGGTGATCATCTCTGAAGATTTATCAATGCGACCCCACATCAACGCGGTCACATCTGCCTGTTTCTTCCATCTCAGGCGGATCCGTAAGATCAGCAGGTATTTCAGCAAAGAAGCCCTAACCCAAGTTGTCATTGCGCTAATCACCTCTAGACTTGATTACGCGAACATTCTTTTTGCTGGCATTCCTGCATGTCATCTTCAACGACTGCAGCTGGTGCAGAACCAGGCTGCTCGCCTGATTTTCCACCAGCCCAAGCATCAGCATGTCACTCCCCTTCTTCGCAGTCTACACTGGCTCCCGGTATCCAAACGCTGCACTTTCAAATTGGCATGCACCACCTTTAAGGCCCTATCAGACGCAGCTCCCGTTTTCATCTCTTCGGCCTTGTCCCGTCATATCCCTACAAGAGCTCTTCGCTCAGCTTCATTAAACTTCCTCGAGGTCCCTAGATTCAAAAGGAAAAAGCACGGTGGCTTGAGCTTTTCCGTCCTGGCCCCTTCTACGTGGAACTCCCTTCCTTCGCTCCGTCTCTGCCCTAAGTATGACTGCTTCCGCAGACTCCTAAAAACCCTGCTCTTCCAAGCCGCATATGACTAAACCTCCTGCTTCTCGGTCACGCCACCTGTCAATGAGCGCCAAGAAACCGATGGTGATAGTGCGCGTTATAAATGTTTTTTAAAGTAAAGTAAAAAGTAAAGTAAATGGAGTAGAGTGCTGTAGACTGGAGAGGCATAGAGTGGAGTAGAGTGTTGTAGAGTGGAGTGTCATAGAGTGGAATGGGATGACGTAGATTGGAATGGCATGCCATGGGTTGGAGCAGTGCGAATGGAGCAGAGTAGCATCTTGTAGAGTGGAGTTGAGTATTGCAAATTAAAGTAGATTGGCATAGAGTGAGGGTGTATAGAGTGGAGTAGAGTGTTGTAGAGTGGCCTGGTGTACAGTGGAGTTACATGTCATAGAGTGGGGTGTCATACACTGTGCTACAGTTGAGGAGTGCAGGGTGGAGTTGGAAAGGGCAGAGTGAGATGTCATGTAGTAGAGTGGCGTGTAGTAGAGTGGTGTGGCATGTCATACAGTGGAGTGGCATATCATTCAGTGGAGTGGACTGTTGTACAGTAGCATAGAGTAGAGGGGCACAGAGTGGTGTAGCGTGTAGTGGCATAGCTTGGAGTGGTATGTCATACAGTAAAGTGGAGTGGCGTGTAATAGAGTAACATGTCATAGAGTGTCTTAGAGTGGAGTGGCGCAGAGTGTCCTTACGTACAGTGTAGTGGCATGTCGTAGAGCGGAGTGCTGTGTGTAGAGATGGAGGTGATGAGTTATCATTTTCAATCTCTCTATAATGTCTTTGAAAAAGAAACACAGCTGTATTGCTTTCCAACAGTCAGCACAGTCTCAATGGTTGTTGGTGTTATTTAGTAGCATTGGACTGTGCTTATAGATCATTTAGCATTAATAAGCAATTACATAATGGTTAACTTCTTAATTTTATTTCTTATCAAGCTTTCCATTGGTTTTCATTTTTATGTGACCAGAAACCGATATTTCAAATGGCTTTCTAATACTTGTGAAACTTCATTACTGCAGACGAGTCTATTTTCTTACCTCATTTTGGGTTTTGGTAATATTGTGCTACATTTGTAGCCCAAATTACTATAAGCCAATCATTGTCCTCCTTTCAAAATTAGTTTGTTGATATAATCAACTTTCCTAATGGCCAATCCTCTAAATGTGAATATATTTGTTTGTCTGCCTATGTGTTCTTCATTCTTTTATGGTAATGCATGTGCAAGTTTGTTTGAGTTTGGCCCTGTTTTATTTTTTGGGCAGAGAGAATGCAAAGAAAGCAGGTTCAGAGACTGATTTAGGTTTTGCAAGGAGAGGAACAACATGGATTAGTGAAAGAGGTGTGGATAGAATCAGTTACTCTGTCTACTTTCCTCTGTTAATACATGTGCGCACCCCAACCTTCTGGTTATCCACTATGGTGGCAATGATTTAGGACACTTAACTGGAGTTAGACTGAAAATTGAGACAAAGTAGACAATGTCCACCTTAATGTTTATGTTTCCGAACACGCTTTTTGTCTTCTTCAACATTTGTCAGAGACAAAAGTGTAAGTTGTCTACTGTAAATGCTGATAAGTTTAAAATGACTCAAAGACATGAACAAGACAGTCTCTGCATTCCTTTGAGATCATCAAATGTCTCCTATTTTTCAGTTGTATATCAATTATTCCAATGTAGCACTGTATGGTCCTGATGTTGTCCATTTTACAATTTATGGAAACCAAATTTTCATTACAAACCTGAAAACTTGGCATCACAAAAATATTTAAATATGTTTAGCTGTAAAAAACAAAGGCTCTTTTAAGAGCCAACCTATATAGTGTCTAATTTAATTTGACCATATAAAATGTTTTTCTTTGCATTTCATTAACCCCTTCGATTCTCATGATGAGCTCAGCTTTTCATGCAGTACACTGCTTGTGTGCTGATGACGAGCTGAGCTCGTCATGAACAATAGATTTACTTTTTATTCAGCACGGCAGGATAATCTCCCTAGCAGCCAAGGTGTTAAGTACTGCAATACTTCCTAGATGCATTTGCAATAGTACCACAGTATTTCATAAACGTTTTTACAAGTATATTAATCGACAAAACTACTTTTTCCTACCTCTCCAGAGTTTGCTAAACTGCCTCTCCTTCCTCACTTTAAATTAACAGTTATAACCTACATTTTACATTAAAACACAAAACAATTGCAAAGTATGGTCTAAACAATATGACAACCTTTTCCTTTTGCAAAGACTTTTATTACCAATCATATTGTTTTTGTCATCGTCAGGTACTGCGGTATACTGAGAAAGTACCCCTGTATACTGTGGCCCAATATATCACTAAGTTTTTTTCCCTTAGAACTTAAAAACTACTGAACCAATTTAGACCACACCATAATCTATAAAGTCTATATTCCTACGAAATGTCATCAAAAATTGTTAAGCCATTTTGGTGCTATGTTTGTTTAAAAAGTCTGTGGAAAATGCATTGGTGGATAAACTTGTTTTGGGACCCCCTTTTTTCTTTGCACCCCTTTAAAGAATCACTACAAAACATTTGATAAGCAGGCAATGTAGAAAAAGGAATATGTCTGAAAAGTTTTGTGGAAATTCGTCAAACTGTGGAAAAGTTATTGCCAATCAAACATCAGAGGGATTCCTATCCCTTGGAATCCTAATGAGAGAGAGAGACAGACAGGGGGAGAGGGAGACAGAGAGAAAGAGAGAATATTTTTGTCCTTTAAGGTGAAAATATGTTGCCTTAATCTTTAATTGTCCTCGATTTCATTTTTACTTTTATACTTAATCTATAGACTTTTTATGTTATCGTTCATTTGTATGTACTAGTTTTAGTTATTAATGAAATTGAAATTATAATATTATATTCGTTTAATAGAAACTTATATTTGTATGCCCTAACTTTCTTCCCTATGTTTATGCCTTGTACCATTATATATGTAAATATTGTAAAACATGCCTATTCCTGATGTAAAAGCCTTGATATAGTGGGGGAGTTCTCTTTGTGCTCTTTTGGCCAACTTTTTCATATATAGCGTGATGGGAGGTTCCTGTCTGTAGCCAGTGTCTGAAAACACCATTGCTGATGGAACCTCTGCATGGTGTTGTCCTGACAGAGAGTTGTGAGAAGGTATATTCAGGTGGCAGCTTTTCTGATAAACACAGAGAGTTCCCGTGGCTGAGCTCAACAATAGTACATACTTTTATGCATTCTTCATTTGTTTAGATAGTTAGTTATTTACAATTATATTAAGTACCAATTAGACCAGAAGCTTCATAGCAGTATACATTGCATATGTTCTAGTTATTGACACAGAATGTGTACACAAATAATATATTGGAGACAGAATATGTTGTGCAAAAAAAGAGAATCCATCAAATATTCATATTAAGTACAGGTAACTAAAAAGTGGTAATTTGCATCTGATATACGCATAACTAGGTGGTCCTCGGGCGAATGTAGGGAGGAATTGGAGGGAACATACACAGTGGATTGAGCATTGGATTGTATTAGCCATTTTTGTACAAAAAGTATCATGAGTTTAATGTCTAAAACATATAAACTGTCAAAGGAACAGGACAAACGTACGACAGTTTGAGGTGTGCCACACGAGAGTCCTGTGGGGAGATGATGGTGGAGACTAGGAGACTGCAGGGATGAAACTGGTTGAGAGTACTTAAAGGAAGTCGGGAGGGGTCTCAAAGATGGAGGTAAGGGTGATGTGCTAATTTCTTCATTCAGCAAAAAGCATTTAGTAACTCTTAGGTCAGTTAGTTATTGATTCTATAATACACTATGTGGCTGCACAGGCTTTGCTGATGGAAACCGAGAGAGCAGGCAAGATATTGGGCTCATAGGCTGATGGCCTGGTTGGCAACCTTGAGGAGGGGATTCTGGTGCATTGTAGGACAGCCAGTGTGACGTTTCAATTCTTAATATGCCTCCAGCACTCAGAAATTAAAAGGGTCATTTAGACCCTGCCTGGATGCATGCCAGATCAGCAGAGGCCCTGGCCCTTACATCCCTATTATGAGTCTGCTCTTCATAATGCAAGAGCCTTGCCTGCCTGGCGGTGATGTCTGTGACTAAAGTGCATCCACCCATAGAGTGGATGCAATTTTGCCACAGCTATTTTTGAGCGGATCGCCATATTTTTTTCAGGATTGCTTTTTTTCAGAAGCAAGCCACTAAAGAAGAGCTTTAATTTTGTTAAATAAAAAATGGCCCTTCCTCCCTGTGCATTGTGATCTTTGCGAATTTTCCCTCCTCAGATCTGACATGCTTTTCTTTGCCAACCTTGGCAGGAAAACAAGAGGGATGGTTGCCCTGCTCTAAATAGGATGGCTCTCCTGCCACTGTGACCTGGTGCATCTGGGAAGCCAGTGACTGTGATGGTTGGTTAATATAGAGAACCACAAGGTTCCCGGGAAAACCCTTTGATTCCCCCAACTCTACAAGATGTGAATGAATCACAAGGTTGGTAGATGTGGTACATTCTGGGTTTTTTTTTCCGGCTGATGCCCCGCATTTGATTTGACAGCTTATAAATGGCCACTGGAGTCTCTTAAATGTGAGGTGCTTTACAACTGCATTAATTTTAATATCCACATATTTCACCTGTTCTCGGTAAAACCTCAAACTGTCAGCGTATCCCCTTTATGCAGCGCCCTGACTTTCCTATTTACTCTCCTCCTCATTTTATGCTTTGTGCTTTAAATGTGTGTTTATTTCTCATTTCATAGCCACTCTTTTTTCATAGTCTTCACAGTACTTCAATTTGCTTGCACTGCTAACTCGGGCACAGCTGTGGCACTTGCAGCAGGTGTAGTCCGCCTCGCTTTGTCATTTCAATTGCATACGAGCCTTTGTTTTAACATTGAGTTTTTCCTTTCAGCGGGGTGCTTGCACATTCTAGCAGAAGATTGAAAACTAATATTAACAGCTGAGCACTTTGAGCCCAAGTGCCATCTGCTAGAAAACAGATAATTTTCAAGAAAGCTATTTATGAAAAAAATGTCACTGTAGCAAGGCTTTCTTGTCCAAGCAAACTTTATGCTCCAATGTATTTAATTCTTGCTTTATTTTGAACGGTGATGGATTTCAGTGCCCCCAGCTATTAAAAACAAACTCACTGTGGCTATGCTGTATTAGCAAGATTTGTGTATTTTATTCTGGATTCCTTTTTGGATTTGTGACCCTTTTAAGTAAGTTAGATTGTATTCTGTGTACAATGGCAAATGAATGCAGAGTTTTATCTTGTGTGACAATAATTGTCCCAAAAGTCACAATTTTTAGATAATTAGGAGGAAAATTGCAAAACTTCACAACCTCCTGACATTTTAAAAGTTTTCATTGAACATCGAGGAAGCTGTAAGAAAAAGCTTTGCAACTTTGCACACCCCTAATTTTGAGTTACTTGCTCCATTTTCTCTCATGACATAGCCATTAAGTGACTAATCACGAGTCTGGTGTAAAAACAGTTTCTAAAACACTTCAGCAATTACGGCCTAGATGTATCAAGATTCCATTTTGCGAATCTTAAATAGCGATTTTTAGCGAATCGCTATTTAGAATTCGCAAAATGGAATGTATGTAAAAAATCGCTTTTTTTGCGATTCCTTTTTATTCCTTATTTGCGAATTCGCATTTTGCGAATTCGCAATTAAGGAATAAGTTCCAATGCATTCCTATGGGCCAGGAGGCCCATAGGAATGATTGTTTAGGAATTCTCAAATTGCGAATTCGCAATTTGCAAATCGCAATTTGAGAATTATTTCAAGGGTGCAGGGGTGTCTCAAAGACACCCTGCTGCACCCCTGAAATGTACATGTGTGTGCATATGGTGCACATACATGCCCTAAGGGCATGTGTGTGCGTCACATGCCACCCTAAAAAATGTCAATTATTGCATTTTTAAATGAATTCGTAAATTAACATCAACTACAATTTGGTGTTAATTTGCGAATTCTTAAACATAATTTACAATGTAAAAATGCTACATACATTGCATTTAAGGAATCGCAAAAATAGCGATTCCTTAGATGCTATAGCAAAATAAGGAATCGCAAATTCTTGCGATTCCTTATTTTGCTAATTTCTCATACATCCCAAAAGATGCAAAATGTCCGTTTACGATTCTTAAAGAACGAATCGCAAAAGGCTTGATACATCTAGGCCTACATCTCTACGAGGTTTTTAGCTTTGCCGTTGTGCCAAATTCGCTCTTGCGGCAAATAAGGGGAATATTTAAGACACAAAGTATTTGCACCTATTATGTGCTGGTCACTGCTGTATTTTTGAGGTTTTACTCTCATGTTTGTCACCAACTAAAAGCCAGTTACAAAATAGAGCACTGAACTTTGAGTAAGTGCGGTTTGCACTCAACTCTTAATTGACCGTAGTGCAGAAAATCAGATTCAGAAAAGTCAAATAACCTGCCCCTAACACCATAAAATCATCTAAACACATTGGGGCATATTAGCAAGGACAAACGATAATTATCGCTAAATGTGCTTAGCGCATTTTTAACTATTGCCGGCTATCGCTGGATTTCTCCTCAGCGGTGTATTAGAAACTCTTAGCTGACGGGCGATGTAAAATCCTGCGATAGACAGCGATAATGGACATTAGCGCGAGATCTCACAGCGCTAATGCCAAGCTTGCTAATAGGGGAGTGTGGACTCAGCCTTACAATCCACCTCCCATAGGCATTAATGGTAAGACAGGTTATTTTCTGGGTTTGTAATCATGCGATAATGGGGGCTTAGCACGCGTTTTGATATCGCTTCTCTGTTCAGGGGCAGCTTTGTTGATACAGCGATGTTGGTTTTGCGTGTATTTTACATGTTGTCGTAGGAGGGAACGCCTATTTTGCATCTCATTAGCGATATTTATTGCGGTCATGAGATGTGTTAGGAATTCGGTTGCTAACATGCGCTGATGCATGTTAGCGCCGCCTTGTTAATAGGGTGACAAGAATATCGCCGCTTTAGCGGCAAAAAGTGTCGCTAAAGCGGTGATAATGCCCTTGATAATATGCCCCCATATGTCCTAATTTAAACACAATACAACCCACAGAGGGTCGGCTGAGGTTAGCTGTGAGTAAACCTTTTTAGTATTTTTGCAAACTGAATCACTAGGAACAGGTTTTCACATAATGTATTTGTCAAGCAGCTGGTGTAGATTCTATGAACAAGGCTTCAAGGAACACTAATCTGCAATAAGGTCAAAAGGGCCACCAAATGTAGCTGCATCAGATTTATTGAGTGACTTTAACTGTGTTAAACGTCTCCAGGAAGCACCAGTCACACAACTTCGAGGCTGGACTCGACAATCTGAAACCTGAAGCCATACAAGGTAACCACAAGATTAAGTCAGCTTCAAACAGGTGCAGCTTCCAAAAAGTAAAAAATGTGCCCCAGTATATACTGGAAAGTCAATGATGGTGGGCTCACCATGCACAAGGTGGTTGACTTGGAAAATTACAGGCATAAACAAGTAGGCTTATCAGTGAGCAGTTTCAGAAATTACAGGCATACGTAATTAACCAGTGGAAAATGTATGTACTCACTGCAAAACGTACAGGCTACCTTTTCTCTTAGCATTGTGGTGGCAACAAGTACTAGCTACCATTTATTTTGACAATGTCATGGCAGTTTATGTTATCCCCACTGTCCATGTCATGCACTTGTCAGCCTTCTGGTACTTGCCATCTTCCATCCTCTCTGCTTCCAGATGCTACATCTTGGCAAGGATGGCGGTGGCAAGGGAATAAGCAAGCTCCCTTGTCCTTGGACAAGACTGGGGGTACAATCACATGAACTCAAACTCATGGTGAAGCAGATTTTGTGAAATAAATCTATCCAAACATCCTTGGGCAGATAGTGTTGGACTATGACACACCAGCTCCGTCCTTGGGCAAAGCATAGATGGCAATACTCATTTACATCATTGCTGTCAGTGAAAACAGAGGAGTAAAACACTAGCTCCACCCTTTTGCAGGATAAGGGTGATGAAAAACCCGATGTTGGACCCCCCCCAAAAGTGTTCAAGGCAGGGGGTGAAATAAATAATCCATCCCATCCTTGGGCAAGGTAGAGCATAAAACACAGCACCCATGCCCATGAGCAAGGCTGAGATGGGAATTAAATCTAGCAGTCCCGGTCCATGGACAAGGTGGGGGTGGACATAAGCCACTTGGATTCTTAAACAAGGCAGATATATCGAAAGCAATTGCCCATGCCCTTGGGGAAGGTTGGCATGCTAAGGCCGGGTGCCCTATATTACCCTCTTCCCATTAGCAAAAGTGGTGTTGGCTCAGATGTCATCTGCCCCAGAGTGTAGATGAAGGCTGCTCCAGCTCCTTCTCCTCTGTTTTATGACTCTAACGGGGCCCAGGAAGGTAATAGTTGCCAAGGAGCCCAGTTTACAATTACAGATAGGATACCAGGCAAGCTACAAGCTGTCCCCCACCACCTTCACTCTAAAGGATGAGTAGTGTGAAGAGACCCAAAATAGCTCACAGCTGCTCGGAACCCTTCTATACCATTATAGGAACTGTAAAATATTAAATGCAATGACATTCTCTGAAAAAACACTAAAATTCAATGTGTTAGGATTGTCATAAATGTTAACAGTGCCTCCAATACAAAACTTAAAAAAGCAAATGTGTACATGATATAGTTATACATTTGGGGCTTCTAAATTTTTATAATAAGGTCAGCTGAAGGTCTTAAAGGCCGGAGCAAAAATATGGTATGAATGTCGTCTCTTCTGGGTATCTCATTCCTTAGTGAATGGGCACCAGGGTGGGACTCTGTGAACTCCAGAGTGTTTATTGGACAGTCTGGCAAAGCTCTTCAAAACTTGTGGAGTAACACGCTGGGGGGGGAGATGGTAAAAGGGGACAAATTCCGCTCTTGGGATGCATGGAGAAATTTGACGAATGGTATGCTGGCTAGGTTTAAGTTTTACCAAATATATGCGGGGTGCAGAAATCAGCGGTGGTTTGCCCAAAGCGAAGATTCAATGGAGAAGGACCGTCAAGATCGGGAAAGAAGGTGGATGCTTATTGGTATGGATATTTGGTTGCAGCAGCAGAAGAAAGCGTGAGATTCCCTTATTTGGTCTGGAAAGGCTTCTTGCCGAATGAAGATCTGGATGAAATATGGCAGTTATCTTTATGCATGCTTTATTCTGTAATTAAGTTTGCACATTAAGGAGAAATCACTTCTTCACCCTACACAGAGTTTATCGGTCCCTGTTGAAGCAGACTAGGTTAAGAGGCAGTGGGGAGGCCAAATGCAAAAGGTGCAGAGATCGAGGGGCAGATGCCATTCACGTTCTCTAGCTGCCCGGTCCTGGAAAAATTCTGGAAGACAGCCGGTAAGACAACATCTGATATTCTGGGTGTGGAAGTGAAGGTAAGACCCACTTTAATCATGTTTGGTATTGCACAGTCATTATTTGGACCTGAGGGCTTCTTAAAGCTTCAAAATTAGTTAATATTCTATTTAATCCTCTTGTTAAGAAGGGAGATATGTTAAAGGTGGTGTTAGCCCACACCCCCCACTTGGAGGGAGTGGTGGAACTCTGTGAGATACTTTAGAGATCTAGACTAAAAGGTTAATCTGAATAGAAGGAATATCGAATATGGGTTATTTTGGAATCTATTGGACCCCTAACAAAAAGACGATGACGTTCAATGATTAAACCTCTTGGTCAGATCGTGCTGTACGGCGCTGGTTGGTAACTTGCCGTAAACATCAGTGCTAACGCGGGATTACTGGTTACTAATTATCTTACCAAATCCCATTTCCTGTCGACTGAATCGTTGGTACCTGTCTTGAGTAAAAGGTAATCTCGCAATAAAGCAATCAATTTAAGAACTTACACCACTCTAAATGACCACTGACCAAAATTAAGTTTTAAAGATTTAATATAAAGTCAAAGATAACTGAAGATACAAACTTCTCAAAATGAGATTAAGAAGATAAATCGGTATCACTATGAACATGAACTTTTTGAATAGTCTGAGTCTGAAGAACAAAATAATAAGTACAACTTCCAATAACATGAGCGTTGCCAAAATGAATACAAGTTGCAACCTCAAAGTCATTACAGAAAAGAAAATTAAGGTTAGTCTGTCCCTACACTACACTAAATGACATCCCTACTTAGCAAGATCTTAACCCTCTAGGTGTCAGCCGTGGTGACTTCCTAAGAAGATCACGCACTTCTCTTTGTCTCTTCTCTGATAATGGGTCTCTCCTGATCAGCCTATCTGCCTACCCATCCGCTTCCTTAGGCTCCCAAAATCATCTGCTCTGCTCTCCTCCCGGGTCTCTTTCCCTAATACCAAATCACATTTCCAATAGAAACGCCCCTTGGGACGCCCCTCACGTGGTACATCTTTGCGCGGTAAACTCCATGATGGTACTCTTGAAGACCCTCGTTATAGTTGACCTTGGTTCCCAGGCTCCTTCTTCCGTGCGCTGATACCCCCTGAAATTCCTGGAAACTCCTACAGGCCTGCGCAAGGCGCCACTGAACAAAGTCCCTTTCATTCGAGCTGATTAGGACCCTCGCACCTGCATACAGCTCATCCTGCAGTGGGCCTCAAATTCCAGACTTCACCATATCTTAGGTCATAAAACACTCTCAGAGCTCCATACTGGACACCTCACGACCTCTCCTCTAACGAGCACATGGCAATTTAAACTACATGACATTATCTGTTCTGGCCTACTTGATTTACATGCAGCAGGTTCCTGCACTCTTAAAACGTTAACTTGATTTAAACAGCAAACATTCTTAACTAGCATACGTTTCTAAAATAACACATCTATAAAGCATATACTTTTAACCCTAAGTTCAATAGTACATTTTGGAAGAACCATGTCAACCTTATCTCACTCAAATTTAGCAGCACGTTCAGGTTTGCTGTGAATTGCCCTAAGGCCTACACATAATACTGGATTTTCAAAGTTACATTTAATTTGGACATGACTCTTTTTAACATGAGAACATGAGGTTTTCACATATACTCCAACATTTCTACATTTAATCTCACACCGTTATAATTATAGTTACTCTACTTAACATTCTATACGTTTCACTCCTGAATATAAAACACTCGTGTGCAAAACATGTTTAAACTAACTACGTGCTTGTAAATATGGCGTACTTATACATTTTTTTTCAAACTCGTGCTCTCTCAGTCCCCCCTTTGATGACCTTCAGGGGTCATCATCACCATGACACTAAAAATGTAGAACCTTTTAAAGTGAAGTCAGGACAGTACCACTTCTTTTCATACTCTCTAATGCTTTCAGACTTTTATATTGAGTGTCCTGCATCGCTGTCAACTCTTCTTCCTGTTTCTTCATAGTTCTCTGCAACCTATTTGCTCTATAACATTGATACAAACGCACCAATCCCCACAAAGTGATTACACAAATCACTACTATGATGATGGGTTTCAATATGTACCAAACGATACCCTTTCCTAAGTTGGCAAACCAACTTCCAACTTTACCCATTCCATGGCCTACTTTTTCCCACACATTTACCTTTGCCAGGTCCTCAATTTCGTAGTGTATGGCAGTGATGTTTTGTATATACTTCTCTAGAGGCTTTGAATTGTCTGGAATGTAAGTACAGCATTCCTGGACCTTCAAGGCCCTACAGACTCCTCCCTCTTTTGCTAACAGAACATCTAAAGCAAGTCGGTTCTGAAGAACCATTGCCCTAATCGATTGCATCTCCCCTTCTATCAGCATCAAGGATCTTGCAGTACTGGCAGATAGCCTATCTACGACTGTAGCTAACCTCCTGATCTTAATGTCATTCATTATCAATCCTAAGAAAGGGAATGCAGCACCTATTACATCTCCAACTACTTCTGCTGCACCCAGCCCTCGCTTCCATCTAGTTGATATTTCTTTCTTAGGCGTATCTAAATTCTCAACATGATATATTTTAGGGAAGACAACAGCCAGATAGCATGATCCGTACCAATTATCTGGTAACTTCACATAGGCATATTTTCCACATACAAAATATACATTTGGTATTGCTTGCATCCCTTTCATGAAGTTCTTAGAGTAGTACTCCAATTGAAAGGCATGTTCACAATTTACTTGTCCTACATAAACGTTTTCATAATAGGAGTAACTCCTGTGAATGCACAGTTTCCCCCGTTTCTCCTTATCCAAAGCAATTGGACCAATACTACCTTTTCGTTGTTGTGCCCTTTCCTCCTTGGTCCAATCTGTTTCTCCTTGTCCTGATGCCTTCAATAACTTCTGCTTCCTGTATCTAGTATCTACCTGTGCTATAAACTTTTTCTCAACTTCTGATATTTGACAAGTCAGATTGTTGATTCGAGCATGTGAAGTATCTAACGTTCTCCATGGAATAAACCATTTGTGTAATCTGTCTTCGCTTTTGTAGTAGTCCCATTTGTTCAAATGCTTGAAATTCGGAACCTCTGGCAATGTCGAGTCGAAATTCGAGAAGTAATACTCAAATCCGTCTCGTCCATAAAACATACTTAACAATAAACTGCACGTTATTCCATATGTTAACGGAAGATGATGGTATCTGATACCCTCCTCCACTGAAGCTGGTAATTGCATACAGACATAACAATCCTTTACCTCCATGGCATCAACATATTCATAAAGCAATTTAGCATAAGCATTTGACTTGTAATTCCCCTGTGACTCATCCATGTGTAACCTTTTTACTTCTGCATCTAACAACGCTTTGTCTTTCTCACTGATGTTTCCCTTCTCCTTAATAATGGTAGTTCTCGGTGTTGACACTCCCTTATCCTCCTTAACTGCGGTTTCATCCCCTTCGTGTCCCGCTAGGAATGAAACAGTTACCACTAAAATTATAAGAGAAACCACTACTCCTAAAAATATAACAGCTATACATTTTGCCCTGCGGTTCGGGTTGCCAGCCTCCATGTTCTCAAACAGTGTAGTTTTCGACTTTCTTCCAGCATTCACTTCCTCTTCTTTTCAAACAAAGTCTTTCTCTCTTGCAATGTCTTTCTTGGAACACTTGGAAGCTTGACAATTTGTTTCCGCAAAACAGTTCAAAGTCCAGTAGAAATAGACAACCCTAGCCCTTCTCCATCCGCTAAAAGGAAACCCCTACCATTTTTTTTTCTTCTTCCACTCGGCGCTAGGTTATCTTGCAACAAATTTACAATTTCTTTTCAAAAGTCTTATTTTCGTCTGAAGTTATGTATGACTCAAGGAGTGATACTACGTCTTCATAAATGTCCATTCGAAGTATCATTCCCTCAGGTTCTGGACAGTTCGTACCACACCATGGAAAGTCAACTTTTTCTAGGATTATTCTCCTTATTTCGCTCAAGACAAGTGGACGGACAAAATTGAGAGTTAGCGTTTTTTCAATTTCCAATCCTGGTACTATCAGTTCTATATCCACAATTACAAAGGGGTCCGTTCTAATCAAGATCACTTTCTTCACTTTTCCAGATCTGCACCCCCTTGAAGACATTCGCAATATGATATTAGTCCACAACAATAAGTGCTCCTAGCATTTCTACTACTCGCTCAAGCATTTCCAAACGAAGAAGAGTTCCCTCCAATATTGGATATCGTGAACAGCAAACTGGAAACTCAACTGTCTCTAAAATCAATTTTCTTATTCCACTTAGAAGAGCAGGATGAACGATGTTGAGTGTCAGCAACCTTTCGGTCTCCGCTCCTGGCAGTAGAAACTTTATTTGCACTGTGATGATCGGGTCAGTTCTGATCAGTTCCACTTCCCTGATCCTCCCTGTTCTGTGTCTCCCAGACATCTGCAACGAGGTAGGTCCAATCGGGAGTAGAGTATCTTCTGCTAGGCACTCGCACCCTACTTGATCTTCTAAGACCCTCCTCGGCTTGATCCTGGATATCTTCTTCTGGATCTGAGTCTTCGGATATAGGAGTAAGCGTTTCTTCCTGGGCCGACCTCAAACTTAGCCTTCTTCTCCTTGTTGGCCAAGTGGCAGCTCCAAGCCTTATTCTCCTATTTCTTGTCCTCCCACTTGGTTCTTGGTCGCTCCGATACGGATCTGAGTCTGAGTCGTATTCACTTCTGCTCTCTCCTTCAGTTGCGTCTTCTGTCTCACTGACGTCCTGCCTTCGCTCTTCTTCTGAATCCGATGCGTTCCCAACTTCTTCCGACACCTCCTCAGCTGCCTCAATCCCTTCTTGCGACTCTTCTTCCACTTCCGGGCTTTCGTCTGGGATGGGAGCTGTTCCTTCCAGAGGTGCTGGAACTCTTCTAGTATGGGATGCATGGATCCAATTTGGCAGCCCCCCGCACTTCACCGCGGTGTTCGTTATCAGGATTACCTGAAAGGGCCCACGCCAGCGAACATCTAGGCAGTTCTTCCGGACGTGCTTTTTAACCAAGACCCAGTCCCCTGGGTTCAGGTCATGACACAGGTTCCTCGCTGCTGGAACTTCAGCCGCATGCACCTGAAGGGACACAGAATGGATGGCGTCAGACAGTCCTTTACAATAATCCAAGATCAGATCATCTGTAATATTCAATAGAGCAGTAGTTGGAACCGTAGGAAGTCTCATGGCCCTCCCCATCAGGATCTCGTGGGGAGAGAGACCTGTCCTCCTATCAGGTGTGCTGCGCATGCTCATGAGCACTAATGGAAGAGCATCTGGCCAACTCAAAGATGTGGATGCCACTACTTTAGCCAATCTATTCTTCAAAGTGCCATTCACTTGTTCCACAATTCCTGAAGCTTCTGGTCGATAACTACAATGCAGCTTTTGATCGATATTCAGTGTGGAGCACAACATCTTCACTATTTCGCTGTTAAAATGTTTTCCTCTGTCCGATTCCAAAGAGGCAGGCACCCCGAAGCGCGGTATCAACTCTCTGAGCAACAATTTAGCCACTGTGAGTGTATCGCACCTACGTGTAGGGTACGCTTCAACCCATCTGGAAAATACGCATACAATCACCAACACATACCGAAGGCGATTGACTCTTGGCATTTCGATAAAATCTAGTTGCATTCTATTGAAAGGCCCCCCCGACCTCCCAATGTGACTCAGTGTGACTGGTGTTCGTTTGCCTACGTTCAGCTGTTGGCAAGTAACACATCGTTTACATACTGATTCTGCTGCTATTCTAAATTTAGGGCAATACCAAGTTTGCCTAAACACTCTCATCATAGCATCCCTTCCTAGATGTACTGGACCATGTATTTCTCTCGCCATGGGATTAGCTAATTCTTCAGGTAACACAGCTCTCCCATCTGCTGAAACCCAAAAATCCATTTCACTTCGCACACAACCTGCTATTTCCCATGCCTTTTTCTCTGTTTCAGGTGCATTCTCCTGCATTATTCTTAAATCCTCCCAAGTGTCTACAGTTTCTAACATCATACTTAATTCAGTCTTTTCTTCTGCACCTTCTATTTCCACCTTTGAGAAAGAATAACTTTGTTCCGCACAATAGCGTGCGACTTCATCAGCATATCTATTACCTTGTGACACAAAATCTGTATTCTTAGTATGTGCTACACACTTTACTACTGCGATGTCAACAGGACCTTGTAATGCTTCTATCAGCAATCGCACAAATTCTCCATTTCGAATGGGCGAACCAGAGGAGGTCATGTAACCCCTCTGAGACCACAACTGCCCGAAATCATGAACCACACCGAAACCATATTGGCTGTCCGTGTAGATGGTGACTCTCTTTCCGTTTCCTGCTATGCAGGCACGAGTTAGGGCAATAATCTCTGCTACCTGTGCGGAATGTACTCCTTCCAGGCAAGCGGCTTCCACAACTCCAGTAATGGTACAAACAGCATAAGCTGCTCTCAACCGACCAGTATCGTCTCTTAAACATGAGCCATCAACAAAATAAATTTCATCGGGGTCAGACAATGGCTCATCCACAATATCTGGTCTGGGTTTCGTGCATAGTTCAGTCACATCAAGGCAATCGTGGTCTTCACATCCTTCGCCTTCTATTACAGTAGGTAATGGCATCAAAGTAGCAGGATTCAAGACAGAGCATCTCCTGAGAGTCACGTTTTCTGCGGCAAGTATAACTTGCTCGTAGCGCGTGAGCCTACTATTGGTCAGATGCTGCGTCTTCGTCCTGGTCATTAACAATTCAACTGAATGTGGTACATATACCACTACTGGATGTCCCATCACAATACTTTCGCTCCTTTCAATGCTGACACCCGTTGCAGCAACGGATTTGAGACATCCGGGCAACGCTGCGGCTACTGGATCTAATGTAGCCGAAAAATATGCAACTGGTCTACGGGCATTTCCGTGGGTCTGTGCCAAGACTGACAAAGCACATCCCTCTCTCTCACAGCAATAGAGTGAAAATGACTTTTCGTAATCTGGCATTCCCAGAGCCGGAGCACGACATAAATCGTCTCTCAGCTGTAAAAACGCCACCAGACATTCTTCATCCCATGGTACCGGATCACTCACCTCCTTGTGCGTCAGTTTCTGTAAGGGCTTTGCTTTCAGTGAAAAGTTAACTATCCACTGTCGGCAGTAACCCACCATTCCTAGGAACATTCTAACTTCTCTCTGTGTTGTAGGCGCATTCATTTTCATTATCGCCTCAATCCTCTCTGGGGACACCTTACGTTTCCCTTTTTCTAACCTGTGCCCTAGATACTGTACTTCTGTCAAACAATATTGCAACTTGCTCGGAGATACCTTATGTCCATTTTCAGCTAAATGATTCAGTAAGGCAATTGAATCTACTTTACAAGCTTCCTCTGTTTCTGACGCAACAAGTAGGTCATCTATGTACTGTACCAGAACCGAGTTCTGTGGCAGTACTAGATTCTCAAGATTCTTCTTCAACAACTGATTAAAGATGGATGGACTGTCTGTGAATCCTTGTGGGATTCGACACCATGTTAAAACGCGATCTTCCATTTTAAACGCGAAAAGGTACCTGCTCTCTTCATCCAATGGGATTGAAAAGAAAGCCTGACAAAGATCTATCACTGTGAACCATTCTGCTTGACATGGTATTTGAAACAATATCACGGATGGATTCGGTACCACGGGACAACATGAAACGACTATGTTGTTAATTTTTCGTAAATCCTGAACTATCCTAAACTTCCCGCTAGGTTTCTGCAAACCCATAATCGGGGAGTTACAAGGACTGCCCACGATTTCTTTCAGTATTCCCTGTTGAATCATTGACTCGATCACAGGCTTTATTCCTGCAATCGTTTCCTGTGACAATTTGTATTGAGGCGTTCTTGGAAACTCAACATTTGGTTTTACCAGAATTTTTACCGGTTCTACCCCTTTAATCAATCCTATATCTTCTCCTGTGAAATCCCACACCTCTGACGCCACTGCATCTCTTAAATCTTGTGGAAGATCTTCTACAGTCAGAGTAGGATATAGTTCTACACAGAATTTTGAATTGGCCACCTTAAAGGTAGCATCATCGTCGGTAGTCTGTACCTCCACTCCTTGCGGGGTGCAGTATATGGTGCAGTTCAATTTGCACAACAAATCCCTTCCTAACAGACATACCGGACTCGAGTCACAAACCACAAACTGATGTTCGTTCATATGATTTCCTATTTTCACAGATACTGGTTCTGTCAAAGGACTAGTCATTCTCTTATTTGCGACTCCTACCACCTGAATTGTTTCTCCTGACATCGGCAAGTCTGGAACCACCGCTGATCTCAGAGTCGAACGAGTAGCCCCAGTATCCACTAAGAACGTAGTGGGACACCCTGCCACTTCTGCCTCAACAAATGGCCCTCTTTGATCCACTTCTAGGACTGCCCCGAGGGTACAATCCTCTTCACTGCTCACCCGTTGTCCTGTCAATGGATCAATGTAATAACATTTTTCTTCCTCAATAAACAGAGGCATTTGTTTAAAGACCTTTCCTCCAGCTGTTATCTTCGGTGGCTGTGGGAATTGGGCCCGTGGAGCCGAAGTCCCCCCTTTGGCCACCTTATTACTTGGGACTGTCACCTTTTGCACTGAGTCTTCTTGGACCTGTTCTTCTACTTCTAGCTCTCCATTTTCAGGGTTAAAGGGACACTCGCGTCGCCAATGCCCCACCTGGTGACACTGATGACACTTTGTCGTTTTCTTTAAAGTGGCAAAGTCTATCCTAGGTCTCTGCCCTTCTTCATTATCTTTGCTCTGACCATTTGGTTTTCGTCCCATCCCCTGCTTCTGCTGGCCACCCTTCCCAGCGGACTGCATTTGCACCACCATCAATTTCTCCTTTAGATTCTTGGCTTTAGAATCTATCTCGTCACTGCAGTACCTCGCATATCGTAAAATCTCATCTAGTGGTTTGTTCTGCCAACAGATTAAATGTTGCTGTATCATCAAACAAATATCAGGTCTCAACCCCAAGACAAACTTTGACACGAACTGCCCTATGTCTTTGGGATCCATTACATCTAGTCCACTGTATTGCTTGAATGTTTTCAACAATCTTTCATAAAACTCGTGAACTGTCTCCTTGGGTTCCTGCCTTGTTCGGTCTATTTTTACCCAATCTATGTCCTGCGGTGGTACCTTATCTTTCAGCCATGCTATTACCCTTTCATACTTTCGCATGACAATCTCAGATGGTCCATTTGTTCGAGCATCCCTCAATGGTTCAGCATTTGGCCATTCGACACTAGTCTTACAAGGGGTCCACAGATCAGATGGGACCACGATGTCAAACAACGTGTTCAAATCAATCCACAATACTTTCGAGATTTTGACGAACCTCTCTACCTGCTTATACCATTCAACTGGATTGTCCCGCAACTTCGGAAATGAGTTGGTAAATGCGGCTAAGTCTCCTCTACTCCAGGGCACATGTACATAATTTCCATTTGATATTTCTCGCAAAGGGAATGCCTCCATCTGCATTACCCTTCCCTCAGGGGTCATCACATTTGTACTTCGCCTAACTGTGCCCTTTTTCGACCACCTTTCTTCCCATTTATCCAGTTCTCTCCACACTCTTATCCCTGTTACCAGCTCTCTTATGTGTGTTTTTAATCCAGTAGTTCTCTTCTCATCTAGATCCTGGTCTGCGTACTGTAATCTGTGGTTACTCTGTAATGCCCTTGTCCTAGACAAATCCACGGCATACTTGTCTGCCAAATCAGTCAGTTTTTCATGAAACGCTCTAGCTTTCCTAGTAATATCCTTTGCCATGAACAATAACTCATCCTGTTCGTACAATTCTATCCTTTCCAAAGGCAATGTTCCATCTATTATCTCATCAACATCTGATTTTAAACTGGTAACATCAAGCCTTTTTGCCTTAATTTCAGCTTTCAAGACACTCAATTTAGCTCCTCCATCCGCATCTCTCCCATCCCAGCTCCGAGATCTACGTTTAGGTATGGGTGAATTATAAGGAGTCCTCCCCTGTTCCCATCTCTCTAGATCCCATGCCTTTCCGTCTTCTCGGGGTGGGTGGTGAAACACTCCTTCATGCCTCATAGCCCCTCTCTCCCCCTCCGGGCTAGTTTCACGGGATGCAGGGTAAGATGTTCCATTACTCCCTCTTTCTCCCCTACTTCCCTGTGATTCCTGATTATTCGAGGCGTGGCAGGACTTATCGCTGTTCTCCTTTCTCCAATGTTGAACGTCTTCCCCGAGTGTATGATGAAGGCACCTAAACCTATTCTGAAAAGCCCGTACCGCCTCATCTCCTCCTTTCCCCCAGAGACGGGACATTTCCTCACATTCTACAATCCTAGTATTTTGTTCCGGCTGTTCTCTCTGATTTGTAGGACATGCATCCCCTCTATTCTCTTGACTTTGGCCTTCCCGGCCTTGACTGCTTTCGCTGGCCCCACAATGAGATACAGTCCCGTTACCCCTGCTTTCCCACTCTGGTTCCGTTCTTGTCCTGTTACTCGGAGATACTATGGACCCGTCCCATTCCCTCAAATCAGCTCTTAACTCTGAAAAAGATCTTGGCCGCGGTCCCCTTAGATCCATTGGTCCTCTCGGACCTCCCTGTTCTGAATTGGGACCGACAGTTGTGTCTAATGGGGTGTTCCACGTTACCGAACCTGGTAATTGTTTCCATGCATTCGTCACATTATTCCTCCTTTCCATCTCAATCCTTTCCCTATCCAATTGCCTTTGTTGTTCCCCTCTATCTCTCTCAGAATTATAGATCGAAACTATGGGTCCTATGGTAACAGGCACTTGAAGAGCGTCTGGCAATCCCACAGACTCAACCCTTTCTGTGGTTGGCGTTTTCTGCACCACAAACCTTCCCACTACACTCTGTACAGTGTTGTTTGGAGGTGTTTCTCCGCTTTTGATAGGTGTCCATTCCGATATAGGGAGTGGTGTATATCCCTCTATCTCATTCCCATCCTCCCTTGCGAGCCCTCTATCTTCTATCAACTCCACTCTCTGAGGTGGTCTATCCATTAACAATCTGTTTATCAGATTGTCCTCCGACTCGCTTTCCTCGTCTTCTTCCATGAGGTTTCCTCCTCCTGACACCTCCCTCATCGGATACATTTTCTCCACCTCAATAGTCTGTACTCTCCAACGCTTTTCCTCCTCATCCCATTTGGAATCTCGCACTGCCCTTACCGATCGCGTCAGCCTTTGTTGACGCCTGTTCAAATTTCGGTCGTGTGCAGCCTTAATCCATGCATTAAGAGCCTCAAACTGTGTTGGTCTGGGCGAGGGTTTCAATGAGGACATGGTTGCTTTCAGCCGATGTAACACCTCTAATTTAAACGTCCCGTACTTCGGGAACTGCATTTCCTCATTCCCTTCCGTAAGCTTATTCCAAGCCCCAATCCACAATATCGTATGCAGCCCAACATTCGTTGCCATATAATGAGCTGGCGTACCCTCTGGGGGAGCCTCCTCCCCGTAATAATGTTCACTTCGTTTACGTTTAAAAATCCCTTTCAAACACTTAAAACACTTCATGATTTCTCTTTTCTCCGCGTTTGTTTACTTCCTGATGATATTCCACCAATCTCAGCGCCGTTCTCACTAACTGGCCTATCCGTACGCGACTTTCCTCCGACGTCACACTAGCCGCCCAACCAGAGCGCGGCTCTAGCTAACGTCACACCAACCGCTCAATCACAGCGCGGCTCTAGCCGACGTCACCCGTCCCCCTTCGCAGCAGTTCCCCTCCTTTCTCAGCTCGTCTCCTCGGTCACGCATGCATCTCATTCATACTCTGAAAAATGATTACTTCCGTCCAAGCGATCACCTTTCTTTGACTGTACGCCCACAGTCTTTCTGTAGTTGTCACCTTAACTTGGCGAAATGTCTTTCCGTTTCCTTCCAGACAATCGCCTTCTCCGATAGGTTACTCACACGCAGTAACTTTCGACCAGCGTCCGTTACTCATACACTCACTCTTACACTCCCCCTATCTTGGATCCACGGCGGTCAATGGTACCTCGTGACCTCCGTACTATGGTCGACAACTACCCTGGATGTTCGATACACCCAAAACCACTTAAGCTCTGGCCTGAACTTAAGATTTCACCAGTACACCCGTTTACCAGGTTACCAGTTTACCAGGTTGCGCGCGCTCACAACCGTCTCTCATTCACACTACAGGCATTCAACTCCGCAAGACATTACAATACAAATACAACACAAAACACCGCAATCTGTTCACGCATGACCCTTTTTATACTCACTCTCCGATACTGCTGCTTTTCTCGCACCGTCTGCACCTTTCGGCACACGATTCTTCCGCTGCTCGTCTCTCGGCGTCTCGGGCCTTGGGGTAAACTAACCTCTCTAGATTACCTTCCTCAAGAAGATAACCATCCTCACTCTGCTACCAACTGCTAACGCTGGATTACTGGTTACTAATTATCTTACCAAATCCCATTTCCTGTCGACTGAATCGTTGGTACCTGTCTTGAGTAAAAGGTAATCTCGCAATAAAGCAATCAATTTAAGAACTTACACCACTCTAAATGACCACTGACCAAAATTAAGTTTTAAAGATTTAATATAAAGTCAAAGATAACTGAAGATACAAACTTCTCAAAATGAGATTAAGAAGATAAATCGGTATCACTATGAACATGAACTTTTTGAATAGTCTGAGTCTGAAGAACAAAATAATAAGTACAACTTCCAATAACATGAGCGTTGCCAAAATGAATACAAGTTGCAACCTCAAAGTCATTACAGAAAAGAAAATTAAGGTTAGTCTGTCCCTACACTACACTAAATGACATCCCTACTTAGCAAGATCTTAACCCTCTAGGTGTCAGCCGTGGTGACTTCCTAAGAAGATCACGCACTTCTCTTTGTCTCTTCTCTGATAATGGGTCTCTCCTGATCAGCCTATCTGCCTACCCATCCGCTTCCTTAGGCTCCCAAAATCATCTGCTCTGCTCTCCTCCCGGGTCTCTTTCCCTAATACCAAATCACATTTCCAATAGAAACGCCCCTTGGGACGCCCCTCACGTGGTACATCTTTGCGCGGTAAACTCCATGATGGTACTCTTGAAGACCCTCGTTATAGTTGACCTTGGTTCCCAGGCTCCTTCTTCCGTGCGCTGATACCCCCTGAAATTCCTGGAAACTCCTACAGGCCTGCGCAAGGCGCCACTGAACAAAGTCCCTTTCATTCGAGCTGATTAGGACCCTCGCACCTGCATACAGCTCATCCTGCAGTGGGCCTCAAATTCCAGACTTCACCATATCTTAGGTCATAAAACACTCTCAGAGCTCCATACTGGACACCTCACGACCTCTCCTCTAACGAGCACATGGCAATTTAAACTACATGACATTATCTGTTCTGGCCTACTTGATTTACATGCAGCAGGTTCCTGCACTCTTAAAACGTTAACTTGATTTAAACAGCAAACATTCTTAACTAGCATACGTTTCTAAAATAACACATCTATAAAGCATATACTTTTAACCCTAAGTTCAATAGTACATTTTGGAAGAACCATGTCAACCTTATCTCACGCAAATTTAGCAGCACGTTCAGGTTTGCTGTGAATTGCCCTAAGGCCTACACATAATACTGGATTTTCAAAGTTACATTTAATTTGGACATGACTCTTTTTAACATGAGAACATGAGGTTTTCACATATACTCCAACATTTCTACATTTAATCTCACACCGTTATAATTATAGTTACTCTACTTAACATTCTATACGTTTCACTCCTGAATATAAAACACTCGTGTGCAAAACATGTTTAAACTAACTACGTGCTTGTAAATATGGCGTACTTATACATTTTTTTTCAAACTCGTGCTCTCTCATCAGAATAGACCCTCAGTAAAAGCAATTGGGTCAGCGGTGATCAGGAGGGTGCTTGCTTATTTGAGGTAATATGAGGACAGTTAAAAAAAAACGTGAAAGAACGGAAAGTGGTGTTGGGAAATATGTCATGTGCCTCACAGTGTAGATGAAAGCTGCTCCAGCATGTATCTCCTCTGTTTTGTGACTCAAAGAGGGCCAGGAAGGAGCCAAGTATACAATTACAAATAGGATACTAGGCCATCTACAAACTGTCCCCCCACCACTCTCACTTTAAGAAATAGTAGTGTGAAGAGGCCAAATATAGTGGACAGCTGCTCGGCACCCTTCAACATCGTTATAAGAGCAGTAATCCTTTAAAAACAATGGCATTCCCTGAAAAAAACTAACATTAAATGTGAGTTAGGATTGGCTGGAATGTTAACAGTGCCTACAGTAGAAAACTTTACATAACTGTAAAATGTCATATCAATGTAGTGCACACACTTTCTCTCCAATTGTGCATGCCAAAGGTCATATTTTTGGGGGTTGGAAACACAGGAAGTCGGTTGCTGATCCTATGGTCAATTTCTGCTATGTGCAGCAGAAAGCTGTGTGCTGGTGGAAATGAATGTTCAAGAGGTTGAGCGCAGGTCATGAACAGTGTATGTTGCGTGTGTGTGCTGTATTGTGTAACAAAACATAACTTTTCAGGTTTTTGGGGGGATTTTTCATAACTATAACTTTATGTAAATTGTCAATTTTTCCAAACAAATGTTAATCTGCCCTGGGCAGGCAGAAGAACATGCAATTTACCCTTAAAGTGTTTTTCAGTACCTTTTTATGGTTTTTGATGGTATACTACAACCACCATGGTCGAGGAAGGAGCGTCACATAAGACTTCACCTTGTTTAAGTTAATGCCCCTCCCCCCAAACTACAATGGTGAGTGTGAACATCTACTGAACTGCAATACCTGGCGATATCTGCCTAGATTGCCAGATGTGCTGTGTTGATCGGTTGATTCTGTAGGCCCCCATGCAGCTAAAGGGGATTTGGAGGCTCCCTTCTGCAATGATCTTAAATTCCTGTTAGCAAATGTTGGTCACACTCTGCTACTGCTCCTCAGCCAGTTTGAGGGCTTGTTGGAGAGATGCAGCAGCAAGATGGAAGAGTATTGTGCCGAGGTCCAGGGATGAATTTGGAATGGCCATACTTTCACTTCCGCTGTGTGACTTCTGATTTGTTGAAGTTGATAGAAAACTCTTCAACCTCTATATTGTTCCACATATATGCAGTGGAGGTGAAGAAATTCACTCCTGCTCTGTAGTTCTATGCTGCCTAGGCTAAGAAATTAGGGGAAAAGGTAAGGGAGAAAGTTCAGGGGACTACATGTCTGGGGTCATGGATAACAACATAGTGGGGAAACACAACACAATTCAGTGAAATTACACACTAGGAAAAAATATGTATAAACGTGTTCTGGTAGGTGTGAGAGTGTGCTCCTACATGTTAGGTGTATTTCTTCAGACACTGCATCTGGTGTGTCCTGATTAAAGGAGAAGTTGGAAGTGTGGGTCAAAAATGTATGTAATTGTCAGATGGATTATGTGGATGAAAAATTGAGAGAATATGCAGTGGTCGCAGATGTATATTACATTTACCAGAGCACATTTGGGTGTGGCATCATGGTGGTGCAAAAATGGTTTCTCAGCATGGCATATCTAGATGGTGTCATTGTAGGCGCTATCTCTCAAATAACCTGCATGATAGTCATAGTGTCCAGTAAGGGGTTGGGGATGGAGTTTTCCCTCAAGAATAGATTAGCCAAATTTCCCAAAAGATATGTTTGCAAACAACATTTGCAAATATAGTTAATAAATTGTCAAATCCCAGTCCAGCATTATAAAATGTCATATAATACCACTATCCTAGCAATACACCCCACCCCCGAGATGGGTGAGCATCTCACAAGCCCTCCCGCCATTCCTTCTTTCCCATCAATTATGTACACCAAGACCTTTCGTGGTGTTAGAATGGCCACAGTTTATTCACATTATAAGTAGTTGGTACACACTTATCATGATGGCATTGGTCATCAACATGCACATTTCTGTCTTATTGTGGACTGCAAAGTAAGGCATTTTCATAACAGGTTATACTGTGTGCATCCTATACTTTATTGCATATTAATTACCATAACTTGCCTAATCCTGCCATGCATCATCCTAACAGTCACAATGTCTCTTCAAGGTCATAAATCGCTTCCAACTGCAGTGATATCTCTACTTCTGTCACTTACTTGGTACAGCAGGTTGTGGCTTTGATTGATTCAACTTGCTAACGAATGTCTGGCATTTGTGGCCCATGGCCATGCCTGGGCTGCACGTGCTGTGTCCGCCCAGTGCTGACCATTTCCTACCTTTTTTTCTGCCCTCAAGGATCCCTGCCATGAGTCATACCAATGACCTGGTCTGGGCACTGGCACTTGTCTCAAGAGTTTATGCCATAAGGCATCCCAAGGACCTTGTTCGGGCAATTGCTCTTTTACGTCCGTATGTGAAGATATTTATTGTTAAACCTTGTGACTCCCCACCCCCTCGTCACACTGCGCTGCGATGCCTGTATCCTCTGGAGTGGGTGGGTGGGATCAATTTCCTCAGGCAACAAAGCTGGGGGACTGCTTGTCCCGATCACCTTTTAGGCCGTGCTTGTGACCGCGCCCCTCTTTCTTGATTGGGCTCTTTGAACACCCCCTTTCCTTGGTGTACACTCATGCCCTGCTGCTAATGTGCCCTTTGGCTGCCAACAGCGGGGGTTAGCTGCCATCCCTCTATGGTAGGCTGCGCCTCCCGTTAGGTGGTAAATCCCCCTAAATGAATAACCATGAGCCCCTTCTGATCTAATGTCATCGGAGATGTCAAAATAATGAAAACTCAGAGATAAATGACCTGTAGTGACCGAGAAGGGAGAGCCTTGAAAAGTATCTAAAAAGTTCCTCCTGTGCTCTTCGAGAACAAAATGTCATTACAAAACAAACATTTCACATTTTTCTGAATGCAGCGTCTATGAGAAATATTAATACACCATGAATATTATGAAATAGCAGCCATACTAATTCAAGATAGAGTTGAGGCCTAGTTGAGGCTTGGTTTGGCATAGGACAGAAAAATACAGGGCCAGATTCACATAGAGCCTCCACAGTCATGGCGGAGGTCCTGCCGTCATGGCAGAGTCTCCCCACTCATGGCAGAATCTCCGCAATGTGAACTGCAGTGTGAAGATTCTGCAACAAGCGTGGAGAATACTCTGGATATTCCCATATTTCTGACATACCAAATGTTTTAAACCAACCTGCAACATGCTTAAACCAGGGTAGACTTTTGGCGCCACTAATCGATAAAAACTCCTTCAGGGAATTACAGTAATTGGAAAGCTGCAGTGTTGACCACAAGCGCAGCCAGTATATTAAAGGTTTCAGTGAGGCCATATCGCCAATTCTCTTTGTCCCTAAGTCAAAGAACAATGGAATTAGAGGGGTGGTAATGGGTACTAAGATAAGTGATCTAGCAAAGATGTTTTTCAGATATTGTCAATTTATTTGTGTTAATGTGTACCCATATCCCTACTCCATACAAAGCACCACTCTGAGCTTATGCTCGATACACTTCTAGTGCTGGAGTCAATGATCGAGTGTGGGACTGTCTGTAATATCTCAGTATTGATTTTGACCTGTGACAGAGGGTTAAATGGCTCTTTTCCAGTTGTTGCTCCCAACCAAGTGCGTCACTATGTTTTATCCCCAGGTAGTCAAAGCTTTTCTCCCGCTCTAGGGGTTCTAGTGTAATCCTGAACTCTCTTGATATACCCTTGGTTTTCCCGAACACCATGAATTTAGTTATGGCAACGTTGAATTCCAAATTCCTTCTCCCACAGAAATCTAAAAACATATCCACTAAGATTTGCAACCCCATTGGGGTTGTGGAAATAAGTAAATAATCATCTGCAAAGAACAGGATTGGGACCTTCGTGCCATTCATGACAGGAGAATCATTCCTGCAACCCAATAGGCTGCTGGCCACATCATTAATAAAATGGAAAAATAATGTAGGAGCAAGCATGCACCCCTGACGCACCCCACACTGTATGGGTATTTTGTCAGTTAGACCACCACTTGTTCCTTTCTGACCTGGGCATAATTGTCCTTGTGGAGTCTGGCTATCAAAGCCACTAGTTCTATGGGGGTATAAGCCCTTGTCATTCAATTGTGAGAGTACTGCTCCCACTCCATGCTCTGAAACATCTGTCTGCACCACAAATTCTTTGGAGAAATCAGGCGCCTTGAGCACGGGCGCCGTGCACATGGCATTTTTCAGGGCCTCAAAAGCGGTCTGGCAGGCATCAGTCTAGATCACCTTCTTGGGCTGATTCTTTGAAGTCAGTTCGGTCAAGGGGATGACAATGGTGCCATACCTCTTCACAAACCGTCTATAATTCCCTGTGAGTCCTAAAAAGGCTCTCACCTCTGTCTGGGTCTTGGGGGGGGTTCCCAAGCCAGCAAGGTATTAATTTGTGCCTGTAGGGGCGCCACCTGGCCGCTCTCTACCTGGTGTCCTGCCGTATCTGGCACTTGCTTGCCTTGATAGTGAGGCCTTCCCTTTGCAGGGCCTTCAACACTTTACAGAGGTGTTGCAAATGTTCCTCCCAATTGGAGCAGAACACAGCAATGTCATCCAGGTAGGTGGCGCTGAATTCCTTCAGCCCACACAGCACCTGGTTAACCAGTCTCTGGAAACTGGCAGGGACGTTCTTCAACCCAAAGGGCATAACCCTGAATTGGTAGTGCCCCTCTGGCATCGAGAACACTGACCTCTCTTAGGCTCCCTCATTCAAGGCAATCTGTCAGTACCCAGACGTCAAGTCAAATGTACTGAGGTACCGGGCAGCTCCCAGCCCATCCACGAGCTCATCATCTTTGAGGGTGGGGTGAACGTCAGTCGTGGTGACCCCATTGAGCCCACAGTAATCCACACAGAACCGGAGTTCTGGGGTGGCACCAGGCGCAGCATCTTTTGGCACAAGGACCACTGGGCTATCCCAGGGGCTGCTGGATGGATCAATTACCCCTAGCGCCAGCATCTTTGAAACCTCCTCCTTGATGCTGGCCCTGACCATATTAACTACTCTGTACATTTATTGTTTTACAGGTAGGCTGTTTCCAGTGTCCACATCACGGACGCACCAATGGGTGACTTCTGGGTCAGGGAGAACAGGGAGGCGAACTGACCCAACACCTGGCGACAGTCCCTCTGCTGTTCTGAAGGTAGGGTAGGCGAGAGGTTCACCCTATCCACTGACCCATCCTTTTCTTCGGCTGACAGGAGGTCAAGAAGAGGTTCACTCTCCTCTTCTGCCCCATCATCTGCAGCCAAGAGCATGGTCACATCAGACCTCTTAAAGTGGGATTTGAGGCGGTTCATATAGAGGACCCTCAGAGGGTTCCTAGGAGACTGTAAATCAACTAGGTAGGTAACTTCGCTCCTGCGCTCCACCACCTCATAAGGCCCAGTCCACTTATCCTGGCGAACGCAGGGCTCCACTGGTGCCATCACCCACACTTTTTGCCCAGGTTGAAACTCGACCAGAGTGGCATTCTGGTCATACCACCATTTCATTTCTTCCTGGCTGGCCTCCAGATTACCCTGAGCGAGTTGCCTGAAATGCCTAGTTTGGTTACTGAAGGCCAGCATGTAGCTATATACATCCTGGGGGGTTTACTAGGAGCCTTCTCCCAGCCCTCCTTCACCAAACTCAAGGGTCCTCTTACAGGGTGACCGTACAGTAGCTTAAAAGAACTGAACCCTAAGGACTTCTGTGGCACCTCTCTGTAAGCAAACAGCAGGCATGGTAAGAGAATGTCCCACTTACACCTCATAGGTTCCTCAAGACCCATAATCATGCACTTGAGGGTCCGGTTACATCTCTCAACCAGCCCATTCCCTTGAGGGTGGACAGGCGTGCTGAACTTATAGGTTATACTGCACTCCTTCCACAGAGATTTCATATACCTAAATATGAAATTAGTATCACGGTCGGACACCAGCTCTCTGGGGAACTCCACGCGGGAGAAAATCCCCATAAGCGCACGGCCCACCACGGGGCTGTCATCGTCTTAGAGGGATGGCTTCAGGGTGCCAGGTGGCGTGGTCCACCAAGACCAGGATGAACCTGTTGCCCATCGCTGTCTTGGGATCCAGAGGCCCCACAATGTCAATGCCCACCCTCTTAAAGGGCGTGCTGACTACAGGGAAAGGTTGGAGAGGAGCCTTGCGCTTCCTTCCACTCTTACCACTTGCCTGGCAAGTCTGACAGGTCCTGCAATGAGTATCAGAACTCTTGCACTTTTGAGGCCAATAGAAGTGGGTGAGAAGCCTCTCAAATGTCTTCTCCTACCCCAAATGTCCTGCTAAAGGTACATCATGAGCCAACCCCAGTAGGAAGGCTCTGAAGCGCTGGGGTATCACCAGCACACGGGCTGACTCAGGCTCAGCAACCTTAGGCTCGCTATATAGGAGATCATTCTCCCAGTAAATCAAATGTGACCCGGACTGATCGACAGCTGCCTGTTGCTGCAAACCTACAAGAGAAGGGCACCTTTTCTGCTCCTCACAGAATTCCTCCCTGAAGGGCCCTCCTTCCTGCTGCCATTTGGTCAGCTCAGGTAGGTCCCCCAGTTCAGCTACTTGCTCCCTCCTGGACTGTGGGAACTTTAGGGGCTTGTTCCCCGTGCCTTTAAGGCAGGCACCCGGTCCACTGTTTCAGGCTCCAGGTCCTCTTGAACACCCTTACTGGCTGCCATAGACAGAGTGGTCACACAAGCCCACTCAGGTAGACACAACATCTACAAATGTGCCTGGCACTCCATCTCCTTTCAGGGGGAACTCTCCAGGTCATTCCCTAGCAGACAGTGTACAGGAATGGACGGACTTACAATGACCTTCAAGGAACCTGAGACCCCCCCTCTCAAAGGGAACTAGCACCACCTTGCAGAGGTGCACAGACTTGTCTGCTGCAACTACAGGGTGAAGTACATGGGGAATTACCTACTCCTCAGACAGATGCTGACACCTGACAGATGTCAAACTGTCTCCGGTGTCTCTCAGAACCTCCACCCTCCGTCCATTGATGGTCACCCACTGCCTGTACTTCTCAGTGTTCTCAGGCAGAGAGGTTTCTTGGACCATCTTTTGGTCTCCTAATGAGACCAGGGTCATAACTGCTTGCTCCTTCCCATCCCTAGGACTCAATTCCTCCCCCAACGCTACACTCACTAAACCCGGTGTTGGAGCACCAGTGGGTGCAGGTGGTTTCTGGGGCATTTAGTAGCAATATGACCCACCTCTTTACAAAAATAACAAGTAGGAGGACCTCTGTAGTCCCACTTGCCCTTAGGGGGCAAGGGCCTCTCAGCCTTGGGGGACTGGGACTCCTTTACCTGGTTACCTGGGAACTACTTTGGGGCCCTTTAGAGAACCCCTTGTGGTTACCCTTGTCCTCCCCACCTTCTGCTGGGGACCCTGTCTGCCTTTGGCAGTGGTACCCCATCCCCTTGTGGACCCTGGTGCTGGTCTAGCAGTCGCCTCCTCAGCAAGCTTACCAGGATCAGTCAGCCTACTGTCTAAAAGATGCTGGCGCAGCTCTGGAACAAACAGACTACTCAAGCGCTCCCAATTAATTAAATTGCATAAGCCCTTAAAATCAGTTACCTTGCTGCCCGTCATACAACCATCCAGTGCACGCGTGTATGCGGTCACTCATTCCACCCAAGTACTGGATTCGGGTTTATTGAAGTTCCTGAATTTCTGCCTGTACTGTTCAGGAGTGAGCCCATACCTGAGGCATAAAGCCTCCTTCATGTGCCTCTCTAAAGGTGGTAAAGCATCCCTCCCAGAAGCCTCGAAGTGTTTTGAAAGGCCCTCCCCCCAATGCTTCTCAGGCACCTCATTCATCCTCAGTGCGATCTCATATGTCGTGCACCACGCTTAAATATGATCACCCCTTTGGTAATCTTGCACTATGTCTTAGGGAATGTACACCTTACCCGCTGGCACTGGCTGTGCGCTGCCACCATTCGAACTGGACTCCACAAGTTTAGCCTTAATGTCCAGTGCCCTCATGCTCAGCTCATGAGCTAAGAGAATCTTCTTCTCTTCCAAGGTGAGAGCGTTCTTGCTCTCCACTGCTCGCTTTTCACTTTCAATGAGCAGCTTTTTCTCCTCTGCTAGAGCATTAAGTTTTAAAATATCCAACTCATGCTCTCTGACCCTTTGGTTTTCCTCCAGCTCCTCACGGGGAAAAGCTCCTCCCTGAATGGTTACTACCAGCCCTGAGGCTGGTCCTCCCACTGCCAAATCCTGTGGACCATATCCATTCCCTGGGTCATCCTTATCCACCTCAGCATCACCTGTCTCCTTAGCCTCTTTGGCTTCCCACCAGGCCCTCAAGGCCGTTTTCAGCTCCTCCTTCTTGGCGCTACTTTTCATGGGACATCCCAAAGCTCTGCAGAAGTGCCTCAATTGATCAACTTTGTAGGTAAGCAATGCCTCAATGTCGAATTCAAATTCTGCAACTTCACTGGCTACTTGACTCCTTTGAGACATGATGTGTGGCTTAAAGGTAACTCAAGAATAGAACCAAAAAATCAAAAAACACAATATGTGGTTGCTTCGTGGTCTGCGCGAAAACTAGTGATGTACACCAATCACTGTGAGTCGATTGCAAATACAAGTTCAAATCCCACCGCTGCCACCAATGTTAGAACTGGGGGTCTCTAGTTGGCTGCGGTAGGTACCTTAGTCCAAATAGGGACTCTTGCTTCTAGTCAAGGAAAGGAGGGACACACTCTTAGATAACCTCTGCTCACCCCCGTTAGGTTGGCACGAGCAGCCAGGCTTGTCTCCAAGGCAATGTGTAAAGTATTTGCAACCACACTCCCAGTAACACAGTGATAACACCACAAATGAACACCAGACTGATTTAGGAAAATAGTGGTATCTTTATCAAGAAGAAATACGATGAGACCAAACGATAAAAATATCCAGCATATGCATATTCGTAGTATTTCACTGGGCCGGTTATTAGGCCAACAATCACTTGTAGATTCTTGTGGTATTAATGAGCAGTTCATGATGATCTAATACAGTCCTAATGCAATGCTATGCAGTTCGTAATGTCCTTAATGCAAGTACTAATGCGGATCGTAAAGCAAGTAATAATGTAGTTTTTAAACCTATTAATAATGCAGTTCATAATGCAAGTACTAATGCGGATCTTAAAAGCAAGTAATAAGGCAGTTCGTAGTGCAAGTACTAATGCGAAGCGTAAAAATAATTTGGCTCCGATCGCGGTGCTCGTGAAGGTCTCTATTCCACTCCTGGCTGACTTGTGGTCAGCTTTTGCCAAAATATACCCCCAATCCTGTTACGAAGGAAACAAAGTGCAGCTCCCCAATCCGACCCAGGTGCTACCACTCCTCGGCGAGTACGAGCGCGATAATGACTTGAGCGGAAGCTCGCGCTGCAAAGATGGGAAAGGCTGAGAGTGGTCTGTCGTAGCACGCCCCAGGCGGTGACACACGCACCCTCGCTGAGCGTTACCTGGGGGGCGTTCAGTCTCTCTCTCCTCTCCTCGTGGCTTGGGCGTCACGCTGTGCAGTTTCGGGTTGGCGGCGGCGGCTGCTCCTCGCAGTAAGAGCCGGGTGACGGCCTCACAGCTGATCGGCTCCTGGCACGACTCTGTTGTTCTTGGGCAAAGGACCTTGGACCCACAATGGTGAAGGTACACAGGTCTCTCCTTGGCAAAGGCAGGTTTGGGCCGGCGGCGGTGATTTCTCTTGGCTCCCCCTTGGGACGACGGTCCAGGCCGATGACGATCACAGCACCTTTGGTCACGTTGTCGATCGAAGCAGATCGCAAGACTGCTCTGGGGCACACGGTCAAGGGCAATTCTCACGACGGTCTCAGGCTGCAAAAAGCACATGCACACAGCGTCGCTGAGACACACTTGGAAACTTTTATGTTCCTGAGTTTCCACAACAGGGAGCCAGCTCCTCTCGGGTCCTTGGAGACAAGTTACTTCAGGACACAGCACAAAGCAAAGTCCCATGTCCTCTCCTTAGTCAAATCAGCAAACTGCAGGTCAGCCCCAGAGCACACAGCAAGGGCAATCCTTCTCTTCAGTCTCTTCAGCTGTTCTTCCTTGGCAGAGGTTCCTCTTGATCATGAAGTAGTTTCAATCCTTTTTCAGGCTTGAGTTCAGTCTTCAATTCAGGGGTTTCAGCTCTCACATTTATACCCCTAAATGCCTTTGAAGTATTTGTGTTCAGGGGGCTCTGAGCCCGGTCCAAATCAGACCTGGGTGTCTTCCTGCCAGTGCATACCTTCTTTCTTTGATAGTGAGTGCCTAGGCCCCAGACGCTCTGCAGGAGGTGGAGCCATTCTTTTGTGGCAGCAGCACAGCCCTCTTTGCAACAAAGGGCTATTCCTCCTACTACACCAAATACAGGCCAGCCTGTTGCTGTCCCCCGACTCCTCCTTGGTGTCAGGAGACTTCCCAGACCCTGTCACATCCAAACCCAGTCAATACACAACCAGGCAGAGGCACGCAGGATGGTTAGGACCAGAAACCAGCCACTTCTAAAAGTGTGATTTCTAAACACAATTCAAAAACCATCTTCACAAAAAGATGTGTTATTAAATTCAGGCGTACTAAACTCCATCTATCCATCTTATGGGTAGATATGCTGGAAACATGTGACACAACATTCCCCATTCTATCCTAGGGGCAAGATGGCCTTGCAACAGTGAAAAACGAATTTGGCTGTATGTCACTGTCAGGACATGGGACACACCTCAGTACATGTGCTATCTTTCTCATACACCACACCCAGCCCAGGTGGGTACCTTGGGCCTACTATAGGGATGTCTGATGTGCATAAAAAGGGAAGGGTAAGGCCTGGCAAGTGGGTGCACTTGTCAGGACCACAAGTCAGTTTAACAAACTGTGCGCAGGCACTGCAGTGGCAGGCCTGAGATCTCTTTTTAGGGCTACTTGTGTGGGTGGCACAATTAGTGTCGTAGGCCCACTAGTAGCATTTGCATTACCAGCCCTGACACACATAGTGCACTTTACTAGGGACTTTACTAGTAAGACAAACATATCAATTATGGACAACCAATTACTATAACACTCTATACAGGGAGCATTTGCACATTGACACTGATCAGCAGTGGCAAAGCACCCTAAGCCAGCAAAACTAAATCCATCACAGCATCAAAGGTAGAGGCAAAAAGTCAGGGCTAACCATGCCAAGAAATGCCAAGTCTAACATTACATAGAGCTTTTGTTTTTTCACTAGCACATATTTCCAGGTTAACAGAGTAAATCTGAAAGCCTGGTGGCACGTGGTAATTTGATAAGGGGACAATATCCTCTTCTTATCCATCCAGTCTGGAGTTTATCCGGAACTTGACGTGCAAAGATTTATTGCAAATTATCTATCAAGCTGATTGGTCTATAATTGGATGGGACAGAAGTATCACCCTACTTGTGTATGGTCATTATCTCAGCTCCCCTCCAAGTTGGTGGAATGGCCCGCCAGCTGATATACAGTTTGTTAAAAGGTTTATGTTTGGAGCCCATACCATTGGTTCTCATTTATATAGGTCTCCCGGTATCTGGTCAGGACCAGGGGGCTTTCTTACCTTAAGTCTGTTTATAGCTGACACGGTCCCAAAAAATTAGCACTGTGCAAGTCGTGGCCGTAGCAGGAAGAGTGTTAAGGGTGATTTGTTCAGTTCTTGCATTGTGTGTGCAATCAACACCTGCCATCCTAAAGTATAGTGAGGGAAAGTGCTCAACCCACACCTCTGGCTGGATGTGGTAGCTAGGAGTATTTATGCTATCTGTGTTACCCTTTCCAAGGATGTGCCAGAACTAACGTGTGTCTCTAGACTTGGCTGCTAATGTCATATCCTGCCAATTTTTATCTTCAAAATCGTGTTTTGCTTTTGTGAGTGCAGTTTTGTAATTGTTACATGCCTGCACTACCCCAGACTGATTGCAGTCCTTGATTTCTAGCTGCAGGGCCGTCTTTGCTGATTTATATTCGCTATTAAACCATCTATTAGTCGTTTTGGTAGCGGGCCTGCGGCCAGAGCTATTTTGAATAAACATGGTTTGCAGTGCTCCATAGAATTCATTGTGCACTGTTTCTATCGGGGTTGACCCCAAAGGAAAAACACAATCCAAGCTACTGGGCAAACCAGACAAAAAGTGTACACATAATTCATAGATCCTAGCATATAAGTGTGGACCTGCAAGTACATTGGACCAAGTAACTCTTCTGCGGTTGTTAGTTATTAGAGGTTCGACCAACCTGGATAGTCAACTAAATGTCTGCCGGTCCAATGCGGAGCCCCTCTTTTTTAAAAGCAAAAGGTTATGATCGCTGTCAAATCTCGGGGTAAAATGTGGACTGCTTCCATACACATAGATTTTAATATAATGTCTTTAGTGATCATAGAATAAAATTTCCTTTTGATACACTACAGACAAATTTTTTAATACCTTCACCATTCACTAGCTTAGTTTGCACCAACACGTCCTAAATCTCACTAACCTGCTCCGCAGTAGATCTGGCATTGTAGCACACCAAGGAGATACTCGGTCCCCTTGGTGGAGCCCGATGATGAAGCATGTCATCACCAGGTGGTGAGTGAGGGCTTTCCTTAAACCCTGGCGGTATGGGCACGCTAAGGCCCACCCTTACCTAGGGACGTGAGAGTGAAAATAAGAAAAACAGTGAAAAAGTGCAAAAAATATTACGAAGAAAGGATTGTCTCCCTAATCACTCCTGGTTTAGGAGGCTTCAGCTTTACGGTTTCTGCACCTGTAAATAAAAGAGATATGGACAAACATGTAGAACACGACATACATTTAGTGTTTGTTCTGACGGTATCCGTGATTGTATAGTGCTCCAAAAGTGGTTCAGAGACAGTAGTGGCGAAATGTAACCGTACAGTTATCAATACCTTAGCCCCTGGGTTTTAGCTACTATCCAGAAGGAAGTGCTACGTGCTATTCGTGGTACGAGCTAGGTTTGTAAGTTACCTAAAAATGGATGTTTTACTTCCGATTGGCGATCAAATTATTAGTGCAGATCGATCGCGTGAATTAAATAAATTAAAATGTCTCACTTAGTTGGTGTTAAGGAAGAACACCATGGGTCACAGGAGGGGGGTGGGAACGTAATTGGCACACCCTGCGTGTTTGTCAAAAAGGGAAAGACACATAGAATGAGTCATTAGCATTAGAATCGGTAGTTAGCTTAGCAGTTAGCCGATCGTGGAATCACAGGAACTACTCACGCCCTCGACGCTCGGCACCCTCAGTGTACCTGCATCACCCTCTACTGGACCCCGAAGATGTGAATGCGGAGCCCGAACACCGTATATGTTAGAACGGTAACGAGGAGCGAATTGTTTCCGGGATAGGCGTGGTCAGAGAAGGGGCTGGAGGTGACGCCCATGAGTGAGCCAATCACCATGAAGTGACGCTGTAGTCACATGGTTGGTTTCTCGTTGCTCAGCAACTGTGAGCGTCTAGATGCGTTATTTGCTCGGCGGACGCTTCAGAGTTTGTTAAAGAAGTTTAAGCAGAGGCCCAGGGTTTGTTACCGCTTGGAAAAGAGGCTCAGGCGTGATAGTTTCAATGCGCCCTAGCACACGGGTGGCCCGCTTATAAAAAGCGAGGCGGCCTCACTTTGGCAACAAAGGGATTTTAGATTACGGGTTGCTGGCTATTAAAATTACAAAAATTATTAGAATGGAGAGTCTAGTCATGGACAAACACTATGCTATGTTAGTGGGTTTAGCTGTGTGAAACACACGATTCGGCTGAAGGGGGAAGTTAATATGCATTGTGCATGTGTAGAGTAGCACAGACAGAAGGTACCCGATTCAGGTGATCAACTGTGAGACTCACAAAGTGCCTATTTAATCACAGCATTCCAAGGTATTTCATCATTCAGACCTATGAGATGGGTCCCAAGCCTATAGACCCACCTCTGTTCTTTTTCAAAGAGGCGACTGCTTATATTGATGCCACTGTTCACATGTTCAAGTATAGTCCACTGTAAATCATTGGTTGTGTGATTTTGTTCTAAGAAATGTCTGCTCATTTTGGTTGTTAGTTTTTTGCATCTAATGTTTGAGCGATGCTCACAAATTCTCTGCTTCACCTTTCTGCTCGTCATGCCTACGTAACGTAGGTCACAAGGGCATGTAATCAGGTATACCACATTTTGCGTATTGCAATTTGTGTGATCTCTCTGTATCCATGATTTTCCAGGTTCAAGATCAAGTGTTTTTGAATGTGTAGTGAGATGACAGACACTGCAGTTGGAGCAGGGAAAATGGGCAGTAACTTTTGGTAGGTTCCAGGTATCGGTGATAGATCTCACTGTATCCGGTACAGTGGCTTTTGGTCGTGTATGGATGAGTGCATCCCTTAGGCTGCGTCCTTTCTTAAGAGAGAACAATGGTTTTTCCCAGGTTTTGTTCGTACTAGACAGGATTCTCCAATTTTTGTTAATTGACTTCTTCATGTAGTTGGAAAGGGTGCTGTATGTAGTCATTTTGTCCCCAACCGAAATCAAGGTCCTTGAAAGAGGCCTTGGCTTTGTCCCAACTACCCGCCCAGACAAATTCAAGCTCCATTGTGAGCTTGCTGCATTCTTCAGAAAGCTCAAACTTGAGGCGTTCTTTGAAGGTAAAGAAGACCCTAACGAAATTATAAGGAAAGGTGACACTGGATTAAGACTCAGTTCGACGTTCACCCCCCCCATCCCACACAGTTCCAGCAGCTATAACTGCCTTTGAACAGGCTGTATTTCTGGACCTTGAAACCTGCCAAGTTCCCTCAACCTACAACAACTTCAGCACTGCAGAATACCATGCACTGCAGGCACTACAAAATGACCAAAGTATCACAATTAAGCCAGCTGACAAGGGCGGAGGTCTGGTAATACAAAATACAGCTGACTATGAAAGGGCTTGTCAAATCCTTTTGGATGACAAGAAAAACTACCTCCCCCTGCTAAGAGACCCAACAGAGGATCTTCGGACACGGATCAGTAACCTAGTCAGGAGAGCAGAAGAAGATGGAGAAATCTCCAAGAATGAGGCAGACTTTCTGAGCACAAATGAAAGCATAGTCCCTTACTTCTACACACTGCCTAAAACGCATAAGAACCGAATGCCCCCCCCTGGCCGACCAATTGTGTCTGGCATATGCTCTTTGCTTGAGCCTTTATCACGCTTCTGTGACTATTACCTGAAACCAATTGTCCAGAGTACTCCAACCTATCTCAAGGACACCAAGAACCACCTACAGGTGCTTCAAGACCTCGACCTCACAGGATACACAATAACATTGGTCACACTGGATATAGAGAGCCTTTACACCAGTATCCCGCAGGACGACACTATCAAGGTCTTGGGTACTGCTCTCAACTCAGTCACCTGGGATTTTCAAACATCAAAAGATTTCATCTTGAAGTGCGCTACATTAGCACTAAAAGAGAACTTTTTCTCGTATAAAGGTAACCTCTTCCTACAATGCTTAAGTTACATAGTTTTGTGCTGTTCTAGGGTATGCCGTGCTATGTTATTTAATGCAATTTTAAGGTTTGAGATATGATATGCAGCTGCATTATTTTATCACATCATGACGTGGTATGTTTTTACATGTTTATGTCATTTTATAATGTTCTGTTTTACTGTGATTCTTACGTGACATGTGTAGCACCCTGCTTTGAATCGCTCAGCTTTCTAGTATAATGCATTTTTGGAAGTGTAGCCTCTGATGGGAGAGCTTGGTGCCAAGTGTGAGGTTCCAATCTGTTGTTGAAGGGGGTGCTGAATTAAGTAAAGATCCCACCGGTGGACGCTCTTACACATACTATCATCCTGGCGTAGGAAGGTGTTTATATTTTTTCTTAAGCTAGTCTGGCATGCACTCCCATATTTGTTCAAATTTATTTGTAAATGTTTTGAATACTAAATATGGATGTGGTAACTTAGCCTTTTTGAAAAATATGTATTTGTGCTAGGGGGAAGGCATGAACAAAGTAATACATCATTAATCTTTTTTTTGGCAACGGTTTCAATTTTTTTTAATGTAATCTTCCTGCCCACTTTGTAAAATGTTAACACTAGATAATTGCAGTTTCTTAAATGATAAATAATTAAATCGTATTGCTTTATTAACCTTCCTGCTTCCTCAAATTTGCTTGAAAATGCACCATTTGCCACTCTTTTGTCAAAAATTACTCCTGTAGGTTGTTCGGGGTCACTCGCTCGCCGCAGTGCAGTACGCCAATAATTTTATGCCCACCACTTTCAAATGTCACCAGCCACCACTGAGGTTATGATGTTGGTCCAGGCAGGTTCAGTTGAAGCTAGTCAGCTGGGCACCTGCAGGGAAGCCTCAGATGTTTGTTGTATCCCTGTAGCTCACAGAGGAGGTCAGCCAACTGACAGGTGGAGTCCCTCTGGTTAGCTGGGATGAAGTCAAGGAAGTCCAGTCTTCCTTCTCAGACAGCACGGCAGTGTTACAAGCAGCAGGGCAGTTCTCTGGAAGCAGGGCAGTCCTTCTTCTGTACCTTCCACAGGTCCAGGAGTGTTCTGAAGAGTGTCTCTGGAGGTCCTATACTTATAACTGGTGCCAGTCCTGTATGGAGGGACTCCACACCCTGCTTCCACATCTGGCTCTGGAACTCAAACATGGTACTCCTATTCTAGTATATGTGGTGATGTGTGGGTCCCCTTCATGTGTGCAATTGACGAACTGCGGGTTTTGAGGCATGCAGGTGGGAGTTCTCTGAACAAAGAACCTTTAACTTAGTTAATTTTAGAATAATTAATTTAAGAATAGTCAAAGTAGTTGAAGGAAGATAATACTACCAAACGTTAGGTAAATAAGTAGGTTTATGTCCTGCAATGGAAAAAAAGCAACAAGAATGAGGAAATTTCTTTGGACATGATTGTAATGGAATATACAACAACAGATATCGCATGGTTAATAATGACACGTGATTTAAGCTGCCCGCTTCTCTTGCAACCCCACCTTCTTCCCCTGCATTGCAAATAGGTGATGGTTTGCTAGTATATGACAGTCAAACCACAAAGACACAGAATAGTTCCATGAATTGACCCTTCTCCCCAACCCTTCCAGCCTACGGTCTTGACACCACAACTCTTACTGAGAGACAATAAGGATACTGTGGGATTTTACCTTACAAGGGAACAAAGACAGGGCTAAGATGTGTGCTCCTAAGGATCTGTTCTTCTTGCTTGTGGACTCGTATGACATCATCTCTAGGTCATTCGTTTATCACATTGAGTTTTTCCGATCAACTGATGGAGGTGATGTGGGGTTGCAGCAAGGGTTGCTACCTTTTGAACCAGGAGACCTAGGTTTGAAGCCAGGCCACAACACTTGACTCAGCATTGTCGGATTCTCTGCAAATCACGCAACCTCCCTGTGTGCAAAAATGTAAAATGTAACACATGTAAAATGTGTTTGTGTTATACCCACTTAATGTACATGATCTTGTAGGTCACCTTCTAACTCTCAAAATAATGTACAGCACTCTATTGCTTCACAGCTAGATTTGCACTATATAGATACAAATACATACCTACAAAAATATTAAACCCAGTATATTGACTACCACTATTTTGACTTGGGTAGTGGATGTGGAGTTTCGAATGGTAAATCTATGCTTAACTATATATACACTGAATTTCGCAATCCGGTGGTTTCATTATTTTTGTAGCTCATTATAAATATAAATATTTTGCCATACAACTTGTATTTACTTTCTACATGCAGCCCTTTATCATCTGTTCTGTCACTATAGTAGTGGTCTGCCATTGGTTTTTATCTGCATTGGAATTTGTAATGCTGATAACCATTCTTAGGAGGTTTTCTTTCTGGTATCCTGGGGTGTTTTATTTCAGTTTTGTATTGTTTCCCAGCTAATATGTTTAAAAGATTTCCTTAACATCTGTATATTTCTACGGGTTCCTTGATAAATGCAACTTTACCAATTAATCTTTCCTAACTTTCAAAAAGTCTATAAATATTGCCTATTCTCAAAAAGCTCAGTCTAAATCCACACCTGGCATCCATCTTTCACGATTGTCAACTATGCAACTGTTGTGAAAATCCATTGAAAGAAGTGATGCTTATAAACCAACACACCATCACTTCTAGGGAGCATCTGCTGTGGACTGCCAATGTGACTTCCCTTTGGGATTCATCATAGAAACAGCCACACTGCTGAAAATCCTGGTTGATGGGCTTTGCATATTAGATGAGGGAGACTGTTTATATAGTATTCTAGACCTCTGGGTGGCATTTGATACAGTTATTTGAGGTAGATTATCTGAACGCTGGAACACTGCTTGGCATTCCATGAACAGATCGTGGGCTGATTTTGCTCTATCCTCACAACCAACACCAAGTACTGAAGATTTTAGAAGTTAATCTCTCAAAAGGTCTGGCGATGTCCCCAGGGATTGACATCAGTCTCTTCTCTGTTCATCCTATACCAAACTGCATAAACCATTATATAAACTCTCACTCAATACACCTGGGGCCAGATGTACGACCATTTGAAATTGCGAGCCGCAAATTGCGCTCGATTGCGAGTCGCAATTTGTGAGTCGATATTACAAATGTACAACAGTGTCTGAGACACTGATTGCAATTCCCAATGAGGTCACAAAATACGAGCCTCATCAATATTCATGAGGCACTCACGATTTGCGACCCCATTCGGAATGGCTGGCCTTCCCAGGGATGGTGTCCTGCTGGGCTCAGCAGACCTCCATATCCGAGACTGCTTTACAACAAAGCAGTTTTTTTTTAAATGCTGCCCCGTTTTCCTCACATTTTTTTGTTTCATTTTTTAAGGGCAGGTAGTGGTCCCGGGAACCCATGCCTGCTCCTAAAAAATATTTTCCCCCGCATTTGCAAAGGGGGAGACCCCTGGGGACCCCTCACATTTGCAACTGCACAACCACCCTTTTGAAGAGGGCAGTAAATTGTGAGTGTTTTGCGACCGCAATTGCGGTCCCAACACATTCATACATGGCTTGTGAGTTGCTATTAGGAAGGGAACGCCCGTTCCTGATAGCAAGTAGCAAAACACTACTTTGCGAGTCGCAAATTATTTGCGAGTCGCAAAATAGTGTTTGTACATGTCCCTATCAGCTTTAGCATGCACAAACGATTCGCAAACCCGTTTGCACATGTTAAATCTCGTCGTACATCTGGCACAGGGCTTCAAAAACTTAGAACTTGGAATGCAATAGATTTCCTAGAGTTCAAAAACCACGGAAAATGGAATCCATACTCATTACTTCCAAGGATAGAATAGAAATATCTTTGATCCTTCATTACTTGATATACTGAAAATCCAAGGCTTCTATATTGATTTCTTTCCTGCTGTGAAATCCCTGAGATTCCCCTTAGATTCAACTCTTGCTCTTTTCCTCCATATTAATCAGGTGACTAAGGGGCATATTATCAAGGGGGTTTATCTCCACTTTTTTGGCTTTAAAAGCCAAGAAAGCGGAGATAAAATTATCTCCCTATTACCTAGCTGTCGCTAACACCAGTTAGCGACAGCTAGTAGGAGATAGCGACCATCTTGGGCCCCACTTTGCATGTCAGTGATATTTATCACTAATGACATGCAAAGTGGGCGTGCCAAGATGTTAGCGACTGGAAACAGTCGCTAACATCGCTATCTCCTATTACCAACTTATGGAGATATTCGCGCTAAGCGCGAATATCTCCAAAAGCTAACACCTGCCCTGAGCAGTTCTTAGCTATGTTATCCAATGGGAGGTGGATAACATGGCTAAGAGCATTAGCTCGATAATGCATGAATATCGCTGACTTTTCAGCGATATTCATGCATTGCGGGCGATTTTTATCGCATTTGCGATAAACCTTGGTAATACCAAGGTTTATTTGCGATAAAAATTGCCGCAGCTCAGCGGTAAATATTTGTCTCTAACCAAGCAATAGCGATAATTATCGCTATTGCTTGGTAATATGCCCCTAAGTCTGGTACCTTTTACCTACATTTCCTTAAAATATTTGAGCACCAACTCTCTTCAGATCACTTAAAAACAACAGTACAGTCTCTCGTTGGCTCCATGCTGTATTTCACAAATTCTACCCTACCCATGCTCAACATGCTTCTCTCACGTCAACTGAAGGCATACTTTACTCGGCAACCATATGTATCAATGGCAAAAAAGCAGCTTATCACTCCTATACTTTGCGAACTGAATTGACTACCAATAATTAATTGCGACTAAATTAAAGTTATGTTGCCTGATTTACTGAAATGCACACTAGAATAATCCCACATACATATCCAGTTGATTCACGAAGAGGATAGTTAGAAGTACATAAGTTTCAAACTTCACTTGCCCAGAAATACTCATTCACTTTTGCTACCCTAAGCTTGGAACTCTCTGTGTATGAACATCAGAAGATAATCCTTCCTTCTCACTTTTTAGGAAACATGCACCTTTACTTTCTTTGAATTCGTATTTTTTTCTCACTTCCAAAAACGTGTTCAGTACTGTCCCTAGTTATCTACCCAGTCTGTTAAACATTTTTGGTTTTGGAATTGAAACTAGGGGCCAGACGTAGGTAAATACCATTTACCGATTCTAAAATACCGAATTTCACCGATTAGGTATTTTAGAATGGGTAAATGGTATGTAGATATTCATTCGGTAATTTTTACCGAATCGGTAAAATTTGGTATTTACCGATGCGGTATTCCCCATTCATTCCTATGGGCCTGGAGGCCCATAGGAATAAATGGGAAACACCGAATCGGTAAGAGGGGAAAGACCTACAAGGGTGGCAGGGTGTCACATTGACACACTGTTGCACCCCTGAATAGTGCAAGGGTGCACATGTGGCACACATACATGCCCTAAGGGCATGCATGTCTGCCACATGGCACTGTTAAAAAAGCACAAAATTGCTTTTTTAACGGTTTTCATTATTTACCACCAACTTTTAGTTGGTGGTAAATAACGAATCCTTACAAGTGAAAAGCACTCACTTGAGTGCTTCCTACATTAAGGATTCGGTAATTTACCGAATCAATATTTAAGAATTCGGTAATTTACCGATTCCCTAAATTATCGATTCAGTAAATTACCGAATCCTTAAATTAGGCCCCTACATCTCAAATGCCAAATACCGGTCGGTAACGGCTGAAATTCGGTAATTTCGGCCGTTACCGACCGGTATTAGGCTTCCTACATCTGGCCCTAAGTTCAGTAATGAGCATTGTCCCTTGAAGAATGTGTGACTACAGGGTCCACCCACCTCGAATAACATATGGGGCTAAAAATGCTCAGGAATTTGAAAATGAATGGGACAATGAACCTTTTTGGCGTGTAAGTCTGGCATGCATGAATGTATGTTTGTCCAACAAATTGCAGTGACCAAAGCAGGGGAATACCCCAAGAGAAATTATGAAAGAGTAAATACCCTGAGAAATAAGTTTGGGATCTGGTATTTTGGTTCTGAGGAAAGCCAAAAGACCCATTGGGCTGTGAAAAGTGTCTGAAGCATGTAGACCCTAACACTAATGTTCCCAATTAGCATACGCTGTGTTTTTAATCTTGCCTGGGCATCCTGCAGCATATTAAATTGAGGAGAGGGAGCTTGAGGCAATTTTAGTCCAATTCTTTTTTGATCTCACAACTAATTACCTTAGATAATAGCTCCCTTCACTAGAAGGTTGAGCCCATTCACACACAATAGGTGTCTGGGTGAGGACTTGATGATGAAGCATGACACTAGATCCCTCTAGTGGGTGAGGGCCCATTTAACTTTTAAAAAAGGATTCCCTCTCTGGAAGAGTTGGGACAAATTGAATGGTTTGAGATAAATATCCTGACCAGCTAGTGTATTCCCACAATAGTGATATGGTTAATAGGAAAAATGGGAGCGGAGTGAACCTACTTCTATAAGGTGAACACTTTACGGTATGATGTTTTAGGTAGACCTGTGAGTTCCATGTGAAGCTCCATAATAGTGCTGTGGTGCACAAGAGATGTACAAAATTACTAAATTTCTGGATTTATTTGTGTTAATCATCCCAATACTTCTTAGAATTATGTCAGAAATCGATAAGTTTTAACAGTCCTGGAATGCTCTCTGGCAAATGTTCAGAAGACATTTATTTATGTCACGTAACGCAATTTGCCCGCCTCATAGTGAGTTCCGACCATAAAAATGTTGGCCTAGAATTAGGATGAATCACGGTCCATATACTGAAAGGGCCATCCAATGAATGGTGTTACAGTATATCCCAAACTCTTAGCAGATACCAACAAACAAAGCAGCATGTTTCTATAATGGCTAATAATGGTGATAGCAATGCTAGCAGTGCAGAACTGGGTAAAGAAAACTGTGTTTTTTTCTCTACAGTAGAAGGCTCATTTAATACATAACCTCTTATACATACATTAATGTAATTCGTTACCAGTAAATAGTCTTATGTTATTTCAGTTTGTCAGCTGTATAAAGTGCCAGCGGTAATTCATTAATTGAAGGTAGATTGCACAGTGCATGATGCTATCAGTACATTGTACATATGCGTTCTCATTTGTTGCCAGTCGTATTTCAATACCTACATTTTGCACAATACACTGAAATACTTCCAACACCTTTTACCCTATCCCAATTCAAATACAACAGACACTATGTGCATGATCCAGCCCCATGAAGCATACACAAACCTAAGCGAAAGAGTTTATCGGCATGGCAACTACCCTATCTGTGCTCAGTGGTCTATACTGAATTAATAATTGTAAATTTGCTGACCCAAATATGTCCTTGGACTTATTATTCCTTACTGCAGGGGAAATATTTAGAATAAATCCCAAATTCATGAGCTCATTTACATAAAGCACTAGGAAAATGTTACAAGAAAAAGGTACATTTTTGCATTAAATTATATCCCCTGGGTGATTGAAGGACATTGGTATTTCTTTGGTTTGCCGAGAGCATCCACTCGGAGGCAGATGTTTTTCATAACGGATTATAAGGGAATATGATCCCAGTAGTTGACAGATTTGATGATTATGTAAAATGTGGTAAGTAAGTAAAATGTGTTTTTTTTTACAAGTACATAAACGCCAGCAGAGGAGAATGTCTTAACTTTGAGTGACAGGAAAATGTTTTAAGCGAGGCGCAGGCGTACCTGTGAACTGTGACGGCACAAACTTTGAGGGTGTAGAGCAAGATGTTTGTCAAAAGGGAAATGGTGTACATTCAATTCTGCCAATGTGTTTTTAAGAAAGCGCAGGTCGAGGTGCACTGTTTCGACACCCCAACATTTTAAATGATCTCCCCCTGTCAGCCCCTTATCTAGTCTTCTTAGAGAGCACAATATAGAAAGTTTTGATTGGGAATCTCAAAACCGCTTTGAGTTAATTTATGTAGTATTATTAGCGCTGCACGAAAAGAGAAGGGAAGAGTTAATCTAGATAAATGCCAGTTATTACAATGGTCGCACGAGCAATCATGAAAATAAGAGGTAAACTTGAAAACACAATGTTTTGTAATAATAACACATGATCAAATCAGAGCAAATGGGAATGGCATGTGCGTATAATAATTTCTGCTGGCTTTGGTCATTTTGACCCTTTTTTAAATCCCCCCTTACCTGCACCATAATTTTGTGCCCCTCACCGCCGTTTGGGCGGGTCTGGTCCTGGGGTGGGTGCCCTGCTCGTTTTTGGTGGCCATCTTGGAGTGGGGTGAGTGGAGTGAGGCATTTCCATCTGCTAGCGCTTGTTTGCGCATGTGACGCCTGGGAACACCTACTTAAGGCGAGTCCCTCCGGTTCTCAGCCCCTGACAAGGTAGCTGCTGCTGCGAGAGCGCTTCGCGCGTTTTTGCAGTAAAACTGCTGTTTTAAAAACGCTGATTTATAATTTCTGCTGGCTTTGGTCATTTTGACCCTTTTTTAAATCCCCCCTTACCTGCACCATAATTTTGTGCCCCTCACCGCCGTTTGGGCGGGTCTGGTCCTGGGGTGGGTGCCCTGCTCGTTTTTGGTGGCCATCTTGGAGTGGGGTGAGTGGAGTGAGGCATTTCCATCTGCTAGCGCTTGTTTGCGCATGTGACGCCTGGGAACACCTACTTAAGGCGAGTCCCTCCGGTTCTCAGCCCCTGACAAGGTAGCTGCTGCTGCGAGAGCGCTTCGCGCGTTTTTGCAGTAAAACTGCTGTTTTAAAAACGCTGATTTATAATTTCTGCTGGCTTTGGTCATTTTGACCCTTTTTTAAATCCCCCCTTACCTGCACCATAATTTTGTGCCCCTCACCGCCGTTTGGGCGGGTCTGGTCCTGGGGTGGGTGCCCTGCTCGTTTTTGGTGGCCATCTTGGAGTGGGGTGAGTGGAGTGAGGCATTTCCATCTGCTAGCGCTTGTTTGCGCATGTGACGCCTGGGAACACCTACTTAAGGCGAGTCCCTCCGGTTCTCAGCCCCTGACAAGGTAGCTGCTGCTGCGAGAGCGCTTCGCGCGTTTTTGCAGTAAAACTGCTGTTTTAAAAACGCTGATTTATAATTTCTGCTGGCTTTGGTCATTTTGACCCTTTTTTAAATCCCCCCTTACCTGCACCATAATTTTGTGCCCCTCACCGCCGTTTGGGCGGGTCTGGTCCTGGGGTGGGTGCCCTGCTCGTTTTTGGTGGCCATCTTGGAGTGGGGTGAGTGGAGTGAGGCATTTCCATCTGCTAGCGCTTGTTTGCGCATGTGACGCCTGGGAACACCTACTTAATGCTCCTCCCCTAGCGCAGCGGGATCGCGCAGCGGGCGTGTCCTCGCGTGGCCGGAGTCGTGCCAGAGTCCTGCCCGTCTGCGCCCGTCCGCGCTCGGTTGCGCTGGTTTCGCGGTGGCCTTAACATCAGGTACATCATTAATTATGCTTACGTACACCAGGGAAACTCTCCTGGCGATTAACAATTGCCTGCCTCCTTGCGCTGGAGCCCGTGTTGACCCTTTGTGTGGCCCCCACCATTGTGCTTGTGGTGGTTGGCTACTCGAAGCACCATCTTGCTTGGGGTCCAGTATAGTGCAGCCTGCCATAAGCAGCAAAGTCTCTCCGCGACATCTCACCATCTGGAATTTGAACGTAAGATCGGCGGTCAAGCATTATCAGGATATTGCTGATCTTATGGACAATGACCCCCCTGACATCTTCTGTCTGACAGAGACATGGCTGCAGGATACCGATTCTACTGTATTGAATTTGGCGCTCCCCGCGGAGTATTCCATCTACACGCTCAACCGCTCTTCGAGAGGGGGTGGAGTCGCTCTTGCAGTTAAATCTTGTTATCCTTGCGCCTGGAGAGTGCAGAACATCACGGGATGCGAGAGCGCCCTGTTCAAGGTTGCAGTTACATCGCATTTTACCATGTCAGGATTGCTTATTTATCGCCCACCTGGTAGTTCCGTGGCATTTAGGGAGGCTCTTCCCGAGGCTGTTAGTTCACTAGCAGTAGGGTCTGCCAATTTTTCTATCATTGGAGACTTGAATCTCCATTTTGACACTCTGTGTCTTTCTTCAGTGGGAGGGATGGTGGCGGATCTCGAGGCCCTTCAACTGTTCCAGCTGGTCTCGGACCCCACTCATAAGGGTGGCCACATTCTGGACCCCTTTTTCTCCAACTTAGAGAGGGCTACAGTGGCCCCCCCTCTCCCCCTGACCTGGTCAGACCACTCGCTCGTGACTATCTACTGTCCTCTTATAGAAGCCCCACTTAAGGCGCCACTGCGAGCTATGCCCAGACGGCGCTGGAGCAAACTTAAGGCGGAAGATCTCCATCGCCTTCTCACTGATGATCCTCTGGGTGCAGTGGAGAACGTGGAATCTGGTTATGACCATTTCTGCGGATGGGTAACCAGAGCCCTCGACTCCCTTATCCCGATGGTTTCCAGTAAGTGTGGCCTCCGCGCCCCCAGCCCCTGGTATGATGGCAATCTGAGGGCTCTAAAAAGTGTCTGTAGACGTGCAGAGAGAGACTGGAGGAAGAGGTATGACAGCAGCAAAAAAAACCTGTATATGGCTGCGGTTAAGTCCTATCACCGCGCGGTCTGTAGAACCCGGGCGGCATATTACGCTCTGGAGTTTCGCAGCAGTGGGAATCCTGTTAAAACCATCTTTAAGGCCCTTAAAGACCTTGTGGCTAGGAAGCCTGCCGGCAATTCCATCAGCTCCAATACCCACTGTGAAGCGCTGGCGGCTTTCTTCCTGGAGAAGGTCCAGACCATCTATAGGGCTTTCCCCACCACTGCACAAACCAGTACGGGGCCACCCATCCAGCAGGATCAGGTGGTGCTAGATTCTCTCCCCTGTCTCTCTTTGGAGTCTTACACGGCATTGGCCCTTCGAGTCAAGTCTGGGTCGCCGGTTGACCCGCTCAAGCCACCAATGTTCAGAGACCAGACTTTTGCTCGCCCGGTCTGCGACTTAATCAACATGTCGCTATCATCTGGCCAGGTGCCTTTGAAATGGAAGCATGCGGTAGTTATGCCCATTTTGAAAAAACCATCTCTCGACCCCTTAAAATCGGAGAACTACCGCCCGATTTCGCTTCTCCCGTGGCCAGCCAAACTCGCGGAGGTGCATGTTAACACCGCCCTCACTGATCATCTGTCGCGTGCCAACATTCTGGACGACACCCAGAATGGTTTTCGGGCCGGCCACAGTACGGAGACAGCATTGTTATTTATGGTCGAGCACCTGCGGGCAGTTCTGGATGCAGGTCAAACGGCGGCGCTTGTTTTGTTAGACCTAAGCGCCGCCTTTGACACGGTCTCCCATGAAATTCTCCTGCAGCGGCTGGAGGAGATAGGGGTGACTGGCACTGCACACCAGTGGTTTCGTTCGTTTCTCAGGGATCGTTCCTTCTGTGTGGCGTCCCCGCCCTATCAGTCCAAATGTCATCCTCTGTCTCTTGGGGTTCCGCAGGGTTCCTCGCTGAGTCCCACGTTGTTTAACATCTACGTGAGGCCGCTGGCTGAGGTGGTGAAGCTCTGTGGTATGACCATGGTGTCATACGCAGATGATACCCAGCTAGCGGTCACGATCAGCGGGGACTCTGGGGTGGATGCCCCAAGATTCAGAGAAGGACTTAGGGCGGTGGCTGGTTGGATGACGTCCAACTGTCTCCAACTTAACGCCAAAAAAACGGAGGTGATGGTCTTTGGGAAGCGGACGGACCTTTGGGGAGATACCTGGTGGCCCCCTGAGTTGGGTCCCACCCCCACTCCGGTTGCGGAGATCAAAAATCTTGGTGTCTGGCTGGACCCTTCCCTCAACTTTGTTGGTCACACTAAAAGGACGGCGGCGTGCTGCTTTGGCATCTTGCGCAATCTGCGACCTGCCCTTAAATATTTTGATGCCGCAACCCGTCAACTTGTGGTACAAGCAACGGTTTTGGCTCGGCTGGACTATGCCAGCTCCCTTTTCATAGGGTTAAACCAGGCCGAGCTAACCCGACTTCAAAGAGTGCAGAACGCAGCGGCCAGAGCAATCGTAGGTCTTCCTAGGTTTTGCTCGGCCGGTCCAACCTTGCGAGCCTTGCATTGGTTACCCGTTAGGCAGCGGATCCATTTTAAAGTACTGTGCATATCTTTCAAGATTCTGAAGGGCCTACCGCCTCCCTTACTGTGCCAACTTTTGTGCTCTTACATCCCGGGCCGCACTTTGCGTTCGTTGGACCAAGAACTAGCGGCAGCCCCTCGGTTCAAACTCAGTCGGGCGGGGGGTCGCTCTTTTAGGGTGCGGGCAGCCGCGCTCTGGAACGCTCTCCCCTTGAAACTCCGGACCCTTGGCGACTTGCTTTCCTTCCGCAAGGCCGCTAAAACCCTTCTGTTCTCTGAGTTATGTTAAAATCCATACCCCCATTTTTAAATAATATTTTCTGTTTTCTGTTGTGTTGTGTTCGCCACCTTGTCGGTGCGCCGGGACGCTCCTTCGCTGGAGCAGCCGTGCGCAATACAAATAGCCCTAACATAACATAACATAACATATTTATGTGTCTTCTAGTGTAACCCCAAAGCTGTGAAAAGCTGCTTCTAAAGAAAGAAGTCAGCCAGAGACAAAGTGAGTGGAAAGGCGAAAAATACACAGGACGAAAACAGTAAGAGTTAACAACAAAATACTTTCTACAGAGGAAGGTTTTGGCGTCTTCCTGATTGCAGAAGGAGTCTTCAGGGTCAGATGGAGTGGTGTCTCTGGTTGAGATAGCAACCGCTGCATCACAACAGGAGCCTGGCCCTAACCCTAACACTTCCTATGGAATGGGGGTCATAGATGTCGGATTCAACCTTCTTCTGCCGACTGGTACTTTCACAATAAATATGGAATTATTTGACTTGGAAAAAAAAGAGTTTTCACCCTGCAGAACCATGCAACTCGTAATCAGGTCCTCGGTCACTAGCAGAGGACTATCAGTATGAGGTAGTGGAATGGTTTAAAGATTTTCGCTTCAAGTTTTTTATTTATTGGTAAAACCTAGATTGAAGAGAGGCACGATCGAAATGTTGTTAAAAGCTGAAAGTTGAATATAGGTTTGATGTGACACCTTTCTTTGGCATGTTAGTACATTTGAACCTACAGTTCGAAAGATTTGGACGAAGGATTTGGATATAAAGCTGCATAGCCGTTCCCAGAAAATGGGGAGTTGAGGGAGCATATAGTGGAATAGCAAATGGAGATACTTTGGAATGCAGTTACCTGAAAAATTGAGGAGGTGATTTAGGTAGTTCAGTGAGAAGGGAGAAGAAGATGAGATTGGACGATTAATAGTGGTAGGACAGCTTGTGCATGTGTAGGTGTGTGTATAAACACACAAACACATTTTTCTGGAATTATTTGACGCTTATTTCATGGTAAAGTCTGTTGAAATGCATCCATGAAACATTTAATATAAAGTGTAGGTCAGTAGTGGCTCCTGGAGGGAGTGCTGCGGGGCGGCGGGCCCGGGTGTGGGAGGGGCAGGGTGGGGGGTAGTAAACTCTGGCATACGGCTGATCGGAGTTAGGTAAATAAATAAAACAAATTGAACTGCGTGCGCTGCAACGCATTTGGCATTGCAGTGCACGCAATTTAATTCATTTTCGTTCTTTCTTTCTTTACCTAACTCCAAACGGCCGTATGCTGGAGTTTACCACCCCCCACCCTGCCCCTCCCCCACCCCTCCCCACCACCCCGCAGCACTCCCTCCAGGAGCCACTACTGGTGTAGGTAGATAATGCAAGTGCGGTAATCTCTTGAAAATGTTCATCTTCATCATCATGAAAAACTTTCTTTCAATCACTAGGAACTTAAAAGTACAGCACAAACATCACAAATATTTAAAAGCACATAAAAACTTCAAAAGACATGCTTTAAAATTCAAAGGATGGCAGATATTACATAACAGAAAACCCTTAAAACATTTGGGATATCAAACAGAGAGGGCTATTGAAAGAAACATTTTAATAGCAGCATGGGGAAAGGGGAATCCGGGAAAACGAGCAGCACAGCATAGACTCTATCAGCCAATACAGAGGATCCAACAAGCCATTATAAAATATAGACCATATACTGGTTGCAAAATAGGACAAACATACAGGCCTCAAGAAAAGAGTGAAATCCAGTAACTAATATTGATACATACACTATGCCAACCAACAAGGGGAAAGATACCTAGGGAACGACCACTAGTATCCAAAACAGGGAGCGAACACTTGTTTTTTTTGGGGGGAGGGCGGGGGGTTTATACAAACATCCGTTCCTGGGTTCCGTCAAAAATTGATGATTAAATCCAAAAGAGTATCAAATTCCACAGCATGTAGTGGGCTATTGGAGTGAAGGCTGTATCGCCAAGTCTTTAGGCCATTTCTGAAGGAAAGCAGGTCTGGTGACTTTTTTCGTTTAATTGGTAGCTCATTCCACCATCTGAATGTGATGTTTATGAAACTTTTTCCGCCCTATCTCTGGAGTTGGAAATTTGGTACTCTCACCAACTTTAGGGAGGTGGACCGAAGGGTACGTGGTGGGATATACCATTGGAAGCGATTTGTCAGATAGACTGGGCCTGAATCATGTAGCGCTTTGAAGGCGGTACAAAGCGCCTTGAACTTAATTCCCTTCTCCATGGGTAACCAATGGAGAGTATTAAGGGCATGTTTGTCTGATGATTATTTAGGTATGCCAAAAAGCAACCGAGCTGCAGAGTTTGGAGGTACTTGCAGTTTCACCAGTACTGCCTTGTTTGTCCCAACCAGACGTCAGTTGGAATAATCAAGTTTGGACAGAACCAGTGCTACCACCACTGTTTATTGTAGTTCTGGTGGTATAAACGTGAACATTTTCCTCAACATTTTCAGTGTGAAGTAGGTAGATTCACTTGGAGATGGTGAAACAAGGGCAACAAAAAAATTTGTAAGTGATTCAGAACCCCCACGGAATGCAGGACACAGATCATCAACTATGTGTCATGAATCCACTTACCCCTAACACACACATCCTAAGATATGTGTTGATACACACATATCCTAAGACATGTGCTGAATTCCCCCTTGGAAAAACCCACCCCTGTCCCGTGCTCCACGCACGCTTCTAGTCAGTGTGATTGGGTGCTTACATTTCTTTTATTACTCTTGACTTGTGCATGTGCTCCTTATTGCTTGTACACTGCTTTACTGCCTTATTTGTTTGTTGAACTTTTGGAGCTCTATTTCTGTGCTTGGTAAGCTCCGCTTGTGGCTCCGTGAAAGACAACGCCCTCGCGAAGGTCTTTCAGATCTCTCCCCGCATCCCCACACGCTGCCTTTTGGTGCGCGCTAGCACTGGGACTGCTTTCAGCGTCCCCGCGCACGTTAACTGAACGTGACTGGGAGCGGCTGGGTGCGGTCAGGTATTTAAACCACACCCAGCCTTCTGGAAGGCGCTTTGCCTTCTGGTTTTCTTCGGAGAAGGTCGCGTCAGTAGGAGGAACTCACCTGAAGGAGGTTTTCATCCTGGCAGGACTCCACGGCGGTGCTTCTTATTTCCTGGAGATTGAAGTCTAAAGAACTAACTCTGAAAGCTAAGTACTTTTGCTACTTTTAAGGCGCCCTTCGCAAGAAAGGTTAATTTTTGGAACATTTACTTTGTGAAAGCCTTCACGAAGAAAGAGACTTCGGACATTCAAGGCCTAACAGTATTTTGAGAACTATTTGCCAGATTATTACGTTTGTAAATTGTTAAGAGAATTACAAAGAACTTATGTATGTGAAATTGTGAAGAGATTTACAAGGAACGTTTAGATTTTGTTTTCTGAAATGTGGGATTTAAGAAAGATATCTAGGAAATGGTGTGTCTTTGATTAATGCTTCTTTTATAGCACAATTAACAAAAAGGAACAGAAACCCCGAGACCAAGAGACAAAGGTTACTACCAAGTAAGTTTTAGGAAAGAGACAGAAAGAATGCAAAGGGCTTCTTAAAATAGTAAATAATCTTTCCTTTCTTTTATGTACATTTTCAGACATACAAGCTGACATCACATCGGACAACCAACTACCCTAGAGGACATCTGACGACTTAATCACCACAACCCTACATCCCTACAAAGACATACTGGGCGAAGGCCTTCAACTTGCTGATTGCAGGTAGGGGGATCTCTGAACAGCTAAACTAGATCACCGGAGCTCTGATTAGATAGAGATTGTGGCGAAGGGGGCTAGAGAGATTAGGAAAGCTCACTCCTAAAACAGATTACTAATATCTTGGTGCTTGTTGCTTCGCAGGTCGACAGCAAGAATCAAAGTCTTCTCTTCAACGCCCAGTACCGGCCCTCCTCCCTAATTTCTAGTTTTAAATCTTGCTGTTAATATTTAATTCAGTAAGTTTTGGTTAGTGATTTGGGAAGTTGGTCCCTTGCGTCCCTGCGAAATCATCCACGTCTTCCAAGAGACCTTCGGTCAAGACAAGGTAAGGGACGACGTGGTTAGCTTTGACAGAAGGCAAAGCCCACGTAGATAATTTCGCCCGGACGCAATGGATCAAGTAAATATGCAGGATTTGGCTGCAGTTTTAGAAGCTATTAGGCAGGATAATGCAGCCTTACGTAGAGATTTATCCTCTCTTCAAGACTCTATTCAGCAAAAACCAACCACTTTTCTGAGTCCCTCATCCAGTACAGATACCAAGACTCAGATCCAAGTGGTAACTCCGTTCCCCACTCCTTTAGCCCCACCAGAAAGATTTTATGGGGATTGTAATAAGTTTTCTGTATTTTTACAGCAATGTCACCTACATTTTATAGCCAAGACTACAGCCTTCCCGGACGATTCTTCTAGAGTAGCTTTTATGTTATCCTATATGGGTGGTGATGCTGCTCTTTGGTCGGTTCCTTTAGTAGAAAGGGACGACCGAATTTTGTATAATTTTAAGGATTTCGAGAGGACTTTAAAGAAAATGTTTGCAAAACATCTTTTCGTTCAGTCTGCAGACAATGAGCTTCTAAGTTTAAAGCAGGGATCTTCGGATCTGATACATTACATATCTACCTTTAACCGTCTGGTTTTAGAGGCTGACTGGCCATACGACAAAAGAGTTTCTATCTTTTACAGAGGTCTAAGAGAGGAATTAAAGGACATGATTACTCAGATTCTTGAACCCCCTGAAGACATAAGCGAGTTCATTGACTTAGTGGTGAAACTAAATCATCGTATTTCTGAACGAAAGGGAGAAAGAGGGAAAACTGAGCATAAAGTAGTTTTCTTTAAGGAAAGATCAACCCCGAATAGAGAATCAGGTTCAAGATCAGATTCCGTCGAACCCATGCAAATTGGTTCGATCCGTGGACCCTTAACTAAGGAGGAGAAAGATAAAAGACGACGTTTAAACCAGTGTTTATATTGCGGAAAGACAGGACACTTCGTAAAAGAATGCCCGACTCGACCTAACAAGTTTAAAACCAAGACTTCCGATGTGGCCATCACACAAGAAAAGTCGGAAAACTAGTACACTCGGTAAAGGGAGAGGTCAGTTTATCGGGTGGTCTTTCTAGTTTGGCCTCAACTCTTCCCCCTGCAGGTTTCAGACACTTTTCTATCTTAGTAGAACTCCGAGATTTGCTTCCTAAATCTCACACAAGAAAAGTGGAAGCCATTATAGATTCTGGGGCTACAGGTAATTTTATTGATTCCAAATTTTTCTTACAGTTGGGCTTTCAGTCATTGTTTAAAGATCATCCAGAAACAGTCAGAGCAGTTGATGGCAAGGAATTGACTTCAGGGCTGGTAAACAGACAAACCGAACTTTTAGAGATGGATTGTTCTCCCATACATCGAGAAAGAATACAATTTGACATAATTGATGCCCCTCAATTCAAGATGATTTTAGGGATACCTTGGTTAATAAAACATAACCCTATCATAGATTGGGTAACCAGGTTAATTACCTTTAAGTCAACCTTTTGTACTGAGCAGTGCTTCCTAATCAATAGGTCCAAGGACATAGTTCAAGGTTTTGATTTCGGAATTGAATCACCCAATGTACTGCTTTTGGAAGGGGTTCCGTCAGTTTATAGCGACTTATCTGATGTGTTTGACAAAAGAAAAGCCAATACTCTACCTCCACATAGAGATTTCGACTGTAGAATAGATCTTGTGCCTGGAGCAACCTTACCCTGCAGTCGCATTTACGCTCTTACGGAGGCAGAGAACATTCACCTGAGAGCATACCTTGATGAGTATCTTGCAAATGGGTTTATTAGACACTCTAAATCTCCAGTATCTTCAGCTCTTTTTTTCATTCCAAAGAAGGGAGGGGATTTGCGCACGTGCATAGATTATAGGCAATTAAACAACGTCACCATTAAGAACAGGTACCCCTTACCCTTGATCCCAACCCTTTTGGATCAAATTAAGAAAGCTAAGATTTATACAAAACTGGACTTGCGAGGAGCTTACCATTTAGTCAGGGTAAGAAAAGGAGACGAATGGAAAACGGCTTTCCGCACTAAGTTCGGTCTCTTTGAATACCAAGTCATGCCTTTTGGTCTATGTAACGCTCCTGCCGCCTTCCAGTTTTTTATAAACGAAGTGTTGCATGAATTTCTTGACATCTGTTGCGTAGTATATATAGATGACATTCTCATCTATTCAGACACTGAGGAAGAACATGTACTACAGGTCCGCGCCATTCTTCAAAAACTACTCTCCAATGCTCTTTATGTAAAATTGGAAAAAAGTCTGTTTCATGCCTCCAAGGTGGACTTTCTGGGTTATATAATTAGTCCCGAAGGTATTGAAATGGATCCTAAAAAGGTGGAAGCGGTAACGACCTGGCCCAGTCCAACTTCTGTGAAGCAGATCCAAAGCTTCCTAGGTTTTGCAAACTTTTACCGTAGATTCATCCAGAACTTTTCTCAAATAATTACACCCATAACCAAGTTACTGAGAAAAGGAGTAAAATTCTTGTGGAACTCTGATGCTGAAGAAGCCTTCCAAATTTTAAAGAAGAGATTTACCATGGCCCCAATCTTGTGTCATCCAGACCCCAATCAACCATTTATTGTAGAAGCAGATGCATCTCAATATGCATTGGGAGGGATTCTTTCACAACGAAGTTCCGATACTGGCCAAATGCACCCTATAGCTTACTTTTCCAGGAAATTGTCTGAAGCTGAACTGAATTATGCCATTGCCGATAAGGAATTATTAGCAATAAAGGCGGTTTTTGAAGAATGGCGCCACTACCTGTTAGGGGCTCGTCATCCTGTAACAATTTATACTGATCACCGTAATCTTCAAGCTCTAAGATCTGTGAAAGCTTTGACAGCTAGACAGTTACGTTGGTCTATGTTCTTCAATGATTATACCTTTGTAATAACGTATCGCCCTGGAAAAGAGAACTTGAAAGCGGACGCTTTGTCTAGAATAGGAGATAAAGACCCAGAAAAACCTGAAATTATCCATCCTGTAATCCCGACTTCTTGTTTTCAGGGAAGTTTAACCACTAGTAACATTATTAATGATATTAAGGAGGCCTTGAAAGATACGGATGTTGAGATGCTGAAAAGAGATCATCCATACCTCCTGGAGAAAGATGATTTGATGATGATACATGGTTTAATTTACGTTCCTACTGAAAAGATACAAAAAACTATAATTCAGCTTCATCACGATACAATGTTATCTGCCCATCCTAGCATCTTAAAGACCATGGAACTAATAAGACGAACCTTTTGGTGGCCTTTGATGTTCAAAGACATTCAGTTGTTTGTAGAAACTTGCAGTGTTTGCATTCAACATAAGACTTCTCATCAAGCCCCTAGTGGGTTGTTAATGCCTCTGCCTATCCCACCTCAACCCTGGCATACTATATCGCTAGACTTCATAGTTGAACTACCTGAAACCAAGAAGGGATTCAATACAATTTTAACTGTAGTGGATCAGTTCACAAGAATGGCCCATTTCGTTCCTTTAAAGAAACTTCCCACTGCTTTAGAGCTGGCTCATCTAATTATGTCACACGTGATCAGATTACACGGAATCCCATCAGTGGTCATTTCGGACAGAGGCTCCCAATTTGTTTCTAAGGTTTGGCAAAAGTTGGGTACATTGTTACAAATGGACGTTCGTTTGTCTTCTAGTTACCATCCCCAAACAGATGGTTTAACTGAGCGAACTAATCAGACAATCGAACAATATCTCCGATGTATGTTACCCAATGTTCCTGATGAATGGTCTGATCTCTTGAGCCCCCTAGAGTTCGCTTATAATAACTCTGAACATTCCTCTATCAAAATGTCTCCGTTCTTTTGCAATTTCGGTTTCCATCCCAAAAGCATTCCTGAAAATTCTTTAAACTCTGATTCAGTACCTGCAATTTCTGACTATATATCCAAAGTATTTTCTATTCAAGAAGAGGCCAAATTCAACTTGGCTAAGGCGAAAGAATCTCAGAAAGAGACCAAGGACAGACATCGATCTGAACAACCGCATTACCAAGTAGGTGAAAAGGTATGGTTGAGTACAAAAAACTTGAAACTTAGAGGAAATCGTAAATTCAATCCAAAATTCATTGGTCCCTTTCCTATTGAGAAGATAATTTACCCGGTTTGTGTAAGGTTAAGTCTTCCTCATAAGTACTTAATACACCCGGTTTTCCATGTCTCCCTGGTTAAGCCATTTCATCCCCAGACCCGCGTCTCCAAATCCCCGTCCCCCATCATGATTGATGATCACCCGGAATTCGAGGTTAAAACTATCTTAGATTCCAAAAGAGTTCGAGGAAAACTGTTTTACCTGATAGATTGGAAAGGTTATGGCCCAGAGGAAAGGTCTTGGGAACCTTTAGACCATCTAAAAAACTCCCCTAGATTGATTCGACTCTTCCATCTAAGACATCCTGAGAAACCAAAGCCCATTTCAACCGTTCTGGGGGGGATCTTGAGGAGGGAGTACTGTCATGAATCCACTTACCCCTAACACACACATCCTAAGATATGTGTTGATACACACATATCCTAAGACATGTGCTGAATTCCCCCTTGGAAAAACCCACCCCTGTCCCGTGCTCCACGCACGCTTCTAGTCAGTGTGATTGGGTGCTTACATTTCTTTTATTACTCTTGACTTGTGCATGTGCTCCTTATTGCTTGTACACTGCTTTACTGCCTTATTTGTTTGTTGAACTTTTGGAGCTCTATTTCTGTGCTTGGTAAGCTCCGCTTGTGGCTCCGTGAAAGACAACGCCCTCGCGAAGGTCTTTCAGATCTCTCCCCGCATCCCACACGCTGCCTTTTGGTGCGCGCTAGCACTGGGACTGCTTTCAGCGTCCCCGCGCACGTTAACTGAACGTGACTGGGAGCGGCTGGGTGCGGTCAGGTATTTAAACCACACCCAGCCTTCTGGAAGGCGCTTTGCCTTCTGGTTTTCTTCGGAGAAGGTCGCGTCAGTAGGAGGAACTCACCTGAAGGAGGTTTTCATCCTGGCAGGACTCCACGGCGGTGCTTCTTATTTCCTGGAGATTGAAGTCTAAAGAACTAACTCTGAAAGCTAAGTACTTTTGCTACTTTTAAGGCGCCCTTCGCAAGAAAGGTTAATTTTTGGAACATTTACTTTGTGAAAGCCTTCACGAAGAAAGAGACTTCGGACATTCAAGGCCTAACAGTATTTTGAGAACTATTTGCCAGATTATTACGTTTGTAAATTGTTAAGAGAATTACAAAGAACTTATGTATGTGAAATTGTGAAGAGATTTACAAGGAACGTTTAGATTTTGTTTTCTGAAATGTGGGATTTAAGAAAGATATCTAGGAAATGGTGTGTCTTTGATTAATGCTTCTTTTATAGCACAATTAACAAAAAGGAACAGAAACCCCGAGACCAAGAGACAAAGGTTACTACCAAGTAAGTTTTAGGAAAGAGACAGAAAGAATGCAAAGGGCTTCTTAAAATAGTAAATAATCTTTCCTTTCTTTTATGTACATTTTCAGACGTACAAGCTGACATCACATCGGACAACCAACTACCCTAGAGGACATCTGACGACTTAATCACCACAACCCTACATCCCTACAAAGACATACTGGGCGAAGGCCTTCAACTTGCTGATTGCAGGTAGGGGGATCTCTGAACAGCTAAACTAGATCACCGGAGCTCTGATTAGATAGAGATTGTGGCGAAGGGGGCTAGAGAGATTAGGAAAGCTCACTCCTAAAACAGATTACTAATATCTTGGTGCTTGTTGCTTCGCAGGTCGACAGCAAGAATCAAAGTCTTCTCTTCAACGCCCAGTACCGGCCCTCCTCCCTAATTTCTAGTTTTAAATCTTGCTGTTAATATTTAATTCAGTAAGTTTTGGTTAGTGATTTGGGAAGTTGGTCCCTTGCGTCCCTGCGAAATCATCCACGTCTTCCAAGAGACCTTCGGTCAAGACAAGGTAAGGGACGACGTGGTTAGCTTTGACACTATGCCCTTTGTATGCCATTTGCTGCTAAAAACTTCAATGGGTAAAGATCCCTACCTTAATTGTAACTATAGTTTTCTTGTAAGTGGAGGAACAATTTCATCACTGTGTGCTCATACTGTGCACGCGGTTTCAAAATCAATGAAGGGCGAAGACAATGTACTCTTGCTGTGCACCACAGTTTGTACAGTGACATGGTCCCTGAAAATCACTTTTAGCTGTACTCTGGGATCATACAGAGATTCTCAGGAGAGAACAATAAATATAATAACCACTTTGCCGGATCATCAAGTTCAGGACATTGGATTCAGGAATCAGGAATTTTAACAATAATATTTTTGGGTAGTGTTTTATAGCTCCATTCAGGGTGTTAAAGCTAACCTCTTCACCAAATGTGCGAGCGTGGAAATCTTTTGAACATTTTATAACCAGATAGATCCACTTTAAGACCTACTAAGTGGAACTCCAATTTCCATGTGAATTTCTTCTCTTGGTCAACGAATCTTTGCCACTGTGTTATGGAGCACAACCTGAATATGTTACTAAAATTATCATCAACTTACAGCATTTAATATTCAGTCAATAATGAGAGTTTGCTGATGTTTTAAAAGCTTTATTTCTCTTTAAAGAGATTCGTTTGTATATTTTGTTCTTATACTCAGGTTAGTCAGATAAGTCTGTTTATAGAAATATAAAAAACAAATGTTATTAGAGGCAGTATTTAAAATAGTGTGTTCCATAAAGGAAATTGGTCCCTGTCTTAATCTAAAAGGACCTAACCTATTTATTTATATATTTATATAGCACTCTACTACTCGATGACGTCTAGGCGCTTGCCAACTAAAGCACATGAATGCATCGCGGCTTGACTGAAGGCACTGAGACTGACTGAAATAGGCTATGAAGTGTATAGCCAAGTCTTTAGGCCATTTCTGAAGAAAAGCAGGTCTGGTGACATCCAGTAACTAATATTGATACATACACTATGCCAACCAACAAGGGGAAAGATACCTAGGGAACGACCACTAGTATCCAAAACAGGGAGCGAACACTTGTTTTTTTGTGGGGGAGGGCGGGGGTTTATACAAACATCCGTTCCTGGGTTCCGTCAAAAATTGATGATTAAATCCAAAAGAGTATCAAATTCCACAGCATGTAGTGGGCTATTGGAGTGAAGGCTGTATAGCCAAGTCTTTAGGCCATTTCTGAAGGAAAGCAGGTCTGGTGACTTTTTTCGTTTTATTGGTAGCTCATTCCACCATCTGAATGTGATGTTTATGAAACTTTTTCCGCCCCATCTCTGGAGTCGGAAATTTGGTACTTTCACCAACTTTAGGGAGGTGGACCGAAGGGTACGTGGTGGGATATACCATTGGAAGCGATTTGTCAGATAGACGGGGCCTGAATCATATAGCGCTTTCAAGGCGGTACAAAGCGCCTTGAACTTAATTTCCTTCTCCATGGGTAACCAATGGAGAGTATTAAGGGCATGTTTGTCTGCTGAATATTTAGGTATGCCAAAAAGCAACCGAGCTGCAGAGTTTGGAGGTACTTGCAGTTTCACCAGTACTGCCTTGTTTGTCCCAACCATACGTCAGTTGGAATAATCAAGTTTGGACAGAACCAGTGCTACCACCACTGTTTATTGTAGTTTTGGTGGTATAAACGGGAACATTTTCCTCAACATTTTCAGCGTGAAGTAGGTAGATGAAATAAACATCTTCACATGATGGGAAAAGGATAGAGTTGTGTCAAAAATGACCCTGAGATTTTTGGCCTATCATAGCAAGAACCCAAAAAGAGTTATTTTGGAAAAGAGCAAGCAAAATTTAGTTAGAGGCTAATACCTATGGAAGGTCGAACTCCCCATAAAGAGTAGTTCTGGAAACTCAACCGAGTTCCCTGACAGCTTCCGTAACAATGTTAAAATAGGTAGAAGAAAATAATCACAGCAGTAGTTATGATCAGCATAACAATGGAAGGTTGCCTCACTAAGCTAAGAAAAATAAGGGAAAATCACTATTAGCATTAGCTGAAACAAATCATGGGCATGATTAGCACAATAATGTGCTAAAGGGCATGGCAGAGAAGGTGTGCCTAGAATGCATTGCCTCTCTAGCTAGGAACATGTACTATATACTATATAGAAGAGCACAAAAAATGTTGGAAAAATGAACTGTTGACTCATGCCTGACCAATGGGAGAGGGTTTTCAAATGTTCTGTTGCCTTCTTCCTCAATACCCACAGTAAATGTCTATGTCCACATGTTATTGTTTGAAAGGCGGCTACAAAATATTACAAAAGATACATCTAGAAAGGTTCTCATGAGAACCTTTAGCAAGCCTACTCTGTCAGCTGCTTAGTGTCTCATTGTGTAACAATGTGCTGGTCTATGAAATTAAACATGAATATTTAGCAAGTCCTGGTTAGATCATAGAAATCAGAGCAATAACAAGCATTTTCTTTTACTTAAATTTTGTTCATTATAAGCATGTGGTAGAGAAAAATGTCTAAATATGATCAAATCATATGGTGTGTGGTGAAAAGATATACATTTTGCGGCATACAGCATTTTTCATTAAGGTGTCATCTTTTGCAGTTTAATTATAACGTTACAGCCAGCACTAAAGAAACCCATTGATTATTATTGAAGGGACAGTAAAGAATAAGTAAAATTTTGAGACGCAGCCATGAAAGAACAATTAAAGTAGGAGCTTTCTGCAAAAACAGTGTTTTCTATGTGATACTTCTAATAAAGAATGCATTTTTCTCTAACCACTAAATTGACACGCATTTCCTACACTAACGTTAAAACACATTTCTATATATTATGAGAGTAAATTCACGTAACAATTTTCAATGTCCACAATTATGGAGTTTTGAAAAAACTGCAGGCTGTACTTTATGTTTAACTCTTTCTGTGTCCTAAATATGTAACTGTATGTCCATAAAAATAGGTCTACACAGGGATGGGGGCCACAGGTATTTTCTAAATGCTCCCTATTGTACTGGACAAGCCCCTTTTGGTGTTGAGGAGGGGAAGCAGAATAGGCACAATAGCATGCCATTTCTTTTTCATTCCTCAATTGGTAGCCCATCTACATCAGTGTTCTGACTGCATTATTGCCATGCTTGTGAGATGACATGCTATAGACAGGTTTATTTGCTATCTCTTGTGAGTCTTTAACTACGATTGGTGCTTATGGTCAACTAGTGCCGTTGTTTGAATCAGCTACCACTGTACCCATCTCCTCGCGGATCATCCCAGACTGGTGATGCTCAGCTTTACTGTTTGCTAATAGAAAGGAGTTTCAGAGAGACTGTCCAACCCCGTACCATTCAACACCTTCTAAGTTGACGCATGGGAGGTTGGGAGTGGAGGACTTGAGAGAAGTCACAAATCTTCAACAATACTACAGAAATGGAAACTCGATTCCTTTCCATGTTCTTAAGTTTCAAGGGATCCTTTATCAGCCAAGATGCCACGGAAACGAAGGCCCTCATTATGAGTGGCATGGCAAATTGTGGCCCCTGCACAAAAACCTGCTTGCACAGGGGCCAAAATATGATATGTAATAGTTTCTCTACTTCTAAAGAAATCCACTTCTTCCCAACTATCATCCAATCCTTAACTTACAGTACTCTGGCAACATTCTAGAAAGAGTCGTAATGAATTAAATTCCAGATTATACAGAACTAAATTAGCTGGTTCGTGACCTCCAGTTAAGCTTCCTGCCATTGAAGGGAACAGAAACAGCTTTGCGTGAAAACAAGGAGCTCTTCAGCACACCAAAAGAAGGGCAGCAGGCAGCCTTGAAATTTTGACATCTTTCTTTGGCGTAGGATTTCTTTGACCTTGACCTTCAGCTGCTGAGACCGAGTGTCTGGTTCTAAATCAGTGGCACAGCTTTGACATGGATCATTTCGTTCTTTCACAGTCGTATGCCCAGGGCCGGCTTTAGCACTGCTGGCGCCCAGAGCGACAGTGTTTTTTGGTACCCCCCTCACCAATGACCACCTGCGCAACCAATTCCCACACTTCCACCACCCCTTATCAGATTCATTTAATTCGTTTTATAGAGTCACTCATAAAAGTGATGGGTGTCAGAGCACTTTACATTGCACACACATTCCTCAATCATATGTGTGTAAATTTTGTTTAGGAAACGTTGCATAAAGACAGAGTGGTAGGATTTATATGTTATCCATTCTGGTAGGCAATAAGGTTTAGGGCAGCTTGGTCTGGAGATGCACAAACTTAGAATTCAAAATGTAAGACCATAATTGGGGATTTTCTTTAATAATTGGAATTGATTCTACCCAAATCAACACTTTGTACAGCATTAGGATAATGAAAGTCTGGGGGAAAAAATCAATACGCTCTAATCTATACTTGAAGTCTGCATTTCCGTTCTTTGTTGACAGTTAATAGCTCACTGTTTTTTTATTAGTATTTTAACATATAAACTACTTCTAACAAAACGAAGACTCTGACGAAAGCAGTAACCCCCTGACCTATTTACGTTATATTCACTTCGTCATTTGCATGGTAAACATTCTTTGCAGCAGGCACATTAACCCTCTGCACTACCTTATGATGAATCAAAACATCCCCCAGTCAAAACTTCCATTAGACAAAACTTCGTTCTCTCTCCAGGTAGAGCATCAATCACGGGAGTAGGCTTGACATTTTATTTGTTGGCTGAAACTTGCTGGAGGTCAGGAGCGCTGCAGCGGGGGCTTTTAAAAACAATGTAAAGTAGCAAACAGGCGCCCCCAAGTCAGTACCTGGTTCTATGGCACCTAGAGCCGGCCCTGCGTGTACCGCTAAATTACATAGGTCGGTCAGATTCATAACCTTGAGGCTCTCTATCTGGGTCCCCCAAAGGGCTGCTCTCTCTTTTCTCATGTTTAATTACTTTCTGCAGTCCCTGTCTGTCTGTATGGTCAGTGGAGTTGCCACTGTGAAGGCTCCTTTGAAGGCACTGACTCTTTTAAGATCAGACTTCATGTATGATGTTTCTCCTAAGCCTAATATTTTTTTCTGTAAGAAGAAACCCTCAACGGACAATATCAATCCTCGAACAACAGCCCTATAAGTTTGACACAATGTAAAAGAATGCAAAGTAGGCCTTACTTGGCACTATAAGAATACTTTAGATCAGTCGACAAGTTATCCACTTTTGTTAAAGCTTGGTAGTAAACCCCAGATTTTCTGGATTAAACACTGGTCCCCACCTTCATAGGGACCTTATAGAGGAGGTCTTTCTGACCTACTTGAGGACCCACGAACTAGACATCTGCCTTGATTTTCCTATTTATTACTGGTTACTGTGAAATATACGGCACTCTGTCCTTTGATTAAAGAACAAAGGAATAAACATGAAGGTAGTTCCAGGTTTAAAAGAAGACTGGTTGATTATTCAAATTCCAGACATATAATTGGTGCGTCTTTTTTTGACAAGTACATGTAATTGGGATATTGATCAAATGTAATCTGGTTTGGGACACACAAAATAAGATCATTCTTGTTTGAATTCTGCTGTTAGGTCCTAATGGTCATTATATGTCTCCATTGATTTGCTACCTACATATAATGCCACTTTGCAAATCTGAGAGACAAGCTTGGAATATATGGGCAGTTCATAAGTGTTCTGCTTGTTTTACACAGTTTTTGATACTGTCATGCAGTGTTAAATCAGAAAGGATACAAGTTTTTTGTGCTTAGCTCTGCTGGAATACAACAGGGAAAGCTTACGTTAATATATTCATGACTAAATTTGCCTATGCATAAAATATGCAAAAATGCAAGTTAGAAAATAGAAAAAGCACTTTAAATTGTGGTTACCAACAAAAGACGGCGCTTTGACGTTGGCAACAGCTGGAAATGACATTGAAATGAAGCAGCAACAATACGAATTAGGAGATGCAATTCCTTCGACATCATGTCATCAGTGTGTTATTCTTGCTGTCTATTCATGCTTACACATTTTAATGCAGCGCATTATGCATAGCACTAGCGTCAGAAACATAAGCTTCACGTGAGGCTGGCAGGAAGTCTAACAATGTACTGTAGATGGTTTTCAATACAGCTTCACGTCAGACAGCTCTTTTTGAAAGTACCAATCTATTTTTGCCCGGTGTTAGCTAAAAAAAACACCCACTCATTGTGATATGTTGCTCTTACGTATTGGAGCTAGGACCTAAGCCATGGTGACGCATGACCAGGTGCAGTCGTCAGTTCTCATTAACAAAATCCACGTGCAGTTAATACAAACATTTCATGTCTGGATGCTCCCAGGTTACAGCTAAATCATGTTCCGGTTGGTTGCGCAGTCTCCCAGATATTTGACGCATCTTGTCGCGTAAATGACTTTCGATGATTTCATTAAGATTGTCACAGTTTGTCTAGAACTTTGTGGCCGGCTCAAGAAATGGAGAAAACGCTGCTAGATAAAAAGTCTTGTATTCCATTTCGAGAAAAAAAGCCAGCCCTGACTTAAGTCACAGCGTGCACCCTGCATGAAATCAAACATATTTTCTTTCAGACTACAAATCGCAGTAAACTGTTTGGAAGCTGCGACATCTAGTCAGGTTGTTTCCATTGACTTGGAGCGCGCGTTAACTGCCCCGCAATCCTTGTATTTCTTTATCTTTTATCTTTGGTCTGCTGAAGATTTACGCCGAGCACCTCTAGCGTGCCAATTGTTCAATTATTTGAAAACCTTTTCTTTTCCAAGGTCAACTGAGCAGCAGCAGGACCTGTCTGTTAAAGGACAATAACATGAACAGTCAAACAAAGTGAAATGCATTTTCAGGAAGACATCAAATTAGTGCTTTAACCCCTTTGCTGCTAGGTCTTTTCCACCCTGTGCTAGGCCTTTTTTGGCTATTTGTGGAAGTTCCCCTTAGGCCCCTGTAACCTTTTGTTCACATAAGATATACATGTCAAATTTGGTTCATTTTCTTCTAAAATACTGAGGATTCTAAAGGGACCTACCCAGAGTTTGTGGATTCTTCTGGAAGGAACTGAGAAAATAGCCAAAATACAGCTAAATGTGGGTTTTGGGGGAAAAAGTGTTACAGAAGAAAGCATCTTGTTTTTCCCCCCGCAAATTGTATCAAAGAAGGATTGGCGGTGCTACAATCACCATCTTCCCAGCTTTCAGGAACAGGCAGACGTTTTTCAGAAAGCCACATTTTTTAATACAGTTTTGCCATTTTACTGGGATATAGTCTATTTTTTCTATATTTTGTGCTTTCAACCTCCTTCCAGTTAGTGGTAGAAATGGGTATGAAACCAATAACTAATACCAGAAAGCTATACATTTCCGAAAAGTAAACTGAATTCTGAATTCGGCACAAGGTCATTTGCGTAGCTCCTTCAAGGTTCTTCCATAGAAATAAACAGTCGAAATGAAAAAATATTGAAATTGAGTTAAAAAAAAAACCAGCCATTTATGCCTACATTTTCACTTGTTACTACTTCTCAACATGACAGAATTTTGAAAGCAATATACAGTTATGCCTGCTGGACTTTTATGGTTGCAAGTATATATAGAACTTGTAGGTGAATCAAGAACCTGAGGTACCCAGAGCCAATAACTGGGCTGGACCGTGCAAAGGTTTTTCATTGTGTCTAGGATACACAGCAATTCATTTGGTAACATATAAAGAGTGGAAAATAGATATCAAGAAAACCCATGTGTTTCTGCAATGGAAACAAAATATGGAGTTTAGAAGCCGTGGTTATTTGCATATATCCAAATTTGTGGGTACCCTCACCAGCATGTGAATTAGAGTTTTTTTCTCAAAATGACTACTTTTTTACCTATTGTCTCACATTTGGAAAGCAGAAATGCAGAAAAAGTAAATTGGTAATAATATGTTTTCGACTATTCTGTGTTCCCCTAAGTTTCCCGATAAAAATAGTACCTCACTTGTGTGTGGAATCCAGGATGGGGTCACTTGTGTGGCCTTTACCAGGTTCAGATACACAGTATCCGTTGCAAATCTCAAACAGTGTAAAAAGAAAACTTTCCTTATATTTCAAGGATGGAGAATTCTGGACTCTGTGGGGAGCCACAAACTTTCACCCACCCAGCTTTCCCCCAAGTCCCCTGATAAAAATGGTACCTCACTTGTGTGGGTAGGTCTAGTGCCTGTGACAGGAAAGGGCCCAAAACCCAACGTGAACACAAAAAGTTTTCCAGTGAAACTTGACCCCTTTTTTGCAATGTGCCTAGCTGTGGCTTTTGGACCCAAGCTCACCCAGCACCTAGGGAATCCTAGCAAACCTGTACATTTTTTTAAACTAGACACCCAGGGAAATGCAATATGGTGTAACTTGTGCGGGTCTCACCAGGTTCTGTTAACCAGAATCCCTTGCAAACCTCAAATTTTGCCAGGAAAAACAATATTGTCCTCACATTTCTGTGATGGAAAGTTCTGGAATCTGTAGGGAGCCATAAACTTCCACCCATTCAGTATTCCCCCAGGTGTCTCTCAATAAAAATGGTGCCTCACTTGTGTGGGAAGGACTAGTGCCTGTGACAGGAAACGGCCCAAAACACAATATGGACGCATCACATTTTCCCAGTGATAACTGTCCCTTTTTTTCGCAATGTGCCTAGCTGTGAATTTTGGACCCTAGCTCAGCCGGCACCTGGGAAATCCTAGCAAAACTGTAAATTGTTTTAAACTATACACCCTGGGGAATCCAGGATGGGGTGAATTGTGTGGCTCCCACCAGGTTCTGTTACCCGGAATCCCTTGCAAACCTCAAACTTTGTCAAACAAAACACCTTTTCCTCATTTTTCTGTCATGGAAAGTTCTGGAATCGGTGAGAAGCCACAAACTTCCACCCACCCAGTATTTTCCCAAGTCTTTCATTAAAAATGGCAACTCACTTGTATGGGTAGACTATGGGGGGAGATTTACTAGGCTTTTGCGCCATGTTTGCATCACAAAGGTGACGCAAAATGATGCAAAATCTTTTTATTGTAATTTACTTTCCAGCACTAAACTTGCTTACACTTGAAATAACATAAAAGTAATGTGAGACAGTGCATTGCACTTCTTCGCGTTACTTTGCGCCATGGGGGCATACCAAGGGTGGTGCATGGGCGTTCTCATGCAACCATCCAAGGTTTCCCACCCTAAACCCAATTTTCTAAAAACAGTAGATTGGGTTTAGCGTGAGAAAACTGTGCCCTCTTCAACTAGGCGCAAGGAAGGAGAAATACTTTCATTTCTCCTTCCTTTTCCGACTTTGCATGTGTGCTGCACTGTGCAGCACGCATGCAAAGTTGGAAAAGCTTTCCCTTGTGTCGAGCATAGTATTTTGTACAGGATGAGTAACCTTCCTGTACAAAACCAACACCTTAGTGCTGTGGAGCTAAGGTGTGTGTATGTTGCATGGTGCACGGCAGCTGTGATCAGTGCCGGTGCAAGGGAAAGGGGAGGAGATAGCCATATCTTTGAAGATATGGCGCTCTTCTGCTCCATAGAAAAACCAAAAGTGATGATGGACGGAGCGTTGACAATACAAACACTCACCCCCAGTCAACTGATCTGGGTGTAATCCATCACCGTTCTTTAGCTCACTCCGCCACCCCAGTTCAGCTCCATCCCTGTCGCTCAACGCATTACAGCCTTGCGGGGGGTTGCGCTGCGTTGTGTGACTTTTTTGTACATTTCCCCTATTGTCTGTGACAGGAAATGGCCCAAAACTTACTGTGGAGACTTCAAAATTGTTGATCACTTGGTTTTGTGAGGGAGTCATCTGCATTTTTTGTCCCCAGTTTGGAGGGAATCTAGGGAGACCTACGAAACCCAGACATTTCTAAAAACTAGGATACCCGGTGGAGTCCAGCAAGGTGTGGCTTGCATAGATCTCCCAACGTTTTCCTCCCCAAAATCCTATGCAAACCTCACATTTAGCTTAAAAAAACATATTTTCCTCTCATTTCTGGAAGGGAAAGTTGGAGGATCACCAGGCCAACACCAATATCCCACAACCCAGTGTTCCCCCAGATCTCCTGATAAAATTGCTAAATCACTTGTGTGGGTAGGCCAAGTAGCCGCAACAGAGAAGAGCCCACATTTTGTGGAGACATCAGAATTATTGATCACAGAACGACCTGGTTGAGCAAGGGGGGCACCTGCGTTTTTAGTCCTGGGCTCGGCACCATCTAGGGAAACCGGCCAAACCCAGACATTTCTGAAAACTAGGCACCACAGGTGAGTCCAAGGAGGTGTGGCTTACATGGATCTCCCAACATTTTCCTACCCAGAATCCCCTGCAAACCTCAGATTTAGCTAAAAAAAAACGTTTTCTCACATTTCTGTGTGGGATCACCACACCTGCATGAATTTCCTACCACCCAGCGTTCGCCTTAGTCTCGAGAGTACGATGTTTTGAGGTGACTCTACATCACTAAGGATGTAGTGATTCAGTTCCGGTGTATTTATGTTCAAATCTATGTTTTTAGGTGTTGTGAGAGATTGGGTTGTTGGTTGGCTGGGGTGTGAGCGCTGGTCAAGCAACAGTCACAAACTCTTGCAGGGTGAACCACAAAAAATCGCTAAATTAACCTGTGCTTAACCCTGGATAGCTTGACACAAAAAGCAGTCAGGCTTAACTTAGAGACAATGTGTAAAGTATTTTTGCAGCACACACAGTAATAAAGTAAAATCAGAATATAAGGAAAATCGCAACCAGTTTAGAAAAATAGAGAAACGTTTAATAAATTATGTGAGACTAAAACAACAAAATCAAATCAGTAGAACTGGAGTTATGAATTTTAAAAGGGTTTAGTGACAACTAGCACCTAAAAGATTAATGTACTAACTGTGGATATCTAGTTGCGCGTGACTGGGTCGAAAGCAAAAGGTATGGCCAACCGCGATGGAGCGCAGTCAGAGCTTGAAGAAAATGTTCTGAGAAGATAACTTCAGCGGGCAATGCTGCAGGAGGTGTCTAAGGAAGTCAGAGGTGGGACAGTCATTGTCGGTGGCCTTGGGAAGCAGAGGTAAAGATTTCTATGTTGAGACTTAGCCGCCTAAATGGAAGTCGAAAATCTCTAGCGGGATGAGGCAGAAGGCTGTAGCCGAAGACAGTTCCACAAGGTCATATACCCTTTGGTGAGGGACCGCTGGAAAGGATTTGGTACTGCGGAGAAGAGGGTAGCAGGAGAAGCCACAAGGTCAATTTGAACAGCGATGCACCTCAGGCGGATAGGCAAGTAGGTTAGTCCCTGTCTCCTCCTGATGCTCAGAACTGTTTTTGGCCAAAAGTTGTCTGTCCTCAGTTTTGGGCATTGGCCATCTTGGCACCTTTAGCACTATAACCAAGTGTCAAGGGCTGCTGTGACACCTCTTTGGGGTTCAGGAATCAATCAGGTTGGGTATAGGTGCAGGTTCCTCATGGCAGGGGCCTTTTATGTCCCTGTGACTCTTAAACAGAGGCCAGGGAACTAGCCCTTGGAGTCACTTCTGGTAGTACTCGGTGCAGATGGAGATGTAGGACTCAACAGCAGGGCTGGCCTCTGAGGGTTCAAGGCAGGCTCCATGCAGCAAAGCAGTCCTTTCAGGTACAGCAACAGTTTAGCAGAATCCACAGCAGGTCACAGCAACAGGCGGTCCTCTGAAAGTCTTACCACAGGTCCAGTAGTAAACTGAAGAGGGGATCCAAAGGTTCTACTTTTATACCCAGGTGTCCTTCTGAAAGGTGGGTGAACCTTCTGGAAACATTCCTGGATAGAAACTGGCTGCAGTGACAATACAGGGTTGTTAAGCCCTTTGTGAAATGCAGAGCACAGGCCAACCAGGTGTAAGTAGGGATGTGCTGAGGTCTGCCCCCATACTGCCATCAGGTGGCCCATTGAGGCACACCAAATCTCTCTATTGTGTGACTGCCTGGGTGGTATTCTCAAAGTCCAACTGTCAGCTACACCCAGTCATGTGACCCAGGGATAAAGAGCTAAGGGCAGGAAAATGCCAACTTTCTAAAAAGTGGCATTTTCTAAATTGTAATAAAAAATCCGACTTTACCATTAAAGACAGTTTATCAATACAATTTCATGGGTATACCAAACATAACATATCTACCTGTTCACAATTCGGAATTACAACGTATTAAATGCAATAGGGAATACCCAATGGTATTCTACGGGAGGGGTAGGCCTCACCATAGTGAAAGATGAAGTTAGGAGTTTTCACTACCAGGACATGTAAAACGTAGAAATATTTTTCTGTGATTAATTACTCAGAACCCACCGATTCGGGCTACCTAGGACCGACCTTTTGGGGTCTTCTATGTAATAAAATGGGAGTTTAAAGCTTGGCAAGGGGTTTTAAATGCCAAGTCGACATGGCAACTTAAAGCTGCATTCAGGCTGTAATAGAAGGCCTGGGCCATGTTTTGCAGTGCTGCTTAAGTGGGTATCACAATAATTGCTGCAGGCCTACTGGTAGCATTTAATTTACAGGCCCTGGGTACATGGTATACCACTCTACAAGGTATATGACATTTCTACCTGCTACTGAACAAACGTTATTACTTATTAAATGTAATAAGGTAACCCAATATTATCCTATAGGAGAGGTAGGCCTTGCAGTAGTGAAAAACACATTTGTGGGTTTTTCACTATCAGGACATGTAAAACTAAAAAGTACATGTTCAACCTTTTAAATGTAATGCACCAAGCACTATGGGATAATTACGCCTACCTTAGGGGTGATGTACATGCATTAAAAAGGGAGTTTTAGGCCTTGGCAAAAGGTTAATTTTGCCAAGTCGAGTTGGCAGTTTAAAAGTACATGTAGGTGGCAATTGCAGGCCTGCAACATGATTTTAAAGCCCACTTAATGTAGAGGCCCTGGGTACATGTCATACCACTTTACTAGGAACTTATAAGCAAATTAAATGTGCCAATCAGGTGTAGGCAACTTTTGCTCTGTGTTTTTGGGAGTTAGCACAAGCACTTTAGCACTGGTTAGCAGTGGACAAGTGTACACAGAACTAAAGCCAACATAAAATCGATTCAGAAAACACGGTTTGAGGATGACCCGGAATAGAAGGCCAAGTCCAACAGGCTGAATTTGTGTGCTTCCACTAAAAACCCTGCATATATTACACTTTTGTCTTGTGGCAACGTTCATGCCCAATGTTGCAGGACTGAGTTGGTTATGATGGCAAGCCAATGATCAAGGCTATGGTCGTGCTCTATTTAATAAAAAATGTTGTGATCAAGGCACTAAGACTGACATATTTATTTTGCATATGTTAAAGTCGATAACGTTTCATTTAATGAGAATTGTTATTACTTAATATTAAACCCTACAGATAGGTATTTTGCTGTATGGAGTCTCACAGGTAACCGTAATAGGCAAGGGATTTAACATTGGCCACCCACTCTGACAAACCGTGGGTGGGTTTTATTGTGATGATTCTTGATGGCCCCTGTTGAGAGGGGTTGCATATTGTTATGCAAGCTGTATTTTTCTACATATTTGTATATTTATAATTGTATGCATGATGGCTGCCAGTTCATGTGCACTTGAATAGTCAGTGTTGGGTAAAATATAAATCCAATGTTAAAGCAGAAAGGTTGCATCTGTTGATTGGGAAAAGCATGACAGATTGTATAGGTGTGATCTTTTTATTATGAAACATTAACAAAGCCAATAGACCTCACCTACATATGTGAAAAGCATGAAGTAAAGACAATAGGCTTTTAAGAATGGATTGTTACTGCACTGCGCTAAAGCATCTAGCCAGGTACTTTGTTATATAGGATTTCACAGATTGAAGCAGTAGGCAAGCGTTTTGGTGTTGGTGAACTACATGAACAAACTGTGAGGATAGAAGATATGCACCACAGCAATCCTTATTAGGCTCTTTTAAAAGAGACAGTATTTTGCTCTGCCAACTGTAATTTTGTATACATTTGTACTTTTTTGACTGCATGGTGAATGGTTGCCTTGTGGAAAGCTTATGCTCACTTCAATGGGCTTAATTTGGGTATGGTGAGAAGCCAATGACATATCCCGGGCTGTTTATTATTAAAAGTTAAAATAGAGGTAGTAGACATGAAATATATTGTGAAAGCGTATTTTTAAAGTCAATAGGCACTTAAAGGTGAATTGTTATTACTCTGAGTTGAAACCTACAGACAGGTTTTTTGTTTCGTGGAATCCTATAGATTACCTTAATTGGCATGTGGTTTGGTGTTGATTACATCCCTCTGACAAATCATGAGTATCAAAAATGTGCACTATGGTTTCCTTGATAAGCCATGTTAGGAGAGAAAATATCAGTGCTTAATATCAACCAGTGATTTCTGGTGCTTGGCACCAGCAGTTACGTCTCAAAAACGACACTGATAATAGTCCACTGCATGGTGGCATTGTCTGTCTAATTCTGATGTATGCATAACAACAGTGTTTAATGAATCAATATACATTAAAAATTAATATTACCTGCAGGACATTCCGTTCATATAACTTTGAGTGGTCTGGAATAGTCTGAATTGTCACACTTGTAGAAGTGTGTTCATTAGCAATTGTGATGGTACTATCATTGGCAGTGCTGGCATGGGCAATGGATGGTGCAGGCTGCAGTGGCCTCTTTAGAAATTCCCTGGCACTCAATTCTTTACTAATTAAACACTGATTACTTATACTAATCTGCTTTGCCAATTAAAATTTTGTATATAGTGCAATGTTATGACTGTTTGCATGAGGGCGGACATAGTTGGTTATGGGGAGAAGCCAGTGATAACAGCAAAAGGCTTGATTGGTGTAAGGGGCAGTGTAATGCCTGACACCATAGGCCTGGCCTGTTTATTAAGAAAAATCATTATAAAAACATATGGTAAATTCAGTAGGCCTCCAACATTGGACTGTTGTCACATTATCTTACAGGTCACAGACCAATTATCATAGTAGACATGAATTATGGTGTTCGACACCCACTCTGACAAACCCTGGGAGTAGAACTTTACTGTGATGATTCTTGTTGAGCCCTATTTAGAAGGGCTGTATATTGTTTTGCCAACTCTAACTTTGTACATATTTGTAATTATATAATTGCATGCCTGAAGGTTGGCAGCTTCTGCACACTTCCATAGGACGGGGTCATATATTGTCTCAAGCAATTGGTAACTGGTGGAGGCCTTATCAGTTCACTGGGGAAAGTTATATCAGATGCCCTAAGTGTAATCTGTTTATAATGAAAAGTTATCACACAGCTGTTAGACCTAACACCATTGAGTGTTAAGATCCCAAACATTTTGCCTTCACCCCTCCTGTTTACTGAATTAGGTTTTGTTGCCTTTAGAACTAATCGGCTCATTTAATTAACTTGTAAATCCCCTGTAAATGGCACTACAGGTACCAAGGGCCTGTACATTAAATGCTACTAGTGGGCCTGCAGCACACATTATGCTACCCACTAAAGTAGCACGTTAAAACTTGTCTGAGGCCTACCACTACTGGCTGTAGTGCAGTATTAAACTGTCACTTTGACCTGGCAAAAAAACTGTTTGCCAGGCCTAAACCTACCTTTTTAATACCTATATGCCACCCTTAAGGTAGGCCTTTCCAGCTCCTTTTACAGGGTGCATGATGCTTATAAAGTAGGGTTTAAGTTGTATATGTCCTAGCAGTGAAGAAAGTTGTTTGTCACTGTTGTAAGGCCTATATCTCCCAGAGACTAACACTAGGTTGCTTTATTAGATTTAATAAGTGCTGACTTTAGATTGGAGCAGGTAGAGAAATTCTTCTTGGATTCTTTTAAATTGTAACTTGAAACCCTTTTCAATGGTAAAGGCGAATTTTAAGTTACATTTCTGAAAATGCCACTTTTAGAAATTTGTAAAAACCTATAGGGGTTAAGCCCAAAGGACTGGGGCCAGGTAGGGCTATTCAAAATTCTGAACACAAAACAATAAAACCGGCTCCATACTACCGTACACTCCTACTACTCATGGAGTAACGAACAGTCAACTCTTTTATCTGTCCGAATGGAATTTTTATTAGACCATTCGTGTTTCTTTAAAAGTCAATCAAAACAATTTTTTGGGGACTGAAAAAGAAACATAGACTTATCAAATTCACATATGAACTTACAGGTATATACAATTCACAATAATGTACACTTAAAGACAAAAATGGACTTCGACACTGTGAAAAAATTATTAGCAACAGTCGCAACATGACAAAATCAGCAAATTAATTCATACATTAATCTGATGTAAAACACATTTTTAGAAAAATGTACATCATATACAAAATGTAGTAATAAACATGAAAATATCCAATTTATGAACCTCATATGTTATTCCAGCTTCAGCGTCAAAAGAGTATCTGAATAGTGTATCAATCCTTTAACCAATAGTTTCCTTCAACACTCGCGGCAATCAGAATGAACTACATGCCTCCCAAAATGCCAACGCATTTCAAGACCCAGGCGAATAGTACTGGGACTATCATCAGGGCTTCATATAAATGGGCCGGATACCCTACAAAAACCAAAATAAATGAATAATGCAAAAACAGCGTCAACCCAAACTGACTCTATCTCTTGTACATGTAACTAACTTAGGGCCAGATGTAGGTGGCCAAATACAGGTCGGTAACCCCGAAAATCGGTACATTTTAGCGTTACCGACCGGTATTTAGCCATGTGCGATGAAGTTAATACCGAACGCCATCGCAAATAAGGAATTGGTAAAAATTCGGAAAACCAGTTACCGATTCCTTATTTAGCAATTAGCAAACACCGAAACCCCTAAATACCGAATCGGTAAATAAGAAATCGTTAGATAATCGCAAATGCGATGTACAAACAATCGGTAATACAGAATTTATGATTTTTCGGTATTTAAGAGTCACTAATTACCACTGACTCCAAGCCGGTGGTAATCAGGTGCACTGCATATAAACAGCCCCAAAATGCAACGGTGTGAACACAATGGCAGCCCTCTACGTAATAGCAAAGCAGCTACGTTTGCGAGCAGCAGGACTGAGTATCTGGAGACGAGAGGAGCACGTGTACAGACTGCGTGTTACACCGTTCCAAATGACTGAGGCTGAAATACACGAGAGGGTCAGGCTACACCCCCAAACCATCCTAGACCTGATACGGGACCTGCACCCACTCCTGGAGCATCAGACACCAAGAGCGCACGCCATATCAACACACGTGCAGGTGCTCTGTCCCCTGCATCATATGTGTACGGGATGCACTCCATTCTTTTGCAATTTATTAACCCTGGGCAGAGTGCTTCACTCCGCCCACGGAGTGAATGTAGTGTTGTCTACTTCGCGATTCGCCAAGTAGGCGTAGTAGGCAACACTATGCACACCCGTGGACGAAGCGAAGTTGCCCGCCGCCCACCTCCCTCCCGCCCTCTTCTACACCCCTAATTTGGATTTAAAATAGTGTAAAAATAAAGGAAAATCACTTACCTTTTATGCGGCGTCCCGGGGCTCCCTCTTCTTCTTCGCGCCGACTTCTTCCAGCCAAATGCAAATGCGCGGGCGACCTCGCATGCGCCGGCGACCTCGCATGCGCGGGCGACCTCGCATGCGCGGGCGACCGCGCATGCGTTTTTGGTTTGGAAGAAGTCGACGCGAAGTTACTTCCTATAACGTCACCGTGCCAATATACCAGTTTATAAAACCGTTGATGCAACTTTTACCATTTTCATAACATTAACATTATTCCGATCATGTAGAATGTCCAATATTAAATGCTAGAATTTCCAAGCCCATCTGACACCGATGTAAATAAACATTGCTTGGTGAAGGAGTAGTTTCTGTCCTGTAACTCCAGTTCTGTAGTAGGGGTATCTCTATTATAGTGATAATCTAGTGAATAGTCCCGCGCAATCAAAAATAATCTCTTAAATTGTCGAAAAATGCAGACCTGCACAGACACTTAAGAGAGAATTTAAAGACAGATAATGCAGTCTATATCCACAGGCTACACTGTCCAGTACTTCAACTAGAAATTCCACCAAAAAAAAACCCACAAACAGCACAGCCTGTCCAGCTTTCTCCACAGAGAAAAACTTTCCTTTACCAGCAAAAGCCTCTGGAATGATAGAGAGGAAGGAGTGGACAGACAAGCCCCATAGGTTGCCATTATGTGGCTCAGAACAGGATACTGTGCCTTTAAGAGAACGTTCCAGACTTTCTCAGTATCCCAGAATGCACAGCAGGTCCCTTTTACTTTCAGTTCTTTTTGAAGGCGTAACACGCCAGACCTGTAGCATTCCTTACCTGAATATCTTTCTCCACCGGGGAGGATGGCGGGCGCTTATGACTATAATAGAGATACCCCTACTACAGAACTGGAGTTACAGGACAGAAACTACTCCTTCTGTAGTAGGGGATCTCTGTGTATAGTCATAATCTAGTGAATAGAATGGCAAGCCCATCCCCACACCAAAGCGGCGGTGGAGAGAAGAGAAATAACACCACTACTGTGCGAACAGATTTCGCAGCGAAGCCTGCCCAACCTGAGCGTCTGTCCTGGCATCAGTGTCCAGACAGTAATGCTTAGCAAAGGTATGGACCGACTTCCAAGTGGCCGCCTTGCAGATTTCCACAATTGGAACATTATGAAGCAAAGCAGTGGTGGCAGCTTTGCCCCTGGTGGAATGAGCCTTAGGTTTACCCCCTAAGGTCTTATTAGCCTTCTGATAACACAACTGTATACAGGACACAATCCACCTCGAGATGGACTGTTTCGAGGTAGCAAGACCGGTCTTGACTTATCCATAATTGATAAACAATTCGTCTGACCTGCGAATATCTTTGGTTTTATCCAGATAAAATTTCAACACCCTCCTAACATCCAGGGAATGCAGAGACCTTTACGCTGGAGATGAAGGATTCTGAAAAAACGTAGGTAACGTTATGGTCTGGTTAACATGGAAATCCGAGATAACCTTTTTTTTTTTTTAAATTATTTATTCAAAGTTGCAAATTTATTACATCACAGTTTCAGAAGTAGTGACAACGGCTGAGAAGCCTGCGGGGACAAGATAGTACACTGCAATGAAGGGCGAACAAGAGTTGTACATTTTCTCATTTGACCCCTTTACACTACCGCCCTCACAACAACGGAACGGAACCAATACAAACAGAACTCAGTGCTATAAGGAAATAGGAGGGAAGAACAGCGCATCAAGCCATTACATATGCAGTTTTTGCATTCAGCCATTGCAATATTTCCTGGACGGGGAGTGTGATTCAGTAAAGTCAGCAAGGGAACACACAGACTCTCATTGAGGCACATGGTGATCCAGTATCATAATTACACAGTCCTGTATAGCAAACAGCAAGCAGAGCTTCGACATGCAATTACAGACATAAGCATACCATCTCTTTATCCAGTAGTATCACCGGCTACCCCAGAGGGAGACTGTGTAGAGCTGGGGGTGCTTGCTCTAGCAATCGACCAGCGCAGGAATGGTTCCCAAATGTCCCTGGGTCGGGAAGCAGAGGGCATGAGTTCCCAATAGTTATCCAGTTGCGTATGGCCATAAGTGACGTCTGCAAGCCATGCATCAAATGTAGGCACTGCCCTGCGACCCCAGTGTACAGCCACCTGTCGTCTAGCGTAGAGCAGCAGTAAGGCGTGGAGTTTACGATTATTAGGTGCAGTATCAATGACATACCCCAACAGTCCCAGTGCCGGTGACGGGGCGTCCGCTCTTAGGAGGATCTGATTTATAGCAGAGAAAATGGCAGACCAGTATTCAGCAAGCTTAGGGCAGCTCCAGGCGACATGCAAGAAGGAGGCCTGCTCAGCACCGCATTTCCAGCAGTTAGAGTCATCTCTCAAACCCATGCGGTGCAGAGACATTGGTGTACGGTAAAATCTATGTCAGAACTTAAACTGGATTTGCCGGAGTTTATAGTTAGGTGATAACTCAGTGAGTTGCTTACAGCAAAAGGACCATTGATCTTCCGTCAGAGGCTCCTCCAGCTCCGCATTCCATGTCTGCATGTAGGTTGGCACAACAATGGGGGCCTGCTCCTGCATCCTGTTGTACAGTCTAGAGACCAGTATTTTGGGGGATGCCGTGACGAGCACATCTTGGAGCGCTTGGAGCTGTGGAGGCTCTTCAGGAAACTCCCTCCAGAATGCCTTACAGGACATTCTCAACTTGTGGTAGGTAAAAAGATCATTGAAGGTCAGGGGCTCGTCATCTCCACCCGGCTGGGGGTCCTGAAACGTGCCACTCGGGTACAGATCAGCAAATGTACGCAAAGGGGTTCCATGTAGAGAGAGGTCGCCTCCGCTTTCGGCCAAGCATGGCAGCATAGGGTTGCATCTCAACGGGATAGCCGGTGCATACAAGAGCGGAAGCCGAGCCCTCTTCTGGAGCTCACGCCACACCCACCTAAGCATATTCGCCGAGTCTATGTCCAGGGAGGGCCTTGGTGATTTGCAATATAAGGCTACACTCAGAGGCAATGGGGCCACCAAATCTATTTCCACTGCAACATGCGGCTGGTGTGGCGTAGGATATGCCCAAAAATGGACAAATTGGGCCTGTGCACACAGTGCGTAAAGGTGCATATCAGGAGCGCCCAGCCCTCCCTGACGAAGTGGCAGCGTCAAGAGAGCCCACGATATCATGGCCTGACCTCCAGCCCACACAAGCGATATTAAGGAAGAACGCAGACAGGTATGAAAGTGTTTTGTCAGTGGGATTGGGATATTCACGAAAAGGTAAAGGAATGTCGGCAGCACCACCGTCTTCGCCAGCGCAATCCTCCCGACTAATGACAGAGGAAGGGCCCTCCAGATAGCCACCTTGGTTTCTAAACAGTGTATCGCTTTCCCAAAGTTAAGGGACCAAACATCCTGTATGTTACGGCTAATCCAGATGCCTAAATATTTAACAGAGTCCGCCTCCCAGCGCAGGGAGTAATCGGATCTCACTTCCGGTGTAGTATCCGTGAGTGAGAATGCGACTGATTTAGCCCAGTTGATCGACACACCTGCCAGGCCTTCAAATTTGACAAATTCGCAAAGTAGAGGGTTAAGGTTTTCAGTGGGGCGTGAGACGTACAGAGTAACATCGTCTGCATATAAAGATATTAAGAGACTGCGGGAGCTAAAACTAATGCCACACGCCGTGTGGTGTTGCCTGACTCTAGCAGCAAGGGGCTCCATCGCGATGGCGAAGAGTAGTGGAGACAGGGGGCAGCCCTGTCTCATGCCTCATGAGATGTCAAAGGGTTCGGATAGTAATCCGTTCACCTGCACTCTCGCTGTGGGGGAGGTATACAGCAGTCGTATTAGATTAATGAAAAGTGGACTGAATCCCATCCTGCTCAGAATCCTGAATAGATAAGGCCATTCGAGCGAATCGAAGGCTTTAGTGGCGCTTAAAAAACAACCGCTGCTTGTACCGTTGGGTGAAGGTAGTGCAACACCGAGAAAATAGTTCTTAGGTTATGTGATGTTGCGCGCCCCGGTATAAAGCCTGATTGGTCAGGCAGGGCCACCATCGGCAGTAATGGCTGCAGTCTGTCTGCAATAATTTTCGCGTAGATTTTCACATCCACGTTAATGAGGGAAAGAGGCCTATAAGAATCTAGCAACTGGCTATCTTTATCTGGTTTCAGAAGCGTTATGATCAGGGCTTCCCGCATGGATTTAGGCAGAATTCCGGTCTCAAGGGCCTCGGCGAACACTTCATGCAGCCGCGGCGCCAACTCTTCAGCATAAGTCTTATAAAAGGCGGTCGTGAGGCCATCAGGACCAGGGGCCTTATTTAACGGCATACTTTTTATTACTTTACTGCGGCAATATCCCTAGCTGTGATCGGGACGTCCATGTATTGGCGGTGTGCGTTGTTAAACCACACCAAGGCTATAGTGTCTAGGTAGGCATCAAGGGAGTCTGGAGTCATATTATGTCTGGTTTTGTACAGGTTATAGTAGAACTCTGTGAAAGTGTGGAGAACTTCCTCCTGTCCCACCACCATCTCCCCGGCGGGGTTCACAATGGAGTGTATATACGTGGACTGTGGTCTGGTGGAAATTAGGTGCGCCAGTGTCCTACTGGGTCGATCTCCTTCCCCATATCTGCGGGCTTCTGCCTGCTTTCCCAAGAACTTTACCTCCCGCTGAGCCTCCTCGTGGAAGTCTAGAAGTTTAGCCTTAATTTGAACCGCTAATTCGGGTGTGGGACTGTCGCAGAAATGTGAATCCATCTCCTTCAGCTCCCCCTCAATCCTGCTTAACGTAGTCCTGATGGATTGCAGGACCCCAGCCCTGCGTGCAATGCATTGCCCCTTGATTACCACCTTGAACGCATCCCACAATACAGATTCCGTTGATACTGAGCCCGTGTTTGTCTCAAAGTATTGGATTATGTCTGCTCTAATTTCCTCAGTGAATACCGGGTCTAACAAGGCGTGTGGCGGTAAGCGCCAGGTGAAGGCCCGGGTGGGAGCATCCGGCATTTTAATCTCTAATAGGCATGGGGCATGATCTGAGAGTGATCTGGCCTGATTGCTCACTTTCACTGTCCACGTAGCCACCTCAGGCGACACTAGCCAGTAGTCCAGTCTCGACCTGGCAGCATGGTGACTTGAAATACAGGTGCCCTCCCTGACTGCCGGGTGCCTAGCCCTCCATATGTCAAGAAGTAGACCTTCCTGGAGAATGTCTAACAGTGCCTGCCTAGCGTGTGGGTGCAGTGGTCGTGATGCCCCCCTGCGGTCCAGATCATCATTGAGTACAACATTAAAATCTCCTCCCCAAATGACAGTTGAGCAGCCCATCAGTGCAATCTGCGCCCATACAGATCTAAAAAAGTCCGGATCGTCCACATTTGGACCATAAATCGCTGTCAACACCAATGGTTTACCCAGTAAGGTACCGTACAACACAACAAATCTGCCCTCCGGGTCAATGTGCCCAGCATGTTCCTTCCAATCCAACCCTCTACGTATGAGAATAGCCACCCCGCAAGCATAGTTAGAGTAAATGGCAGAATAAATCATGCCTCATCTGGAGTGTTTTAGCCTCGGGATGGTGTGGAGTTGATGTGCGTTTCCTGCAAAAAGCAAATATCTATTTTGTGTCTGATAAGATAGCCATGCATTAACCTCGCCTTCTTGACATCACTAAGTCCGCGGATGTTCCAAGTTAACATTCTTGTTACTGCCATTGCAATGCTGACACTGCATTTCCCCCAGGTAAAAGCTGGTTAGTCGTACAACGTAGACTAGTGACCTCACAGCACAGTTGAGAATAGGACTGAGCACTCACCAAACAACCCAACAACGCCTCCCTCCCCCCACCCACAGCAACCCACCAATCAGGTCGTGTCATATCCCCCCCTAAAGTACGCATAGCGTAAACACAAAGAAAAATTGCAGACAGTGGGAAACACCCCTTGAGGGCACGGTGTCCCGAGCGTACACCCCTGTTTGCACAGGGTGGCTGCGCATTTCGGCCTAGGTGTTTAGCCATTGACCAGGATGCGTTACATTTATATGGCAGCCAACGCGCTGGGCGCCCAGTGGAGAGCAGCAACAGGGCCCAGCAAGACATGGGGCATCAAATAACAACAATTGCAGAACAATGGCGCTGCACATCAGAACCAGAATGCATTCACCCAACCTGAGCAGATAACAAAAGCAAAGTGTCGCTATGGAAGAATAGCAGGTTTTGGAGTCAAATTAGGCGGGATCAGTCATCATCACTTAGGTTAGCAGCACCATCTTCCATCTACGCACGTGTCTTCTGTGTCGTAGTTCTGCAGATATGTTTTGCGAGTTTCAGGGCAGATTTAGCGTCCGTAAAATAATGGGTAGTGCCATCATGCACCACACGCAATTTAGCTGGGTAAAGAAGAGAGTACTTTATGGCAGCCTGCAGTAAGAGCTTCTTAGCCGGGAGGAATTCTTTTCTGGACGCCTGCACCAGAGGGGTGAAATCTGGGTAAAACGAGATGGAGTTTCCTTTATGCGTTATCTTACCCCTTTCACGTGCAAGATGCAGTATAAGGTCCCTGTCCTGGTAATTAAGCAGCTTGGCAAGGATTGGTCTAGGCGGAGTACCCACCGGTGGCTTCTGACCCAGCGCCCTATGAGCACGCTCCACTGTGAAGACCTGCGATAAGTGTGGATCGAACAGTTCATGGAGCAGGCCCGAGACAAAGGATTCCATCTTGTCTATGGCAGTGGTCTCCGGAATACCAGTTATGCGCACGTTGCAGCGACGGGACCACGCTTCCAAGTCATCCGCCTTTGCCCTTAGAAGTGCAACCTCTTTTTCCAGGTTAGTTATATGCTGTTTGGACTCCTGCTGGGATTCGCAGCATTCCGTGTGTCTATTTTTGAAGCAGTCCAGGCGCACTCCATGAGCGATTACCTGGGTTTTGACCGCTTCAAGTTGGGCCGCCATGCCGTCGAGCTTAGTGTCAATACTTTTAAGACTAGATCGCACTTCCAGCATCAATGTCTTAACATCAAAGTCGTATTCAGCATCAGGCATTCCACGCTCAGCAGATCCGTGATCCTGTTCATTTTGTCTCGCTTGACGTTTTTGTTCGAACGTGAGCTTAGGCTGCTTTGGGTCTCCCTTACCCATCTTCACTGGCGCAGTGGGGACCCAACCAGGAGGCCGTATGGTGGCGTGGGGCGACGCAGGCGGCCGCGGATCTTCGCTCGTGGGCACCGCCCGTCCGTCGTCAACCAGTGTGTATGGCTAATGTCCGCACCCCCGGGGTACTGGCAGAGGGTCAGGTACAGGAAACTGTGTGTTCCGTTAAATACCGACCCCACGCAAGGTCAGTGCACAACAGCTCTGCTCGCCTCACAGGAGCCACGGGTCTAGATCCGCCACCCAGGCAGTGAGAGCGCTACGATCCTGAGGATGAGCAGCGACGGGCGGATGAACCAGGCACTAAGGGGCGCACAGCACATTACCACAGTGCGGTGAATGCAGTGCGACTGTCGGATGGAAATGGCGTAGATCGGCGGCGGCTCCCACTGTCGTGTCAGTGAGCGTCAGAAGGACAGGGGATAACCCGGGGCGACCACCAATGAAACTCCAGCCCAGATCACCCTGCACCTCCCGGGCATAGACTCTGAGCAGCCCCTCTGGGAAAACGCGCGAAATGGCGGTGCGTCACCCCCTAGCCAAGCAACTCAGCCTTGATGGTGCAAAGGTCCGCCAAGTGCTAAGGAGTCAATGCAGTGGAGCAGCTCCGCATATGCACAGTATATTCCCAGGAACCCGGGGTTAAGGATGTGGCAACCGGGATTCACAGGCCGCTCGACCAACGACCAAAATGGCGGCTCCACAGGACTCTCGGAGGTCAGGCAATCGGCACTCACTGCCTCATCGGCTTCAGGGCCACTCTCGGAGATGCCGCCGTCCGCACATGCACGCCTCCAGCTCGCCTCCGGTGCAGAGCCTCGACCTCTCCCACGATGTCCGGGTCTCGAGTGTCGGCTCCTGTAGGCAGTCAGCGCAGCGAGATGAACCTTAATGGAATGGACATTAAGGCCAGACTGCGCCAATTGTAGAAGATACGGAAGGATGACATCTTCCTTATACGTCGTTGGATCATAGTTCTTAGACTTGCACCAGATGCAGAATCTCTTCCACTTGTAAGCATAGGAAGTCCTAGTGGAAGGTCGCTTAGCCTCCTTCAGTATGTCCATACAATCTTCTGGTAGATTCAAATGGCCATACTGCACTATCTCAGGAGCCATGCCGCCAAACTCAAAGACGAGAGGTTGGGGTGCACCATCTGCCCCCCGAACTTCGTGAGAAGGTCCGGCCGGCACAGTAGCCATATGTGAGGAAGGAGAGACCAGTGAAGCAGGTCCGTGAACCACCACTGTCTGGGCCATTCCGGGGCAATCAGGATCATCTGCGCCCTGGACTGGGACAGCTTGATGAGCACTGCCGGAATCAGGGGAATGGGTGGAAAAGCGTACAGAAATCTGTTTGACCAGTTGATCCATAGCACATTCCCCAGCTTCCCCTGCTGGTAGTACCTGGAGGCGAAGTCTCGGCATTTCTGTTTTCGGCAGTGGCGCACAGATCTACGTCTGGAGTCCCCCACCTTGCGAATACTTCTCCTAGTACTTTGTCGTTTATGACCCATTCGTGGTTTTCCTGAATCAGTCTGCTCAGTGCGTCCGCCTGAACATTCTGCACACCTGGCAGATGGGTAGCCGTTATCATCATTCCTCTGGCCAGAAGCCAGTGCCAGATCGCCTGCGCCTCCTGTGACAGAGTGCGTGATCTTGAGCCCCCCTGCTTGCTGAGGTAATACATCGTGGTCGTATTGTCTGTCTAAACAAGCAGAGAGTTGGTCTGGAAGGACGGATGAAAGGCCTTCAGTGCCAAGTGAACAGCTCTGAGTTCCAGGAAATTGATGTGATACGTGGACTCCGTCAGGGACCACGTTCCTTGTATCTGTAAGTCTCCGGAGTGCGCCCCCCAACCTTGGAGAGACGCATCCATCATGATAGTCTGTGTGGGAATGTCCTTGTGGAAGGGAACCCCTCTGAGGAGATTCTGTGCTGAACACCACCACTTCAGAGACTGATGAGCATGCAAAGACAGTCGTATCTTGTTGTCTCAAGACCCCTTCCTCTGATCCCACTGATCCTCCAAGCACTCCTGCAATGGTCTCATGTGCAGCCGTGCGTGTGGCGTGAGGAAGATACAAGAGGCCATCGACCCCAGTAGAGAAGACACCGTCCTCACTTTTGTAGATGGAGTGGTCATAAGAGCCTGAACCTTCCGAAGGAGTGATAATCGTCTCTCCTCCGAAGGAGACACGCTTGCTGACAGCGTATTGATGGAGGCTCCCAAGTACTGTATGCACTGGACCGGAGTCTGGACCGACTTGGAGATGTTGATGTGCAACCCCAGCCTGTTCAAGGGAAGTGCGCTTGAGCTTTCGTGAAGGAGGAGGCCTTGATCAACCAATCGTCCAGGTACGGGTAGACAAACACCTTGTTCTGCCTCAGGTGTTCCGCTACCACTGCCATGCACTTCGAGAATGTCCTGGGCGCAGACTTCAGCCCGAATGGCAGTACTGTGTACTGATAATTATTGGCGCCGACTTGGAATCGCAGGAACTTCCTGTGTTTGTGTGCAATGGGCACATGGAAGTACGCATCCGGAAGGTCTATAGCACACAGCCAGTCTCCCTGTTGCAGCTGAGGATAAATCCGATGCAACAACAGCATGCAAAATTTCTCTATGCGAATCCACTTGTTTGCTTGTCGCAAATCCAGAATGGGCCTGAACTCGTTCTTGTCCTTCTTGTGAACCAGAAACAACCTTGAGTACAGACCTCTTCCCCTTTGAGACAGAGGTTACGACTTCTATCGCCCTTTTCCTTAACAGGGTATCGGCCTCCGCCTGGAGCTCGCGCAGCTGAAACTGCGAGCTGACCGGTGGAATTGCTGGAGGCGGGCTGGTAAACCGAAGACTGTATCCATTGCAAACAATATTCAGCACCCACTTGTCCTGAGTAATTTTTCTCCACTCTGCCAGAAGAAATTGAACGCTTCCCCCCACCGGAGTGGGTAATGAATGCAGGGGAAGTAACCGCTCAGGGCCTAGACCCAGCCGGGCCTTGTTCGCCGCTGCGGACTGCTGCCCGCCTCTGCCCTTCTGGCGCTTCTGGAAGGGCCTCCGGAACTGCTGCTGCTGTTGTTGCTGCTGTCCTGACATCTGCCCTCGCCCTCTGCCTTGTGCCCCTAACCGTCTCTGGAACGGGCGGTAGGTCATCTTCTCCTTGGGCTTCTCCAAGCCGACAGCCGTCAGGGTCTCGGCTTCCGCTTTCATGCGGGCCATCTCATCGTCCGCATGCTTGCCAAACAGAGTCTCCCCCGAGAAAGGCAGGTTGGCAACCCGTTGTTGAGCCTCTGGCTTGAGAGATGTAAGGCGACGCCAGGCGTGGTGCCATTGGTTGACACCATGGCAGTACCCATGCACCGCCAGAAGAGACACATCAGCGGCCACCAACATCCCCTCATTCAGGATCTCCTGAAAGTCCTCTTTCTTCTCTCGAGGAAGGAGCTCAGCGAATTGCTGGAGGGACTCCCATAGGACCCGATCGTATCGCCCTAGAAAAGCCGCGGCATTTGCAGCCTTAATTGCAGTAGACGCCGTCCCACAGACCTTCCTTCCCACCGAGTCTAACCAGCGGCAGTGGTGGCATGCTGTTTCCTAGCCGCCGTCACTATGACTGAGTCCGGTGCCGGATCCATCCTGAGAAAAGCCGGGTCAGAATCTGGAGCCCGGTACTTCTTAAGGAGCCTGGAGGGAGCCGCCTTCGTCACCGCCGGAGTGAGAAGCAACTCCTTGGCGGGCTCTACCAATCCTGGTATTAAAGGTAGCAACAGTCGAGACAGGTGCTTTTTATGTAGCATCTCGAAAATCACGGACGTCGTGGCCGTGGGCACCGTCACTGTGATGCCCAGCTTAGCCGCACCCCTCAGTAGAACCTCTTGGAATGAGACGACGTTGTCCACCGGTGACACCCTTGTCCCCGGGGATTCCGACAAAGTCGGCGAGTATTCCCTGGTCCTAGAAGAACCCGTGTGGGATCTGGACCTGTGCCTCCTGTGGCGTCGTCTTGATCTCGTCGACGACCGATGACGATTCCGCAATCTCTCCCTCCGGCCGGAGCGAGAGCGCGATCTCCTCGGCTTTGGACGCTCCACTGGTCTTACAGGAGCAGGTGACTGCGGCCTGACCGGGAGCCTCGGCTGAGGAGTCCCCTTAGGCGGCGTCGGGTACCGTGGTAGTGAATCTGTCCTTGGCGGAACCACAGGCGGTTTAGAAGGAGGATGCAGAGGCTGGGAATGAGGAGGAGGCAGTGGTAGAAGCGGAGGCGGAGTGGGAGTTCGCGGCGGAGGTTCCTTGGGCAAGGGAGTAGGAGGTGTAGTCGACCTCGGCTTAGGAGGTGTATAAACCTCGGAGTACACAGATCCCTGTGACTCCCTCTTTTTCTTAGGTGGAGGCGACGGAGAGGCCGTGTCTCCTATCGGCGAACGTCGCCGACGCACCCCAGCGGACCCAGAGGAATCCCTGGCGCCAGAACTCTTTCTGCGCTTCCTTGGCGTCAAAGAACATCGTCTCGACGTCGAGGAACGCCGCCTCGACGTCGACCGGCGCCATCGTCTCGACGGCGAGCCTCGTCTGGGCGTCGAAGGTCTCCTCCGCGATGGTGACCGTCGTCGTCTCGACGTCGAACGTCTCCTTCTTGACGTCGACCGTTCCATCCTCGACGGCGAACGCCGCCTAGACTTCGAGCATCTCCTCGAAGCCGAACGCCTGCGAGTCTTCGACGTCCTTCTCGACGTCGAGGATCCACTTGCATGGGGATGAGGACATGATTTCCAAAAGTTTCTTTTTTGGTGCTTTGTCTTTGTGGGTGCCACCCCTGTGGGGCTAATCCGTCATAAGCATCATATGTGTACGGGTTGCACTCCGTTGTTTTGCAAATGATACCTCTTTTTAAACTTTCAAATTTGACGGTGTGTGCTCACTGGTGAGGTTCACCAAGCAATGTTTATTTACATCGGTGTCAGATGGACTTGGAAATTCTAGCAATAAATATTGGACATTCTACATGATCATATTAATGTTAATGTTATGAAAATGGTAAAAGTTGCCTCAAGGGTTTTATAAACTGGTATATTGGCACAATGACGTTATAGGAAGCAACTGGGTGCATTGTGGGAGTTGCAGTGTTTAGGAACAGAAGGCAGGCTCGGGTGATTAACATATCACAGGTGACCATGATGTTGTAGAATAGGTGGGAGGTTGCCTGATAGGAGAGTTGAAGGCCGAGTTTAAATTCGGGCAGTTGAAAGAGAAAGGAAACTCCTTCGGTGAAAGAGAGAGGAAGACGGACGTTTGTTGGCAGGTATGAAGCGGGTCAAATTGAAGGAAGCAAGATATGTAGGAATAATAGAGAGGGGGGATTACGGGTTAATATGGAAGGGTGATGAGGACTTAAGAATTAAGCAGATTGGAAGGACAAGGGAAAGGTTGGCATGGAAGGGTGGTAATCCAAGGTTAGTGGAAAGTTAGAGGAGAGTAGGGTGGAGCTAGGTAAAGATAAGGGAAGTTAGGTACGAGTGTGAAGGGCATAAAGAAGGGGGAGAAAAGGAATTGGGTTGGAGAAAGGGAAGGGTTTCAATACAGGTTTATGTAGGTATGATGGGGAAGTTAGAGAGGGGAAGCCTGGGGGTGGAAGTGAAATTGGTTATCGCATGGGAGCCAGTGGTAAACCACAACAAAGTCACACGTATAAAATAGCAAAGTGAAGGGACCGAGTTTTGTCAGAGGTAACAAGGGGTTTTCTATTAGAAAGTTGCAAATAATATTATTTTAGTTTATGAGTGTTAATGATTGACATGAGAGGTGCAACTTACATTACAAGCATTTTTATAAGCATTTTTTAATGTAATTTTGAATACACATGGAGGAATGGAACAATAATGCATGTTTTATTGTTATTTTCAGTTACCCCTGACGAAGGGCCATAGTGGCCCAAAATGCATTGGGCCTTTAATAAACTGCTTTGATGAACCTGTGCTTGTACGTGTTCTTGAATAGAGGTTCGGAGGGCCCATCTCGAGCATGAGAAACCCAGGAAGAAGCATTTCCTTGCATGTGGATTTAAACAGTTTTAAGTGAAAGAAAGGAGGATTAATGGAGAAAAATTAGCAAAATGGAAATTAATGGTTTAAAGAAAAAATACAGTGGCAGTATTGGCTGTGCCATTGGTTCTCGGGTGTAATGTCGCCCCCAGCAAGATGTTGCTCTGTAGCCTGCACCTACTTGCATCAGGAAGTTACCAGGGAGTGATAGCTGTGGCAGGTGGTATGTCACAGAGTTACCTGTCCCGTTTCTTCAACTCCTGCTTGGATGCCATGATGCAAAGAATGCATCACTACATACGCTTCCCCAGCACACAGGCTGAACTGCAGAAGACAAAGATGTGTTTCTACCACAAGGCACAGTTCCCACATGTAATAGGGTGCATTGATGGGACCCACATACCAATCTGCCCACCTAAAGCTACAGAATACATATACTGGAACAGCAAATCTACGCATTCCATCAACGTGCAGGTGATATGCGATGTGGACAACATCACCACTGACATTGTGGCCAAATTTCCAGGTAGAACCCATGACTCCTACATATTCAGAAACAGTGGGATCTACACCTGTCTGGCTGGTGGTGAATTTGGAGAAGGATACCTGCTAGGTAAATCAATGTGACAACACCCTGATGTATACCTTTGATGAATGTGTTGGTCACTCTTATTAATGGCACTTCCTTTCTCATTTAGGTGACAGCACATATGCTGTTCGGGCATTTGTCCTAACTCCATACCTCAACCCTTCCACCCCAAGTGAGAGAAGATACAATGTGGCACATAAAAGCACGCGCAACGTTGTGGAGCACACCTTTGGACTTCTAAAAAGCAGGTTCCGTTACCTCCACAAAAGTGGAGGTGCACGTCAGTACCGCCCCATCATCTGCTGAAAAATAATAGCAACATGTGCCACAAGGAAAGGAACAGCAGTGGAACTAGCTGACTCTGAGGACGAGGGTGAGGGTTGTCCACACAAGAGCACAGCGCAGCAGGTGTGGCAGCAGCACCAGATGGGAGACACAGATGGGCTGAGATAACATGCAACTACTTCTGAGTAAGTAAGGAGACATAGGCAGTTACTGTAAGCGAGTGACGGTGTTTAATTATCATAGCACACCACCACTACATGAAAAGTGCATCACATGCCAGGCCTAATTCAAATCAGTTTCCAAAACAAAAACGGGTTACATCCCCCAGTTTGGTAAATCATGTGATGGTTGGCATCACATCCTGCGCCCACGCTCTGCAATGTTGCGTTCCTTAGCCCCACTGTCCTCACTGCCAGTCGGTCCTGTGGCAGCGCTGTGCCGTTTGCTGCACCTTCTGGACTCTGTAGGAGGGGGCGTGATGCTACTGCAGCTAGTAGCCTCTTCACTTTCACCCCCATCACCTGTAGTGGCTACCATGTGGGTTTGTGCAAAAACAACAGTTGATGGACAGAATGCAGAACAATGTCATACATTCACCCCAGTACAGAGATCTGGGCCTAAATCCATCGTTTTTTTGCACTCCACACTACTCCAGTTCAGACATGGCCATATGCAAATCAGCCTTGACCCTGTGCCTCATGGGAACAGTCCAGCCCGAACTGCCAAGCCATGTCTTCCCTGGACCGGAATCAAGCATCCTAGGACCGGTTTCTGGCTATCAGCCGTCATCAGCCAGGATAGCTAGACTCCAGTGGTGTGGAGAGCACGGGACTCACGTCTGAGCATACCCTTCCCACTCTGGGTGACAAATGCAAAAACAACAGTTGATGGACAGAATGCAGAACAATGTCATACATTCACCCCAGTACAGAGATCTTGGCCTAAATCCATTGTTTTTTTGCACTCCACACCACCCCAGTTCAGACATGGCCAGATGCAAATCAGCCTTGACCCCTGTGCCTCATGGGAACAGTCCAGCCCAAACTGCCAAGCCATGTCTTCCCTGGACCGGAATCAAGCATCCTAGGACCGGTTTCTGGCTATCAGCCGTCATCAGCCAGGATAGCTAGACTCCAGTGGTGTGGAAAGCACGGGACTCACGTCTGAGCATACCCTTCCCACTCGGGGTGACAAATGCAAAAACAACAGTTGATGGACAGAATGCAGAACAATGTCATACATTCACCCCAGTACAGAGATCTGGGACTAAATCCAATGTCTTTTTGCACTCCACACCACCCCAGTTCAGACATGGCCATATGCAAATCAGCCGTGACCCTGTGCCTCATGGGAACAGTCCAGCCCGAACTGCCAAGCCATGTCTTCCCTGGACCGGAATCAAGCATCCTAGTCGGTTTGTAGCACTTCTGGTGCACTGGTCATTGTGACCAGCCCCCTCGCCACAGCACGGCTGCAGTGGGCCATCTCCTCCTACATGGCCACCGAGCGCCTGCAGAGCAGAGAGGTGGCAGTGGAAAGGTGGTTCACCGCCTTGGTGTAGTTGTCAATTTTCTGCCTCTCCCTGCGCCTTGCCAAACGGTCCTCATCCAATTTGCTGCACAGCAGCCTCACTGCCTCGGACATGTCCCTCATGCCCTCAGCCACAGTACTGTTCATGGAACAGATGCCCTCCTCAATTCGCTGCATGTGCCCATTCATCTGCACCATCTGCCGCTGTACTGACCTTATGGCTTTGCCTTGCAGGTGCTGTACCATGAGCATGTTGCCCTCAAGTTCGGGCAAACCCACTCTCATCCTCGCCCTTTGAAGGAGGACTGGCTGCCCTTGCCCTGCAGCACCTGACACATGTGTGGGCGTCCTCTGTGGGGGACTGTGAGCCTGCACCGTCGGCATCCTCAGCCACTGTGGACTGTTGTCCTCCTATGCTGTCCTCCTCGGACACCTCTATCTGCTGGAGGCTGGCCACTGCATGCCTCCTGGCTCTGGGTGCTGGTGGCGTTGATGGTGGTGGTGGTGGTGATAGTGATGGTGGTGGTGATGGTGATGGTGGTAGTGGTGGTGATAGTGATGGTGATGGTGGCGGTGGTGGTGATGGTGGTGGTGATGGTGGGGTAGTGTGCCCTGCATGCGACAGGACCTCCTCCTCCTGTGTCCTCTCTGTCGTGGGTGCCTTTCCTTTGCTCCCCTCTGCTGCCCTGCGCCATGGCTCGCCTGTGAAAAAAGAATGTACATTTGCTCACTTATCTGGCAGCATTTGCGTAATAAAACATTTCATGCATGCCAAACAAACTGACTATCCTCTGCTTGCTCATTGCTGATGTGTGTCACATGCCTTTGGGTTCAGTGGACTGACTGTTCTGACATGTGTAATTTCTGACTACATCTCCCATAACGCATTGCTGGTTTTAAGTAAAACACGTACTGTAGTGGGATTCACAATGCCTCATTGGGGATTGGGGTTTGGGAGTGGGGGACACAGCATGCAGTGCAAGCATCTTACTTTGTTTGTTGCAAGCTCTGGCTGAGCTGTCCACATCCCCAATCCCACTCACACTCTCCGGCTGGAGGGTGGAATCGACCAGGAGATCCAGGGCAATTGGTGCAGGTGCTGTGTTCCTACCTTCACCTGTAAGGTTGGCTTGCTTCCTCCTCTCTGCCATCCTCTCCTTAGCAAGCTTCCTCAGGTCATACCAGCCTTTTTTTAGTTCTTCAATGGAGCGCTGGGTGACTCCAATGGCATTGATTTATTCTTATATGCCAAGCCAAATCTGCCTCTACTGTGATTCTGGCACATGCAGAGACTGCTTTCCAAAGAGTTTTTCTTGGTCCTTTGTGACATCCTCAATAAGGACCTCCAGCTCCCTCTCGCAAAATTTGTGCTTCCTTTTTCTTTCAGCTGCCTCCTTCTCCCTCTCCTAGTTGTCCTTTTTGCTAATTTTTACCTGCAAATTGTAAGTAGAGTTGCTCCTAGCTGGTTTACTCTGCTCCCTGCCTCACAAACAGCTCCAGAATCAGTGCAGCTGCATGGGTGTTGCCACTTCCTGGTTGAGAGGTAATGAGGATGCACAGGATTGGCTGATTCCACAATTACCGATTTTTTAAATTACCGAATCGCTATTTACCGAATCGGTATTAAGGATTCGGTGATAACAAATCGGTAATGGTAATTCGGTATTTATTTTTACCGATTCTTTCCGAAACGCTAATTTTTAGCGATTATTACCGAATCGGTAATTTTTACAGATTTTTTACCTACATCTAAAATAAAGAGTTCTTAATAGCGAATCGGTAAAAATCGCTATTAAGGACTCAGTATTTCAGTATTACCTACATCTGACCCTTAGTGTTTACCTGTTTTCTAGAGTTGGAGTAGCCGCTCCAGCTCGTTTACTCCAAGAGATTTTGGCTTTTCTGCCACTGGACTCGTTTATGTTACTGCCTACGAGGCTCCCTTAACACTTCGCCAGTATACATTTCTGAAAAGAAAGAACCAAAGTATTGAATATATCTACTTCTACTCTCGACTTACAACCCCAGAGGGAAGCACCAAAAAGATATGGCCCTTTACTGCAGAGTATGGGCAGGACTGAGTTCCTTTAAGACTCTTTATTCTACAAATGAAGAAATTATATTGTCCTCATTTAACAATGTATCCAAACAGGAAAAATGCATGAAGCACTTTAAAACACTATTAACAAGCGGACTTACTTTACCGCATCTTAACCAATTCAAACCTCTGGATGTAATGGACTATCCTTTTGCTCAAATACAGGCGTGCTTTCCCTCACAGGTATTATCTATAAGAAGTACAAACATAAGCGCATTTAAGCATACGGTCGTATGTTTTTTAAAATTGTAATTTTTAACTAAACAAACACAGGGGCAAAACAGTGACCTACTTTTCACTCAAAAATTAGAAGGAATATTCAACCTGTGCACCATGCTGGTTGTGACTCAACTCGGCATCTCAAACCAGAGCACTTCCTGTTTGGAGAGCTATTGTTCATGGGAAAAGAGATTTTCCCCAATCAAAACGCTCTAAAGTCCCTCCTTTTGCAAATGCTCAAGAATTGCATTATGTGATTTGTAGTATACACACTAGACTCTAGACAATTCAGTCATACCATTCAATCCTGTGGAGGCACCATCAAATTTTAAAATGAGATAAGCTTCCTTTCTCAATAATGCAGCATCAATGTCAAAATAGCGTTTACTTTTTTCAAAGCTAGACAAAACCGTCCATTTAAAATCCTTCTCAGTATGGAAATTGTCAATAAAGTGTCGCACCATAGGGGCAGTCAACACTTTCTTTTTAATCCTAGAACGGTGCTGCGTGATCCTTTTTATTTATTTGTTGATTTGTTTGGCAATATATCATAAGGCACACGGGCAGACAATTGCATACACTATGTTTTTTGATTTGCAATTAGTGAATTCTGAATGGCGCCATTTGGTACCATTATGGGAAAATTCAACACCTTCAATGGTTAAATGGCAAGCTGCACACGTTCCACATTTATGATGGCCCTCAACAGGTTTTAATTGCCATTGCGATCTTAAAGACTGTTTATTTTGGATAGGAAAGATGTCTGGTCGTACTAGTTGTTGACCAATACTTTTGTTTTTTCTCATTGCAAACAGGGGTTTTGGAAAGCCGCATTCTAATTTTTCAAGCAAGTGCCAATTTTTTATTATATCTTGCCTGAATCTGTTTGTATCCGGACCAAATGTGGTCGCACAAATAATACGTTCCAATGGTGGTTTCTCCTTCTTTTGTAAAAGATCTTCCCGAGGCGTGTATCTGACATTACATTCACTGTGTGCCATAACTTCAATAATGTGTGTGAAGCATTTAAATGCATTAATTACATGTATTCATTGTAGGAATTTGAGATGTATACACATATACACTAATGTTCAATTTAAACATGTAAGCATTTATTCTTTATTCATGTTTTTGCACTTACACTTCAAAGTTATACTTACATGTGTAAACATACTCTTTTACTCATGTTTTACATTTATTTTTCAAGTTACACATGTGCATGTATAACCAAGTATTTGAAATGCATTTTAAGTGCTTAGCTAAACTTAGCTTGACTATAGGCCTCAATTAAAATGCATGTTGCTTTGCCAGCATATTCTCTCTTATAGGTCTATTATCATGATTCTTGTTAGTTAGAGAAAGGCTTATTGTTTGTATTAGACTTGTGATAGAGAGGCCTGGAGGAAAAAACTTAGCAGTGATCTTAGAGAATAAATGGGTGAAAGAGGCCTTCTGTTCACCATGTACTAGACTGAAAAGATGTTCAAGGTTTAGAATTACAGTCCCAGTTTGATGCAATGGAAAACTGAAGGGATGTGGCACTTGAGTAATACTTTGTTTGGTCCCTGGGGGTGTGAAACATTTCGCAATCTCCTGTTAATTTGAAATGTACGTTCTCACAGTTGGAAGATGCAGAGACTCCCCTTAGACTTCGAGAGGTACAGACCCCTATGCTTGCCTTATTCTTGCAAGTGTGAAGTTTTATTTTATAAATGTATTTCCTTTTACTCAAGACGTCTACTGAAGTCTGATCATGCTGACACCTTCTATGCTCCAGAGTTTGAGATCCTTAGTAGATGATCTTATATCTGACTTATGTTCAGAAGAGAGAAGGGAAGTTTCTTTATGGAAGACCTGTTTGCTTTCATCTGTTTCTTTATTGTTGTGGCTATCGCAATGCTGTCTGTCCTTCTATTGCACCTCAACCTATTGAGATATTTCAGCTTATCTATTGTATAGCTGCACTGATAGAACTTACTATTGGTTTGCATTTATACTTGATTGATTGGTAATCAAAAGTAAAACCCTTTAACTATATTCAGTGATTCCTAGTCCTTATTGCTTCACAAGTTAGAAATGCATTATTGATGTCGTCACCCTTTCAGTGCTTCACGTCAACCAACAAAGATCCTTTGGGGGAAAATCTTTACCACCTTGACTAATAGATTACGTTGTAAAGCACAGTGCACTTTTGGTTTCCTTATGGGAAAGCTTATGCTCAGAAGAAGAGGCCTCAGTTGGTTATGGTGATAAGATTTTGATGATCAACAAACAAGAACCGGGGGTCTAAAGGCCAATCTTATGGCGGGTTCCTCAAAACTTCACAAAGTAAGTTGGTACCCTAGTTACAAAAGAAACCCAAGAAAAAAGAAGAACTCATACAATGAAGAGAACAAAGGAGTGATACGTGGGAAGATCCAAGCTCATGTATCTGGATTGCCATCAACTTAACCTTGTGATCAGTATTATCATTTGCTCATCCAGTCAGTGAAATGGTATGCCTCTTGATCATAGAGACATACTACCATTGTAATAATAGCAGGCTGGATCTTTCCGACAGACACTTCTCAGACAACAAATGAACAATTGAATAGTTGATTGCAAACAAGAGGGAGTGCAGCGCAAAACACAAAATATATGTGGTGAAGTTAAAATAGAGTGATGTGACCAAAAATAATACACATTTTATTGAAACATAGGCACATCCCCTAATTAAAAATAGAACAGTGCAACGGGCAGTATAAACAAATAACTGCCAAAAAGGGCCAACATGTTTCAGCCGTGTGGGGCCTCTAAATCCTGAGCACGGTCCAAGTGATGTGAGGTCCAGTCCCCGGTCAAGCTGGGTGAGCGTTTTGAGTAAATAAGTACTTTACACTTAAATTGTAGGAACCACAACAGGAAGAGAACATGTTTGATACCTTTTAATTGTTTCATTTAATTTGTTACAGATGCCATCTGCGTTCATTGATGTGGAGGAGTAGTATACAACAGGTTGTATTTATTCCAACCTTTTTGATTGCTTAATTTATCTAGTTATACACTTACACATGATTATATGCAGTAGCAATTTTTGAGAGCAGAGCCCTGACGAAAGCCGAGGGAGCATTTGCCCGCAAGGCTGAAATCCTAGCTCTGCCAGCACCTTGGGAAACCTAGGAAACCTATACATTTTTTAAAACTAGACACCCAGGGGAATCCAAGAAGAGGTGATTTGACTGGCTCCCACTAGGTTCTATTACCCAGAATCGCTTGCAAACCTAAAGAATTGTCCCCAAAACCTAATTTTCCTCAAATTTCTGTGGTGGAAATTTCTGGAATCTACGTGGATCCACACATTTTTTCCCACCCCGCGTTCCCCAAAGAAAAATGGTACCTCACTTGTGTGGGTAGGACTAGTGCCCGTAACAGGAAACGGCGCAAAATGCAACGTGGAAACACAACAATTTCAAAGTGAAAACTGACCCTTTTTTGTCAAAGTGCCTAGCTGTAGTTTTTGAACCCTAGCTCTGCGAGCACCTTGGGAAACCTAAGAAACCTATACATTTTGCAAAACTAGACACCCAAGGGAATCCAGGATAGGGTGACTTGACTACCTCTCACTAGGTTCTGTTACCCAGAATCCCTTGCAAACCTAAAACAATTGTCCAAAAAAACACATTTGTCTCACATTTCTGTGGTGGAAAGTTCTGGAATCTGAGTGGATCTACAAATTTCTACCCACCCCGTGTTCCCCAAAGTGTTCTAAGAAAAATGGTACCTTATTTGTGTGGGTAGGCCTAGTGCCCGCGACAGGAAACGGTGCAAAACACAACGTGGACACACCGCAATTTCACAGTGAGCTGTAAAGCCATGTCAAGGCTCCTTTCTGTTAGCACATCTCTTTCCAGTGCACTGCTCAAGACAGACATATCATTGGTTACAGGCAGGGTTGTAGAGGGTTCTTTAAGATGGGGTTGATTGGTTTGTTGAATGACCAGCAGCTGTAGGGTAGAGGTTTTGGTTGTTAAAGTGAAAGGAAAGGTGATTTCTTTGAAAATTAGTCAACATTCTTGAAGCCCTTCAAATCTATTAATTTATTTTGTGTTGTATAGGAAGAGCTTGCTAACAGCCAACAGAAGACTGGTAAACTGGGCATATGCTACTGGAAACCGTTGTCTCTAGGAAACTGTCACCTGAACTTGGCAGGTTATAATTAGCCTGCTGCAGTGATCTGTGTGTAATATTCTTCAGGTAATAGGTACCCATGCCAGTAAGACACCTTAGTGGGTAAATGCTCCTGTTGCACACAACAAATATCTGAGATATGTGTGTGTGTGTATGCATGTATGCATACATGTGTGTGTGTATGTTCAAGAATGTTTTATTTTTTTTGGTATTTCATATATAGCAACTTAACGTTGAGCCCCCAAGTACCCATTAAAAAATAGTGTACATTTCTACTCCTAGGGGAAAGCATGGTTTTATACCTTAAAATGTTGCTGTGGATCCGTTCATGTGAGAGGCATCAAGTCTAAGCACAGAACAGTAATTGCCTTTGTTTATCTTCGACATGTAGTGTGTGAAACCGAGAGAGAAGGGCTTCTCTAATTTCTTAGGTTCAAAAGGTTCAAAGCACATGGGCCTCTACTGTGATGAGCCCAAGGGAAGCCCAACACAGATGCTGCCAACCCCAACTCAGAGTTCCTGGACCCAAATTTTAAGTTGCGGAGTGCATTTATTAGGGGTGTGTGACACCTCACCCCCCCCCGATGTTACAGACATGGTTACAAGAGATGGGAGTGCTGGGGCTCACGTCAGCACCCTTGCAGTGCCATCTTTCTCTCGCTTCATGAACCCTGCTGTTGGCCCTCACACTCTGCTTTCCCCACTGCCCTTATGGACTGGCACTGTGACAGAGGGTGAGCAAAACACTCAGGCAACTCAGTCAGAAATCTTAACATCTACAAATTGTGACACTTTTCATACATTATGAATACATATTGGTGTCTGTTAGAGTTGAAATGGCAGTAGTGTATTCCCATTTGATGGCACACAGCCCGCTCACAGGCAGGGCCAATCAGTCGCACATTTCAATATTAGATTTTTTTTTCTTCTTTGTACATTAGAAAATAACAATAATCGATTCCTAAAGACCTTTAATTGGTTTTCCCTACAATATTCAGTCTTTGGGTACTCACTTTGCCGGGGGTAGGCATAACTCACCACCATTGTAACTTCTAAACCGGCCACTACCAGCCATTGGGCTGCCAGCGCTGTGTCTGTCTCGGGTAGCACCATAACCTATCCTTTACTGTTCGCTGGCTTGCCATTTGACCTTTCAATGCCTGCTGCTTGTGAACATACCCAATGTGGTCTTCTTTTCTGACCGGGTTGGGCAGTCTCACCAGGATCTCTTTTAATTAATTGCCCGTAGGTTTTCCCTAGGATGAACCCACTGACTTGGTGCCCCTTATCTGCCCACTTTGGTGCCCTGTCCACGTAGGAGTGGCAGATGAGCCATTATTCTTCATGTTTGCCCTAGATTCCTATTGAAATAGAATTCAAACGTCTGGCTCGTATGAGAGAGGAGAGTGGGGGCTGTGCCTTGTCATGTCTCACATAAGTCTTGTAAGCACTCGACTTCCACCTTCCCACCTTCCCACCCTCATAATCCCTTCTTTGTTTAGTCCATGCTGCATGGCTGTAGTTGCTGCACCTATGGAGAAAGATTGAGTGTCAAAGCCCTTAGCCGGCCCCCTGCTCTGATTTGTGCAACACCACTCAAATTTGTACTTGCTGAGGTACAGGCCTTCAGCATGCCTCAAAAGGGCTTGTCCTCCACTTGGACTGGTGCTAAAGTACATTCTCAAGAAGCATTTCACACCAGACCTTCGGTCTGCTATCCACAATAGCTGTGCAATCTTCACCTTGATTCTTTTATTTTGGATGTTCCATAAAGTAGTAGTGTGAATGCTGCCTTCAATACTACCACTTCAAATAAACAGCATGGCTCGGTCTCCACAGCCCCCGGTAGTGATATCACCTGCCAAAGTTAATGGGGACCTGATGTCTCTCTTTGTCCCCTCCTGGTGCCTTGACATTTTCATAGCTGCTTTAAAGTAAAGGATCTTCATGGGGTTGCTGTTCATTCATAATCTTGAAAATAGAGCCTCCACTGCCATGTGTGCCTTACTTTAGATATCTTTGTTTGCCCAGAGAGTGAACTGTTTGATGCCCTCTCTCACAGAAGAGCTGTGTTGAAGTCTGTCATGCCTGTGAACTGTCTAAACATGTCAGATGCTTCCAATATTTACCTACTGCCACTGATGCCAGTACATGTTCATCTAGGTGTGAGTGGTCGTCTACGTCTTCTGGGAATGGCACCATCTGTTGATATCATTGCTGTGCTGAGTGTCTGAATCTGTCCCAATGAATACTACAAAGTGTGTCAGCAACTGAATCACCAAGGTAAGGCATATCCCTGTCCTTGATCATCGTGTTTTCCCAAAGTTGCAATGTTACCATCTGTTAAAGTAGCCAGAGGACTAGACAGAAATGTGCTGACCCATTGTTAATCAGTTGCACCAATGTCTGATTATCATACTCTATGGTCAAATTCATGTTCTTAAAATTAGCAGATTACCCATGCAGGGATGTAGCTATTGGAAAAAGCTCAAGGAGAGTTATATTCCTAGTCATCCATTTTAATTTCCATGACCACGGCCACTTAGAGGTGTACCAGCCTTTGCCCAGCACTGCCTCAAATCCCTGTCACCTGCTTCTGTATATAGCTCTATTTGCCTTGAGGTGATCCGGGGCTCTCTTACTTTAAGTCTGTCATTATGTACATAAGGAACTTATGCTGTCTGGAGGTCTGTTCTTATACCTGCCTAACCGCATAAAATGATATTACTATCAGATCCTGACCATTAGTTGTGCCATACATGTGGCAAATGCCTTATCAACTGGGATAATTTTGACTGCAATGCTGAGTTTTCCGGCAGGTATCGGACCTTGCCAAGGCTTGCCTTTTATTTTTTAGCATCATATGGATCACAGTATTTTATGCCATCAGCTTGTTATGTGACAGCATGCAGACACCTTTCACTGAGTGTAATTCAGTGATCAAAAAGACTAGAATAATTTGGGTGGGAACTATTGTCTTTCTTTCAGGGAATGGGACCTGCATTGTATTTGATAGCCTGGTAAAAGCAGGAGAGAAGAAGATTGACCTGCGTTAAGCTTCCCCTGCTGCTTGTGGAAGGCTCATTCTAGGAAGGTACTGTGAACCTCAAAGTACATACATGAGATGGTGCAACCCATGGGCACATATTTGTCAAAATAGTGCTGATGAATCAAATTGAAAGTCCAGCAAATTAAAGCTGTCAGTTGGAACAGTAAGTAGCTGAACTGCTGACTCTATGAATGCCTTTGCCACCAGGAACCCTTTTTCTAGTTCACAGTACGTCAACTGCATCCTCAAGGGAAGGACAGGAAACTGAACATTGTTTGTGATCTATTGAGACATTGAATGAGTCCCCTTCTGTGATGGACATGTGGTGAATCAACCTGAAATGGCATTGGTATGTTTTTGGCTCTAGCCAGTATAGTGAAAAACGAAGTCATTTTTTTTTCAATTTCTGGTGTTGCCGCCTAGAGAAACTCTGTTACTGATTTCGAGTTACTGATCCTACTAATGATGAGTGCACTCTTCATATGAAGTGTGAAACCATCTTTGAAATGTGACAGCAGTACAGCAACAGAGTGTTGTTTTTTATGTGGTATTTGTCCAACATTTGTTGAGGTTTTTCCTACAAATGGCAGATGGTACAAGATTGATATATTATGTGATGTGTGAGTCTCTTTTAAAGGCGTGCAACTATTTTCTGCATGAATACTTTTCACCCAGTCCCGTTTATTTGTTGTATTCTGGGGCTGCATGGCCTCTTTATTTGGTGGCGCAACATGTTGAAGTTTGTAGGGTGCCCTCAAGTGTTCTTACCCTTCTGGAACTTCCTGCATATGGAACTGCTGTCCTTTCCCCGTTAATGCCATTCTAACCCATGTAAGGTTTGTCTTTTTGAGAGATTTAGTTCTATCACAGTTCTTCTTTGTGGGTATATTTTGATAGGGCTTGCTAGGCCTATTTTCCTGTTGCTTGGCTGCCATTCATCTTCAGCATGTTGCTAAATTTGAAGGGGTCAGTAGCTAGTGGGGTTCACGCACAACCAGAAAGGATCCTAATTAGCTATTTAAAGGCAGAACAGCCTGTCAGGTGGTTACGCCCCAATGATCCAACAAACTTGAAAAGACAGTTGTAGGAAAATACAGGTTGTGATAATTATAACTCAGTACTTGTAATAAATGTCCCAATATCATGTATATAATTCTATGTTTATTTCAAACCAAGTTATTAAGCTAAGGACAAACCTGACACCTGTTTCGCCCATATGGCTGTCACACCAAGAGCTCTCTCAAGGCTGACTCCTACATCATGATTGTGTCATAATGATCATATGTGCACTCTCGAAGACACAGATGATGAAGTCTGAGTCTAGTTCATCCAGTAGTGTTCATCTGTCAGGCTGTAGGTGCAAACATTGACTCAGAGGCACCTGAACAAGACTTAAAACTGTCATCCTGTCACCCAGTCCTTCACAAGATTGGGAAAAGAGTGTGTGAGTTACTGTGGTGGCAATAACCCATAACCAGTCTTGTGCCCTCCCTAGGACAAGAAATGTCAAGAACAGCCCCTTAGGTAAGGTGTGCAGGTCAATCTCTCCCTCTCTTTCTGGTTCAAGGAACACACCCACCAAGTGCCAAGTCTAAGTAATCTGTCGCCAGGAACCTGTCACGCTGTCAGCGTCACCAATAACATAGAAGTAGAGGATGCAGAAGATGTTATCAATGTTGTGATACCAAGAATCATGACATCTCCTTGGGTTTCGCAATCATGGGTGACAATGTGATAAACTGCTCATGGATAAAATGGTCGAACCTATGGCACTGCATTATTGGAGGAAAGCACTTCATACATAGAGGACCGTGGAGGAGAAATTGGATTAACTTATAAAGCTGACATTCATCGAAAGACTCGAAGGGGCACTGTGGTTTTCCGTAATCGCTGTTTTCCACAAACTGAAGTAGCCTTGTGAAGAGTGCATTTGTGTGGCATGGATATGTGAGTGGTGAACAATGGAATTAGCAGGGAACATCACCTCACACTGGATGATGGGATAGCGTAAGTCAATTGAGCACACTAGTTTTCGAAGATGGACCTAAATTTGGCAATCACTAATTCACGCTCAACAGGGGTGGCTGGCATCTATGGGGATGGGGGGGGCAAGTGGGTGGGCATGTGCAAACATTTTAATTTGAAAAAAACTTAACTTAACCAATGGTTAAGGCCTATTAAAAAGCAGCCGTCACCAAGGACAAGTCGACCTTTTTTACGCAGCAATTAGAAGCATCCAAGAACTCTGCCAGAGAACTCTTTCAGGTCATAAACAAACTTACTAAAGTCCCGGAGATTAAAGGTAGCGATATAAGTCAATCCTTGTGTGAGGAAATAGCCTTTCATTTTCGTAATAAATTGGAACTATTCTACAACCAGTTATCTGCCTCCAGTGACATCAACCTAAGTGCTAGCCCCATGACAGCTCAAGCCTCGATTAGTTTAGGTCTTCCATCCAACTTCAACCAATTTTCATCTACCACTAATGCAGATGTTCTTAATTTACTTAACTCTGCTAAGTCAAGGTCACTTTATGACCCTTGCCCCCCCTTCCATATAAAAACAAATGTTGGCTCCGTTTGCTTAATTTTTTTCATTTTTAGCTAACATCTTCAACGGGATGTTTAGCACCAGTACCTTTTTTGATCTGTGGAAAAAGGGCTCGATCTTGCCACTTCTAAAGAATTCCAACATAGACCCTGATTATCCAGCCAACTACCGTCCTATTTCTAGGTAAAACTCCCAGCCAAATTAGTGGAAAACCTATTAACACACAACTAACACAGTTTATTCAGGAAAATCACCTGTTGGATCCCTCGCAGTTCGGCTTTAGGGCCGAACAGAGTGCTGAGACGGCATTAATAAAAACCACAGATCAATTAAGATCTGTCTTGGACAAGGGAGGCTCTGCAGCACTGTAGGACTTGGGCTTTGTTTAAAGTTCCTTAAACTTTTTGCTTTCGCCTTAGACCATTCTCCTGACATAGAGTGCCAATTTAGATGCTTTGTGTACTTTGCCACTGCTGATCAGTGTCAAAGTACAAGTGTTCCCTATGTAAAATGTAATGGTAATCGATTGGCCATGATTGGTATGTTTTCCTTGCTAGTAAAGTCCCTAGTAATGTGCACTGTGTGTGCCAGGGCTAGTACTGCAAGGGTGCGCAGAGAAGGGAACTCAGGCCTGCAGTGTAGGACCTGCGTCGCAGTTTGTGGTGATATCATTGGGTTGCTGTGACTGTGGTTGCACATATTGTACACTCGTGCCTTGGAGAGAAGCTTGTCTGCTCGTGCCAAGCTACTAAGGGGGTGAGCAGGGTTATCTCAGAGGGTGTCCTTACTTAGCCTAAAGTTGAAACGAGGGGTCAGGGAGTCCCGCCTCAAGCATTTGGTGGCGTCGGTGAGGGATAAGGACCCCCACTTTCAACATTTGCCGGCTGAGCAGTGGGATTATCCTAATATAAATTAAACGCGTATGTGCAAAATCACTCACTGTAATTGGTGTTCATCATAAGTTGATTGCAGACCACGACGCAACAACATATTGTTTTTGATTTGGTGGTTCTATTGTTAAATAACCTTTAATCCACACATCATGTCTCAGGGGGAGAGCCAGATAGCCGGTTAGGCTGAGGCTGCAGAATTAGAGTATGACATGGAGGCACTGTTTACCTACAAGGTTGATCAGTTGAGGAAATTCTGCAGAGCTTTCGGATGTCCCATGAAGCGTAGCGCCAAGAAGGAGGAGCTGCAGGTGGCCTTGAGGGCCTGGTGGGAAGCCAAAGAGTCTGAGGAGATGGGTGATGGTGAGGTGGAGGTGGATGGCCCAGGGAATCAATTTGGTCCACAGGATTTGCCAGTGGAGAGACCAGCTGCAGGGGCTGGTAGTAGCCATTCAGGGAGGAGGTTTTCACCAGAGGAGTTGGAGAAAAACCAAAGGGTCAGGCTGCATGATTTGGAGGTGTTAAAACTTAAAACTCAAGCAGAGGAGAGCAGGAATCTCTCGCGTTGGAAGAGGAACGGATTCTCTTCGCTCATGAATAAAGCACGAGGGAACTGGACATTAAGGGTAGACAAGAAGAGTCCAGTGTGATTGGTGGCAGCACACAGCCAGTGCCAAGTGTGGATGAGTACAAGTTTTTGGGTAGTGGTTAGCATGGTGAATGACTTGGAGGGGTTATCCAATGTGGCCCCAGGGGAGCCTAGGCTCAGAAATTATTTTCCAAGATTGTGCCACCCCGGGATAAGGTGTGGGCTCTTTGATTCCCGGAAGCCTGCACGAGAACTGGACCCCTGTTCATGGGTACAGGGGCCTGAAGGGGCCCCAGAGAAGGAAGAAGGGCCAAGTGGCACAAGGAGATCCCAGGGTAGGGAGGAGGGGTTGCTGGCTAGCCCCTTGTCTCCAAAGAGGGGGAGGCAGAGTGAGCAGCACTGCAAGGGATCATCAGCCCACCCAAGAAACTGGGGGGGCGTAGGAGAGGCCCCAGGTGGAGGCCTCATGCCTAGTTGCCAGCAGTGTGGGGAAGAAAATCTAGCATCAGGAGGGTGTGGGGAGTCTGGAGTCAGAGCTCCTGCTGTCCTGAAGTTTGTGGGTCCCATTCCTAAGTGGCAGGCCCAGAAAATAAATTGAAGGTTAAGAGAGGATTGTGTTCCCCAGTGGGGACACCCATGGACAGTGTCCAGCTAGTGGGGTGGGTCCCCTAGGAGTGACCGAGTTAAGCCCTCTCTTAACCTAGAGGACAGGATAATTGGAGGTAGTATCCTGACAGATGGGTCTCCCCAGGGTACCACTCCGGGGGGCGGGGGGAGTTGGCATGGGTCCAGAACCCCTGGAGGAGTACCCCTAGCAGGGAGGGATCCATAGAACAGCATTGTTGGCTCAGGGGGTAGTGATCAAGAAGTCCCCCTGTAGGTAGGAAGGCTAGGAACAGGAGGGTGTCCCTGTGGCATAGGGCCTGCGTCCTAGTTCTATCGCCCAATGCCGGGAAGTCCATCAATGTAATGATTGGTCTACCCTGGCTAATGGCTGGGAGTGGGGTTATGTAGGACTTGGCTTTTTTGGCTAAAGTTCCCTAAACTTTTAGCTTTCCCCTTAGACCGTTTTCCTGACATATAGTGCCAATTTAGATGCTTTGGGTACTTTGCCACTGCTGATCAGTGTCATAGTGCAAGTGTTGCCTATGTAAAATGTAATGGTAATTGGTTGGCCATGATTGGTATGTTTGCCTTACTAGTAAAGTCCCTGGTGATGTGCACAATGTGTGCCATGGCTAGTAATGCAAGGGCGCGCTGAGAAGGGAATTCAGGCCTCCAGTGTAGGGCCTACGCGCAGTTTGCCAAGTTAGCATGTTGTCCTGACAAGTGCAACCACTTGTCAGGCCTGACTTTCCCTTTGGCATACACATTGGACACCCCTGTGGTAGGTCCTGGGTAATCCTATGGCAAGGTGTAGGTAAAAGGCAGGACATATACTAAGGTGTGTGTGTGTGTGTGTTATGTCCTGTCAGTGAAAAACACTCTATTTCATTTTTCACTGCTGAAAGTTCATCCTGCCCATAGGACAGAATGGGGAGGCTGGGTGTTGTGTTTGTTAGCCTAGTTTCCTGTAAGTTTATAATGGAGAAGTGAAGTTTAGTATGTATGAACTCACAGTGTCATTACATATCTTTCTGCGAAGGTGGTTTTGTCACTGTGTGTTCAGAAACCACTCTTTTAGAAAGTGGCTGAGTTTTTGTGCTTTAAGCATTTCTGTGTGTCTCTGCTGAAATGCGGATTGACTGTCTGGATCTGGAAGGTGAGAGGAGCTGGGAGAGGTCTTTACCCAGAGAGGGGTGGAGATGGCACCAGGATGCCCCTGCATCTGGAGAGTAGAGGGAGGAGAATCCTGGGAGGTGAAAAGGCCTGGGCTGGTGCTTTCAACTAATTGACCCATCTCGGTGCTTTCAACCAATTGACCCATCTCCTGCTGTGTGATTAAGGATCCAGACCCCCAGTATCAAAGGGAGAAAGGTGACACTAGTAGGAAGACACCCAGAACGGGGGGGGGGGGGGTACTGAGCACAACCGAATTTCAAAGACATTAAGGGGTATAACTATGAGAGCTGAAATCCCTGAATGAGGCAATGAAACAGAAACGGATTGAGAGTGAAAAGGCTTGGACTCATTCTGTGGTCAAGAGGCACCTCTGCTAAAGAAGGAGCAACTGAAGAGACTGCTGTGGAAAGACCAATTCTTACTTCGTGATCGGGGCTGGTCTGCAGTTTGCTGTTCTAACCAAGGGAGAAGCCGTTGGGACTGTGCTTGGAGGTGCTGGGTCCCCCTGCTTGAAGAAGACTGTGCTTTGTGCTATGTCTTATGTCTTGTTACCCCAATGGCCCGAGGTGAGCTGGCTCCCTGTTGTGAAACACAGGAACATAAAAGTTTCTGGAGAAGTCCCAAGCAAAGTGGTGTGTGTGCGCTTTTGCGGCTTGAGACCCTCGGAAGTTGTGCCTTGTGATCATGGGCACGCAGGAGTAAGCTGAGTTTCGGACACGTAGGGTGCGTGTTGTGGTGCAGGCCAAGGATTTGGTGAGGAGCGCCTGGTCGTTGTGTGCACCGAAAGAAGAAGGGAGTCTTGGACGCGCAGAGTACGTGTCGTGGTGCAGCCAGGGCATTTGTGAGGAGCGCCTGGTCGTTGTGTGCACCGAAAGAAGTGAGTCTCAGATGCTCAGAGTGCGTGTCGTGGTGCAGCCAAGGCATTGGTGAAGATCGCCTGGTCACGGTGTGCACCTGGAGAAGAGGAGAGACTCTGACATGCAGGGTGTGTGTCGAGGTGCAAGCAGAGGCGTTGGCGAAGAGCACCGGGTCATAGTGAGCACCAGAGAAGAGGCGAGTCTCAGACACGCAGAGTGCGTGTCGCGGGACAACCTGAGGCGCTGGTGAGGAGTGCCTCAGTAGTGTGTGCACCAAATTGGAAGTCTCCACAGTGCTAAGGTCGGGTCTCGGTGTTCGCTGAGACCGCGAGAAGGAGGGCCAGGTCATTGGGTCCTCGGAGTGAAACAGCAGCGGCCCGACCGGCAGCCCCAGAGGAGCTGAGTCACCGAGCTCGCCGTACCCATTGACGGAGTTCTGGATCAAGGCCCAAGTCGCTGAAGGAGGAGAGGTGAGTGGGGTTGCACCTCACCAGGTAACATAGATCACCACCTGGGGTGGGGTGCCGGCCTGGAGGGACACTCTCTCGGTCTCTCGCTTCTGTCAGCTGCGCAATCCTGTTGCTTCGGCTCAGATCTCGGCCCGTGCTGGCACAAGAAGGGGCAGTACTGGGGCCAGAGTGAGAAGCAGTACTTTTTTGTCATCATTGATCCATATTGGGGGCGCTGTTAACGGAGCACCTAAACTGTCATATTACACTTTGCATTATTGCTGCTAACGAACTATCGAACTGCTGTATGACCTCAATTGTGCCTGACGATTCCAAACTACATGCTTGGTGCGCTACGCACTGCGTTTTTTTCCCCTTGGAGAGTACATGATAGTAACGTGGTGCATTGCATTATTTCCTCATCACACAGTACCTGATTATAACGTGGTGCAGTGCATTATTTCTTTATTGCACAGTACATGATTGTAGCGTGTTGCATTGCTTTGTTTCTTCATGGTACATGGCATGCTGGTGGTGATACTCATAGCATTATTACTTCTATTGCAAAGTACATGACTGTGGCGCTACGTATGGCATTGTTTCTCTGTTGCACAGTACAAGAGAATATCGTTATACATTGTAGTATTTCTTTTCTTTCAAAATGTGTGTGATTCTAGCTATATGACTTGCCTAACCTTTTGGAAATGGTTAGAAGTGAGCGTAACTGTTAGTTAGATGCGGTGGTTGGGATTAGAACCTACCACCCCATCGGAAGGAATACTATCCATTCTTGTATGTTGGCTTTGTATTGTGTGGTCGTATCGTATAACTTCTTATATAAAGATTATATTCATTTTATAAAAATTCATGTAGAGTCTATTTGTGGTGACATCATTCGGTTGCTGTGCGTGACGTTGGACATACACTTGTGCCTTGGAGATAAACCTGACTGCTCCTGCCAAGCTACTAAGGGGGTGAGCAGGGCTATATCAGACTGTGTCCTTACTTAGCCTAACATTGAAACGAGGGGTCAGGGACTCCCGCCTCCAGCATTTGGTGGTGGCGGTGAAGGATAAGGACCCCCACTTCCCACAAGCACTCATTCTCGTTGACCTGTCGGCGTCCTTCGATGAGGTTGATCATGTCACTTTTGTCGGCCCCCTCAGAAAATTGGGCATTGCTGATAAAGCCCTTGCCCTACTCCAATCATTCCTAACTGACAGAAGTCACTCAGTTATGCTGGAGAAATTTTCATCCAACTCCTTCTCTCTTCCATGCGGGGTCCCTCAGGGATCTTCCCTAAGCCCTCTGCTCTTCAATGTTTATGTTTCAGAAGTAGCCTCTCTCCAGGATATACATTCTTTTCTTCTCCCCACTCCCGATACGTACGGCTGGATTATATTTTTATACCATCAAATTTAATTATTGGTGCGAAGATTTAAGTTATGCCCCGAATTACGTTGGATCATAGCCCGATTGTCCTAGAGGTGATATGCATGCAGCCAACTTGCTCAATACGATCATTTACCTTTAATAAAAAACTTATAAGTGATGAAGAGTTTGCTACGCATATTAAATTACGGGCTGCACAATTTCTAGATTTTAATAGAGGCACTGCTAGCCAGCCGATGGTTTGGGATTCCATGAAAGCAGGAATTAGGGGGGGAAACATGTAGTTATGGCTGGGCTAAACAAAAAATACAAAACGCCAGGATTGCTGAAATGCTCGAGGACCTTAGACTGGCAGAATCTGAACTTATGATGGTAATTCAGTCTAATGCTGACTCTCAAGCGCAACAAACTAAGGTTGCTAGTTGTAAAGCCAGGATTAACGGGGTGTGGAGTCAAGATATAGCCTCTCAGTATAATACTTATAAAACTGAAATATATGAATACGGGGAGACAACGGGGAGATGTTTGGCCCAGAGAATGCGGGGTAGACAAGCGGCCCAGCGTATTGTTTTGCTGGAGAATGCTAGGGGAGAGTTGGTTGAAACCCCAGACAGTATTATGGAAGTTTTCCGCAGTTATTACCAAGAATTATATACACAGGACAAAATTTCTCAGAAACAGATAGAAATTTATCTTAATGACTTGAATACTCTTTAATTAGGGCCCTTTCAGAGGGAAATACTTGAGGCTCCAATTACTATACAAGAACTACAGCTTGCCCTTGAAGATCTAGCGCTAGGAAAGGCATCTGGGCCTGATAAACTTCCTTTAGAGATTTATCACATATTATTCAGTGTTATCAAGGATGACATGCTAGCTACTTTTATTATGGCTCAACGAGGTAGTCCACCAGCATCTTGGGATGATGCCAATATTGTAGTTTTTTTTTAAAAAAGATAAGCCTCCTGAATTGCCTAGATCATATCGGCCCATATCATTAATTAACGTTGACGCTAAAATATATTCTAAAATATTAGCCACACGACTACTTCAAGTTACTCCGAAGTTAGTATCTCACCACCAACATGGGTTCCTCCCTGGGAGAAGTACTATAAATCATCTTCATCGTGTTATAGCGCTAATTGATTATGCAACCGCATCACAAAAAAATATGGGTATTATTTTTTTGGATGCGGAGAAAGCCTTCGATCGAGTTGCTTAGCCATTTTTATGGGCTATAATGGGTAGAATGGGATTTGGTCCGCAGTTTATGCAGGCTGTCCAATCTATGTATAGAAATCCCCGGGCTAAAATCTGTACTATGGGACAGGAGTCAGCATTTGTTCATATCACCCAGGGCACGCGACAGGGGTGTCCCTGCTCGCCTCTACTGTTTGCGATCTACATAGAGCCACTATTGCAGCGCTTGGAATCTACTAATTTAATAAAATCAATGATAGTAGGAGATTACAAAACACGTGTACTTGTGTACGCTGATGATATTGCGGTGGTAACATCAGATCCTGAGTCAGCAATACGGGAGGTTGAACTTTTGACGCAATCATTTGGACAGGTTGCTGGCTATAAACTTAATATATTAAAAACCCAAATTGTTTGCTCAACCGGGCTGTGCATTAGAGAACCACGTGTGACGCAAGAGGCTAAGTATTTTGGGATTAAAATCAGGATGTGCATACAGGAGATAATTGATGTTAACTGGAATAACATTATAAGAGCTGTTAAGAGTCAGCTAGAAAAGCTAGAATGCTTGCATTTGACAATGGTTGGGCGACGTAATGTACTTAAGATGTGCATTCTCCCCAAAGTACTTTGGACAGTTCCTTTAGAGGTATCTAGATCACAACTGACTAAATTGCAAAGCATCTCGGATAGGTTTATTTGGGGTTGGAAGAAATCCCGCCGTGCATCTAAATATATGACATTACCCTTAAATCGTGGAGGCTGGGGTGTCCCGAATTTTCTTTTTTATTATTTAGTTTGCCTCATACAAAATTCAAGGTTTATGTTAATTGGGGGGGCTACACGGATGCATGAGACACCTAATGTTTATCAAATGTTAATTGGAGAATCGGCTTGTGAAGTCCTGTTGACATTTTTTGAGCCTAGCTACTTTAAACGTACCAGATTTAAAATAATATCTGCGGCTTATAAGAGGTGGAAGATACTTCGGAAAAATCTGGATATTCAGGGGATTAACTTTTATACACCCCTAGACTCTAGGAACATATTACCATTTATATTTTGGGATGCCAAGATGTGAATATGGAAAAGTAAAGGGATATCCCATTTGGGAGACTTCTTTATGGATGGTACATTGGTTCAATTTAAGGATTTGATGGAGCTGTATTCGGTGCTTAAAACTGATTTCTTTAAATACTTGCAAATATGTGATTTCATGCATAAACGTCAAATACAATCTACTGTACGTAATGAATTAATTGAAGCTCTCTTAAAAGGTATTAAGATTGGTGTCTTATATGAAATTTTGTTATCTAAACAATTGGATGATATTGAATTGCAGGATGCCAAATGGCAAAATCGATTGGGATGTTCGGGCGTTTTTTTGCAAGATTCTATTGATATGGCAGGTGCAATAGTTTTATCCGCTAGCTTGCGTACGCAACATTATAAGACCGTATTTAACCTGTACCATACACCTGTGAAAATGATGAAATGGGGAAGTATCTATGATGGTAAATGCTTCCGATGCCAAATGCATGCAGCTGATATTGTTCATATATTTTATAATTGCAATGCACTTTCTTCATTTTTTTCAAGTATTGAGCAATTTTTATCTATTATTATGGCGGTGCAATTTCATGTTATGTTTCATGAATGGTTGCTGTTTGGGGTTGGCACGGATGATGAAATTGTACAGAATCATTATCCCCATAGATATTTCATTTTCATGGCTATGGCGGTAGCTAGACTATGTATTGCTACAATGTGGCTGAAACCCGAACCACCTGCTTTTGAAATGTGGAGAGCTAAGATTTATAATGTGTTTCATTTAGAATATAATTCATATCGTATCAAATCTAGGAAAAAAAAGCAACTGGGATTGAAGATTTGCCAGCCAATGCTCCACCATTTTGAATTGTCATTTGGCTAACTTCTTTTTTGGATTGCTATTTGTTATTGTGCTACAGTATTGTTTTCATGTCATGGAATCTGATGTTTTACTTCTTTATGTCTGTTATGAACTGAAATAAAAAAAAAAAAGAAGTAGCCTCTCTGATTTGATCTTTTGGATTTTTCCCCACATCTTATGCAGATGATACTCAAATCATGGTGTTGGTCGTTAACAATACAGAAGTTACTATCTCTCAGTTTCACAACTATATAAGAGCTGTTAGTTACTGGATGGGTATGCACCGCCACAAACTAAACTCAGAGAAAACAGAGGTGATTCTCTTTGGTAATAAACCTCAGTTTTGGAGCAAAGCATGCTGGCCAGCAGAGTTGGGAACTCTCCCAATCCCAGTCCAAAGAGGAAAAAACTTGGGCATAACCATAGATGACAAACTGACCTTTAAGAAGCGTATCAGTTCAGTTGTCTCTTCCAGTTTCAACACTTTGAGAATCATCAGAAAGATCCTTCCTTTTATTCCTCTCACCTCCAGAAAAACAGTTACTTCATTATTTATACCCACAAAGTTGGACTACTGTAACTGACTTTTTGTTAAGCTCCAAAAACAATACGTGAAAAAAACTACAAAGCTTACAAAATGCAGTGGCCAGGCTTATTTTTGATCTTCCCAAGTTCCATCTGGTTTCAGCCTCCATACATGCTGGCTTTCAGTGAATAACCACATTAAATTCAAGGCACTGTGTCTTACCTATAAAGCCTTGCATGATCTAGGTCCTAGCTACCTCAAACAGTCCTCTCCTGGTGCATACCCAACAAAGACCTACGATCTAAAAACTCCCTGACGGTCTCTTGTCCCAGTTTTAAGAGATTCAAATGGGAAGGCAGTTACTTTTCCTCCAAAGCCCCGGCTCTCTGGAACAGTCTGCCTCTAAACATTAAAACAGCTCCCATATTATTGAGTTTTAGGAAACAAACAAAAACCAGGCTTTATAATCTCTAGTCTCCCACTGCTCTCACTCATACTGCTTTTCCAAACTAGCGCCAAGTCACCCATGGGTATCTGAGCGCTTTAGAAACATTTTAACTAAACATAAGATAACATAACCAATGTCCTCCAACTTCTTCAGCTCCAGACTTCTTCTCAACCTGATGTTGCAGTGTGGGCACCAATCCTGGTGTTGCCCTCAAGCTGCGCTAGGATTGGAACAGCAGTGCCCTGATTGGAGGGAGTGGCCTCACTTGCCATCCCCAAGGACACTGGAGTCCTGAACTTACTCTGGCTCAGCTGTCTGGGTTTGAGTTTTCAAAGGGCCCACGTGTGGCTAGCCGTCGCAAGATGGCCGGCCAAAGAGGCATGCACACTTTGAAAAGTGCTAAAACAGCCCACCCACCTTCCTGTTGCTGTCATTCAACAGTGGCCCACCCCCGTCCTGATGCAAGTATCAGGACGGGAGGATGAAAAAGTAAAATGATAATGTATTACCATTTTATTTGTCATTCCTTTGGGAGGTTACTTAAGTGGGGCAAAGCTCCTCTGCTCCAACGGAGGAGCCACCCCGGAAGCTCAATCAAAAGAATGGGTGTGTTATTCATTAATATGTCTGTGTGGGATCAAGGGACAGCCACACTCAAATAATAAACATAATCTTTGTTAGGGTGAACCACAGAAAGTTACTAACCTGTGGTTAACCCTCTGGTAGCTTGGCACACAAGCAGTCAGTGTTAACTTAGAAGCAATGTGTAAAGTATTTTTACAGCACACAAGTAGCAATTAAAAATCCCACACCAATTTAGGAAAATATAGACGAAAACAAATGAAACCAAACAAATTAGATCAAATCAGTAGAACCAAAGATTTTTTGTGAAAACTAACACCTAAAAGATAAAAGTGCCAACTACGGATGTCTACTTGTGCAAGACCTTGGCACAGTCAAATCGTATGGTCAACAGTGATGGAGTGTGGTTTGGATACACATGGTAGATTGGGCCCAGTCTCAGCTTACCTCCAGACTTGGAAGAGTTTTTGTAAAAAAAATGCGGAATGTAGTGGGAGCTACTGCGAATTCAGACAGACCTGCGATGCACCATGTTCAGATCGGCGAGCATGTAGATCCTTGTCTTCTGTCAGTTCTCAGGCTACTTATTGGTGAGAAATTTTCTAAGCGCCAAGTTCGTGTTTTTGGTTGTTTGGGCACCATTAGCTCCATGTCCAAGTGTCAGGGATTGGTGGGGAGCCAGGACTTGGAAGATGGGACTCACTTTAGGCAGGGTTCAGGTGTGGTTTTAGGGCTGTTGATGCTTTTTGCGTCTGTCTTGTTTATACTAGGAGGCCAGCCAACTAGCCATTGGAAACACTCTGGTAGTCCTGGGATCAAGCAGCTAAGCAGGTCTCAAGTGGCAGGTCCGTCCCCTGAGAGTATATACCGTATGCTTCAAGCAGCAGGGCAATCCTCTGGTAGTGGCAGGGCAGTCCTTTGAGGTACAAAGCAGGCTTCAAGCAACAGGGCAGTTCTCTGAAGTATAAGGCTGTCCTCCTGGGTGTTCTCCCCAGGTCCAGCAGTTATCTGTAGAGTTGGTGTGATGGTCCAATATTTTCTATACCTGCCAGATATATCTGCCCTTCTATGCCATGAATGTAAAAGCCTCTAAACTTCCCCAAACATCAGGTTTTGCAATTTTCCTTCCTTCCCTGCCCAGGCTCTAAGCGAAATAGAGGGACAAATAACTGTTGTCAGGTTCTGGGCGTGGCTAAAATTGCCCGCAGCCGCCCGAAAATTCAGGCGGACCTCCACTGAGCGATACTCGACACTTGGACCAACTTTGAGAGCGGAGACCCAGCGCAGCCCGCACCGGCCTTTCCTGCGGCCCTCCTGCAGGACCGGCGGCTTCCGGACCGGCGGGGAGAACACGTGAGGCCGCGGCTCGGGCCTACCACGCAGGCTCCAAACTACGACATCCACCCGGACAGGGGCGGACCCCCCCGGAGGCCGCCGCCGAGAGGCGGGGGAACCCTAGCTGCCAGGAGCCCTCTCCATCACGCTGCTGGACGCCTACCGGGGCCTGGTCTGGGGGCGGAGCGGACGCCCTGCCACAATCTTCCGGCCCCTATGCGGCTGATGGCCCGGAGGTGAGTCGCCCTTACCTGGCTGCGCAGAGACGCGCCTGGTGGAGACACGACCCCGGACTAGCAGCCGGAGATCCACCGAGACCTGCACCGGCCATACCAGTGGCTCTCCCGCGAGAACTGAGTCTTCCCCAACAGGCAGAGAGGCCACGGAGGTACGCGACCTAAGACAGACATGCAGGCCCCGGCCTGGGACGTCCGCCCTGCCACACGCGGCCTCCCTGGCGGCCGCCGCCGACTTCAGGGAGCCCCTGGGCGGCTGGGGGCCCAGAACATGGAGTGAGCCTGCCTGGCCTCCCAACGCCCGTGCTTGGGGAGGCGGTGATACCGGGGAAACACTGACGGAGCGCCTGGGGCGGACCCCCGGACCCAAGTGGAGGGACTGCCGGGTGGCTGCTGGTGCCGCCCGTGCCCTGCGGGCCCTTCCCTCTGCCTGTGCCGCTGCAGCCCAGCCATACAAACTGACTGTTGCGCGGCCACGGCTGGCAGGCTGACTGATCCTTGCGCCAGGGGCCCACATCAACGCGCACAGCACGAACCTCCTGCGTGGACCTATAGCGGGGAACACTGCCGCCCGACCGGCGAGACACACCAAGAGAGGCGCGGCTTGGGCCAGGTGCTTGGCCCCACGCGCGAGGCCTACGACCATACCTGCTTCACTCCGGCGCCCTTTCTGGCGCTGACGTGGGGGGTCCGAGTACCGCCCAGGCCCACATTGAGAGCGGGAAAACGGGGGTGGCCCTGCGGTGGAGAGGGGCAGGGTCCTGGCTGACGGCCCTCGACCGGTGCATCGCTGGAGGAGGTTGCTGATTCGAACCACACGACGGCCTGACCGGGGAGGCGCGTGGAGCGCCGGCAGGCTGCTCGAGGGACGCGGCCTGGTGCACGGATCTTCCGCGGGAGCGTTCCTCTCCAGCACGGTCTGTGTCGCTGGCCGGGCGGCTCTGCACATGTCCGGCGGAGTGAGGACACGTACAGGGACAGGGGGAGCCCCGCCGAAGGGAAGAACAGGCAAGTCGCAGAACAAGATGGCCGCCGATCAAGTGGCTGCGAGGTTGGACAGCGTGCTCGCAGCTATGGAGCGCATGGAACAGTCGCTTCAGCAGACCAGAACCTCCCTGGAGTCAAAAATAGACAGTGTCGCGATTGACCTCACCCACCTGCGAGATGACCACAGGAAACTAACTGACCGGACCAAGACCCTGGAAGGAGTGGTGAAAGAACTTGAACCCAAAGTCACCCAGACGGACAAACAAGTGCAGGACCTCCTTAATAGAGTGGACTTCTTGGAAGACCGGGCTGAGGATGCGGAAGGGAGGGCGAGACGCAATAACATTAGACTTGTGGGGGTCCCGGAAAAATGGGAGGGGAACCAACCCGCACAACGAGTGGAGGACTGGCTCAGGGAACTGCTGCCTGCGGACGCACTTTCGCCACACTTCGTGGTGGAGAGGGCACACAGAGTTCCAACGAGACCCCACACCACAGGCGCGAACCCGAGGCCGCTCCTCTTCAGGATTCTGAACTATAGGGACAGAGACACGGTGCTGCGGGAAACCAGATGACTTGGAGAAGTCCGTATAGACAATGCCACTATAATGTTCTTCCCGGACTACACTGTACAAGTGCAACGTCAAAGGCACGATTTCTTGGAGGCTAAGCGGAGACTCCGAGAAGCAGGCTTGAAATACTCCCTCCTCTTTCCTGCCAAACTAAGAGTGGTGGCGCGGGACAAGACCTACTTCTTTAATACCCCGGAGGAGGTCGGCGAATGGCTGGACAGCGGTACGGACACGACGCCAAGGCAGGCGCAGGGCAACGAGACAAGGCCGCGCACACGCGGGCCGCGACGCCGCCGTGGGAATAGAGGTCACCAGACCCGGCGCCCGGAGGATGCATCACGCCACTCCCCGCCAGCAGATCAAATGCTTAAGGAACAACAGGATGCGCTTCGAAGAATCTCCCAATTGAGCAATTCGCCCGTATCGGAAGTCACCCTGGACCCTGGCCTGCAGATGATCCCCAGCGATGATGAGGCCATTTACGGGATACCGGACTCCCAGGTGCCTGTGGAACTACCAGACGTCACGCCGCAGACGGCAGACATGCTCCACTGATGGCGATAACACACAGATCAAGGGCCCTGTTGCAACGACGGGGATGGGGCAGTGAATGAGGGGCCCGTCGGACATGCTGCATGCTGGTCGTCTGCCGGAATGGCTCCCAAAGCCCGGACAGTAGATGAATCGACCTTCACGCAGTGAGTACTTCTCCCAGACGCATGGCCCTTGAGACGGTAAGATGGTGATGGAACAGTATTGCCGTATTTCCCCCTTCTCACCCCCCATGTCTGCGATACCCCCTCCCCAGCGTCACTACCTAATCGGGGGCCGCAGCAGCCCCTCCCACCTTATGACTTTCTCGCACTGAGTTGACGGAGGGTCAGCAGACATTAGTAAAACGAAGTGAGATGGCGTGGTTTGATAGCCCGCAAACCTCCTCCACCCCCCTTTTTGATCATAGACCACGGCGAATGGAGCAATACCGCCATCGGGGCGGGGGACACATGCCCCGTCACTCCGCACCCGCTACAGTGACTGGCCGAGAGGGTGGATCCCCCCATGGGGCTGGCGACGCCAGGTTCTGGTGCACTGACTTTGGCTGCATGTACACTATCCCATATGGCCCAGGGAAGGGCTCTGATCTTCCTTATCGTATACATATTTGAACCGTCAGGACCGTGATTAGCACACGATCCCCCCAGACTTGAAAAGTTGTCCCTCTTCTTTTGAGAGTATGGACGGTGGCCCGTTTCGCTACTGCCCTTTTGGTATTTTAGGGGAGTTCCCCCACAGTTGGTTATTGCCGCTACATGTTTTTCTTCCCTTTTTTAATGTCTTCCTGCAATTTGATGAGTGTAATGGGGGGGATGGCCGTGGGAGAGTTGGAAGTGGAGATGCAGTGGATTGTTGCTGGACTGGTATTTGTGGCCGCGGGGGAGGGACACATACTGATGTACGATGACCATGAACAAAATATGTACCTGGAATATTAGGGGTATGCACACACCAGCGCGCCATTATCAAATATACTCATACTTGAAAAGGCATCAGGTACAAATTGCACTCCTGCAAGAAACACACATGAACAAGGCGGAGGTGGTCGCACTGAGACGTAGGTGGAGGGGGCAACTGTATGCTACTGAGTACTCCTCGTTCGCCCATGGAGTGCTAATATGGGTGAAGCCGGGTACCCCCTTTGCAATGACTGATGTACAAACCGACCCAGAGGGAAGATATGTGTTAGTGAGGGGTCGCATTGATGGGCAACCTATAGTACTGGTGTCCATATATTCTCCAAACACGGAACAGGGGGGCTTCCTGGCACGCGTCTCGGAGAGGCTGGCGCCCTGGCACGGAGTCCCCAGGGTTCTAGGGGGGGACTACAATACGGTGCTGGATCCCACACTGGACCGCTCGGCACCGCCTAGGCCCGATGCTACGTCTCTAGGAGCCATAAGGGCACTCACCCAGTGGGCGGCAGAATGGGACTAAAGGGATGCATGGCGCGCACATAACCCTAACACTAAAGTATACTCTTACTACTCAGGGGCACACTCGCTACATGTCCGCCTAGACAGATATATGGTGTCCTCGGAACTGTTGACACACATAGCGGACTCACAATACCTTGGCCGAACACATTCTGACCACAACCCACACAGGCTGCATATAGCTTGGGAGCGCCTACTCCCGCCGATCCCCACGTGGCGTTTACAGCCGGCCCTACTACTGGACGCCCCCTTCCGAGACTCCCTGCAGGCCTGCGTGACGTGTTATTTTACTGACAACTCGGGCACGGCGTCCTCCCCGCAGATCGAGTGGGACGCCTTCAAGGTTGTGGTGCCGGGTCACTGCTTGGGCACACAGGGCGGCATACAGAAACAAATAGAGACCGACCTGCGCCGGGTGGAGGCTGACTTGCTCCGCCGGGCACAGGAGGCGGTGGAGGGGACAGACGACGGGCTGGGTGAGGCCCGTGCGGAACACATGACACTACTGGAACGATTGCGTCACGTCAACTATGCGGCCCACTCGGCGCGAACGCACCAATACAACGACAAACCCGGGAGACTGCTGGCCTGGCTGGTCAGACAGGAGAGCCGTACTGAGCCGGTATCCGCCATCCAGACCACCATGGGGGAGGTAGTGTACACTCAGAGTAAAATACATCAGGCCTTTGTGCAACACTACAAGGCCCTATACAGGTCGCAGCTGAGGGTTTCGTCGGTGACCACAGTGGGCTACCTTGAGAATATCCCACTGCCATCCCTTACAGACGCACAGCGGGGAGACTTGGGGGCGCCTTTCACACAGGAGGAGATGCGCGAGGCTATCTTCGCCCTATCCAATGGCAAGTCACCGGGTCCGGATGGTCTGCCTGCCGAATTTTTTAAGACCTGTTCAGATACACTGATCCCGGAACTGCTCAAAATGTATAATGCCACAATAGATGACTCGACGCTTCCAGCTACGCTTAATGAGGCCAACCTGGTTTCACTTCTGAAGCCAGGCCGGGACGGAACGAACATGGTCTCCTACAGGCCTTTGGCTATGCTGAACACCGACTACAAAATGTTCACCTCTCTGCTGGCCCGACGCCTAGCTATAGAGGTCCCAGCCCTGGTTCATGCGGACCAAAATGGTTTCGTACCAGCAAGGAGCACCTCACGCAATATCCGCCGTCTCTTCCGTATACAGGAAGCCGCCGTGTCACACTGGCCGAGATCGGGATGTCTGGTCCTGGACCTTGAGAAGGCCTTCGACTCTGTGGAGTGGCCCTATCTGGGGGCAGTGCTAGACAGATTTGGCCTAGGAGACGCGTTCGAGGAGATGGTTGACCTAATCTATCAACGGCCTAGTGTCAGAGTGCGAACGGGCAGGTTACTATCAGAGGCGATGCAGGTGTGCAGAGGCACCCGACAGGGTTGCCCACTGTCACCCCTACTCTTCTCTCTAGCTATTGAACCCCTGGCGGCGCTGCTGCGAACACAAGGGGCGGGATGGGGGATCCCACTGGCAGATGGTATACATATAGTTTCGCTCTACGCGGACGACTTGCTTCTATATGTGCGAGACCTTACAGCCGTGCCGGACGAACTGTCGGATATTTTCCAGACATTCGAAACAGTATCGGGGCTTAAGGTCAATTGGGCAAAGTCCGGAGTGTATTCATTCAGCCCGGACACGTGGGAGTGCGACGTGCACCTTGGAGGTGTCAGGCTAACCTGGTATCCTACCACCTTTAAATATCTTGGAGTGCACATATATAGAGACGCGGAGAACATACTGGAGGGTAACCTGGGGCGCGCCGTGTCCTCTTTGCGAGCCCAGATGGCATTCTGGAAAACACTGCCGCTAAATGTACCGAGCAGGATTGCTTTATCCAAAATGATAGCATTGCCTAGGCTGCTCTATCACTTCGCCAACATCCCGTTCTACGTCCCCACAAAACTTTTCCGGGACCTAGAATCGATGGTCCGCAACCTGATCTGAAATACGGGGCGCCCCCGGGTTGGCCTGACGAAGCTCTACTCCCCAGCAGCGGAGGGTGGGCTGCCAGTTCCTAATATGGAGCTGTACTATCTGGCGGCACAGCTGCAATGGGTGACACACTGGCTGAGCGGCACGCACTTAGACGACACGGCCACCTCTACATACATATGGACACACACACAGATATGCACATTGTTCCATCCCTTGACTAAGGGGCCACGCCCGCTGCCTCTACATGTAGCTGTGGCCCGAAAATGTTTCCTCCGCAGTTTGAAACTGACCCGGGAAGTCAAGCCATATGCCCCTGCACTTCCTCTGTTGGGCACACCCAGGAGAGGTGGAACAGTGACAGAGCGCCTTCTAGAGAGCTGGACGGCGGCTGGAGTGGAGACTATGGGCGACCTTTACGCAGATGGGGCTCTGCTCCCATTTGAGGAGCTAGCGGAGGGCACGGGTTTGCCGGCAGGGCAGTTCCTGACCCATGCGTCTATACTGAGGACATACACGGACTCCTGGGGAGATGTTCGGGAGGAACCGCAGATGCACCACGCAATGCAGTACCTACATGTGATGGGCAACGGTTCCCACATCATCCACTGGCTGGCACAGGCCATCCTCCTACACACACTGCGGTCCACACAGCCGATACGGGACAAGTGGGCGGCCCACCGAGGGAGGGAATGGACGGATAAGGAGTGGACCATGATCCTAGCTTGCCCTATGAATATCCCGCGCAACTCCCGCTTCCGAACTATTCAATTTTACATAATGCACCAGGCGTACTTGTCACCAGACAGAATCAACAAATACTTCATGACCAACACCGCTGCCTGTCCCAGATGCGACCTGATAGGCGCGGACATTTTGCATATGCTCTGGAATTGCCCCTCTCTGGACACATATTGGGGGGAGGTGACGTCTCTCCTAACGCGCAGTGCTGGTCCAGGGCTGCCACACACTTGGGAGGCTTGCATTCTAGGGCTATATATAAGGAATAAGCTAAACAAGACACACGCCCGGTTCTGGGATCTAGGCCTCATCACAGCCAAGCGGCTACTAACCAAACACTGGAAAAAGAGGGAGCCCCCACTCCCTAAATACTGGTGTGCTTCCTTCACTAATTGGGCTAGAGCAGAAAGCGTGGCTTTACATCGAGAGGAGGTTGCGGGATTGAGGCAGTTTCCAATTGCGCAGCTCAGGGATGGTTTTGTGAGATCCCTCCAGAAAGAAGGCGCGACCAGAGGATTCATATAGGGATCACCGTAAACGAGATGACACAGATGGAATAAATAAGGGGACGTCGGGTGCACAGATAGTGCTCTCCCCCCCCCAGCGACAATCGCACATCCGGAGCGCTGGCTATGTGGCGTTTCTAGACCAGTGGGGACTGCCACCCCCCAGCTGCCCAGACAACTGACAAACACACACACCACACGTCCAGCACGCTAGCCGGTGGCCCGGATAGCTATCCACTTGCAGACGCGACGACCAAAGGCTTGTTACACTATCCTCCTGGCCCCCCTGCACGGCGTCACTCCCTTACATACACTCTTCCCTCCCCACCCCCCCTCTCCCATATTCACACCCCCCGTTTAACTGTTCTGGACTCTTGCCTCCCATACATAGTTCATAAGACAGGAGGCACACGCAAACACCGAATCGGACACGAGGACTGATATGGGCCATGCCTCTCCAGCTAACTGACAGACTATAAAGCTATCCGTGCGAACCTTTACACAATGCAGGGATGAAATGTGAGGCTCTGCCGTCCCTTAATGGATGGAGTACCTCGTGGCGAGGGTAGGCCGCGCATGAGTATCAGATACCTCTACACTATTGACACGCAGCTACGGTCTACCTGCGATCTTTCTGGGTTTCGGAAACATGGATGCTGGAATGTTCTTTGGTAACACAGCCGACAAAGTGGGACACACCGATGTGAATTGTCCAGTTTACAGAGTTGAAATGTTTTTCTTATACTTAATAAAACAAGGCGTCCTTTGCAGGCACATTGTACATAAGAGCGCCCATAACGCGAAGGATACTGTTAATGACCTACATCTTTTGGTCGCTGATGTGGGAATGCATACTTGTTTCTCGCACCTCTTTGTCCTTCACATGCATCCTCAAGTTGCGGCCGGCCCTAAGGGTTGTAGGCTAAGCTATATGTACTGCTCTATGGAATATTAATAAACGTCTTACAAAAAAAAAAAAAAAAAAACTGGTGTCAGGTTCTTTGTGAGTCTGCTGGAGGCAGCCCCTCTGAAATGTAAGTAGGGCAGAGAACAGCTCTGCTCCTCCAATCTCCAACACCTAGCCCCCCTTTGTCTCACTGCCTGGAAGGAATACACAAAGGACATTGAATGTGCCTATTGGGTGTAAGCTAAATTTACCATGTTTAAGGGAGTGAGCACAAGCACGTTAGCACTAGTTAGCAATGGTGAAGTGAACAGAGTTCTAAGGCCAACAAAAATGAATTTCAGCAAACTAGAGGGGATAAGGCAAAGCGTTTGGGGTAAGGGTAAGGGCTAACAATGAGAATATTGAAGGATTCTCAGCAACCCCCCACACTTTGAACAAGTAGTTGCATACCCTATACCACACTGCACCTCTTAGTGACCTGAGCCATCCAGTGCAGAATCATTACACCAATGCAAGCAGAATAACAGTAATCAAACTAACCAGTGCCAAGGTGCTCCCTTATGACTGAAGGCTGACATACTGGCAAATGACTGGCTATCTCCAGAGGTGTTGGGACACATACTTGACTATTTGCCTGAATATGCAATTCAGGAGTTAAAAGCAAAATGCCTCTATAAAGCATGTGTCACCTGAAATAAAAGGTTAAACACAGGACTAACTTGAGTGAAGAACTGAAGTCTCAAATGAATAAGCACGTTTTCTTCTGAAAAAATAAAAACAACATTCAAAATCAGGACAAACAGGATGATAGATAATTAATGACAGTATGCCGTAGATTGTTCCTAATCCACATTAATTTCTAACGTAATTTCTGGGTAGGCTTGCCAACCACAGGAGTAACCTCAAAGAGCACTGTTAATGAATGACAGGATAGAAAGTGTGTGCCATTTATACATTAAGAGCCTTTAATCACTTGCTGTGCTCATAAACCTTACTTTCAGGTCAGAGGTGGGGTTCTAGTCCGGACCGTCTAGGATTGCAACACAAGAATCAAATTCTGAATGCCATTTGAGTAGAACCCATGGGGCATCACCAATGTTACAGAGATTCTTGTCACTGCATGAAGGATAGCAATGAAGTTTTAGACACCATATACTTTTTCAACAAGTTATGATGGGTAATCATCAGCCAAAACCCCTACATGACAGCCACAGAGTCTACAGACCATCTGGATTTGGACAAGGACTAAGAAGCGATATTTATAGAAAAACCAATGCTGGAACGCAGACCACATGCACACATCAGCCCTCTGCAACTAATGGTGAGCTATCCAACAAAGATCAGAGGATCTTATCCCCAATTTGTGCTGAGACCAAATCCAGCCAAACCCAAAATCCTGAGAGACTTACCATTATAGATCATTGGCACCATACCAAGCAATTTTGTTATGTTCCGTAGCACTCTCCCATTTGTATGTCAAGGAGAGTTGTCTTGTATGTACAAACTGAGTATCACCCATGCACAAATAATGTTTGCCCTGGTGCAGCTCATGATTTAAGGATCACAATGAAGGTTGCTGCATGCCTCACTGGTGGCAGGCAGTCTGGCTTGAAACATTAACTGGTGTCTACTATAGGGAATTATAATTTTAGGAAGGAGGATCTCAGAGGAGGGGGTAAGGGAAGGAGTACGGACTTCACTTAGAGACAGGGACATCATTTGCAATAAAAGAAAGGAGGAACTTCATTAATAATACCAGGGTCATAGACTGTAGGACAGCAGGAAGGGGCAGGGGGTGTAATTAAGGGCTCAAGAATGGGTCAGCCATGAAGGAGTTCAACAACAACAATGTATTGTTTGAAGAAATTCGTTTTTAGCTCCTTTCAGAAGCGAAATTGGAAGGGGCCTGGTGGGTGTGGCAATCTGGCTAGTCATACACAATGAAAAAATGACAGTTGTATCCAATGAGTAAAATATAGACGTTTTAATAGTTGTTGGAAACAACTCCAACAACAGACAGTAACAGTGAGTTCAGGTATCAACAGCATCTGACTGAGAGTGTACAAATAACTCTAGGCCACATTCATAGTAACATTCTAAATAAAGCAGAAAGCATTGAAGGCTTAAAGCAGAAAGCAATGTATACACATTATTTAGCAACATCTTTACAATATTATATGACTCCAATTTCTTAATGAATACAAAACAATTAAAGAGGAAAACAACTAAGATAAATCATAGTCCAACAGTCTGACAGGTAACTTAACTGCAAGGGTGTCACTTGCCACATTGGATTGATCTTTACTCTTCTTACCAGCTGAATTTCCAGAATCCGTTTAATCAAACGTGATCTGGTGAGTACTATTTTGGGACATTGAAAATTCAGGAACTCCAGAGCACGAAACATCTCTGCTGTTGTCAGCTGATAACACGTCCCCATCTGAGTCTGTTACACCAACATCAATAGACAAATAGACTCTAAGTTACTGAATAAGGACTCATTCATAAAGAACAAGTGGTTTTAAAAATTTCAGTCAGCAAATCAACAATGGAAACAACATTTATTTTGTTCAACATCCCCTTGTATACAAAAGAACAGAACCTTTTCCAACTCTTACCACCTTGGCAGGCAGAGTAAAACTTGATTCCTCTTTTGTAACTTTACAAGGTTTTTTTAGCAATACTTTGTTTCTCATGTTATAGCCTACGTTTTTTACACTCTTCCTGCTATCAAAATTAATTTTCGGTTTACTTCTTTGAAAAGTACACTTTCACGCATTTTTCCAAGACTTTCCTTAATATTTACATCAAGATGTTCATTTTTAATCAATGACCCCAGCACAAGTTTTGGCTTTTGGACACTTCCTCAAAGACATTTGAATGGTAAAACACCTGTAGTAGAATGTGGAGAACACAAATAAGCCCAGACCTGACACATTACTAATATTTACTCGCACATCCTTGCACATAAACAGTACTAATTTTAATACTATACCGAAATGCTCTACACACAGATTGAAAATGGCCTGATTTCTTACAGTTTTTGCATTTCTTATTCAAAGCTAGACACAAGAATTGGTTTCTTGAACCACCTTGTAACAACTCATTTGCCATTTTTGGATTGAATTAAACTTGGCATTCAAACACACACAGAATTATCGTCGGAAAGATGACAGCCCCTCTTGATTGCATAAAGCTTGTAAAGAAATAATTGTTCTTTCTATGTTCTTCGCAATATCAATAACTTCAATAACTTCAGATAACGTTAGGTTCCTATGCGTCAATAAGCTCTCCAGTGTTTTTTAGAAAAATAATTAAACACAAATTGGTCTCTTATATAAATATCAATACAATTCTTAAATTCTCATGTTGATGCCAGTACATGTAGTGGAGCCATGAACTACCACAGACTCATCGCTGCTCTGTTTTCATTTAAAGAAATAATGCCTTTCTATAAACACTCTTGTCTCCTCTGCATATTGTCTCGGCATTCTTTCCTTTGCCTCAATATAAACATCCCAGTCAATCTCAGCATCATTATGCACTACTATTCCAGGTAAATTGACAAAGACCCTCTAGCCAGCAACACCTAGATGATAAAAATTATGGCAGATCATATCTGGCAGCATCAACAGCTGTCGAATAGTTTTCAAAAATATGCATCCATTGCTTCCGTTGAATTTCTGGTTTCCCTGGTCTCGGGAGAATAGGTGGAGGCTGAACAACACTTTGTCTAGTAGCCATTATCAAAGGAGTACGCATCTGCTCTATGCTGCGCACACTCAGCCATCAGTAGAAGTACTCAATCCAAAATGGTCGTCTATGTTTGATGTTTGACACACGTTACGTATCCCAGTGTAATGTGGAATAGAGGGTTACACACAGAAAAAGCCACTGCTTTGTTTGCATTTCACAATATGCCCCAGCCAGCCATCTTGGGGTCCTATTTGGCCCTAGTCTTCAGTTAGATGCATTTGTCAACAAAACCACTGCGACATGCATGCTACTGCTCCGGACTTTACGAAAAATTCTTCTGTTTCTCCCCCCGGCAGCTAGGATTGAAGCAGTGCATAGTATCATTCTCAGTAGGTTAGAATACTGTAATGCACTGCTTCTAGGGTCTCCTAACATCTTGATCCTGAAGCTGCAGCGGGTTCAGAACATGGCGGCTAAGCTGGCCCTCTCCCGCCCACGCTCTGCCTCTTCATCTCTTGCACTTTTTGATCTTCATTGGTTGCCGGTGCAGCAACAGATCTGTTTTAAAGCGTCCTGCCTTGTTTTTAGAGCTTTGCACGGTCAGGGGCCAGTGATGTTGCAGGATCTATTTTCTTGGTACTCCACTGCCAGAGCTCTTAGGTCTTCATCGGCCTTCCTGGCGACTGTTCCAAGGTTTAAAAGGGTGAGGATGGGTGGCCGCTCGTTCAGCTTTGCGGCTGCCAAACTTTGGAATTCCTTACCGCTACCGTTAAGGAGTAGGCAAGATTTGTTGTCCTTTAAAAAGGACCGTAAAAGTAATCTTTTCCCAAGGGGGGCGTAGGGTGGATACATACTGGTAGTGTTGTTTTGGGTCATAGCGCCAGGATACCCTTTGGGTGACAGCCGCGCTTAATAAGTATGCCAATACAATACAATACAATACAGTGTCAGCTCACGCCCTCTCAGTAGGCTCCCAGCTGTTTCAACATTCACAGTTAACTGGGGACTTCAAAATAATGAGCAAAGCTAAGCTCGCACTATTGGTCTCACTGTGGATACACAGTGAAACTCAATTTTTTTTGTTTTCTTTTCCTTCTTCGTCCAATAGATGTCGATCAGTTCCAGCTGGGCCAAGAACAAATATATTTCCAATGTACTTTGCCTATCAGAGGGTTGTATGTAACTCTTTGTTGTTTATATTTTGTACCCACTCCTGGAACCTTTAAGTGGCAATCTGTCTCATCATTCACACTGACAAAACAACAGATGCATGTGATTGAGGATAACATTTTAGACAATATTAACCTTATATGGATGCTAAAATGTGCCTTGACAATAATGTAGAAGAATGCTTAACAAAACAAACCGTGGAAAATGTGCATTTCTTAAATGTATAAAAAAGAAACACAGAGCTTATTTGTCGGCAGAAAGATCCCATTTTCTTGTGCTTACATGTCTAGGACTTGTGTTTTTTTTCCTTTTTATCTTTGTTTTCTCCCTTTAATAAAATAATGCATTTTAGAAATGCCGATTTATTCCAATATTTAGCTGTAATAGTGTAGTGCTCTCCTCATAGTGGTCTTTTCCTCATATTTTTCCAGTCAGAATGCTCACACCATGATGTTCTGGTTGTGTGCATTCTGCTTTAGAATGTAGGGTGTTGGTTGAATTCAAAAGAGTTCAGTTGCTGTTTTCATCTTGCCTCTTCCAGTTGCTGCGCAGCACCTGATCTATAATAAAGACTTCTCTATAATTCATTCCGTTTCGGTGCTTATCTACTACTTTATTGTTGGCGACGAGGATGGGATGTCTGCAGAACCCACAAATAACCTCCTCGGGTCAGTTCCTGTTTTCTAGTTCGCCGAGGTAGCAAAGAATTTCATTCTCAAGGTCTACTTGACGGGAGGCTGGTGAAAGTAGTACTTTCATGGCAGGATCAATAAGGTACCGGCAAAGGGAAAAAAAGACGCATGTTGTAGTTGTAACAGTAAAAATGCAGTCTGCGCACTAGTTGTTGCACGTAACGTAGCACCATCTTAGAAGTATTCATTTGCTAAGTTCATACAGTGACAACGTGGTGGCCATTTTAATTGGTGGAACGCATTACGTATTGTGTGGCAACCATTTTGATGGTCGCGGATCCAGAGTCTAAATTTATTGTTTTAGTCAATAACAGCCAGAACTACAGAAGCTTTATTGACAACGAAGAGGCACATTTAAAAAGGTTGATCAGCGGGTTAATCGGCACTTCAAAGGACAAACAAGGGAGCAGTTTGTTTTACTAAAATAATTAAGGAACTGCACTTCTGTCGAATAGGAGTTAGTGCAGTTTTGGCACAGTGAAATACAGAATTTAAAAGCACAAAATTGGTGACATCTGTGACACGCACACCTGGCTTGTCGTTCAATTGTAGTTTCAACATTACATGTTGACTGTGCACACGGTGGCACACACACCAAGCGTGTCAATCAGCTATTTATTTACCATACACGTAGTTGGTGTATACAGCGAATAAGCACTTTAAATGTATTAAATAAGTATGTTGGGTATTGTTACAGTGGCTGAACACATCAAAATGTCTAGTTGAGTTTGTATTTCATATTTACTGTTTATGCACAGGTAAAATACGTTTGTGCAATATTTGGTATGCAAGTTGTATGTATTGTTGTTTTTCTTTCACAGCATTTTTGTTTTAAGGGAATTTAAAATGCAATCTGTATCTCAACCACCACCATTTCTGGAAGTTCTAGGAAATCCGCGAATTTCATGGAGGAATCGTGATGACGCTTTTATTACCCATCTTGGTGCAATTAGTGCATCACGCTACAGGGCTGAGAGAAAGAAATATCTTCTTCTACATTCTTTGTGTTTCGGAGAGATGTCTGTTTATAAACATTTGCCCCCTCTATTACAAGCACAGGATGCAGAAGAGATTGATGAGTATGTTGAGGATGTTAAGAAATTAGAGTTACGCTTTGACGTACAGCCAAGTCTGGTTGTTATTAGACACAAACTCTTCAAACGTGAACAGAGGCAAGGAGAGGATGTTGAAACTTTCATTTCTGCTCTAAGGAAGTTGAGTGCAGACTGTCAGTTTGAAGCCTTCACTGAACAATTGATAAGAGACCAGTATATCTGTAAATGTTCAGACAAGAACATTCAGCAAAAACTGCTATCCATGGGTATCCTTCCCTTGAGGAAACATTACGCATGGCAAAAAGTATTGAACTTTCGAACGTTTCAGTCAAGGAATTGGATGAAAAGATCACAACTAATGAGACTGTGACTGTGGTTAGATTAAATGAAGTCAAGAACAGTGTAGTACCACGTGCTGATAACAAAGTTTTCAAGCAGTCTAATATTTGTTACAGTTGTGGGAATCTTAATCCTTTCAAATCAGGTCGACCTTGTCCTGCAAAAAATGTTGCATGCAAAGTGTGTGGTAAGCTAGGGCATTTTGAAATAATGTGCCAGTGTGGGAAACGTGGTATCTTCAATCCAGATGGAAGGCAATGTTCTTCTGCTGCTTCTCTATCTTCTTCTTCTTCTGTAGCATATGTGTCTGTGGAAGAATGTATGGGTGACAGCTACACTAGTATTCAGGATGACCTAAGAGAGATGGTTGTTGTTGTTGGCGAGATGCAGGTTACTCAAGATAATATCTCAGAGTGTGTGGATCCATATGCAGACATCGACATTGGTGGCAAGACTGTGTGTTTATTGGTTGATTCTGGGGCAAGTTAACCATGATAATACAAGAGTTATTTTCAGAGGTTTGGGGTTCCCGTTCTTTAAAACCTCCCGAAATGTCCCCAGTTTAATACAAAGGGAGGAAACTCGAACTAGCTGGTTACTCTGAAGGCATCCTGGAGTTCTGGGGTAGAAGAATACATGGCAAGGTATATGTAGCAATCAAAGGGTTGTTAATCCGTGGATGGTTCCATCAGGGTCTGTTCAAAATGGTGCTCAGACCCAGTACTAAAGAACAGGTATCTATTCTCCGTTCTGATGACTTCATTGATGGCTTAACAGAACACTATCCTGCTGTTTTTGGACAGGAACTGGGTCAGATTAAAGGTTTTTCTCGTGTCATTAGGGTTAAGGACAACGTAATACCTGTTAAACACAGACTTAGCTTATCACTGCTTTTGTTTCTCCCATTGCTTCGTTTCAATACTGCTGCATTCCCTTTGGGTTGGCCTCTGCAGCTGCTGTATTTCAGAGGATTGTGTCATCTATGATGACATTTTGTATCGTGTGCTTGATGTTTTGCAGGAAAATGGTGTAGTATTAAAGAACGAAAAATGTGTGTTTAAGGTGTAGAAGGTGGAATACTTGGAGCATGTTCTATCGAATCATGGTGTGGAGCCCAGACCTGATATTGTCAAAGCCATTGTTGAAAGTCCTGCCCCCAATGACAAGGTCGGTCTCAAGTCTTTTGTCGGACTATGTGAGTTTTACTCGAGGTTTGTACAAGACTATGCTGCAAGAGTTCAACCTTTGACCAACATGCTCAAAAAGAATATTTCATTTGTTTGGGATGAGCGTTGTCAGGAGGTGTTTGAATGGATCAAGGCTCAGTTGGTGTGTCCCAAGGTTCTTAAACCCTTTGACCCCAATGCAATGTGCACTATCACTGTAGATGCAAGTGGCCTCGGACTGGGAGCCATTCTTTCCCAAAATGTTAATGGTACAGAGCACACTTTGGGTTATGCCTCCAGAGTGTTACGGGGTACAGAGTTGAACTTTGCTGTCATTGAGAGAGAGCTTTTGACATGCTGGCGGGCTATCAGGAAGTTCAATCCCTATATTTGGGTCAGATATTTTCAACTATGCACAGATCATAGTCCTCTTGTTTCAAAGAACATACTCCAAGAATTGCCCGGTTGTCCACTAAGCTACTACAGTATGATTTTGAAGTTTCATACATTCCTGGTAACAAAAATGGAAAGGCTGATTATTTTTCAAGGTTCCCTGTTAAAGATGATAATGAAATTGTAGAGGATTATTGTTTTGTTGCGAATTTGTATTTGAATGACATGTGTGCCGTGAGTGAAAAAGAATAGAGAGATGAACTTTCTAGAGATGTTTTGCTCTGAAAAGTTGTCAATTGTGTGAGGAATGGTTGGCCTCACAAGAAAAATGTGCCTTACACACTACAGACATTTGTCAAAGTCTCATTGAAACTTTCTGTGGAGGATGGTTCATTGGTGCGGGGTGACAGGTCGGTTCCCCCAGATTTGCTTAGAACAAGTTTGGCTAAGGGTGCACATGAAGGTTACTTGGGGAAAACACTCACTAAAAGAAGATTATGTGAATATTTTTGGTGGTCCCAAAAGGACAAGGATGTTGATGTGTTTGTAGGTGAATGTGTTGTGTGTTCTAGTCCTGAGAAAAGTTTAAATCTCAGAACACCTCCCTTACAACCTTTTGAGTTACCCGCTAAGCTTTGGGAGAAGATTGGTATTGACCTTGTTGGTCCTTTCAATGTTCTTCCTGTTTCTTCAAGGTTTGCTATTGTTGCCACTGATTACTATTCTAAATGGCCAGAGGTGTGTTTCATTAGTGATCCCAACTCAAAAAATGTGATTGATTTTCTCAGAGATCTGTTTCTGCAAGAAGGTTTTCCATCCACTATTGTTAGTGATAATGGTGTACAATTTGTCAGTCATGAATATGAATTGTTCTTGAAGCAAGGGGGGATATCCAATTCAAGACGTTCACTCTATCACCCACAAACAAATGGTTCGGTGGAACGCATGAACAGGGTGCTTAACAACTGTGTGCAGTTGGCTTTAGCTAGTAAATGCAATGTCCAGAACGCTGTAAGGTCCATGATGTGGTTATATCGTACAACACCCCGCTCCTCTATCAAAGTGTCTCCATATGAACTTTTGCAAGGTCGGAAACCGTGTTCCAAAGTGTGTCTAAGTGGGTGAAAATGGACTCTGTGATTGATGTAGATGGGTTTGTAAGAAATAATGTTTCCTAAGCTCAATCTCAACAAAAAAAAATATTTTGATGCAAGTAAGAGGTCTATCCCTCATTAATTTGTTGTTAGTGATGTGGTACGTGTGAAAATCCCTGTACACAGCGGGAAGGGTGAGATGAAGTTTACTGATCCTTTGGTGGTGGATAAAGTTTGTGGCAATGCTGTCAGGGTTAATAAAAAAAAATTGGTGGAATGTATCAAAAGTTGTAAAAAATCCTGGCAACTGTGTTAGTAACAATTTGCATTGTGGAAGGAGAGAAGAAGCGGGAGTATTTTCTTCTGGAAACTCTCTGCCAGATGGTTTGCGCAGGAGTTAGTTTCTTCATTATTCTTATGTTTTACTTTGTTTTCTCTGCTCTCTTTTTTCATTTTTCTTTTGTTTTTTTCTTGTGTTTTTTTTTCCTTTTCTTTTTCTCTTTTTCAGTCTTTGCTTCCCTTCTGTTATCTTGTGTTTTGTTTATGAAGAGGAGAATAATGTAGTGGTCACCTGATAGTGGTCTTTTCCTCATATTTTTCCTGTCAGAATGCTCACACTGTGATGTTCTGGTTGTGTGCATTCTGCTTTAGAATATAGAGTGTTGGTTGAAATCAGAAGAGTTCAGTTGCTGTTTTCATCTTGTCTCTTCCGGTTGCTGAGCAGCACCTGATCTATAACAAAGACTTTTCTACAATTCATTTTGTTTCGGTGCTTACCTACTACAAATAGCTGCCATTGTTAGAAAAGTTGCTGTTTCTAGAAAATGTATTTCTGTCTTTCCTCACACCATATGATTTCATTGTATTAGACCAAGTCACCTGCTATAAATAAAATGTTTAGTGGAATTAAGACTTTTTGAAGAAAAATGTTTCTCATGATCTAACCAAGATATGCTAGATTTTAGTGTTTCATTTCAAAGAGTAGCCCATTGTTACACAATGAACAGCTAACAGAGTAGGTTAGCAAAGGTTCTCATGAGAACCTTCCTAGATGTATCTTTCTGTAATATGATGACTCCGCATTCAAATAACATAATGTTGACATGGATGCTTACCGTAGGAACCAAGAGGAGAGGTGACGGACCATTGGAAGATCCTTCTTAATTGGCTGGAAATGACTTAAGCACCTCCTTTTGCAATATGTGTTTTGCGCCTTTCTAGTATGCATGTAGTACTAGTTAGAGGGTTATGGCATTCAATGCAGTTTATGCACACCTACCCTGCGACGCCCCTCAGCACTTTGTTGAGCTAGCCCGAATTACTGTAAGCTTCTACTAATGGTGATTGTTCTTGTTTTCCCTACCTTTTGTGAGATATTTCCTTTATTTATGTCTAATCATAACTACTGCTGTGAATAATTTCCCTCTAACTTGAATTGACGGATGCTATTGCAACTGTCGGGTAACTCGTCTGAGTTTCCAGAACTGCTCTCAATGGTGAGTTCGCTCTCTTGCCACTAATAGCTTGATGCTCTGAATCTTTGCTCTTTTCCACAAGGATCTTTTTATGGGTTCCATGTTAGGTCCTTTAGACAGGGACTATTTCCTTTATGGAACACACTGTTATTTTTCATGCTGTCTCTAATCAAATTTTCTCAATATTTCGGTAACTGGATATGTCTGACTAATCCAAATAAAAGACAAAATCATTACTAATCGCTTAGTGAGAAATACAACTTTTAAAACTTTACCAAACCTCTCATCGTTGACTGAACTCTAAACTACTGTAAGTTGATGAATTTTGATTTATGTTCCATCTAACACTGTGGCAAATATTTGTCGACTGAGAGATGAAGTTGGCGATCTCTGTCGTAAATTAAAGGGTTAAACTATTTATACATTTCTTCACTATCACATACAAGGAATAAAACATAGAAGCCTTAATAATTGTTGGAAACAACACATACCCACAAGCAGTACCGGTCAGTTCAGGTAACAGTGTCTGACTGAGAACAACCCAATAACTATAGAACACTTACATAGTAACATTCTAAATATGGAGGAAAGCATTAAAGGCAGGGCTGGACTGGGACCAGCAACCATCCCTGGCAGATTGCTGCTCCACTGGCCATGGGAGCGGGGATTGCTAGCAAGAAGCACCGCTCCCCCTTCGCTTTTGCTACGGGGGGTCGATTTTGCATCCCTGCTGTAAAACCTGCCCCCAGTGACAAAACCGGCGCCCACAGGCACAAAATCGGCCCCCACCCCTCTGGCCCACCAGGGAAATGCTCGGTGCCCGCTACGGCCAGTACGGCCCTGGTTAAAGGCACAGAAACAATAAATACACATATCATTTACCAACAACTCTGCAGGACTACAGTGGGTCTGGAGTCTGATTGAGTTTCGAACCCCAGGCAGGAAGTGTCTGGGCTTTTTGTTCTCTTGTTCCTGTGCTTTCTGAAATGCTGATACTGTACTTCCTGCCAGTTGCAGGCATTTCCCTCTTATTTTATGTATTTTTGCAAATTTCATATGCCCTGCCATAACAGCAGAATATGCACATATATGCATTTATACCCAGAACACATCCAGTACTCAGCAAAATGTCATTCTTTTTAAAATATTCCTTTTTTTACTCTACATGATATTAGTCCATTGGTAACTTGGCTTCCTTGCTTCATGTCTTCTTCAATTTCTTATCCACACCCATTGAAACGCTTAGAATGAAATTGATATTCCAACAATAAGTCTTCAATTCATGTCCAAAATACACATTCAATGCATTTTTCAACCAGTTAGAATTTTCCTTAATTTCCAACCTTGCTTCAAAATACTTTCAGCAAAGTTTAGACTCACAAAGGCAGAGAACAACTCATCAACATACTAATTGAACACAAAATGTCCTGCAATTTAAATACCTATAGTCTCATCACTCACATGGTTTTCTGTTTCCATTTCACTGTGCATGATGTTTGTGATTAACTGGAAACATAATTATTAGCAAGAGAGAGATTATTGTCACATCCAGCAGTTTCTGACCAGGTGCAGGCTTCTCATATTCATATTGGGCATATCTTTGAGCCTATGCGCAATCCAGCGAAACAAGTGACTGATTTGTAGTTATAATCATGCAGACGCTTTGTAGCAGGTTTCACACAAGACATTCATTTGCAAATAGTGTTCTGAACATCTCAATGTCTCGGTAATTCATCATGGACAGGATCATAAAGGGTGGCGTCTGCTAACCAGTATTGATATCTTTTCTTTGATAGTTCTGCTTGCTTCTAAGAAGCATGTTTTCCTTGAGGAAAGTATTATCTGGCTGTAACATGTAAACAGTGTGGCGTCTGCTGTATTTCGATTTGCTAGCAGCCTTGGTCAGGGCAAAAAACAGACTTGTATTGTAGGTACTTGAATGTGTTGGGGGCAAATTAAACAGGTATTAATGGCAGATAATGTATGGCTTAATGCTACCTGTAAATACTTTCACAAAAAAAATTCAAATACTACTGAAAGCTTTACTATCGAAAACATTCAATAATAATGACACAAAATATTAACATGTGATCTATCCACATGATAGGAAGTTATTGGATTAGGTGTATTTTAGATTTAGAGCAGTCAGCAGCAATCATAGACCGAGTCGTTAAAAGTATGGCTCAGCTCAGTATGAATTAGCCAAGTCATAAAGATAACATCAAGAAGGTTCCTCGGCCGCAAAGTGCAAAAAAGATCCATAAGGCGAGTGTTGGAATGAAGGCTCACGTATGTAAGTATGACAATCATACATGCTCAATGGCGACGCTGCTTTATTTATCTTTTTTGCCCATACCAGAGCTTGGCTCTGATGTCGCAGAGATCGCCAACGTGTACATTATTTCGAAGTTCAGGGGTACAGGCCTTGGTACCTGCATCTCTGTGGGGACACTGATTTCCAGCTGTCTTTAGAAAACGGTCTGTTCAGTCTTGATATTTAAGGACATTTCTCATTTTCATGCTTGGAACATGTATGAAGGATGCTTGTCATGTGCACCAGAATTTGTAGTTTAAGCAAGGGCCAATGAATGCTGGCTTCCATCTACTCAATGTGTGTGTGCTGCACACAATGGTGGTTCCCCTTTTGTTGTGCTGGTGGTGCCCATCTCAGACATCCCATTCCACGTTGGCACACTCCATGTCCCCGTACCTAAGTCTGTTTACTCGGAGCACAGAGAAGATATCCATCCCATTCATTTTCTTCCAGGGTAGATTGCAATTTCCTTGGGTGAAATTAAACCATGCCCCATTTCCTGTGTTGTGACCATTCAAATAAGAACAGGGGGAGAGTGAACCTTCGTACGGAGGAGAATGCTGATTGCACGTATGCCAGTCAGAACTGGGCTCAATATGTGAACATCAGGCAGGAAGGCCAGGAAATCTGGTCAGCAACAGAAGCAGGATGCTCAGGGGTATTGCAGGAACCTTTATACTTTCGAAAAAGTTCAGACTGCACGTTACACCCAGTACTTTGTTCCATAACCAAGAGTAGAAATTCTGGTGGATTGCTACCTTCCTTCCAGACTGGGCCTAAGTCCGGAAATCACCTTGCCAGTGTTATCTGGAAAGAGAACAAAGAACCATCAGCACTCTCCAGGTGGCATGAGGTTGCACTGGCTGGTAGCCCAGCAGAGAAGCATGAAATCCAGGTCGGTCGAGGAACTGCACCACTGCTTTAAATGACTGAGAAGAGTAACCCTACATGTCAATAAATCATATAATGCCTGTAGGTTGCAACTATTGACTTACTTCCTTTACAAGGTGAACAGAAAGCCTTCACACCTTTGGCATGGTGACAAGTTCCACTGGCTGGGGAAGGTAATTTGGAACCATTTGAAATATCATTCTAGCCCTTTCAGTTCTGGAGATATTGAGAGAATAGCATACAGTGGCCAATGGCAATTGATGCCTCCCTTCTGAACTCTGAATGTCCTGTTCCACATGGATGCCCAGTTACGTAGATCCGCAGACACTTGACATGTAAGACTTGTATGCAACCCTATGGAGTGAACTGGCCCAGTATTTTTCATCATGTTGAACTTAAGAAAATGGCACATTGGGAACATTACCTGTTGTCTGGACACTAGTAAACTGAACTGTGTCACGGAATTGGCATTGATGACCAAACATTGGATCCACAGAAAAGTACAAGGAGTGCCTATGCGTTTTCTCAAAGGATAACGTTTTTGTTGCTTGGGCGTGGGTTTTTGGTAGTAAATATTTGTTGCATTTATAAGACAGAAACTATATTTCTTTTTGAGCTTCCTTTTGGTACCAATTACATACATCGAAGTTAAGATCACTATGCATTATCCTTAGATGTGCCCTGAAAAACCTCCTAAAAACTGCAGATATTCAAAAACTGATCCCACAGCATACCCTTTTCCATAGGACCAATGTAATTGAAAGATTAGTGACTAGTCGAAGTCGTACGGTGATATAAAATCATTTGGGTAACAATTTGGACATGGAAAATAATAGCAACTTCTCTTTTTTGTATGTACCTTAGTATTAACCTGCTCCATTTACTTACCAGTTAATAAAAATAATGTCCTTTTCCCTAAGAAGTGCACTAACGGGACGTTGATGTTATAGAGTGGTATTGACAGTATAGTACTGAATCTGGGTTCTTAAACCGCTCACTGCGACTAGCAGAGTAAGCCTTGAATGCTCCCCCTTTGCTATCCTGAGAGACTCACGAATTTGGAGCGCAATCTAGCGGCCATGGGGCCCAAGTATGTAACAACACTGCAAAATAGGATAGTGCATAGTATCCTCTGACTGTCTAAGCATCCCAAAAGGTTTCTTCTAATGAACAAAACTATTTATGACCCACAGGCTGTTGAGCACGCTTCCAACAAGAGTAGGGGTTACAACAACCAAGGCTGCGGATACTGTAGTGAAGAGGTCCCAGTTAGGAAGCCATTTCAGTGGAGGGTAGCCAGGATAGAAGGGAATCTACAGCATGCAAGCATTTTCTCAAACAAAAGCAATGCTTCCCTGGTGTTGGGCATCATATGTAGAGGGCGCTTGGAAAGCGGGTATCAGCTGAAAATGATAGGCATTTTGACTCTAATGAAGAGAAAACATGTTGTCATTGCAGGTTGTCTTGTAGTAGCTCCAACTCCCTCACACTCCAAAAACAGATGACTGCAATCTAGCAGAGAATTCATCATCTGATATGGAATTGTTTTCTCGCAGCTCTGTAACATCTGCCCTGTCTTGATGTCTGATGTCGCTGCTGCCATTATTCAGAAAAGGGGAAAGACCACACTGGCATACCTGCAACTGGTCCACAATGTCACCACTGCAATATGTGGAACTAGGATTCTCCTCAGTCCCAATGTCTCTTTTCCTATTTTCCATTTTTAGTGTCCAATTTATAATTCCCATTTGCTCAAGGACCAAATTATGACAAAAAAAAATACAAATAACTGGTAAAGAAAAAAAACATATGCCTACTGGATGTAACAAGTTGCACTATAATAATAATCTAATCTAATCAAATTGAATCTAATCTAATTGTATCTAATCTAATCATAATAATGACTATCTCTGGCATGTCTAAATATGCAATCTACCAAGTATCTAGGCCTTCCTTAACTCTATGTTAGCCTATGTTACACTTGTTTATTGGGCTATGAGTTTCTGAAGGCAAAAGAAGCAGGAGTTTCAGCGGCGTCTCTGTAGTTTGGATAGTTAAACCCTACACGCACAAAAAAACGATAGCAATCCAAAAATCTTTGGCATCCTCTGTATCCAGCTAGTGTTTTGGAAGGCAGCGCATGCTTGGGATGATGATAGAGAGTTCTATTTCAGGGGAAATTCTACTAATAATATAACCACACAATTACTATTAAATTGTACAGTATGAGACAATATTCAACATCATTTATGTGCCATAACTCAGAAAGAACAGTTTGTATCGAATTTCAGAAAGATATTTAATAATCGAGGTTCTTAATTGCTTGATTATCAAACCTTTCCCATACAAAAATATATACAGTATCAAAAATAAATGAATGCATATTAAAATAATTTGTGATCTTGCCATGAAAGGCAAAAAATGGAGGGGGAGGGGAGATGAACAGAAAAAACTCAAACAAGTCAGTAAGAATCAGCATGTCCCTTATTAAACTCCTCCTGCCTCAAAACATTGCACATTTGCATGGACAGCCAATTAAAATGAGCCTAAGACGTAGGTGAGGCAATAAAATGACAATATAGAGTTGACATTAAAGAGTTACTATACCAATAGATGCAGACAACTAGAAACCTTAGGTAGTTACTAGACCTAAGAAAAAAGCTAGCATACAATATGTTTAAGCTAGAATAATTGGAAGAAGCTTAGGCTATTAACACAAAAAACAGTAAAGTGCAAAGTGCTTAGACTAAAATAGTTTAAAATCTCAAACTATTGACACTAAAACTGAAATTTGTGCTAGGTCTATATGTCTGGAGGTTCTAACTAAGTAATTAGTCTACGTGCACTTGTTAACTTTAAAAAAAAAAGAGAGCTTTAAGATTGCACCAAGATATACACATTAAGGGGACCATGACCAGGTAGATAGATGTCTAATCAAACCCCATCTCTTCAGCTACTTGAGCCGAGGGCTCCCCCATTTTAGGTTGAGCGTAAGCGTACGACCTCTTGTATACTTTAGTATGCATATATCTCTGTGGCCCAAATGCCATTCCTTGCTTCCCATTTGTTTGTTTCAATGTCCTTTAAAAATCATTTCTTACTAGTGGCCAGTCCTGCCTCTTTGGCCCTCCTTTTTCTCTCCAAGGAGCAGGGACTTAATACAATAACATTAGGCTTTGTTCTGTTAATCTGCTCGTGGGGGGACTATTTTATTATGTTTTCAACCTCATGTAACACTGTGGCTGCTCAGACCTGTAGTTGCTTATATGTTATTGCAACATTAACCCTCTCAGTTCCTTCCATGTGGCTGGCATTCTATTGTATGCTTCCTGTAGACAGTTCCCAGGCTGGCTTTGAATGCGAGCAATACATTATTGTGGTTTTAAATCTAAGACTGCCTCCTTTAATTTCCTCCAGAAACAGGCACAAAAATACTGCAACAGCATGCCATCTAGCAACTATAGTTCTAAATCATGTAAAAAAGTTAAACCACTACTTAAAAACAGCCATTGTTTCAGTTCCATTAAATCAACGCTTCAAAGGATACTTTACTATGCATGCTGCTTTTGTTCTTTCTTCCCCTCCAGGACCTGTGATTGGCTGCTGGCTAAGGGGGTTGGAAGTCTCTTGGTTTAGTGCTAAGGCCAAAATCTTTCTCTCTGGAACAATGTCCCTTCTAATGTGCTTTTGAATGTAATACATTAAATAAATACAGAACAAGAACACAGGACCAGAAAAGAGCGGTGAGATTGCACTGGATACTGACTTCAGAGCAGAGTGGCTGTGTTTCCGAGTTTATTTTGCTTTCAAAGGCACTCACTGACACATTCCTGGCCTCAAGCAATTCCAGACAATAAAAATGTCAAGATAACAGTGATTAATGTTCTTGCTGGGGAGATGGAGTTGTTTAGTGGAAGAAGTTTTGACTCGTTGCAAGGTAGCAGAGGGTTAATATGCCGGCTGCAAAGAAAGTGTACCATGCAGAACACAAAGTGCATAAAATGTAAATAGGTCAGTGGATTACTGCTTTTCTGTTACTTGCAGCTTGTAAGTTAAAATCCTAACATAGAACAGTGAATTTATAACTGTCATCAAAGAACTGATTGCACTACAAAGTATAGATTTGACCAGATATTAATGTTGCAAAAAGGGTTCTCATCTGGGTAGAAATGGGTTCTTTTTATTTAAGAGAACCCCCAACTATGGTGTTCTGTTTTCAATTCTGAGTTTGAGCTTCTACGGCCCAAGCACTCTTTAGCAAAGCTGCCTACCAATATGCATGACTTGTGACCCCTACACCCTGTATTCCTCTGTCTTATGTAACATTTCCTTCATGCTAATTTATACAACTATGACTAACTGTTTTCGTGTAATTTGTGTGTGATGCAAAGTACTTTGACACCGTACACTGGTATAAGTGGCACTTTATAACTAATAAATTAATCTGAATGTTAGTGGTTATGGAGCCTTAATGGACTCTGTTAAAGGGTGGTCATGATGAGGGAATCTGCAACATTCAGCCTTACCTCAACATGTTAATGTTAATGTTATGGGGTATTTATACAAGCGCGCGGCTACTCCAAAGAGTGTCCCGGCGCTGAAAAAAGAAGAAGCAAAAGACCCTGCGAAGAGAGACCCAGTCTACTCCCCGTCATACACAAGTCTTGTTATTGATGGAACAACCAGGTCTTAAGTTGGCGTCTGAAGCTCAAAAGCTCAACTTCTTGTCTCACAGACAAAGGGAGCATGTTACATAGATTGCTCACTACCACCTGGAAGGAGCGTCCGCCCTTCCTGGCCAGACAGAATTTTGGCACCAGCAGCAGATGTTGAGTCGATGACCTCAGGTCCTGGCTGGAATATAGGGCAAAATTCTTTTTCTAATATACTGAGCCACACTGTTATGAAGAGCCTTAAACGCCAACACAAGAGACTTAAAAGCAACTCTGTTTCTAACTGATAGCCAATGAAGTGCTTTCAAATGACCCGTCATATGAATTCTAGGCCCGACCATGGAAATCGCCCTAGCGGCTGAGTTCTGAACAACCTGAAGGCGGCTCAGTAAATACTTAGGAATACCTAAATAGAGCACGTTAGAATAGTCCAGCCTTGAAATTATCAAGGCTTGTACCACCATTCTGTGGGGGAATGGTAACAGTGGGAGGACATTCCTCATCATTTGTAGCATCCTAAAAAATGTACCGGCCACTGATTGCACCTGTGTCTTCATAGAAAGATCTGAGTCCAGCATCACTCTGAGATTTTTGACAGTGGAGACAGGTCTTGAAGGAGCCAGTTGATCCTGGGGCCACCATTTCCACCATTCATCATCCGGCGTGTGCCCGAAGAAATTAATCTCAGTTTTAGCGGATGCAAGATAATTAATTCCGACGGAACGAGTCAAACACAGCGCTCAAACATAGATGTATTTGGATTTCATTAAAGGGCTCCTCTTTTTCATAAGTGAACCGAAGTTCACCTCAGCATTAGCGGGGCACCACCTCCTCATCAGTGCACCACAACCAGAGCAGCACCAACTCAGAACCAGCTCAGCACCAGCACAGCATGACCTTAACACCAGCACTGCACCATCTTAGCTTTAGTACAGCACTATTTCAGCATCAGTGCACCACCACCAACACAGCCCCACCTCAGCAGCAACTCAACACCAATGCAGCACCACTTCAGCATCAGCGCACCACCACCTCCTCACAACACCAACTCAACATCACTCAGCACCACCACAGCATCAGCACGGCACCACCACCTCATCAGTGAGCCACCACCAGTGCAGCACCAACTCGGCATCAGTGCACCACCACCTCAGCATCAGTGCAGCACCAGCACAGCACCAGCTTTGCATCAGCAATGCACTACCTGAACAACCACCACCTCAGCATCAGCACAGACCTATCTCAGCATCAGCACAGCACTACCTCCTCATCAGTGCAGCACCACCTGAGCACCAGTGCAGCAGCACCACCTCAGCATGACTCAGCAAAATCGCAGCACCACTTCAGCTTTAGCACAGCACCATCTCTGCATTAGTGCACCACCACTGGCACATCACCACCAAAGCAGCCCCACCACAGCAGCATCTCAGCACCAATACCCCACCACTTCAACATCAGCGCATCACCTCAGCACAGTACCTATTCAACATCCCTCAGCACCACCTGAGCACCAGTGCAGCACCACCTCCTTAGCATGAACAAGCACCTCAGAATCACTCAGCACCTCCTTATCACCTCAGTATCACCTCCTCATCAGTTCACCACCAACTCAGCATCAACACAGCACCACCTCAGCACCAACACAGCACAACATAAATATCAGCATAGCACTATTTCCGCATCAGTGCAACACCACCAATGCAGTACTACCTCAGCATCAACAGAGCATCACCTCAACACAGCACCAACTCAGCATCACTCAGCACCACCTAATCACAAGCGCAGCACCACCACCTCAGCATTACTCAGCGCCACAGCATCACTCAGCGCTGTCAATCAGCCCCACTTCAGCATTACTCAGCACTACCTCAGTGTGCCCTTGAAATCTGGCATCTGTTGATTCTCTCCTAGTGCCCGTTTGCTGCTCGTGTTGTAATTCACCTACTATTTCTCGATCTCCACCCTCCTATTGTTTATGTCCCTTCATTCATAACAACAAAAAGCTATAATGAACAAGCATTACAACAGGAAGGAAGGGGTTGCCAATATTGCAAGGACAAAAAACTAGAAGACATCTTTCGTTTTTCAATAGTAATTCATATGTACATAATGTCTTCTTCAAACTCCACTACATAACACTCCATAACACAAAATACCATTCCATATACTTAAACTCCATTGCACAAAGCCTCACTCCACATAATTCCAAAGCACACAAAAACACATAATTACTATCCACATAATACAATTGCACATCATACCACCTAATTCCACTACACAAATACACACCACACAGTTTCACACCACGCAATACCACAAATAACAAGTCCAATCCAACCCACATAATTGGTACACACCACATACATCCAATCAAATCCATACCACACAGGTAAGAGACATATACAATGCCAATAGCTCCAACTTGTTATGGAATGTTGGGATCTCTGCAGTTGTGGAGAGTGGATGGCCAATAAAGCTGAACTTCTACCTACCCTGATTCCTGTCCTCATACTTTCAAAACAACTCTTTCCTTTTTTTAAACACACAGATCTGCTTAGCTCCTACCTATTTGTTCTTTTCCGTCACTTAAAACGCTAAGCTAGACAGACAGTTGCATGCCACACAATTCAGCTCCACACATTTCCAGTCCACACCACATAATTTAACACTTGGGGCCAGATGTAGGTAGGCTTTTACCGGTCGGTAACGTCCGAAAATACCCATTTTCGGCCGTTACCGACCGGTATTGAGCGATCGGTATGTAGGTGATAGAAAATAGGCCGAATCGGTAAATTTACCGAATTGGTAAACTTACAGATCGGTAAAATAGCGAATTGGAAAAATTACCGATCGGTAAACTTACCGATCGGTAAATTTACCGATCGGTAAACTCTCCGATCGGTAACCTTACCGAATCGGTAAAATACCGATTCGGTAATTAAGAATAGCTAAAATTGAAGATTGAGATGTAGGGAGGCTCTGAAATACCGATTTTGCTCCAAAATCGGTATTTAAGAGTCGGTATTTACCATGGATTCAAATCAGGTGGTAACCAGGTGCAGCCTATAAAAATGGACCCAAAATGCAATTCTGTTTGCACAATGGCGGCATTTTATGTCATTGCAAGACGGCTACGGCTACATGAGGAAGGAGAGAGGGAATGGCTGAGACAGGAGCAGGTTTACAGGCAGAGGGTGACCCTGTTCATGCTCACAGAGGAAGAGATACTGCAAAGGTACAGGTTGGCTCCAGCCACCATCTTGGAGCTCATCAGGGACCTAAAACCACTGTTGCAGCACCCCACCCCAAGGGCACATGCAATTCCACCCCATGTACAGGTGCTGTGCAGCATCCACCTGCTGGCGTCAGGGAGCTACCAGAGCGTGGTTGCTGCGGTGGGAGGGGTGACCCAGAGCAGCCTCTCAAGGTTTTTTCACAATTTCCTTGACGCCATGTTGTATAGGATGGAGCATTACATTTCTTTTCCATCCACCCATGCTGAACTGGTTCAAACCAAATCTGAGTTCTACCACATGGCAAGATTTCCCCATATCATCGGATGCATTGATGGCACGCACATCCCCATTTGTCCCCCTGCTGCCACAGAATACATTTACATTTGACAAAAAACAACCTAGGCAACTTGAAGTATAAAGGGACATAGATTGATGTAGAAGGACGCAGGCTGTCAATTATTATAGAGACAGTATTTTATTATCAAATTTAAAAACACAATGAGCAATGACATAAAACAAATTTGAATGCAAATTGGTCAAAAAATGTTACAAAGTAAAAATTCATGAGTGGTGCATTATACATAGAATTCCTTATACAGTGATTTGTACATAATATGGAGACGATTAGATTAAAAACAGTCAACAAATATAAACAATGTCAAAGTAGTTAAAAAGGTGGCACAATATTTCTCTACGCGCGTTTCGGCGACCAGCGCCTTCTTCTGGAGTTGCCACGTGAATTTAAGTAGCACTGAAGTGGAGATAGTGCACTGTGATCTGAGGTTTCTTGTTTTAATCTCTTTAAAGGAGCTTGATTTTATTTCTTGGGATCTTGAAACAGAATAGAAGTGGAAGATACCTTTTTCAACAGGATGAGATGATCGAATCTCCAAGACTAACGACAAAATATCCAGAACGAATGTAGTAGAGGCGATATAAAATCTATAGAGTGTAAATCTATCAGCCTTAACATAGCCTGCTACAACGTTTTAAAGAGATTAAAACAAGAAACCTCAGATCACAGTGCACTATCTCCACTTCAGTGCTACTTAAATTCACGTGGCAACTTCAGAAGAAGGCGCTGGTCGCCGAAATTTTTACTTTGTAACATTTTTTTGACCAATTTGCATTCAAATTTGTTTTATGTCATTGCTCATTGTGTTTTTAAATTTGATAATAAAATACTGTCTCTATAATAATTGACAGCCTGCGTCCTTCTACATCAATCTATGTCCCTTTATACTTCAAGTTGCCTAGGTTGTTTTTTGTCAAATGAGATTCTTTCCCTGACCTAGGAACTATATTATCTATGTCTTCAGGGGGTCCTTGCTAAATATACGTTGACAGAATACATTTACCGCAATAGGAAGTCAAGCCACACCATCAACGTGCAGGTGATTTGCAATGCAAAGAACGTCATCACAGACCTTGTCGCAAAATTCCCGGGAAGTACCCACGACTCCTATATATTTCAAAACAGTGGCATCTATGCACGCCTGACTGCAGGGGAATTTGGTGAAGGCTACCTCCTAGGTAAGAGACAGTGTGCGACACCTATTACACCTATTGCAATAAGCAGTACATGTATGCATGTGAGTAAATTATTCCCTTTTCATTTTAGGAGACAGTGCATATGCCCTCCGCTCCTTCATACTCACCCCCTACCTCAACCCCTCAACACCCAGCCAAAGGAGATACAACCGGGCACACAAGAGCACACGCAATGTAGTTGAGAGAACATTTGGTATCTGGAAAAGCAGGTTTAAATGCTTGCACAAGAGCGGAGGTGCAAGGCAGTATACCCCCATCACCTGCTGTAAGATCATTGCTGCCTGTGCTATGTTGCACAATCTGGCTGTTAAGAAGGGGACTGAGGTGGAGTTATCTGACTATGAGGATCATGACGACGACATTGCTGTGCCTGAAAGACAACCTGCTGGAGTGTCAACACCAAGTGATGGCAGATACAGACGTGATGAAATAACACGCAACTATTTCTGAGTAAGTGAAGACACTGAGCTATGCTGAAAGCACAAGCTTCTGTTTAATTATATTTTGTCAAGATATGTTAAAGAACAAAAGTGCAACAGTAAGCATTTGACAGGAATGCTCACAGTGAGCAAACACACTCAGACAGGTGTTGAATCCACCCACCGTAGTTGTATATTGTCACTAGGCAGGTTGAAATGGCACAAATGTGCAAATAAAACTTTATTAACTATGAATCAAATGTCCAATGGCAGTAGGCCATAGTTACAACTGTTCATTTTCGGCCACGCTTTGCACTGGCAGGTGTCTGTGGCTCAGCCTGTTCACTGGGCGTTTGGCCTGTAGCCTCACCCTGTCGCCTGCTGCTCCTCCTTGGCTCTACACCATGGGGGCTAGCTGTGCTGCTCCTACTGGTGCTAGCTTCAGTGTCCGGCACGTCAATAGCAGAACTTTGTGCACTTTGTGCATTGAGTAGGGCCTCAAGCGCACCGGTCATTCCAGTTATGCCCCTTGTCAACTGGTTGCTATTATGAGTCAGGACTTCCTGACTATTGATGCTACGCCTGCATAGCAGGGATGTGGCTGTTGCCAGGCGGTGTATGGATTTCTCAGTTCTCTCTGCGCGCTGCTTGTCCCTGCGCCTTGAAGTAATTTCAGAGTCAAGTTTTGTGCACTGTTGCTGTATGCCTGTTGCCATGCTCTTGTTCACTTCCACCAGCTCTTTTATGCCCTTGCCAATTTCCTGCATGTTGATGTTGAGGTTTCACATTTGTCTTTGACAGGCCATGATGCCCTTGCCCTGCATCCTCTGAATCCTGACCATGGATCCCTCCAGGCCTTGGAACACACTGGACCCCTCCCCACGTGCACCTACACCCCTTCCTTTGGAGTTCTGGACTAAATTACGGTCCAGAGGTGTCAGGGATAACACCCGAAGACCCCTGAGTTCTACCTGTCTTGGTGCACAAATAAAACAGAAACACGGGCTTCTCGATGGTGGCGTCAAAGACCAAAGGTTTATTACTGCAGGGATACAGTAGTCACAGAAACTACACACGGGCAGAATCTAGGAGCCTGTTCGATTTGTACGAGGTGGGTTGTTCCTTAAATACACAATTTTTAGCTGTAGGCAAAATTCTTCACATACTCGTACATTTCTTAAACTTTGTATCATAAACAATAAATATTTGGCGTTAAACAGGAACCGTCAACGAATTTCTGATGTCAAACATTACAAATGAGGGGTTCCCACTGTTCGATCAAAATCTCATGTCATCTTCTCATTCAGGAGCCGGACCGCCTCATCGTAAATTTCGTTACCTCCCCCTAATAAAGGCCCAGAAGGTAAGGAGCAGAGCCAGGTGTAGAAGATAGAAAAACAGGATAAGAGATGTTTGTGGGTCGTAAATGGGCAAGGCTGCCGTTTTCGGCCGCCTAATCACGATCAGTCCAACGAGCACGAGAACCAGTATAGCAGGACTGGCCTCAGGCAGAGGAAGAAACTTCTGCCGAGTCATGCGGCCACAGCGTTTCTGAACTAGGGTGCACGTGTCATTCACAAGGTGAATCGCCGGCTAAAGCCTACGTGTCCTTTAGCGAAATGAATTGATCGGATGTCACTGTTTGCTTATTGACTATGTGAGGGCAAGAATACAAGATGGATGCTGTATTCTAAAATGGATGCCATGATGTACCGAAAATGTGCTTGTAACAAGAGTGTTCTTGCTCATAGCATAGCGAAAACACCAGGATATACTATATGGATCATTTACGGTTCACTGGTACCGAAATTATAGGTTTACGACAACGTCGAAAACACGGGTCTCGATTTGTCACGGAACCTCAGACCCTCCTTTTGCCCTTACATAGGCAATTACTCACTCTATGTCAGAGTCTGTCTCGATGTTCATTAGATCAGTAATATGTTGCTGTAGCATTATTCTTTCTCGCACCTCGTCTCCCACCACAGGTGGTCTCCTTAAACAGGTTGCAGCACAGAGACTACACAAGGCAGGGCCACACTGGATAACAAGACAGCACGAGAATAGGAACACTAAGGCAATACCAATGACCACCAGAACCTTCCATCCCCACGCTGATAATAGAGTCCAAAGCCATTCCATTAGCGACCAATTTCCCTTGTCTACGTGAATAGAGTCGGAAATTTGGTGTAGCTTAGAGATCGCTTCGTATACTGTCGGGGCATTATTGGGGATATAAACACAGCAGCTCGATTGGATCATTCTGCATACCCCACCTCGATCTGCAAGTATTACATCAAGAACCATACGATTCTGTAATGTCATGAGACGATCCGCCTGAAGCTCAGCTGTTAAGTTACTAAGGGCACCAGCGGTTTCTGTAATAGTAGATTCAACTACCCGTGTTAGCTGACGTAGATTTCTACTATTGGCCATAGGCCCCCAGAACGGAAGGAAGCCTTTGAAGAAGTCTCCGGCTTCCTGACCAGCTGTGTCTTCCTGGCTGAAAACACCTCTTACCATTCTGGTTCTGTGATAATTTGGGGCAGCTGTATATGTCGGAGGCAACAGTCGAGCAATATAACATGAACCTGAAAAGTCCGCAGGCAGCCATGTATATGCCCTGTCTTTACAGATGAAGTAGGTACCCTTAGCGGTTCACTCTTCCCTAGCCGAGCTCTTGGATTCCTCCCATTACCTTGCAAACAGACTTGACCTCGGTGAGGTACGACCCAAACTGGAGTGGAGCTTTTATGCTTGTTTTCACCCAAACTAATGCTATACTCCGTAGTTATTCCAACTCAAATAGACTCGTAGCTCATCTTTAGGTATGAATGGGGTGTTATTGACATCTTTAATCATGTCAGTTATTCCCTTTAACAAAGCTTTATTAGCGGAGTTATACTTGGTGGAACGTGGAGGACGCGGGGGATAGGTCTCGAGGGCATAGGCGAATACAGTCTGAAAGGCCCGACATGATCCATTATAGCTAAAAGGCAAGACCAGGTATGGAATGCCTTTGTCCATAGTGTGTGGTATCAACCCGCACACCCAGCAGTCTGTTGTGTTAACTACCAGTTGGTGTTGGTGCAAGAGTTGTACAAAAGTGTTGTTTATGAATTCTGAGCGTCGAGCTTGCTCATGTTCGGGAAACGGATGAAAGGAATGAAAAGAAGCATCAGTAGGAGAAACAGGAGCATGGGGAGGTACTGTAGTCGTGATGGGTGCAAAGATTAAATGAATACCAATGGCAATTCCACCCATCAACGTTATTAAAACAATCAAAAATGTAATTGCACATTGCATCAGAAAGCATTTGCTATGCAAAATTTCGTATAATCTATTTCTGCGAGCATAAATGACATTCTCTGGGTGCAGCCCAGGAAGCTCCATCTTTTACAACCGCTCGTGACCACTGATGATTTGTACGTAGTTGAAAATGCCTCTATCAGCCCTGGGAGTTCCCAGAACTAACAGAAAGACCGACCTTGTGTCTAGCCCCCGCAGATTCAACTAGGCACAAAGCCACGACCCTACGGCGACCCAGACGGCAAGGTAATAGAAAACAAAAAAATAAAACAGGGAAATACAAAATATTCAGCAAGCTTCCTGGCTGGAAACAATGTAATAAAATATGAAAAATAGGCAGTTTCCTGCTTTATTTGTCCTTAGAATGAGAACGAAGGTTGTATCTCCGTTTTCCTGGCGTTGTTTGATCCGGGAATAGTTCGTTTTCGGCAGGAGAAACAATGTTCGTATTCGTGGATGACAAATGTTTGTTTGATGCAGTGTTTTGGTCAGTGATCACAGAAACAGCTTCAGGGGGGGAGTCAGAGTTTGGTGAATCAGTTGTCAGTTCTGCATCACTGAAAGGAATATATCTAGGACCAGGTTCTGTATCAGAGGCACCAATTCCTCGTCTAACCCAGTTGTCATAGGGGAGTGGAAGGGGTACACGCTTAGTGTGAGTAGCATGGACCCAATTTTTCCGGCCAACCACACGTACAGCAGTCCTTGTCGCCAAGAGCACTTGAAAAGGGCCCACAAACTTTGGTTGGAGATTCCTGGTCCGTCCGAAGTTTCGGATGACGATGAAATCTCCGGGTTTCAGCTGATGACCTGGGCTTTCCGGAGGCTTTGGCAATGCATCGAAAACCTGTTGGTGAATGAGGCTCATTTTAGCAGTCAAGTCAAAAAGGTAATCAATTAACATTGGGTACTCTAGCTGCTTAAATTCTCGTGGTCTCGGCACCCCCCAGACATTTGCGGGGCGACCGAACACAATCTCATATGGGCTAAGCCCTACTCGAGAGTGCACAGTCGCTCTAGTGGATAACAAGGCCAGCAGTAGTGCATCTGGCCAGGACAGACCCGTGGAAGCTTGGATCTTAGCAAGTTTCAGTTTAAGTGTACCATTGTACCCTTCAACTAAACCTGCTGACTGGGGGTGGTTCGCACTATGGAACTTCTGTTTAATCCCTAAGCCTGCACACACACTCTGCATAACTTTCCCTACGAACTCACTCCCATTGTCTGACCATACGATCCGTGGCATTCCATACCTGGGGAAGTATTCTTTTAGGAGGATTTTAGCAGTGGACAAGGCAGTGTTATCTTTTAACGGATATGCTTCAATCCATCTCGAAAAAGCACAGACTACCACCAGGACATATTTAAGGTTATTACACCGGTCCATGTGGATGAAATCCAACTGAATCACTTCGAAGGGGCAAGAGGGAGGAGCGAAATGTCCAGAGGGTGTGGGAGTTCCCTTACCAGGATTATGCATCAGGCATACCATGCAGTTCCTAACCACTCTTTCTGCACACTTACTGATTCCATCATTCTTCCAGACTGGGGCCAACATTTTACAGATCCCTTTAGAGCTGATGTGCGCTGCTCCATGCGCCATCGTTACCACCGCAAGCACATACGCATCAGGCAACATCCAACGCTGATGCTCCGACAAGTCAATCCAACATCCACTCGAGTCCAATTTACCCGTTTTCTCTTTCCATGCAATCTTTTCCTCTTCAGTCGCTTCTTCCTGAATTGCTTTCACACTTTCCACTGTGTCTTCACACATTCCCGATTCAGCAACCCATCTCGCAGATGTTGCAACATGCATTCCACTCATCGTATTCCTAGCTGTCTGTTTAGCTATCTCATCAGCAAAAGCATTTCCACGACCAACATCATCCGTAACCGCTCGATGAGCGCTACATTTCACAATCGCAACTTCAGTCGGTAAGGTTAGAGATTCCAACAAGTCATTGACTAGCTGACCATGCTGGATCTTAGTCCCATGGGACGTAATAAAACCTCGTTCCTTCCACAGTCGACCAAAACTATGCGCTACGCCGAACGCATACTGACTGTCTGTGAACACATTCACTCTCTTTCCCTTTGCTAAAACACACGCTCTAGTCAACGCAATTAATTCTGCAGCTTGGGCAGAATTCTGACTCACCCTTGCAGTCTCCACAATCGTACTCAAGGTCGTTACTGCGTAGGCAGCTGTCACATCACCATTCTCCAATTTAAAACAAGACCCGTCAACATATAACGTGCCATCTGGATCTGGTAACGGAGTGTCTTTAAGATCAATCCGTCCTTTTGTCTCCTCCTCGGTTCTAAAACAACAGTCATGGGGTTCAGAATCACTCGACTCCTGGCTAGTCGGCAACAGTGTTGCTGGATTCAGTACATTGCATATTTTAATCTGAATGTGATTCGCTAGTAGTGTCAACTCATAGCCTGATAATCTAGCACTGGTGAGGTGCTGAGTTTTCGTTCGGTTCATGAGTGTATCCACAGCATGTGGAACCATGACTATTAGCATATTGTTCATGACCAGACCAGCAGATTGTCGAATGGACACTGCAGCTGCTGCTGTAGCTCTTAAGCAACTTGGCAACGCTCTGGCTACCGGGTCTAATGTTGATGAGAAATACGCACAAGGACGTTGTTTATCCCCAAATCGTTGCGTCAAAACACTTAATGCACAACCTTCTCTTTCATGAACATAGAGTGTAAATGGTTTGCTGTAGTCAGGTGTACCCAACACAGGAGCTGAACACAGTGCTTCTCGTAACTCAGAGAAACTCTGCTGACATTCGTCAGACCATGGCACCGGACTCGGAACACCTTTTCCGGTCAGAGCCACCAATGGTTTTGCCAAGAGAGAAAAATTTGGGATCCATTGCCTGCAGTATGAAGTAATACCTAAAAACGTACGCACTTCTCTCTGTGTGCTAGGAACATTCATCTGAGTAATTGTTTTTATCCTCTCCGGGGTCAACCTTCTTCCCTCCTTTGACAAGAGATGACCTAGATAGGTCACTTCTTGGCAACAATATTGTAGTTTGGAAGGTGACACCTTGTGATTAAAATCCGACAAATGATGCAGTAGGGAAATTGTGGCTGTTTTGCAAGTTTCCTTGTCATTAGCAGCCACTAGAAGGTCATCTACATATTGGACCAAGGCAGAACCAGGAGGAAGTGCAAAAGAATCTAACTGGCTCTTTAATGCCTGACTGTAAATGGATGGGCTTTCACAATAGCCTTGTGGAGCGCGTTTAAACCTGAAACTTCGACCTCCTAGAGAGAAGCCGAAAATATCTCTGCTTTCCTCGGCTATCGGAATGCTGAAAAAGGCATTTTTCAAGTCAATCACTGTAAACCATGTGGCCGTAGCAGGAATCAGCGTCAACAATGCAGTAATGTCTGGAACCACAGGATACTGCGGAATCACAATTTTGTTAACCTCTCTAAGGTCAATTACAAATCTGTAGACTGGAGGGTTTGAAGGATCAGTGCGTTTTAGAATCGGCAGGACAGGACTGTTACAGACATTCCCTCTAGTTTCTTCTATTACGTCTTTCTGGATCAGATCTTGCACTATCAATAAGAGCGCACGCTCGCCTTCGCTAGAGATCCTGTATTGTGGGATTCGTGGGAATTTAACATTTGCTTTCAAACTTACTACATAAGGGGGAATTTCCAAAAGACCTACATCATTAGGACCAGTCGCCCAAAGAGTATCAGGGAGAGAACGCAGCTCCAGTGGGAGCGCGTCCTTTGACAAGTATATTGGGGAGATGACTCTCTTACCCAACGTGAGCTGTACTCCTGACGGAGAACAGTACAGTGTCGCATACAGGCGTTTTAACAGATCTAAACCAAGCAGATTTTCATTGCAACCGGTCGTCAAAATCAAGGGTGCTTTTAATTGACGAGGCCCAACAGAAATAGACAAAGGACCAGAAACAGGATTGTGAACAGGGGCGCCTGAAAAACCTACTGAAACGTTTGTTAAGCCAGACAAAGGTGCGCCAGGGAGTTTCGCATGCATGATAGAACTTTTTGCTGCACCAGTGTCCAACAGAAACGGTTCGACCACACCTGATGTAGCTACTGCGACATAAGGCCCACTCTGATCTACTGGAACTGATACTACTCCCTCTCTTTGTCCATGGCTGTCCTAGTACCCATTTTGTTGAAATTCCTCGCTAACCTCACAGTAATCTTCTACATGGTACTGTTGAGATCTACCAGGCTGTACAGATTGTCCATTCCGCTGATCGAAATAATTAGAAGGGCGATCATTAGTCTGCGGAGGCATAGTACCTCGTCCTTGGCCTCTAGGGGTTTGCGTAAAACCACCACGACCTCTCTGAGCTGGAACGCCATTATTGTGTGCTAGGACTGGACACTCATTCTTGTAATGACCTTCCTTTTTGCAGTAAGCACACTGATTCCATTGGTACTGCGGTCTTTGGGAACCGTAATCGGTTCTCTGATGTGGCCCTTGCTGTAAGTTTGTCTGATTCGTGCGAGGTGGATATGCCTGTTGTAAAAGGACTTTAGTTTTTAAATCTTTTGTTTTCTTTTCTGACTTTTCTTTCTCTTCTTTATCCCTATTTTCATAGTACTGAGCAGTTGCAAGTATTTGCGCAATCGTAGAGACAGCCCACGCACTTTCAGAATCTTTTAATTTATTACTAAGCTCTGGTAACAAGTTATGCACAAATTTATCGACAAACAATCTCTGGCCTCCCTCCGTGCTCATATCCTGACCACTGTGATCTACGAAAGTTTCTTCAAATCTAGTGAAGAAGTCGGAGACACTTTCGTCTTTCTTCTGCTTGCATGCGGACAGTTTGTCCCAATTAACGCGCAATGCTGGCATCAAAGTTTTCATTAAACCGATTATCCTACCAGGTAAATTAGCAATTACAGGTTCAGGCTTGGAACCACCAATTTGTTGACCATCTGCCGCTACTATGGCTGGCCAATCATCACCTAGAGCAACTGGATGATTTTCGTTACGAATTTTAGCCCAAATGGGTTGTGGCACTACATTGCCAAATAGCATGTTGATGTCTGCTAAGTTCATGACACAAGCTTGAACCGTCTGAGTCAGCTCTTTATAATACCCAGCTGGGTTTTTACGCGGGTCTGGCAAAGCCTGTTTTACTGCTAATACTTCAGCTCGTTTCCACGGAATGTGTATCCACACTCTCTGGAACTGCGCTGGAGCGGCTGCAATACCATTGACCGCATCAGCTTGAATGGCTTCACGCCATATTGGCGGAACCTCCCTCATCGGATATTGACGACCTTGTTTTGAGCTACGTTTCTCTAGGTCCCTCGGTGAGCGGAGAGACGGATCAAACCTATAACCTAAAATCAGTTCCATCGCTTCTTTTACATCCTGGCCTACTATCATACCTGCGGCAATTTTTTGTTGAACATGGATTAATTCATCCGGAACTGATTCAGAGTCGTCCTCCTCCAAATCCTCACGCAAAAGGGAACACATTACATCGAACACATAACGTTGTGTCGGTTCGTTCCATTGCATAAATGTATCTAATACATCTCGTACATCATACCTTCCAACTTTCAAAATCCACCTAAGGGCTGTAGAATCTAATATTCCTCGTTCTTCAACACTCGGAAGCTGACTACGTCTCTGAGTAGATTCAGATGCAGGAGTCTTAATTAGAGTTTTGTAAAAAGGAGATAGAATATTAGTGACAGATTCGGTGATTTTCCGACGGACAGAATGCGGAGAGATAAAGCTTGCAGAATGTTTGAGTAGAGATGTAGTTGGAACAGATGAAACAGTAAGAGTAGGGGTAGCAGGCAAAGCAACTTGCGAAATAACAGGTATGAGCGGAGCAGGCATAGGCAGAGGAGCAGGCAATCCTGGAAAAGGGGTTGCCGGAAAAACGTTGTTAACCACAGGGAGTGCAGGAGCTAGATTCAAGGGAGCAGGAGCAGGTATCCCAGGCTGTCCAGCAGCCGGTAATAAAACATGTGGCAATGGCGGGGCCGTAGCACCCTGTGCATACGGTGGAGGTGACCTCAACAAGTAGGACAATAGGGATCCTTTTCAGGGTCCTCTACTTGCTTAGCAGCACATGATGGCAAGGCAGGGTAGCACTTGTCAATCGCCAAATTACGCTCTCTATCAGATATCTCTATTGCTTTTTCAGTTTCATCGAGTTGTGGCTGCTTAGCAGACTGTATTAAGGTCAACTCTTGTTCTTTTTGCTCTTTCTTCAATTTCTTAAGCTCTCTTTGTTTGGATTCTTTTCGCCAACAACGGAAAGAATCAAACATTGCCGGCCGGGCTTTCTTCTTAAACAGTTTTATTTCCAAATTATCAAGGATCTCGGGTTCAAAACTACCATGTAGTGGCCAACTAAGGACACCATCCTTTTTCGTGTAGCGGACCCACACCTCATTATAAGATATAGGCCCCACACCATGCTTGCAGTAGAGCTCATAAGTAGGGGTTCCAATTGGAGGGACCGGACATGAGTCCTCCAACCGGGAATCCCTGTAGCACCCAAAACATGAAAACATACAGTTTTTCCGACTTACCATTTTGAAAAACCGGAACACAGAACAAACACAGACAAAGATGCGCAATCGAGGACTTAGGCCTATCAAATGAACCAATGTATCGATACCCAAACCAAACCAAAGATTATCGTAACGAGAACAACCAGTGATAATCTACAAAACCAAGTCAAGTCAGAGAACTGAAAGGATCATCCGAACAGGAGCAACCAAATTGACAAAGTAACCAAAAACAACCAGCAACCACTTAATACTTAACTGAGGCACTGTAGACGTCACCAAGGAGAAACCCGTCACGTTTCGCCGTACTAAGGTCTGCACCTCGGGTCCAAGACAGGGCGACAGTCAAGGCAGCGGACCTTTGTAGCCGTCTGAACAGGAACCCTCGTGGAAGAGAACGTCGGGCCACTTTTGCGATATACCGGGATCGATGAAGTGGGGCGCCTCCCTCTGGAATCTTCACACGAAGCTTCTCAAAATCTTCAGGCTTTTGGACCGATACCGAATGACGTCGCCCCACATTGGGCGCCAATTGGAGGTCTGGACTAAATTACGGTCCAGAGGTGTCAGGGATAACACCCGAAGGCGCCTGAGTTCTACCTGTCTTGGTGCACAAATAAAACAGAAACACGGGCTTCTCGATGGTGGCGTCAAAGACCAAAGGTTTATTACTGCAGGGATACAGTAGTCACAGAAACTACACACGGGCAGAATCTAGGAGCCTGTTCGATTTGTACGAGGTGGGTTGTTCCTTAAATACACAATTTTTAGCTGTAGGCAAAATTCTTCACATACTCGTACATTTCTTAAACTTTGTATCATAAACAATAAATATTTGGCGTTAAACAGGAACCGTCAACGAATTTCTGATGTCAAACATTACGAATGAGGGGTTCCCACTGTTCGATCAAAATCTCATTACCTCCCCCTAATAAAGGCCCAGAAGGTAAGGAGCAGAGCCAGGTGTAGAAGATAGAAAAACAGGATAAGAGATGTTTGTGGGTCGTAAATGGGCAAGGCTGCCGTTTTCGGCCGCCTAATCACGATCAGTCCAACGAGCACGAGAACCAGTATAGCAGGACTGGCCTCAGGCAGAGGAAGAAACTTCTGCCGAGTCATGCGGCCACAGCGTTTCTGAACTAGGGTGCACGTGTCATTCACAAGGTGAATCGCCGGCTAAAGCCTACGTGTCCTTTAGCGAAATGAATTGATCGGATGTCACTGTTTGCTCATTGACTATGTGAGGGCAAGAATACAAGATGGATGCTGTATTCTAAAATGGATGCCATGATGTACCGAAAATGTGCTTGTAACAAGAGTGTTCTTGCTCATAGCATAGCGAAAACACCAGGATATACTATATGGATCATTTACGGTTCACTGGTACCGAAATTATAGGTTTACGACAACGTCGAAAACACGGGTCTCGATTTGTCACGGAACCTCACCTTGTACTGTGCGCCTTCTAGTGGTACTTGGTACAGGCTCTGTGCTGGGCTGCAGTGTGGCAGTGATGTCAGCTTGAGACAAGTTCTGTGAGTCTTCACCCACCATTTCATCAGCACCTGTCTCCATTTCCAGCAGTGGGGAAATGACATGCCTCCTGCTAGGGTGTGCAACAGGTGTTACTACTACAAGGGATGCAGGCATTTCTGGTGATGAGACCAATAGTGGTGACTGTGAAGGAATTGGGGAGCCCTGCATTTCTTCAATGATGTCAGTTTCTTGGGAGGGTGGCTGCCCACTCGGAACACCTGTGTCCTGGGATGCACTGGGCCCTGGCTCCTGACTGTCATCCCTCTCGGGTGCCGTGCCTTCTGCCTCCTCAGACTGCCTTCTGGATGTGTGACCTGTGGACATATGAGTACATATCAGCTAGGTGCAAATGTGTCACATCCACTACAATTAAACATATAACATTGCACTTTGTACATGCTGCCTGCCCTTCATTTTGTCTGCATTCATTTAAATAACTTGTTGGTTACAGTGCTGTGTGGCATGGTCTTTCAATAACTGACTACGTGTACCATGATGTATTGCTACAGTTTTGCACAGACACCCTGGAACTGGGGTAACTTAGCTGCAAGGGGTGAGGGATGGATGGGGGTGGGAGGGGGATTGCTGTACATGCATCTTACTTTTTTTTTTTGCAGATTGCGCCGAGCTGTCCACTTCTCCCAGTCCATGGACACTTTCAACCTCCAGGGTTGTGGCTACCAGCTCCTCCAGGTCGGTGAGGGGGGGGTGCAGTGTTCTTTCCTCCACCTGTTTTCTGTGACTGTTTGTGGCGGTCAGCCAATTTTTTCTTTGTGAGGCTCCTTAGGTCATAGTACCTCTTTTTTAAATCTTCAGTGACTCTGGTGGTCACTCCCACTGCATTAACTTTATCTAAGATTTCCAGGCATATTTTCCTTTTTGTTGATTCTGGCACAGTAAGGGACTGCTTTCCAAAAGGTCTGTGGTGTACCTTTACCACCTCCTCAACAAGGACCTGTAGCTCCATACTACTGAATTTAAGCTTTCTTTTCCTTTCAGCCTGCTCAGTGTCCCTGCTGCTTTCCATGTTAAAGTTTTCAAAAAATCACAAGCTCTGTCTGCTGCTGCTGCTGCTCCCAGTCTCTCTGCTCCAACTGCCTTTCCAGAACCTTCTAATTAGTTGCAGCTGCCTGTGTAGCCACTTCCTGGTAGGAAGGGGGAGGGTGGTTGCACCTGATTGGCTGTTGTGTTAAGTTTCACTTTTGTTTGCTGTCTGAATCGGAAAATACTGATTCGGTATTTACCGATTCGGTATTTACCGATCGGTATTTACCGATCGGTATTTCCAATGCATTCCTATGGGCCATTTGGCCCATAGGTATGCATTGGAAATACCGATCGGTAAATACAGATTCGGTAAATACCGAATCGGTATTTTCCGAAACTCAGATACCGATTTTTAGCGATTCGGTCAAAAATAACGATTTTTCCTCTACATCTCGATTACCGATTTTTAAATACCGAATCGGTAAAATTCGGTATTTAAGAATCGGTAAAATCAAATTACCTACATCTGGCCCCAAATCGTATAATACAACTCAACAACACAATTATACAACACACCACATACATCCAATCCACACCATATAATTCCACATCGTGCCGTACAATCCAACAACACAACACATAATTAAACTGAACTTCTTACCACTCCACAACACACAATCCCACTCCACATAATGCCACTACACTGAATGCCACATAATTGCAAACCAAATATTTCCACAGCACACCATGCCACATAATGCCACTACACAAATCCGCTCCACACCACACAATTACATAACTAATCCAATCCAACCCATATAGTTCCACTACACACCACATACATACACTCCATAACACATAAGAAAAATACATTGCCTTTTGCAATGCAAATAGCTCCAACTCAAACAAATACGAGACCAATTGCATTTCCTATGTGTGTTTAAAAAGTGATGAAAACATTTGACCAGTGCTGCGGGCTTGCTTGCTCTGGTCTTCTGGCACTTGGATGGAATTCGTTTATCCGATGCCCTTGACTTTTTACAGGCTTCCTTTGCTGCAACCATGACTCCCTCGCGCATCTTGCACTCCTTTTTCCTACATAACTTTCTTACCTTTTTTAAAAATTAGACTGTATCCATGAGTCCCCCAAACAATTGTTGAGGAATTATTAATTATCTAAGTTGATGCGGTCTGGCGTTAATCCTTTCATTATGAGTTCTGTGGAGGGCATGCCTCACTACTCATTGTTGTTTTACTGTGCAGTGTTCTGATAGGATCGTGGTTGATAGGCGCTATGAAAAAATAAAGAAAATGCTAGACCCCAGTATCTTTTTTGCTTTATTAGTACCCATCTCCAGGCATTCTCAAAAGGTTGTGATGCTACAGGGCAGCTTTTAGGCAGGTCTTACTTAGCATGTGCATGTGTAGAGATATTCGTTCAAGTGCAGGGACAATAAATGACATCAGAATGGTGGAGCATGGGTGTGGTGCTGGAGCGCGGATACTATTAGAGTTTCAACAGCTTTTACCATCATCCATCATCATCTTATACCTTCAGTGGTCAGTAACTGAAGCTCACCTTCATCATCTGACTCACATCTTCACATCAGTGGTATTCATTTCATTGAGTCTACTACAAAGCCTTCGTGGTGGGTTTACCATACAGTCCACGTTCTCTGCTAATGTTCAATTACTATCTCCATCTACCCTCAGATTTGCTACACAATTATGTACAATATTTATGGTTGATGAAACTGAGATCATTTTTAGTTTTTTAACTAGAGCAAGTGTACCATCAGCTGTCATTAAAGTAACTCTTGCTGATCTTTTCAGGGGGATAGCTATGAATTTTCTCAATCCAACCATACCAGATTCTCATGTCGTTGGAGTGATGGAGCAATGACTTGTAGAAAAGAGACTTGCTCGGAAGCAATCCGCATCTTTAACTCAGTAACATGTTATTAAATATGTTTTGTGTAGAATTAATTCGCACCACACCAACTCGCGGGTTAGTGAAGCTTGCTTATGTGTTTACTAAAGATAATAGCATGAATGAAGGACTAAACAAGCTTTTAACAGGGAAATCTTACTGCACATGTATAAACTGCAACTACGCAGTATGATGAGCTGTCGCTTGGAGGGAAATTCTTGCGCATGAGCAAAAGGCACTAAAATGGATTCTTGAAGCGAAAACAAGCTATTTTACTAATGCCAATGTGCGGAAAGTATTAATAAATAAAGGGGAATAGAGTAGAGATGGGTGGTATACAGTGAAACCATTTATTTTTTAAAGTAACATCTGTCTGACTTTATTACTAGTGCACATTTTGGCCTCTCATGTATAACTGAAGTGAGCTGAGTCATGTGATGATGGCGCATGACATCTGAAAGTCAACCTGGAATGGATGACACAGAGGTTGAAAGAAGGACAAGGTCGCAGAGTGTCCGAGCCTGAGAACGGACAGTGAAAAGGTCAACTGAATTGACCTACAGGTTAGATTTTAAACAAATGCTGCAGATGAAATGTGAATGCGGGTGGGAAATAAAAATTATGAATAAAAATGAAGGGGATGGGTTTGCGAACAATAGTTTAACTGAATTTGATGACATGTAAGCATGGTGTGATGATTGTCCCCCCTTGCCTGACCAATTAAATTTAGTATTTTTACGATATTGAAACTTTAGTGGGTGGTACATGAATAATGAAAGGTATAATTGAGGTAGCTTTATTTAGTTAGCACACACAAGGAGATGAAGATTTGCTGAATGCTGCAGAGCTTGAGATGCTGTCAGTGTAGCAGGTGATGCTGATGCTGGGAGAGATGCTGATGAAGAGCCGAATGCAGAATTTTCTATCGTAAATAATGGGGTTAGATAAGAAGATCACGGAAGAATCTCAAGGAGGAAGAGAGTGTCAGAGAGCAGTGCGGCGAAACCGTCTGTATTACAGAGGTCAACTATCATGTCCTGAATCCTGTCCTGAAGTCTTTGGCACCTGAACTATCTCAGAGGACCCATACCAGCCCTTTGGCCAGGGGGTTGGTCTTCACACCATTCTTGGTAAATATATTTTCCACGTTATTTGAAGATGTTTTTTATCTCTGTCCTCTCCTTTCTAAGCATTGACCATTGCGTGAATCCAAAGTATGTGCTTGGTGATTAATTAATTGAATTTTCTCTCCTAAGAATGAGGGTGACTGCACTGTGTATTTGAGATGGTTCACACGAGTAGGAAATTTAGATAAATATTTTAAACTTTCCAGAGTCTGTGGTTATTTAATTTCGATGAAAGAGAGAATTAGTGTTCATTTTTACCATCAACTAGTTCAACTAACGGTCCATCGAACAGAGAAAATAACTTTTTGATCTGTGAAAGGTTAGTTAGGAGTAAGAATTAACTAATCTTAAACTGTGGGGAAAAAATTGAACTTTGACTCCAGCGGTTTACTCAATAGTGTGTGTGTTTGTGGGCCCAGGTGAGTATATGGTAGTGGAGTATCTGTTATTGGTACGCCGCTGGATCAGGAGGGCTCCTTTATTAATGCCATTTTTGGACTCTGATTTCAGCTGAGTCTAAATGTAATATTTTTTTAACTAAGACAGCACAGGCATCTCCCCTATTCATTCCTTCCACCTTGTTTTACAGCGGTGAATGCCTTTAGGTAGAAAGGTGTAAGAAATCAGGTAGTTAGTCGAGGGGGGTTATGGGTTGAGGGGATGACTATCTAACCCTGACAGCCTTGGCACAGAGTAGACAGGCTTATTTAGGGCAATTTATGCAGCATCAAAACACAATACAATAAAACTCCCCGAAAAAATTAGAAAAATAGAGTATATTTTAAATAAATAAACACAATAAATAAAATGGCATTAAAATGACAAAAATCTAGGGAAACTGTTGATATGATTTTTTTAAGTTTAAAATAAAAATAGCACCAAAAAGCATTTAGCACCAACCACAGTCAACGTGACAAGGCCTATTGAAATGGGAACAATCAGTTAAAAAAATATACATTAAAAATCTGAAATTTCAGTCCTCATGTGCAATTATTCTCCATATCCAAAAGAGGTTTCTATTTCTCCACTCTGAGAAATGAGACATTTAAAGACACCCGAAATTTTAAGAGAAGTAAACTTAAATTGGCGTTGGGGAAAGCATCTTAGTAAGGAAACACTCTTCTATTAGCCCATGAATCTAACATACATACTGCAGAGGGTTTCATCCCCACATACTTCATATCTGCCAATCTAGACTCACTTCTGCAGGCCATTTGTACCTCTGCTATTGTGAAGAATGAAGTGTCAGTCACCTTAATTTTTTTTCTCCATTTTCAAGGCCCCTGCGAAGATGCTGCGTCGCTACCTGACCTGCCCCGCCCACCTTAGCTCACTTCTTCCTATTTCAGAAGCACAAGGACTGCTATCTTCTGAGTCTCTGAGGACCAAAGTTTATCCCAGAATCTCAGGGTTATTTTGTGAGCCAGGGAATTCCAGGCCTGTAAATCACATCCAAGTCTTATCACTGTGCCCATCGCTCTGTGGTTTCTCCAAACTAGTTTTGAGGGCATCTCTCTTCCCACTGCGTTTGGCACCTGCCTTACCTGAGGAACAAAGGAAATAAAGAAACATTTTTGTTCCACCCCAACAGGCCATCCTGCCAGAAAAAACAAACACACCTCCACACACTAGTCCGAGGACAGGTTTCACGCCTCAATGAGGGCCTTGCACCAGCTGGGTGACAATTGGAGAGTCAATGTAAATAAGAGTTTAGGAGTTTCAGTAAGCGAAAAGATAACGTTATTTTTCCTTAATATTTATTAACAATCTGACTTTGCATTGAGTTGGGCTTTTAATAAATGTTAAATTGAGTTGTTGTATCATTTTTCTGGCTGGTCTCTACATGGAGATAACAGAATCAGTAGTTACTATTGCTCTCTTGTGTTTCCATGTGGGCCAGCCAGCCTTACTACCCTGAAAATAGCTTTGGGGTGCTGGTCACTGCAATGACGTGCTATCTTAAAATTTCTATCTTTAATACTTTAGAATATCACACAACCCACTTTGTGGGTTTCCAGGCCTACATGGGGTGCATTACTAATATATGAAAAGAAAGTTGTATCCAGTTAAAAGGGTTTGCTTGGATAGGTCAAATTGCGTTTTATACCTTACTACAGTCATTCTACAATGGTAGGCCTGAAGCCGTGCTTGCACTGCCACTGTAGTGGATGGCACAATAGGTGCTGCAGATAAGTAGTGCTAGATATGTTCTAGGATCGGGGTACATTTTGGACCATATACCAATTAGTAGTATGCCGATTTAACCAAGTTAAAAGGGGAGCACAATCACTTTAGTATTGCTCAGCAGGGGTAAAGTGTACATAGTTTTAGAGCCAACAAAACAGACGGGCCATGATGCTAATATTATCGTCAATTTCCTGCAATAAGTCGTTCATATACCAAATCCATGGGGTTTTGTCATGGTGCTCAAGTTCGAGGCAATCCCTAATTATGCCCCTAGCAAACCTTTTGCCCATCTTACTCCAGACACTATGTCATTTGGCCACTGTGCCAAAGTGGATAGAATCTTCTATGTGAATCCAATTATTTATGGGTAATATAGGTTGGGGTCGCATGTTGGAGTGCCAAGAGCCTACGTAGAAAGGACTTCTCCTGAATATTGAATGTAGTACTTTTAGTCGTACCCCAAACTGGTGACCTATATTTTTTGCGGCTGGTAGGCATAGCTCTTGCAAAGTTTCAAAATTTCCCTGATGGTTTTGTGCCTAGTTTGTGGGCAAATCTAAACACCTCTTCAGCAATTTTAAGGTGTGGTCCACAATAAACTATGTGTGAAAATATAATGCCCAGGTAGCTAAAGGTAATTTCTACCCTGCCACGTAATGTGATTGCCCACTCTTTCTTCTCCTCCCACAGACCATGGTATAGGTTTTTTTAGGTCAAGTTATAAAGCATTATCCTCCATTTAGGCCACAGAGTTCTCAATCAGGCGTTGTAGGCCGTTTGCAGTCCTAGACGGCAACATCACATCATCTGCGTAATGTAGGATAGGGGCGTGCCAACTCTGGGTGCATCAGCCTTTACCTTTACCCTTTGCAGATCATCCACCACATTTATGTACAATGAAAATAAAAACTGGGCGAGAACACATCCCTGTCTGATGCCTCTTGTCTCTCGAAATCTTGGTGTGCGTTCCCCATTTGTCCCATAGCATACACAGATTGTAAGGGATGCACACAACTGTTAAAGGTGACAGACTATATCGGCCGGGGCTCTCATTTCTGCCAGTATCTGCTACAGTCTTACATGATTAACTAAGTCAAATGTACTGCTCAAGTAAAAAAAGCAGAGATGAATATTCCCTTGACGTGCTATAGTGTATTTACTAATTATCAAATTTAAGTTAATGCACTGCTCCACCGTGCAATTACTTTTTTAAACCTGCGTTGTAAGTCAGTCAACGCTTGTTTTCCTAAAGCCCAGGTTTCTAACCATTCTAATACTATACTGCTTATCAATTTGGTGTATATATCTAATAAAGATATTGAACAATAGCATGTTGATCTCCCCTATCCCCCGTTTTGAAAATTGGTACTATAATGCTGTCACTCCATGTAGGTGGGCAATGGCCTTGTGCTGCTGCGTTGCAGACTTGGGTTAAACTTTGCACCCATAGTGCTGTTCAGGATTTAAAGGCATCAATTGGGACCTGATCTGGGCCTGGAGCTTTCCCATTTGCATATTTTTCTATAGCTAGAGAGACTTCTTCTGTGGATACTGTCTTTAAAGGTGTAAAGACTAATAGGTGTGGATCATCCAGGGTTGAGAGTACATCTATATTATTTGTTATGTTAAAATTATTTCTAAAGCACACAAATACCAAAGGGTTCTTGTCGCTAGCTTTACTTGCACGGACTGCAAAAGAAGCTCAATGAAAGCCATATAAACATGTTTTTAAAGCTTTCCTAAAAGAGAGCAGATTGTTCATAGATTTGATATACAAGAGTAAGGCATTCCATGTTTTGGATGTGCAAATCACAAATCTTCTTCTGCCCCAAATTGGGTTTGGGGTTAAAAATCTCACCGAAGTGGACAATTAGGTCTTATAGGGCAACTAGCCCCTCCACTTTTGGTGGGAGATTGTTCTCGTGAAACGAGAAATTAATGATTTTCCAAAACATAGTGGAATCATCATTTTCTACTGCCTGTTCCAGGCTATCTGTGGGGATCTGTATGTATCACTGTATACATACAGATCACTGTGTGGTGGCCTGCGCATCACAGAATCCCGTGATGTCATATGGGTCTTCCTGAGGGTTCTGCTGGTGGGTTCTATGTGTGGCAGTTGCTGTTGCTGGTCCCTGCCTGCCAGCTGTGACGGCTCTCTTCTCTGCATTAAAACTACATAAACATATCCTGTGTCGAGTGCATCTTTTCACTGGCGACTGAGGATGGTCAGATCAACTTTATACAGTCTTTGAACTTCCATGGAGCCAAAAACGTTCTCAAGGTTTGCCGTTTATCCTATGACTGTTCTGTTGAACCTACAATTAACTGTTGTTCTATCCTCAACCCGACATCTGTGTGAGTACTTTCTACTTTATTCGCATGCAGCTGCGCTTCAAGCGAGCCGTCACTTGTCTCACTCACGCTGCCAGCGCTCCATTTCTTGACTATTGACTACTTCTGCTGCTTTTACATTTGCGATCTGCGATCTTTCAAGTCTCATGAATTAGAGTCCAGTTTGTTGCAACGTACTCCTGCGATTTCCCCTACTTCAATCCACGGCAACGCACGTCCACGATTCCTGAGGCGAGATCCTTCCATGTTGACTTTTGAGTTTAATATGATGACGTAGTGGAATCCTCCGCTTTCACGCATACGTCTTCACGCTCTTCTACGGTGATTTTTGCTGTGCTGACGCGCACAGTCTTTGTCTCCTAGGCAACGTGTTTGTCACAAGGGTTTTCCCAATGCTGACGTGCACAGTCTTTGTTTCCTAAGCAACTTGTTCATCACAAGGGTTTTATCAACGCTGACGTGCACAGCCTTTGTTTCCTAAGCAACGTGTTCGTCACAAGGAGTTTTTTCAACGCTGACGCGCACAGCTTGCAGCTTTAATCTCTTTGATGAAAATAGTGATTTCTATTGTTTGTCAACTTTATTAGTGGAGTGTTTCTTCTGCAGTTCACTTATTTTATACGCTGATACACACAGCACCTGTGTGTCAGTTCTCCATCTATTTTATCTATTTTTACACGCTGATACACACAGCAGTTCATTTATTTCACACGCTGATACACACAGCATCTGTGTGTTGGCTCATCGTTCTTTACTTACGCTGGTACACACAGCATATTTGATTTTTATGTGCATTTCACTGGCACGCACAGTTTGAAGTACCATCATTTGATTTACATAACAATTTCGTTTTAACATTCGGGGTATTTAGTATCATTATTAGTCTCTAGAAGAAAACCTGTTTAACTTTATTTTCAAATTTTTATTTTGTGAAGCATTGACTCATTGTCTAGTCCACCTATTACACCATTATGCAAAGTGTTACTCCTCCTGCCCCATTTCTTCAAACACCTGGCGATCCTCAGTTGGAATGGAAACTTTGGTTGAGGTCATTCATGGCTTATTTAGGGGCAATTGATGCTTATAGATATCGACCAGAAAGGAAGAAAAATCTTATGTATTATCATCTTGGAGTCGAGGGTCAAAATGTTTTTACCACCTTATGACCCTCCAGAGGGAGAGGATCCAGATGAGTTTGAAATAGCTATAGCAAAATTAGACAAGTACTTTGTTAAAACTAAGAATATTGTTGTACACCGGTACAAATTTTTCACCAGAACACAGAAACCTGAAGAGAGCATTGATACTTTTGTCACTGCTTTAAAAATGTTAGCATCTAAATGCGAGTTTGAAAACTTTACATCACAACTTATCAGAGGTCAACTTGTTGCTCGCTGTTATTGCAAACAAATTCAAACGAAATTACTAACTTGTAAAGATCCCACCTTGGATAAAGCGATTGACATTGCAAAGAGCATAGAAACATCTATGGAAGATTCTAAACAGCTTGAAGTAGCTCTTTCAAATACCTCCATTTCGAGTGCAATCTCAAATAAAACACTCTTTTCTTCTCATAGTTCTCCTCATGAACATGCACATGGCCATTTCAGAAGGATGGGGACTTCACGTGCTAGAAGACCTTTTATGTGGTTCTTCATTTCATGTTTCGAATTTCAAGAATTGTCCAGCCATGAACCAACAATGTAGTCAATGTGGGAAAAATGGAAATTGTTCAAAAGTTTGTATGAGGGGCAGAAGGGGAAGTGTAAGGTGTGTAGTGCATGAGGATGATGCTTCCAGTGATATGAATGATGTAAATTGTTCTGAAAATGACAGTCAACATTTTTGGGAAGGTGATATTACTAATCAAGAATATGTGGTTGTAGTTAAAGAATACGACATGAAGCAGTTATCACATATTCCTGATCCTGAGGTGGATACTACTATTGAGAAACATAGTGTACAACTACTGGTTGACACAGGAGCATGAATTACTATTGTGTCCTATGATAAGTATGTTCGTTTCTGGCATGAAAGAGTTTGTTGCCACCTGACATTCTCACTGTGGCTTTTGAAGGTAGTAAAATCGACCTATTAGGATATTTTTGGGCTGAAATTGGCATTTTTGGAAAATTCATCAAAGGAAAAGTTGATGTTGCTAGACAAGGCATCAATGTTCTTGGTCTTCTTCACCAAGCTGAATTTGGTTTAACTATTAAACCTGGTTTAGCTAATCCAGTTTTCATCGAAGGACATGACGTTCCTAAGCATTCCGTTTCTGTTTCCCATTTTCAGGATTCTCCTCTATGCAACATTCAAAATAGTAAAATTTGGGAACTCAAGTTTGGTAACGTTTTTGAAGACCGACTTGGTAAAATTACAAATTTTCAACATTTTATCAAAGTCAAGGATAATACCATCCCTGTTAAACACAAGTTACGAAATGTCCCACTAAGCATCAGAGATGACTTGAGGGCATTGTGCGAGCAAGGGATTATCGAAAAGGTTGAATCCACTCTTTGGCTTTCTCCCATAGTTCTAGCAAGAAAAAGGTCTGGGGATCTGAGGATGTGTGTGGACTTACGCTCCCTCAACGAAGCCATTTGGGTTGATGGTTTTCCTCTTCCCCGCATTGAAGACCTCATTGCCAAAGTGGGGTCATCTTCATGGTTTTCCAAGCTTGACCTTAAGGCGGCTTATCATCAAGTCGAATTGCATCTCCAATCCGGTCATCTTACAGCCTTTGTCACGCCTGATGGAGTTTTTCAATTCTGCCGTCTTCCTTTTGGCTTGGCTTCTGCAGCCGCTGTTTTTCAAAGACTTATGTCTGAGATGTTCGAACAAAACCCTCATGTTGTTGTCTTCCAAGACGACATTCTTATTTTTACACAAACTGAGGACGAGCATGAGAAAGCAATTGATCAAGTTTTTAGCATTGTAGAAAAAAGGGGTGTGACTTTACAAAAAAGCAAGTGTATTTTTAAAACTAGAGAGATCGAGTATCTAGGTCATATCATTTCAGAGAGTGGCATAAAACCAAGGCCCGGGTTAGTCAAAAGTATTATTGATGCTCCGACACCTGCCAACAAAGAGCAACTGTTGTCTTTATTGGGTCTTTGTGAATTGTATTCGAAATTCATGAAGGACTATGCCAAAACCACAGAATGTTTCAGACTTTTGCTTAAGAAAGGAGCTGTTTTCCGTTGGTCTAATGAATGTGAGAAGGGTTTTCAACTTATAAAAGAGCACATTACTAAAGCTCCTGCTCTTCAAATTTTTGTTGGAGGTAGAGAGACTGTGGTCACTGTTGATGCGTGTGAGTACGGTCTTGGAGCAGTACTCTCACAACTTTCAAATGGTAGAGAATACAGAGTAGGATTCGCTTCGAGGACTCTTCGCCCTGTTGAACGGAAATATTCCGTCATCGAAAAAGAACTCTTGGCTTGTGTATGGAGTATTGAAAAGTTCAAATCTTACTTATGGGGTAGATCGTTCACTCTTAGAACGGATCATCGTCCTTTAGTTGACATTCTTTCAGGCAAAAATGTAAAACGTACCACTGCCCGTTTGGCTAGGCTTTCGACCAAACTACTTGAGTACAACTTCCAAGTTGTTTGCATTCCTGGAGGGAGGAATAGTAGGGCAGATTGCCTTTCTAGGCTGCCCATTCTTGAGTCTGATGAACAAGAATGGGAGACTGAAGTTGAGGAATGTTTTGTGGCCAATATCAATAATGCCAGTGTTTCATTTGCTGAGAATGAATGGGTCAAAGAAGTTGAAAATTATGTCATTCTTAAAGAGGTTTATTCTTTTATACACAAGGGTTGGCCAAAAGAGAAAATTCTTCCCCCTGAGATCCAGATGTTTTGGAAAATAAATTCTGAACTTTCCTTGGAGAATGGCAAAGTTGTTAGGGGAGATAAGTTGGTTCCTCCCTCAATTTATAGAGAGCGGATCATTCTGGATGCTCATTCTGGACATCTTGGTTCCACATTACTAAAAGGAATGTAAGGGCTAACTTTTGGTGGCCAAGAATGGACAATCAAATTGTTGAGGCAGTCAAGCTTTGTTCACGTTGCAACACCAGTGATAAGGTTTTAGTTTTGGAGGGTGTTACTGATTCTCATGTACCTCCTCCAATTAGAGCTTGGCAAAAATTAGGTATGGACTTTCTTGGTCCCTTTCATGTTCTTCCTAATACCTCTAAATATTTTCTGTTTCTCATTGATCATCTTTCTAGGTGGGTGGAGGTCGAACCCATCAATGTTCCTGATTCTAAGAGTGTCATTGATTGTTTAGGCAAACTTTTTATGAGGGAAGGTTGTCCGGAAGAAATCCTTACTGATAATGGGGTACAGTTTGTCTCACATGAGATGAATACTTTTCTGAGTAATTGTAGCATCAAACACACTAGAACTCCCCTCTATCATCCTCAGAGTAATGGGAAAACTGAGAGATTCAATAGAGTTGTTGTAGAATGTGTACAAGCAGCGTTCAGGTCTAGAAACTGTATCTTTCAAGCTGTGAAGAATTTTATGTGGTCATACCGTACTTCTCCTCATATTGCTACTGGTTTCAGTCCTTGCGAGCTTATGAGAGGGAGGAAAGCGTGTTCTCAAGCGTATCCATTTTGGATGGCCAAAAGTTTTCATCAAGGCTGTGATTTACAAAAAATGTGGGGTTGTGCCAACAGGAAATCTTCTGAGTTGTTGTCCAAGAATTTTGAACCTAAAAAGGAAGTTCCACAAAGCATTTGTGTAGGTGATTGGGTTAGAGTAAAGAATCCAGTCTCAGTTAAAAAAGGGTTTTCAAAATTTCTTGAGTCGCAACAAATTGTGGATATACGCAAGAATGCTGTTAAATTGTCTAATGGTAACTGGTGGAGTACTTCTCAAGTTGCCAAAGATCCTCCTCCTCGTTCCACAGTTTTATCTCCTAATGATGTCAAAGTAGAGAATAGTCTCAGGAAAAGCACAAGGATGATTGTTAGACCTAACAGATTTCGTGATTATATTTAGTTTTTTACCGTCTGTTCTTATGAGCTTGTCACATAGTGACCTCGTTCTCTGATAGGTGATTTGGGGTTCTCATTGATAGTCTTACCAATGGCGGAATCACATTTTAGGAGATCCCAAATTTTAGTTAAGATACCTCACACTACCTCAGATGTACTATTAAATGTGGTGATAATCCTGGTTTAGCTTTCTCTGTTGTCCTCACTAGTTCTTCTGTTAATGCCAAACAGGATTTCTTTCCCGGATCATGTTTTGACTTTTTGAATGGCTTTATCAAGGAACCATTTTGAGTATCTTCGCTTTTTTTTCTCTCTCTCTCTTTCATTCTTTCTTTTCCTTATCTTGATTTTCTTTTTGTAAAAAGGGAGGTGTGTGGTGATCTGTATGTATCACTCTATACATACAGATCACTGTGTGGTGGCCTGCACATCACAGAATCCCATGATGTCATATGGGTCCTCCTGAGGGTTCTGCTGGTGGGTTCTATGTGTTGCAGTTGCTGTTGCTGGTCCCTGCCTACCAGCTGTGACGGCTCTCTTCTCTGCATTAAAACTACATAAACATATCCTGTGTGGAGCGCGTCTTTTCACTATCCCATACTTGTACTTGAAGTTATTTTTTCCTTGTGGCTATAGCTAGTTTATAGATTTGTCTTAACTCTTTGATCTTCTCTTTCTTTCTAGAAATTGTCTGTCAAACATTTCTTAAATTCTGGTTTGCCCTAGTACAATGGTTATCAAACCCCACACAGATAATTTTCGTTTTGCTTGCGATCTTCAAGTTTGAGTAGGGAGCATATCATTTTCCTCGATGTTGAGGTGGAAATAATTAACAACAGAATGACCTTGAAACTGCACAGAAAGCCTACTACTGGTAACATCAGTCACCCAAGCCAGCTCAAATGAAGTCCCTATAGAGAATTCATATGAGCCTAAAACAAATGCAGTAGTGAGAACACTTTTCAGGCAGAACAAAATTAAATAATTCAGCACTTTATGCAGCGAAGATACCCAAAATGGTTCCTTGATAAAGCCATTCAAAAAGTCAAAACATGATCCGGGAAAGAAATCCTATTTGGCATTAACAGAAGAACTAGTGAGGACAACAGAGAAAGCTAAACCAGGATTATCACCACATTTAATAGTAAATCTGAGGTAGTGTGAGGTATCTTAACTAAAATGTGGGATCTCCTAAAATGTGATTCTGCCATTGGTAAGACTATCAATGAGAACCCCAAATCACCTATCAGAGAACGAGGTCACTATGTGACAAGGTCATAAGAACAGACATTTGCACCACTGAGGACTTTTATGACACTCCACGAAACATCTCAAGGGATTTTCTTTTGCAGCAATTGTGGAGCCTGTGAACATTCCACCAAATGTACAACTAAACACAAACCTATAACTTAATTCATTACATGCAGTATGACCAATGTTGTTTATTTTCTAGAATGCCCATGCAGATTCAGATACATGGGTAGCACCATCCATCCGGTACATAAGAGAATTCTAGAGTGTACCAGGGCAATCACAAACCAAGACAAACACCACCCGACAGCAAGACACTTTGCTGTACACCCCTATAGTGACAGGAAACTACTTAGATTCTTTGGAATCTAACACATTAGGGAGATCCTGTTGGTGGTGACCAGCAAGTCAAACTGAGGAAATGAGAATAAAAACTTCTTTTTGAACTTAACACTAATAGCCCCCATGGTCTTAACTCCGGACTGTCTGGACTGAGATTACCTTTATGTTCAGGAGGGAATTTGTAGAGTTTATTTATTACATTATATGCACATTTTTTGCGAAGTTAACCCTTGTTATTATTAAGAAATCATTCACTAGTTCTCCCTACTTCCAGCTGGTATTTTTACAAATTGACCAGAAATACGAGGTTATTTTGATTAATTTTGTAATGCTTTTATTAGTACAAGAAGCATGGTTGTCATGGAGTTGGGAAAAGAATTAGAACAATTTGAAAAGAAAAATGGCAATGACTATGCTTACATATGGGTGGGGATTTTAACATTAGTAAATGTCAATGCACATCCATTGTGATGTGAGGTTATATAGATTATTTTGGGAGAGGACAGCCACAATTTCCTCATGATACTTATGGTGAATCCAAAAATAAGGTTATGTAAAAGTTAAACCTAGAACTGACCGAGCAGGATATGGAAGATAACAGAGCCCTGTTGCTCTCTTTTAATGGTAATGGCCATTGTTCAATGATTTATCATATAATAATCTCAGTTAATGAACTGGACCTGCTCAAATCCCTCAAGATAGAACTTTCTAATTTCAGCAATCACTCTGTGTTAAAGTTCACCCTTTATATCATTACAAGTCAAAGGAGGGGCTTAAATTTGCACCATTAATTGAAACAGTAGGCAGTAATGTTGTAAGCCTGAAATGGGCACTAATAAATGGATTTATGCTGCTAGAAATGATAGTTAAGAAAATCCTCGAAGCCTTCATTACTTACACTAAATGAGATGTGAACCTCGATAGAATATTGGCGGCTTTTCACAATATGACATCAACTATCGCTGACAAATTGAGAGCCCCATATATGAAGTCAAGTAGCATCTGTTCACCATCCCCTGTGTCCAGCCCACTATCTTGCATTTCTACAGGTATGCGATAAAGTCAACATTGCCAATATTGAGTTCATCAAGTAAGGGGGACCTCAAATTAAATGCACCTCTATTTCGCTGTGCTATATTGATTTTAAAGAATTTCCTAAGTTTAAGGCGTTTAATACATTTAAACAGATCTATTCTTGTGGAGACCAAGTCAAAGTTCCCTGTAGGGCAGAAAAAGAGGCCAAAGTTTAGAACTCTCAATTCAGTCTCCCTTAGATTCCAGTCTGACAGGTTGATAACAGAGTTGTTTCCTGCCATTATTGTCCCAATTGCTGAGCCTCACTGCGTGTTTCCATGGTTGCTGATCCTGTTTCTTTTCTTTTCTGTCTCTGTTTCCTCTTCTTCTGCCTCTCCCTCCTACGCCTTGTCCTCTTTAGCCCCTTTCTCATGCTGATGAGGAGTTCTCCATCCATCCCCTTCTCAAGAGGTGAAACTGGTGTAAAAAACATGGCATTCCTATTTTCACTCTCAAAGGCACTGGCAATCCAGGTACTGGATGTGTTGGCAGTGTCCATGTCATTTTCGAAGTCCGTCTCCCTGCTGGTCATTGCTGAGGAGATGGCTGCCGCATCAGTGACCATGTCATGAGTGATGTAATATGTGACGTCATCAGAAGTGCATTGCACGCGCAAGTTATAGTGAGTCCAACTAACTATAACGTGGGAATTTCAATGGGTTTATGCGAGTAAAATTTCCAGCTAACTATAACTGGTGTAAAACCTATGGTTTTTTCAGTGAATTTAATAGGTTTTTTAAATGCTAATTCCTAACTATAACTGGTGTGAAACCTATGGTTGTTTCAGTGAATTTCAATGGTTTTTTAATAGCAAATCTTTATAGGTATAAAAAATAATACATTTGAAAACGAATTTTATATTGTATAATTATGTCAATTTTGTAAATTTTTTTTATATTTAACTTGGGGCGCGCCCTGGGGCGCGTACCGGGGAACGTCCCGGGAGTGCTATTGCCACGAACGAAAACAACATCGTGACGTATCGCGTACACGCGTGATGTGTCATATGACGGCCAGCGTAATCGCAACCGAAAGCACGCGATCGCATACGATCGCGAAACGTCCTGACGCGCTTACGCTACGCACCCGCGGGCGCGCCGCGGAGCGCGACTACGGGCACGCCCCGGGGCGCATAGCGTAAGCGCGTCGGGTCATGTGACTTGAAACTAACACTTTCTATTGGTGCAGAACAGGTTTGGTTTCTAAATGAGTAATGCCTGGGTCTTGTGACCAGCCTGGGTCTTGTGACCTGAAACTAACACTTTCTATTGGTGCAGAACAGTTTTGGTTTCCATATAAGTAAAGCCTCGGTCTTGTGACCTGAAAATAACACTTCTGATTGGTTCAGCACAGTTTTTTTTTCCAAATGATAAAAAACCCCACCTTTCTTCCTCACTCCGACTTTGTCCTTTGACTGAGGAAGACCTGCTTCATCTACAGAGACAATTCTTTTGTACTTTGAAATGGCTACTGTAGCAGCCACAGCTGGAGCATCTGCACCACCACCACCACCACAACCACCAAGAGGACCACCACAACAATACATTGCTGGTGGAGAAGAGGAGGAGGAGGAAGAGGAAGAGGAGGAGGGGAGCAGATGGCTGCCTGAAGAAAATACCCCATACAAGCCAAAAGAACACATTGTATGGGAGTTTTTTTCACATCCAGAGGGCAAGAAAAAAGTTAATGCGGCTGAGGTAACATGTCAAATCTGTGGTGCAGAACTCTCAAGGGGCAATCCAGATACAAAATATTCATTTGGTAATAATACCATGATTCGGCATATGACCCGGAAGCATCCTGCTAACTATTCTCGTGCAGAGATCAGGGAACTGGCCAGTCACCTCCCCCAGTGTTCAAGGACCAGCTCCAAAAGAAAGCAATCCACTCAATCGGGACCAGAAACATCAGAGGTGATGCCTTGTATCCAAGAACGATTTGGTACTTTTAGAGTCACTTGTACTGAATGTGGCAAGCTCATCGCCTATGGTGAAAAGAGCATAAAGCTGATCGTCCTTGCTGGTGAGAATCACAAATGCCCCAAACAAAAGAAGTAATTTTTTCAGTTTTTTGTTTTTTGCTCCAGTTGAGCCATTTTCAATTCCCTTTCTCTTTGTTTCTTCCCATAAAAAATACAAAAAAATATAAAACTGTTTTGAAAAGCCAAAAAAAGTACAAAATGTTCAAAAAACATTAAAAAAATATAAAACAACAAAAAGAATAAAAAAAACAGTTCTTTTTAGAACTACCTTTCATTTATAAAATTAAACCTATATTTTTAAAGGATCTCTGTCAATTTTTTGTCCTTAGGGCACGCGTACCAGGGCGCGCCCCCCAAAAAAAAAAAAAAATGTAATGAAGCAGTTAGCATGAGGGAAGGACACAAAGAGAGTTAGGTTAAGAGAAAAAGAGCTACAAGATGACCACAGAGGGATTGTTTATTACATAGTAAAAAATGGAGAAGGTGTAATAGGGTGAAAGTGAGAAAAGTAAAATGACTAAAGGAGCGAAAGAAAGAAAGAGAGAGGAAGAACACTAAAGTAGAGATAGTGTGAGACTGTGATTGGCTGTTAAAAGAAAAAGAAAGGACAGTAAAAAATGGAGAATGAAGGGTAGTGGCGGAACCACGATAAATGAAGAACGATGAGGGAAAGTGAGAAAAGAACAGGTAGTATAAGTAAAGAGGGGTGAAAGAGGGAGAAAAATTTAATTAGGATAACACATGGGGAGTGACAAAGAGAGAGGACAAACAGAGTAAAGGAAACAGTACCTGAATGGGCTTGAGTAAAACAGCAAAAAAAGATAAGTAATGCAGTGTGTGTGACTTATAGGGAGTCAGTGGGTGTAGGTCGGGTGTGGGTGTGTAAGGTGTGTCTGTGGGAGTGGTTGTGTGGAGTGTTTCGGTGTGGGTGGAGGTGAGGGTGTGTGAAATATGTGTGAGAAGTGTATGAGTGTGGGGTGTATATGTGTTCGATGTATGTGTGTGTATGGAATGTGTGTGTGTGTTTGAGGAGGGTGTGTGGGAGGATTTTTTGTGTGTATGAGGTGTGTGTGTGGTGTGTGTGTGGGGTGTATGTTACAGGTGTGTGTATGTGTTGGGAGGGGGATGAGGTGTATGTGTAGGAGTAAGGTAAATAATTAAGAAAAAGAGAATGAGTGAAGAAGCAAAGGAAGGGAACAGAGGGTAAGTGAAGTAAAGAATAGGGATCGAAAGAAGTTGAATATGAAAGGGGAAATAGGGAAAGGGGAGTAAACATGTAGAATAAGAATAAGTGAGAAAAGCAGAGTAAAGACACAGGAGTGAGGTAGATTGAGAAAATGTTAGTGACCTTAAAGGGTGATGACAAACTACATTTTTTTAGTCATACTTACCATATAATAAATGTAACTTTAATTAATTTTGTTTTTACTACACTTTGTATCTGTGAAAGAGAGAAGAAAAAATAAGTTATAATTAGTAAAATATGTATTTTAATTTAAAAGATACAAATGAAGAGGTTAAAAATCATAACGCTCTATTTAGAAATAAAGTTAGAGTGAAGGACACAGAAACGGAAATAAACTAAGGTAGAAGGACAAAAAGAGAGAAAAAGAAATAGAAGGAGAGCAAATTACAAAGAGTAAGGCATATAGATTCACTGACAAAAAGAGAGAGAAGAACAGATAAATGAACTGAAGGTAAGAAAGATACTAAAACAATGTGAGTTAGCAAAACTAAATCAGGAAACAGAAGTAAGTAAAAAGATAATGACTGAGACAGAAAACAGTCTAATTAAGGATGCATTTAGAAGAATTAGGATTAGAAGATAACTGAGAGTAAGTGAAGAACAGTCAGAGTGAAAGGATGAAGGGAGACAGGATAATATACAACGATTGAGGGAAATGGACTGAGGAAGTTATAAGGTAGACACACTAAGAGAAAAACTGAGTGAGGTGGAGTACAATGAGTGAGAAAAGGAAATGAGTATGTGAGCAAAAAGAAGGAAAGAGAGGAGAAGACGACTAAAACAGTGGTACTGAGAGAAAATAATTTGGTGATGAAAGTAAAGAGAAGGACATTGAAAGAAAGGAAATGAGGGATAGTAATGGAACCAGAGTAAAAGAAATGGGATGAAGAACGATGAGAGAGGAGCAGTGAAGTTGTTGTAAAAGAAGTGATAGAAGGTAGATAAACACAAGTGAACATAACACAAGTAGAGTGAGGCACTGAGGACATAGAAGTAGTGAACGAAAAATAGAGAGAAGAGGTCAAAAGTAAGGAGCAAACAAAGATAAACGAGGGAGAGTGGGTGATTTATAGTGATAGAGTGCAATAATACTGCTGAGTGAGTAATACTGGAATTACTAAAAGAGCAAAGGAGGAAAACACGGAAAAGAGAAGTAAAGCAGAGAGACTGAAAGCTAAAAAGTTATGCAAGGGAGAGACGGGATGCACACAGTTGAAATGAGAATGAGGGGTTGTCAAAGAAGTGGAGTAAGAGAACGGGGGTTACAGAGAGTGAGAGAAAGACATTATAAGTGAGTAAAAAGAGCTGAAAGAGGATGGAAAAAGGAAAGTAAGTGTCAGAGAATGGGAATACAATTTAATTTACACAATCCAAAGTATAAAATAACTTGTACAACATGTTACATAGTTTATTTTTGCTGTTCTCAGAATATATTGAATTTCACTTAAAACAGTGAGTTCAAATTACTCATCATATGACAGCGGGAAAAAAAACACAATCTAAAAGATTGTGTTTTAAAAAAAAACTTAAATACTGACAAATGACAAATGAACGCTAAACTTAGATTGACTTACTTTTCCTTGAGGCCAAATACTGTATCATGGTGGTCCTTTTCTCCTTGGAAAGTACTTTGCTGTTCACTTAAAAATCCATTTCATCGACTTTCTATAAGAAAAGCTCCAAGAACATCTGAAATATTTTCAATATTTTCATATACTCCTTTTTTTCAGTCACGACTCTTTACTCATTCCTGCACCTTTCCATTTGGCCAAATAGTGTCAGATGTATGAGTATATGTTCAAATTAATTCTAAGGCACTCTGAAATGACCTTTTTCCCGACGTTCTGAAAGAAAGGCTCTACAACATTTTCACAATATTTAAGTATTTGTAAAACCATCTCTGACTCACTCATGTTCATAATTTTGTATAATACTAATATCACTTACTATGAGATCCACTTACAGTACCTATATGACAAGTCAATTTTTTATTTTGCCTGGATCACTTTTACTCAGAATATATTTTTAAACAGCAAAATAACCTTTATTAACTGCTCCCGTCTTCATTGGCCAATTACTTTTACCTAAATTTTGGCTGTAAAAACACTAGGTATGAATTTATAAAGCCAAAAGGCAAACGTTGTTTGAAAGTCAAATAAGTGTCGTTACATTGGGTCCAACCTTTAGAAATTTTTAAATAGCATGTGTGATGCCCTGATGTTGTAGAAGGACCATCATGAAAAATAATAGCTACAGTTGCAAAGGTTCTTCCTGATATCGATGACTGAGAAGCCACGAAATTTTTAATAGAAGTTGTCAATTTAGTTCCATCAGGTCTACATCGTTGGAACATTAAAATGACATAGTGACCATAATTTTGTAGAAATAATAAGGACAGCATTGTAGACTTACATTGGGTACACACCATATTGTGATCCGCTGCTTTAACTAGATTATTAAAAGGCACTGATTTGCAGTCTGGTAAAGTCAAATATATAAATCTTTCAGAGTCTATTCTAGTAGTACTTGATGAAGCACAGTTATCACAGTCATGTTGCCATTGATAAGAAAGGTTAAAAAGATTTTTTATATCTTCTCCTTCATCTTCCAATACATCAAACATATACATTAAAAATTCCTGACAATCCTGCTGAATTATCTGTGAAAATTGATTTTGACCTGAACATATGTCTACAAGATTTCTAATTTCTGAAACACTTTCTATTTTTCCTCTATCACTACTACATTTCTCTAACACAGAATTCAATAAACAGCACAATGTTTGTTCCCGATTTTCGACAATCTGTTTTTGTAAATTTTGAAGAAAAAAAACAACATTAACTACTACATAGCATAGCAGTTGACACCAGAACTGTTTTCAAACTGAAATCCAACAACATCCTCAACAGAATCCTTTTTCCTTCTGCTTACAGTTACAGTTTCATCTAATTTTTGTCTTTTTGCTACTACCTCACTGCAATTACTCTCATTACTTCTTTTTCGGCCTACCACACGTTTTTCAATCAGAGGATATTGAGGCAAATGTGGAGCATACTCTCTTCTTAACCTATTGTATTCTTTAACACAATCTAGATCAGCACAAATCTTTGTTTCATCACACTCAATCAAGTACAATCCTGATAAAGTTCTGACTCGTGATAAAGCCACATATGCCATACCCTCTTTAAACACAGAACTTCCAATGTTCACCAAAGCACTATCTACACTTAAACCTTGAGATTTATGAATTGTCACTGCATATGCCAAACAAATAGGAAACTGTTTTCGGCGAACATATAAGTCTTTCACGAGCAAAAATCTAGCTGAACAACGACAAATGTGTTCTATTTCATCAATGCCATCAAATTTAATTTTTATAATTTCAATTCCATCTCTATTTTTGTAATTCACAAAACCAACAACATGACCCATTGCTCCATTTACCAGACCTCTTTCAACATTTAAATTCCTTCTCAAAATGACACGACAATTCAAACACACATTCAGAGTCTTTTCAAAACCAGCAGTTTTAGATATACTCTTCTCTAATGAATCCAATTTTGATTTCAAATTTTCAGACAAAACAATTGTTGCTCCGATATGCTCTATTTTATCTGTAGCTTCCAGTTTCACTATCTCTTCATTTTCTAAATTTAACATTTTGTTGTTGAACATGGAACATTCTTTCAGAGTTGGCATCAAACATATGTCAGATTTCCTCTCGTTAATTTTCTTAAAAATATTCTCTGGAAGAATGTTTTCATTTGGGTACAAATTTGAAATTAACCGTCCATGTAAAGCTTCTTTCCCTTGCTGACTTATTTTTCCTACTCTTACGTCTTGTAAAATATTTTTATAATCTTCATCCTTTGCCTGCCGCATATTTTGAAGCAGTTCTGCATATTTGAAGTTTAACCATATATTAACGTTTCCAATGCTTCCTAGGCACTTCCTGGTATCTTCATGCATGAGCATTTTGAACACAGGTTGTCCTTTCACTGGAGTCAACTGCAGAAGATCTCCAAAAACAATAATATGTTTTCCTCCAAATAAAACATCATAGTCTGTTCTAAGAATTTCTTGCATTCTCAAATGAACAAAAGCAAGCATTATATTTGACACCATGCTTACTTCATCAAAGATAAGAAGTTTCATTTTATTCAGGACTCTCGAAACTTCGGAACACGCATCTCTAGATAGCTTGTGATATTGCAATTTGTTATCATGCTCCACTGGCAGCATCAGTAAACGATGTAAAGTAATCCCTTTAATATTATGTGCTGCCAGCCCAGTTGGAGCGGTAACAACACAAGACAGCGGTGATTCAGTCCTTTTCTGCAGATAAGATGCAATTGCTTTAATCAGAAAACTTTTTCCAGTTCCCGCTTCTCCACTCACGTACAGTCGGACAGGCTTAAATGATGTACATGAGCACTCTTTCTTCTCATGACTCAATCCATGTTCAACCTGTTCTGTGACTTCGTCATATATCAGTTTCTGCTCAAGGTTTAATTGTTTCACCAAATCTTGACATCACATTTAGGAAACACAGCACAGGTCCTATGTACAAGCATCTGCCTCACAGCAGGGATAAGACTGAGGCAAACGCTTTCACATGGAGCTTTCCCCATGTGATAGGATTCTGACACCTAAGAAGGAGTGCAGATGAGGTGAAGACTGTCCAGGGGAGCACAAAAGGTGAGGCTTGTGTCCAAGAGTGCAGTGGACAGGACTAAACTGGAGTAGTGTGCAAAAAAAAAAGAATCTCATTTATGAGGCCCTGCGTCAGTTTTGCACTGCTGATGCGTCACTTTTTGTGACGCATCGGCGGCATAAAACATGTACCTTTTTGCGCCATATTTAAAAAATGACGCATGTAGGTAGATGCGTCACTTTTTAAACCTCTGCGCCACATTATACTCAAAAATGTAAAAGCCATTCATTTTCCCCAAAATCGTTTTTGACATCACATTTAGGAAACACAGCACAGGTCCTATGTACAAGCATTCCATGTCATTACTGAAACCTCACTATTTTTCAAAATACAATTCCTCTATGCAAACAAACTCAATATGCTTCCTACACTGAGTTAACACAGGTAACATCATAGTAAAGAGTCAATTTTACGCCTGTGTCTAAGAGTGCAGTCGGGGATAGGCTTCATGAAGAAGGAGCGGAGCACCGCGAGGCAAAGTTGCTGAAAAATTCAGGCCGATTCCTCAACCGGCGCCAAAGTTATTCCAAATAGAATGTTGCGATTTCCCTATGGAAATCAATCCTAACTATAACTACCTACTGGCGACCGCCAGTAGGTAATATATATTCACTGAAAAAACCATAGGTTTCAGCCACTTTATAGTTAGGAATTAGTATTTAAAAAACCTTAGATATTCACTGAAAAAACATAGGTTTCACACATGTTATAGTTAGCTGGACATTTCACTCATTCAAAACCATTGAAATTCCCCTGTTATAGTTAGTTCAGCTAACTATAACTCGTGTGCCCGCAATGCACTGCTGATCTCGTCACATATTACATCACTCATGACATGGTCAGTGACATCACTCATGACATCACTGATGACATCTCAAATGACATCACCGATGACATCACAGATGACATCATCCTTGTGAAAGAGTGGCAGACCTCCTCTCAGCGTAATATAACCCTTGACACACACATTCAAAAACTAGAAACTAAAATTTTCAAACAATGGAGATACCAATACCAGTTAGAGAGGTGTTCTGAGGCCACGCCCCTTTTTACACCTCTCTGCAACGCAGCGCCCTGGCGCTTACTGGAGGTTCCTGGTGGGCTAGTTGGCCCCCAGGGACCCCCGGTAAGCAAGGGGAATTAGTTCCCCCTCTGCAAACGCGCCAGGGGGCGAGTTTGCAGAGAGGTGCAGGGAGGTGGCGTGGGCTCCTCCCGATACCGTTTTTTTTTGTCTATACTTTTAAGAAGGGGGCTGTGTAGCCCCCCTTCTTTTTCTTTTTTTTTGGCCCTGGTGATCCCATCCCCCAGGGCCTGCCCCCAATTTTTATTAAAAAAAAAAAATCGGGAAGGGCGCGTGGCCCTCCTCCCAGGGCCATACTCTGCCCCGGGGACCCCATCCCCCGGGGCATGGGCCTTTTTTAATTTAATTTTTTTAATTAGGAGGGAGGCTGCTTTGCCCCCCTCCTATGGCCCCTTTTGGCCCCGGGGACCCCATCCCCCCGGTCGCCAGACATTTTTTTATTGGGAGGTGGGCCACGTGGCCCCCCTCCTGGGCCACTTCTGGCCCCAGAGACCCCATCCCCCAGGGCTGGCCAACTCCGTTGGGGACCGTGGGGAGGGTCCCCAAGCCTCCCATGGTCCCTGCCTGCTCCCCGCTTCCTGCGGGAGCTGGCATTGCTTTTCCGCATGGGGAGCAGCTAACATGCTGCTCCCCATGCACAAAAGCAATCCGCTTTGGTTTTTGAAAGAGAGAGCAGGAAATCTCTTTCAAAAACCAAAGCAGTTTGCTATGGTAGGGTGGGAGCCGCTAGGCTCCCGCCCTACCATAGCAAACAGCAGTGTCCCGGGGTTAGGCCCCCCGGGACACTGCAGGAGCCGGCCCTGGGGGGTGGCGGTCCCCAGGGCCATCAAGGGCTCCAGGAGGGGGGCAACGCGGCCCCCCTCCCAACAATTGTAAAGCCCCGGCAGTGGTGGTGCCCGGGGCTAGGGGGTCCTTCACAGACCTCCCTATTTTAAATATTAGTACCCCAGGGAGGTGGCGGTCCCCGGGGCGTGTGGGGGGCTTGAGCCCCCCCACACAGGTATTTTTTAAAGTGATTTAAAACAAAGCCCCGGGGGGTGGTGGTCCCCGGGGCTGCGGGGGGCTGTGAGCCCCCCGCATACTTCGTACTAAAGCCCCGGGGGGTGGTGGTCCCCAGGGCTCGGGGAGCATTAGAGGCCCCCCGTCATTCATATCGAATCCCCAGGGGGTGGGGTCCCCGGGGCTGCGGAGAGGATTGGGTCCCCCCATACTTTTTTTTATAATGCCCCCGGGATTTGGTCCCCCCGGGGGCTAATAAGTAAAAAAATCAGATCGGAAATATTTTTTTTTCACGGGTTACGTGTACCTACGCGTATCCCGCCTTGGGCCTTGGGGGTGCTTGTAAAACCCCCTGAGCAGGCCTAGGGGGTCAATGGGTTTCTACCCTGCCCCCTTTGTGTGTTTTTTGCGTTTCTTTTGCTGCTTTCTTTGCCTCGGTTCTACCGAGGCACAAGATGGCTGCCAACACTTCCTGGTTTGGAGTGTTGACAGCCAATTAGCATAAAGCTTGTGCTCGGGAAGGTACGCGTACTGAACGTGTACGGCACTTCGTCTATAGATATATCTATGAGTTTACTTTTGAATTTCTAAGGAACTACTGAACGGATTTACACCATTTAACAAAAAGCGTAATCTGCGAACCGAACTCTACCTTTGTGCCAAATTTGGTGTAATTCCGTTCAGCAGTTCGGACTGTAGCCTCACTTAAAGAACTCTATGGAAAAGTGCATGGGGAAAACATGTTTTGGGACCTCCCTTTTTTCTCGGCCCCCGCTTCACGAATCACCCCGAAACTTTCAGGGCAGAAGCGGAGTAGAGCAGGCCAAGTTCTTGGAGAATTTCACAAAGATTCGTCGACCGGCGTCAAAGTTATTTCAAATAGAATGTTGCAGATTTCCTATGGAAACTAGGTCCTAACTATAACTACCTACTGGCGACCGGTAATATATATATTAGGTTTTATATATATATATATATATACATATATATATATATATATATACATATATATATATATTCACTGAAAAAACCATAGGTTATAGACCATATATAGTTAGGGAATAGCATTTAAAAAACCTTATTTTACTCACACAAAACCATTGAAATTCATACATTCAAACACACAGTCACTGGATGATGTCATCAGTGATGTCATTTGAGATGTCATCAGTGATGTCATCAGTGATGTCACTGACCATGTCATGAATGATGTAATATGTGACATCATCAGCAGTGGATTGCGGGTGCGCGATATATAGTTAGTGCAACTAACTATATATGGAATTTCAATGGTTTTGTGTGAGTAAAATAAGGTTTTTTAAATGCTAATCCCTAACTATATATGGTCTATAACCTATGGTTTTTTCAGTGAATTTTCAAGGTTTTTTAAATGCTAATTCCTAACTATATATGGTCTCTAACCTATGGTTTTTTCAGTGAATTTCAATGGTTTTTTATGAGCAAATATCATAAGCTGTCGAATGTCAAGTATGTGGTAAGTAAAAACATTTTCGTGTTTATGCACACTGATCTGCTTTGAATGCTGCCCTCCCCTCCCCCTCATTTCTATTAGGAGTACTCTCTCTTTGCAGATAGTGAAGGGTAGTTAACGCAGGCCTTTGCCCCCGTTGTAATCCGTCGTGCCTGCTTCTCTCTCCATTTGATTGATTGTTATCCAAGCATTTACTGTTTTAGAATTGGTTCTCTTTGGTTCATTCTCTATTTACAAACAAGCACAGAGTCGCAATACTCTGTTTAGTCTTTGCAGATAGCGAAAAATCGTGTAAAAAAACAAAAGGAATCGAGCAAAATCAGTAGGCCACTAATGGGATCTCTTTTTGACCTCGCTAAAATAGAAACATTAGGAACAACCCCTCATGACAAACACGAAACTATTGAGATGAACTGAACGCCACACCATGATGGCTGCAATACAGCTCGGCTCCGCCACCCACCCCGCCCAAAATAACGATAAACTCTATGCAAATATTACAAATATATACAACACACCAGCAAAGTAACAGGGTAAAACATTTTATTAAACAACTATTTACATAACTATTTTATACTTTTTGTTGCCCGATCCGGCTAGCTCAATCGATCGAGCATGAAACTCATGCACTCTGATGGTTCAAAGTTTTGAGGAGTGCTTGTAACACTGTCTGAAGCCTATTTGCACTTGCTTCAGCTTCACTATTCTCAAAGTAAAGTGGGGGCTGTTTGAGGACGTGACTGCATTTGTGAACAATGTAATGCGGTGCCACCCTGAACCGCTTGACGGAGGCCCCCGAGGGACGGTGTGATGGCGCGGACTCGGAGGGGGCGCTTGGCTCCGGCTCCCCCCCCAAGTCGTGTTCTCCTGGTGTAGCCTAAGATCGCCCCCGACATAGGTGGCCGGCTCCCGGGATCAAGCGGAACTTTTTGCCTTTTGGTAACTCTTCCATTCTTGACCTTGTCCCACAATCCGTTTCACCTAAAGACACGCTGTAGTGGGGCGCCCCTTTACCATTTCAGTTGCCATTCCGCCCGCTTTTGCTACACTGTGCCTCTTCCGCTATTCAGCTGTTTACCGCCCGCTCTTTCGACTACAGCGTCTCGCTCACCATGTAGTTGAGTTGCTCCCGCTCTTGCGGTGCAGCGATAGCCGGCTGCCACAGTACTCTCAAAATGGCGGCCGGCTCTTCAGATTTGGGCGTGGTCCACTAAAATTTCCCTGCGACACCTTGGAACTCGGACGCTTGTCTGCTCGAGATTGGGCTCCATTCTCGAAAGCGTCCCCTCAGCCTTGAAGATTCTACAAAAGTCTTGGGGGCCCCCGACTCCCGCAGGCTTCTGGTGGGGAGCGGCTAGCATTATTGCTCGTGGAATGGCCACGACGGAGCTACGAAATGGTGGTGCTCTCATGCTAACGCCAGCTTCAGTCTGAAACATCCAGAAACACTGTAGACTACCAATTCGATCAGTTCCGGTAGCGCCCCAACGTGACCCGGTAGAGAAGAACTAGCCCTCCCCTCTTTGACTGATGGTTCTTGTTGCCTGTCCCTTCTGTTGTCATTTAACAGAACTATTTAGCCTGCTGAAAGGGGTTGTGTTCCGACCGCTGGTTGGTGGAGACATTTTGACTATATTCTGGACCTGCGTTGTCGCGTAATGCGTCATATGACGCGCCGCGTTAGCGCATCCGGGAGTGATCCGGGGCGCGACGCGCAGCGCGTAACGTAAGCATAACAGGTCATGTGACTTGTTAATAAAACTTTTCATTGGTTCATTTTACTTTTCTTATTCTAATGATGAAAGGCTTGGTCATATGACCTAAAAATTACGCTTTTTATTACTTTCGAACATTATTTTTTCTTAAATATATGTTATAATGTTCCAGGCTAATGTACTTTCCCGGAAAATTTACAACTGTCCTGCAAGTAAAATATATTCCTTTTTCGAGAAAAAGGGCGTTTCTTCGTCCCATGACGGAGCCGTTGAGCAAAAGAGGGTCGGCCTGCTGTCTTAGTCGCCGATACGCCTGAATATGAGATTCTTATCGATCACTTTATGTTGCAGGAGTAGAAAACACAACAGCCCTTGACCATTTATCTTTACTGCGTTCCTGCGTATTATACCTTTTACCCTTCATGTAATTGGTCTGCTTTATTTCACTTGCCTTTTACTGATTCTAAAACAGTGACTATTATTAAAAACTTTACCAATGTATATACTACTACCATGTTTTCTTTTAAAAACCTTTATTGTGAAAATGTCATTATACAAATACGGGCCTATAACCACGTGGGCCGGCCACGGAGCAAACTGTAATCGTATATGATGAGTAGACATTTACACTGTAGAGGAACGTAACGGGCGGGCCATTAGGTTGCAAGAACTAAAGTGTCTAACAGTTGCGGAATCGGTGGACGTACATTTTATAATTAAAATACGACAGGGCCAGTTACAATAAAATTATCTAGATATACATTTGCGGGCAAGTACCATGGGTGACGTTAATTCGAACTTTCAATAGTACAGTAATCAATAACACATCAGAACTTAATATCAATAGGGATATCGAAATATTCAATTTATTCTCGTCCCCGCCCGCCATGTGCTTCAAAACTGCATACGTATCTCGTGATATCAAGGTTGTGCAACCAGTACACAACAAGGAGTTACGAGTCCCATTTATTCCGGCGCCATTTTGGGCGAGGACGGGCAGGTCCAGGATATAGTCAAAATGTCTCTACCAACCATCGACTATGATGATGTTCATATGCTGTATTTATTAGAGTAACACTCATCTGTCCACATGAAATTAATTTGCCACAATCTAAACATGTCATTTTAATCTTTCCAAAGTTCTTCTAAATATTTGGGACCGTTTCCCTTGCCTCTGATGCTGTCAGTGCCACTTCTTTGATGAATGTACTGGCAGGTCGGGGGTTCTCCTCCAAATCTCTCTTTTATGCAGCACTATAATTAATCGGTGCCACCTCTCCATATGACGATGCATGGTATAGTTACCATAACTATATTTTTTTTCGGTTCCTCTGGAGAGTACATCGTGGCAGATGAAGCGTGTAACGTACCGGGCATTTACCTTTTTTTGCATGTAGAGGAAAGGAAAAAAAATTCGAGCGTCAGAGTTCTAAGGTGTCCCAGGGCCATTTTAGTGGACCAGGCCCAAATCCAAAGAACAGGCCGCCATTTTGAGAGTCCTGTTGCAGCCGCCTGTCGCTGTAGCATCAAGAGCGGCCGAAACTCAGCTGAATGGCAACTGAAACGGTAAAGGGGCGCCCCACTACAGCAGACGAGCCTCCACCTAGGAAGGCCCGTTCACGCCGCCTCCCCCCCCCCTTCGGGCACCCCACGCCGTTATTCGGAGCAGGATTGTAGGATGGCCACACCAGTACGGCAACTTGCTAGACACCACCTCGGTGCCTACCGAATCTCAGCGCCTTGTGGTGTCTTCTATTCAGAAAACATTGTTGTGCTGCCTTCGACCTATTCGCCGCAAGTGCGCACGCAACTCAGCTGCATAGCTTGCTAGACACCACCTCGGTGCTAACCGAATCTCAGCGCCTTGTGGTGTCTTCTATTCCAAAAATATTGTTGCGCTGCCTTTGGCCCCATTCGCACATCGGTCCGCTACTGACGCCATCTCACAGGCCAACGGGGCGCCCCACGCCGACTTTCAGCATTGTAGGATGGCCACACCAGTGCGGCAACTTGCTAGACACCACCTCGGTGCCATCCGGATCTTGGCATCTCAGCGCCTTGTGGTGTCTTCTATTCCGAAAATATTGTTGCGCTGCCTTTGGCCCCATTCGCACATCGGTCCGCTACTGCCGCCATCTCACAGGCCAACGGGGCGCCCCACGCCGACTTTCAGCATTGTAGGATGGCCACACCAGTGCGACAACTTGCTAGACACCACCTCGGTGCCATCCGGATCTTGGCATCTCAGCGCCTTGTGGTATCTTCTATTCAGAAAATATTGTTGCGCTGCCTTTGGCCCCATTCGCACATCGGTCCGCTACTGCCGCCATCTCACAGGCCAACGGGGCGCCCCACGCCGACTTTCAGCATTGTAGGATGGCCACACCAGTGCGACAACTTGCTGGACACCACCTCGGTGCCATCCGGATCTTGGCGCGTTGTGCTGCCTTCGGCCTATTCGCACATCGGTCCGCTACTGACGCCGCCTCACATGCCAACGGATTTTCTACGCTTTTTATACCCTATGCCGCATAACAGGTCATGTGACTTGTTTATAAAACTTTTCATTGGTTCATTTTACTTTTGGTTTCCTAATGATGGAAGGCTTGATCATATGACCTAAAAATAACACTTTTCATTGGATGAAAACTTTTTTTTTTTCCCAAACGATGAAAGCCCCACCTTGTTTCTGGATGTTTCAGACTGAAGCTGGCGTCAGCATGAAAGCACCACCATCTCGTGGCTCCATCGTGGTCATTCCGCGAGCAATCATGGCAGCCGCTCCCCACCGGAAGCCTGCAGGAGTCGGGGGCCCCCAAGACTTTTGTAGAATCCTCAAGGCGGAGGGGACGCTTTCGAGAATGGGGTCCAAGACCTAGCAGACAAGCGTCCGATTTCCAAGGTGTCCCAGGGCCATTTCAGTGGACCAGGCCCAAAAAGGAAAGAGCCTGCCGCCATTTTGAGAGTCCTGTGACAGCCGCCTATCGCTGCACCGCAAGAGTGGGCGCAACTCAGCTGAATTGCGGATTTTGACACAGTGGACCAAAAGCGGACGGAATGGCAACTGAAACGGTAAAGGGGCGCCCCACTACAGCAGACGAGGCTCCACCTGGGGAGGCCCGTTCACGCCGCCTCCCCCCCCCCCGGGGCGCCCCACGCCATTATTCGGAGGGCGGCAACTTACTGGACATCACCTTGGTGCCATCCACATTTCAGCGCGTTCTGCTGCCTTGGAACTATTCGCACAACAGACCGCTACTGACGACCCACCCCCCGGGACGCCCCACGCCGGATACCCAAATCAGTGCGGCACCCAGGCAACATCACCTGGGTGCCGTCCAGAAATCTGGACGTTGTGCTGCCTTGGGACTATTCGCACAACCGACCGCTACTGACCATTGTTCCTTCTTTTTTCCTAAAAATGTTTAAATGTTTTTACTGTTTTTGTTTTGTTGTATATATTTATAAGTTATTAAAGTTTTATAATCCTACTACTTTGTTGGAGTGCTATATATTTTTAATGTGACACATAATTGTAAAAACTTTGATGTACAAAGAGTCATCCCTGGAATCTTCCGCTTCAGGCTCGGTCCCCTCCCCAATCACAATACAGGATGGTTTTCAGATAGTAGGAACGCGTGTGGTGTGACGGATCTCATCGGGTGTGGGCCTTGATCTACTATAACTCCTTTGAAGAGGGGTGATTCTTTACAGCTGGGGCCATAAACTACATCTGCAAGGCTAGCTGATAGCCTGGGACCGGCCTGGACAATCGGACACAGAGGAAGAGGAGTGTCAGAGGGTGCGGTAGTGAATAGGGCGAAAGGGAGGTGTCGGGCGGGCACAGGGTGTGATTCTCAGGGAAGAGCAGCGCAGATGGGGGGAGGTTTATTGCCCATGCATAAGACAGAGAGCGGGGGTGACCAGTGCCTGGGGGAGATGCTTGCGAGGGTGGGGAGCCATGCTAAGGATCGACAGCGTGCAGAGAGTGGGTCTGGTCAAGTCATCTAAAATGGCTGCCGTGCACGACAAAAGTGTGGCATTTGAAAAAAGGCAAGATGGCGCAGACAATGTTTTTCAACACTTCCTGATTTCCTTCGAATCGAACGTTAACAGACGTTGGGGCATATTACCAAAGTTAAGCGATATTTATCCCTAACGATGCTTAGCAACGAATTTTTTACCGCTAAGCATCGTCAGAAATTATCGCAGATAAACCTTGCTATTATCAAGGTTTATCGCAAATGCGATAAAAAACGGACGCAATGCATTAATATCGCTGAAAAGTCAGCGATATTCATGCATTACCGAGCTAATGCTCTTAGCCATGTTATCCACCTCCCATTGGATAACATGGCTAAGAACTGCTCAGGGCAGGTGTTACTTTTTGGAGATATTCGCGCTTAGCGCGAATATCTCCAAAAGTTGGTAATAGGAGATAGCGATGTTAGCGACTGTTTCCAGTCGCTAACATCTTGGCATGCCCACTTTGCATGTCATTAGTGATAAATATCACTGACATGCAAAGTGGGGCCCAAGATGGTCGCTATCTCCTACTAGCGGTCGCTAACTGATGTTAGCGACAGCTAGGTAATACGGAGATAATTTTATCTCCGCTTTCTTGGCTTTTAAAGCCAAAAAAGCGGAGATAAACCCCCTTGATAATATGCCCCGTTATCTCTCCCACACTACCGGTCCCCCTGGGCTTAAACGCCGAGATGGTAGGGACTGCATCCCGTGAAGATAGGCCGAGACGTCACTCAGCAGAAAAAAAAGTTTAAAAAAAGTCTATAAACATACAATAAGTTAAAAGTCAATCATTCTTCATTCCTTGTAGTACGCTCCCCAGTCCGCTTCCCGTTACGCTAACCGGGCGTACCCCACCAAAAAAACGATTTTTTTTTTTTTTTTGCCCCGCGGAGCCCTTTTAAAGCCTCCACATCAAACCTATGGGGTCAGGGAGGATCTACTATGCCCCCTTATGGTCATTTGCCCCTTCGCTTTGGCCTCCTCTTGTCTCTCGATCCTACCGAGAGACAAGATGGCGGCCGCTACGGACTGTTTGGAATGTTTACAGACGCCGGAGAACCAATCAGCTTCGCTTCACAAAGCTCCGTAACGCGAAAAGTACGCGAAGTGGAGCGCTGCCCGGAGCGCTGTTACAGATATATATCTTTTTTTGAACGTTAATTTCTCAAAATCCACTGGAGCACATATATTGAGACCTAGCAAAGGCACATCGGGCTACCAGTCCCTACAATTTTGCCAAGTTTCGTGCAAATCCATTCAGCCGTTCGATTATTATTATTATTATTTTTTTGCCCCGCGGGGCCCTTTTAAAACCTCCACATCAAATCTAGGGGGTCAGGGAGGATCTACTATGCCCCCTTATGGTCATTTTCCCCTTCGCTTTGGCCTCCTCTTGTCTCTCGATCCTACCGAGAGACAAGATGGCGGCCGCTACGGACTGTTTGGAATGTTTACAGACGCCGGAGAACCAATCAGTTTCGCTTCACAAAGCTCCGTAACGCGAAAAGTACGCGAACTGGAGCGCTGCCCGGTCCGCTGTTACAGATATATATCTTTTTTTGAACGTTAATTTCTCAAAATCCACTGGAGCACATATATTGAGACCTAGCAAAGGCACATCGGGCTACCAGTCCCTACAATTTTGCCAAGTTTCGTGCAAATCCATTCAGCCGTTCGGGCTAAAAGTGAGGCCAACCGCCCTATGGAAAACTCAATGTTAAAAACACGTTTTGGGACCCCCCTTTTTTCTCGGCCCCCCCTTGACGAAACCCCCCCAAATTTTCAGGGGCTGCTCAGAAACAAAATGTTCCATTTTCCTGAATATGTCACCAAATTCCGTCCACAAACGCCAAAGTTATTAGACATAGAATTTTCAAAAATCCCATAGAGAAAAAATCCTAACTATAAATACCTACTGGCGACCGCCAGTAGGTAATATATATACATACATATATATATAGCGATCGCCAGTAGGTATATATAGTTAGGACCTAGTTTCCATAGGAAATCCACAACATTCTATTGGGAATAACTTTGGCGCCAGTTAATGAATCTACGTGAATTTCTCAAAGAAGATGGCCCGTCACACTCCGCACCTTCCCTGAAAGTTTGAATGGGAATCGTCAAGTGGGGGCTGAGATAAAAGGGGGGTCCCAAAACGTGTTTTCCCCATGCAAATTTCCATAGGACCTTTAGACACGGCTACAGCCCGAACGGCTGAACGGAATTATTTGAAATTTGGCAAAGTTGAAGAGACCGGTTAGCAGATTACGCTTTTCTTTAATTGGTGTAAATCCGTCCAGTATTTGCTGTGAAATTTGCATTCAAATTCACTTATATATCTATCGGCGCGCACCCGTGCGTGCACTGGCCAGCCCGCTTATTTTAATGAATTACGAGTGCCCACCTCGTTTTTGTCCCCGCCTGCCTGCCTGAAATCGGGACCCGGAAGTGCTGGGGCCGGCCGGCCAATCCCAGCGCGGCCGGCCGGAAATGCCCGCCCCCGCCGCGAGGGGGAAGAAGGAAGATGGCGGCTGACTCTGCAGGGCTCCCGTGATGGGAGGGAGCCCTGCCACCTGGAAGAGAAGCGTCGTCTGCGGCTGGGGCTCCCGTGTGCTGAGGGAGCCCCGAGGAGAGAAGGAAGCCGCCAGCACCAGGACGAAGAGGAGGCGGGACGGACAGTTGCGGGGCTCCCCTGTGCCGAGGGAGCCCCGGAGACCAAGAGGGAGGCTGGAGCAGTGGCGGAGGGGGCGCGGGGCACATTGTCGGTGCCCGCCCCCGCCGCAGTCCAGCCGCCGCCCGGGGAAGCGAGGAGCCCGCCCGCAGAGCAGCCGGTGAGTAACGCAGGCTGGGGAGGGCTCCAATAAGCTGTTAACTAAAGTTAACCACAGGGCAGTACGGGGGAAGGTGTATAAGGTTTAGTGCACAGGACACCCTCTATTTCGTTCAATCTAGCAGAGCCCTGGTGAGTATAATGTGCAAGTATATCTGGTTCTTGTCATAAACTTATTTGGACGTTGGTAAATTCTAGAATTGGAGACCAGTGCAGGGTGCCATCTCAGTAGTAGCTACCTTCTCTTTCCAGTTTGGGGCAGGATTGCAGTTAATTAGCTGTCATGACTTTGTGCCGCATATCCTCACCTACCTACTTTTGAGGCGTTTGGACCTACCACTGTTTGTTCTGCGGAAGAGCTAATATCCACAGGCAATCCTTGGTGTGGGAATATTTGTGGCCCAGTAAGAGTTGTGGCAGTCAGAAGTGTATATTGCTGAATAGTGAGACTTCTTTCTAGTGGAGGGCTTGATAAGCTAGTATGCACTCCTTTGTTTATTTCTTTAATAAGAACTATAAAATTAAAATGTTAACTCTTTGCCAGTGTAATGTAATGTAATGTAATCTAAGGGACATTTCTACCGCGCACTTTCACTCCAAGGAGTATCTTGGCGCTCACACAACTCAGGTGGAAGAGTTGGAAGGAAAGGATGTTCTGTATTTTACACCACAGTTACACCAGAGTTCTACATGTAGCATCGGGCAGAGAGAAGATCCAGGTTTTTAATGCTTTCCTAAAGGGGGCTTCTAAAGAGAAAGTACGTAAAGATAGGGGAAGCTTATTCCAAGCCTTAGTGCCCAGTACAAAAAGGGATTTGCCCCCTTTTGTAGCCAGCTTGAACCGAGGAAGAGTGAATAGGTTCTGACTGGCGGATCTCAGGCAGCGCGTCGGGTGGTATCTTTTGAACCCATGAAGTAAGTATTTTGGGCCACGCTGGTGGAATGCCCTAAAGGTAATTAAAAGAATTTTAAACAAAATTCTTTTGCTTACAGGCAGCCAGTGGAGAGTGTTAAGTGCTGCTGAAGCTGACGACCTCCGTGGCCAACGTAGAACGAGGCGGGCTGCCGCATTTTGGACCATTTGTAACCTATGGAGAACGCTTTTGTTGGCTCCAGCATATACTCCGTTACAATAGTCTAGCCTAGAACTTATTAAGGCCACTGCGACTGTTTTCCTCGCTGGCAGAGGGAGCAAATCGAAAAACTTCCTCAGTGCTTTGATGATTTGAAAGCACATGCCTGCCACTGCTATAGCCTGGGACTTAAAGGATAATTGGTTGTCAAATTTAATGCCCAGGTTGCGGGCAGATGCAATTGTGTTGGGGGGAGCTTCTGCCTCCATTGGCCAACACATTTTTGGTGAGAACAGGTTATGGCTCCCAACAGTTTTGCCGGTTTTGCACTTTAGGTGGTTGTTTGTCATCCATCTAAATGTGGCTGTCAAACACTCCTTCAGATTTTCCTCTGCGCCTGGTCGTTCTCTGTCCAAAACCAGTATGAGCTGAGTGTCGTCAGCATATGAGATGGAACTGATCTGGAATGACGCGATCAGTTTCACAAGGGGTACCATGTATAAGTTGAAGAGAACAGGGCTCAATCTTGAGCCCTGCGGAACCCCTGAGCTGACGTTTTTGGCTTCAGACTGGTATTGGCCTAACACTGTCACTTGGCGTCTATTGCTGAGGAAATTCCTGAGCCATGCCAAGACCTGACCTCCTACTCCTGCGGCAGCCAACCGGTCCACTAAGATGTTATGTGAAACCGTATCGAAGGCTGCCGACAGGTCGAGTAGGATAAGGACGGCCTTTTTTCCTTGGTCCATTGCTGCCCGTAAGGATTCTGCGGTGAAAAGTAGGGCCGTCTCAGTGGAGTGTTCTGACCGAAATCCTGATTGATGAGGATGGAGAATGTTATTCTTCTCCAAGAAATTAGTCAGTTGGTTATTGACACATTTTTCGGTCAGTTTAAACAGGACAGGTAGTAAGGAAATAGGTCGCAGGTTAGACAGGGTAGTAGGGTCGGCCAGTGCTTTTTTTTGGAGTGGCTTGACAGCTGCCAGCTTCCAGTCATTGGGGATGTTTGCCGTGGCTAGAGAGGAATTGATAATCCTATTAATTATAGGATTAACCAGCTCGACCAAAGTATGCAACACCGTGGGGGGACAAGGATCGAAAGGGGAGCCCGATTTGCACGCCAGGATAGCTTTAGAGGTATCCTCAAGGGACACTCGGGCAAACTCCTCAAAACAGGGGGAGGTCGTCATTTCACTACCTTGTTCAATTTCTACAGTTGTCATTTCTCCTGATGGAAAGGTATTTACAATGGCAAGGATCTTGTTGTCAAAGTAGTTGGATATCGCATTACAGAGATCCTGAGATGGTGGAATCTCCTGCGATAAAGCTGAAGGATTCATAAAATCCTTGACAATCCTAAAGATTGCTTTTTGTTCCTGACCTGCTGTGGACAAAGCCTGTAAATAGTAGATTTTTTTTGCGGATTTTATTTCTGCATGAGATTTACGTCTTGCTATTATGTAGATATTACGTGCGGTGGTGTCATAATTTCGACGCCATCTTCGTTCTAATACTCTGACCTTACCCAGTTCAAGTTTCAGAGTCATTAAGAACCAGGGGGCACTCTTTTTAATCCTGCTGGTTTTAGAATTATTATTTCTAAGCGGGCTTAACCGAAGTCCTGCTCTAGCAATCCAATCACAGAAGCTCTGATTATCTACTAGGGTAGAGTCAGTTAGAACTGGTAGATTGTCCTTAAGTTTATTCATTACATCAGGTCTATTGGTTAAAGATTTCCAATCCGGGGTAGATATAGTTTGGACTTTATTTATCCGAGTTGTAGGGTTAATGATGGATTTCAAATTCCATACAATATTAAAAGGAATAAAATAATGATCCGTCCATGTCTGAGGACTGGGAGGTTTAACTCTCAGATTAGGAGAGTTAGAACATATGCAGTCCAATAGATGTCCTGCCTGGTGGGTGGGCTCATGATTCAGAAGTGAAAGTCCTAGTACTTCCATGATTTCCATAAAGCAGCCTACTCCGGGGTCATTAGGAGACTCTAAGTGCAGATTTAAATCATCCAGTACTGCAAAATGGGAAAATCTGAGTGCAAATTCACTCAGAGCGTCCCCTACTGTTTCCAAGAAATTCGAAGTGCATGTAGATATAAATAAGTTTCATAGACAAAAACATTCTGGTACCTCTTAAATTGTGGGTAAGAGTGCCCACTTATTACTGAAATGCTTCGGTTTTAATTTTTGTACCATTGCCACTCCAGCCTTTCACTTAAGCACACGCCACTGATTTATCTTCTTCTGTTGAAAAGGTACCCAACACAATCACATTCATAAAATCCCGTATCCACCCCCTTCCCCCCCCCTTCCCTCTTGCAATGCATACCTACTCCAAAGAAAGGGAAAACGTATAAGGGAGAATGCAGAGAGGAACAATCAAAATCTGAGCTCCCTTGATTTCCTGTGAAGTGGTTCGCTATACCGCTAACAAAGTTTATAATGGGGTTTTTATCTTCTGGTAAACTTTTAAATTCCAATACCCATATGCTTATTTTATTTGACCTAAATCTGGTTGTAAGTTTGGTTAGTATTCACTGTAATAAAGTATATTTCTACTGGATTAGGCAGCTAATGATCCCCCTATCCAGAAACTGTCAGTGTCCTACCATGTCTTACTATGGATGCTTCTGGACTTGCTTTTTTCTAGGTCATAGATGTCATCGTGATTGACAGGGTGAACAGAAATACACACTTGTGTTAGTTGTTTGCCACAGATTTATGTGGAGAAGTGTGGCTCACTGGTTAGAGGAGGCAGACCCTGAAGCAGAGGTCAGATCGGGGTCTTGAGCTTAAATGTCCAAGGACTCGATAATTCTCGCTTCGGTGCCTAATCAAATCAGGGGTTCACACTCTGCAACTCTGGGCAATAGCTTGCTCAATCTCCACTACGCCCCCCGCAGCGGGATGCCTGGCTTTTACCTTGGGGGTGCCCAGTAGGGGCTATCTCACAGGGAAAAACCAGGACGGGTTCCCAAAGCAAGTGCCTTGAGACCTCTAGTGGTGATAAGTGCGCTATATAAGAAGCCATACACATGTAATGGTTACAGCTATAGATATTAGCTTTTAAAAAACCAATGAAATTCACTGAACAAACCATAGGTTATAGACCATATATAGTTAGGAATTTGCATTTACAAAACCTTAAAAATTCACTTGAGATGTCATCAGTGATGTCATCAGGGATGTCACTGACCATGTCATGAATGATGTAATATGTGACATCATCAGCATTGGATTGCGAATGCGCGAAATATATAGTTAGTGCAACTAACTATATATGGAATTTCATTGGTTTTATATCAATGAAATATCCAGCTAACTATATATGGTCTCTGACCTATGGTTTTTTCAGTGAATATATATATATATATATATATATATATTACCTACTGGCAGTCGCCAGTAGGTATATATAGTTAGGATTGATTTCCATAGGGAAATCGCAACATTCTATTGGGAATAACTTTGGCGCCGGTTGAGGAATCTGCCTGAATTTTTCAGCAACTTTGCCTCGCGGCGCTCCGGTCCTTCCCCGAAAGTTTGGGGGGATTCGTCAAGCGGGGGCCGAGATAAAAGGGGGTCCCAAAACGTGTTTTCCCCATGTTAATTTCCATAGGGCGGTCGGTCGCACTTTTAGCTCGAACGGCTGAATGGATTTTCACCAAACTTGGCAAAATTGTAGGGACTGGTAGCCCGATGTGCCTTTGCTATGTCTCAAGATATGTGCTCCAGTGGATTTTGAGTAATTTAGGTTCAAAAAATGTATATATCTATGGCAGCTTACCCGTGAGCTTACCCGTACGCTTACGGTACGCGCACGTACGCGTACCGTACGCGTACCTCTAGTGCGCGAGCTGCATTCTGATTGGCTGCCAATGTCTGTCAACACTCCAAAACAGAAACTGTTGGCAGCCATCTTGTGCCTCGGTAGACTGAGGCACAGGAAAGCAGAAAAACAAATGTGTAGAACTCAAAAAGGGGGCAGGGTAGAAGCATCCTGACCCCCTAGGCCAAGGCCCAAAAAAAAAAAAAAATCAAAAAATCGCGGGGTACGCTTACGGTACGCGTACCTCATTTTTTTACAAGAAAAAAAAAAAGATTTGGGGGCCTTGTAGAAACACTCTGACCCCCCTAGGGCTGTTCAGGTGGTCCCATACGGATATTAACATATATAAATGTTATCCGCTAATAGAATTAGCATTTAAAAAACCTTTGAAATTCACTGAAAAAACCATAGGTTTCACACCAGTTATAGTTAGGAATTAGCATTTAAAAAGCCTATGAAATTCTCTGAAAAAAACCATAGGTTTCACACCAGTTATAGTTAGGAATTAGCATTTAAAAAACCTATTAAATACACTGAGAAAACCATAGGTTTGACACCAGTTATAGTTAGCTGAACATTTTACTCATACACATACACACCCCACACACATACCCCCACACACACACACCCCACACCCACCCCTCCCACACGCCCCCCACACATACCTCACACACCCACACCTCCACCCACACCCAAACACCCCACACACCCACGCCCACACACACACCTTACACACCCACACCCCCACCTACACCCACACACCCCACACACCCCTACCCACACACACCTCACTCCCCCCCACACACACACACCTCACAGACACACCCCACACATCCCCCATACACACCTCACCCCTCCCCCACACACACAAACCTCTGACACACCCCCACACACACACACACACCACACACACACCTCTCTCACACACACACTCCTCACACACACACATACCCCTACACATACACCCACACACACTCCCCACACACACACCCACACATCCTACACACACACACCCCACACACATACCCCCTACACACACACACACCCATCCCCCCCACACACACACACCACACACACACACACACACACACTTTTTTTTTTCTTTTTTGAGGGGGTGCCCCACACACATACCCCCCCCACACACACCCCACACCCACCCCCGTAATACACCCCCCACACATACCTCATACACCCACACCTCCACCCACACCCAAACACCCCACACACCCACACCCACACCTTACACACCCACAACCACACACCCCACACCCCCACCCACACCTCACCCCCCACACACACACCTCACAGACACACCCCACACATCCCCCACACACACCTCACCCCTTCCCCACACACACACACACCTCTGACACACACCTCACACACACACTTACACACACACACACCACACACACACACAACCACACACCCACACTCCTCTCACACACACACACCCACCCCCCACACACCCACACACACACCCCACACACACACCCACACATCCTACACACACACACCCCACACACATACCCCCCACACACACACCCCACAACCACTCCCCCCCCACACACACACCACACACACACACACACACACACACTCATTATTTTTTTTCTTTTTTTGAGGGGGTGCCCCACACACATACCCCGACACCCACACACCCACACCCACCCCCCCACACACCCCCCCCACCATACCTCATACACCCACACCTCCACCCACACCCAAACATCCCACACACCCACACCCACACACACACCATACACCCCCACACCCCCACCTACACCCACACACCCCACACCCCCCACCCACACACACCTCACTCCCCCCCCCACACACACACACCTCACAGACACACCCCACACATCCCCCACACACACCTCACCCCCCCACACACACACACCTCTGACACACACCCACCCACACACACACACACACCCCACACACACCCCTCACACACACACACACACCCACACACACATTCCTCACCCCCACACACACCCACACACACCCCCACACCCACACACACACACCCACACATCCTACACACACACACCCCACACACATACCCCCCACACACACACACCACACCCACCCCCTCCACACACACACACCACTCACACACACTCATTATTTTTTTTAATTTTTTTGAGGGGGGGCGCGGCCCGGTACACGTATCGGTACACGTACCGGTACACGTACCGGTACGCGTAACCTGGAGAAAAAAAGAAAGACAGAGTGTTTTAAAAATGTAGCATTTTTATATAAATTGGAGGTAGTTCTGAAAAGAACTGTTTTTTTATTCTTATTGTTGTTTTATAATTTTTTTTATTGTTTTTTTGTACCCCGCGAATTTGTTTCACTGCTTTCTTGTGCCTTGGTTCGAACAAGGCACAAGATGGCTGCCAGGGACACCCAGTATGCAAGGGGAATTAGTTCCCCCTCTTCAAACATGCACGGGGGTTGCGTTGCAGAGAGGTGTAAAAAAGGGTGTGGCCTCATTACAACTCTATGCAATGCAGCCATCTGGCGCATACTGGAGGCTCCTGGTGGGCTAGTTGGCCCCCAGGGACCCCCATTATGCAAGGGGAATTAGTTCCCCCTCTGCAAACGCGCCAGGCGGCTGCGTTGCAGAGAGGTGTAACAAGGGGCATAGCCTCATTACACCTCTGCAATGCAGCCCCCTGGCGCATACTGGAGGTTCCAGGTGGGCTAGTTGGCCCCCAGGGGCCCCCAGTATGCAGGGGGAATGAGTTCCCCCTCTTCAAACATGCACGGGGGCTGCGTTGCAGAGAGGTGTAAAAAGGGCCGTGGCTTAATAACACCTCTCTGCAATGCAGTCCCCTGGTGCATACTGGAGATTCCTGGTGGGCTTTCAGGTCTTATATAGTTAGGAATTAGCATTAAAAAAACTTTGAAATTCACTGAAAAAAACATAGGTTTCAGGCCTTATATAGTTAGGAATTAGCATTTAAAAAACCTTTGAAATTCACTGAAAAAACCATAGGTTTCAGGCCTTATATAGTTAGGAATTAGCATTTAAAAAAACCTTGCAAATTCACTGAAAAAACCATAGGTTTCAGGCCTTATATAGTTAGGAATTAGCATTTAAAAAACCTTGCAAATTCAATGAAAAAACCATAGGTTTCAGGCCTTATATAGTTAGGAATTAGCATTTAAAAAACCTTGCAAATTCACTGAAAAAAACATAGATTTCAGGCCTTATATAGTTAGGAATTAGCCACAAGAAAGCAGAAAAACAAACGTGTAGAACACAAAAAGGGGGCAGGGTAGAAACACCATGACCCCCTAGGGCTGCTCAGGTGGTCCCACTAGGATATTAATATATTTAAACGTTATCCGCGAATAGAATTAGCATTTAAAAAACCTTTGAAATTCACTGAAAAAACCATAGGTTTCAGGCCTTATATAGTTAGGAATTAGCATTTAAAAAACCTTTGAAATTCACTGAAAAAACCATAGGTTTCAGACCTTATATAGTTAGGAATTAGCATTTAAAAAAAACTTTGAAATTCACTGAAAAAACCATAGGTTTCAGGAGTTATATAGTTAGGAATTAGCTTTTACAAAACCTTTGAAATTCACTCAAAAAACTATAAGTTTTAGTGGTGTTATAGTTAGCTGGACATTTTACTCCTACAAAACCATTGAAATTGCTCCTATATAGTTAGTTGTACTAAGTATATATCGCGCACCCGCAATCCACTGCTGATGATGTCACATATTAGATCATTCATGACATGGTCAGTGACATCACTGATGACATCTCAAATTATATCACTGATGACATCACTGATGACATCATCCACGTGACAATCACATACACCTTTTCATACACTATTACAATTTTTCATCACTCTTTGTAAAATACAGAGTATCATATTTAAATCCATTGTCACAGCAATACAAGTATCTAAAAATCCACTCAGTGATTCATACATGTATACACACATCTAATCCCTTACCTGTGGATTCACTCATACATGCTGTCAATGAACAATAGAACACTATCAAAAATACTTATACATCTATATCGACATTAAACAACAGCACGCATCCTATTCACATATGAAGTCATCCTACTCACTTATGCAGACAATGGATCATACTTACATATTTACTTAGCAAAACACTTATACAAACACCACTTCTTCTATTCATTTAGATAGTAAGTCATACTTAGTGAATTATAAAATCATTATTACAAGTATACAGTTATCCATACAGTCACTCACACAATCATTGTGTCTTATGTATACTTATTTATATACAACAACTGACACATACACTGCCTTTTATTTTTATAGTTTGTTGGACCTGTACCGTTGAGAAATATATTTGCTCATCACCACACCCATAAAGAGATTCCCTCACCCAAACTGTTAGAACATGTAGTTTTAACTTCATATATCCACTGAATAAACTATTCACACATCTTTGGATAGTCACACACCCTCCACCGAACCACACACACTTTCACACTCCCATACAAATACTCAGTTAACTAATCAATAACTAATATAGACTTTCACATAGCTAGTAACCAACTGTAGAATCAGTTTACACAACAACTGACAAAGTAATACAGATATTCACACAGTTTAATCACTATCCACTATATTTAGTGAGACATTATAAATTGGTCAAGTAAACAGTCAATTACACTGCTACTAAATCCTCCATCCAAATATTTATTTATATATCCACTCATTCTTCAATGCAAATTGCTATATATATAATGCATATTTAAATAACGAAGCAAACCACATTCACTGGATGATGTCATCAGTGATGTCATCAGTGATGTCATTTGAGATGTCATCAGTGATGTCACTGACCATGTCATGAATGATCTAATATGTGACATCATCAGCAGTGGATTGCGGGTGCGCGTTATATACTTAGTACAACTAACTATATAGGAGCAATTTCAATGGTTTTGTATGAGTAAAATGTCCAGCTAACTATAACACCACTAAAACTTATAGTTTTTTGAGTGAATTTCAAAGGTTTTGTAAAAGCTCATTCCTAACTATATAACTCCTGAAACCTATGGTTTTTTCAGTGTATATATATATATATATATATATATATATTACCTACTGGCGGTCGCCAGTAGGTATATATAGTTAGGATTTTTTCTCTATGGGATTTTTGAAAATTCTATGTCTAATAACTTTGGCGTTTGTGGACGGAATTGGCTGAAATTTTCAGGAAAATGGAACATTTTGTTTCTGAGCAGCCCCTGAAAATTTGGGGGGGGGTTCGTCAAGGGGGGGCCGAGAAAAAAGGGGGGTCCCAAAACGTGTTTTTAACATTGAGTTTTCCATAGGGCGGTTGGCCTCACTTTTAGCCCGAACGGCTGAATGGATTTGCGCGAAACTTGGCAAAATTGTAGGGACTGGTAGCCCGATGTGCCTTTGCTAGGTCTCAATATATGTGTTCCAGTGGATTTTGAGAAATTAACGTTCAAAAAAAGATATATATCTGTAACAGCGGACCAGGCAGCGCTCCGGTTCGCGGACTTTACGCGTTACGGAGCTTTGTGAAGCGAAGCTGATTGGTTCTCCGGCGTCTGTAAACATTCCAAACACTCCGTAGCGGCCGCCATCTTGTCTCTCGGTAGGATCGAGAGACAAGAGGAGGCCAAAGCGAAGGGGCAAATGACCATAAGGGGGCATAGTACATCCTCCCTGACCCTCTAGGTTTGATGTGGAGGTTTTAAAAGGGCCCCGCGGGGCAAAAAAAATAATAATAATAATAATCGAACGGCTGAATGGATTTGCACGAAACTTGGCAAAATTGTAGGGACTGGTAGCCCGATGTGCCTTTGCTAGGTCTCAATATATGTGCTCCAGTGGATTTTGAGAAATTAACGTTCCAAAAAAGATATATATCTGTAACAGCGCTCCGCTTCGCGTACTTTTCGCGTTACGGAGCTTTGCGAAGCTGATTGGTTCGCGTTACGGAGCTTTGCGAAGCTGATTGGTTCTCCGGCGTCTGTAAACATTCCAAACAGTCCGTAGCGGCCGCCATCTTGTCTCTCGGTAGGATCGAGAGACAAGAGGAGGCCAAAGCGAAGGGGCAAATGACCATAAGGGGGCATAGTAGATCCTCCCTGACCTCTTAGGTTTGATGTACCATTTTGCCAAGTTTGGTGTAATTCCGTTCAGCCATTCAGGCTGTAGACGTATCTAAATGTCCTATGGAAAATTGCATGGGGAAAACACATTTGAAAGTGTTGAAATTTAGAACCAATTAAAATGTTACTTTGGTTTTGTATTTGTGTGTGATGAAAGTTAATTGGTTATGTATATATCTAAAATGAGAGGAAACCACAGCCATTTTGTGATACTACTGTCTGAGGTACATTTGTGAGGAATTTTTGGTGGTCAATTGCTGGTGTTTGATTTACACAGTACTAACACTTCTCCTACTTTTAAAAAGGTGAGTTGTTAATTTGTAAGGGGAACTATGTTGTACACTTGAAGATAATTTGAAAAATGTTTTCTGTTATTTATTTACAGTCCTTCTGTTATACTAAATAATTGATAAAGTTAGTTTTATATTATGTATTACTAAAAACGATAAATGAAAGTGATTATTTTTTTCTGCAATTTACAGCAAGCAATTTCAAAATAAAATGGCTCACAATGAAGAGACCGTGGCAATTTCTTTTGAATTATCCACTACATGTATTGAAATTGAGAGCACCAATAATGAAATATTGTCACAAGGAGGAGATGACTTGAATGATTTTTTGGATCAATCTGTTGATGGCGAATTTATCGAATGTTTGGAGACCATAGAGTTAGAAGAATCATCATTGCAGACTTTTCATGAGGAGATTCCAGATGAGATGATTGAAGAGGAAATTTCTGATGAGGACATGTTACTAGTTCTTTCAAATTTTGAAAATTCAGAAGAATAAATTTATATTTAGAAATCAAAAATTGTTTGAGACATTATTCATTTTTATTTTTAATTTATGAAGGTTGTAGCGAAGTGATTGTAGTATAAAATGAGACTTATAGTATAGAGTGCAACATTTTTATGTTACATGGTAAGTTTACTCATATTTACTTTCCTTCTCCCACTATGACATCTCTTCTTCATCTCCGGCCTCCTTTCTCTCACTGTCTGTCTCTGATGCATCTTATCGCTGCCATTTTGTGTAATTACAGAAGAGAGTAAAAAAAAATAGTTCGGAACGTGAAAAGGGGGCAAAGTAGAGTACCCCTCACCTCCTAGGCCTTCTCAGGCGGTCCCAAAAGGATCAGTTTCTGCTTTCCTGAGAGATTATGGTATGAGTTCCATATACCACAATAACTTGCATTACAACATGCAAGATATCTATCTCCTATTACCAACTTTTGGAGATATTCGCGCTAAGCGCGAATATCTCCAAAAACTAACACCTGCCCTGAGCAGTTTTTAGCCATGTTATCCAATGGGAGGTGGATAACATGGCTAAGAGCATTAGCTCGGTAATGCATGAATATCGCTGACTTTTTAGCGATATTCATGCATTGCGGCCGTTTTTTATCGCATTTGCGATAAACCTTGATAATAGCAAGGTTTATCTTCGATAATTTCTGACGATGCTTAGCGGTAAAAAATTCGTTGCTAAGCATCGTTAGCGATAAATATCGCTTATCTTTGGTAATATGCACCAACGTCTGTTAACGTTCGATTCGAAGGAAATGAGGAAGTGTTGAAAAACATTGTCTGCGCCATCTTGCCTTTTTTGAAATGCCACACTTTTGTCGTGCACGGCAGCCATTTTAGATGCCTTGACCAGACCCACTCTCTGCACGCTGTTGATCCTTAGCATGGCTCCCCACCTTCGCAAGCATCTTCCCCAGGCACTGGTCACCCCCGCTCTCTGTGTTATGCATGGGCAATAAACCTCCCCCCATCTGCGCTGCTCTTCCTTGAGAATCACACTCTGTGCCCGCTCGACACCTCCCTTTCGCCCTATTCACTACCGCACCCTCTGACACTCCTCTTCCTCTATGTCCGATTGTCCAGGCTATCAGCTAGCCCTGCAGATGTAGTTTATGGCCCCAGCTGTAAAGAATCACCCCTCTTCAAAGGAGTTATAGTAGATCAAGGCCCACACCCGATGAGATCCGTCACACCACACGTGTTCCTACTATCTGAAAACCATCCTGTATTGTGATTGGGGAGGGGACCGAGCCTGAAGCGGAAGATTCCAGGGATGACTCTTTGTACATCAAAGTTTTTACAATTATGTGTCATATTAAAAATATATAGCACTCCAACAAAGTAGTAGGATTATAAAACTTTAATAACTTATAAATATATACAACAAAACAAAAACAGTAAAAACATTTAAACAACGAAGAGACCGTGGCAATTTGTTTTGAATTATCCAATACATTTATTGAAATTGACAGCACCAATAATGAAATATTCTCACAAGGAGGAGATGACTTGAATGATTTTTTTGATCAATCTCTTGATGGCGAATTTATCGAATGTTTGGAGACCATAGAGTTACAAGAATCATCATTGCAGACTTTTCATGAGGAAATTCCTGATGAGGACATGTTACTAGTTCTTTCAAATTATGAAAATTCAGAAGATGTTGCCTGGGTGCCGCACTGATTTGGGTATCCGGCGTGGGGCGTCCCGGGGGGTGGATTGTCAGTAGCGGTCTGTTGTGCGAATAGTTCCAAGGCAGCAGAAAGCGCTGAAATCTGGATGTAATGAAGGTGATGTCTAGTAAGTTGCCGCCCAGCAAATAACGGCGTGGGGCGCCGCGGGGGTGAGTGAGTCCAGTAGGCACCACAGCTATACTTATCGACATTGCAGAATTACTGCTGGGGACAATGCCTGTGCTGTAGCAGGGTCACAGCAGAAACAAAAAGGATTCTGTTGAAGATGTTGTTGGTTTTCAATTTGAAAACAGTTCTGGTGTCAACTGCTATGCTAATGTAGTGGTTAATGTTTTGTTTTCTCTAGAAAATGTAAAAGAGGGGGAGGCAGTCCATAGTTCCGGTAAAAGGGCAAAGGAAAGGATCGGTGGTTTGAACTATCAGTCAAAAAGGGGAGGGGGTGCAACAATTTTTCCTACCGGGTCACACTGTGCTTTCACCGGAACTGAGGTCTGCAGGATTCTAGTCATTCAAAGTGAGGCTGGCGCCAGCATGGGAGCGCCGACGTCCCGCGGATACAGTTTCGTCACTCCACGGGCGATCATGGCAGTCATTCCCCATCGGGGGTGTCTGCGGGGGTCGGAGACTCCCGCGGCTCCTCTAGAATCTTCAAGGTCGTGGAGGACTACGGTGGTGGAGTCAACCAGTGACCGGGCCATTTCTTTATGCTGGGCCCGCTCTTGCCAGGTCGACCGCCATTTTGAGAGTTCGGTAGCTATTGGCGATCGCGGGGTCAAATGAGCGGACGGGCTCCACCCTGCCGGGCGAGACGTTGCAGCATCGCCACAGTGGAAGAACCCTTTTCCGGGCGCCTGGAGCGCTGAGGGTGCATCTGGGAAGCCTTCACCTGGGGAGGCGGGAGAGGCCTGTTCGCATCGTCTCTCCCTCCCAGTGCACCCCACGGCGTCTCGCTTGACATTTGTTATGGCCGGACCAGGCGATGAGGATGAGGGGGGGGGGTCGGAGGCATGTGCAAGACATCCCCCCCCCAGTGTTGTCGCAGCCATTATAAAAGAAAGAAGAAATGTCCCGTCCGTCTTTGGGCCGCACCTCCGGTGGATGGCGGCCGGACGCCCTTTGCTCTGGCCCCATGAACGGGTTCCTTGGCTCATCGGCTGCAGCCGGATCCCGTCGGCCCCAGCCCCCGGCCGTTGGTGGCCGGACCGGGAGAGAGTGTGGAGGGACAACCTGCAACTATCAAGGGCCACCGCGGCCGGACTGGGAGAGAGAGGGGAGGGTCGAGGACACGGACATTCCCCCCCCTGAAACTCTCCAGTGTTGTCAATCCCCCTGGCCGGGTCCCGCTGGCCTCGGCCTCTCCTCCGGCTACACCCTACGTGATGATCTCCTGGCCGAGGCGTGGCAGCAGGACCCGCCTTATATGTGTTGCTTCCGGCTGGGCGTAGCCGAAAACCTGTTGCCCTTTGGAAGTTTCTAGAATGGGGCGGATGTCTGCTGACTTCTATCTTTCCCAGTTTGCCGTTATTTGGCCGTGGCAGGCGGTGGGACAGACACGTTTTGGGGCAGTGAGGGGCGATGTTTTCAGGTTTCTTATTACGGGCTTACTTCTAACGTTTCTTGTTTCTAGGACAATAATAGGTTTTATCATTACGTATTGTTATCGTTTCTTTGTTTGTTATTTAATAAAAAGTTCATTAGTGGCCTACTGATTTTCGTTTTCCTATTCTTTTCTTTCCAGGTTGTTTCATGCTAAAGTTTCTGTTAACAGGATACAGTGATCACTTCGTTATTATTGCATATGTCCTTTTCACTAGGGGTGCTCTCTGGTCGGGCCAGATGACCTATCTCTAGTAAATGGTCCGGGTGAAACAGGTGCATCAATCAGTGGGGAGTAGATAGGCATGACAGATTACAACGGGGGAGAAAGGTCCGCATTACGTACCCTTTCACTACTTGCAAAGATTTTCCTACGTTTATTTGCAAACAGGGAATACCTCCAAAAAGAACTAATTCCCAAACAGTCAATGTTCGGACAATCAATCAATCAATGAGGAATGAAATAGGTACGACGTGTTAAAGGCTTGCGTTACCTACCCTTCACTATCTGCAAAGGGAGAGAGAATATTCCTATTCTTCCTCGTTTGCAGGCAGAGAAGATCCTTAAGAGAACCAACTTCGAACAATTCAATGCTCGATTCAAACAATCAACAAGGGGTACTGTGAACAGAAATGAACGCCGCTTATGTACATACACATTGCTATTTTCAACAGGTTGTTCCTAATGTTTCTATTTTAGCGAGGTCAAAAAGAGATCCCATTAGTGGCCTACTGATTTTGCTCGATTCCTTTTGTTTTTTTACACGATTTTTCGCTATCTGCAAAGACTAAACAGAGTATTGCGACTCTGTGCTTGTTTGTAAATAGAGAATGAACCAAAGAGAACAATCAATCAAATGGAGAGAGAAGCAGGCACGACGGATTACAACGAGGGCAAAAGCCTGCATTAACTACCCTTCACTATCTGCAAAGAGAGAGTACTCCTAATAGAAATGAGGGGTGGGGGGCAGCATTCAAAGCAGATCAGTGTGCATAAACACGAAAATGTTTTTACTTACCACGTACTTGACATTCGACAGTGTATGATATTTGCTATTAAAAAACCATTGAAATTCACTGAAAAAACCATAGGTTATAGACCATATATAGTTAGGAATTAGCATTTACAAAACCTTGAAAATTCACTGAAAAAACCATAGGTTATAGACCATATATAGTTAGGAATTAGCATTTACAAAACCTTGAAAATTCACTGAAAAAACCATAGGTTATAGACCATATATAGTTAGGAATTAGCATTTACAAAACCTTGAAAATTCACTGAAAAAACCATAGGTTATAGACCATATATAGTTAGGAATTAGCATTTAAAAAACCTTATTTTACTCACACAAAACCATTGAAATTCCATATATAGTTAGTTGCACTAACTATATATCGCGCATCCGCAATCCACTGCTGATCATGTCACATATTACATCATTCATGACATGGTCAGTGACATCACTGATGACATCACTGATGACATCTCAAATGACATCACTGATGACATCAATGATGACATCTCATTTGACATCATTCTTGTGCTAATACGATAAACCTCTTCAGACTCTAATATAACCTTAGATACACTCAGTGTATACAGACACTCACACACTGTCACTCATCCATGGAGTTACTCACACACCTAGTCAGTCATGCAAATAAACAATCTCACCTCCATTTCTTCAACTATACAGTTATACACACCTTACTTATTCAAACATATACTAACACATATTTGCTCTCTTATACAATCCCTGATACAAGTTCACAATGATCCATACAACCACTCACACATTCAGTGGCTCTCATGCACAGTTATTTATATATGCCAACTCTCACATGTACTGTGTTTTACATATGTACTTACTATGACATGTAGCATTGAGATATCCATTCACTCATCAATACACTCATGCACACAGTCAACTGCCCATGTAGCTGTTTCCACATGCACTCTTGAACTCATACACCTAGTGAATCAACTGCTCACACATCTATGCACAGAGTCACACACCTCCCAGCCACCCCTACACAAACTCAATCTCCCATACAAATATTTGGGCAACCAATCAATAACACATATAGCCTCTCGTATAGCTAATGATCAACACATGCAGCAGTTTACATCACAACAGACATTATGATGCACAAATTAAGACAGTTTAGTCACTAACCCATGCATTCAGTGAGACACATTTAATCACTCACTCATACAGTCAGTCACGCACCTACTAAATCCTTCATCCAGACACTTATACATCCACTCATTCTTCAATATGTAAGACATATTTTAACTTTACAGAAACATACAGTCACTGGATGTTGTCATCAGTGATGTCATCAGTGATGTCATTTGAGATGTCATCAGGGATGTCATCAGTGATGTCACTGACCATGTCATGAATGATGTAATATGTGACATGATCAGCAGTGGATTGCGGGTGCGCGATATATAGTTAGTGCAACTAACTATATATGGAATTTCAATGGTTTTGTGTGAGTAAAATAAGGTTTTTTAAATGCTAATTCCTAACTATATATGGTCTATAACCTATGGTTTTTTCAGTGAATATATATATATATATATATATATATATTACCTACTGGCGGTCGCCAGTAGGTAGTTATAGTTAGGACCTAGTTTCCATAGGAAATCCTCAACATTCTATTTGGATTAACTTTGGCCCTGGTGGATGAATCTTTGCGAATTTCTCAAAGAAGATGGCTCGGTCCGATGCGCTCCTTCCCTGAAAGTTTGGGGGGGAATGGTGAAGTGGGGGCTGAGATAAAAGGGGGGTCCCAAAACGTGTTTTCACCATGTTATTTTCCATAGGACGTTTAGACACGGCTACAGGTCGAACGGCTGAATGGATTTTTAAGATTACGCTTTTTTTGGAATGGTGTAAATCCGTTCAGTAGTTGCTGAGAAAATTAAAGTTAAAGTCAATTATATATCTATACGCGCGCACGGGTGCGCGCACTCAAGCGGTTGCGCGCAAGCGGAATTTTTTTTTTGATGCGTGACGTCTGTTAACGTTCGATTCGAAGGAAATCAGGAAGTGTTGACCGCCATTTTGTCACTGCGAGTAAATATATTGTTCATTTCAAAGCGTTGGAACATGGAAAGGGGAGAAGGTAGAGATTGTTTTGCTGCGTAGGTTTTCTCAGGGTGTGCAGTAAGGTCCTTAAAGGCGAAAATATATGTATTTTTTTTTTTTTTAAAGTTGCGTGGTGCGCGCACTCGGGCGCGCACACCTATTTACAAGAGTGTGAAAATGGAGATAAATCAGAAGTTTGAGTGCTTTGATATAAGGTGGCTCTGAAAAGAGCCCTTGTCTTAATTGAGTTTTTTCTGCATTTATAAGTAAGTAGCGATGCAGAGCCGGATGTTGCAGAGGAAGATTCTGTTTCTGCCTTCCTTCTTACTTAGTTATGGTTTTTTCCCTCCCACTCCAGGCTTTTAGTCTGTGGATGGAAATCCATGAACCTAGACTCACCTATGAAAATCATACTATTGATGCTTGACTGAGGCCAAGGAGATCAGAGTGCATGTGTGTGTAAGGTGATGTACCTCTGGGGAGATGATGTTACGTTTAAACGTAGCCCCTGAGTGCTTAGTTTGGTTCTGTTCTCTGTCACTGTTGTTGATTTAGAGCCCCAAATACAAAGGCTTGTTGTTGCTTGTGAATCCCCAAGTGTATATTTGCTCATACTGATCCATAACGCCCCGGCGTATCCATGTCGTAGGCCGCAAGAGTGGGCGAAACTCAGCTGGCCGAGCAAGACTTGGGGAGGGGGCAGGAGCCAAGAGGAAACAAGGAGGGGTTTTCATCATTTGGGACAAAAAGTATTTCTAAACCAATGAAAAGTTTTATTAACAAGTCACATGACCTGTTATGCTTACGTTACGCGCTCCGCGCCGCGCCCCGGATTGCTTCCGGGAAGCTGCGCTTCGCGCCTCGCGCACCGGAGCACTTCCGGGTGCGCTAACGCGGCGTGTCTTATGACGCATTATGCAACAACGCGATACGTCGTTTGGGATCCACCGGAACTGATTGAATTGGTAGTCTACAGTGTTTCTGGAAGTTTCAGACTGAAGCTGGCGTCAGCATGAGAGCACCCCGTGGCTACGTCGTGGCCATTCTGCGAGCAATCATGGCAGAAGCTCCCTACCGGAACTCTGCGGGAGTCGGGGGCCCCGGTGACTCTTGTAGAATCTTCAAGGCTGATGGGACGCTTTTGGGAATGGGGCCCATGCCGTAGCAGTCAAGCGTCCGAGTTCCAGGGTTGTCCAGAGCCATCCTTGCAGGCCAGGCCCAAGTCTGTGGAGCCGACCGCCATTTCCTGAGCTCCGTGGCAGCCGCCTGTCGCTGTACCGCAAGAGTGGGTGCAATTCAGCCGGATGGCGGGTGAGACGCTGTAATAGCAAGAGCAGGCGTAATTCAGCTGGCCGAGCGAGGCAATGTGCCGCAGGAGCGGGCGCAACTCATCTTGTCGAGTGAAGCGCTGAGGTGTAGCTGAGAAACCTCCACCTGGGGAGGTGGGGGAGGCTCGTTCGCGCCGCCTCTCCCTTCCAGTGCACCCCACGCCGTCTCCTGGCGCAGGTATATGTGATGGTTGGACCAGGGCACCGCAGGACGTGTCTTCAGGTCAAACGGATTGTGAGACAAGGTCCAGAATGGAAGAGTCACCAAAAGGCTAAAAGTTCCGCCGGACCCCGGGAGCCGGCCGCCTATGTCGAGTGAAGTGCTGGGGTGCAGCTGAGAAACCTCCAGCTGGGGAGGTGGGGGAGGCTCGTTCGCGCTGCCTCTCCCTTCCAGTGCACCCCACGCCGTCTCCTGGCGCAGGTATATGTGATGGTTGGACCAGGGCACCGCAGGACGTGTCTTTAGGTCAAACCCTCAACTATGGCACCCAACATCCAGGACTTATGCCATTTGTGGAAGGTAGTGACATCGAAGCATCTCAGGGACCAAGCATATGCAGAGTCCTTCCTACAGCCTCTGCGTTCCTTCTTACCTAGTTATGGTTTTTTCACTCCCACTCCAGGCTTTTAGTCTGTGGATGGCAAACTATGAACCTACACTCACCTATGAAAATCTTACTATTGATGCTTGACTGAGGACAAGGAGATCAGTGAAGCGCTGGGGTGTAGCTGAGAAACCTCCACCTGGGGAGGTGGGGGAGGCTCGTTCGCGCCGCCTCTCTCTTCCAGTGCACCCCACGCCGTCTCCTGGCGCAGGTATATGTGATGGTTGGACCAGGGCACCGCAGGACGTGTCTTTAGGGGTGTAGCTGAGAAACCTCCACCTGGGGAGGTGGGGGAGGCTCGTTCGCGCCGCCTTTCCCTTCCAGTGCACCCCACGCCGTCTCCTGGTGGAGGTATATGTGATGGTTGGACCAGGGACCGCAGGACGTGTCTTTAGGTCAAACCCTCAACTATGGCACCCAACATCCAGGACTTATGCCATTTGTGGAAGGTAGTGACATCGAAGCATCTCAGGGACCAAGCATATCCAGAGTACTCCCCGGGGTATTTGCACAAAGGTCCTCCACCCCTAGGCCGCCAGCTATGCTACTTTGACAGGAACAGTGTCATGCATTTGGATCGATGTTGCAGCAGGCTGCCATGTAAATAGTTATTTAATGAAACGTTTTACCCTGTTACTTTGTTGGTGTGTTGTGTATATTTATAATATTTGCATAGGGTTTGTCATTATTTTGGGCGGGGTGGGCGGCGGAGCAAATTCACTGAAAAAACCATAGGTTATAGACCATATATAGTTAGGAATTAGCATTTACAAAACCTTGAAAATTCACTGAAAAAACCATAGGTTATAGACCATATATAGTTAAATATCTCAAGTCCATCTCTGCACTCGATGGAGATACAGGTCGTTGATCAGAAAATGTGCTGGCCACCTCTAATGGTAATAGCGTGGCCAGGGCTTTTGTCGATGCCTCTGCAAATTGCACAGGGTGCACTTGTTTGACATGCCGCACCATGGTATGTATGGAAAAGGAATATTTTTTTGTTGGATTTCCTCTTGAGAGAAACGAGTCACATATTGTGCAGGTTACTTTTGGTGCATTTACTTTCTTTTGATCTTCAGGATAAGTGAAAAATTGCCAGATGAAAGATTCTTTTTTTCTTCTTAAAGGTAGTCGATCATTTTGTTCAGATTCGGAAGATGAATGAGATACGGTAGCCATTTCACCAAAGTCTTCCGAAAAATGTAGGACGTTGTTCTCTCTTGAGAGTAGAAAAGATAGTGAGAGAAGTGGGTGGAGTGCTGCGTGTAAATTCCAGAATAGAAACTAGTAAGAACCAATTGGAAGTGTTGTTTTCATGTTGCAGCAGGCTGCCATGTAAATAGTTATTTAATAAAACGTTTTACCCTGTTACTTTGCTGGTGTGTTGTATTTATTTATAATATTTGCATAGGGTTTGTCGTTATTTTGGGCGGGGTGGGCGGCGGAGCCGAGCTATCTTGCAGCCATCATGGCGTCGAGCTCGGTTTCTCTCACTAGTTTCATATTTCTCATGAGGGGTTGTTCCTAATGTTTCTATTTTAGCGAGGTCAAAAAGAGATCCTATCAGTGGCCTACTGATTTTGCTCGATTCCTTTTGTTTTTTCTAACGATTTTTAAGTTAAAGTTTGCTAGCACGATACAGCGGCTAGTCCGCATTTTATATATATGTCTTTTTTATTAGGGGTGTCCTCCGGTGGAGTCGGACGATCTACCTCTAATTAACGGTAAGTGTTCCTCTGAAGGAATGCGTCTTGAAAGTGGCTGACTGTAATGTATGATATTTCACTCAGTGACTTTCAGGCCCATGCTGTTTCAAAACTGTGCATGTGCTTGAAGCAGGCGTAGGTATTGACGCAGCATTGTGAATATAGTGCATTGGTGAGCCTTGCTGGAGCTGCATCACAGTTGCGATGCAACTCTAGCAATGTATTACTTTTTCAGCACAGATGTGTTACGCATGTATGGTGTTTTTGTACCATGGTGCGCCACATTTCAAATGTGGCACACTATGGGTAACGGAGCACTAGCATACTGTGGTGCACATTAACTGGTGCATATCTGGGTATGAAGTAGTTAACATAAATCTGCCCCATAGGTTACAAATCCGCGTTTAGTAGACTGTTTGGCCTTTGTAGTTTTATGTTTTTTCTGTTATTCTATGTAGGTATGTAATATTGCAATATTTTTGTCACGAAAAAGAAGCCATGAGTATTGGGTTTGTGAAAGATTGCAAGATTTTTAAAATTAAAAAGCAACAACCATGGCATTGTTTAATATAGTATTGTAAATACTTATCTTTAACAATGATGAGAGAGTAAAAAAAGGTTAACCTGATGTTTTAAAGTTATTCACAGGCTTCTTTAGAGGAAGTATTCTATATGATTGTAGCGTGGGTGTTTCACTTTTTTATAGGTAATAGAATGCATTCTGCAAGCATGTAGTACTCCTCCTGCTACAGCATAAATATTCTTCAGTGCTTATTTTCATTTCGTAAGTGGTATTGAGACCGACACAGAACTTCCTGTGCATCTGGAGGACTGCCAAGCCGTTGCAGCAGTGGGAGTGAGGCCTCTTACAGGGGCGTAGCGCAGCTTCTTTTGATGTTCACAATTGCAGATAACAGGGTAGAGATGTCCGTGGAATTTATGGATGGTTAGTCACACTAGAATGTGCGCGGCGCCCCTAGCACCTTATTACGGCACACAGGGGAGCCGCGTTGCACAGTTTCAGAATCAGAGACTTAGGAGATAAACCTTCATAATAGGAAGGCTTCTAAGTGATAAAAATCGCCGGTGCTCGGCGTTAAAAATATCACTGCTATCGGTGGAATTTTCCACGGTGTTAGTGCTTCAACAGAAATGGGAACACATATCTGATAGAAAATGCTGTAACAATCTCAGTATTTCACATTATCGCGTGAAAAGAAAGTCTTTCGAAAGATGTTGAACGTTGTTCTCTTTTGAGAGTAGAAAAGATAGTGAGAGAAGTGGGTGGAGTGCTCCGTGTAAATTGCAGAATAGAAACTACTAAGAACCAATTGGAAGTGTTGTTTTCAAGTCACATGACTTCACATGCGCGTCTCAGGACGTGTACGCGGTGATAGTATCTGGTCACGTACGCCATTTGGAAGTAGCGGTCTAATTCAGCGAAGTTTCAAAACGTGAAAAGGAGTAAATCCAAACACATCCGGATTTAATATATCTTCTGAGCTCGATTCAAGCATACAATTGTTAAAGTATAAAACCTTTTATATATTTTTTTTAAAATACCAAGGTGTGTACATTCGGTCACGCACGAAAGTTTAAAAAGACATTCGGCTCCATTTAATGAAAATTTTCATAATAATAAAAAAGAAGCCTAGGTTTAGTGTCTTTGACGTAGTATAAGTTCTTTGATGGGTCTATGAAGAAATTTAATAAGTTGCAATTGCAAAGTTTTCACGAAATATATAGGCGGGTGCGCACACACGGTCGCGCACGAACGAAAGCCAAAAAAGCGGAGATAAACCCCCTTTATAATATGCTCCTGGAGCTCTTTTTGGTAGAATGAGTTAGTTCTGAAAAGAATTTTTTTTTTTTTTTTTTTTTTTTTTTTTAAACAAGTGTTATGTTGTTTTTGATTTTTTTAACTTGGAACAACATTTTCATGTGTGACACAGGATCAAAATGAAATGAAGAAATTTATCTTTTCTCGGGGCATTTATGACTCTCAATTTTTAGTTTAGTAAGAATGAGGCTCTGCTCTCCGTACAGAAGAATTTCTCCACACTCGTTGCATTTCATGTGCACCTTTGCAAGATATGGTCTCAAGTCCATCACAGCACTCGATGGAGATACAGATCGTCCACCAGAAGATGTGCTGGCCACCTCTGATGGTAATAGCGTGGCCAGGGCTCTTGTCGATGCTTGAGCAAATTCAACAGGGTGCACTTGTTTGACATGCCGCACCATGGTATGTATGGAAAAGAAATATTTTTTTCTTGGATTTCCTCTTGAGAGAACCGAATTGCATATCGTGCAGGTAACTTTTGGCGCATTTACTTTCTTTTGTTCTTCAGGATAAGTGAAAAATTGCCAAATAAAAGATTCCTTTTTTCTTTTTAAAGGTAGTCGCTCATTTCCTTCAGATTCGGAAGATGAATGCGGGGCGGCAGCCATTTCAGCAAAGTCTTCCGAAGGGTGTTGAACGTTGTTCTCTTTTGAGAGTAGAAAAGATAGTGAGAGAAGTGGGTGGAGTGCTCCGTGTAAATTGCAGAATAGAAACTACTAAGAACCAATTGGAAGTGTTGTTTTCAAGTCACATGACGTCACATGCGCGTCTCAGGACGTGAACGCGGTGATAGTATCTGGTCACGTACGCCATTTGGAAGTAGCGGTCTAATTCAGCGAAGTTTCAAAACGTGAAAAGGAGTAAATCCAAACATATCCGGATTTAATATATCTTCTGAGCTCGATTCAAGCATACAATTGTTAAAGTATAAAATCTTTTATATATTTTTTTAAAATACCAAGGTGTGTACATTCGGTCAAAAACGAAAGTTTAAAAAGACATTCGGCTCCATTTAATGAAAATTTTCATAATATTAAAAAAGAAGCCTAGGTTTAGTCTCTTTGACGTATTATAAGTTCTTTGATGGGTCTATGAAGAAATTCAATAAGTTCAGATTGCAAAGTTTTCACGAAATATATAGGCGGGTGCGCGCAGTCGGTCGCGCACGAAAGCCTGGAAATGCGCTATCCATTTTATTGAGAACTGTTGCCGAGAGTGCGCACACCGGATCGTGCACGAAAGTTTAGAAAGGCTATTTTTATTTACAGACAAATTTTAATGCGTTGAAAAAAAGGCAAGGTACAGACTTTCTAATTCTGTATTGCTTTACAAGGAGTCTCTATGCAACTTGAACAGTGAAGAAAACGGCTTGTTTCCGAAAAAAATATTGCCAGAACTTTATTGACAAAAGTATAGGTTGTATACACAAGATATTTCTGAATTAGCATTTTAAAAACCAATGAAATTCACTGAAAAAACCATAGGTTTTACACACGTTATAGTTAGGAAGTAGCATTTACAAAACCTATGAAATTCACTGAAAAAACCATAGGTTTTACACACGTTATAGTTAGGAAGTAGCATTTACAAAACCTATGAAATTCACTGAAAAAACCATAGGTTTGACACCAGTTGTAGTTAGGTGGAAATTTTACTGATATAAAACCAATGAAATTCCACGTTATAGTTAGTTGGACTCACTATAACTTGCGCGTGTAATGCACTGCTGATGACGTCACATATTACATCACTCATGACATCACTGATGACACCATCCTTGTGACACAGTGACAGACCTCCTTTCACTGTAATCTAACCCTTGAAACACATATTCAAAAATAGAAACTAACATTTTCAAAAAAATGGAGATACCCATACCAGTTACAACAACCAATTCAATAATTCCACCATCTATATACACATGCACTAATTCACCAACAGTTCTATATAGTCACTCATACATATATTCACTAATCATATGTAGTGATACACCTACACATCCTGTTACACACTGACAATCATCCAAAAGTTATTCACACACATACTCACACATGCAAATAAACTATTGAACATCCATTTATTTGCATAAACAGCTATACACACACTACCACTTTACTTCTAAGGAAACTTACACATACTTACTCTCTTAAAAAATCACTTATAGAAAACATACTAATTTAAACAGGAACTCTTACAATCCCTCACTCTCACATATAGTCACTTATATACATCAATATTCACATATACTACATTAAAACATATGTAGTTACTGATAAAGACACTAATAAGACAGTCATTCACTCACTAACACAGACATATACACACTAATCCACCCATACAGTCCTTCACATATGCTGTCTTCAAAACACATACAAACAGAGACTCAGTCATTCTTGCATCTATGTACTAAGTAATACCTCCACCAAACCATGCAAACACTCATACTGATACTAAGAAAAACATCTAATAACCTATATACATACACATGTACCTACTCATCAACCCATGCAGCCACTTATACACAAAGTGAAACACTAATACATATATTTAAATATTTAAGCATTACTCAGTAATATATGTATTCACTAAGATATTCAATAATATGAGAGGCAAGATGGCTGCCGTGCGGGAGGCTGTGTAGTCAGCTTGCTCCCTCGCTCTTGGCGTTCCATCGTTTTTTTCGCTGAAAGTGAAGGAGAAGAAGGAGAGAATCTGGCCGATTGACGTTACGAATAATGGAAGTTTAACGGGCGCATCCTACCTGGCAAAACCATTGAACAGTGCCGGCCAGTTGCTGGAATCGTTATCACCGCTGTGGCTGGGGTCGCGCTGCCTGTGCCGGGCTGGGCTGGGCTGCTTGGAAGAGACGGAAACGGAGAACGAGTGCTTTTGGTGCATGAAAGCGGCTTTCCGTTTTACTTCACTTTTCACCATATCAGGCTGGGCTCCTTGAAGACGGAAGACGGAGAATGGAGCTCTCTGGTGTCTGAAAGCGGCCTCTTTTTTTTCACTTCCTAACTGGAGGGCTGGATTCGATTGCTCCCGGCTGGTAGAAAGGCGTTGACCATTTCCGAGTGGGCTCTAGCAGAGGGGAAAATGCCTGATAGACGCCGATCCCATTGGAGCCTGGTTTGAGTAAATTATATGAAACTAATCACGGGGAAACAGGGAAAGAAATAATTATATCGTGTTGCTTCAGCACGTAGCAACATTAATCTATTATAATCTGCTACAAACTATCCCTGCATCAGGCGGAGTTACGAATGTTGCTGAATTTTTTTGAGTTTAATCGGCGGTCTCCGCTGTGGCGTGCTACACTTTGTTTGTGCTGGGCACAGAGTAACGTTTTTCCTGGCAGAGGTGGCTCACGGAAGAAAAAGAGGACACCGCTTCCACCCTCTATTACCACACGCAGTAATAGGAAAACTGGCCTTGCGTCCGAATTGAGTAACGTGGTGCAAGAGAGCGAGAAGATTGAGATGGCAGAGGCAACACCGCTGATCGCTGGCAAAAAAATCATCACCAAACAGGGTAAGAATCCTAATAAAGGGGCTACTGCTAAATCTAATGAATCTATTGGCATAAAAAGCCCAGCATTGCAAACTCTACCAGACCTGTTTGAAAAGCATGCTGCGAGAAAGAAAGTAACTGACACTGATAACCGAAATACTGATTTAGTTGACATAACTGCAGTACAACCCACTAGTCAATTACCAGTAAGCGGTGATAATCAAGACAATTCTAATAATTCTGCCACTGTGGCCACTACTCAGTTATCGCTCGATTCATTAAGGAGGGGTGTTATGGGACCTGTAGTTCCAACTCTGGGTGGCGCTATTATTAATAGAGCATGCTCTCTTCCATCGTTGGCATTACTATTGAATGAAGCCCCTAGTGAAACACGTACGGTGAAAGAAACTAGTGCTCAGCAACATAATCAAGATCTCCCTGAAACTTTTTACTCACTATCAGAACTCTCATCCGATGAAGCGAATAAAGATTGGGCAGATCTTAGTGGTGAGAGTCTGTCCTCTGTGAGTGAGACTAGCATGAGCCCTGATAATATCAACGCGGCCACCATCATAAAAAAGAAGCGGAGAACAAAGAGACCGTCTTGTACAACGAGCCAAGGGGTCACTTCTAATTCACCAAATAACACGATTAGTAACCTGAATCACCCATCTTCTAAATCTATTGCTTCAGCCGCCCATGACACCTTGGGGTTGAATTACAACGCTACTCAGGACCCTAGTGCACAGCAGGAGAATAATGATGAGATTACGCTGAAAACAATATTCGACACCATGATGTGCCATAGAGCGGAGAGTAAGGCTGAGAATCATCGCACGCAAATGACATGTGCTAAAGTAAAAAATGTAGTGAGACGTGCAATTAAATTATGCTCAGAGACCGCTGACAGGGTCACCGAAGCAGAAGCCAGGATAGCTGTACTTGAAGAAGAATGTTTGGCCCAAAGACAAGAAGTGGGAGACTTCAAAGTACAAAAGGATGACCTATCCGACAAATTAGCTAGCTTGGAAAATCAGGCCCGGAGATGTAACCTGCGTTTTTTGGGGATTCCTGAAAACAAAGAAGGAGGAGACCCGAGGAAGTTTATTATCAACTTATTGAATGATGCCTTTCCAGAAGTTACTGACTGGGATTGGGCTCGGGAAATACAACGAGCGCACAGGTTCCCATTTACAACAAGGAAACCACGACAAGGTCAGGAAAATTATCCCAGGGCCATCCTGGTGTCATTCAATAATTTCCTTGCCCGTGAATTGATATTTGGAAAAGCCAGACCAGATAAGAAAGCGGATGGGCTAGGCTGTCAGTTTTTTGTGAGACCAGACTACTGTCAAGCGACTGTCGCTCAACGATGGCAACTGAAACAACTAATTCCTGATTTTCAAAAGAAGGAAGTAGCAGTATTTTTGCAGGGCCCTGCAAAACTAAAGACAGTATATAAGGGCCAAACAAAATACTTTATTTCTACTATCAAAGCTAAAGAGTATCTGGACTCTCTTTGAATAAATGAGAAGGACTGCAATGTATAATAGGACAAATTTAGAATCTGGGCGCAATTATATTGTTTAATAATTATTCAAACACAGGACTATTATATCCGTTATCTACATATTCTTTCTCTTGCTTTTTTTTTGCCTCTCTGTATATCCTGTACTTCTTTCTCAGTTTGTCTCTTCTTTTTTCCTTTTTTTTTTTCTTTCTCCCTCTCTTTTCTTCTTTCCTTAGTAAGGGCGCCATGGGTTAGGGACACGGCATCCATACGCTTCAGGAACTGATAGTTCCTGTGCCTCATGTAGTGGGGAGGGTGGGGGGAGGGGTTCGGGGATTAAGGGCGGGGGTGGGTAAGGGCAAGGGGTGGTGGCGGGGGTGTAAGGCAGAGGTGTTCAACGCAGGGATGATTACAAGGTGTTTCAATGATATCATTGAGGAACAAATATTTGTGATGTTGGTCGATAAATTTCTTTTTTTTTCATTTCCGTCATGTATAAAAAGGTGAAAATATGCACTATTAATATTAATGGTCTTAATGATGTCAAGAAGATTGCTATGTTTCGAACAATGCTTCAGGTACTGAATATCGATCTGCTATGTATACAGGAAACCCATATTTCATGGGACAAACGTTCTCTTTTGAATAATTTGGGACTGGAAGTTTTGATTACCTCTAAACAAATGGGTATTAAAAGAGGCGTAGCAATTTGCATGCGAAAAGGAGTAGGGAATTGCACAAAAACACTCTCCGATAAATGGGGCAGATGGGGATTGGCCGAGCTAAAAATTGGAAGCTGTAAATTTACTCTATGTTGCATCTACGGCCCTAATTTAGATGATGCTGACTTGTTTAATACTATGAATACAGAGCTGTCAACTTGGACTCAACCAATTATAGTTTGTGGAGATTTAAATATACATATGTCAGCTAGTTGGAATATTCGATTAGCGAAGAGATACATGGGCCGAAAGGTTAAAACTTATAAAGCTCTCAGAAACTTAATACTTAGCAATGGGCTAACTGATGTCTGGAATAAATTCTATTATAATGACCCCGGATATACTTTTTTCTCTACTCCTCATCAAAAATTTGCCCGTTTAGACTATTTTTTTGTATCCTTAGTTTTTTTAGAAAAAATTCATATTGAGATATTACCACAAGTCATCTCAGACCATAACCCAATAATGGTTGAGATACAATTTTCTGTCGACTGTCAAAACCTTACTAGACCCTGGTCATTTCAAAGAAATTTATTGTTAGATGAAGATTATCTTCAAAATATGGTCAATATTATTAAAGATTATTTTTTGATTAATAACGACACTGCTTCCCCACAAGTAGTCTGGGATTCTTTTAAATCTATTATACGGGGCGAGACTATTAGTTTTGCAAATTATAAGAGGAAAAAAAATCAAACAGACTTCAGGGATAAACTAAATAAGATTAGGCAGATCGAGTTTGATTTATCTATCGCATGCAAAAATAAGGCTAATATAGAGGATGTACAAAGGCGATTAACCATTGAACGCTCTGGTCTTCGCACACATATTGCTGAAGAAGTAGCGGCAAAATTTAAACAATATAAATCGGAACGCTACGAATTGAGTGAACGTACGGGAAAAATCTTAGCCCAGCGCTTACGACAAAAATCATCTTATAACGAAATACAGTGCGTTAAAGATACAAATGGGATTCTCTGCGAAAGCAGGGAAGGAATATTAGCGGCATTTCAGGGCTTCTATAAGATGCTGTATAATGACTCTAATAACGAAATTGACAAGACTCTTGATCCTATAGAATATTTTCAAGTTATTAATCAACCTTCCTTGTGTATAGATGATATAGATCTATTTACTAGCCCAATAAGCTGGGAAGAGATTGAAAGGGCTATCACGAGTCTTGCAGCCGGTAAAGCCATGGGGCCTGATCAGATTCCTCTCGAATTTTATCGGACATTTAGATTCTTGCTGAAACCAGAGCTGATCAAAATTTTTAATGTAGCGTTTCAAGACAAAGCTCCTGATTCCTGGTCTACAGCTACTATAGTTGTATTTGTTAAAAAGAACAAAGATCCAAAAGAATTAGGCTCGTATCGTCCTATTTCTCTGATTACAGCCGACAGCAAGATCTACTCTAAAATTCTTGCAAATAGATTAAACGACGTTATGCCGGGTTTAGTTTCTAATATTCAACATGGGTTTATTAAGCACAGGGACACTACAGATCATGTGAAAAGGGTTATTGCATTGCTGGATTGGGCTCAGGCAAAGGAATCCCCAGCCGGAGTTATTCTGCTTGATGCTGAAAAGGCGTTTGACAGAGTCGACTGGGGGTTCCTTTGGTCTGTGCTAAAATGGAAGGGTTTCCCACCACAATTCATTAAAGCTATACAATCACTTTACTTTAACGCACAGGGTGTAATAAGACTAGGTACGGATATTTCTAACCCATTCTCGATCACCAGGGGGACCAGGCAAGGATGCCCTTGCTCTCCACTTTTATTTGCACTTTATTTAGAACCTTATTTGAATAGACTAATTATAGAACCTGGCATTCCACATGTTCGTCTCTATGAGATAGACCATAAAGTACTAGCTTACGCGGACGACGTGGCCATTGTAACCTCTGATCTCTCCTCTGCATTACCTAAAATAATAGAAATTGCAAGCGAATTTGGCAAGCTATCCGGATACAAATTAAACATCTCAAAAACCCAAATTATACACTCTAAAACTGGTATACCTACCGATATTCCTATTAATGACACCGCCACATATCTCGGTGTAACTATATCATCGAAAATAGATGACATTGTTGGACTCAATGTGGATCCATTACTCATATCCACTAACAGAACCTTAGAAAGAATAAATAATTTACATTTATCCTTATTTGGACGGACCAATGTTATTAAGATGTTGATTTTTCCAAAATTTCTTTATTTGTTTCGAACCATTCCCTTATTTTTTTCTATGTCTCTTTTTAACAAAATAGATAGGATGCTGTCCAGATTTCTATGGGGGTATCGTCGTTCAAGGAGATCGCTAAAATGGTGTACCCTACCGCAAGGATGTGGCGGGCTGGGATTTCCGAATTTTAGGATGTATTATTGGGCTATAACTCTTAAAACAATTAAGGTTTTATTATTTCATGATCATATTAATGAAATTTTTGCTTCACCCTCCATCTATGAAATGCTTCTGGGTACTCACGCACGCCAATGCTTATTGATATTTATGGAACAGAGCTACTACAAGAAAACAAAATTTAAGGTTTTTCTCTCTGCTTTTTTGGTTTGGAGACAAATTAATAAAGCTTTACGGATTATTCCAAAATATAATTTTTACTCACCCATTTGCTGCAATATACCAATATCCGACATCCCTGAAGATATCCCCACGAATCGATTTCGTTTGGGACAGATACACTCAATTGGGCAACTCTACCATAATGGGGCCTTGATGTCTTTTTCTGAACTTCAAGATACATTTGGCCTCCTTAGAAAGGATTTTTTTAAATATCTACAAATCCGTAGTTTTTTGGGAAAAAAAAACCTTTTATATAATGATGAAATGGTGTCTAATGCTGTTATGGAGAGTGGTAGGAGGGATAGCCGTATTGGTACAATTTATCAACTAATGGTCAATAGGCTGCACGATGATCTTGACCAACAAACACAGAAATGGGAAAGGAAGTTGGGTACAGAAGGGATAGATCTGGCAAGGGCGTTTGAGATCAGCAATAAAATATTAATCAATAGCTCTCTCAAAAGCCAACATTATATGGCCTGTTTAGATCTTTACTACACACCGGCAAAATTGGCCAAATGGAAAGCTACGAAAGGCATTAATTGCAGCCGATGTGGTACTGTAGCAGCAGATTCTTGTCACATGTTCTTTAGCTGCTCTAAATTAATTGTATATATTAATAGGATAGAAAAGTTTTTGACCAATTTGCTTAATACTAATATCAAATTATGTCCATCTGTGATTATTTTTGGTTTATATTTTCCATCCAAGAGTCTATCAGCTGACCAAGAATATTTTATGTTTATCGGAATGTCTATATATCGTTTTTGTATTACTTTAAGATGGTTAGATGTTGACCCACCATCTTTCGAACAATGGTTGGGTAAGCTGCTAGATGTGTATAGAATGGACAAAGCAGTGTACAAACTGAAAGGACATAGAAAGAGGACATTTGCTAGGAAATTATGGTCTCCTATTGATAATTGGATTTAATTTAACAATGTTCTACCGGTTTATTTTCTCGTCTTTGGTTCCGTCAAAAATGTATTGACCGCTACGTGAATGAGTACCAATATGTTAAATTCAAAATGTTTTCCTCATCCTTGTATTGTATACCTCTGCCACTGAAAACAATAAAAAAAAAAAAAAAAAAAAAAAAGATATTCAATAATATATACATATATAACACATATTTATTTTTCAGAAAGACACACATTCACTGGATGGTGTCATCAGTGATGTCATGAGTGATGTAATATGTGACGTCATCAGCAGTGCATTACATGCGCAAGTTATAGTGAGTCCAACTAACTATAACGTGGAATTTCATTGGTTTTATATCAGTAAAATTTCCACCTAACTACAACTGGTGTCAAACCTATGTTTTTTTCAGTGAATTTCATAGGTTTTGTAAATGCTACTTCCTAACTATAACGTGTGTAAAACCTATGGTTTTTTCAGTGAATTTCATAGGTTTTGTAAATGCTACTTCCTAACTATAACGTGTGTAAAACCTATGGTTTTTTCAGTGAATATATATATAGATAGATATATATCTCAATATATACTTTTTCATGGTAAAGGCATGAGTGGAAAAGATGCATGAGTTGTAACGGCAGCATTGTATAGGCATGGTGGTAATGGCATACTTGGTTCTGTCATACATCCCTCTGGAGGGGCAAAGCAGGGACAGCACAGACCTTTGTTAAGGCTGTGGTCTTCACCAGCTAATCCTCAATTAATGCAGGCAGTCCCTGCAGATCCCTTTGATGTCTGTCAACCCATGTCTTCCACTACCCCTATTCCCCAGCGGCTGTTGTTTTAACTAATTGATATGAGGAAATGCCTTCCATGTTTTCAGCTCTGGGGAGGACTACACTACTTGAGAATCGCAGAAGTGTTACATATATTTTGTGTTGTTAACAGGTGCCAATGGAGTGGCTGGTGCAGGGAAGTGGTCATTGTGAGTGGGGCTAACAGGTAAGGAGAAAGTACAAGACACACAAGGCCTGTGGTCTGTCCCTCCCAGGTCATGAACTCAAACATATAGTTGATGGTGATATTCAGTGGTTCATACACAGGTATCAGCTCAAGGCTGTTCCAATGTGGGAGATGACCTAATTCCTTTGACTATTCACCACTGTAAAATTTTCAAAATTATGTGAGCTGATCCAAAATAGGAAGGATATTCCAAACAAGCAATAGCAAGCTGTCTGACCCAAAGCTTGCTCTCTGTGTATTGTTCATGTCAAAATGACCTGGCTGCACCAGACCTAAAAAAGCACAACACCGCATCTTCTGACCTAAATGTGTGTCTCCTCCTATTCATACTGTTGGAAATGGAATTAAAGGAATACCAATTATTATTCCTTACTGTTAGACTTGGGTTTTCCATTGGGTATACCGCCAGACATTTTGCTTTTTGGCCTCCTGTTTTTGACCTTGCTTTTGTTGGTTTTAGGACTCCGAGGGCACTTTACCACTGCTATTCAGTGCGAAAGTGCATATATTCTCCATGTTCATTGTGTTTATGAATTGGTGTTTCCATGATTGGATTATTTGATTTACTACTAAGTCCCTAGTACAGTGCACTGTGTGCGCCCAGGGCCTGTAAATCAAATGCTGCTACTGGGCCTGCAGCATGGATTATGCCACCCACAGAGGCAGCCTTTCAAAGGTGTTTCAGACCTGCCACTGCAGTGTCGGCGCAAAGCTTTTACTGCCATGTAAACCTGGCAAGTACATCCACTTTCCAGGCCCAAACCTTCTCTTTTCTTACATGTAAAACACCCCTCAGGTAGGCCTAAGATACCCCAGTGGGCAGGGTGCAGTGTATGTGAAAGGTAGGACATGTACTGGTGTGTTTTAGATATCCTGATAGTGAAAGACTGGGTATTTCGTTTTTCACTATTGCATAGGCTGACATGGGAGTTACTTTGTAACATCTTACAAGCATAACTTTCCATTGGGACAAGAATGAGAAATTGAGTATAGGCTTCCTGCACTCAGGATATAAAAATAAATCTTTTAGTAAAGATGCTTTTGATATTGTGTGTTTGAAAACACCACTTTTAGAAAGTGGCTATTTTCTTGTCTAACCACCTATGTGCCTCTGCCTCTGCCTGTTGTGTATTTGCTGTCTGGGTTTTAGACTTACAGGGGCTGGTTTGTGCTTCACACTAGACTAACACCGGTTGTGAGGTGTGTCCTACTTTTCCTGGGTGACTCATAGCCAGGTTTAATAGACCTGGCTGCATTTAGAGTACTGGGAGGAGTTTTAGCTTGCACCTGAATGGACTGTGTCTGTGTTCCACAATGCTGTCTCCACCCTCTGTAGTGAGCCTGGCATCAACCAGGCAGAGCTGGATTGTATATGCCAGTGGAACTTTGTTTGTGCCAACTTCAAAGGGAAATGTGGTAGAAATATTGAGGCCCTGGCCCCAGAACTTTAGATTACTGCTGAACTAAGAAACATGCCTGCAAGAAGAGGTGCAAGAGCTGTGAGGAGAGACTACCACTTTGCTGTGTGCTTTGCTGGGTTGCCCTGCAGTTGCTGCTGCTGTCTTGGACAGGGAAAGGACTGGACTGTGCTTTTTGCATCCTAAGTATCTCCAAGGGCTTGATGTAGAGCTTGCCTCCTGTTGGAAGTCGCAGGGAAATCAAAGACTTCAACATCTTTTGGGTACCATCTCCTGGAACTGGATGTTTCAGCTGCCACTAGGAGAAAAGGTAACCCAATGTCATTAACGACGCCGCTGCCGGCTCTGTGACCTAAAGGCACCACCGAGGGCACCACCAGACTTGGCACCACAACCTTGGTCTCATTGACGCCGATTTTCGCTGCCGCCACCAAGCTGCTGCTTGCACTGTGACCTGTGGGCAATGCACTCCACACTGCCTTGCTACACACTGCTGCCCTGGTATCCCCTATGACGCCACAAAGCAATTGCTGATGCCACTGCCTGCACTGTGACCTGTGGACACAGCTCATGGAGGTTACGGAACACTGTCCCACTTTGCACCGCAGCCCTGGTCTCTCTGCCGCTCCAAGCTGACATCAACGCTGCTGCTTGCATGGTGGTTCGGGGGCTCCGCTCATAGGTTACTCAACACACGACCCCATCCCATACTTCACCCGTGGCCTACCAACACCAGCGTCATCGACTCCAGATCGTCACCCGATGCCGCTGCCTGCACCGCAACCTGTGAGTCCCGCACAATGCAGTGCCCCGTCTCGCACTGCAGCCTTGAGCCTACGGACGACAGCGATTCAACAATGATGACGACGCTGCTTGCACCGTGATCTGTTAGTACCGCAATGAGCATCGCCCTGCTTCGCACCGCAGCCCTGGTCTCACCGACGCCACTGGATGACCATCACAGAGCTGTTGCCTGCAACGCAATCAGAGTGCACCGTATGTCGCAAGGTTCTGCTTCACACCATAGCCCCAACGCTCCTGACTTCAGGCTCCTGGAGTTTGACCTGCCATGCGTATGACTTCAAGGGCCAGAAGACTCCTACACCGACTCCCGGAACTGACGCCTCCCGACACCGCAAGGTCTGCAGCCCTACATCTCCACAGGTACTGCTTTACGGGTCTCCCGGAGAATGTAGCTAGCCCACGATGCCGCAGTCGGCCAGAACTGTTAAATTTTGTTTGCTCACTACGCCGTGATTGCCCCAGATGGAGCTATCCACTTCAAGGAACTGTATATAAAGTCTATTTTTTCTTTATTGGTACTGTGGATTAACATATGTTGGAGTTTTATAGTTTTGGTCCTGTTCTCCGCAGATAAATATTCGGTATTTTTCTAAAACCTGTGTGGTGTCCTTTTGTAGTGTTTTCACTGTATTACTGCTGGTTATGTGCAAATGCTTACACACTGCCTCTGATATAAGCCTGCCTACCCAAGCTACCAAGGGGGTGAGCAGGGGTTATTTCAGACGTGTGTAATCCCTTTATACTGACTAGAGTGGTGGGTTCTGCCTGGCTTGGGTGCATGCCCCAGCCAGCAAGAAAAAACATTTCTAACACTTACATTACTAGACTTCAAGTGACAGCACAACCCGAGGCGCTACCCCTCGAGCTCATCAGTACCCCCTAGACATGGGATGAAGACGGTGGATTCCATGAACTGGTTGTATATTAATGTTCACCACTATTATGATTGTGAAACACCTTTTGAAGTCAATCAATTCATCAACAGAACTGCAATGGCCCACTTCATTGCAAAGGGGAAAAATTTTACCTGCTCTAACATGTTTATGTACACTGGGTCATCAATGTCACAATAGTTGTTAAACCTAACAGGGTAATAAGCTGTATGTAGATCGAGAATCTTCTTTCTAGAAGTTCAGAGCTAAAAAAGTTTTGAAAGTTCGAACTTTTTGTCTCTAATGATTGAAACCAATTAACTGCCGTCTGCTGAAAAGTGTTATGGAGGAGTTTTTAGTTATCAGCTAAGTTAAAAAAATATTTAGATAGTCCTAACTTAAAAAAAGCATTTATACAAAATTACTGTGCTTTCAAACCTTTCAGTGTGATATGCAGAAGAAAATGAGAAACCAGAATCTTGGGGACAGATTTACTAAGGTTTCACACAACGCAGGGAAGCAAGCAAATTTGCTGTGCTGAGTTGCTTGAAATAGAGAGAGCAGCACTCAACCCTATCTACTAAGATATGAAAAAAGTCTGCTTCCTTGTAGAGTTGGTGCACTGTGAACAACCTAGCACCAATGGAAGCACTTGCTCCATGCTGTGAGGGTGTCAGAGTTAAGATCAGGATTGTTTTTGTCCAGGAAGGGATACCTTTCAGCAAGAAAACAATCCTTAAAGCCATGTTCCTTGTTCTATGTGTGATGCTGAATGCATCACACATAGAAAAAGTGAGTAACAAGAAGAAATAAAGATATTTCTCCTTGTTAAGCCTGGACCTGGGAGGCACACCATTGGTGTAATCCTACATTTACAGACCTTTGTAAATCTGTATATGGATGCATGGGAATGCCCATGCTCCACCCGTTGCACACCTCCCTGGCACAAGATAATTCAAGGCATTGCTAGGTAGTGCCTTGCTTTATTTATTTATGTATTCACAAAGCCACACAAGGTGCGACAAATCAGCCCTTGTGTGGCTTTGTAAAGCTCTACTAACATTTTGCATTGTAGCTGCGCTAAAAAAGTGGAGTAGCCACCATGCAAAATGTTAGTAAATCTGCCCTCCTGTTCTCAGAATGAAGAAATGAAATGACAGGTCAAGGTGACATGTGAATGTAAACACAGGGCCAGGTAGAATGATGAAAAGAATAGACTGACTAACACTGAATAACAAAAAGTAACCATGACCGCCCTCATATTAGACAACACAGTTAATCCCCATATTGAATAAGTGTGACAGACCATTTAATTAGTATACTGACTAGGAGTTCAGCTCCATAAAACGTAGACAAGGCATACGTGAAGGAAGAAGGGTGCATGGCTTCTGCAGCACCACAAGAAATAACAGTGCTCAATCAATCAGGGTTCTTTTAGAGCACAGCTAATCACCCGTTAGGGTCAGAAGGAGCTGAGGGGAGTTGGTTCTGCAGTTCAGTCTCAGAGTCAGGTCTTGATGTCCTTCCTGAATTGAGATAGTGAAGGTGATTGCCTGAGATATAGAGATAGAGTGCAAAGATTATCCTTTGCGCCCTTCATAGCATTATCAGTAAAACTGTATCTCATGCAAATTTAGAGACCATTTGAAAGGAGAACGTGATTTTTGTAGATGAGTGAATTTCTACTCCATATTTTTGTTTTATATATTCCGTCAGTATGCTCCAAAAGGCACCATTGTCTACCACGACAACCCTAACTCTCTCCTGCTAAATGGGCGTGGTCCGTTTACTGCACTTGTTCTTTGTGTAATGCTTGGATTTTTCACAATCTCTATGAGCTTGGAGAAGTAATATTGATAGCAGCACACCCACTCTAAAAATTGTTCTAGAACCACTAAGGCAAAGGCAGCCAACAACTTACACCAGACTCCGACCACCCTCACGACCACTTATCCAATGTCTAGAAAAGAGCATTAACCACACCGACCAGGATCAGATCTGGCAAGCTACCAAGTGGTGATGACACCACCACATCTGACATGGATTAGGCAGAAAGGATGAATGAAACCCCCTCTGCAAGGCACATCACAGAGACAACACAAATAGTCACAAGTCCATCTGGGTGACAGGTCTCAATGACTTCTCCAACCCTACAGAACACAAGTGTAGCGAACACCCAATACCCACTCGAACCCACCCCCAATGATCTAGCCCCACAGGAAAACTTTTCTAGAGAGTGTCTGTGGATCCCTTCTAAAGAAGACTTGTCAAGGGCAAACATAGAACCCCAGATAGGTTTTCCATTGAAGAGCGCCAGTAGTTGATTGAGTTGGGCGCTATATATAATAATACAATAAAACACATTTTATGTGTAAGAATTGGAAGCCCCTTCACCCTTAAAGTTACACTTTCTTCGTTAAAGAGAGCAGGAAATGAAAGAAAACTCCACAAACATGAAAAGAATGCTTCAGTGTTGAACTGAGAAACAACGAAACCGAGAAGCTTGTTCAGCAGGGTAGTTGTTTTCCGAGTTGGCTTTCTGCTATGTAGTGGTTCCGAATCCGAATCCCCCGCAGTAGCGCTGACACGGCAGTTAAAGGCTTCATGGTGAATAAAGTATGTATTTACTCTTATCTGAAATGCATTTCACTGCCGGTAAATGAATAAAAAATACATGGCTTCAGGATCTGCTGGATAAACAAGCCCGTAGCAATATCACCTTTGCATTTACTTTAACCATGCCTTAATTTGATAGAAAAGTGTTTGCAAAATATCCTGCAAAGTTCACGATGTGCAACGTGTTCTGTTTGTTAAATTTTCCAAATGTAATGTGCAGAGGATGTAATTTGATTCAGCAGCAGGATACATATAATTTCCCTCTCCTGTTCTTGATTGAACTTGCACCATTATAGATGCTATCCAAGCCGAAAGCAAAATCTGTGCTTCGACAGCAACAGGATGCAGCGTTTTGCTTCATAAACTGGGTAAATTCTAGGAATAGTCGTGAATAATGTCCGTCTGGAATCCAGAAGATTACTGCCGAGCTGGAGATAAATTCTAACACTTCTCATGTTTCGTTTCAGGAAATATATTGTATGATTTTGTGTAGAACTAACAACGTTTTTAGGACTAAGAAGCAAACTGCTTAGTACCTTGAAGTATCAGTTAATTTGTAATAAAACAGGCCCGGCACTTTGCCTGATTGTTTATAAACCTACAACAAAAAAAACTCGAAAAAGTAGTTCTGTAGATGTGCCTACATTTGGAGTAAATTTCGAACTTTGTTGGATTTTTGCACGCATTCCCTGAAATTGTTCTTGGATTAATTTTGGGAATGCTAAATCACACCAAAGCATTTAGACATGTCCAAGTGTGCCACCCAAGTACAATTCCTGTTGGTAACTTTATTATTTTATTTTCGCTACGAGCAGAAATATTTTCTAATTGTACACATATGATCATCTAGGGTGATATGTGTTTCTCAATAGATTGTGAATACCCATGAACTCGCTGGTATGTGGGTACTTACCTACTTTGTAAGGAATCTCCACTGTGTAATGCCCACCCCCAGACCATGCGGGTGTGATACTAGGTGGATCCAAATTCACGTATGGCTTTACACCCTTTGTGAATATTAAAAATGGCTTTACATTCATCAACGGCGATTTCTACAAACTTACGTTTGAATAAAAAATTAGGCACTTAAATTCTTCTGTGAATTAGGCCCTTTGTTGTTTGCAACCTGCAAGATCCCAGAAAAAAACAATATACACCTAACCAACATATGTTGCTGCTGTTATGGATTTCACTTGATATGTCTTCACAGTTGGAGAAAGGAAAGAACAGCTGTATAGCCCAATACAATAATCTTCATTAATCAGAGTCCAAGTCTTCTTCGCCACAGTCCTACAACATGCCCTCCCATCAGCTTGTGGCCCCCCAACAATGCATTTACTATTGATTGGTGTTGTCCAGGAGGAAGGAGGGATGGGGAGCTCTTTCAGACTGAAGGAGGCAGAGCTGAGTGTAAGAGGCCTATGGGTAGAGCTCTGGGAGAGAAAGCAAGGGAGTTTCCTATCTCTAGGATAGGGCCTCCCCTCAGAGAAGTTAGCCCTAACTGTGGGCAAGGGCAATGATGGGTGAGGAGATAATGCTTGTTGAGCACATTATTTCTCCATTTTCCAAGGTGGTGGCACGCTAGCTTAACTAGTCGAGGAAGCCCAGGAAACCTGACTCCTGAATCTTATGGCGACATAGTTAGGGCCATATGTAGGTGCCCAAATACCGGTCGGTAACGGCCGATTTCGGTCGTTACCTACCGGTATTTGGAGTTTGAGATGTAGGGGCCTTAAAAATTACAGATTCTGTAAATTTACCGATTCGGTAATTTACCGAATCGGTATTTACCAAATTTGTAATTTGAGATGTAGGTGGCACTGTAAACAGTGCCACAGGGCCTTAAGGATTCGATATTTACCACCAACTATTAGTTGGTGGTAAATAACGAATACCTGTATATATGCAAATCTGTGCATGTACACCGGTGCCATGTGGCACACATACATGCCCTAAGGGCATGTATGTGTGCCACATGGCACACAAGCACTGATCAGGGGTGCAACAGGGTGTCAAAGTGACACCCTGCCACCCTTGACTATTCTGTAATTTTACCGAATCAGTATTTACCGATTTGGTAAGTGCCATTGATTCCTATGGGCCTTAAGGCCCATAGGAATCAATGGCAATTACCGAATCGGTAAATACCGATTCGGTAATTACCGAATCTTAACGATTTGGTCATTTTTACCGAGTATTTACCTACATAGCATTTACCGATTTGTAAATACCGAATCGGTAAAATTCGGTATTTACGAATCTGTAAATACCATTTACCTACATGAGGCCCTAAGTCTTTAAAAATATTGTAACCCCCTTGATTAATGACTATATTCTCATTTGGTTATTTTGCCACCATCACGATGGTAAAGCAGCCGATATCCAACAAATTCTGAAGATAATTAGAAGAAAATGAAGAATTCTTATTTGGACAAAAATAATAATCACTAATTAAGGGTTGCATCACTTAAAAGCTTAAAAGACAATCGGTCTAGCTTTATTGTGCAAACGAGGAATGTATACATGCATTAGCACATTAAAGAACACCACATTCTGAAGAACTTGTTCTAATCAATTCATACTTCAGAGAACAGACCGTCATAGTCGTTCGGACCCCACACATTCAATAAACATTGTCGGGCTTCCGGCAACATCACAACACCCGTAACTTCATCCATCACCTCATGTACACGTTTCCAAAATCGCACCACCACAGGGCATTCCCATATGATATGGAGATAGGTACCAAGGAGACCACACCCACACATGCCATCCGTGGAGTAGCCCATATGGATCAAACGGGGACCGGTGACATAGATTCTGTGGAGGATCTTGAGTTGGACCAGACGGAGGCGGGCCGGAATCGCCACCTCCCTGGGAGAGGAGATCGCGGACTGCCAGTCCTCATCATCCAGTTCAATACCATCAGCAATCCAGGCTTCACGGAGGCGATCGAGCAGACTCGATTGGTCATTAATCATTTTCTTATAGAACAATGAGATAGTACTGTCTGGCACATAACCATCTAGTATACGATCTTCGAGGGGGGAGGAATCCGGACTATCACTACCCACTGGCAACACAGAGTTAAGAGCATGGCGTACCTGGATATAACAAAATTGTTCCCTATCACTCAGCTTATACTCCATTTGCAGGTCCGAGAAGGCCTTCACCCCTCCTTTAACCCAGAGATCACGCACTTTACCAATACCGATCATGTCCCACTTATCAAATCCCTTCGTTTTCCATAGGCCACCCAGCTTCGCAGAGGCATAGAGCAGTGTTGCACCAGTTAATTTATCACTCCAGCCCATAGCCGCCGTTGCGCTATGCCATACCCGCAAGGCTATAGCGGTAGGTCCCGTGAGTTGTGAACGGGAGGGTCCCGAATAAAGTGCCCTGTAATAATCACCACCCGGGAGCAGCCACGTATCCATTTCAAATGCTGGATTCAACGCCGGGCCATACATCCCGTGGTTGATGGCAGCAAGGTGGGAAGCCCAATAATACCTACGAATATCCAGGAGCGCTATACCGCCATCATACCAGGGAAGTGTTAATTTCGGAAGAGCGATACGTGAACGCCCGTCCCATATTAGCTGCCTCTGCAACAATTCTACTTCCCGAAAATACGTCGACGGAATGACGTCAAAACTATTCTGTAGGGCGTATAGGAACCGCGGTAAGGACATCATCTTGAAAAGGGCGGCACGCCCTAGAAGAGATAACGGTAATTTACGCCAACGAGTTACATCGGAGCGCAACCTCTGGAGCGGGGGGAGCAAATTACGTTCATAGCGAACCGCCGGGTCCATCGAGATAAACACACCGAAGTACTTAAAGCCTGACTGCGACAACTGGATGGGACAGCCCCGAGGCAAACGAGGGACATCACCCGCGAGTACATAAATGTAGGATTTCGACCAATTAAGGATAAGGCCCGAGTTCTTCCCGAAGGAGTTAAGTACATCAAACAATACGTTGAGCGATTTTTGGGGAGATGTAAGGTACAATAAAATATCATCCGCATATAAGGAAATGCGATCCTCAAATTCCGGTGTCCAGCGTATACCCTTCATCGAAGGCTCCCACCGTAGCCAAGCGGCGAGTGGCTCCAACGCCAAAGCAAAGAGGAATGGGGACAACGGACAACCCTGCCGCGTGCCCCTCCCAAGAGTAAAAGGCATGGAGACACGGCCGTTAATCACCACCTGTGCCAGTGTCGTTTCATACAGGAGTTTGACCCAACCGATAAAACCAGCGCCGAATCCAAATTTGGGGAGTACCGCCCAGATATAAGACCACTCGATTGTATCAAAGGCCATCGTGGTGTCCAAGGACGCCAAGATGGCCGGTTCACGCAGCGTCTGGGCCCTCGCGAGGACACCATGCAGACGTCGCAAATTTAAAGCCGTGTTACGGTGCGGGATAAAGCCCGATTGATCTGGATGAATCAGGTCGCCAATAATCGTAATCAAACGATTAGCAAGCAGTTTGGCGAGGATCTTGGGCTCCGCATTTAAGAGCGAAATGGGCCTATAGGACGAGCAACGATCCCGCGGTTTACCTTCCTTATGGATCACACGATGGTCGCAAGACGCTGATCTCTAGGGAGGGAGCCATTATCTCGCGCAGCCAAAAACATATCACGGAGATAGGGAGCTAGGGTATCAGGGCGTAACTTATACAGTTCAACAGGAAGGCCATTGGGACCCAGAGCCTTACAGGAGCGAAGGGAGCGTAGCGCGAGAGCCACCTCATCCACCGAGGACGTTGCATCCAAACAGTCCCGATCCGATTCCGACAAACATGGAAGTGCTATATCCCGAAGCAACAATTGCGAATCCTCCTCGGGCCTGTCGGACACCGATGTATAGACCTTTCGAAAATAATCAGCAAAGCATTCAACAATCTCAACAGGGTCCATTACACGCACTCCACCACATGTCTCAACCACCGGAACCACTCGATTTGCTCTCTCCCTTCTATCCAGCCATGCAATCAATTTCCCTGCTTTATCACCCACGTCATACAGTCGTCCCTGTTGTTCCCTACTCATCGTCTTTGCCGCATCAGTAACCAACGTTTTATATTCTAATTGTTTAAGGCGGAGGACGTGTAATGCTTCTCGAGACACTCCCCGCTCCAATGCAGTCTCCAGGTCTGTGATTTCAGTCTCGAGCCGAACAATTGCCTCATTCTTACATTTCTTGGCACACCCCACCAAAGACAATGCCTGTCCCCTGATCACAGTCTTAAAAGCTTCCCACAACGATACAGGCGAGGTTACAGAACCAGCATTCTCAGTAAAATACAGATCAAATGATTTAATCAATTCAGTGCGAGTATTAGGGTTAAGAAGATACCAGGGGTTAATCGGAGACACCCTCCCTTCGGCCCCGGCACTAAGATTAAAATGAAACCAAATAGGGGAATGATCCGATATACCCCGGGCCAAGTGTCTAATCTCTCCAATCGATGGGGACAATGCCGCCGGTATCAGGACATAATCTAATCTAGAAAGACTACCATGAGCTCCCGAGTGGAAAGTAAACTGTGTTTGCTCTGGATGCATTAGCCTCCAACAGTCTATGAGGCCCAAAGTTTCCAGGAAGTCACCCAACCAGGATTGCGCAGCAGGAAGATCTCGGGGGGGATATCCTGCCAGAAATGACGGAGTTAAAATCATCACCCAGTATCAAAACACCCTCCGGGAGGCCCAGAACCATCCGCCCCAGGTCCGTAAATGTCGTGGATTGTAAGCCCGGGGGGACATAAACTGACACCAACGAGATTGGTTTACCCTCCCACCGCCCTACAAGTGCAACATATCGACCCCTGACATCAAGGATCACATCATCAACCTCGAGGGGGAGGGAAACCCTAAGCAAAATACCCACTCCTCTAGAACTAGATGTAAATCCAGAATGGGCAGCAAGACGATAACCCCGTCTATTAAGAGCGTGACAAGTGTTTCCTATCAAGTGTGTCTCTTGTAGCAAAACGACATCAGGCGAAAGGCGCCGCAACAGCTGCATAACCACCCCTCTCTCTATACAATCACCCAAACCATTTACATTCCAGCATAATACCCTCAGCCCTCTACCCCCATCCAGATCCACAATGAACTCCCATCGCAAAACGAGCATCACACCAATGTCAAAGATAATGAAAGTACCTTGCCTTGAAGAAGAAAAAACAGACAATCCCAGAACATGTCCCTCCCTCACCCCCAGGTTCCCAACACAACTTTCCCCCACCCTGCACCCCTGCACCGACTCAAAAGCCACCCCAATTTGCAGTGTGCCTGTCGCCCTAACAATTACAAACAAAGAACTAATCTACACGAAGAAAACCCCAGAGGAGGAAAGGATCCCGCCATCCCCGCTACCTCCCAAGATACGAATGGAATGATAAAAAAATAAATCAGTAAGCTTCAGCTGGCCACTTTGAGTAGTGTTCCGGACACAGGCACCATAATCATTCTTGGTCCATCAGTCCCCCTTCAGCACCACCAGCATGTTTTTGGCCAGCACGCGAGTCGGCAAAGTGTCCAACCAATCACTTGCTTCCTCAGGCCTGACAAAGAAGAATGTTCGATTGTCATATTCAACACGCAGTCGGGCCGGGAATAACATAGCGTATTTTAGTTCCATGTCTCTTAGTCGCCGTTTCACACCTTGAAATCCCATACGTTGTTTCTGGACCGATTGAGAAAAGTCCGGATAAAAATTCACAGCGGCGTTCTCGAACTGCGTAGGGCCACTTGTCCGTGCCGCCTGCAAAATGGCGTCGCGATCTCTAAAGTTGAAGATCCGTGCAATAATCGGACGGGGGGAAGACCGGGCTTCGCCTGTCCCCCTGGCACTCTGTGCGCACGTTCGATGGCAAAGAATTTGCTCAGGCCCTTTGGCGCAAGATGATTAAGAATGAGGTCCTCCACTCGAAGATCAGTGGCGAGTGAACTAGAATCTTCCGGGACCCCAATAATACGCACGTTATTGCACCGTGCACGGCCTTCAAAATCCTCCAAGCGACGAGCGAAAAAGTCATTAGCAGATCTAAGATTGCGCACTTCTGTTTGTAAGTCGGACACATCCGTGGTAAGGCTGGAGGTCTTGAGGTCCAATGACTTCACTTTCTCATTCGTCTTGGCCAGATCAGTTCGAATAAGGTTGACATCAATAGCCACTGTGTCCAACTTCAGAGCCAAGGCTTCATACTGTTGGCCAATAGAAGACTGAATACCAGCAATGGTGCCCATCAAGTCTTGTAGCGTTAAGTCCGCCAACACAGCAGGATCGTCAACAACCTCCTCCCGGGTATTGGGTGCACCACCAGGGGATCCTTTAGAAAGTGTATAGCGATCCATGACATTCGTCTTTGTTGAACCTCCACGGATAGTGGTCTTGACCTTCCGTTTCTCACCCTCAGGCTTGCCCGTCATGGCGAATCGGGTGCCCCGGAGGGAGGCTTGGGATCTAGTCCAAATGGCTCCTCAAAATTCACACACAAGAATACAGGAGGCAAAGTTGAGCCAAGTGGAGTCCACAGCTAAACAGTCGCCCGCTCGAAACTCAATGAGCTGGCATCGGGGCTCGTCCGATCAACAGACACACCGCATATATGAGGCAGTGCACCGGAGAAACGAAACCGAAAGTGAAGTGAGGCTGTGGTCTGATCCCCTCGAGCCGTTGTTGTTGAATTACGACCTGGGCATCGCCACGACTCAAGGTCCAGGCTGTTCCATGGAGAAGGCCGCAAATTTCAAAACGGCAAAACTCGGGGAACCTGCGTCCGATTCTGACCCAAAAACCTGCTAGTACATCAGCCGGGTTGCGTCTTCAATGATCTTCCATCAAATCAGGATATTGTCCAGGATAAATGCGGGAGGCAGCGAGGGTCCTCGGGAGCCCTGTGCTCACGCGGCCATCTCGGATGCGCGCGAAGCTCCTCCATAGCTGTCCCTCTTGATTCAGATACAAGGACCTGAAGATTTGTTCCTAAGGTGCAGTACTGCAAAGCTTTACTAGATGTCCCTCTTAAGTCAGGCACCAGTCCTAGACGGGTCTTTCAGAAGCCGCTACTAGTGGTTCCGGTTGAGTCATGTTCTAGTCCTTAGTATACCAGGTTGCAGTAACTTGGGTCTGTTCCCTCACTTTCAGGATACCAAGGAATTATGAACAGGTCAGACCCACCTGAAAGTCCCCCTTCCCTGAAAATAGAACAGAACATTGGAAAAAAGTGACTGCGATTGTCTTTTAAGCACAACTCATAGAGAGGATGTAGCTTCAAGCATTTATTTGCTAGTCTGGTGATTTTTGCTTTCTCTCTGTGGGCTAACTAAATATGACAGTGGTGGGTTAAGATGGTGGAAGTGAATATTACAACTCTAAATGTACCTCCTGTATGTTCTGAAGGAAGCAGGTGCGTGTTGGTACTACCAGTCACTGCTAGTTAGAACAAGCCTTTATTTTCAATACAAAATAGCTTTGATATCTGTATGAAGCTGCTGGGAGCTGAAAAATGTGCCTGCAAATGGAAGCTGTTGGAACCACATTGTGGCCCACATTAACTAACACTTTGAGCCTGGTTTGTATTACTTTTACAATTCAAACCCAGCACCAAGTGCTGTGGTTTTATTTGCTTACCAATGCTAATCAGGATTAGTGGCTTCTTACATGCCTTTGTGAATTGACCTCAAAAAGTTCAACTCCTAGTAGCAAAATTCCGGAGGGCATTAATTTTTGTTCTCATTAATTATTGCATCACAAAGACATATTTGAATTGAGAACAGAGCTTTAAAGAGATCATCGCTGTATGTAAAACATTACTACAGGAGTACTAAAATACCTGCAACAAAATATTCGAGAAAAGACCCAGATAAGCGTATTTAAACACACTGACCCTGACTCCGAGTTTGTCAGAATCAAGGTTCTTTTTATCACACCTGGGGCTGCATTATACATATGGTGCACTTTCCTTGATTGCGCCGGCACACCTTTTTAAATCTGCGCCTGGCGCCATCAAAGAAAATGCGCCGTATTCGGATGAATGTGCTGCCCCTAGAGCAGCCAGGAATGCGCGCTGCCCCCAGGGCAGCACATTCATGTGAAAAACGGAGAGGATGTTTTGAAGCCACTCTGTGTGTTCACAGTGCAGGTGGCATCCGCCCGAACATGTAAAGGGTATTAGAAATCCCCTTGCAGGCAGGTGCAGTGAGTGACACGCATACACAGACAGTTAAAAACATAATATTTAATGAAACAGTTTGTTTAATTACTTTAGTACCTACATAAACAATTACACATTAACTTAAGTAAGCCTGTTATTTATCCTAACATTATGCCATGGATATGACCAACTATATATATGTATATATATATATATATATGCAACAACTCGCAAAATACTTTGCTTATGTCCGAAAATCACGAGCGAAGACCAACTTGTGCTCCAGCATTATTTATTTTCCATCCCACATTTGTCAAGACGCGTTTCGGCCGTCCAAGTGGCCTTGATATATATGGCATACTAGCTCTGTGTCATTCATTCTAGACACACAGCCCCACTGTGGTGATTTTACTTGTTATGGACACTTGGCAGCCGCACTTACCCGTGATGTTATATACAAATGAACTCAATATACCAACATGCACTTGCTGACACGCCCAGAGGGCGGAACTTTAACAACTGATGAAATTGAGTGGCAGTATTCTGCTTGTGTTCATACTGCCAGCACCTGTGAACAAGGGCGCATGGACGCCCGAAACGCGTCAGGACCTTATGGCATTATTTGTGTATACTTCAGTGTTTGATGTCAGAGCTACCCGGCCGAATAAAGGATTCACACAGCAGTAAGTGGCTCTCCAAGTTGGGAATCTTTTTTTGTGATGCATATATATATATATATATATGAGTTTACACCTCCTCCACAAGAAAAGAGACGTGACCCAGAAGGGATAAACGCAGGAGCACTTTAATGGACAAAAGTCTCGGGTGAATGCATTTCGGCAATTCCTGCCTTCCTCAGCGCCCCTCTCCAGCTGCTCCTTGTGCTACGAGAAATCGTCCTGTCACGCTGTTTGAAGGTGCCATGCTCCGCCCCCAAAGGTATGATTCGCCCATCCTGTGTAGTCCCATGTAGTGGAACTACACTTCCACAAAGCCTCAGTGTTGTGCCTCATGGGAATTGGAAAGTGCTGTGGGGTGATGTTGGCTGGAGTTGAAATCCGTGACAGGCGCAGCCTTCGAAGTCCATTGGGAGGTGAGGCAAATGTACAGTTCAGTGCCCCCTCGAGTCCCCCTTCCCTTACTGCCGCAACCTCTCCGCCTGGTATCCTTCGCGGGGGTCGACGCAGGAATCTCGGTCACCTAAGAAAGGGATATAAATATCCCCATACCGCGTCTGTCAGCCAAGCGTCCTGGTGGGTACTGGACACTATTGCTAACGCAATCACAAGAAAGGTGCTCCACCGAGCTTGCCAGCGAGTCCAGACCACTTCAGCGGCAGGGGTACACGTAAATGCGCCCTGGCTTAGCGCACAGTGTCTAAGTTTACACCTCCTCCACAAGAAAAGAGACGTGACCCAGAAGGGATAAACACAGGAGCACTTTAATGGACAAAAGTCTCGGGTGAATGCATTTCGGCAATTCCTGCCTTCCTCAGCGCCCCTCTCCAGCTGCTCCTTGTGCTGCGAGAAATCGTCCTGTCACGCTGTTTGAAGGTGCCATGCTCTGCCCCCAAAAAATAATTATATACCGCCTGGTATATTATACCAGGCGGTATATAATTATTTTTGAATGAGACCACTTACTCCAATAAATGTACCTTTCATACAAAAACCCATAATGAAATTATTAGTACCCTAGGCTTGGGTTTCACATTTCAATACCCTGTAATGCTTGCCCATCCAACAACGCAAAGATAGAGTAATGAGAACAGAACTTCAACAGTGATAGGAAGGGTTGTATAGCATTTTAGGACCCTAGTGTAATTTTCCCTATTCATGCCCTTATATAGGTATAAATCACCTTGTCCTTATATAGGCATAGAAATGATAACCTTATTTAGACATAGCCCAGGCAGTCCAAATACGGCATGGATACTTCCACTAGTTCTGAAAATCCACAACGATTTCTTGGAAAACTCGGCTTCAGCAGTTAGGGACTTCCCCTTGCTTGAATATTGATGTGTCCAAGAACTCATGGAGTTTTCAAAGAACTACGACTCTTTGATGACGTTATTATGTCCAACTGTACGTCAAACTCGGCACCTTCAAGGTATAAATATGCCCACACTTGCCACAGCAAACACACGGTGGTTTGGAGCAGTTTGACTATCTACTTGTCCAACGCATCTCGCTACAGCAAGTGTCGAAGGAAGCCAGCCCTCCAGCAGACGCACTGAGAGAGACGCTGTCTTTTCTCTTGCTGAGAAATCCAGCTCCAGTGTTTCCAAGCTCCCCTTGTGGGGTGTTGGGAAATCGAGTCCTGAGACAGAGAGATACCAGACCTCTTTCATTCTAAACCAAGGTACGGAGCTGATTAGACCCTATGAGAAATCTTGGATAGATTCTTGGCAAAAGAATACTAGACTTAGGTTAGGTACCTCGGGGTAGGCGTATTTTAGAAGCACCAGTTGAGTACTTTTAGTCTTTATTTATTTATGTATGTATTTTATGGCTTAGAAACCATACCATGCTTTTACTGTATTATTTTATAATACTCTTCTTGCTGTATGCATTATACTTTACAGCCATTATTACGATTGTAGCAGTTCATTTCTTCTGCATGAGAAAGAAGACTGTTCAATAAATGCTTTTATTGAAAACGCCCGTCTCTCTATTTCTCTGCACCTCTGGTGAAATGAAGCATGCACGAATGACTGAGTAAAATATCTATCTATTGTTTCCACTACTCTGAAGATACGTTTTATCTTGAGGAAACAAAGTTGTAATGTTTATGCGGTTGTCAGAAACTAATCCCTTCTTGTGAATTCGAGAAAGTTTCTAGTGACCTCTGAGATAGCTGGCACTCACAATTAACTTTAATATATTCGATAGAGACCTAGTAGACATAAGTCCGACGTCACATCTATAGGATATATTATTCCAATGCGCAGAGCCTATTGGGAATATAGGAACTACACTACATGGCGCCCAATGTTTGGTAAGGCACTAATTTAACCTTAGATACTAGAGTTACTCAGTCGTGCTTTTCACAGGGACCCCTGTTTCCCGTCAAATACTTCAATAGACGTCTGGAGTGGGTTAAAGGATAAAATATCCGCCCTAACTGAGTAGGACGAAAATTCTATGTATTAGTTTTTGGTTTGTTCAACGTTGAAGGATGCAGTGTTCCAAAATATTGTGCACCTTATCTGTGTTTCCTTGAAACTTGCTCTGAAAACTTTCAGTAAACAAAATGTCGAATAGTGACGAAGAAAACGGTGGAGATGCAGTAAAAGCAAACCAACCGGGTTTAAACCTTACAGGTTTGCAAGAAACCGATGCGGATGCTATAATCATCCCGGAAAACATACAGAAAACCATTGCTATAAAACTTATACAAAATGGCCAATCATCGAGAGGTGGTAGGGTTATATTTATAGAGGCACACGAATATCGGCAGACAGAGGTATTCTATTCATGGAATATCTTCCCTGAAGCAAATCCAAGAACACATGTGTTCCACTTCTACAAAATAGAGGAACCTCCAGCGGAATACGTTCCTTTTGAGGACATTGAAATTCCATTAACTTACCAAGAGCATCAGCTCTGGTTTAAAGGAGCCCATCCAACATCAAAATCACATTACCAGTCCACTAGGTAGACCAGGAGCAACATGGTCGGTACTAGCCAGCTATACACCACATCCTGATATTGAAAGAATGACAGATGTAGAACTATTAGCTCAGCTAAAATAATTAATTAAAATACACAGACAATTGGTTCAATATGTCATGTGGACTCTAATAGTCCAACCTGCTATAAGGATTCCACAGCACACCCCTTATCAGGGGAACACAAACAAAATTACACCACAGACTATTCAATCGGTCATTGGTAAATTACCCACAAAAAGGGAACAAATTCCATTCTGGTTAGCTCAAAAAATTACTCAAATCGAGGCAGTATTTCCCAATAGTACACCTCATGAGAAACACATGATTCTAATAATCTGTTTACTAATGGGGATCGCACCACACCTGGAGGACTGTGACACTTGGGGTACAGACTTTGCTGCAATCTACACAAAAACACATGGTGTTCTGTCCATGGCATTAATACCAGACGTCCTGAAACAGATTCAAAATGAATATGGGGCAGAGCCTGCTTTAAATCTCGGTATGAAGTTACTGAAGGATTTCAAACAGGTCTCAGCTATAATATTAGTTAATATTAAAGGTGAAGCAGCATCAGTGGCAATCCGCCAAAAACTAAAAGAACTTGATGTAACTGAACAACCATATGAACTGGCCAGAATAGTAGAAAAGTCCAATGAGGAACTAGGTAGAGATAGTTTGGGTAGGAAACCAGTAAAGCCCGAACTAACAGAAAATCCTGATAAAGCTTTTATTAAAAACACACTCACTGCTCCTAAAAAGAAGTGGGAAAATACTAGACAGACATTTCCTAAAGAGAAGCGTTCACAATCTAGAGGTAGGTCTCCTCAAAAGGAGCCCTCTGAAAAGAGGTATAACCTCAGAAACAGGGATAATTTGAGAAAACCTGATAGATATCAAGATACTGATACACGTTCCTCTCGTACCTTTCAGACTTCCTCACAGAAATCGTAAAGAAGAGGACAATCAGAACACAAGGAGGAACGTTTGAAGTCCAAAGATGATCAACACGTTCCAAAAAATAAGAAAACTCAATTCACAAAGAAGGAGGTAGCAAGTCTAAAAATCAGACATGCTGAGGATCTTGAGGACACAACTCAAGAATGGGAAGTGGGCCCAGACAATGCTGGACAGCGCAGCAGAAGTTACCATAGCTCGCAAGATCCTGAAGGATCATCTGGAGACAGTGGACCTGAATGAATACTTTCAGGTTGAAACTGCCGATACCAGGGTTAGTGTACCCCATAAGTTATATGTTATGTTATGTTATGTTACCATTATTTATAAAGCGCGACAATTACCCGAAGGTGTCCTGGCGCTAAACCACTAATTCTCTGAAATTTAAGTGACCTATCTGGGATCAATGAGTGAACAGCCAGGTCTTGAGGCCTCTCCGAACTATGAAGTAACACTCCGGATAGAGGGGCACATAACTAGAAAAATAAGAACACTCTTTTGGGAAAAATTCTCTAAGGGGTTATGACATTCTTCTGGCTGAAAAAGACTGGCCACCTAAATTTGTCAGGGAGTGCCCACATGGCGCAGAGATCATTATGCAAGCCTTTTCAAATCATATTCCTATTCAGAAAAAATACACCTATGCCAGAAAATGGTCTGTGGCCCAGGTTCCAGCATTATATAAAAATCCTGTGGGATGGGATGAGGACTCTCCTCACCATAAGATACAATTAAAATATCAACCGACTGCTCAGGAGCAGTATCCAGTTAAGCAAGAAGCTAAAAACAGGTCACGGAGATCTTATATCAACTTGAATACCAAGGGCTGATTGAAACATGCACCTCGTCCATGAACAATCCTTTGTTTCCTGTCTACAAACCAGACAATACATATTGTCTAGTTTTGTACTACAGACATTTAAATTCTTGTTGCCAAACCTTTGCAGTACAAAATACACACAGTGCAGCACTGATGAATAACATCATGCAAAAAAAATTTAAACCACATTAGATATTTCTAACGGTTTCTTCTGTCAAAATATCGCACCTGAAAGCAGGTATTTGACCGCTTTCTCAATTATGGGGACACAGCCTCACTTCTGTCGTCTCACCCAGAGATTGAAGAATAGTCCAGGGTTATTTTCAGCCAAAGTAACAGAGTTACTACAAACGTATGATGATGAGGCATTATCTTATGTGGATGACATCTATCTTAAAGATGATGACTTGGACAGGCACTTGAACAGGGTGAACACCATAATACTTGGATTCGCCTCTGAAGGGTATAAATTCAACTTTAAAAAATCAAGAATTGCCCATCTCAGCGTCCTATTCTTGGGATACGAACTTTCAAGTGAAGGCAAAAGCCTGGCAGCAAACTTTTTAGAGAAATGTGCACTGCTCCAACCTCCAAAATTTCTGAAAAACTTACAGTCAATTCTAGGGTTCCTGAATTTCAGAAGAACTTACATTCTAAACTACGCAGAAAGGGTTAAACCTCTCTACGAATTAATCAAACCTGATTTCAAATCAACTAATTGGACTCAAAAACACACAGAAATTTGGCGTTCAGTGCAAACAGACATGTTAGCAACAACCCATTTACAGACACGCGTAAATATATGCAACCTTGTAATCCGAATCATCCCAGGGAGATGCGGATTCCTGTACCTAATGTTTAATGAAGGTGAAAAGGTACCAATAGCTTATAAATCACACTCGTACACACAAGCTGAAATGAAATTCACTTCAACAGAAAAAATTCTGACAGCGGTTCAAACTGCAGTAGCAAAAGAGAGAGCTCTCGCACAGGGAAAACGCATAAAAGTTGTTACTCCTGTACCTGCCTTAGAGGCAGTGACAAACGCGAGCATTCTGAATGCAAAAGCTTTACATCCGAGATGGATACAATGGGTTAATTCTCTTGCTGCAACAGATGTTGAATCCGTTTTTGACCGTTACTTGAAAACTCAAGAATTTCTACAATACGAACAAGAATGTCCTCTGCCCACTGAGATTCTGCCTCTAGAACATTACGGATGTATAATTTATACAAACGGATCAGCACAGCCTGCAATTGGGGGTAAACAAGCTTATAGTGCTGCGTGTGCGATTGTTAAAGGTCGCTGGCGAGATGGTAAATTCAGACCTATGGTCACAAAAACGCAATCTCTAGGAGATTGTACAGCTCAGCGAGCTGGACTACAAGCTTTCAAAATGGCGCTTGAAAATACCGATCGCGAATTCCCCACACTCATAGTGTGCGGATTCTATTACTGCGTCCAATCTTATGTTGAATACTTGCAGACCTGGGTTTAAAACGGTTTCAAAGACGCAAAAGGTGGCACTATGAAGCATAAGTTGCTTTGGGAACAAGTAGTTCTATTACAGAAAGAACTACAAACGACTCACGTGATCCATACACTGAGTCATCCACGTGATGGCATTCACGTTGCAGGGAATTCATTGGCTGATGAAGCCGCGAAGGCAGCTGTGCAAACGGCTTCCATAGCTGCATTCACTCGTTCAAAAACAAAAATAGACAGCGAAACAATGCAAGCTGTTACTGCTTCAATAAAAGATAGTGGTAAAACACTTCCAAAAGGCTTTCCACTCAAGTACACATATATAACTGATGCAAATAATGTTCCTTTTGCTCGAATCCCTGGAGTGGGGGATAGAGTAATTCCAAACATGGAACACAGATTAGGACTAATCTTAGCAGCACATGAAGGACTTGCCTCTGCACACGCAGTTGTTTCCGCCACAGTGTCATTATTAAAGCAAAGATACTGGTGGCCACGCATGAGGGAACAGACCCAAAACTATGTTTTGGAATGTGAAATCTGCCAGAAAATGAAAGTTTCAACAGTGAAACGCCCAGCGCAGACACCCCGTCTAATTTCAGATAAACCATTAGCATGTGTTAACCTGGACCACTGTGGTTCCTTACAGAGGGATGGTAACTATAAATATGTCATGGTCGCAGTGGATTCCTGCTCAAGATTCATTTGGATGTGGCCTCAGTGCTCCGCTGATGCCTGAATTGTTATAAAAGATTTGCGAGTCTTTATCGGCACATACACAATCGGCACGCTACATTCTGACCAGGGTCCTGCGTTTAGCTCTCGAGCTTACAAGGAGGCCATGGCCAGCTTAGGCGTTGCATTGCGGTACTCAAGTCCATTCCATCCTGAGGGAAATTCGGTCGTGGAAAGAAAAAAGCATGACATAAAGCAATCTATAACAGCAAGGGTATTAGGCTCGGGTGACGGGTGGGTCAAACATCTAATAAGTGTCCAACGTAGTCTCAACAATCTGCCAAGAAATTCTCTGGGTGGAATCACTCCATATCAAATCCTTTTTGGTACTAGAATGATTGTCGAAGACCTCGATCATCATACTTTAGTGGTAGAACAAAAACCCTTTGATATCAAAGACCGTTTGGCTGTTTTGCAGGACTTAAATGAAACAAGAAGAAGTCTAAGCAACACATTACAGAAAGCAACGGCCACTGAAGAAAAACCACCTGCCCCAGCAAGACCTGTCTGGATTACAAAGATTGGGGATCTGGTCAGAGAGAAAATAGCGGATAAGAAGGAATTTGGGCCTTCTTACAGAACACCAGTACCTGACTTAGCAATCCACGGATCAAGAACAGTGTTACTGCCGCCCCTTGCTGGAAGAAAGGAGAACAGCTTTATATCAATTGACCTGATAAAACCACACCATGTGGCCGATAATAAGTAGTAGGCCCAGTGGACTCCAAAGGTGTAGCAGACGACCAAATCTCGCTACTATCCAAGAGGTTCAAACTGAGAGACTCATCACCTTTGAAGACTCTGCAGTAAGAAAAGAAGGACTATGCAACAAAGCCATCTTGAAACCCAAATAACAGTTCGTCAAGAAACTCCCGCTACCATGATGTGGCATCTGACTATACTAATATGTCAAGGGACCATGCAGCTTGAGCGATTTCAAATAATCTGGATGCAATATCAACAATTGACAGAACTGCCTCTGGCTATTTCATCAATTTTGATACTTTTTCTGATGATCCAAGTGAGCCAGAAACAACGCCAGCAAATAAAACTTTCAAGGAACAAGTAACAGAATTTTTCACCAGCTTGCAAATACATATCTGGTTTCACCATGGGCTGAATGTTGGATTGTGTTAGGTGTACTTTTTCTCCTACAATGGCTCATTCTTATTTTAAGTTTGGGAAAGCTGATAGATGGAAAATATAGTAAAATGGACACAGCAAGTAAGAACATCAACTTGCTCCTGCAGCCACACAAATCATCTCATTGTGAACAAAGAGACCTGTCATCAGTAAACATCACAGCCGTTCCTCTACCTGGTGGTATAGCATGGGACAGAACTGATTATGACATTTATGGTCCGGTAGAGCTGTTAAAGATTCTACACCAATTTAAGGTTTCCTTGAGTGATTCTGTTCCACCCAGCACATTTTCTGATGATTGGGACTTTGAGACTGTTAATAACATGATGTCAGATTTAGAAATGTCAGCAAAATTTGCAAAACATGAATACTTAGAAGGTTCATCAGATTATGAACAAATGTATGGTTTTAATCATTATGGTCATCATTATTTGCACAAATCTGCAAACCCTAGAAATATTTTTACTTGTAATCAATGGGAACATTGTCCAACGCCTCCAAAGGGTGGCTCGAAAACATTTTATGAAAAATTTCCATACTTCTCAGGTTTTAATGTCACAAATCCAGAAACATTTTACTTCAAAAATGTTAATAAGACAGGAATGAAAATTATGTTGACCAATACTAAGCAAATTTATTCTGCTGCCTTTTATGCTCCATTGTCCTCATTAGGTTTTGAGTTTTGCAAAGACAACTTTGAGACAAAAACTGTCTGGTGCAAGGTTTAGAAGCCTTATTCAGAGCCTGCATCATCCCATAACAAATAATGTTTCTAAATGAAACTGTTCAACAGACATCTTGTCTTGGCCTTGCTAAGATAAAAGACTTAGACAAACTGTCCATACCTAAGCCGATACCTGATAGTAATGGAACTACAGATGAGGAGGTAGACGTAAAATATATATTACAACAAAACAGAACTAATAAATGGCTAATCTGGCCCACAGACACGAATAACTGTCAAGATAGATTCCTGAACAAGACACAAGGGTTTACAGTAACTAGGCCAGATCCAAGATATGTCCAGACACAACATCCAGGGATAGTAACAACATACAGTGTAGGAAAACTGTGCCTTGAATGACTACAAAAATCCGCACTCCCAGATATAAAACAGCACTTAACTTTACTTAAAGATGGTGTTGATTTGAGAGACTTCTTACAAGGACCTCGTAAACCACGTCATAAAAGTTTCATATACTCCGGTATTTATGCTGCTTATAATGAAGCATGGAAAGTCACGCAAATGGAAACTGCAGAACGAATACAAGAAATTGATTGTATTAATTTAGAGAAAGCTCTCTCTGTAGTTGACAATGGGTTACGACTCTGTCATCCAGAATTTATTCTTTGGACAGCTTTTGTATCCTCTGCCATAGACATAATGGAACAGGACTTGCTCATGTTACAACATGGACAGTCTCAACTGCGTTCTATAATGCTTCTAGGCTGGACGTTACAAAATATTCATTCAGGCTATGTGCCTTGGCATCTAATCAACACTACGTCATTGTTTACTGGATTTAACCTTACAGATAAATAAGTCTCTGTGGCACAAAGGGGAGCAGACTATACGGTGCTGAGCATAGAAAAACTAGAAAGATTACCATTAACCGTTTCTGAGAAACCAGCCATAGAATGGATAATACATGGCACCATCACGATGGCAGTGACGATTTTCCAGTTTCAGTATTGCTTAAAACACTTACGAGCAGGCCTGTATGAAAGGTTGGGTAAAGAATACATAAAGTCGAACTGGGATTTACCATACACACACAAATGTTGGAGTAGGGAAAAGGAGGTATTTCTTAGTGATAAAAATTGCAAAAGTTCACTGAGCGGTACACTTTTATGTCAGGGTATTGTTTACATGGGGCCTGTGATGGTTCTTCGACCAACTTATCCTGCCACCTGCAAGGTTCCCCGGCAGCAGTGATAGATCCAATTTTTAGGCAGCTTTCCAATGGGAGCTACATAATGTTGAATGATCACAGCTGTTGTGGAATGATGCCAGAGTAGCCTATCTCGTTAGTGTGTCAGCAAGGGTCACTTGTTGTATGCAAGTATTGTTTCCTAAAACTAGTACAGACGGGGAGTCGCCACTATGGCCTTCACTGAACATCTCTTCTATACGAATTGATACTTTAAGCAGAATGAAAGCCATTCTTTTACAAAAAACTGTGCCACTGACCTCGTTCAGAGAGAAGTATGATCTGCAATTTGAAAGGTCCTCTGCAGAGATACATGCCTTATTATCAATGAACTGCCCCATATATTTCGCAGAAATATTAGGTCGTACCTTAAACATGTCTGATACCAGTGGTAATGTACATGTATTTAAGACGATTTTTTCGGGACTGTTAGCACCCTTTGAAGCAGTCCTAGGCATTTTTCCAAACTTTGTGCACTCTGTGTTCGGCGGTCTGCCTCTCATTTTGGGACTCGTTGCAGGGATACTATTTTTGTTGCTTCTGCTCTGATATGGCAAGTCCAGTCACCAGCTATACCCAGATTGCCATGGAGAACACTCTTCTGGCAATGCAGTATCGTGAGCGCATAACACCGATTTTTGGCTTGGCTCGTTTGAGAGATCTGAATTTCCACATGGTTCCTATCATTCAGAACAATCAGGCAAGATTGCATCTTACCTGTTCTACGATGCCTGCTTTGTGGAGAGGAATGCGTGTTGGATATTTGTCTGACACTTCTATCAGCACTGCCAACGGATGTTGACGCTTTGCTTGGTTCGGTAACGGCTCATGCATTGAGGGCTCACCAGCAATTCCAGCTGAAGGTGAGATACGTGGACCAACAGGCACACAGGTACCATCTACTGCGAACATTGCTAATGCTGCCGGCGATGCTTCTCATCTGAGTACGATTGATCTACCTAATGAAGTGGTTCAACTTTCACCTACTGTGGTAGACGATTTCTTTGCCAGCTTAGAAGTTTTAGGGCCAGATGTAGGTGGCCATTTACCGGCCGATTTTGGCCGTTACCGACCGGTAAATGGGTTATTGGGATGTAGGGGGCCAATTTTACCAAATCGGTAAATTTACCGAATCGGTAAATTTAACGATTCGGTAACATACCGAATCGGTATTTTACCGATTCGGTAACTTCTAGATGTAGGTGGGACTCTTCTGAGTCCCAAAGGCCTTTCAGATTCGGTATTTTACCACCCAATCCAATTAGGTGGTAAAATACCGAATCCAGGTGTGCATGCACATGTGTGCATGCACACCTATGCCATGTGACAGACAGACATGCCCTTAGGGCATGTCTGTGTGCCACATGGCACACATGCCTGTATTTGGGGTGCTAGAGGGTGTCAAAGTGACACCCCCTGCACCCTTGCTGGAATCTGTATTTACCGATTCTGTAAATACCGATTCGGTAATGCCCATTGATTCCTATGGGCTTCAATGCCCATAGGAATCAATGGGCATTACCGAATCGGAATTTACAGAATCGGTAAATACCGAATCTTAACGATTCGGTATTTACCGATTCTGTAATACCTACATCCCCCCCCTCTATTTTACCACTTCTTAAATACCGAATCGGTAAAATTCGGTATTTAGGAAGTGGTAAAATGAAATTACCTACATCTAGGCCTTAATGTTTTCTCCTGACACCGAGAATAACTTTTGAAATTAGCACACAGCGTTCTATCAACTTTGAAATCGACCTTCGTTTTTCAAAACAAAAACTTCTAACTTTTTCTACGATTGGAATGGACTTTTACCAAAATTGAACTTTGGCACAAGGTTAACTGCTTAAAGTAGAACTATTCTTAGGGAATAAGAATTCTTTGAATACTTCCTAGAAACAATATTGACCTTATCAAGAAACCAAAACAGTTTATATATTCTGCTATGGGATGGTCTCAACCTTTTTTCTTCTGTATTTAAGAGCCATTTCATAAATGTATTTTCATGATTTATTCAGTTAGCATTGCCAATATCATAATATATGCTTAAAATGAAATCATTACTTTCAAATGCGTACTGTACAAATGCTCATTTTCGTGTGCAACCATTTCAAATGCATTTGATATATTTTTGGGTGGGATTGTAAACACATGCTTTAGATATGTTTTAGTGCTTAAATTTAGTAATGTCGAACATAATAAAGTGGAGTGGGTGTTGTATAGCATTTTAGGACCCTAGTGTAATTTTCACGATTCATGCCCTTATATAGGTATAAATCACCATCTCCTTATATAGGCATAGAAATTATAACCATATTTAGACATAGCCCAGGCAGTCCAAATACGGCATGGATACTTCCACTAGTTCCGAAAATCCACAACGATTTCTTTGAAAACTCGGCTTCAGCAGTTAGGGGCTTCCCCTTGCTTGAATATTGATTTGTCCAAGAACTCATGGAGTTTTCAAAGAACTATAACTCTTTGATTACGTTATTATGTCCAACTGTACGTCAAACTCGGCACCTTCAAGGTATAAATATGCGCACACTTGCCCAAGCAAACACACAGTGGTTTGGAGCAGTTCGACTATCTACTTGCCCGACGCATCTCACTACAGCAAGTGCCAAAGGAAGCCGACCCTCCAGCAGACGCACTGAGAGAGACACAGTCTTTTCTCTTGCTGAGAAATCCAGCTCCAGTGTTTCCAAGCTCCCCTTGTGGGGTGTTGGGAAATCGAGTCCTGAGACAGAGAGATACCAGACCTCCTTCATTCTAAACCAAGGTACAGAGCTGATTAGACCCTAAGAGAAATCTTAGATAGATTTGCTAAGCATTCAGAGACCAAGATCAAATGTCAGACTATTTTCAGAGGGCGCCTGTACCATGCCCCCACACCCTCCCTCATTGCTGCTTGTTTTCCTTGCTTTCAATTGTAGTTTTTTTCTCTTTAATGCAAGACAGTTAATACCAGAATGCATTGATAATATAAGGTCTTCGTAAGCTTCTTGCTTTTCTAGTAGATGTTTCTTTTTTTCTCCCTTTCTTTGATGTGCCTCTTTTATACCAGTGTGTGGTGCATGACGTCTCATTTTATGTATTGTGACAATAAAACAGCACACACTTACAAAGCTTTATGGCTAAGCTTGCTCCGTGGCATATTAAGGCCAGGTCGATGACTGACCTGAAATGTTTCAAGATGACAGCGCAGTGGTGGCCGGCTCAGGTAAGCGCAGTTGGGCGGAGTGGGGTGGGCAGGATGGTAGGAGTTGAAGTCGACACGCGACGAAATCATTAAAATGAAATAAATAATTAAAAATATTCTGTTGTCTGCTGAATCCCCCCACTGCCCTACCCCGCACTACCGCCCCATCGTGCTTACCTGCACCGGCCTGACTGTGTCAGTGTGTAGAAAAGGTGTGAGTAAATTAGTTTGTCACTGGCGTTTCTGTTTTTGGTTGTTGCTGGTTAGAAAAATGGATTAAAAAAAGTTTATTGTTGTGAAGAACTCCATGAGAGTGTATATGTTTTCCACCCGTAGTCTCTGTCATGGGCTTTTCTCCCCCACAAGGGGGCTTTTGTTATCCACTCCTGTCTTTTCTGTTCCACCCCCTTCTTGGCCTCTCTCCCACCCTCTGTTCATGTTCTCTCAGTCTCTACAAACTGTTCCAGTTACCAATTAATTGGATTTTTTTAAGCTCTATCATCTTTGCCAATTGGTCTCATGGACGAGCGCTATTGGCTTTGGTAATGCTTGTTTTTAGAGTATCTCTGCAGGGAAAGGACTAATCTAATTTTTTAATTCAGTTGGGGTAGAGGCATGCATGGGCAGCTTGTATTTGTAGCATTCTGACAGGCTGCATCGCAGCCAAGCAGGCAAGTTCTATCCCAGCCATCAGGATTGCATTAACGCTCAGACCCGACCCCCTCCCCTGGCTTTAAAAGCCTTTTGTTTCACTTTGAAAAAAGGGTCTTTGGGGAATAAATGTAACGATGCCAAGTTCTGTGTTTAGTTGTGTGCATCTAATGTATGAAGGTGTGAATTGGTAACATGCCTGACCTTGCAATTGGTGAATGTGGGAGGTGCGTCTTGTTGTGTGAATATGTGCTGCTGTATTGATGCGTTTGTTGAATGGGCTTTGAGTTTAATTGTGTTCATCAGACTGTGGTAATTAGCAATGGTTTGTGTGTGGAATGGTGTGTGCACATGTGTTGTCTGGTGTGGAAGTGTTTTGTGTGTTTAAGTGGAATGTGACTGTTAGAAATGGTGGTCTCAAGTTGGCAATTGTTTGCACCTTTGTCCAAGTACCCTTGCTTCTAGTCAGGGCAAGGGAGTTACACCCTTAGACAACCCCTTCTCACCTCTTAGTAGCTTGACACAAGTAGTCAGGCTTACCTCAGTGGCAGTGTGTAAAGCATTTGTGCACACAGTCAGTTACCCAGTGAAAACACTACAAATGGACACCACACCAGTTTAAAAAATAGGAAATCTTAATCTAAACCATACAAGACCAAAATGACAAAATTCCACTATTCATAGATCCAGATATCATCAGAAATAGTTTATTCACCAAAATAAAGCGTGTAGCAACAAATAGCTCCCCCTGGGGCTATTACGACAGTGACAGATGAAAATCCCAAAGTAAGGCACCAACCACGAGGTGCGCAGCATTGAGCCCGGAGTCACACGTACCCCAAAGAACAGTACCTTGGAAAACAATGAAAGCAAAGACAATGCACAGCATCGGGGAGATGAATCATCGTTGGTGCTGGGCGGCTTCAGTTCTTACGACCACAGGGGAGGTTAGGCATTGGTTCCTTACTGCAATGCAAGGGACGTCCGGGGTCAGGTACTAACTGTTTTCTGGGATGTGATGCAGCGTTGGCGGCACAGTATCAATGGATTCTGGAGGTCACCCACGTCAGGTATCGGCTCCACGGTGATGATGCACCAGCGTAGGTGAGGTCGGGGCTGCTGTGGGAGTTGGGGCAGTGCATCATGAGCATCACGAGCTGTGCCCTCGGCTCCAGTGCACGCATCAAACTCAGTGATGGTGTCAGAGTCAATAGAGTGCAGAGTCGTGGCTGCGGTGCCAGTCGGTGCGGGGCGGGCATCATGCACTTTACGAGCAGTGCCCTCAGCTTTGTTGCAGGTTGTGGCGTCGCTTGTTCCCTCTGTGGCCGCTGAAACAGCAGTTCTGGGTGCAGGAGGACAGAGGAAATTAAGTCTTTGTGTCCCTAAGACTTCAAAACTGGAGATAAGCATTACCCCAAGCCCTTGGAGATCTTCTTCAAGCAGGATACACAGCACAGTTCAGTATTTGTCCTCTCCTTGGCAGAAATAGCCACTGCAGGCCAACCCAGCAAAGCATCCACAAATCAATGAGGCAGTACTCCTCCTTACAGATTTTCTAGCTCTTCTCTTTGGCAGAGGTTACTCTTGAGTCCAGAAGTATTCTAAAGTCCCAGGGTCTGGGCACCCAATATTTATACTACATTTTCCTTTGTTCTCTTGTGGCAAAAAGTCTCTCAGCTCATTCCAAACCAGTTCTGTCCTCTCACGTCCAACTTCTTGGCAGGAGATTGAGACAGAATTGTGCACACGAGACAGGGCCTATGCAGGTGCAAGGAAAACTCATCCCCCTGCTCTAAATGCAGCCCAGGTCTATTCAGCTCAGCTGAGTCACCCAGCAGAGACAGGACACAGCTCAACTCCCCCAGTGGCTTTCTGGAATGACTGCACATCCCCAGCTCCTGTCACTCCAAAACCAGACAGTCAATACACAACCCAGCAGAGGCACATAGGATGGCTAATCAAGAAAATGACTCTTTCTAAAAGGGACATTTTAAAACCCACAATTTAAAAAACATCTTTACTAAAAGATGTGTTATTACATTCTGAGTTCAGAGAGCTTAAACTAAATTTTTCTATCTTGTCCCAATGTAAAGTTATACTTGTTACAAATACACTCATGTTACTCTATGTGAGGGATAGCCTGCCTTTCAATAGTGAAAAACGAAATGCTCAGAATTTCACTATTAGGACATGTCACACACATTGGTACATGCTGCTCCATGCCTACTCTACTCTGCACCACCATACACCACTCTACTCTAAGCCACTCTATGTCATTGCACTCTACGCCAATGCACTTCACACCACTTTACTCAAAACTAATGTATCATACGCCACTGCTTTCTATTCCAATATACTCTGTACCACTGAACTTCTCACCACTACATTCAAGGTCACTATCCTCTACTCTACAACACTACGCTCCTGTTACTCCACTCTATGGCACTCTACTAAATTAAACTCTACTCCCCTCTATGCCACTCGACTCTACAACACTCCACTCCACTCTGTGACAATACTCCACTCTACGAAATTCTACGGGGTCCCTCTGCGCTACTGCATGCCACTTTACTTCACTCTATGACACACTACTCCACTCACTACTCCTCTCTACTCCTCTCTGTGACACTCCACTTTACAGCACTCTACTCAACTCTACCACACCCTACTCCACTATGTTGCACTGTGTGCCATTCCATTCTACTACACTCTATGCCACTCCACTCCACTCTATCACAATCAACTCTGCTCTACACCAGTCTACACTATTCTACGCAACACCCTCTATGCCACCCCACTCTTCTCTACGCCACTCTATTCTACTCTGACACTCTACTCAACTCCACTCAACCCAACTCTACTCCACTCTACTCTACCACACTCTACCCTTCTACAGCACTCTGGGCCACTCCACTCTACACCACTCCATGACTCTCTACACCACTCTATAACACCCCACTTTACTCCTCAACACTCCACTCCATTCCACATGACTCCCCTTTACCCTACTAATATTTAGCCATGCTAAACATGCTGTACAACAAAGCCAAAATATATTGGCAAAGACAACGGCTTTTGCACAGGCGAGACCTATTGGCTTTGCCCGCTTGTTCTTTTAGGAAGTGCATGCTGCAGGCTTTAGCCTGTAATGCAGCAGTATCGCTATTCATTAATGCGTATTGCTTATTAATTTGTTTCAGATTGCTGAAAAGCAGCATAAATTGCAAAAAGGCTTTTTTGTAAATATTAGTTAGAAAAAGACTTAGGGCCAGATGTAGGTAAAGGAGTAGTTTCTGTCCTGTAACTCCAGTTCTGTAGTAGGGGTATCGCTGTTATAGTCATAATCTAGTGAATAGTCCCGCCCATGTGCGTGGACCCTGGAGCAATCAAAAATAATCTCTTATAGTGTCAAAAAATGTAGAAAAGCATAGACACTTAAGAGAGAATTTAAAGACAGATAATGCAGCCTAAAAAGGCTACACTGTCCAGTACTTCAACTAGAAATTCCACCACAAAATCCACAAAACAGCAAAAGCCTGTACAGATTTCCCTTGCTTTAACAGCAAACTCCCTCAGGAATGATAGAGAGAAGAACCTGGACAGACAAGCCCCATAGGCTGCCATTATGTGGCTCAAAACAGGATACTGTGCCTTTAAGAGAATCTTCCAGAACCTTCTCCCAGTATCCCAGAATGCATAGCAGGTCCAACTTACTTTCAGTTCTTTTTGAAGGCGTAACACGCCAGACCTGTAGCATTCCATAAAGGAATATGTCTCTCTCCACCGGGGAGGAGGGAGGGCGCTTATGACTATAACAGAGATACCCCTACTACAGAACTGGAGTTACAGGGCAGAAACTACTCCTTCTGTAGTAGGGGATCTCTGTGTATAGTCATAATCTAGTGAATAGAATGGCAAGCCCATCCCCACACCAAAGCGGCGGTGGAGAAAAGAGAATTAACGCCACTACTGTGCAAACAGATTTCGCAGCGAAGCCTGCCCAACCTGAGAGTCTGCCCTGGCATCAGTGTCAAGGCAGTAATGCTTAGCAAAGGTATGAACCGACTTCCAAGTGGCCGCCTTGCAGATTTCTGCAATCGGAACATTACGGAGCAATGCTGTCGTGGCAGCCTTGCCCCTGGTGGAATGAGCCTTAGGCTTACCTCCTAAGGTCTTATTAGCTTTTTGGTAACACAGCTATATGCAGGACACAATCCACCTAGAGATAGACTGCTTAGAGGTCGCAAGACCCGTCCTGACTGATCCATAATTGATGAACAATTGGTCTGACCTACGAATATCACTGGTTTTATCCAGATAAAATTTCAGCACCCTCCTAACATCCAGGGAATGCAAAGAACTTTCCGCTGGAGATGAAGGATTCTGAAAGAACGTAGGTAAAGTAATAGCCTGGTTGATATGAAAATCAGAAACAACCTTGGGAAGAAATTTAGGGTGAGTACGCATAACAACCTTAGCAGCATGAAATACAGTATAAGGTTCTTGGCAACACAACGCCTGAATTTCACTCACCCTTCGGGCCGATGTAATGGCCACGAGGAACGCCGGCTTCCAGGACAGGTGCTGCAACGAAGCCTTATGAATAGGTTCAAAAGGCTCCTTCATCAATCTGGACAGCACCACATTCAAGTCCCATGAAGGCGAAGGAAGCCTGACAGGAGGGAATACCTTCTTCAAGCCTTCCAGAAAATCTTTGATCACAGGGATCTGGAAGAAGGAAGTCTGTGAAGGGCATTTCCTGTAGGAAGTCAAAGCAGCCAGATGAACCTTAATGGAATGGACATTAAGGCCAGACTGCGCCAGATGCAGCAGATATGGAAGGATGACATCTTCCTTGCATGTCGTAGGGTCATAGTTCTTAGACTTGCACCAGATGCAAAACCTCTTCCACTTGTAAGCATAAGAAGTCCTAGTGGAAGGGCACTTAGCCTCCTTCAGTATGTCCATACAATCCTCTGGGAGATTCAAATGGCCATATTGCACTATTTCAGGAGCCATGCCGCCAAACTCAAAGACGAGAGGTTGGGGTGCACCATCCGCCCCCGAACTTCGTGAGAAGGTCCGGCCTGCACGGCAGCTTCATGTGAGGAAGGAGAGACCGGTGAAGCAGGTCCGTGAACCACCACTGTCTGGGCCATTCCGGGGCAATCAGAATCATCTTCGCCCTGGATTGGGAGAGCTTGATGAGAACCGCTGGAATCAGGGGAATGGGTGGAAAAGCGTACAGAAAGCTGTTCGACCAGTTGATCCATAACGCGTTCCCCAGCATCCCCGGCTGGTAGTACCTGGAGGCGAAGTCTCGGCATTTGCTGTTTTCGGCGGTGGCGAACAGATCTATGTCTGGAGTTCCCCATCTTGCGAAGACTTCTCCTAGTACGTCATCGTTTATGACCCACTCGTGGTTTTCCTGAATCAGTCTGCTCAGCTCGTCTGCCTGAACATTCTGCACACCTGGCAGATGAGTGGCCGTTATCGAGAGTCCTCGAGCCAGAAGCCAATGCCAGATCGCCTGCGCCTCCTGAGACAGAGTGCGTGATCTCGAGCCCCCCTGCTTGTTGAGGTAATACATCGTGGTCGTATTGTCTGTCTGTACAAGCAGAGAGTTGGTCCGGAAGGACGGTTGAAAGGCCTTCAGCGCCAAGTGAACAGCCCTGAGTTCCAGGAAATTGATGTGGTACGTGGACTCCGACGGGGACCACGTCCCTTGAATCTGCAGATCTCCGGAGTGCGCTCCCCATCCCAGGAGAGAAGCATCCGTCACGATAGTCTGAGTGGGAATGTCCTTGTGGAAGGGAACCCCTCTGAGGAGATTCTACGCCGAACACCACCACTTCAGAGACTGAAGAGCGTGTAGAGACAGTCATATCTTGTCGTCCCAAGATCCTCTCCTCTGGTCCCACTGATCTTCCAAGCAGTCCTGCAGCGGTCTCATGTGCAGCCGCGCATGTGGCGTCAGGAAGAGACAAGAGGCCATCGATCCCAGCAGAGAAGACACCGTTCTCACTGTCGTGGATGGAGTGGACATGAGAGCCTGAGCCTTCCGAAGGAGTGATAAATGTCGCTCTTCCGAAGGAGACACGCTTGCTGACAGCGTATCGATGGAGGCTCCCAAGTACTGGATGCACTGGACCGGAGTCGGGACAGACTTGGACATGTTGATGTGCAACCCCAGCTTGTTCAAGAGAACGCACGTCTTCTGGAAGTGTGCTTGAGCTTCCGAGAAGGAGGAGGCCTTGATCAACCAATCGTCCAGGTACGGGTAGACAAACACCTTGTTCTTCCTCAGGTGTGCCGCTACCACTGCCATGCACTTCGAGAACGTCCGGGGCGCAGACTTCAGCCCGAACGGAAGTACCGTGTACTGATAGTGATTGGTGCCGACTTGAAATCGCAGGAACTTCCTGTGTTTGTGTGCAATGGGCACATGGAAGTACGCATCCTGTAGGTCTATGGCGCAAAGCCAGTCTCCCCGCTGCAGCTGAGGATAAATCTGATGCAACGACAGCATGCGAAACTTTTCTCTGCGAATCCATTTGTTTGCCTGTCGCAAGTCCAGAATGGGCCTGAACTCGTTCTTGTCCTTCTTGCGGACCAGAAAGAACGGTGAATACAGACCTCTTCCTCTTTGAGACAGAGGTACATCTTCTATCGCCCTTTTCCTTAGAAGGATGTCGGCCTCCGCCTGGAGCTCGCGCAGTTGATACTGCGAGCTGACCGGAGGAATCGATGGAGGAGGGCTGATGAACCGAAGACTGTATCCATTGCAAACAATATTCAGCACCCACTTGTCCTGAGTAATTTTTCTCCACTCTGCCAGAAAAAATTGAACGCTTCCCCCCACCGGAGCGGGTAACGGACGAAGGGGAAGTAACCGCTCAGGGTCGAGACCCAGCCGGGCCCTTGTTCGCGGTAGAGGACTGCTGTCCACCTCTACCCCTCTGACGTTTCTGGAAGGGTCTTCTGTATTGCTGCTGGTGGTGCTGCTGCTGTTGTTGCTGCCCAGAAGACTGTCCCCTTCCTCTACCCTGCGACCCGAACCGTCGTTGGAACTGGCGGTAGGGTTTCTTTTCTTTGGGCTTCTCCAAGCCCACAACCGTCAGGGTTTCAGCCTCGGCCTTCATCCTGGCCATTTTGTCATCTGCGTGTTTCCCAAAGAGGGTGTCGCCGGAAAACGGCAGATTTGCCACTCGTTGTTGCGCTTCAGGCTTGAGCGACGTCAGCCGGAGCCAAGCATGGCGTCTCTGATTGATACCGTGGCAGTAGCCATGCGCGGCCAGCAGGGAGATATCCGCCGCGGCGCTGACGGCCTGGTTCGAAACCAGCATCCCTTCCTGGACGATCTCCATGAAGTCCTCTTTCCTGTCGCGCCGGACAAGGTCCGCAAACTGTTCCATGGAATCCCACAGTGCACGGTCGTATCGTCCCAACAACGCCGAGTCACTGGAGGCCTTCATCGTCGTGGAAGACGTCCCACACGCCTTCCGTCCAGCTGAGTCAATCCAGCGGCTCTCCTTATCCGGAGGCACCGTGGAGGACGGGGAGGTAGCATGTAGTTTCCGAGCCGCTGTCACAATCACCGAATCAGGCACTGGGTCCTTCCGCAAGAAGGCCGGGTCCGACTCTGGAGCCCTGTACTTCTTGACAAGCCTGGAGGGAGCAGCTTTCACCACCGCCGGCGTAAGGAAGAGCTGTTCAGCCGGCTCAACCAGTCCCGGCACCAAAGGCAGTAAGGGGCGAGACAGGTGCTTCGTGTGCAAAGTCTCGAAGATCACAGAAGTTGTGGGCGTAGGGGCCGTCACCTTGATCCCCAACTTCGCCGCCCCTCTCAGGAGAACCTCCTGGAACGTGCCAATGTCATCTATCGGAGACACCCTCGTCTCCGGGGAATCCGACAATGTAGGCGAATATGAACGGGTCCCAGAGGCCGAACGGGACCTGGACCTATGCCTCCTATGGCGATGTCTGGATCTCGAGGAGGATCCGTGTCCACTCCTAGATCTGTCCCTTCTCCCCGAGCGTGACCTCAATCTCCTGGGTCTGGGACGCCCCGCCGATTTCCCCGGGACGGACGTCTTGGGCTTAGGAGGAACCTTCGACTTAGGAGTCTTCTTCGGAGGTGTCGGAAGTCTGGGCATCGACACCGATCTCGGTGGAACCGGAGGAGGAGCACCCGGCACCGGGGCCTGCGGTCCTGACGGAAGAGCAGGTAGAGGAGGCAATGGAGGAGGGGTCGAAGCCCTCGGAGGAGGCCCTCTAGGCAAAGGAGGAGGAGGAGGCTGTATAACAGTCTTCTTCGGTGTATACACCTCTGAATACGCCGTCCCTGGCGAGCCACCATCCTGTTCTGACTGAGGGGAGCCCCCCACAGTCCACGGCCTGTCCTTACGACCCCCTGACGTCGAAGACCGGTGTTCAGACGTCGACCGTGGTTCCTTCGACGCCGAGCGGCCCTTCGGCGTCGACCGTTTCGCACTCCTCGGCGTCGACCGGCTTCTATGCCTCGACGTCGACCCCGACCAGATGGACGAACCTCTAAACCTCGACCGCTTCGACGACGACCTCTTCGATCGATTCGACGTCGACCTCTTCGATCGCCTCAACGTCGACTGCTTCAGCGCCGGAGACCTCTTCCGCCTCGACGGCGACCTCGCCGTCCTCGACGGCAGCCTCGACGACGAGGATCCCCTCGACGACGACGATGTCCTCGCCCTCGACGGCGAACGGCGGTGTCGCCTCGACGGCGAGCGCCGACGCCGGGCCCTCCGATGCCGTCCACTCGACGCCGACGGCGACGACGAGGAAATCGACACCGGGTTCGACGGCGGCCTGTGTAAGTCCCTCGACGTCGACGGGCGACGTTTTCTCAACCCAGAGCCCTGGGGAGACCGGGAACTGGCCGTGGACCTTCCTCTCGACGTCGTGGTCATAGCAACCGACCCAGACGGAGACCTTGGACGTTTGCTGGACTTCCTGCCCCTGGGGAGCCCCCCAGAGGCCTCAGCATGGGCAGTAGAAGCCCCTCCAGACCCACCTTGAGCCTTCAGTCTTCTTTCTTCAAGTCCCTGAAGTCTGATATTCCTCCTGTCCTTCAGGGTCCTGCCAGAGAAGCCTCTACAGATCACACACTCCTCTGGGATGTGGGAAGAGGGAAGGCAGAGGATACACACCTCATGGGGGTCTGACTTGGCCTTCTTCCTGGAGCACTCCGGGCATTTGTCAAATAATGCAGGCATTATGGACAACAAAAGAGTGCAAAAAACCAAGAAGAAAGTCACCAAAGTACTTTAAAAGTACACAAAATCGAATTTAGTGAAAAAAACACCAACAAAACCCTTGAAAAGGGAGAGCTCAATGCTCCAGGGTCCTGCTTGAACTGAAAGTAAGTTGGACCTGCTATGCATTCTGGGATACTGGGAGAAGGTTCTGGAAGATTCTCTTAAAGGCACAGTATCCTGTTTTGAGCCACATAATGGCAGCCTATGGGGCTTGTCTGTCCAGGTTCTTCTCTCTATCATTCCTGAGGGAGTTTGCTGTTAAAGCAAGGGAAATCTGTACAGGCTTTTGCTGTTTTGTGGATTTTGTGGTGGAATTTCTAGTTGAAGTACTGGACAGTGTAGCCTTTTTAGGCTGCATTATATGTCTTTAAATTCTCTCTTAAGTGTCTATGCTTTTCTGCATTTTTTGACACTATAAGAGATTATTTTTGATTTGCTCCGGGGTCCACGCACATGGGCGGGACTATTCACTAGATTATGACTATACACAGAGATCCCCTACTACAGAATACTATTACTACTTATAATCTTTGTCCAGAGCGGGGCTAGGGAGAGTTTGAGCTTTTTGGCCAGTTGGGCGGGGAGGGGGTCTTCGATGTGTGACGAGGGCTTGGTTCCGGATTTCTGTTTCAGAGATGGGTTTGAATAATTTCCAGTTGTTGGGAGGGTGTCTGGTAGGGTTATTTTACAACAAAACAACAATAGAGGGAGTGTAGAGGAAATGATAGAATCACCCTCCTAGCTAATGTACATAAACAAAGAGATTCTATCAATGTGTAGTGAATTTTTTAGTTTTTAACATTTGGTGAATAGTTAATGCGTGAGTCACGAACTAGGCTCTCTCTTGGAGTGACAAGACGAGGGCACTATGTGCTTTTAAAATACCCCTCACACACTAAGAATCCCATAGTGTCATGCTTCATCACTGGGGTCTTCCCGTCCCTCTACGGGGCGGGGCGTGCTACGAACTACGGACTACGCGGGAGCACTGATTTTTTGTGACAAAGGCTATGTGTTAGTGCGGTGTAAGTGTGATCAGTGAAGTGTAGGGACCTAACTCAGTGAGTGCAAGATAAAAAGTGCTACCACTTGTCAGGCCTGACTTTCCCTTTTACATAAACTTGGGGAACCCCTGTGGTAGGTACCAGATAACCCCTGGGCAGGGTGCAGTGTAGGTAAAAGGCAGAACATAAACTGTGTGTGTGTTATGATCTGAGAGTGAAAAACTCTCCATTTCGTATTTCACTGCTGAAAGGCCATTATTCCCATGAGGCTGGGTGTTGTGCTTGTTAGCCTAGTTTCCTGTCAGTTTATAATGGAGAGGTGAAGTTTGGTATGCATGGACTCACAGTGTCATAATGCTTCTTTCTGTGAAGGTGGTTTTGTCACTGTGTGTTTATAAGCCACTCTTTTAGAAAGTGGCTGAGTTTTGTGCTCTGAGCATTTCTTTGTGTCTCTGAAATGTGGATTGTCCGTCTGGAACTGAAAGGTGAGAGGAGCTGGGAGAGGTCTTGACCCAGGGAGAGGTTGAGAGGTTGAGCTGGCACCAGGCTGCCCAGCATCTGGAGAGTAGGGAGAGGAGAAGCCCGGGAGGTGAAAAGGCCTAGGCTGGTGCTCTAAACCAATTGACCCATCTCCTGCTGAGTGATTAAGGATCCAGACCCCCAGTATCAAATAGAGAGAGGTGACACCGGGAGAGAGACACCAAGAACTGATTTAGGGAGGGGTCAGGGACCCCTGAGCACATACAAATTTAAAAGACATTTAGGGGTATAACTATGAGAGCTGAAGGGGGCGCTAGAGGGCGCACGACAGAATGGCCGCACTTGGGTGAGGCTCCTGTTGCCTGGAAAGCAAATCCTTCAAATATCCTAGCTAACCGGCTCCTGAACTGGTTGTTAACATGCTGAACTAAAGACTACACTGTTCCCCAGCCTCGTGAAAATCTGAAGAAAATCGGCTGCTGCGTGACGATGTTGTGAACCGTGGAAGTGCCCCCCCGAGATAGGCGCCGGAGTGCTGAGGTGAGGCGCGGCCGGCCACTGCCACCAGGAAAGACTGCGGCTTGCCGCGTGGAGCACAGGCCGCAATTGCGGGCAGCGACCTCATGCCTGGTGTCGGCCGGAACTAACGGGTGGCTGGAGCCGCCGTCGAGGCGCTACCGTGGGCCATCGGAGCACTGCGCACCTTACTTTGGACGCAGATCGGTGAGGCTGTGCGGTAAGATAATTTCTGCGCGGCGGTGGCGAGGCCGATATTGCTGTGGGCCCGGGCCGACGCTTGGGTGGGAAGCTGGCGCTCACAGAGACCCGAAGTGCGGCACCCTCGCAAGCTACCTGAGGCACATACTGGGCGCGGAGAGGTGCCCCTGGAGCGGCAGCTCAGAGCGGACACGAGTGGCGGTTCAGGCACTATCGGGCAGCTACAGCCCCCACCGAGGCAGCGATGGAGTGCATGGCAGCGGCCTGGTGGAGTGGACGCCCAGGCAGGTGGACCTGGCCAGTGGAGTCTTGGGCGTGATCCACATGCAGAGGTCGAGCTCCAGCTACTGGGTGCTGTGAAGTGGCAAAAGAATCCACGAATACTGGGCGCATGGAGGACTATATAGAAAAGCTGCTCCTGGCGACCATTGGAACTGACGCCTTCTCCACGCAGTACATAGTCGAGCGGGCCCACCGCTCCCTTGGACCGAAGCCGACGCCCGGGAACCCGCCGCGGCCCATCATAGTGCGATTGTTAAATTATTGGGATGTGGCCCTCCGCGCAGCTCGTACCAAACAGTCTCTGACCTACGAAGAGATGTCCTTCTCCATATATCCGGACTTCACTCCGATAGTCCAGGAGGAAAGACGCAAGTTCATTGATGTGAAAAAGAAGCTTCGCGCAGCGCAAATCGATTATGCCTTGTTGTATCCCGCTAGGATCCGGGTGACGCACCAGGGGAAGCAGCGCTTCTTTACGAACCCGCAGCAGGTGGAGGACCATTTACGGACATTGAAGCGGATGCAGCACGGGCGAGCGGACGTGGAGCTGCAGGCCAAGACAATGCTCAAGAGGCCGACGAGGAAGCCTGAGATGGCAGTGCGACGGACCAGATTTGGATTTACAGGACTTTGATGTTGACTAATGGCGCCACCACTGTGGCTACGAGACTTGGGACCCTTGATGGACGTACAGCCGAGATGTTCACGAGTGTTCCGGTGGTAATGTATTTCAGGCCCCACCTCCTCTCCTCGGACTCAGCCCAGAGGTCATACAGGTCGAAGGGCTTGGGGAGGGGGAGGTGGCTGTGTGACCACTTGGAGATGTCCCCCAGCGGGTGTTCCCCTGTGCTAGACACTGTAAACTTGGTGATAATGTTGTTGTTGTTGTTGGGAGTAAAGGGTGGGTGGTTGGTAGAGTATTCTGGCAAGTTGGGGCTGCTTCAGTGGGTGGTGAGAGGGGAGGGGGGCGTTATAATGAGGAGTTGTCTTAATGCAGTGATAATTGTCGTTTGTGCACCACCGGGTAGGAATGTTTCCATCGGTGATGGAGGAGGGAGGAGGGTGCGGTTGGGGGGGAGTTGGGGGTACTGGTGGGGTTGGGGGGGCTCTTTGTTTTGAATATTGACTAAGGGAGGTCTGGAAGTTTTTTCTGATATAATACCCTACACACGCCGACATGGGGACAATAGGTGACACACAGGCACTCCGACACATCACAGTGGCTTCATGGAATGTAAGGGGCCCCAATAACCCTAGAAAATGCAGACAGGTACTGGGCTAATTAGACCGCCATGCGGTGACAGTGGCCCTTCTGCAGGAAACACACCTCCCACCGGGGGGCACTCCACAGTTAGCGTCAAGATGGGCTTCATGCCGCGGATTTGCTTCCTACTCCACATACTCCAGGGGAGTGACCATCTTAATCAAACGGGGAGTGGAATTTACACCACAGGGAATGGACTCTGACAAGGAAGGCAGATTCTGTATAGTGTGGGGCGGCTTTACTCACATAATATCCTCTTCGCAAACTACTATGGTCCCAACACTGATAACCCTGATGCTCTACTTCTCTTATGGAGCAAGATGCAGGCGTTAGGAATTGCTTGCGTAGTTTTAGGGGGCGATTTCAACACTGCAATGTATCCTCAGGCGGACAGATCGCATCCGCTCCCAACGCACTACACAGTTACACAAAGAACGCTGAGCGATATAGTGAGGGATCATTGCCTGATAGATGCTTGGAGACATAAACATCCCACACTTAACCAAGGTACTCATTAATCAGCGGTCCACTCTACTTGGGCACAACTACATTTTCCTGGCAGCAGGGATGACACATTGGCTGGCACAGGCGACGCACTTGGCCCGCAATTTCTCGGACCACTCCTCAGTGATTGCAAACTTGCAGATCCCAGTAGACTGTGCTCCATACTTGAGCTGGCGGCTCAATCCCTCCCTACTCACTGACACTGTCTTTAAGTCCGAATTAGAGCAGGACATACGAGATTTTTTCGACCGCAATCTGAAGTCGGTATCTAGTGTAACAACAGTATGGGAGGCCTTCAAAGTCACGGTGCGCGGTTGGTGCCTGGCCGGAAGCTCGAATCGGAGCTCCGCGACCTTGAGCAAGCACTAGAACGAAATCCAAGTGACCACTCGATTAAAGCCCGCATGAGGGACAAAATGACTGAATACGAGACAGTGGCAGATAGAGAATGCCGCTTTCGCGGGAAACCACACACTGCGCGTATTTATGGGAGGGAGATCGCCCAGGCATGGCTCTAGCAAATACCATCCGCCCCCCTAGGTTCGCTAACTACGTGACTGAGCTGCAGGATGCCCATGGCACCGTGCATAGAAATCTCCCGGACCAACTCCGGATCTTCCGAGATTACTATACTACACTGTACACTTAACATGGCGGCATGTCGACGGACTTAGACGAATACCTGGGAGTCACCGCAATAGCCTGGCTAGGTACCACGCAACAAAAATTCCTCCACCTAGAGTTGGAGCTAGATGAAATAACAGAAGCCATAATGAAGACGAAGTCAGGCCGAGCCCCTGGATCGGGCGGCCTTCCAATCGAATTCTATAAAGCCTTCTCCCTTATACTTGCTCCTATCCTCAAAGACGTTTATTATGCTGCTTTGGAGGAAAGTAGCCTACCTAGCACCATGCACGAAGCTCTGATTACCTCCCTGTTAAAACCTGGCAAGCCCCCGGCACAATGTGATTCGTACCACCCTCTGTCTCTGTTAAATTGTGATACCAAAATCTTGGCAAAAGTTCTCGCTACGCGCCTTAACCTCCTGATGGAGCGTCTAGTTCTACCAGATCAGGCTGGGTTTGTTCCAAACCGTGCAACATCGCACAATCTGCACACGTTGCATGCAGTGCTGCAAGATATAGACCCTAACTGTGAGGTGGCTGCCATCTTCCTTGACGCCACAAAGGCGTTTAATTCGCCCGAATGGGATTACTTACTGGGGGTACTGGAATGCATGGGATTGCCCTTTAGCATTTTGGACTGGGTGCGGCTACTGTACTGCCAGGCAACGGCGGTGGTGTTACTGAATGGGTCCGGATCTGCCCCTTTCAGAATTAATAGAGGCACCCGTCAGGGATACCGTTATCCCCTGTCCTATTTGCACTTGCCATCGAGCCATTGGCAGCAAAGCTCCGGCAGCACCATAATCATCGCTTGCTGATCTATCCCGCCCGCCAGCTACTCATCTCGCTCTATGCTGATGATATGACACTCTATGTTAGGAAGCCCCAAGAGAATCTCAATTCCCTTCTGTGCGAAATCACGAAGTTTGGAGGTATTGCCGGAATACAAATTAACTGGAATAAGTCTGCGGTATTCCCCCTGACCGAAAAAACGCAGCCATACCAACTAGACTCTCCCTTGGTCTGGGAAACAGAGGAGTTAAAATACTTAGGTATCCGAATAACTCGGCAGAAGGACACACAGATTAGGGCCAATTATGGGATGGCCCTGGATAAAATTACAGATACCATCACCAAATGGCTACGCCTCCCACTCTCAATGGCAGGACGCAGCTCTCTCATCAAGATGGTGTTGCTGCCCAAACTACTGTATTTATTCACCAATATTCCTTATAGCTCGGGACGTCATTTGTTTCGCGCTCTCAAAACCCAATTGACGTGGCTGATATGGGGGGGGAAGCAGGCTAGGATCAGCCTCGCTACTTTAATGCTACTGTATCATCTTGGGGGCTTTGAGGTCCCCAATTTCGAGAGATACTACAAATGTGCGCAAAGCCACTTCGCCGTTTACTGGTTCCACCCACCACCCTATATGGCACACCTGGCGGTGGAGGACGGACACATGCGGCCTGTGAGCGCCGCTGGCTATGTATTTACAGATGTTGGGGAGAGAGAACGTGACCCGTCTACGGTTGATTGCACGGTTGCGGCGTGGAAACGCCTGGTCAAATCCATGGGGAGCTCCTTCATGTATTCACCGCAAATGACTCTTATGAATGACCCCAGATTGCAGGTAACATGCGAGGAAATCTGCCGCAAGATGCTGTCCAAACTTGCATATTACACTTGGGGGGACTTATATGTTCAAGGGCAGTTCCGAACTATAGATCAGTTCTTTGGGGAATCTAATCCCACGGCCATGGATACCTTCCTGTATACCCGGCTCCGGCAGTGCCTTCGAGCCATCACCCCCAGCACCCAGACGAGCAGGACACTCTGGCCCCCCTCCACGCCCTCTTGCAAAAAGATGCCCCACAACACGTTCTATCACTACTTTACAAACACGTACAGAATGCCCCATTGCCTACTGCACTTAGGGCGCGTACAGACTGGGATGGAGACCTAGATGAGCCGCTGACGGATAAACTGTGGGAGATTAGCTGCACACAAACGAATGCAGTCACGGGTAATTCCAGGCTACGACTAGTTCATTTCAAATTCCTACACCACCTCTATTATACTCCTGCTAAATTGTACAAGTTTCACCTCAGAGACAATGATTGCTGTAATCGCTGTGGAGGGGAGGGCGCAGACTTCTTCCACCTGGCATTGACTTGCCCCAGGGTTGCCCAATACTGGACGGAGGTCTTTGCGGGACTGTCAGACATGCTGGTTGGTGGAGTTGGCGCCGAGCCCACAGTCAGCGCTACTGGGCCTCACACACAACATTTCGACTGTACACAAAAAGTTTATGGCACTGAGCCTATTCCTAGCCAAACGTCAGGTGGCATACAGATGGGGGAAGGGAAGGGCCCCCAAATTTAAGATATGGATTTCGACCATGGCGATGTGGCAGGACCAACTTCACACATAAGCAGAATTACTCCCTATGAAATCACGACTGAAAGACGTATGGGGACCACTCACAGCCTATCTTCTCAGACTGCACGAGGAAGAGACAGAGGGTGCAGGGGAGCCCAGGGACATACCAGACGGGGACACTGAGGCTGCTATCTAATTAGTGCAGCACTGCTTTCATGCACATCTTCACAAACTGGGACTGGCCCACATGTAGTGCCTACACCGGAGGCATAACTATGCAACGGAGGGAATAGAGATCCGCCAGGGGTGATGACAGGGCGGGAGGGAGGTTGGATGATAGCATGTTGGTGTGCACCGGATAGGGCTGTGTAACATGACTCTGCATGTAGTGCCATCTATTGTATCGTTCCTAATTGCAATGATATCCGTTATTGATAGAGACCTTAGTATGATGCTTGTACTATTTGGGGAGGGGGAGGGAAGTTGTAAGTTGAAATTGATTTTGGTCCTTCACAACAACTCATCAGCATATGCGGGAAGGTGCTTTAGCGCTTATGTGACTGACTGTCATTGTATTGGTAGTACGTATTGCACGGATGTACCGTATCACTGTTTTATGACCACAATAAAGGTTTTGAAAATTCAAAAGAAAAAAAAACTATGTGAGCTGAAACCCCTGAACATTTGAATGAAACAGATATGGATTGATACTGAAAAGGCTTGGACCCGTCCTGTGGTCAAGAGGAACCTCTGCTAAAGAAGGAGCAACTGAAGAGACTGCTGTGGATAGACCAATCCTTGCTTCGAGATCTGGGGCTGGTCTGCAGTTTGCTGTTCTAACTAAGGAAGAGGCTGTTCAGACTGTGCTAGGAGGAGCTCGGTCCCCCTGCTTGAAGAAGACTGTGTTTTGTACTGTGTCTTGAAACACCAAGGGCCCGAGGTGAGCTGGCTCCCTGTTTTGGAAACACAGGAATTTAAAAGTTTCCAGAGAAGACTCCCAGATACTCTGTGGGTGAATGTGATCTGTCTAGCCTGAGACCTTCGCAAGTTGTGCCCTTTGATCTTGGGCACCTGGAGTTTCAAGGGAAACTCGGACACGTAGTCCAGCCATGGGGTTGGTGAAGAGTGCCTAGGCCTCTTGTGCACCAACGGAGGAAGTGAGTCTCGCACGGGTTGGGTGCATGTTGTGGCACAGCCCAGGTGTTGGTGAAAAGCGGCAGGGCCTCATAGGCACCAAAAGAAGAAGTGAGTCTCTGACGTGCAAGAGCGCGTGTCATGACGCAGCCAGGGCGTTCGGGAAGAGCGCCTGGACATCGTGTGCACCGGGAGAAGATTGAACGCGCAGGGTGCATGTTGAGGTGCAAGCGGAGAGCTGGTGAAGAGCGCCGGATTGTCCTGTGCACTGCAGGGTCCCAGGGAAATAGCAATATGAGCTAAGTTCTGAATAATTCAGTTACAAATTCTACACCGAACATACTATTCCCGCACACTTTTTTTTTTTTGCAGAGTTTTATATAGCGCAAACTAGACCCGAACTGAAACAGGTATCAGAGCGCTTTACATAGCACCAGTTACGTTACATGAGGACACGCATTTATTTTAGGCACGGGGAGATTAAGTGATTTGCCCAGAATCACAGGAGGTTTTTGGCGTTGTTACCGAGACTCGAACCCAGATCCCCAGGTCCGAGGTCGAGCGCCCTAGCCGTTAGGCTAACTCCTCTCCCCTTTTGCATAGGATCGGGTGTACAGACTCAGATCAATGTGTGAGGGGATGTGGGTCACTCGGCACATTTTTCCACATTTTATGGGAGTGTCCCGTGATACAGCAATACTGGTCTATAGTGGCCGGTGTGATGACAGGGGTGCTGGGAATACACATTCAACTGGAGGCGTGGTGGCTCTTGTTAGGCATCACGGGGAGGATAGATGGCCAGCTCACACGACAACCTAGCTAATGCTAGCTGCTGGAGTGGCTAAACGAAGCATTGCGTGGCTCTTGGGTGCTAGTACGCCTCCCAAATTATCGGACTGGAAGGCAGATATGGATTGGTGCGCCTTGCAGAACGGGTGGTGTATGAGAGCAGAGGTTGCCCTAAGAAGTGGGACAAAATATGGAGCCCCTAGGAGAAATATTGTGTTTAGGACTAAAACAGACTGAAGGGAGGATGTGTATTTGACTGGAACAGTTTCTTTTTCTATTCAATAAAAATACTTTTAAAAAAAAGTTTCTTTACCTCTCCAGTGTTTGTTGATCTGGTTTTAGAAGCAAGTAACAAGTTGAACAACTCATGTCTAAGAATAGTGCAGGAAGCTGAGGTGGAAACTTCCCACTTAAAGCTACCCATGTTGTCAAATCATGCAGGCCTAAGTCAAGCACAGCTAGATTTGGAGAGAAATAAATCCACCTTGGCGGGTAGGGATAAATTGCAGAACCCTAAAAGTTACTATCCTGTCCCAGGAAAGGAAGTGTTCGAGAGATCTGATCCCTGTACGCAATAGGTTTGCGTGTCTAAGTGTTGATGGGGAGACAACATTTTCCTGGGAGGAAGAGATAGATTAGGGAACTGACGCACCCGTCGGCTTGGGGGTTGTCTCCTGGAATATACATGTATTAAAGAATTTAACTAGAACAACAAGCTCTCAGAAATATTGGGGGGGAATGAGATAATTTGTTTCCAGGAGACGGTTGGAGAGTGAGGATTTTTATCAAAATGGTTTCATGAATTTTATTAAAGATGGAACCAAATCAGGCACGGGGCTGGTGAAAGGAGGACTAATAACACTAATATCTATCAAAAGTAGACAGGTGGAAACAAGTAGTGATTGGGTTTTAGCTTGCTTACTGGATCTCTATGAGGGCTGTCTGCAACAAAAAAGCTGATAGTTGTGTATTTTTACATAAATCAGGAGGACTCTAAGAAAGAGTCATGGGAAATGTTTCAGAGGGGCCTGGTAAATCTAATAGAGCTCCTGGGGGAATATCCTATTTTGCTATTAGGAGACTTTAACCTGGGCTTAGATCCAAGGAAGGCTGACTGCAATCTCAGATATGCTAGATTGTTACGGTATTCCTATCGCAAATTTTCCAAAATGTGATCAGTCAAAGTTTGATATTGTGAGCTTTCTGGCAGAATTTGGGTTTGTATGCCTAAATGGCTGTTTCAAAGAGGACGACCCAGCAGGCCAAACATTTTTATATGCGAAACAACAGTGCCCCATTAACATTTTCATGCAGGCATGGTAATTCAATCATTGTATAGGATTTTTGGTGCTAAGACTAAAGGGAAGCGATCATTGGGGGCTAAAATTAGATATAGAGGTAGCTCCATTATTGAGGCAACAAGCTATTCCAATGTCATTAGATTTCCCTAAACGCTTAACAACAAGAGTTGATGGGAGATAAATTGAATAGTTAATGCAGTATCAATTAATTAATGATATGGTCTAGGATAGGGCCATAGGAGAGCCTAATGGTGCATGGTATTCAAATATCATTGCAGAGGTAGTAAAGCGATTGATACCAGTGGTAAGGGCATGCAATAAGATAATAAAAAAGGACCAGCCATGCCAAATCTCAAACCAACAATGGTTCGATAAGAAGTGTGCATTTGCTAGGAAGGAGCTAAGTAAAATAGGGATGGTAAGGCGATCAGATGATCAAGTAAAGACAATTGATATCTACCGCTGTTTGGAGGAAGTTCTGGGAGTTGGTCCAGAAGGGATGCGGTACGGCAGTGCCACCAGCAAGATGCATGGTTTCAGAAACAGATTGGGTACCTTTTTTAAATAATATTTATAAGCCAGGTGAGACAGTGGTGAAGAAGGGCTGGCAATTGTGGGGGTGGAGGCTTTGGAGTCATTCTCTATCCAATCTATCGCCAAGTTGATGACTTCCTTGAATTTAACAAAGGCAGCGGGTCCAGATAATCTGCCACCAGTTGTAACTAAGGCAAAACCCTTGTGTAGGGTATGATTCATCTCCAGAGTTTGTATTTACATAACTAAGACCAGGATAATCCCTCTGAGTTGGAAGGGTGCAATAATAAAACTTACACATAAAAAAGGTGCATGAGAGGACCCAGGGAATTACCGGTTGATAAGTCTGTTGGATGTAGGTACAAAACAGTACTCCAAAGAAATATTAAGGGCCCTAATGAATTGGATTGTGGGAAATTGAATTATTCCAATGGAGCAGGGAGGCTTTAAAGCTGGGCATTCTACAACAGACCAATGTTTCAGTTTATGGGCTTTGGGGCAGAAGGCAAAAGAAACAACTGGAAACGGCTCAGCGTTTAATCTGGTTGATCGCAGTTTACGTTGGGCCAAATTAATACAACAGGGTATTCCACACAGCGCCAGGATGCCCGTAGGGTTGCAGAGCGCTTTATAAATACCATAAATAAAATAAATTAAAAAAATAATTCCAAATTGCTTAATAGCAATTTTGCATCAATTGCATACAGGGAATTGGGCCCCAGTAGAGCTTGACTTAGGTCAAGTTTGGGGAAAAAAGTAAACCCTATAATTGCAGTTAGGCAATAGTAGGGTAGAGGTCGTGTCCTCCTACAAGTACCTGGGCATGACGTTTACCAGTCAGTAGATATGGATCTTGCGTAAAGATTGGTGTAAACAAGGGCATTAATTATGATAGGGGGACTTGTTTGCTTTAAAAAGACTTATGTTGGCTCCTCTTGGACTCCCCTTTTAACTGCTTATAACGCAATAGTCCCCACGCAATGTCTCTATGAGGCAGAGTTATTAGCCATTAGTATGGAGGGAAGTTGGGAGAGGTGTGAAAGCAAAGGTTTGAAAAAATTGTTGGCCCTCCCCATAGGTGCAATGTCCAAGGCAATAAGATTAGAAGGAAATTTGCATGCCTGGAACTTCTTAGGCTATAAATCAATTTTGCGTTTTTGGGATCAACTCTTGATCCCAAATACACAGAAGATATCGGCCTGCTGTGTTACTGAAATAGCAAGAAGTGAATTACAGTGGGCAAAGAAGGTAAAGAAAAGTTTGAAAGCCATTGCTGGAACTTTAAAATTAGAATTAAAAATAGCTGAGGCCTCACTCTTTAAAGCAGAATTAAAAATAGCCTGTAAAAAGGAATCTAGGTTGGCAGACTTGAAGTATGTAAGGAATAGACCCTCATGGTAGATTCATGGGAAAATATGAATCTATTTTTGTATTTATCTGCACTTCCAGATGCCCGGTTACGAATAGTACAATTAAAATTCTGGGGTACATTAAATGTGCGTTATGTAAGAGCTGAGAAATTTCAAGTTTTTCTAAATCAAGAGAATAACTGTACATGCGGACTGCCTTCTCAAAACTTCAATGTTCATGTTTTAATTGATTGTCGTCATTTTTATAGGCCCGTTGCTTTATTTTAAAACCTCTTAAAAAAATAATAATATAAATTGTCGAAATGACGTACTAGCACTTTTGTTAAAATGGAATTCTTTGATGTGGCTTGCACATTGGCTAAATTTCTTAAAATATGTTTGGATTAGTGTCCTAATGTGTTTAGGTGGTAGTGGTCCGGTGATTTTAGTTGAAGTATGATGAACTGGTATTTATATAGTGTGATTATATATAAAATGTTATTGATTTTAAAGAATGTATCTTTTAAAGACTGTGTCTAAAGATTAATAAAGTATGAACTTGAACTATATTTTACAACTAAACAGGCAGTCAGACGTCCACTTATCTAGCAAGTGCTAGGGTCACAATTTCAATAGTGCAGCAGGTGCAGTGGCACCGGGACCAACAGCTCCAGGCACCCCACTAAACATCGAGTATTGCTATATTTTACAACTAAACAGGTAGTCACAAGTGCAGTTATCTTTCAGGCAATAGGGTCATGATTTTAACAGTGCAGCTGATGCAGTGGCACTGGGCCAAAAAGTTGTCAGAACTCCTCTAAACACCTAGTGTTGCTATATTTTACTACTAAGCAGGCAGTCACATTTTCAGTTACCTTGCAGTTGAAAGGGGCTTGATTTAAATGTTACAGCAATGCACTGACACCGGGGTCAAAAGTTGTAAGAACTCCTCTAAAACACCTAGTATGGCTATATTTTACTACTAAACAGGCTGTCATAAATGCAGTTATCTAGCAAGGACTAGGGTCATGATTTCAATAGTCCAGCAGGTATGGTGACACTGGGACCAAAAGCTCCAGGCACCCCACTAAACACCTAATATTGCTATATTTTATTCCTAAGCAGGCAACCACCAGTGCAGTTACCTTGCAGACAACAGGGTCGAGATTTGAATGGTGCATCAGGTGCAGTAGCACTAGGGACAAAAGTTGTCAGAACTCCTCTAAACACACAATATTGTTATATTTGACTACTAAACAGGCAGTCACATAAATAATAATAATAATAATAATAATAATAATAATAAAGTTTATAAAGCGCCTGGTTACACTTAAATCAGTGTGTCCCCGCGCTATGGATACAGACCAAAGAAAAAGAGCTGCAATAACTGTCAGACAGGGGGCACAGAAAAGGGGGCTTACCAGAAAATGGGCCTAACTACTTGGGAAATAGGTACGTTCAAATTCTGACGGAACCTCACCTCAGATGGTTCCATACGGAGCTCGATCGGAAGTGCATTCCACTGTTTACTGGCAAGGTATCTAAAAGAACGACCGCCCATCCGTGCTCTGTAAATACGCGGGACCTGAAAAAGCATACTACCTAGGGATCTCAGTAGCCGCTTAGGACGATACATGGTCAGGAGACTTTGTAGATATATAGGTCCCTTTCCCTGTGCAATGCGCTGTGCCATACACATAGTTTTGAACACAATTCTTTCTCGGATGGGAAGCCAATGCAAGGTGGCTAAAGCACGACTTCCGGACGACTTCCGGGGGAGATTCAGTGCCAACCTAGCAGCCGTATTCTGAACACACTGAAGTTGGTGCAGTCCTTTCTTACTCAGACCGATATACAGTGAGTTCCCATAGTCCAGGTGGGAGGTGACAAGGGTATGTATTAGCGTTTTCCTACCAGTAAATGGGAGTAGGTCCAGGGTTTTACGAAGACTTTTTAGAATGCCATAGCACTTGCCTGCAACCCCTCTGATATGATGTCCAAAGGAGAGGTTGACGTCCAGTCGTACACCCAGGTTTTTCACTTGCTCAGAGGGGTTGGGCGTGGGCCCTAATTCGGGTGGCCACCACGCTGAATACCAGATTGACGGTGTTTTCCCCATCACTAGAAGCTCGGTTTTGCTCCCATTGAGGCGGAGGTAGTTGTTGTTCATCCAGCCTGCTAATACCCCTAGACAGGCGGAGTAGTTAGCCGCCGCCAGCACTAGGGACATGATTTGACTGGTACAGTGGCACTGGGCCCAAATGTTGTCAGAACTCCTCTAAACACATATTATTGCTATTACATCAATTAATTCTAGTATTTCCCTCTTTCATTTCATTTTTCATTTTTTTATATTACTTACCCACACTATACCATTAGTAACAGCACAATATATTGCCTTTTTGTACATTAACAGACTTTCTGTGACTTATATTGTACAACTACTCAGGAAGGTACAACTTACAACAAAAAAACAGTTTATTATTATTTTACGTAGGCGAAATCTATTGCATTTAGTAACGCTTGTTGTTTTTTTCTCTGCCTGCCCTAGTGTACCATGGGGTGGTATCGGCAAGCAAATCTCCTGCAGGTGTGATACAGTCTACATAACAATAAACAGCAATTTACTGAATATTTTAGCATTAGTAGCTGCACGGTGTGTCAGGAACGTGTTTTATTGACTTGCTGCAAAGCCAGTTATGTTTTAGTAATAGCTCTTGTATGTGCCAGATCTAACCAATCTCCTCCTCTGTCTCTTTAAAAAGTCAGCTATCTGATAGGATTTTATGGACAATATTCCAATGAAGGAGCTGATGTCAATTCCAGTAAGTGTTGCCCTACCTAAACCTCTACATTGACACATTTTATTTTACATTCTATTTTATCCATAATAGGTTAACAGCACATTCAAACCTTGAATGAAAGTCAAATTCACATATAAAAGCTTCACTGGGCAAAATATTCTTGCTAATGTCCTACAAATTATTTTTTTCTTCCGACAAGCATTAGTACCAAATGTCCTCAATTTAAACATGCATTTCTGGCAAGCTGCAATGAGAATGCTTAAATATCTTATCTAAATCCAACTACTGACATCTGCCTCTTCCCTAAAGCTAATACGAATTCTGCTCAATAGAATCTCTTTAAATAAAATCCTGTTTCTGTCTCAACCAATGACTAAAAGCTGGAAAACAGACCCCACAAATGAAGCTCTTTGATGTCCCAGTAGCTTAACTAAACAATGAGACATGGACTAAGAATTTGAATGACATTCTTTGTTTTTAATCCATACCATGATAAAATGGGGTATTAATTAATCAAATTTTTTGCAAAATGCATCTCATCGAAATGCATTTCAAATTCAAAGGAAATTAAATGTTAAGCTGTTGTTTTATTTCAAATAGATCATATAGAGCACTATGCAGATGAGTTACCTAAGCAGAGGTGTTTGTAATGCATGAACTCGTTCTTTTTACCCTAAACGCCTATGCTCTCAGAATGTATATTGCTCACTTTAAAGCAATATTATGTCATTCGAATTCTCTTGCACTTTGGAATTAAAAGGTAATGTGAATGGAAAGGGGCGCTGTCATTGAATCCTTATTATTAATCTTACTAATCAGCTTGAAGTCTGTGCACGTGCTCCTGCATGGAACAGGGACCCATTGGGTGAATCACTGGATTTTCTATGTTTTGTTTGTTCCTTTCTACTGTGATCACGCATATTTCAACTGCTTTCTGAGTCTTACTACAAAAAATAATAGAAAATGCATGCTCAGTGCTCATTTTCAAGAACTAATGTTATCTGGTAGCAATAGAGATGTTTTCAAGCGGAAGAAAGAAAAGTACAGTTAGGGTATTTTCCCACAGTAAAGAAGCGTTATTTTTGTGTTTGACTAAACAGAGCTTTGTTTGTCAAACAACGCTGAAAGTGGTGAAAATATTTATTAAAGGGAAAATGATCCTGAAAGAACAAATATACATCCAGTAATATAGAGGATCAAATGCAACATTTTCACTGGAGATTCAGGACCAGATTTACTAACTCTTTGCACAGGGTTTGCGCTACTTTTGTAATGCAAGCCTGTTGCAGAGGGTTATGGTGGGATTTACTATCCAAAGCAAATCAGGTTTTGTGTTGGATAGTTTCCCAAAGTAACGCAAAGTTGCACTATGCACTGCTTTGCGTTACTTCGCATCAGAGGGATATTCCAAGGGTTGCACATGGACATTCCCAAGAAACCACCTGTCGATTTGACTAAAAGCCCTATCTACAAACATTTGTAGACAAGGATTTGCAGCAAAATGTATGCCTCCAAGAGGCATGCATTAGGAGAAGACATGTTTTCATTTCTCCTTGTTTGTTCTACTTTGCATTCTCACCACTCTTGACTTCTGTTTCTTTGTAGCAGCAAATATGCTGCTTCTTTTCCCCCTTCTATGGTCTATTTCCCTACTCTTCCCCTATCTGCTGACCTTCTGAATTTTGCATTTGCTTTGAATGCCTAGGTGTGTTGGCATCCGTGGACGGTATTATTTTCCTGGGCCTCCATTACCCATGTGATCTGATGCCCTTTGCATAGAATATCTCTCTCACTGCTTCTTTGAATACCCAGCCCATCAACCGGACAAATATCTTACTACCGATATATAATATAATAGATAGTTAGTGAAGGTAAGCACAGCCTGCAGTTCAGCTAAATAGATCCATACAGATTTGAGGGTTAGTACTAAATATATGACATCGTAATATTACAGATATATGGTCCAAGAATAGTTTCTGAAATACATGAAGCCACGCAGTATAAGGAAGAAACAATTTTGGTAAGAAGATATTCAACTATATGTCTATTTTTGGAGGGTAGATCTTGACAAGCCAATGTATATGTCAGGACAATTAATCAAAATAAAGATGGATATTTTAATTTATGGGACATTTCCATCTACCAGGACAATTAATCAAAATAAAGATGGATATTTTAACTTATGGGTCATTTCCCTTTTTACCTAAAAATAGATTATAATCAATTTTTCACGTATACAAGTGAAATTTTGTTTTTAATTAAAAATGATACCCTAGTGTCATATAAAATCGAAAGTGTGTGTTTTTGTGGGATAAATGCTGGTAATTGTGTGATAGGATGTGTGCACACTTGTGACAATGGAACATTAGCCTTGAATCCAGAGTGCCATAGATTAACAGATTAAATGAGGGTTTAGATAACCACGTTTTGCAATTATGTGACAGCTCTGTTTAATATTATGGATCAACATTCATAGATAAATTATATGTAAATAAATGTTTCTCCTCATTTTTAGTAAACCACTGAAGTGTACATCCCGAGGAAGGCTATGGCCGAAACACGTTGGTGAAAGTTAACATCTATAACCGGTGTCTCATCTAATCCAGTGTAAATGTGTTACCAACAAGTGATATTTGTGATTTAGCTACCTATGGATCTGGCATGAACCGTCATAGGCCATTGACTAACAATACAACACATATTGCTTTTTAGACACTGAGATTATTATTGGGACAAATGTTGACACACTTTTTGGTCCTTCAGTACACTATAAGATTTGTGCTATTCTGTGGTCTTGTGGAGAATTAATTTTATGTATGTGTATGTATATTTTTAGAAAATGTGAATTTAATGATCACAAAACATATAAAATGGAAAAAAATCAAATGAAAAAAAATATATATATTTTCACAAGATATCAGATCTTTGTATGTTTTACATTCGTATCCATATTTTGAGAGCTGCACTTTGTATTCTCAAGCACTAAGCCCAGTGCACTGTTTCTCCTTTTTTCCAAATATCTCTCTCACTACCTACACTCCATGACTGCTATATTGTGCCGGTCCTCGCTGGGTTTTTCCCTATACATGTGCTTTTGCCTATTCACATCGGTCGACTGACATCCAAACAGTGTGCGCCCTATGCGTAAAATGTCTGTGCAATTTCATGAACAGAGCTGCCAGCATTTTGTGATAGTTTGCATCAGTGTATTTTCTTATTCCTCCATTATGTTGCCTGTATTCATCTATACTCCACCACCTGGCACTGTTTCCATAGGCAATTCCTGTCCCTTCCTGCACCGTCCAACCACCATGATATGTCTACAGTAACAGTTATTTTTTCTGTGCCCCATGAGCCTCTGTGTTCTATCTCTCCGTCCCTGACAAACTGCTCCCCACAAATATTCCTTCCTTAGATATTCTTGGACACCTGTGCCAGCCTGTTCTGTCATCAGTCACATGATTTTATTTTTTTCTGAACGTTACCCTCTTGTCATTCCACTTCTTAACTCCAACCATATTACTATATCCGTTTCCCCCCGTCACATCCTCTGTGTTCCCCACTGTCATTCATCCCGCATCGTGTTCAGACATTGGGGCATATTTATAAGCCCCTATTGCCACAGGAACCTCACTTTTTTCGATGTTCCTGTGGCGATATTGGTCTCGTCTTATTTACAAGGCAGTGGTAAGCCACTTAATGCTCCTTGGTAAATAAGGCACCCTATCACGCTATAATTAGCATGAAAATGGTGGGCAATTGGTGTTGCTGTGGGTGTTCCGCCACAACACCCATTGATTTTGACTCAGCCCCATATTTACAAGTGTGGCGTAAATATGGGGCAGCTCCAAAATTTAGACCAAAAAAAAACCTGTCTTCACATGGGGAAATGAGAAATGCTTCATTCTCCTCATTTTTGCTGGGTCCATCGTTCTTTACTTCACCACGCCACCCCAGTTTGGACCGAGCCAAATGCAAATCAGTTTTTACTCTGTTTCTTATGGGAACAGTCCAGCCCGAACAGCGAAGCCAGGTCCTCCCTGGACCGGAAACAAGCATCCTGGAACCGGTTTTGGGCATTACCCCTCATCAGCCAGGCTAGCTTGAGTCCTGTGGCTCAGTGAGCATGAGGCCCACTTCTAGGCATACCCTTCCTACTTAGGGTGACAAATGCAAAAGAAAAAATTGATGGACGGAATTCTAAACAATGCAAACATTTACCGCCAGTCACAAGGATCTGGGTTTAATCCATCATTCCTTTGTTCACCACGCCACCCCAGTTTGGACCCAGCCAAATGCAAATCAGTCTTGACTCTGTACCTTATGGGAACAATTCAGCCCGAACTGCCAAGCCAGGTCCCCCCTGGACTGGAATCAAGCATCTGGGACCGGCTTTGGGGCATCACCCCTCATCAGCCAGGCTAGCGTGAAGCCCAGATATGGGTCCCCTGCTCTTCATGCCACTGGAGTCAAGCTATCCTGGCTGAAGAGGGGTGAAATCCCGATTCCGGTCCTAGGATGCTTGTTTCCAGTCCAGGGAGGACCTTGCATGGCAGTTTGGGGCTGGACTGTTCCCATTGGGTGCAGGGTTAATACTGATTTGCATATGGCTGGGTTCAAACTGGAACAGCATTGGGAGCAAAAAAACAATGGATTTAGGCTCAGATCTATGTACTGGGGTGGGACTGTATGACTTTGTTCTGCATTCTGTACATCAATTGTTCTTTTTGCACACATAAAAACAACAAAACACCATGCATGATTGTTTATGTGCAGGGAGGAGTCCCTTCCTGAACATAAACAATAATTTTAAAAATGACGAATTGCAACTTCTATGTGTGCTGCACAAAGCAGCAGACATAGAAGTTACAAAGCGCCATTTAAGACTGTTTATGTGCAGGAAGGGACATCTTCCTGCACATAAACAATCATCCTCACAACGGAGACACCCTTGCACTATGGTGCAAGGGTGCCTGCGTTGGTGCTGGGCAGCTGTAATTAGCACCAGCGCAGGGGGTAATGCAGGGCTACACCATATTGTTGTAAATACAGTGCAGTCCGGCATTTCAAAAGTGGTGGAGCATGGCGTTAAGCCAAGAAGGCTAACGCCATGCTCCGTCACTTTTCTTGTAAATATGCCCCATTGTCTCTAGTGTTCCCCATGCTATGTTCCCTTACTATCTCTTTTTGTTCTTCCGACCTGTGTTTCTTCACAATTTAATTTCATTCTTCTCTCCTACAGCCAAATTCCCAGCAATAGAGCCAGGAAACAGCTAAACAAATCAACAACCTCAATATTAATAAACAGACATCAGTGAAACATCCCATGGGCTGTAAAGTCAATCAACAACAATCGCTTGAATACCTCTAACACTCATTGTTCTAGGATGCTTATTCCGGACCCACCATGACTGATTTTGTCACGCTCATTATGTCCACATTCATTTTCCGATATAAAACAATAATCCAGCTGCACTCTGCACGGTCAACAAGAAAATTGTGCATTGGGAGTAGCTGGGCTTGCGTTATGACCCTAGTGACAGTGGAGTTACCTAGAGAACCTTCTTTCAGCACTGTGGTATGAATATTCAGAAATGCACCTTAGTGAGGTGACTGTTCGTTGTAACCACAGCAGTTACAATCAACAAATCAGATGATGGCGAAGATGCTGGAACACCACAATATATATATATATATATTTTTTTTTTGGGTCCTCATTTACCACCTTAGCTTCTGATGCAGCCATAGTCGGGAATACAAGAGTCTGAAACAGTTACAAAACTGGCAGGGCATCGTTGAGCAGCTACCAAGATCCCTCAGAAATATTGTTCCCTCAGAGGCAAACACCAAAGAAGCCAGAAGAGGATTAGCCACGATTTAATAGCGTAAGGGTGGAAGTACAACCAATGATTCCCAAACCTCCAGATGGATCAGAACTTTCTAGGTTGAGTGAGACCACAGGTGTATAATCATCGGACCAGGGGGAAAAAAAAGAAAAACCCCGACCAACTCAATGGCCCCAGACCAGTAAGTGCCAAAATGCTCTCTTAGCTTGACTACCAGATCTTGCTAGATCCAGTCTGGAAATTTGCAAAACTGAGGACTGCCAGTCGAACAAAGAAGGGGATGTAGAGTCTTTCCATTTCCTACAAATCTCCCTACGTGCAAGGAGGATGGAATAGAACAGCAAGTTCTTTGCCTGCCCCTGGACCCCGGTCAAGATCCCAAAGATGACAACAGGGAGGTCCAGGACTATATGCACACTCAATGATGCAGAAAGTGAATTACTTATAGCGTCCCAAAAGGGAGCCAGATAGGGACATTCAAAGAACATGTGGGCGTCCGATGCAGCAGCCAATCCACATTTAGCGCAGACTACAGGGTTTCCTTGAGAAAACTTTGAAAGTCTGAGGAGAGAATAATATGCTCTATGGAGCATAAATAAATGATTCCTGCGCAACCATGCCGGCTTGACGATGTCCCGCAAAACTTTACACAAAGTACTCCACAAATCCTCCACATTGCATCCTAACATGGTGGGTCCCCAAAGTAGATCCGGGAGCTGAAATTCACCATCCTCTTCTTCCAAAATCAAATTGTACCATTGAAAGGCTACAACCCCATCGGCCCCTCCCTCCCCCCAAGAACACTCGTAGGCGAAGGTCTTTGATAAAAGCTACCAAGAGGAAAAATCCACCGGGTAATGCCACTTATCTGGATGCCAGTATATGGGATCATGTTCGGAACATCGAAGAAGACCTGTTCACATCAAGACTTGAACCCGCATTGGTGGCCATTGCTAAAGACATTGTGGACACTTTAAATGTATGTGTAGCGGGTCTTTTGGGCAAATGTGAAAAAATGTATGTTTTTCTCAAACAACAATCAAGAAAAATAGGGAACTTGGTCAATTCTCAAAACCTGAATGTTACTCAACCTAGAGCTAACACTATAAATAAGGCCCCAGAAGCTTTGAGGGAAACAAGCCTGGCTAATGGGGATGTTCAGGAGGGGCAAGGGCCTATGAGGGTTGGGACACCGAGCATTAACCATGGAGCTAAGCCGACCATCTGCAGGGATATTTGTCTGGAGTTGCCTCCGGGCGGCTGCCCCTTTAGTGGCTGTTTTTACAGGGGTTCCACCAGCAAGAGCTGGCTCAGGCGAGACTACCCATGACCTCATGGTTTTGGCCAGGGAATGTTGTTCCCAGTTTAGCAGTGGAGGAACAGACATTACAAGCACAGTCATTATGGCAAGGAGGGTTAGCTGGGTAGGGCGTCACCCAAAATGTATTCCAGGGGATTGCCTAGTGGTAAATTTCAACAATCAGGCCAGCGCTCGAAGACTGTTCTGGGATGCTTCAGACCTGACAAATGATGGTATTAGACCTCTCCCATCTTGGCTTTTTCTACCTCCCGGTCAGGCCTATAAGGCCAATTAGGAAAACCACTGTGATAAATCAGGAAGGGCCCCCTTGCACCATCTTGCGACCGTCACACTATCAGGCCCATAATACCGCACAACTAAGGTCTACACGAGAGTTGTCAGGGAGGGCAGAAAGGGGATCCTCCAGCGAATTTGTTGTTGCCTAGCAGGGTGGTCCACCCTTAGTAGAGATAGGTCTTACTAATCGTTTCCCTCCCTTGGCCTCAATGGACACGAACGATTGACTACCTTGCAGCTCGGTAGAGGAGAGGGTTGAGGTAGGACCCCAGAGGCCCATATGCAAAATCTTGACCTGGAACGTGGCAGGTATTAGATCTAAAGCCACGGATCCTTTTTGGCTGGAGTTCATTAAACAGTATGATATTCTTGCGCTCCAGGAGACCTGGGACACCTCTTCCAGTTTTTCACTGGATGGGTATTTTAGTTTCTCCATCCCTGCAGTTCCTGGATTAGTGGGAAGACCTTAAGGGGGATTGCTCGTTCTTCTTTCGCTGAATTTGGTAGGGGCCTTTAAGAAACTGGAAACTGCCTCAATGAACTTTCTCATAATTGAATGGATTATTTCTGAGCAGCAGAAATGTATACTTATCAATTTTTATAATTCTAGGGAGGGCTAATTTTTGAACGAGCATCTGAGCGCCCTAGAGAAATTTTTGTCAGTCTATAAACAAGATCTTTCTTCACCCCCAGAGGTGGTTCTTCTGGGAGATTTTAATATACATCCTTGCTTGCGGGACTGGTATAATGACAATTATGGAGGGTCACCGTGTGAGGGGGTGCCCCATTTTGAGCACAGGAAGGAGGGAGAGGCCCTTGAGGGTCTCCTCTCCAACATGAATTTATTTGAACCAGGTATTGGTAATGGTGAGGCGAGAGCGCCAACCTTTATAGGGAGAAGGGCAACACCGTTATTGACTACATCTTTTTATCCCCTGGCTAAAACTATGGTCTACAGTGTAGTGTACTCAACTTTCAGCTATCATAACCCGGTTCTGCTGGAAGTTGATTTTGACATCTTCAGGAAACAGAATGACTTAAGGGGAGGGGCGGCGCCTAGGCATCTGTCGACCATAGACCAGGGGAGACGGATTAAATGGAACAGGGTTTTCCCAGAAGCTTTTTTTGAGGAACTCGCACTTAAAACTGAGGCCAACCTGGCTGTCTGCCTGTACGACACTGCTGCAGGAGTTGACGTAGTTGATGCTTATGTAGCAGTGTGTAAGCATATCTCCAAAGATCTAGAGGCTGGCGACACCGTCCACACAAGGAGGGCCTATAAATGGTTCAACAAAAACTGTTCAATTGCTCACGTGCCCTACTCAAGGCACTCAAACAGAGACCGAGGAATAGAGCCTTAGTTGCAGATCTCCGAAAGGAGTACAAAATGGCAATTTTAACAGGCAAGCACCAAATTAAGGAGGAGGCTTGGGAAAATCTGCAATCTATGGATGTGGGAAGGGATAGCAGGACATTCTGGGATGTCATTAATCAGCCGTTCTTCTCGGACCAGGAGAACCTGGACACGGACTGTGTGATCCCGGATGAGAGTTGGCTTGTACACTTTAAAAGCATCTATGACATAGACCAGAGGGGTCCAGCACTTGCCGACTCTGCTATTGTTCGGCATGCTATGCCCATGAGGTTCTGCTTGGCTGAGGTAGAAAGGGCGATCAAAGAGTCAAGCAGAAATAAGGCCCCAGGCCCTGATGGGGTTCCTGCAGATTTGTACATCCTGTATCCACAATTTTGGGCAAACATTTTTACCAATGTGTTTAACACGGTGACCACCGCGGGTTTCCCGTCCTCTTGGTCCTCTTCGGTCATAGTTCCTATTTTTAACAAGCATTTGCAATGCAATAGGTCTCGCATTAGGAAAGTTTAAGCTATTGGTACTGTACATTTTTTTTTTTAATTTATGTTTTGTTTTTGAAAATAGCGAAATTAATAGCTTTGTCATTTACAATGCCAATAGTTATACCTTTCGCAAATGTGACACCTATAGCATTTGTAATGCAATATGTGTTGTATTTACGTGACTTACATGTATTGATATTACAAATAACAATGGCTTTTAATTTTTTGTTAAACATTACTACTTAAATAAAGGTTATTGTAATTTATAATGGCAATAGCTTAAACTTTTGTAAATAACTTTTGTGAAGATTATGTTCAGTGTATTTTATTGTGACGAAAATCCAAGAACAGAAGTGAAATATTAACATATTTTTGTTACATTTGTAATAAAGCTTGAAACATTGAGAAAACATATTTGAACCAGGTGTTGTTGAATGGTTGCACAGATTGATGCTGTGGTGGCGCTGGGTGATGTTGTGATGGCGAACGAGTGATGCTGTGGCTTTCAGTGATGCTGTGGTAGCGCATATTGATGTTGTGTTGCCCCTGAGTTATGCTGTGGTGCTGAATGAAGCTGTATGCTATGCTATGTTTTGCTATCCTATGTTTTGTTTTGTTATGCTATGCTATGTTTTGCTATCCTATGCTTTGATTTGTTATGCTATGTGTTGTTATGCTATGCTATGTTTTGTTGTGTTTTATTATGCTATGCTTTGTTTCGCTATGCTATGTTTTGTTATGCTATGCTATGCTATGTTGTTTGGTATGCTATGTTTTGCTATGCTATTATGTGTTTTGTTTTGCTATGATATGTTTTGTTATGTCATGCTATGTTTTTTATGCTATGCTATGTTTTGTTATGCTATGCTGTTTTGTTTTGCTATGCTATGTTTTCTTTTGCTATCCTATGCTTTGTTTTGTTATGCTATGTTTAGTTTTGCTATCCTATTCTTTGTTTTGTTATGCTATGCTATGTTTTGTTGTGTTTTGTTGTGCTATGCTGTGTTTTGTTGTGTTTTGCTATGCTTTGTTATGCTATACTATGTTTTGTTATGCTAAGCTATTTTTGTTGTGTTTTATTATGCTATGTTCTGTTATGCTATGTTTTTATGCTATGTTCTGTTATGCTATGTTCTGTTATGCTATGTTCTGTTATGCTATGTTCTGTTATGCTATGCTTTGTTATGCTATGTTGTTTTTTTATGCTTTGCTATGTTGTGTTTTGTTATGCTTTGCTATCTTTTGTTGTGTTTTGTTATGCTATGCTATGTTTTGCTATGCAATGTTTGTTGTGTTTTGTTATGCTATGTTATGTTTTGTTTTGCTATGCTTTGTTATGTTATGCTTTGTTTTGTTATGCTTTGTTTTGTTATGCTATGTTTTGTTATGCTATGCTTTGTTTTGTTATGCTAAGTTTTGTTATACTATGCTATGTGTTGTTGTGTTTTGTTTTGCTATGCTATGCTTTGTTGTGTTTTGCTATGCTATGTTTTGGTATGCTATGTTTTGCTTTACTATCCTATGTGTTGTTTTGCTATCCTATTCTTCGTTTTGTTATGCTATGCTTTGCTATCCTATGCTTTTTTGTTATGCTATGCTGTATTTTGTTATGCTATGATATGTTTTGTTATGCTATGCTATGCTGGTGAGAGTGAGTGAGGGTGAGTGAGGGTGAGTGAGGGTGTGTGAGGGTGAGGCTTATTGAGGGAGGGTGAGGGGTGTAAGGTTGTGAGGGGGTGTGAGGTTGTGAGGGGTGTGCGGTTGTGAGGGGGTGTGAGGGGGTGTGAGGGTGAGGGGGTGTGAGGGTGAGGGGGGTTAGGGTGTAAGGGTGAGGGGGTGAGGGGGTGTGTGAGGGTGAGGGGGTGGGTGAGGGTTGTGAGGGTGTGGGGTTGTGAGGGTGAGGGTGTGGGGTTGTGAGGGCCTTGGGCCCGCCTCTCGTGCAGAGTGCAAGAGGGGGGCACCTGGAGCCCGGGTCCCACCTGCACTGCAGGGGGTGTAGGGGATAATGTTACGCCACTGGCCATAGCTTTTAAGTGACTTCAAGTCATGTGAGACACGTTCAGTAAACTCTTGATTTTTTTCAGCCAGTGCAAGACCTTGCATTGTGGGCATTGTAGATTTACTTTTTCAGCGTAAGTAAATAAGAATAAGAAATTTAAAGGTAAATTTCTCCTCCCAGTACCTCACATACAAATAAACATAGTACATCTGAGTGTTTTAAGTAGGATTAAAAAAGTGTGTGCATGTGGGGGGAGTGTTCTTCAAAAAGGGCGTGGCCTATCTAAATAAGGGCATTGCTTAAACACCTAACCTAAACATCTGTGCTTAGCATAGTGTGTCATCAGACTTCTATTTTGCTGCCTCTTTGTTTTATCGCATCCAGATACAATACAACAACTGACATTACACCTGAAACAAGCTTTGACATTGGTTGTTAGTTGCATAAAATAAATAAGTAACAACAAGGACTTTGTTGTATAGTAGTACATTGAACATGCTTCAATTCTGTGCTGACTGTGAAATAATGAAAACGAGTCTCTTTGAAGCTACATCAAAGGCAGAGATTTTATTTTCACTCTTGAGTGTGAGGGCAAAAATGGAAAGCGGGAAGGGGACCCGTCTCAGCACCTGCTTTACAGAGCGCCAAAGGGCACCCGGCCCACTTAAAGCTCTGGCAACACCAGCGTCATCATGGGGCGGAGATATGTTATGCAGGTGCCTCTCGAAGAGTACCAGGCACAGAGGTGATTGAGGACTAATGTGGTGGATGAGAAAAGAATGTCACATGAAGGCGAAGCACACTTAGTCGCTTCACTTTTCATGTTACACTAGTTCAATTAAATGCTCACTAGTGAAATTAAAGTCACTTGTGCATAGCTGGTGACAAATGCATGCCAGGTCATTTTAAACCAAAGAAATTTTAGGTTGAAGAAAGGAGTGGGACTGGTGAGACACATTTTAATTCGCATGGCAATAACATTGGAAATGAATCGCGAGGTGACAGTGTGACGGCAAAATGCTGCTGAAAATGTGGGAGACTTTACGGGAGTGTTGTAGAACGAAGCTGAGAAATGTGGCAGACTTGTCTGTCTCGCTCACCACCCCCCACACACCAGTAACTTGCCAATGGTGCACAACTCGCAGTGATGTAAAAGGAAATGTAGAAGCGCAGGTGCTCACTCTATAGAATACCTGTTTCCGCCAGGTAAGTGCTGGTATTTTCCTATTAAATGAATGTGTCTGTCTGTAACAAAACTGGTGCTCCTGTACTTCGCGCTATATGAAACTAAAAAAAAACAAGGGGACAATCACCAACCCCGTCGGCTGCTGCGACAATCCTTCATGGAGGCCAGCTGATGAAAGCAGCATTAGATATAGAATTGTTTCCGCTTGGCCCCACACTGACGTCACGGTTGTTTTGATTTAGTTGCTCGCCGTGAAATGGATCCAAAAAAACACAAGCTCAGCGCAACCGGAAGTTCGGCAGCGTGAAGCCGGTCGTGGGGCGGGACTTCCGCCTTCTGCGTGAAGCCCGCATCCACGGAGTGCGAGAGAGCAGCATTGGTGACGCGGGCGGGGCTCCCATGCCTCAGGGAGAGCCCCGCAGTAGCTGCCGAAGTCAGGAGTGGCGGCGATGCAGTGAGTAGGGCTTAGTTGTAAGGGGGGCCGGGGGTGTGTGTGTGCAGGGGGGGTTGGGGGCTCGGGGGCTCCGGCGGGTGTATGCGTGCGTGTCTGTGTGTGCGTGTCTGTATGTGCGTGTGTGTGTGCGTGTAGGTGCGCTAGTGTGTGTGTAGGTGCGGCGGCGACGGGGGTGTGTGTGCCTGTGTATGCGTGTGGCTGTGTATGCGTGTGGCTGTGTATGTGCGCATGCGTGAGTGTGTGTATGTGCGCATGCGTGAGTGTGGGTGCGCGTGCACGCAGTCAAATCCAGCTCCAGAGAAGCGCGTGGCACCCTCTTGTCCCTCATTCCCCCGAAACTGATCACTAAAGTTGTCGAGACTGGACGCATCCTTCGGATGCTAACTCCAGCTCGACCTAAAAAGGGGAACAGTGGGGACCCCACCTGTTACAGGCCAATCTCACTGTTGGACTCTGCCGTCAAAATCTTGGGCAGGGTCATTTTACAGAGACTGGGGGATTGGCTTGCAGATAGGGGGGTCCTCTCCAACCTCAAGTATGGTTATAGAGCACATAGGGGTACCATGGACCAATGTTTAAATTTATACTTCCTTATAAACAAATACACAGTTGTGAAGGAGGGTCTTTTATACTTGGGTTTCATGGACCTATCGTCGGCATTTGATTTAGTTAATCGTTCAAAATTATGGTTTATTTTGCGGAAGCTGGGTTTGGATCCGTCCTTGGTCAATTTTTTAAGTGATCTTCACCAAGATCTGTCCGCCTCTGTTAGGGTTACGAGGGAAGGTCGGTGCACTGGGCAATTTAGCTCTAGAAGGGGGGTCGGACAAGGCTGTATCCTGGCCACTCTTCTTTTTACCATTTACATTAACGCCCTTGAAAAATCATTGGGCTTGGCCACACTGGATATTCCGCGTATAGGAGGGTCGGGTATCCCGGTTCTCCTGTACGCGGATGATGCCGTCCTACTCACACGCACAGGCATGGGCCCACAGAGGCTTTTGGATCACTTTGGCAGTTTTATGGAAGCCCTGGACTTAAAGGTTAACACCACAAAATCACATGTAATGGTGGCCGGAGCATGGAATAAAAGCATGAAGGTTAAAACCTTCACGTGCAATGGTACAGAAATGTCGAGGGTGCCGTTTTTCTCCTACTTGGGAGTTCTATTCGACGAGAAGGGGAACTGGGGCCCTCAGATGAAGCTAAAGAGTAACGTAGTAGCAAGATCTACTACAGCTCTTTTGAACTTCTCCAAGAGACTCTGAGCAAGATCCATGGAAGCAATGCTAAAGATTTACCAATCAAAGTGTTTGGCAATCGCCTCCTATGGTTCGGATATCTGGGGTATGTAGTTTCACCTAAGATACAAACTGCAGAAAATAGATTCCTCAGATCCCTTTTGTCACTCCCGCAATCATCCCCCACATTCTCTATACACTCTGAAGTGGGACTGGGTTATGTCTCAGACTAGTTGAAAATGGCTCCATTGATCCGTTGGGTCAAAACCTGGCTGAACGAAGAGATTACTCTTAACCACCTGAGTTTGAAGGATTGTGTTGCCCTTGAGAAGGCGGATAGGGTCCCATGGCTGTCATATGTTAGAGCGGCTTGTGGCAGGTTGGGCCGACCAGAACTGTATTCATCGCCACAGGGCATTAAGAAGGAGGATATAGGGTGAATCAAGCATAATTTTCGTAACCTGTTAGAGGCGGAAAGGGAGGAGGAAGAACTCAGAAAACCCATGGTGAGATCCATTTACGGTTCGTCAATCTCCCCAGTGATTGAACCGTATCTGAAGTATGTCACCAAGTCCTTCCACCACTTTCTTTTGTTCAGATTTCGGTTTAACCTTATTCACCTCACGCTAGGTACATACCCTAAATGGGGGAAACCAGAAGACACACCACCATGTAATTGTGACAGCTTTTCCGTACAGGATACTCTCCACCTAGTAATCTTCTGCGAGCACTACTCGGTGGCGCGTAAAAAAAAATTAAACCCAGTTCTGCGGAAATCTGGGGCCAGATGTAGGTAGCCCAATACCGGTCGGAAACGGCCGAAAATACCGAATTTCGGCCGTTTCCGACCGGTATTGGGCTATGGAGATGTAGGGGCTCAAAAAACACAGATTCGGTAATTTTACCGAATGGGTAATTTTACCGAATCTGTAAAATTACAGAATCGGTAAATTTACCGAATCTGTAAATTTTACCGATTCGGTAAATTTACCAATCGGTAAAATTACAGAATCTGAATTTTCAGATGTAGGTAGCACTTTGAACAGTGCTTCAGGCCTTTCAGGATTCGGTATTTACCATGTAATACAATTGCATGGTAAATACCGAATCCCTGTGTACATGCACATCTGTGCATGTACACCTGCGCCATGTGGCACACAGACATGCCCTAAGGGCATGTCTGTGTGCCACATGGCGCACAAGCCAGTTACAGGGGTGCTACAGGGTGTCAAAGTGACACCCTGTCCCCCTTTGCAATTCAGTATTTTTACCGATTCGGTAAATACCGATTCGGTATTTGCTATTGAATCCTATGGGCTTCAAGGCCCATAGGATTCAATAGCAAATACCGATTCGGTATTTACCGAATCTGTAAATACCGAATCTTACCCATTCGCTAAAAAATACCGAATTATTACCTACATCTTATTTACCGATTCATAAATACTGAATCGGTAAAATTCGGTATTTATGAATCGGTAAATGAGATTTACCTACATCTGGCCCCTGGTTTTGTACAAGTAAGGCCTGCCCTCCTTTATCTAAAAATGCTTAGTTCTGTCCAGGTTACCTATAGTGTAGCCAGTTTTTTGGTGGCAGCTGCCCGGTTAAACAAAAGGAGACTTCTTTAAAACAATCATTTTATAGGTTCAAATAGGGCTATGGCCAGTAACTGATATACTAAATGATACCAAATGATGCACTTTATACTGGACTCAAATTGCCGCTGGATAAGGAATTCTTGCACTTTTTATACTGTTTTAAAGTAGCGTGAATTTTGGTAATATGAATTGTAGGAATCAAAGGTGTTCTTAATCTTTTATATAATTTTAACGTGCGGAAGGTGATTTTGTATTTTGTATTGTCTTTTATGATTTTAATTAATCGAAATAAAGAACTTTGACTGACTGACTGACCATTGAGAGATTTCTTTTTTGGCAGGTGGATTATCTACCAGTAGGGATACTAACTGGCTGTGGCCCCAATAGGGAACCTATTTCCCAGGGACGGGCAGGCTAAAAAGGAATGAGTCCACCCAACCATTTGCATATATTTAAACCTTGAAAAGTGGAGACCAATCCTATCTCTCAGGCACTCCCATGTGAGTAGACTCCCTTCCATAAATAGGTCCCCCCAAACCTCCAACCCTGCTTCTTTTAGTGGGACAACTAAGCTGTCACACAACCAGAGAGGGCTCTCAGGAAAACCCCATAGGGGTGCCCTACTGCCATAATAACTAATTTTCATAGTTACCATTAATTTAGCCCACGTTTTTATGAGGCCCTGCAAAATCTTCAATTTGATCTTTTTGAAGAACTTTGGGTTGCCAAAATTAAACAAAAAACCAGACTGGCTAAGGCCTTCCCCTTTAAGTAAAGCTGAAAATAAAGAGCAAACTCCAAAATCTACAGGGATCTTTAAGAGCATTCGGGCATGGGACAGTTGAAAGGCCCAAGCATACATCTGCAGATCTGGAGCGGCCAATCCACCCTTCTCCCTACGAAATGAAATGAAATGAAATGAAAAATTGCATTTGTATAGCGCATAACTGCCCTAGGGCCTCGACTCCTAAGTTGCTTCCAAGCAATCCTAGGAAGATGCTTATTCCAAATAAAGGAAGTAATATCTGCTTGCAATTTCGCTATTAAAGAGGGATCAAAATGAAGAGGGATAGTATTAAATAAATAAGTAATTTTGGGTAGGATGGTCATTTTAATCAAGTTTATTCTCCCTAATAAAGATAATGGAAGTTGGCCCAAGATCGCATAAGCTGACGACAGACCTTTGCAACAGCTTAAAAATTGGATGCAACTATTTGGTTGATGTCCTTCATTATGTTAAGGCCAAGATAGCACATAGATGACCCTGGCTGTATACTAATTTCACATTGGTCATCGTTCCAGATTATTAACTCGGTTTTTGAGGCATTCACCTCGTACCCGGAAACTTCCCCAAATTCTTGAGCAGCATTGATTACCGCTGGTAATGCAGTATGCGTATCCGAAGTAAAAATAAGCACATCATCCGCGTAGAGGGCTACCTTCCTCTCCCATCCCCTATAAGTAAAAGGTTTAATGTTGGAATCATCCCTCAAACATTGAGCAAAGGGCTCAATATACAAAGTCAAATAGGAGAGGGGAGAGCGGGCAGCCCTGTCGCGTCCCCCTGGTAATATTGAAGGGTTCAGATAGTACACCATTAACCAAGACACAAGCAGTAGGGCTCTGATTCAAAAGGTTAATGGCACGCCGGAAGCCTCCCCCGATATTAAACTTAGCCAGGGCCTCCGCAGGTATAACCAATTTACCCTGTCGAAGGCCTTGGCAGCATCTAGTGTCAAAGCAACCAGGGGGAGGGACTCAGCTGAAGCCATATCTATAGCTCCTATTAGGTCATATGTTAGCTCATAGAGTTGGCGCCCCTTAACAAAGCCCTTCTGGTCCTTGTGTAAAACATCAGGGGCAACCGCGGCCAGCCTCCTTGCAAGAACCATAGCAAAAATGTTATAATCACATTTAGGATTGAAATCGGTCTACAGGACCCACAGCAGGAGGCTGGTTTACCATGTTTCAGGATCAGAGTGATAGAGGCACTATTCCAAGATTCAGGAGGGTGCTGGCCACCCAGAAGAATTTGATGAAATAAGATGGTAAGAGGTGATGTTATTTCCTGTTCTAATACTTTAAAAATGTCTGCCGGTAAGCCATCGGGCACTGCTGCTTTCCCTTTCTTACCACTTCGGATGGCTAACCTGACCTCTTCCTCTGAGATCTCGCTATCGAGGAATGTACGCTGCTCGACAGAGAGGGCCGGAAGGGAGATTCGATTCAACCAATCCTTAATTGTTTCTGGACTGATATTTTTATCCTCATGATAGATCTCCTGAAAGAACTCTCTCAAAGCTCGTCTTATATCCTCGTCTGAGGAGAATGAGGAGTCACCTGCCGTTATTAGATCAATATTGTTACGGGCATGATCTGTTTTTGTCTTCCAGGCCAACAACTTCCCTGCCCATTCGCCATACTGGAAGTGGGCTAACTTACTGGCCTCCCATTTCTGCTGGACTCTCTTACCTAGAACCGAGCCCAACTGTCCCTTCAAGGTGAGTAATTTATTATGGAGAGATTTCAAGGTTGAATCCATGGAAGCCGCATTAGCGTCAATATCTAATTGCACTTTAGCGATATCTGCTTTGATAGATGCAACTTCCTCCTTGTATTGTAATGAGTTCCCTTAAAACGGCCTTAAAGGAGTCCCACACCACTCCAGCTGCTGCTGAGCCAATGTTTATGGTCATAAAACTTTGTGCTTCACATTTGAGAAAAGCAATATCATCTGGGTGTGATAGAAGAGAACGATCAAATGACCAGCTTCTAGGGGGGATCTTGGAAGACCCTTCAAATTCCAAGAGCACAGCTGAGTGGTCGGACAGATGTAAAGGAAGGTAACTTATATTTTTAACGGAATCTGTTAGTCTCTGACTGATTAGAACAAAGTCTATTCTAGACTGATGATGATATTTATAATTCCGAAAAGAAATACCTTGTTGTTGACCCGACCTTGCTCTCCAAATATCCACATACCCATATTGCTTCATAAAATTAAGCAAGAAGGTCCTAGATTTGGAAAGGACATGTGGGCGACCATTGGGCGATTTATCTAAGAGTGGGTCCAAGACTATATTAAAGTCCCCCGCCCATATGATTGGTTCAGGAAAAGACAGAAGATGTAGAAATATAGATTCTAATGTAGAGGGGTAATCAATGTTAGGCCCGTAGTATCCCACGAATGTAAATTGTGCGCCTGAGATAATAACCGTAGTGATGACCCATCTGCCACCTGGATCTACCATCTGAGAGACTAACCTGGCTTTGAGCTGCTTATTAATTAAGATGGACACATCTCTAATATTCATATTTTGTGATGAGGACACCGCAAAATCGATCCACCTATTTTTCTTTGCCAAGACAAGGGATTCAGTCTGTGTCAAGTGGGTCTCCTGGAGTATAATGACCTGCGCCTCTGAATCCCGCAAATACTGCAGGATTTTATCAGCTCTTGGTTGAGTGCGCAGGCCATTAACATTCCAGGAAATGACTCTAAAACACCCCATATATTATGACCCAGACTTCCACCAACCGCCCCTGCAAGAAGAGGATAACAATGTAACGCTCTAACTGAAAAAATACTTTGTTAAATGTGACCAGAATCATTCCATACCCGAGAAAATTCAAATGGGAAATTAGGACTTTTTTTGCTTTTTCCCACCACCCACCCTACCACCTGCCCCTGTGCCCCCCCTCCCTCCACCCCTCCCATGGAAAACCCTTGCTTTATCTAACCGGAACAAGCCTAGTAGATGACACCCCTCCCCGAGCTCCCGCAGAAACCACTCCGACACTAACTCACCATAAGGCATGTAGTAACGAAGTGTGCTTAGGAAAAAAAGAGAAAAAACCCTACAAAAAAGACCTCAAGAAGATATAGCAAAAGCCTAAGCTCCCACTAGTAAAAAAAACTAATGGAGTGAGATATATAAGGCCAGATTGAACTCTATTTCTCTTCCTGCTATGCATATGTATGTATTTTCTCCCTTCCCCTCTCCTTTCTTTCCTTCCTCCCTTTCCCTTCCTATTTATAAAAGCTCTTGATTCATTTTATTTTTAAACAAATCTGTATATAATTTTTTTCCCCTTTCTTTTTTTTTTTCCTTTGTTTGGTTAAAAAACCTCAGCTTTAATAAACTAAAACAAGAATAAGCTGAAACCAAAAGCCAAAAGCAAAGACGTAACAATTGAGCCTATATTTTTTCCCAGATACCAACCTACTCAGAAAAGCCCTTACTGCCCAGCTCCAACAGTAACTCATCTGCCGCCTGCACTGATCTTATGTTCAACATCTTGTTGTTGTGCATAATTTTTAAGGCAGCTGGAAACATAAATTGTGCTGTGGCACCTAGCTTTCTAAAGGCATCTAAACGCCTCCCAAGCTCCCACTGCTTCTCTAAGGTGACCCTCGAAAGGTCAGATCTTATTTGGAAAGAAAAACCCTTCCCCGCTGAAGACTTTTGTTTCAGGGCCAAGTTGAGGATGTGTTCTTTCAGTAAATATGTATGAAAGTTCACCAGAATTTTACGCGGGTTAGTCCTTTGGGGGTTGCGTCTAAATGGGTCCCTGTGGATTCGCTGGATATCCACTGCCAGTTCTTCCGCCGTTTGATCCAGGCACAGAGACTCCTTCAATAGGTGGGAAATAAATTGCTTAATATCCGACGCCTGTGATCCTTCAGGAACATTAAGGATACGGATATTACTCCGTCTTGCGTTGTTCTTTAAGGTTTCCATCCTATCCGACAAATACATATCCGCTTTCCGGAGCTTGGTGATATCTTCTTTAGCCTCATACAAATGGATAGATAATACCGCTACTGTCTCCTCCAATTTCCCAGTTCTTGAGGTGAGACCATCTATTTTGCTATCCAGGGATTCAAAATAATTCCTGATCTCGATCTGGTTGGCAGATGATTCGTCAAAGCCCTTTTTTATGTCAAGCGACAAGGAGGAAAACATTGTCTCCAATGAGGCAACAGAAATGCCAGCCTCAAGAGGCTTAGCAACAGCACTAGAGGGCACAGTAAGCACCCCCTGTTGGTGCCCCTCTAAGTCATCCAGAGCTACCTCCGAGCTTCAACCCCATCAGAGCCCCCCAAAGCGACCTCCAGCCCCATGGTCAAATTATCGACCGGCTGAGCAGTAGTTACAGGTGGATCCGGCAATAACACAGCCTTTTTCTGCGCTGGTTATTAAGGCTGGATCTGGTAGATCCAACAACGGATCAACATCAATACCATTATAGCCAGAGGAAACAGAAATAGTATTGAGGGCAGGAGGAAGGCGAGCGGTGGCACATACTGGGACTGACATCGCCTGATCCTCTGAAAGGTCCAGAACCTGTGGAATAACTTTAAAGTAAGAGCGGAGAGAAGGAGTTATTTTAGATCCCAAACTCAGCACAACCTTACTATTCTTAGTAGCTTTAGATGGTCTTGCCCTTTTTGACTTCACCTCGTTAGATAAATATGATGAGGGCTTCTTCCTTGCAGGTACAGTGCTCTCTGAGTCTACAGCAGGATCTTTAGTAGGCAATACAGCCTCAACTAACCCCTCTTTCTTTTTTCTTCCACGCTTGTTCTTTGCTTGATTTGGTGCAGGGGGGGCTGAGACGGCTGGAGCGGCTGGGACGGCTGGGAAGGATGGATAGACTCCAGCTGTACACTCGACTTGTCGACCCCCTCCTTGCCGCTATCCGCTGGGTCAGAATCTGCCTCTCCCCCTCCCTCCAGTACTGCGGCACAAACTGGCTGGGCTGCTCTCACCTTAACTTTGTAGCGGTGTTCTCCAAGGCAATCGCTGCTACTGGGAACACGCACGAGGTTTCGTGCCTTCCTCCCCCTTCTCAACTCCAGGGCGGCCGCCGACAAGAACCACAAACCCTGCAAAGACGGGAACGGAGCAGAAAACGTTCGGGACAGGGAGACCGCAGAAACGCGGAACCGTGAGGTCCGCTGGTCAGGTCAGGCATGCAGAGAGAAGACAGACTTAGTTTGTTTGCAAAAGGTAATTGGAGACGCGACCGGCGTCTCCTAAAATCCAAAACGGCCTTATTATTTTACCATTCTGGCATAATCATAGCGAGACACACCCAATTACACAACCAAAATAGGTCATGCCATTTCACCTTAACGGAAGGACGGAGCAGTTCAAAAACGGGAGCTCAGACGCGGAGCGCCGCGGCAGCTCAGCAGGCTGCCGCTGTTTCCCACACCACAATATTTTTTAGATATCAATTCAAGAGACAAAACTCTAACATGTCGGCAAATGATCAGAGATGATGTCTTGCAAACTTAATTTGGGTATACTTTGGCCTACAAACCGAAAGGTATTAAAAATTCATGGCATGGCACCGACCAGAAAAACAGACAGTGCGAAGCTTCTTTTCAGAAAGGGTACTAAATATTCCCAAACCGGTTTCTTTGAATTTGGGGAGCTAATTTGTCCAAATGTGCAGGATGTATGCTTCACATTCATGTTAAGCTTCTTTATGCTTAAATTTCACAGAACAATGTGATTGTTGCAAATGCACTGAAGGAGTGATCAGTGCTCACAATTGACCCAATTCCTCCAAAGCCATTCAGGGTAATTTGTCAGCAAGCACTCTTCGCCGTGTTAGCTTGGAGGGATCACACGTGGCTGTGACTATCCTAATGGAATTCAATGCTGAAGTTTATAAAGACTTACACCAATGGCTTCGACTTTGGTTTTGGGAACCAGGTACTGCTATCAACATTATAACAAGCAGATGGCTACTACTTCCACATGCCCTGTTTTGCACTTTGCCTGAATCTTATTGTAAGACCCTTCCTAAGGTACCTACTAGAGGAATGTCGTTTGTCAAACACGTTGTGCACATTGTAGTCAATAAATTAAACCCCAGAAAGAGTTAAAGCAGCTGCAGAGAGAAAAATGCATTAGCACATGATGCATCCATCTCCTCCGTGATGGGATTTTTAGTGTGTATATCATTCAATCACAGTCTGAATAATATAATCCATCTGTATCTATGTGAAGCAGCACAAAAGGTGTGAGGGGGAGCCTCCAGTGTCTGAGATTCTTGTGCAATGCCAGTTTATGAAGTAAGCCATCCATCCTCTTGAGTATGTTCCACAGGAAGTGAGAAATTACAAGGTGATCATTAGAACCATGTTGCCAATCTGGGTCACGTGCTGCATGAGCAGATGTCAATGACACAAAAAGAATTAAGAACAAGAGAGGCTTGTGAAGCTGCCCTCTGTCCGCTAAGAAACTGCTTAGTGTCAAATGTCAATATTGACTATAAGATATTGGCCACCAAGAGTTTTTTATGAACTAGATTATTTTTCCTGACTCTAGGTCCTGATTCAGAGGAAGATGTCACAAGTTAAACGTGGTTCCTTAACAAGAAAAGACACTCCCTCACGACCTATAAATGCTTTATATCACAGGGGATACCTCCAATCATAAGGGCATACACAAAGCATATCAATACTCTTTTTTTTTAATTTTACTCATTTATTTTATAAAGTCTTTTTTTCATTTCTATATATTATTTCTCTTGGTACAAAAATTTATTGGATATGTATTGTACAAAAATTAATCAACGATATCTATCATTAAATTCGAATCATCAGTGTATATCCAGTACATAAAATCCACAAATTTATTAAAAGCTACAAAAACTATTCTACTGAGCCATGTAAAGAGCCACAACACACATACTCACACATACATTCTAACCATACAACACATCAAAAACAGACATTAAATCATCCTGTCGCATTGTATCTGTTGTCCAATATGTGACCGTAGTCATTTGATCTAAATATGAAGAAAATGGCCAATGCGTCTCGGTGGAAGAACAGCAATGGATACCACCTTCATCAGGACCCGCCAGAAACAATTCAATAGGCAGGGAGTGTCGTGCTTCCCAACTAAAGGAGGGCAAATAGCTAAACAAGCCTCCTTGCCTGGACACCTGCTTCTCTTGAAGAAATGTAACTGTGCAGCATTGGTCAATCTGCAAATGATAAAAGGTTGCTTGGAAGCGGTATTTGCTTTAATTGATGGAATCACTTCAAAGTTCCTGATGACACACATTTATTATTTCTGAGAGGTAAAGTGTGTGCTTTTAAAAGACAAATATAAAAAAATATTCATACAAATATACATTTTGGAAACACTTTTTATCTTAAACCTTTCTGTGAATTGTGTAGCAGCCTTTCCTACACTGTGTGTAAATCAAGTTTAAAATAATGATTTGCATGGTCACAGTGCTTACTATCACAGACTGGGACCTCATAGCACTAAACAAACGCAAGTCACTATTCTCCACTGTACCAGCCAGGATTCAATTATGTGGCTATCTGCTGCAATGCATTAACCAGTAAAGGTTTCATAATGTATAATAGAGCTTTTCCCACTGATTAACATATTTTGTATTTAATTTTCATTTAAGCTGTATTATTTTATATGTAGTTACCTGAAGGCGAAAGACCGAAAAAGTTGCAAAATATTTAGCTTTTTTCACCATGCCTTTGACCATGCCCCCCACACACTCACCCACCCCCTTGCGCACAGCATCACAGTTCTCATAATTTTTTTTGTGCACTTCGACCACTGATACACGTTGCAAGAAAGACAGGCTTTTTCCCCTGATCACCCCCATTTTTTGACTGATACTGGTGGTGGATTAAAATGGTATATGGCAATATTGTGTAGTTAAAATTGGCAATGACAACCTACCTGTAAGCCCGTAGTATATGGTAAGGAGTATTGGTTTAGAGGCCCAGAAGCTTAGAGGCACTTAAGTCTGCACTGCTATGTGCCTGCTGATATTTTAAAAGTAAGCACTGCTTTGCAAGCGGCTTTTAAGTTGAAATTACATGCAAATTTGACTTCGGATTTAAAGGTACTTCCAGAGTACTACCTTATTTTTACATCTAAGTCACAGAGAGAGTGGCTCACTCTTGGGGTTCTGAGGTAGACTGCCTCCAGACAAGCAAAGGTGTGATGTCAGTGGCTTCCACAAAGTCTATTCGGAGAATGGAGTTCTCTACACTGGGGACCTCAAAGAAGGGGTTACCAGGAGGTCTGTGATATCCTAGAAGTATAGAATATTTCTCCATACTTTAAGCCATTACATCCCCGTGGCAGGTCATTTGGGAAACAGTAAGACATGGAAAAGGTTGACTAAGCTTTTCTCTTGGCCCAATATGACTCTCAAAGTGAAGACGTTTAATAGCTCCTGTGAATTTAATTGAATTGAATTTAGAATTTATATTGCGCTCGAATGCCCAAGGGCTCTAGGCGCTCCAGCGGAGGAATATACCAGGGATGAGAAATAGAGGAGAGATTAGAGTGAGAAAAGCCAGGTTTTCAAAGCCTTTCTAAATAGTAGTAAGGTTGGGCAATTTTTTATGGGTACAGGAAGTGAGTTCTACAATTTAACAGTGTTAAGAAGAAAACTACTTCCTCCCCAGCGAACTCTCCTGAATTTGGGTGTCTGCAGAAGTTTGCTCTGAGCTGATCGCAGTGTTCTGCCTGGGAGATACCACAGCAAGTGATGTTTCAGATAATCGGGTCCTGTACCTTGTAGCGCCTTAAACGCTAAACACAAGGCTTTAAATTCAGATCTCTTTTTCACTGGTAGCCAGTGTAGTTGTCTTAAACCTTGGAACACCGACTGGAACTTGGGAATATTCAGCAACATCCTGGCGGCAGAGTTTTGAACCCGCTGCAGTTTGAAAAGGTGCTAGTTCTGTAGACCTAGATAAAGGGCATTTCCATTGTCTAGTCTGGCCAATGCCAAGGTTGTTACCAGTGTTTTTACTGGGGCTGGGGGAATATGAGGTTTTGCCTTCCGAATTAATTTTCATGTTAGATGTACCTGAGAGGCAACCTTAATGGTTTGGTGTTGGAAGGTAAGCCTGTCATCGAAGATGACGCCCAGATTTTTAACTTCATGCACTGGGATGGAAAGTGTTCCCATAGCCAGAGGACACCAGTTCTGAGACCAAAAGTAGGTATCAGAGCCCAACAGAAGAACCTCTGTTTTACTACCATTAAGCTTTAGGCAGTTCGCCCTCATCCAGTGATCCACGCGGGCTATGCACTGATTGAAGAGGGCCGCTGTTTCATCCATATTGCCTGAGATGGATACTACAATCTGGGTATCATCGGCGTAGGACACCAGCGAGAAACCGAACTGCCTGATGACATCAGCTAGGAGAGTGAAGTACTGATTAAACAATGTCAGGCTCAGATATGAGCCCTGCGGCACCCCACAACGAAGTGAAAATTGCTTCGAACTGGAATCACTGATCTGCACACGTTGTCTCCTGTTATTGAGGTAGGATTTAATAAAACTTAGTGCTAGGCTTGAAACTCCCAGCTTCTGGAGCCTTTGAATGAGGATGTTGTGGTTCATGGTGTCAAAGGGCGCCGAAATATCCAGAAGGATCAAGGCAGCCTTTGCACCGGAATCCAGTGTGGTGTGAAGCTCCTCTGCTGCCATGACCAATGCCATCTCTGTTCCATGCCTTGCCGGAAGCCGTATTGTGAAGAGTCCAGCAGATTTTCTGAGGACACGAAGGCCGTAAGTTGGTCATTTATAATTTTTTCCAGCACCTTAGCTGGAAACGGGATCCCTGCAATAGGTCTATAATTATTGTATTCGCAGGGGTCCAAGCTAGGTTTTTTTAGCAGGGGGAGGATAGAAACCTTTTTCCCGGCCTCTGGAAAAATGACGGACTTGAGGATCTTGGTATAGAGCAGACTGAGTTGTTTGCTGATCTCATCAGATGCTGATTGGAATATTTTTTGGGACAGGTCTTACATGGAGCCCCTGCTTTCACTGATCTAACTATCTGCAAGACCAGGATATAAAATTCACCATCAACCTAGAGAAAAGGGCAAAGGTGGGGGAGTTGGAATAATCTATAAAGATACGTGAGTGGTTGGAACCATTGACATTGACAGGGTCAATGGTGTGGAACGTTGTGGCATTTCCTTAAAAAATGAGGTTGGTCTCATACACACTGGGATTGTTTGCTATAGGCCTCCTGGGACTTTTTGCATCTCACAGCAGCAATTATTACTGGATACCCTTTCTAATATGGCAGCTACTCATCATAAATTTATAGTTTTAGGGGACTTCAATTTATGGTTGAATGGACCACTGGATTCTGGCCTTTATAATCTTACTCACTCTTGCGAAGGGCTCGGTCTTTTTCAACATGTTTTTTCAGCCACGCATAAAGCCGGGAACATACTTGACCTAATTTTCTCAGACCCTCTCCTTCTACAGATTGGTAATGTTCTTCCTATGGATTGGACGGACCATTTTTTGGTCAAATTTTTTGTGAGAATGTCAACTGTCCAGAATCAGGCTCCTCGATCTAAAATTGACTATATTAGTAGGAATTGGAAGGCTCTTGCCCGCGCAAGAAGTCCTGGCTCGGTGTTCAAGGTGGGAGATTGTTTTTCTGTAAACAGACAAATCGAGGAGAATTATGACTCTATCTGTTCTGTAATTACCTCGACTTTGGATCTCCAGGCCCCGCTAGAGAAACATAGTTGCAAGGGTAAATTCTCTGCTCCTTGGTTTAATGACCTTTTAAAGAACCTGAAACTAGCAAGTAAACAGGCAGAGAGGAAATGGAGGCGAGGCTATAAGGAGGCAGATAAACTTTTATGGAAACAAAAAATTGCGGATTACAAAACTGAGATTAGAAGCTCCAAAGCACAATACTTCTCTCAGTTAATTTGTAAAAGTTCTAACAGCACTAGAAGTATTTTTACCATTTTGAACAGCATCACTAAACCGGAGTGTTCAAGGAAGGTCATAACTCCTTTTCAGGTACTCTGTGAGAACCTGGCGGGATTCTTTCTAGAGAAGATCCAGCAGATCATTGATGATCTCAAGGGTGGGCAAACAGAAGCTGGGAATTTCTCAGTGGAGGATACCAGCATAGCGTATTGCTTGTTGAGCGAGGCAAAGACTATGGGGAAGGGATCTATGTATCAGGATGCGAACTGTCTATCGGAGTTTCAGCCTTTATCCTCAGAGGAGTTTAGCAAATTGGCACAGGGCATCTCCTCTGGCTCACCTTTAGATCCCCTCCCACATAGGATCTGGAAAGAATATGGGGAGGAATTGTTTACCCCTCATTTGCAATCAGTCCTTAACTACCGGTGTGGTTCCCACCAAATGGAAACAAGCCTTGGTTTCTCCTCTGCTGAAAAAACCATCCTTAGACCCGGAATGTGCTAAAAATTAGAGGCCCATTTCTTTGTTACGTTCCCCTCAAAAATTGTGGAACGTACTGTTAGCACTGCTCTCTGCATATTTGAAACAAGCTAATGTACTGGAGGAGGCGCAATTCGGCTTTCGACCAGCGCACGGGACCGAGTCAGCATTAGTGACGTCATGGGCGAGCTTCGGAGGCGGACAGACAGGGGTCAGGCAGTGGCATTGGTCCTGCTTGACCTGTCTTCCGCCTTCGATACTGTAGATCACAAACTCCTGCTGGATAGACTTAGTGGGGTCGGCGTGAGGGGTTGCGCCTTACAGTGGTTCCATTCCTTTCTGCAGGACAGACAGCAGGCGGTGTCTCTTCCCCCATTTCAGTCTGCTTTCTCTGATATACAGCATGGTGTGCCTCAGGGCTCAGCGATCAGCCCTATTTTGTTTAATGTATATTTAAGACCTCTAATTGATGTTATTAAATCACACAACATTAGCATAGTAAATTATGCAGATGCTACTCAGTTGATCCTATCTATGGAGGGTGAGAACGCGACCTCTGGGGAGGTATTTCACGAGTGCCTTCGGGATACAGCTTCCTGGTTACGAAAAAACTCACTGCAATTCAAAGCCGGAAAGACAGAGGTAATTTACTGTGCAGCATCTAAGATTCCTCCCCCTTTCCTGACAATTTCTGGCCTCCGGAAACGCCAACGGCAATACAGCCAGTGCAAACAGCTCGGAACTTGGGCTTTATATTTGACAGTAGACTTACGTTAGAAGCTCAGGTAATTAAGACAACGGCCTCTTGTTTTGCAATTATCCGGTCTCTCTGAAGAAAAATTCCTATACTCCCTTTTCAGGCTCGGGCTCAAGTTGCACGATGTACAATACTTAGAAGGCTCGATTACTGCAATACCCTTCTGCTAAATTCTCCGGAATTTGTGCTGGATAGATTGCAGAGAATCCAGTCAGAAGCTGCCAAACTAGTACTGGGTCTTCCTAGAAGAGCCTCCGCATCTCCAGCCCTAGCAACACTCCATTGGCTCCCCTTGAGACAGAGAGTACAATTTAAATCTCGCTGTCTGGTATTCAAAGCTCTTCATGAGACCGGTCCCCTATCCCTGCGTAACAAATTTGACTGGTACACTCCTTCTAGAAGTCTTCACTCCTCCTCTGCAAGACTGGTGAGGATACCTAAATTTAGAAGAGTCAGAATGGGAGGTAGACTGTTTGAAGTTGCAGCGGCTAAGCTCTGGAACAGTCTGCCCTGTGAAATCAACAAAATTCAGGAGCTACTCCCTTTCAGAAAAGCCATTAAGACCTGGCTATTTCCTACACTCTAGTTCCGCCATACTGTACACATTCCCACTCCTTGAGCTGTTCAGCGCCAGGATGCCTGCCAGGCGATAGTGCGCTTTATAAGTTCCATAAAATAAATAAATAAATAAATACATTAGGCGGGATAAAAGCATTCAAACCGCAGCCAGGCCGTCGCGAAGGTGAAAAGGGCTGACTCACTTGACGCTCAATGCTATATATGTAAAGGAATGGTAGATAGAGAGCACCTTGTCCCTAAAAGAATCTGTAAGTTGATTGCAGAAAGCAACAATGCTATTCAATAGTGATGGAGTAGGAAGTGTCGCTAATTCCTTTAAGCTTGAAAAAAGTGTTTTACTTGAATTGCCTGCTTAATTTTCTCTGAATAATAGTTGCTTTTTTTCCTCCAAGATCATCTTTTTATATTTGCTCAGCGACTGTGAATATATCATTTTCTCTGCTTCCGTATAAGTTTTTCTCCAGCGCCTTTCTGCTCGTCTGCAGAGTTGCTTCTGGGTACATAGTGAGTCACAGAACCAGGGTTCTGATTTCTTTGACCACTTTCTAGTAAATATTTTTTCTGGGACTAAAATATTTACTGCAGTTTCTAACCAATTAGTGAAACTGTTGGTAGCTGTATAACCTTCGGACGTTGGGATTGGTTTGGAGGCAGCTAATGTTGAATGCAGCTGCTGTGGACAGATTTCCTTCCAGTTTCTCCCTTTAAAAGTCCTAAGGGCAGAATGAGGACGATTAAGATGGTGGGAGGAGGTAAGTACAAACCGAATGGCCATGTGATCAGACCATGTGCACCCTGTCAGGCCAGTGGCAAGACAGGGGCAAGCGAAAGGCTTCCTTGATACCACTGCCAGTAGTTGGGACTCCCTTAGAAAGGGGGTGACCATCATTGGTCCCCTAGAACCACCAACGACATCAGGGAACACGTATATCTTAGTGGTAGTGGACCATGCCATAAGATACCCTGAAGCAATACCCCTAAGAACAGTCACAGCTCCTTTAGTGGCTAGGGCCCTACTTGGTGTGTTCACCAGAGTGGGTTTCCCAAAGAAGGCTGTTTCAGATAGGGGCATGAATTTCTTGTCCAGCTATCTGAAGGCAATGTGGGAAGAATGTGGAGTTCAAACAATGAAAAAAGTTGTGACTCGCAACACCTTACTTTTAACAAGTTCATCTTAGTTAATTCTTTTCTGGAGCTATCCTGGTGAGCGCTTCATCCAAAAAGCGCCGAGCATATAAATCAAACGAAACGCTGATATACAAAGTACTATCAGTCCCAGGATGCATCACACCATGTTGGTTGAAAACCTTCATCGTAAATTCAAAAATTAGTCCACAGTCCACTGTTTACGTTTCGTATTTATAATAATTTATTGTTCGTTTGTTGATGTGTTCAAAATAAGGTGATTTCAATTTTCAAATGCGTGTATTATGGCCAATCGCATTTGATACAGCATGTAAAATCCCTTGCTCCAAAAATATATGCAAATGTTTAACCCAATGCATTTCAAGCCATTCTGGCCCTTCGTCAGGGGTGCATATCTGTAGAGCGGTGCTAGCTCCGTCCTTCTGGAATTCGCTTCCTTTTGCACTTAGGACTTCATCCTCCTACTTGGAATTCCGCAAACTTCTCAAGACCTTCCTGTTTTCTAGATCTGCAGCAGCCTAGCCTTCCCCTCCGCCTCCACTGGTTCACCGCTGTCTAGCGCCATGAAACTGTTCCGGTATAAGTGCGCTTAATAAATATTTTAAATTTCATTTAAATTTCAATTTAAAATCAAATATATTACCATTAACATCTTAAATTTATGTCCACATGTCAATGTTAGTTATCAGGCTGTTTTCAGTGCCCCATTGCATACCGTGTTGTCCCTCCCGTAACCAACGTTTTCCCTCTATAAGCAAAAAAGTGCCATCTATATAAGTTACTAAAACAATTTGGCGGGTAATGTCCTCTATACTTATCGCTTTGAAGTAAGTGTCTATACTGCCAATATCTAGAATTCCCACTAGACAGTGAATCTAAAGATTACGTGTATTTAACTGATAAACATGCGATATATTAACGTACCTTTCTTCGCTAATCAGCTACGAACATAACGTTCTGGATCTTCTCCCCCAGTTGCTATATCTGTCCTTCTCTAGTTTCAACTCGAATTTTAAGCTCCTTGATCCCGCCCACATCATTACCCTTATCTCATCATTCCTCTCCGGATTGGCAACTCCCATCTACCACAATTACTGGCCTCGCTGTATCCTTCCAAACTCACGTCTGCCGTAATCCAACCCCCCTCGGTCACTATTATTTACCCCGCCCTACCCTCGGATGTTTCATCACTACGCTGTTTACGCTATGCTGTTACCCGGTACAAACATATGAATATGCAAAACATGTAAACAAAGTTGAACGTGCAAAACATTCCATGTTCTTTCTTTTTGTACAATGATACAATACGTTGATTTTAAAATTGGTATGTAGTTGAACTTCATGCGTTCTTAATGTTCTTCGGTAGTCCATACTTTTTATGGGTGCAGAGTCAAGTAGGATGACTGTTCAAACAATGAAAACATTTGTGACTCGCAACACCTTAACGAAGGGCCAGAATGGCTTGAAATGCATTGGGTTAAACATTTGCATATATTTTTGGAGCAAGGGATTTTACATGCTGTATCAAAGGCGATTGGGCATAATACACGCATTTGAAAATTGAAATCACCTTGTTTTGAACACATCAACAAACGAACAATAAATTATTATAAATACGAAACGTAAACAGTGGACTGTGGACTAATTTTTGAATTAACGATGAAGGTTTTCAACCAACATGGTGTGATGCATCCTGGGACTGATAGTACTTTGTATATCAGCGTTTCGTTTGATTTATATGCTCGGCGCTTTTTGGATGAAGCGCTCACCAGGATAGCTCCAGAAAAGAATTAACTAAGATGAACTTGTTAAAATTAAGGTGTTGCGAGTCACAACTTTTTTCATTGTTTGAACAGTCATCCTACTTGACTCTGCACCCATAAAAAGTATGGACTACCGAAGAACATTAAGAAAGCATGAACTTCAACTACATACCAATTTTAAAATCACCATTGTACAAAAAGAAAGAACATGGAATGTTTTGCACGTTCGACTTTGTTTACATGTTTTGCATATTCATATGTTTGTACCGGGTAACAGCATAGCGTAAACAGCGTAGTGATGAAACATCCGAGGGTAGGGCGGGGCAAATAATAGTGACCGAGGGGGGTTGGATTACGGCAGACGTGAGTTTGGAAGGATACAGCGAGGCCAGTAATTGTGGTAAATGGGAGTTGCCAATCCGGAGAGGAATGATGAGATAAGGGTAATGATGTGGGCGGGATCAAGGAGCTTAAAATTCGAGTTGAAACTAGAGAAGGACAGGTATAGCAACTGGGAGAGAAGATCCAGAACGTTATGTTCGTAGCTGATTAGCGAAGAAAGGTACGTTAATATATCGCATGTTTATCGGTTAAATACACGTAATCTTTAGATTCACTGTCTAGTGGGAATTCTAGATATTGGCAGTATAGACACTTACTTCAAAACGATAAGTATAGAGGACATTACCCGCCAAACTGTTTTAGTAACTTATGTAGATGGCACTTTTTTGCTTATAGAGGGAAAACGTTGGTTACGGGAGGGACAACACGGTATGCAATGGGGCACTGAAAACAGCCTGATAACTAACATTGACATGTGGACATAAATTTAAGATGTTAATGGTAATATATTTGATTTTAACTCTACAGATATGCACCCCTGACGAAGGGCCAGAATGGCTTGAAATGCATTGGGTTAAACATTTGCATATATTTTTGGAGCAAGGGATTTTACATGCTGTATCAAAGGCGATTGGGCATAATACACGCATTTGAAAATTGAAATCACCTTGTTTTGAACACATCAACAAACGAACAATAAATTATTATAAATACGAAACGTAAACAGTGGACTGTGGACTAATTTTTGAATTTACGATGAAGGTTTTCAACCAACATGGTGTGATGCATCCTGGGACTGTAAGTACTTTGTATTTCAGCGTTTTGTTTGAAGAATGTGGAGTTACCTACAAGTTCACCACTCCATACCATCCTCAGACTAATGGTCTGAAGGAAAGGTTCAATAAGAACCTGAAGGGCATGATTAATGGCTTGTCTGGAAAACTCAGGAGGAGATGGTAAGGTCTCCTCCCTTGCCTACTTTTTGCCGCCAGAGAAGTCCCACAAAAAGGGGTTAGCTCTAGCCCCTTTGAGTTGTTGTTTGAGCACCCTGTATGAGGTCAATTGAGCCTGGTAAGAGAGTCTTGGGAAAAGTCTCTCAAATAAGCCAAGGACAATATGGTGGACTATTTGCTTGGCCTGAGATCTTGCATGGCAGAGTACAAGTACAAGGCAAGCAGAAAACTGGAGGCCAGCCAGGAGCTCATGAAGCACTGGTATGACCAAAAGAATACCATGAGTACACTCCATGACAATTGGTGGGGATGTTGCAACCTGAAGCTACTGGGGCCCTCAGGAGAAGTGAACTGAACCCTATACAATTCTAGAGAGGAAGGGTGAGGTTACCTACCCGATAGACCTGAACACCATCATGAACCCTCACCGGGTCTTGCATGCCAATAGGTTGAAACCCCACCAAGACAGGGCAGACATGACATTGTTGATGGTCACAGATGAGTGAGGAGAGGAGGAGACTGAGCCAGTGCCAGACCTCCCCTCCAACAATGTGCAAGATGCGTCAGTGGAGGGGGTTGTACTCTCTCACAAATTGACAGACCAACAGCACAGAGACTGCAAGCAGGGGCTGGAGCAGTTTGATGGTCTGTTCTCTTTGACCCAAGGTATCCCCAGCGGATGTATACATGACATTGACACTGGTGACAGCATACTTGTCAAGAAACAAAATGTACAGCTTGTCTGACCAAGTCGCAGCCAGCACCAAGGCTGAAGTAGCGCAGAAGCTGGAGTTGGGGATAAGTGAGCCCTCTGACAGTCCATGGGCCAGCCCAGTGGTGCTGGTACCCAAACCTTACCCCCAGGGGGAAAGACGTAGTTAAGCTTCTGTGTGAACTACAGAGGTGTGAAATGCAGTCACAAATACTGATGATCACTGTATACCTAGAGCTGATGAACTCATTGATAGGTTAGGGGCTGCTAAGTACCTGAGTACATTTGATTTGACTGCAGGCTACAGGCAGATTGCCGTCGGAGATGGAGCAAAGAAGTCATGTTCTTTGGCTTAAAGAATGCCCCTTCTACCTTCCAAAGGTTGGTGAACAGAGTCCTCTCTGGACTGGAGCAATGTGTTGCAGTTTATCTGGATGATTTAGCTGTCCACAGTTCCACCTGGGAGGATCACTTAAGCCACCTGAAGGAGGTACTTCAGGCCCTGCAGCAGGCAGGCATCCGGGCTATAAAGGCCAGTAAGTGCCAAATAGGACAGCATTTAGTTGTGTGCGTGGGCCATCTTGTAGGTGGAGGCCATGTACAATCGCTCCAGGCCAAAATCCAAACCACTTTGGCTTGGACTGCTCCCGCAACCCAGACACAGGTCAGGACTTTCTTTGGTCTGACTAGGTGTAATGGAAAATGTGTTCAGAACTATGAGACCATGGTGTTTTTCCTGACAGAACTCACTTCTAAAAAGCAGTCAAAGAAAATCATGTGGACCCCAGAGTGTCAGAAGGTCTTTGACACTCTGAATGAAGCACCTCATTACTGGCACCAATAACCAGTGATACTGGCCCCTGACTACACAAAGGAATTTGTGGTTTAGACAGACTCTTTAGAACAAGGAAGGGTGCATACGAAAAAGTCATCCTGTTTGCCCTGATCACTCCCATTTGTTGACTGATGCTGGTGATAAGTGACTCTGACTGCGCCCTGGGCTCTGCTAACCAGGCCCAGGGTAAGTGTTCTGATTAAAAAGGTATATGGTAATTAGGTGTAATTAGAATTGGCTTTGACAACCTAACCTACCTAAGTCCCTTTTATATGGTAAGGCATGTAGGTTTAGAGGCCCATCAAATTGAAGGCACTTAAGTGTGCACTGCTATTTTGCCTGCTGTCATTTTAAAAGTCAAGCTGCTTTTAAGTTGAAATTGCATGAAAATTCGACTTTGGATTTAAAAGTATTTTCAAAGTAATAAACTACCTTATTTTTACATATAAGTCACCCCTAACTTCTACCGTAGGTGCCCACAGGGTAGGGTACCATGTACAAATAAACAGGGGCATTTTAAAAGATATTTGTATGCCCTGGTGAGGGGAAAACTAACAAGTGTGCTATCCTCCATTGTAGCATTTTAGCTCCATAGGCTAACATGGGAATATTGTAATACAATGTAACTATTGACAGGAGTGAGATAACATATTATTTCAAGTACTTTACAGATTGGTAATGATAAATCCAACAACTTGCCACTGTTAAATTTGTCATAGATAATACAGAAAAAAAGTTATAGAACTTTATTTTCTGTGAGCCAGAATTCATCCTTCTAGCACCCCCTCCTGATTAGCCAGACCTTAACAGGCTTAGCCAAACTGCTTTGATTAGGTGATAAGTGACCTGCATAGAGACAGAGGTTATCTGGTGGGGGAGCTCTGCAGCTGCAAAGAACAGACCAGGAAGGTGGCTAGGAAAACAAACTGGGCTTCAAAGAGAGCAGGACTGTAAGGAATGCCAACCAGGCCTACCACCACTTCCTATACCCCAAACCAGAGGGGAACCCCAGGAATGGAAAGGGAATGTTTAGTAGAATGAGCCACATCAGTAGCCAACTCTTACTCCCAAGGAGAAAAATTCTCCATCTTGAATTTTAAAATACACTTCTTTGTGGGACAAGAATATGCTACACTTTGCAGGAAGCTGTCATGTTTTTGGGAAGCACCTTGCACCCCATTGGTCAGGGTTGCCCCCCTTCTTGTCACCCTAGAACATTTGATAAATATGTGAGAGCTACATAGCAGCTCAAATCTGGTCCCTGAAACTAGCAGAAGAAGAAGGACTGCTCTATTGGAACCCTGGTCTGCAACCCAAAGGATTGCACTTTAAAGGACTGTTCCTGCTGCACACTGGAAACTATGGCCCGAGGACTTTGTCTTGCTCCACAAAGAATTAAGAGGTCGGCTCCCTGGAAGCAACAGGTTAATAGAGCTCACCTGCACCATCTCCCCCAAGTGCATCCAGTGGACTTTTAAGGATTTGGCCAGGTGCATTGTGAGAATTGTAGGCCCAACCTTCCATGGACCATCTCAGAGCTTCTAGACCCTCGGGCATGTGTTTTGGACACTTTGAACCCTCAATAAGAACTTCATCCAGAAGTTTGGAGAAACCTTTAGGAAAAGCTCGTAAGGTGACCGACCAGATGATAGGAGTCAGGCCACCGACTACGAACCGCAACCTGGCCTGGTTTACAGGTTTGTTCTGCTGAAAGCTCCAGAGCTCAAGATTTCCAGCATTTTACTGAGGCCTCGCACTAAACCAAGCCGCCATCATTGACTTGAATACCAGCCTGAAGGGGAGCAAGAGAAAATCTTTCAGAAAGTTTCTGAGTGCAAGGGTAACATTTTGACTGGGACCTCCTGTTTGGTGTATCCGACAAGTGTTTATTCTTTAAAAATTCATATCTTCGGTTCCCTATATTGGATTATTGTCCTTTTGGAATTATTTTATTCATAAAAATATGTCCTATTCCTATAAATTGGTTGTGTATTTTTGTTGTGTCTTATTGAATGTGTTGGTGTTTTTAAGTGCTTCCCACACCTGTCTCCTAAGTTGAGCCTGCCTGCTCACAGCCAGCTACAAAGGTTGAGCCAGGGGCTAATGTATTGAGACCTTGACTGAACCTTATATTGTGTTGGTGGCCTTATTGCTAGTGGTAGGTGCACACTTACCCCTACACATAATCCACCTTTCAACACATATGCATGCATGTTGAGATTATGCCTGCCGTTGTGTCTATTTGAGTATGCATGCATCCATGGGTCATGACATGCGTATGATTATGCCTCATTGCACATTTTTTTTCTTTTTGCCAATACGGAACAGAATTGGCAAAAGTAATGTCAAAGCCAAAGGTCAGTTGGGACCATTAAAAGGCGAGACCTGTTGACGTTGTCATTACTTGTTTCTATTGACTTTTAATTGCATGGTGGAACGTATAGTTTTGCACCGGTGCAAGCCTGCAGTGCCTTCCTGTTCACTGACAGGCTGCAGAGGACCATGTGAGCTGTACTCACCTCATTAAGGCTCTGCAAGTAATGAGGCATATACTGGCTTCACACCGCGTGTAGGAAACCTCCAAATTGCTGGGAAGTGCAGGATGCCTCCCTCTGTTTGTTTTTTGTAGCCTAACCTAACGAAGATACATAGCATTCTGAGTGAGCCTTTAATGTTAAAAGATTTGTGAGGAAAGTGTAAAGCATCCACCAAAAGGCCGGTTGGGCCTTCATGAGTAACTGTGAGTAGAGTTTCAGCAGTTGGCGAAATTGATTTATTGGTTTTCAATGTCCAGTCGGCTGCTTCAGAAGCCCTATTCCCCATGAAAACAGGTGCTTCGTGCACAACTACAAGGCCACCCTGAGTCTACACAGTGCCAAATTAGCATATGCTCCAGCAACATGTCACATTTCAACGTCTTTTACTTGCAGATAGGTTAGTTCAGTAATCAAGTAAAAAGGACAAGGAAAGAGAGTGACAAAGTAACAGTAGGAGAAGCAGGTAGGGCCTGCCTCATTAAAAGTTTCTCTCGAGCCTTTCCACTGAGCCACATGCTGTAGAACACTTTTTGCACGGCTCATTCAGCAGCAGAATCACGATTTTGCTTGAAAGAGATTGTTCCTGGGTTTAAAGCATTTGTCTAATGGTAGTAGAGTTTATGTTTCATGCAGCACAACATGAAATTAAACTCAGAATTAGAATAATTCACATAAAAACATAACACACACTTGAGTGAGTTGAGAAGCTGTGGGCCCATTTCATTAACGAAAAATATTTTGAAAATGCGTGCGTAGAAAGACAAGCAATTATCCTCCCTTTATGGGAAGCTTTGTAGCAGTGCAAAATGACGACCCCACTCCCCCTGCCATTATTAGGTGCTCATAAATGTGGGAAGCCACCCATCCAAATGGACGAAGCATCTCTCAATCCAGTAGAGAAATATAATGACATGTGGAAACACAGCTACTGCAGTTCTTTTTTTAAGATTTATTCATTAGCACCATGGTGTGATGGAAGATGGCATATGACGAAGGGAGCGTGAGCTACAGGTTTCCCACAGCTGTCATTTCCACCCCTTGCATACATTAGTCATTTCAAGGAACCATTAGTGACGAAGCATCCTATAATTATGCTGTTTAAGGCTATGCATACAATGTATTTTTTTGTTAGTGATTTATTTTGTGGGCTTTATAATTGGGTTGTAGCGAGCCTTTAAAGCACTTAAATGTCGGAAGGGTATTGGTGCTGCAGCAGCGAGTGGGTATGACCCGTGCAATTTGAAACCTGTACGTGTCCCTCTTTCCTTCTAGGAATCTATATTCCTACATAAAATATTAACGACAGACGGGAAGAATGCCATTTCTGCAGATAAATGTTCAATGTATGTTTGGTGGACGAATTTATAATTTAATAACAGCTGCCTGTCAATCTCTGTATCCAGGCATTCAGTCCAACGCCCCTGGTATGTGGATTTGCCCATTTTATAAGGTTAAATTAACTCGTTATTGTCGGCCTATGAATGTTTTCCAGGAAAATCCCCCAAATCACCCGTGACCTCTAGAGCAGGATTGCTGACAGTGTGCATAGTCTCTGTGTCCACTCACGTGCAATATTATATATAGCACAAAAGGTCTAGAGGTTTCCTTAGAGTTCTCACACTTTTAGCATCTTTGCCACAAAGGTAGGATAAAATCTGCTCTCATTTTGCCCCAGCCTCTAGGGGCCGGTAATGTTCTCATTGTGAACCAGCCACGAACGGCAGGTGATGCTGCTGCAAACCCATGCATGCCTTTGGCCCCAGCCTCCAAGGGTCCATCTTCGATCTTACTTGCACCATGTAGACTGGCGCAGTACACTGTCCTTTCAGTCAAGCATTTCATGACACTATATACTAATCTTAAATTTACTATAATCATGAAGTCTACACCTCATTTAAAACAATTAAATTATCGATATATCATGATTCTGTTTTTAATCGCCTCCTATAATTTATCAGTAGTAAATGTAACAAGATATTAAACAAAACATAGATCTACATAAGGCAAAGGAACCTCCGCTCCAGATTGGCACCGCAACTCAAAATCCCATCATACAAGAGAAAAAACATAGGTGGCACATCTTCCTCTGTTGAAGCAGCAATACTATGGAATTAATTTCCCCAAATACAAGACCCACAGCTAACTATCTTATTTTCAGAAGACTGCTCAAGAGTTGTCTCTTTCCTACATAACCACCACACTCAAACTCAAACACAAATGTACAGCATATGCCTGTGTATATAAACATTTAATTTGATTATATGTATGTATTTGGATATGTGTATTTCTTGATATAATTATGTACTTATGTATCTATGTATGTATTACTTTACTCCTACTATTCAAACAAAACATTGACTCTCTCATATGCACTACCCTATATTTCACCCATACCTCTCTCAATATACACTCTACATCCACTCTCTGACTCATCCCAAATCTAATCCTTCCACAATGATCTCCAAAATAACTCTTTCTAGAGCCTTCCCTCCTCTATCCCTCCTTGGATCACCCCAAACCTCATTTTACTACTGTGTTCTCACAAACAACCCATCTTCATTCTTCTCTCACTATGCCTCCTTTCACTCATTCCAAAACTAATTTTCCTGCTACGAACTCCCTAATCCATTTCTAGAGATTCTTCTCTCCATGTCTTCTTATACTCATCCCAAACCTCATCTTACTACTATGATCTCTCAATAAACACTTTCTAGATTCTTCCCTCTCCTGTCCTCCCATTCCACCCATTATCCTTTTCAATCCAACTAACAGAGTCACATGTCCACCACTCAAATTAGCTCGAATTTCACTATACTAATCCACCACTTATCCTTTTTGGTTTTCAGAGTAGCATGCTTCTCGCCAAAAAGCAGTTTGACGCCTCGCCGGGGGTAATAAGCGCAATATAAATACCATTACAATACAATAAGAATATTGTTGTGAAGAAGCAGACCAAGTTATTCAATTAAAGAGCAGTTTATTTGCCCAACAGGAAAACAAGTCATTCACATCCAAGACCATGTAGCAACTGATCCTAACAGGAAACATTCTCAGATGACATGGTTGCATTCCTAACATGGAATGTACTTAATTAAAGGCAAAGATACAACACATCTCCTTTATTATAATAACAAAAGTAAGAGAACAAAAGAAAGGAAAACTAGAGAAAAGAGAAAGAAATAAGTAGGAAACAATGACAGAAAAATTAGATTCATTTTGTGTAGTAATTCTGAAGATACAATGGTGGTCTCCTGATTCTCGAGTTTGTGGGAACAGGAATATGTTTTTTGTTAACAGTACCATCAACAGTTCTATCCTCAGGATTTTTTACATTAATAGTGTCATTAACAGTTCTATCAACAAATTCATGTTTTACACTATCATCACCCCTATCCACACACTTTGATAAACGTGACATGCTCCAAACATCTCCTCCAGCAAGCATAACAACATTTTTCATGACTTTCACGATCTGTCTAGGCCCGAAGAACTTCGACTCACCCTTAGGGGACCAAACTGCCTTCTTGACAAAAACATAATCACCTACTTTCCAAGGAGAATCCTTTTCCCCCTTCAAAACGTCAAATCTGTGCTTGTATTTGTTCTGATAATTACTCACTCTAACATCATTGAGTACAGATCCTCTATCTTTGACAGATAACCATAGAGGATTTAGTTTAGAACCCGCAACTCTACCTTTGAGTTTCTTGAATGGTGAAATGCCTGTTATACTATTGGGAGTGTTTCTGTGTGCCCAGAGTTTCTCTCTGAGAATGGGTTTCAATGGAAGTTTCCTTTCTAAAGCAGTCTGGGCACAAGCTCTAATCAGTCTATTCATGCTTTCCACCAAGCCATTTGCTTGTGGAGAATAAAGAGCGGTTCTATGATGTGTGATGGAAAGATCCTTTAGAAAATCAGACATCTCCTGGGAGGTGAATTGGACGCCATTATCAGAGACTAAAATGTCAGGTATCCCTTCACAGGTAAAAGCATCTTTCAAAAATTCAATGACATTTTTACTCAGAACACTTGCCATGCAAGAAGCCGACAACCACTTTGAAGTGTAATCGACAAGAACTACAACAAATCTTTCAGAGGGTCCAAGGTTCTCAAAAGGTCCAATAATATCAATGGCAAGTTTGGACCAAGGACGTTCAGGTAAAGCAATGGGAGAAAGAGGAGGGGTGTTCACTCTCTTAGATTTATCATTACTTGCACAAATGTGGCAGTCTTTAACAACAATCTCAACTTCACGGTCTAACTCTGGCCACCAGTATGACTCCCTGACTCTTGCTTTGGTGAGGCTACGACCTAAATGTCCTTCGTGGGCCAAATTAATTATTTTTTCTCTCATTCCTAAAGGAGGAATTAATCTGTCACCCCTCAACAATTCACCTTGAACAATGTTTAGTTCATCTCTTATATTCCAATAACCTTTGGCGGAATCAGGAACATCTTTCAAAACAGGCCAACCATTGACTGTAGCTTCTAAAACAAAAATTCTTGCCGGGTCATCAGGAAAACTGTTTTTCCATTCTACTTCGTTTAAGGCAGACTCCCTTATCCAAGAAACAGTAGAACATTCAGAATCATACATGGTCAACTTATCTAGGGGGGACCTAGAGAGGAAATCTGCTGGGACATTCTTTAAACCAGGTAAATATTCTACACAAAAATTGTATTCCATGAGACCTTCTACCCATCTTTTGATTCTGGGAGTTGTACATTCAACATTCCTACATGAAAACAGCTGCACAAGGGGTTTGTGGTCAGATCTAACAACAAAAGGTAATCCCCATAAATAAAACCTAAAATGCTTGATGGCCCAGAAACAGGCTAAAGCTTCGCGCTCAATGACTGAATATCGTTCTTCTGCTCCTTTCAGAGAGCGAGAAGCAAAAGCAACAACTTTTTCTGAACCATCCACAAGCTGAGATAAAACAGCTCCCAACCCCCGTAAACTAGCATCTGTGGACAAGATAGTTTTTTTTCTTACATCAAAATGCCCTAACGTTGGCATTTTTGCAATCTCTGACTTGACAGTTTCAAAAGCAACAGAGCACTCTTTGTTCCAATTAAAAATAGTACCTTTTTTAAGAAGAAGTCTAATTGGATGCATCACACTGGCAAAATTTGGAATAAACTTTGAATAATACTCCGACAAACCATTGAAGGATTTCACCTGATCTTTGTTCATAGGGGTTTGAGCTAGAAGAATAGCTTCTGCAAGGTCACACTTAGGACTGATACCCTCTCCTGATATATTGTGTCCTAAATAAGATACTGATTTAACTCTGAACTTGCATTTTTCTTGTTTCAATGTCAAACCAGCATCTTTGAGTCTGGACAAAACGGTAAATAAGGTGACATCATGTTTATTAACATTAATTCCATGGATTAAAATATCGTCCTGGAAGAAAAGGACACAGTCTATACCAGATAGAACATTTTTCATGACTCGCTGAAAACAAGCAGCGGCACTGGCTAAACCAAAGGGCATCCTGATAAATCTGAATGCACCTATGGGAGTCACAAAGGAAGTCAAATGTCTTGAATCTTCGTGTAATAAAATTTGGTGGTACGCTGCTGTTAAATCCATTACGCTAAACACTGTTGCACCACCCAACTTGGTTAGGATTTCATTGATATTGGGTAATGGTTGTCTGTCTACCCAAATTGAACTGTTTAAACTTCTGAGGTCCACACACATCCTAATTTTTGTACCCTTGTCCTTGGGTGCCAAAACAATCGGCGCAAGCCATTCTGAGGATTCAATTTCCTCCACAACACCTAATTCTAACAACCTGTCAATTTCTGTTTGGAGGGGTTGTAACATGAGATTTGGTACTTTGCGAACTTTATGTACTACAGGTTTGGCATTTCCTTTTAATATAATCTTATGTTTGAAACCTTTTAGCAAACCTAAATTTTCATTAAAAACTTCAGGAAATTTCTTAATAATGTCTGAGAAATCGCTCACTAGAGAAACCAACATAACTTGCTCAGGTGCATTTGGGTTTAAGGTAATTCCTAAATTTCTTTGGTGGCGCCACCCAAGGAGATTATCACCTCTTTTTGCGACATAGACTTTACCAACAGTTACTCTGTCTTTAAAAGTGATGGTTTGAATGGAATATCCTAAAACTTCAATCTTCTGTTTGGCATATCCTACAGGATTGATGTCTGGGGCTATAAGTTTGATTTTGTCTCCATCAAAATTGGCAAACCAAAACTTGTCACTGACAAGAGTGAACAAGGAACCTGAATCGGCAAGTACAGGAATAATTTTGTTGGCAATTTGGATTTCACAAGAGGGCATAAACACCTCATCTTCATCAACTTGACTCACACCATTAATAACATCATCGGTAATACAATGAATAGAATCTTGAGAGTAAACTTCCTCATCATCAATACAATTAACTTTGTTGTTTTTGCACATCCTTGCATAGTGTCCCTTCTTACCGCAATTTCTACAGACAGTACTTCTTGCAAAACAGTTCGGGTAGTTTGGTCCATGTTTCTCACTGCCACATCTGGGACATCTAAACTTATTGTCTTTACTGAAGTTGTTAATATTTTGTTTGAACTTTTCAACCTTAAAAGTGGATTTCTCTTGTTTAGGGGGGGCTTTATTAATAGTAGCAATACTCGATTCTGATTGTAGATTTTGGCGCTGCTCATAATTTACAGCTGAAACAGCATCAGATTGAGAGGGACCCTTTCTAATCTCTTTAACCCATGTAGAGGTATGCTCAACACTTTCGACAATGAGTATTGCTTCTTTCAAATTAGGATTTTTTGATAAAAGTTTTTCTTGGATTTTAAGATCATTTGTGCAGCGAACAAGTTGATCACGAATGAGAGAGTCTGTCAAAAGTTCAAAGTCACAGGTTTGTGCAAGGGATTTGAGTGCAGCAACATAGTTCCCTACTCTCTCACTCTTCGCTTGTGTGCGCATAAAAAATTTGTGTCTCTCCATAACAACATTTATGCGTGCACCAAAATGATTTTTTAAAAGTAGGACAGACATTTCATAAACGTCTGAAGGTTCACCAGCGCCTCTACCGATAGGTATTGGGTCAAGACTATCGTAAATATTTCTTCCTTCTATACCAAGGTTGTTTAACAGTACTGCTTGTTTTCTGACAGCAGAAAACTTCTCCCCACCGATGGCTAGTAAATAAGAGTCAAATATTGGTTTCCATTTTTTCCATGGTAGTATTGGTTCGCCTTGTTCACTTAAGAATTGGGGAGGTTGATTCATCCCGCTGGCAGAAGAAGAAGACATGCTGAAAAGCAAGATTAAGTAAACAAACTAATATAATAAGTTAACAAAATAAGTTAACACAATAATCTAAAATAATGAATTAAAATAATAATTTGTAGAGATTCTGTTGTGGTTCTACTTCCACTTCTTCAGCGTTACTTCACTTGAGTATTTCACTACTCATGGACATCAGGCATTTGTGTCTAAATCAAACGAACATCAGTCATTAAATCCTCTAAAAAGGATGGTTCCATCAGAAAATATGTATGGTCAAATCTGCATCAAACATAGAATTGTGACTTGCCTGTGTTCATCCAGTAACTGTGGTGAATAAACGCGTGATGAACAACGAGCACACTTATGAAGAAGTTCAACGCTGATCGAGTGTCCGCCAGCAATAGAAGCGTGGTTGCTTGGCAACAAGAATGTGTGTTCAGCGTGAGCGACACAGAGCACGCTGATAAACAAACGCGTTGACGTTGACGCGTTGAACGCTCTGAGGCTGTCGCACTGAATGCTCGGGTCTGTTGTTCGGCTGCGAGCTACAGAGAGACGTTCTGGACATGCACGTTCCAACACTGCTCGCGGGGATCGCGTGCCGGTTTTAAAACACGCTGAGCAACGGTAAGCGTTATTCGTGAAAATTTTTGCGATAAAATTAAAATTGTACTTGCCAAATCCTCAATGTGCGTGGTTCACCACAATGCCAAAAGTGGTAAGACGGAGGGAATTCAAAACGGAAGTCCAGTAGGATAAATTCAGTTTCCGGGTTTTTTCAAAAAAATCGAAAATCTTCTTTCACGCAGGGTTCTCAATCTCCTGTTGGGCCCATCGTCGCCAGTGTTGTGAAGAAGCAGACCAAGTTATTCAATTAAAGAGCAGTTTATTTGCCCAACAGGAAAACAAGTCGTTCACATCCAAGACCATGTAGCAACTGATCCTAACAGGAAACATTCTCAGATGACATGGTTGCATTCCTAACATGGAATGTACTTAATTAAAGGCAAAGATACAACAAATATCTTTCGAAAGTGATACAATTCTTATTTTTAATATCTAAATCTGAATCTGAAAGGGCCAAAAATGTGCAACAGTATACCAAATTATATTTTCATCAGCACTTAACAAACACATCAGTGCATCCTCAATAGACCATATTTCACTTTCCAAAAGAGACAGGCCTTGAACGTTGCTCATGCACACTGAGAATTAACGTCAGATGAGTGACGACCACATGACCAAACCTGCATGCAAGTTGATGAGTGGCAATATATTTAATTATGATAATCACTGCAATAGGATAGGAGACCATCCTGCAGTTCAGGAAGAAGCTGCAAAAGAACACCTACATCAGAACAGAATTTCTGATTAACCAACCATTTTATTGCACAGTAGGTTTATGAGTTTGGACAGAGAAACACGTCCCTTGAGGGCTCACCTACAAACACATTTTGCTGTGTGTTATGGAGCACCCGCAGTCTCCTTTTTCAGTTTAAGTTGATTGAAGTCATTACCTACAACAAAATCTTGTGACTAAAACAGAATGATGACATAAATAACTACAAATAGAATTGATGAGTAGATTGCAATACCATTAAAATGTTGTGGGTGAAATAGAACATGTAACAATATAAAATTATTGGGAAAGGAAAAAGGGGGGATTGCACAGATTTGTAATGAGTTAAATTGCATAATATAACTGTGTGTAGTCATATTTTGAATCCAAAACATTGTAGAAATAGAATATAAAGGCATTATCAAAGACAGAAATATATTACATAACCATTCAGGCTGGCTTTGGTAGTTCTTAAAAAAGTGTTGATTCAGAAGGCAGAGGGATTGCTGCCAACTTACTTATTGACAACAGGCCACCACTCAATTTTCAATGTATATGGTCCTGTTTTAGTTGATAATTCGTTTTGGAATAATATCTCTTAAAAATAGTTTGAACATGATAATGACTATTTTATTCTTGGTCGGGATTGTAATTAAATGGGTGAACTCTTATTGGATAGAAACTCAAAGGTTACATTTATTCAAACTAAAATCCATAACCAATTCTGTTCTGCCACTAAGAGTAAAACCTTAGTTGATATATAATTATTCTCCCACAATAATTGGTAAGTACAGCCTACTTGTAAGTCCCTAGTATAAAGTAGGGCATGTAGGTTGAGAGGCATTGGTGGTGGTGTGGTGTCTGATGTCATTTTAAAGCCAGGCCTTGCAGGCTGGTTTTAAGACAAAACTATAACCCTTTCAAAATCCCAAACCACATTTTTATTACTAATATGTCACCCTTAAGGTCTGCCCAAGATGTGTTATGTTTCATATAGGTACTCTAATATAGGTCCAGGGAACATCGTACCCTTTCACCTACATCATCTTCCCTACATTTCACATGAACGAGCCTTTTAGGGACTTGGGGCCAGATGTAGGTAGCCAAATACCGGTCGGAAACGGCCGAATTCGGCCGTTACCGACCGGTATTTGGAGATCGGCATGTAGGTGACAGAAAATAGGCCGAATCGGTAAATTTCCCGATTCGGTAAAGTTACCGATCGGTAAAGTTACCGATCGGTAAAGTTACCGATCGGTAAAGTTACCGATCGGCAAAGTTACCGATCGGTAACTTTACCGATCGGTAAAATACCGATTCGGTAATTAAGAATAGGTAAAATTGAAGTTTGAGATGTAGTCAGGCTCTGAAATACCGATTATGGGCCCAAATCGGTATTTAAGAGTCGGTATTTACCATGGATTCAAATCAGGTGTTAACCAGGTACAGCCTATAAAAAAGGACCCAAAATGCAATTCTGTTTGCAAAATGGCGGCATTCTATGTAATTGCAAGACGGCTACGGCTACAGGAGGAAGGAGAGAGGGAATGGCTGAGACAGGAGCAGGTCTACAGGCAGAGGGTGACCCTGTTCATGCTCACAGAGGAAGAGATTGTGCAAAGGTACAGGTTGGCTCCAGACACCATCATGGAGCTCATCAGGGACCTCAAACCTCTGTTGGAGCACCCCACCCCAAGGGCACATGCAATACCAGCACATGTACAGGTGCTGTGCAGCATCCACCTGCTGGCGTCAGGGAGCTACCAGAGCGTGGTTGCTGTGGTGGGAGGGGTGACCCAGAGCAGCCTCTCAAGGTTTTTTCACAGATTCCTTGACGCCATGTTGCACAGGATGGACCATTACATTTCTTTTCCATCCACCCATGCAGAACTGGTTCAAACCAAATCGGACTTCTACCAGATGGCAGGATTTCCCCATATCATCGGATGCATTGATGGCACACACATCCCCATTTGTCCCCCTGCTGCCACAGAATACATTTACCGCAATAGGAAATCAACCCACACCATCAACGTGCAGGTGATTTGCAATGCTAAGCACTACATCACAGACCTTGTAGCAAAATTCCCGGGAAGTACCCATGATTCATATATATTTCAGAACAGTGGCATCTATGAACGGCTGACTGCAGGGGAATTTGGTGAAGGCTACCTCCTAGGTAAGACACAGTGTGCAACACATATTAGACCTATTGCAATTAGCAGTACATGTATGCATGTGAGTAAATTATTCCCTTTTCTTTCCAGGAGACAGTGCATATGCCCTTCGCTCATTCATACTAACCCCCTACCTCAACCCCTCAACACCCAGCCAAAGGAGGTACAACCGGGCACACAAGCGCACACGCAATGTTGTTGAGAGAACATTTGGAATTTGGAAGAGCAGGTTTAGATGCCTGCACAAGAGTGGAGGTGCAAGGCAGTATACCCCCATCACATGCTGTAAGATCATTGCTGCCTGTGCCATGTTGCACAATCTGGCTGTTAAGAAGGGGACTGAGGTGGAGTTAAGTGACTATGAGGATCACGACGACGACAATGCTGTGCCTGAAAGACATCCTGCAGGAGTGTCAACACCAAGTGATGGCAGATACAGACGTGAGGAGATTACACGCAACTATTTCTGAGTAAGTGAAGACACTGAGCTATAGTCAAAGCACAAGCTTCTGTTTATTTAGGTTTCATAAACAGATGGTAAAGAAAAAAAGAGCAACAGTAAGCATTTGACATCAATGCTCACAGTGAGCAAACACACTCAGACAGGTCTTGAACCCACCCACCATAGTTGCATATTGTCACTAGGCTTGTTTAAATGGCACAAATGTGCAAATGTAACTTTAACAACTAAATAAACAAATGTCCACAGGCAGTAGGCCATAGTAAAAAATGTTCATTTTCGGCCACGCTTTGCACTGCCAGGTGTTTGTGGCTCAGCCTGTACACTGGGCGTTTGGCCTGTAGCCTCACCCTGTCGCCTGCTGCTCCTCCTTGGCTCAACACCATGTGGGCTAGCTGTGCTGCTCCTACTGGTGCTAGGTTCACTGTCCGGCACGTCAAGAGCAGAACTTCGTGCACTTTGTGCATTGAGTAGGGCCTCCAGCGCACCAGTCATTCCAGCTATGCCCCTTGTTAACTGGTTGGTATTATTAGTCAGGACTTCCTGGCTATTGATGCTACGCCTGCATAGCAGGGATGTGGCTGTTGCCAGGCGGTGTAAGGATTTCTCTGCTCTCTGTGCTCGCTGCTTGTCCCTGCGCCTTGCAGCAATTTCAGAGTCAAGTTTAGTGCACAGTTGCTGTATGCCTGTTGCCATGCACTTGTTCACCTCCACAAGCTCTTGTATGCCCTTGCCAATGTCCTGAATGTTAATGTTCATGTTTCTCATTTGTCTCTGACAGGCCATGATGCCCTTGCCCTGCATCCTCTGTATCCTGACCATCGATCCCTCCAGGCCTTGGAAGACACTGGACCCCTCCCCACGTGCACCTGCACCCCTTACTTGGACTGTGCGCCTTCTAGTGGTAGGTGGTACAGGCTCTGTGCCGGGCTGCAGTGTGGCAGTGATGTCAGCCTCAGACAAGTCATGTGACTCTACACCCACCATTTCCTCAGCACCTATCTCCATTTGCAGCAGTGGGGAAACAACATGCCTCCTGCTAGGGTGTGCAACAGGTGTTACCAATTCAAGGGATGCAGGCATTTCTGGTGATGACACCAATAGTGGTGACTGTGAGGGAATTGGGGATCCATGCATTTCCTCACTGATGTCTGTTGCTTGGGAGGGTGGCTGCCCACTCGGAACCCCTGTGTCCTGGGATGCACTGGGCCCTGGATCCTGACTGTCATCCCTCTGGGGTGCCGTGCCTTCTGCCTCCTCGGACTGCCTTCTGGATGTGTGACCTGTGGACATATGGGCACATATCAGCTAGGTGCTAATGTGTCACAGCCACTACAATTAAACATATCAATTTGCACTTTGAACATGCTGCTTGCCCTTCATTTTGTCTGCAAACATTTAAATTACTTGTTGGTTACAGTGCTATGTCACATGTTCTGTCAAAGACTGACTACATGTACCATGATGCATTGCTACAGTTTTGCACACACACCATGGGACTGGGGTAACTGAGCTGCAAGGGGTGAGGGATGGATGGGGGTGGGAGGGGGATTGCTGTGCATGCATCTTACCTTTTGTTTTTGCAGATTTAGCCGAGCTGTCCACTTCTCCCAGTCCATGGACACTTTCAGACTCCAGGGTTGTGGCTACCAGCTCCTCAAGCTCGGTGAGTGGGGGTGCTGTGTTCTTTCCTCCACCTGTTTTCTGTGACTGTTTGTGGCGATCAGCCAATTTTTTCTTTGTGAGGCTCCTTAGGTCATAGAACCTCTTCTTTAAGTCTTCTGTCACTCTGGTGGTCACTCCCACAGCATTCACTTTATCTAGGATGTCCAGCCATATTTTCCTTTTTGTGGATTCTGCCACAGTGAGGGACAGTTTTCCAAAAAGTCTGTGGTGTACCTTGACCACCTCCTCAACAAGCACCTGTAATTCAGTACTACTGAACTTAAGTTTCCTTTTCCTTTCTTCCTGCTCACTTTCCCTGCTGCTTTCCATTTTAAAGTGTTCTCAATTCACAAGCTCTGCCTGCTGCTGCTGCTGCTCCCAGTCTCTCTGCTCCAACTGCCTTTCCAGAACCTTCTAATTAGTTGCAGCTGCCTGTGTGCACACTTCCTGCCAGGAAGGGGGAGGGTGGTTGCACCTGATTGGCTGTTGTGTTGAGTTTCACTTTTGGTTGCTGGCCGACGCGGGAAATACCGATCGGTATTTACCGATCGGTAATTACCGATCGGTATTTACCGATCGGTAATTACCGATCGGTATTTACCGATCGGTAATTACCGATCGGTATTTCCAATGCTTTCCTATGGGACTTTTGCCCCATAGGAATGCATTGGCCATACCGATCGGTAAATACCGATCGGTAATTACCGATTCAAAATTTAACGATTCTTATTTACCGATTCTTACCGAATCGGTAATTGGAACATCTGGATGTTCCTACATACCCCCCCTTCTTATTTACCGATTCTAATTTACCGAATCGGTAAAATTCGGTAATTAAGTATCGGTAAATATTTTTTACCTACATCTGGCCCATAATGCCTTATAAGGACAAGAACACCGAATAAGGACATAAAGCCATATAAGGATTGAACGCCTTTTATGGACTAAACCTTTTAGCTAGTTCCATGCAGAGGGAGGGTTTTTCCCAATCAATACTGCTAGGACGTCATCCTTAGCACATATGAATAATTTATGAGGAGACTACCCAGGTGGTATACTTCACCTTCCTCCTATCTACGCATAAGGTTTATCCCATACGTCATCCTCATACTAAACAATGGCTAACACACGCACAAGGGACAAAGGGACTCTGTATAAGTACACCACCTCTTGCTATCAGTAGTTGGAGGGAACCCAGACTTCAAGGCCGACACACTGAGCAGAGACGCTGAGGCTCCTATATGCAGTCGCTCCAGCTGACAGTGGTCTAAACATCCCTTGCGGGGTATCTAAGTCGAGACCAGGACGAGGTCCCACACTCTCATTATTCAGGTAATGGGGTTCGACTAAATCCTAGCAGGATTCTTGGCTCCTAGGCTTATTAGCTCTTTCGCACCTACTCACATGCTAGGTACACTTAGGTACATCTAGACAGGCATCGTAGGAGTATGCACTTTATTTTATAAATTCATTTTATATTCATGTATATGTTCATGACTATTGCAAAATGGTAGAACTGTACTATTCCTTTTCATCACTGTACTGCTGATCTACTGTATCTCTGCTACTGTGTAACAGTTGTAGCAGCACATATATTTTACACTAGAAGAAAAACAGTGCAATAAATTCTTATTGTAAACACGCTCAACAATTTCTTCTGTGTATCTCTCTGAGACTGGATTAGCAAGCACGAGTGACTGGGTGAAAAGTAGTAAAATCAAATCAAATAAACTTTATTCGGTTTCATGAAAGTAAACCATAAAAGTTACATAAGATCCATATTTCATTAAAACAAAATTTAATTAAAAAGTGCCTAGTATAATATAAAAAGTGAAGCCCATTACATCCCCTCCTATTTTACTCATGGACAATAAAATGCCCTAAACATGGACAAACCGCGTATCCCGAAAATTGTTGATACCCTTCAAAGGTGTACTGGTCCTCACCGCCCTGAGAGTCCATACAAAATTCCCAAACTATACCTAAGTATCTAAACAAGCCCTAGTTCTTACAATGAATTTTAAATAACCAACAATAAAAAATATACAGTCCTCCTTCAACAATTGCAGAAACAGGAGAGCAGGACGAGCCTGGGTAAAATTCATCCTCTTTAAAATGGGGCCAAAAAAATGTCTACAAGGTATTGCATAAAAAGTTAAAAAAATACAAAATGTAGCAAATCCTGTGGAGACTGACCGTCACAGTCACAGGGTGCCAACAATTGTCCTCTCCTGCACCCTCTTGGCCTAGCAAGCAGGAGGTGAAAAAGATTAATTCAGAACCTAATCAATAAAAACTGCCCATGTGTGGATAGGGTCCCCAAAAGATATGGTTCAGTTGATGGACTCGTTTTGAGTGTTAAAAAAATACGAACACTCAGTTTCCGTACTTCCCTCTCATCCCGTTCCAGTTTTCTTAGTGTGAGGAAGGATTCCCTAATTATCTTCACATCTTTCTTAACAATACATTTAGGGTTGGAATCTAGATCAGCATGCCCCAACCCTTCAAGGCTACTTGTAATGTATTTAAGCCATTTTATTCGGGACACAGTGTCAAGGGACATACACGCCTTTAAAATCAGATGGATCAAAGTAAGTGCCTTAATCATCCAACATTTCAGCCAAAACATGAGTGGACTTAATGCCAAGAGGACACTTAGAAAGGGGATCCCTGGGGGTCATGGCTAACCGCCAACGGGAATGGCCGCTCCATAGTTTCTCTCCAGAGCGCCACTCCCGATTTATCCTGTTTAACTCTGCTCCTACCGGCCTGACTCCCTCCTGGATGCCGGGGATGTGCTCCCGGGGTGCCCAGTGTCCATCGTGGTGAATTTGGCAATTATCGGTGAGGCTCGGTCTCGAGAGCTCCGGGACCCGGGATCTTCTAATTGCCTCAGTCGTTGAAGGGGCAAGGCCGGACGGCCTGAGGATCAGGTGAGGCCGCGGCTGCAGCCTACATTGACGGAGCTGCGGGCGGTCACGGGGATGTCGTCCCCGGCAGGGACTATGGGTCCACGGCTCCGGCGGGGGCTGTGAGCTACCCCCGACGGTCCGGTGAGTGGCGGAGACCCGGAGTGGAATGCGGTGACCCCCAGGGAGTGCAGGGGTGCGCACCAAAAACGCAACGTGCGTTTAGGCCTGAGACGGCCCGAGACTGCTCAATTAACTGTGAAAAGACACGGCTGAATGAGGAGTACACATGGGGGCCCCCGCCCCTATCCGGATCGGTGCTGCAGCACGCAGTGGGGCCAGTGACTGGGAGAGATCCACGATCTGCGGGAAGATATATACTGGAACATTGCATCATGCTGAAGGGGTGAACGAGGTGGCTGCCGTCTACATAGCTGCTGTGGGGGAAACATATTTTACTGGACACACGCTGGCTGGGGCTCCAGATCGCCTATGTCAGGAGTTTGCACGCAGTTCTGCTGACGGGGGCTGGTCAGCGGGGGTTAACCCTGGCCTCCGTGAGACACAACCTAAAGCCCTGAGCGTGGCCTGACTCATTGACTTTGCACCGGACCTGGTTGCAGGTGGAGGGTGACCGGTGGGGCAACGTGAATCAAGTTAATTGCTGCTGAGGCTCGGGGACACTGTGGTCACGATTGTGGGACTATACACTATCGACAGCAGGTTGCGCCTGCCTAGACAGTACTGCACTGGACTTAGAAGCGGCGTTGGGGTACAGGTGCACCTTGGGGGTGCCTGGAATAGCCGCTACCCACCCGGGTTGCCCTTGACCTGTAGGAGCAGACAGTCTGCCAGCGCCAGCAAGGTGTACTGCGATTACTAAGTAGCTCTCGTGGTGGATGTGCGTTGATCTCCAGGGGACATCCCATAGCTGGGTCAAAGACAAGTGTTGACCCCCCTTACGGCGGCCACTGCTGGGTGGCCCCGAACGCATACCTGCCTGTGTGAGGTGCCTCCTGTGAAAGCTGACAGGCTGGGTGAAGTATTTCACCGCAGGCGGCAGGGAGTAGCGGCGGCACCCCAAACAGTGGAAGTGTCACAGTGGAAACTTCATGATGGTGTACGGCCATTCGAACCGAGGGACGACCCAGACCAAACTGGAGAAATTCGCCTGGCAGACAAAACAAAATGAAGACCGAACGGAGGGGGTACCACCAGGTGAGACAGCAGAACCCTCAAATAAGGATCTACTGGAGGCTATAAGCTACGGACCTCGCTCAAAGTACGGATTGATACAGTGGCCACGGATGTGGCATTGATTTGAGAGAATGTGAAGAAGATAACAGAAAGGGTTGGTACTGTCGAGAATACCACTAAGAAGTTGGTTGCGGACATCGCCCTGCTCCAGAAGGAAATCAAAGACCTCCGCTCCTCCAACAAGGCCATGGCCCTACAGCTGGACGATTACGAGGGACACATGCGAAGGAACAACATCCGCATTATTGGTGTACCGGAGCAGGCGGAGGAACCGGCGGCAGATCTCTTCATGGAGGAACTGGTCTCCAACCCAGAGGACTGTCCAAGTGCTTCATGATTGAAAGGGCCCATCGGGTGCCAGGGGGACGCCCGAAGCCCGGTGCCCTTCCGAGACCTTTACCCGGCAAAGGTCTTCAACTTTCAAGATCGGGATGTCTCCTACAGACCCTAAGGACGGCCCCACCACATACCTTGGAGAACAGTAAGATCATGTTTTTCCCAGACTACACAATGAGAGTCCAGAAACAACGACAGAGTTTCCTGGAGGTAAAAAAGGCTCTCCGAGATCAAGAAATCAAGTACACAATGATGTTCCCTGCCAAACTTTGTGTGGAAGCGAATGGTAAATCCTAGTTTTTCACCCATCCGGAAGAAGTGTGGGAGTGTCTTGATGGCTGGCGCACAGTGGAACAGAAAGGCAAGAGGGCATTCTCTGCTGCAGATGATAACACTGACTGGCCTCAGCAGAGAAGATCCCCTGCATTCTGACACTGACGCAGGAAGGTGCTGAGACTGTGGTTGGTTAGAATGTTTGAGATAGATACAGGTTTTTCTTTTTCCTGCAGCCTTCTGGTCTCGGCACCATGACCTTCTGAAGATGCCTATCTACGTGGACTATAAGGGGGGAGACGTAGAGGTGAATGGCTGGTCATTGAGACTTTCTATTATTGGGGTTCATCCTAAAGCTTGTTGTGGGGTCCGTGATGCCTTTTGATATGTTTGTTTGGCAGCCCGGGCGATCCGGGTTAGGGGCACATCTGTTATTATACTGTTACTGCTAAATTAGATGCAGTGGGATACTCGGCGGGGATGTACTTGAGCCTCTGTGTGGTGTAATACATTGGAGTGGGGTTGGGCCGGGGAACGAGGAACTGTCTTATAACAATGTGCTAACCGGGAGTGGGGTTTCCCGCATTCCCTACAATTGTTTATGGGTGGGCGACAGGCACTCTGCATGTTGGGGGTGGTGGGCAGTTCTAGTCTCACTGGGCAGGGAAGCAGGGAGGGGGGAAGTTTGGGTCCTTGGGGTACTGTTGAGTTTACGTTTTCTGGGGGCAGTTGTGGGCGGCGATGCCCCGAGCGAGTTGGATGGGTTCAGGATACTGTTGAGTTTGGGATGTTGCTTTTGGGGGGTATTATGCAGCAGGACAAAGTGATTGCCTAGACTTGTACAGCTTGGTTGATTGTATATTCACAGGGCAACTGGGACGGTTCAGTACTATGAGGCACTCATTGACACTCTGGGGTCGCACAAGTGGATGCGGGGAAGCACGTGGGATGCACCGGGGTCTCCATAACTACCATTCTACTGAACTTTGTGACAAATGTCGAAGGGTCAGGGACTTAGGATCGCCACCTGGAATGTTAACGGGTTGAGGGACAAAATTAAGAAGGGTATTGTGACGCAGTATATCCACGACATGGCCTTGACTTGATATTATTACAAGAAATCCACCTGATTGGTAACTCGTGTAAGGCCCTCGACAGGAAGGGGTACCGTATGATTGTGCATTCAGGCTTTACCACTGGCTCCACAGGGGTTGGGGTCCTCCTCTGGAAAGGTTGTCCATACATGATACAGTACGTTTGAGTGGATCCACAGGGCAGGTATGACTCATGCACAGGCATGTGGGAGGGCAGAGTTCTAAACGTAGTTACTGTGTATGCTCCTCCGGGTCTGCAAAGACTGGCATTGATGGATGTTTGGACTCTTTTGCTTAATCTTCCAGTGGGCACCCTAGTCATGGGGGGTGACTTCAACCTAACGATTGATGGTCAACTAGACAGATCCCCGCCCAGATAGGACCCACAACAAGGCTCCCAATTATGAGACTTTGTCGACGCCCTGGGGATGGTAGATATCTGGAGGTGGTCGTACCCTCATGACACACACTATATGTTTCACTCTAGTGTGCAAGGCAGTCAATCCCGCATAGATTATTTGTTTACGCATGCACAACATATACATGACTTCTCTGACCTCGGATGTTTGGCGTGGGGAGTGACTGATCACTCTCCAGTGCTGGCGACGCTTGGAGTACAACGCCTTCTGCAACCTGGTCCGACACAGATCCAACCTTGGGCGCTAAAGGTCCCGCATTATAAGACACCCTGCCTGGGACACCGAGTATTATTTTCAAGAAAATATTGGCTTGGTCCAGCCGGCCATCACGCTTTAGGGGCCTACGGTGCAGTAATCAAGGGGAGAGTGCTATCATTGATGGCGGGTCACAGAGTCGAGCGGCGTCGACCAGTGTCAGAACTGGAGGCCGAGATCCTACTTCTAGCCGCTGATATCTCTCAAGCCCCAGACGCTGACGCTCAGCATCGACATGACATTAAACGACAGGACTACAAACAACTGCTCCTAGAGGACGTTGATAGATGTGCTCTGGCCACCCGACATTGTGTATTTGAACAGGGGGAACGTACTGGTAAGCTACTGGTGTGGCTGGAACGGAAGGAGCAATCTGCGCGATGGGTTTGGGCCATAAGGGGATCCGAGAATGTTCTCATAACGGACCCTCGGGGCATCGCGGAGGCTTTTGCAAGCCACTATACACCAGTATATGATTGCCCACAAGACTCCCAGGCTGGGTATGTGGCAAACCTCCTGGCCACTATTAGAGTGACTGGCCTCTCGGAGCAAGATAGGGAGGCACTTGTCAGTGGAGGAAATACGGAAGGCAATACAGGATATACGGGCAGGTAATGCGATAGGCACGAATGGTATCCCGATCGAACTATTAAAACCCATGGCTTCCAAACTAGCACCACATCTACTGAGCCTATACAATGAAGGTTATGATATTGCTCTCCTCCCGACTGATATCCGCGAGGCCACCATTGTGGTCATCCACAAACCCGGTAAGCCAGTGGATGAGTGTGCCTTATACAGGCCCGTTTCCTTGATTACGGCAGAAGCCAAGATTTTAGCCAAACTTTTGGCAAACCCCCTACTCCCCTATCTCACTGACCTGATCCATCCGGATCAGTCAGGATTCATGCTAGGGTGGAATCTACGTTGTGTGCATGGGGCACTGGGTCGGGTACACAGATTGGAAAAAGAAGCGATTATTTTGGCTTGGGACGCCAAAATGGGGATTGACACTATAGCATGGGACTACTTGTTCGCAGCTCCTGGCCATTTCGGATTTGGGCCCAAATTCATGGGATGGGTTAAATTTACACACAACCCCTGGCCCATGTATCAGTGAACAATCATCGCTCCACTCCGCTCCCCCTGTGTCGTGGCACAAGGCAGGGTTGCCCGTTGTCGCCACTCCTTTTTGCTATGGTACTAGAGCCATTGGCAGTTTGGATAACGGGTGACCCGGGTATTAGAGGCATTCGGTAGACAAAGGACCATGAAGACCGTATATTGTTGTACGCTGATGATATTTTACTCTATCTCGCTTCGCCAATGTGCTCCCTGCACCGTGTGCTCCACATTTTTCACATATTCTGTGCGCACTCTGGGTACCAAATAAACTGGTCTAAATCCCAGATGTATCCCCTATGGGATATGATAGGGATCTTTACGGTGGGCGGTTTGTGGGTTAAGGGCAAGCAGGCAACGTTCTCCGACCTTCAAAGTAAATACCATTTAGCGCAGACAGAGAGATTTCGCTACCTTCAGATCAGTCACGCCATTGACTACGCCCTTCCTAAAGATACTCCCCTCCCAGACTACTCTCCCCTGGAAGACAGGCTCTTGTTGGATCCTATACGCAGCAAGGCCATCTCCCTCAAACACAAAAAGTTGATTAATAACCGAGCCGATCCCATGGTCAAACTGCAGGCGTCCTGGGAGGATGAGCTGGGGGAGCTACCCGACGAAGACTGGCTGGAGGCGCTGAGAACGCCCCGGGATGTGGCCTTCCCAATGCGGCTTCGCCTGGTGCAGCTTAAAATTCTTCACCGAGTATATTTTGATGCCACATTACTACACAGACTAGGCAGACGATCTGATGATCGCTGCCTCCAACACTGTAACCAGAAAGGAACGTTCCTGCATATTATATGGGACTGTCCGCACATACAACAAAACTGCACGGAGTTCACCAGACAGTTGACTAGGACCTGTGGCAAACCTATCCTCCCAACCCCTTCACTGTGTCTCCTCAATATCAGGGAAGCAATGGACCTTACACAAGCCAAACAGTCATGGGCCACGATGGCGTGGAGTATAGCGAAATGAAACATTGCTCCGAAATAGGCTGTGGACACCGTACCACTGCTAAGGGATTGGGCTAAAGGGATATAGACCACGCCATGATTGCTGAAAAAGAGTATATAAAGGAAGTGGGTGCCCACGTAAATGGGATCGCAAGTGGGGTGCTGGAATAAATATAGAGGGGAGTTATGTGTCGCACCGACAATAGAACTAAGGAGAGAAAGACTCCGGAGACTAGGAGGGGAGGTGGACGAGAAATTAACACAAGCGGAGGGTGATTAGAGAAAGGTGGGTAAGGCTGACGTTTCCTGACCCGAGAACATGTGAGCGGCCCACCAATAGTTTATTCTGTCATTGGAATGTGATGTCCTGTATCTCTGCCAGATTGACGAGGAGTGAATAATGTTGTTATGTATTGACCACCTGTGTACGAGCTGCTAATGCCATATCCTTGCTGCTGCGTTTGTTTAAATAAAAATTGTTTACCAAAAAAAAAACCTGTGATCTAAAGTGGAATTTAATACAAAGTGGAGGTGGAACTGTGACAAGAAATCAAGAACAGGCGCACATGTGTTCAGGAATATATAATGAGAAGAGAGAAATAAAGAAATGCTCTTATGGTTAATCAAAAAAAAGAAAAAAAAAAAAGAAAGGGGACCCCCAGTTCCTCATGGGCCACCAGGTTAGACAAACCACATGGAACACACAACAGTCGCTTCAGGAAGGTATTCTCAGTCACCTGAAGGGAATTCGCAGGGATATAACCCCAAATTTTGCTTCTATAGATAGCTGTGGCCACATTTTTTGCTTGATACATTTTCAGCATGGCTGCAAGTGGTCTATTCCCTAATTTTGAAGCAAAATTAAATATGACCACGTTCACTCGAGCCAGATCCCCTTTTTCATACACACTAATGGACCCCATTTTAACTGGTCATCCAGTAGGACACGGGTAATAAAAAACATTAGTACAGGGAACTTTAGCAGGGCCAACTCTAAATTGAAATTTTATTTGGGGACGGGACCCCACCTTTATTACATAAGATTTTGAGTTATTGAGGAATAGGTCATTATCCGTCATAAAATCAGTAAAAGCATCTAACAAGGATTGCTAACCTCTAGCAGTTCTTGAAAGAAGGACTGCGTCATCCGCATATAGAAGGATGGGAAGACCACGCCGCCCTACATACGAATAATCCACGCCCATTGCTCTCATGGCTCTATCAAGGTCATTGATGTATAAATTGAACAAAAACGGGGCCAGAATACATTCTTGCCATTCTCCCCTGTTAATATCAAAGTCCCGTGAAGCACGGAGATCCTGGGAGAATCTAACATTGAGTAAATACCAACAAGAGAGAAAGGGCATAGGTTGACACTCCTGTACCCCAAACGGTTCTTAATTAACAACAAAGGAGTGACTGAAGTGAAAAAGAAAAATAGTGATATCAAAATAGAATGGTGTGGTCTAATAATCGCCCTCTGTACTGCAAATGTGATCAATACTCACACTAATGCATGTACAAAGTGATGACTCTCTATCTCCCTGTGAAAACCCAACAGGCTCTCCTCTAAGGATGAAACCTAACGGGTGTGGTAATCACACAGCACTATAAGGGGAAGGAGAAATCCTTGCTTTTTGAAGGACCCTCACTCACCACTAGTTGGTGACATGCTTCATCATTGGGTCCCCGCTGGGGTGACCGAATGCCCCCCCAGCGTGCTACAACGCCTGATTACAGCGGAGCAGGATGTGGTGAGTGTAACAGTGCCCAAATCAGAAAGTGACTATAATGAGTGTACAAGTGTGTTAAAAAATGCAGAGGTTGTACCTTTACAAGAATCTTTAATAATGGCCAACCTGCATTGGTTAAAAACAATGTGAACGGACTACACAAGGTTCTGAGTTAAGGAACCGGAGTCCTAGTAAATATCAAAAATTGGTCAACATGTTTCTGCTGCTTTGATTGAAATTTGCTCAGCATTCGTCAGGACCTACCAAAATGTCCTCCGGTGGTGTGCGCGCGCTAAGGCGTACCCCCCCGAGAGGCTCTAAGTGTAAAAAATATATCATAAGTGAAAATACACCGGACAGTCTCCATAGTATACCACTGCAATTTGCAGGGTTAATCCAAAAACTTCGCAAGAGGCATGAACTCGCCCCTTCGGTCAGGACAGCGCGGGTTCCCTTCACGCGGTGTCTATTTCAACACTCGCGGCTCCCCGCGGTATACCTGCTCTCTCGGCTGCTGTCCACATGTAGCTACTCACCAACCCATGCAGCCACTTATACACAAAGTGAAACACTAATACATATATTTAAATATTTAAACATTACTCACTAATATTTATTTTTCAGAAAGACACACATTCACTGGATGGTGTCATCAGTGATGTCATGAGTGATGTCACTGACCATGTCATGAGTGATGTAATATGTGACGTCATCAGCAGTGCATTGCACGCGCAAGTTATAGTGAGTCCAACTAACTATAACGTGGGAATTTCAATGGTTTTATGCGAGTAAAACTTCCAGCTAACTATAACTGGTGTGAAACCTATGGTGTTTTCAGTGAATATATATATATATGGCGGTCGCCAGTAGGTATATATAGTTAGGACCTACATACCATAGGAAATTCCGAACATTCTATTGGGAATAACTTTGGCGCCGATTGAGAGATCTGCCGGTAATTTTCCTTAAATTTGCCTCGCTCCTTCCCTGAAAGTTTCGGGGGGATTCGTCAAGCGGGGGCAGAGAAAAAAGGGGGGTCCCAAAACGTGTTTTCCCCATGTTAATTTCCATAGCGACATTCTGACAAGGCTACCGCTCGAACGGCTGAACGGAATTACACCAGATTTGGCAAAATGGTAGGGACTGGTATGCAGCAGTGCCTTTTGTATGTTTGGTGTAAATCCCTCCAGTAGTTTTTGAGAAAATTGAATGTGAAATTGAGTCCAATGCAATTTTCCATAGGACCTTTAGACACAGCTACAGCCCGAATGGCTGAATGGAATTACACCAAACTTGGCGAAATGGTAGGGACTGGTATGCAGTATTGCCTTTTTTATATTTGGTGAAAATCGCTCCTGCAGTTGTTGAGAAAATTGAATTTTCCCAAATTATATATCTATGGGTGGCTCACCGTGAGTGCACTGTAAGCTTACTGTACTCTGTACCTTCCCGAGTATGAGCTGCATGCTGATTGGCTGCCACTGTCTGTCAACACTCCAAAACAGAAATTGTTGGCAGCCATCTTGTGCCTCGGTAGACTGAGGCACAGGAAAGCAGAAAAACAAACGTGTAGTACTCAAAAAGGGGGCAGGGTAGAAGCACCCTGACCCCCTAGGCCTGCTCAGGGGGTCCCACAGGCCCCCCCAGGCCCCCTCCCAACATTTGTTTTTTGGGAAAATCGCTGGGGTACGTGCACGGTACGCATACCGTACAGAGTACAGTAAGCTTACAGTAAGCTTACTGTACTCTGTACAGTGCGCGTACCCCCGCGATTTTCCGGAAAAAAAATATTTTTTGGGGGGGCCTGGGGGGGGGGGGGCTTGTGGGACCCCCTGAGCAGGCCTTGGGGGTCAGGGTGCTTCTACCCTGCCCCCTTTGCGTGTTTTTGCACCTTTGTTTCACTGCTTTCCAGTGCCTTGGTTCTACCGAGGCACAAGATGGCTGCCAACACTTCCTGGTTTGGAGTGTTGACAGACAGTGGCAGCCAATCAGCATGCCTTTCACATGGAAGCAGCATGCTCATTGGCTGTCAACACTTCTAACCAGGAAGTGTTGGCATTCATCTTGTGTTAGGTAGACCGAGGCACAAAAGAAGCAGAAAAACAAATGTGTAGAATGCAAAAAGGGGCCAGGGTAGAAACACCCTGACCCCCCAGGGCTGCTCAGGTGGTCCCACAAGGATATTAACATATTTAAACGTAATCCGCTAATAGAATTAGCATTTAAAAAACCTTGCAAATTCACTGAAAAAAATATAGGTTTCAGGCCTTATATAGTTAGAAATTAGCATATAAAAAACCTTTGAAATTCACTGAAAAAAACATAGGTTTCAGGCCTTATATAGTTAGGAATTAGCATTTAAAAAACCTTTGAAATTTTAGAGGTGTTATAGTTAGCTGGACATTTCACTCATACAAAACCATTAAAATTGCTCCTATATAGTTGTACTAACTATATTTCACGCACCCGCAATCCACTGCTGATGATGTCACATATTACATCATTCATAACATGGTCAGTGACATCACTGATGATATCTCAAATGACATCACTGATGACATCATCCAGTGAATGTGGTTTGCTTCGTTTTTTAAATATGCATTATATATATAGCAATTTGCATTGAAGAATGAGTGGATATATAAAAATAAATATTTGGATGGAGGATTTAGTAGCAGTGTAATTGACTGTTTACTTGACCAATTTATAGTGTCTCACTAAATATAGTGGATAGTGACTAAACTGTGTGAATATCTGTATCACTTTGTTAGTTGTTGTGTAAACTGGTTCTCCAGTTGGTTATTAGCTATGTGAAAGTCTATATTAGTTATTGATTAGTTAACTGAATATTTGTATGGTAGGGTGAATGTGTGTGTGGTTCGGTGGGGGGGGGTGACTGCCCAAAGATGTGTGAATAGTTGATTCACTAGATATATGAAGTTAAAACTACATGTTCTAACACTTGTTTGGGTGAGTGAATATCTTTATGGGTGTGGTGATGAGCAAATATATTTCTCAATGGTACATGTCCAACAAACTAGAAAAATAAAAGGCAGTGTATGTGTCAGTTATTGTATATAAATAAATATACATAAGACTCAATGATTGTGTGAGTGACTGTATGGATAACTGTATACTTGTAATAATGATTTTATAATTCACTAAGTGTGACTTACTATCTAAATAAATAGATGAAGTTGTGTTAGTATAAGTGTGTAGCTAAGTAAATATGTAAGTATGATCCATTGTTTGCATAAGTGAGTAGGATGACTTCATATGTGAATAGGATGTGTGCTGGTGTGTAATGTCGATATAGGTATATAAGTATTTTTCATAGTGTTCTATTGTTCATTGACAGCATGTATGAGTGAATCTACAGGTAAGTGATTAGATGTGTGTATACATCTATGAATCACTGAGTGGGTTTTTAGATACTTTTATTGCTGTGACAATGGATTCAAATATGATACTCTGTATTTTACAAAGACTGATGAAAGATTGTACTAGTGTATGAAAAGGTGTATGTGATTGTCACGTGGATGATGTCATCAGTGATGTCATCAGTGATGTCATTTGAGATGTCATCAGTGATGTCACTGACTATGTCATGAATGATGTAATATGTGACATCATCAGCAGTGGATTGCGGGTGCGCGAAATATAGTTAGTACAACTAACTATATAGGAGCAATTTCAATGGTTTTGTATGAGTGAAATGTCCAGCTAACTATAACACCTCTAAAACTTATAGTTTTTTGAGTGAATTTTAAAGGTTTTTTAAATGCTAATTCCTAACTATATAAGACCTGAAACCTATGTTTTGTTCAGTGAATTATATGTAAAATATATATATATTATATGGATTTATAAGCACCTGTGTCGTACCAAAGCATAATTAGTGAACCTGCGTATCTATGATTAAGGCAGTCGCCGTAATGTGTCAGCATTATATATATGGTCAAGATGCATTTTATTATATTTTTAATTATAGTTTAATTGTATTGTTCCATGGACTGCCAGTAAACGGATTTCATGTAAATATATTTGCTGAGGGTGAAGAAATCAGTATTGAAGCAGAACACTTTAAGGCAGAGAAGACTCCACAGGAATATGAATCAGTTATGAAACACACAAAAGACAGACAGGCTGTAATTTTATGTCAATTATGCTGAATCGCTGATTTAGGTGAAACACAGGGTATTCATATTATTAAATAAGAGCACTACATTCAAGGTACAAATTAAAATGCATGACTAACTTCTGGATGCTTGGCAATTAATACTAATGAGTGGGTGAAACGTGTCTTCCTCAAACTGATAATAAGCAAATGTCCTACAAAATAGAGGCTAGGTATTTTGTGATCTATGGTCTCCAGTGTCCAAACTTGAAAGGTAGAACTCAGTGATTCATCTAAAAAGCAATGGTTATTCAGCTGATAGCAGCTATAAAGGAGAGGATTGTTGTATGGTCTACTGTTGCAATTTACCTCATGCTTGATATTTTAACTTGCTTGGGAATTGTTGTACATACTATACCATAACATAACATGCTGTAACATACCATACCATAGCATAGCATAACATACCATACTATACACCATAACATAACCATATTAAATGGTAATGACCTGATCAGAGAGGGGATTTAATGTGTAAGATTCCATACTAACATTCCATACATGCATGTTGGATTCCGTACTAGCATTCCATATTAAAATACGAACGTAATTTTTTCTGAATTTTGAAAAAGAACTGCATGAAAGAGTGTACATCAAAAGGTAATGGCCTTGATTCGCCGAGCTACTTGCGTGTGCAGTAATCACTCCGCTAGTATCTACCTTCATTTCCTCTCCTTTACATAAAATGTTCACATTTCTTGGTGTTCACAGTATTCAGAGATCTGGCAGCTGAATGAGTACTGCAATGTGAAAACATAAAAAAGAATGGAATTTTATTACTTTATTTTTGACTCATTCTTTCAGTTGGAGGAACGGCAATGCCCATAGACAGACACTTATGTTTCTGCTCTAATTCACACAGACAGCATGCCTCACTTTGTCTACCTCATTAGCTCACCCTGGACCTGCCAAAAGATCAGTGTGTCGCATGACAAGGCATATACCGGTGGCACGGCACAAGACATGATTGCACCTTGACCTCTGTGAAGCATGAATAAGATGATTGCAGCAAGAGGGCTTGCCCTGAGCAGTGGATTGTCTGCAGACCTGTGGGGTCTGTCTGCGGTGCATGTGGTAGCCGCCATCCTTGATCTGGAAGGCATATGGGAGAGACAACTTAAGCCACAGCTATTACACCAGCTTATTTGACAGGATAGATAGGTTGAGTTGTGATCAGTGTCTTCTGTATATGGGAAGAACAAGCCATCTGATATTGAGTCCCAGTGACTGCAGGAGTTGTGTAGTAAGGACTGGAGTGTTGTATATTCAGCATAAGAGAAAAGGCAGTGACAAATAGGTTTAGCCCATTAAACATAATGTTTTTGTCAATTATTTTTTCCCTCGATGGTAGCTTTGCATGCACTTACACATTAAAAAGGATTTTTCTTAAAACCAAACGAAAAGCATTCAAAGATGGTTGTCACAGATGTGTGTGAAGGCATGGTGGCGATATATGAATGTTTTTTTTCTTTTGTTAACTAGAACAGGAGTAGCAGTTGTATGATTGTTAGCACACATTCAAATGATATCAATAATTGTTCCAAGAGTCATAGATTACATGTTATTTTTGATAGTGGTGGTAAACCATAGGAAACCTTGCTATTATGGTTATCAATACGACTGGTGTGAAACCTATGGTTTTTTCAGTGAATTTAATAGGTTTTTTTAATAGCAAATCTCTATAGGTATGAAATGTGATATTGAATTGAATTTGATATTGTATAATTATGTAATAGTTTAAAAAAAAAAATAATAATTGCCCGGAGCGCTCCCGGGGCGCGTACCGGTGCGCTCACCGGTAAGCGCGGTGTTATGGCACGCCCCGGGGCGCGTACCGGTGAGCGTCCCATTAGCGCTATTGCCGCGAACGAAAACAACATCGTAACGTATCGCGTAGCCGCCTCTGCGTGATACGCACGGCTTTAGCGCACCCGGACGCACCCACGCGCATACGAACGCGCTACATAAGCGGGGCGCGCCCCGGGGCGCGCAGCGTAAGCGCGTCGGGTCATGTGACCTGAAAATAACACTTTTCATTGGTTGCTAAAATTTTTTTTATAAAGAATGAAATCCCCACCCATTTCCTTCACTTCTTCTTTCACTTTTGTGACTGAAAGACCTGCCTGTTTTGCTGTCGGTTCTTTGTTGGATATCTTGGATTATCATGGCTGCCAGACCATCCAGCAGTGAAGATGACTCCAATGAATTCATCGATGAAGAGCCTCCTCAGCCAAAATACAAAGAACATTTCATCTGGAATTTTTTTTCCATACCTGATCACCAGAAGAAGGTTAAAGTCTCCAAAAGTGGAGTGCAGGATCTGTCACACAGTCCTGTCACGGGGTAACCCCAATAAAAAATATTCTTTTGGGAACTCCACAATGATTCGCCATGTGGAGAGAAGGCACCCCCAGAATTTTGCCCGGGAAAGTGTCAGGGCTCTGGCACAAAAGGTTCCCATTGATGGGGCCTCTACATCAACCGGAGGACGAACACCATCGGTGAGGGGGAGATCACAAGAGCAGGTTCTGAACATTCAGCCTGCATTTAACAAAGGCGCCCTTAAATGCAGATACTGTGATCAGCTACTTTCCTGTGGGGAGCAAAGTGTTCTGCTCATGGTTCGAGCATTGGAGAACCATCACTGCCGATACCAGCTCTAATTTTTATTTTATTTTTTGCTCCTGTTGAGCAGTTTCCATTCCCTGTATTTGTTGTAGTTCTAAAAAAAGAAAAAAGAAGAAAAAAAAGTTCTTTTCAGAACTACCTCCAATTCTCATCAAAGATCTATATTCTTAAAAAAATGAAAAAGAGTAAGTGAAGTGGAGTGCATTGATAAATGAAAGGAAAATGAGTAAGAAAGAACAGAAAAGTATGAGAGGAGGTGAAGTAGGGGGACCGAAAGAAGGTGAGTGTTGGGAACGAAAGTAAGGAGAAGGAGTGTGAACATGGGGAATGTGGTTATTCAAACAAAATGTAGAAAAGGAACGGGGGTGTGGAAGGGTAAGAAAAGATGCATTGCTGGAGTTGCATCATTTTTGTGACACTCTCCAGCAATGCATCACTTTTGCGCTTACAGATACGTCTGAAATACTGACGTATCTAAAAGTACTTGCGACATAATACGTCATATATTTAATATGACGCATGAGTAGAAGACTGAAGGCCTCATTTATGAGGCCAAGCGTCACTTTTACGCCACCGGTGCGTCACTTTTTGTGATGCACCAGTGCTGTTAAAAATGCACCTTATTCAGTCATATTTACAAAGTGACGCATCTACCTAGATGCGTCACTTTGTAAACCCCTGCGCCACATTATACCTACGTCAGGTGTAATGTATGCAAAAGGAGTGTATTGACGCAAGAATGGGTCGTAGAGGTGACGCAGTGAATGAACTGAGTTCTCCCCATGCTACGCTCCCCGGTACGCTCCCCGGTGCGCGTACCAGGCGCTCCCCACGCGAAAATCGAAAACATATATTTTTTTTTTTTGCCCGGCCCCATGTGAAAGGATGCATTGCTGGAGTTGCATAATTTTTGTGACACTCTCCAGCAATGCATCACTTTTGCGCTTACAGATACGTCTGAAATACTGACGTATCTAAAAGTACTTGCGACATAATACGTCATATATTTAATATGACGCATGAGTAGAAGACTGAAGGCCTCATTTATGAGGCCATGCGTCATTTTACGCCACCGGTGCGTCACTTTTTGTGACGCACCAGTACTGTTAAAAATGCACCTTATTGAGTCATATTTACAAAGTGACGCATCTAGGTAGATGCGTCACTTTGTAAACCCCTGCGCCACATTATACCTACGTCAGGTGTAATGTATGCAAAAGGAGTGTATTGATGCAAGAAAGGGTCGTAGAGGTGACGCAGTGAATGAACTGAGTTTTCCCCATGCAACGCTCCCCGGTACGCTTCCCGGTGCACGTACCAGGCGCTCCCCCCACGAAAATCGAAAAATGTTTTTTTTATTTTTTTTGCCCCACGGAGCCTTTTATGGCCCCCACATCAAACCTAGGGGGCCAGGGGGGTCTACCCTGCCCCCTTTTGGTCATTTGCCCCTTTGTTTTTTGCCACCTCTTGTGTCTCGATCCTACCGAGACACAAGATGGCGGCTGCTCTGGACTGTTTGGAATGTTTACAGACACCCGAGAGCCAATCAGCTTTCCGCTCGCAAACTCGCGTGGCGCGCTGGTACGCGCCCGGTACGCGTACCGGGGCGTGCCTATAGATATATATATTTTTTTGCACCTAAATTACTCAAAATCCACTGGAGCACATATCTTGAGACATAGCAAAGGCACATCGGGCTACCAGTCCCTACAATTTTGCCAAGTTTGGTGGAAATCCATTCAGCCGTTCGAGCTAAAAGTGAGTTTGACCGCCCTATGGAAATTAACATGGGGAAAACACGTTTTGGGACCCCCCTTTTATCTCGGTCCCCGATTGACGAATCCCCCCCAAACTTTCAGGGAAGGATCGGAGAGCCGCGAGGCAAAGTTGAGGAACAATTCAGGCAGATTCCTCAACCGGCGCCAAAGTTATTCCCAATAGAATGTTGCAATTTCCCTATGGAAAACAATCCTAACTATAACTACCTACTGGCGACCGCCAGTAGGTAATATATATAAATTAAAACCTGTTGAAAATAATGCTGAGCACTCCAAGGGTGTAGAATCAGGTAATTATAGGTAATTATTTTATTATCATGCAACCATCGAAATAAACGGACAAACGCGTTTCGGCCTCCTGGCCTTTGTCAATGTCAGTAAACCCCAGTGAAACATCACCTTTTAACAAAAATTGATTTAATTGGGCAAATAAGTCAGTGTAAACATTGATGAGAGCCTAGAATGTGTGTTCCAATCTGTCTTTGTTACTAATAGTGGCCATTTAATAAAGTGCAAAAATTATTGTTGTGATTCACATGTCAGAGGTTTATCACAATTACATATCCTGCACACATTTGGGTTGTGATCTAATTAATTCAAATTCATTAATAAGAATCAATAAACATTAGTTCAATGTGAAATCTAAACAATACCAAATGCACATGGATAAATAGATTAATTAATTTTATAAATGATCTCTGTAGTCCAAACCTACTAATGAAAATAGAGCCCTGGATGGGCCTACTGTTTCCGAAATGTGTCAAAACAATCAATAATTTAATCAATATGAATGAATGTATACCTTGTAAAAAAATCTATGTATATACATTAATACACACCCCAGCATGATCATATGATCATATTGTTCAGCCCAGAAAGAGTATATATATATATATATATATATATATATATATATGTATATATATATATATATATATGTATATATATATATATATATGTATATATATACATATACATATATATTACCTACTGGCGGTCGCCAGTAGGTAGTTATAGTTAGGATTGTTTTCCATAGGAAATCCGCAACATTCTATTGGGAATAACTTTGGCGCCGGTGGACGAATCTTCACGAATTTCTCAAAGAAGATGGCCCGCTCCGCTCTGCTCCTTCCCTGAAAGTTTTGGTGGGATTCGTCAAGCAGGGGCCGAGATATTTTGGGGGTCCCAAAATGTGTTTTCCCCTTGTTAATTTCCATAGGGCGGTTGGACTCACTTTTAGCCCGAACGGCTGAATGGATTTCCACCAAACTTGGCAAAATTGTAGGGACTGGTAGCCCGATGTGCCTTTGCTATGTCTGAAGATATTTGCTCCAGTGGATTTTGGGTAATTTAGGTTAAAAAAATATATATATCTAGAAGCGCGCCCCGGTACGCGCACCGGGGAGCGCACCCGGCGCGTAACGCGAGTACGCGAGTGGAAAGCTGATTGGCTCTCGGGTGTCTGTCAACATTCCAAACAGTCCAGAGCGGCCGCCATCTTGTGTCTCGGTAGGATCGAGACACAAGAGGTGGCAAAAACAAAGGGGGAAATGACCAAAAGGGGGCAGGGTAGACCCCCCTCACCCCCTAGGTTTGATGTGGGGGCCATAAAAGGGCCCCACGGGGCAATTAAAAAAAAAATGTTTCGATTTTTGCGGGGGGAGCGCCCGGTACGTGCACCGGGGAGCGTATCGGGGAGCGTACCATGGGGACAACCAAGTGAAACAGTAAAATAATAATTTAAAGTGCTTAGAGGTAGGGTAGCTCTGAATAGAGTTGTTGTGTTGTGTGGGTGATTTAAGTACCAACATGTAGTTACCAATGCAGAGTCTTAAATTCAGTGTACACCGTCTCCTCTGTAGATATCTTGCATGTTGTTACAGAAGTTATTGTGGTATATGGAATTCATACCATTGTCTGTCAGGAAAGCAGAAACAGATCCTTTAAGGACTCCCTGAGAAGGCCTAGGGGATCATGGGTAGTCTACCCTGCTCCCTTATGATGTTTTCAAGTATTACATTTTACTCTCTTCTGAATCTACACAAAATTGGCGGTGATATGGTGCATTAGAGATAGACAGTGAGAGAAAGGAGGCAGGAGATGAAAAAGAGATGTGAAAATCACATTGGAGATAATATAGTGGGAGAAAGGAAGTAACTATGAGCAAACTTACTATGTAACACAAAAAAGTTGCACAGTATACTGTAAGTCTCAGTTTATATTATAATCATTTTGGTAGTATTTCATGAATTACATATAAAAATGAATAATGTCTCGAACAATTTTTAATTATTAAATATACATTTATTGTTGAGATTGTTCATAATTTAATAACACTTCTAACATTACATCATCCGGAATGTCCTCCAAATTTTCATTACATGATTCAATTGCTTCAAGACAGTCAATTAGTCCTTGATCCTCAGACTCATCCATGAAATCCAAGTCTTCGTTAAGAATGTCCTTATCCATAATTTCAAAATAAATTGTATTGCTCTCCTCTTTACCTTCCATTTTTTTGCTGTAAATTGCATAAAAAATAACTATATCAGTAGAGTTAGGGCACTGTTGGGTTTAAGTTCAGACAGGTACTTCTGAGTTTTTAACAGTAAGTTATCTTTGGGCAGTGTATCGTATCAGGCAGGAAGTAGAAATATAAAAAAGTGCATGTGATGAAGCCTAAGTAAATTCATAATTATACCAGAGAAGCCTAACTCAATCCATAACTATAACAGAGAAGCCTATCTCAATCTATAACTATAACAGAGGGACAGTAAAAAACTATCAGAAAACGTTTTTCCAATTTAAGTTAAAGTGCAGAACATAGTTGCCCTTACAAATTAACAACTTACCTTTCAGAAAGGAGTTGATGTTTTCAGAGGAAATCTTTTATAAATGTACCTCAGGTAGTACTAGTCAAAATGGCCTTGTTTCCCTCTCATTTTTAATATATATTCATGTCTATAACCAATGAAATGTCAGCACATAAAAATACAAAATGAAAGTAACATTTTCATTGGTTGCAAATTCTAACACTTTCATATGTGTTTTAGTCATGTAATTTACCTCAGGATATTTAGACAGGGCTACAGGCCAAATGGCTCAATGGAATTCGACAAAATTTGGGAAAATGGTAGGGACTGGTATGTAGTAGGGCCTATTCTATATTCTCTACAGAGGTTTTTATGTAAATTAACGTTAAAAATTTTTGGGGAGCGCCTACCGGTGAGCGCCCCGGTACGCGTACCGGTAGCGCTACGGAAGTCCTCCATCTTGTGTTTCGGAAGAATTGAGACACAAGATGGAGGACAAACAATGTTGGGAATGGGTAAAAGGGGGCACGGTAGACACCCCTGACCCCTTAGGTTTTCTGAGGTAGGCTTAGGAGGCCCATATAGGCCCAAATTATTATTATTATTTTTTAAATTTCGTGGGGGGAGCGCCCGGTATGCGTACCGGGGATCGTACCGGGGAGCGTACTTTGGTGAAAAACTGTGAAAAAAGTTAGAGTAAAATAATCATTTTGAGTGATCAGAGGTAGAGTAGCCCTGAAAAGAGCTTTTGGGTTCTGTGGCTGATTTAGGTACCTACAAGTAGGTTCCAATGCACAGTCTTAAATTTAGGAGGAATATTCTATTCCCCTCATCTGAGAAGTGCACACCATCTCCTCTGTAGATATATTGCATGTTGTAACGCAAGTTGTTGTTGTATATTGAACCCATTCCATAGTCTCTCATGTAAGCAGAAACAGATTTATTCACATGTTTCCGTGCTTTCTCAAATTGTGGACAAAATTGGTTGGACCACTTCCATTTCTGTCTTTGGCATATATTGGAATATACCAAAGCAGTTTGTGGAAAAAGTGTCATCAATTGCCCAAAGGTGTCCTTTAAAACCATTTCCAGACCTACCCCAGTCAAAGTGCCTAGGTCATTTCCACCACAGTGCAAAATTATGAGGTCAGGGTGTGGCAGATGGTAAAAGGTTTTCACCAATGGTATCAATTGATGACATTTCAATCATCTCTGGCCAATCCACTTGATGTCTACATTTGGTAAATCAAGGTTGTGAAAATTTCTGATAGCTGCATACCTTTGAGCCCAGTGGATGTAGCTATGTCCAATAATCCAGACAGAATACATGGTGAGAGGAGGTTCTGGTGCAGTCAGATGAAGTGTAGGAATTAAATGGCAGTTGGAACAGTAGGAGTTTGCAAAAAAAACTGTGGAGTTTCAGTGCTAGCAATGATTGGTGGATTCAGATAGTTGAAAACTGAAAGTTAGGGTGCATGCTTCTGTTCTGTGAAAGAAGTAATTTGAATGGTTAAGAAAAAGTCATTTAAAGAAACATAGCACCGGATAAGCTGGTGTATTGAGAGGTCAAACATCCTTGCTGAGTTCATTTGCAACATTGTAGAATAAACTTTTAAACCTGAGAGTTCAGTGAGGAGGGAGTTGCACTGGTAACTGGTAGAAAGGGCTGAGGGGGGGAAGGGTGTTGGTTTGAAAATAGAGTGGGAAGAGTTTTAATTGGTTAACATGAGGAATATGTGTGTAGAATTAGAGGTTTTCTGTGCCATTCATGGTTGCAGTGCCTGGAGTACATACCTTTTGCTCTGTTAAAGAAATATTGGTGTATGTGTCTGACACTGTTCTCAATCTCCCAAAGCATTTGTAAAGGTGAGTAATGATTCATTTAATATAGATAGAGACTTGTATACTCTATGGAGAAGATTTGGAAGCAAAATGTGGTTTTGTAATGTGACTTTCTTCATGTTTTTTGAACATGCTTGATAAAAAGTTGTTGCTGGAAAGAGAATTGTATTTTGTAAAAATGTGAAGTTTCAGTAGTGACCTGGAATGCTTGTACATATGACCTGCGCTTTGTTTCTAAAATGTTATTTAAAAAAACGATTTTGGGGTAAATGAATGGCTTTTACATTTTTGAAAAGGAATAAATAGTGTCTGCATGATTAAATAAATATATTTGAACCATTCACAATCATGTCACCTGTGTTACCTCAGATTAGGAAGCACGTTGAGCTTCTTTGCTGTTGTTTTGTGTCATGTTTTTTGATAATGCTTACTAGGAATGTTTGCAAGAGAGAGGAAATGTATTTTGTAAAATACTGAGGTTTCAGTAGTGACCTGGAATGCTTGTACATAGGACCTGCGCTCTGTTTTTTAAATCTTACTAAAAAAACGATTTTGGGGCAAATGAATGACTTTTACATTTTTTAGAAGGAATAATTAGTGTCTGCATGATTAAATAAATATATTTGAACCTTTCACAATCATGTCACCTGTGTTACCTGAGGTTAGGAAGCACATTGAGCTTCTTTGCTGATGGTTTGTGTCATGTTTTTGATAATGCTTGGTATCAACATTTGCAAGATAGAGGATTTGTATTTTGTGAAATAGTGAGGTTTCAGTAGTGAAATTGAATGCTTGTACATAGGACCTGCGCTCTTTTTCTAAAATGTTATTCAAAAAACAATTTTGGGGCAAATGAATGGCTTTCACATTTTTGAGAAGGAATAAATAGTGTCTGCGTGATTAAATAAATATATTTGAACCTTTCACAATCACGTCACCTGTGTTACCTCAGATTAGGAAGCACATTAAGCTTCTTTGCTGTTGTTTTGTGTCATGTTTTTTTGATAATGATTGGTAGGAATGTTTGCAAGAGAGAGCAAATGTATTTTGTGAAATAGTGAGGTTTCAGTAGTGACCTGGAATGCTTGTACATAGGACCTGCACTCTGTTTTTTAAATCTTATTAAAAAAAACGATTTTGGAGCAAATAAATGACTTTTACATTTTTGAGAAGGAATAATTAGTGTCTGCATGATTAAATAAATGTATTTGAACCTTTCACAATCATGTCACCTGTGTTACGTCAGATTAGGAAGCACATTGAGCTTCTTTGCTGATGGTTTGTGTCATGTTTTTTGATAATGCTTGGTATCAACATTTGCAAGATAGAGGATTTGTATTTTGTTAAATAGTGGGGTTTCAGTAGTGAAATTTAATGCTTGTACATAGGGCCTGCACTCTTTTTCTAAAATGTTATTCAAAAAACGATTTTGGGGCAGATGAATGGCTTTCACATTTTTGAGAAGGAATAAATAGTGTCTGCGTGATTAAATAAATATATTTGAACCTTTCACAATCATGTCACCTGTGTTACCTCAGATTAGGAAGCACATTGAGCTTCTTTGCTGTTGTTTTGTGTCATGTTTTTTGATAATGCTTGGTAGGAATGTTTGCAAGAGAGAGGAAATGTATTTTGTGAAATAGTGAGGTTTCAGTAGTGACCTGGAATGCTTGTACATAGGACCTGCGCTCTGTTTCTTAAATCTTATTGAAAAAACGATTTTGGGGCAAATGAATGGCTTTTACATTTTTGAGAAGGAATAATTAGTGTCTGCATGATTAAATAAATATATTTGAACCTTTCACAATCATGTCACCTGTGTTACCTCAGATTAGGAAGCACATTGAGCTTCTTTGCTGTTGGTTTGTGTCATGTTTTTTGATAATGCTTGGTAACAACATTTGCAAGATAGAGGATTTGTATTTTGTGAAATAGTGAGGTTTCAGTAGTGAAATTGAATGCTTGTACATAGGACCTGCGCACTGTTTATTAAATGTTATTTAAAAAACGATTTTGGGGCAAATGAATGGCTTTTACATTTTTGAGAAGGAATAAATAGTGTCTGCAAGATTAAATAGATATATTTGAACCTTTCACAATCATGTCACCTGTGTTTTCTCAGATTAGGAAGTAGATTGTGCGATGAGGTGAGGCATGTGCATGGGTGCAAAGGAGATGAGGCCTGTGTCCATGAGTGCAGTGTAGAGGACTCACGTCCTCTGACTCTTGGACAAGACTCATCTCCTCTGTGCCCCTTGGACAGGCCTCAATGTATTGGGTATAATTGATGGTAACAGGGTGCAGATGAGGTGAGGCGTGTCCAGGGGTGTAGATGAGCTGAGGCCTGTCTAGGGGTGCAGATGAGGTGAGGTTTGTTCAGGGTTGCAGATGAGGTGAGGATTGTCCAGGGGTGCAGAGGAGGTGAGGCCTGTGTTCAAGAGTGTAGTGGGAGAGAAGCCTGTCCAGGGGTGCAAAGGAGGTGAGGCCTGTGTCTAAGAGTGCAGTGGAGGAGAGGCTTCATGAAGTCCATTCCACTGCCCTCTTAGACACAGGCCTCAACACCTCTGCTCCCCTGGACAGGCCTCACCTCATCTGCACTCCTGCTTAGGCCTCACCTTATCTGCATCCTGTTACCATCAATTATACCCAATACATTGAGGCCTGTCCAGGGTGCACGGAGGAGGTGAGGATTGTTCAAGGGTCAGAGGAGGTGAGTCCTGTCCAATGCACTCTTCGTCACAGGCCTTACCTCCTCTGCACCCCTGGACAGGCCTCACCTCATGTGCATAATGTACTTACTAATCTGCGAAAACACAGGTGACATGATTGTGAAAGGTTCAAATATATCTATTTAATCTTGTGGACACTATTTATTCCTTCTCAAAAATGTAAAAGCTATTCATTTGCCCCAAAATCGTTTTTCCAATAACATTCAAGAAACAGAGCGCTCGTCCTATGTACAAGCATTCAATTTGTAAGCATATTGTGCAGATGAGGTGAGGCTTGTCCAGGGGTGCAGAGGAGGTAAGTCCTGTCCACAGCACTGTTGGACACAGGACTTATCTCCTGTGCACCCTTGGACAGGCCTCACCTCATCTGCACAATCTGCTTACTAATCTGAGGAAACACAGGTGACATGATTGTGAAATGTGCTAATATATTTTTTTAATCATGCAGATACTATCTAATCCTTGTCAATAATGTAAAACCAATTCATGTGCCCGAAATCTTTTTTTAAATAACATTTACAAATTAGAGCACAGGTCATATGTATAAGCATTACACTACTGAAACCTCACTCATTTACAAAATACAATTCCTTTATGCACCAACATTTCTTTACCAAGCATTATCAACAATGTATTAGTCTCTATTATATTCTCTTCCTGATTTACTCTATTTTTCCACCTGTCCCCTTGTAACACCCTCTCTCTGACTTATTCCTTTTTACATCCTGACTCTGTGTTACACTCTCTTACACTCTCTCTTTGACTTACTTTCTCTTACACCCTGTCTCTAATTTATTCCCTCTCTCTCTTTTTTACAGCAATTTGTAAGTCATACTTTCTCTTACATCCTCTTCCTGATTTACTCCGTCTTACAACCTTTCTCTTTGTAACATTCTCTCCCAGACTTACTCCCTATTACACCTTTTGTCTGTTTTACACCCTCTCTCCCTCTTTATGACTTTTTTATTCTCTTCCTCTCTTCGTGTTACACCCTCTGTCTGATTTACTCCTTGTTACATCCTCTCTCTGATTTACTTCCTCTTACACCCTCTCTCAAAGTTACTATCTCTCTCTCCCTTTTACAGCCTCTCTGTGTTTTAGTCTCTTTTACATCCTCTCCCGTTCTAATACCCTCTCTCTGTCTTACATCCTCTTACACCCTTTCCCTATCTTCCACCCTGTTACATCCTTTTTCTGAAGTACTCCCTTTCTCTGACTTACTCCCTCACCCTATTACATCCTTTCTCTGTCTTACAACATATTACACTCTCTCTGTCTTACTCCTCTATGTTTTACTCCCTCTACTTGTTTCTTTGTCTGACTCTCTCTGTCTCTTTGTGTTACTCCCTCCAGCTCTTTTTCTCTGTCTTACTCCTAGTTACATAGTTGCTGTGGTATAAACTTAGATATGTTGTAAACTAGTGTTTATATCATTTGCTTATTGTCATTGCTTTGTTGTTTGGTAATAGTGGTGTATAATGTGTTTTATTTTTTTTGTTTACCACAGATTGAAAACAAGATTTCAATAGTAAGGAAATATGCCGTCAAGGCAGAGGAGAAGGAAAGATGCCAAGCGGAAAAAAATCAAAAACAGCAACGGAATTAAAGCGCTCGTCTACAACAAATACTTCAAAAAACAGGAAAAAAGCTCCTGGTAAGACAACTAAGTCTTTCTTTCGGAACATATGTAGATCAAAAAAAAATGTTGATGAGGATCGGAATATACAGGAGAGAGCAAATTTGAAAAGGAAGGAGAGGCCCCCCAAAAATGTTACTACTGGAGCAGGAGAGAATAATATGTATAGGAATAGAAGGCAAAACCAATTTAGGGACATTCGTAAACGAATGTTTCGCAATAGGGTGGTTTTAAATTTGTTAAAAAATATTAAAAAAGGTAAACAGAGAGCTGCTTTTTATAAGAAAAAGAAAAGTGTAGAGAAGATTGTTGATCAGGTTTTTGAACTTAAGAAAAAATTATTTATTTTAGTAATCAATAGAATTAGGACACTTAAGACAATTGATGTTTTCAAATCAAAGAGTAGATGCAAAAGAGTAATTAATCAGACTAATTTTTGTAAAGTTTTTTCTGGAGAATGGATGCAATAGTTCAAGTTGTGAGCCATTTTTTAATGAGGAGAGTTACTTCCAGGAGATTGATTTGGTGCATGCAGTTGACACCAGTGGTCGAGCATATGAGGTGAAAGACGGTTGTCCGATTGAAAAAGAGAAACTTGTGCCTAGAAATGCAGAAGAGGTGTTAACTGATGAAGTTTTAGGGAGACGTACTAAGGGTCGAGTGTACACTTGGAAGTGTAGTAGTATTTGTAGTGTGCGACAGGAATCAATCGATTTGCTTCGTAATTTCTTACATACATATAGTAAGAAAAGTCTAAAACAGAAAATGAAGATGTTGCAAGGCTTAGATCCTTGCAGAGTGAGAGAAAACACAGGTTTGCAAGGGCATTCACTGGCTTGTCTTTCTAGAAAAGTATGTCAGAGTGTTTTTCATCACTTTAGGATGCTAGCAGTGCATCATAACAAAATGAGGAAATTAGTGAGAATGTTGTATTATGCAAAAGGTCCAGCACTTAAGCTTAGACAGTTAAACAGTGCTCTCTTGCATGGAACTGAATTAGATGTGAAGAAGATTTGTGAAGATATTGAGATTTGTTACTTTGGTGAAAAAAAGGACAGTGTAGTAATAGAAGGTAATGTGGAAGACAATGTACACATTTCAAGTACAGAAAAGTTTGACCAGGAAATCACCAAGTTTAAGGTGAAATCAAGTGAAAAGCCTAATTTTACTTGTGTGTGTTGTCGACGAACTCATTATAAGATTCAGACTAGGTTAGTTGATTTATATGCAGAAAGTGAAATGGAAAATAATACTGAATGGAAGAATTTTGCAACTTTTTTGTTAGTGGAGAATTCTTTTGATTTGAGTTCTGATCAGCGTATTTGTAAATATTGTTATAATAAATTAAATGAAAACAGAATGCCTGCTAGAGCTGTTCACAATAATCTTGAGTTGGTAGACATTCCTCCTGAATTGATGGATTTAAATACATATGAATCTATTCTGATTCAATGTGTCCATCCTTTTCAGGCTATTGTTCGCATGGAGCCTAAGATGGGGAAATTGCCTCCTTCGGATTTACAGAGAGGATTAAAGGGAAGAGTTGTTTATTTGCCTCTAGATTTCAAGAAAAATATTGATACAATTGGTGTAGAGAAAGTGGAAGAGGAACCTCTGGTTGTTCTAGTTAATGGGGTTCCGACAAAGAGTAAGAAAATCTGGCAAGATTTAGTGGATGTTAAGAAAGTCAAAAAGGGAACGTTGTATTTGGTCAAAAACAATGAGTACTACAAAGATGTATGTGTTGGAGCAGATGAAACAGCTGCAGAAGAAGACAGTGATTGGTCAGCCGGCCAAACTGAAAAAGTTGATGTGTCTAGAAGTGAAGAAATATATGAACATTATACTGTTCATCCTTTGCATTCCAAAGAAGTAATGGGGAATGCAATTGACTTGTTTCAAATGAAAGCAGCAAAAGGAAGTCCCATTAGTGTATGGGAAGAAAGTTTGGAAGCTCGTTGTTTTCCACAGCTATTTCCAACAGGTCGAGGTGGACGATATGACGATCGACCACTTCAAATTCCAGCATCTGAATACCGGACTTTAAGATTATATGCTGAAGATCCAAGGTTTCGTCAATGCGTCCCATATTTGTTTCATCTACTGTATGAAAGTGACTTGTCTGGGCTTTCTTATGCAGTAAACCATATACTGAAAAGTGGAGCACATCTGCAAAATGTTTCGGCGAGGGGCTTTATGGAGAAAGTCAATTTGCAAGAAAATATTTTGGAATCTCGTCTAATCAATCAAATGGCATGTCAGCGTGCTACAAACGAGTATTGGTACCTTCGTCATGGAGAATTGAAATGTATGCTAAGAAACTTAGGAACTCCTACATGGTTCCTCACTCTTAGCTGTGCTGAGTATGCATGGGACGACTTACTTAAATTTCTACGAGAGGCAAATGCAAACATTCAAAATATAGAATTCAAAACATCTGGAGAACTGTGTTCTTTGGATCCAGTGAATGTATGCAGATATTTCAATCATAGATTTGAAGCTATGATGTCTTTCATTACCAACAAAAAAAAACCTCCCCTTGGAGAGGTTTTGGATTTCTTTTGGAGAAAGGAGTATCAAGCCAGAGGTGCTTCTCACATACATATGTTGTTATGGATTAAAGATGCACCCAAATTTGGAACAGATTCGGATGACACAGTGATGAGTTTCATTGAAGAGTATTCAACATGTGCTGTTCCGAAAACTACCGAAGAAAACAGTTTAAGGCAACAAGTTTTACGCTTTCAATCACATCGTTGTGGAAAGTACTGTCGTCGAAAATTCAGAAACAAGGACAAGTTCTACACAAAATGTCGTTTCGCATTTCCATGACCAGTGATTTCTAACGGAAGAGTAAATAATTTGATGTCTTCTCTGCGACATACTGTTACGAGGAAATCACCAAAAGATACATACAATTTAAAAAGAAATGAAGAGTCCAAGTACATCAACGACTACAACCCAGTGATTTTGTCCATGTGGAATGCTAACATGTATATTGAGTTCGTTGCTGACAACTCTATTGCTGTGGCTCGATATGTGACGTCTTACATCACAAAAAAAGAAAAGACAGAACTGAAGGAAATGTGGGAGGACATTTCACATGACAAGAGTATAAGTAAAAAATTATACAGTTTCAGTTTGAAGATGTTGTCGCATCGAGAAATTGGAGCATATGAATGTTCTGATCGGTTATCATCAGCAAGTCTCTACGCCAAGTCTAGAACAATTATTTGGGTGAGTCTAGGTCTTGCTGCAACACGAAACCGAGTTTTGAAATCTGTACAAGAAATTGAGTATTTGGCGGAGAAAGAACCAAACAGTACAGATATTTTGAAGACAAACATGTTGGATACATACTATCCAAATAGAAGTAGTCATCTTGAGAACAGTTGTTTGTATGAAGTTCTGCAAAACTATATTTATAAGAGGACCATCAGAGAAGATATCAATAATGGAATATATGCTATCATTGGGTGTGAAGGATGTCTAGTGAAGCAGAGAAAAGGCCATTTGATTAATCATCGAAAATTGAGTTTCGAAAATCCAGAGAAAAGGGAATTTTACTATTTAGCTCTTTTGCAACTCTTTAAGCCATGGTGTACAGAGGAGGAACTACTTGGAGATTTTCTCTGTTACGAAGATTCTTTTAATGCAACCAAGGATACCATAGAATGTCCTGATTTTCCAAATTATCTGCAAATGTGAACGAAGAAATAGAACAAGAAGCCACAATTGCTGCAGAGATTGCTAGAGACAGTTCTCAAGACAGTCAGAGTTCTGCTTCATTGAGTCAGGATCCACTAGGAGGACCAATTATCCAAAATGAAGCTGCCACTACCATGGATGAGGTGGAAAGAGCCATGGAACAAGCTCAAGATGATGTAGTTAACTTAGAAGATTTGGTGAAACAACTAAACCTTGAGCAGAAACAGATATATGACGAAGTCACAGAACAGGTTGAACATGGATTCAGTCATGAGAAAAAAGAGTGCTCATGTACATCATTTAAGCCTGTGCGACTGTACGTGAGTGGAGAAGCGGGAACTGGAAAAAGTTTTCTGATTAAAGCAATTGCAACTTATCTGCAGAAAAGGACTGAATCACCGCTGTCTTGTGTTGTTACCGCTTCAACTGGGCTGGCAGCACATAACATTAAAGGGGTTACTTTACATCGTTTACTGATGCTACCAGTTGAGCATGATAACAAATTACAATACCACAAGCTATCTGGAGATGCTTGTTATGAAGTTTCCAGAGTCCTGAAGAAAATGAAACTTCTTATCATTGATGAGGTAAGCATGGTCTCAAATCTAATGCTTGCTTTTGTGCATTTGTGAATGCAAGAAATTCTTAGAACAGACTATGATGTCTTATTCGGAGGAAAACACATTATTGTTTTTGGAGATCTACTGCAGTTGACTCCAGTGAAAGGACAACCAGTGTTTAAAATACTCACGCATGAAGATACCAGGAAGTGCCTAGAAAGCATTGGAAATGTTAATATATGGTTAAATTTAAAATATGCAGAACTGCTTCAAAATATGCGACAGGCAAAGGATGAAGATTATAAAAATATTCTACAAGATGTAAGAATCGGAAAAGTAAGTGAGCATGGGAAAGAAGCATTACATGCGCGATTAATTTCAAATTTGTATCCAAATGAAAACATTCTTCCAGAGAATATTTTTAAGAAAATTACTGAGAACAAATCTGGGATATGTTTGATGCCAACTCTGCAAGAATGTTCCATCTTCAACCACAAAATGTTAAAGTTAGAAAATGAAGAGATTGTGAAACTGGAAGCTATAGATAAAATAGAGCATATGGGAGCAACAATTATTTTGTCTGAAAATTTTAAATCAAAATTGGATTCATTAGAGAAGAGTATATCTAAAACTGCTGGTTTTGAAAAGACTCTGAATGTGTGTTTAAATTGTCGTATCATTTTGAGAAGGAATTTAAATGTTGAAAGTTAAATGGAGCAATGGGTCATGTTGTTGATTTTGTGAATTACAAAAATAGAGATGGAATTGAAATTTTAAAAATTAAATTTGATGGCATTGACGAAATTGAACAAATTTGTCGTTGTTCAGCTAGATTTTTGCTTGGGAAAGACTTATATGTTCGCCAAAAACAGTTTCCTGTTTGTTTGGCATATGCGGTGACAATTCATAAATCTCAAGGTTTAAGTGTAGATTGTGCTTTGGTGAACATTGGAAGTTCTGTGTTTAAAGAGGGTATGGCATATGTGGCATTATCACGAGTCAGAACTTTATCAGGATTGCATTTGATTGAGTGTGATGAAACAAAGATTTGTGCTGATCTAGATTGTGTTAAAGAATACAATAGGTTAAGAAGAGAGTATGCTCCACATTTGCCTCAATATCCTCTGTTTGAAAAACGTGTTGTAGGCCGAAAAAGAAGAAATTAGAATAATTGCAGTGAGGTAGTAGCAAAAAGACAAAAAGTAGATGAAAATGTAATTGTAAGCAGAAAGAAAAAAGATTCTGTTGAAGATGTTGTTGGATTTCAGTTTGAAAACAGTTCTGGTGTCAACTGCTATGCTAATGTAGTGGTTAATGTTGTTTTTTTTCTTCAAAATTTACAAGAACAGATTGTTGAAAATCGGGATCAAACATTCTGCTGTTTATTGAATTCTGTGTTTGAGAAATGTAGCATTGATAGAGGAAAAATAGAAAGTGTTTCAGAAATTCGAAATCTTCTAGACATATGTTCTGGTCAAAATCAATTTTCACAGAATATTCAGCAGGATTGTCAGGAATTTTTAATGTATATGTTTGATGTATTGGAAGATGAAGGTGTAGATATAAAAAATCTTTTTAGCCTTTCTTATCAATGGCAGCATGACTGTGACAACTGTAGTTTATCAAGTAGTACTACAATAGACACCGAAAGATTTATATATTTGACTTTACCAGACTGGAAATCAGTGCCTTTTAATAATCTAGTTAAAGCAGCAGATCACAATATGGTGTGTACCCAATGTAAGTCTGCAATGCTGTCCACATTATTTATACAAAATTATGGTCAGTATGTCATTTTAATGTTCCAACGATGTAGACCTGATGGAACTAAATTGACAACTTCTATTAAAAATTTCGTGGCTTCTCAGTTATCAATTTCAGGAAGAACTTTTGCAACTGTAGCTATTATTTATCATGACGGTCCTTCAACAACATCAGGGCATTACACATGCTATTTAAAATGTCGAAAAGGTTGGACTAACTGTAATGATACTCATTTGACGTTCAAACAACGTTTGCCTTTTGACTTAAAAAATTCATACCTAGTGTTATTACAACCAAAATTTAAGTAAAGGTAATTGGCTTATGAAGACGGGAGCATTTAATAAAAGTTAGTCTGATGTTTAAAATTATATTGTGAGTAAAAGTGATGAAGATAATATAAAAATTATAGTTCTCATATAGGTATGGTAAGTGGATCGCATACTAAGTGATATCAGTATTATAGGAAATGTTCAACATGAGAGAGCCAGATATGGAATTATGAATATTTAAATATTGTGAAAATGTTGTTTGAGCCTTTCTTTCAGAACGTAGGGAAAACGGTAATTTTAGAGTTTGTTTAAAGTAATTTGAAAATATACTGCTACATCTGACACTATTTGGCCTTAAGGAAAGGTGAAGGAAAGAGCAAAGAGTCATGACTGAACACAAGGAGTATATGAAAACATTGAAACATATTTCAGATGTTCTTGGAGCTTTTATTCTAGAGAGTCGATGAAATGGAATTTTTAGAGAACAGCAGAGTACCTTACAACGAAAAGGACCTTCATGATGTACTATTTGGCCTAAAGGAAAAGTAAGTGAATCAAAGATTAGTGTACATATGTGATTTGTAAGTTTATATTTTTTTTTTAAACACAATCTTTTTGATTGTGTTTTTTTTTTCCCGCTGTTATATGATGAATAGTTTGAACTTACTGTTTTTAGTGAAATTCAATATGTTCTGAGAACAGCAAAATAAACTATCTAACATGTTGTACAAATTATTCTATAGTTTGTATTGTGTAATTTATATTGTATTCCCATTTGGAGAGCAGCGCCATCTGTCGACAGGAAGTCGAGAGGAAGTCGAGAGCGTAGCGTTGTTGGCGGTGGATCCAACAAGAAACGAGTAACGAGCAACGGGCAGCCAAGCAAGTTATCCGAGGACAAATACGGACAAACCGCGGAGCTAACAGCGGAGCTATAGCCGCCGCTCCTGCCACCGCCGCTGCCGCCGCCCCTTGTTAGAACTGCGGCAGTGGAGCGGCAGTGGAGCGGAGCGTGGAGAAGAGAGCACGTCTCCCCCCGGCAGCCAGGCTGCCAGGCACGCCCGGCCAAGCTTCTCCTTCTGCAGCGGTCGGAGCCGCAGCGAGAGTTTTCTCGGCGGAGTAAACATCCAAACCGAAAGATCTCAGCCGCCCCCCCCAGTGCCCTGGTTCACTGGCCCGTTTTTACTGGAGGTGGGTCGTGAAGATCAACAAGCACTAAGGGCACAAGGATACAAACAGCGAGACTGCAAGGCGGTCGCAGCCCGGCAGGGACCGGAGAGTAAAGCCCCCTACTGGCGGCCGGTGTCACGGCCAGTGCAACGAGGGGTTATTTGGCATCTTTTGGCGTCTTTGGTATCCTTTGGGGTCTCCAACAGGGGGAGAGGAAGGCAAAAATCCAGTATAGCCTTCATAAAGACCCCATTGAAACATTATTGTTGGCAGGCGCTCCAGAGGCAGAGCCAGTGGAAGGCGCAGGCAGGAGCCACATAAGCCTCCTTTCAACAAACTTGATCTAACAGCAGCATATAATAGCTGCACATCACATCACATCACAGGTGACCGGGTGATCAGGCTGAGTTGCAGTTTTGGAATATTCGCTTCAACGAGCCTTGTATCCACACTGACCCAAGAAAAAGCAAAGATCACTATAGTATCACTATAGTATTACATCACAGCCCTACTGCCAGATCTAACCCTCGCCCTCGCCCCCTTCCCGACGGCAGCTGCCCTAAACCAGGGGTAGACGGGCTTGGGAGGGCAAGAGTGAACTGAAGGGGAGGACCAATGTCAGGCTGTATAAAGGCTGAAGAGTGATCATCTGAACTCTACCACTTTTTACCTCACTTTTGGCCACCACTAATCATTTTCTTAAGTTTGGGAGCGTAGCCCCAAGTGATATATTGGCATCAAAGCAACCAGGGATGCGTTCTGGGAAGATAAGATCATCAGGCACCCAGACCAAAAAGACACGCAAAACCCAAGCACTCAAGGTACAAAAAAATATTAAAGCACAGACAAAGGGATTAAACTAAACTCAAACTCTAATTTCACCAATTGCACGGATGTTTGAAAAGTCAAACAAAAATACCACAGAAATTTGAATTCCTGACCGACCCTACTGGGGTTTTAATGCCAATGGAATCAGACACATCCAAACATCAATTACAAACCCCAATTGAACCATCAAGACTCCCTGTGGAAAAAGGTATTGACATAGAAGATTCAGCGAATGGAAACATTTTAAACAAAGAAATGAAACTAAAGAGTGGAGCAAGTGAAACATTGAACCTAGACAGAGACCTAATATATCATACTACAATGCATGATTCACAGCTAAACGACGCAGAGCCAACGGGCATGGGTAAAAGAGAGATCGAAGAGCCAATACTAACTACTATGCGTCAACAACCCACAGACTTGAAAAGGCCAATTCCATTAGAGATTAATGTGAACATTACAACTAAGAGGAAACTTCATGAAACAAGCAAAAAGGTCACCGACAGTACGACAGCACTGGCAGTAGATTCCTCACATTCAAACAAGTTTGAATGGGAATCTAGAAATACTGTACGGGAAACGCTACTACAATCATCAGCGGAGGTCGAAGTTGGTAAAACTAAAAAACGGAAAATGCTTGAATTAAGAAACCACGACTTGGATATATCAAAAAACCATGTGGTAGAATCTACATCGATAAAAATTCTTGAAAGCAATAACTCAACTCACAGGGAAAGGGAGCAAATCTGTGTGCCCCGAAAAACGGGGATTTTACTTGTCCAATTAAAGATTATAACCCCACAAGAGAGATAAAGGATAAAAGTGATTCTGGAGCTACATGGGACATATTCTACCAAACGTCTACGCTAATACTAGAAGCACTGACATATCAGTCAAACAAAATGGATACACAAATTGATATACTCGGAGTAATGGCTAATGCAGTTTCCGGAATAGACAGAAAGTTGTCGGCGCTGAACTGCTTAATAATTAAAGCCCAAGAACATGCAGCAACTAACTACTCGGAGTGTCCCTGTGAACCAATCATAAATAAACTTTCAACCATACCCGAGGTAGTAAACACCATATTGGAAGATGTAAAATATCTAATTCTTAATAAAAACATAGGCAAAATAGCCGGAGCAGGTCAAACCACACAGCCCGCTGAAGATCATAACATTATTCAAACAACAAAAAAAAACTAATTTTGAAGAGGTAAATATACCAAAACTTCAAGGAAAAACAGTAGGGCAGAATGTGGAAACCGAATCACCACCCGCAGGCACGCAAAAGCTTTATGGACAAACAATTGCAGAAAAGGAAAAAATCAATTGCCAAGGATATAAACTCTCAAAGAGGCAAAGGAAAAAAATCCGTAAGGCCAAAAATAAGTCAAGAAATCAAAACACTGTAAATGTATACCCTCCATCAGAAGAATCCCAGGATTCCGATCCAAAAGACTTAATCGAAGAAGAACCAGCTCTGACAAAAAGTGAGATGGAGGAGATCCAGATTGATACCGTGGGCAAGAGCGTAAAAGATGAAAAATATTATGATATCTTTAATAATCAGACCGATAAACAGACTGAAAACAAGCCAAATACCCTCATTGAAACCAAACTGAATGATAATGTGGCCAAAATAATCGGTGGAAATTTACCCCTTGGGAAAAAAATGCAGACACACAATAACCAGAATGCATCTCAGGAACCTATAGTAAGTAATACTCAAAATGGAAAGGGATGTATAGCCTGGAATTATCCATGCAATATATATAGTGACTCTAGTGATACTCAAATTGCGCTATCTGAAGTTGAGCCTAACACCTCATTAAACGGAAGAAACAACCGCTCAGGTTTAAGGATACGGAGAACAGTTTGTCAAGAAAAAATCAACTCACTGAATGATCCTACAAATTCCATCCAAAGGGAAGATTACCGACCTGGTATTGGAAATCAACCAGAAGACACTGCAACTGGTGCAGAAACAACAAGCAAAAAGAGGTATATTGGAGATTATCACAGTAACCATGAGGAATTACCAGTTACAAGGACTGGAGAAGATAAACAAATTATCTGTAAAACTATGCAAGAAAAAAGCGAAAACAAGATGGTATCAACGAATTCAAAGAAATTGGTACAAATAATATTTACACCAGTATACAACTCAAGAGGTTCTAGTCATCTTGGGTAGGGCAAGGCTGCCTGCCCAGGTGATCGCTCCTCCCGCCCTCCCAGGACATTTAAGGACTCCTCCCTCTACCCTTCTGGATACTGCGTTTTTCAACCCTTGAGGCGGAAGCCGGGGGAGCTCTGCACTTCCTTGTGCACACTATTGTATAAACGTGAGTTATTGATTGATAAATAGCCCGTTTTTTAAAAACTGTAGAAATTTTAACTGGCCGATTTTAATTGTGTTATACTGTTAAAATACCTTCTTGGAGCGAGACTGCTTCGCCCAAGACCTCTTTGGATCTCCCCTCTCAGCGCTGCTGTATTTAGGCGCCGAGATCGAATACAGCCACTTTGGCCGCCATCTTGGGTAGGGCAAGGCTGCCTGCCCAGGTGATCGCTCCTCCAGCCCTCCCAGGACATTTAAGGACTCCTCCCTCTACCCTTCTGGATACTGCGTTTTTCACCCCTTGAGGCGGAAGCCGGGGGAGCTCTGCACTTCCTTGTGCACACTATTGTATAAACGTGAGTTATTGATTGATAAATAGCCCGTTTTTTAAAAACTGTAGAAATTTTAACTGGCCGATTTTAATTGTGTTATACTGTTAAAATACCTTCTTGGAGCGAGACTGCTTCGCCCAAGACCTCTTTGGATCTTCCCTCTCAGCGCTGCTGTATTTAGGCGCCGAGATCGAATACAGCCACTTTGGCCGCCATCTTGGGTAGGGCAAGGCTGCCTGCCCAGGTGATCGCTCCTCCCGCCCTCCCAGGACATTTAAGGACTCCTCCCTCTACCCTTCTGGATACTGCGTTTTTCAACCCTTGAGGCGGAAGCCGGGGGAGCTCTGCACTTCCTTGTGCACACTATTGTATAAACGTGAGTTATTGATTGATAAATAGCCCGTTTTTTAAAAACTGTAGAAATTTTAACTGGCCGATTTTAATTGTGTTATACTGTTAAAATACCTTCTTGGAGCGAGACTGCTTCGCCCAAGACCTCTTTGGATCTCCCCTCTCAGCGCTGCTGTATTTAGGCGCCGAGATCGAATACAGCCACTTTGGCCGCCATCTTGGGTAGGGCAAGGCTGCCTGCCCAGGTGATCGCTCCTCCCACCCTCCTCCCACCTTGCTCTGTGATGGATAAAAACAACAGACCCACCCGTCCGCGCAGCGGGGGGGCGCAGCGGTCGCGCCGGCGGCGCGCCAAAGGCGAGCCCGTCTGCGCCCGTCCGCGCCGGGACCGGGCCCAGGGCCACAACCCCTGTTCGGCCCATCCTGTACAAACGGAGTACTCTGCTGAGCCTTTGCCCAAACCATACCTCTCATTGTACCAAATTTGACCTGACACATACTCCTATGGGCACCAATTTAAAGTGCCCTCATTGTGATATCGTCGTCCCCTTTAATAACGACATTCCCCACACTCAGGTCCCCAAGCAGGCCAAGGAGAAGTATATCACCATGGCCCTTATCAATGCGCGCTCCCTGGGTAAACACTGCCAAGAGATAGCCGATCTTATCATCGACTACAAATTAGATGCCCTGTATATTACGGAAACATGGATGGACGAGGCATCTGCACCTGACTTGGTCACGGCAGTCCCACCAGGTTATAATGTTTATAGGCAGGATAGAGAGAAAAACAGAGGGGGTGGCCTGGCTATCATAGTGAAAGACCAATTTAAGGTCCGCACATCCCCTATCACTGCCATGTCTTGCGAAGCTCTACATTTTAATATAAAATTCACACCGTCTTTTAGTTTCAAGGGAGTGCTCCTCTATCGACCTCCTGGGGCTAGAGCAGCTTTCCTAACAAACTTAACCATCTTAATGGAATCATTAGCCACAGATGAGTCCATTACGGTAATGGGCGATTTTAATTTTTATCTTGAACAAAATAATGATAGAGATACTATCACCCTCACATCTGACTTAGAAATTATAGGTCTTAAGCAATTGGTCACGGCCCCAACCCATCAGGCAGGACATACGCTAGATGGCATGTTCACGAACGTGGAAGACCTTCAGGTGACCAAAATCCTTCCCATGACATGGACCGACCACTCGGCCATTTTCAGTAGGCTGACCATTAAAGATCCGTGTAGGAATAATACTCCCCATCCCAAGCCAGGCACTTTCAAGGCGTGGAAGGACGTAAATAACAACAACCTAAATATACTTTTAAATAATACTAAGCCTGAACTATCTAATGATCCCTGTACAGCTACTTCCCAATTTCATGAATGGCTGAGTGACGCCACGTCTCAATTGGCACCCACTAAGTCCCACTCAAGGAACAGAAGTATGCCGACTGCTCAATGGTACACAGAAGAACTAAAAATACAGAAACAATTAACGAGAAACAGGGAAAGGTACTGGCGACGAACTTACGACAGTGAAAGTAAGAATAAATATAAAGAAGCGCTAGCCACTTATAAAACCATGATCACGACAGCAAAGAAGCACTTCTTCACTCTACATATAGAGCAAGCTAAAAATTCTAGCAAACAGCTGTATAACTTAGCTAAAACCCTATCGGGTAACACACCAGACCTAAACCCTCCCCCATCACAATTACTATGTGATGCCTTGTCTGAGTTCTTCTTCACAAAGGTGAACAATATATATCAAGCGTTTACCTCGGAACTCAATACTACTGTTGCCCCATTCTCGAAGATAGTTCTGAGTAATACCATGACGAGTTTTAAACCTCTAACGACCGATCAAACTAAAACCATACTGAGGTCCATTAAATCAGGCTCTGCACTGGACCCCTGCCCCACTTCGGTGTTAGCCATGGTTTCAGACACAATTAATCCCATTATCACTCACGTTTGCAATATAATATTGAGTTCTGGGACCTATCCAGACTCTTTAAAAAACACATTGATTAAGCCTTTGCTTAAAAAACCAAATCTTGACAGGAATGATTTGAAAAATTACCGGCCCATAGCAAATCTTCCATTTTTGGCCAAACTGACAGAGAAAGCCATGAACCAGCAGCTGTCGGAATATATAGAGAGAAACAATCTGCTTGATGATACCCAGTTTGGGTTCCGTAAATATCATGGAACCGAAACTGCCCTCATCAAGGCAGCGGATGATATTAGACTCATCCGGGACCAAGGAGGGACAGCTTTGCTGGTACTCTTGGACCTCTCGGCAGCATTCGACACGGTTGACCATAAGACCTTGGTCGACCGTGTCGAAAAAATGGGAATCCACTCCGCAGCGAGAGACCTGCTTGCCTCCTTCCTGGCTAATGGAACTCAGGCGGTCACTCTTGGACCATTTCGATCTGCCAAATTGTCGCTGCCGTGTGGGGTTCCTCAAGGCTCATCCCTTAGTCCGACACTTTTTAACATCTATGTGTCGGACCTTGCCAGTGTCATCAAGGCACATGGGATGAGCCTAACCTCGTACGCAGACGACACACAGTTGGTGTTGGCCATTAAGGGTGACGGACAGGAGGTGGCAGAAAGGTTCCAAAGAGGTATGATAGCTATCGGTGAGTGGATGGCAGGAAACTGCCTGAAGCTCAACTCCGAGAAAACGGAGGTCGTAATCTTTGGCAATCTCTTGCCACCGTGGCCCAATATTTGGTGGCCATCAACATCTGGCACCTTGCCCAACCCCCAAGGTGAGAAATCTGGGAGTTACCTTTGACAATCAGCTGAACTTCATGGCTCATGCCAATAAGGTAGCGTCCACGGCCCATTTTAAACTTAGAATAATCAGGAAAATCTTGCCTTTTCTGCCTGACACAGCCGCCAAGACCCTGGTCACGTCATTGGTTTTAAGTTCACTAGATTACTGCAACGGACTCTTTCTGAATGCACAATCCAGAGTCACAAAGAAGTTGCAGATGGTACAAAATGCGGCAGCACGCCTGCTGTCCAAAAAACCAAAATTCGCACCCATCTCAGATACTTTAAGGTCCTACCATTGGTTGTCCATTCAAAACAGGATAAAGTTTAAAGCGATGTGCATAGTTTACAAAGTAATGCAGGATCAGGGGCCTCGCTTCCTTAAAGATCACCTAATACCTTACAGTCCTGCTAGAAAGTTACGATCTTCAGCACTTAACCAATTAGTGGTCCCACGTAGCAGAACTGTGACATGGGGTGACCGCCGTTTCCTAGTTGCGGCCCCCAAGATCTGGAATACCTTACCATACCACATTAAAGCCAGTCCATCGCTCTTACAGTTTAGGAAAAATCTGAAGACGTGGTTATTCAACCAATAAATGTAGTACACCTACCGCATCTTCACCTCTAGGGAATGACATAACTGCAGTCTAGCGCCGAGACACCCAAGGGTAATTGTTCGCGCTCTATAAATGTCAGAAAATAAATAAATAAATAGTGATATTCTGAATAGAGGGAATATCTTACAACTATTCAAATCGATTCCTGAGCTAGAAAAAATAACATCAAAAGACATTGAGTCGGTGGGATTTGCACATAATATGGACAGCTCTCAGCCACACACAGTCCTAACGGTCAACACCCCTCGTCTAGCGGAGCATATTATAAAACAGCAAGAAATTTTCGATGGTTGGGGGATCAAAATTGCTCATCCACCTTCCAAACCTTGCCCGAGTCCGTTTAAAAAGGATCTCTCAAAAAACGCCTGTAAGGAAGTAACAGGCATCCCAGTATATTCAATATTAAAAAACCCCAAGGGTAGATCACACCAGATTAATAAGGAGAGCCCGGAAGAAATAAAACTGGTAGAACCTCGGCAAATAAATGAGAGTTGGATACGGAATGCTCTGCATGATCTCTGACCGGGTAATAACCATAATAAACTGAAGGAACGGAGAGATCATCGGCAGCCGGTAACCATATGTTCATGGAACATCAATGGACTGGGAAAAAAATTCCAAACGCCGGAATAGAATCCCTGTCAAATATCTATCAAATCATATGTTTGCAAGAGACATGGAACACGGAAGCTTTCTTCCTACAAGGTTATAAAGGGTTCTATGTACCAGCCATCAAATATACCAAGTTTGGACGCCCATGTGGGGGCCTGGCAATATTTTTTGGGATGGACCTCAAAATCAACCATGAACAGCTGGATACCAATAACGCAAATATACAAGCTGTTAAGATAACAATGGGGCATGACGAGCTAAAAAACAGGATTAACTTACTAATACTTAATATTTATATTCCACCAAATCAGACATCACGCAAGAACACAAGTTTTGAACTAGTAACATTCCTGCTGGAACAACTAATGATTGATCCGACTGTCAGTATTCTAGCCACAGGGGATTTTAATATCAACTTGCTGATTAACATGACACAGAATGATTTGGTTCACTTTCAAAACTATGAATGGACCATCCCGGAACAATCATTGGATCAAAGTCCATTTCCCAAGGGAAATTCAATTGGGAAAAACCTACTGATGGACTTGGAGGGCATAGGACTACGTGCTCTAAACGGAAGGTTCCCAACGGATCAACCACCTGGCTGGTCATTTCACAACCACGAATCCAAATCAAGAATTGACTTTACATTAATGTCATTAGACATGTTTGATAAAATTGGTTCCTATCGACTCAATAAGCGAATCGACAGTGATCACAGCCAGCAAATAGTGGAATTGTGTTTTGATTTCTCCAGACATCAAAGTTATTTAACCACACTAGGACAGATTACGTCAATTAATCATAAGAAACTCATCTGGAAACCGGATAAAAAATATGTTGTGGAAAAAAGGGCCCAAAAATTGGCAGTTGAATGTTTTGAGAAGCAAGCAACGCAGGCAGCAATACTATGTTGGGAACAATTCACTGAAAAGGCAGTAGAGTTGGATAATGAAAACACGACTAGTAAGAAATCAAAATTCAGGGGAAAAAAATTAAAAAGTGATAACAAAATCAATCTTCCATACACTATTAAAAAAGTGAGGCGGACCCGTAACAAGTTGAGGAAACAACTTACCAAGATGCCGGATAATGAAGACGTTAGGATACAACTCAGAAATACGAATAGTAATTTGAGGAAATTAATATGGTCTGAAAAAAACAAAACCCAACAAGAGCTATGGACAAAAATCTTCCACGCTAGTAACCAACCAAATTCCAGAGAATTTTGGAAAATTATTAACGAAATAAACAGACCAAACAAGCATGTAATAGCCTCGCCAATAACAGAAGAGGACTGGGTAAGGTTCCTTAAAAAAAACCTTTTCGTCGAAATAGAATTATGTACCAACGGTGGGGGCTACAAAGAGCCCACTGAAAGACCAACTGAAACGGATCCGGTGATAAATTTCACAATCACTGAAGTAGCAAACATAATAAAGAGACAAAAGGAAGGAGCTCCGGGTCCCAACGGTATCCCTTTTGCCCTCTATAAAGAGGACCCCCTATTATGGGCTACCTATCTGACAAAGGTTTTAAATGAAATTATCCATACAGGGAAAATACCACAATCCTGGAGAGGATCACTTATATCGCCCGTGTTCAAAAAGGGTAATTGGCAATTACCAGAGAATTACCGTCTGATCACCCTGCAAGATACGGACGCCAAGCTATTCGCAGGTCTCTTATTATCAATTCTGACAGATTGGGTCAAGGAAAAGTCAATACTACCCCCTAACCAAACCGGCTTCATTAAGGGCTTAGGCACCACAACCAACTTGTTAATTTTATCAGTTCTAATGGATAAGACACTTTTTTCTAAACAGTCACTTTACTTTTGTTTTGTCGATTTCAGATCGGCCTTCGATTTAGTAAATAGGTCCCTCCTATGGAAAAAACTCGAGGGCTACGGAATCCCAGGCTCACTACTGACTCTTATTAAGTTATTATACTCTGATAATTAGGTCAAGGTGAGGATAGGCGACGTCTCTCACAAAAGGAGCTTAGAGGGGAAACTTAGAACACAGGTACCCTCCACTCATAACATTATAATCACAACAACCTGGTCCTTCACTCCATAGGCTGTTCTTTCTACACCACCCTTTGTTGACTCGTTGGTGTGGTTACACATAACCTTACACCCACTTGAAAAAGTTGCAACAAGGTGTGCCTATCATTAAAACATCCTCGCCACTTCTCTGTGTGTCTGCATCTACATCTACAGTGTCTACTGTCAGTCAAAACCTCATGCAACCCCGTGCAATAAGAAAATACATCGGATCACATCAGAGAACTAATCAGAAAAGAGGATAGGCGACGGCCGAGCTTTGACCAATAAGATACTGGTGATTCGTGGCCTTAAGCAGGGATGCGTGCTTGCACCTTTACTTTTCAATGTATTTGTGGCCGATCTTACCAACTCATTAAACGAGGTAAACTCACATCCACCTAGGGTAGCCGGAAAACAAATGTCTAACTTGCTATATGCAGATGATGTGGTGTTGCTGAGCCACACAAAAGTGGGACTGCAAAGACTGATCGATTGTACACTTAAATATGCATAGGATAACCAAATGACAATAAATGAGACAAAAACAAAAATAATGGTTGTGACAGGAAAAAAAAGACAAAAGATGAAATGGTTGTTGGGACAAACACAACTAGAGCAAGTGGAGTGGAGAGTTATCAATATCTCGGTGTCCTTTTCAATGAGACCAGAAGCTTTGTACCACAAAGGGAAGATATTGCAAGGAAGGCAAATAGCTTGATTGCGGCATTTAGAACCCTACAAAAGAATCTATCTGCACTGTCACACGGGCCACTGTTAAAAATCATAGCTGCCAAACTACTACCATCCTTAACATACGGTGCTGAAGTGCTAAATGGGAAGGATGCTGTGCTCATCAACAATGATGTAGCAAAAACCTATAAAATATTATTTACCCTACCATGTAACGCCTCACAAGCGCAAATAAGGATGGAATTCGGTATGAACAATCAGCTATATGCCCGGCAAGGCCAAATATTAAAAGTTTGGAATAGAGTAAAAAATGATCAGGTGAATCAATTGTCTATAGCTTTGTGGAGAGAGGTTAAAGACAACCAGAAACTGCAAGCGTGGAAATACCTAAACAACGCAAAAGAAGAATTTGGAATATCAGCAATCTGGGAAAACACAATAACGCAGGAAAGCTTTAAAAAAACAATCAATAAGCTGGTTACTCACCTATCGCTGCTAAAAGACAAAGCTTTATTAGTAAAACGTAAGCACTCATGGCCAATTATAAACGGCTACAAAAAAAACAAGTCCAAGCTTACCTCCATACGGCATGGTCAGTCCAAAGTAAGCGAACATTTATAGGAGCACGCTTTGGTCTATGGCCAGGTTTATGTCATCTTCCACCCTGGAAATCAAACGAGGGCCATACGTTATGCAGACTTTGCAAGGGGGAAAAGAAGACATTGTGCACTTGGTATGTCTGTGCCCTGCCATAGCCTCAGAAAGGAGACTAATCCTCAGGAGGTTGTTTAATGCACGAGATATAAGAACCTGTAGACAAGCAATAATGGCGTGCCTAAGCCCGAATGACCTACCAATGAATGTTTCTTTTGTAAAAATTTTAAATGTGATTGCCAAAGGTCTTAAGAAAAATGTTATCTAGTTTTATTAGTTTTTTTTTTTTGTTTTTTAATGACATTTACTATTTGCACGATGTGTAAATGTGTATTGATGCTGATACTTTCTTTAAGGTCACATTTTTGTAAGATTTTAATTAATCAAACAAATAAACAAACTTGAAACACTCATTGTATTCCCATTGTCTCACACTCATTTTCCTTTTTCCTCTCCCTTTCAGCTCTCTTTACTCACTCACACTGCCTTTCTCTCATTCTGTTTCACACCCATTCGTTTACTCAACTTCTTTCACAACCCCTCATTTCCATTTCAACTGTCTGCATCCCCTCTCTCCCTTGCACCACTTTTCAGCTTTCAGTCTCTCTGTTTTACTTCCCTTTTCCTCTTTTGCTCTTTTAGTAATTCCTCTTTACTCACTCAACAGTATTGTCACACTCTGTCACTATAACTCACCCACTCTCCCTCGCTTATCTTTGTTTGCTCCTTTTTTTTACCTCTTCTCTCTATTTTCCGTTCACTACCTCTATGTCCTCAGTCCCTCACTCTCCTTGTGTTATGTTCACTTGTGTTTATCTACCTTCTATCATTTCTCTTAGAACAACTTCACTGCTCCTCTCTCATCGTTCTTCACCCCATTTCTTTGAGTCCGGTTCCATTACTACCCCTCATTTCCTATCTTTCAATGTTCTTCTCTTTACTTTCCTCACCGAATCACTTTCTCTCAGTCCCACTGCTTTAGTCCACTTCTCCTCACTTTCTTTCTTTTGCTCCCTTACTCATTTTCCTTTCTACACTCATTGTACTCCACTTCACTCAGTCCTTCCCTTAGTCTCTCTGTGTACTAAATTCCTCACTCCTTTTCCCTCAATCCTTCTATATTATCCTCTCTCCCTTCATCCCTTCACTCTATGACTCTGCTTCACTTACTCTCAGTTATCTTCCATTCCTCATTCTTCTAAATGCATCCTTAATTAGACTCCTTTCCCTCTCAGTCATTGTCTTTTTACTTACTCCTGTTTCCTGATTTAGTTTTCTAACTCACATTATTTTAGTATATTTCTTACCTTCAGTTCATTTCTCTCTTCTTATCTTCCTCTCCTCTGTCAGTGAATCTATAAGCCTTACTCTTAGTAATTTGCTCTCCTTCTATTTCTTTTACCCTCTTTTTGTCCTTCTACATCACTTTATTTCCCTTTCTGTGTCTTTCACTCGTACTTTATTTCTTAATACACTGTTATGATTTTTAACCTCTTCATTTGTATCTTTTATTTTAAAATATATATTTTAATAATTATAACTTATTATTTCTTCTCTCTTTCACAGATACAAATTGTAGTAAAAAAATGTAATTAAAGTTGCATTAATTATATGGTAAGTGTGACTAAAAAATGTAGTTTGTCATCACCCTTTGCTTTAACCTCACTATTATTCTCTCAGCCTACCTCACTCCTGTTTCCTTACTCTGCTTCCCTCACTTATTCTTATCCTCCATGTTTACTCCCCTTTCCCTAACTCCCCTTCCACATTCAACTTCTTTCAGCCCCCCTTCTTTACTTCCCTTAACCTCTGTTCCCTTCCTTTGCTCCCTCACTCATTCCCTTTCCCTTAATCATTTACTTCACTCCTGTCACTCCTTCTCTCAGTCCGTCTGTCCTCACAGTTCCTCACTTCCGTTCCCTCAGTCTGTCTCTCTTACCGTCGCTGTCTCTGTCCCCTCATTCTGTCAATACTCTTTTGTCATGCTCACTCCCTACAACTCACCCACACTCCTTCACTTACCTTTCTTTGCTGCTTCACTCACTCCCTTTCAGTCACTCCTTCCTTTACTCTCTCTCTCCTTTCTCTCTGTCACTCCCCATGTCTTACCCTTATTCACTTTTATCCACGTCTTTCACCCCTCTTTACTTACAGTCACTGCTTTTTTCTAATCCTCCCTCACTGTTTTACTATCTAATACACAGTCCCTTTGTGTTGCTCCCTCTAGCTCTCTTTCTCTTAACATCACTCTCTCTGTCCCTTTCCCTCATGCTCACTCCTTCATTCTTTTTTTTTTGGTGCGCGCAACGGTGCGCACCCAGGTGCACGTACCGGTACGCGTACCCTGGAGAAAAAAGAATTACAGAGTTTTTTAAAAATGATTTTTTTTTTTATAAATTAGAGGTAGTTCTAAAAAGAACTGTTTTTTTTATTCTTTTTGTTGTTTTATATTTTTTTATAGTTTTTTTGAACATTTTTTTACTTTTTTTGGCTTTTCTGAACAGTTTTATATTTTTTTGTATTTTTTATGGGGAGAAACAAAAAACAGGGAATTGAAAACGGCTCAACTGGAGCACAAAAAAAATCAGGAAAAATTATGGTTTCCTCGGGCATTTGTGGTTATCCATAGCAACATTGATTAGTGTAATGCTTTGCTGACCATAACTAATTGTTTTGTTAGAATATATACAAACAATTTTGTATCCCCCAAACTTTGTTTGTATATTTGGAATCACCTCACTTGCCTCTGGACCCGATGGAGTGGGTTCTTTGGATGTTGAGGGTCTGGATGATGATTGGGGTAGGTTTCTGCAGAGGTCCCTTACCTCTGCTGCAGAATAGTTGTTAGGGTGCAAACGCATCATGTGCCGCATCGTAGTATGGTTCCCAAAGGAATATTTTTTTTAGGGTTCCCCCTGGATAGCACAGCACCACAGATGAGACAAGTCACCTTTGCAGCATTTACTTTTTTGAAACCCCTTGGGATTTTGTAAAACTCCCATATGAAGTGCTCTTTTGGTTTGTATGGGGGATTGTCTTCAGGCAGGAACTGCCTTCTCTCTTCCTCCTCTTCCTCCTCCTCCTCCTCTTCTTCTTGACCACCAATGTGATCTTCTGGTGGTCTTTTTGATGGTGGGGGTGGTGGTGTGGGGCAGATGCTCCAGCTGCTGATATGACTGTAGCCATATCTGTAAGAAAAAAGCAGGTCTTCCTCACTCAAAGAACAAAGTGAGAATGACGAAAAAAGGTGGGGGCTTTCATCATTTGGAAAACAAAACTGTTCTGAACCAATGAAAAGTGTTATTTTCAAGTCACATGATCCGGGCTTTCATCATTTGGAAACCAAAACTGAACTGAACCAATGAAAAGTGTTATTTTCAGATCACATGACCCGACGCGCTTACGCTACGCGCCCCGGTGCATGCTCGGGGCGCGTCCTGGGGCGCGCCCGTAGTCGCGCCCCCGGGCGCGCCCGGCGGCGCTTACGTTGCGCGATCGTATGCGCTCGGGTGCTTCCGGGTGGGCTTACGCCGTGCGTCATATGACGCATCACGCGGCTATGCGATACGTCACGATGTTGTTTTCGTTCGCGGCAATAGCGCTAACGGGACGCTCACCGGTACGCGCCGTAACAATGCGCTCACCGGTGAGCGCATCGGTACGCGCCCCGGGAGCGCTCCAGGGCAAAAATCTTTTTAAAAAAATAAATAAACATAAAAAAAATAGTATTACATAATTATAAAATATAAAATTAATTATAAAAAATATTACATTTCATACCTATAGAGATTTGCTATTAAAAAACCTATGAAATTCACTGAAAAAAACATAGGTTTCACATCAGTTATAGTTAGGAATTAGCATTTAAAAAACCTATAAAATTCACTGAAAAATCCATAGGTTTGACACCAGTTATAGTTAGCTGGAAATTTTACTCGCATAAAACCAATGAAATTCCCACGTTATAGTTAGTTGGACTCACTATAACTTGCGCGTGCAATGCACTGCTGATGACGTCACATATTACATCACTCATAACATGGTCAGTGACATCACTCATGACATCACTGATGACACCATCCAGTGAATGTGTGTATTTTTAAAAAATAATTATGTGTTATATATGTATATGTAAAAGTTGATGGAAGAATAAATGTTTAAATAAGTGTTTACACAGATGTTTTTTTTTTTATTGATTGGTTAACTCGCTTATTAAGTGTATCTTAGTGAATACATATATTAGTGAGTAATGTTTAAATATTTAAATATATTAAATATATGGATTAGTGTTTCACTTTGTGTATAAGTGGCTGCATGGGTTGGTGAGTAGCTACATGTGTAGGTATATGGGTTATTAGATGTTTTTCTTAGTATCAGTATGAGTGTTTGTATGGTTTGGTGGGGGTATTACTTAGCACATAGATGCATGAGTGACTGACTCTCTGTTTGTATGTGTTTTGAAGACAGCATATGTGCAGGACTGTATGGGTGGATGAGTGTATATATGTGTGTGTGTTAGTGACTGAATGCCTGTCTCACTAGTGTCTTTATCAGTAACTACATATGTTTTAATCTAATATATGTGAATATTGATGTATATAAGTGAGTATATGTGAGAGTAAGAGATTGTAAGAGTTCCTGTTTAAATAAGTATGTGTTTCTATAAGTGATTGTTTAAGAGAGTTAGTATGTGTACGTTTCCTTAGAAGTAAGGTGGTTGTGTGTGTATAGCTGTATATGCAAATAAATGGATGTTCAATAGTTTATTTGCATGTGTGAGTATGTGTGAGAGTATCTTTTGGATGACTGTCGGTGTGTAACAGGATGTATAGGTGTATCACTACATATGATAAGTGAGTATATGTATGAGTGACTATATAGAACTGTTGGTCGATGAGTGGATGTGTATATTGATGGTGGAATTATTGAATTGGTTGTTGTAACTGGTATGGGTATCTCCATTTTTTTGAAAATTGTAATTTCTATTTTTGAATATGTGTTTCAAGGGTTACATTACAGTGAAAAGAGGTCTGTCACTCTGTCACAAGGATGGTGTCATCAGTGATGTCATGAGTGATGTCACTGACCATGTCATGAGTGATGTAATATGTGACATCATCAGCAGTGCATTGCACGCACAAGTTATAGTGAGTCCAACTAACTATAACGTGGGAATTTCATTGGTTTTATGCGAGTAAAATTTCCAGCTAACTATAACTGGTGTCAAACCTATGGTTTTTTCAGTGAATTTTATAGGGTTTTTAAATGCTAATTCCTAACTATAACTGATGTGAAACCTATGGTTTTTTCAGTGAATATATATATATATATATATATATATATATACATATATATATATTCACTGAAAAAACCATAGGTTATAGACCATATATAGTCAGGAATTAGCATTTAAAAAACCTTTTTTTACTGACACAAAACCATTGAAATTCCATATATAGTTAGTTGTACTAACTATATATCGCGCACCCGCAATCCACTGCTGATCATGTCACATATTACATCATTCATGACATGGTCAGTGACATCACTGATGACATCACTGATGACATCTCAAATGACATCACTGATGACATCACTGATGACAACATCCAGTGACTGTATGTTTCTGTAAAGTTAAAATATGTCTTACATATTGAAGAATGAGTGGATTTATAAGTGTCTGGATGAAGGATTTATTAGGTGCATGACTGACTGTATGAGTGACTGATTAAATGTGTCTCACTGAGTGCATGGGTTAGTGACTAAACTGTCTTAATTTGTGCATCATTATGTCTGTTGTTCTGTAAACTGCTGCATGTGTTGATCAGTAGCTATATGAGTAACTATATGGGTTATTGGTTGATTGCCTAAGTATTTGTATGGGAGACTGAGTGTGTGTGTGGGTGGCTGGGAGGTGTATAACTCTGTGCATAGATGTGTGAGCAGTTGATTCACTAGATGTATGGGTTCAAAAGTGCATGTGGAAACACCTGTATGGGCGGTTGACTGTGTGCATGAGTGTATTGGTGAGTGAATGGATATCTAAGTGCTACATGTCAAAGTAAGTACATATGTAAAACACAGTACATGTGAGAGTTGACATATATAAATAACTGTGCATAAGAGCCAGTGAATGTGTGAGTGGCTGTATGGATCATTGTGAACTTGTATCAGGGATTGTATAAGAGAGTAAATATGTGTTAGTATATGTTTGAATAAGTAAGGTGTGTATAACTGTATAGTTGAGGAAATGGAGGTGTGATTGATTCTTTGCATGACTGACTAGGTGTGTGAGTAACTCCATGGATGAGTGACAGTCTGTGAGTGTCTGTTTACACTGAGTGTATCTAAGGTTATATTAGAGTCTGAAGAGGTTCATCGTATTATCACATGAATGATGTCATCAGTGATGTGATCAGTAATGTCAAATGAGATGTCATCAGTGATGTCATCAGTGATGTCATTTGAGATGTAATCAGTGATGTCATCAGTGATGTCACTGATCATGTCATGAATGATGTAATATGTGACATGATCAGCAGTGGATTGCGGGTGCGCGATATATAGTTAGTACAACTATCTATATATGGAATTTCAATGGTTTTGTGTCAGTAAAAAAAGGTTTTTTAAATGCTAATTCCTAACTATATATGGTCTATAACCTATGTTTTTTTCAGTGAATTTTAAAGGTTTTGTAAATGCTAATTCCTAACTATATATGGTCTCTAACCTATGGTTTTTTCAGTGAATTTCATTGTTTTTTTAATAGCAAATATCATAAGCTGTCGAATGTCAAGTACGTGGTAAGTAAAAACATTTTCGTGTTTATGCACACTGATCTGCTTTGAATGCTGCCCCCACCCCCCCCATTTCTATTAGGAGTACTCTCTCTTTGCAGATAGTAAAGGGTAGTTAACGCAGGCCTTTGCCCCCGTTGTAATCCGTCGTGCCTGCTTCTCTCTCCATTTGATTGATTGTTATCCAAGCATTTACTGTTTTAGAAGTGGTTCTCTTTGGTTCATTCTCTATTTACAAACAAGCACAGAGTCGCAATACTCTGTTTAGTCTTTGCAGATAGTGAAAAATCGTGTAAAAAAACAAAAGGAATCGAGCAAAATCAGTAGGCCACTAATGGGATCTCTTTTTGACCTCGCTAAAATAGAAACATTAGTAACAACCCCTCATGAGAAATACGAAACTAGTGAGATGAACTGAGCTCCACACCATGATGGCTGCAAGACAGCTCGGCTCCGCCACCCACCCCGCCCAAAATAACGATAAACTCTATGCAAATATTACAAATATATACAACACACCAGCAAAGTAACAGGGTAAAACATTTTATTAAATAACTATTTACATAACTATTTTATACTTTTTGTTGCCCGATCCGGCTAGCTCAATCGATCGAGCATGAAACTCATGCACTCTGATAGTTCAAAGTTTTTGAGGAGTGCTTGTTAGACTGTCTGAAGCTTATTTGCACCTGCTACAGCTTCACTATTCTCAATGTAAGTGGGGGCTGTTTGAGGACGTGACTGCATTTGAAAACAATGTGATGCGGTGCCTCCCTGAACCGCTTGACGGAGGCCCCCGAGGGACGGTGTGATTGCGCGGACTCGGAGGGGGCGCTTGGCTCCGGCCCCCTCCCCAAGTCGTGTTGCCCTGGTGTGGCCTGAGATCACCCCCGACATAGGTGGCCGGCTCCCGGGGTCAAGCGGAACTTTTTGCCTTTTGGTGACTCTTCCATTCTTGACCTTGTCCCACAATCCGTTTGACCTAAACACACGCTGTAGTGGGGCGCCCCTTTACTGTTTCAGTTGCCATTCCGCCCGCTTTTGCTACACTGTGCCTCTTCCGCTATTGAGCTGTTTACCGCCCGCTCTTGCGACTACAGCGTCTCGCTCACCATGTAGTTGAGTTGCTCCCGCTCTTGCGGTGCAGCGATAGGCGGCTGCCACAGGACTCTCAAAATGGCGGCCGGCTCTTCAGATTTGGGCGTGGTCCACTAAAATGGCCCTGCGACACCTTGGAACTCGGACGCTTGTCTGCTAGGGCTTGGGCTCCATTCTCGAAAGTGTCCCCTCAGCCTTGAAGATTCTACAAAAGTCTTGGGGGCCCCCGACTCCCGCAGGCTTCTGGTGGGGAGCGGCTGCCATGATTGCTCGTGGAATGGCCACGACGGAGCTACGAGATGGTGGTGCTCTCATGCTGACGCCAGCTTCAGTCTGAAACATCCAGAAACACTGTAGACTACCAATTCGATCAGTTCCGGTAGCGCCCCAACGTGACCCGGTAGAGAAGAACTTGCCCTCCCCTCTTTGACTGATGGTTCTTGTTGCCTGTCCCTTCTGTTGTCATTTAACAGAACTATTTAGCCTGCTGAAAGGGGTTGTGTTCCGACCGCTGGTTGGTGGAGACATTTTGACTATATTCTGGACCTGCGTTGTCGCGTAATGCGTCATATGACGCGCCGCGTTAGCGCATCCGGAAGTGCTCCGGTGCGCGAAGCGCAGCTTCCCGGAAGCGATCCGGGGCGCGGCGCGCAGCGCGTAACGTAAGCATAACAGGTCATGTGACTTGTTAATAAAACTTTTCATTGGTTCATTTTACTTTTCTTATTCTAATGATGAAAGGCTTGGTCATATGACCTAAAAATTACACTTTTTATTACTTTCGAACATTATTTTTTCTTAAACATATATGTTATAATGTTCCAGGCTAATGTACCTTCCCGGAAAATTTACAACTGTCCTGCAAGTAAAATATATTCCTTTTTCGAGAAAAAGGGCGTTTCTTCGTCCCATGACGGAGCCGTTGAGCAAAAGAGGCTCGGCCTGCTGTCTTAGTCGCCGATACGCCTGAATATCAGATTCTTATCGATCACTTTATGTTGCAGGAGTAGAAAACACAACAGCCCTTGACCATTTATCTTTACTGCGTTCCTGCGTATTATACCTTTTACCCTTCATGTAATTGGACTGCTTTATTTCACTTGCCTTTTACTGATTCGAAAACAGTGACTATTATTAAAAACTTTACCAATGTAAATACTACTACCATGTTTTCTTTTAAAAACCTTTATTGTGAAAATGTCAGTATACAAATACGGGCCTATAACCACGTGGGCCGGCCACGGAGCAAACTGTAATCGTATATGATGAGGAGACATTTACACTGTAGAGGAACGTAACGGGCGGGCCATTAGGTTGCAAGAACTAAGGTGTCTAACAGTTGCGGAATCGGTGGACGTACATTTTATAATTAAAATACGACAGGGCCAGTTACAATAAAATAATCTAGATATACATTTGCGGGCAAGTACCATGGGTGACGTTAATTCGAACTTTCAATAGTACAGTAATCAATAACACATCAGAACTTAATATCAATAGGGATGTCGAAATATTCAATCAATTCTCGTCCCCGCCCGCCATGTGCTTCAAAACTGCATACGTATCTCGTGATATCAAGGTTGTGCAACCAGTACACAACAAGGAGTTACGAGTCCCATTTATTCCGGCGCCATTTTGGGCGAGGACGGGCAGGTCCAGGATATAGTCAAAATGTTTCCACCAACCATCGACTATGATGATGTTCATATGCTGTATTTATTAGAGTAACACTCATCTGTCCACATGAAATTAATTTGCCACAATCTAAACATGTCATTTTAATCTTTCCAAAGTTCTTCTGAATATTTGGGACCGTTTCCCTTGCCTCTGATGCTGTCAGTGCCACTTCTTTGGTGAATGTACTGGCAGGTCGGGGGTTTTCCTCCAAATCTCTCTTTTGTGCAGCACTATAATTAATCGGTGCCACCTCTCCATATGACGATGCATGGTATAATTACCATAACTATATTTTTTTTCGGTTCCTCTGGAGAGTACATCGTGGCAGATGAGGCAGGTAATGTACCGGGCATTTACCTTTTTTGCATGTAGAGGAAAGGAAAAAAAATTCGAGCGTCCGAGTTCTAAGGTGTCCCAGGGCCATTTTAGTGGACCAGGCCCAAATCCAAAGAACAGGCCGCCATTTTGAGAGTCCTGTTGCAGCCGCCTGTCGCTGTAGCAGCAAGAGCGGGTGAAACTCAGCTAGATGGCGCTCCACTGCAGATGAAGTGCCTCAACCTGGAGAGGCGGGAGAGGCTCGTTTGCGCCGCCTCCCCCCCCCCTTCGGGCACCCCACGCCGTCTTTCGGCGCAGCATTATAGGATGGCCACACCAGTGCGGCAACTTGCTAGACACCACCTCGGTGCCATCCGGATTTCGGCGCCCCACTGCAGATGAAGTGCCTCCACATGGAGAAGCGGGAGAGGCTCGTTTGCGCCGCCTCCCCCCCGCCCCCCCTTCGGGCACCCCACGCCGACTTTCGGCGCAGCATTGTAGGATGGCCACACCGGTGCGGCAACTTGCTGGACACCACCTCGGTGCCAACCGAATCTCAGCGCCTTGTGGTGTCTTCCATTCCGAAAATAGTGAAGCTGCAGCAGGTGCAAATAAGCTTCAGACAGTGTTACAAGCGCTGCTCAGAACTCTCAACTATGACACCACCTCGGTGCCATCCGGATCTTGGCGCCTTGTGCTGGTTCCGGCCTATTCACACATCGGTCTGCTACTGACGCCACCTCACAGGCCAACGGGGCACCCCACGCCGACTTTCGGCGCAGCATTGTAGGATGGCCACACCAGTGCGGCAACTTGCTGGACACCACCTCGGTGCCATCCAGATCTCGGCGCGTTGTGCTGCCTTTGGCCTATTCGCCACAAGTGCGCACGCAACTCAGCTGCATACCGAGTGAAACACCAAGGGGCGCCCCACTGCAGCCGAGGAACCTCCATCTTGGGGGCGACGCACAGCATCACATTGCTTTCCAATGCAGTCAGATCCTCAAACAGCCCCCACTGACTGACGCGAACTCACAGGCCAACGGGGCGCCCCACGCCGACTTTCGGCGCAGCATTGTAGGATGGCCACACCAGTGCGGCAACTTGCTGGACACCACCTCGGTGCCATCCGGATCTTGGCACGTTGTGCTGCCTTCGGCCTATTCGCACATCGGTCCGCTACTGACGCCGCCTCACGTGCCAACGGATTTTCTACGCTTTTTATAGCCCTATGCCGCATAACAGGTCATGTGACTTGTTTATAAAACTTTTCATTGGTTCATTTTACTTTTGGTTTCCTAATGATGGAAGGCTTGATCATATGACCTAAAAATAACACTTTTCATTGGATTAAAACATTTTTTTTTCCCAAACGATGAAAGCCCCACCTTGTTTCTGGATGTTTCAGACTAAAGCTGGCGTCAGCATGAAAGCACCACCCACCATCTCGTGGCTCCGTCGTGGTCATTCCGCGAGCAATCATGGCAGCCGCTCCCCACCGGAAGCCTGCAGGAGTCGGGGGCCCCCAAGACTTTTGTAGAATCTTCAAGGCTGAGGGGACGCTTTCGAGAATGGGGTCCAAGACCTAGCAGACAAGCGTCCGAGTTCCAAGGTGTCCCAGGGCCATTTCAGTGGACCAGGCCCAAAAAGGAAAGAGCCTGCCGCCATTTTGAGAGTCCTGTGGCAGCCGCCTATCGCTGCACCGCAAGAGTGGGCACAACTCAGCTGAATGGCGGATTTTGGCACAGTGTACCAAAAGCGGGCGGAATGGCAACTGAAATGGTAAAGGGGTGCCCCACTACAGCAGACGAGCCTCCACCTGGGGAGGCCCGTTCACGCCGCCTCACCCCCCCCCCCCGGGGCGCCCCACGCCGTTATTCGGAGCAGCATTGTAGGATACCAAAACCAGTGCGGCAACTTACTGGACATCACCTGGGTGCCATCCACATCTCAGCGCGTTCTGCTGCCTTGGGACTATTCGCACAACAGACTGCTACTGACGAGGCCTCCCCCCGCACCCCCCGGGACGCCCCACGCCATTTTTCGTAGCTGCATTGTAGGATACCAAAAACCAGTGCGGCACCCAGGTAACATCACCTGGGTGCCGTCCAGAACTCAGCACGTTGTGCTGCCTTGGGACTATTCGCACAAAACACAGCTACTGACCATTGTTGCTTCTTTTTTCAAAAAAATGTTTAAATGTATTTACTGTTTTTGTTGCGTTGTATATATTTATAAGTTATTAAAGTTTTATAATCCTACTACTTTGTTGGAGTGCTATATATTTTTAATGTGACACATAATTGTAAAAACTTTGATGTACAAAGAGGCATCCCTGGAATCTTCCGCTTCAGGCTCGGTCCCCTCCCCAATCACAATACAGGATGGTTTTCAGATAGTAGGAACGCGTGTGGTGTGACGGATCTCATCGGGTGGGGGCCTTGATCTACTGTAACTCCTTTGAAGAGGGGTGATTCTTTACAGCTGGGGCCATAAACTACATCTGCAGGGCTAGGTGATAGCCTGGGACCGGCCTGGACAATCGGACACAGAGGAAGAGGAGTGTCAGAGGGTGCGGTAGTGAATAGGGCGAAAGGGAGGTGTCGGGCGGGCACAGGGTGTGATTCTCAAGGAAGAGCAGCGCAGATGGGGGGAGGTTTATTGCCCATGCATAAGACAGAGAGCGGGGGTGACCAGTGCCTGGGAGAGATGCTTGCGAGGGTGGGGAGTCATGCTAAGGATCGACAGCGTGCAGAGAGTGGGTCTGGTCAAGGCATCTAAAATGGCTGCCGTGCACGACAAAAGTGTGGCATTTGAAAAAAGGCAAGATGGCGCAGACAATGTTTATCAACACTTCCTGATTTCCTTCGAATCGAACGTTAACAGACGTTATCTCTCCCACACTACCGGTCCCCCTGGGCTTAAACGCCGAGATGGTAGGGACTGCATCCCGTGGAGATAGGCCGAGACGTCACTCAGCAAAAAAAAAAATAATAATAATAATAATCTATAAACATACAATAAGTTAAAAGTCAATCATTCTTGTTTCCTTGTAGTACGCTCCCCAGTCTGCTTTCCGTTACGCGTACCGGGCGCACCCCACGAAAAAAAAACGATTTTTTTTTTTTTTTTGCCCCGCGGGGCCTTTTTAAAGCCTCCACATCAAACCTAGGGGGTCAGGGAGGATCTACTATGCCCCCTTATGGTCATTTTCCCCTTCGCTTTGGCCTCCTCTTGTCTCTCGATCCTACCGAGAGACAAGATGGCGGCCGCTCCGGACTGTTTAGAATGTTGACAGACACCGGAGAGCCAATCAGCTTCGCTTCGCGAAGTTCCGTTACGCGTCAAGTACGCGAACCGGGGCGCTGCCCAGAGCGCGCTTACAGATATATATCTTTTTTTGAACGTTAATTTCTCAAAATCCACTGGAGCACATATATTGAGACCTAGCAAAGGCACATCGGGCTAACAGTCCCTACAATTTTGCCAAGTTTCGTGCAAATCCATTCAGCCGTTCGGGCTAAAAGTGAGGCCAACCGCCCTATGGAAATTAACATGGGAAAAACGTGTTTTGGGACCCCCCTTTTTTCTCGGCCCCCCCTTGACGAACCCCCCCCAATTTTTCAGTGGCTGCTCAGAAACAAAATGTTCCATTTTCCTGAAAATTTCAGCCAATTCCGTCCACAAACGCCAAAGTTATTAGACATAGAATTTTCAAAAATCCCATAGACAAAAAATCCTAACTATATATACCTACTGGCGACCGCCAGTAGGTAATATATATATATATATATATATATATGCACATATATATATATATGTACTGATTTGCACTATTTTGCAATATTATATATAAAGTTGAATTGATGAAAACCCATACACCAACTTTTATTTATGCATGTATATATATTAAAACGATTACCTGTTGGGAAAGTTTTTTTGAATGCAGATGAAATAATATTGTTGCGAATGGGTACTTCTTTTATCACATGTCTCTCATTGAAAAGTCTGTCTTCTACCTCCATGTTATTCAATGGAGAGGGTAGTGTTGTAACAAATGTATTTAAATCACGTGGGGTCTCGAACATGTCATGTGATCAAGACCGGGGTGACCCGGTCAAAACGCGTCATGTTGTGATTTGGGATGAATAAAAGCACTGAAGAATAACTTTTCCTGTGTGGAGGTCCGTTCCTGTGAAATGAAAATGTGCTGAGAAAAGTGCAGGTGGTCAGGTTCTGGTGTTGGATATATATACATATAATCGGAGTGAACGTACCAGTAGCTCCCATGATAACTTTCAGGAAACCTCGTTCCCTAAGAGACAGCCTAGTACACAGTCATTTAGAACCTACGATAAAAAGAAAAGGATTACTGCAAGAGGCAAAGGGTTTCTTCCCTTGTGGGAGATGCAAAGCGTGCTCCTTTAGTAAAAGAACCTTATCCTATGAGGTCAAAGGATTAAAAGAAGGAAGAAAAATCAATAAGTTTATGTCCTGCCAGACGACATTTGCAGTCTATTGCTTGAAATGTCCATGTGGGTTAAAGTACATAGCGAGCACGATTTTACTTATCCGGTGGCTCGGCATTTTTCCATAAAGCACAAGAGTGATCGAAATCTGTTACAGTATTTATTTCTAGACTGTGTACCTGAAGGCCCGAGGGGAGGTGATAGACTACAGAAATTACGTAGGCTGGAGTCCCGCTACATTGTGGACTTACAGACCAAGGCCCCTGGGGGACTGAATAGTGGGGAGGAATTGGCAGTACATCTAGGTACCTAGAAAATTGTATTAGTATTGGTGACTATATCAGTATTTAAGATTAATTGGATCTAACTGTCGGGTTGGGATGGATAAGAACTCATTATGAATATAATCAGTTTCATTGTTTCACGGGCAATCCTAGAGATATTTATATTTGTGTCAGCATTAACATATGAGAACTATGAGGGAGATCAGGCAACCTGGATAGGTTGCCAATGCCGATCCACGGCAAGATAACTAATGTCACGATTGAAATGGTTTTTGAACCAACATGATGATGCCATGACTAACTGGCGCATTTGAATTTGATTTCATGCAATGCTTGTTGGTAAATTATGTGACTGTTTATGATATGATGAATTGGATATATTTCCAAGATGGCGCTTGCAATTCTGTGGGACGCCTATAGTCCCCTTTTAGTTTTCATGTTAAGAAAGATTAAAATGGCGCCGCGCAGTGCGTTGCACTCTAACACCGAAGAAGGGAGTTACCCGAAACGCGTGTTTGTGAAGTAAATAAATACAAAGAGAGAGCAGGCTGCAGCTGCAATGTTTAATGATGAGAACTCGGCAGCCACGGACTCAATTTCCCAGAATCCACCAGTGCAAACAACAAACACTGGAGTAAAGGAGAAATGCAAACTCCTGTGGAAAGCTAAACGTGCTGAACAAAAAAAGTGGTGGGAGGCTAAGTCCCTGCAAAGATACATAGACGTTGGGAGAGTACCACAGGGATTAAGAATTTTGCTGGCCCCCAGCTATGAGGCACCAGACAGGGAAATGATGCGGGAATGGGCGGAGACTAATCTAGAGTAATCTTGCAAATTGCTATTTATTCTGGTTAAACATGCCGAGAAGGACTGTATTAAATTGGCAGAGGTAATAGATAAATTGAATCATGAACTTGATGAAATGGGTGAAAGTGAATTGGTGGATAGAATGAAAAATGAAATGACAAAAAGATTGAAAAAGGAAGAAGATGTTATCTGTGAGCGAAAGGCTTTCAAGTATCACAGAGACAGATGTGATTATGAATGTGGCAGGATTTTCACTTTTACACGCAAGTATAAAGAAATAAAAGCAGGTAAAGCGGGTATGAAACCTCACTCAAAGGGTAACATAGAAAGTACAATCTCAAGCATGCAGCCAGACCTGACTTCGGCATCTGATGCAAGTTCTGCAGCTGAGAGTGAGCATGAGCAAGAGCAATTAAGAATGAATAATAGACAAGGGGCTAGAAACTTTTCACTGACAGAAGAGGTTGATTTTTTATGCCAGGAGCGACTGAAAACGCTAAGGCCACAGAAACAGCAAAGCAAACAGCAAAGCAACCCTGCTGTAACAGGAGCAGAAAATGCAGGGAAAGGAGGAAAGCAGGCAGGAGCAGGAAACAATTACAATTTACGACAACCAAAACGCCAACAGAAGCAATTTTGGCGCAAATGAATATTGAAGGTCCTGAATCAACCCCTGAATCAAGCCCAAGAACAGTGATTAATCTAACTCATATGGTACTAAATAAGGCTGAGGAGGAACTTCTATCTTTGGGACTTTCCTATTGCCCCAAGAGCTCCTTTAACTATGCGGCTACAAGAGTTGACATATATAAGAGTGTGAGGAAATTGAAGCTACAAAATATTTCAAGCAGAACAATAGGTCTGAATCAACCGACCAACTTGCCAGCCACAAATTGGCTTCTCAAACTGGTAATGACATCACTAGAAGCAATAATGCACCAGAGGAACAACTTGAAAATGTTCTCGAAACACTCTTTAAGGAGGGCAACATTTCCTCCAACACACAACTAACTCCCTTGTCGCCGGTGATTACACAGCCTATAACCCATACATCTTTTAAGCCTCCATCGACTTTCTACCTGATGATGTTGAAGGAGAAGTGTGGCTCAGTGGAGAAGTGTGGCTCACTGGTTAGAAGCGGCAGACCCTGAAGCAGAGGTCGGCCCGGGACCAGGGTTCAATTCCCGACGCGGCAGGGTCTTGGGTCAATGTCCGCGGACTCGATAATTCTCACGAGGTGCCTCGCTAACCATGGGTCCCACTCTGCAACTCTGGGCAATAGCTTGCTTAATCTCCACAACGGCCCCAGCAACGCCGGGGATGCCTGGCTTCACCTTGGGGTGCCCTCTCACAGGGAAAGCCAGGACGGGTTCCCCAGCGGTATACAGCGCCAGGACACCACGTAACGAGGTAACAGTGCGCTTTACAAGTATACATACATTACATTACATAGCTTCCAAGAACAATTAGTTCAAGACCTAAAAAACTTGAACAGGAAGTTTCTCAATACCAGCTATACAAACAAAAAGCGAAGTAACAACATAAAGGAACTTCAATACCATAAATTAATGACCAAACTCAATAAAGAGCATGACATTGTCATCAGAAGTGCGGACAAAGGTGGAAATGTTGTCTTATGGAAACAGGAAGACTATATCGGTGAGGCCATGAAATAACTGAATGACTTTGATTGTTTCAAAAAGTGTAGCAAGCAAATACTCTTGACCACACATGGAGCGTACAATTTGAAGCTTTCTGCTTGGAGGAGTACTGGACTATTGACTATGGATGAATACAAATATTTGAAAAACAGTAATCCAGTAACACCCATCCTTTACTTCATTCCGAAGATACATAAGGACATTACCAATCCTCCAGGTAGGCCAATAATCTCAGCCATCTCGAAAAAACTTCTATCTATATTGATTTTTTTCTCCAGACACATGTCCAATCTTTAAAATCATACATTCGTGATACTGGTGATTTTTTACAAAAAATGTTTGAATTCAAATGGAATGAAGGTTTCTGTTAATCACACTGGATGTGACATCCTTATACACATCAATCAAACATAAGGATGGGTTAAGAGCCATTAAATACTATCTGTCATGCAGAGGCCCTGAACACAGTGAGCACACTGATATGCTATTGAATATGATAGAGAGTTGCCTGTTAAACAATATCTTCCTATTCCAAAACTCTCATTATCAACAAGCAAGAGGTGTGGCCATGGGAGCCAGCTTCTCCCCCAGCTATGCCTGCTTGCATATGGGCTGGTGGAAGGAGCTGGTTCTCATGGTACAACATCATGAAACTATGGCCAAACACATCAAAACCTGGTGGCGGTTCATAGACGACCTCTTCTTGATATGGCATGGCACTGAGGATGAGGCACGCAAATGTATTGATGAAATCAACATCAATCAGTTAAACCTTAATTTCAGTGCCTGCATTAGAGGTGAATCAGTTAATTTTTTGGACATGGAGGTATATATCAAATCAGGCAAACTCGAGACCCCCGTGCATCGTAAACCAACTGCAGAGAATGCTATTTTACATGCGAGCAGTGCCCATCCTGGGCACTTAATTCAAAGTATCCCGTACGGGAAATTACTACGTTTAAAACAAATTTGTAGTAATGACCAGGATTTGATGAAAGCTCAGAGCCAATGTATAAAAAGATTTCAAAAAAGAGGGTATGGCAAAAAATGTCTAGATAAAGCACTTAGTAAGAGTAATCTGGCAACCAGAAACAGTCTATTTAAAATCGAACATGAGAAGATAGACAAAAACAAGTCTAAAGACAAATTTAGGTTCATTCTTAAATGTAACCAACAGGAGGGTGCAGTCAGAATAATAATTAAGAAAAATAGGCACCTTATCAAACAAGACCCTATCATTGGCAAATCAGTTCCTCATCAACTGGCGGTTACATACCGCCGCAGTAAATCCATGCGTGACACACTAGTAAAAAAATGATCCTTCCGGGCCACCTGTCAAAAATACATGGCTATCGCAGCGGAATGGCTTTTCAAATGCAAAAAATGCAAGGTATGCCAGCATGGAGTGTCTATGACAAAATACAAGACCCCCTTTAGTGATAAAGAAATGGCCATTGACAAAGTATTAAATTGCAAGTCAGATCATGTAATTTATATATTGGAGGGCACGTGTGGTTTAAAGTAGGTAGGCAGTACCATCCTACAAGGTCATAAAAGAGTGCTTCAACATATTAGGGCAATCAAAAATAATGACCCTGCCTATCCTGTGGCCCGTCATTTCAATGAAAAACACGGCGGTAATCTGAAGGAGCTGAGATACTACCTAATAGACTCGGTCCCGGTAAACAAGAGAGGAGGGGATCGAGCCAAAGCCCTTCGTAGATTGGAAATGACATACATCTTAAACCTAGATACTAAACATCCTGCGGGTTTAAATACCACGGAGGAACTACATTCTAGCCTTGAAACATAAAATGTCAACTGTATTTGGTTAACTTTATTGAACAAAATGTTGACTGTTGTTAGTCTGGTTGATTCTAACTTCAATGGCGGTTTTGAATTTAAAAAATTTATTCAATTTTGTATATATAACCCCTGTGGTTTTATATCTGTATATACTTATTTATTCATGCATCATTTTTTTATAAACCTATTTAAGGATGATCACCCAAACTAATACTGAACAATATTTAGTAGTCATTATGAAAACATCATCAGTCTAAAATATTAAGATTGGATCTTCTGTATTCTTGTCTCCCCAGATCCCCATCACAGAAATTGGTCTCACTAGGACTAGATTGCAGCTGCTTCCAAATGTTGATTTTAATCAATTATGGTTTGCACAGTTGGGTAAACATTGAGTTTTTTGCACTTTTTTAGAACATTGCAAATCTGAACACCCTGTCCTGTGAAATACAAAATAGAGATAAATAATTACAGTATTTAAACTGGTATCTCGTTCAACAGGACATGTCAACAGGAGGACGGGATTTCACTGACAACAAGTTGTAAAAAATAATCTCACATATAAAGTCTGGAATTTTAATGAAATTGTAATTAGGACGGGACCGCCAAGACAACTGTATTCTACCAAATGAAATTATTTATATATGAATTTATATTTATATTTATGTTTGTATTTATATTTACATTCATATTTATGTTTATATCTGTATTTATATATTTATATATTTATGTATCTATGGTGTAATATCCATATGTGAGTACTTTGTTGTTCAGACAGTATATGAAATATATGAAACTTTGTTACGCATTTATGCAACTATTTTGACCGTTATGCGAATTGCATTGAGAGACAAATAGGGTGAATTAATTTGCACTGTTACTTTATTTGAGTATATAGAGCACTGTCACTGTAAATGTTTAAATCATGTGGTCTCAGCATCACAAAAAGCGAAAAAACTGTAAAAATATTTAAACCAACAAACTTACCAGAAGCGCGTCATGTGATCAAGTCCCCTGTGAGGGACGAAACGCATAATGGCTGTTGTAGCGCTAGCTATGGAACCTGAATATAGTCTAGCTGACGAAACCATGGTGGTCTGTGCTCTTTTCCTGCCGAGGTATTTGGGCTATTTGAGAAGAGTTTTCCTGCATATATACATACATATATATATATATATATATAATATATATATATTATTTTTTTCACTAAAAAAACATAGGTTTCAAGGACATTAGAGTTAGACTAACATTTCACTCGTACAAAAACAGAGAAATTCAGCGGTTATAAATAGGTGAGCTAACTATAACTCGCGCCCCCGCAATGCACAGCTAATGACGACAAATATTACATCACTCATGACATGGTCAGTGACATCACTGATGACATTTCAAACGACATCACTGATGACATCACTGATGACCAAATTTTATGGAAAAGTCAACCTGCCTATATACAATAATAAGCTGAGCCCACAGGGGTCACTAGATATCTACCATTACTGGGCTAACAACCATATTATACATGAAACACATTTTACAGAAGGATTTTTTTATATATATTTATTTTTCAAAAATCGTATTCAATAAGTTCATCACAATTCATCTATATAGAGTTACTGACATAAATACATCAAACATGTAGAAATAGTTTCAGCCCCACACACACACATTGAAACCAGCATCCATTCAGGGTTTCAACCATACAAGCATACTCAGAAAAAACTATCAATGAAACACATTCAAGTCGCATATGGAACAATAAGCTAAATGGACAAAGCAGGTTCCATCAATGAACATAAGACGGACTCTTGTGTGTTCTCTTGCTTGGAGGTGATAGTTAGATCCAAACACACAAGGTAATTCAGCGCCAACGCGTGTTTCAGTGCCACACCCAGATGTGGGCTACACCTTCATCAGGGCGACATAAATAGAATAGTGTGGGACACAAAGGAAATAATAGGGAAGTGAACAAGGAGGGAAGGATGAATAAACAACACTGAAAACAATAAATTCATTCCTAAAACAGAAACAGTTTTATAATTGGTTATAGAATAATGTACACTACAAAATATGCAAAGATGAGACATATTAAAAACCAATAGGATTGTTAGCCTCAGAAGGACGCATAATCTGGGTTCAATAAATGTGGCGGTTGAGCGTGTACCAAAAGGCAAAATGTGGCGAATAGGCTAGGTTCCACCACCATAACACAAGGCAAGATATGAAAAGAACGTGTTGACCCAAGTGAAAGTTCACCCAACCTTCATAGTGATAGACTCAAAAACACACAAACACTGTGGTATCCATATATCCAATATTGTGACTATCTATCAACCAACATACACCGGTCAATCATTTGACTTGCTTATGAATAGTCTAAAGAATGAAGGTCACACAGACGGAATCTGAAACTAGCTCAACAAAAGATATCTGTAGGGATGAAAGCAGGCTGGGGTATCAGAAAAGGGTAAATCAGAAAGTACCTGTAGAACAGTATACTGGGTTATGATAAACAAGGTACCCTTATAGGTCTTACTAAGAATAAATGCAATAAGTAGATTTCTAGGGCGCCAGGAACATGTTAAAGTTGCAACCTCTTACTAGAGGTCGATATGCTTATGCATATAGGCTCATCTGTGTAAATTACACCAGTTGCGTAGACATCTAGGGTATCAAAAAAGAGGTGTATTGGATGTGAATAGTGAGTAGTAGTAAAAAGCTTTCTTTTAAGATAAACAAAATAAACAAAGGAAAGTCAGCCTGAAAGATGGGAACCAGGCGAGGCAATGCCCACCAATTTTGAATCATATAGGTAAGGGTTAATAATCCAGGAGCTCAGAGTTTAGGCGCAATAAGTTACAATGCGGGGCACAAGAAAATATATATTATTAGCAGATATAGATCCGACAAGGTGAAAACGATCAAGTCGGGTCTAGTAAGATAAAATTGGTCTGTCAACATACCCACATCGGAGCTGCTAAAGGGTATGTGCGGTATCATTAAGGGTCATAGAAACAGAGTACGTAAAATTACGGGCAACAGATGCCGAAAAACGTACACACTGCTGATCCCGCATAAGACATAGAAAAGTGTGACAAACAGAGCAAATAAATGCGGGGACTATCGTACTTACCCACAATGGAGGTATGCTGCGCCGTGGCATGGATTCCTTGGATTGTAGACGAGAGACAGGGTTCCCGCTTCCAACTATACGGGTACAGCTAAGTGCTCCGATATTTAAGGGCGAGGATGGTACTTCCTATATATTTCTTTGCACAGAAGCACTCCAGCATATACACTGCATAAGTTGACTCGCATGTGATGGTTTCTTTTACTTCAAAGGTTTTGCCTCTTGGGTCTTTCACGGATTTCAGATTTTTCCCAATCCTGCAGGCTTTGCATGGTATACATTTCGTAAAGCCTTTTGCTGTCAGTTGTAGCCATGACTCTGTTTTTTTCTCTTCAAAATGGCTATTTACTAAGGGGTCCGAGAAAGTGGGCGCTCTCCTGTAGGACACCATAGGTCGATCTCCGATTTGGTTTCCTATATCTGGATCTTTACATAGGACATTCCAATATTTGACTAATGTTTGCTGGAGCTCTCTTTGCTGTAGGTCAATATTAGGCGAGGCGGTCCCTCATTTGGCCCTGCTCCATCCTTTTCTTTATCATTTTTCTTCTAGTCCACTAAGGTTTGTGCTCTTGTTTTTTGCTCGGCCTTTTCTTCTCCTAGCTTGATGTCAACATATCTATAGCCTCTTTCTAGAAAGCGAGATTTGGTTTAGTCAAATTTCTTCATCATTTTTTTGTGTTCTGAACAGTTCCTTTTCATTCTCAGAAACTCTCCGTATGGTATACTTTTTTCAGCGATTGAGGATGAAAACTTGACCCAAGGAGCAGGCTATTTGTCTCAGTTTTTTTCCTATGCACTGTTGTGTGTATTTAGTTTGACTTGATATAAATCTTAGTGTCAAGGAAGTCTATTTCCATTGAGTTGATATTGTGAGTACATTTTAATCCCCCTTCATTCACATTCAGGACCGCTAAGTATGTCAAGAATTCTGCCTCTATCCCCCTCTATAGGAGGAAGAGGTCATCAATGAATCGTAGCCAAAGGGCTACGTTCATTCTATACTGGTCATTTTTCTCTCTCCAAGCTATGCTCCTCTCCCACCACCCCAACATGAGAATCGCATAGCTCGGAGAGAAAGAAACTCCTATCGCGGTTCCCCAACTTTGAGAGTAGATCTTCTTGTTGAAGAGAAATATGTTGTTCTTCAAGCATAAGTCATCATATCAATCAGCATATATGTATGTTGCAATTCACTGATAGGTCTTTGCTTCAGGAAATACATGATGGTGTTTATTCCCATGTCATGATTTATTGAGGTGTATAATGACACCACATTTATTGTTACAAGCAGATAGTCAGGTTGCCATTGGGTGCCCATTAGTATTCTGATAAAACCCCCATTGTCCTTGATGTAGGAGCTTAATGTCGGGACGATTGGTGCCAGAAAGAAATCTACGTACGTTGATATATTTTCATACAGACCGCCAAAACTTGATATAATTGGGCGACCTGGTAGTTTGTTCGAGGTCTTGTGAACTTTAGGCAGAAAGTATCTGGTGGGTACCACAGGGCTTTCTACTATTAAAAAACTTTTTTAATCTTCAGTTAAGAGGCCTTTTTCATACCAGAGTTCTAATCTGTTTCTCAAATCAATAGTCAATTAATTGATATGATTTTCCTTTAGTACTTTGTAATTCTTTTCTTCACACAGTTGATGCATTGCTTCCTCTTTATAGTTTTGCTTATCCATCACAACTATATTTCCGCCTTCGTTCACAGACTTTATTTCGATTAGGTTGTTGTTTTTCAGTGTATTAATTGCTTCACGTTCTTTCTTGCATAAGTTTTCCTGTTTGTTGTAACTTGGGATGTTTTTCATTACTTCTAGTTCTGCCACCACTAGATCGTAAAAGATGTCAATTTTGTTTCCTGGGAGGAGTGCCGGACAGAATTTAGATTGTTTGTTAAATTGTGTTGGCACTCGTTTATCTGCTTTGATGCCCATTTCTTCCAGAATTTGTGTGTCTGTTAACTGTGTCATATTTACTTCATTTGCCAGCTCATAAGCAGTTCGAAGGCTTGGGGCTTCTGCAATTGAGTAGATGTCTTGCTCTTCTCTTGTAGTTGAAGTACTCGGTTGATCCCCGGTTCTCGGTGGGAGTTTGGCAAAAAATGTTCTTTAGTTTCAATTTTCTGATGTATTTATATACATCAATCTTTGTCTTGTTTTTCCGGGCAAAATGGCAGCCCTCTATTTAGGAGGCAGCATTCTGCTTCTGTAAGATTATATCGGGAAAAATTGATGACTAGATTTGGAATTTTCAACTGTTGTTTTCTAGAGTTCATTTTCTCATTATTGTTCGATTCCTCAGTTGATACCCTCTGTGTTTTTGGGATGCCTCTTCTTGTCTTCCTTCAAGTTCTCTTGATGGAAAGGCTCCCCTTTCTCTCACTCTTGTTCTTCTAGATCCTCGTCCCCTTGTTTTGTTCTTTGGTGTTTGCTGCTTCTGATAGAGCAGCTTAATTTCCTCTAAAAAAGAGAATTTTTGTGTTCCTGATGGTCTTGATTTCCCCCTCACTAAGATCTGATTCTGACTCACTCAGGCTCATGTTCGGAGATTCACCTATGTTTATTTTCTTGCTTTCCAGCTGTTGCTTGAATACCTCAAATCTTTTCGCAAATGTGAAGATAGTTCCCTACTCATAATCATCTTCGTCCCTACGGAACCTTCGATGTTTCAGTTCCTGCACTTCGTTCTCATGTTTGTCGAGGTTTCGCTCCATGTCTGCTCTCATTTTTTTGATGGTCTCATTCTCTTCATTAGATGTTTTTACTTGAGATTCCACTTCTGCTATTTTGCGATGTAGATCTTCTATATCTTGTCTCGCATACTTGATAAAAATTAGCATCATGTTTCATGAACTGTCCATGTTGTTCCTCCCCCATTCCTCGAGCATCTCTGGTTTCGTGTCTGGGTGATTCGGTAAAGTAAATATGCAGAGGCCCTTCGGCACCATCCCGCCCTCAACGTATTTATCTAATGTGATTATTTCCCAGCTTCTTGACATTTCCTTGCGCAGTAGCCTTTCTAATTGTATGAATAATTGTTTGATTGTTGTCACCTGGCTTTAGGTTGTTCTACCTCCATCATTCGCTTCTTTTGACACTGTGGCCCCCTTCTGTAACATACTTTCAGCCTTCAATGCACGTTTGGCTGCTCTCTCCTCCATATTGTAATTATTTATAGTTCTTGTTGCAGTTGTATTTTAATCGACTGTTGTTTTCTTTCACATTCACAACAATTTATTTGTGAATTATGCAGGGCTCATATCACCTCCTTGAAAATGGATGGAAGTTGTCACTTTCGGGGATTCACGCAGTCATCCCCATTTCCTGATTCATTTCTTGATGCCAAGAGAGGATATCATTTTTGTTATCAATCCTGCACCTACTTTCTAGTGATCGTTATGTTATGTTAACATTTTTTATAAGGCGCGCAGCTGCCCCAGCCAAGGGGCGTCCCGGCGCCTGATCAGGTACCACAACATAACAAATCGGTGCTAAAAAGGACTGATTAGAGGACAAAAGGGGATCATTCAGCAGTTGGAAACAAAAAAGTTTTTATGGGGCGCCTAAAAGAAGTGAGACTATTCAAGGCTCGAATGTGGACGGGGAGAGAATTCCACAATCCTGCCGCTAATACTTGAAAAGAGCGACCTCCCATCCTACTAAGTCTAAACCGTGTATTAACCGCCAGATGGAGAGATTCCGATCTGAGGGACCGCGTAGGAACATAGGGGGAGACAAGCTTAGCGAGGGCTGGAGGAGAGGAGAGCTTCAGGATTTTAAATGTCAGGCAGAGGGCCTTAAATTTGATTCTCTGTCTGACCGGCAGCCAGTGGAGAGAAATCAAGACTGCCGAGACAGAACACCGTCTAGGGAGGCCAACAATGGCGCGTGCCGCGGCATTCTGCACCCTTTGCAGTCTAGTTGCCTCTGCCTGATTCACTCCAAGCAGCAGCGCACTCCCATAGTCCAGCCGCGAAAGAATGGAGGCTTGGACCACCAGTTGTCGAGTAGGGGGATCGAAGAATTTAAGGACCGGTCTCAGCCCTCGCAGTATACCATAACAGGTAGCTGCCACCTTCTTCGTATGGCTGGTGAAGGAAAGTGTGGAGTCCAGCCAAATCCCCAAGTTCTTAACTTCGGCAGCTGGGATGGGAGTCACCCCCAATTCTGGAGGCCACCAATGATCTCCCCAAAGCTCCGCCTGTTTACCTAAGATCAGGACCTCGTTTTTTTTGGCGTTTAGCTGCAAACAGTTTGCTCGCATCCAATTTGCCACGGCTATGAGTCCAGCACGGAATCTGGGAGCGTTCACCTCAGGATCACCGCTAAGTGTCACCGCCAGCTGCGTGTCGTCGGCATACGATGTCATGGTAAGGCCACATTGCCTGACGACTGCAGCCAGCGGTTTCACAAATAGGTTGAACAGGGTGGGGCTCAACGGAGAACCCTGCGGAACCCCCAGCCCCAGCGGATGGAACGAGGACTGACCAGGTGGAATAGCCACTTTAAAAAACCGGTCCGAGAGGAAAGAGCGAAACCATTGGAGAGCGGACCCCTCAATTCCCACTTCCTCCAACCGCCGCATCAGGATGTCGTGAGACACCGTATCAAACGCGGCGCTCAGATCTAACAAAAGGAGCGCCGCTGTTTGGCCAGCATCTAGCACCGTTCGCAAATGCTCAATCATAAAGAGCAGTGCTGTTTCGGTGCTGTGCTGTGCCCGAAAACCATTCTGAGTCTCGTCTAGAATGTTATTACGAGAAAGATGGGCAGACAGAATGGAATTCACATGTGCCTCAGTAACCTTAGTGGGCCAGGGCAGAAGGGAGATGGGACGATAGTTTTCTGGTAATAGGGGGTCCAAATTAGGCTTCTTTAAAATTGGGCTGACCACTGCCTGCTTCCAGGAAGAGGGGACCACCCCCGAAGTAAGCGATAAATTAATCAGATCTAATACAGGCTCACGACATCGGGGGGGAAGGATTTTAAATAGCTCTGGCCTCAACGGATCTAATGGAGATCCAGATTTAATTTTGAGGCTCAGAGTATCAAAAGCCTCCTCAGACATTACTGGCAGGAAAGACAGGGTTTCAACGACCGTAGCCGTCATACCCGTTTGCTCAGTACCAGGCACAGATGAAGTAAATCCTCGATAGATTGCTTGCACTTTCTCCACGAAAAAGGATGCCAGGCTTTCACAGTGAGAGTCCGTGCAGATTTCCACCGAGGTGGCCCGTTTTCCCGTAAGGTCTTTAAGAACCTTAAAGATTAATTTAGATGGATTGGGGCAGTTCTGGAACTCGGAGGCGTAGTATGCGGCCCGGGTTTGGCAGATTGTCCTGTGGTAGACCTTAAGCTGAGCAAAGTACAAAGATTTCAGGGTAGGATCAAAAGATTTCCTCCACGCCCTCTCAGCTCGCCGGCACGTTCTCTTAAGCTCGGCAAGAATGTCATTATACCAAGGGCTGGGAACTTTCGCATGACATTTTGACCAGCGCATCGGTATGAGAGAATCAAGGGCGGCTAAGACCCAATTACAGAATTGCTCATATCCTTGTTCAACATTCAACAAAATGCCTAGGGGTTGCACCTCCAAGATCTTAGAGAACTCCTCCAGTTTGAGCTTATGCCAATTTCTTTTAAGGATCAGTCTGTCCACAGGTTTAAATTGAGGGTCAGCTATAGGGCATGAAACTTTAACCAACAGATGATCAGTCCAACCTACCACCATCGGATCGGAAGCCGTAGCTCGCTCCAGTGTAGTAAAGAAGGGGTCAAGAATGTGACCTCCTATATGGGTGGGCAAGGTGACAAGTTGGTTCAGTTGCATGGCTTCAAGGTCCGCTAGGAAGGTATTAATAGGTGCTAATGACCTCTGGTCAAGATGAATATTGAGGTCGCCTACGATGTTGAAATTAGCACATCTTGAAGCTAAAGAGCTAACCACATCAACAAGAGCAGCCTTAAAGACTGTATCATTCCCTGGCGGGCGGTAAATGAGCAAACCGCTAAGAGTAAACTGATGACTGAAAGCTACCTTAAAAGAGGCGCTCTCACATGCTGGTAAGTCAAGAGCTTTCCATTCAGCCGGGAAGCAAGATTTTATCACCATAGCTATGCCACCCCCTCTAGAGGTGCGGTTAAGGGTAAACACAGTATAATTAGGAGGGAATGCTAGATTGATTATTGCCGTATCGGCATCTTGAAGCCAGGTCTCAGTGATAAAGATGAGGTCAGGAGAGTCCTTTTCGATCATATCACGTAAGGACTGATGGTGCTTGACCAGTGATCTCACGTTCAGGCTCCAGATGCTAAGTGCACGCTCCGAGATATTAACACGCGTACTTGAGGCATTTCCTTGCACTAGGCGCAGCCCAGAGGGGGTATCAAGTGAGAAACTCCCGCATGAACAGTCAAAGGGGCCCGATAGCGGGTGTATGGGATCATGGCCACACCCCACGAGCTTCTCTCCAATGGAAAGAAGGGTGGTGCGATTGTACCTAAGCATCGGAGTACTCTGCATGGTGGTAGAGCGACTAAGAAAGCTAAGTAAGTGCCAGAGTCCTGGCCCCGTTAACGCGTCCTCAACGCGGACGAGCGCAGACGGGCAGGACTCTGGCACGACTCCGGCTAAGCGACGGCGTCCCACTGCGCGGTCCCGCTGCGCGGGAGAGGATGCCTTTAAATAGGCGTCGCAATAAAGAGCTTCGAGCGTCGGGAAGCTCCAAAATGGCGCCCGCCTAACTCTCCACTCACCCAAGCCAAGATGGCGCCCGCAGAAGTCCAACCCCGGAACACGGATCCGCCAAACAGCGGTGCGCTTTCCACAATTAAAGTGCAAGTAGGAGGGCAAATACCCAGGCACAGTGATGCTAAAAACAGGGGATAATCCAAGTAAGTAACGAAAATACAAAAAGAGGTAAGTTTAAAAACACGGCGCACTGGCAGCGCGACCTGCGTTAATGCAGCACCTAATCAGAATGATAGCAGGCGAGTCCGCCTTAAATAGGCGTCGCAATAAAGAGCTTCGAGCGTCGGGACGCTCCAAAATGGCGCCCGCCTAACTCTCCACTCACCCAAGCCAAGATGGCGCCCGCAGAAGTCCAACCCCGGGACCCGGATCCGCCAAACAGCGGTGCGCTTTCCACAATTAAAGTGCAAGTAGGAGGGCAAATACCCAGGCACAGTGATGCTAACAACAGGGGATAATCCAAGTAAGTAACGAAAATACAAAAAGAGGTAAGTTTAAAAACACGGCGCACTGGCAGCGCGACCTGCGTTAATGCAGCACCTAATCGTGTAAGCGCTTTTACCTCACTACAGCACAAACGATCTTAGCTCCAAAAATACTGAGTACGTTCTTACCTGGGAGACTCCAGGTCATGGCAGCGTCCTCCGACCCCGCAGGCCGATGCTCAACCTAGTATTTCCGGGGCGTTTGGTCAGTATTTGGCATCCTTTGCCACGAACAGCGTGTAGTTTTAAATCTTCCGTCTTCCGCAATGTGCCTTTCTTTCCGTTACTTTGGACAATTGTTGTCAGCTCTCTCTTCCACGCTGTGAATTCCTTTAGCCTGCAGTTTTCGAATGGCAATTTGGACGAATGTGCTGGGCTCTCCCTCATATGATTAATACCCAAACGCAAATAGTCCTTTGCGAGGGAAGCTCCTTTATAGCCGGTGAATGCTGCGAGACAAAGACAGATTCTTGCAGAAATATTACCCACAAAGATAAACAACGCATCACTCCACTTGGCTGATAAAAAATATTTATTCAGGTCGTAACACTATCCTACCCGTTTCGAACACTTGATTTCTGATCATTGTAGGTTTAACAGAGTCCTTCTTTGCTTTCTGCTTTTTATACTCATACACATATTGGCCTGTTATGAAGCATTTTGGGTATGGTAGTTTTATTCTTGCAGTTATGTTTTTGAATAAAAACGTTATTGCTGCATTCGGTCTCCCCGAACGTTGTATTATTTTAGATTATGTGTATGCATTTTACGCGTCTTGTGACACGTCATTGATTGTCCTGTGCCCCGACATTGAATTTCTCTGCTTTGGCAATCTCTGTCTCTGTTCATTTTGGACTGAGTGAAAAAATAAATCAGGACACTCAGTGTGAAGCAATAACTACACTAAAAACAACAACTTATTCGAAATAAAGTCTGCCAACAAAGGCGGAAATATAGTGGTGATGGCTAAGCAAAACTATATAGAGGAAGCAATGCGTCAACTGTGTGAAGAAAAGAATTACAAAGTACTAAAGAAAAATCATATCAATTAATTGACTATCGATTTGAGAAACAGATTGGAACTCTGGTATGAAAAAGGACTCTTAACTGAAGATGAAAAAAGTTTTTTCATGGTAGAAAGTCATGTGGTACCCACCATATACTTTCTGCCTGAAGTTCACAAAACCTTGAACAAACCACCAGGTCACCCAATTATATCAAGTTGTGGCAGTCTGTATGAAAATATATCAATGCACGTAGATTTCTTTCTGGCACCAATCGTCGCGACATTAAGCTCCTACATCAAGGACAATGGGGATTTTATCAGAATACTAATGGGCACTCGATGGCAACCTGACTATCTGCTTGTAACAATAGACGTGGTGTCATTATACACCTCAATAAATCACGACATGGGAATAAACGCCATCATGTATTTCCTGCAGCAAAGACCTATCAGTGAATTGCAACATACAAATATGCTGATTGATATGATAACTTTATGCTTGAAGAACAACATATTTCTCTTCAACAAGAAGATCTACTCTCAAAGTTGTGGTACTGCGATAGGAGTTTCTTTCTCTCCAAGCTATGCAAATCTCGTGATGGGGTGGTGGGAGAGGAGCATAGCTTGGAGAGAGGAAAAAGACCAGTATACAATGAACGTAGCCCTTTGGCTACGATTCATTGATGACCTCTTCCTCCTATGGAGGGGGACAGAGGCAGAATTCTTGACATACTTAGCGGTCCTGAATGAGAAAAAAGTGGGATTAAAATGTACCCACAATATCAACTCAAAAGAAATATTCTTCCTAGGCACTAAGATTTATATCAAGTCAAGCCAAATACACACAACAGTGCACAGGAAAAAAACTGCGACAAATAGCCTGCTCCATGGGTCAAGTTTCCATCCTCATGCTCCCAAAAAAGTATACCATACGGAGAGTTTCTGAGAACGAAAAGGAACTGTTTGGAACACAAAGAAATGGTGAAGAAATTTGACAAAACCAAATCTCGCTTTCTAGAAAAAGGCTACAGATATGTTGACATCAAGCAAGGGGAAGAAAAGGCCAAGCAAAAAACAAGAGCACAAACCTTAGTGGACAAGAAGAAAAATGATGAAGAAAAGGATGGAGCAGGGCCAAATGAGGGACCGCCTCGCCTAATATTGACCTATTGCAAAGAGAGCTGTAAGATCCAGCAAACACTAGTCAAATATTGGAATGTCCTATGTAAAGATCCAGATATAGGAAACCAAATCGGAGATCGACCTATAGTGCCCTACAGGAGAGAGCCCACTTTATCGGACTCCCTAGTAAATAGCCATTTTGAAGAGAAAAAAAACAGAATCATGGCTTTACCAAATGTATAACATGCAAAGCCTGCAGGATTGGGAAAAATCTGAAATCCGTGAAGGACCTAAGAGGCAATACCTTTGAAGTAAAAGAAACCATCACATGCGTGTCACATGCGTGTCAACTTATGCAGTTTATATGTTGGAGTGCTTCTTTGGAGAGAAATATATAGGAAACCATATGTCCTCTCAAAAGGCGCATACTTGAACTCATCAGGGTAATATAGAACTCAGACCATTGATATGCGATTACAAAACATACGAGCACACATAAGGAGAAGACATGGCTGGATATGAAATATTCACGACTTGCAACAATTCCACCACATGAACGGGGAAGAAATAGAACTCTAAAACTCAGACGGCTAGAATCTAGCCTCATAATAAGGTTCAAGACAAAGATGCCTCTAGGCGAAACAGGGACGAAGAGATGTATGTGCATCTATGAAACTGTAAACAACTAAGAGGATAAAACAATCTTTGAAGGAAAATTTCTTAAAAAATAACTTTTTTGATAACTAGGAACATATCCATTTAAAAACAAATCTCTTCTTTCTTTTTTCTTCTTTCTCCTTCTTGTTTTGTTGTTTTTGTTCTTAAATGAATGGAGATTATCATTGAAAATATTGACTAGTGATGTAGATTAAGTAATTGGAGTAATGATAACAGTAACAAAATTGCTTTTGTCGTGTCGGCCATGCAACCGGGGGGTTCAGTTGTTGCATTCAACCCATAAGGGCACTCAGCCACCAATAAATCAGGACACCCAGTCCAAAATGAGAAGAGACAGAGATTGCCAAAGACCCGAGAAATTCGATGTTGGGGCACAGGTCAATCAATGACGTGTCACAAGACGCGTAAAATGCATATGCATAATCTGAGGCAATGGGTTTAATGGGCATTGGAGTCAACGTTCGGGGAGTCCGAATGCGCTGATGAAGTTTATATTAAAAAATATAACTGCAAGTATAAAACTACCATACCCAAAATGCTTTATAATAGGCCAATATGTGTATGAGTATAAAAAGCAGAAAGCAAAGAAGGACTCTGTTAAAACTACCGTGATCAGGGACCAAGTGTTCAAAACGCGTAGGAGAGTGTTACGACCTGAATAAATAATTTCATCAGTCAAGAGGAGTGCTGTGTTGTTTATCTTTGCGGGTAATATACATATATGTGTATATATATATATATATATATATATATATATATATATATATATATATATATATATATATATGTATATATATATATATATATATATATATATATATATATATATATATAATAGATAGATAGATAGATAGATAGATAGATAGATAGATAGATAGATAGATAGATAGATAGATAGATAGATAGATAGGTAGATAGATAGATATAGGAGGGAGTTGCCTAGAAAATACCTCCAGGTATGTAGACTACTATCTACAACCCTTGGTTCAAAACCTTCCATCATTCGTGAAGGATATAGTCGAATTCTTACGACTGATAGAGGGGGTAAAATGAAATACTAATTGTGTATTCATGTGTCTTGGTGTCAACAGTCTTTATACGAGTATCCCTCACAACCCTGGCATAAAAGCGTACAGGCACTTTTTGAAGAACAGATCTGTGTCCTTTTTGTTTCATACCGAGATGTTAATCGATATGATGTATAACTGTCTCACGAGGAACCTTTTTATTTTTAAAGACCAAGTTTATTGCCAGACTCTTGGAACAGCAATGGGCACCTGCTTCGCCCCCAGCTTTGGTGTGTCTCTACCTTGGCTTGTGGGAAGAGCAGGTGGTCAGTGTTCATGACCAGTTTAAAAAACATGTAAAAGTTTGGGCTCAATATATTGACAATATTTTTGGTGTTTCGGAGGGTGGCAAAGAAGAAGCCTATGTTTTTGTGGATATGTTAAACAAAAATACGCTAAACCTCTCATTCACTAGTCAATTGAGCATGGAAACAATTTAATTTCTAGATGTACAAATAAAGGTGAACAATGACAAACTCGAAACATTCCTATACAGAAAGAAACTGGCAGATCGTAGTTTATTGCATGCCCGAAGCTGCCATCCAGTAAATCTCATCAAGAGTATCCCTCTTGGTGAATTACTAAGAGCTTAGCGTAACTGTAGTACGAAGGAAGGTTACAATACTGAGAAGAACACAATGATTGACTGCTTCATTGCGAGAGGTCACAGTCTAGAATGTATAACTAAAGCCTTCAGCAAAGTAGACAGTAGGGCTAGAGAAGATCTGTTGAAAACAACTATGGAGAAGGATAGGGACCTGGAGGGTACAACCAGTATAAGGTTTATCACGACCTATAACAAGAAATCTAAGGAGGTACAAAAAACACTTGGGAATTTCTGGAATGTCCTTAAAACTGATGTAGACTTAGATGGACATCTGGAAGACGATACACAGATAACATATAGAAAGGCACAATCATTGAATGATATGATGTGTCCGGCTTTGCCCCCTAATGATATGCAACAAAGTACTGTACAAGGTTTCTATGTATGTGGCAGATGCAAGGCCTGTAAATATAGTGTGAATTGCAAACAAGTCAAGCTTGCTTCTGAATGCAGACTGTTTAAAATCCGAAAACATGTCTCATGCAATACTGAATACATGGCATATGCACTCAGATGCCCCTGTGACAAATACTATATTGGAAGTACCATACATAAAGCTATAAAGCGTGTTTTGGAGCATCTGAGGGCAATAACACTTAATGATAAGCAATACCCTATAGCGAGACATTTTGCTTCCCACCACAATCACAGTAATAGTCTGCTATCATTCATTGTACTGGACAGTATCCCTAGAAGGTAAAGAGGAGGCAATAGGATGAAAGAGTTGAGATGCCTGGAATCCAGGATGATTATAAAATAAACCACCTAAGTGCAACTACCCACCACATCACTGTGGTTATTTGCCATCACCTTTTTAACCAGGGTAGGAGGCAGGTTTATTAAAGAAGTGGCCCTTAACACCGTACCCTGTTTTAACCCACACACTACACTTCTACACCCTAGGGCCCAACACACGCACTCACCAAACGGCAAGGATAAAAGATCTCCGCCAAAGAGTCCCCATTGAGGGGCCACATCAGGAATTGCACTGCTGTCCCGACGAGGAGCACCCCCAATGATGAAGCATGACACCTAGCGAGCTGGGTGTGTGAGGGCATTCTATCCGAAAGGAGGAATTCCCCTTCCTCCTTTTTGGTTATTGAACATCAGTCTTGTTCTTACATCAGTCACTATACCCCTATCCCTTTTAGGAACTGAATACCAATCGTTGTTGCTTTCAGTACTTGGGCACGTATGCTGGACCTTTGTTAAAGTAGCCCACCCCGTTTCTCCCCTGGTTTACTGAATATAAAATATCACACAATGCAGCCTAAGGGACACAATAGTGATGAAGCACTAGCTGTACATTTAAGTTGAGATATCAACAACTAATATATGGTTTCTCTTAGGGATAGGCCGGAATAGATCTAAGGAGTTTTAACAAATATTTTTATTCTCACTTTCTCTTGTCCAACGAATTTTATGTGTTAATGTAAATAACTGAAAATATGTAATATATGGTATTCACTTTTTTGTTTATTTTATATTTTTTAAGATTCCAGATTTGTCTCAAAAGCAAGTGGAAGGCTAAATATGCAAAATATCTGCATGAACTGTGTTGAAACATTTCCCAACAGCATATTTTGAATTTAGAGTTGGAGTGCCAACTACTATTGAACTGTGGGAGTTTCTTTTTGGAATCCTATTAAGTTGCACAATACAAACCCACTGGGGGTGAGAACTGGTGTTGGTATGGTACTGGTGAAATATATACTGTGGAGTGCGTGTTTAGGACAGTGTTGACTATTTCATAATATTAGTACGGATAGCAAAGTTCAGTACCTTGAATGGGGAATCCTCTACAATTCTGTGGCACACAGAAGTGGCCCATGCCGCGTATACAATTAATTTAGTCCAATGGGACAGTATTTCAATTCACACATACTTGACAGTACCTGTGCAGCGGGGGCAGCGGTCTTGAAGTACAGATGTCAGCCCACTGAGGCTTTATAGTACGTTAATTTAAGGCTGAGACACACCGGTAGCTGCGGCGATAACAGCCAATTATTTCAATACAACCACTGTGATGTTGGCCCATACCGATTCACTATGCGATAGTTAAGCCCACTGGGGCTTAACTTGGTTAATTGAATTTATTTTACGGCATAGAATACCGGTGGCAGCGGTGCCGACTGCCGATAGATTGCCACGAAAAAATAATTTGGGTGGCCACATCATTTGTAGAACGATGTCTGGGACCCCAAATAAAGTTATCTCATTTTGACACTTTGTGCCCGATACAATTGGGAAGTGTAGTCTTCACATTATGTCCTGCTGAATGCCAGAGTGAATTCTGGGACATATAGTTCACGGGTATAGTGAGGGACTGAATGAGAGGGAGTGTTGTTTATATTATGGCAGAATGGCTTATATGAGTAACGCAATTTTGTTTAAAAGGACGAAAATCCGAGGAGTCTGCTTTCACATGTTATGAAACTGAATGTCATATGATATCTTTAAAAGACTATTGTAAATAAGTGTGTAAATGGTTTATTTTTGTAAAATTGATTGTATAACTGACTTATTAAGTGTATCTTAGAGAATACATGTATTACCAAGTAATGTTTAAAGATTTGAATATCTGTATCAGTGTCTCATTTTGTGTATAAGTGGCTGCATGGGTTGGTGAGTAGCTACATGAGTGTGTTTATGGGTTATTACTTTGTTTTTTGAGTATCAGTATGAGTGTCTATATAGTTAGGTGGGGAATATAACTTAGCGTATAGATGCATGAATGAGTGACTCACTGTTTGTATGTGTTTTGACAACAGCATGTGTGCAGGACTGTATGGGTGGATGGGTGTGTGTATGGGTGTGTTAATGAGTGAATGACTGTCTCAATAGTGTCTTTATGAGTAGGTATATATGAGTATTGATGTATATAAGTGAGTATATGTGAGAGTGAGAGATTGCAAGAGTTCCTGTATAAATAAGTATGTATTTCTATAAGTGATTGTTTAAAAGAGTAAGTATGTGTACGTTTCTATAGAAGTAAGTGTACTGGTGTGTGTATACCTGTATATGCAAGTAAATGGATGTTTGATAGTTTATTTGCATGTGTGAGTATGTGTGTGAATAACTCTATGTATAAGTGTAGGTGTGTAACAGGATGTATAGGTGTATGAGTACATATGATGAGTGAGTACATGTATGAGTGACTATATAGAACTATTGGTGAATCAGTGGATATGTATGTAGATTTGGGAATTACTGAATAGGTTGTTCTAACTAGTATTGGTATCTCCATTTTTTTGAAAATTTTAGTTTCTATTGTTGAATGTGTGTATCAAGGGTTATATTACGCTGAGAGGAGGTCCACCACTCTTTCGCAAGGATGATGTCATCAGTGATGTCATCAGTGATTTCATTTGAGATGTCATGAGTGATGTCACTGACCATGTCATGAGTGATGTAATATGTGACGTCATCAGCAGTGCATTGCGGGCGCGCAAGGTATAGTTAGCTGAACTAACTATAACGGGGGAATTTCAATGGTTTTGTATGAGTGAAATGTCCAGCTAACTATAACATATGTGAAACCTATGTTTTTTTTAGTGAATTTCTAAAGTTTTTTAAATGTTAATTCCTAACTATAACGTGTGTGAAACCTCTGGTTTTTTCAGTGAATTTCAAAGGTTTTGTAAATTTTAATTTTTGTATGTATTAATTATTATATTTCTTCCTTTTTATACTAATTTCCTACATTTTTAGTATAAATCTTTATGTTTATTTTTTTAAAGTTATATTTCATATTCATAATGTAAAATAATAAAACTAAATTTATAAAAATGTTGTTTATTAATTAAATTTTTCTTTCAAAATATTACAAATAAATTCTATATAATTCCTTTTCCATTGTTTTTTTGGGGGGATAATCTTACCATATGCGTACAGTGATCGCACTATACTTTGTACAGTAATTTATACTCTGCGCATACACGTCACAAATGCGCTTTGACATTACTCTTCGCATATACACTTCCATGTGACGTCATGTACGGTGTCCCGTACGTGTACGGCGCGAAAGTTTCTAATTGTTCAAAAACATATATTGATGTATTTAATGTACATATTAAGGGAAGACATTATCTGGAATAATCATGAAACTAGTTTTTTGTAACTTATATTAATCGTATATTACTTTTAAAAACAATTACGCAAATTGCGGAAGTATGTCATTCACACTCGCATCATAAGAGCACAGTAAGTGCACCGTAAGCGTACGAAAAGACATCTGACTTAAAAAGAAGAGATTAGATTGCTTCATAACAATCCCTATTCCAACTCTTGAAAGACCCCTCCTATTTAAATCATTCTACTTTGACCTTCTAAGAAGAAGTATCTCTTCTCTGAAGCCTGTAAAATTAGAGCGATGACAACACCTATGGACTCATCTTTCAGCCGCTCCTCTGATGGAGAATTTACTGAAGTGGAAAAAAATGTCAATACACCTCTTGTGACCTGTAACATTTGCCAAACTACACTTTCCAGGGTCAATCCTGCAAAAAAATATTCATTTGGCACTGCAAGTATGGTGCGGCACGTGAAGACCTTGCACCCCAACAATTTTGCAAGAGCTGCAACACGGAGGTCGCAAGAGGACCCACCTGCTGCTGTAGCAAGTACATCAAGTGCACCACCTATGGAAAGCAGTCCACAACCACAGATCGAACATGATTTTAGTGAAGTTAAAATCCTGTCCATTTGTTGTGACAAACTTTTATGTTACGTGGAACAGTCCATCGACCTCATAAAACGCAGGAAGCGTGAGCATCGCTGTCATCGTCATTACTTTTTGTTTTTTCACATTCCATTTTGTTCCTGTTGGACACTTTTTGAGTTCCTGTTCTATTTTTTTAGTTTTAAAAAAAAAACTTGTTAAAAAATACCAAAAAATAGAAAACTAAAAACACAAAAAAAACTTCTTTTTAGAACTACCTACACTGCTCAAAGAAAGAACTATATTTCAATTTAAGTCTGTAAAAGTTTGTCAGAATGAATGTGTAGTTCATAAATGAATGAATAAATACTGTATGGTGAATGTGAAACTGCAGAACTATAAGGAAGTGCTACAGCATAAATCTATAAGGTATTTATAGTACAGTGTAGTACTTCCAAAGCACTTGAATGTAACATATCCATATAAATATGTTACAAGTCTATGCTTCAATTTGCACTGCTAGTGAAACTACCTGGGTGAATTTGTATGTGTTAGGAACGGATTTACAACGTCCTTGTGCCTCTTTTACACATCTGTTGCATCACTTTCGTGATGCACCGGTGGTGCAAAAGATGTGCCATAGTGTGTGGTATTCACAATGACATGCATATGGGAGGTGCATCACATTGTAAAGCTCTGCGCCAGAAGGAGGCGTTCCTGCGCAGAGGGGGTGGGGGTGTTCTGGTGCAGAAGCGCCTCCTAAAAGGGACTAAGTGAAAACTATAAGATTTTATTCAGTCACTTTTATGCTTATGTTGCATCAAAACCACCCTGCATCTGCTTGAAACAGCTGTAAGGATTGACACAGCATTGTAAGCATAGGGCCCCAAGAACATTGCTGGAGCTGCAATGTGCCACCTTCACAACACAAATACATCACATATCTGAACCGTTTTTGCCCCATAATAGACCACATTGTAAATACAGTGCATCCATGGTGGTGATGTCACAGTTCACAATAACTGGCATATCTCTGGGGATGTACCACTTATTGTACATCTGCTGATTACTGTTTGAATGTATTGAATGGATTAATACACACTGATTAATGAGTCACTACAAAACTATAACAGGAATGACAGAGTGTTTCATGCAAGTGTAAGGATAAAAACTGCGGAATTGAACATATAAAAGGTAAATTTGCAGGTACATAGAACAGTGCATGCATAGTCTATAGGAGATTCAAGCAGTCCATGCCCTGAGGCCCACTTTGCACCAAGAATACTTAGGTACTGACTGAATTATTACAATTCTGCAAGCACAGTATGTGGCTGAATGCATAGCAGCTTTACTTTTACAACAATGTATAGATAAACACATACTACTATATGGTTCACTACAATACTGAAACAGTAGTATGATAGTGTTTGCTGGAAGTGTAAGGATACACATTGAGGATTTGAAGGTATAAAACATAGGTTTGCTGGTGCATAGAATAGTGCATGCACAGTCTATAGGGGTTTGAAACAGTCTATGGGCTAAGGCCTGTTTTAATCCATGAGTATCTAGATAGTGAGTGGATCATTACAGTTCTGCAAAGAAAGTTCCTCACTAAATTTATTACAGCTTCAGTTTTACCACGGTACAATGGAAAAGAAAATACTGCTGACTGGCTCACTACAATACTAAAACAGCAGTGTCAGAGTGTTTGGTGGAAGTCTAAGGATACAGACTGGGGAATTGAAGGAATAAAACACAAGTTTGCAGGTGCATACAAGACTGCGTATATACTCCATAGGGATTTTAAGCAATCCATACCCTCAGACCCACTTTGCATATTTTAAATCAATACAAAAATGTAAAGAATGTATAACTGAATCTATAAGTGCTTCACTTTTAGTACAATGAATACATTAGTAGATAGTGCTCAAACCTTTATTATTTTTAAACAATACATTTATTCTTGTAACATCTCATAATTTAACAGACCTTCCAGAACAAGTTCATCAGGTATTTCATACACATCAATTCCCTCGTTAGCAGTTTCGGAATTAATTTGTTCGAAAATTTCAACATAATTTATTGCTTTCAGAAAATCTGCATCAAAGCTTTCGTCTTCGAAATCATAGCTCATGTCTGTAGCACTAATTTCCCCTTCTTCACTCTCATTGCCTGTGACAGATACGATTAGTTCTTCAATTACACTCAAGGTAATATCCAAAATCTCCTCAGTATGAGGCTGTTCTCTTTCCATAATTTTTCCTTTATGTTCTTGCTCCTTGTATAAAAATATTAACAGTTAATTGTATCACTTTTCGTAATATATAATGCAAATCAAGTCCACTGCTACTGCCCTTGCCCCTACCTGCATCGCGCTGTGAGGGAAACGGCCAGTCCAGCGGGCGAATCCTGCCGTGAGGGAAACGGCTGACCGGGCTCAGGGACTACATCAGGGACTACATCCCCCAGCTGCCCCGGCACACCAGTGACGCTCCCACTGCGCCTGCTGGCACCATAAGACCGCGGAACATCTCCCACCCCGTGGGACGCGCGCGGGCAGGCACCGGGCTACGCCCGGGCAAAGGGCGGGTAATCTGTGGCCATCAGGGGCCAGAAGAGGCCGGGTCGGGCCACTCCCTTAACAACTTGATCCTGAGCCATGGGTAAGCAGAAACTACATACTCCCCAAGAGCAGGGGGGAGGTGAGGCGAAAGTCCCAAGGAAGTCTGCTTCTATTATTTCTTACCTTACTTCAGCGGTGGGGGTATTATCTTCAGAAATTGAATCCGCTGAGAGAGAACTTAGGCTGGCACCAAACATTGAGCGTGGTGCTGTTCAGGAATGCCTAGATGCTGTTGAAAAATCACATTCCCCTGGAACCTAGAGCAATCATTAATCGCCCAAATGTGGCACAGCTAGAAATACCTGTTAGACAAGAGGATAACGCACAGCAAACTACAAGTAAACCCCCAAGATCGTCCCGAACGTTAAAGGGCTGCCCAACAAACCAAGCTCTGTACCAAAGAAACCCCTTAAGAAAAACCATAAACAGGACAAGGATGCTAAAAATACCGCATCTAATGCTGAGCTAAACTCACCTAATATAACAGAGCATAATGTACAGGACATGATAGAAGAAATATTCTCTACTCGACTGAAGCAGGCGCTATCCAACATTGCCAAGGACATTATTGACACTATGAATACTTGTGTTTCTCATTTGCTAGGGAAATGTGAGCGAATTAACATGTTTTTAAGTCAGCATGAGTGTACCGCTAGACAAGACCAATTGTCTAACCAATTAACTAAGCCTTCAGTAGTATGTACAAAAGAAAATGGAGTACAAGATAATAGGCTATTGCTAGAATTTCCCCAATTGGTCAAAGCCCCACTTCTTAACTCTGGTATATCTAGGGACCGGGGAAATGCTAACGAGGGTAGGGAACCATACTCTAGTTTAGCAAGTTATCCTGAGACCCCAAGTACCTCGGCCCCTCATGGTCAAAGGGGTATAGTAATTGGAGTACAACCCGGAGGCAAAACTATACCCCAACCTAACATCAACCTTCCACCAGAAGCAGCCCCGTTGGTGATTGTACTGGTTGGGGTTCCACCTCTAAAAGAGGGAGAGGTGGAACCCCCTGAGGCCCTTACTGCCACCACAAAGAAATGGTGTGACCTAAATTGCTCAGGTAACAGTAATATCTCACAGAATATCATAATGGTAAGGCTTGTGGTTGGCTTGGGAGATCTGCAAAGTTAGCATTTCTGCTGGTAACCAAACTTGATATACTTGGGTGGTAACTACTGAAAATCCTGCTTTGGGTGGTAATAGTGTAGTCACTATTTTACAGTTATAAAATTTGCTAGTAGCTCAGGAAGACTTTCCTTGAGCAGAACTAGCTCTCACTACAGAAAAGGTTGGAGACCCCTGCTCTAGACTCTGTCTCCCCTAACTGTTTAATAGTTGAGATCACCTACGAGACCAATGGGAAAACTTTGTTAATAACTTTCTACAATTCAGGGGAGAGTGATTATTGTAATGAACACTTGTATTTTTTAGACCAGTTTATTGTAAGCTATAAAGCTCAACAAACCTCTTTAATCGATATTATCCTTTTGCGAGATTTTAATATTCATCCTTGTAATTTTAACTGCCAAATCAATGAAGCATATAGCCTTTCTTTTGCGTCACCTCCACATTTTGAACATACCCAGAGGGGAGTGGCTCTTGAGGACCTTTTATCATGTGCTGATCTTTACGAGCCATTCTTCTTTGATAGAAGCGAGAGGGTAGTAACTTTTAAATCCAGGGAAAGTGAGTTGATTATCGACTATATATTTTTAACTCCTGCCCTACTGGGACATGTAATTTTTTACAATGCAGTTAGTTCACCATTTAGTGACCATAATCCGGTCAACCTGGTGTTGAACGCAGGATTTTCCAGTTTTGTTAATTCAAATAGCACCAGGGGCCAAATAAGTGTGACCACCAGTGGCCAAGGCAGGAGGCTGAAATGGGCGAAAATAGTACCAGAGCAGTTTTTAGACAGCCTTTGCGTAAAGATGAGCGAAGATTTTGGGAAATGTGTAGCTGGTGCCACCCCGGTAGGGGAGACCATCTTAGCTTTTGAAGCAATCTGTAAGCAAGTTGCTATTGACTTAACTGCCCCTGTTAGACCTATAAGAAAAAAAGTGAAAAGATGGTTTGACGCAAAATGTTCTAGGGCACATCGTAACTTAATGAAATCGCTGAAGGTTTTACCTAGAGATAAAGGGCCAGATGTAGGTAGGCTTTTACCGGTCGGTAACGGCCGAATTCGGCCGTTACCGACCGGTAAAAGGAATTTGAGATGTAGGGGGCAAATTATTACAGAATCGGTAAATTTACAGATCGGTAAATTTACCGAATCTGTAAATTACAGAATCGGTATTTTTACCGATTCGGTAATTTTGAGATGTAGGTGGGACTCTACTGAGTCCCACAAGCCTTACAGAATCGGTATTTTACCATCAAATTCAATTTGTTGGTAAAATACTGATTCCGATGTGCATGCACATGTGTGCATGCACACCTATGCCATATGACAGGCAGACCTGCCCTTAGGGCAGGTATGCCTGCCACATGGCACCCGAGTCTCTTTTGGGGGTGCCAGAGGGTGTCAAAGTGACACCCCCTGCACCCTTGTGACATTCGGTATTTACCGATTCGGTAAATACCGAATCGGTAATGCCCATGCATTCCTATGGGCTTTAAAGCCCATAGGAATGAATGGACATTACCGGTCGGTATACCGATTCGGTAAAAAAACATCTGGATGTACCTACATCTCCCTGCTTCTATTTTACCGATTCATAAATACCGAATCGGTAAAATTCGGTATTTATGAGTCGGTAAAATAGATTTACCTACATCTGGCTCTATGTCCTTATAGCTAATTACAGAAAGGAATACAAATCAAGTATACAAATGCGTAAAAATGAAATCAAATCAGAAACATGGGACAGTCTAATGTCTGATGCAGTTTTAAAGGATAGCTCTAAGTTTTGGGCCATCATTATTAGCCCATTGTTAACAGGCGAGGACAACGAAAAGCTTGAAACCAATATCCCAGAGGAAGATTGGGTGAAACATATGCAAGCAATGAAGTATTTGATATCTTTATACCACCTGTTGGCACTCCATCCACATCTAATTTAGTGTTTATAGAGGCAGATGTGGAAAGAGCAATAAATGACACTGCTAGTAACAAGGCCCCAGGCCCAGACGGTGTCCCTGCCGATTTATACAAGGGAAATGTCAAACTTTGGGCTACAATTTTAACGAATGTTTTTAACTCTACTGTTTCTCATGGTTTGCCTGCCTCATGGGCCCATTCCATCATTATCCCTGTTTTTAAAAAAGGACAGCGAGGGGACCCGAGATGCTACAGACCTATTTCCCTTATAGATTCCTCTGTTAAAATCCTTGGAAATGTCACATTATTTAAAGTGTCTGAGTGGGTCACAGAAAAAAGTATCCTAGTAGAAACCCAATATGGATTTAGGCCGGGCAGAAGCACTGTGGATCAGTGTCTTAACCTGCATCTATTAATTAATAAATATACAGTAGCTAGTAAGCGGTCTATTTATTTGGGTTTCAAGCTGTGGACAATTTTATTGGACATGGGGATTGACCCCAGCCTGGTATTTTTTATGGCAGATCTTCACCGGGATCTATATACGACTGTCAGGATGACACAAGAAGGCACTTGAACAAGGCACTATAAATCAGGGAGAGGGGTAAGGCAAGGGTGCATCCTGGCCCCTCTACTCTTTACATTATATATTAATGCTTTAGAGAAAACCCTGGAAACTGCTACTTTGGACGTCCCGCGTATAGGAAGTAGTACCATCCCAGTTCTCCCATACGCGGACGATGCCGTCCTACTAGCACGCACCCCAATAGGTTTACAGAGGCTACGGCACTCTTTTGGGGAATTTATGACCTCATTGGATCTGGTGGTCAATACTACCAAGTCCCATGTTATGGCCATGGGCCCCCGAAAGAATAAATTGAAAACCTTTTATTGTAGAGGGGTTGAGATACAAGGAGTGAGGGCCTTTACATATCTAGGGGTCCTGTTTGACAACAGCTGTACATGGATGCCCCAGAGGTTAGCAAAAAAGAATGCCTTAGTGCGAGCGGGATCAGCCCTGCTAAATTTGACACAGCGTTTAGGGGAAGACCATTTGAGGCAATTCTTGCAATTTATATAGCAAAATGTCTTGCATTAACACTATACGGTGCTACAATCTGGGGATATACCCCGATGGTAGATGTGCAAAGGGCCGAAAATAAATTGCTTTGTTGTCTTTTATCTATCCCTCAATCCACCCCTACATTTGCTGTACACCAGGAGATAGGAATGGGGTTTGTTGGTGATTTGATTAGTATGGCCCCCATATTTGCTGGTTAAAAACTTGGCTTAATCCTGAGTTAACATTAAACCGTCGTATTTTAAAAGACTGTATTAGCTTAGATAGGGGAGACGAAATACAGTGGCTCTCTTATGTAAAGATAATGTTTTCGAAACTAGGGCGACCAGAAATCTATGAAAGCCCGGAATCCATCGTTAAAGGAGACATATTGTGGGTTAAAAAGCATTTTCTGTCCCTAAGGCTCCAGGAACGAGAGACTGAGGAACTATTAAAGCCCACGGTGAGAGCTCATTTCCTACTAGTTACCTCCCCATCTATAGAACCATATTTAAAGGTAGTAACAAGACCACACCATCGTTGGTTGTTAACTAGATTTCGGTTCAATCAGATACATATTTTATTGGGAACATATCAGGGAAGAACTGTACCTGAAAATGCAGCAGTTTGTGACTGTGATAACTGTTCCACCCAAGACTCTACGCACTTTATGTTCTTTTGCAAACATTATTCCACAATCAGGAAAAAGTTTATTATCCCACTTTTAAGAGGTCTGGGGTTCCATCAGAGTAAACCTGCTTTAATGTATTTGCAATTGTTGCACAATACATGGAATATTTTTAATATTGCTAGTTATCTTGTAGCAGCCGTAAGATCTAAAAATTAAGAGGCCTGAGTACAAGCGAACCATGAATTTTACTGTACTTTTACGGACTTATATATATATGAAATCTGTAAATAATTATCATAAGGACTCTCTATGACTTTTTCACTGTTTTAATATTGTATTTATTGAATGTGATTTATATGTGTACTTTTATGATTTTAATTAATCAAATAAAGTGATTTGACTTGACTTGAATACAAAACTAGCATTTTCACCTATATTGGCCTACAAAAAATATTATATAAATACCATTATCTAATAACATTCCATTAGTAGAGTTTTACTCCTTTACAAAGTTATATAAATATAATAACTTATAAGGATATCCTGTTCTTAGCTTTTCTTAAATTTTGAAACCAGTCACTCCTTATGACTATAAGAAAAGACTCAGGCTGTTATAGTAAAATACAGTACTAAAAAATGTAGAATATGTCTATTCACCTTACCCATTCCAAAATACTAAATGTGTTTTAGTAAAATGCAAGAGATACTATTGATTGTCCAGAATAACACTGTGTATCCGTGCATATTCAGACATCATTATCACATTACTTTTTGAATACTTCATGTGTTTTCACAAATAAACTCTTAAAGACCTATCCAGTACTTACCGTTTAACATAATTAGAAAGTAGTAATTCCTTATATAAGTCGAAAATACTCACAACAACAGGTATAGAACACTGGTACTGTCAGGAATAATAAGCCCAGAAACTCTTACCGAATACTTGCACAGGAACATATGACGCTAGTTCCCAACTCCCCCTACAGGATCCTCCAGAGACCAAACTTTGTAATCTAATCTCTAAAAAAAACACACGGGAGAAGGGGGATAGGAATAAATAATAAAGAGTAAGAGAGTGGCTCCCAACCTCTGCATTTCCTCCTTGGCACCTTCTCTCTGGCAGTCTTGTTTTATTCACAGACAATCCCTTCACATGGATACATAACAGAAACTAACACAGAACAATTATTTAATAGCCTACCCTACTCTATCTCTATTCCTTATCTATAACTTAGTCTAACGTTACTAATTACCTACCTCTTGGTCTTTTGAACTAGCCTCTCCTGTAGTGTTTATCTGCAACCTTGTAGCTTACGATTCTTTATTTTTCTCACTGCTGATAACCTATATTTATATAACATTCATTAACCTAGGCCTCTCAGTTTATTGTCTAATTTTTATATTATTAATTTCCTTGTGTTCTTCTACCAACCTTTCTTAATGCAGTTGCTTGTTATCTATTCTGTCAATCCTTGAATAGCTTGTGTTTTTTACTAATGTTCCTTCTTAATTAAACAGTCTTTCTGGTATTCCTTACTCAATGTGTTCTTTTCCCTTAAGACCTTGCTTATCACAAATTGTACCGTTTCTTCTTTTAGGTTAGAGAAAATACATCGACTGAGTACATTCAATATTGTCTATAATGTCAGGTAAGTTTAGTCACTCAGTAACTTGTCATATGATTATTTTCCAAGAATATACATTTGTCAACTATAAGGTATCACTTAGGTTTCTTGTATGGTTTCTTGTTCTCTCTGCTCTTCAGGTGCCGAACACGATTGAGTCCGTCTGCCCGGAAGGAGCCGCGATGGGAAAATCAACTGCTGTGCAATGTTCAGACTTCTTCCAAATCGGAAGCTGAATTCTAGTTGTGGGCACGATAACTAAGGTAAGTTTAACCGGGAAGCTTCTTTAACTCTCTCCTAAATATTTGTGCTTTCTCTTCAGGAATATCTATGGAGCAATTGAAAACGGGTCTGAACTCGGCAACGTCTTAGGTAAAGTGCGCACTCGTTAGGGAGTGCGCGCCTCACCAAGGATTCCCCACAGGTGTGTGGTAAATGACTAGACCGCCACCGCGTCTTTCCTCAAGGCGGCCATCTTAGAATTCCTCTGTTGAACTAAAGCACTCCAAGTATGTTTCCTTGTGGATTCTTCATCTCTCCTGCGCCAGCTAGGGTTTAGATATCGACTGATTGATTAGGGGTTCTGACAGGTACACTCAGTATATCATTTTTTGTAATATCTTTAAAAGATACAAACCATCTTTACACACTTATGTTCTCCATCCATGTTTTGTTACTTCAGCTCGGTTGAAGCACATTCCATCGACCATTTTTAAGTTACTTGCACTAACCTTAACCATAATAAATAATAAAAAATTTATATATTATAAAATTACCATATGTGGAAAACAAAAAAAATACAGTTATAATATATCTTTTACAACACAAAATAATTTGTAAAGTATTACATTTACCTTTTTTGCTGTTCTCAGAATATATTGAATTTCGCTAGAAACAGTGAGTTCAACAGTACTCATCACATAACAGTGGGCAAACAAAGACAATCAATAAGATTATCTTAAAAAAAAACATTCAACATTCTCAATAACAATCTAAAAAATAGAAATAAAACATATCTTAAATGTTTTTTTCTAAGAGCAATTTCTTACGTAAATATGACACATCTCAAACAACCATAACATAACAAAACATTATGATTAATTTTCATACACTGTAAATAATGTTACTTACAAATATATGCAGACAAAATATACAAAAAAAACTCGTTATTGGTTTCATATACTTTTCCACACGGCCAAATAATATTCGTCAAATTCCTACTTTGGAAATAGTTCAAAAGTAATCCTGAGCATCTGCCTCCCAGCCTTCTGATCCAAAACCACCAACATCATTTGCTCCATCCCGCAGTGCCCATCCCTCAACTTGACACTATTCAACATCTACATGGCCACCCTCACACAAGTAGTCCACCATCACAACCTCAACAACATCTCCTACGCCAACAACACCCAGCTCATCCTCTTCCTCACCAAGAAGCCACATACCAGCAAAAGCAACCTCCACAACACAATGAAGGACGTCACCAACTACATAAAGAGCAGCTCTCTAAACATGAACTCGCACAAAATGAAAGTACTCATCCTCAGACCCATACCCACAGCCTTGGATGACTCCTGCTAGCAGACTACACTGTGGACAGTACCAACACCTATCAACCATGTCCACAACCTAGGATTCATTCTCAACTCTTCCCTCTCCATGTGTAAGCAAGTCTACAGCGTCTCCTCGTACTGCTATAACACCCTCCATATGCTCCTGAACATTTACAAGTGGATCCTAAGCAAAAGAAGAAGAACAGTGACACAGTTCCTCGTCAGGAGCAGACTACACTGCGGCAAAACACTCTACACAGGAATTCCAGCCAAACACCTGCAACAACTACAACAAATCCAAAACACCTCCACCTGACTGATCTTCAATGTCCCCTGCTGCAGCCACATCACCCACCACCTGATACACCTACACTGCCTCAATATCAACAAGAGGATCACCTTCAAGCTCCTCTCCCTCACTTACAAAATACTCTACAACACCAGAATAATCTACCTTAACAGTAGTAATCCTGAAAGGCCAAATTTTGATCTCAAAATGTTGGCTTTAAAAATATTAGGTAAGAATTTGGTAACTCTTTAGGCAAACGTTGCCTAAAAACGAATTGACTATCATTACAATGTATCCAACCTTTCAGACATTTTAAATAAACAGTGTAATGTCCAGATGTTGTAGAAGGTCCATCATGAAAAATAATTGCAACAGCTACAAAGGTTCTTCCTGATATTGAAACTTGACCAGCTACAACATTTTTAATTAAAGTTTCCCATTTTCTTCCATCAGCTCTACAACGTTGCAGCATTAAAATTACATACTGTCCATATCTTTGTAAAAATAATGTTGATGACAGTTCTGATTTACATTGGCTACACTCCATGTTTTGACTTGCTCCTCTAATTAGATTGTTAAAAGACACTGATTCACAGTCAGGTAAAGTCAAATATATGAATCTTTCAGTGTCTATGTTAGTGCTACATGTAAACAAACAATTTTGACAGTCATGTTGCCATTTATAAGAAAGGCCAAAAAGGTTTTCAATATCTATACCTTCATCTTCCAATACACCAAGCATAAACATTAAAAATTCCTGACAATCTTGCTGAATATTCTTGACTAGAACCAGAACATATGTCCAAAACCTTTCGAATATCAGAAACACTTTGTATTTTACTTTTATCACCACAACATTTCTCATAAACAGAATACAACAATGAACAGAATCTTTTATCCCTATTTTCAACAGTTTGCATTTGCAAACTTTCAAGAACAAAAACAACATTAACAACTACATTAGCATAGCAGATGACACCACAACTATTTTCAAACCGATAACCAACATTCTCTTCAACACTGTCCTTTTCTTTTTGCTTGTAGGAGCAACTTCATCTTGTTTTTTTTATTTCTCTACAGTTTCACTACAGATATTCTCAAATCTTCTTTTTCTACCTACCACACGCTTTTCAAATACTGGATATTGACCTAAATTGGGTGCATATTCTCTTCTTAACCTATTATACTCTTTCACACAATTTGCATCTGCACTAACCTTTGTCTCATCAAAATCAATCAAGTACAATCCAGATAAAGTTCTGACTCGAGACAAAGCAACATATGCTATACCCTCTTTTAACACGGTACTTCCAATATTCACTAAAGCACTATCTACACTTAAACCTTGAGATTTATGAATGGTCACCGCATATGCCAAACAAACAGAAAACAGTTTTCCGCATACATACAAATCTTTTACAAGCAAAAACCGAGATGAACAACGACTAAATTGTTGTACTTCAGCAATTTCATCAAATTTGATTTTCAAAAATTCAATCCCATCTCTATTTACATAATTAACAAAATCAACAATTTTACCCATTGCTCCATTTACTAAACCTTTTTCCACATTCAAATTACGTCATAAAATGACCCTACAGTTTACACATGCATACAAATTCTTTTCTAAACCAGCAGTTTTACTTATCTATTTCTCTAAAGAATCCAATTTCCTCTTCAACTTTTCAGTCAAAATAATAGTGATTCCTTCATGTTCTATTTTATCAATAGCTTCTAATTTTATAATTTCTTCATTTTACAACTTTAACATTTCTTCATTGAATATAGAACATTCACGTAGTGTTGGCATTAAGCAGATTACAGATTTGTTTTCTGCAATTCTCATGTATATTTTCTCTGGGACAATATTTTCATTTGGAAACAAATTGGAAAGTAATCGTCTCTGTAAAGCTTGTTTGCCATGTTCAGTCATTTTTCCAATTCTTATATCTTGAAGAATAGTTCCATAATCAGCATCATTTGCCTGTTGCATATTTGTAATAAGTTCCTTATACTCAAAATATGACCAAATGTTTACATTTCCAATGATCCCCAAAGACTTTCTGGTATCTTCATGCGACAGTGTTTTAAACACTGGTTGTCCTTTTACGGATGTATGACGTTACAACGCATGCTTTTACATCGCATGCCTTTACAACGCGGTTTATACATCGCATACCATTACAACGCATAGCGCTTTTGGGTGTTGGATAGTGAATAGTTTAATTTACTATTCCAACTCCAGTCCCCGTGGACACTAGGGAAGGTTATTGGATAGTAAATTAACCTATTCCCTATCCTAGAGCACCCCCCAGCGCAATGCATTGTAATAGTTTGCGTTGTAATGACCGCGTTGTAATGGTAGTGCGTTGTAAAAGTTTTGTTGTAAGTGATGTTTCCCTCCTTTTACAGGAGTAAGTTGTAGACGATCTCCAAAAACTATGACGTGTTTTCCTCCGAATAATACGTCATAATCTGTTTTAAGAATTTGCTGCATTCTTAAATGCACAAAAGCAAGCATTAAGTTTGATACCATGCTTACATCATCAATAATGAGAAGTTTCATTTTCCTAAAGACTCTTGAAACTTCACAAGAAGCTTCTCCAGATAGCTTGTGGTATTCTAATTTGTTTTCATGCTCTACTGGTAGCATTATTAAACGATGTAAAGTAACTCCTTTAATATTGTGGGCTGCTAATCCAGTTGGAGCAGTGACAACACAAGACAAATGCGACTCAGTTGTTTTCTGTACAAAAGTTGTGATTACTTTAATTTAAAAACTTTTGCCTGTTCCAGCTTGTCCACTCACATACATTCGGATAGGTTCAAATGATGAGCAAGAGCACTCTTTCTTCTCATGAAGTAATCCATGGTCAATCTGTTCTCTCACTTGCTCATATATTTCTTTCTGCTCAAGATTTAGTTGTTATTCTAAGTTTCCTAAGTTTGTTACATCTTCTTGACCTTGATACATTGCTGTTTCCACCTCTTCCATAGCAGTTGCTGCTTCATTTTGAACAATTGGTTCTCCTAGTGGGTCCTGACTCAACGGAGCAGAAGTTTGACTCTCTTGAGAACTGTCTCTAGCAATCTCAGCTGCAATTCTAGCTTCTTGCTCAATTTCGTCTTTCAACATTTTCACATAATTAGCAAAAACAGGACATTCTATAGTATCTTTAGTTGCATTGAAGGAATCTTCATAGCTCTCGAAATCTCAAAGTAATTCCAATTCTGAATGCCATGGCTTGAAAAGTTGCAAAAGAGCAAAATAGTAAAATTTCCTTTTCTCAGGTATTCACAACTCAGTTTACGGTGATTAATCAAATATCCTTTTCTTTGTTTCACCAGACATCCTCCAGAACCAACCACCGCATATATACCATAATTGATGTTTTCTGTAATATTCCGTTTAAAAATATAGTTTTGCAGCACTTCATAGAGACAAATATTCTCAAGATGATGACTTCTATTTGGATAATATGTATCCAACATATTTGTTTTCACAATATCTCTACTTTCTGGCTCTTTTTCAGCTAAATAGTGTGGCTCACTAAGTAGAGGAGGCAGACCCTGAAGCAGAGGTCAGACCCGGGACCAGGGTTCAATTCCCGACGCGGCAGGGTCTTGAGCCCAAATATCCACGGACTCGATAATTCTCGTTTCGGTGCCTACTCGAGTCACGGGTTCACACTCTGCAGCTCTGGGCATTAGCTTGCTTAATCTCCACTACGCCCCCCCCGTGGTGGGATGCCTGGCTTTCACCTTGGTGATGCCCAGTTCGGGTATCTCACAGGGAAAAGCCAGGACGGGTTCCCAAGGCAAGAGCCGAGATGCCTAAGGGTAATCGAGCGCTATATAAGAACTCATAATAAATAAATATTCAATTTCTTGTACAGATTTAAGAACTCGGTTTCGTGTTGCAGCAAGACCTAGACGCACCCAAATGATTCTTCTAGATTTGGAGTATAGACTCGCAGATGATAACCGATCCGAGCATTCATACGCTCCAATTTCTCGATGAGATAACATCTTCAAACTGTAAGTATATAATTTCTTACTTAGACTCTTCTCATGGGAAATCTCTTCCCACATTTCCTTCAATTCCGTCTTTTCTGATTTTGTTATGTACGATGTTACATATCGAGCAACAGCAATGGAATTGTCTGCAACATACTGAATATCCATATTAGCATTCGACATGGACAAAATGACTGGGTTATAGTCATTTATATATTTTGACTCTTCATTTCTTCATAAGTTGTAGGTATTTTTTGGAGACTTTCTTGTGATAGTATGTCGCAAAAATGAAATAACACTGTTCACTCTTCCTTTTGATATTACTGGACGTGGAAATGCAAAACGGCATTTGGTGTAGAATTTGTCCTTAGATTTGTACTTTCGACGACAGTATTTCCCACAATGATGGCTTTGGAATCGTAAGACTTATTGTCTTAGGTCCTTATCTTGTGTACTTTTGGGTATATCACATGTAGCATATTCTTCAATAAAAGACAACACAGTATCATCTGAGTCTGTTCCAAATTTGGGAGCATCTTTGATCCATTTTAGCATGTGTATGTGAGGAGCACCTCTTGCTTGATACTCCTTTCTCCAAAAGAAGTCCAGAACCTCTCTAAGAGGAGGATTTTGTTTATTGGTGATAAAAGACACCATAGCTTCAAATCTATGGTTGAAATATCTGCATACATTAACTGGATCCAAAGAGCACAATTCTCCAGGTGTCTTGTGTTCAATATTTAGTATATTTGGATTTGCCTCTTGAATAAATTGAAGTAAATCATCCCAAGCATATTCAGCACAGCTTAGAGTAAGGAACCATGTAGGTGTACCTAAGTTCCTTAGCATACATTTCAGTTCTCCATGACGACGGAACCAGTACTCATTAGTACCACGCTGACATGCCATGAGAATAATCAGCTGAGATTCCAAAACATTATCTTTCTGCAGTACTTTATCCATAAATTCCTTTGCCGAAACATTTTGCAGATGTACACCTGTTTTCAATATATGGTTTACTGCATAAGAAAGTCCAGACAAATCACTCTCAAACAAAAGATGAAACAAATACGGAATACGTTGTCGAAATCTTGGATCTTCTGCACATAATCTTGATGTCCAGTATTCAGATGCAGGAATCTGCACAGGTCAGTCATCATATCGTCCTCCTTTTCCTGTGGGAAACAACTGAGGGAAACAACAAGCTTCCAAGCTTTTTTCCCATACACTAATGGGACTTCCCTTTGCTTCTTTCATTTGGAATAACTCAATAGTACTCCCCATCACTTCTTAGAATGAAGTGGATGAACACTGTAATGTTCGTAGATTTCTTCAGTTCTGTACACATCCACTTTTTCAATTTGTCCAGATGGCAAGTCACTGTCTTCTTATACAGTTATTTCTTCTTCTCTCACATACACATTTCTGTAATATTGATTATTTTTTACCAGATACAACGTTGCCTTTTTCACTTTCCTAACATCCACTAATTCTTGCCAGATTTTCTTATTCTTACTAGGAACGCCATTAACAAGAATAACTAAAGGTTCATCCTCTACATTTTCTTCACCAATTGTTTCAATATTTTTCTTTAAATCTAGAGGCAAATATACAACTCTTCCCTTTACTTCTCTCTGTAAATCAGAAGGAAGTAATTTTCCTGTCTTAGGCTCCATACGAACAATAGCCTGAAATGGATGCACACATTGAATAAGAATAGACTCATAGGTATTTAAATCCATCAGTTCAGAAGGAATATTTACCAACTCAAGATTATTATGCACAGCTCTAGCAGGCATTTTGTTCTCCTCCAATTTTTTATAACAATACTTACAAATACGCTGATCAGAACCCAAATTAAAACAATTCTCTACCAACAAATAAGTCACAAAATCCTTCCACTCATTATTATTTTCCTTTTCACTTTTTAAATACAAATCAACAGTCCTGGTCTGATTTTTATACTGAGTGTGTCGACAACAGACACAACAATAATTTTGCCTTTCACCTGAAATCACCTAAACTTTGTAATTTCTTGCTCAATATTTTCTGTACTACAATGTTGTACATTCTCTTCTACATTTCCTTCTATTAATATCTCAATTTCTGCACTGTCTTCCTCAGGACCAAAATAACTAACCTCAATTTCATCACAAACGTTCTTTACATTTGATACAGATCCATGCAAAAGAGCACTGTTCAACTTTTTTAACAGTAGAGCTGGACTTTTTGCATAAATCAATCTTCTGACTAATTTCCTCATTTCAGAATGATGTACTGCTAACATCTTGAAATGGTGAAAAACACTTAGAAACACAAGCCAGAGAATGACCTTGCAACCCAGTATTTTCTTTCACTCTGCAAGGGTCTAATCCTTGCAACATCCTAATCTTTTGTTTAACACTTTTCTTAGTATAGTTACGTAAGAAATTGGGTAAAAAATCAATAGATTCTTGCCGTACACTACAAATACTACTACAATTCCAAGAGTACACTGGAGCTTTAGGACCTCTCCCTAAAACTTCATCAGCTAACAACTCTTCTGCATTTCTAGGAACAATTTTCTCTTTCTCAATAGGACAACCATTTCTAACCTCATAAGCATGACCACTAGTGTCAACTGCATGCAACAAATCATTACTCTGAAGATAACTTTCTTCATTAAAAAAAGGCTCAGAACTTGAACTATGTTTCCATTCACCCAAAAAAAATCACAAAAATTACTTCTGTTAATCACTCTTCTCCACTTACTTTTGGCCTTCATTAAATGGATTGGCTTATCTAGTGATCGAATTCTATTGATTACTAATATAATCAATTTTGTTTTCAAATCTAAAGCTTTCACAACTACATTTTCCATACCTTTCTTCTTCTTATAAAATGCTGTTTTTTTACATCCCTTAATTTCTTTAATTACATTTACCAAAACTCTATTATAAACATTTTTTTTCCTAATTTCCATAAATTGTTTTTTCCTCCATTTACTGTAAACTATTTTTTCTGCAGTTGACTTTGCATGATTTTTCTCTTTATTCTTCTTTTTCTTTTTCGTTGCAGACACACTAAAACCATTTTTCACTTTGTGCACACTACTGTTAGCCTTTAATATTTTCCTCAGAAAAGAGTTTCTTCTCTTACCAGGACTTTTTTTCTTTTGGTTCTTCATGTAAATCTTGTGGATGACTTCTCTTTAAATAAACACCTTTCTTTCGTTGTTTCCTCTTTTGACATTTCATAGGCAGGCTACTGTTTTTTCAGTATTGATAAACAGAATCTATTATAAAAAAATATATAACATTACAAAAATAAATATATGAAATATTCTATAATATTACTTATAAGAACAGAGGGAGGATTATGAGGACAAACGTGGGACTACGAGAATAAAAGTACTTACAATAAGAGAGGAAGGAGTATAAAAAAGGGAGAATATAACGAAAAAGGGGACACTGCAATATAACCGGATAAAACAACTATGAATAAAGTGGAAAGCATGAATAGGTAAGGGAGAGTATGAGGAGAAAGATGGAAATATGAGCAGAGAAGAAAGAGAATAAGAAGAAAAAAAGAAAGTAAGAGAACAGAGGGGGCACTATAAGAAGAGAGAGAAAGACTCTAAAGAGAAAAGAAGGAATATGTGAAAAGACGCACAACTATAAGAACAAAAAAGGAATACTAGCAAAGGACAGTGTGTATAAGGACAGAGAGAGCAGTACCAGAAGAGAGCACGAAAATGTGAGGAAAAGTGGACCATAAGGAAAAAAGGAGTGTACAAGAACAGAGGATACAGTCTGAGGAGAAAAAAGGGACTATAAACATATGCAGGATTATGAAGAGTGAAAAGTGTTTGACGAAGAAGCAGAAGTATGACAAGAGAAACAAATCTAAAGAGAGAGGTCAGTATGAAAAGACGTAGAATATGAGGAAAGTGCTGCAGAGTGTATGCAGGGAGTCAAGGAGGAGTAAGAGAAAAGAGCAAACAATATGAACAGATTTAAGAAGTATACATAGAGAGAACAGAAAATCAAAATAGAAAAGAAATATGAAGAAAAAGAGGAAAATATGACCACAGAGAGAAGGAGTATAGGACAAAACGAAATATTAGAAAAACTCAGTAGTATGAGGAGACATAGAGAAGTAAGAGAAGAGAGAGGACAATTTGAAAACAGGGGGAGTATAAGAACAGGAGGGAAAATGAGGAGAGGAATATGACAATAAGAAAAGACAGCAGTATTAGTAGAGAGTGCAAAGTATAAGAATAGAGAGGAGAAATGTGAGTACAAAGAGAATACTATTAGAAGAAAAATAAAAGTATGAGAAAAAATTAGGGAGTACCTGCAAAGAACAGCGACAATAAGAAAAAACAGAGAATATAAGAACAGAAGAGTATATATGAATAAAGAGGAAGGAATGTAAAAAGACACAGGGCCATATTATCAAGCAAGGGCGATACATTATCGCGGCTTTTAACGGCAGGAAACTGCCGCTAAAGCGGCGATAATGGGCTTCATAATATGCTCTTGTGAATTCCCATAGCAGCCCAGGTTCTAGCGTTAGCCTCTTTTCAACGTCAACTATCTGGTGGTCCAGAGCTACTGAAACCCTTGTAATATAATTATCCAATGTCCCCATAAGGGTACCTGTTATGGATTTCAGGCCAGCCTTCCCCCCTTTGACCTACTGTGATGCCATGATACCTAAGGAAAACTATACTCAAAGTAAAAATAATAAATAAACAAAAACTCCACAGAAATTAAACAAATATATCGTTAGTGCAGTTCCCGGGATAGAGGCCAAGAGGGATGCCCCAGCCCAGCCTCGGACGGCCACAGACGGCCCGCCCTCTGCCCGTGCTCTGCCCGGCGATGTCCCGCGCGCGTCCCGCGATGCGGGAGATGTGGCGCTTTTTGAAGCGCCTCTGGTCGCGTTTAGGGGGCGTGGCCAAGGTGAATGCACCTGGGAGTTGGAGTGCCCGATTCCCCCCACTCAGCGGCTGCGCCTGTTGGTTTGCGGCGCCTGCTGCGAGGGGGGACGGGAACAGGGCAAGGGTCAACTGCGAGGTACCCCCACTGACGAGGGACACAGGTCCAAGAAATGAAAGCCGTCCACAGAGTATGTTCCTCCAAGGCGAAAAAGCAGAGATAGAAAAAAAGACAGGAGTGAGGCAGAAAGAACTTAAACAGCAGTCCCAGTCGAAAATGTGCAACAAAAAAAAACAACAAAAAAAGCAGCAAAGTCAGTCTCGGCACAGTCCTAACACAGTCCCCGGCTGCGTGATCCAACCCCCGAGGGCAGACTCACTTGCTCTCCTTGTGTCGACCGCGTCCCTCTTCCATTACGCTCTTCGCCTTTGCTCCACCCTGCTCAGTTTTTCTCAGCCTCAGCCCAGCTCGGCTTAGGCTCGGACCCAGGCTCGGACTCAGGCGCGATTCAATCTCGGCGCATTGACCCCCCGGAAATGTGAGCAGGCGTCCGGACAGGCGTCCGGACAGGTGAGCGGTCGGGTGAATGGATGTAAGGGACTCCTAAAATGGGTCGGGAATCGGGAACCAGGAGCCGGGCAGCTGCCAGTTTTTTCACGGGCACACAGCATTCAGCGTTTAGCACTCATCAGTATGTTAGCGAAACCATAATTATTAATATATTACAAAAGTATAGCAGCGGATGACACACATGGCCCGGGAAAAGAAAGCGGCAAATGTAATACTTGAAATGAGGACAGCTTTGCTTGGCGAACTTGAAGAAAAAAATTAAACGTGGGCTTTGAAACCAGGCTGCGCATGCGTAGAGAGTACAACTGGTGCACAAAAAAAACCGGAAAGTTTTACATACTATCATAGAAATATAGTTATTTTTTTTGACCAGTAAAGTTAGTTCTCAAAAAGAGCTGGTTTTTTTAGCCGCAATGCCCCCACGATCCCAGACGGCTCCCTGCGGCCATACTCCAAAATAAAACCACAGAGGGGTGCCGTTCACCGGTGCTCGGGGCACCTTACAAGCCCCCCATTATGGAAAAAAATTGCCCCCCGGAATTTGCCCCCCCCGGGACCTAATAAATAAAACGAACTTCTAGTTTTTTTTTCTCTTTTCCACCGCGTACGAGTACGATACGCGTACTACGCGATTTCTTATTTTACAAAAAAAAAAAATAATTGAGCCTAAAGATCCATGTACGACCCCCTGAGCAAGCCTAAAGGGTCAGGATGTTTCTACCCTGCCCCCTTTCCTTATTTCTCAACTTTGTTTTACTGTTTTCTTGTGACTCGGTTCTAGCTACGAACAAGATGGCTGCCAACACTTCCTGGTTTGGACTGTTGACAGACAGTTGACAGCCAATCAGCATGCAGCTCGTGCTCGTAAGTGTACGGATTTCCGTACGCGTGCTGTACTTCCTACTGTACTTCGTCTATAGATATCGCTATGATTTTACTTTTAATTTTCGCAGAAACTACTGAACAGATTTACACCATTTAACAAAAAGCACAATCTGCGAACCAAACTCTACCTCTCTGCCAAATTTTGTGTAATTCCGTTCAGCCGTTGGGGCTGTAGCCCTGGCTAAATGTCCCTATGGAAAATTGCATGGGGAAAACATGTTTTGGGACCCCCCTTTTTTCTTGGCCCCCACTTGACGAATCACCCCCAACCGTTCAGGGAAGGAGCGGAACCAAGCAGGCCATTTTCTTGGAGAAATTCGCGAAGATTCATTCACCGGCGCCAAAGTTATTCCAACTAGAATGTTGTGGATTTCCTATGGAAAGTAGGTCCTAACTATAACTACCTACTGGTGACCGCCAGTAGGTAATATATATATATATATATATATATATATATATATATAGATAGATATATATGTGTGTGTGTGTATATATGTGTATATATATATATATATATGCTATCCAAAAGACGCGGCACTCAGGGGAAGTTCAGATGTTCAAAAAGGTTTTTATTTAATCAAGCTCAACCGACGCGTTTCAGCCTCCACGGCTTTGATCACGGTAGGTGAGTCCCTTCTTTGTTGCACTTTTTATACCCCCACATGATCTTATGTTGCATTGTGGGTATCGTAGTGCACAAGTTCAGAGAATGTTCTTGTCAATTAAAAAAGGGGAAGATTACATGTTGTTTGTACACAGGGTGACATGTCTAATCAAACTCTAAACATTTGAATATAGTATCCTATTTAGTAGCAAAAAAATGTCAATCATAAAGTAATGGTATAGTACACCACTTAATTATTAATTGGCATCATTGGTATTCTCTATAGTGTGAAGACAACATAAAGCACTAACATATGAGAGCGAAGCAAGTAATAATAAGTTTGGACCCCTGAGAGAAAAGAAAAGGGAGGAAGAAAAAAAGAAGAAAAGGAAAGAAAGAAAAGGAAAAGAGAGGGTGGGAGAAAAGGTTAAAGAAAAAAGGGAAGAGAAGAGAAAAAGAGAAGGAAGAAAAAAGGGGTTCTAAACATTTCTTGTTGCTTGTCAGAACAAACTTCTCATTCTAGATTAATAGATCTTTTAGGATATTATATCATTGTCTATTCGAGGTGAACGGCAAGTTCCTCATCAAAGTTCATCCCTCTCGGCATCTTTGTCTTCAACCGGATGATATATCGGGATTCTAACTGGCGTAGTTCCCTTTTTCGATTTCCACCGCGTTCTTTGGGCAAGATGGTGTCAATCCCATAGTATTGCATGGCCTGCCAGTCGCCGTTTTGGCAGGCAATCATATGTTTGGCAGTAGCATAAGCCATGTCTTTATTCTTCACTGCTCGAATGTGTTCCAAAATGCGCTTCTTTAATGGGCAGATTGTGCTGCCTATGTATTTTTGACCGCATTTGCACTCTATAGCATACACAACGTACTGTGTTGTGCATGTTATTTTCTGTTTCACTTGTATTGTATTGCCATTGGGTTCCAGAATTGATTTTGTATTTTTCCCAATCTTACAAGCCTTGCAAGAGTTACACTTTGTGAAGCCTTTTCGTTGTTCTTCTAGCCAATTACCCTGCTCTTTTACCTCGAAATGGCTGTTTACAAGAATATCTTTCAAGGATCTTGTTTTCCTATATGTCATTGTAGGTTTGGTACCAATTAATTCTCCTATGTCTGGGTCTTTTGCAATCAGATGCCAGTGTTTCCGCATTTTTCTCATAATGGCACCACTTTCTTCACTGTATGTCGTTACAAATCTCGGAATTGACTGGGCCTTTTGTTGTTCTACTTTACTTTTAGGAATCAAAGTTTCAATCCTTGGTATACCATCAATTTTTTTCTTGTTTTGCGACAATGTATGATTTTGGTATCCTCTTTCCTTAAATCTTTGAATGGTTTCCTGCATTTTCTCTTCCGCATCTTCTGGTTGGGAGCAGTTTCGTTTCATACGCATGAGTTCTCCAAAAGGAATACTATTCAGCAGGGGTTTGGGGTGGAAACTGGTCCCGTGCAGTATGCTATTTGTTGATGTCTTCTTCATATAGAGTGTAGAGTGTATCTTGTCATCCTCTATATACACAAGTGTGTCAAGAAACGGGAGCTTTGTGCGACTTGTTACATATGTGAAAGATAGTCCCAGTTGGTTGTTTGCTAGCTTAGTGTAGTATTCCTGAAATTGCTTTTCATTTCCATTCCATATTATAAACAAGTCGTCTATAAAACGAACCCACAAAATAATTCTTTCAAGATCTTCTGAATTCTCTGCATTCCAGGCCACAGTCTTTTCCCACCACCCCATGGTGATGTTCGCGTAATTCACTGAGAACGAGATGCCCATGGCTGTGCCACAGACTTGTTTGAACAGGTCTTTGTTGAAGTAAAAAATGTTATTGGTCAGGCACATCTTGATAATGTTTAAGAGCATCTGCGTGTGTTTCATCTCAGATACCTTCCTTTGGTTGAGATAGTACTGGCAAGCTTTCAAGCCTATTTCATGACGTATTGAAGTATAGAGCGATACTGCATCTATTGTTATCATCAGGTATTGTTTGTTCCACACAATGCCATCAAGAATCCTTAAAAAATCACCAGTATCTCTGATATAGGAGCTTAGGTTTTTGGCAATGGGGGCTAGGAACTGATCCACAAATTCTGACAAGTTCTCATATAAGGAGTTGCAGGAGGAAACAATAGGTCTACCAGGAGGGTGGAATAAAGTCTTATGAATTTTGGGTAGAAAATAAATGGTTGGGATAACAGGGAAATCATTGGTAAGAAATTTTAGTTCATCATCATTGATCAGATTTTCATTTCGCCATTGGGTCAACTTGGTTTGTAAATCCAACATCATTTTGTTAATTGGATTCGTCGTCAGTCTACTGTAATTAGAGGTCTCATTTAATTGCCTGTAGGCTTCAAAAAGATAGTCTTCAGTGTCCATAATCACAGTGTTGCCACCTTTATCTGCGGGTTTTATTATTATTTTGTTGTTTTCTTTCAGGTTTTTAATGGCTTCACGTTCTTTTTTACTCAAATTTTCCCTTTTGTCATCCTGTCTACAGTTCGGTAGTTTCTCCAGCTCTTCAAGAACTGCTTCACTAAATTGGTCGAAGCGGTTGCCAGGAGGTAAAACTGGGCAATACCGTGACTTCCTTTTTAGCCCACTCTTTACTGTAGCATCTGTTTCAATAGCAAGTTCAGCCAATATTTCTCCTTCTGTCATGTCATTATCCTCTAGATCATATAGGTGGTCAAAGATTGTTTTTAAGTCTTGTACTTGTTCAATACTAATCGTGGGTTCCACTGCCCCATCTATTTCTTCGGACAGTTCTTCCGGTGTGTTGGTCATTTTCTTATTCTTAGCATGAATTTTTGCAAGTTTGAGTTTGCGTATATATTTATAGAGGTCTATTTTTACTTGAGTACAATCTGCATGACTTTCAGGACAAAATGATAGTCCCTTGTTCAAGACTGCTTCATCCTCTGGTGTCAAAGTGTAGCTGGACAGATTCACTAGCAGGTTACTTTTATCTATTTGCGGTTGCGTAGAGGGTATTGTCTTCTTTCTTTTACCGCGTCTGGTTTTTCTGGTGCTGGCGAGGCATTCTTTCCTCTTCCTCGGCCTGGGTTCACGTTCTTTCCGCGGCCTCTTGTTCTGGATAGTGTTTGATCTACATACATCCATTTCATCTCCTCTAAAAAGTTGGCTTTTGGTCCCGATGGGGTTCTGCCACTCTGTTCATTCTCGCTGACATCAGATTCGCTAGCACTCATACTACCTCCCCTTTGTACTGGTAGTAATGGATAGTTTTTCTTTAATGTTTCGAAGCGCTTTGCAAACGTGAGAATCCTTCCAAATCGATAATCTTGTTCGTCTCTCAAGAATTTCCGTTTTTTTCTTTCTTGGATTTCCACCTCATATTTTTCTAATCTTAGATCCATATCTTTGCGCAATTTCGAAATTTCCTCTTTTGCATTGCTCTCCAGAATTGTACTTTCCAGTTCTTCCAGCTCTTTAGTTATATCTATTATATCTGTTTTTGCGTGCTTTATCAAAATTCGCATCATATTCATCGAGCAGTGTGTATTATTTTCTGCCCAGTCCTCAAGTAAAGCACTTTTAGTATCCGGGTGTGTTGGTATCGTAAAAATCCGTAGACCTCTAGGAATTCTATTCACTTCCAAATAATTTTCCAAAGCCAGAATCTCCCAGCTCTTGTTTATCTCCTTCCGGTATAATCTTTCAAGTTTGTTGAATTGTTGTTTTAATGTCAAATCCGTTGCAGTTGTCACATTCACTTCACTATTCTCTTGTGCAACTGTTACCTCTGACACTTGGAATAACGATGCCGCTGTGGTAGTGCGTTTCCCTTTTCGCGCTTCCATGTCACTCGTGCACTTTCCCACTTGAGCTTGTGTAATTTGATAACTTAAGAGTTCAAGAAACTTCCCCCACTTCGCCTCCCGGAGACGCGCCAGCCGTAATGTATACAAGTCTGACTTTTACAGCCTCCCAGGAGAGCAATAGCCGCTTCGTGCAACAGAAGAAAAGGCTTTTCAATCAGCTGTCTTCACTCACCTAAACGGAGTCTCCCGTGCGGGCGGCGTCCTCCGGCCCCGTCCTCCGGCGCTCAACGTTTCAGAGTGAGTCCGTGTTTCATTCCTCAGTGAGGCTCTGTTGTTCGGATGCAATCTTGCTAATTAATATCCACAAAAGGGTCCAAGCATGCAGACGCACACTATCAGCGGGTGCTCAGCGCAAGGGTCGAACCCAGAGGCTGAAACGCGTCGGTTGAGCTTGATTAAATAAAAACCTTTTTGAACATCTGAACTTCCCCTGAGTGCCGCGTCTTTTGGATAGCATGTAAATGAAATACGGGTCTGGGTTCGACCCTTGCGCTGAGCACCCGCTGATAGTGTGCGTCTGCATGCTTGGACCCTTTTGTGGAGATATATATGCAGCCTTATTCGCAAGGGCCCCTGGCTCAGGAATAAGTAACATGCCAAAGAAAGATATTCCTCCTGACACCTCGCTATTCACTAAACTCAAAAGATTGGAGAAACTTCAAAAAAATGAAACATCTAAATGGTGGGAAGCAATCTCACTTCAGGATTATGTAGATAAACAAATGGTACCCAGAGGCTTACGAATTTACATCATGCCATCATATGAATCACTCAATCCGCAAATGTTACTAGACTGGCAAGAAAACTCAGCCAATGGATCAAGAGTGATGATGAATATCCTGATTAAATATGCATGGGAGGATCGTGAGGTAATCATGACTGAAATAAAAACAATAGAGGAAGATTTGACCAAAAGTCCAGATCAAGATCTAATAAATAAATTCATGAAAGACCTCAAACCAAAACTTGAACGCCATGAGGAAGATATAAAGATTAGAAAACAGCGTAAGCTACATAGAGACTGTTTGGATTATGAAACAGGCCGTATCCTGACCTATAGTCCAAAATATGACTATCTGTATGAAGATCTCCCACCACAGACAATGGCAGTAGCTGATGATACTGTACCCAATGGAAACATCACAGTTGATACCACTGGCTCAGAAACTGATCTTTCAGTGTCAACTATCAGCTCAATTTCAGAAAGACCAATACCAACAAGAAGGGCCAATTTTTTAGACGAGTTCAAGGTCCTAAGAAAGGGCCGACAAGTACCGAAACCAACTCCAGCCACCCCACCGACAAGAGGAAAACCTCGTGGGAGAGGCCGCGGAAGAGGAAGAGGGAGGGGAGGAGCAAACAGAGACGGAAACGAAGAAAACAAAAACAAGACAAAGAAGAACGCAAAGGAGCCCGTGGGAACCAGAACCAGAAGCTCAGCAAACAAGGAGTAATGGATCCTGTTACGGTAAATCAAACTATTATAAACCTAAGTAGCAGACATTTAACGTTCTCCGAGAAATGCACATTATGTCTTGGTCTAACATTTTGCCCCTCAGAAATTTTCAATTATGCTGACACTAGAATAGATCTATATAAATTCGTCAGGAAAGTTAAGCTCAAGAAATGGCACTATTTGCACAAACAAAACTCTAGTACAACTGTCCCTGACTCTGCAACTGTCTCAAGTACTTTTCCTATCTTTACGGTAGGTGATGCACCAGGGATACAAAGTATACAACAACTTGATAATGGGGATGATGAACAAGACCCTAGTGAGACAGAGCTTGGAATGACAACTAATAGAACCCCACGTACAGGTTTTAAACCTCGCTCTGTCTTTTATCCTATCCTACCCCATGACAACATAGATACTTTTCAAGAAGTTGTAACCCAATCTCTAGTGAAACTGAAAAGAAATGTTAACAACAAAGGAGGTTCCAATCTGACTAAAGAACAAAGAACTTTTTTGACTAATCTGGCAAATGAAACGAATATTGTGATTCGCCCAGCCGATAAGGGGGGTAATATCGTTCTCTGGCCTAGAGATCTATATGTCAAAGAGGCTCTAAGACAGTTGGAAGATAAACATTTCTATGTTTCTACAACGACGGATGCTTACAATAAGAGCATCGTTGACACTTGGGGACAACTGAAACAATGGGAACAAATGGGGTTGATCACGTGGGAGGAATATTGTTTTCTAAAACGTGATTACCCGAAACTACCAATACTGTATCTTCTCCCGAAGGTGCACAAGAATCCCATGTCTCCACCAGGGAGACCGATTGTGTCCTCTATTGGCAGTACATTAGAAAATGTGTCAAAATATGTTGATTTTTTTCTAAGAGAATATGTTACTGCGTTACCATCATATGTGAGAGACAGTACTGATTTCATATGCAAACTTGAGAATGTATTATGGGAAAACAATGATCTGTTAATAACAATGGATGTGAATTCACTGTATACCATAATTGACCACGGAGATGGCATACAAGCTAGTCTCCATTATTTGAACAACAGGCCAATACATTTCCTTGAACATACACAAATGGTATTAGACATGATGATGATGTGTTTAACTGGTAACATCTTTATGTTCAATGGCTCTCTTTACCAACAGGTACGTGGCACTGCCATGGGGACTTGTTTTGCCCCAAGCTTCGCCAATCTCTTCCTCGGGAAGTGGGAGGAGGAGATCAAATCTGACCAAGCCATGTCTGTATATTTTTCCATGGTCAAAATATGGTTTAGATATATTGACGACCTGTTCATTATATGGACAGGGGGTGAAGCGAAGGCAGTTGAGTTCATTAACATCCTCAATACTAACAACTTGAACATCAAATTGACAAGTCAGATGAGTAATACATCCATTGAATTCTTGGACTTGCGCATAACTCCTGAAGGGAACACTCTCAAGACTAGCCTTTTTCGGAAGGCCACAGCTGGGAACACTCTTCTCCACGCTCTCAGCAGCCACCCTGATACCCTTAAGTGGAGTATCCCGTATGGGGAACTGCTGAGGGCGAGGAGAAATTGTAGTTCTCTTGTGGACTTTGAAAAAGAAATGGATACCATGACCTCTAGATTCAGAGATAGAGGATATCCGGAATGGGTCTTGAAGAAAGCCAAAGATCGTATAAGGAGAATAGACCGTACTACCATTCTCAATACAGAGACAACTTCTGAGGTTGATGGCCAAGAGTCAGAACCTATAGTGCGGGCCATATTCACTTACAACAGTAATTCCAAACAAATATCTAAAATCTTGGCTGACAAGTGGGGGATACTTACCAGTGATCCTCTCATTGGTCCTAGCATGCCACGCAGACCTCAAATCACCTACAGGAAAGGTAGGAGTATAAGAGATATCATTGTACGTAATGATATCACTCCAACCAAAGAACCAAATGAACACCAGCTTAAAGGTTTCTTTCCCTGTGGGCACTGCAAAGCCTGCCGGCATAGCAGTATGGTTAAAACAGTTACAGTTCCTGGCTATGCAACCCCCAAGAGAATTGATCAATTTCTAACTTGTGGCACCACTTTTTGTGTCTATGTACTCTTGTGCCCGTGTAAAATGAAATATGTGGGTAGTACCACCAAGGCAGTAAAGAACAGAGTACTGGAACACATGAGGGCTGTAACAAATAAAGATCCCCACTACCCGATAGCAAGACATTTTGAACTTTACCATCGTTCTAATTGCAACTTACTTAGTTTCTTTGCATTAGAACAAGTACATGTAGGGCTCAGAGGAGGAAATAGAACTCTGGCTCTTCGCAAACGCGAGTCAAAATGGATTATTAATCTCGAAACCAAGTATCCGAAAGGCCACAATCTTGACGAAGAATTAGCCTTCCATTTAAAAGAGTGAACAGCTAACTCCTCTATGAGATAGTAATGAAGTGCTATGTTCCCTTTCTCATGTATATAGATCTTAACATCTGTTTTCCATGTTCTGTTTATTTTCATTTTTATTTTTCACTTTCAACACATCACTTGATTAGTCTTATCTGATTTTTTTAGGTGGACGAGACTGGCTATAATGAAATTCTGGAATTTTCTGTCATTTCGTCAACCGGAAGTCCCTTTTAGACAAATTCTGATAGTAATTTGCACTTTTTATGCACATTTCACTTTTTCTCTTTTTGTGACACGGGAAAACGTATAAGGTATATTGTATAGATATGCTGTTCCATCTACAAATGTATATATATAAACTACGATATCGATAAATGTCCATGGAAACCATTTGTGCATTTGACACAATGAAGGTCTATTTTTGAAATAATGAGGCACTATGCCACATATATGTAGCCCAACTTTGCAGATCAAATTGACACTATGTCGAATAAATCACTTTGTAAATACATGTATATAGTAATGTACATATTACAGTGGATCTGGTTACAGGCATTAGAACTATATAGACGTTCATAATCATGTTTTCAGGATATAATATGACATGTTTGTAGTATAAATACAACCCAATGTGGTGGATATAATTTACAGTGTTAAGATGGCCGCCGTATTTTCATAACATCAGTTACCAAACATTAAGTCCTTTGTTTGTATCTAATACCTATGTATTGACTCCCTGTGTCATTTGGCAAATTGTGTGATCAAGACAGCTTGCTGTCGAAACGCGTTACCTTGCCGAAATAAACTCTTGTTATCCTGAGTGCGAGTCCTTCTCTCTTTCAAGCGCAGTAGAGAGTTTGTGTGTTATATATATATATATATATATATATATATATATATATTACCTACTGGCGGTCGCCAGTAGGTATATATAGTTAGGATTTTTTCTCTATGGGTTTTTTGAAAATTCTATGTCTAATAACTTTGGCGTTTGTGGACGGAATTGGCTGAAATTTTCAGGAAAATGGCACATTTTGTTTCTGAGCAGCCCTTGAAAATTTGGGGGGGGTTCGTCCAGTGGGGGCCGAGAAAAAAGGGGGGTCCCAAAACGTGTTTTTAACATTGAGTTTTCCATAGGGCGGTTGGCCTCACTTTTAGCCCGAACGGCTGAATGGATTTGCACGAAACTTGGCAAAATTGTAGGGACTGGTAGCCCGATGTGCCTTTTGTAGGTCTCAATATATGTGCTCCAGTGGATTTTGAGAAATTAACGTTTAAAAAAAGATATATATCTGTAACAGCGGACCGGGCAGCGCTCTGGTTCGCGGACTTTTCGCGCAACGGAGCTTTGTGAAGCGAAGCTGATTGGTTCTCCGGCGTCTGTCAACATTCCAAACAGTCCGTAGCGGCCGCCATCTTGTCTCTCGGTAGGATCGAGAGACAAGAGGAGGTCAAAACAAAGGGGGAAATAACTATAAGGGGGCATAGTAGATCCTCGCTGACCCCCTAGGTTTGATGTGGAGGTTTTAAAAGGGCCCCGCGGGGCAAAAAATAATAATAATAATAATAATCGAACGGCTGAATGGATTTGCACGAAACTTGGCAAAATTGTAGGGACTGGTAGCCCGATGTGCCTTTGCTAGGTCTCAATATATGTGCTTCAGTGGATTTTGAGAAATTAACGTTCAAAAAAAGATATATATCTGTAACAGCGCACCGCTTCGCGTACTTTTCGCGTTACGGAGCTTTGCGAAGCGAAGCTGATTGGCTCTCCGGTGTCTGTAAACATTCCAAACAGTACGTAGCGGCCGCCATCTTGTCTCTCGGTAGGATCGAGAGACAAGAGGAGGCCAAAGCGAAGGGGCAAATGACCATAAGGGGGCATAGTAGATCCTCGCTGACCCCCTAGGTTTGATGTGGAGGTTTTAAAAGGGCCCCGCGGGGCAAAAAAAAAAAATAATAATAATAATCGAACGGCTGAATGGATTTGCACGAAACTTGGTAAAATATTAGGGACTGGTAGCCCGATGTGCCTTTGCTATGTCTCAATATATGTGCTTCAGTGCATTTTGAGAAATTAACGTTCAAAAACAAGATATATATCTGTAACAGCGCTCCGCTTCGCGGAGATAAAATTATATCTGTATTACCTAGCTGTTGCTAACACCAGTTAGCGACGGCTAGTAGGAGATAGCGACCATCTTGGGTCCCACTTTGCATGTGAGTGATATTTATCACTAATGACATGCAAAGTGGGCATGCCAAGATGTTAGCGACTGGAAACAGTCGCTCACATCGCTATCTCCTATTATCAACTTTTGGAAATATTCGAGATAAGCGCGAATATCTCCAAAAAGTAACAGCTGCCCTGAGCAGTTCTTAGCCATGTTATCCAATGGGAGGTGGATAACATGGCTAAGAGCATTAGCTCGGTAATGCATGAATATCGCGGAGTTTTCAGCGATATTAATGCATTGCGCTCGTTTTTTATCGTATTTGCGATAAACCTTGATAATAGCAAGGTTTATCTGCGATAATTTCTGACGGTAAAAAAATATTTGCAATGCATCGTTAGGGATAAATATCGCTTAACTTTGGTAATATGCCCCAACGTCTGTTAACGTTCGATTCGAAGGAAATCAGGAATTGTTGAAAAACATTGTGTGCGCCATCTTGTCTTTTTTCAAATGCCACACTTTTGTCGTGCACGGCAGCCATTTTAGATGCCTTGACCAGACCCACTCTGTGCACGCTGTCGATCCTTAGCATGGCTCCCCACCCTCGCAAGCATCTCACCCAGGCAGTGGTCACCCCCGCTCTCTGTCTTATGCATGGGTAATAAACCTCCCCCCATCTGCGCTGCTCTTCCCTGAGAATCACACCCTGTGCCCGCCCGACACCTCCCTTTCGCCCTATTCACTACCGCACCCTCTGACACTCCTTTTCCTCTGTGTCCGATTGTCCAGGCCGGTCCTAGGCTATCAGCTAGCCCTGCAGATGTAGTTTATGGCCACAGCTGTAAAGAATCACCCCTCTTCAAAGGAGTTATAGTAGATCAAGGCCCACACTCGATGAGATCCGTCACAGCAGAAGCGTTGCTATTATCTGAAAACCATCCTGTATTGTGATTGGGGAGGGGACCGAGCGTGAAGCGGAAGATTCCAGGGATGACTCTTTGTACATCAAAGTTTTTACAATTATGTGTCACATTAAAAATATATAGCACTCCGACAAATTAGTAAGATTATAAAACTTTAATAATTTATAAATATATACAAGAAAACAAAAATAGTAATAACATATAAACATTTTTAGGGAAAAACAACGAAGTAGCGGTCGGCTGTGCGAATAGTCCCAACGCAGCACAACGTCCAGATTTCCGGCGTGGGGCGTCGCGGGGGGTGGGTCATCAGTAGCAAACTGTTGTGCGAATAGTTCCAAGGCAGCAGAACGATGGCACCAAGGTGATGTCCAGTAAGTTGCCGCACTGGTTTTGGTATCCTACAATGCTGCTCCGAATAACGGCGTGGAGCGCCCCGGGGGAGGCGGCGTGAACGGGCCTCTCCAGGTGGAGTCTCATCTGTTTTAGTGGGGCGCCCCTTTACCGTTTCAGTTGCCATTCCGTCCGCTTTTGGTCCACTGTGTCAAAATCCGCCATTCAGCTGAGTTGCGCCCACTCTTGCGGTGCAGCGATAGGCGGCTGCCACAGGACTCTCAAAATGGCGGCAGGCTCTTTCCTTTTTGGGCGTGGTCCACTGAAATGGCCCTGGGACACCTTGGAAATCGGACGCTTGTCTGCTAGGTCTTGGACCTCATTCTCGAAAGCGTCCCCTCCGCCTTGAGAATTCATCAAAAGTTTTGGGGGCCCCGACTCCTGCAGGCTTCTGGTGGGGAGCGGCTGCCATGATTGCTCGCGGAATGACCACGACGGAGCTACGAGATGGTGGTGCTCTCATGCTGACGCCAGTTTAGTCTGAAACATCCAGAAACAAGGTGGGGCTTTCATCGTTTGGGGGAAAAAAAAAGTTTTCATCCAATGAAAAGTGTTGTTTTTAGGTCATATGATCAAGCCTTCCATCATTCGGAAACCAAAAGTAAAATGAACCAATGAAAAGTTTTATAAACAAGTCACATGACCTGTTATGCGGCATAGGGTATAAAATGCGGAGAAAATACGTTGGCACGTGAGGCGGCGTCAGTAGCGGACCGATGTGCGAATAGGCCGAAGGCAATACAACGCGCCAAGATCCGGATGGCACCGAGGTGGTGTCCAGCAAGTTGCAGCACTGGTGTGGCCATCCTACAATGCTGAAAGTCGGCGTGGGGCGCCCCGTTGGCCTGTGAGTTTGCGTCAGTAGCGGACCGATGTGCGAATAGGCCGAAGGCAGCACAACGCGCCAAGATCCGGATGGCACCGAGGTGGTGTCTAGTAAGTTGTCGCACTTCTGTGGCCATCCTACAATGTTGAAAGTCGGCGTGGGGCGCCCCGTTGGCCTGTGAGATGGCGTCAGTAGCGGACCGATGTGCGAATGGGGCCAAAGGCAGCGCAACAATATTTTCTGACTGACACCACAAGGCGCTGAGATGCCAAGATCCGGATGGCACCGAGGTGATGTCTAAGTTGCGGACTGATGTGCGAATGGGGCCAAAGGCAGCGTAACAATATTTTTTGTATGGAAGATACCACTAGGCGTTGAGATGCCAAGATTCGGATGGCACTGAGGTGATGTCTAGCAAGTTGGTGTGGTCATCCTACAATGCTGAAACTCGGCGTGGGTCGCCCCATTAGCCTGTGAGATGGCGTCAGTAGCGGACCGATGTGCGAATAGGCCGAAGGCAGCACAACGCGCCAAGATCCGGATGTCACCGTGGTGGTTTCATAGTTGAGAGGCACTTCATCTGCAGTGGGGCGCCGAGATCCGGATGGCACCGAGGTGATGTCTAGCAAGTTGCTGTACTGGTGTGGTCATCCTACAATGCTGAAACTCGGCGTGGGTCGCCCCATTAGCCTGTGAGATGGCGTCAGTAGCGGACCGATGTGCGAATAGGCCGAAGGCAGCACAACGCGCCAAGATCCGGATGTCACCGTGGTGGTTTCATAGTTGAGAGGCACTTCATCTGCAGTGGGGCGCCGAGATCCGGATGGCACCGAGGTGATGTCTAGCAAGTTGCTGTACTTGTGTGGTCATCCTACAATGCTGAAACTCGGCGTGGGTCGCCCCATTAGCCTGTGAGATGGCTGTTCTTTGGATTTGGGCCTGGTCCACCAAAATGGCCCTGGGACACCTTAGAACTCGGACGCTCGATTTTTTTTTCCTTTCCTGTACATGCAAAAAAAGGTAAATGCCCGGTACGTTACACGCTTCATCTGCCACGATGAACTCTCCAGAGGAACCGAAAAAAAATATAGTTGTGGTAACTATACCATGCATCGTCATATGGAGAGGTGGCACCAATTAATTATAGTGCTGCATAAAAGAGAGATTTGGAGGAGAACCCCTGACCTGCTAGTACATTCATCAAAGAAGTGGCACTGAGAGCTTCAGAGGCAAGGGAAACGGTCCCAAATATTTAGAAGAACTTTGGAAAGATTAAAATGACATGTTTAGATTGTGGCAAATTAATTTCATGTGGACAGATGAGTGTTACTCTAATAAATACAGCATATGAACATCATCATAGTCGATGGTTGGTAGAGACATTTTGACTATATCCTGGACCTGCCCGTCCTCGCCCAAAATGGCGCCGGAATAAATGGGACTCGTAACTCCTTGTTGTGTACTGGTTGCAGAACCTTGAAATCACGAGATACGTATGCAGTTTTGAAGCACATGGCGGGCGGGGACGAGAATTGATTGAATATTTCGACATCCCTATTGATATTAAGTTCTGATGTGTTATTGATTACTGTACTGTTGAAAGTTCGAATTAACGTCACCCATGGTACTTGCCCGCAAATGTATATCTAGATAATTTTATTGTAACTGGCCCTGTCGTATTTTAATTATAAAATGTACGTCCACCGATTCCGTAACTGTTAGACACCTTAGTTCTTGCAACCTAATGGCCCGCCCGTTACGTTCCTCTACAGTGTAAATGTCTATTCATCATATACGATTACAGTTTGCTCTGTGGCAGGCCCACGTGGTTATAGGCTCGTATTTGTATAATGAAATTTTCACAATAAAGGTTTTTAAAAGAAAACATGGTAGTAGTATATACATTGGTAAAGTTTTTAATAATAGTGACTGTTTTAGAATCATTAAAAGGCAAGTGAAATAAAGCAGACCAATTACATGAAGGGTAAAAGGTATAATACGAAGGAACGCAGTAAAGATAAATGGTCAAGGGCTGTTGTGTTTTCTATTCCTGCAACATAAAGTGATCGATAAGAATCTCATATTCAGGCGTATCGGCGACTAAGACAGCAGGTCGACCCTCTTTTGCTCAACGGCTCCGTCATGGGACGAAGAAACGCTCTTTTTCTCGAAAAAAGAATATATTTTACTTGCAGGACAGTTGTAAAATTTCCGGGAAAGTACATTAGCCTGGAACATTATAACATATATTTAAGAAAAAATAATGTTCGGAAGTAATGAAAAGCGTAATTTTTAGGTCATATGACCAAGCCTTTCATCATTACAATAAGAAAAGTAAAATGAACCAATGAAAAGTTTTATTAACAAGTCACATGACTTGTTATGCTTACGTTACGCGCTGCGCGCCCCGGATGACTTCCGGATGCGCTAACGCGGCGCGTCATATGACGCATTAGGCGACAACGCAGGTACAGAATATAGTCAAAATGTCTCCACCAACCAGCGGTCGGAACACAACCCCTTTCAGCAGGCTAAATAGTTCTGTTAAATGACAACAGAAGGGACAGGCAACAAGAACCATCAGTCAAAGAGGGGAGAGCTAGTTCTTCTCTACCGGGTTACATTGGGGCGCTACCGGAACTGATCGAATTGGTAGTCTACAGTGTTTCTGGATGTTTCAGACTGAAGCTGGGGTTAGCATGAGAGCAGCACCATTCCGTAGCTCCGTCGTGGTCATTCCGCAACCAATCATGGCAGCCGTTCTTTATCGTTATTTTGGGCGGGGTGGGTGGCGGAGCCGAGCTGTTTTGCAGCCATCATTGTGTGGAGTTCAGTTCATCTCACTAGTTTTGTATTTGTCATGAGGGGTTGTTCCTAATGTTTCTATTTTAGCGAGGTCAAAAAGAGATCCCATTAGTGGCCTACTGATTTTGCTCGATTCCTTTTCTTTTTTTTTTACACGATTTTTCGTTATCTGCAAAGACTAAACAGAGTATTGCGACTCTGTGTTTGTTTGTAAATAGAGAATGAACCAAAGAGAACTAATTCTAAAACAGTAAATACTTGGATAACAATCAATCAAATGGAGAGAGAAGCAGGCACGACGGATTACAATGGGGGCAAAGACCTGCGTTAACTACCTTTCACTATCTGCAAAGAGAGAGTACTCCTAATAGAAATGAGGGGGGGGGGCACCATTCAAAGCAGATCAGTGTGCATAAACACGAAAATGTTTTCACTTACCACGTACTTGACATTCGACAGCTTATGATATTTGCTATTAAAAAACCATTGAAATTCACTGAAAAAACCATAGGTTATAGACCATATATAGTTAGGAATTAGCATTTACAAAACCTTGAAAATTCACTGAAAAAACCATAGGTTATAGACCATATATAGTTAGGAATTAGCATTTAAAAAACCTTATTTTACTCACACAAAACCATTGAAATTCCATATATAGTTAGTTGCACTAACTATATATCGCGCACCTGCAATCCACTGCTGATCATGTCACATATTACATCATTCATGACATGGTCAGTGACATCACTGATGACATCACTGATGACATCTCAAATGACATCACTGATGACATCACTGATGACATCTCATTTGACATCATTCTTGTGCTAATACGATAAACCTCTTCAGACTCTAATATAACCTTAGATACACTCAGTGTATACAGACACTCACACACTGCCACTCATCCATGGAGTTACTCACACACCCAGTCAGTCATGCAAAGAAACAATCTCATCTCCATTTCTTCAACTATACAGTTAAACACACCTTACTTATTGAAACATATACTAACACATATTTACTCTCTTATACAATCCCTGATACAAGTTCACAATGATCGATACAACCACTCACTCATTCGGTGGCTCTCATGCACAGTTATTTATATATGCCAACTCTCACATGTACTGTGTTTTACATATGTACTTACTATGACATGTAGCATTGAGATATCCATTCACTCATCAATACACTCATGCACACAGTCAACTGCCCATGTAGCTGTTTCCACATGCACTCTTGAACTCATACACCTAGTGAATAAACTGTTCACACATCTATGCATAGAGTCACACACCTTCCAGCCACCCCCACACAAACTCAATCTCCCATAGAAATACTTGGGCAACCAATTAATAACACATATAGCCTCTCGTATAGCTAATGATCAACACATGCAGCAGCTTACAGAACAACAGACATAATGATGCACAAATTAAGACAGTTTAGTCACTAACCCATGCATTCAGTGAGACACATTTAATCACTCACTCATACAGTCAGTCACGCACCTACTAAATCCTTCATCCAGACACTTATACATCCACTCATTCTTCAATATGTAAGACATATTTTAACTTTACAGAAACATACAGTCACTGGATGTTGTCATCAGTGATGTCATCAGTGATGTCATTTGAGATGTCATCAGTGATGTCATCAGTGATGTCACTGACCATGTCATGAATGATGTAATATGTGACATGATCAGCAGTGGATTGCAGGTGCGCGATATATAGTTAGTGCAACTAACTATATATGGAATTTCAATGGTTTTGTGTGAGTAAAATAAGGTTTTTTAAATGCTAATTCCTAACTATATATGGTCTATAACCTATGGTTTTTTCAGTGAATTTTCAAGGTTTTGTAAATGCTAATTCCTAACTATATATGGTCTATAACCTATGGTTTTTTCAGTGAATATATATATATATATATATATATATATATATATATATATATATATATATATGTGTGTATATATATATATATATATATATATATATATATATATATATATATATATATATATATATATATATATATATATATATATTCACTGAAAAGACCTTACTTTTCAGGGGCGTTATAGTTAGCTAGACATTTCACTCGTACAAAACCATTGAAATTCCCCCATTATAGTTAGTTCAGCTAACTATAACTCGCGCGCCCGCAATGCACTGCTGATGACGTCATATATTACATCACTCATGACATGGTCAGTGATATCACTCATGATATCACTGATGACATCTCAAATTACATCACCGATGACATCATCTAGTCAATGTGTGTTTTTCTGAAAGTTAAATATGCTTCATATATGTACAGCTGAAGGTCGATGGAAGAATAACTGGGTATATAAGTGTCTAAATGGATGATGTTTTTGTAAAATTGATTTTATAACTGTCTGATTAAATGTATCTTAGTGAATACATGGGTTAGTGAGTAATGTTTAAATATGTAAATATGTGCATCAGTCTCTCACTTTGTGTATAAGTGGCTGCATGGGTTGGTGAGTAGCTACATGAGTGACTAAATGGGTTATTAGTTGGTTCTTTGTATGAGTGTCTGAGTGTCTGTGTGGTTAGGTGGGGAGTAATACTTAGTGCATATATGCATGAATGTGTGACTCACTGTATGCATGTGTTAAACACAGCATATATGCAGGACTGAATGGGTGGATGGATGTGTGTATGGGTGTGTTAGTGAGTGAATGACTGTCTCAATAGTGTATTTATGAGTAACTACATATGTTTTAAACTAGTATAAGTGAGTATTGGTGCATGTGAGAGTGAGAGATTAGAAGAGTTCCTGTATAAATAAGTATGTGTTTCTATAAGTGATTGTTTAAGAGAGTAGGGTTGTGTAAGTTTCTGTAGAAGTAAGTGTGGTGGTGTGTGTATTACTGTATATATAACTAAATGGATGTTTGATACTTTGTTTGCATGTGTGACTATGTGTGTGAGTAACTCTATGGATGAGTGTCAGTGTGTAACAGGATGTATAGGTGTATGAGTACATATGATGAGTGAGTACATGTATGAGTGACTGTGTAGAACTATTGGTGAGTGAGTGGATGTATGTGTAGATCTTGGAATTACTGCATAGGTGTGTTGTAACTGGTATTGCTATCTCCATTGTTTTGAAAATGTTAGTTTCTATTGTGTGTATCAAATGTTATATTAGGGTGAGAGGAGGTCTGCCACTCTATCACAAGGATGATATCATCAGTGATGTCATTTGAGATGTCATGAGTGATGTCACGGACCATGTCATCAGTGATGTAATATGTGACGTCATCAGCAGTGTATTGCGGGCGCGCGAGTTATAGTTAGCTGAACTAACTATAATGGGGGCATTTCAATGGTTTTGTAGGAGTGAAATGTCCAGCTAACTATAACTCCCCTAAAAACCTATGGTTGTTTCAGTGAATTTCTAAGGTTTTTTAAATGCTAATTCCTAACTATAATGTGCCTGAAACCTATGCTTTTTTCAGTTAATTTCAATGGTTATTTAAATGCTAGTTTCTAACTATGCCTACAGAGGTAGGACATGTGAAGAAAGAAGAAAAAACACAGAGAAAGAAGAAAAAGAAATGCAGAAAGAAGCAACAGAAGTCCTCAAAGATGAAGAAAAGTGCAGGAAGAAGAAAGACATGCAGAAAGAACATCTAGAGGAACAGAAAGAGGCCTTGTTGCAAAATCCTTCTGTACCCTCAACTTTTTCAGATGGGTACCTGCGGTAACTGACTCTGACTAACGAGTCCTAGAGCCAGTGCTATGCTAAAAGACACTTAGAATACAGTTAAAACACCTACATACACTAGGGAACACTATGCGTTGGGGTACCCCGGTGATTACCATGGCCTACTCTGTAAGACCCTAGTACATAATAGGGCAGGGGGATTAAAACTACCTTTTAAAACGTGCCACAGGGCGTGTTTGCACACTGTTGAAGGGAGGGGGGGCTGAGCTGACTTGTGCAAACAAGCCCTGTGGCCGTTTTAATTTGGTGGATAAAGTCCCCTTGAATCCTGAGTGTCCCTTGGGTACAAGTAGCCCACCAGGTACCTCCAGTTAGCGCCACAGAGATGCGTTGCAGAGAGGTGTAAAAAGGGGCACGGCCTGGACCACCTCTCTGCAACGCAGCGCAGTGGCACTTACTGGAAGCACCTGGTGGGCTAAGCGGCTCTCAGGATTGAAGGGGAATTATTTCCCCAACTTAAAACGCGCCAAAGGGCGTGTTTGCACACGTCACCTCAGACCCTGTCCCCTCCCTTCCCCACTGTGTAAATATGCCCTGTGTCTGTTTTAAGTTGGGAGATTAAGTCCCCTTGAATCCTGAAGGTCCCTAGGGTCAAACTAGCCCACTAGGTACCTCCAGAAAGCGCTGTTGCAGAGAGGTGTAAAAAGGGGTACGACCGGGACCAACTCTCAGCAACGCAGCACAATAGCGCTTACTGGAACCACTTGGTGGACTAGTTGGCCCCCAGGGGCTCTCAGGATTGAAAGGAATTATTTCCCCTACTTAAAATACACCACAGGGCGTGTTTGCACACGTCACCTCGGGCCCCATCCCCTCCCTTCGCCCCCGTGTAAACGCGCCCTGTGTCCGTTTTAAGTTGGGAGATTAAGTCCCCTTGAATCCTGAGGGTCCCTAGGGTCAAACTAGCCCACTAGGTACCTCCAGTAAGCACCACAGAGTTGCGCTGCAGAGAGGTGTAAAAAGGGGTGTGACCTCTGAACACCTCTCTGCAACGCATCTCCCTGGCGAATACTGGAGGTACCTGGTGGGCTAGTTGGGGCTCAGGGACCCTCAGTATTGAAGAGGAATTAATTCCCCAACTTACAACTCTCCAGGGGGCACGTTTGCAGAGTGCTGCAAGGAGGGCACGTGGCCTCCGGCGCAATGTGGCCCCTCTTCTACTCAGGCCACTTATGGCCCCGGGGACCCCATCCCCCAGGCAGGCCTTTGTTTTTTTATTTATTATTATTATTATTTTAATTTTGGGGCCCCCCTCCTGGGCCATTTGTAGCCCCGGGGACCTCATCCCCCAGGGCAGGCCCTCTCCGTTGGGGACTGTTGGGGGGTCCCCAATCCCCCGACGGTCCTGCCGGCTCCCCGCATCCCTCAGGAGCCGGCATTGCTTTTCCACATCGGAAGCTGCTAAGATGCAGCTCCCCGTGGGGAAAAGCATTAGGCTCTGGTTTTTGGAAGAGAGAGCAGGTTTCCTGCTCTCTCTTCCAAAAACCAAAGCAGTTTGCTATGGCAGGCAGGAGCCACGAGGCTCCCGCCCTGCCATAGCAAACTACAGTGTCCTGGGTTGGGCACCCCGGAACACTGCAGGAGCCGGCCCTGGGGATTGGCGGTCCCCAGGGCAATGACAGGGCTCCAGGAGGGGGGTTGTGCGGCCCCCTTCCGCAGATTTCCAAAGCCCCAGGGAGGTGGTGGTCCCCGGAGCTGGGGGGTCCTCCACACAGGTTTTTTATGTACTTTTTTTTAAAACAAGCACCGGGGGGTGGCGGTCCCCGGGGCTGCGGGGGTGCCATGAGCCCCCCACAAATATTTTCTAAAAGCCCCAGGGGGTGGTGGTCCCCAGGGGCCTGGAGGGGCCTTTGAGCCCCCCACCCATGTAATTTCATAGCCCCGGGGGGTGGCGGTCACCGGGGCTGGGGGGGCTAGGGGGCCTGTGTGCCACCCACAAATAATCGTATTAAGTCCTGGGGGTGGCGGTCTCCTGGGCTTGGGGGGGCCTTGGAGCCCCCTCAACCATTTCTGTTTGAAGCCCCGGAGGGTGGCGGTCCCCGGGGCTGGAGGGGCTGTGGGCCCCCCTGCACATATTGTATTAAAGCCCCAGGGGTGGTGGTCCCCGGGGCTGGGGGGCCCCTCTGGGCCCCCCATTACATATCAATATTGCCCCCAGGACTTGGCCCCCCGGGAGCTAAATAGCAATGAAGCGCGGGAGTCCGCGCTTTGTTTTTTTTTCTCTGCAGGATCCGCGCACCCTGCGTGGATTTTGTTCATTTAAAAAAAAATATATATATATATATATTGGGGGCCGTGGGGTCCTTGTGGGATCCCTAAGCAGGCCTAGGCTGTCAGGGTGTTTCTACCCTGCTCCCTTTTTGCGTTTTGTGCCTTAGTTTGACTGATTTCTTGTGCCTCAGTTCTACCGATTCAGGAAAGGGGGTGGTGATGGACAGAGCATCTGAGTTAAACAGAACACTCATACCCAGTCAAAAGATCAGGGCTTGATCCATCACCGTTTTTTAGCTCACTGCACCATCCCAGTTCAGAACCTGGCTGCATGCAAATTAGTCTGTCCCTGGCCCAGTGCATCATGGGAACAGGGCAGACCAAACTACCAAGCCAATTCTTTACTGGAAAGGAAACAAGCTTCCGGGCACAAGATGGCTGCTATGGTTGCTATAACAGTGTCTAAAGTTTCTTATGGGAAAATTATTTTTTCACCACTATTTTTTGAATTTCTTTGGAATATATATATATACATACGCCAAGGTATATTGAAGAATGAGTGGGTATATGAGTGTCTGAATAGATGATTTAGTGGGTGCATGACTGTCTGTATAAGTGAGTGATTAAACGTGTCTTAGTGAATGCATGGATGAATGACTAGTTTGTGTGAATGTCTGTATCAGTCTGTCAGTTGGTGTGTAAGTGGCTGCATGGGTTGGTGAGTAGCTACATGACTGTCTATATGGGTTAATGATTTGTTTTCTGAGTACCTGCTGACAAGACTGAAAAGCATTGGAGTTGGGGGAGCTGCGCTCGACTGGTTCTGCTCCTATTTGACGGACAGATGGCAGGCAGTAGCAATCCCTCCATACCAGTCAGAGTTTGCTACAGTTCCACACGGGGTCCCACAGGGGTCTGAAATTAGTCCGATACTTTTTAACGTGTACATGCAACCCCTGATGGGCATCATCAAGGCTCACGGTATTAGCGTGATCAACTATGCGGATGACACGCAGCTGATGATCTCTCTTGATGGTGCCCATGCAGATTCACTCGAGACCTTCCATTCCTGCATGCTGGAAATGACATCCTGGTTAAATCAGAACTCATTACAGTTTAATAGTGATAAAACCGAAATAATGCATTGCAAAGTAGGTAGAATCACTAGAAGTCTGCCCACTGACTTTTGGCGTCTGGAGCCAGGGGAGCTACTAACCCCGGTGAAATCAGTGAGGAACCTTGGAGTCAGTTTCAATGACAGTTTGAGTCTAGAGACCAATGTCAATAAGCAGGTGAGCAGTTGTTTCGTCTTAATGCGAGGACTTCGAAAGCTGCTGCCCCTTTTACCAGCACAGGTCAGAACCACCATAGTCAGGAGTACCATTCTTAGCCGCCTGGATTATTGTAATGCTCTGCTACTGGAATCTCCTGCTTACCTGATTTCCAGACTTCAGAGCATCCAGGCGGCTGCAGCTAAAATGGCACTTTCCGAGGGCGAAGATCCTCCACTACTCTTGCACTGGCTGAATTACACTGGCTGCCTGTACACCAGAAGATCCTCTTCAAACCCCTATGCACTGTCTTTAAGGCAGTGCATGGGATGGGCCCCCTACCACTTCAAAACAAATTCAAATGGTATGAACCCACTCGGACCCTTCGATCCCCCTCTACTAACCTCATTGGTATACCCAGGATTAGGAAAGCCACTTATGGTGGCAGAGCCTTCAGTATAGCGGCAGCTCATCTGTGGAATAGACTACCTATCGCCATCAGGAAAACAGATGAACTGATGGCCTTTCGAAAAAAGGTAAAAACATGGCTTTTCCCTAAAATCTAAATGCCCAGAATCAAATGACACCCTTTCTACTGATGATGCAGAGCGTTTCAGCTATATTCATACAGCGCCAGGATGCCCGTAGGGTTGCAGAGCGCTTTAAAAATACTATAAATAAAATAAATAAATAAATACCTGAATGGGTGCTTGAGTGTCTGTGTAGGTGGGTGGAGGTGTTTGTTACTCCCTACATGGATGTGTGAGTGGGTGATTCACTGAGTGTATAGGTTCATGAGTACATCTGGAAGAGGCTTTATGGAGGAGTGAGTGTGCTTATTGCTGTGTGGGTGAGTGAATGGATGTCTCAGTGGTATATGTGTGAGTAACTAAGGTAGTATACATGACTGTTGGAGTATATAATGACTATATGTGAGAGTGAGTGATTGTGAGAGTGGCTGTATGGATGAGTCTGTGCTCTTGTCAGTGATTTAAAAGAGAGTAAGTATGTGTTAGTATCTGTAAGAATAAGTGAGGTGGCGTGTGTATAACTGTATTGATGAGTAAATGGCAGTGTGATTTATTCTTTGGTTGACTGACTAGGTGTGTGAGTCACTCTATGGGTGAGTGGCAGTGTGTGAGTGTCTGTATGGGTGAGTGACTGTATATATCAGTGGCTGTATTGATGAGTGACTGCATGCATGTATAAGTAACTGTATGGATGAGTGAGTGGATATGTGTGGAGACCTATGAATCAGTGAGTGGGCATGTACTAACTGGTATTGGTGTGTCTATGGTTTCGAGAATGGTAGTCTATATTTTAGAGTGGGTGTATGTATCACAGTTTATATTAGGGTGATGTCATCAGTGATGTCTAACGGTGGGCATAGTGGGCGTAGTGGGGCTTCGCGAAGCTACGCGAAGTGGGCAAAAAACTACGCCCACCCACGCACTTCACGTAGCCCCACTACGCGCTACCCGCCTCTCTCCCACCCTCCCTAAATGCTTAAATGACATTATAAATGAATTATAAAACCACTTACCTTAGCCGCCGCATCCCTGGGGCTCCCTCTCGTCATCGCGCCGCCGGCGCGCACATCTTGGATACTAATGCGCATGCGCGGCCGCCCGCGCATGCGCATTTCTCGCGAGAAATGCGCATGCGCGGGCGGCCGCGCATGCGCATTAGTATCTAAGACGGCGGCGGCGCGATGACGAGAGGGAGCCCCAGGGACGCGGCGGACAAGGTAAGTGGTTTTATAATTCATTTATAATGTCATTTAAGCATTTAGGGAGGGCGGAAGAAGTGTAATCTTGATCCCATCTGGAGATATTGTCGTGCATAGTCAGCACTCAAATATACTCTGTCGTGGCTAATGTACTAATAGGAGTAGGATAGTTATATCAAAGATATTTTAGTTGAAATACAAGTATTTAGAATGTGATTAATAAAGTTGCGTGACACATTAGGTATTAAAGCAACAGGAGAAAATAACATGAAATGTTGTATTGTGAGATAATTAATTAGGATGTGTGCAACTAATATTTAATGTTTATATGCATAATTTGAATTAATCAAATACAGATTTTTTTACACTGAGACATTTATAATTCATTACATTCATTCATGTTTTAAGCAGTTGCATTTACTTTTCTTGTAAAAAGATGCACATATTCTGTAACCATGAAAAACAAAATTGGAAACTAAATAAGAAGAGTGGAAGAGTGTAAAGATGTTGTTATAAACATAAGTAACTTAACTCAGGTACCGAAATAAGTTATAAACCTGGCTCTGTACTTTAGAGCTCAAGATGTGAAGCAGCAACCACAATCCTGGTCAGAGTCAGAAGCAGACAAACACTAAATTAACCTGGGCTCACCCTCTGGTAGCTTGGCACAGAACAGTCAGGCTTAAATTTAGAGACAATGTGTAAAATATTTATAAACGCTTCAAACAGTAAAACAGTAAAAACACCACACAAAAACATTTCACACAAGGTTAGAAAAAATTAACTTAATTTGATAAATAAAACTAGGCCAAAATGACTAAAATCCAATAAGTACAACTTGAGATATTGCATTTCAAAGTGTTTAGGTTAAAATAGTGCTTAGAAGCAAAAAGTGCTATTTAGGATATCTGGTCACACCAAAAGTTCAGGCCAACCATAATAGAGTGTGGGCCGACTACAGAGATCCAGTTAGGCCCACAGAACCAAAGTACCATAATTCTGGTTGCGGAGAGCTTGCGTGGATCAGCATTGAAGATGTGTTGTGCAGGCGAGGCGATGCGTCGGTTCCGAAGAGCGGCGAGGCTGCGGTGCGAGGTCCTGATGAGTCGACGCTGAGGATCCTGTCGATGGGGCTTGTGATGCAAAAGCCGGTGTCGAGAATTCGAGAAGGAGCAGGGGCAATGCGTTGGGTCTGATGAGCGGTGAGATCTGACTTCATCATCGAGGCTGCTGTCAGCTAGGGATGGAAGGAGCTTGCGCCAGGTAAAGCATTGCGCAGCGGCAGGCCTGACAGCGATACATTGGTTCCAGAAACAGTAGGCTGCGGCAATGCGAGTCCTTTTGAGTTGGGTCCAATTCACAGTGGCGATGTGTTGGTTCTGCTCAAAGATGCGCTGCTCAGTTGAGGAGATGCATTGGTTCTGCTTGGGGATGCGTTGGTCAACAGAGGATGTGTCGGTTCCACAGGAGATACACCTTAGGCCCACTTCCATAGTTCCAGGGCTAGGGTTGCGCCAATTGGCAGGGTAGACTCACAGATGGCAGAGTCTAGGTGCAGAAGCAGGTTGGTTGGAAGTCTTTTATGTCTATAAGACTTCAGACCTGGAGGCCAGCCAGCTAGCCCTTGGAGTCACTTTGGGTTCAAGTGATGCATGTCCAGTCCTTGTCACCCAGGCAGGAGGACAACAAGCCAGCAGGTCAGAACAGTAAGCAGGAGTCCAAAAAAGCAGCAGTGCAGCAGAGTGGCAGTACTATCAGCAGCACAGCTGTCCTTGTTCCTGTAATAGTCTTCACAGGCCCGAAGTGTAATGAAATTGTGGTGTCAAAATTCCAGTACTTCTACCCAGATGTGCCTTTCAAGTGAACAAAGGTCCTGCTTTTCTGCTCTGGCTCCAGGCTCACTATAGGGGGTATGCAGCCCCTCGTGTGGGGGACAGGACACAGCCTATTCAGGTGTAAATTAGGCTTGGCCCAGCTCCTCCCTCTCATCCTGCCAAGATGGCCCAGCAAGTCTCACTTAAGCTCCCATTGTGTGTGGCTGTCTAGGTGGAATACACAAAGCCCAGCTGTCACCCTCCACAGACATGTATCAGAGAATGGCAACAAGCACCAAATGACTTATGCAGGAAATGCCAACTTTCTAAAAGTTTGAAGAATGGGGGAGTCAGGTCCAGGGACGTGGGGCTAGCTGGACCATTAATATAAATTCTAAGTACACAAATTGCCGGCCACACACTTACTCAAATCCTCTATTTTTGAGGGAACAAACCATAAGAGACTTCCTGGTTCGTTCGGGTATATCACTCAAACCCTTTTATTATTTGTTTGTTTTTTGTCTTTTTTTTTAAGTATTGATGTATGAAAGGGACACCTTATCGTTTTGTACACCTTATATACAATTATTTACAATTTGCGATTATTTACAACACAAAAACATACACATACACATAACTAGTTGTATTATACAAAGTGAATTGCTCTGAAATATATACACTCAAATATTCATACTATGAAGAAAAAATCATCCGTAATTCCATAAAGACCAGAGTCAAAAGTATAAACTTGATGACAATCATAAATCAATGAACTACAGTTGAATGTAGACAGTTCAAATAAGGAAAAATAGACTCCAAATTAATTCATTCAGTCCATTCAACCAATAAATGGCTAATCTTTTTACGCCAACGCGTTTCGAATCCGGTATGTCAACTCTACGGATTCTCATCAGGGCTCTGTCTTAATACGGGATATCTGCAAGTGTATAAAATAAGACTTGTTTTAGCTCCATTTTTGACAGTTGTTTAGCGTCCGCCTACATTTAACTCGGATTCCTCATATTACCTGTTGAACCAGCAGCCGCCGGTCAAGGGTAAGGTATTAGTTCTGACTGAGTTTCTTTTCTTTTCGGGATCTAAAAACAAACGCAGGTATCATGACCTGTTCTTGCTCACTTTTTAAGACCAGAATGGGGCACATATGTTATTAACATACCTTACTGGATCATGCTCGTGATCCTACGTTTCCACCAAATGGGAGTTAATTTTCAGTCTTGTATTACAGCCTGAAAATAATGAGAATAACGTTTTACGCGCTTTTTATGCACAGACGGAGAGAGTATGGCACTCGTTGCTCTACTCGGCATACCTGCTCTGAGGGATTCCTCGCTTGGGCTGTTCGTGTGCTAATCGGTTGCAGCGGTAAACGCTTTCTGACCATGTGGGCACCGCTTTCCTCAATCCTTATTATTTGCGCTCGCTTTCCCTAGAGGAAATGACAGCGTTTTATTAGGTATCAGGGGCTACTGCAATATTAGTGACAAATCGAACCCATGTTAGCTCTAGACTTACTTGAAAAAGCTGTGACTCGGCATCTAGCTCTCATTCACTTAGTTTGGCAGCCATGTTGTAACATGGCTTTAGACCTACTTATAGCTACTTACTTGGCGGCCATCTTAGAGTGGGGTCGCTAAAGAAAGCTCTCATTCACTTAGTTTGGCAGCCATGTTGTAACGTGGTTTTTGACCGACTTAAAGCTACTTGCTTGGCGGACATTTTAGAGTGGGGTCGCTAGAGAAGGCTATCATTTAGATGTGAAAAAAAGTGAATTTAAACCACATATGAGAACATACGCGCAATCACCATCGACCCTTTCTTTTAGATGCACTTTCCTAAGTAAAGCTCACACTCTAGATATTTCAGAAAGCGAGTTAAGCCCGCTGAGTGCGCTATTAAACTTAAGTATAAGGTAGGCCTCTTTTTTTTAGTAGAAGTTTATCATGGTCGATGGATCTAGACTGTTGCAGAACATATAGAATTGACCACTTTAAGTCATTCTCAGTGTGTTTATTTTCAATGCAATGCTCCACCATAGGTGCTGTAAGCACTTTATTCTTGATTCTAGACTTATGTTGCGTTATGCGCATATTCACTTGTTGTGTTGTCTTGACTATGTAAATCTTATTGCATGGGCAGATGACTACATACACAACATTTCGTGTTTTACAATTTGAGAAACTTAAGTGTTTCCACTTAATATTCCCATGTTGGAATTCCTTCCCTTCCACAGTAGTCCCACAGGCCACGCATGTCCCACATTTATGATGTCCCTCAATGGGTTTCATTCTCCATTGAGACAATAGGTCACTCTTAGGTTTGGGTAATGCTATCTCGGCTCGGACAAGATGTTGTCCGATGCTCCTTTTCTTACGATACGCAAAAAGCGGACGGGGAAATGGACAGTCCAGGTTTTCTAGTAAGTGCCAATTTTTTAACACGGTTTGTCTGAATTTGTTTGTGTAAGGCCCAAATGTGGTGACACAGACCATCCGGTCTAGTTCAGCCTTTGATTTTGTTTCTAGCAAACATTCGCGTGGTGTACATCGTGCCCGCTTGAATGAGTTTTTTACCAGTTTTTTGGGATAACCACGGCTTTCCATTTCTTGACAGAATGTGTCAGCGTGTCTTTCAAACTCTGACAGCTCCGTGCAGTTTCTCCTAATACGGAGCAGTTGGCCATAGGGCAATACAACTTGACCATATGTTTGGATTTTAGATTTTGATTCCAGAGACACCAGTCTTGAAGGGTTTATTTCTTTCCAATTGGAAATTACACTAATAAAATGTAATAAGGTAATCTCAATGTTGTACTTTGGAAGAGATAGCCCTTGCAGTAGTGAAAACCGACTTTAGGAGGTTTTCACTACCAGAACATGTAAAGCTTGAAAATACATGTCCAGCCTTTTAAGTACATTGCACCCTGTGCTCTGGGTTCTCCAGGGCCTACCTTAGTGGTGATGTATAAGTATAGAAAGGGAAGGTCTGGGCCTGGCAAAAGGTTTATTTTGCCAGGTAGAAATGGCAGCTTAAACTGCACACACAGGCTCTACAATGGCAGACCTGAGCCATGGTTAGAAAGCTACTAAAGTGGGTTGCCCAATACATGCTGCAGGCCCACTAGTAGCATTTAAATTACAGACCTTGTGCACATGTAATGCACTTTACTGGGGACTTAATAAGTAAATTAAATATGCCAATTGGGAATGAACCAATATTACCATGTTTAGGGGAGAGAGCACAAGTACTCTAACACTAGTTAGCAGTGGTAAAGTGTACAGCAAAAACGAGGTCAGAAAAAGTGGAGGAAGAAGACAAAAAGGGAGAAGACCACCCTGTGACACCTATGACTGTCAGGTCTAACACATAATATATGAACCAGCACTCATGTAATGGTCGTGGCCAAGACATGTGTATGTTACTTTTATTATTATTATGGTATTGACTTACTCTTAAATGCAGTAATTGAATTGAGAAAAGGGAAACAGCATGAAAACAATAAAGATATTTTTATAAGAACTCTTGATTGTCAAATAGACTTTGGGAAGATAAAGTGAATAAAATTGGATTCTGGTGCCTAAAAAGGTATATGACTCTTTAAAAGTTAGTTTCTTTGAGAATAACCTCCTTTCTTTCAAGGCTCTATTTTCTCACATACTAAGCAGCATCTGAAAAGGGGGGGCCCTCGGCCCCCCCGCACGCATGGCGGCGCGGCGACCGTCGCCCCCACTGTCTCCTTTGTTGCCATTCGGCGGTGGGGGCGTGCCCTGGGGGGCGCGGCCCACCGCCGATTGGCTGGCGGCCTCCTTGACCCGGATCCTGGGAAGTGGGTCCGGGTCAGGGGGGGCGGGCTATAGGAGGGGCCACCTGGCCCCTCGGGAATAAAGAGATAGGGAGCGCCCAGGAGACCCCCTTGTCCCTGGACGCTCCCTCGCCGAAACGGTGTGCCCCGCGCTCGGGGCTTCTTTGTTTATTAACTATTTGCCTTTTATTTTGCAGGAACTCGACTACAGGCGGGAGAGAGCGGTATTCTGGGATCCTGTGGGCGGATCGAGACTCAGCGCCGGAGCTTTTGAACTTTTGCTCTTTGTTGCAGGCTTTCGACGTCCGGGGCCGCGCTGAGCCAGCCCCCGCCGCATCATTCGATCGCGGGAGCTGAGTGTCGGGCGCATTGGTTATTTCCCGTTCTAGGTTCCTACGCAGGAAAGGAGGATGTCCCTTGGCGGTCGTGGACCCGCAAATAGACGAGGAATGGCGAAACGGCGGTGCTCCACGGGGGCAGGATTTCGGGCGGGCCGATGGTTCGCGGAGAAGTGCGCCTTGGACACAAGTTAAGTGGGGGGAAAGCAAGGGTGTGTCGGGAGCACACGGGTTTACGAATAACATGTATGTCGGCGGGGTAATGGCAGTGTTCCTAACGCGGAGCAGTACCCTCCCTATTTTGTCATTTTGAACGTATTTGCAATCACCATGCACATAAAGATGCGTGAGGAATTTAATTTTAGTCGCGTGCACTTTGGGAACAGCATCGCCTGGAGCTGTAAGATTGGAAAGTCTTTTTTTGGCTAGGACCAGATGATTAAACTAAAACTGGGACAGCAGCGCGTAATCAGCATCTGGTTGGGTCTAAATGCAGAAAGACGCCCGGGCGGGCTCGGGGTCTCTGGGGAAACGACAACAGACAGCTTTGATACTGGGCACAGAGCCGGGTGCAGCCAAGTTCTTCCCATTTACTTATAACTGTATTCTGGGGGGCGCCCTCAGCGTCAGCATTTCTTGTTTTCGAGCGTAATCGGCACAAACGACTCTTGGCAGGTATTGCACAGTATCCATTCGTGTCATCCTCATTTTCAGCACTTTCCCTCCCAGCTTTATCTCAATTAAAACACTGAGGGTGGACAGCCGCCCAAAAGGATCTGTGGTTGGCAAGAGTAATTGTGTTCAGTAGTGCAATAGCGCCACCTGCATTGCTTGCTTCCCTTGGTTCTCTGTAGGCCTGAACAGGTTATCCACAATCATCAGTCACGGAATGAACATCAATGTCTAGTATGTGTTTGGCCGCTCCTAAAACAAAACGGTTTTAAATGTGGTGGTCAATATGTTACTTTGGGACACTAGATGGTAATACCCTAACCATCAGTCACAGAATGGACATCAATGTCTAGTATGTGTTTTGCCGCTCCTAAAACAAAACGGTTTTAAATGTTGTGGTCAATATCTACTTTGGGACACTAGATGGTGATACCTTAACTGTTCTCGCACACATCTCGTGTTCTCCTTGATCGGTAATTTCTCAAAAGGAAGTTTGAACAGAGACCGAAGAAAACCTTTGTGGGCCAAAGCGATTAGCAATATCCATTTACTACGATAGAGTGGTACTTTATTGCAGATATTTCTGTTTGCTTTAATGTCGAATTCAGTGAGAGTGATAAATCACATACAATTAAACGAAGATGAGGACTGCTTGCGCGAGCAAGCATTAGCAGTTAATTGAATCTACCACCCAAAACAGAATGGGAAATCTGTCCTAGTAAGTTGTAATTATCGCTATGCATGAGTGCACATTTCTTTATTTCGGGTGACAGTCAAATCCACCATTCAATATATATGGTATAATACTTAATCATTTGATTTACACATAGGAATATTAGAAGGAGGCGTTTGCAAGAGTATTGTAGGACTCTTCCTATAGTGTGGGATAGAGACGGATCTTAACATAGAGTGTAATTTTTAGTTGTAATACCCTTCATTCTCCAACTGAGGCGTTAGAGCGCTTTCAGGGAGCTGGGATCACGCTGCATCACACTTTGGGACCATCAAAGAGAGTTCCCAGGTTACTCCGATCCATTCGCATAAGTAATGCCCAGAATTAATGCACCGTGCCAAGAACGCACCCGCATTATTACAACGCGCGCAATGTGATATTCTTGGAATTTTTTCATGCCATAGATTGAGGAGAAGGTATCGTTGACCATATAACGGAGAGGTTATTTCTACTGGATTATAGTACTAGATTGTGTGGTTTTTGAATGATGTGCCAAGCCGACTTGTAACGCGCAAACAAACAGCATCATAGATATGAGCCACATCACCCGGCCAATTTATGCCAACCTGGCCCATCGACTCTGGGGGCTTGTCTCCCATGTTGTGTCCCATGATGTGTCTTTCAGCTGACTTTAAATCAGTGATGGTTGGGAGCCCTGGAAACCATCACCTATCCACGATGTTACATGGGGTTTTGATAAATGAATTCTGCGGAGTATTTGTCTTCCTGCATACGAGACAGAGAACACAGGCCTGATATGAGCGGTGCCCATACTCTTACAACTGCTCCGAGGGCAACAGCTTGGCAGAGGTGACTTGTCATTACGGGCACCGGGGCTCCCTCAACTTTTCCAATGCATGATGAGTGCCTGTTAGGCTCAGCCATGGTTATTATGACCAAGCGGGCAACTGGAGCAAAGTTCGTGGGGGGGGGGGGCTTAAAAAAAATATTTTGGGAGAGGCTAATTCTTCCAACCACAGACAAAGTGGCTGTAACGGCTAGGCTGGTTGCTCTCAAATCGGGGGAACTGGGTTTGAGACTCTGCAATGACGCTCAACATCCTGTAAGTCTGGACAAATCACGTAATCTCCCCGTGCCTAACAAAAGCAGAATATCCCAGATCACAGAGCTATATTATGTCCTTCGTAGTAAATTGAGTCATTCGTGTGTGTGGTAAAAAATTACTTCAAGGTTTGTGGTTACCAAAGTTGGTGACTTTTGAAGATGAAGGTGATGTGTTCTGCTAAATTTTGTGGGGCAGTGTTTTGACTTCATTATGGCGAAATATTGCGCTGGGCTGCAGCTGTTAGGTTGGATTCAGTTTTGACTATTTCGTCATGTTGTGCCTTAAAAATATTACTTTTTCTTGTTATATTACTTTGTGGATATTATTGTGTTATATTACATGAAGGTTATTGGGGGGCATGCTCCGGCCTTTCTGGCCGAAATTAGGCTTGTACCTTAAACGTTTCTTTCAGCAGTAACCAGTTTAACACAAAGGTGGTAAGGTGCCACTTCCCCAGCTTTTTCAAGCATTGAAGAGTACACTCAGCCCAAAACGGTGGCACTTATGCTATCTTAAATTAGCACTGGCAGTATTCACTGGATTCAATGTGACCCGATGTACACAAAATCACCAATGCCCATCAACAGGATCGCATCCACGTGCTGGGGGGGGACTCAGCAATAGGGAGCTTGGGCCTTTTTTAAAAATGCTCTGGTTGTACTTGGGTAGAATTCACAAGGCAGACACAGCTCCCTGATGGGACGGGCCCCACCATGGGTGGTGAGTTACCCAAAAAATGCTCTGTGGCCAGTTAGTTGATGAGTTCAGTTCTTGAAAACTCATTGTCTACATTAGAGCTCACGCTACATGGGTGACATTAAATTTCACCTGTAGAATGGGATGGATGTTGACATTCCTAGGCTGCTTTAGTGATGTCCTATAAGCACTGGCAATACTTTATCCAAGCCATGGTTGCTGCTTATTTCTTTTACGCAAGGAACAGCCATTGACATACGTCAAATTGTGACACTATAGAACGATTATCATTGGTGTCTGCTAGGTGATAGTTAGAACAATCATGGAACCATGCACGAATAGGGTATACCACCTTGTATTGGGATCAACATGGGGATTAACGCCATTTAAGGGTAGGGCTTGACGAGATTGAGGAAGCCAGTTTCCCAGGTCCCGCTTTCCTTTACAAGCCTGAGCAGAAAGCCAAACAATGGACTTATTTCATTGTGGGGGTAATCATCATATGATGTGCTGTTCACTAATCTAGGGGGACATTGCACCATTCCAAACATTGCACCTGTCCAAACCACCCTTCATGGATGAGAGGTGAAAGTCAACATTATTAGTAAGCTATCATAGGGTTAGCTGTATTGCGTGCAGCCTTCAGGCTAAGTCTGGAGGGAATATAGAGCTGTTTGTTTTACCAGCCTTTAATCTCATGAAGGCGTAAATGGAACAGGAGCAGATGTATAACAACAAAGATAGGTATTAGTACTAAACACACCCCTTTTAGTTCGGTCGGTAAACTTATTTAACGCACAAGTAGATTGGCAATATACGTTGAGCCTATGATGAGATTTGAGACGAATGATTACGGTGTGAAGACTTATATAACACACAGTAATTTAGCACCGGATACGTGGAGCCCTAGGGGTGTACCAAAACCATATATTAATAATATAGTGGGGGGGACCACGAATGGCATAGAGACAGGGCCTAGAGCCTTTAGAACGACTACTTGGGGTTCTGATCAGGATACACACCCTGATGTCACACCTAAAGGGTGCCCATAGAGCCTAGTTGCGGCATCACATAGTTCTGGGGAAATATATGTGATCATGTCCGGGTGGCTGGGATGATATTTCTCAGAAACCAAAGTGGCGAATGGAAAAGGTCCTTAGGGCCAGCTTATGGCCTGGCGGAGTTAAGGCTGTGCTATATCTTGTAGCTAAAGGCTGTGAGGCTGCACTACTAAGTAGGCTGTCTTCTTTTACACATAGATCCGATGCAAGAAGACATGGCTAGAGAACAGACAAACGGGGGCTATGCTGAACATTTACTGTACGTGTTAATGTGTACTGGTCTGGCACTAAGATTATCTAAAACTTAGCGACTGATGGTAATGTAAGTCTGCGGCGTGTACAGCTGCTATTGCCGGAAACACTAATGGTGTGTGTTTATCTTTCCAGTTTATGTATGACCGGGTCCATGGTGGATACCTGGAGTGCTCCACATTACAACGGCTGCAACAGGTGGACAGCCCAAGGGATGCTTACGTCAGTCACGGCTGGGTCCATGGCGGATATCGGAGGAGTGCTCCACACCGCAACATCAACAGCTGGTGGACAAAAAATGGGAAACAAACGTCGAGAAAGAGGACACCAAGGGCCCAGGTATTCCTGGCAGGTGTAAGTGCTACCCATTCCCTACGGTGGAAGTGGGAATTTGTCACCCATGTTTTCTTGGTCTTTTCCTGGTTGTTGCAGTTTTCTCAAACCTGTCACGCAGGGGAGGGACTCATCACCAGAGGTGGTGGAGCTACAATGGGCCAGCACAAACAACAGGCTGGACGCAGGACAGGGAAGAGTTGGTTGGAGGGTCTGTGCCATGGTCAGTTCAGGAAATTCTTTCAGGGACTTATAGCTCAGCAGCCCGACCTCCTGTAAGTGGTGATACTTCGCCTAGGGGGGGCTGAATTGGCCAAACTGGGGAGGCGAATACTCATTGATGGGTTCTTCTCCACTGTGGGTGGGTCTTCAGGACTTGGGTGGCACGGTAGTAGGGTCTCAACTTATCCCGTGGTGGCAGGGACTCGGTCAGGGTGTTGAATCACTCGATAAAGAGGATCAACACACAGTGGGACAAACTATTTCAAGCCCCCACTCGGCTTGCAGATGATCCAACATGGGTGTATTGGTTCTACCTGGTAACGGGAGTCCATGTGACAGAGGAAGGGAGGGTCCTGTGGTCTGATGATGTCGGGGCCTGGCTGGAAGGGGTTACTAAAGGGAGAACTTTGTCGGGTAGACCTAGGCAGGGGGAGGCCAGATCGTCGGTTAACAATGCTGGCCTGTGGCGGTAAGGTCATTATCGGTGAGCACATATTTGAGGTCTGAGGGGGCGGGCATCATCCTAGGGGGAGGGGCCTGCGGGCCACTCCCAGAACTCCAGGGGCAAGGTAATGGATGCTGCAAAGCAAAGGAGCGCGGGTAGGAGTAGTTCACGCTTTCCTTAGGCTGGTAGCCACCCCGCGCGCGTGGACTCATGACGCCACCGGCGCAGAGTAAGGGCCCTCCTTTAGTGGGTAAATGGAGTTCAGGGCGTAGACCGGGCAATTCCCGGGGTAACACTGCGCATGCGCACATCCAGAGGGGAGGCGCAGCTTGTAGGACCTGACACCGGTAGTGACCCTGCCATATGGCCAGAAATGTACACAAATTCTAGATGAGGATGTTTAGTCTAAGTTAGGAAACAACATGTATTAGAGTTTTGTTAAAGTCAGGCTCTCAAACTTGTTGCTAAGAATTATGTACCTAAATGTCCTGCTGAATTTTTGTATGAATTGTTGATTATGCAATTAAAACCCTTTTTAATTTCATACTTTAATAAATACGGCCGGGCGACTAGCGCCCGCCTTCCAAAGAGTAAAGACGTCTCGTGTCCACGTTCATGGGTATTGGGTGCCGGATTGGGGGGGGAGGCGGCAGCTAGTCGCTGACCATGATGAGTTCTGACAGTGCAAGACGTTGAGTGTAAGAAAGGTTTATAATTAGGGCCCAAATGAAGAAAATCACCAGCAGAAATTTACATCTCTGTCGAAGCGTACTTTTCTGTATATTTCCAATTTATAAACATCTCTGATAGTCAGCCTGAAAAAAGTTTCCAGGGACAGTTTTGAAAGACCCTCCCATTCTGCAATACAGAGAGAGGAATGGCTCTCTGTGCGCAAATGCGCTTATTTTTCTCCAAAGGGGGAAAATAAATATCCCCGTTTGAAACAGCCCTTCGTCTACACCCCCAGCAAATCTATTGTGATCCATTCCCCTTCCCTTTTTAAAAGAAAATGTAATTTACTCATGTGCTTTAGTAAATCTCCAACCATTTCCAGAGGGGAAAGAGGATGGAGAGGAAGTTGTTAACGGTCAAACTATGCAGGTTTGGGGTGTTCCAAGTTTCCAAGGCTAACCACACCTTCTACTGCTATCTTCCAAACAAATGAGGGGGATTTACGAGTGTGGATTTCTCAGCACCTGAGAGTACCAATGGCAGACAAATCTGCACTCGTAAATGCATATATACCAGCCAGGAATTCCTTTGTCAATTCCTGGCAGGCACACATAGAATACATTTAATTGTAGACTTACATTTGCAAACAAATATACTTTTGTGAATAGGCCCCAAAGACTCTGTTGCATACAGCAGTAATGTTGCAGCAAACTATCCCCCATGCTCTGCCTGGACACAAGAAATAAAAGTATTGAGATAAGAAGTAATTATGGGATGAGGTTGAGGCAAACGTGACAAGACTGAAGGGAAAAGATGTTCAAAGTGCCTACCCATGCAGTAGGTAGCAAAGATGCCATGGGCACTGGTGCAATCAAGGAAATGGCCTCTTCGACTGCTGTTGGGGTAATTCAATAATTACCAGGGCTCAATGGGGCCCACGGTGGGCCCCTCGGTGCTTTAAAATGCTGCATATTTTGTAGCTACGCCCCTGTACCATTGCCAGAGCTATGTGTTTTCTTGTAACGGGAAAAAAGCTGACTTGTCCCTGTTGCCATCTTCCCCAGATAGCATTGTTTGAAATATATAAATGTAATGTTTTGTTTTCACACAGTAATGGTTCTGCCCTGATAGCCAGAGCAAAGAGTTAGGCCCAAATACAACAGGACCGATGTAGTGCTCAGATAGACTCATAACAATAAGTGGTGCAGTTCTTGCCGCACAGAATAAAATGGCTCCGCTACTAAAAGTACAGTGTACGGACAGGATCTATGCAGACAGGATATCCCATAGAGTAGGACTATCACCCTTACACAGTGGCACCACCTTTTCATTATGTTGACATTTGGGGCAAAGGGCTGCCAAAGTCGATCACATATAATTGAACAAGTACAGCAGTAGAAAAATGCTGGCATTATATCACTGAGCCGAATCAAAAGATGTTTATTTACTCAGCAGGCCTATATCTCTTAATGCAGTAACCCCAAGTCAAGATTATTCTATATTTTTTGCAATTTTCACTTAAACCCATGAATTACTCCGATATTCATGCCTTCAGCTTCTCTGGCCCGAGCTTGTTTATCCTGTTTACATTCTCCATCATAATTAAATAATCTTCTCTAGCAATTGGAATTTATGGGTCAGCAGACTTTCTCCTATGTTGAAATGATAACATTTGACTTTTTGTTAATGCACTATTCTCAGGTCTCAGCTTCTTGCTATTGTTATGTATATTCATTTTGTACTTTGCACCACATTCGCTTTTCTCATTAGCACATCATTATTCCTTAAACCAGAATTAATCCAAGATTTAACTAATTTAAGGTTCAAGAGGATGATTCATCGAGCTATACTCGCATATTTACTCATTCCCTTCATTACATTTTTGCATGTCATGTCTTTAATTCCTCCTGCACTCTAACCTTCTCTAAGCTCTATTTCTTCTGCCCAGCACTGGCATTAAAGGCTCACTACTTATCATGCAAAATTTGTAAAAGACACAGCCACATTGTAGTGTAAAATATATAATATATGCAAATGAAAATAATGCTAGAGGTCCAACAGCATCAGGTAGGAAACCAACATTTCTCTTCTACTTTTAAGCCCCTAGACTGTGGAATTTTCATAGTTGTTTAATTAGTAATACTTCAATATGCCAGCTACTGATTGCACAAAGTAAACAAAATATTTCCCCAGTGTTGCATAAGGGACACAGTCTCATATAATACCCGTTGTCACTGGCTGCCCTTGAATGACAGTTAAGTTTGCTAAACAAAAAACAAAATTAAAACTCTTGTTCCACCCATGCCTACACCCAGTGAGAAGCATCATTTTATACAGCCAAGAAACGCTTAAGTTGGTGAACTGGGGGCGTGGCATAGGTAGAATAAGGAAGTTTATAGTTTATAATGACCCCCCACTATGTTTCTGTGATGCTTCAAGGAAAGAGAATACTTTCTTAAGTTTTTAAGTTCTGAACATCTTTCTTTCACATCAGTTTTTATTTAGGAGTTTACTTTAAGGTTGGGGTTCTGGAGAACTAACAGATTTGTGCTCTGCTTTCCAACTCTTTATTTGCTTAAACATTTTAACTTAAGGAAGGGTTAACAAATGGTCAGCGACATGCAGCAAGATTGCTGTAACCTGCTGCATTCGTAATGCCTTCCCTGCCTTCTCTACTCTGCCTCCCTGTATGCCTGCTCCGCTCTTCCAAGCATATGATGTCATAGAATGTTGGTGAGTAACTGGAAAGGATGGATAGCAGTTTTAGAGAGTGGGCTGAACAGAGAGCTTGCTGCTCCCAGTGGGGTGTCCTACTAAGTAACCTTTTATCTCTTCAATAAACCTTCAACCGCTTCACCTACGAACACTGGCTGCCTGACTCCTGCTTACCAAGAATGAATTTACAATTATAACAAAGATCTTAATGCGCCTGAAATATTTTCCTTTATTCCAAAATAAATCAAGGAGCTTATAATTAGCTAAAGTTCTTCAACACAGCTGGGTCTGTGACACACTGCCAAAAAGATAAATCTGCTTGTCATCCGCATAGGATTGAATCTGTGGGCTTTGGTACCAAGGTTATCAATTAAAATGTTATGACGGTGTAAAGTGTAGTTGCAACAAAACATACCTTGTTTGCACACCAGAACCTATTTGTACCAGCTCTGATTAGAATGACAAACCATCACCCATTTTTCCTGAAAGCAAAGAAAGGAACTGCACCTGGGTTACAAATTACAGTCTGCCTACAAGTGGACATGGTCAGCCATGACAGAGGTGGGAAATAAATGAAGCAGCTTTAATACAGAAAGCATACCTTCATCTTCCATGGCCAGAGAGCCAACAGAGGCAATAACACTTATGGATTATGTGCTAAGTTTGGCTTAGGAACCAGACTGGAGAGGACTGGAGATCTTTTCATCTTCGAAGAAGGAACGGGATTGTTTGACTCCCATTTTTTACACGGTGATTGATCGCCATTGGAGGCCTACTGTGAGGAGATAACAGGTGAGCAATGGAGTGTCCGGGTATCTATGTTTAGATATCAAGACGTTTGTATTCTTAATGTTCTAGGAGCGTACCTAGGTTCCAGAGGAATATTATTGAAAAAACAGCCACCAAAGTCATTGCATCTGTGCACTGTTTACCTACTAAGGCCCTAATTATAAGTCCCCCTGATTTAGATGAGGGGATTCTGGAATGCCGACTCTCTAATTCAAGTTGGTATCCCTGTACCATAATCCAGGGACAACAAGTTTCTTCCTCAAGATTGGGGAATACTTTGCAGAGCTGTGAATACCTGGTCAAATTCCATAAATAGTACAGTGCTTTTTCCCTTTCTGTAAAAAATAAGGGGGCATATTATCAAGGGATTTATCTCCGCTTTTTTGGCTTTAAAAGCCAAGAAAGCGGAGATAAAATTATCTCCCTATCAGCAACAGGGTGCTAACACGCAAATTCGCATGTTAGCATCCTTTTTCTCCACGCTTCCCCTTGCATCTCTAATGAGATGCAAAGGGGGCGTTCCAGAAAAAAATAATAGGAGAAATGTTGTTAAGCGACATTCTCCTATTATCAAGGATGTCGCTAACCCTGTTCGTGATAAAAAAAGCAGCGCATACCGCGGTTAGCAGTGCTTTTTTTACACCTGGTATTTTCCTGCTTAGCCATGATATCCTATGGAAGGTGGATATCATGGCTAAGTTTGTGAGCCCCTATCATCAAGCTAACGCCAAACTTCGAGAGATTGTCGTTGGTTTTCCAGCGATAATCTCTCATTTGGCAGTTAGCGCAAGGATTTTTATCACTTCTGAGATAAACCTTGCTAATAGCAAGTTATCGCTGCGATAATTTCCGGCGATGCTTAGCGTTAAAAAATTCGTTGCTAAGCCTCGTTAGCGATAAATATCGCTAATCGTTGGTAATATGCCCCAAGATGTGCAAATCTACACACTTTTACCTCAGTGTGAAGCAGGTGGTATATGTGGGCGGGGGTTAGTCTGAGGGCAGTGGGCAGTGGAGGGTATACTGTGCCAGTGCACAGCTGGAAAGAGTGTTTGCTGCTAACCTGTGCTGTAGTTAAGTACAGTTGGGGCAGACACCCTCATCCTCCACAATACTGCTCTAAGCTCCAAGCCATGTATTGTTGGAGTGGAATTTTTAGACTAGGTAATATTCTACACATGGAAACACAAGAAAAGTTGGAAAGGCCCAGGGCGGTATCTGATCCAGTCGTAATGAGGGCCCAAGGCTTCCTGAACTTCAGGGCCTGGAGACAGCCTGAGAGCCTCAGCAGTCAAGCAAGTTTAAATCCTTTAAATTCAAAAGACATATCTTTTTTTCTCTCAGATCGCACTAAAACTTCTGGAGCCATGCAATTATTCTGTTTCTTATCAAAGATAGATTGCTGAATTTTGCTGTACCAGATGCAAATATATCGCAATTGCCTGCTTACTGTGTGTCTTTTGCAGCCCTGTAGAGCCTTTTACAAATTCAAATGCAAATACTTTCTGGATGAAAAACAGATAGGCAGCTAGAGTTTGCACAAGCATCAGGAAAACCTGTGTTGGTGAAATGCGGGCTGGCAATTCAAGAGGGGACCAGTTCTCATCACTAGATGATTTGGTGTAGTTTAAAATACGGCTCTTCGGAAATATAGGGTTCGTTTGAGGTCTAGCTTTCCACATTTACTATCCAGCTGATGATAGCTTAATTTCAGCCCAGCATTAAAATGATGGAACATTTTGGTCTTTTTATTGCTGGGGTAATGGCGTCTCATACTACAGATGTTGAAAGCATGTGCTCATTTCTTGATGTTGTTAATGATCCGAAGTGTAGATCTTTTGGCTGGGGTGTCTAAGTGCTTCTCAGCCAAAATCCCAAGCGTTTGAAAATGTCACACCTCTTGGTTGTGTAACGTGAGTAGCACATCAGAGAAATTCATGGATTATTTCCTGAAAACTTTAATGCACAGATTTACTGGGGGTCTGCACTGTTGCAAAGTGACACACTGTGACACAAAACAACTCATTGGTATTTCACTCTCCAGACCAAAAGGTATTTGGAATATCAATATGTACCCTTTTCTGAGCCCCTAAAGCACTCTGAACTGCTTTGCATCTAGGGGGATTGTTTGGGAAGATCAGTGCAAACACTCATTGACACAAAGTGCAATCTAGTAATGTAGGCAGTGATGGTATGCGTCAGAAAAAATAACGCCTACTTGAAGTAGGTTTATGGAAGGGAACATGTATTAATTTCTCAAACAAGCTGCACATTGCATGTGTGCTGAAGTGCACAGCACACGCCCAATGTATGTGTGGGGCGAAGCTATGCTTTGTGCAAGGCAGCTTGTTTGAGCACCAGCACAGGATAGGCAGCAGCAGGACACCCTTGGTTCTTCACTGTCTTTAAGCCCTTGCTCAGCAAATTTGCTTGCTGTACTGTGTTGCATGAAAAACTAATAAATATCGCCTCAAGTGAGTGAACTACCAAGTTTTTTCTTTGTCTTGAGGCAATTGCGAGATTGCCTAAAGTCTAGAAAAACAATGAAAAAACTTGGGAAATCCTTTGGAAATTTGGGCGCATAATTTTAAAACTACCTTATGACATCGGCTCTGGCCTCAGACAAAATAAACACTCTTTTAAGTCATAAAAAGCCCTCAGTAAAACAAACTCTAAATGGCTTTGTATGTGTGAAATTTATTACATGAATGTTTCTGCCGCAACTGTTTTATATCCCCTGGAAATAATAAACACTATGGAAGCAGGCTCCAAATGGACTTTTACAATGAAATTAACTTTGCAGACTGATTAACTCTCTGCTGTCCTAATGACTCGCCATATGCCCTGAGGAGCCTTACGGGTGCCAAGTTCAGAAAACACATCCTTTGTTTTTGAGAGCCTGGACAGCAGGTGTTCAGATGAAACATTGTAAGAACTTAGTGAGTCAGGAGCTGCACCTGGGTCCATGCCTCCGAGGAAAATGTAGTCACAATCGATATTTCATTTCAAGACAAAATCATGGTCTGTGGAGAACAAACGAGCAGTATAGTGAAAATCATTTTTTACAGTTTCCGTTTTTTTCTAAAGGACAAACGAAATGCCCCAAAGAAAGAAATATTCGTTACTTGAAAAAAAGAAAAAATCCTGATCACAAAATATTTGTAAATGGAACATACCTGCTTGACTTCTACAGAAAAGTTTCTCCCAGTTTTGCTGTGTGATTAAATCATTAACACAGCAATGCTCTAGGTCCTTCAGAGGTCTGAGCACTGAACTCACCCCATATAATTTTTGTTGTATGTATTTTTTTCACAAATGATTATGTTGTAAAATGATTTTGAACAATTCTCCATTGAAAGCTGTATCCCCACAATGACACTTGATGTGTAGGTTCCAGCACCCTGTATGTGTATGGAGCAGAATGAAAAGTTGTGAAATACAAACTGCTGCCAGTGGAAGTTGTAACACTCCATGCTGTAGCAGAGAGCTAACTGAAACCCACCTACCCACCTACCCACCTAGCCGACGTGCAGGTTGTCTCGGTACAATGCAACAAAGGAAATGTGTGTTTCAGTGTCCAGGTGAACACAGGTGGTGGTCCCACATAGGCCAATGGCCATTTTAGAAGACCCACGTTTCCGCTGAGTTGAATCATCCGGAAGACTCCACAGGCCTCATCCATTTACCTCTCACAGGCTTCACATCCTCTTGAACTCTTTCTTCAAAGTTTTCTCCAATATTCCCTTATGGTACTTATTGGCTATTGGTCTCATTAATGTATTTAACCTGCTCCGGGAGTTTACCAACTAGTTTGGGGTGCACTACCAATCAAAACAACTCCGAGTTACCTGATGACCATGCTGGGTGAGCATGACTTCTGTTGTGGGAGGGCTTTTTGTCAAATCAAGGGCCCTTCTAAGGCTGGCCCTGGTATCTAAAGCGACCACCACATGTCACTGCTGGTGGATGACTCTGCCAAGTTGTCGTGTGACGGCCAGTCTAGAGCCCAAGGACATGCTCACTGCTTCTCTCAGATTTCAGTGAGGTCCTCCAGGAGAAACTCACCTGTGTTCCTCCACACCAGAAACCTCTGCACTGGCTGGCATGTGATGCCCTTCCCCATGTCTGGGTTCCACAAGGGAGGTAGCTCACATGCACCGATAATGATCCTGCCACAGGTTCATATATCGAAACCATGGTATGGCTTTTATTTCCTGTACAATGAAGTTTGTTCATATTCTTGGCACTCTGCTAGGGCCATGCCGCACCTGGTGGGGCAAATCTGAGGACCTCACTAAATCATCCAATCGGTAGCAGTGATGGAAGGTATGTAGAATGGGTAGAGGTATGTCTTCTAAAAAGTAATTCTCTGTTTTATCCATAATGATTTTATATAAGTTATAATTCATCAAAGAGAACTCCGCAATTAGGCAGCTTGAAACTTGGTATGGGATCACTAGGAGACATTGAAACTCCACTCAATTATATGTGCCTATCATCCATATAGATTATGAACGACATGCTGAAGGAATGTAAGGCAAAGAATAGGTTCTGATATTAGAAAGTGTAAGACTGTATTTTAATGACCCCGGTGCTGAAAGCCAACAAATTAGTACTGGAGTCCTATTCTATTAATCCTAGCTGAAGTATTCAGCTGACTGACTGATGAATCATTTTAAAATGCTTCAGACCCCCAGAACTCTCAGGGGCCCATTCACAAATGTGAGTAACTTTACTTACTTGAAAATGTATTCATACTTGGTAGTAACTTTATTACTCTTGGCTATTCACCATTCCAAGTATAAAGTTAATACAAAGTGTAGATCCACATGTCTCTACCCCCTGAATTCAGGAACGGAGCCCAATTTATTAGGGTAAAGTTTCAACTAGTAGGGGGGGCAGAGCTAGCCGAGCTACGAGATGGTGGCGTTCTGAGAGAGCTCCTCCGGGATGCCCTAATATATCATTATTATCCTGCACAAAGAGCGAATCAACCTTCCAGACAAAGTGATCTACAGCTTTGACCATAGTCTCCCGGTGATTTGGCAGCTACCAGGTGACCCCGTGCTTATGAACGACTGGATACGACGAAGACGTGGATGGGGCCTGCAGTGCCCGACCATCAACTGGACGGCGGCCTAGATTGCAGTGCGAGGCCATGATGCAGAGCACGTTCTCAGGCAGAGGCGCGGCCAAGGATCGAGGCTGGTCTACAGGACCGAGGCTGGTGCCCCGGAAGGCCCCCATAAGGTACAGCACAGTGGCAGAAACCGTATAAAAAGTACCTAGACGCTGCTTAGAGGAACTATAATGCTGATGCCCCTCTCGAGCGCTGCATTGATCTGAGCCCGAATGCAATGCGCACTGCGAGGAACCTACTGGCCCCGCCCGGGATGATTGCTGCTAGTGGCAGGACACTGTAGTGCCCAAATATAAAGTGCTGGCCAGGAGAGGGGGGTGCTTCAATGAACGTGTAGTACCTCGCCTTAAAGGTGGAAGCCCTTGCATACCACAACACCAGGCCCCACTGTGCCTGCTAAATCACCACAGATAACGTGCGTGCTGAGACTGGGACCAAGAGTCACTATAGAGTCCCCAACACTTACCTGCTCGGATCCTATGAGAGTAGGGAGGTCCAGCACTGGGAGTCCTGATCAGGAAACCACTCTGGCATAGCGCTATCTAGCTGCCTATACTACGTGGCATGGTGGGTTTAGATTACTGCACCTGGACGCTGTCATATGCCACATTGCTGAGCAAGAGATGCCAGACAAATGAGCCCCGAGCAACAACTATACAATTACCAGCTGACACCTGTGTACACAAATTGGCCTGTAGACTGCCTGTGACGAGAATCGCACCGCACTGTTGAGGCGGCTCCACTAAGACGGCGTGGTTGTGAAGTGGATGTCCACAGCAGTATAGTTGGCATAAACAGTTTGTTGTCGCAGGCAGGGAATAATATACTAGACCACTGACAAGAGGAACACATTGACTGAGGGGTGGAAGGCGCCAACACACCCAGGCTCGGCTCAAACCTCCTAGACAAACAGAACTTGTCTTATGTGGTGAAACCCAGAGGGACGCATAAATAATCAAACTACTGCCGTCTGTGGTCCAGGCAGCACTTCAGAGTGACAACAGACCTTGCAGATATCATGGGAAAACCAGACAAAAATCAACCAAAAATAACCTTTGATCATTCCAAGAAAGCACCGGACCTCTCTGCAGATGGTCAATCGACGCCACCGATGGCGGCGACGACTCTCAGCGGGGTGACGAATGATGATGCCCAGGCTATGTTCTATTCGATACAGGCCGCACTGACAAATATTGACAGCAAAATTGATTCGCTAACGCACAGAGTGGACCGTATGTCGGAGAAGCTCCACACAGAGAGGATAGACATGGCTGAACGGCGCATTTCAGAAGTAGAAGATGCCAAACACCAAGCAACCACTAAACAAACTAAGATGGACAAGCAGCTGGTGGCGTTGACAACCAAGGCAGATTTAGAAGCGAGGTCTAGGAGAAATAATCTTCGCCTGATGGGCGTGGCAGAAACTACGAATACAGGTCACATGGAGAAATATGTGGAACAGCTTTTAATAACCCTACTTGGCAGAGACACATTCTCGGATGTTTTCATTATTTAAAGAGCGCACAGATCCTTGGCCCCTAAACCACTGCTGGGCACCAGGCCGAGACCAATAATAGCTAAGCTACTAAACTACAGAGACTGGGACGCAGCGCTCCGTAGAGCCCGAGAACTGGGAACATTGTGCCATGAAGGCATGGAAATAGCCCTCTACCCACACTTCACACAAACAGTGCAAGAAGCGCGGAAAAAATTCGGTCCAGCAAAACAGAAGCTTCCAGAATTACAAATTGACTATGCTATGTTATATCCGGGCAGACTAAAAATCACAGGCGAGGGGTCGATGAAAAATTTCAACGAGCCTAAAGACATCATGAAATATCTGCAAATGAGACGATCCCAGGGAAAGCGCAGGAGAACGCCAAGAGACAGATTACCTGATCGAGAAATCATGTCAGATGTGGAATGATCACACTACACCCTGACACAGATGACTCATTGCCCTCTGGAATTGGCATAACCGCCTTGAACAAAGCAGACTGCAGTGATGACGGCTGTCATATGCAGGTACACATATGCATCTGGGGCAGACCACTGTGAAGGGATAACATACATAAAGATTAAGCCCTCGCAGATATGCTGGACTGAGAACGAAGCGAGTGCATGGAACGCAGATAAGTACACTGAAGAAATAAACTGTATAATTTCAGCACTGACTTTAACGCTATGAAGCTGGTAGATGCATGTATACTAGATAGCTTGATTATACCAATGCAATTGTTTAAGGAAGTATGGTATTGATCGCTCGAAAGTGTAACACTGTGGTGATGAGTGGCACCCCCCCCCCCCCCTTCAGACGATTTCTTGGAGGGGTAAGAGCTCGGCAGTTACCGCCTACTTGTGTGCACCGCACTAGTTAAATTTCTTTTCTCTTTTTTGGTTTATAAGGCGGGGGGAGGGTGAGGGATATGATTCACTTACAAGGGATTGTCTCCGTTGAGTTGGAAGTAGCGGAGTGGGTGGGGGTGGTAAGGGGGGAAAATCACTAGGCAGCGACAAAATTGTAGATAGTTTCCTTTCTATGTTGATACGACAACCAAGACATCGGTTGATATTCTCTTTGATTTGTATAATATATGGCTACTGATTTAGGACATGTTCACACATTGACTTTCCTGACCTGGAATGTTAGAGGGCTCCACAATCCTCAGAAAATACGTAAAGTATTTGCCAATTTAGACCGACACAAGGTAGATGCATATAATACAAAAGGGAGCTAAGAGGGAGATAAGGGTACCTACGGGATAGCCCTCCACTCAACCGAATTAAATACCAAAGAATCCCTGTACCCTGGACATTGGTTAGCATTCATCTAATAGGCATGAAAACATTATTTGCTGGAATAATATACTGTTTAGATCCAACCTCACCCCCTCTCTATTTATGGTTAGGTGTGTGTTCTCTAATGCCTGACCGTCCAAATCAAAACACTGTTTGTGACTGCAAGCGGGAGATTCCGGGCAGAATTCAACTCGACACATCCAATGATGTCTGCCCCACTGAGACAGTCCATCCACCCACACTTCAAAAAATAAACAAACAAAGTAAAAAATGTGTGCTGAAAAGGAAGGCACCTCACGGGCGAACAACCCTCGGGGCGCTTGGCAGATGTTACCAATTCTATGCCCCTTTTTCATCATCGGTCGCCATTCCTTTTTCAAAAAGAAATCAGTGTCAAAAAAAAAATGTGCAGAAAGAAAGGTGCTGAACAAGAAGCAAAAGAAATCTCTCCCTGAAGAGACAAGAAAAGTGATTAAAATCAGCAGACACCCCAATTGTACAACTTTATGACTAAATCTGGTGTGTACTGGTGAAATAAAAAGGCTGGTGGCTTACTGTCGCATACCACTACCTGTAACCGACATGTTTCACTGCCTTCTATACTTTATGGCAGATTCATCAGGTTCCCCAATCGGCCACCGCACCAGTGTTGGACATCTTTATTATGGAAACTGTCGAGTTGAAGAACAAAGCCCAAATTAAAACCACTTCCGGACACTCCTCATCGCATTCATCATATCTTTACATGTAATAGCATATAGGAAAAAAGCCATTACAAGGTAGATGCAGCCTGCCGCCAGAAAACACATCTCACAGCTCACAGAGAGAGCAGAGTAGGAAATAGATGGGCGACATTCCGTATGGCATCCTCCTACTCAAATTATGCCAAGGGGGTACTGATATTGATTAAACGTAACTCTCCGTTCACAATTATTACTGCCATCAAGGATGATCAAGGCAGATACACTCTTATACAGGGTAATTTTGGTGGCACCACTCTTACGATAGTCACGGTATATGGTCCGAATGCTGATGACCTGCACTTTTACGAACACATCTGGTCCAAGCTACGAGACTTGCGCCCTACGGCCATTTTATGGGGGGAGGAGGGGTTTAATACCTGTCTAGACCCGACCGTCGATAGATTGACTGGCAATGTTAGATATGGTAGACAATCAGCCAAAACTCTTTGGGAGGGAATGGCAGAGTGGTCCATGGTAGATGTTTGGAGACTGAGACACCCGAGGCAAAAAGAAGGCACCTGCACCTCACTGACACATAATACTTGGTCTAGAATAGATTACTGGCTAACCACACAGGATGTTAGCGCATGGATAAAGTCAGTGGAACACGTGCCCAAAACATTGTCAGATTATTCCCCTGTACGCCTTGAACTAGAAATTCCCACACATACCCCAAGACAATTTACATGGCGATTAGAGCACTCTGTGCTTCAAGACCAGGTGTTCCGTGGTGAACTACACCAAGCGATAGTAGATTTGTTTCAGCTTAATACCGGCTCTGTGAAAAGCTTGAGAACGCTATGGGAAGCTTTCAAGGTCACCATAAGAGGACACTGTATCAGTAAACATGCAGGAATACTTAGAGATATCCAGCAAGAAATGGCGATGGCGGAAAGGGAAATTCAAATGTTAGAAGCAGAATACACCAATACACTTTATACTTCCATCCTAGCAGACAGCAGGCATAAAACAGATGTATTTCATGAATTTGCCGACACTGAGATTAAACACCTATCATGTAGATACGCAGCGAGAAATTATGGAGAAGGTGGTTGTTGGACTTGGCCATTTTCACCCAAAATTTTTCGCTTTTGCCCCCCTAATTTGAAATGTCTCCCCCATGGGAATAAACCTGTATAGGCCATGAGTGGTGTGAGACACCTTGTTAATATGGAATGTTATGTAATGGTGTGAGCACTTGTAAATTTCCCCCATTTTAGAAATGCACCTGACTAAAATGTTCTGTGTTTAAAATGGATGCCATGGCCATGGGTTTTGCCACCGGACTGCCATAGGTCAGCGGTCTAGTTATTATTACCCAGCTACCCCTAGCTTTTGGAGGGAAAGCCTGGCACCCAGGGTGCTCAACCCCTCCCCTTGAGCCAGTTTAGGCCAGCTTTGCCAACATTCTAGAAGCGTCTGGCACTGCCTGGGAGGAGGGTATAAGTAAGGGGGATGTGCCACCAGAGAGTCAGACAGAGCTGGGACAAGAAAGAGAGGGGCCCTGCTGTGAGGTGTTACCGCCACATGGGCCTGTGAGCTGGGCCCTGCACCCTTAAACCCCCCCCCCTCTGCTGTCCCACGGGCCCCTGACAAGGGAGGGCCCCTACCCAGGTCACTGACGCTGTTTGGACCGGGTACCACGCCAGCACTGCGTGAAGAAGCGCCCAGGAGGTGAGGAGTGTGCCCCTGAGACTGTGGAGCTGTTCGCCCCCCTGTGAGGTGTGCTGCCAGGTGCTGTGCTGCAATAGCGCTGTTCTGGGGAGGTTGATCCCCCCCAAGGAAGCTGTGGCCCCCTGTGGAAGCTCTGACGCTGTGAGGCACCGCCTGTGAAGCGCTAGTAACTCGAACTGTGTCCTGCATAGCGCTGTGTGCTGGAAGTGCTGGAGAAGTGCTAAATTCCTGCCCCTGTGCGTGGCCTGAGAAAGGAGCTGAAAGCTGTGGGCAGAGGGAGGACCAGTGCACTGTGAATATGCTGAGGAGAATAGCGCCATGTGGCCTGAGGGCACTGGAGGGGAATCGAGCTGGAGGAGCCTACCCTCGTTTTGGCGCGCTGTCCGCCATATAAATAATTAATTAAAAAGGGAGCCTACCCCTTGTGCCGCCGATCTCACCGCCGCGGCGCCGCGCCGCCTTGAAGGGACCCCCACTGCTGTGGGCATCATCGCGGCGGTCCCCGGTGACAGGAGAGGGCCACCGAAGTGAAGAAAGGGCCGCGTTAGGCCCTGAGGCCGTCGTCACCCGCATCACGTGACGGGGGCCCAGCCGCGTCATCGGCCCGCCCCCACCAACGCCGTGCATGGATTGTCCTGCACGGCCGTGCCCCTGGAAGGCCGCGCAGGGATTGGCTGCCACCCGGCAGCCCGAGAAGAGGAGCCGACGCGAAGCCCTGGGTCCCCGTGAGGGAGGGGACCCAGGTGAAGTGCCGGTGTGGGGCCCCCGTGGTCAAGGGGGAGCCCCGATTGGAAGTGACCGGAGCGGGAGCCCACCCCACCGGTCTGTGCCCCTGAGTGAGGGGCCGGTGGACTAGGCGGGGCCGGGGCACACTGTCGGTGCCAGCCACGCCTCCCCAACCGAAGCGACTCGACGGTGTTGCGGGGCTTCCGGCAGCTCGAGGGAGCCCCGTGTGAGGTGGGAGGAAAGCCAGGCGGGCTTCCCCCACGTGTGCCAAGACACCGCGTGTGTTCCCTGATGCCTCTCTGAGGCCGTGTTGAAACCCCGGGCCCCCGTGAGCAAGAGAAGCCCAGGTGACTCTGCCTGGAAAAGAGTGCCCCGTGTGTTGCTGCCGGCTGCAGGAGTACAGAGGGGAGGGCCTCGAGGCACGTGGTCGGTGCCTGGCCCCCCTCCCCGGAAAAGAGCGTGAGGCCTGCAGGGGAAGAGGACCCCCGGAGTAGCCCGGTGAGTGGAGCCATATGCACACTGTGTGGAGGGCTGGTGAGGGCGAGTCGGGGCATATGCCGGTGCCCGCCCCCGGGACTGCCCTTGAGTTACCGGTGCCCTGTCTGGCAGTGGGCACCCGCCACTGAAGAGGTCTGGAGTCGGGGCACAGGGTCGGTGCTCGCCCCCCCCCATTCTCTTGGGGTGACTGTTGCGAGGGCCCCGTTGGCCCTAAGCGTCCTGTTGAGATGTCCTGGACTGGGCAACAGCCTGAATTAAGCCCCTATAGACTGGGCTGAAGGAGGAGTAACCCCCAGCTGGGGTGGGATCCTTGACCTATTGTGTTTGTCCCAGGAAGTCATGCTAGAGTGTATATTGGCCTAGTGTTAATGCCCCTGGTTACTCTGGCCAACTGAGAAGTTATTGCTGACTAAGGAACCTTTGTTTGTCCCTTTGATGGAATGGGTATGACCCTCTAGGGAAGTGTTACTCGCCTGAGGAAACCTTTAGGTTGCCTTAATGAAACATTTATTCCTGCACAGTGACCGGGTTAGAGGAAATGCTTGATTATCCCTGCCCATGAATGGTTGTGACCTGTTACTAAGGTATATTGATGTTTCACGCCTGCTAGGTGATCTTACGCTGATTCCAGGCTGTTATACAACTAAGGTTGTGGGCCCCTGCGGATGTTATTTACCTGCCTAAGTGAGCCTAATGTACGCACTGGTGAGGCGCGCAATGTGTTAGATGCCCAGGGTATTGCTCAGGAATAATGCGCCGGTGTTAATATGCTTATGGTTAAATGCCTAATGTCACAGCGTAATGTGTATGCCTAAGGTTCTATTGCATACAAGGTGCCTACTACCCTGATGAGATGGTCATCTCCCTGGCCTAAGGTGATGAGACCGATATCTAATGTTGATGTGCCCTTTTACTGCAGGTGTCCTGCCCCGGTGCTGGCCTGACGTGTCATTCCAGGCCCCTGGTTATATCCCATGTTAATAAGCAAGCATTGCTGATTTATTACAGGTGTTCCTGTCTGTTGTGATTTGCTGAGATTCCATGACGTTTTCCTTTACAGGGGTCGGGTTGGAGTATAGTGCACGGTGTGTACTTATGCTGATGTTGTATTTTGCAATTACAGCCTATCACTTAGGATGAGAGCCTGAGTTGGCCCCGCCATATTGGCCCCAGGTTCAATGTCAAGTTAGTCACAATTTTATATTTCAGATGGACTTACGGACTCAGCCCTTATTTCCCATGTAAATAATCCCCCCTGATACACTTGGCTCTGGTGCCAGTTGGCGCCGTGTTGTGATACCACTGTTTATGCATTTTTGCCTTGCAGGTTGGAGATACACTAAACTACTTACTCATTTTCCAACTCAAGCTGGTGTCCTGCCTCTTTTGTGGTGTGCCTGGTGTGTCATCTGTGGGTACTGCGTGAGTGCTTCACATGTCCTCCGAAGTTTGGCCTGCCCGCTTGGTTCCGTGCTACCGCCCCCTGGAGATTTGGTAACTCCATTTCTTACAGTGGTCGACCAGGAAGAGCACTATCGCATAAAATTAAGCCAGTACACACAATCGCATATATAACACAACTCAAAGATTACTTCAATGCGCCCATATATGACACTCCCTCCATACTAGACAGCTTCATGAATTATTATTCAAGGTTGTACACTACGCAAACCGCAGCCTCCTTGCCAGAAATAAATAACTACCTAGACGATATTGGTTTGGCATGGATGTCAGATACACATCGAAAATACTTTTGCCACCACATAACCGAAGACGAATTCAAAGAAGCGATTAACTCTTTGCCAAATAATAAAGCACCTGGTCTGGATGGCCTCCCAGGTGAATTTTTTAAAGAATTTAGAGATCTACTTGTGCCCCACTTGGCAGAAATGTACGAAGAGGCTTACAAGGAAGGCATGCTTCCGACGTCGCTTCGGGAGGCCCTACTGAGAGCAATCCCAAAACCAGGCAAGGACTTAACAAAATGTGATTCGTACCGCCCACTATCATTAATAAAAATAGATGTAAAAATTTTAGCAAACAGAATACAACCCTTACTAGGATCCTTAGTTCTACCAGATCAGGCGGGTTTTATACCCACTAGATCCACAACACAGAACATACGTACCATTTTTTGCAATGTACCACAGTCTTGACCCTGATGTGCCTGCAGCCGCTGCCCTACTATATGCGGCAAAAGCTTTTGATTGGCGGTTTATGTTCGTAATCCTGAATAGGATGGGGTTTCCGAAATCGTTTCTATGTTGGATCTCATTATTGTACACTGAACCTAAGGCCAGAATAAGAATAAATGGAATCACCTCCCAGCAGATGACATAAGCCGCGGGACGAGGCAGGGTTGCCCCCTATCACCTATTCTATTTGCACTTACATTGGAACCACTACCATGTAAAATTAGACAAAAACACCCAGAAGCGGCCTTACAATTTAGCCTTCGCCCTATCGGAATTTCATTATATGCCGATGACATGGTTATTTACACTAGGTATCCAGATGCTAACTTAAACCCACTCACAAGAGAATATATTAGCTATGAAAATTACTCCGGGATAAGTCGCTAATAATTCGATCAACAACAGAGACACCACAGCCACATCTAGACTACCCATTACAATGGCACACTGACCCAGTAAAATACCTGGGAATCTGGATTCATCGGGAACCAGAAATAGTGATCAGAGAAAACTACGGGAAAGCCTTGATAAAACTAGAAGAACAAGTAGAAAGATGGATTAAGATGCCTCTCTCACTAACTGATAGAATTGCACTGCAGAAAATGATAGTACTACCTAGATTTTTATATTTGTTTTGGAATATTCCGATATCGCTCATGCAAACATTCTTCTCCAGACTGAGATCCGCGCTTCAGTGGTTAACATAGGCAGGGAAACAGGCTAGGGTAAGCTGGAAGATCTTAACGGGGAGGGTTCGGGCCCCGGACTTCCAGCTATATTTACGCACATTACTAGATACAACCTCATGTACACATTCCGCACATCGCAGTAGAGAGAGATAGTGTCCTTCCAAATCTGCTGACGAGTTACATATCGGACCCGATCAGGTTTATTTCCAGAGATAAAATTCAAACGGTTTATTGCACCTCCAAAGCATGGCATACCCTGGCAGATCGCGCACAGAAGCTCCCACTATATGCCCCAGCACTGCCACTGGCTAACCACCCTAAACTCTTGGTCACACAAGACAAACAAATGCGAACAATATTAGGGGACATGGGACTTGCGACCATGGGCAAGATATTCCCTCATAACAAATGTATCCGGCGGGACGACCCATCCCTATGCACATATCAAACGCCAATAAAGGTGTTTGCCTACCTACGGCTAGGTTCAGCAATTAAAGAATTATACATATCATATCCAGACGAATCCGGAAAATTGAACGCACTACAAATACTTTTGACAGCACCCACACGCCACCAACTTGTGACGCGTCTGTACAACGCATCCCAAGATGAACAGAATCTAGGACAAAATATATCGCTCCAAAGATGGGAAAACATGGTTGGTGAAGCAATAACAGAAGAAGATTGGAGCTATAGCTGTGCCAAATTACACTTACTTACATCCAATTGCAGCCTACGCATAATTCATTTCAAGTTTTTACACCAGACTTATTACACACAGGTTAAACTACATAAATACGGCCTTAAAGCAGATGACAACTGTGTGCGATTTAATGCACCCAAGGCTGACTTCTTGCACATGGCGTGGGCATGCCCACACCTTCAACAGTATTGGCAAGATGTCACAGACGCGTTATCGAATATGCTAGCTGAGCAAATTCAAAACACACCATTAGTTTGTCTACTGGGGATCCGCAAACTTAAACTAACCATGAGATTGAAGTTCTTAGCCATGGCACTCTTACTTGCAAAAAGGCGTATGGCTATGAAGTGGGGTAGCAAGAGACCGCCAAAATTCAAAGACTGGATCACTGACATGACTTACTGTAAAGAGACATTAGGGACATATGCAGAGGACATACCGCAGGCCTCCAGATCTAGAGGCTTCTGGCAACCGCTAGTGGATTATCTACTACAGGCAACGCAAGAAGACCCTTGATTATAACACAGCTGGCAAGATGCTCACAAAGAGGTGATGTTTGACATTGGACAACCTTATCACCTCGCAAACGCGGAACGACAGGTCATACTTATTTTTTCACACAAGATTCTAACAGATGATCATTTGATTGTTGCCTTATGATGTAGCTTTTGTATTATATACTGATGTTGGTTTTTCTTGCGAAATATTGTAACTCTACGACAAGACACGCAATATGTAAAAATATAACATATGGATGATGTACATTGCTGCTGTTTGGTGGAAAAAAAAATTAAAAAAGTTTCTACTAGTAACCTTTCACACGTAGGCAGATATCTACTGGGCTGGAGCTCTTCCCATGGAAAACTTATAGGGAGCACCAAAACAATCAAAATATTTTAATGATAAATCCTAATGAAAATTAAATTTATATAATCATTTTGAATGTAAAACAAAATCAAAAATGGTACATAACTTTTACCTTAAATTTGATTTAAGTATTTCATTCATTTAAATATATTAAATTGCATTAAAATAATTTTTTAAGAGGTGCATTTAAAAATAATCTCACCTAAATTGTATTTATTTGTTATGTATATATCTAATTTAAAGTAATGCACTTGTTTTAATTAAAAAAGCTACAGTTATTTTTATATTCAAAACTGTTATAAATATTTTGTAATAAAATAATGTTTTTTAATATTATTTTTTAACATTAAAGTAAATGGATTTGTATTTTTGAAAATACAAAATAAATAAATTCATTTTAATATTATTTTCTATGAGGTGCAATTTTAAGCACCTGCCTCTATTATTTTCTATTGGAGGGAGTAGCAATGCCAGTGTGTCGGCCTTTTGTTGTGCTGGCCTTACTCCAGGTCAGACCTGGAGTACATTTATGAGATTTTGTTTAGGCCGTATTGACTACAGAGGTGCAGTTTGTAAATAGCAATGGACTATGGCCATAATTATGACTAAGTATGTGTTTTCTGACCTCTCCTGTTTGTGCAGGGGTCAGAATTATGACTGGTGTGTTATTTATTGCACCCAGTTCTCACTGCATTAAATACCTCACCCTTTGTTAAATTTGGGTAGTCACCATGTGTCCTTTGCTGGTCACAATATGGATGGCTCAGTATCAAAAGGAGTTTCAAATTTTCATATTCTATGCTGACGAACAAGCACTCAATCTCTTCTAGTGAAAGTAACATCTGTTGCATGTCGACACTTGCATATGCCTTCATGTTCCTCATACAATCCAAGTCTTTCATGCAGGTTTCTTCCTCAGTATTTGATCTTCTGGTGATGCATTGAGGTAACTTGGTCATTATGGCTCTCCCGAACATCAAGGTTGCCTATCACCTGTGGTCGAGTGAGGGGTCGAACGGTAAGGTTGAAGAGTTAAATTAAGACACTTTTAAGGTTGTACTTTTCTACTACAGCACTCTGAAAAGCTTTCTTAAGAGTACTCATGAAACATTCAACAAGGCCATTGGCCTGTGGCAAAAGAGGTGTGCTCTGCTGATGCTTCACATTAAGATGACGGAGAAAGTTTCTAATTTATTGACTGTTGGAAGGTGGGCCATTGTCATACTTTAAGATGGCAGGAACACCCCATATCTCGAAGATGTCATCTAATCTCTCAAGGACTCTTTCTTGAGTGATAAAGTGAGAGACCTTCTATCAACGGAAAACTGGTGTATTCATCAATGATCCCCATCAGGTGATGTCCATTGTTAAGAGGACAAAATAAGTCAACATCAATTCTTTCCCATGCTTGTGGTGGCAGCTCTGACATGATTAAGGGGTGTTGAGTGGTTTTTGATGACAGGCAGTTACATAGATGACAGGCCTTCAATTCTCTTTCAACTCTCTCATCAAGATATGGAAACCAGATTCGGTCTCATAGAGGTCGTTTGGTGGCAACAATTCCACAGTGTCCTTCATGGGCCACTTCGATTATCTGGTATTGCAGACTCTCCGGGATGACAATTCTTGCACCTCTTAGAAAAATGCCTTCCTGATTAACGGACAGTTCATCTTTGACATTTCTTAACTTCTGGTCACTGGTAAGAGGTTGAGTGAGTTGTTACCAAGAATGATGTCACTAGTCACAGATCTGGGTTAACTCCATCATTGCTCTTAATCTCACTTTGCCACCCCGGTTCAGACTCAGCTATATGCAAATCAGTCTTGACCCTGTGCCTCATGGGGACAGTCTAGCCCGAACTGTCAAGCCAGGTCTTCCTTGGACCAGAAACAAGCATCCTGGGACCGGTTTCGAGGTAACACCCTTCATCAGCCAGGCTAGCTTGAATCCAGTGGCAACGTGAGCAAGGGACCCATGTCTGGGCATACATTGCCAACTTAAGGGGAACAACGCAATCACAAGTAGATGATGGACAGAGCGCTGAAACTTTTCAGACACTCACCCCCAGTCACAGATCTGGGTTGAATCTATCATCGTTCTTTAGCTCACTTAGCCACCCCAGTCAGACCCAGCTATATGCAAATCAGGTTTGACCCTGTGCTTCATGAGAACAGTCCAGACCGAACTGCCAAGCCAGGTCTTCTCTGGACCGGAAACCAGCATCCTAGAACTGGTTTTGGGGTAACAAACCCACATCATTCAGGCTGCAAAGTGAGCAAGGGACCCATGCCTGGGCATACCCTGCCAACTTAGGGTGAACAAAGCAAACACAAGGAGATGATGGAGAGAGCAGATCTGTGACTTGGGGTGAGTGTCTGAAAAGTTTCAGCGCTCCGTCCATCAACTCCTTGTGTTTGCATAGTTGTATTCTTGCAATCACAGACCCCAGAGTTCAGTGCAAGGAGGCATTTCAGCCTTTGTACTGCCAAATATGGTTAACAATGCTTGATGATCTGTCAAAAGAGTAAAAGACTTCCCATACAAGAATATGTGGAAATGTTTACAAGCCCACACCATTGGTAAGCTTTTTTTCTTAGGTTGTGAAAACGCACATTCAATTTGCGACAAACTTCTACTTGCATTTGGGTGCCTGCTGTGCTGTGCAAGGATGGTACCTAACCCATAGGGATAGCATCAACAATAACCTCAGTATGAAGCTTTGGATCAAAGTATGCAGTAGCATTCTCAATAGCCTATTCGATTTTCTGGAAGCTTTGCTCACATTCAGGTGACCAATGAAAAGAAACATTCTCTTACATTCTCTTACTGGGGCACTAACAGTGGCAAAGTCTTGCATTTATCTTAAGCAATAGCTGGCCAATAGCTGCCAAGGAATCAATGTAACATAGAAACATCTGGTGGGGGAATGGCAGTTGACAACCCTTGCATTTTAGCGGGATTAGGTGTCATCCCCTCATCAGAAAAAATATTGTCAAAGAATTTTAACTTTGTCTTATGGAACTCACATTTCTCAGCATTCCAAGTTAAACCTGCATCAGCAAGCAAATGACACACTTGCATGAGAGCTTTATCGTGCTCCATTTGTGTAGCTCCGAAAACCAATATGTCATTTCTATAATTGAAAGCATTCATGACAGACTATTAGCCAACTTCAAAGGACATCTTGAAACAGCTCGGCAGCTGATGAAACATCGAAACCTAGTCTTTTGTAACCGAACAAACCAATATGTGTAGAAAAGGTTGTAATGTACCTCAAATTCCAATAGATGATATCCTTTATTCAGATCAATGTGAGAGAATACCTTTGCACCATTCAATTGTGTTATAATGTCAGCAATGTGCAGACCTGATGTCATTCTCTTTCAATGGCCTTGTTCGCTTGATGCATATCCACGTAGATGCGTACAGCTCCTTCACTGTCCTTTTTGGGTACTACTACTATGGGAAAAACCATTGGACCAGTGGAACACTCAATTATATCATGTTTGAGTAAGTATTCAAGTTCTTTTTCAACAGCTTCCTGTAATGAAAGGCAATATGTCTGTCTCTGAGCAATAGGATGGACATCCTCACTAATGTGTATTTGGACTTTTATAGTCTTGAGTTTTCTCAACTCATGAATCAATGAATGGAATTGACTTTCTATTTTGTGATGAGCATTCATGTTATAGTTCACTGATATCGGTCCCAAATCAGCAGCTTTCCGTAAACAAGGTCATACCTTGAAGTACATGAATGGCTGCTTGCACTTTTGTTTTCTTGTGTTTCATTGTTACTACAAATTAATCTTGACATTTCAGCGGCATCGATGCAGCTCACGGTTAAACTTTAGTTTTTTATGACATAAGTCGGGTCAATGGAGGTAGTTCATTATATTTCGCCTTAGGCATGATATTGATTGATGCACCACTATCGATAATGAAAGGTATTGAGCAGCCGTAACTTGTTGTGTGATCTTCAGGCTATCTTTGAATGACTTGGGTGCTTTGTCATGTTGACTTTTCTTGGACCGTTATTTTTTTCACATGGTGCCAGTCCAACATGTGTACGTTTTTTGGAGGTAAACATTGACATGGCACAACCATCTTCTTCACGTTCACTTGACAGTGATACTGAAGAACTTTTTGACGAAGATTTAGATGGCGATCGACTTTGTTTGGTGCCAATTTGCCTCAGCTGATATGGTTGCTTGTCTTTCTGGGTACGTGTCGAACGTCTCTTCTGGAACGTTTGGGTGTTCATTTTGTCTTCCTGCCGTGACGCACTTACTTTTTCCTTCGCTTTGCAGACCATTACAAAATGTTTTTGCTTTCCACAGCCTTTTCAGATCTGCCCAATGACGGGACTTTTACCTTTGTGTGGAAACAAAAATCCACACCTAAAGCACAACTTCTGTGGCAAAATCACTCTGTTTCTCTCGGCCTTGAGCTTTGGCTTAATTTTCACGTCATGACTGACTCACTCTGGGCACCTCCGGCCTCCATGTTAGCAGATTGTCGATCGCTATGCTCTTCAGCTCTGGTAGCCATGAGAACGTGCTCCAGACTAAGAGTTTCTCTCAGCATTCATCGTCTGAACGAATCAGACAAGCATATGTCAATAATTCATAACTTCCTCATTATTAATTTCATTGAACTTGCAGTGTTTGATAAGCATAATCAGTATTTCAACAAATTTGTCAATGGTTTCACTAGTCTCCTGTCATTCTGGACTAAAAATGTCCCTTTCATAATCTACATTTGGCGTTGGATTGAATTTGAGATTAAAGGCTGCTTTGGTTTGACTGTATGTAAATTTTATCTGATCGCTGCATTTTCTTTATGACTTCTTTTACCCAGTACTGTTCTTAAGGTACTTGATAATTATATTATTATCTGCTTCCTCTAACGCATCAATGAAATCATCATATGTCTCTACCAAAACAGTATATCTGTTGCTAATATTCAGCTTTTTGACGGTATTGAATGGTGGTGGTTGTTTCAAGAAGGCAGTGCTGTGGAAAATTATGTTCTTTCCAACGCTGCTTCGTGATCTTCAATCACTCAATCAATCAAAGTATTTGTATAGCGCACTACTCACCCGGAGGGTCTCAAGGCGCTTGGGGGAGGGGGGTCCTCTACTGTTCGAACAGCCAGGTCTTGAGTTGCTTCTTGAAGGAGAGGTGGTCTTGGGTAAGGCGGAGGTGTATGGGGAGGGAGTTCCACGTCTTGGCAGCCAGGTAGGAGAAGGATCTTCCTCCCGTAGTGGCTCTTCGGATGCGGGGAACGGCGGCGAGGGTGTTGGTGGTCGATCGTAGCTGGCGGGTGGGAGTGTAGAAGGTCAGGCGGTCGTTGAGGTATCTGGGGCCTTGGTTGTGGAGAGCTTTGTGTGCGTGGGTGAGGAGTCGGAACGTGATTCTCTTGCTGACGGGGAGCCAGTGCAGGTCTCTCAGGTGTCCGGCGATGTGGCTGTGTCGGGGGATATCCAGGATGAGTCGTGCTGAGGCGTTCTGGATGCGCTGGAGTCTTTTCTGAAGTTTGGTTGTGGTTCCGGCGTAGAGGGAGTTGCCGTAGTCCAGTCGACTGGTGACGAGGGCCTGGGTGACCGTCTTCCTGGTTTCGGTGGGGATCGACCAGAAGTTCTTGCGTAGCATGCGTAGGATGTTGAAGCATGATGAGGAGACGGCGTTGACTTGTCTGGTCATCGAGAGGGAGGAGTCCAGGATGAAGCCCAGGTTGCGTGCGTGGTCCGTTGGTTTGGGTGCGCTGCCCAGGGCAGGGGGCCACCAGGAGTCGTCCCAGGCGGAGGGTGATGATCCCAGGATGAGGACTTCCGTATTAACTGAGTTCAGTTTCAGGCGGCTGTTCATCATCCACTCGGCTACGTCTTTCATCCCTTCATGTAGGTTGGTTCTGGCGTTTGCGGGGTCGTCGGTGAGGGAGAGGATCAGCTGGGTGTCGTCGGCGTAGGAAATGATGTTGAGGTTGTGTTGGCGTGCGAAGGCCGCGAGGGGGCTCATGTAGATGTTGAACAGCGTGGGGCTGAGTGATGATCCTTGAGGTACGCCGCAGATGACTTCGGTGGCCTCTGATCTGAACGGGGAGGCGGACTCTCTGGGTTCTTCCGGCGAGGAAGGAGATGATCCACTCCAGTGCCTTCTCCAAGGAGGATGAGGGCCGCTGTTTCCCCGTTGTCGAGCAGGGCTCGGATGTCATCGGTGGCTGCGATGAGGGCGGTCTCGGTGCTGTGGTTGGCTCGGAAGCCGGACTGCGAGTGGTCGAGGGATCCATTCGTCTCGAGGAAGGCGGCCAGCTGTCTGTTGACGGTCCTCTCGATGACTTTGGCAGGAAAAGGAAGGAGCGAGATGGGGCGGTAGTTTTTGAGGTCGGTGGGGTCCACTGATAGTTTCTTCAGTAGGGCGCTGAGTTCGGCGTGCTTCCAGCTCTCTGGGAAGGTGGCGGTGTCGAAGGAGGTGTTGATGATGTCCCGGAGGTGGGGTGCGATGATGGAGTCGGCCTTGTTGAAGACGTGGTGAGGGCAGGGGTCGGTTGGTGATCCGGAGTGGATGGAGTTCATCGTGCGGATGGTGTCTTAGGTGTTGACCGGGGTCCAGGCGCGGAGGGTGGTGGTGGGGGGCGTTGGTACGGTCGTTGGGTGCGTTGGCTGGGTGCTGAAACTGTTGTGTATGTCTGCGATCTTGCTGTGGAAGAACGAGGCGAGCGAGTTGCAGAGGTCTTGCGAGGGAGTGATGTCGCTGTTTCCGACGCTGGGGTTCGAGAGCTCTTTGACGATGTTCAAGAGTTGCTGTTGTGGGCGTTGTTGTCCAGTCGTTCCTTGAATGCGGTTTTCTTGGTGGTGTGGATCAGCTGGTGGTGTTTTCGGGTGGCGTGCTTGAGGGTGGTCATGTTGTCTGTAGTCGGGTCTCTGTGCCAGGCTTTCTCGAGGGCCCGGCAGTTCTTCTTGGAGCTCTTGAGTTCGTCGGTGAACCAGGATGCTTTCTTGCTGCCGGGTCTGACGGGGGGGTCTTCAGTGGGGCGAGGTCGTCTGCGCAGTTGGTGATCCACCTTGTGAGGTTGTTGGCTGCTTGGTTGGGGTTCGTGGAGCTGGCGGGAGGGTTCTGGCTCAGGGATGTGGTGAGTTGGTCGATGGTGATCTTGTTCCAGCTTCTGCGGGGAACCTGTTGTGGGTGGTGGTGAGTGGTGGTCCTACTGAAGCTGAAGTGGACGCAGCTGTGGTCTGTCCAGTGGAGTCCGGTGGTGTGGCTGAAGGAGATGTCCTTGCTGGAGGAGAAGACGGGGTCAAGCTTGTGGCCAGCGTAGTGGGTGGGGGTGGTCACCAGTTGCTTGAGTCCGAGTTTGTCGAGGTTGTCCAGCAGGGTGGTGGTGTTGCGGTCGTTGTTGTTCTCTAGGTGGACGTTGAGGTCCCCAAGGAGGATGTAGTCAGTGGAGGGGAGGGCGTGCGGGCTGATGAAGTCGGAGATGTCTTCGCTGAATTGTGTGCGTGGTCCCGGGGGTCTGTAGATGAGGGTGCCTCTGAGGGTGGTCTTGGGGTCGGTGTGTATCTGGAAGTGCAGGTGTTCAGCGGCTGTGAGGGTGTCGTAGGATTTGGTCCTGATGCGGATGGTGTTCTTGTGGACGATGGTGATGCCTCCTCCGGTCTGGTTGACGCGGTTCCTCCGGGTGATCTTGTATCCATCCAAGATGGCGATGGCGATGGCGATGTTGGGCGCTGAGGAGGCGTTCATCCATGTTTCCGTGAGGAAGGCGACGTCTGGTGATGTGGAGTCGAGGAGGTTCCAGAGTTCGACGGTGTGTCTGTGGACGGAGCGGGTGTTGAGCAGGATGCACTTCAGGTGGTTGCTGCTGGTGCTCGGCTTGGCGGGTGCGGTGCAGGTCCGGATGCAGGAGAACTTGCAGGATTGGCAGGTGAAAGGTCCGTGGGTGCGTCCTGGGGTGACTCGGTGGCAGCCGGGGATTCGGCCGGTGTTGAGTGCGTTGTGGGTGGCGGTGTCGTAAGTCCGGCGGGTGGGCTGCCAGCTGCTGGGGCCAGGGGGTCTGGCGCTGGGCGCGGTCCAGGCCTTGTGACGTGATGACCTTGGGGTCATCTTTGATAATGACAGGAAATGTGACCTCTTTCTTGGTCTCCATTGGAAAAGCAAACTTCCAAGATTCTGATAACCTTTCTCGGCTTTCTGAACTTCAGAGACCGGTGGAGTTGTTCCCACTTGGCCACTGTGGTGGTGTGCCGCTTCTAAAATGAATGGCTCGAAAAGCACAGCCCAGGGTGCTTCCTTTGGGTTACTCCCTCCAGCGATGTGTCATTATGACTCTCTTTGCTCAGTTCTGTTAAGCAAATGACTGTTTCTTGTATCTGCATCACGTTGCATTTAGGCGTCTCTTTGTGCTGTCTGACACCTGGTTGATCTCTGCCTCACAGCGCTTGTATTTGCAGCTTTAGCTTGCAACTTGCTGTTCTTTCAAAACCTGGTTGCATTCACCTTTAGTAGTTTCACTCCTTATGATGTATACCTTCAGATTGTGTAGGAGCACAGTACCTCTCTTTGATGACTTTCCAGCAGGTTCTCAGCCAACGATGGGTAGACATCTCAGTGAAGCTTTCATTGTCCTCAAATCCTTCACAGGGCCTGGGGCTGTGCTTTGACTTCCCTTATGCCAAACATTGATTAGACTGAGGCACATGTGGCATGAATGAGCAGTTTGCTGGGCCACGGTAAACTCCCTTGTAGAGCACTGTCTATCTTCGGGTTACTTATCCCCCATCTCTTCGCCAGTTGTTGTGTCTTCACCAGCCTGGATACTCGCCAATGACTATGCCACACAAGGACCTTAGAATAACACATCTTTATTCTTCTGTGTGTTAACACAAACTAAACATTCTAAACCTGCATTCACTTCATTAAGTTCTAATTCTTTCGTCACAGTTCTACGGAGTCCATCTGGAGCCACAAGGTTTCCATCATTGCAAACTAGCACATACCTTCCTTAGATCACTTCTGGACCTGTGAAAGAACAGAATAGGACTGGACCTGCTGTCTGTGATATGAGAAGAGCTCTGAAGTCTGGATATGCTCTCTCACTTGTACTTAGGGCAAAGTTGTGGACTCTGAGGGTCATAAGGCTGACCTCCTATTTGGGCTATAGGGTCACAGCAAGCTTCAAAAGGCATTTTTCTGCATTTCCAGCTGACCAGTTTGAACAGGACCTGTCCTTGTGCCTGCTGTCAGCCTCTGCTGGAGTGAGTCTTGGCTCCAAAGTGCTGAACCATTGGCTGGTGTAAAAGTGTACTCCTCCTAAAGTTTGCTGAAACCTGGGACTTATAAGCTTTTTGCCGATTTGTTGCCCTGAGAACCAATGTGGGACCTGAAAAACCTACCAAGCCAATTTGCAGAGTACATCACCACTGTGATTGAGTTTGCCACAGATCCCTCTATGTTCTCTTCTGTTGCAGTAAATTAAATTCTGTGAATCGCCATGGACTGGCATTTGATGACTCCAAGCTCTCTTTAGCAACAGCCGTACCCGGCTTAGGTAGTCAATCTCCAGAAACATTTCTAAGTCAGAACATAGAAAGCTTTTCCAGACCAAGCCGCTGCCTGTATCTGATGTACTTTGAGGGTTGTTTGGGCAAGAATCATGAACTTCTCCCACTCTACACATTCTCACCTTTGTGGACGGCTTCACTGAGACCTAGGACTTTGGCTCCCCATCGTTGAAGAGCCTTGCACTTCTGACGACATTTTGCTCTAGAAAGGTTTCTAATTGTGAAGGTAATTTTGACCGGGACAATCCTGGCTCTTGTATCCAACCAGCATTCCATCACAGTCGACCATAAACCCATGTTCTGGTCCCCCCTAACCAGATGACCGCAGTTGGTGTTCAACGCTTTTTAGTGCTATTTTGAACCACAAAATGGAAACAAAATTAACTCCAGTTCCACTTTTTAGATTTTTGTCATTTTTGTGTCATTTTATTTATTAAAATGTACTGTATTTTTCTAAATTGGTTTTGTATTTTTCTTGTGTTGTGTTCTGATTTTATCCATGCTTTAGTGCTGCATAAATACTTTATACCGTGCCTCTAAATTAAGCCTGTCTCTTCTGTGCCATAGCTGCCAGGGGATTGAGTTTGGGTTAATTTAGTGACATCAGAGGTTCACCCTGACAAGGACTGTGGTTATTATTTGAGATGGGTACTTCATTTTCTTAAGATTAGTAGTTACATTCCTAAAAAAAGGAACCAGAAAATCCCAAATCGAATGAAATGCCTCAACATCTTTAACTGATCACTTGGGCCCAGATTTGCCAAAGCTTTGCAGTGGTGCTTGTGTGATGCAGAGCAGTACAGACCAGTGCAAACAAAAGCAATGATAACTTATGTAGAAGAGGTGTATCTAGTACATAACAGCAATAAAAAAATATGGGGCATATTATCAAGAACAGCGTTAAAATTATCGACGCTTTAGCGGCAGGAAACTACTGCTAAAGCGGCCATAATGGGCTTGATAATATGCCCTTGTGAATTCCCATAGAAGACCAGGTTCTGGTGTGAACTTGGAGAGCCTGCTTGGAGGAGGGGCAGGGAGAGGGGAGTCTTTGACACAATCCTAATATTGCCCTTTTTCTTGCATCTTGACACTGTTGCCTTCATATAATTGTGGAAAATAATTTTTCAATTAGAAAAATAATGCTTCATAAAGTTTTGGTTCAGTTAGCATAACCAGAAGGCACTAGTTCACATTTTGGGAAGTGCCTGTTTACATTTTGTGCACAAACATAGATTTTCATTTGCTTTTTAGAAAATCATCAAAATTGAGCTGCAGCCATGATGTCTGTTCCTTTTTATGTGCAAAAGTATCATTTTTAACTTCCTTAGCCAAGAAGATGTGTTTAAAACTGTTTGAACAAAAACTTTATGAAGCATTATTTTTCTAATGGAAAAATTATTTTCCGCAATTATATGAAGGTAACAGTGTCAAGATGCAAGAACAAGTCCAATATCAGGATTGTGTCAAAGACTCCCCTCTCCCTGCCCCTCCTCCAAGCAGGCTCTCCAGTCCCTGCTGACCTCGGAAATGCCTGACAAGTTTGCTTCCTCTCCATGCAATTGCCTCTCATTTCCTACTGCTGCCCTGGAGAATCCCCATGAGTTGCATGCAGAAGTGCAGTGGAAGATGTATGGATTTGAGCAACAGTGTGGGAAGAGAAGGTGTCAACGGGTGTGGTTGGGAGCTCAAGTAGAGTGAAGTGAGTCTCACTGAAGAGGTCCAGGCTCAAATCCAGACAGTATTCTGGTGTTCCTTTAAATGTGACATGCAGCTGGCCCTAAGAGGGGCTAAAATGGAGACTTACTTTGCATTATGCATGGTTGGCTTCTGGTTAGAGCAACAACAACATCTTCTATGAGACTACATAGTTTTATTTGAGCCATTTCAATCTACGTTGTTGGAGTGGTTTAGACACTTTGGAAACTGTTTAGTGTTGTTGATTCAGTTAATGTATGAACATTTACTACAACCTAACTCTGCCTGGAATTGCACCAGAAAGCCCTGAAATATGCCCTTCAAGTTTACTGCACACTCCACGCCTGATATATTCTATGCAATTCCATGACTGTTGGAAAATGGCCCTTTCTGCAGGGTCATCCCCAAACCTTTTGCCTTTCTCCTCCTACTTTTTGCTGGCTCTGTTGATGCTAGCCTTAGAACTCCAGCACTTTAGCACTGCTAACCAGTGCTAAAGTGCAGGCACTCTCTCCTCTAAACATGGTAGCATTGGTTCATACTCAATTGGCATATTTATTTTACTTATAAGTACCTAGTAAAGTGCACTACATGGGCCCAGGGCCTGTACTAGTGGGCATGCAGCACTGCTTGTGCCACCTACTTACCATGACTCAGGCCTGCCATTGCAAAACCTGTATGTGCTGTTACACTGCCAATTTGTCCTGGCAAAATAAACCTCTTGCCAGGCCTAAGCCTTCCCTTTTTATACATATAAGTCGGCCCAAAGTAGGCCCTGGACAACCCAGAGGGTAGGATGCACTATATCTTTACGTTTTGCATGTCTTGGCAGTGAAAAAACTCTCAAATTCGTGTTTCACTACCATCAAGCCTACCTCTCCAATAGGATAACATTGGGATTCCCAAATAACTGATAAAGTGGAATCACAGCACAAGAAAAATCCAAAACCAACAATAAATAAATGTGACTAAAATCCAATAAGCTATGAGTTTTTAAAGTTTGAGTAAACCAATTTTGGCTCGACAATGATAAGCCAATGAGGTCTCAGAGCCAATCACTGTCGGGCTCTGTGAAGGCATTGATGAAGCTTGCCGGAATCGATCGGTTACTGTTTGGCGTCAAATCTAGTGAACTCATCAATAGGATGCTGATTGACATCTGGTGAAGCTTGCAGTTAGGCAGGGAGGAGTACACTCTGACCACAGTCAAGGGTCCAAGACCTTAAGAACAGTATTAGTGGGTCAGAGCTCACTCGCACAGAGGCGAGCCAAGTGGACCAGCTCTGATCCATTTGGGACTGGTCAGCTAGAAAACAGGAAAAGGCCTCTGGAAGCTTGTTGTGTCTCTGTAGATCAAACAGGAGGTCATATAACTGGGGGCTCTGGGTTTAATGAAAGCAGGTCTAGTCTTCCTTTAGGATGCAGACAGCAGAGCTGTCCTTCTACTGGAACTTCACAGGTCCAGGACAAAGGTTGAAGAATACCCAAATCTCCAATGTGTGTGTTCTGAGGGGGAGTTTTGGGGGTGCTAATTGTATGCCCTGTGCTAGTTTGTGGGCGGGGCCAATCCTTTGTTCACCCTCTTAACTGTTTCTGGGCAGTTCCCCTCCTCCCATTGGGTATGCAGCCAACTTGGAGAGTACGACAAAAGGGACGCAGGCCTAGGGGTGAGCTTCATTGGTCAGTGACAGGGTAGGCATCCTTTGAAGTTCAGGAAGGAGCTTGGCACATCCCCCAGGCCATTGCCACACCCAGGACCTGTTGTCCACTGTCCTGGAGCAATCGCCATCTTACTACAGGGGAGCCATCAGCAGTGAGGTGACAGTTGGACAATGGCAGAAAGGACTTTTAGTTTTAGGCAGGATTAAGACACATTTCTAAAAGTGTTTTTTCAAAATAGTTATGTAAATACCAACCACACCATTAAAATGTATTTTACTGTTAAAATTGTTCCTTAAAATATTTTCTAGCTGAAATTAAGCATTGTATGTTGTTATAATGTAACCCATTATTTCTCTTTGCCACAGTGAAAAACAAGTTTGAGGGGTGTCACTGCCAGGACATGTGAAACATTAACTATATATTTCCTGCTTTTAAACACCATTCACCCTACCCTGTGGACAATTAAGGCCTGCCTTAGGGTGTAACTTAATAATATTAAAAAGGAAGGTTTAAGCCTTTCAAAGGGTTATTTTGACATGTTGAAATGGCAGTTTAAAACTGTACACTTAGGCTCCAGTAGCAGGCCTGTAGACAGGTTTTTAAAGGGCCTACATAATGGGTGGCACAATGAGTCCTGCAGCCCACTGCTAATATTCCATTTACAGTCCCTGGGTACATATAGTTCCATATACTACAGACTTACAAACCTATTATATGTGCCAATCATGTCTATATCAGTTTTAACATGTTTTAACATGTTTGAAAGGGAGAGCACAAGCACTTTACCACTGGTTAGTAGGTGTTAACTATTCAGGGTCTTAAGGCCAACAAAAATGGGTGTAGCAAAAGAAGGCAAAAATCTGGGGGAATACAGGTCAAACAATGGTTATTTCCAACATATATCCCTTCTTTAAAAGACTATCAGCATTAGTGTGGTCAGTGCCAGGGCGATGATCCACCATAAACTTCAGTCACTGCAGAGAGATGTAGTACTTCAACAGTTTTGAATTTTTGCCCTGAATTTGCATCAGCCATCTGAGGAGTCTGTAGTCGATTTGGACCCAGAAGTGAGTTGCAAACAAGTATGGTCTCAACTTCTTCAGTGCCCAGACCACTGGGTACTCAATTGCACTCTGCTCTGTTCCCAGGGAAGGAGCCTCCTGCTGGGAAGGCTACAAGTTGGTCAAACCCTCATCAGTTAACTGAGACACAACAGCCCCAATGCCACACTCTGAAGCATCTGTCTGAGCTAGGAATTCCTTGGAGAAGTCAGGTGCCTTGGGCACTAGTGCTGTACACATGGCTTCCTTTATGGTATCAGAAGTCTTCTGGCACAACTCTGTACAGGACAACTTTTTGAGTTGCTTCTTAGAAGTCAGCTCAGTTAAGGGAGCAGAGCTAATGGCATATCTCTTATCAAATTACCTGTAGTGCCCAGCGAGGCCCAAGAAAGCTCTCACCCGGCCCTGGGTCTTTTGAGTGTCCCAAGCCATGATGCTTTGTAATTTGGACTGAAGTGGCTGCACCTGCCCTCCACCGACTTGGTGGACTGCATACACCACAGATCTTTGCCCTATCTGGCATTTACTGGCCTTGATGGTCAGGTCTGCCGGTTACAGGTCTGAATCATTGCCTTGAGGTGGGGTAGGAAGTCATCCCAGCTGGAGCTGAGAACAGCAATGTCATCCGTATAGGTGGCACTGAGGTTTCTAGCCCAGCCAAGACCCCGTTGACCAACCTTCCAACCCCTGGAAGTTGCCCTTTGGTATGGAGAATGCCAACCTCTCCTTAGCCCCTCAGTCGGGGGCATCTGCCAATATCCTAACAACAAGTTAAAGGTACTGAACTTGGCAGCCCCAAACAACCAACAAGCTTTTCAGCTCTGGGGATCGGGTGAGCATTAATCTTGGGAATGGATTGAGTCCTGTATAATCCATACTAAACCTCAGTTCTGTAATTAGGCCCTTAGGAGGTTTCTAGATGTCTTGAGGTCCACTGGGTTGGTGACCTTCCCTTTCTGCTTCCATGGTCTTATCAAGTCCATTCTTCTGGGGATGGTATGGTATAGAGAACTTGTAGGTTACTCCATACTCATCCCACATGACCTTCAAGTACACAGAAATTAAGTTGGTGCCTCTGTCAAACACATCCTTCTCAATATCCCCATCAGTGCTCTGGTCACTTTGGGCGCAGTCACTTACCACAGGGGTATGGCATTAGGGTCCTGTGTGGCATTGTCCATCAAGAACAGGATGAACCTGTTGCTTAAGAATGTCTTGGATGCAAGGGCTCAACTATATTGATGCCTACCTTTTCAAAGGGCATTCCCACCACAGGTAATGGAAGCAGGGGAACCTTATGTTTCCCCCTGACTTCCCACTCACCTGACTGGTTACACATACCCTGAATTATGCATCTGAATGCATTCTCAACATTAAAAGGTTTTGGCCTGTCCCAAATGGCTTGACAGGGGATGTCATGAGTCAGCTCTAGTAGGAAGGACCAGTAGAACTGGGGGGAACACCCACACATAGTTTGACCAAGGCTCAGGGACCTTAGATTTACCATACCAGAGAACATAATCCCAATAAATAAGATGATCTGCAGAGGTGTCACCAACTGCCTGGCCTGAACCTTCTGCTGTTGACCATCAAGAGCGGGACCTTCCTTCAGTGTCTGGAAGAATTCTACCTGGTACAGTCTCCTTAATCTTGCCACCTAATTGGCTCAAGCAGGTGTCCCGGAGGTTTGTATGATGTTACAACACATGCGTTGACCCTGCATGCCATTACAATGCAATTTTGTACCCCGACTTGCTGTCGGACGGGCGCTAGAGTTTGGAATACCATAATTTACTAATTCAACTCCAGTATGTGCAACAGTAGGGAAGGTGTTGGAGTTAAATCCAATACTTTATACCCCCTATAGCAAGCCATTTTCGTTGTAATGACATGTGAGGTAAAATCATGCATTGTAAAGCATGCATTGTAAAGGTTGTTTCCTGTCCCAGAGCAATGATGTTGTCCTATGTAGGTCTGGGCATCACCCTCAGGCATCAGTTCCCTCCAAGACCGTGGGAATTTCTGGGGCGGATTTTCCACAACCCCTGCCCTTCCTCTTCTTAGCAGGCACTTGGGTCACTCTTTCAGGCTGCAGCTCCTTCTGACTCTCATAATGGGGTACCATGATACACGTGTGAGGTTAGGCACACAAACACAGGTAATCCCAACATTTTACAGTGGGACCTGAGCTCCACCTCCTTCCAGATGGTGTACTGTAGGTCGCTTCCTAACAGACAGTCAACAGGCTTGGCTGGACTTACAGAAACTCTTAAGGACTCAGCGCCTCCTCCACTCAAAGGGGACCAGAGCCACTGGAGAGTGACTCACCTTGTAGTCTGCTGTCATGCCTTGGTGGACTACATGACGGACCACCTGCCCAAAGATACCATATGACCCCTCATGGTTGTCATATTAGTTCCTGTATCGCTCAGAGCCTTCACCTTATGCTCATTGATATAACCTCTGTATCCTCTTCCCAACATTGACTTTGGCAATTTTCTCCCGCAGGACTACGCCGGTAACTCCACAGACATTCTACACCTCACTCCTAGACACACACTCCTCCTCCAGTGTTGGCAGTCCTCAACCCTTTCTCAGCAGGACGGCAGGCTTATAGCTTCCTGAGGGCAGATAGATAGCTCCTCAGCAAGACGTCAAGCTACAGATGATGTTCCCTCACTGCCTATTATGCAGACACCAGGTCTGGTTGCATAGCAGTCCACAGAGAACTACGCTGAGCCCTTCCTTTTCTTGGCTATAAAGGAATTGGAACCAAAACAACAAGGGGGGAAGTGAGGGTCCATATTTATCACCAAAATCAGACAGGAGATATGTCTCAGCTGTCAAAACAGTAGAACTGGTTTGAGATGGTTCTCCTTTCAAGTGTGCTTGCTAGGCTTCTCTCCAAACACAGCCTTTGTGGAGAGTGATACGTCTCACAACAGGATAATCTCCAACTTGGAGCACCTGCAACAGAGCTACAAAGAGATGGGAGGTATTTTCATCTGGCTGTCATCAGTCACACTGAAGGAGTGATCAGGGAAATCAAAATGCCAGGCCTCTTGTGAATGTTTCCTCACCTCTGCACAACAGAGTCTGCAGTCCTACTCCTCTCTCCTATCACTCACCAAATGACAGTATTCAAGTCATCTATTCAGCAGCTCCTTGCTAGCACAAGAGCTAATCAAATTTCTGCAGAACCTCGCTCTCCACTCCCCTCACTACAGTGTTTAAGTCTACTTCCTCCAACTTCAAGAATATGAGAAGTACACTCCACTTTATGTGAAAATAACCTCACTTCCATCTTGGGTATCCGTAGCCCACTGTCTGTCAATGAGTATACTCTCAATGGGCTTATGGATCTGCCCCACTCCAGTGAGCAATACCTTTAAAATAGGAAAACATACATGTCTCATTGACATGGTTAGTGTTGACGCTAGGTTACTGTGTTGATCATGAGAATAGTGTCTCATTTGGAAAGTAACCATGATTCACTAAACTGCCTCATTTGCTCCTCAGATTGTTTATGTAGCCTTTTTAAACTATGCTTCTGAGACAAGAGCTCAATATGTGCCAACTAGAAATTCTTCCAACTAGTAATATAAGGGCCATACACAGGAGAGATGATAATTATGATAGCCTCACTCCTGTTATAATAGGAGCAATACTTAGGAACCAATTCCAAGTTGGTCAGTGTTTTATGACCCTATGCCAACCCCTGTTTATGCTGGGGTTAGAATTCCGAGTTGGGTGGTATATATCACAGCCGGTAGATACAAGGTACATCCAATACCTCACATTTTGTTAAATTCAGGCAGGTTTGACCTGTGGAAGTTTAAAGAAGGGTGTGGTATTTAATGCACACAGAAAATTCTGTTGGCCAATCCTGCCTGAATTTAACAGAGAAGAGGTGTTCAGTGTTTACCATACCATGTGGATTTTGGTGCATTATCATCAAGATATGCATGCTATTCCTCCAAAGCTCTGAATACGTGCTATTTATTTCACCTAATAAATAGGGTATCCAGTGGTTTTGTTATGTATCAGGTACAATAGCAACTATTCCTCCAACAAACTCAAAATCAATTATAATGAATTTGAAGTTATACTGTACTGGAAGAGGCAACAAGGGAAGGGTAATAGCACTGTTTGATTGAAAAGGTTCCCTACTATTTTAAGCGTCCCCACATGGAAAATGGTGGTATCAATAACTGTGAGGGAGTCAGTGATGAATGTTGTTTAAGGAAGGTTTGGGTAGCATGTGTTTTAAGAGAACTTTACAAATATGTTGATGGGGAAGTACTTTTTGCTAAACTCAGAAAGGACTATAAAATATTTATCACTAAAACACATGAGTGCAGCGAAGACTGTTGGAGGATTTGAAGTCGGCTGCCCCACGGAGACATTCTACGAAATGTTGAGAACTTGCCTTTTGTGTGGCTCAGGTGCCTGTAAATCACCTAGGACTGTGTATAGGCATGACTTACAGTGTCAGGCAGTTTAAGCGGCTGTATAACATTAGTATGGAGGTAAAAAAATCACTTCTGGTAACTACTATCTTACCCCATCCCAAAACTTCTGCAAGTCCTAACCAGATTTATTTTATGTCCACAGGCCTAGAATTAGTACTTCATGCCAAAACCCAAAAAGGTCACATTGCCCAGATGCCACTACATGGAGCTGAACAATTCTGAGCCTGAAGTCTGAGTTCTTACCAAGATTTCTTAATGCTTTGTGGATGGCTATCACTGGTCTAAGTTTATGGTTCTCAGCCACAGTTCCCCTTCACAAGGAAGAGAGCTGAGCTAACAGACCCTGTAATAAATACACAGTCAGGATGAGAAAATGGAGAGGCTCAAAAGGCTAGAAAGTCAGTTTGCATGATACTTTGGCAGGTCTGAGTCAGGAAATAAGCTAAAACACTAAGGGACTGATTATGATGTTGGTCCGAAAGGCTCTAGTGGGAAGCTTTCTGACTGCGGTTGGAGGCTTACCAACTGACACAATTGGTTTGCGGTCCGACTTATGAATTATGATGTCAGCGTTCAGAGCGTAAACCAGACGGTTATTCCGCTGCGGTTCCAACCGGCTCACAGAGTCTTCCGGACAATCACACCCACACCATAATCCCGTATAGATGGCATTTCCGCTGTTGAGATTTCAATGTTGGTTTCTGACATCCTTTCCGTGCCAACCTATCCGACATGGAGAGTGCCTATAGAGGTGCCTAGCAGGGCCCCCTTGCCTCCACAGCCTACGGTTGGTGGCAGAAGGGTACCTAGGGCGCCCCCTGTAAATTCCTGCACTCTGTGGCAGGCACCATAGAGAAATGTGAGCCCACAACCTCGCACAGTAGATCACCAACTGCGCCGACGACCTCGCACCACTAAAGAACCCCCCAGGCCTGACCGGCAACAGGAAAACCCCATGGTTCACAGACGCACTTAAAGAATCCAAGAAATTCTGCCGAACCCTTGAAAAAACCTGCCGCCACGAACGAACTACAGAGAACATGACAGCCCTAAGGAACGCCACCCGCGAGCACCACCGGCTTATCTGAACCACCAAAAGGTCTTCATTTAAAGAGCGACTAGACAACAACACCCGCAACAGCAAGGAGCTCTTCAGCATCGTCAAAGAGCTCTCCAACCCCAGCGCCAGCAACAACGATGTCACACCATCACAAGAACTCTGCAACTCCCTCGCCACGTTCTTCCACCGCAAGATCGCAGATATACATGACAGCTTTGGACCCCAGACACCGCCTGCAGCCACCAAACCAACGACCCCCACCTCCATCCTCAGCGACTGACCCCTACTAGCACTGAAGATACCACAAGCGTCATGAACTCCATCCACTCCGGCTCCCCCTCCGACCCTTGCTCCCATCATATCTTCAACAAATCCGACACCATCATCGCACACCATCTCCGGAACGTCATAAACAGCTCGTTCACGTCAGCCGCCTTCCCCGAGAGCTGGAAACACGCAGAAATCAACCCCCTTCTGAAGAAACCCACAGCGGACCCCAAAGACCTCAAGAACTTCCGCACCATCACTCTACTACCCTTCCCGGCCAAAGTCATCGAGAAGACCGTAAACAAACAGCTGACTGCTTTCCTTGAGGCTAACAACCTGCTCGACCCGTCCCAGTCCGGATTTCGAGCCAACCACAGCACCGAGACTGCCCTCATCGCAGCCACCGACGACATCAGGATCATGATGGACAACGGGGAAACAACCGCCCTCATCCTCCTGGACCTCTCGGCAGCCTTCGATACCGTCTGCCACCGCACCCTAATAACCCGCCTCTCCAACACCAGGATCCAAGGAAAGGCCCTGGACTGGATCACCTCGTTCCTCTCCAACAGAACCCAGAGAGTTTGCCTCCCTCCCTTCCGATCAGAGGCCACCAGGATCATCTGCGGGGTACCCCAGGGCTCCTCGCTCAGCCCAACCCTCTTCAACATCTACATGAGCCCCCTCGCCGCCATCGCACGCAAACACAACATCAACATCATCTCCTACGCCGACGACACCCAGCTGATACTCTCCCTCACCAAAGACCCAATGACCGCCAAAACTAATCTCCAGGAAGGAATGAAAGACGTCGCAGAATGGATGAGACTCAGCCGCCTGAAACTGAACTCAGACAAAACGGAGGTCCTCATCCTCGGACAATCCCCCTCCGCCTTGGACGACTCTTGGTGGCCCACAGCACTGGGCTCCACCCCAACACAAGCGGACCACACACGTAACCTGGGATTCATCCTAGACACCTCCCTCACGATGACCAAGCAAGTCAACGCCGTCTCGTCCTCCTGCTTCAACACCCTGCGCATGCTCCGAAAAATCTTCAGATGGATCCTCACCGAAACCAGAAAGACCGTCACCCAGGCCCTCATCAACAGCCGACTGGACTACGGAAGCGCCCTATACGCAGGAACCACTGCCAAACTTCAGAACCGACTACAACGCATACAAAACGCCTCCGCACGACTCATCCTCGACATCCCCCGCCACAGCCACATATCCGCCCACCTGAGAAACCTGCACTGGCTCCCCGTCAACAAGAGGATCACGTTCAGGCTCCTCACACACGCACACAAAGCACTCCACAACATAGGACCCTAATACCTCAACAACAGCCTCTCATTCTACACTCCCACACGCCAACTCCGCTCCTCCAGCCTCGCCCTCGCAACCGTCCCACGGATTTGCAGAACCACCACCGGAGGAAGATCGTTCTCCTACCTAGCAGCCAAAACATGGAACTCCCTCCCCACACACCTACGAACGACCCAGGACCGTCTCACCTTCAGGAAACACCTCAAGACCTGGCTCTTAGAGCAGTAGCAGCAGCAAGTCCTGGCTCTCGAACAGTAGCAGCCCCCCCTTTTCTCAGCGCCTTGAGACCCTCACGGGTGAGTAGCGCACTCTATAAATGCTCTGATTGATTGATTGATTGAGTGGCATTGTCATCAGTCAGTCGAAACCACCGACCGGAGGTCAGTCAGTCCCAAGTCCGTCACTGGGTTGGTCGGAGGAAACTCCAACACTCATCGTAATTGGCCCCTGGCTATGCAAGTTAAAGGTACATGTGTAGGAAAAGTGGAAAGGGTTTAAGGTTTCCTGTAAGAAATAGAGAACTGGTTGATGGAAATATGGTAGATCTTGGCCATTAACCTTGACGTTTATTAATTTCTAGTTATGATCCACCAGTTCCAGTGTTTGTTTTGCAAATTGATTCATGAGCAACAGGCTACTACTCCATAGCTGCCTGGCAACTTTGCAGGTAGTTGTATGTGTTCTTGTTTCAAACGTTTGATATTGTGTTCATTCCCTGCTCCTTTCTTGTTTGGCCCTTACTCGGTTCCATCATGTAGCAGAATAGTCAGGACTGATACCTTGACTGATTTGGACTTTACCATCTCAGAATCCAGTGACATCCTTGGGTTTGACACATCAATACAGCTTGGTGTTGAGCTCATTCCAGCATCTTCCGCCATGGAGTCCGGAGGATCAATACCCTATGTGCACCTGTTTAGTTCACATTTGACCATCTTCACTGTTGTGATATTTATTAATTTGCTTGTGTGCTCAGAGCTAAGTCTTCCTGAACATCCTGGTCTTGCTGTTCCATTGCTGATGGTCCGAAACATAGTAGTACTACCTCTGTGTTTTTCGCTGTCTCTGCCTCTCGCCCCCTCTACATATGCATGTTCTGACTGACAGAGAGTAAGAAGGAGGAGCGTACTTCTCTTGGGAGTCACAGCCCTTTTTTAAAGGTTGACATCCATCTGATTGTTAGATGGTGCTTGTGAAATCTATGCAAGAGAGCTTCTAACATGTGTACGGGACTGGATAAGTTAGAGGCCTTCCTCTCGGGTGGTGCTCTAAGGGTCCGGGCAAAATATCAATGAAGCTGCTTCCATTCATGTAATTTTGGGAATTTAGCATTATGCAAAATACATAAAATGATGCCACATTGTGTGTTTACATCACTGTTTGTGGCAAAATTTTGGGGCAGGAGAGCAGGAACAAAGAAAATAAAACACAAACGGGTGTTGTTCGTGTCAATTGGGTTCTTTGAGCTAATTTTTCTAAACTGTAAGTGTGTTCTTGCATAAAAAATTGATGCAAGGACACAGTTCACCCTAAAATATAGCGATAAAGGACAGATTTGTATTTCACATAATTACGTTCAATTTTACGTAATTTCCCCAAATTTGGAGGGAATAAGTGAAAGCTAATTGCATGAAATTCACACATTGGTGCCTAAATATTGACTCAAAAGTATCGTAGACCAAAAGAATTAAAGATATGTAAATAATTTTGTAACTGTTTTACTGATATTTATATATATACATTTACAATATTGTCTACTATGATATTGGTTTTTGTCATCATGTTTTATTGTATTGATTTATATTTTTATTTTATTTTATTGTACGTTATCATAAAATAATAATTATTTTAAAAATATGTTTATATTTTGTCTGGGTCATGGGGCTTACTAGGGATTGTGTGGGTTGTGTTTTTAATTATGTATTTATATTATGATAATAAGTTGATTATGTTTCATATTTATAATTACTTGTTTTTTAATAAATTTTTTAATTATGTAATACATTTCTATTTCCGGTTCGTAGATTTTATGGGGGGTTTCGTTTGTTGAGGCTTTTATTAACTGTGGATTAATTCCTCTTAGTTACTGAGGGACTTTCGTCCGACCACCACCCTATCGTAAACGGGACCACCAGACAGGCTGTCAGTCTCCCGCCAGAGGTATTGGGATGCGACGGCCACCATGGCGGTCGCAATGCATATTGTTTGCATTGTGGCGGTTGCTGCTGGATGCAGCACATGCTGCAATGCAAAAAGGGAACACTTTACATATCCCTGCACAATGTGGCAGGCACCATGCAGTGCTTGCCACATGGTGCAGGGATATGTAGGGGGAACCATAGGTGCCCCCCAAAACCCACAGCTTAGGGCCAGGGGGAAGGGGGGCCCGCTACAGACCCCAAGCTACCTTTGTGCCTGTCTTTTCATGGTGGGTAAACCGCCATGAAAAGGCAGGCAGAAAGGGACATCAGAATCCCTACGGCGGTGCCTGGTAGCCACATCCACCACTGTAGGGATTGGATTTCCCTCCGATGCACCAGCGGGCTCAAGGAGCCAGTTGGATGCGTGGCGGTTGGTCTTTCTGACCGCCAACAATTCGCCCAACATGGTAACATGGTGGGTGGAATACATGGTTTGATGGCAGTGGGTCCGCCACTGAAGGGATGTTGGTGGCAGTCCCACGTCATGGTAATTGGGCCCTTAATTTTGATGATAAATTAATTGTTATTTATGTGTTTAATTTGTATTAAATAATGTATTAAGTAATGGGTGAGTTGTGGAATTTATTGTGTTAATGAGTTGGTAGTTTTTGCTTTAATTATAGTTATTTATATTAATTGATTCATATTCTGAATTCTACAAACTTTCAAATTGTTGTTTATTTGTTTCATTGTTTTATACTTTGTTGAGTTATGTACTACATTTTAAATTTGGGGTGGAGGTTTTATTGGGGAATTTAGTGCATTTTTTAAAATAAAAATAAAACCGTATAATGTATTAATTATGTTATTTATTGTGTTGCTAAGTAATTAATCATTTTCCTAATTATGTTTTTATTCGAAACATAGTCCTATATATAACAAATAACTAATTTTATTAAAGTCCATAACCAATGTGTACGATCCAAATCTAAAACATTCAACAAATTACAATTTTTCCAGCATATTATTAATTTACAAAGTGTCTAGCATATTTCCAGACTTTAAAATACTCCCTCCCCTTCCCCACTCTCTTTACATACAGGTGTTCTTTGATGTAAACATTATTCAACTTCTTAATCGAAGACCAAAGTTCAGGTGGATCAGATGATCTTCAAAAAGTAGGGATCACAGAATGCGCTAATATTATTGCAATTAACGTTAGAGGGGAGCGGATATACGCAAGTGCTTTGAACAGCCAAGAAGAATCAAAGATCAGATCCAGGGTCTCTAAACCAGAAGTGAGGTATGCATACACATCAAGACTCCCACCAAAATGCTCTTAACTTGTTACATTCCCAAATCATTTGATTCCAGTTTTCAGGCTCCATGCATCTGGGGCACTGATCTGGCTCTCTCAAATTGGGCTGATTCAGATTCCACTTATGCAGTAATAAAGGAGTATAATACACCATTCACTGGGCATACAACTGCATTCTTAAAAAATTAGAACCTCTCAGCTCTCCATAATAGAGTTGCGAGGCTTCTGCCCATTCCTCTTGTGTTAGGTTTGTATTTGTTTCTTTTAGCCTCCTTTTCTGTATATCACGAGATTGGTCTTCAAAGTTTTTTGCGAAGTCTGCACCCAGCTTATCCACAGATCTAACTTTCTTTTTTCTCTAGCGTGGATAAATAAACCATAAAATATCTCCACTGCAGGTTCGATTTGGAGTGACAGTATTTTGTTAAGTATCCAAAACACAAGAGAGTCATCATTATGTAGAAAAAGAGAAAGGGTAGTATAAAACAAGAACAATATATGGTTCCCCTTTTCCTCCTTATTTCATGTATGTATGTCCTTCGAATAGTATAGGCACGTAATACTTAAGAATTAAACAAAAACTTTTATGGAAATAATTCGAAGGGTCAAATGGACATGATCCTACAGAGGTTATATAAGACAAATAATAATTTTACAGAGTCCTTTATTAAATATCATCAAACCTGGTATAAAAAAAACAATTTGCTTTTATTAAGAGTTATGTTCTCTGGGTTTTATGAACAATACACAATAAATTACAGAAAAAGTTAAAAACAAACAAATGCGACTATTTTGATACTCAATAAATGAATATGCTTCCTAAAGGACCACCATCACATATACATATTAACAACTAAAAATAAAGAAATATACAATTCATTTTAGAAATAAAGAATTACAACAATGTTGATGAGGCGTTTAATATTTTAATATTTAATTAATATTTAAATTAATATTTTCTTCCACCCTCTTCAGGACACACAATGTAAAAAGTTTATTTGTGTGGAGTGGAGAAGTGTGGCTCACTGGTTAGAGGCGGCAGACCCGTAAGCAGAAAACAGCCCGGGACCAGGGTTCGATTCCCGACGCGGCAGGGTCGTGGACCAGGGTCAGCGGACTCAATAATTCTCGCCTTGGTGCCTACTCTAGTCAGAAACCACACTCGGCAACTCTGGGCATCAGCTTGCCTCATCTTCACAACGGCCCCCCAGACCGCCGGGGATGCTTGGTCACACCTTAGAGATACCCATCAGGGACCATCTCTCAGGGTGAGCCAGGACGGGTTCCCCAGCGGTCGAAGCGTGGAGATACTCCTCCGGGAGTCGATTCCTAGCGCTATATAAACCCGCAATTAAATTAAATTAAATTTCTATAAAACAGAGAAGGACAAAAATTACATACTATTTACTACAACTCATGATTCATCAAAACTATTCAATAATTACTATAGAGCCTATTCATGTCCTTTTGTTTTTCAAAGATTGTGTTTTCAAAAAGTTTTAAAGTACAGAAATTCACCAACAAGAGTGTCCTAACAAATACCTAGTTATGTCTAATAAATGCATCACTTAAAAAGACGTAAGTTGATGCTTTTTCGTTAGCTGAGCTTAGACTTTCTCAAGCAGATCACCACAGCATTATTTAGCCAGGGAAACAGCTGAGCAGGAGTTATTGAACTTCCTGCTTGGGAAACAAGCACTTAATGCTCAAACGTTCGGACACCTGTTATACGAAGAAGGTGAGACCAGTGGGAGACTACTGATTTGGAGAACTAGAGCCCGTCAATCTAAAAATTAAGTCTTGAAAATTAGAGATCCCATCAATAGTCACTTACTTACCAAGAGCCAACAAATTGGAAAAATTGGAATGGTATCAACTTTTACTCCCAGATTAGAATGTATTTCTTCTAAATATGTTCAATCAAATCTCTAAGGGTGGTGCCATTCCATCCTCCTTTCATAAAGGGGTCCTTACTTATTTTCCAAAAGGATAATGAACTTAAAGATGTCAACTTCTATCACCTGATTATGTTTCTAAATGCAGATTACAAAATTATTACGAAGATTATAGAAGAAAGAATAACAGAGGGAATTATGAGCCTGGTCAGCAATGATCTGAATGGATTGATACCTGGCACGCAACTGTACTTTAATACACACTATTTAGTGGAAATTTACATTAGTATATTTTAAATATTTAAAAATATATATTTTAATGGGGAAATTACATTATTTGGATGTAGTAAATGTTTCCCCCCAAATATGCCTTTTCCCTTGTGATTGTTAGATTGGAGGTAGAATAATAAATCTGACCCAACCAATAAAGGCACTTTCCTGGTTGTTTGTTAGATTGGACTTAGAATAGCAAATCTGCCACCTGCCCTCATTGTATGCAATTTCCACAATATTAGATTGAAGTTAGACTTGTAGATCTTATCCTTTGCATGTACTTTCTCCCATGATTGTTAGACAGGAGTTACAATAGCAAAATCATATTGCCTGTCCCAGTGAATACTCATCCCTAATGTTTGCTGCCTGGAGTTAGAATTGTAAATCTTGCTTCCCAATTTAGGCACTATCGCCAATGTGTGTTAGATTGGAGATAGAATAGTAAATCTGACCACCAACAATGTCTGCACCTTCACCAATGTTTTTGGACAGGAGATAGCATGGTAAATCTGACCCCATCGCCCCGAATGTATGCATTTTGCCCAAACATTGCTAGAGTGGAGTTCAATAATAAATGTGATGCTGCCCAGCCTCTATGTATACACTTATCACAGTGTATCTTAAAATATAATTAGAATAGTAAATCCAGCCCCCAAGGTTTTAACTTTTCCCGCTGTTGGTTAGATTATAATTAGAATTAGAATTAGAATAGTAAGCCTATCCCCTCCATGTTGTTGTATTTCTATCTAGGACCCTAATTCGATATTCCCAATGTATGCCCTTATATGGCTATATTAAATAATATCCTTATAAAGGCATAAGAATCATATCCATATTTAGTCGTAGCCCATGCAGTCCAAATTAAGCAAGGCTACTTCCCCAGACTCCTAGAGAGTACAACGCGTTCTTTAAACAAAGCAAACCTCCAGCAACCTGGGAAATCCCCATGCTTCTGTTTTGATTTGTCCTAGAACTCCTGCGAGCACTGAAAGAACGGCCAGTTCTTAGTGACATCTTTATTGACGTCTTATGTCCAACCTTACGTCAAACCCGGCACCTTTCAGGTATAAATATACCAACGTTGCCTTAAGCAAACACACGGTGGTTTGGAGCAGAGCGGCTATCTACTTGCCCGAGAGCCCAGCTGATGCGAGAGCCCACGGACGCCGCCCCTCCCTTTTGACGCACTGAGAGAGACGCTGTCTTTTCTCCTGCCGAGAAATCCAGCTCCGGTGTTTCCAGATACCCTTGCGGGTTGCTGGGATATCGAGTCCTGAGAAAGAGATACCAGACCTCCTGCTTTCTATTACCCAGGTACGGAGCTGACTAAACCCTTAAAGAGAATTCTTGACTCAGATTCTTGGCAAAACCAACTTAACTTAAACTGCTACTTACTTACTCCTTCCCCCGTACTAGGCTTAGGTCAGGTACACCGGGGTAGGCGTATTTAGAAGCACCAGTTGAGTACGTTAGTCAATGTATTTATGTATGTATATATTTTATCCATTTTAAAGTATCATATGGCTAAGAAACCATATCAATGCTTTTACAGTATTATTTCATTATACTCCTTTTACTGTACGCACTTTACTTTACTATAAGTATTGCAATTGTGGCAATTCTTTTCTCTTGCATGAGAAAGAAGACTGCTCAATAAATAACACCTTTTATTGAAAACGCCCGTCTCTCTATTTCTCTGCACTCTGGTGAAACTAAGTATGCACAATTGACTGAGTGAAATAGCTGTCTATTGTTTTCACACGACTCTAGAGATACACTCTTATTCTGAGGGAGCAAAGTTGTCATGTTTTATGGTTGTCAGAAGCTAATCCCTTCTTTTCTATCCAGGGAAGTTAAACTCCTCCTTGTTTACTTGAGAAAGTTTCTAGTGACCTCTGAGCTAGCTGGCAAAACTAAATAGTCTAATATAGTCAGTAGAGACCTAGATGACCTCAGTCCTACTTCTAAACTGCTGTTTATATTATTCCAATGCGCAGAGCCTATTGGGAATATAGGAACTACACTACATGGCGCCCAACGTTTGGTAAGGCTATAAATCTAACGCAAGACGTTAGAGTAACTCAGTCGTGCTTTTTCACACAGACCCTTTTCCCGTAAAAACTCCAACAGACGTCTGGAGTGGGTAAAAGGTTAAAATACGCCGGAACTTAGTAGGAAGAGATTCCTATGTATAGTTTTTGGTTTAGTCAACGTTGAAGGATACAGTGTTCCAAAATATTGTGCACCTAATCTTTGTTTCCTTGAAACTTGATCTGCAACAAAAACCTTTCTGTTAGTAAAAATGACTGAAAGTGAAGACGAAAGGGAGGCAGCTAGAATAGCAGCCCAACTGGTAGCGGATGACACAACTATCCAACAGAATGACCCGGATGCTATAATCATCCCGGCAAATATAAGAAGAACTATAACTCTTAAACTTATAGAAAATGGACTGACACCAAGAGGTGGTACAGTCATATTCGTGGTAGAGGCCCATGAATATCGGCAGACAGAGGTATTTTATTCATGGATAAACTTTCCAGCAGCAAACGCTGTAACACGTGAATTCCACTATAACAAAATAGAGGAACCTCCGGATGAATACACTCCTTTCGAGGAGGTTGAAATCCCATTAAATTACCAAGAGCACCTGCTCTGGTTTAAAGGCGCCCTAAAACATAAAAATCACATCACCAGGCTCGGTCCACTAGGTAGACCAGGAGCAACGTGGCCGGTTCTAGCCAGCTACACACCACATCCAGACATTGATAAAATGTCAAACAAAGAACTCTTAGTTAAAATAAAAGAATTAACAAAGGCATATAGAGAGTTAGTTCAATTGGCAATGGAGGATATAACTTACCTCCAGAAATTGAAAGAAACAGATATAGCAGAACAATCATTTGAACTTGCCGGAAACATAGAAAAATCCTATGAAGGACTAGGTAGGGATAGTTTGGGTGGGAAACCAGCAAAACCCCGACTAACTGAAAATCCTGAAAAAACCTTTATTAAAAATAATCTAAATACTCCAAAAAAGAGTTGGGATGAAAATAAACAATCCACTCCCAAAGAAAAACGATTCCAGTCCAGAGGAAGGCCTCCTCAACGGAAAGAAAGATCTCCAGACCGAGGAAACTAGTCTCCCCAGAGGGAGCCCTCTGAGAAAAGATACAACCTTAGAAATAGGGATAATTTGAAAAAACCTGATAGATATCAAGATATTGATACACGTCCCTCTCGATCTTTTCAGACTGCCTCACAGAAATCGGAAAGAAGAGGACGGTCATAACACAAAGAAGAGCACGTCAAGTCCATGGACAAGGAACCTGCTCATCAAAGTAAAAAATTACAATTTCCAGAAGGTAGCCAGCATTAGAATTAAACATGCCGAGGATACTGAGGACACAACTGAAAAACGGAGAGTGGGCCCAGACAATGCTAGGCAGCGCAGCATAAGTGACCATAGCTCACAAGATCCTGATGAATCTTCTGGAGACAGTGGACACGAATGAATACATTCAAGTGGAAACTGCAGATACCAGAGGTATTAAACCTCATTAAATATACGAAATAACACTGCGTATAGAGGGGGACAAGACTAGGAAAGTAAGGGGTCTCTTTTGGGATAACCTTTCGAAAGGCTATGACATCCTTTTAGCTGAGAAAGACTGGCCACCAGAGTTTGTCAGGGAGTGCCCTCATGGTGAAGAAATTGTTATGCCTGCCTTCTCAAATCATATTTCAATTCATAAAAAATCCATGTATGCAAGAAAATGGGCAGTGGCCCAAGCTCCTGCATTATATAAAAATCATGTAGGATGGGATGAGGACTCTCCTCCTCACAAAATCCAGTTAAAAAGTCAATCCACTGCACAAAGGCAGTACCCAGTTAAACAAGAAGCTAAAAAGCAAGTCAGGGAGATCTTAGATCAACTTGAATACCAGGGGGTGATTGAAACATGCACCTCACAAATGAACAATCCTTTGTTTCCTGTCTCCAAGCCATACTACTCATATCGTCTAGTTTTGGACTACAGACACTTAAACTCCTGTTGCAAAACATTTGCAGTACAAAACTCACACAGTGCAGCGCTAATGAACAACATCGTGCGCAAAAAATACAAAACGACATTAGACATCTCTAATGGATTCTTTTGTCAAAACATTGCACCTGAGAGCAGGTATTTGACCGCGTTCTCAATAATGGGGTCGCAAAAACACTTCTGTCGACTCTCACAGGGATTCAAGAATAGCCCAGGATTATTCTCAGCAAGGGTAACAGAGTTACTACAAATATATGATGATGAGGCATTATCTTATGTGGATGACATCTATCTCACAGATGATGACCTGGAGACTCACTTGAAAAGAGTAAACACCATAATGCTTGGGTTTGCAGCTGAGGGTTACAAATTCAACTTTAAAAAGTCATGAATTGCCCATCTAACAGTCCTGTTTTTAGGATACAAATTATCAAGTGAAGGCAAGAGCCTAGCAGACAACTTCTTAGAGAAGTGCGCTGTACTCCAAGCACCAAAAACGCTGAACAACTTACAATCAATACTAGGTTTCCTGAATTTCGGAAGAACATACATTCTAAATTATGCGAAGAGGGTTAAAACTCTCTATGAATTAATAAAACCTGATTTCAAACCAATTAATTGGACTCAGAAACACACAGAAATCTTAAGATCATTGCAAACAGACATGTTAGTTAAAACAAAGTTACAAACTCGCGAAATTGTATGCAAACTTGTAATCCGAGTCATCCCAGGAAGATGCGGATTCACGTACCTGACCTCTAATGAGGGAGAAACGGTACCAATAGCTTACAAATCACACTTGTACACACAAGCTGAAATGAAATTCAGTTCAACTGAAAACATTCTCATAGTGGTTCAAACTGCTGTAGCAAAAGAAAGAGCCCAAGCCCAAGGCAGAAGGATAACTGTTTTAACAGCAGAATCAGCCCTTGAGGCATTAACAAGCCCACGCAATTTGACTGCTGTGGCATTAGATCCTAAATGGATCCAATGGGAAAATTCTCTTGCTGCAGAAGACGTGAAATACTATTTTGACCTGAAAATGAAAAAACTAAAAGATCTAGAATATGAAGAAGAATATCCTCTGCCAATCGAAATTCTGCCTCTCGAACAGTACACATGTGTAATGTACATGGACAGATTTGCACAACATTACGATGTAGAGAAAAAAATCCTACAACACAGCGTGCGCGATTGTTAAAGGTCTCTGGCGCTTTGGTAAATTCAGACCAATAGTCACCAAAACTGAATCACTCAGAAACTGCTCAACTAAGCGAGCTGAAATAAGATCTTTAAAGATGGCGCTTGAAAATGCCGATCGCAAATTCCCCACACTAATAGTGTGAGATTCGCATTATTGCGTCAAATCTTACAATAATGACTTGCAGAACTGGGTTCAAAACGATTACAAAGATGACACAGGTGCCACAATAAAGCATAAGAGGCTTTGGGAACAGGTAGTTCTTTTGCAGAAAGAACTACAAAAGACTCACGTGATACATACACTGAGTCATCAACGTGATGGCGTTCACGTTGCAGGGAATGCATTGGCTGACACAGCCACAGCGGAAGCAGCTCAACCGGCTTCCGTAGCCACAAAAAAGCGTTCAGAAAAATACATAGACAGGGAAACTATGCTAGCGGTAAAAGCGTCTTCAAAAGACGACTATGCAGCATTACCTGTGAACTATCCACTCAATAATACATACATAATTGATGCAAACTCCGTTCCTTTTGCTCAAATCCCTGGAGTGGGGAACAAAGTAATTCCAAACACGAACAGGAGAGTCTTATTAATAGCAGACACACACATGGGTGAAGGTGTAAGGCACCAAGAGATCAAGGAATCTCTTAAAGAATTACAATCAGAATACTGGTGGCCGGGAATGAGCCTGCAACATTACAAATTTGCAATGGGCTGTCCAAACTGCAACAGAGATCGCAGTCGTGAACCGACCGGAGTATTGCCAGGACCCTTCTTTTAGATAGCATAAAGCTATCTATACGCAAAAATCCAGCAGGAGAAATGCGTCCCATTAATGTTTAAGACCAGATTCACTTAAAGTGCAGACACCAGCACTCGGCTGACGCCAGAACTGTTATATAAAGATTTGCGAGTTCTTATCGGCACATACGCAATTGGCATGCTACATTCTGACCAGGGTCCTGCGTTTAGCTCTAGGGCTTACAAGGAGGCCATGACCAGCATGGGCATTGCATTGCGGTACTCTTGTCCCTTCCATCCTGAGGGAAATGCGGTAGTGGAAAGAAAAAAACGGGACATAAAGCAATCTATAACGGCGAGGTTATTAGGTTCGGGTGAGTCCAACATTTAACAAGTGTCCAACGTAGTCTTAATAATCTGCCAAGAAATTCTCTAAAAGGTCTCAGTCCGTACGAACTAGTGTTCAGTACTAGAATGCACATTCCGGACCTTGATAGTCACACTTCAGTGGTAGAAGAAAAATGCTTTGATATCAAAGACCGTTTGGCTGTTTTACAGGACTTAAATGAAACAAGAAGAAACCTGAGCAACATAAAGTTAAAGCAACAGCCAACAGCCACTGAAGAAAAACCACATGTCCCAGCAAGGCCTGTCTGGATTCCAAAGATTGGGGATCTGGTCAGAGAGAAGATCGCTGTGAAGAAGGAATTTGGGCCTTCTTGCAGAAAAGCAGTAGCTGTCTTAGCTGTCAGTGGAACAAGATCAGTTGTACTACCGCCCCTTGCTGGTAAAAAGGAAAACCGAGTTGTATCCATCGACCTGGTAAAACCACAATCATGTGGCCAATAATAAGTAGTAGGCCCAGCGGACTCCCAAGGAATAGCAGAATACCAAAATTTGCTACAATCCAAGAGGTTCAAACTGAGAGACTAATCACATTCGATAAACCTGCAGTGAATACAAAAGGATTATGCAACAAAGCCATAGAACTTATGCCTCTTGAAACCCAAATTGCATTAGTTCGTCAAGAAACAGCAATCTACAACGATGTAGCTTCAGACTTTGCTAATGAAACAAGGAATGATCCAAAAGCAAATGAAAATTCTGAAGCAATTCAAACAATTGACAGAACTGCATCTGGCTACTTCATCAATTTTGATGACTTTTCTGAAGATCCAATCGAACCTGAAGAAACGCCAGCAACAAAAACTTTCAAAGACAAAGTAACTGAACTCATTCATCAACTCAAAGAAACCTATCTGATTTCTCCATGGATTGAATTTTGGGTTGTGTTAGGTGTACTTTTCCTCCTGCTTTGGCTCATCATGGTTCTTTGTTTGGGAAAATTCATTGGAGGAAAATACAGTACAATGGACACAGCATGTCAGAACATCAACTTGGTCCTAAAGCCTCACAAGTCATCTCACATCGAGAAAAGAGAACTATCATCAGTGAACGTCACAGCCAATCCAATACCCGGTGGAGTAGCATGGGACAGATCTGAATTTGACATTTTTGGCCCGATTGAGCTCTTGAAATATCTACATCAGTTCAATGTTTCATTAAGTGACTTTGTAAAACCAAGTACTTTCTCTGCTGATTGGGACTTTGAAAATATTATTAATATGATGTCAGATTTAGTAATGTCAGCAAAATGTACAGAACCTGATTACTTACAGGGTTTATCAAATTATGAATAAATGTACTGTTACAATCATTTTGGTCATCACTATTTGCATAAATCTGCTCAACCTAGAAGTGTTTTTAATTATAACCAATGGGAACATTGTGCAACACCGCCTAAAAGCAGCTCGAAAACATTTTGTGAGAAATTCCCATACTTCTCAGGGTTTAACACAAGTGATGCAGAAACGTTTTATTTTAAAATGTTAAATAAGACAGGAATGAAAACAATGTTGACAAATACTAAATTGATTTATTCTGAAACATTTTATGAAAAAATGATTACATTTGGTTTTGACTTCTGGAAAAACAACATTGAAACAAAAACCATCTGGGGTACAAAAGAATGGCAGGTCCAAGGTTTAGAAGCATTATTTAGAGCCTGCATGATCCCAGAACAAATAATATTCTTGAATGACATCATTCAACAGACATCCTGTCTTGGCCTAGCCAAGATTAAAGACTTAAACAAACCGTCTATTCCAAAGCCCATACCTGATAGTAATAGCACTACTGATATGGAGATAGACGTATCCCATATTTTATACCAAAACAGAACACATCCTGATTGGAAAAAATGGTTGATCTGGCCCACAGACACAAATAACTGTCAAGATAAATTCCTGAACAAAATACAGGGGTTCAAAATGACCAGGCCAGACCCTAGATACTCCCAGAGACAACATTCAGGGATAGTTACAACATACAGTGTAGGGAAACTATGCCTCGAACGGCTACAGAAATCCACACTGGCTGAAATTAAGCAACACTTGACTTTACTTAAAGACTGTGCTGACTTGCGTGATTTCATATTGGGACCACGCAAACAGCGTCAAAAACGTTTCATAGCGGCCGGTATATACGCTGCGTACAACGAAGCTTGGAAAGTAATACAAATTGAAACAGCAGAAAAAATACGAGAAATTGATCGTATTAATTTGGAAAAATCACTTTCTGTTGTGGACAATGGGTTAATGACTCTGTCCTCCAGAATATATTCACTAGACAGTATTGTATCATCTGCTATTGATATAATAGAGCAGGACTTACTAATGTTACAACATGGTCAGTCCCAATTACGTTCTATTGTACAGCTTGGCTGGACGTTGCAAAATCTGTGTTCAGGCTACGTGCCATGGCATTTAATCAACACAACGTCATTATTCTCTATCTTTAACCTTACTGATAAACAAATCAGTTTAGCACAAAAAGGAGCAGACTATACGATCCTGAGCATTGAAAAACTTGAGAGATTACCATTGACAATGTCAGAAAGACCGGTCATTGAATGGATAATACACGGAATAATTACAATTCCGATAACAACTTTCCAATTTAAATATTGCCAAGAGTATATACCAGCGGGCCAGCATGAAAGGATGGGTAAAGGGTACATCAAGTCAACATGGAAATTACCTTATACACACAAATGTTATAATGAAAAGAAAAAGGAGATATTTCTTAGTGGTACCAATTGTAAAAGATCACTAAGCGGTACACTTCTGTGTCAAGGTATTAACTTGCATGGGGCCTGCGAAGGGTCTTCGAATAACATTTCATGTCACCTGCACGGCACTCCTGCAACACAGATAGAGCCATTCTGTAGACAGCTTTCTAACAGGAGCTATATTCTAATAAATGACCACAGCTGTTGTGGCATGGTGCCAGGAAAAGCCTATCTCGTGAGCGTTAGTTCCATGGTCACTTGCTGTATGTAAGTATTGTATCCAAACAGCACTCCAGACATGGAGGCGGCAATATGGCCTTATTTGAATATCTCATCTATTCGAATTGATACTTTAAGCAGAATGAAGTCTATTCTTTTACAGACACTTGTGCCTTTCACCTCGTCCAGAGAAACGTATGATCTGCAAGTTGCAAGGACAACGGCAGAGATACATTCCCTTTTATCAACAAATTGCCCCGTGCATTTCGTAGAAATGTTGAGCCAAATCCTAAACATGTCAGATACCAGTGGCATCGCACATGTATTTAAGACAATGTTTTTCGGGACTGTTAACACCCTTCGAAACAGTTCTGGGCATTTTTCCCAATTTTGTCCATTCTGTCTTTGGCGGCCTACCTCTACTTTTGGGACTCGTGGCAGAAATTTTATTTTTGATCCTTCTGCTCCGATATGGCAAGCCAAGTCACAGACAAGACTCCAGCAACGATGGAAGAAACGATCCTAGCTATACGCTATCGGGACCGCATAACTAAAGTCCTCGGATTAGCCCGGCTAGGAGATCTGAATATGACCTGGTTTCTTTCATTCAGACCTATCTGGCAAAATTGCATCTTACCTGTGCTTCGATGTATGCAATGCTGAGAAGAATGCGTGTTGGACGTCTGTCTTACACTACCATCAGCAGTACCAATGGATACAGATACCTGGCTAGGTCCTGTAACGGCTCATGCATCGTGTTGTCCCCAGCGGCTACCCATTCTGATGACGGCATTCGTTGAGACTTCACCACTATGAGTATGTGGCAGTGGAGTATGAGATGAGAGCAGCATCACACAGTAATTTGTAATTTGTAATTTGTAATTTATATTTATATAGCGCATTATCACCAGCGGTCTCTAAGCGCTTGCTTTGGGAACCCGTCCTGGTTTTTCCCTGTGAGATAACCCGTACTGGGCACCCCCAAGGTGAAAGCCAGGCATCCCACCGCGGGGGGCCATAGTGGAGATTAAGCAAGCTATTGCCCGGAGTTGCAGAGTGTGAACCCGTGATTCGAGCAGGCACCGAAGCGAGAATTATCGAGTCCGCGGACATTTTGGGCTCAAGACCCTGCCGCGTCGGGAATTGAACCCTGGTCCCGGGTCTGACCTCTGCTTCATGGTCTGCCTCTTCTAACCATTGAGCCACACAGGTATAACCTTCTGTGAGCATTGCTGATCCTGACATCGATGATAGCAATCATTCTCACACATGCACTGTTTCGCCATTTTCGAACTTGGTCGAACTTTCAGCTGATGTCGTAGACCAATTTTTTGCGAGTCTGTCTGAAATGATGTTCTCCCCTGAACAGAAAGAATAACTTTTTAAGCAACAAGCACACAGCGTTCCCTGAACTCTGAATTCGGCCTTCAGCTTTGATAAACAAAAGCTACTGAAAACATTTGGAACTATTTTTTCCCCTGAAAGCAAAATTATTTTTTTTTCACTTCCAAAATATTTACCTTTTTCTGGCACATGTACTCTGCTTAAAGTAGAACTATTCTTAGAGAACAGAGCTTCTATTTTAGGAACTCTAGAGACAATATTTTACCTCAGCCTCTAGCACATGTACAGCATTTGTATTAATATGTGATGGAATGGTCTCGACCTTCTCTTCTGTATTCAGAGCCATTTCATGTGTAATTTTCTAAATTCCTTCAGCTGATATATATATATGCATTTTTTAACTGAATGATACCACTGCTTGAAAAGCGTACAGTACCAATACTCATTTTCGTGTATTTACCATATACCATTTAAAATGCAAATTATGTATTTTGGGGTGGGTTGGAAAACACATGCACAATTATATGTTTACTATTGCTTAGTTTTAGTAATGAGGGACATTAGATCGTGGAGTGGGTGTTGTATTTCTATCTAGGACCCTAATTCGATATTCCCAATTTATGCCCTTATATGGCCCTAGTAAATAATATCCTTATGAAGGGATAAGAATCATATCCATATTTAGTCGTAGCACATGCAGTCCAAATTAAGCAAGGCTACTTCCCCAGACTCCTAGAGAGTACAACGCATTCTTTAAACAAAGCCAACCTCCAGCAACCTGGGAAATCCCCATGCTTCTGTTTTGATTTGTCCTAGAACTCCTGCAAGCAATGAAAGAACGGCCAGTTCTTAGTGACATCTTTATTGACGTCTTATGTCCAACCTTACGTCAAACCCGGCACCTTTCAGGTATAAATATACCAACGTTGCCTTAAGCAAACACACGGTGGTTTGGAGCAGAGCGGCTATCTACTTGCCCGAGAGCCCAGCTGATGCGAGAGCCCACGGACGCCGCCCCTCCCTTTTGACGCACTGAGAGAGACGCTGTCTTTTCTCCTGCCGAGAAATCCAGCTCCGGTGTTTCCAGATACCCTTGCGGGTTGCTGGGATATCGAGTCCTGAGAAAGAGATACCAGACCTCCTGCTTTCTATTACCCAGGTACGGAGCTGACTAAACCCTTAAAGAGAATTCTTGACTCAGATTCTTGGCAAAACCAACTTAACTTAAACTGCTACTTACTTACTCCTTCCCACGTATTAGGCTTAGGTCAGGTACACCAGGGTAGGCGTATTTAGAAGCACCAATTGAGTACGTTGTATGTATATATTTTATCCATTTTAAAGTATCATATGGCTAAGAAACCATATCAATGCTTTTACAGTATTATTTCATAATACTCCTTTTACTGTACGCACTTTACTTTACTATAAGTATTGCAATTGTGGCAATTCATTTCTCTTGCATGAGAAAGAAGACTGCTCAATAAATAACACCTTTTATTGAAAACGCCCGTCTCTCTATTTCTCTGCACTCTGGTGAAACTAAGTATGCACAATTGACTGAGTGAAATAGCTGTCTATTGTTTTCACACGACTCTAGAGATACACTCTTATTCTGAGGGAGCAAAGTTGTCATGTTTTATGGTTGTCAGAAGCTAATCCCTTCTTGTCTATCCAGGGAAGTTAAACTCCTCCTTGTTTACTCGAGAAAGTTTCTAGTGACCTCTGAGCTAGCTGGCAAAACTAAATAGTCTAATATAGTCAGTAGAGACCTAGATGACCTCAGTCCTACGTCTAAACTGCTGTTTATATTATTCCAATGCGCAGAGCCTATTGGGAATATAGGAACTACACTACAATGTAAACACTATTCTCAATGTTTGTTAGATTGCAATTATAACAATAAATCTAATCCCACCCCAATATAAGCTCTTTCATCAATGTTTGTAAGACTATACTTAGACTAGTATATTTGACCGCTTTAAATACATATGTGTTGTTCCATAATATTTTTGTAGACACAATTTTGAACTTTACATTGCAAGTATGTAAAGTCAATATTTTGATCCTCTGTGTTTTTTTCAAGATATTGTTGTACTGTGATGTTTTTTAGATTGATAGTTTGCAATGCAAACCTCTCTGACATCCAGGTGGGGTTCAGGCACATTATTGCAATAGTCAACAAGGCTATGTCAGTATATATGATTTGCATGACTTATGTTCATTTCAAAAGAAGATCATTATATATGAGATTCACAGATCTAAATTTGGCATTTGACTTGGTCCATAGAAACCAAATTTGGCATGCGCTACAACATCAAGACCTTAATGAATTATCAATATCCTAATGAGTAATCAGGATATTTATAAACCAATAGAAGCAGGCACATAAGGACATGATACATACACATCGACTAGAACAGTTTATCGTGTGGGTAGGGCACTGACAGTTTCTCTATTTTGAAAGGATACTTTAAGGGATTGTTCTCTCCTCAGGCTATTTTTGAACAATTAGTGCCTTTTGAGTAGTCATTATTTGAACGGGATGAATCTAGATACACCCATATCATCTAACCTGAACATTTTCAGCATTGTTGTTTGCTGATCACGCTTTCTATGTATTTCCTGTCAGAGCTGTTAATGCTTTGGTGATTACTGAACCTCAAAACAGTTGACTGTTAATGTTGTTAACCCATCACAAAGAATGGGGTTACCCTGTGGCCCTGAGGACTTTGTTTATATGATATAAGCTACAATGTCTTCTTGTTGGGTACTACAATTGCTTTGCATAATCAAAAGGTCATTTTAAAAAGGTCTTATCACAGTTCAAACTTTGAACTGAGTAGTTCAGCAACAAATAGAGAACAGCACAAAGAACAATATTTTACACACCTATTTCACAATGGAAATAGACAATAAATGTAAGACAACACACCAGACTACTATTAATTCGTTTTTTTCATATTCAAAATGATGTTTTTGAGTGATAGGAATGATTTCCTTCATATATGGCTGTCACAGATACAAAACACATGAAACATGATTAAAGTGAAAAGAGTGACAGAAAGTAAAATGGTGTTGTATACACTACAATAAAACAAATTAACAATATACAAATATCTGTCCTTTTCATCAAATGGTTCAACATACACCCTCTAGCAACATTAGTTCAATTTCACAATAAGTTGACCAAGGACATGGACTACTCAAAATATCATTGACTTTTTCGACTCTCGGTGTATGTGCTAATGGGTACACATAACGGTGGGTCTTCCGTAGGACTGGTGAAAGTTTCAGGGACAGCCAAGCAGTATTAAAATCATTAGACCTCCTCCACACAGGGATAGAGTCCACTCTGAGACATCAATCAAGAAACAAGTCTTCTCATGTCACCCAATTTGTGATTTGTTAGGTGGAAGGTGGAAGAACAACTTTAGTCCTCCAATGCAAAATCCTGGTAGCTGGGCAAAATCCTAACCAACTTATATTTATGTAGTTCACGAGAATCAAGTTAATAAGGTGTAAGGGGAAAACATCTTAGGTTCTCCAATGTCAAATCACAAATTTCCAGTAGGTGAGCAAAATCTAAACTCACGTTATATGTATTTAGTTCGCCAGAATCAATTTCTGTAAAATCTCCATGCAATGAATGCAAACTCCTCACGGTGTATAAGTAACCCTAGGGTTTTTCAGAAATTGATTCTGGTGAACTAAATACATATAACGTGGGTTAGGATTTGGTGGCGCATATGGTACATAGTTCTCGTGGGGACATCTTATTGGTGCATTTGTGCATAATAAGCAACACTGCCCTCTCTCAGTAAGAGGGGAAATGATGCGGATAAACATGCATTTCAAAGTTGTAAAGGCGCAGTGAAGAGGCCTGTAGATTGCAGATGTATCCATGCATGTGACATCTGTTGCAGCTGTGACATGAGAGGCTGTCGGAAAAGTTGCACTGTGTCCAGACAGAAGCCTCCCACACACACATTGCGATCCACCTCTCTCGGCACAGATGTCCTATATGAACACAGGCCCCAGGGTGACATGCTGTAGGAGCTGATATGTAGGCAATGTTACTCTACGTCCTGTCTTTTTATTCTTCAACTCGAGGCTGCTACTGGAGTCCCTCCCATTGTAACACATACCCTTCTGCACAATGACAAGCAGCAGACATGTTCTTACGGTTCCAGTACACCGGGTAGCACCAACCTCCTGCCACATCCACCTTGTAGAGTTTGCTGCTCACGCACACTGGCCCAATCTTCAGCATGTCTAAGGGCACTATGTCCAATGTCAGGCCCCCTTTCCGTGCTTCCTCTGCCACCTCTATGGGGTTCAACCGCTTGCCCCATTCCTACCTTGGTTCCCCTTTCATCCCACAACTGCTAGTAGGCCAGCTCAATGCGCAAGGAGTCGTAGCCGATGAAAGGCTTCCAGGTCTTCTTTTCCTCCCAGTAGAACCAGCAAACATCCTCCGGCTTGTAGTAGTGCAAGTGCTGGTGGAGCTGGTACACTTCCTCTCGGAAAGAGCTAGACTGCAACACTAGCAGGACACCATGCCCCCCTCCTCCATACCGGGACGCAATGCTCAGAGGCGCAGTCAAAGGCTGGCTGCCCAAAGCAGCGCTCCAGCTGACCGGGGGCAGGCAGTGGCAACTGGTAGTAGTGGTAATGGTGGTGGGGCTCCTGCAGCCAGACCCTGACCCGCTCGTCCACCCCAACCATCTTCCTCATAGCCGGCGAAGTGGTAGCCAGGCTGCCCCACCTCCTGAGCTAAGCAGCACCAAAAATAACATCTCACTGGTTGGCCAAAGGCTGCGAGCGCGCACCAACTAGCGATTTCAAACCTGAATTGCCGCTCAGCTTGTAATAGAGAAGATTTCTCTCCTGCCACCCAACTTGACCCCTTATAAACCAATCCAGCCCAGTGTGTGACAAATGCATTCCTATGACATCATAGGCAGTGGAATCCATAAAGAAGGGAACCAGTGACTGAGGAAGAGACCCACAATCTAAATAAACTAGGTTATATGGATATGTTATGTTATGTTAATTAATTTTCTAACGTGCACGGCTACTCCAAGGAGTGTCCCGGCGCAAGCACAGGGGACTGAAAGCACGACCAGACTAAGCAAAGAGATTAGTTTTCAGCAATTTTTTAAAAGGCACAGGATCTTCAGTATTACGAAGTGCAGGGGCAAATCGTTCCAGGCCTGGGCCGCCAACACAGCAAGAGAACAGCCACCCAGCCTTTGCCGCTGAAAGCGGGGAACCTTTGCCAATCGAAGAACGGAGGAGCGTAACAGTTTCCCCGAACATAAAAAGAAAACCGTTTCTGCAGGTAAGTTGGCCCAAAGCCATGCAGGGCGCGGTGGGGAATAGTAATAGATTTAAATTTCACCCGGACAGCCATGGGAAGTCAATGAAGGGAGCAGAGATAACCTCGCATGCTACTAAAGCTGTGCTGTCGCAGTTTGCACCACTAGAAGTTTGTTAAGAGAGTAGGCTGAAATTCCCACATAAAGCGCGTTAGCATAATCAAGGCAGGAGAGTATGAGCGCACAAACTACAGTCTCTTTCACCAGCTGTAGGAGAAGTGGAAAAAATCCTCTCAAAATTTTGAGAAGGCCAAAGCAGCACCCAGAGAGTCGCTTCACTTGGGTGGCAAAAGATAAGTTATCCTCAAACCAGACTCTCAAGTTCTTAGCAATACTGCTACTGGAAGATGGTGGCAGATACTCCGACGGCCAAATCAGATCTCTAAAGCCCAAGGGAAAATTACCGTACAATACAAGAGTATCTCCGACTTGTCCTCATTGCATTTTAATTGGGCGCCCGCAAGCCACTTAAATACCAAGGACATGCAAAATTGAACAGGAGCCATGGAATCCTCATCCTTTTTCCAGGTATTAGTTCAAGTCAAGGGCAAACTGATTGCCAGTAAGGTCACTTGCATGAGTTCAGTTGTTTTCTCTCCACCACTGTAGATATAAGGACTTCATCAGTTCACTCTAGTTGGATAAAGTCGTATATATGATATCCCTTATACATATGGATATTTACAGGGATAGCTTAATTCTGTGTCTATATTTCATTTTATTTTAGGTCACCTTCTATATACAGTGTAAATATCAAATTAACTCCTGCCACCAGACCATTTTTAGTAAATATTTAATTTACACAAGACGGGGGTGACATGCTAGGCTATCAGCTGCCACACATGAGGCGCTTTTACATGTAGAAAAAAGTCAACCTGCAACTCACCCCGCATGGCCTGTGCATACTTAACTAGTTTGGCGTGGTTTATAACTATTACAGATAGCATAAAAGTGAGATCGAAGAATATTTACCATATCAGGCCAATTCCATGTTAACTTTGAACTGCACGGAAAGAGAGAAGAACATCACTTTACAAGAAGCACATGTATTATTTAAGGTCTCACCAACAGGCCTCAGCTCATAGTAAAGGTTTAAAATCTAATGGCCAGATTAATTTATAGCTGATGGAGCACTCTGTAATTTTGAACTGTGGTTTAGCACGGCAGTCTGAGTAATCACCTATAAGCCCCACTGAGGAATGGAGAATAACATTCAGTAATAAGCACTGCTGCACTGATTTCCATATAATGTTCCAAATTCTGGGACTTTTTTTAGAGGAAAATTGCAAAGTTTCACCTGGTTCATTTGTCATGTGATATATGATGTGTCTTAAACTGATTTTTCTGCCTAAATCAATATTAAGAGTCTATGCAAAATGAGGGCCAAGATGTCCAAAAAACAAAACACCGGGCATATCCCATTGGCATATGGAATTTCTTTCTTTCACTCGTAAGATTGAGGGCATGGATCTAGCCGAGGGAGTCATTCGAGGCATGTGAGTGTCTTCATTATTTTTCCATCCATTTTCTCTGTCAGTGTGGCACTGAATAAAAAATATACATGTAGAAAAAAACACGGTGTATGAGTCATGCCTGGTGATTGCATCCTTGACAGGAGATATGTAGACACGAATGTATTAGGGAGGATTGCACTTCTCAGCACTGACATTCAGAGTAGATGAGTAGGATTGCTCAGGGTAGAGATATACTTCATGCATAATGAAGGCTTCATTAATTTGATCTCACTAATCCAGAATTGAAAAAAAACAGAGAAGTGTATAGAAAACATGTAGTTTATAATAGTATTAGGCTATTGGGAGTTAATGTTATGTGTTAATGTTGTAGACACAGAATGTTCTTCATGCCTTCTGCAACCAGAACAGGACAATGCTTCCTTTTGTCTCCTGTTAATATCTCATGCCTTTGGAAACATGTGGCACAGCTAATTACCTAAAAAGGTACAAAGAGGAATATAAATTATTCAGCCTCTTAGCATTATTGTATTAGGATCACCCAGCCTCATCCCCCCCCTGCCGACTGCGTTGCCTTCAAGAGCTAATATTTGATGGAATTCCTGCAGCGGCAAAGACTGATAAAGTGATAAAGGCTAGCACAGAGCAATGCTTTTCAAAAGACAGCCACAGTGTCCATTACACCACATGAATGGACTCATTAATAACTGTCACAATACAGACGCATTAAAATAATTTTGATATAATGTCATTCTGGAAATCATTTCCGTTCTATGAAATGGCAATTGCGGTGCAATTCTGCTAAGTGAATGCCTGTGAATGCAATCTCAGGGAACTTATTTTTTTTTTAAATATTCTAAAATGCAAAGATGTCCAGAATAGGAATTCGCCCATTTTACTAAAAAATGTTTTCAATTGTATAAAATGGTTTGTGACATTTGTGAACTACATCTTGTCATCTCAAAAAGATTACATCTACTCTTTATGAGAGACTTCTTTTCACACATTTTACATTTCAATATTAAAATGATTGCTAAAAATAAACATGCTTAGCAAATCATGTACACGCAGTCAGGAATAATTTTTATAAGTTCCATTAATATTTTGCACAATGTCTTTATGATGTGTTGCAACATCTAATCAGATAACTGCTTGGAGGCAAAGCCTGCATAATTAGAGAATGCTTTCTATTCAGAAAATGAATGGGTGGGAGGCACATTAATGAAAGGTTGAAGGTGAGCAATGCAAATGCGAAAAGTACATTTTCCCAATCTGCATTTGTTATTTACCAAGCGCTGGCAAAACCAATAGGTTTGTCAAGGCTTTTTGCCAATTGCATGCGTGCGGATGTGATACAGAAGCACGCATGACTAGTCGTCTTGAAATAGGTGTTATATTAAACAAAACCCATTCCAAGATGGACTTTGATCCTAATTCATGCGCAGAAAATGTCTCATGACGTTTGCATTTGTCATGACATTCGCGGCCCATTTTTTATTACGTCCAAACGTGGCAACACTGGGGCTTGGGGCGAAGAATGAAGAGTGCGCGGGACGAGCAGGAATACCAGGCAGAGAGAGCAAGAACAGTCTGCACTTCAATGGCGCACTAAAAAGCAAATCAAAAAGAGTCACCACGAGGAAGTAGTGGAAAGATACAACTCATCCAATCAGAACACCATGAGACAGAAATGGTCCTGTGTGGTACAAACAGAAGAATAATTTGGAAAGCTATTGAATCAAGAGCTAAAATTGAGAACGGTAGATAAACTATTCAGTTATGATCATTGGTCTGACACGAAGTTCATTCTAGCCACATGTGTATGTAATAGGAAGAATAGGTCTTGCCAACAGACATCTAAATACCTATGTTTCAGAAGCCCAAAAATACCTTTAAAAAATGTGCTTTGAAACAACAGTTAAATATCAGGTGACGTGAGCGATCTAAATAAGCTACAAAGGATATCTAATGGTGTTCTAAGTTTACCTTTTGAGAGGTCATTACAAAAGAGAATGCAGTATAGCATACGCAATCATAAAAGTCTAAATGTATATGCAGAGAGTTACATCCACCTATTCAAACTTTTATGTTTGTATTCCAAATCACAAATTCCCATTAGGATGTCAACAACAAACATCTGTTATTCAGCGCCAAGATACCCGTAGTGGTGAACGTGCGCTTTACAAATACACGTTATGTTGTGTTATGTTATGGAAGGTCCAGAAATCTGCTCCAGGCTATGTCCAGTAAAGAACAGGTTCTTCTTTCAAAAATGTTACACACTTGGGAATTGTGTGGCGGGCAAGCAGTCCTCTGTTTGACTGACCACTGTCTGCTGCCCCCAAGGCTGCTGGCATGACTCCCACAGGGAAACCAATCACACAAAACGGCAAAAATCTAATTAGCAGAACAGAAGGTATACATTATCAAAGTTTAAAGTAGAAAATAGAGCATAAAAGATAAAAGTGCCAACAACTAATATCTAGTCATGCGAGATTGGGGCAAATTCGAAAGTTATGTCCGACCATGATGGAATGTGGTTCGGATAAACAAAGTGAATTCAGCCCTGTCTCCACCTACCTATTGACTTAGAAGACATTTGGAGTAAAAATATCTGACAAGGCAAGGTCCACCGGGGCAAGGCACTGAGATTTCCAAGGAGGAGGCGTTGTCGTCCAAGAGCCACTCGATGAAGTTGTGGTGTACATTCCTTAAGTCAAAGTTAGACTCTTTTTTTTAAGTCAAAACTCTCCAGCGGAACAAAGTTGAAGGCTGTAGCGGATGAGGGCTCCATGAGGATGGATACCCTGCCTGCAAGGAGCGCTGAACAGGATTTGCTGCTGCAGAGTAGAGTGTAGCCGGAGTTGCCACGAAGTCAGGCCTACTGGTGATGCACCTTGGGCAGACAGACTAGTAGGTAGGTTGCGGTCTCCGCTTGGTTCTTCGAGCACTTTTTGGGCCAAAAATGTTTAAGTCCCAAGTTTTTTAGTTGAGCTATCTGGGATTCTTAAGCACCTTTTCCAAGGGTCCAGGACTGGGGAGGCACCACTCGGACGGTCAGGACTCATACAGGCAGGGTCTAGGGGCGAGTTCAAGATGGTTGGAGCCTTTTCAGTCCCTGAGGTTCTGATCAGGAGACCAGTTAACTAGCACTTGGAGTCCTGGGTTCAAGGAGAACAACAGGGCTTAAGCAGTTGAGCAGACCTATGGGACTCGGAGCAGGCTTCAGGCAGCAGATAAGTCCTTCTTGGTGCATCAAATCAGTCCTTCTGAAGTACACAGCAGGCCATGGGCGGACAGTCCTCTGAGAATCATTCCGCAGGTCCTGAAGAGTAGGTCTGAGGGCCCTCCTTTTATCACTGGTGCTGTCTATGAACTGGGAGAAATGTCTGGAGCCTTTTCCACACAGAAGTGGCCAGAATTTCCTATCTACCTGACCTGGCTCCATGTCTAGGGAGAAGTTCTTTGTGTGTGAGCAGAACCCAGCCTGCTGATGTGTAAGTGGGCCTGTGCACAGTGGTGATCCATTCAGGCACACCTAGTCCCATTTATTCTGTGGCTTTCTGAGAGGAACATATAAATGCCAACCGCCACTCACAGCAAGTTATGGGACACAGGAATGTACCAAATGGTTGGGACAAGAAAATGCCAAATTTTAAAAATGAGACAAAACTACAATTGACAGTGCTGACGATGCTATCACGCACTAAATTTAACTCTTCGTAATCGCACAACTAAATTCCTGTGACCACTATTTCTTATCTTTATGTTCAAGAAGCATTCGATAAATATTTTCACAACACCATCAAAGATAGTTGACCAACAAACATGGAACACATTGCATCAAATCTTTTCAATGTTGATCACCCACATAACATTCAACAAACCATATAACTACCACACATGAATTTATACAAAAGCATCACAACAAATTTGTAAATAGACAACAACAACTGATGGATCGCAGCTCTGTCTTTAAAAACCCACTGGGAGCTAAGACAATAAAAAAAAAGTCAACTAGCTTCAGTCTCTTGGGCATAATTCAGAGATGCTAGCGCACTTTTTTTTAAAGACTGTCTATTGACAGGGTTGCGTCTTTTATGCCATTTGTTTTGCGTATTCCCAGTATGCCAGTGATGTCCCTATAATGCGCTCTCTGATGCGTCAACACTGTTGACGCATTTCAAAACCAATGTAATTTGGTGGGTCTCCTCAGGACTCAGATTTGCTTAATACACTGAAAGAATACATATGGGGCATCTTTTAATGCTTGTTACTCTTTATTTATGGGGAGGTTGGTATCAATTCACTTCAAGGTAAAGGGTCGTGCACCGCTCCTTAATACTTTATTTGATGCTTTGGCCGTGCTCTGGGGTATCACCTCCCTCAAAGGTGTGTACGAAACTCTACTGGTTGCACCCCTGTTCACTCACAGGAGTGTCACCCTAGGCACAAGCTCAGCGTTTAAAGCTTGTGCCTAGGGTGACACTCCTGTGAGTGAACAGGGGTGCAACCAGTAGAGGTTGGTATCAATACACCTCTAACCTTAACTGATTACCTTAAAGTAAACTCTTGAATGGTTCACTGGATTTTTCAATTATCCCTTGTGTGTGTTAGATCAGAGAAAATCTAAAAAAACAAATATGAAGGCTCATTCCTAAATGACCATAGTGGGGGAAATAATGTAATTGAGAACGTCTTTTTTTTGGTATGCAGACAAAATATCGAAATTTAAATATCGATATACAACAATATCGATGTTTAAATATCGAAGGGACATAATATAGAAGGTAAGTAATAGCGATAGATTTTAATATCGATATTAGCAATATTGATGTTTTAAATATCGATGTTAGTAATATTGATGTTAATAATTTCGATGTTACTAATATCGATTTTTATATTATTTTCTTGTATATTATTATGTATTTATTATGTTTTTAATTTATTTTTATGTAATTTAATTAATTTTTGTATTTTAGTACTGTAGCGTGTTGTGGGTTTATAGGGGAATATGGTGGGAAGTAATTTAATTATATTATATTAATTATTAATTATTAGGAATTGTAAATTAATTTTAATTAATTGGTAATTTATTTTAATTAATTGGTAATTCATTTTAATTAATTGATTAATTGATAATTATGTTCTGTAGCGGGTTGTGGGTTAATAGGGGAATAGGGTGGGAAGTAATTTATCATACTAAATTAATTATTAATTAGTAGGAATTATAAATTGATTTTAATTAATTGGTAATTATTTTAATTAATTGGTAATTCATTTTTATTAATTGATTAATTGATAATTATGTTCTGTAACAGGTTGTGGGTTTAAAGGGGAATAGGGTGGGAAGTAATGTAATTATACTAAATTAATTATTAATTATTAGGAAATATATATTAATTTTAATAACTTGGTAATTAATTTTAATTATTTAGTAATTAATTTTAATTAATTGATTAATTGATAAATATTTCCTGTAGTGGGTTGTGGGTTTATAGGAGAAAAGGGTGGGAAGTAATTTAAATGTAATTAAGTAATAATGTTTTGTAATTAATTATTTTGTTAATTATATAATTGTTAATTAATTATTAATTGGTAATTAAATATTATTAAATGGTCTTTTTTATTAATTTTTTTAGTTAATTATTTATTGCTAATCATGTTTTTAATAATAATGTATTGGTATTTGTAAATGGTTTATATTTATTTGTTAGTTACGTTTTTTATTATTTTAAAAAGATGTTTTATTTATAAGTATGTTATTTTTACCTCTACGCTATCAACACTTTCCCTACTGTTGCACTCTTTGGAGTGGGAATAGTAATTTTCACCCCTACGCTATCCAACACTTTCCCTACTGTTGCACTCTCTGGATTGGGAATAGTAATTTTTACCCCTATGCTATCCAACACTTTCCCTACTGTTGCACTCTCTGGAGTTGGAATAGTATTTTTTACCCCTACGCTATCCAACACTTTCCCTACTGTTGCACTCTCTGGAGTTGGAATAGTAATTTTTACCCCAACGCTATCCAACACTTTCCCTACTGTTGCACTCTCTGGAGTGGGAATAGTAATTTTTACCCCTACGCTATCCAACACTTTCCCTACTGTTGCACTCTCTGGAGTTGGAATAGTAATTGTTACTCCTACACTATCCAACACTTTCCCTACTGTTGCACTCTCTGGAGTTGAAATAGTAATTGTTATCCCTACGCTATTCAACACTTTCCCTACTGTTGCACTCTCTGGAGTTGGAATAGTAATTGTTACCCCTAAGCTGTCCAACACTTTCCCTACTGTTGCACTCTCTGGAGTGGGAATAGTAATTGTTACACCTACGCTATCCAACACTTTCCCTACTGTTGCACTCTCTGGAGTGGGAATAGTAATTGTTACCCCTAAGCTATCCAACACTTTCCCTACTGTTGCACTCTCTGGAGTGGGAATAGTAATTGTTACCCCGACGCTATCCAAAACTTTCCCTACGGTTGCACTCTCTGGAGTTGGAATAGTAATTCTTACCCCTACGCTATCCAACACTTTCCCTACTGTTGCACTCTCTGGAGTGGGAATAGTAATTTTTACCCCTACGCTATCCAACACTTTCCCTACTGTTGCACTCTCTGGAGTGGGAATAGTAATTGTTACCCCTAAGCTATCCAACACTTTCCCTACTGTTGCACTCTCTGGAGTGGGAATAGTAATTGTTACCCCTACGCTATCCAACACTTTCCCTACTGTTGCACTCTCTGGAGTTGGAATAGTAATTGTTACCCTTACGCTATCCAACACTGTACCTACTGTTGCACTCTTTGGAGTGGGAATAGTAATTTTTACCTCTACACTATCCAACATTTACTTACTTTTTAAAATTTGTTTTACATTTTTATTAATTGTTAATTATATTATTATTTTATGTATATAAATGTATTTGTAATTTATTATATTTCCATTTATTTATAAGTTATTAAAATAATTGTTTAGAGTTATTATTAATGAAGTATATACTATGTATTGTATCTTTAATATTATTTGTTTTTATTACATAATTTTTAAATTTTAAATATTATAATATATTTTTAACTTTGTTTATTACATTTATAAGTATTTTTTTTTTTTTTTTTTTTTTAAGGTTTTTATAGAGCGCGTAGTCACCCATGAGTATCCCAGCGCTAAACCTCGTAATCCTGAGGGGAGGGAATGCGGAAAAGTAAGAGTGATTATGGGAAGAGGAGGGTTTTGAGCGATTTCCTGAAGCGGAGGAGATTCGGTTCTGTTCTTAGTTTCAGAGGGAGCGCGTTCCATTGCTTCGCTGTGTGAACCGAAAAGCGGCGACCTCCTGAGCGGGCTTTTTTCACCTTGGGTACCACAATGAGGTTTCCGTGGTCCGACCGGAGCGCTCTAGTAGGTCTATAGGGGGTGATATAGTTTTTGAGAATTGGTGGGCCTTCGTTGTGGAGCACTTTGTGAGCCAGGCAGAGGGCCTTGAATACCACTCTTTCCCTGATCGGTAGCCAGTGCAATTTATTCAATGCGGGTTTCGCAGATGTTCTGGCCGGGGTGTTCGTGAGCATCCGGGCAGCGGCATTCTGGATTTTCTGTAGTGTCTGGAGGGTGGTTTCAGGGGCTCCCAAATAAATGGCGTTGCTGTAGTCCAGCCTGGACACAATCAGGCCTTGGATCAACTGTTTCCGGGAATTAAAAGGGAGTAGGGGAAGCACCTTCCTGCATGATCTTAGCAGGCCGAAACAGACGCCGGCCGTCTTCATTGCCTGCGTTCTAAAGGTGAGATCTTTCTTTAACCATATTCCCAAACTTTTGACCTCCGTCTTGGGGGTAGGGGATTCACCAAGACAGGAGGGGCAGATGTTCGGGGGTAGATCTCGCGCTTTTTGACCCAGGAGCAGAATCTCTGTTTTTGACCCATTTAGTTTAAGGGCTGAGTCGTTCATCCATTGATGTATATTGGAGAGACAGCCGTGGAGGTTGGAGGGCTCTTGCTTGGGGTGGGATAGAGTTACCACCAGCTGTGTATCGTCAGCATAGCTGATGATAGTGACTCCGAATGGGGTGACCATCTCCTCCAATGGGGCCATGTACACGTTAAATAACGTGGGGCTAAGTGACGAGCCCTGTGGCACACCACACCGGAGGGGGATGGCAGGGGAGCGGCTATCACATTCCCAGACTTGGAAGGAGCGTTGGCAGAGAAAGGATGAAAGCCATTTCAGAGCTTTGTCTTTCACTCCGATGTTTTCCAGGCGTTGCGTTAAGACCTGGTGGCTGACAGTATCGAAGGCCGCACTCAGGTCCAGGAGGACCACTGCCACTGATCCTCCTGTGTCAAGAATGTCTCTGGCCTTCTCCACTGCTGCAAGGAGAGCGGTGTCAGTGCCCTGACCTGGTCGAAAGCCCGTCTGGGAGTTCTTGAGGAGGTGGTTGGTTTCCAGGAACTGTGACAGTTTTTTATTTACGAGTTTCTCAGCGACTTTACCAATCCAGGGGAGGAGAGAGATGGGTCTATAGTTTGATAGATCTTCAGGGTCTAGTGAAGGTTTCTTAAGAAGTCCTTTAATGAGCGCTTTCTTCCAACTAGGGGGGACTTCACCTTGGGTTAATGAGGTGTTAATCAGAGCGGTCAGCGGGGGCACTATGGTATGGGTGATTTTTTTGAGGAATCGTATGGGCACTGGGTCACTGGGAGCGCCACTCTTGATTGAAGCAAATGTGGCGGCTACCTCCTCCATGGTAACCGGGCCGAAGGAGACCAAGTGAGGAGTAGAGGGCTTCCGGGGGGAATTCCTCTGCAAAGAAGGATAGTCCTTATCTCCTTCCATGAAATCGGATTCGGCTGCGGGCAGGGAGGAGAGGATCTTTTTAATTTTTTCATCGAAGAAGGTAGCTAATTTGATACATTTGTCTTCCGCTGCTTTGGGGTCCATAGGTTTTTGTGGGGGGTCGGGGACATGGAGGAGCTCTTTAAGGATAAGGAAGGTTTCCCTGGCTGAGCAGGAGGAATTCTTTATTTTTTCCTCATAAAAGGCACTTTTGGCGTTGCGGAGTGCTAGTTTATATGCTCTCATGGATGACTGGAATACGTCTTTTTTCTTCACAGACTTGTCCTTCCTCCAAATGCGTTCTGATCTTTTGCATTCCTTCCTTAAAGCGTTCAGTGCGGGGGTATACCATGGGGCTGGATTGATCCTCTTGGTATGTTTAAGAGTACTAGTGAGAGGGACAAGACTGTCTAGGGAGTGGGTGAGCCAGTAATTAAATTCTCTATCCGCAGTTTTAGGATCCGAGGGGCGGGGCGGGATGGATTTTCCTAACTTAGCTTCCCATTCCTCCGGTACCAGCTTGTGCCACCGTCTACCGAGGGTCCTGGTTTTGGGTGGTTGAGTCGGAGCGGTTCTGATATGCCAGTGCATGGGAACCAATGAGTGGTCTGTCCATGGGAAAGGAGTGGGTTCCTGGGTTTTAAAATTACTAATATTCGTAAAAATCGGATCCAGAAGCTGGCCTTTTTCATGGGTAGCTTTTGAGTTCATGAGATGCAGGTCGACTGAGGCAAGATCTGTTAATAGGTTGGCTGCCGAGTTATCCGTAGGGTCAAGAAAATGGAGATTGAGATCCCCTAGGAGAAGGAAATTAGACGCAGTGGTTGCTTTTAGTATGGCGTGATCCATCAAAGTACTGGAAAATTCCCCAAGAGGACCTGGCGGTCGGTAGACTAATAGTCCGGAAAGAGAGATTGCAGGCGAGATCTGAAGAATGAAGTTGCAACTTTCGCAGTCTTTGACATTGCCATTGTCAATCCTGCAGATGATGTGGTCTTTGTAAAGGATGGCTAGCCCACCGCCTCTACCGACCGGTCTGTTTAAGAGGCGTATTTGATATCCTGGGGGGACGGCATTGACCATGTCAAAGTCGTTATTCGGCGTCGTCCATGTTTCTGTGAGAAACAATATGTCCAGCTTAGAGTTTTGGACGAGGATATTTATCTCATGAGCGTGTCTAACAAGAGACCTGCAATTGAGGAGGCCAAGTCGGAGGGCTTGTGCAAGTTCCTTCTCCTCCGGCGGATTGCAGAGGGCACAGCCCGTGAATGGGTTGTCTTCCATGAGGGTATACTTACACTTGGGATGTTTATTCGAGTTCAATGCTCGAAGCCTGTCTTGTGTGTAAGTTATACGCCTTTGAGAATCGGGCATAGTGCCTGGGCCTAAGGCCGTCTGGGCCCGGACGGGCCCAGACGGGCTTGCCTTAGGCGCGCCTTCGGCGCGCAAACGGCGCGCCCGCTGCGCCCGTCCGCTGCGCGTCCGGTGGATACACATTTTTAAAAGGAGGAGAAAGGGCGTGTGGGCGTGGCCTAAGGGTAGGCGTGGCCTCGTCCCTCGCCGTCAATGGCGACTGGAATTGTTTGTTTGGGGCGTTCCGCTACAGCGATAGCTCCGCTGTTGTGGGCGGTTCGAGGACAAAATCTGGTGGTACCAGAAGGGTGAGTGCAAAGTTAAAATATTGTATTGTATTGTATTGTTTTATTAATATTAAAAAAATTAATTTAAAAAACTACATATTTTTTTTAACGATATTTTTGACATCTATAGTTTTTTGGGGGATATTTTTGTACTTACCTTGTTAGGATGTCGATATTGTTGTGATCGATATTTTTGTTGCGATATTTTTGTATGTAGATATTTTTGTATTCGATATTTTGTCATAGATTCCTTTTTTTTATATATGAGACAAGCTTGAATGCACTTACTCATTCAAATGGTTGCGGAAGCACTGTCTTTGCCTGAACTCAGTCTTTTTCTTTTGACCAGGGAGGAAGTGATCTGTAAATATTTAGGCAAAATCCTTGTGTAAGAATGAGCTTATAATGTGTTGGTATGAACTGTGGAGAACATGTTTTTGCCACAATATTTTAGAATAAAACGTGTGTGACGCTGGACTTCTAACACATTCAAGTGAGCTGTAGAGTGCACAATTTAAAAACCTCAGAGTGCAACAGTTCGAAATCCGGGTAACAAAGTAATTACAGCTCACGGCTATGGAGCCCTAGGCTGAAACTGATTGTGTGAAGCGTTTGGCACTGTAGTTTCTCAGCCATATATCCATATTAATACTTGCGCGACTGAGCCAAACATTTAATCTTTTTGCAACAGCAAAAATTGTTAGCAGCAAGTGTGCACATAGCGATATATGATAAATGAGAAAGTTTGTTCAAAACAACCTAGTATTGCTTATGTTTAATTGAAAGCTTCCCCCATATACTATGGCCTACTGTAATTACCAGTGGCTGAGATTCATTCTAACCAATTCCACCATGATTTAGGGAGTGAGAACAAGTACTGTAGCACTGGTCGGCAGTGGTAAAGGCACAAAGTCCTCTGGCCAACAAATGTGAAGTCGGAAAAATAGGAGGATGAAGCCAAAGGTTTTGGGGGGAGGCCACCCTAAAGCTGATAGGTCAAACGGATGTCATCAGCATATGTATAATACTGGAAGTCATGACACTGGATGAGAGAGGTTAAAGGCTTACCATAGAGGTTGAAGAGATAGCACAACAGTGCAGAACCCTCAGGAACCCAACAGTTAACAGCAAATGTAGTGAAAGACCTCAAGCCATTCTTAACCAGACACAATAGAAGAGAACCTTAAATATATGTGTCTGCCAATGCCAATCACATCTGTACAGCAAGAGGGACTGTTCTAAAAAGTCAAATTTAGCTGACAGGTTGAGTAAAATCAGGGCATTAACAACTGCCAAGAACAATGGCCAAACTAAGACCCTCAAGGGTTACCATCAGCAATACCTCTGTGTGGAGAAAAGGATGAAAAACAGTTTTGGCATCCTCGAGGGCAATATTGTATTAAAAGAAGTGGAGAGATGATTGATAAACATAAGGTGTCAGCGTTTTTGCCACCACAAGGGGAATAGCAATAAGCCAGGAAAAGAAGGGGAGGAGAGGTTATTTGAGCTGATTGAAGATGATGACCAAAGGGAGCATGATACTAATCAATAAACCTAGAGGTGTCAGAATAGTATGATCAGTTTGGCGAAGGAAGTCAACCAGTAAGAGATCCAGGGGAGAACCAGATTTGCAAGGCACAATTGTTTTCAATAAATCTAGCAGCGAAAGATGGAGAAGGTCAGCTAAGTTTGGATATTAAGTAGTAGTAGCTGCAAAGTGAAATGTGGGAATGGAGAACTAAGTTCACTAATAATTTTGAAAACATCATTCTGTTTGTTGCCTGAAATCAGTTGCAAAACAATTGACAGCATTATTTTCATTGCTGTCAAAGTGGAAATTAAAGTTTCCTAATAGGATTTGGAGATTGTCATCTACAATAGAGCTGATTATTAGGTTATAATATACCGTAGGTAAAACAGAAAGACTAGCCGTTAGACAGTCAACAAGGAAGAAGGAAGGGCCGTTAACATTGAAGGAGACCACCTTCAGGATTTCCCTTTTATCCATTAGCGCAACATGCTAAAAAGGTCTCCCATATAGAGTGAAAACTTAAGAAAAATAAGTCTTCCAGTATACCTGGCCAACCTCAAAGATATCCTCAAAGATCTGACATTTATTGAAGTGCTGACATTCAGTAGGTTCATATTCGCCAATAAAGTTCAGAAAGTGCAATTTAAATCTGGCTTTGAATTTTAGAAATAGATGTCTTTTTTCCCTCTTACTTCCTATTCCAACACACCACCTCCACCCTACCACCCCCATGTCCCTGCCTCCTCCCAAAAAGCCACAGTGAGCAGTCCACCATCCCCGCTCAAACCTAACAGGCTTACCTTAGTCCCCGAGACTGGCATCTTGTGCTTGTGCCCGAAGCTATTGGCATACCCACCCCATCTCACCCCACCCCAAGACATGAAGAAAAGAAAAAGACCCGAGTGATACCTGAGGGGAATTAGAAAAGAGGAAGAAGTAAAGAAGTGGGAAAAAAAAAGAAAACAAATAAACATAGAGTCAATTTGAGAGTTCTAAGCTTAGAGACAAGGAGCCATATGTAGGTAGCCCAATACCGGCCGGTAACGGCCAAAATTACCGAATTTCGGCCGTTACCGACCGGTATTTATGGTTTGAGATGTAGGAGGCAGGTTTAAGGATTCGGTAATTACCGATTCCTTAAGGAATCAGTAAAATACCGATTCCTTATTTTAAAGGAATCGGTAATTACCAAATCCAAAAAGCTATGTAGGAGGCACTCAAGTGAGTGCCTTCTTGCATTCAGGATTCGTTATTTACCACCAGCTACAAGTTGGTGGTAAATATCGAAAACCTTTAAAAAAACAATTTTGTGCTTTTTTAAAAGTGCCATGTGGCAGACATACATGCCCTTAGGGCATGTATGTCTGCCACATGTGCACACATGCACGATTCAGGGGTGACACCCTGCCACCCTTAAATATGTGCCCCCTATTACCGATTCGGTATTTACCGATTCGGTATTTACCTAATCGGTAATAGTGAATGGCTTCCCATTCATTCCTATGGGCCTCCTTGGGGTACGCTGCAGATGATCTTAGTGTCTTCAGAGCGGAAGGGGGGGAGGCGAACACTCTGTGTTCTGCCGGAGAGGAAGGAGGTGGTCCAATTCAGGGCCCTCTCTTGGATTCCGGGGTCATGGAGGCGTGTTCATAGTGTGGTGTGGCAGACCGTGCCGAAGGCGGCTGACAGGTCCAGGAGGATAAGGGCCGTGGTTTGTCCGTTGTCAAGCAGGGTCCTGATGTCGTCGGTGGTGGCGATGAGGTCAGTTTCGGTGCTGTGGTTGCTGCGGAACCCGGACTGGGATGGGTCCAGGATTCTGTTCTCCTCGAGGAAGCTGGTCAGTTGTTTGTTGACGGCCTTTTCGATGAACTTCACCGGGAACGGGAGCAGGGAGATGGGTCAGAAGTTCTTGAGGTCCTTGGGGTCCGCCTTGGGTTTCTTGAGTAAAGCGTTGATCTCTGTGTGCTTCCAGCTCTCCGGGAAGGTCGCTGTCTCGAAGGAGATGTTGATGGTTTTCCCGGAGATGGTATGCGATGGTGCTGCTGGCTTCGTTGAAGATGTGGTGTGGGCATGAGCCTTCCGGGGATCAGGAGTGGATGGTGTTCATGATCTTAATGGTGTCAGCGTCGTTGATGTGGGTCCAGGCGAGCAGGCGGTTGGTGTGGGTGGTGGTCGTGGGGGTCTCAGCAGTTGTCGGGGTGGTAACGGCGTCGAAGCTGTCGTGGATGTCTGCGATCTTGCAATGGAAGAAGGTGGCAAGCGAGTCGCACAGGTCTTGTGACGGTGGGATGTTGTTGGTGTTGGGGAGTTCCTTCACGATATTGAAGAGCTCTTTGCTGTTGTGTGCTTTGTTGTCTAGGGGGTCTTTGAGGGAGGTCCTTTTGGCGGATCTGAGGAGTCGGGGTGTCTGCGGTGGCGTTTTAGTGGGCTGTGTAGCTTTCTGGTGTTCGTTCACGGATCCATTTTTTTTAGTTTTCGGCAGGTTTGCTTGGAGGCCTGGAGGTCTTCAGTGAACCAGGTGGCTCTCTTGCTGGTGTGGGTGTTGGAGGGCTTCTTGAGCGAGGTGAGGGTGTTGGCGCAGTCATCGATCCACTGTCTGAGGTTACGGGCTGCTGCGTCGGAGTCGGTCGGGTCTGCGAGTGGGCTCTGGGCGAGGGCGGTGGTTAGCTGGTCCTCGGTGACTTTGCTCTAGCGGCTGTGAGGCATCTGATGGGTTTGCTGGTGTGTGGTGGGTTTCTGGAAGGTGAAGTGGATGCAGCGGTGGTCGGTACAGTGGAGTTCGGTGGTGCGGTTGAAGAAGACCTGGGAGCTTGCTGAGAAGAGCGGGTGTTGAGGAGGATGCATCTGAGGTGGTTGGGGTCTTTGGTCGGTAGTTTGGCGGGCCGGATGCTGGAGAAGCTGCAGTTCCGGGACGAGAAGGGTCCTTGGGTACGCTTTGGGGCGGCCAGGCAGCAGGTGCGTGATCGTCCGGCGTTGAGTACATGGAGGGTGCTGGAGTCGTAGCGGAGGCGGGTGTCAAGGTGCTTGCGGGGGCCAGGGGTCCTGGCGCGGACGGGCGCAGACGGGTTTGCCTTAGGCACGCCTTTGGCGCGCCCACTGCGCGGCCTCCACATGAGGGGATGTGGGAGGGAGGAGCAGCTGGGAGGCAGGAGGGGGTGGCGAATGGGAGTGCGGGAGGCAGGGCCACAGGGGCACAGCAGCGGGAAAACGGGCACGGCAAATGAGCACAGAATGAGAGTTAACAGTTTGGGCACAGAGGAAGAGAAAACAAATTGGGCACAGGAGAAATGTGGGCGAGGAGCAGTAATATGGTACAGTTAGGAGACCGTTTGGGTACAGAGAGGAAAGCAGAACAAAACAAAAACAAAATGGTACAAATTACTAAGCATTTAAGGCACAAAGAGAAAAACAATGGCACAGGAATACCAGAGTAACAAACCAATGTGGGTCCAGGCGGCGAGACTGGCATAGGCAGACAGAGCCATGCAGCAGCGTGTGGAGCGACCTGCTTGCGAGCAGGGTCTGAGGTCGCTCCACACAGACAGAGGTATGCCACAGGCAGAGGTATGCCAGGTGTTAAGCAAGATTTCGCCTTAACAATAAGGGGTATTTTGTAAGTTCTTTGGATTTGGCTCCTGCAGCATCATACATTGAATTAAGCTCCTCTGATTCTGTTGCAGATGTTTGTATGGCTGCCCCCCCATGGGTCACTAAGAGCAGGGTTAAAGCTCATATCCATGTCTGCTGAGGTCCTCCTCCTGAGCGTCTTTGTGGGAGAGCTCTGAGGCTGCCAACCTGTGCTCTCGATTTTCCGTGGACATTACCAAATCTTTCCACGAGGATGTGGCGCAATTTGCCCAGGCTGCTGCTCGTCCTACTCGCTTTTTGACCCTGTGAGCCAGGACAGGGGAATCGAGATGGGCTGCGGCCGTGCCTTTAGAAATAGTTTGCATATTGAAAGTTCCTCCAGCCTTTACTTTCACTCTCTCAAATCTTCCTCGCCTCTACTCCTTTCTCGCACACAGCTTACGGGTTGGTCATTAGTAATTAAACCAAATCACTGCTAAAATTGCATGCTATTTACTGCACTAGGAAAGGTTGCAAAAGTTCAGAAGGCAAAAGGTTGATATTATCTCGTATAGAACCCCCCCAGCGACCCTCTGCCAGGTAGCACCAAAGCCTTTACCAGGGACAGCTGAAAAAGCATGTGCACTTACCCCCTGGCGAGAAATCTGGTGGTCTATGACGAAAGGGAGACACAGCCCATATATAGCTGGTGTGGTGTGGTCTGCAGTGGCACTGGGAGGGTGCTCAGCCAACTCAGGAGTCTCTCAGCATTCACCTTAATCATCACCAGCCAGGTCAAATCATCTAAGGAAGTTTTCCTCCCAGCTGCTAATCACAGCAACGTCGAAAATGCCGGTCCCATCCTTGGCTACCCGTCCGTAGAACCTAGCTGCAAAGTAGAGCGTGGCAGCCTGAATCTCCATAAGCTCAACAAGCCGACAGCTTCATCAGCTCCAGGTCAGTGCAGATGTTTCTTCAGCTTTCAATTGTGACGGCCAACGCCAACTTGGAGGGCTCAATAAATCCCCCCCACCCAAAAAAGAAAAAGAACATTTTTAGCACTGTCAGGGCCCTAGGTGCAAAATTGTTATAGTCCCTCAGGCTTGGCTCCTCGATCCTTGACTGCAGCCGTTGCTGGCCGCAAGCGTGTCATCCTGACATGGGGGAGGGGCTTATTGTGCACTCATAACAAAATAAAAAATGCGGGCTAATGAATCCTGAATTAAGACGGAAAACTCATCTGTAGTTTTAATTCATTCCCGAATGCATGATTTAATTCAAGATGATTTCCTTCTTCTAGGGTCCTATAGAAACTTCTACAAATTTCTTAGTAACTTGGATCTGACGCAGGTTAATGACTGTAAAAATCTGACGCACGCACTATTTGAAGAAGGTGTGGATAGGAAACCAGGGGAGTGGAAAAAACTTTTGGCCCACATCAAAGACCCGGATCTTGCCCAGAAGGCAATAACAAAATGCAAAAAACCTGAAGGTTTGGAGGTTACTGTGTGAATGTGGACCGAAGTTAATAAACTTAATTTTAGTACATTACAGGGAGCCAATTGGCACTGGATGCTTTTTTTTAGCAAATGGCTGCTATATTGAAACCCACAGTTCATATCCCAGGTTTATCCTAATCAATCTAGACAGTGTTTTCACTATTTAAATCAGACGACAGCCAACTGGACGCATATTATTGCACAGAACCCTTTAATTCAGGGGGGTTTTGGAATGATATTTTTTGACATTTGGAGGCCAAATGTCTAATTAAATTGGATTCTCACAGTTGACAGAAAGTTTTGGGGTACGATCCTTCCCTGCGTATATCTGAAAAATGGGTTAAACTAATAAATATTGCAATGGCAGTCGCCAAGTCGCTGCTGCTTCAAAGATGGCGATCATGTCACGTACCAACAAAGTGCAAGTGGGTTAGGAAAATGAAGTAGGTTAGAAATAATTTTTTTTTCTAAAAATCAGGAATCAGATTTCGACTAAATACTAAAGAGAACTTAAAAATGTAAATGCCCTGTTAATATGACGAAATATTATTAGAAGTTTGTTATGTTGTTATATTTTTATACTTTATACCACTTTAATACACTTCAAGACACTTTAGTCACTTTTAAAAGGGGAAAAAAAGAAAGTTGGTACTGCATTTGGATCTTGTGGATGATATATTACCAGTATCTCTTTCTGCTGATGTATTTGTATACTCTATTTCGATTTGCACTTTAATGCACTATAGACACTTGTTGTTCTAAAAATTAAAAGCTGGTGATGTATCGGGTCTCTTAAGATTTTTAGCTCAAAGTTACTTAGGCTTTTGTTCAGATCACGGACTCTTTTACTCCAGAAAATGTATGCTGTATTTATTGTTCTTAAGTGCATTACTTGTTATTAACACTGTGATATATAGAGGAATTTGTAAATTTAAATGTATCTAAAAAAAAATTTAAATAAGGAAGGAGGAAGTAAACAGTCCACAAAAATTTCAACTCCTAATATTTGAACACTTTCACGGTTTAAAGTAGGAATTATTCAATTTAGCAATTGCTGCCAAACCTTTTTGCATTTATCAGGATACGTCTTTGATGATAGAAACTTACGACCAATTTTTTAGCCAAGTCTGTGTAATACAATGTATATGTATGTCACTGATGAAATTTGCTCACAAAATTCATATGCTTGTTTAGGCACTGAGCGTACCTTAAATAGACCATGTTTCATAGCAGACTGAAGCAACATCAGGCTGGCTTCTAGATGGTAATGGTGGGTGTGTTGTGCATATTGTGCTAAACATTATTTTAGCTTCTCACTTTTGGGTTTTGCTAAGCTCTTGCTAAGCTCTTAGCCTGCATTAGGGCAATACAGTTTAAGGGACCATGTTGAGGCTGAAGGCACTAACAACAAGGACCATAGTCCACAACCCTTGCCCTGGTGAGGCCAAGAGGAACCACATAAACTTGCTTTATGCATGCCTGCATCACGGACAGTTATGCAGCTGGAGAGAGACCTTTGTACATCCCAAGTGATTGACATAAGACTGAGTGGTCTGTTTGTCAGTACGAATCAAGACAGGCTTGTCATTGATCAGAGGAGCAAAGGCTAGTAAGGTTCTGTTGACAGCTACCAGTTTGTTCCAGTTCAAAGAATTGGGGAATTCTGTTGCTATCCACAAACCCTGACCTGAATTTTGGTCCAAAGTTGCACCTCATCCGAAACTATTTGCATCTGCTCTGAAGGTCCGAGTCATGGGAGGAGATAACACTACCCCGCTGTTCACATTTTGGGGGTCCAACCAGCATTGTAGGTTCTGAGTCACTTATGGAAGGACTGGAACCGGAGTCTTGCAAAGCTGGATCAAATCCCAAACTACAACAGATGACAGACAAGATAGTACAAATGGAGGAGAGCCGGGAACCAGCAACACAGCTGCAGCTATGTTCCCCTGCACCGTCAGCTATTGTCTCACTGAGCCACACAAAATTTCACCAGATTCCTTAGATGCCACATCCTTTTATACATGTGTTTTTAGATGAAGACACACTTTGCCTATGTCAGTCCTGAATCAAACTTCTATAAACTGCAGCTGTTGAACAGGAGCTAGGTGAGACTTGAATGAATTAAGAAGGAATCTATGTGCTACCAGAGTCTCGTAAAGCAGGCAAACAGATTCTTGACCCATAGAAAAAGAAGAGGCACATATTATCCAATCACCCAGAAAGGGGACGACCACTAATCACATGGAATGAAAGTTACCCACTAAAGGTGCAAGAGTCTTAATAAATGCCCTGGGGTCGAGGCCAGAAAAGAAGAACACAGAATTGGTAATGATGACCCAAAGCATACAATCTTACATATCTCTGGTAAAGGGGAATGGGCAAATAGGCATCCATCAACATTACTGATGCCAAAAACATATTGAATCATTAATGAGGGATTGGCAGATTGATGTTCTTCAAACCTGGGTTAGGACCATATAAATGAAGTAATAACATCTCAGATAGCTATCCTGAGCTTGTACTGGAATCACCACTCCCTACCTAATCAAATCCTTGATCCTCTTTAATTGGTCTCATTTTTTTAAAGGACTGCAAGAAGTAGGAGAAGGAACATATTTGGGTTTTCAGCCAGACTTCATCCATTAGTCTGTTGTGTCATTCACATTTTTCTTTCAGCCACTACAGCATATATCATGGGACAGTGTGTTAGCACACTTCAGCAACTGGGGCTGACTTCACATTGAGTTACAGCATGCTATCCATTCAAAGGAGCACATCCACACACAAAGTAGTCCCCTTAAGCATCAGGGACTTCTATGGTAATGTGTGCTTTTTTAAAACCAAGGAATATTTTTGCATTTATCAATTTGTTTTTTTTTAGATTGATGATGACCTAGCTGCCTCACCAAAAATAAGCTTTTGCATAAATAATGTCAAAGAAAGCAAGAAATGCCAAAGCCAAAAAGATTTGCAATACTTGTTTGAAGTGAAGAATCAGGGTTAATCAAATCCAGAGTCTGACTGGCCTCTTATTCCATGGAGCATTTTCCTGGTGGGCTGGAGCCATTAGGCCAGCTTTAGGAGCCCACTTCCACTGCTGCTGCCTCTGTCACTTTCTCCAGCTCCCCAAGATGAAATGCAGAAAGCACAGGGGGATTCAAAAGAGAGACATAGAGAAAGAGAGAGAGAGAGGGAGAGAGAGCATGAGGTATTAGAGAGGGAGAATAGAGTGGTGAAAAAGAAGAAATGAGTAGATGGAAGAAAGATATAGAGCGCGAAGAGGAAGGGAGTAGAGCTGGTTTGATCCTTTTGGCCAGGAAGACTTTTGCCTCCCTGATCAAATCCCTCCGCCTGACATCATGTGACTTGTGTCCTTCCTCCACCAGAGTTGGTAGTGACTCTCCATACAATCCTAGGTAGGTCTATACACTAGTGAATGGTAATGCCGCCCTCACCCTGATATTCCATCTGTTGCTTCTTTCAGCAATTCTCTTGACTCTTTCTGCACTTCTCTTGCCTCTTTCTCCACCCCTCTTGCCTCTTTCTGCACCTCGCTTGCTTATTTTGCTCCCCTCTTGCCTCTTGTGCAACTCTCTTGCCTCTTTGACCACCTTTCTTCCCTCTTTCTGCACCACTCTTGCCTCTTTTTGTACGTCTATTGCTTCTTTCTGCACTTCTCTTGCCTCTTTCTGCACCCTTTGTGCCTCTTTCAGTACTTCTGTTGCTTCTTTCTGCACTTCTCTTCCTTCTTTCTGCACCTGTTGTGCCTTCTTCTGCACATCTGTTGCTTTTTTCTGCACTTCTCTTGGTTCTTTCTGCACTGCCCTTGCCTCTTTCTGCATCCCTCTTGCCACTTTGAGAAACTCTTTTGCTTCTTTCTGCACTTCCCTCTCCTCTTTCTGCACCCCTCCTGCTGCTTTCTGCACCTCTGTTGCTTCTTTCTGCACTTCTAAAGCATCTTTCTGTACCTCTCTTGCTACTTTCTGCACCTCACTTGCCTCTTTCAGTACCTCTGTTGCTTTTTTCTGCAGATCTCTTGCCTCTTTCTGCACCTCACTTGCACCTCTGTTGCTTTTTTCTGAAGATCTCTTGCCTCTTTCTGCACCCCACTTTTCTCTTTCTGTACCTCTCATGGCTCTTTCTGTACCCCTGTTCCTTCTTTCTGCACCTTTCCTGCCTGTTTCTGTACCTCTCTTGCCTCTTTCTGTACCTCTGTTGCCTCTTTCTGCACTTCTCTTGCTCATTCTGAACCCGTTGCGTCTCTTTCAGCACCGCTGTTACTTCTTTCTGCACTCCTCTAACTTCTTTCTGCACCTCTCCTGCTTCTTTCTGCACCTCACTTTTCTCTTTCAGCACCTTTGTTGCTTTTTACTGCAGATCTCTTGCCTCTTTTTTCTGCACCCCTCTTTCTCTTTCTACACCTCTCTTTCTTGTTTCTGTACCCCTATTCCCTCTTTCTCCACCTTTCTTAGCTGTGTACCTGTGTTCACACCTCTCTTGCCACTTTCTGTGCCCCTGTTTCCTCTTTCTGCACCTTTCTTGCCTGTTTCTGCACCTCTCTTATATCTTTCTGTACTTCTCCTGCCCCTTTCTGTACCTCTCTTGCCTCTTTGTGTACCCCTCCTACCTTTTTCTGTACCCCTCTTGCCGCTTTTTGCACCTTTGGTGGTTCTTTCTGCACTACTCTTGCTTCTTTCTGCACCTCACTTTCCTCTTTCTGTACTTCTCTTGCTTCTTTCTACACCTCTGTTGCTTCTTTCAGCAATTGTCTTGCCTCTTTCCGCACTTCTCTTCCTTCTTTCTGCACCCCTCCTGCCTCTTTCTGTGCCTCTCTTGCCTCTTTGTGTACCTGTCCTACCTCTTTCTGCACCCCTCTTGCCTCTTTTTGCACCTCTGCTGGTTCTTTCTGAACTGCTCTTACTTCTTTCTACACCTCACTTGCTCATTTCTGCACCCTTCTTCCCACTTTCCACTCCTCTCTTCCCTCTTTCTTCACCAACTCTTGCTTCTTTCTGAATCTCTGTTGCTTTTGGATTCACTTCTCTTGCCTCTTTCAGCATCTCTGTAGCTTCTTTCTGCACTTCTCTTCCTTCTTTCTGCACCCCTAATGCCTCCTTCTGCACCACTGTTGCTTCTTTCTGCACTTTTTTTGGTTCTTTCTACCCTGCTCTTGCCACCTCCTGCATCCCGCTTTCCTCTTTGAGCTCCTCTTTTGCTTCTTTCTGCACTTCTCTCTCCTCTTTCTGCACCTCTCTTGCCTCTTTCTGCACCTCTGTTTCTTCTTTCTGCACTTCTATTGCCTATTTCTGCACCTCACTTGCCTCTTTAAGCACCTCTGTTGCTTTTTTCTGCAGATCTCTTGCCTCTTTCTGAACCTCAAGTGCCTCTTTCAGCACCTCTGTTGCTTTTTTCTGCAGATCTCTTGACTCATTCTGCACCCGTCTTTTCTTTTTCTGCACCTCTCTTGCCTCTTTCTACACCCCTGTTCCCTCTTTATTCACCTTTCCTGCCTGTTTCTGCACTTCTCTTGCCTCTTTTTATGCATCTGTTGCCTCTTTCTGCACTTCTCTTCCTTCTTTCTGCACCGCTCCTGCCTCTTTCCGTACCTCTTTTGCCTCCTTGTGAACCTCTCCTACCTCATTCTGCACCCCTCTTGTCTCTTTTTGCACCTGTGTTGGTTCTTTCTGAACTGCTTTTGCTTCTTTCTACACCTCACTTGCCTCTTTCTGCACCCCTCTGCCTTCTTTCTGCACCACTATTGCCTCTTTCTGTGCCTCTGTTGCTTCTTTCTGCACTTCTCTTGTCTCTTTTCGCACCTCTGTTGGTTCTTTCTGTACTGCTCTTGCTTCTTTCTGCACCCCTCTTGCCACTTTCTGCACCTCTGTTGCTTCTTTCCCCACTTCAATTGCCTCTTTATGCACCTCTCTTGCTTCTTTCTGCACCTCACCTGCCTCTTTCAGCACCTCTGTTGCTTTTTTCTGCAGATCTCCTGCCTCTCTATATACCACTCTTTTCTCTTTCTGTACCTCTCCGGCTTCTTTCTGCACCCCTGTGCCCTCTTTCTGCACCTTTTTTTGTCTATTTCTGCACCTCTCTTGCCTCTTTCTGTACCTCTGTTGCCTCTTTTTATACTTCTCTTGCTCTTTATGCACCCTTTGCACCTCTTTCAGCACCTCTGTTACTTCTTTCTGTACTTCTCCTCCTTCTTTCTGTAGCCCTCCTGCCTCTTTCCGTACCTCTCGTGCCTCTTTGTGCACCTCTCCTACCTCTTTCTGCACCCCTCTTGTCTCTTTTTGCACCTCTGTTGGTTCTTCCTGAACTGCTCTTGTTTCTTTCTACTCCTCACTAGCCTCTTACGGCACCCCTCTTCCCACACCCCTCTTCCCTCTTTCTGCACCTCACTTGTCTCTTTCTGCACGTCTCTGGCTTCTTTCTACGCCTCTGTTGCTTCTTTCAGCAACTCTCTTGCCTCTATCTGCGCCTCTCTTGCTTGTTTCTGCACCTCTCCTGTATCTTTCTGCACCTCTGTTGCCTCTTTCTGCACTTCACTTGCTTCTTTCTGTACCTATCTTGCCTCTTTCTGCACCTCTGTTGATTCTTTATGTACTTCTTTTTCCTATTTCTGCACCTCTGATTTAGATGTAGTTTTAATCTCCCTTCCCTACTATGTACTAGGGCCTTACAGGGGAGGTCATGCCAAACACAGGGATACCTCAACCCATAGTGTACCCTCGTGTATGTAGGTGTTTTCACTTTTTTCTAATTGTCTTTCAGCATAGCGTAGCCTGGTTGGTCAGAGTCAGTTACCACCAGTACCAGTCAGGAAAAAGTTGGAGACACAGGATGGCTTTGCAACAAGGCTCTTTTTGCACCTCTATTGGTTCTTTCTGCATATCTCTTGCTTCTTTCTGCACTTTTCTTTGTTTTTCTGGACTTCTGTTGCCTCCTTCTGCATTACTCTTGTGTATTTTTGTGCCTTTCTTCCTCTTTCTGCACATGTCCTACCTCTGTAGGCATGGTTAGAAATTAGCATGTTAAACAACCTATTACATTTAATGAAAAAACATAGGTTTCAGGGACATTATAGATAGAAATTAGCATTTAAAAAACCTTAACAATTCACTGAAAAGAATAAACAGGTTTCAGGGACGTTATAGTTACTTGGACATTTCACTCATAAAAAAACAGAGAAATTTGGCTGTTATAGTTAGTTGAGCTAACTATAACTTGCGTCCCCGCAATGTACTGCTGATGACGTCACATAATACATCATTCCTGACATGGTCAGTGACATCAACTCCAGCACAGAAGCAATAGAAACTCTCCACGAACTTTGCTTCAAACATATCCTTCTCCTCAATACACACAGGGGTCAATGGGATTAGCTGTCAACTATTTACTGTTGATATCCTGGACCCTGATATTATCTAAAATATTGCCTGCAGCAAGTACAAATACATTGGGGGTCTTTACAAGTTCAAAACGGCCCCAATTTGCTAATAGATGCCATATTTTTTTGGGTGCCCAACCCTATTTTCTGTCCCAGTCCGACCTAGCACGTCATTAATTTTCTGTGTGTACAAGTCTTTTTTTTGGTTGTCAAATGTGATCTTTTATTGTAAGAAAAATGTGTCTATAAAATCTGCTTTCTGAAACAGTTCACACCGCTGGAGACATAATTATACATTTAATAAGATTAGGTTCCAGCACAGTCCCTATTTCCACTCAGCAGGCCAACAGTATGATGAGTAATAATATAATCAGTCTGAGAATTAAACCCGATGTGTTTTACTTTCCTAACAAACTAGCCAAAATACCCACTTAGCCCACAGAAATGATGCGTGGGAAGGGATTTTGTTGAAACTTTATTCAGCCAGGTATTAGTATCCGTGAGTGTAATTGTCCAGAATTGTTCTGAAAAGTCAATTTGTGACATTCTCACTTAACTGTACGCGCTGCAGTGGCTTTCCGAACGGCATTTAGTCACGGTGTATAATCTACACAGTGACAGGTAATATTCCGAGATGTCGTCAGGTGCTTGACGGAAATTGGGGAATTGCAATCACAATCTATTAACATTAAAAGCTAATAAGTATGGGCCGGGTGGACAAACTGGATAGCTGTTGGCAACATCTGGGCTGTGCTGCTTGCTCTGAACAAACAATAGATTGCACCTCTTAATTACCCTAATTGAGAGCACAGATGCTACATGAAAAATGTGTTGTAAATGTAAATATACAGGAATTTATATAGCGCAAATCACCAAGCGGTTTCTAAGCGCTTGCTTAGGGAACCCGTCCTGGTATTCCCCTGTGAGATAACCCCGGCAGGGTATCCGCAAGGTGAAAGCCAGGCATCCTGCCGCGAGGGGCCGTTGTGGAGATTAAGCAAGCTATTGCCCAGAGTCGCAGAGTGTGAACCCGTGAATCGAGTAGGCACCGGAGCGAGAATTGTCAAGTCCATGGACATTTTAGGACTCAAGACCCCGCCGAGCCGGGAATTGAACCCTGGTCCCGGGATGACCTCTGCTTCCAGGTCTGCCTCCTCTAACCAGTGAGCCACACTTCTCCACAATGCTTTAAAAACACTCATGACGTTGAAATCCACTGGACGCCAGTTGTCTGCCCTGGACAGGGAGGTGGACATTGCAATATTGAAGTAGTCCATAGTAGACAGCCTCACCTTTGCTGGCAACAGATGCCACATCAGAGGATTCCCAGATTGCCCGTCCACACAAGGGCATTTGCTCGTATCGCCATATTTACTGCCCTTGCAGCCCTGGCCATTTCATGGACTCACAAGGAGGAACAGTATCTGCCCTCCATTGCAGGCCCTCGTGCCTGCTTAAATTACTGTCTGCTACTTGCACAGGGTAGCATTTCCTTACACGGCATCAAGCCCTTACACTGTGGTTCTGACATGGGTCCCGGCCTGTAGTGATGACAGAGAAGAAACCCAGGGAACCCTGAATAATAAGGCCACCCATTGGCTGGCTAACAATGCAGGTTTTAACATTTCACATCATAGGCACATTCTCATGGCAAGAAGGGTCTCCTGGATTGGAAATAGCAGGAAGGGTTTCTCAGGAGACTGTGTGATTTTAAATTTAAGGTACCCAGAGCTGGCAAGATAACTCCTCTCTAACCAATGTAAGGGGCAGTATCAGGAGGAGGGAGGTTCATGTATCAGAATGCTCCCCCTTGGTTTTTTCTACAGGGATTTGATGTGTGTAAAAAACTGTGAAGATTATAGACGACATTTAGCCGTACCAGATTGGGAGGGTCGGACAGTCCTGTTAACTAATCGGTATGCACCCCTCCACAGTGTCTCTGCCCTAAATGAAACAGATTGACTGACTAGCGGGCTACCACAAGGGAATGGTGTTACACGGGAGGGTGCGCCCCTTAATGGAGTTATAGGAGGGATAGTTATGCCAAATTCTAATGCACCCATTCTCCCTGCTGGACACAGAGAGTACAGCGGGTCAGGTCCAGTGGGGAATTCCCGAGCATCCACCAAACCCCCTAGCACGCACATCTGTTCCAGGCTTGAAACCTCAGTCGGCCCAAGACAGGGAAACATTAAGATAATTTCCTGGAATATAGCAGGACTGTCTTCCAAACTAAAAAAACATGACTGGCTAGCCTACATGAAGAGATTTCATATCATTTGCCTAGAGGAAACGTGGGAGGTAAATAGTAATGTATCTGCACTAGAAGGTTATAAAATGTACTTCGTTCCTGCACGCAAGTCTGCATCGGGGAGAGCCAAGTGTGGTATGATCACTTATGTGGATTTGAGGTTACAGGGGAGATGGGTTGACCTAGGCTGGGACTCAGATTTTATGCAAGGGACCAGGTATTACAATAAGGTTCTAAAACTAATTTTTATCAACTTCTATAACGCTATCACAGTGGGACAGACCTTAGTAAGATTGGCCGAGTTGGAACGCCGGTTGGCAGGAATACAAGAGCATGGGGAGATGAGCTCTCAGCTGGTGTTATTGGGAGATTTTAACTGCCACCTGTGCCCCCATCTGAAAACTAGTAAGGGGGATTGGTTCTCGTGCCCACTGGAAGAGGGCTTGCACCTGGAACACTCTAGGGAGGGAAGTGAGCTAAGCAAGATCCTGGGCACATATGCCCTCACACACACTATGGATCTGATCAGAGTGGGTGATGACAGTCTGATTTACCCAACCTTCAAAGGCAGGGGAAGTGACACCTTTATCGATTTTATCTTTGTTCCCAAAACGTTAAAGTGCTGGATCACAAGTTTTACCATAGAGGTCAGTGTTTTTAGTGATCACAATCCCCTGGTTTTGTCCAAAAGAGGTCAGCGGCACAATTTCAGCCACTGACCAGGGAAGGAGACTGAGATGGGCCAACATTAATGGCGAAACCTTTTACAGAGCGTTACTTTCAGAGAATGAACAGCAGGTTTGGAAGTGCCTAGATCCAATGTGGAGGGGGTAGACTTGATTGAAGCATTTGAGGGTGTCACCCAATGCATTGATGGCCTGCTCAGGAGTAGAACTCCAAAAAAGGAATTGGACACCCCTAGGTGGTTTGACTGTCAATGTTCTACCGCCTCGAGGGAACTGAAGTTAGCTTTAAAAATTGTCCCTAAGGATAAAATGAAGGTGTCCATTTGTAGAGCGCGGTACAAACAGGCAATGAAACACCGCAAAACCTCATTACAGCAGCAGGCATGGGAGAACCTAAGAGAAGCAGCCGAGTCGAAGGACTCGAACGCTTTCTGGAAAGTTATAAATGACCCCTGCTTTCAAGACACAAACAAACCCAAGCTTGCGTGTCACATTCTACCAGAGTCTGGTTTGAGCACTTCCAAGGTCTCTACAATCACGGCAGTATTTACGCCCTGACAACAGCAGAGGAAGGAAGCAGGAGCCAACTCAGACACTTTTTTCCCTGGGAGAGATAAAAGCGGACATTGAGGGTCTGACACGGAACAAGGCCCCGAGCCCCGATGGGATCCCTCCAGACCTCCTAATGAGTCAGGTAGAACACTGGGTCCCCATATTAACTAGAGTCATAAATGCAGCAGTAGAGTCAGGCATGCCAGCATCCTGGTCTACGGCCACAATAGTCCCTATCTTCAAAAAGGGTAATAGGGACAACTCACAATGTTATCGGCCGATCTCCCTCATTGATGTAACAGTGAAAGTCCTAGGGAGGGCCATTCTCAACCCGCTAATGGATTGGGCGGACGAACACAATATAATCACTGATAGTATGGGTTCAGGTATTGCCGTTCAACCTCTGATCAATGCCTTAATTTATACATCCTGGTAGCCCAGTACACCGCTGCCAGTGAAGAAACAGTGTACTTGGCTTTTATGGACCTTACGGCAGATTTTGATCAGGTTAATCGAAATAAATTATGGGAGTTAATGGGGGCCCTTGGAGTCGACCCAGGATTGCTAAACATCCTAAGAGCATTGCACCAGAACACCTCTGCCCAGGTTAGATATAATGAGGAGGGAAGTACCACCGATTCCTTCCCATGTTCCAGGAGAGTGAGACAGGGCTGCATCCGGGCGCCTTTCCTATTTACATTATATATAAATGGTTTTAGACATGGCGCTCAGAGCTCTAGGGGTGGATTTCCCAAGTATAGGAAGGAGAGGGATCCCCGTCTTGCTCTACGTGGATGACGCAGTGCTTTTGGCACGCACTGCGCGGGGACTACAGTGCCTCATAGACGGTTTTGTCCATTTTATGGAGAGTTTGGACCTGTCCCCCAACCTCTCCAAAGCATACATCATGGAAATGGGAAAAACACCAAGCAGGAAATGTAACTATATGATTGGCACTCACTGTTTGGAAAAAGTTCTGGCATTCTCTTATTTGGGAATTTTATTTGATAGCCGCTTGAGTTTTAAAACCCTGGTAGATGAGAAATGCAGTACACTAACTAGTTCAGCTAGGTCAATCATGAACGTCACACGAAGGCTGGGTCGCTGGTCCCCGGAGCAAATATTGAAATTATATAGTTCCATATGCTGTGCCAAAGTTCTATATGGCAGTGAGGTCTGGGGCTTTACTGACCTACGGAAGCTTCAAACTGAGGAAAACAAATATTTGAGGCGGGTACTGAGAGTCCCCCAGAGTACACCTTCCCATATCATCCACGAGGAACTAGGTCTCACCTACATCAGAGACAGGTCGCAACTTAAACCCCTTACCTGTTGGATTAAAATATGGACAAACTCTGAAGCTTCACTAAGTAAGCAGATAATAATGGACTGTATTGCCCGAGCTCGGGGTCGAAATATCCCTTGGCTTAAATATGTGAGGGAGACTCTGTCGGGCCTGGGCTATGTTGATTCTTTTAACCACCCGACAAAATTGTTACCTCAGGATTAGGCCCTCATTAAGATGGAATTTTTTAAAGCAAGCGGCTTCTACTAGGGAAGACAGGGAGTTGACCAAAACATCGGTGAGAGCTCATATGTTGGCCAAAGCCTGCCTGGGTATGGAACCCTATCTGTCCCATATTTACAATGCCCAGGACAGATTTTTAATGACCCGATTCAGGTTGAACCTACTCCACCACATTTTGGGGTTCCTGCAGGGTACATACCATCCATAGAGTTGAAGGGTCCGTGCGGCTGCGACCAACGGTCTCCGCAGGACACGCTTCACTTTGTTTTGCTATGCCCTTACTATGCTCACCCTAGGAAGTTATTTTTAAAACGCATCTTAAAAAACGCCAGGCTTAAACAGGCAAAGGTGGCCCTACTGTTCCCGAAATTGTCCATTGAGAATTTAACACTTTTTTGTACTGTTAACTTTTAAAGGTCAGCTGTGAGACTCAGAAACACAAAAGGTGGGGGGTGATTGCACTTGATTTTAGCACCTCCTCACCCGTTTCTAATCTATTTTAAACAATGAACTATGTGGGGGGGGAGTCTCCCCCCAATACATATGAATTATTCACTATTGCTCCAATCCTGACAGATTTTAAATGTAACTTGTTATTAAATTCTTGCTGTCCCACCCTATCCCAGGACAATTTATACAAGTCCCTCAAGATTAATTTTATTGAGATGTGTCCATATTTATGAACTGATTGTATATATATTTTTTGTTTGTCTTAAATCTGTGATGCTTTTTAACATTTACATTTATGCTATTGTTTTATGCCGAATAAAGTAATTTTGAAATGAAATGAAATACTGTCTGCAATGAGGTGCCGGTGATGAAAAACCCACTAATTAATGAATCCTTTGAATCTTGCATATTATGGCTTGTCTTCAAAGAATTAGTGCCCAAAAAAGTTGTCATGAACATATGATCGTTTATTTTGTCTTCGGAGCTTGAGATCATGTTAAATGGGTCCCTCCCATTCGGGCACCATTTATTTAATAATTACTTTAAGTTACTTTGTTAATACTTTGACATTGCTGTCACTGTTGAAGTCATATGTGATGTCATCAGTGATGTCACCCAATATTATAGGTGCATTTACTTTTAAATAGTGATGCTTTATGAACCTGTTCTGTCTCCCAAGGCTGTAGATATGTGATGCTTCTATCTTCAAGTGTCCGCGCGCAGCTTTGAAAGGTAGGCAGTGTTTCATTTTAGGTGCTTTGGAGAGGGGTGACATGCCCCTCCCTGGTCCTTGCGCTAAGTTGGGCGGGAGGAGTGGCAGACACGTGCCCCTCCAGCCACTGAGCACAGCCTGGCATATTCATGTTTGTCTGTACCCCAGCCCGTTGGCAGAACTTGCCCTAAAGGTTGGCGATGTCAGACATTCCGTCATTCAGTCAAGTAAGGGTTTTGAAAAGTAGACCCAGAAAATTTGGTTTTGCATACTGTAGCAGGACATCTCCCGCTTTGAGGCATCTCTCTTTTCTTTCTCAATCCTTATTTTTTGAAACTTCAGAAGGATTTTTCTTACAAAGGCAGCATGAGTCCAAATAAGAGCATACTGCACCATAACTACAATTTTTTAATAAAACAGTCTTCTTTTTAGGGGAACACATTCCCATGTCCTTGTTGCATTCCATCGATTGTTAACATTATCAAGCTTTATAATCAAATTCAATTGACAAAGTCAAATGACGTCTCAATTGCAGAAGCTTCCAAACAAACGTGCATTTACTTTTTCTCCTAACAATATTGTTTCTCCTTGCAAATTTCAGGAACATTCGGTAAAACACAGGACTTAATTAACTGTTTTACATTTTCAAACTCTTTCCAAGATTAATGTATTGAACCACTGCAGATTATTCTACAAAATAGGTGGACCAAAATTCCCTAAACCTAGACAAAGTTACCAGATGTGGCCAAAGTCCGATGTGTGTTTTTGCTCTGACATTTTTGGTTTTTCCTTATATAGGCTTCCATGGGAAATTATATTTTAGGTAGTCCATCCATAACTTTGACTCCATTACTATCATGAATCTGCTCTCTAGTTGTCAGACCATGTAAATTTGCATAGCACCGTGGTGTGTTCATAGACATGATCTTAAGTGAGAAAGGAGACAGTGGCAGGTATTTACTATCCTCTCTTTAGGGCTGTTCTCATAGGAATATAGAGGAGTTAGGAATCGGATAGACCTGCCACAGATGCTCTTGCAGGAGTGTTAGACCTGACTTGTCCAGCGGGTTTTTCCTCATACTTTTTGTTTTTTGGCCTCCTGTTTTAGACTCTGTTTTTGTTGGTTTTATGCCTCTGGGCACTTTACCACTGCTGATCAGTGCTAAAGCGCAAATGCTCTACCTGTAAATTGTATTTATGGATTGGTGATTCCATGATTGGCATATTTGATTTACTGGTAAGTCCCTGATACAGTGCATTGCCATGTGCCCAGGGTCTGTAAATCAAATGCTTCTATTGGAATTGCAGCACTGGCTGTACCACTCACACAAGCAGCCTGTACATGTAACTCAGACCTGCCACTGTTGTGTCTGTGTGCAATCTAGTACTGCCATGTCGACCTGGCAAGTGCACCCACTTGCCAGGCCCTAACCTTCCCTTTTCTTACATGTGTCACCCCTAAGGTAATCCCAAGGTACCCCAGTGGGCAGGGTGCAGTGTATATGAAAAGTAGGACATGCCCTGATGTGTGTGGCACGTCCTGATAGTGAAATACTGCCAATTTCGTTTTTCACTATTGAAAGGCTATCTGTCCCATAGGATGGAATGGGAGTTTATTTATAACATCATAGAAATATAACTTCCCATTGGGACAAGATAGAAAGTTGGAGTTTTAATATGCCCGAACTTAAAATATGAAAATGCATCTTTTAGTAAAGATGATTTTTATGTTTTGTGTTTGAAAATACCACTTTTAGCCACCCTGTGTGGCTCTGCTGGTTTGTGGATTGACTGTCTGGCTTTTGAATGCCAGGGACTGGGGATGTGATTTCTCTCAGATGGCCACCGGGGGGTGGGTGTTGACGTGTGTCCTTCCTTTCCTGGATGAGTCAGGACTGGGCTAAATAGACCTGGCTGCATTTGGAGTAGAGGGAGGAGATTTCTTCCACACATGAATGGGCCTGTTCTGCCTTGGACAATGCTGTCTCCATCTCTTGCCAGGCAGCTGCACCAGAGAGGACAGAACTGTTTTTGGCTGGGCAAAGAGCTTTTCTGTCAATAGAGAATAAAGGAATTTGCGCTATAAGAAGTAGGGCCCAGACCCCTAAACTTTAGATTACTGCTGAACTAAGGAACCTGCCAAGAAGAAGAACCGGGAAAGTTGGAGGAGGAGTACTGCCCCGTGCTGTTGGCATTGCCCTGTAGTGGTTGCTTTTGTCTAGGGCAGGGAAAGGACTGGACTGTGCTTTCATCATCCAGCTGTTAGAGTTTTCTCCAAGGGCTTGAAGTAGAGCTTGTCTCCTGTTGGAAGTCTCAGGGATTGAAAAAGACTTCAAAGATCACTTTTGGACTTCAAGAGGATACTCTGCCAAGAAGAAGAGCTGCAAGAAACTAGAGGAGGAGTACTGCCCCTTTGCTGTGTGCTGTCTGGGGTTGGCTTGCAGTAGCTGTTTCTGCCAAGGAGAGGAACTGTGTGTATATCCTGCTTGAGAAAGTATCTCCAAGGGCTTGAAAGTGGAGCTTGCACCCTGTCCAAGAGGTCTCAGGAACAGCAAAGACCTCACCATCTTTCTTGGCACCATCTCTGAAACGCTGGTGTCAGTCACCACAGAAGAAAAGGGTGTCGAGTCCGTCGCAGGATTCTGTGTCCTGAAAGGCCCCTCAGCAGGCACCGCCGCACTTCGCACTGCATCCTTGGTCTCACTGATGCTGTCTGGACGATTGTCACTGGGCCATTGCTTGCACCGCATACTGTGAGCACCGCACTCTACACCGCCTCATTACACCTTGCCTGGACGACACCAACACCATCGCAGCCCGACCTGAACATCGACCGGCTCCATCACCTGCACCGCAACCTGCCAGCATTGCATCGAGCATCACCTCACCCTGCACTGTAAGCCTTGGTCTCACCCTACGCCGTCTGGATGATCGTCACAGAGACTCTGCCTGCACCACATCGTGACGGCGCCACACCCTGCACCGCTTCCATTTTTGCAAAACCAACACAGCGGTTACCCCAACCGACTTGCACCAACGTGTCGGCCGCAACGAGAAAGGTACTGTTCATGAGTCTGTCAAAGTTTTAGCTGGCCTGTACCGACATGCTCGGCTGGAACTGTTTGACTCTGCTGTTTTCAGCATTGCAGTAACCCCAGACACAGCTACAGACTTGGAAGAACTGTGGGTTTCACATATTTCTTCTATTTAAAGGTTATCTTGCAAAGTAACTATTTTTACAGTAATGTATGTTGGATTTTTTTTTCGAATTTGATCTAGTTGGTTTAGATAAAGTGTTGCTTCTAAACTGATGTGGTGGCCATTTGTTGTGTTTTCACTGTGTTACTGTATGCATGCACAAATGCTTTACACACAAGTTACCAAGGGGGTGAGAAAGAGTGATTTTAGAAGTGTATCTCACCTTAACCTGACTTTGCAGAAGGGTCCCTACTTAGACAAAGGTGCAAACCATTGCCAACTAGAGACCCCCCTTTCTAACAAGGATGTAAATGAGGATCCATACACTGATCCCCAATTCAGCCCAAACACCTAGGTATTTTAAAGATAATTCGGTTTTATACGTGTAGGTTCAATACATCATATGCCTTAGGATTATTAGCATAATAATCGATGAATCAGCAATTGACAAGAACAGTAAAATAACCAAAATATATACATGATTGAACATTATTTCACATCCGTAACAAATTAGTTTTTTCTCCCTGTCTACTTTTATCCATATTCGCTACAGCTCTGTTTGACTGCAAAGCCGTTTAGTACCTGCCTGCTTATCTGCTGCTGACATGATTATCTTAAGTATAGTACCCTTCATTCAGATTTCCTCTTCCCCTCTTCCCCTCATGAATTGTAAGGATCTTGTGCACCCTTTTTCCGACAGCATCTCTAGGGAGTTGGTGGTATCTCTCACTCGAAATCCCTAGTTAGGTTAGTAGCAATACTTTGCTAAAATCCTAAGAAATGACTGGTGAAGAAAGTTGTGCTCTAAAATGCTAACAATGAACAGGACAAAAGCGGGAATTTCTCCTTCAAGATGAGCAGTGTGGAGCAGAAGGCATGTGACAATCTGCACACACAAAAGGAAACTGCCATTCAGCAGACTCTGCATGAGCAAAGCAAGTACTCGGAAAGCCAAAATATAAAACACAGGTAATGTTATTGTATGTCTTGGCCCTTAAAGTAGATTAGCATAATTAAATACATAGAAGCCTTATACAAAATCAGACACTGCTCTTAAGTGTTGGAGTGTCACATGACAAGAGTACACTCCCTTGAGTGAAAACTAAACAGTAAAAAATACACGCAAGACACACTAGTTTGATCTATGTGAAGAGTGCATATTATTAAGGTGCAAAACATTTTTTAAAAATGGTATAACAGTAGCTAGGTTTTAGAAATGAGCATAGGATCAACCAAATGAATCCCATGATAATCGTGTCTTTATTTATTCACAGTCCTTGTTCAGAGCTATTGCAATCATCAGTGAACTGGAAAAACAAATGTTTACGCCTGTGAGGGACTGCCAAGATCCATCAAGAACAGCACTAATACCTGCAGAAGCAATACAGATGTAGGCACATCCAACGTCGAAGACTGTAGGGTGAAGAAAGTCAATGGCTGCTTCCAAACAACCATAGCAAGTACCTATGCATGCTGAAAGTCAATGAGAAGTCAAAACCCTGGCCAAACTGATTGAGGGCAGTAATCTCACCCATCGCTGCCCCTTAGGTCTAGGGAACAACTTGGGTAACTCTGTACTCTCGAGGAATTTACTTGTATAACAGGAAGTGTTTGCTTCCCCCGTTTTAACTATCCCAGGTATTACGGGATCTTTTTTTCACTGCTAGGAGTGGACTAAGTCATAACCCCCTGTTTGGCCCATCGCAGGTGTGGGAAGGTCTAGCTATTCCCTCTTTCAAATAGTGACTCTCCTATGAAAATCAGCACTAAAGGAGCAGAGTTATGGACTCCCAAGCAGCCACTGCCTAGCAACTCAGCAGCAGCATCCCTGAAATTCAGCGCTGTAATATCATCACGTCATGGTTGCACAAACACTATAGGAAGTTATTAGGTAATCCCTGAGAAGATAGTGGAAGATTTATGCATAGCCTAGAAGCCTCTGAACCCTATCCGCTTTCCAGTAGTCAATCACAACAGTTCAAACATTCTTCTGAAGAAGTACATGCTTATTTTATTTTATTTTATTTTTTGGATTTTATAGAGCGCACGGCTACCCCCGAGGGGGTGTCCCGGCGCTAACAACTAATGAGCCCAGGGAAAAGAAGAGTAAAGACAGAGAATTAAGAGGAGAACAACCAGGTCTTAAGTTTGCGGCGAAAAATGGATTCAGTGGGGACAAATCTTAGCTCCAAGGGGAGATTGTTCCACAGTCTGGCTGCTGATACTCCAAATGCTCTACCGCCTACTCTAGAGAGGCGGAAGCGTGGGACAACCAGGAGACGAAGACTATTAGATCGTAAGGATCTAACGGATTGTGATAAAACAAGCCGTTTTTTCAGATAGCCTGGGCCGAGGTTGTTCAAGGCTCGAAAGGCAAGTATCAGAATCTTAAAATGGATACGTTTTGTGATAGGAAGCCAGTGCAATTTTTTGCGATAGGATGCTACAGATTGTCGATAAGGAATATTACCAATCAGTCTAGCCGCGGCATTCTGCACGATTTGTAGACGTTCAATCTGATACAAAGGGGCACCTGCGTAGAGACTGTTGGCATAGTCTAAGTGAGACGTGATTAATGACTGGACCACAGTTCTACGAGCATTTAATGGAAGGTATGGAAGAATCTTTTTGATCATACACAATTTCGCAAAACAAGCAGAGGTTGTTTTGTTAATGTGAGGCGCGCAGGAGAGGGTGTTATCAAACTGGAAACCCAGATTGCGAACTGTGAGAGCTGGCATAGGGGGAGGGTCAAGAACCGTTGGCCACCACAGGCTAGAGGGAATAGTCGTTTTCTGGTTAAAAAACATTACCTCCGTTTTATCAGTATTAAGCCTGAGGTGGTTGGTGGTCATCCAGTTACAAATGTTATTCAAACACTGGCGAAAGTTGGCAAAGGAGGTGTCAGAGTGATCCCTAAAAGAAAACACCAGCTGGGTATCATCAGCATAGGAGATCACTCTGACTCCCCAAGATTCTACCACCTTGGCCAGTGGGGCAAGGTACACATTAAATAACAGAAGACTCAAGGCCGAGCCCTGGGGGACACCACAGAGGAGGGGTTTCCCAGCAGATTTAAAAGGCCTCAGAAAAACCCTCTGAGAACGATCTTTCAGAAAGGAGCTGATCCAGGTCAACACAGTACCTCCTATGCCCACCTGGCTCAAGCGATCCAATAAGATCGTATGGGAAACTGTATCAAAGGCGGCGGATAGGTCGAGGAGGACCAACATGGCCTCCTCGCCCCTATCCACACACTCTCTGATAGTCTCGGAGACTTCAAGAAGTGCCGTCTCCGTACTGAAGCCTGCTCTAAATCCCGACTGGGAATCGTGTAGGAGCATATTAGTCTCCAAAAATTCAGCCAATTGCAGTTGAACTGCTTTCTCCAAGATCTTAGCTGACTGAGGGAGAAGGGAGATGGGCCGATAGTTTGAAAATTGGCCAGGGTCTGAATTCGCCTTTTTCAGGATAGGGACTAACATAGCCTCCTTCCAGATGGAGGGGAACTGGCCTAAGCCAAGAGAGCAGTTCCAAATAGAAAGGAGGGGCTCAATCAGTATAGGGGCTAGAATACCCATCATTTTAGCCGGAATCAGGTCGAGAGGGGAACCAGATTTACATTGGGTGATTAATCTCTGAGAGGACTCAATAGTCATCTCTTTGAAGGACTCAAGGAAGGGACTGTCCCCGTCTATCTCACTAGGGGCCGGTAAAATTCCCTCCACGGGGAAGGAAGATCTGATGGTCACGATCTTCTCCTGAAAGTATTCAGATAGACCATTACATAATGCCTGGCTAGCCAGTATCTGGGAAGATAAAGCAACAGGATGCGAAAAGTCCTTTACAATTTTAAAAAGGGATTTGGAAGAATTCCTAGATTTCTCAATTTGGAGAGAGAAAAAATCTCTCATTGTCGACCGTTTTAAGGATAAAAATTTTCTTAAAGCGGCTTTATAAATAAATTTGGCCTCTGAATCATATTTTTTTCGCCATAAACGTTCAAGTTTTTTACAGCGACTCTTCTCCTCCCGAAGAGTCGAAGAGAACCAGGGTGCCGAAGGACGAGATCTAGCAGACGTGATAGGTTGGAGGGGCGCGATAGCATCTATGGCGCGCAGCAAGGTTGAGTTAAGCTTAGACACCCTTTTGTCAATATTGCAGGACAAGGGTTCGGCGCCATAGGAAAAAAGGGGGCTCAGAGTGGCGCAAGTAACTTTGTGCCATTTTCTCCCGTACTCCTTATTAAGTACAATAGGTGAAGGCGCCAAGGTAAGGGTAAGATCAAAAGGCAGGAGGTAATGATCCGACCAAGTAAGAGGGAGGGGTGGATGAAGCATAATGTCCAGGTGCCTTGAAAAAATTAAATCCAGAGTATGGCCTGCTGTATGCGTTGGGCCCTGAACTAGTTGAAGTAAATTCAGACCCTTCATAGTATCCAAAAACTGGGTGGCCTGCGTACATAGTGGATCATCCACGTGTAAATTAAAATCACCAAGCACAATGAAATTCGAGTGTTTGAGGGATAGGTCTGCAATCAAATGTACCAGAGACATAAGAGAGCCAGACGAGGCAGTGGGTGGATTATATACCAAAATCCCAGCTAAAATGATGGCCACAGAATCCGCCAAGGTAAAGTACATGGCTTCAATTTTTCCAATGTTTCCAAGTTTACTAGTCGTCAATTTGAGATGGGCCCTGGCTATAATGGCAATACCCCCACCCATTTGGCCACCATCACGATGACAACCTTTAAAAAGGTAACCAGGAGGCGTGGCCAGAAGAATGTCGGGGTTCGAGGAATCCTTCAGCCAAGTCTCAGTGAGAAACAGTACATCCCAAGCATCCGAAGTGAGGGACGACCATATCTCACCCGCATGGCGTGGCAGCGACCGACAATTGACCGACGCAATTTTAAGCGTTGTCGCTTGAGTATGTCGTTTACTTATATTACCATAGTGAAAAGCACGTTTTCTAGCTGGCAGCAATCTAAATGCACATAGCGGGCATTCGAAAGAGGAATCCTCTAATTGGCTAGGGCAGCATAAGGGAGTTAAAGTACACACCCTCGGTCTCAATTGTAATAGTTCGTTTTTAGACCAAGTGACGCTGGGAGCCACTAAGCTACGGACAGGGGGACCGGCACTAGGCACGGGCCAGGCGCGGACGGGCGCAGACGGGCTTGCCTTAGGCGCGCCCGCTGCGCCCGCCCGCTGCGCGGACGGGAAGTCCATTTGTTTATGTACATGAGGAGGGTGGGAGGCGGCCAGAACTGGACCGCTACCCTGCCTGTCCCAAGATGGCGGCTGTCCCTCTACGTGCCGGCGTCAGCGTCAAGATCGGCTGATCCGGTGGGCAGAGGCGTGCAGGGACCCTCCGGCGATGTAAGTCTCGCCTTCCCAGTAAATGCACCAATGTGGTTTAAAATAGTACCCAGTAAAATATATACAGCTTTTAAGAACAGGACAACCAGCAAAGTGCAAAGCGCAATAAAAAGGGAAGGAAAGAGCGCCCCCGGCTTTCCGCCTCAGGGGATGAGCGTAATTAGTCTGGCAGACAGCTCCACAAGATAAAGGGTGGTATCTAGCATGTTTATATTTTGGATGTGTTCTGGCAATGTCATTTTTGTGATTTTACTTTATTTGGATGTTTTGGGACCAGCAGTATAGATGCCCTCAGCCTCTTGAAGCCGCCGGATTGCACTTGATGTTCCTGCAGGATACGTCTGTTCATGTACGAGATTCTCTGTCTCCTACTGAGTTGTTCTATTTTGAATTACTGTTTGGCATCATTTCTGGTCTTCTCGAGTATCAGATAGATTTCCAGTATTGTCATGTTTTCTTCAATACTCTTCATCTTATTACAGGTTCAGGAATCTCCTCTCTTTACCTTTAATCTGAGGACATTGGAGGTGGAGCCTCAGCCGCTCTCTGGAGCGAAGAATGAGTCTGCAGGGCCAAATCGTAAGGAAAGTAGAAGAAAGAATCCTATGCGATCTTTGAATTTGAGCCTGCTCAGACCCCCGCTCAGAGCCCTCTCCCCCTCGGCCTGGGACGGTGAAGATGACAATCCGAGGCCGGGGGTGACGTCCGGGGTCAGAGGGTGAAGGTCACCGCACAGACAGAGGATCCTTCCACCCCTGCAGCTGCTGGAGCCGAGGAAGAGGCCGGAAGTGCTTCAATCCTTCATCCATTATATCTGCCATCTTTTTTGATGAAAGCCTCTCAAGCAATTTGTCCAATTCAGTCACTCTGTTTGCCTGGTTTTGCGCTGTTTCCCCTTCCTCTTCAATGTAGCTTTCACCTTGCTCTTTCTGTGGAAACCTTACTCTTACCTGTCTCGTATTACCTTACCTAGAAGCACCAAAGTGGTCTAGAAGCACCAAAGTTCCATCTGTTCAAGAGGAATGCAAGTCACCTGGAACACACCACCAAGCCTCCAGAGATGGCAGAGATCATACCAAGCAAAAATGCCTTCCTCCATGATGGGAACAGGCAGCCATGTAAACAGAGAACAGCCACAGGATCAAGGCCTGCTCCAGCCCATGCAAATCCCCCCATGATTTTGTATGAGGTGGAGCATACCTGGTGTCCTGGCACGTGTAAGTAAATAATTATTTGCTGATTAATTAAAATCAATGCAAAATAAAATACATCAATAAATCATTGCCAAAAAAGGATTTTTTAAAGTCTACATGTGACCTGGTGAGTTAGACAGAATTCCATTAATATAATGTGCCGTGTAATAAGGTAAAACATATAGGAGGTTAAGTACCCTTGAGGGGCTGGAAGTCCCAACAGGGATTTTGAACAATAAGATGTTGCTAGCCAAAGGGCTGTATAGCCAAGGCATGGGGTAACATACCATCAACTGGAATGTGCCCTTACTGCGCAGATAGCAGTCTTTTTACTTGTAACGTTGTTGCCCTACAGGAGTGCTGGAGCCAATGGCTGTATAATAAGGACATAACAGTCGGGCGACAGGATCTTGCCTCTGCGCAGTAGACTAAACTTTCACAAATTATGTTCTACTTGATCTATTCTCATGTTCTGACACCATTATTCATGTTCTAATAAAAAATCTTCTCTGGAAAAAGGGGGACCCCGACCAAACAAATGAGCTTGCTATACGTAAGGACATTTAGACTTTATGTAAAGAGACCAATAGCAAGCTTCTATTTTAATAAAACATTATCAAGGTGCAACAAAGCAGTAACCACAATTGATAATGTACATAAAAATGTGAAAACCAACAATATTTTTTGAAAAATATGTTTTCAATTTATCTTCTTCAATTTTTATAAAGCTTGATTAGTTCATTCATCTGAATTGTTTTTGTTCAAACCATAATCAAGAGTTTTTAAATAATACTATGCAAAAGACAACAGAATTACATTAAAAATAGACAGTGACAAACGAAATTTCATCTTGATACTGTCCAATTAGAACATGGGATGATAATATATAGTAATCCTTAATTTATTCATTCAGACATGCAGAAGATGACAACTTGGTGATGGCAAGCAGTAGAATAGGAACTACGCGTGTTTCACCACTACTGCCTTAATCAGGGAACCGTCTATTGCAAAAAAGACTAAATAAACCATAAACCATAAATAACATAGTGGTTACTGTAGTATCCCTTTAAGATTACATCATTTGGAATTGTTATGTTTCTTTTGTATGTTCTACATTCTGTATGTGGGAGTTGCTCAGATCTTCTGGCATTCCTATCTTAGTGGTTGTACAAGCTGTTTCCTCTAGAGAATAAATTACTTCTACTTCAAGATTGTATTTCAATTTACTTCAGTTACTAACTGATATTCTATAGACACACCTAGATTATATAATATACATGATTACTTAAAAGACATGGCATAACCTGATATCAATGTATTGGCAGCTTTAAGACGTTCAAATAGTTCACAATGTATTCCAATTACCCCAAGATGTGTTCTTATCCCCTTTAAAATATATACATTCCCTACATATATACAGTCCCTACATATTGTTTAACACATTTCAAAACCGTGAATATACAAGAAAAGAAAAATAGGAGAATGAAGAAACAGAAAAGGTTAAATAAAGGTTTGTCTCAAGAGCCCTTGTATAGTTTCACAAAGATTATTATTACCACTGGTATATATTTTCACTATTGCATACAGATGGTTTACTTCTTGAAGGATTGCTTCAGTGGACTGAGTGTATAGACATAGATAGCCCATGGCTGAGTAGGCAAAAATATGGTGTATCTGAATAGCATAAAGCCTTCAACCTAGCAGCGGAGGTCATTTAAATGAGCCTATCTTAAAGGATACAGAGATAAAAATAGGCTCTACACTTACTTGAATAGATAAAACTTCATCAGGTGAGTCACTTATTTTACTTGCTGCCAGGAAGGTTTGTCAAAAAAAGGCTGAAAAAACAGAAACCAACCAGGTACAGTAATAAGACTACTATTTGTTCAGCTAAGGGATTGGTGTTTTAAGAGAGGATGGAAATTCAGATACTCACTTTAGAAAGGAGGGAGCAGTCAATCCTATAGATTATGATGTTGTCATTGCCAAATTATACACTGGGTATCGAACATGTGACACGTTTGGACTCTCTTACACTGTATATGAACAAAAAATTTAACATATTGAATATGTTGCCCTGCAAAGAAAGGATAGACTGTATATAGTCAAAAGCTAGTATTAAATGCTTACTTGAGGATTAAATTCTTCTCGTTGTCCCACAAAGAATGATTTTAAAATGTGCAACGTGATGCAGAAGGAAATTTCTGCAATTGGAAATGTAAAAATTACAAATTATAAACCATTAATGTAGATTGACTTACAGGGTGTGTATAGCAAACATATATCTATATTGCTTACTTATGTTCGATCACGAGGTTATTCACAAAGGTAACTATGAATGCCAAGTGTACACTACCCTGGTGAACCAGTCTCTATCAGAAGCAGTGATACGTCTTAATGCTGGAAATAACACCAAAATGATATGTATATGTACAAAGTCCCCCATTAATGCGTCACATAAGAAGCATGGTCAATAGTTCTTCTAAAGAAATGGGGGAAATCCATACTGTAACGCAGTTACCTTAATTTTTATATATCAATCCAGTTTATCGTTATCCAGCAAATTAGCTTTGAATTATATGACATGCTGCCGCGCAGAAAGTTCTGTAATTTAAAAAATAGGATTCACGAGTTATGAACCAATGATTTAGACGGACTTCAGTGTTTATAAAGCAAAAATATATGTCTAAGATGCTTACTTCTGTTCAATAGCAGGGGTTTCCCAAAGATAACCACAAGCGCTGAATATGCACTCTACTGGGGAACTCGTCAGTATCAAAGGCAATGATGTTTCATACTACTGGGAGTATAACCAAAAATATACAATGTTACTACTCGATACGTGGTATAAACCACTTAGTCAATAACTTTCAATAACAAAGTCCTATATGAAACGCATGTACCTTAGTTTCTACATGTTGATCCAATCCGTGGTATATGCGGTGCACTGCTCACATCCAAAACGCCATCACAGAGTTGGCGGGATAACACGCTCTATTTAAGCGCCCCACGTAAATGCACGTTGTTTATTGCAAAATGAATTGTAGACATCGAAGACGGACTGGTAAAGCATACAATGGTCGCATCTTTTAATTGGCAAAGCCGATAGTTTGAATATGCCTTATACATGTGCGCTATTTTGTTCAGAACGGATTTTCGCGCAAATAAGGACTCTCACACAACTCTGAATATAGCATAAAAGGTCACCTTTATTACCAGGACAGCCAAAGACAGACCCGCAACATTAACTTTCCCCAACAATACTTTGCCTTATTTTCCCCAAACCTTTTTCCATAGAATACATTTCTTTTTCCCAATGCTTTATTTCCAAACAAACCATAACTTGTTTTCCATACCATCAATATGTTTTCCTTCTTTCTTTTTCTTCCCCCGCCTACCCTCCCAAGCCCTCCCCCCTAGAGAAAGGATGAATCCGCTCTAGATTATCCTAACCCTTCAAACACGCCGACAACACAACAAAAAAGTCTGCCTGTAGTGCCCTGAGGTGACATCCTGGACATTTCCTTTCGTTGTTTTTTTTTTTTTTTTATCACAGAACACAAGAACACATGACTATTGGACAAAAACCAACACACCTTGACTTTTTTCAAAAACCAGGGTGGGTGGGTGGGTCAAACGCGACACTACCGCTGCATTCACTCGCTCAGAGTGACGTCAAACCCTCCCTCCCCTCCCCGCGCTTGGCCTAAACCCCTCCCTCCCTCCCGCCACCCAATCAGGCCGCGTGAGGTCGTCCCTCGCGCGAAATACCCCAGGGGGACATCGGCTTTGCCAAGTCCCCCTGGGGGCCCAGTGTACATCGATTACAAGCTAATATGTTTGTGCACATCAAAGACGTACTCGTAAGCCATTAGATGATCGCCATCTTTTAACAGGCAAGGCCAATTGTGTGTATATGCACTATACCTGAGCGTTATTTTGTTCAGAATGAATTTGTGTAAGTCGATCACAAGCTAGTAAGACGACAAAAATGTGCCAACTTATAATACGCCTGGTTAATAATTAATATATGCACTATGATTTCTCTCATTTATAAATAGTGCTATATTTACATAACTGGTTTAATAATTTCGGTTATTTCAATAGTAAACTCAGCTTGATATTACAGTAAATTAGATTGACCATCTCCATGAACGGTTCAATGGAAATGTATCTATTGTCAAGGGGTGCAATATATAATAAAGTCAATGCAACCAACAAAATGCCGTCTCGATAAAATCCCGCAACAATGTGAGTTGCATAATTTAAACAATGCATATGGTAAAGTGATATCTTCAATCTTTTGTGACAACATGCATACAACTTATCACTTCATTAACATAAATGACTGACAATATGGCAGTTACTCGGCTGACTTCCTAAAATGGATAGAGCTAGGATTCATATGTCGAAATTTCATAGAAGACGCGGATTTTTCCCTAACATTATTTAAAAACCTGAGTCTCATATGTATAGAACATCGCTCAAAGAAGTACCTTAAACAGGAACGAATACTAACTGAAAAAAAGAGGGCCTAATGATGTTATGTGTATCAATTAATTCGTATTGACAGTAGTGTGCCTGACAGCCATTGCAACTAAGCTCTATTTACAGGTGACGTTGCTAGATGGACTATTTATGAAGTAAATGTATAGATAATCACATTTTCTCAGGGAATATCTTGATTCAAACCCTTAGTTACAGTGTCTAATACAAAAATCTAATAAACTTCACGTTTCTTTCTAATGTTATCTTAACTATGTCCTTCTTTCGTTGAAATTCGTTGAGGCCCCCATTAGGATGGCGGGCGGATCGCACCCGTCAGGCCGGCGGTGGCAGGGGGCGATCTGCCCGCCATCTGTGCCGGAATGACCCCCTGCCATATTAGCATGGCTGGGGGGTCTGCGGCGGACGGAAAGACCGTCCGCTGCTTTTCCGCCCCGGTCGCCTTGCGACCGGGGCAGAAAAGGGTTTATATAGTGGCGATGTCTATCAGACAGCGCCAGCCATATTTGGATGGGCATTTACCAATGACTTTCTGTGGCGGCAATGCTGCCACGGAAGGGCATGCAGAGTCTACTTTTGGGGCCCGTTGCGGGCCCCCGATGACTCCGGGGGATGGAGGGTGCACATGGGGGGTACCTATGGTACCCCCCTGCATTTCAAAGGACAACGTGACAGGCACTGCATGGTGCCTGTCACGTTGTGCTTTGAAATGCACAACTTGTATTTTTAACATTGTGGCCGGTGGTGCATTCAGTACCACCCGCAGCAATGTTAAAAATACAGGATGCGCCCACCACTCTGGCGGGCGCATCCTAATTCCCCCCACGGAACCCCCGTCCTTATGGTGGGTGGTCCCTTTCCACGATGGGATGGCGGGCGGGCAAAGTCCGCCCGCCATCCTAATGGGGGCCCGATTGTATGTGATGTTTCACCCGGATCCATGTTAAAATATCGATATCGAAAATATAGATGAAAAAAATATCGATGTAAAATATCAATAACAAAAATATCGCCTCCCTACACCTAAAAAGGTAAGTACAGTAATATCGTCTCAAAAATATCGATGTAAAAAATATAGATGTAAAAAATATCTCCTTTAAAAAATAACATAACTAAATTAAATATTATTATTAACAAATTAAATTAATTTTAATATATATTTTAACTAATTATAACAAATAAACTAAATGTAATTAATATAAACACAAAAAAGTGTACATATACATATATTTACTTAAATACATTTTATTAACTATTATCTTTATTTAATTTATCAACGTTACTAATTATATAGAAATAAAATAAAAACATATAAATAATTAAAAATGAATACAAATATTTAATATATTCTATATTTAATAAACACATTAAACTATTTAAAAAAAAAAAAAATACATTTAATAACAAAACAAAAACATTAATAGTTAAAACATTAGATGGCGGGAGGGTAGAAATTACTATTCCCACTCCAGTGAGTGAAACAGTAGGGAAAACGCTGGATAGCGTAGGGGTACAAAATTACTATTCCCACTCCAGTGAGTGCAACAGTAGGAAAGCACTGGATAGCGTAGGGGTAAAAATTACTATTCCCACTCCAGTGAGTGCAACAGTAGGGAAAACGCTGGATAGCGTAGGGGTAAAAATTACTATTCCCACTTCAGTGAGTGCAACAGTAGGGAAAGTGCTGGATAGCGTAGGGGTAAAAATTGCTATTCCCATTCCAGAGAGTGCAACAGTAGGGAAAGTGCTGGATAGCGTAGGGGTAAAATTTACTATTCCCACTCCAGAGAGTGCAACAGTAGGGAAAACGCTGGATAGCGTAGGGGTAAAAATTACTATTCCCACTTCAGTGAGTGCAACAGTAGGGAAAGCGCTGGATAGCGTAGGGGTAAAAATTACTATTCCCACTCCAGTGACTGCAAAAGTAGGGAAAGCGCTGGATAGCTTAGGGGTAAAAATTACTATTCCCACTCCAGAGAGTGCAACAGTAGGGAAAGCCCGGGATAGCGTAGGGGGTAAAAATTCATATTCCCACTCCAGTGAGTGCAACAGTAGGGAAAGCGCAGGATCCCAAAATAATAAAAAATAAAAATATCAGCATTTTCAATAAATTTAATTTCTAATTATAGCATAATTAATATATAAATATAAATATATTATTATTAACAAAGATAAAAAAAAATTGAGCACTATAAAATCCACAACAAATACCTAAAATTAATTACACAATTACATTTAATATTTACTAATTAATTAATGAAAATTATGTTTTTATTATTAATTAATTAAACAATTAATTACTTACCAGTTTTCACACCATTTACACATATAAACACCACAACACACACCTAACATTAATTACACAATTACAATTAATAATTACCAATAAATTATTTAAAAAAAATGTTTAATATATTAATTAAACAAATAATTACATACCAGCTTTCACAGCATTTACACATATATACACCACAACACACACCTAAAATTAATTACACAATTACAATTAATATTTACTAATTAATTATTTAAAATTATTTTTTTATTTATTACTTAACTAATTAATTACTTACCAGCTTTCACAGCATTTACACATAAATACACCACAACACACACCTAAAATTAATTACACAATTACAATTAATAATTAATAAATAATGAATAGAAATTAATTTTAAACTATTTAATAATTCATCAATAAAAAATTAATTACTTACCACCCTTCACACCATTTGCATATATAAACACCACAATACACACCTAAAATAAATTAAACAAATAACATACTTAATCATTAATTAACTAATTGAAATTAATTAACAACTAATTATTAAACTATAATTAATTAATAAATTAACACATTAATTAATAAATTAATTTTACATAATTAAATTACTTCCCACCCTATTCCCCTATAAACCCACAACCCGCTACGGAACTATTAACGCAAAATTAAACTTAAAATAAATTAATAAGTAGAAACATTCTACAACATATAATAAAATGACAAACAATTCTTATTAAAAACAATAAAATACATTACATTATTAAATAATCGATATTTTAGTAAACTATATTTTTGTAAACGATATTTGTTACAACGATATGTTTGTAATCGATATTACTTACCTGTCAGTCGATATTCTTGTCATCTATATTTTTGTGGTCGATATTCCAAACGATATTTTTGTTCCACGATATTTCCCCGTCGATATTCCTGCTCTGCACCGTTTCACCCACGTATACTTTATTACAAGGACAGATCAACAGGTATATTATGTTTTAGTTTTACAGTTAGTCATTCCTTGTTTGTCCATTAAAGTTAATTTTGTTCGATTCCACAGCTAACGGGCAACTTTGACATACACCACATTTTGCCTTCAATTGATAGCATGCTCTCAACACATCTCTGTGTTGGCTCTTTTTTAGTTGGCATGCGGGATCTAACAACAAGATCTTTCACATTTTTATTTTTGCGGTATGCGAACAGTGGTTTCTGCAATATATCTGTAAATGTGTTGTTAATATTGAGTAAATGCCAATTTGAACAGATTATTTGGCAAATGTTTTCATTCATCACAGAATGACGTCTGACAAAAACTAGTTTGTCTTCTTGTTTTGGAATGGCATTCTGTAATGAGTGTTGCCGATCATAAAATCTAGCCCGTTTATATGATTGTCTGGCTAGTCAATGTGGATATCCTCTGTTGAGAAATGTATTCGTCTTGTCTATGGCTCTCAGATCAAAGTCTTCCAGTTTTGTACAGTTTTGTCTAAGGCGTAAGAATTGCACAAATGGGTTGCTGTTTTATTGCATTGTGTGGTGAAAGCTTTTGTAATGTAAACGTGTGTTACGTGCAGTGGATTTTGTAAATAAGTCCACTATAAGTTGTACGCTTTTATGTTTGATTAATATGTCAAGAAATTCAATTTTCATCTTGTCTGACTTAGAGGTGAACTTTAAGTTAGAATCACACAAGTTTAACCATGATAAAAACTCATCCAAAAGGTTTATGTCATTATCCCATATGAACACAATGTCATCTATATAGCGTGACCAGTGAAGAACAGATTCATAAAAAGGGGCCACTTCATTAAAGATGAATTGATGTTCAAAATAGGCTACATAGATATTTGCTGTTGTAGGGGCTGTTTAATAAGGACATAACAGTCGGGCGACAGGATCTTGCCTCTGCGCAGTAGACTAAACGTTCTCGAATCATGTTCTACTTGATCTGTTCTCATTTTCTGACACCATTATTCATTTTCTAATAAGAAATCTTCCCACCTCCTGGTTTCTTTGGGGGTGTCGAACCTTCGGTGAATATCCTCCTTCTTCTCTACAGTCGCCCTATTCCGTCTTTTCAGATGTTACTCCTCTTACTTGTGTTCTGCAGGGATCGGTGCTTGGCCCTCTTCCTTTCTTCAACTATATCATCCCTCTCTCTTGACATTTTATTGTTGGGTTTCTTTTCCATTTCTATACTCATGACTTTCAGATGGCCCTCTCCGCCAGGACTTCCATAATCCTTTTTAAAACAGTAATTGCCGTCTCAAACTCCTAAAAACGTCAGCCATTTTCGGGGTGCCGCTCATGTTCTGAATCCACTTGCCTGTTGGAAGTTGCTTGCTTTGGTGACCTGCTGAGACCAACGATTCCTCCCTGGTATGCCCGGCTGGTGTGAGCGTGCTCCGCGTTCGGCAGAATCTGCAGCCGCTCCCAGCGTGAGGACGCCCAGGTAGAGGATTCCTGTGGGGCTAATCATCAAAGGTAACCGACCGGGGGACTGCGAGGCCCAGCATTCCTCAAACATCGCAGCTGGTGCCTCTTCCCCCGGCGGCCACGCCCCCTGCCTCCCACCTACTGTACTTTTCGCGACACCCGCTCCGCGGGTGCCGCTCATGTTCTGAATCCACTTGCCTGTTGGAAGTTGCTTGCTTTGGTGACCTGCTGAGACCAACGATTCCTCCCTGGTGTGCCCGGCTGGTGTGAGCGTGCTCCGCGTTCGGCGGAATCTGCAGCCGCTCCCAGCGTGAGGACGCCCAGGTAGAGGATTCCTGTGGGGCTAATCATCAAAGGTAACCGACCGGGGGACTGCGAGGCCCAGCATTCCTCAAATATCGCAGCTGGTGCCTCTTACCCCGGCGGCCACGCCCCCTGCCTCCCACCTACTTTACTTTTCGCGACACCCGCTCCGCGGGTGCCGCTCATGTTCTGAATCCACTTGCCTGTTGGAAGTTGCTTGCTTTGGTGACCTGCTGAGACCAACGATTCCTCCCTGGTGTGCCCGGCTGGTGTGAGCGTGCTCCGCGTTCGGCGGAATCTGCAGCCGCTCCCAGCGTGAGGACGCCCAGGTAGAGGATTCCTGTGGGGCTAATCATCAAAGGTAACCGACCGGGGGACTGCGAGGCCCAGCATTCCTCAAACATCGCAGCTGGTGCCTCTTCCCCCGGCGGCTACGTCCCCTACCTCCACGTACTAAACTGACGCAAGCCCCACCGCGACGCAATCGGGGCGAAGACCGGGCAAAGAGCGGGCCGTTTGAGGCCGTTCGAGACCGCGAGAAACCGGACCGGGCCACTACACTAAGCCCTGCTTACTGACCTGTATGTACTCTTACGATCTACTGTCGTCAAAAATTGTCTACCTATTGATCCTCCATAAACTCCTCGTACACCTTTTCTATCAAAAATGAATACGAGGGGTAGCAAACAAAAAAAAACGAAAAAAGGTGGGGTCGGCGAGCAGCTGCTAGGGCACATGGATGATTTTATTACAAAGGCAAACTCGTTTATAGACCAAAGTATCAGTTTGATCGAGGATAGAGTATCTATCGATCTTGCTATTGCAAGACGATCTTCCATGGGACTATTGGCTGTAGCAAGAACTCCCGAGACGGGTGATAATTTAACGCAATTATCACAAGGTAACAATAGGGTCAGTCTCCCAAATGTGATAGATCTCTCAGCCTCCCAACTCTCCTTACTGACCTCAGACTCAGACTTAGAAAAAACACCAGAAATCTTACCTGAATATACACCAGAGGAAGTAAGACAAGTAAGAGGGAGGAGGGAGGGGGCAATTAAGAAAAGAAAGGAAAAGGAAAAGGGGGAAAAAATAATAGTTAAGGATACTCAAACGCAATAGGGCCAACTTTGCAAACAGTTGATGATACCGACCATCACGTATTGGTACATCATTCCCTACTCAACATACCAGACATTACAACCTCTGGCTCGCCTGTTCTTCCATCCCCCAGTAAAGAATGTGACAGTTCAGAGTTGGTAAATAGAATAGCTGCCTTACTAAACTCGCTCTTTCTTCCCCTACAAAGTAGACTATTAAATACTGAGAAACATCTATCTAAGCTTACAAATCCTCCAACACCAAAGCCGACTCAAGGGCCTCAAAAAATGGGGACAAACAAATTGCCTGCACCTGCTCCTCAAAATAAAACTACAACTTTAGCGTGCTCATCTTCTAAACAACAAACAGTATCAAAGGCCCCTACAGTGGAGAAACCTCCTCAGAAAGATAAAACGTCCATACCACAGACAACAATGGCCTCAAAAACACCAGCTTTAAAAACAATAGCTCAACAAACCCCAGTTCCAAAAACACCAGTCCTAAAAACACCCTCTCTAAAAACATCAAACCCACCAGTAAATAAGGGAGGAACCAGAGGAACATACGAGGGTAGATTCCCCGTCAATATGCCACCTGACGCATTCCCATTTGTAGTGGTGATGACCGGCGTACCAGAATTGGCGGGACAGGGTGTAGAACCTAACTGGTCCTTAAAAAATAAGGCGAAATACTGGTTAAATATAAACCGCCCGATTCCCCCCAATTGGTCAAGTAGGATACTAACAGTATGTAGGACCCCATGGGTAGGCCAGGGAAAAAAAATCATACAGGGAGATTGCATTGTGATCACCTTTGAGGATCCTAAAGTAGTTGAATATATTTGCTCATGGGAACATCATAGCACAAATGGTGGGATAGATACAAAGCGTCTATCCTTTTTCTATCCCAAAAGACATCACAGCAACTACCTCCAGGAATTTGATAGCTCCTGGCGTAAAGCAGTTCCACCGCCTTGGGAACTTGACATCCCCAGACCTACAATAGCCCCGCGCTATAATGACCATGATAGTTTCTGGCGGGCTGTGGAGCCCAATTATCAAAACCACGAGGCCCCATGGCAGATCGTGGGCCCACGGAATAGAGGTAGAGAATGGGAGCAGTGGGGTGGGCCTCCACAGCGACCATATAGATCCACCTATAGGGAAACACCACATTGGGATAATTGGTCGGGTATACCGACCATGAATCGTTTCAGTGGCCTAGAAATGGTCGACTGACCATTAGTAGAAAACTCAAACACTGTGCAAACCATCCTATCCTTAGATCCCACAGGGATGATGATTTCAGGCCCAGAGAATAAAATACTATATCTGTCGGTCATCTTTTGGAACATTGCAGGCCTCCGCCCTAAAATAAAGGATGGCTCTGCTGCTTATTTCTTAGAGGAAGGAAAAATTATCTGTCTACAAGAGACTTGGGCCATGAAGGAGTTACATCTTTTGGGCTATAAGACTTATTTCTCTCCAGCCCTTCCAAGTAACGCGGGTAGGCCTAAGGGAGGCCTGGTTCCTTATATAGCAAATACCATAAAAAACCTTAAGGTATTAAAGACAGATTTTGCTTCAAATTTTCAATTAATTTGTCTTTCAGTAGGGAAAAATTTAACTATTATACTAATACATTTTTATAATAATTTAGAGGACGACCATTTCTGCTCCACCCTTTTAATAATTCAGGAAAAAATTGCACACCTTAGTCAATTGTATGGGAAAAAAGGGACTGTTCAGTTACTATGGGGAGGAGACTTCAACCTACACCCCTGCCCACGTTCGGGCACGCGGAGTTGTGGGATAGTGGACGAGCATGACAACCCTCTTATGCACTTTCCCCATGCAAGAACGGGGACAGCTATGAACAACCTCCTCCTAGATTTAGAACTGACAATAGCAAATAAACCCGACTCTACACAGAATCTCCCAGATCCAACGTACCTAGGGAGGGGCCATGAGACCACCGTCGATTACATTCTCTTGACGGATGGATTAAGACACCTAACCAGGGATTTTACACTCATGAATAATATCCTAAGTGACCACTGCGCCCTTAGATTAGATGTTAATCTGAATGACTTAAAAACTCAAACATCAACCATTGCCAATACCCTATCACAAAATAAGATAGAACTTGGAAAGAACAACGGGTATACCCTGAAATGGGAAAAGATCGATCCCACTCAATTAACTGAGAAATTGATAAAGATAACATACCCTAATATAATAAAATGTTTAGATCCATCAGTAGAGGATGAGGTAGTCCTTGAAAACTACAAGATAATCCTACAAAAAACAAAAGAATTGCTGACTAGAAAATCAAATTTAACTAAGCCAACTCCAACAGGATGGTTCAACCACGACTGCACTGTGGCGTTAACTAACCTAAAAATTGCCCTAAACCAACCACAGAGAGTTCAGCAACAGATACAGCACCTCAGGCTCCAATATAATAAGGCTAGGAAGCTGAGAAAACAAGAACTAAAACAAGCACTATGGGACGATCTTCATAAAAGTGCAGTTACGAAAAACAGTGAGTCTTTTTGGCGGATAGTTAAGACTCCCTTTTTATCAGATTCCAATAGACCTAAGATAGAAGTGGCCATAGAAGAGGAAATTTGGGTAAATCATTTCTCAAAAATATTCAAACTAACATCCCCGACTGAAGGGCTAGACCACTTTCTTCCCCCGGTTGAATTTCCAATTCCCTTGCAATTTGACATACTCGACGTAATCCAGGCATTAAAATCAAGTAAAGGTGGTAAAGCACCTGGCCCTGATGGGGTCCCAGTAGACCTTTTTAAACACCTTCCGGACCTCTGGGCCCCTATACTCACAAGAGTATGTACTGCAGCAGCGAAACTGGGAATGATGGAGTCCTGGTCCAACTCTATCATGGTGCCAATTTTTAAAAAGGGGGACCGCCAGGACGTGACATGTTATCGCCCCATTTCTTTGCTGGACTCTCTGGGCAAAGTAGTTGGCAGAGTAGTACTCGAGCAGCTACAGCAATGGGCAAATGACAGTAACATTTTATCCGACCTACAATTTGGATTTAGGGAAGGTTTCGGAACTGTAGAACAGGCCCTTAATTTAAGTATGATCGTGTCCAAATATATTCATGCAAAGCAGGGGACAATGTACATGGTATATGTTGACTTGTCCGCTGCGTTTGATTGCGTATCTCATGCGAAGCTATGGACTCTCTTGAGGAACATGGGGGTGGATTCCACCCTCCTGGATTTCCTGAGAGAATTATATGCAGAGGCTTCTGCAAGAGTGCGCTATGGCACAAAAGGGGAACTTACCGCGTCTTTCAGAGTGGAGCGGGAGTCAGGCAGGGGTGTGTCCTGGCCCCCTTTCTCTTCTCTTTGTATACAAATGGACTGGAGGAGGTGATGTTGAGAGGGGGACAGGACCTCCCCAGATTAAACCAACGCTTGATCCCCGCTCTACTCTATGCGGATGACGCTGTCATCCTGGCCCGCACACCAATTGAACTTCAGAAGTCTTTGACCAAGTACGCTGATTTTATGAGTGCCTTAGACTTACATGTAAATGTAAAAAAAACATTTGTTATGGTGGCTGGTGGAGGACGAAAACGAACTAAGAATATTTACCTAAATGAACAAAAACTTGAGAGGACCCCCCAGTACCCCTATCTGGGCATAATGATCGATGAAAGGCTAAATTGGAAGGCAGCCATTGAGGCCAGGAGGCATCTTTTTAAGAGAGCAATCGTAGGACTAATGAACTTCTCCAAACGACTTGGAAGGAGACCACCAGTTGAACTGCTAAAAATTTACGCAGCGAAATGCCAAGCAATTGCATTGTATGGGGCCGGGGTATGGGGCCATGCAGATGTTGGTTCTCTCCAGATAGCAGAGAACGCTTTCATGAGATTTCTCCTATGTGCTCCAAAATGCTCCTCTATCTATGCTTGCCATGTAGAACTAGGAATCCCATATCTAGAAGACCTGATAAGGGTCCAACCGTTGTTACTTTGGAGGCGCATTTGGGTCTCGGACAAAAACGCGCTGACCAAAAACATCTTAGTGGATTCCATGGCGCTGGATCGCGCGCACAAAATAGCATGGCTTACCTATGTCAGGCATTTCTTTCTAGACTTGGGTCTAGAAAAGTACTATCTTACACCTGACAAGTTAACTGAACTATCAAAGAAAGAGTTGAAGCAAATAGCCCTGAATCATTTGGAGACCCTTAGGATTACCCTGGTATCATCTAAACAATCTGTATTACATGCAAATATGGTACAGCTCACCCCGCAAGTCCAGCCTTATTTGACATTAGAGATTAGTACTTATGACAAAATGCTTCTGACAAGGTTTAGGTTCAATCTTTTTCATAGACTCGTGGCCTTCCCAGTAAAGAATACATGGGAACCAATTTTGGCTCATTGTCCATGCGATGACATGTCCCCACAGTCTTGTATACATACTATATTGTTCTGTAAATATTTTAATACCCACAGAAAAATCTGGTTACTTCCCCTGTTGAGACGCTGGGGGTTTAGGCAATGCCGTCCCGCCATGTTATCCCTACAAATGTTGGACTCTGAATGCATTTGTTATCATGTATTAAACTTTTTAAAATGCATTATAAGGCACAGGAACAACCTTTAAAAACTGAATCATTTAATGGAATTGATACTTTTAATATTTTAGAATTCTGTTAAAAATACTTTTATGATAGACTTGATATTTTTAAACATGTAAATGTATAATTTGTGATGTCGCTTTTATGGTTTTGTAATGTCTAAAACCGAATAAAGATTTTTCTTCTTCTCTGCTCACTGCGTCTCTCTTACTCCCATTCTTACAATTATCTTCTGTCTTTCATACACCTTCTTCTTAAGATTGGAACCACAACATTAATCTCCCCACCTTCATTCTCTTCACTTATTACTTTTATTTTCTGATCTTACATTTTTTCAGTATTCATCAGGTGGATCGTTAATGTCTCTTGCTAACAAAACAACATCTGACGAACAAATGAATTTACTGGTTTGGCATTTCTTTATCTATAGCAGTGCTTAATTTGAGCTAGTGCTTTCTTGTGCTCAGCACCAGCACTTTCTCATCACCAACGGGGCTTTTCATGAGCACCAGTTAAGGGAACATTCATTTATGGGGAGATTAAGCGATTTGCCCAGAATCACAGGACGTTTTGCCAACGTTGAGAAGTGAACTTGGTTTCCCAGCTCTGAAGTCAGCAACTCTGGCCATTATGTCTAATCCCCTCCCCACTTTCGTGGTTAGTAGTTGGTTCTATTTTAGGCAGCGCTAACAGGAGAAATGGGCTGGTGGAGGGTGCTGCCTCCTGGCAAGAGCCCCAACACTTATTTGTTTACAAATTAACCTTCTGTTTGGCAAACATTTGTGGTGCTGCCAGGGGTGAAAGAACGAATATGAGTCCTAGGATACTAACATTGCCCATTCTTTCATTTCATCCTTCATTGCCCAGCCCCTTATTCACACGTTTCTGTTCTCTGATTATGACTATTGACTTTCCCTTTTCATCACTGTTCTGCTCCATCGTCTCCCTACCTTTCAATTTCATCAGCATATCACATTGTCCATGCTCCTTAGCTTTATCTATTCCTCTCAGATATATTTTGCAAGTCCTCTCCCTGTGAAATTCCCTAATATTTGCTTCTTCATCGGATGCCTACTCTGGCTTAAAATCTGTTTCAAAGTACTGCATTCTTCTCTTGTTTTCTGCCCAAGTAATCCGTGCTCTATAGTAAATAATTTATTATCAACATTCAATTTGCTTGATTGTGCACTGTGACTTTTGATTTCTGTAGTACATACATTGAGAAAATGGCTTTACAAGTTCTGTAAATACATTCAATTGTTAAGGAAAGCTCAAAAGAGGGAATAAGAGAGTGAGAGACCATTGAAGCATATTGATAAATACCTACATGACACACAATCTTGAAAAAAATGAGACGGCAACGTCTATGAAATAATAGATAAAAATGAAGGCCTATACAAAGTAGAGAAAGTTACGATTAACTAGGGTGACGCTAAATGTGTTTGCTGTACATTTGTATTGTACTCTTGCCCTTGTTAAATCTACAATGGTATACATTGTTTACATTTCTTTAGGCTTGTGCTTTAAAGAAATCGGATAACATTTGATCTGAAGGATGTATATCATGTCAGTTTATAAAAGAATATTGTTTACATTGAAATACAGTTCAATTTAAATTTTAATAAGAAAAGCTAAAAATACTTAAGACATAAGAACATATGGGAATATAAACATTGAAAAGAAAAAGAAATGGTCATGCAAAATCAAAGAGTTACGCAGAGGGATGTAAGGTAAATGCAAAGGTATTCGAAACAAACTTGAAATGTTTTTTTAAACTGTATTTACTCTTACACATTTCCTTTGCATCATTCTTAAATACTGTTGATTTTTTGAAAAGAGAGTACATTTGCACCACTCGCATAATTGGATATGTGTGTGTCACACCCGATAGAGGTAAATAACAGCCCCCGGTGAACTGGTGTCTGTTGTAAAAGGATTGGCAACGTCACATCCAAGGGAGAAAGGCACTTGATGTGCATGAATCTTGTGACGGGTGCCCAGAAGCAGAACTGACAAGCCGGTAATCAGGTGAGGCCTGGGCTAATCGAGACATGCGGGCCTCAGGTTGACAGAAAAATGCAAACACCTTTCTAGTTACAAAAGAAAGATTAACAGCAAACGACGGCCTAATTTGAAGAGGCATTTGCTCTGGGAAGTGGCAGATAATGGTTTAGGGGACGGGGTACGTTATTCCCTCGGACAGGCTCGTTACTGAGAGGAAATAGAATGTTAGCAGCCTTGATTTCCGTCACTCAGGATGAATAAAAAAAAGACGACGGGTTCAAAGCACTGGTGATTGGACTAAATTATCCTCTCGCGTGATAATGTTCTCGAGCCTGTGGGTTCAGAATTACTTAACTCTCTCCTACCATGAAAGGGGGTTCCCCGAGGGAAAATGCCAAAGCTGTTTACGTTTCGAGAACACGACGCGTCCATCCGATTGCTACACCCACCACTAAGCTACAGAAGTGCAATTGAAAGAGAGAAAAGAAACGAAACCCGAAGAACATTGCTTCAAAATCATATTGCTTCTTGTGCTATCTAACAAGTTGTTCTTTGTTTTTCAATTTGGTTTTAGGACAATGTTTATCATCAGCATCATGGTGTTCATCTGCCAGGTAACTTTGGATCAATGGAAACCTTTGTCTGTGGGCAGTACCTGTCAGGCGGGCAACTAGAGACAAATTTCGGGGGGGGGCTGAAAAATAGTTCGGGGGGCTAATTCTCCCAACCACAGACAGAGTGGCTGTAAGAAGGGGTGCACACACAACAAAAGTAGTCATTTACACGTAAATGGGCTTTAAAAACCTTTTAAGTACTCGGGTGCGGCTGCAATTAGCTGCTCGTCAGTCTGCGAAGCTCTCTCTGCCCGGGCTGAATCACACGACTGGGGAGGCTTAAGCCCCGTGAGCCCAATGGGTGTTGCGCGCCTGGTACCTGTTGATGCACGCACTTTGCGTATGCCACAGGCACGCAGAGAACTGACATGAAGTGTGCAGCCCAGGGAAGTCGCTGAGCCAATCAGCAGTGGCAAGCATGGCGAAGATCCAGCATCACAGGACCACAGGCCGTGCGCCGCAGTGGTTTATAAACAAGTAAATCACAGAAACATAATGGCATCCACTGAAGAAAACACAGTTAACATTAGTTATGTCGTGTCTTGTATGAGATCCTAAACATAACTCGCGAATTTCAGTGGCTTTGAACATTTGACTCAAACATAACTTACCCCTTAACTGTGTTTTTTTAGTGAATACAGAAGCGATGGTTCAAATTCATTTATTTAATAAAGTACATCATAGATGATGCGTTTTGGTCCACCAGTTACCTTGTTCACATAAACACAAAGCAAGAAAATAAATACTCTTCACAAAATGCTGGAGGTGAGTGCCGGATTTATTGTGACTGGTACATCCTGTTCGAATCTCTCTATCTATCTATTGCTTCAATAGGATGCCGCTTTACTAGTGAATAACCAAATTCGAATCCTGGCTATATAATGCTATGATACAGCAAGAGTGGAATTACAAAAGTTGGTTCTCACTTTTACTGTGTTACAAAGAAATTCCAGGCTACTCTGACAGGGCTCTCATACCGCTATATGTATCAAGCTATTTAGCATTCGCAAAGGCCGAAATTCTGCGAATTTCGGCCTTTGCGAATGCTAAATAGACAAATGGAATGTATCAAACAAGTTTGATGCAAAATAAGGATTAGCAAAATTTGCTAATCCTTATTTTGCGATTGCACTTAAGGAATTGCAAATTTTGCGATTCCTTAAATGCAATGTATCAAACAAATAAAATGCAAAAAATGCCATTAAGGAGTAGCAAATTACCACCAACTTCTAGTTGGTGGTAATTTGCGAATTCTTATCAAAAATCTTTTTTGATAAAAACCAAAGGTGCCATATGACGCCCATACATGCCCTTAGGGCATGTATGTGCGCCATGTGCCCCCAAATGTCTTTTTCAGGGGTGCAGCAGGGTGTTCTTGAGACACCCCTGCACCCTTGGAAACATCCCTAATTTGCGATCAGCAAAGTGCTAATTGCAAATTGCACTTTCATTCCTATGGGCCTCCTGGCCCATGGAAATGAAGGGGTAATTTGCGATTGACAATTTGCTAATCTCAAATTAAGGAATGCTAAGGAATCGCTATTGGAAAGCGATTTTGTACATACATACCGTTTTGCATTTCCTAAATAGCGATTCCTTAAAATTCGCTATTTAGGAAATGCAAAATGGTTTGTTGATACATATAGCGGATAGTGTCTATGAGTTTAGCGCTGGCAGACGAGAATATTCATCTTTGAGAGTGGAGAGAGAGGATCGGGTTGAGTGCCCCCTAAATTTGATGGTGGCAGGTGATTTTAATGCCAAACTGGGGTACCCGTCTCTATCTCCAACTACTTTTGACTTATTTGCTCGAGAAGCTGATCGCAAGGTGATGGATACTAGGAGACAGGTCCTATTTTCCCTCCTGGCCGAACGGGGTCTGGCTAATTTGGTCCCTAACCTCACTGATTGTAATATTCCAACATTTATAGGGCGGGGTGCTGGGAGTATTATAGATTATATTGTAACCTCCTGGAGTTTGTATCTAAATATGATTATCTGCGAGGTTCTTACCCAGATGTATAGTGACCATAATCCCATCACTGTGCAGTTACAAATGCCACATGCGCAACACAAGTTTAAGCCATTGCTAACCCAGGTGTTAACTAATAAGGATGCAGGGCGCAGAGTGGTATTGTGAACTGTGAAATTGAAGAGCATTATTTCCCAGGTAGTTTGCAATAGTACAGCATTGGTGAGCAGCTGCAACCTGGTATCCTGCAATCCGGGCCTTATTTTAGCTAATTTCTCAAATCTTTTATTGTGGATCAAAGAGATGCTTACTAGACCTATTCCCTAGCCACGCCTTCATCTCAAATCATGGTTTGACAAAGCATGTTGAGTGGCTAATGAATCCCTACGCAGGGCTTTTAAGCAATCCCCTAGAGACCAGAATGCTATCAAAGCCAGTAGAAAGATATATCAGCAAGCAATGAAGAATAGGAAATTCGCCATGAAGGAGAAGAAATGAGAATCCATTGTCGGAGCCTGTCAATCAAAAGATCCTCAAGCTTTCTGGAAAGCTGTGCGATCTGTTATATCTCTTGCAGCATCACAAGATAAAGCAACAGTTCACATCCCAGCAGAGGCTTGGTTGGTGCATTTCTCTTGGCTGGATTCTATTGATAGCGAGGCCGATGAGGCATCCTTGTCTCTACTGTCTCCGAACCTCGTGTTTAGAGACAACAAGGTTTTTAAAGCAATTGCAGACAGTAAATGCAAGAAGGCTCCGGGACCGGATGGTATCCCTCTTGATTTATTCAGGGGGACCCAGGGTTTTGAACTCTGGTCCTCACTTCAGTATTTAATTCTGTCTGGTGCCCAGGTCGTGGCGTTCCTCAATAATTGTCTGTGTCTTTAAAAAAGGAAATGTACATGGTGTTAAGTGCTATCGGCTGATATCCCTTTTAGACTCCACATCTAAAATGATTGGGAGAGCAGTCATGGACCACCCACTTGACTGGGTTAATAACAATGGTATACTTGCTCCAAGTCAGTATGGGTTCAGAAAGGGGCTTGGGACTATTGAACAGTGCCTCAACCTTCACCTTATTGTGGCAAAATACAAATACGTCAAAGGAGTTCCTAACCACTTGGCGCTCATGGACCTGTCAAGCGCCTTTGACTACGTCTCCAGATCAAAGCTGTGGATTACCTTAGAGAGTGTGGGTGTTGATGCAGGACTGGTTACATTTTTATGGCTCCTTCACCACGACCTAATAGTAACTGTTAGGTTTGGGAGCGCTGGGGAATACACAGAGCACTTTAGCATCAAGCATGGAGTGCGCCAAGGTTGCATCCTTGCCCCAATTCTTTTTCTGCTTTACACAAAAGATCTAGAGAAAACTCTACTATCTGTTGGGGCGGACATTCCGTATGTGGAGAAAAGGGCTGTGCCTGCATTGTTATATGCTGACGATGCTGTTCTCCTGGCAAGGACAGCAAATGGGCTTAAAATACTTATTTTTAGCTATGTTAGGTACATGAGACCTGGGCCTGGAGCCACATTTTAAGAAATCATTCACTATGGTATGTGGCCCAAGAAATACCAAAACTCGTACCCTAAATATTGATGGTAAAATCTTGGATAGGGTTAGTTATTTCCCCTATTTAGGCCTGGAGTTTGATGAAGGATGTACCTGGCTCACTATATGTCGATATACCCAAGCTATTGGTCCCACTTCCTCGCTTGCCATGTGTATTGGTAGAAAGCCTATTGCCCCTATTCTAGAGATATATAATCGGAAATATCTTCCGATTTTAACATATGGAATGGGAATCTGGGGATGTAGGAATGCTCATGCAAAGCAGATGTAGGAGAATAGATTATGTCGCTGGCTACTAGGCTTCCCTCCCTCAACATCGAATTTCCAGCCGCGGCTGGTAGTGGGAGTACCTGCAGGGTGGTGACGTGGAGAGGGGGAGGGGCAGGGTGGGGGGTAGTAATGTATGGATTACGGAGCTTCCCAGGTAAGTAAACATTTAAATAAATAAAACAAATTTAGTTGAGTGCACTGCATCCCCAAATATGGTGCAGTGCGCACAACGAAATTAGTTTTATTTATTTAAATGTTTACTTACCTGTAAAACTCCGTAATCCATACATTACTACCCCCCACCCTGCCCCTCCCCCTCCCCATGTCACCGCCCTGCAGCTTCTCCCACTGCCGGCCGTGGCTGCGCATTTCTTCCTACACCTGGAGCTAGGCTTGAATTACACCCAAGATACCATCATTGCTGCTCCTTTGGCTATCTGGTGCTCAATTTGGTCAAATGAAGAAGTTGAGTTCATCCGGGCAGTCATCAGAGACTGCTTAACTTGTGCCCAGGGTTTAGCCATCCCATGACTACAATATATCAAAAACAGTTTCTCGCTCTTGGTTGTGCCAACTTGTTTGAACACCCTGGGTGGGTCTATCCAAAAAAAGGAGAACAAATTGGGTCCAGGATAGTCTTCTTAAGCACAAAGAAGCTTCTAGGTAACTATAGGAAGTGTCTAAACCTTCAGTCAGAGATTATTGTATTTTTCATGCAGATCCATCAATTTCCCCATATTTATTATACGTGACCAATATTTTTGAAAGAACACTGTTGGCAAGATTCCGGCTAGGTTCCTTTAGCTGACTAATATGTTTCCATTTAGGCCAGTATTCCTCAGATACCATTGCTACTTGTCCATGTGATGAAAAATCCAGCCAAGCCATTTTACATTTTGTATTTTTCTGCAAATGTATCTGCCGATCACTAGGAAAATGTTATTACCCTTGCTACGTAGACACAAATTCTCTAAATGTAAAGCCGCCCTATTTTATTTATTGCAACTAAACAACAGTAATATTTGATATGCAGTTGCTAGTTTTTTGAAGCGCACTTTAGCCAAAAGAAGGAGTCTGTTGTTCTGCCAAAAAAGTTTTTATAATTTTTTTTAATAATAATAATTGACCTAAGCATTTTGTGTAAATACTGTCGTATTCGACTCCTATCCATTTGCCAATCTGAGATATGATGTTCTTGGATTTAAAATCGTTACACTGTCACTTTAATTAATGTAATCTAACATAATGATTCCTTCTTGTTATATGTTTTTACTTTTAATATTCTTGTTTCATTTGTCATATTAGTTTTGATGCTCTTGGGACCTAGCTTTATGCACCAGTGCTTTAACAAACGTAAATCTATATAATTAATTTTGACTCTGTGGTCCGATATTTTTAACATGCGTGTGCATTATTTAGCATGATTTTTCTTTTATTGTGTGTCATTTTGTATGATCTGCCTTTGGAAGATCGAAAAAAGACAAGTGAATTGAATTGAATTGAATTGAGAGGGGCAGGGAAGGGAGGGAAGGGGGAAAGAAGGCACAAGTTGGCATTAGGCTAGGTATTTTTTTTAGGTTTGGCACAGGAAGAAGAGGCTATTTTATGTATGGACAGAACATTTTGGGGCCATACAAAACATTCAATTGAAGATTTGTTAAAAGAGAATAACAAGGATTTTGTTAAAATCTCAGGGCACTGGATGACATCAAAAATAACTCAAGCTGCGCTATCATTGTCACTCCAAATCCCACATTGAAAAAGATCCCTGTTATTCACTGCTATGATGTAGCAACATAGCACTGAAATGACATAGTAACAGTTGGCAACAAACGTTATGAAGCACTGTTGCTGCATCATAAAGAAATTCCAAGCTGCTCCTTTAGGCCTCTCTGAGAGACAGTCAGTGCAGCGCCGACTATCTGTACGGATGTAGGGTAGAGGGCACTGCTTTGAACAGTGGTGGTGTGGGATGGTAAAGAGGATGGTGGCTTTGGGCTGTACATAACATAAAATTATAACGGGGAAAAAGTAAGTAATGAGGATTTTTTCACTATGGGTTTCTGAGTGACGTCACAGAGAGCTTGTGCCTTGCTTTTGTTTTCAATTTGATATCGCTTTGAACTCCTCAGTGAAATCCCAGATTTATATATATATATATATATATATATATATATATATATATATATATATATTACATATATTGATGCTTTTATTGCATAAGTGCAGAGGCATAAAATCCCATATTTCACAGGGAACTGTAAAGTTGTGCAATATAGAGAATATTTCAGGGTTGCCTGTGAAATAAAGTTGTCTTCATTATAATGACAGCTCTCAACAGAATCACCTAAATCTATGGACTGTCATCTTTGCTGTTTGTTTTATTAGCTACTTATTCAAGAAAGGTAAACAGAACCTAAACAGTCTAATTCCAAAGCTGTTGTTAGCTGTACTTTCAAGGAAATTTGGATTTGGCCTTGATCCAGCGATCAGAGTTCAATAAAATGTACACAAACAGAGGCCCATTTACTTTACCCAACTAATCCCTTCACGCTGGGTTCAGTGTGTTGCAAGTTTATACTCAATTTACCAAATACACAATAGAACCTGCATTTCTCACTATAATACATATATATTTGTGGCGACGGACCTTGGGGAGTTGAATAGTTCATAGCAATAAGATGCACTTATCAATACTACTAAATAGTAACAAACTCAGTGCATAATTTATCATGCTTATCGAAAAATAATGTGAAATAAATGCTCATCAAGTAAAGTCACACAATGCAAATCATAGATTATCATGGAGAAAAAGTATTAGCAGTGTATAGAAACAAACGCATTTCATATAAACAATGCATTAAAGGAGTGAATAGGCGAAGAGAGAAAAGTTTCAGAGACAAAACACATTTGCAAATGATTATCTATACTAACTCAAGAATCAGAGAAATCTACCCTCTGGCCAAAGATTAAGTCAGGAATCAGGAAACAGGTAGGCCTCTATCTGGAAACAGCAAACGGACGACAGCAATGATCTCCCACTAGCTCTAAGCAACACCTCTTCTAACCCCACCCACAGGGCCCCTCAATTATACCCTAAGACCCAAATGTCCAACCCACATTTGTTTCAATATGAGAATAAACTCCGTCTCTCATTGGCTAAGGATGAGGGTGTTCTGTCACACCACTCTCAGCACGACCAATTTATTCAATGTTCTTTTGTCTTAAACTTTCTGCATTCAGACAGATTCTTCCCAGGAAACAACTTTGAGCATAATCATAGTACATATTTCCGGCAGCACATTTCATGTAACAAGTTTTTACGCTTTCATTGTTTGCCTCTGCCATCTTGAGAAGGAAGTTGCTAGCTTCGACTGATTACCACAATTTCTTTTCCGTAGATTGACAGTCACACAGTACACTATGAAGGTCACATACAGCTTTTGCGTTCTCTCTTTTCTCTCAAAACCCTTTTTTGGTCATTTTAGTTTTTCTATCAAATATTAACCCCAAACTAGCATGCAGGAAAGTAGGCCCTTGCTTTTTCTACAGAAAACAAACACAAACATTTATTATTTTCATGAAATGAAATTTTCATCGCATATCATCCCAGCATTGCACTAACCCATGCACAACCCATGTTAATATTTCCTAGCAAACGTTATTAACGTGCACAAAGCAGCATTAGTCTTTTATTTTTCTTTAGCCAAAAGTGTCTGTGGCCTAGTTCCATGCATTAGTTCCCACATGCGCAAAAGCATGTCCCCTTATTTTAGTTTTCTTTTCACAGCGCACTGTTAATGAATGTTACTGAGGGTTCAATCTGAGCAGGTTTTATTTTCACAAAACCCTGCTCCATCAGCCTCAAAGCTTAGATCTTGCAATGTGCTGATAACTTCCACCTGGGGTTTTGCTGCTCGTCAACCGGTTGAAAGTTCCATGTCATCTAACTACAAGCTTGGGTCCCTAATTCATCTCAAGAAGCACAAATACAACACTCCTGGTAGATTTAGCGCTTCTTTATTAATGGCGACTCATTTTGGCAGCAGCGCTCTAGGACAAAACCAATAACCCAAAACAGTGCACTATTACCTTTAAAAAAACGACATAGTCATAGACATGGGTGAAATACTCACTGTATAGCGTATTGTAATAAAACGAATAGGGAGGTTACGCACTTACCTTAACTTCTGACTACTCCACACTCATTTAGACCTGTAGAAAGGAAAAAAACTGTGAAACAAAGGAAGAACACAAAAGACTGAAACAGAAAAGGGACTTGCTTTCTTCCCTAGCACATAATCCCAGAAGGAGAAAGAGAGGGTGATATTTACAAGTACAAATGGCAGAGCGCAGCGCTGCTGCAAATTTTGAAGCACCATGCTTCACCATTCCCAAAATGCAGAGATGCACCATATTTACAAGAATACTGCACACCCCGTGTTTTCCCTAATGTTGTCGCTAGAAATAGCTGCCTAGTGCCAACACAGGTGCCCTTGTGCCATAGTGCAAAGGTGCCTGCGTTGCAGGCACCTTTGGGGACACCTTCCTGCACATAAACAATCAATAATGGTGATTAGTTACTTATATGTGTGCTGCATTCCGCAGCACACATAGAAGTAACAAATCATCATTATTTAATGATTGTTTATGTGCAGGAAGGGATACCTTCCTGCACTTAGACAATAATTAATTGCGTTTTGCTCTTTTTATGTGTGCTGCAGAATACAGCACACAAAGAAAATGCAAAAACGAGGAGAAATAAAGGAATTTCTCCTTGTTGCTTCATTCTAATGCCTGCTACCACATGGCATTCAACAACAACAATTGAAAGATCTTTATTTCGGTACATTTAGTACCATAAAAGATACATAAAAAATACATGTACAATTATATTTAAAACACAATTCGTTTAAACATGGTTGTCCATTTCATATTTGGTAAAAACAATAAAACATTAAACATTTCAAAATACGTCAAAGACCATAGGAATATTCAATAGTACAGGGTAACACATTTTACTACGTAAAAATCAATAACCAGCCTTGAGGCACTGACTTCTCAAAAACCACATTGCACCTAGATATTTAGCCACTGCAAAGACAATGTGATCCGACAAGTCTGTTTTCAGCACTCTAAACGCGGCCAGACACTCTGCAAACCCCAGATTCCTACATATAGGGACAATCCATTTCTTGCGGGTCGCTTTGTAGGCCGGACAGAAGAAAATAATGTGGAGCTCAGATTCATTAGCCACTCTGCAAGCCGGGCATAAGCTGACTGCTGATTCGCTCCACTTACTAGTTAGAGCTCGAAGTGGAAGGGTCCCATGCCTCCATTGCAAATAGAGTTTCCTAGGTAAGGCAGGATATAATTTGTCCAGGGCTGGTTCAAAGCTGTAAATATCCTTGATGCGTAGAAATGCCTCTGTGAGTGTCCCAAGGTTTTGCCGATGACAGAGTGCCTCTATTTTACTGTCGTAGTAAACCTTTGCCAGTCTCTTTCTGGGTATTAAAGGACAAGCGGATGAAGGATCAGACCAGAGTGTCGATAGGCCTAGACCCTCCAACTCAGTTCTTATATATTTAAGCCATTTAATTTTCCCCGCATTGGGCATGGCCAGCACCTCCTGAAGCCCCTGCTTATAGCTGATCAGTTCTGGGACTGCCCACAGCCTACGCCAATAGACCAAGGGGCGCAGTGCCAGTTCTTCACCAAGGGGTCGCAGCCCCAGATCTAACCTTAGCGGAACAAGGGGCGTGCTAGGCGGGAGTGCTACCACCCGCCTAATTAACTTGTTCTCCTCTCTAACCAGGTCTGGAGAAGCTACATGACCCCACAGCTCACAGCCATACATGGCAGCCCCCCTTGCCTGTGCCCTATAGATCTGGAGGGGTGGGCCAACGGGTTTGATTGATGACCTGTTTTTTCCCATAAGCTTCATGACCCCTCCCGAGTACTGGACCAATTTAAGTAGTGCTTTCTCTTGGTGTGCACTCCAGGACATATTTTCATTTAACATGAGTCCAAGATACTCAAAGGTTCGCACCCTTTCAAGTCTACTTTGCCCGATGCTGGGGCTAGATCGTAGTTTTGGTGGGGGGTTAAAAACCATATATTTGGTCTTTAGGGTGTTGATTTCTAAACCGTTTTCCCCACAGAACTCCACAAAGCCGTTTAAAATGCGCTGGATCCCCATTGGGGACTTTGAAAGCAGCAGGGTGTCGTCAGCGAACCTAATCGCCGGCACCCTGCTGCCTGCCAACTTGGGAGCATCAGAATTGACAACCCCATTCAGGTGGGAGATTACCCCGTTGACGTAGAGGCAAAACAGGGTCGGTGCGAGCACACAACCCTGCCTTACCCCCCTGTCAACGGGGAACCGGTTCGACAGTGCACCCTCCTTGCCACACCTCACCCGAGCAAAGTTGTCAGTATGGAGACGGATAATCATCTCCAACAAGCCCTTAGGTACCCCCAGTTTAGCTAGCCAGCACCTCCCATAGCTTCCCACGGGGAACCAGGTTGAAGGCCGCCCTCAGGTCCACGAATACAGTGTAGAGGCTGCCACCCTCCAGCTGTACCGTTTTCCAAAAGATGAGGGCGAGCCGGAAGACCTGGTCTGTGGTGGAGACCTTCCTTCTGAACCCTGCCTGGAACGGACTCAGAATATCATGTTCCAACATCCATTCCGACAAGCGATCCAGAAGTAACCTGGTGAAGAGCTTCTGGGAAACGTCTATCAGGCTTATTGGCCTGTAATTGGCTGGGAGCAGAGGCGAGCCCCTCTTAAATATAGGGACAATCTCAGCCCCCAGCCAAGTTGGGGGGACCGCCATGCCGTTCAAAATTGCATTGAACAGCACCCTCAAATATGGGGCCCAGATCTTGATTTCATGCCTGTAGAGGTCGCCTGGGAGCTTGTCCAGGCCTGGCGCCTTTCCAACAGCAAGGCCCAAGATTGCCACAATGATTTCTTCCAAAGTAAACCCATCCATCGGAGATGTACTTTCAGGGGATTCGGCCATTACTGGTTCAGGAAGGTTCCCCAATTGATCTAGATGGGGCGCGCTATACAAGGTTTTAAAGTGATCCTCCCACGCAGCAGAAGCAATATTTGCGTCCACTGCCGCTATAGGTTCAGCTGAGCCGTGCCTAACGATATGCCAGAATTTCTGGGCATCTCGAAGTGCAAGGGCAGCTGACATTTCAGACCAGTTGTCATGGTCCCATTCTATTTTGGCATTGCGGAGGATAGACTTATAGGCCAGCCGCTTTTCCCTAATCTTGCTAGGGGTCTCCCGGGTTTTGAGAGACTCCAGTAGGTCGGCCTTTGCTCTCCTGCAGGAAGCACTGAACCATGTGGCTCTTCTCCCCTTGGCCTTTTTCGTCCTGGCCACAGGGTTCAGTACCTCCGCCAGGTTAGAACAAATCTCAGAGTGAGTATCCCCGAGCACGGAGAGATTATCAGGGAAAGGTAACTGAGGGATGATATCCCCAACTTTTTCAAGAACAGGGACAACAACCGCATATAGCCTCTGGATATTTATGGGGTTCTCCACTAGTCTTGGCCATCTAATCCTACGTCTATTGCTGGTAGCAACTAGACCAATAGGGAATGCAGAATTTTCTTCTGTGATACCCGTAGGCATTCCTTGGACAGCGAACCTCAGTGACAATGAGTTGTGGTCACTATCAGTCCTTGTGACTATCGTAAAGTCCCTCACTTTGGCCCAATCATTCGTTGTGACAAGGATATAATCTATCCGTGACTCATGCCCTGGTCTATTAAAAGTGGGCTGGGGTGGGATATCTCCCTTAAGCCGCCCATTGCAAGCCCTCAGTGAATGGGATAGAGTAAGAGATGTTATTTGGGTGGCTAGGGGTGACCATGATTTTACTGGTGGGCCCAGCAAAATGGGTATCTCCCACAGATCGTCCTCTTCGCTAATTACCCCTTCCAAATAATCCGGGAGTGGCTCGTACTGAGTGTTAAAATCCCCGCCAATTATGAGTGATGGACAGAGGGTGGCAGAATCGAGGAACAAAGCTAAGTCTTCAATTGTCCCTGAAGTGCCTGTTGACCCAACCGGTCTAGAGTATAGATTTAATATTGCTACACTCGCACCGGATGCCCACTCCAGGACAACACACTGAAGGTCTGGTGAGTTAGTTTCAAGATTTCTCGCCCTGCATCCTAGGTGGGAAGCTACCCAAATCAACAAGCCACCAGACAGTCGGCCCTTCCCACCCCATTTTGCCGCGATCGCAAAGGAAGCGTACCCTGTGCGGGACTGTTGTTCTATAGCCCACGTTTCTTGGAACAGACATATGTCATATTCCTCAATAAATTCCACCCACTCTGAGGAATCTAGTTTATTGGCCAACCCGGCAACATTCCAGGAAAGTATCGAAACTACACCGGAAGCCCCCGCCTTATCAATAGTATTAGAACCCAGGGAACTCCTGCTTGTCCTGCACTGGGTGTACTTGGGACAGGACAGTCCCTCGATTGCCAGTGGACGTGTTGCATGCGGCGCCTCAGGAAGAGGGTTATCCTTATTATTTTGGGCAGCTAGACCTGGGTTGGTAATATAATCTTTTGTGGGCTCAATAAGTATGCCCCCCACCCAATGTTCAACAGCGACCCCCTCTATGTACCTAGTCTCACCCGGGATTTGATTACACTCACTACTAAGATATTGTGATGGCGGTAAGATAGGACAAGGTGGAGAGTAAGGCAGGGAACAGTGTGAATCTGCCATGGACGGTGTATCAGTGACCATGTGTGAAAGTGGTGGAATAGCGCACAGTGAAGGGTAAAACAAAGGACAGTGTGAGTCTGCCAAGGACGGTATATTGATGACCCTGTGGAAAAGTCAATCCACATCCTCCAGACATCCAAATCTGTTATAGGTTGGTACTCCCTTCCACCCCCCATATGTGTCTTGCCTGAAGTTAGGTAGCCCACCCTGTGCACAGTTTCTCACTGGAATCCTATTCCAGTTTCCCCCCGTATTGGAGTAAAAGGATGGGGGATAAAAGTAAGTTAATGGTCTGGTTGCTATGGGCGAAGTTGCTCCATGATCACTCCATGAATGAATAAAGTGTGCAGTATTGGGGTCTTCAAAAGAGACGATGACACAATCACCTGTGATAGACTTGTGCGAGGTGCCTATCCAAGGGACCCGTCGCACCATGAGAATTTAGCTTCTCAGGTGATTGGGTAATGGCCTGTTTACATTGAGCCAGTGAATCACCTTGTTATTTAATGACCCAAAATCCTCCTGCTGTTGTTGAGAAATTTCCGGGACCCCCGTAAGCACAACTTCATACGGTCTTACGTCCGGGGGAAGATCAACATAACCCCTATAGTGATTTTTAAAAGAAGAATTTTGTCTGTATGGGGTAGAATGATAAGTGTTGCGATCTTTAGCCCTCGGGATTGCCGTGACTTTCGGAGCTGGTGCAGACAGAGCCGGCAACTCATTCGCGCTTTCCGCTACTCTGTTGAGAGAGGTGTTTGTGGTGACCTTATAGAGAGGTTTCGGAATGGGTTTGACCACCGGAGCTTTTGATGAAATAGCAGCAGGTACTGGTGTAATGAGAGTCGTTACTGGTGGGCTAGTTGGTTTGTTGGGAGGTATGGACAGGGTGGCTAGATTTAAAATACTTTTTTCTGTCTCAAGTAGCTGGGTTTCTATTCGAGAAAGTCTAACTTCTAGGGGGATTAAGAGTTTTTTTAACGTTTCCCACACATTTGTTAGAAATTCCACGTCCTTTCCTTCAATCGTGCAAAGTGGTACCCCAGGATCCTCACCTTCTATTACAAGGTGCTCATTTTCCCCCACCGATTTAGCTGGACTAGGATCTTTAGCAGAGGGGCGATTATTTGCCATGGGGAAGAATGAGTGATGTGGCTGAACTAGTACTTGGGAGGGTAGCTGAGCCTTTGCAACCTTAGCCTTTTTCCTAGAGTAGGCGGTGATGTTGTTACGCTTTCGTTTATGAATGGAACCCTTTGGGGGAGTAGGGGAAATCCTCCCACTCATAACCTTCCGCTTACCAATCTGTGGCGTCTCCGAGGAGGCCCCCTCAACCCCTGCCCCTCCACCCAATGGTGAACTAAGGATGGGGGGATGCACGTGGGGACCCCACCTCCAATACTGGGGCAGGAAGGGGTACGACTAATGGGTGGTGGATAACTGCCTGCGTTATGATAGGAGCTAGGCCCTTTGGGCGATCCGGTGTTTTAGCAAGGGCATAGTGACCTAAAGAGGATTTTTTTTTTAGCCGTGCCCAACTCCTGGGATATCCTTCTCGCCGCATCGAGTTCAATGGAGACCCTATGCTGCATTTTACTGATCTCCATATCTATGGCGGTGTTAGTTCTGGTGATAAAGTCATCGAGTGTTCCATCTTTCAAGTTCCCTTTGGCTGCCCTGCTTCTGTACTCACGTGTGGACATGGCACCTTGTCTTCGGCAAGCACAGCTAGCAGGTGAGTTTGCAGTAACAATGACAAGAATGGGGCCAAGGGGTGTGGCCCGGCCCGTATTCTGCCGTACTCGAACGGCCTCAAACGGCCCGCTCTTAGCCCGGTCTTCGCCCCGAGCTCCGTCCCGCGCGCGTCCCGCGTCGCGAGGGAGCTTGCACCACTAAAGTACGTGGGATCAGTGGGCGTGGCCGCCGGGGGAAGAGGCACCAGCTGTGAGCAATGGGGAATGCTGGGCCTCGCAGTCCCCCGGTAGGTTCCTTTCGCTGAGTACAATGCAAAAGTCCTCAACCTGGGCGAGTCGGACTGGGAGCGTGTAGGATGTCCGCCGACTGCGGAACGGCTCACACCAGCTCACACGACCTCAGGGAGCAAGCGGGAAACAAAGCGTCCGTGCACAATCCTCTGTGACAGGCAAGAATTGGTAGATGAGCGGCACCCGCAAAGCGGGTGTCGCGAAAGGTAATAAGGTTTTGAAATCAGTGGGCGTGGCCACCGGGGGAAGAGGCACCAGCTGTGAGCAATGGGGAATGCTGGGCCTCGCAGTCCCCCGGTAGGTTCCTTTCGCTGAGTACAATGCAAAAGTCCTCAACCTGGGCGAGTCGGACTGGGAGCGTGTAGGATGTCCGCCGACTGCGGAACCGCTCACACCAGCTCACACGACCTCAGGGAGCAAGCGGGAAACAAAGCGTCCGTGCACAATCCTCTGTGACAGGCAGGAATCGGTAGATAAGCGGCACCCGCGAAGCGGGTGTCGCGAAAGGTAATAAGGTTTTGAAATCAGTGGGCGTGGCCACCGGGGGAAGAGGCACCAGCTGTGAGCAATAGGGAATGCTGGGCCTCGCAGTCCCCTGGTAGGTTCCTTTCGCTGAGTACAATGCAAAAGTCCTCAACCTGGGCGAGTCGGACTGGGAGCGTGTAGGATGTCCGCCGACTGGGGAACCGCTCACACCAGCTCACACGACCTCAGGGAGCAAGCGGGAAACAAAGCGTCCGTGCACAATCCTCTGTGACAGGCAAGAATCGGTAGATGAGCGGCATTCATTTTTGATGCTGCCTCAGATTTACAGATTCTTGTAAATCTGGGGTAGAGTCAACAGCAATGGGTATTGCCGTGGAATGCCCACAGCAACACCTATTGCACGCCCCTTTCATGCAGATACCCATGTGAAAGTGTACCATATTTACAGAGCGGACAGTAAAAATTACATTCCAGTGGTGCAATCCCCTTGTAAATATACCCCAGAGTTGGGTGAAGAGTAAGAGTGCTGGCCAGAGAGACAGTAAAGGAGAACTATAGGAAGTTGGTTCGCTATAGAGTGTACTAAAACAACGTACACTGTGCAGAGAGTCCAATGAGTCCCCAATTGGCTTACAGAGGCAAAAGTAAATAATACTTACGCTCTGTTTGAGGTAGTGTTAGCGAGCAGTTAGGCTTATCAGAGGGTAGGGCTAAAGCATTTCTTGTACTCACGGAGGCAATAAATGAGACACACACTCAAAGAATCAATCCGAGACCAATTAACCTCTTCGACGCTGATAATGGAACCGCTCCGTCATCAGCCGTGGTAGAGCTGTGCTGATGACGGAGCGGTTCCGTCATGGCCCGCCCGACGCGCCTGTGCGGCGCTGATTTCGCCCCTGCGAGGCGCCTTCTATTGAGCGGGCAGGGCCATGACTCCTTCATGAGCATAGCTCAACCGAGGCTGGTGACGGAGCGGTTCCGTCACCAGCGTGTGAGCGCCGCGCAGTCCCCCGCCCCCTTAGCGCTGAGGCGGCTATTCAGGTGTTAAAAAAATATAACAATTCTTTATATATATATGTATATATATATATATATATTTTTTAAACCAAAACTGTGTTCAAAGGTAAGTACGGTATTTCTTATGAATTTTCAAAGATAAGCAAATAGTTCAAAGTTGTGCATATTTACACACAATGCAGTCCCAAGGGTGGAAAAAGGAGGTAGGTAAAGCACGGACAGTTTTAGGGGGCCCCTTCCAAGTTTGGAGTAGCAGGAAGCCAAGGCCCAAGGTTCTTCCGACAGTTTGTCAGTTGGGTCCTGAATTCCTCTGGGAGAAGGGAGTTGATAGCTGGTGCGCAATGTAGAAGGGCTGCCCTCTAAAGACAGGCTGCACCAGGGGGCTCTCCAGCAAGCCTGAGAGCTCCCAAACAGCGGCTGGGTCACAAGGGCGTTAGAGACAAGGAGCACAGCCGGTTCCTCATTACCCAGGCCAGGTGGTCTGGGTGCAGAGCAGGGAGGTTGGCCGGCCCCATGTATAAGGTTTCTCCTTGCGGTCAGGGGCCAACAGCTGGCTTGGGCAAATTCAAAACTGCTGAGCCTCTCTTGAAGTGGGTCTCAGGGGTCTTGATGTCCCTTCATGGCTCCTGGGTTCTGGTACAGTTGGAGTCCCGATGTTGGTGCTGGTTGCAGGGCATCCGGTACCCTGTGGATTGGTACTGCACGTCTCCAGTCTGTCCTGGTGCCTCCACACTCGGGAGGAAACACATCTGGCCTTCCAGAGCATCAGTACCTCTTCATGGTCGGTTACTGCACCAGTCGGGCCAGGGAGCGGCAAGTCAGTGAACCGGAGTCTGCGGTTTCAGTGACTGTGGAGGGTAGCTCCTCTACTCAGAGGGAGTTAGTGGGCAGTTTGTGAAGGCTGGCAATCCTCTGGGGCTCTTAGAAGCACACAGTAACAGGTCGATACAGTTCACCACGATTGTCGAGTCTGGAAGCGACAGGCAGGGGTTCCCACCAAAACCCTGTAGCAGGAACTCAGTTCTCGGGTCCTTTTCAGCATTAGGTCCATCAAATCTGAAGTTCTGGGTCGAGGGGTGCCACCTAAATATTCAATTTAGGGGCATTAAGGATAGTACCTGATAGAAGCGAATAGGCCTCCTACCTTTAAGTTGATTACACACTCTATATGGCCACTTCCTGTGGGAAGTGGGCATAACCCTGACTTAAATAGGCTAATTCTCTCCCAAAAAAGATGGAGGATTCTGTAAAGTGGGTTCCACATCAGCTGCCCCACGTTAGGGGTGGGCTGGCTAGGTTGCACCCATCTCCTAATCTAACTCATTTTCCCACCTGTCCTCCCACCCAAAAGTGGAGTCAGAACAGGGAGGTTGGCATCTTCCACTAGCTAGAGAAGCCTGAGTCACATTTCAAAGGTGGTTTTTGAAGCTTTCCGCCCTGGAAGGCAGTTCCTGCTTGGACGAGGTGTTGTCAGATGTCCCGTGCAGGCCCATTGCCGTTTTCCCCATTTGAACTTGAGCACGCTGCAGTCCTTACTTTGCTTTGCACACGGTACTATAAACATGTATTTTGCCTTTTGCCACTCTGTACTTTCAGACAGAACTTTTTGTGTTCTGTATTTTCCTAGGATTTAGTCTGAACACCATAGACAAGGTCAAACAACAATGCCACTTGTTATTCTGTTTTGGTCAGGCTCTAGCACATAGACAAAACGCACACATGCAGCTGTTGTTTGGGAACATGTTCTCTTTGTCATATAGGTATGTACAGATCACTACTACATCTTAGATGTCGAACCTTCATCTTTGCATGCTACGATACGGGGTCTGCTGCAAACACCCAGAGATCTTCTAATATATAATCACCTTGCTTCTGTAGAAAGGAAGGGATTTAGTTTACCCTATCTAATACAACAACAGTTCCAGATATCATTTATGGATTACTTACTATGCTGACCGTATTTGTGTTAGGCATTTTTTTACTTGTTGTGGCACCTATACTGCATACTAGAGCATGATAGTTAAAATATATATTTTAAACTTTTCTCGTGTCTCTGTCAGATCCTTTTGTGGACAAGTGCGAGGGTAAGAGCAACTTTCCTGTCTCTTTGATTCCTGAGAGGGTCGGGAGTTTTGTGTTCTGGGGTGTCTAATCACTTGGTCCTCTCTGAGGGAGTAGGAGGGCAAGTGGGACACTATAGCTAGGCGGTCATGGGCTCTTGGGTACTAAGGTAGAAGGATAACTGAGTCCTTGCCTACTAAGGTTCTTTGGTCCCAAGCATAGTTCTGTGATCTAGCAGAATCCCTGCAATGTGGCGCCGCCAACGTTTGGTCTGGTTCTTATTTACGGGACCTCTGAGTAGCACTTGTGCTTGTCCACAATACCCTTCACTCCATTGCACAGAGACGTCCGTGGTACGGGGGCTTTACCTCTTCAGTTTGTGTGTACTCCTTATTGCTGTAGGTTGTTCAAGCTGGGATTTTAAAAGGTTAAAACCTATTTTTGTGCTGCTGTTTGAATCCCTTATGTTTCCTGATGGCTCAGCCGATCACAATTCCAGCTCATTGCCGCATGGTGGTGACTCAACATTTGTTGCAGATGGGGTCCCCAATGTGGAGTCTCCTATTGGTTTTGTGGTCGAAGAGGACCCTGCATACCGCTTCAAGGTTTTTTACTCCTGGGTTACGTTTCCTGCTGTTGAAGCAAATTATAATACTTTCCATTCTCATGCAGTAGCTAATGTTCCAGCAGTTTATCGCCCTTATGTGATCATTGTGCTTCCTCTTGCGGCCTGGGATCACCAGATTTGGTTTAATGGTGCCATTCCCCATCCTCTTGCTTCTGTTTGCATGGGCCCCTTAAGTATTGATGGGGCCACATGGCCTGTTTTGGCAAGTTTTACTCCATATGCACATTATGCCACTGCTACTGTGGTGGATGTTCGTTTGTTATATGCTTACATAGTTGTTTGTATGGACGTTTGATTCAATTTGTTGCCTGTGCTTCTCTGGCAGCTGTGCCTGGGGCTGTGCCTCCTGTGCAAGCCCCACATGGTGGGGGGAGGGGGCTTGTAATTCACCCCATTATTATTAAATCTGTTATGAGCAAATGGCATCTTATTAGAGAAGACTTTCAATTTTGGATTGCTCAAAGCTTGATGCTGCTTTTCCCCTCACGGGTCCTGTAGAGAAGCATAGGATCCTTACTATGTACTTGCCTACTGACTTCCCTGCTGGCCTGGTTCCCCCCTTGGCCGACTGCAACACCTGGGAGACGGTGTCTGCTACAGTGTATACACTTTAGCATGGCACCCCTTGATGAGCATTCTTCCGAACATTCTCAAACATGTACAGAATGAACATGGGGCAGGCCCTGCCCTAGATTTGGGGATAAAGCTAGTGGGTAATCTCCCCATAGTATCCAAAATTATTCTTTCTAATGTTAAAGGTGAAGCAGTGTCCTTGATTATACGCCAGTGGCTAACTGCTTTGGCCATAGCTGACAGAGTGCGTGAGTTGCCAGTCATTATTTCTGATGTTTATACCTCTTTAGGACGTAATAGTTTGGGGTCAAGACCATCTGGGCAATCCTTGGGGAAATCTCTTCCTGAAAAAGAAGGTCACCCGGTTTTCCCTAAGAAATCTTGGAATAAATCTAGACAACAACAACAGAATCCCTTGTCTTGTGGTGGCTCTCTGTCACCAGATGCTTCTGAACAAAGATATGATTTGGGTGATCACACTAAGATTAAGACACCAGAGCGTTTTCAGGTTCCTGATCCTCCTTCACCTCATTGCTTTCAGGAATCATCTGATCAACAGTACAGCAGAGGAGGGCAACAGGATCGCAGGCAATGCAAGTCCATTCAATCAATCAATCAAGGGTTTGTAAAGAGCAGCTACTCACCCAAAACAGTCTCAAGGTGCTGAGGAGGGGGGTGGTGGGGGGCACAGCTCCTGGGTGTTCATATTCATTTATTCGAAGAGCCAGGTCTTGAGGTCCTTTAATAACTTGGAGAGTGTTGGAGTCTGTCGGAGGTGTAGAGAGAGGGTGTTCCATGCCTTGGCCGCGAGGAAGGAGAAGGAGCGTTCTCCTATTCTGGTCTACTTGAAGCGTGGTACCATCGCACAGGAGTGCTGGGCTGAGTGGAGGGCTCTTTTGGGGTGCCTAGATGGTTCATGTAGGCAGGTCCGGTGTTGTGGAGGGCTTTGTGAGCGTGGGTGAGAAGCTTGAAGGTGATTCTCTTCTTGACTGGAAGCCGTGTTAGGACCGTAGGTGTTGGCTGATGTGGCACTGGTGTGGTTGGTTAAGGACTAGTCTGGCAGCAGCATTCTGGATGTTCTGGAGTTTGCGGGTGAGGTGCTTGTTAATCCTGGCATAGAGTGTGTTGCTGTAGTCTAGTCTGCTGCTGAGGAGGGCCTGGGTGACAGTTTTAATGGGTTTGTGGGGAATCCAGTTGAAGGTCTGCCGGAGTAGGCAGAGGGTGTGGTAGCAGGAAGAGGTGACAGTGTTGATCTGGCGGTACATTTTGAGCTCTGAGTTCAGAATGATTCTGAGGTTGCATGCTTGGTCCGTGGGGGAGGGAGGGTTCCCAAGGGCGAGGGGCCACCATGTGTTGTACCAGGCGTTGGGTTGTGGGCCCACTAAAAACATTCCTCTTCCCCAAGCTTGACTAAAAACATGGACTCTGTTATCTATCTATCACTGACATTCACTACTGTCACTATAGCGCCGTGATATCCTAATTCAGGATGATTGTTAGCGCTTTATAAGTTCAAATCAAATCAAATGATGAGTACCTCAGTTTTGTCCGTGTTGAGTTGTAGGCAGCTGTCCTTCATCCACCTTGTGACTGCTTCCATTCCTTTTTGAAAATTATGGATGGAGATGTTGGGTTTGTTGGATAGGGAGAGGATGAGTTTGAAGAAATATAAACCTCCTAAGGGGTTCACTGAATACACCTGGTTCTTTTAAATCAACAAAGAAGAGATTGGCATAGAAGATGTAATATAAAGAAAACATATTTATTAACCTCAGTTGAGGGAGACTACATCACACAGTACCCTCAGGCCACTGTAGGAGGCATTCTAAGGAGTACAGAGAACAGGGGCCTTATATATGCATAGGTTTACATAGTCAGCATAAAACCAAGTGGAGGTCCTGGCTCATAACAGCATGCAAAATGACTAATATGGGTATACAGAATTTGCTTGCTCAACAAAGTGGGAGAAGAGACATTTCTCCTTACATCAGCAATAATAGCCTGAGATTTATATACTAGGAGCAGGTGCATTCTACTAGCTAGGCCCCTCTGAGCATGTGCAAGGCTCTGGAAGAGGGAAACAGCACATGGCAAGCACATGGCTAACTAAGATGGCTGCCAAGTACAAAATGGCTTTCAGCTCATGCTAACAGCGATCCCTGCAATATTTAACAGATAGTCCTTTTAGCATGAGCTAAAGACATTCCTATGATCTAGTAGGAACATAGAAACTATTTTGCACATTTATTCTCATAAATGTATCAATATCCTAATTCATTGCTAGGTGGGCATTTTTCATTCTAAACATTTCATTAAGCGGGTATATATAAGGGATAAGCAGGAGTACAAAGGGAACAAAGCATTGTGTCATAATTAACATACAGATAGCAGGAGAGAGTAATGACTATTATCACAAACAGAATTATCAATTTATTTTCAGCCCTAAGCAAAAAGCAAATCCTAGAACTATCTTGTCTAATTCTATGTAAAAAACATTTTCAGGGCTCCTATGCATTTCAGTGACCATCCATTTCAATTTCAGAATTGCCAACAGTACATATCTAATAAAACATGTTCAATAGATTTTCCAGTGTTTCTTTTATAAGGGCTAGAGTATCAATCATATTTTTAGGAGGAGGGCAGAGTAACATTTTTCAATTGCTCAGAAACACGTTTTTCATGTAGAATAAACATAACTAATGCAAATATTAAAGATGTCAGACAGATTATTACAAAAAACAATCCTGGCTCCAAGGAACCAGGAGGACCACATAGGGTCATAGGAACTAGGACGAGGAGCCGCAAAGGGCTGCTCCTCCTCAAAAATGTGACGAACAAAAGGGTACATTTTTATCAAAAAAAGAAGTCCTTGGGGAATTGAAACCGCTGTACAACCAGCCAGAGGGGAGTCTTCTCCCTGTGTCCATTTGAGCCTCACAGGCATGCTCTTGTTGTTTCCATGGTGGAGCTGCACAACTCGCAACTCAAGAATCACGGCCCAGTTTCAAGGGAAAAGTTTCTTCTTTCAGGATAGGGCAATCACCCCAGGGCAAATGCCTTCAGTAATATTGTCCAGTGTCTCAGGCAGTGCACCAGTTTTCTTCACTTCAATCTAACAGGCACCAGAGACACAGCACCTGTACCCTAAACTCAAGTCATTCCCTAACTCCTGTATTGCTCTATTGGCTCACTGCTCTTTTGTTGGGGCCACAAATTACATCCAATGTGCCCAGGTATCTCTTGATCAACAAACAAAGGTGCAAACTTGCATTCACTTTGGAACCAGGATTCAGGGGCCTGATGCTAGGATCTCTGAAGCAACCCTTGTTTCAAAAGAAGTCACCTCAAGAAAAGCCTCCTCACCATTCTGGTCAGTCTGTGACTCTCAGCTGGGCATCAAAAACTTGATCCACTATTTCTCCTGATTTGTGCCCCCATCGTTTGCCCAAGACAGTGGCAGGGGTACACATTTCACATCCCAGTGCTTCCGCCTTCACTGAGGTCCTAGTTGCCAGCAACGCCTGTGCTGGTTACCTTCACCTTGGCTTCAAGCTGAACTGGTGCTGACTCCCCAGGCTGGATCTTATGTCCGGGCCCCTCTGGCAATGGTTGTAAGGCAGCAAATATCTATTGGTGGACAGAACAAAATATCTTTAGACAAGGCACAGAAATAATCTATCAACAGAGAGGACAGTCTCAGAATACTTCCTAGTCATGGGACGCCCCATATATTAGCAATTAATTGTGGGTTTCTAAAGTGCTAGAATCGACTCCCGAAGGAGTATCTCTGCGCTGTAGACCGCTGGGGAACCCGTCCTGGCTTTCCTTGTGAGATGGTCCCTACTGGGTATCTCCAAGGTGAAACCAGGCATCCCCGGCGTATGTGGGGGGCCGTTGTGGAGATGAGGCAAGCTAATGCCCAGAGTTGCCGAGTGTGATCCCTGGTTAGAGTAGGCACTGAGGCGAGAATTATCGAGTCCGCTGACCCTGGTCCTTGACCCTGCCACGTTGGGAATAGAACCCTGGTCCCGGGCCGTCCTCTGCTTCCGGGTCTGCCGCCTCTAACCAGTGAGCCACACCACTCCACCCATCTAAGATCCACTTCATCTATCTGAGAGTAAAAAAAATCTGGACCTTTTACTCTATTTGAAGCAGCTAAGGGAGTCTGTGTTCATTTACTAAATTCCGAGGAAAAGAGAAAAACAATACAGACATACTCTAAATCCTTACATCTGTGTATTCCTATATTACTAATCTGAAGAGCCTGAAGAAAAAGGGAATGTTCTAAACTTTTACTCATAGACTTTGCATTACTTGTACAAGACTGCAGACACTTCTAAAATGATTTCTCTTAATAAAAGCACCTACATTGTATGCTTAGGACCATGCTCTCATGTTATAGATGCAGCAGGAAAATCTAAAACTGCTCATTTTAACAAGGATTCTTATTACATAAAGAACTAAAAACTTCAACATAGTGGGTACATACATTTCTCCAGTAGAACATGCTGTGACAAATAAACTCCTATAGAACAATAGTTTCTTCAAAAAATGTTTGTCAAGGATCACATGGGCGTCTTTCCTGCATTCTACTTTTCACGATCCAGATTATGCAACAGCAGCTCTAATAAGGACTGTCAGCTTATTTAAACAGACTAGCTAATAAAAACTAGCAATGCCCTTGCAAAACTATGTAGCATGAGAATAACATAAACAATAATGGTGCTATCACCTGAGAATTTTAGAACAAAAACTACCCACATCTAATTCCCCTTAAAGGTCAAATAAGGGAACAGCAATCTAGACTACTCACCCTTTCATAATTTCATCAGACAGGATGGGCAGTAACATAGCATATATATATATTTATTAATTTTATGATGCTAAAATTTTTTTAACAGTATTACTGAATAGCCAATTAAATGTCTCAAGGCTATTTCACAGACAGCTTAGACAGGCACAAAAGAGATTGAGGAAAGAGAGAGAAAACATACATTTTACTACCCTTAATTTGTAGAGGAGCTAGCCTCCTTCCCTAATTTGACAGTATGGAAACCTGAAACAGGTTTCACTTCTGGCGACACTGTCTACTTCTATCTGTGGCAGCTAGGCACAAATACACTTGTAGGAAGTAAATAGCACATGTAGCTAGCTAGAAACATTAATAACCAACCACCAATTCCTTTAGCAAGTATACTAGTTGTAACATGAGGGTGAATGAATTCAAAGTAAATCCCATTGCCTTACTAACTCAGCTTTTGCACAGTAATCTTTAAACTAAAACCATTATTTGAATATACATGACAGAGCAATGCCCTTAATCAGAGCCCACATATACCATTATATTTCCTTCTGTTCATATGAGTGCACAAAAACTTGCTTTTGCCAAAAATAGTAAGCAAAACTTCTCTTTCTCTCCCTGCACTGTAAAAAAACGTTTCAGAGGTCAAAGTGTCAAAGCAAACCTTGCTCTGAGCCCTGCCAGGCTTCTAAATGTAGAACTCGACCTTTAACCCGTTACCCCAGGGTGCAGCTGCAGGACGACGGCTACATGCTCATGAGTTCATGGGATCAGTATGTCTGCCCCGCAACATATTTTGTCTGTCATGGAGCTCACCCAAAGCTGGGTGCAGTTATGCAGTACAGAGACCCGAAGGCCTGTGGCATCGCAGAGTAATGCAAGCTTGTACAAGATGACACAGAAGCGCAGATGAAGAGCTGAGACCCTGCATGAGCAGTTAGCCAACCGGCTTGCTTGATGGTCAGGCACGAAGTACGGCAGAGCAGTTGTGTAAAATTGGGTGGCAGGTGCAAATGGACATGCTAGAGGTACCCTTTTTTTGCACTTTTATATAGAACAAACTTGACCCGAAGATATCAGGGCGCTTTACATGAGCACTAGTTGTGTTACAGACAGACACGAGGAATGCATTAGGGAGAGCAGGCATGCACTGCGTGGTGCGCAGGCATTTACAAAGTATGTGCTAATGCACAGTGTCTGTATGATGACTTGCCTAAAACTGAACAGCTTAAAGATGGGAAGCCGGAGTGTGCTTAAACTGGTTTGCCCTGGTTGTACAGTGCAGTTAGCGACAGCTTTCTGACAAAAGCGACCGGTTTGGGTGCCGCTTTGCATGTCAGCGATATTTATCGCTAATGACATGCAAAGTAGGCGATCCCAACCAACAGACATGGTAAACAGCCGCTAACAGGCCTATCGCCTAATAGCAAGGAGGCCCTTGACCTGGTTAGCGATGTGAGAAGTTGCGCTAACCGGGGTCATCACCAGGTTTTTTAACACCTGCTATTTTCCTGACTTAACCATACCTAACATGGGGCGTGGATTATGCTGAGAGGCCCACAGGGTCGTATCAGCAAGGATTTCCCCCTTCCCCATGCAACATCGCTGGTTTTGTCGCAATGTTGGCCCTTCCTTTCCGCTATCGCTGGAATATTTATCGCCATCGCGCTAATACAGCGTTAGAGTGGTGATATATTCCAGGGATAGCTGGCGATAAAAACTTTAGCGCTAAGCGCGCACTGCGATATTTATCGCAGTTTGTTGCTAATATGGCCCGACGTTCTTTCTGCCTCAAAATGCAATAGGTCTCGAATTATTGATGTTGCATTATTATTAGCAATGCCAATAGCTCAAACTTTAATAATGCAAGACCAATTGCATTGCAAATTCTTGTTTTCTCTGGTGCTGAAAGTAAACACGTCACAATCTATTTAAAAACTGAAGCATTTCAAGGCGGTCAAAATCTATCGTTCTATTATGTGTGTTTAGTTCAACAACAACCAAATTCACTCAGATGATGTAAATACCTTGTAATATCTAGTACAATGTATCTAAGGAAAAGGCTGTAACATTTTGTATGTTAGTCATAATTATTACAGAGTACTCGATTTCATTTTTGAGGCCTATTTTATTCCTATTGAATGTGAATTCTAAGTTTATTTTTAGCATTGTGGCAGTTTGCACATATGTATAGTTTCTTACTAATTGATTTCTGGATTTTTATTTAATATGGGATTAATTAAATGACATTTTGCAAAACAGCATGATTGATTGATTGTGGGTTTCTAAAGCACTAGAATCGACTCCCGAAGGAGTATCTCTGCGCTGTAGACCGCTGGGGAACCGGTCCTGGCTTTCCCTGTGAGATGGTCCCTACTGGGTATCTCCAAGGTGAAACGAGGCATCCCCGGCGTATGTGGGGGGCCGTTGTGGAGATGAGGCAAGTTAATGCCCAGAGTTGCCGAGTGTGATCCCTGGTTAGAGTAGGCACCGAGGCGAGAATTATCAAGTCCGCTGACCCTGGTCCACGACCCTGCCGCGTCGGGGATAGAACCCTGGTCCCGGGCCGTACTCTGCTTCCAGGTCTGCCGCCTCTAACCAGTGAGCCACACCACTCCACAAGAACACATTGAGCTCATTCCAGACATTTACAGAAGGGGGTCATACATTCAGAACACATGATAGAGCATGCTCAAGGCTAGCCATATTACACAAAATGCGCAATCACTATTTACTCACACAAGTACCACCGATGTTAAACCACATAGACATTTAAACAAAGATTAACCCACAAATCAACACTTAGGACAGAAACAAAAGACAGCCCACAGACTGTAATTAAACCAAACCGTTTTGTAAATATTTGTTGTAAGTCATATTTACAAGAAAAGCTTCTCAAAAGTAGTCCAAAAAACTGCACCAAAACAGCCCAAAGACTTCCATTTTCAAGAAGCCAAAATACACCAAATTCGCTAGTTTTGGCTGGCAGAACACCAAAAAATAAATGCTCTGCATATCACTACTCCTAAAAGTGCGCAGATTAGGATCCTTTTTATGTACATATTTTAATTCCATGGGGTACTGAGTCACCAAGGAAGAAATACGTTTTTTATACCTAAACTTATTTAGGCATCCCCTCTAGGGGAGCCGACTGATTCCGTTCAAATTCCAAATGGTGCCTCCAAAAGCAACACATTCTTCGATGTGCGCTTGAAACAGGCATGCCAAAAATATTGCAGCATATACAATATTATACAGCAGTGTCACTTAACACAAAATGTGCCGTTACATATTACTCAAAAGTTAGAGAAAAGTCACAAATTGCAATTCATATACTTCCATACATTTCCATATATTGGCCAATTTCCATATACATATTGTCGTATCAAACGACCATGCCAAGCAAAAATTTCCAACCTCTCACTGCCAGGTTCTGAGTGACCTAACGGTCGTTTTAGAATACTCACGCCAAAAAGGTTCTCAGTATGGAGCGGTGAACATTTGGAGGAGTCAAATCAGGAAGACCAGAAATATACTGGGCTGCAGAGACTGAGAATCTCAGTGCAGGGTACCTCCTTAGTAGAGTCCTGTCTTGTCCTCATCAGTAGATTCCTGTCTCCTGCTAAGACCACTCCCTTGGATAGCCACTTCTCTGATGAGGTCCACGTCCGGTGCCATTTGAAGAAATATAAACCTCCTAAGGGGTTCACTGAATACACCTGGTTCTTTTAAACCAACAAAGAAGAGATTGGCACAAAAGCTGTAATATAAAGAAAACATATTTATTAACCTCAGATGAGGGAGACTACATAACACAGTACCCTCAGGCCACTGTAGGAGGTGCTTGAGGAGTACAGAGAACAGGGGCCTTGTATATGCATAGGTTTACATAGTCAGCATAAAACCAAAGGGAGGTCCTGGCTCATAACAGCATGCAAAATGACTAATATGGGTATACAGAATTTGCTTGCTCAACAAAGTGGGAGGAGAGACATTTCTCCTTACATCAGCAAGAATAGCCTGACAGTTATATACTAGGGGCAGGTGCATTCCACTAGCTAGGCCCCTTTGAGCATGTGCAAGGCTCTGGAAGAGGGAAACAGCACATGGCAATCACATGGCTAACTAAGATGGCTGCCAAGTACAAAATGGCTTTCAGCTCATGCTAACAGCGATCCCTACAATCTTTAACAAGTGTGGGTTTCGCCTGCATACATTATAATGTTGAGTTCCTGTGATCTGACGATGGATGCCATGTAAACGTTGAACAGGGTGAGGCTGACGGAGGATCCTTGGGGGACTCCATAGGTGGTCAAAGTTGGTTTCGAGAGGAAAGGAGGGAGTCTGACCCTCTGCATTCTGCCGGAGAGGAATGAGCTGATCCAGTCGAGGGCCTTTTACTGGATTCCTGCATTGTGGAGTCTGCTGGCTAGGGTGCGGTATGAGACTGTCTCAAAGGCAGCAGAGAGGTCCAGGAGGATGAGGGCCACAGTCTCTCCTCTGTCAAGGAGGGAGCGGATGTCGTCTGTCATGGAAAGGAGGGCGGTCTCAGTGCTGTGGTTCTTCCTGAAGCCTGATTGGGAGGGTTTGAGGATGTTGTCTTCTTCTATGAAGGAGGCGAGATGACTGTTGACTGCTTTTTCCATGACTGTCACCGGATATGGGAGTAGGAAGATCGGAAGTTCTTGAGGTCGGTGGGGTCCACCAAGGGTTTTTTTCAGGAGAGGGTTGATCTTGGCATGTTTCCTATTGTCCGGGAAGGAGGCGGTCTCAAAGGAGTGGGTGATGATTCGTCGAAGCTCGGGGGCGATAATGTCTGTGGCTCTATGGTAGAGGAGGTGGGGGCAGGGACCCCGGAGTCGGTGTCTTTATAGTCTTATGGGTGTCTTCGATGCTGAGGGAAGTCCAGCTGTCCAGTGTTGGCAGTATGATGTGCTGCAATTGGTTGTTGTAATCAAAGTTGTGATAGATGTTCTTGATTTTTTTATGGAAGAAGGCCCTGAGTCTGTCGCAGAGGTCCTTGGAGGGTGGGGTGCTGGGTTGGGTGACCTCTTTGATGAAGCTGAAAAGTTCAACCTAAAGGGACATGCAGCACTCTGTTGGTGCTAAAGTCAAAAGAGACTAACCACCTCTCTATAGATTCCATTTCCAAAAGAAATTTGCCGCATCAACGGCAAAATATGCCCCAGACGGTGAGAACTCTTCTCCAGGATAGGAGTTGGGCAGTGACCCTCTTGGACAGCGCGGCGGAAGTCACTGTAGTGTCCCAGACACTCTGCCACTTTCTGGAGACGAGTGCAACTGAAACATTTGTTATGGTTGAGACTGAGAATACTCATGTTGCACCTCCTGATAGATTTATCATTTAGACATTCAGATTGAAGGAGATATTAAACACTATTAATGCTATTTTTGGGACAATTTGACTCCTTCATATGACATTTTATCGGCGGAGGTCGATTGGCCTCCCTCCTTTGTTCTTGCTTGTCCTCAAGGGGAAGATATAATCCTTCCTTCATTTTTGCATCTCATCCTTGTGGAGTCGCAGCATGCTTATGCTTCTGAATGGGCCTTTGCTTTGGCTCCTCCCCCATACCAAACCCAGGTTATTTGGAATGTGAACTCTCCACATCATTTTATTCCAATTAATTCCACCCCTCAACCGCAGCCTTAATAGCAAAATTAAACGTGACGCAAAAGTGCCCGCTAAGTACGTACTTGAACCCTGTATCTCTTCTATAAATAATAGTCTTTTTCTGGTTTTGAAACCTGACAGCTCTTTTCACATTGTCTTGGATTATAGACATTTATATAGTCACACCTGCACTTTTGCAGTGCAGAACACGCACAGTACGGCCCTGAATAACAATGTCGTCCATAAAAAGTTTAAAACTATGCTGGATATTTCTGACAGGTGTTTTAGTCACAGCTAGGCTCCAGAGAGCCGTGATTTGTCCGCATTTACCGCCCTCGGTTCCCAGAGATAATACACTTGTTTACTAATGGGGTATAAGTAATGCCCGGTGTTTTTGCAGCATGAATCGTGTCCCTTTTACATGAGATTGATCCTGGCTCTTTATCCTATGTCGATGACATATACCTTACCAATGATTAATTGAATCCACATTTGGCAAGGGTGGATCACCTTATTACGCGATCCACTGAACTTGGCTACAAGTTCAGATTTGAAAAATCTCACATTGTGTTTCTTGTAGTCCTTTTTCTTGGTTATGAAATGACCCATGAGGGTAGAGGTTTGGCTCTAATTGTTTGGATAAGTGTGCGCAATTGCAACCACCTTCTACCCTTAAAAAATTGCAGTCTCTGCTTGTTTTTTTAATTTAGGCAGGACTTACATTTCTGAGTACGCTCAGTGAATTAAAAACCTTTATGCTTTAATACACCCGTCTTGATTTCCAGAACATACAGCGGTCTTACATGACTTACAGTCTGATTTACTTGCTACACGGTTTTTACAGACCAGGCTTAACGCCACTAATTTGGTCATCCGGATTGTACTGGGTGCAATTGGTTTTACATATGTCACGTTCAACGAGGTTGACACTGTTCCTATTGCTTACAAGTAACATCTTTACACTCCAGCTGAGATGAGTTTTTCATCTGCTGAAAAAAGTTTGACTGCAGTGCAGATGGCCATCCTCAAAGAACAGCCTCTCTCTCAAGGTAAACACATCTTTGTCGTTTCACCTGTACCTGCCTTAGAGGCGGTCATGAAACCTAGCATTCCAAATTATAAAGCCCTTCACCCGCATTGGATTCAGTGCGCTGCGTCCTTGCTGTCTGATAATGTTTCCTTTGTTTTTCACCCTTCACCGCAAACTTAAGAATTTCTTCAATATGAGCATGTTCATCCTCTGCTTTCTACGCTGTTGCCTCTTGATCAGTATAAATGTACCATTTACACTGTTGTTTCGGCACAACTGGTCATTGGATCTAGGCAGACTTACTCGACAGCTTGCGCTATTGTTACAGGCAATATGATTGATGGAGATGTTCACTACTTTTTGATTCATAAATAGTCTCTGGGTGACTGTAAAGCACTGTTAGCAGAGCTGAAAGTGCTGCTTTTGGCATTCTGATCCAGAGTCACTCACCCTAGTGGTATGTGATTCTTTCTACTGTGTGAATTCTTACAATGACAATTTACATATTTGGAAACAAAATGACATTCGGGATTCCAAAGGCAGCACAATAAAACATAAAATGCTTTGGGTAAAGGTGTCTGATCCTAAAGATCGCCTACCACTTACACAGGTCGTACATACATTGAGCCATCAACGTACGGGAGTGCACACTGTTGGTAATTCGTTGGCTGATGAAGCAGCCAAATCTGCACGAGCCACAACTAGAGTAGCCGAGATTACGTGTTCTATGACTAAAATTGATGATGACATCTTGGTTGCTATAGCCACTTGTCGTTAGGGTACGGTTTTACCTCAAGATTTTCCTTCTATATATACAGATCAGTTGACTACTTACAAGGTTCCTTTTGTAATCATTCCTGGAATTGGTGATACCAAACCTTGACCGCAGACACTCTTTAATAATAGCAGCTCGTGAAGGCATAGCTTCTGCACATGCAGGCGTTGCGGCCACAGATTCGCTCTTACAGCAACATTGCTGGTGATGTGTTCTATACCATGATTCAGAAAAGGGGGTGGTGATGAACAGAGTGTCTGAATTAAGCAGACCACTCTTACCCAGTCCAAAGATCAGGGCTTGATCCATCACCGTTATTTAGCTCACTGCCCCATCCCAGCTCAGAACCTGGCTATATGCAAATTAGTCTGTCCCTGGCCCAGTGCATCATGGGAACAGGGCAGACCAAACTACCAAGCCAATTCTTCACCAGAAAGGAGACAAGCTTCCGGGGACCGGTTTCTGCCATTTCAGGCGTCGTCGGCCCGGCTTGCTTGAATCCTGATGGAGCAGTGAGCAAGGGACTCATGTCTGAGTATACCCTTCCACGCTTATGGTGGACAAAATGATTCAGAAAAGGGGGTGGTGATGAACAGAGTGTCTGAATTAAGCAGACCACTCTTACCCAGTCCAAAGATCAGGGCTTGATCCATCACCGTTATTTAGCTCACTGCCCCATCCCAGCTCAGAACCTGGCTATATGCAAATTAGACGTGTTCTATACCAACAGGCTCACCAATATGTCTTATCTTATGACATAGTCAATAGATTAGCTGTTCTACGGTGTCCTCCTTAGATACACTTTTTTTTTTTATCAGACCTATGGCTGTATTTATCTTGATCATTGCGGTCCCCTTGTTTTTGGTAATGCATTCAAATATATTTTGGCGGCAGTCGATTCTTGCTCTAGGTTCCTCTGTGTCTGGCAACAGTGCTTGACTGATGTTCAAACTGTTATTAAGCATTTGCAGGTCTTTGTCGAAACTTATGCCTGTGACGCTTTCCATTCGGACCAGGGTCCGGCTTTCTCCTCTAAGGCGTACCATGATTCAATGGCATTGATGGGAGTGCAGATGCATTTCATGTCACCATATAGGCCCGAGGGCAACTCGGTTGTGAAGTTGATGAACCATGTCTTAAAGCAGTCTTTAACAGCACGGGTATTGAGAACAGGGGTGTGGCTGGTTGACTCATCTGTATTGGGTGCAGTGAGTGCTTAATAATCTCCCAAAAAGAGATCTCTGGGTGGGCGGACCCCATAGGAAATGTTCTTTGGCATCAAGATGTATGTTCCAGCCTTTGTTGGTCTAGATGGTGTGTGACAGCTGCACTCTTTGATGCAGATAACCATTGTGCTGTCTTGCGGTATCTACAGAAAAGTTGTGACATTCTGGCTAAAAGTTATTTGCCATCTTCTGTTCAATCCGATGCAGATGTTCAGATTCCAGTTACCGGCTGGCTCCCTAAAGTTGGTGATTTTGCTTGTGAGAAGATCGCGATCAAGAAAGAATTCAGTCCTTTCTACCGTGCTTCTCTTTCAGTGCTCCGTCTTCAGGGTACCTGAACTGTCTTTTTGCCTCCACTTCCTGGTTACAAGGATAATCGCTTTGTTTCCATTGTACATTTCAAGTTACACCATATGGCCATTTCTAAATAGTATGGTGTGAGGTTTTCTTACACAGAATGTTGCTTTACAGCCCGTGAGCACCATCCTTGCTGATTCTACCCGGCTGCAGGAGAGGGATATCAAGACTTCAGTTACACCTTTTACACATTCAATAATGGACTTGCGTATTCGGATCAGCCAGTTGATGCCCCACTTGTGGTACAAGAACCAATTCTCCCTCCAGAAACACAGCCTCCCTTATTTCAACTGAGTTCTTCTTGTTATTATATCGATCAGTCTTCTGTTTTGCCTTCACTGCCAGCACAAATTTGTGTTTTCATCTCCTGGTAAAAAGCACTTATCTGGTTCCACCTTGGATATATATCTGGATTGTATTTTCCATGGTATTTTTGTTTATGTGGTTGTGGATTGGGTTTGTGACAGTTTTTTTCCTTTTGATCAACGGCCATTACCTCCCAGAATGCTCTGCTGCAGAACTAGTGGCTGGCGTGTTGGCCACACATTCTTCTTTGCATAGAATGAAAAGAGGCCAGTCCATCGTTAACATTTCAGCGGTCCCAATCACTGAAGGCATTGTATGGGATGAAGTATCATTCAATATATTTGGTCCTAATGAGACCATCACACCTGCAGTCATGCAATCCTTTCAAAATGGCATGAGGGCGGTAGCTGGTTGGATGGCCCAGAACTTCCTCCAGTGCAATGTGACCAAAACGGAGGTCATGTTGTTTGGAGGGGCCACCCTGCTATGGTCGCCGGATTGGTGGCCACCTGAGTTAGGACCTGTCCCATCGCCTAAACAGACCATCAAAAATCTGGGGGTACGACTGGACCAAAATCTGATTATGAAAGATCATGTCAGTCAGGTTGCGGGAACGTGTTTCCGCACAATTGGTCTTTTACGGCGTATCTTCCCTTTCCTACCGAACATCCATAGGAAAACGCTGGTACAGGCTCTAATTCTTGGGCGGGTAGACTATTGCAATAGTCTACTTAGCTCCGCCAACTATGAACAACTACGCAGACTGCAGGTGGTGCAGAACACCGCGGCAAGACTCATCCTGAATGCTCCCCCTCGTACCCCTTCCCGTCCCCTCCTCTGCCACCTTCACTGGCTTCCAGTGCGACAGAGGGTGAGTTTTAAACTCTGCTGCATTATGCATAAGTGTATTTATGGGTCTGGTCCCAAATATCTAAAAGACATTTTTTTCCTTTACTCTCCCGGACGTGCTCTGCGATCCAGCAACACTATGTTGCTACATATACCAAAAGTTACCAGAGCAAGACAGGGAGGTCGAGCACCCTCCCTAAAAGGCCCCCTGCTGTGGAACTCTCTACCTCCACAGCTGAGACAAATTTCCAATCTTTTTTCCTTTAGGAAGGAATTAAAAACTTTCCTATTCACATCTGGTTAACTTGATCTTTTCCTCTGTCATTCCCCTAATATGATTTATCCCTCTCACTCAGGAGCCACGCGCGGAGATATCCCTTCGGGGCTGATTCAGGCGCGTTATAAGAATATAAATAAATAAAATAAATACAGATAGCATGTGTTTTCCATGTTTCCATGGATGATGCCATAGTGCCCGGTTGTCAATTAGATGACTGGGATATTGATACTGTGAATTTGATGCCTTCTGAATTACAACATATACATTGATCTTGTGCAAATTGATATATCTACATTATATCATGGTCAGACCTAACTTAGATCCATAATGCAATTTAGTTGGACTCTCCAAACACTTGCCCCTTGACATTACCTCAATTCCACCGCTTTATTCTTACCGTTTAGTTTGACAACCAAACAACCAAACAACAATCAATGGCTATGAAAGATGCTAGTTATACTGTGTTACACTTAGAGAAGCTCGAACAGCTTCCCTTTGCAATAGCAGAAACACTGTCTGTAGTCTGGTTAATACACAGGGTTATCTTGATACATAGCTCTACATTTCAGTTCACTGCTTTTATAAATGAATTATGGTCTCTGCCATTTACATATCAATGTCAACAGACTGAGAAAGAAGTTTTTCTTACAGTGGAGAAATGTGACTCCATTGCTGGTCTTTCTCTTATTTGTCAACACGTAAAAATGTATGACGCATTTAATGTGTCTGTCCCTAATGTGGCTTGTTATTTGAAAGGATCTCTTACTATTCCCACTCTTACTTTGCTTTGAAATGGAAGCTATCTTGTCCTGAATAATCAGGACTATTGCGTTTTGTGGGCAGGAATCCTGTATGTGGTGTCCATATCCCAGTTAGTAACTTGCTGCAATCATGTTCTGTTTCCTCCTCCACTTGGTAGTGTTTACAGTTCAATCTGGCCTTCCGTTCCAACTTGAAAACAGATTTTAATAAACTAAGCAGACTCAAAGCATTATTGTTTCAACAAGAGGTGTCTCTCATTTCAGCTCACGAAACCTTCGAATTGCAGGTGGTGAGAACATCCAGTGAAATACAGTCATAGTTAAATACAAATCTTCCCCTACATTTTGGTGAATTGATTCATCAAATATTTAATGTGCTTGATACTATGGGTCTGGCCCACTTCTTTAAACGTGTGAGCACCGGCCTCGTGACTGCCTTTCAAACTGTTTTTGGAGTAATGCCGGCATTTATACATTCTATTTTTCCTAGTGTGTTTGGTGGGTTTCAGCTGCTGCCCGTCTTCATTTTGAGCGTTATAGTTCTGTTCCTGCTATTACACAATGGCTGTTCCCTTGTGGTCCTTCCCAGGCAGGCATCACTGTAGCTGTACAGTAAACGTATGCTTCGGCTACTTGAAGTAAGGGCTCTGGAAGCTCTGGATGCCGAGTTTTGTTTAACGTTCCGCTACGCTTACTTCACCTGTGTGCAACATGTGATTCATTGCACCCGGTACCCCTTTAAATGGGCTCTGGACATCTTCCTGGGTACGCCAACACAAGCTTCCCACGATTTCAAACGGTTGGTGAGCCCCTTAGTGGCCTATTATCAGGACTGTTCCATGGGTATGCGACTCTTTCATAACCTGGTGTTATGGCCATTGGCTGGCACTGGGCCCTGTGCATCGGCACAGCGTCTTCTGTATCTCACGTTTAATCAAAATCAACACAGGTTACCCCAGGATGATTTTAACGACAACTGAGAAGCATGCTTGTTCATTTGCCTTAGTCTACTGGATGGCTAATATCTGTACCTCGGAAGGTTTGGATCTTGTACTAGATTCTCTTATTTATCAGTTGGAATCCCACATTTTGGGTCCCCACAACATGTTTTAATTGACTACTATGTTTTCACAACATATTTTCTTTTTTTTTATCTGCCCCGTACCTTATTACATGATGGCTGAACTGTTGTTTACATGCTTTGGTTCTGCTTATCACCTGGTTTCTGTCATCATCTTGGTGCTACCATCCTAAATGAGGGGAGGGTGCCATATGTCCCATGCAGGCCATTGCCGTTTCCCCTATGTTAGCATGATCATGCTGCAGTCCTGCTTTGCTTTGTTCACATTACCATACACATGTATTTTGCTTTTTGCCACTCTGTACTTTCACACAGAACAGAACTTACTGTTATTTTGTGTTGTTTGGTAACACCTTCTCTTTGTCACATAGGTATGTACAGAGAGGTAAATAGACAGACTAGATCACACTACACCTGAGATGTTGAATCTTCATCTGTGCATGATTACGTACAGGGTCTGCTGAAAACACTCAGAGATCTTCTAATATATAATCACTTTGCTTCTGTGGAAGGGGAGGGAGTTAGTTTACCCTATCTTATACAGTGACAGTTCATTTTATGAGTTATGGATTACTTACTATGCCGACCATATTTGTGTTAGGCATCTTTTTACTTGTTGTGGCACGTATACTGCATACTAGAGCACGATAGTTAAAATAAATATTTAATTTTTTTTCCGTGTCTCTGTTAGATCTTAGTGTGGATAAATGTGAGTGTAAGAGCGAAAGGGTGTGTCCTGTCACCATGATTCCTGAGAGGGTCGGGAGTGTTGTGTTCTGGGGTGTCTAATCACTTGTTCCCCTGTGAGTAGGTGGGCAAGTGAGAAACTATAGCTATTCGGTCCCGGGCTCATGGGTAATAAGGTGGTAGGATGACTCAGTCCCTGCCTACTAAGGTTCTATGGTTGCCAGCATAGTTCTGGCATTTAGCAGAATCCCTGCAATAGTGTGACTACCTCTGCCGAGAGCAGGCTTTGTTTCCAGCCTCTGATATCAAAGGCTCTCACCCCAGGAGGCCAGAAACATGTCTAGTGGTGGCAGGCTGGCTAAAACCAGTTGGTAACCAGATTAGTAGTCTGTAGGTTTTCAGGGGGCACCTCTAAAATGCTCTCTGTGTACATTTATTAATAAATCCTACACTGGTATCAGTGCAGGTTTATTAAGATGAGATGTTTGGATCTTGGGGTAAAATGAAGCCATCATGGGGTTCGGGAACTCATAATGACGAGTGTCCAGGCCATGTGCTCGTTATGGCTTCCCTGTTCACTTACAATGTCTAAGAATGCACTTAAGCAATGCAGTGTCATATCTGCTCCGGCAGATATGTCCACATATGGGGTATAGTGCACCCTGTCTTCGGACTGTAAGGCCTGCTGTTGGGGTGGCTTACCTATAATTCATGCAGTGTCTGTAGGCATGGCACACCCATGGATGTGTGCCATGCCAAATCTTCAGTTTTGTCTGCACCCAGTAATGCAGCCTGCAATAGCAGTTTGCATGATCTAGCTGAGGGGTCCCTAGGGTGGAACAATTAGTGCAGTGTTGCAACCGTAGTGGACCCTCTTCAGTCCCAATGCCCTAGTTATCAGGGCATTTACTAGGGACTTACAGGGGGCTGGAGTTGTGCCAATTGTGGAGCAGTTTAGGTAAAGAACACTGGTACTGGGGGACCTGGTTAGCAGGAATCCTGTACACTTCAGTAAAAAGTGCATCAATACCAGTCAAGGGGGGAGGCTGTACTGCAACAAGTACCCAGCTTCCTACAAGAATGAGTACTCAAACAGAGCTTGAGCCATTGGAGGGCACGCCGCTGGATCCAGATGTCAGAGGAGAGACGTGGAAGCCACATGGAGAGGAGTGGAGGCTCCACTCACTGCCACAGCACCTCCTTCCAGAGAAGGAGACTTTAGAGTTTCCCAGCTTCCATCAAGCTTCCAGAGGGGCGTGGTTCACACAGGTGGGTACCAGTTCCGGGGGTGGAATCAAAGAGTAGGAAAAACTCCTGTAACAGAGAGGAGGGAAGAAGTGTGGAATTCAGCAGCCACCCAGAAATATTATGGCCTAAACAGTTTTAAAAATGAGTGATACAGCTGAGGCACTTAAGATAAGTTTACAAAAGGGAAGACAGAATTTCATAGTTTTAATTTTTGATTTCTTTTATAATCATTTTTTGCTGAGGCCACAAACTCTATACCAAGGTTCAGGATAGTACTATAGCCTATAGCCTTTAGCCCGCTGTAGAGAGCTATCCCGGCTATTATAAACCCAGAGCACTCCATTGTTTTCAATGGAGCTCCCAACATTCCAATGTTCTATTAACCATTAAAGAACTTCAAAGGAATTGCTCTTTTGGCATGAAAATGAAAACAGTCCAGATAGTCTGAAACTTGATTGTAAAGAGAAGATTTACAAAGAGAAGTAGAAACATGAGGGAAACCTGAATAGATGAAAGAGAAAAATAGCAAAAGGGTGACATGAAGAACGAATGTAGAAACTGAAGACTCTGGGTTCAAAGCAAGCACACTCACCTTTGTGTATTCTGTTCTTGTTTGAGACACTCTGCTCTGGCAACGCTCATGCGTGGACGGAAAAGGAAGAAAGGTTTAAGAAACAGCACAAATTCCAGCATTCTATTGACCTTAAGTAAACTCCCAACTTATAAAGTCAACTTTATGACATGATTCCAACCTAAAAAATAAAGTGAATCGAAATGAACCAGAGTGGTAAAGGAGGTCAAAAGTTGAACCATCAAGCCAAATGAAAGGTGCAAAATATCTTCTACCATAATATTGTGATTGAAAATAGCCACATTGTATTGATAAGTATAAGTATTTAATTATAAGTAATATTATGAAAATGAAAGTTAAATCATTTTTTGGGTAAAACATATGTTTTAAAAATATTTAACCTAAAAATTACATTTTTAAATATTAACTTATTAACTTCACAAATATGGATTATTCTCACAAAATATTCTAAAATAATTATTGTACACATGGAAAATAATTCTTAAATAAAAAATATATGAATTAATATATAATAAATATTAATAAAAAAAATATAAACATGTATGGCAATTAATACTTCCAAAAATACATAAAGCCATATTTTAAATGCATTAAACTATTATAAATAGTTTTTGAACATATGTAATAAAAATCAATATTTTAATAATAATATAATCCTAATAAAAAATTTATATAATGTTAAAAATCTAAATACAAAAGAAAAATATAAAACAAAAAAATCCAAAGGTATATACTCGGAAATTAAATATGCTCTAAATAGCTTTAAAAATGTTGAGTATGAAGTAACATATAGTAACCTAACTTTAATACTAAACCATTAAAACAAATATTATTTAAATACTGAAGTCTACCTGCAATCCTATAAACATTGGTGACAATGTATACATTTTTTGAGGGAGTTGTCACATTTACTATTCTTCAGTCAAACAAACATTGAGGAAAGTCCATACATTTGGCATGGCCAGATTAATTATCTTAACTCAGTTCTAAAACAAATTGGGGAAAGTGCATATACAGGTGCCAGTCAGATTTACTATTCTCCAGACTAACAAACATTGGAGAAAGTGAAAACATTATGGGGTCAGTCAGATTTACTATTCTAACTTGACTTTTATAAACATTGAGAAACATGCTTACTCTTAGGGTGGGGGTCATATACACTGCTCTAACTCCAGTCTAATAAACAGTGAGTAAAGTGCACCCTTGGAGGTGGTGGGTGTGTGTCAGATTTACTAATGTAACTCTAGCCGGACATAAATTGGGGAAATTGCATGCATTGAGGAGGTGAGATTTACTATTCCATTGTCAGTGTCATAACATTTGAGCATCTGTATATTGGGGGCAAATGTACTATTCAGGAGGCCGATCAAGAAAGTGACTACCTGATTAGAAAACAAAATATACACTTATAAATGTACTATTTGCTAGGAGACATAAACATCACCAGGAATATGCATAGAAACTGCACCAGTCACAGGTTTCCATGTGTATTCTCGAGAAGGTCAAGTGCCAATTCTAGCAGGATCTTATTTCCACTGCTAGAGCTCTACTTAGAGGAGTGTGGGTGCAGAGAACTCTGCACTCATGACAAAGATTTTTACAAATGCATTACACTTGCTAGGAATCCTATAGAATAAGAAATGTAAATTAAATAATGTTTCCCTCCCTCAAGCATGTATTCTGGTAATTTGGGAGCCAAAACCTCCTTACTGGTGTAGATAAAGAAACCCACCTACCAATTGAGCAACCAGAATGCACAAAGTATGTGCCCAGCATAACAACTTCCCTTCCATTTGTTCTCAGTTTTCAATTCAAGGAGTTTTGAGTGGCCTTAAGATAGACTTGAGAAAGGTGGGAACCTTAGAGATCACACCTCATGGTCCGGGCTGTAGTGTCCTCCCCAGCCCGGGTACATACAAATGATAACGCCACACACGGGGTTTGGTATTACACCTCTTTATTTCTCAACATGAAATTGTTAAGTGAACATTCTACATCATGAATTCCATCACTCACGCACTTGCATCATTGTTTTATGGAGTATGTCAGGAACCAAAAGGGTCCTGTCATCTCTAACTCACAGGACAGTACATATTCCCCTTTTTTCAATAAAAAGTACCAATAATATATATATACATTACAACTCTTCAGATGTGTCCATGACTGTCATTGCTGACAGAGACATTGGTGCAGGCATTGGGCTCTCTAGATTCTCAGGTGAACAAGTCTCACTCCTGACATCTGAAGTTGGCGATGGTTGAGGCAGGTATTTGAAATGCAAAGAATCTCATGTAATTGAGTTTTCAGGATGGTGAGCAGTCAACATGTGTCCTTTACTAGTTACAACTCTCAGCATCAAAAGGAGCATCAGACTTGTGTTTCTGTTTCTGCCTGGCAATAACTTGGTCTCCCAAGTTGAACCCAGTGCTTGTAGTACAGCGGCGTCTATCGTGTAGGTCTTCATTTGCAAAACAAATCAGTGGTCCGAAGGTTATCATTGTCAATAGATTTCTCAGTGGTTCATTGTGGTAATTTGGTTTCCATGGCTCTCCCAAACATAAAGTGGCAGAGCTCTCACCCGTGGTAGAATAGGGAGTTGACCTGTATGCACAAAGTGTAGGCTGAAATACTGATTTGAGTTCAAGTTTTTCCAGCACAGCACACAGAACGGCCTTCTTGAGGGTACTTCTAAATCTCTCGAACACACCATTTACCTGTGGGTAGAGAGGCATGCTTTTATGATGCTTGACATTTAAATGAATGAGAAAATCTTGAATTTCTCAACTATTGAAAGGTGGGCCATTGTCAGATTTCAAAACTGAAGGAAAACCACATGTAGCAAAAATGCTTTCTAGTTTCTCAAAGACTCTGTCATGAGGAGTTGATGACAGATCTTCCACCAGGGGAAAACAGGAATATTTATCAACAAATACTGGTAGATAATGTCCATTGTAAATGGGTCCAAAGAAATCTATTGCAATCTTCTCACATGCATGTTTTGGGATATCAGACACATTTAGCTGATATGGGTTGTCTTAGATGACAAATAGTTGTACAAATGACATGCCTTTACCTCTTTTTCAACTCTTTCATCAAGAAGGGGGAACCAACCCGGTCCCGTAAAGATTGTTTCTTAGAACCAACTCCACAGTGTCCCTCATGGGTCAGTTCAATAATTTTTTGTCTTAGAGTCTCTGGTATGACCATTCTCAAACCTCGTAAGATGATACCTTCTACGGTAACTGAAAGTTCTTCTTGTACAATTTAGAATTTCTGGTATTCAAGGTCATCTTGAAGATGTTGAGTATGTGTTTGCCATGATTGGTGTGTAATATGTCTTTGAGTATTAACAAATCCCTGTCAATACTTGTGGCAACAATGATTTGTTCTTCGGATATGGCAGCTGGGGTAGTGGATTTCACAAGTACGTTAACATTAGCATCTGCCAATTTAGAAGTAGTGCTGTGACACTGTATTAGCACACAGGAGAAGTAGTCAGCAGGGTTTTGGTATATTCCTGGACAATGCATAATCAAATAATCATACTCCTGCAATCGCAACCCCCACCTCTCAATGGGAGGGAGCATCTTGGCTTTAGGATTGCCAAAAAGGGTGAGCAACTCTTGGTGGTCAGTGATAACTGTGAAATGTTTTCCATACAGGAACACATGAAAACGCTCACAAGCCCACACCCCAGTGAGACTTTCTTTTTCTGGTCGTGAATTGGTACATTCTGTAATTGACAAACTTCAGCTAGCATAAGCTACAATGTGTCTTGGGGCATTGGGATGTCGAGTGTGTTGGTGAGGGATGGCATCTAACCCACTGGGCTTGTATCAACAACAACCTCCATCTGCAACTTCGAATCAAAATATTCCATTTCTTTTGCGTTCTCAATTGCATGCATGATATTCTTGAAGCTTTGTGCACATTCATTTGACCATTGAAATGGGACATTTCATTTCATTAAGTCTTTCAATGGGGCCGTATATACCTTGAACAGTAACAGGCCATACCAAGGACGGATTGCAGCATAGTTACATCTTGTGGGGAAGAAGTGGATGACACAGCTTGTACTTTGTTTGGGTCTGGAATCATTTCCCCATCGGAAAAGACATGGCCAAAGAACCTCAGTTTGGTTTGATGAAAATCACACGTTGCCACATTTAAAGTGAGACTTGCATCAGCTAGTATATGACATCCTGAACAGTTCTGCAGCTGATGACACTCTGAAACTTCATATTTTATATCAAAACATACCAACATGGTTTAATAAGGTGCAAAGACCTTGCAATTCTCTTCCAGTTCAAGCAGGTGAAATCCTTTGTTCAAGTCAAGATAGGAAAAGACTTTAGCTCTATTCAGCTGCGTAATCATTTCAGCAATGTGAAGACCTAGGTTTTGTTCTCTTTCAATCTCCTGGTTCATTTGGCGCATATCTACACAGATGCGCATGGCTCCTCCATTATCCTTTTTAGGCGCTACCACTATAGGTGATACCCATGGCGTCTGACCAGTGGATCGCTCAATGATGTTGTGCTTTAATAAGGTATCAAGTTCTTTCTCAACAGTGTCTTGTAAATGGAATGCAATTTGACGATGTTGTTGAATGACAGAAGAGATGTCCTCATTCATGTGATGTTGCACATTCATGGTCTTAAATCTTCCTAATCAATGAAACAAAGATGAAAACTGATTCACTATCTCACGGTGGGCATTGACATTGAAGTTTACAGAAATCAGCCCCATGCCAGCAGTAGTACTGAAACTGAGTAAACATGCGCTTGTTGAAGTGCCTAGCAAGACATGAATTGGCACACATACTTTCATACTTTTATGCTTCACAGTTGCTAGGAATGAACCTTGACTTTGCAATGGTGTCAAAGCAGGCCATGTGCACACGTTGGTTTTTGACTGAGTTAAGCGGGGCATTGGAGACAGTTCATTGTACATTTCCATGGGCATAATGTTTAACAATCAATCAATCAATACATTTGTAGAGCGTGCTACTCACCCCTGAGGGTCTCAAGGTGCTGGGGGGAGGGAGTGCCGCTACGGCTCGAAGAGCCAGGTCTTGAGGTGTCTCCTGAAGGTGAGGTGGTCCTGCGTCAGTCGTAGGTGGGCGGGGAGGGAGTTCCACGTCTTGGCCGCCAGGTAGGAGAATGAACTTCCTCCGGCGGTGGTTCTGCAGATCTGTGGGACGGTGGCGAGGGCGAGGCTGGCGGAGCGGAGTTTGCGTGTTGGTGTGTAGAACGTGAGGCGGTTGTTGAGGTATTCGTAACCTATGTCATGGAGCGCTTTGTGTGCGTGGGTGAGGAGCCTGTACGTGATCCTTTTGTTGACGGGGAGCCAGTGCAGGTCTCTCAGGTGGGCTGATATGTGGCAGTGGTGGGGGATGTCGAGGATGAGTCGTGCGGATGCGTTCTGTATGTGTTGGAGTCTTTTCTGAAGTTTTACTGTGGTTCCTGCGTATAGGGCATTCCCGTAGTCTAGTCGGCTGGTGACGGGGGCCTGGGTGACCGTCTTTCTAGTTCCGGTAGGGATCCACCGGAAGATCTTACGGAGCATGCGCAGGGTGTTGAAGCATGAAGATGAGATGGCGTTGACTTGATTGGTCATCGTGAGAGAGGAGTCCAGGATGAATCCCAGGTTGTGTGCGTGGTCAGTGGGTGTCGGTGTAGTGCCCAGTTCTGTGGGCCACCAGGAGTTTTATCCATTCAGTGACGTTTTTCATTCCTTCCTGGAGGTTGAGTTTGGCGGTGGCTGGGTCTTTGATGAGGGAGAGTATTAGCTGGGTGTCGTCGGCATATGAGATGATGTTGAGGTTGTGTTTGCATGCGATGGTGGCGAGAGGGCTCATGTAAATGTTGAAGAGGGTTGGGCTGAGCGATGAGCCTTGGGGTTTATCAATGTGCCACTGTCTATGATAAAAGATATGTAACACCCATTCACTTTCAGTGCGATCTTGGGACAGTGTCCAAATTCCTTTAGCATTTTCATTTGTTGGTCTAACTTAGACCGGCATTCTTCCTTGTTTAAAGCTAATCCTACATGGGCACGTTGTCATGCAGTCAACATTTACATTGTACACCCATCTTCTTCACTGTCGCTTGATAATGACAGTGACAAAAGTTTAGATGAAGAATTTGACGTTGTTCAGTTTCTACTTGTCTCAACTGTGTTGCTGCTCGGCCTTGTTGGCGTGTATAGAGTGTCACGTCTGGAACATTCTGGCTTGGGGTGGGCAGACCTAACGGAGGTCGACTACGCGTAATTACGCAGAGTTAGCTAAAACCTCAGTGAAATTTCATTGAGTTCCTAGGGAATTCACTTTGCTGGACAGTGCACCCACACTGCACACATGTGACTAAAAGTCATAGGGAGCAGGGCTATAAGGAGGTTCATTCACTTCATTGCAATCCACGTACGTTTTGGAGCAGTATTTTTTCATCAAGCACCCTCCCCACTACCAGACTCTAAATGCACATGGTAGTTGTCCCTTACTCTCGAGCACTGACTCTCTCTCCTCGGTGGGTAAATTATTTACTGGGAGGTCACTCTTCAGGCAACCAAAGCTCTCACCTTAGAGGGCTCTGTCACTCTCCATACCACCCTCCTCATTTTCCACCTCACAAAGGAAGGTCTCCACATAAGTGTTACTCACCAGGTCCGCAGGCTTCTCTCACCTCAGGCAAGGTCACTCTCATGGCCCACATTTTTCTCTCATGCTACAGTTCTTTTGATTTCTCATTCCTCTTCCAGATGCATGCAGATATTACTCTCATTCCCGGCAGTCCTTACTGTAACACTTCCGATCACGGCTACCCACAAGCCTCTGTCCTGCAGTCCCAATTCAATGCTTCCACAGCATTGAGGGCCCTGAGTCAAGCCTTGCAGTCACGAATCACGGATGTTGGACCCTTCAATAGCCTGATTACTTCACCTTAATTCTCTGAAAACCAGTGCCTAGTCATCTCTCTGGACAGGTCATGTGTGACGCTGAGAACAGTTGTGTGCTGCAGCTGAGCTAAATGCATGCTCAATTTTAATGAGGCAGATTGTCTGCTTTAACACATGTTTTTGTGCAAACTGATTACAGTTAAGTGGGCTGCAATTGAATTAGTTGGTAAGCTATTATTTTGGCTTGCTTATTACATATCAGCTCTGGGATTTGATCCGGGTTTGTGTGAGGTGGGCGTTAAACTCACGGCAGCTGGCAGAGTTTTTGTCAAACTCTGCACTCCAAGCACAGCATGGAGTGGGCAAAACCCTGCAAACTCCCAGCGGAGCAGAGTTTATAGCCCAGGACTAGTTCTGGCATCCATTTTCTTTTCTCGACATGACACACTTGATCTTGCCTCCATTTTCTTTTCTCAACATGACACACTTGATATTTTCTTCGCTTTGCAGACTGTTACAAAATGGTTCTCTTTCCCGCAGCATGTGCATACCTGTACAATGGCAGGACATCTATCGTCATGTGGAAAGGAAAATCCACATTGAAAACATAACTTCTTTTTCTTTGGAGACATTACTTTATGGCCTTCTGCCTTGTGATTTGACTTACTTTTCAAAGTCAGCTCCGATTCACTTTGGTCCATTCCAGCCTTCATTTAATTGCTTGTCTGTCAGCTCTTTATCTGCTCTGTTAGCCATGAGTACTTGCTCCAAGCTGTATGTCTCTGTGATGCATGGCCTCTTCATAATTGAACTCATTAGCTTGCAATGCTTTGTGAGCAAATCAAGTCTTTCTACAAACTGATCTACCATTTCACCAGCTCTCTGTCCTTCCTGACTGAAGATGTACCTTTCATAGTTGACATTCTGCATTGGAATAAATGTGGCGTTTAATGCCTCTTTGATTTGACAGTACGTCACTTCATCACCTTTCGGTAATTTCTTTATTACTTCTTTTAAACCTTCACCTGCTTAATTCTTAAGATATTTCATGATCTTTTAGTCATTTGCTTCTTCCAGCTCATCAATGAAATCATCAAAGGTTTCAACCAAGGAAGGCCATCTGTTTAATGGAGAGCACTCTTGGTTCTTCAGGTCGCGGGGTTTACGTAATCTCCTATCTCATCACCAGTTGTAGCATCCTCCCCAACCCGGGTACATGCAAATGAGCACGCCACAGACGTAGCTTGGTAATACGCGTCTTAATTCCTCAGAGTGCAACCGTTAACTGAACATTCTAAATCATAAATTCCACCACCTATGCACTTAAGCCATTGTCTACGGAGTCCGTCAGGATCCAAATGGGTCCCATCATCTCTAGCTCACCAGACACTACACGGGCCAGACACGCCCCTCCTTGAAGGGGCGGGTGCCATATTGCCCCACACTACTCAGTAAACATTCCCAGTGAGATGTTCTGTTGACCAATGGACAAAGATGGCTGGCTTAATCAGTTTCACATCCAAAACCAACAATTGATGGACAGAATGCAGAACAATGTCATACATTCACCCCAGTACAGAGATCTGGGCCTAAATCCATCATGTTTTTGCTCACCATGCCATTCCAGTTTGAACCCAGCCATATGCAAATCAGTCTTGACCCTGTTCCCTATGGGAACAGTCCAGCCCAAACTGCCACGCCAGGTCCTCCCTGGACTGGAAACAAGCATCCTAGGACAGGTTTCGGACTTTCAGCCCTCATCAGCCAGGATAGCTTGATTCTAGTGGCATGGAGAGCACAGGACTCACGTCTGAGCATACCCGTCCCACTCCGGTGACAAATACGAAAACAACAATTGATGGACAGAATTTAGAACAATGTCATACATTCACCCCAGTACAGAGATATGGGCCTAAATCCATCGTTTTTTTGCTCACTATGCCATACCAGTTTGAACCCAGCCAAATGCAAATCAGTCTTGACCCTGTGCCCCATGGGAACAGTCTAGCCCGAACTGCCAAGCCAGGTCCTCCCTGGACTGGAAACAAGCATCCTAGGACTGGTTTCGGGCTTTCAGCCCTCATCAGCCAGGATAGCTTGATTCCAGTGGCATGGAGAGCAAGGGACTCACATCTGAGCATACCTGTCCCACTCGTGGTGACAAATGCAAAAACAACAATTGATGGACAGAATGCAGAAAAATGTCACACATTCACCCCAGTGCAGAGATCTGGGCCTAAATCCATAGTTGATTTGCTCTCCATACTATCCCAGTTTGAACTCAGCCGTATGCAAATCAGTCGTGACCCTGTGCCCCATGGGAACAGTCCAGCCCGAAATGCCAAGCCAGGTCCTCCCTGGACTGGAAACAAGCATCCTAGGACCGGTTTCGGGCTTTCAGCCCTCATCAGCCAGGATAGCTTGATTCCAGTGGCATGGAGAGCACGGGACTCACGTCTGAGCATACCCGTCCCACATGGGGTGACAAATGCAAAAACAACAATTGATGGACAGAATGCAGAACAATGTCATACATTCACCCCAGTACAGAGATACTGTACTTTCACAACCCGCTTGGGTAGAATTATTACATGTAATCACTGTACACATTAATTGCCACTCAGCAGGAACATTTGGTTAGGCAGTAAATCTTCTGAAATGAGGGTCTTTGTGTAGAAGTTTGGTGTTTGCAAACAGAAACCTATGGCAACTCTCATATATTTGCATTGACCTGAGTTCCAAAATACAATTTATGACAGTCAAAAGGAAAGCACAAGATATCCACAAAAAGCTAATATTTACTCAAATGTCAGTAAAAATATAATCATGAAATCGAAAGTGAAAGAATACAAACTAATCATTTAACAAGCACACTACATTCGTGTCTGCATCACACTCATTTCATACAACTTCTGAAAGCAAGGTGCACAAAAAAAGAACACAATTATTTACAGAATGCCCAATAAAAACTGATGCTTGCGGTCACGGTATACAGTGATATTCTGTTGAGAAAGATAATATGTGGCTTGACAATATTTATTTTCAGTCATCAATCATGATGCTTTCAGAAGTTGAATGAGATTAGTGTGATTGCAGACGCGAATGTAGTGTGCATGTGAAATGATTGGTTTGTATTCTGTCACTTTGGATTTTATGATTATATTTTTACTGACATTTGATTAAATATTAGCTTTCTGTGGATATCTTGTGTTGCCCTTTTGACTCCGTCATAAATTGTATTTCGGAACTCAGTTCAATACAAATATAGGAGAGTTGCCTCGAGTTTCTGTTCGCTTATTGCATTTCCCTGCCTAGAGGAACTCATACCCAGTTGCAGGGGGGCAATTTATTTACATTTAAGTGTTGTGTTTGGCCTGAGCCTGTGATCTTCATGACAGCTACTGCAGAAGACTACTATAATAGAACTGTATAGTAAACTATTGGGCAGTAACCCCCCAATCCCCCTCTCCATCCTTCAGCAGGGTCTTCAATGAGGAGAGCAGCTCAGAAGGATGCATGTTTTTGAGCTTAAAGTGTTAGAATCGTAACATATAATCACACTGTAGCCTTCATTAATGAGTATATTCTATATGTAATAGTAAACATTTGAGGAATAGCTTTGCTGTATTTATCCTGGCTCGCTCAAATGATTACTGTTATGAATGTACTTGTTTAGCTTGTGTATTGTCATGATCACCAAAATTAAAGATACATTCAACTATTTTGGCCATTTCTACAACACATGAACCAAAGTGATTACTTTATGAGCCCTGCGTGGACGATGGAGGAGATTCAGCGCGCAGGTGTAGAAGAGCAATCAATCAATCAATCATTTGTAAAGCGCACTACATACCCGTGAGGGTCTCAAGGCCCTGGGGGCGCTACAGCCAGGTCTTGAGTATGCTCCTGAAGGTCAGCAGGTCTTGGGTCTGTCGTAGGCTCAGTGGGAGGGTGTTCCATGTCTTGGCGGCAAGGTGGGAGAAGGATCTCCCACCGGTGGTTGTTCTTTGGATGCGTGGGACGGTGGTGAGTGAGAGGTCGGCGGAGCGTGTCTGGCGGTTGGGGATGTAGAAGGAGAGCCGTCTGTTGAGTTAGCTGGGCCAGTCTTGTGAAGTGCCTTGTGTGCGTGAGGAGCTTGAAGGATATCCTCTTGTTGACAGGGAGCCAGTGAAGGTTTCTCAGGTGAGGGATGATGTGGCCATGGCGTGGTACGTCGAGGATCAGTCATGCCGAGGTGTTTTGGATGCGTTGTAGTCCTTTTATGAGCTTGGTCGGGGCTCCCGCGTAGAGGGTGTTTCCGTAGTCGAGTCTGCTGCTCACGAGGGCCTGGTGACTGTCTTTCTTGTATCTGTCGGGATCCATCTGTAGATCTTGCGGAGCATGCGGAGGGTCTTGAAGCAGGAGGAGGAGACGGCATTGACGTGCTTGGTCATGGAAAGCGTTGAGTCGGGATGATTCCCAGGTTGCATGCGTGGTCGGTGGGTGTCGGGGCTGCCCCTAGTGCCGTCGGCCACCAGGAGTCGTCACAGGCTGAAGGGTTGGAGCCGAGGATGAGGACCTCTGTTTTGTCCGAGTTCAGCTTCAGATGGCTGTTCTTCATCCAGTCGGCGACGGCCTTCATTCCTTCGTGGAGGTTGGCTTTGGCGGTGATGGGGTCCTTGGTGAGGGAGAGGATCAGCTGAGTGTCGTTGGCGTAGGAGATTATGTTGAGGTCTTGCTGTCAGGCTACTTGTGCAAGCGGGGCCATGTAAATGTTGAACAGCGTCGGGCTGAGGGAGGATCCCTGGGGTACGCCGCAGATGATCTTGAAGGCTTTAGAATGGAATGGATGGAGGTGGACGCTCTGGGCTCTGCCGGAGAGGGAGGAGGTGGTCCAATCCAGAGCCTTGTCTCGGATCCCTCCGGTGTGGAGGCGTGGCAGACGATGTTGAAGGCGGCAGAGAAGTCTAGGAGGATGAGTGCTGCGGTCTCGCCGTTGTCCAGCAGGATCCTGATGTCGTCGGTGGCGGCGAAGAGGGCAGTCTCGGTGCTGTGGAAGGGTCCAGAATTCTGTTTTCTTCGAGGTATCGGTTTAGCTGTCTATTGACGGTTTTCTCGATGACCTTGGCCGGGAAGGGGAGCAGAGAGATGGGCCGGAAGTTCTTGAGGTCTCTTGGGTCTGCCTTAGGTTTTTTGAGAAGGGCGTTGATCTTGGTGTGTTTCCAGATCTCTGGGAAGATCTTGGTCTCAAGGGAGAGATTGATGACATTGCGCAGGTGGGGTGCGATGGAGGTGCTTGCTCTGTTGAAGACGTGGTGCGGGAATGAGTCTGACGGAGAGCCGGAGTGGATTGTGCGCATGGTCTTGATGGTGTCATCGATGTTCACGCTGGCCGGGGATAGCAGGGGGTTGTGGCCAATGGTGTGCGGAGGGTCTGTTGTATTGCTGTCTGTTGGGGTTGTCTGTGTGTTGAAGCTGGTGTGGATGTCTGCTATCTTGCGGCGGAAGAAGTTGGCGAGGGAGCCGCACAGGGCTTGCGACGGCGGGATGTCGTTGGTGTTGGAGATAGGGTTGGAGAGTTCCTTCACGATGTTGAAGAACTCCTTGCTATTGTGTGCAGTGACACAGAGGCAAAATACAGAATACAGAAATACTGGGCAGCTAAGAACAGAAGGCAGAACGGGCAGAGAGGCACGGGGGCAGCAAGGGGAACAGAAGAGAAAACCGGGCAGGGACACGGGGGCAGCGAGGGGTACAGAAGGAAAGACAGGGCAGAGAGAGCATGGGGACAGTGAGGGGAACAGAGGGAAGAAAAAGGGCACGTACAGGCTGCGGGGGAAGACAGACAACAGCAGTCACAGACACAACAATGAAAATACAGGCAATACAATAAAAGCAATAAAGTGGAGGATGAACATACCTACCTATGGCCTACCACTGGCCACAAGGGATGAGGCGCAGGTGGTAGCCTGCGGGTGGTGGAGAACCTTGAACGTCCTTAACAGCTGCAGCGGCAGCTGGGGCAGAGAGACACAGGCGGTGCTGTGCGGAGGGGGAGCGACCTACCTGGTAGGGTCAAGGGTCGCAGGAGCGTAACAAAGGCCCTGGCGTTTCCCGCGGTGCTGGGGTCCCTCAGTTGCAGGGGGCCCCCTCAGCACAATATTGAGGTCTGCGCACTTCAGATAAAATTCGGAGCGGGCCCCTCCGTGTACATTGCTGGGGGGCCCTTAAACTTTTGTTACGCCACTGTAAGAAGAGGGGGGCCCAAAGGCCAAGTTGGACTGATTGTATAACAAGGCAAATCTAGGCTTCCACCAAGGGCGTCACTAGCAAAGGGTGCCAGGTCGCTGTGAGGAACATCATTGTCGAGCGACAATGAGAAAGGAACACAGAACCCCATTTTGCATACGGCCTCAAAAATCTTTGCATGTGCCACTGGCAATATTCTCAAATGTTTGCATTCTCAACAATTCCACATGGCCTTGATGTTGCATGGACTCATAATATTTAAAGCAGGAATATCCCGACCTAAAACTTGAAAGCGCGACGTGGGCCAACACTCAGCTACACATTTAATCCTATAAACCATTGCAGTGACTCCTGTTTCTCTGTCAATGTCAAACTGTTTACCTTTTTTGTTTAAGTCACTTATTGTCATATATTCTAACACTGCACATTTAAGGGCTCTAACCAGCTGAATAACCGAGTTATGACTGTTATTAGAATCTTACATTCTAAACAGCTCAGTAATATACTGTATACTCCTGAAAAAAGATGACTTATTTTCTTACCTAGGTTATGTTTTTAAAACTGCCTCCATTTTTGGGCTCTGTCAGTTCAGGGAGTTGTTTTTTGCATTTGTCCTACCCATCTGTAACTTGCTTCATTGACATCTGGAGTGCAGCTACGCGAATCTGCTGAGGAGTATTGCTCTGTGTTTTGTGCTCTCCAGTGCAATTATTGGCCTGATTCTTCCAGCGGGCCAGGTTTAAACAGTCATATTTCCTGTCATCATTCTAAATATTAAACCCTGGGATATCTGGCTTGTATCATACTTCGAATTGTCATGCTTGAAATTAACAGCATTGGCCGCCCTAAAAGGGAAAGAGTCAATCAATCAATCAGTGACATTTATAGAGCGCGCTACATACCCGTAGGGTCTCAAGGCGCTGGGGGGGGGGGGGGGTGCCGCTACTGCTCGAACAGCCAGGTCTTCAGCTTCTTTCTGAAGGAGAGGTGGTCTTGGGTCAGGCGCAGGTCGGACGGGAGGGAGTTCCAGGTCTTGGCGGCCAGGTAGGAGAAGGACCTTCCTCCTGTAGTCGCTCTTCGGATGCGGGGGACGGCGGCGAGGGCGTGGTTGGCTGATCGGAGGTGGCGTCTGGGAGCGTAGAAGTTGACTCGGCTGTTGAGGTAGCTCGGGCCTTGGTCGTGCAGGGCTTTGTGTGCGTGGGTGAGGAGGCGGAAGGTGATTCTCTTGTTGACGGGGAGCCAGTGAAGGTCTCTCAGATGTCCGGAGATGTGGCTGGATCGTGGGATGTCGAGGATGAGTCTGGCTGAGGCGTTTTGGATCCGCTGGAGTCTCTTCTGGAGCTTGGCGGTGGTACCGGCGTAGAGGGCGTTACCGTAGTCCAGTCGGCTGGTGACGAGGGCCTGGGTGACGGTCTTCCTGGTCTCTGTGGGGATCCACCAGAAGATCTTCCGTAGCATGCGTAGGATGTTGAAGCACGCCGAGGAGACGGTGTTGACTTGTCTGGTCATGGAGAGGGAGGAGTCCAGGATGAAGCCCAGGTTTCGTGCATGGTCTGTCGGTTTGGGTGCGGTGCCCAGGGCGGGAGGCCACCAGGAGTCGTCCCAGGCGGAGGGTGAGGAGCCCAGGATGAGGACCTCCGTCTTGTCCGAGTTCAGTTTCAGGCGGCTGGTCGTCATCCACTCAGCTACCTCTTTCATCCCTTCGTGCAGGTTGGCTCTGGCGGCGGTGGGGTCGTTGGTCAGGGAGAGGATCAGCTGGGTGTCGTCGGCGTAGGAGATTATGCTGAGGTGGTGTTTGCGTACGATGGCCGCGAGGGGGCTCATGTAGACGTTGAAGAGGGTGGGGCTCAGGGATGATCCTTGGGGGACGCCGCAGATGACTTCGGAGGCCTCTGACTTGTACGGTGGTAGGCGGACTCTCTGTGTTCTTCCGTCGAGGAAGGAGATGATCCATTCCAGCGCCTTGTCCTGGATTCCGATGTTGCTGAGGCGCCGAACTAGGGTGCGGTGGCAGACCGTGTCGAAGGCCGCGGAGAGGTCTAGGAGGATGAGGGCCGCTGTTTCTCCATTGTCCATCAGGGCTCGGATGTCATCGGTGGCGGCGATGAGGGCGGTCTCGGTGCTGTGTTTGGCTCGGAAGCCGGACTGTGAGGGGTCGAGGGATCCGTTCGTCTCGAGGAAGGCGGCCATCTGCTTGTTGACGGTCTTCTCGATGACTTTGGCTGGAAACGGGAGGAGCGAGATGGGGCGGTAATTCTTGAGGTCGGTGGGGTCCGCTGTTGGTTTCTTGAGTAGAGCGCTGAGTTCGGCGTGTTTCCAGCTCTCAGGGAAGATGGCGGTGTCGAAGGAGGTGTTGATGATGTCTTGCAGGTGGGGTGCGATGACAGCGTCGGCCCTGTTGAAGACGTGGTGAGGGCAGGGGTCGGTCGGTGATCCGGAGTGGATGGAGTTCATCGTGTGGGTTGGAAGCTTAGATCTGGCTTTCTTGAACCCTGATTTGAGTTTGTGAGCATTCGCATACCCCACGATCAAAGGAGAGGAACCGAAGGGTGTGGGAGGGGGAGGGGTGGTGAGAGGGGTGTAGCTCAATTTCTTTCAAGAAGCACAGGGAAATGAGCAGTAAAGAGGAAGCATGATGCAAAAGGTTTCTTGGTGGCTCCGTGTCACCATGGATCCCCCCCCCCACACACATTTATGACTAAAACGTAGGCCTATGTGTGGTGGGGTCTCTGCAGTTCGGCAGTGATCTCAACGCATAAAAGATAGGAGAGATGGCGGCAGAGACTTCTGCCTGTAGGTTTGTGAATAGCATTTTGTAGTATGTGAATAGCACTGCTGTTGTACTACTAAATGCATTACACAATGAAGTTTGTGAATAGGCAGGGAAGTGTAGGATGGAAAAGAGGCAGCCTTGGCATATGGCAACCCAGGCATATGGCAACGAGGCTGCAGCCAGCCGGCTATAAGTTAAACGTGTGACCGTAGTTAATCTTTTTTTTTCTTTTTGCTATGCACATGATTGGTCCGGTGAAGAGGAATAAATGTGCTGCTTTGCAGTGCGAATAACGTTTGTGCAGTAATGGTCTTACTTTTTAGCAGAAGTTCCATCAAGAGACAGGATTTTACATTTTCGTTGCATCCAACAGAGCCAAACATTGACTTTGTAAGTCGTGAATCAGGCACCCTGCTTTAATGGAAGACACGGGATAGGATGTTTACACAACTGCTCCATCAAATCACAGATAGAGCGATGATGAATCATCTCTTAAAATTGCTCCTTTAGCATACCGCAAATGTCATCCTTTTCATCTTAAAGTGTGTGTTTAAATCTTTCCAGATGAAAAAGGAAATCATTTCACATGCATCAAAAACCGTAGAGCAAGCAGGACATGTTCCAAGTGGGAACGTGATGAGCATAAAGAAGCTCAGATAAGGTATTTTCATTTGTGAAAGTTAAATTATTCTCTCCACGCCTGTATGTTAGAGGGGCTTGTTTGAAAATGTGCGTGAGATATCAGGAAGTCGCAGCTATGATAATTAAAAAGTAACGCCATTTGCCATCTTCATCGAAACCAGGGCAGGATATTAGAATGTATCTAGCCTTTCAAGACGCTTTTTAACATCCAAGTTTCACTCTATGTTTAAGCAGTGGCTGGCAAGAGTGTCTTTAGCCCTCATTGCAAACAAGGATATGACTAAGCTGGATGCACATTCACTACAAGGTGCCTGTTTTTCTGGCTCGCAATAAAGTGAAATGCGAACAAGGGGCACGATGCATTTTACCGGTCGCAAGTGGACCATTGCAATGGGAAAAATGCTTTTTGGCATGTATCAACCCTATTTTGCGAATCAGTAACCTATTACCGACTCGCAAAATAGGGTTTGCGAGTCACTATTAGGACGGGCCGTGTTAAGGGCGTCCCTTCCTAATTGCGAGTTGCACTGATATGTAGGAATGTTTTGCGACCAGGCAAAACAGTTGTAGTTACCACCAGCTTCAAGTTGGTAGTAAGCAATTCACAAACGGGAAAGGGGTCCCCAAGGGACTCCTTCTCCTTTGTGAATGGGAGCGCCAACATTTCTTCAGAGCAGGGAGTGGTCCCACTGACCACTGCCTGCCCTTAAAAAATAAAAATAAAAAAAATCATTTTTTTCTCTTAAATGCATCCTGTTTTCCTTTAAGGAAAACGGGCTGTATTTGGAAAAAAAGGTGCTCTGTTTAAAAAGCAAATACAGGCCTGGTGGCCTGCTGGGGAATGGGGGTCTGCTGTCCCCTGCAGGCCACCATCCCTGTGTATTGATGAGACAGGTCCCTTGCGACCCATTTGCAAATCGAAATGTGTCTGAGACACATTAGTACATTTCATTTTACAAGTCTCTAATTGCAAGTCGCAAAAAAACAGACTCGCAAAATGAAAAGTTAGCACATCTATCCCGAAGTGTCAAAACTTCGAAACAGCCTACAGACCTGAGTGCAGTGCTAGTTACATCAACAACTTCAACATGAATTCGAAGACAACCAGGTGTACTGTTCCAAAACAACAAGCCAGTAATCACAGGTATTCCTGCCCAAATTCACAAGAGCAAAAGCACAACTGCTGTGTCAAATTTGCCTCTCATCCAATCTTACATATATTGTGTTCCAGAAATGTGGCCGCAAGCCGGTCACATTCTGGATACACAATATACACATGATGGAATGAGAAGTAAATTGTATGGAATGATTTATTGCATGCTGTAAAATATGCCATTGTTTTTCTGGTATCTCATTTTGTTTTGTGGGAAAATGTGGAGGTGAGTTGTGTCCAGCTAATGAGGTTTGTTCCTGCACTTGTACAGCCACTGGTTTCCTCAACAACCTTTCCCAATACGTACACTTTTCAGACAATGAAACTCCCAGCTCACACCTCACCCTCTGCCACACAAGTTTCAAGCCTATCCATGGGCGTGCTGACCTGTTCAAGAGCGACTGACTACAGTTCACCCATGTGCGGCTTTCCAACCTGGTCTTGATCTCACCTTACCAAAAGGTTATGCTTTACAAATTTCATGTTCTTGTCACAAAAGATGGCCCTTATGACTCAGCACAAGATGATGCTTGGTTAGTCCTAAATATTCACTGCTCACTTGATCTTTACCTTTCACTTCATATTTCCCCTTACTGATCCCCATTAGGCACAGAGTTACCATACCCAGCTCCAACATATACCTATATATGTTACGAGATGCTTTCACTTTGGCACAGCTTCTGAATTCATCTGCCTGTATTGGTCACCAGAGATGCTAGCACCATAATAATAGATCCACAGTGCTGCTAAGACATGAGTGCAATGGCTTATTAACACTAAGGCCTTTCCTTTGCAGACAACTTTTTCTGTAATATTGCCCACTCAGAGAATACGGGGAATACAAAAGCCTAATAAAAGACAAAATCCTTCATAGTGCCCAGAAAACAGGTCCCCGCAGGCGCTTTGCAACTAATCCCAATTAGCCCACGGGAAACCCAATAATCTAAGAAAGATGAAAATGTTTTTAAATGAATTAACAAAGCTGATAAGAGGCCATAGGTATTAACGTGAAAACACTGTAAAATGACATATAGTCAAAATTTACAAAATTGAATTATCCAGTCATATTCACTGGTAGGTCGCAGTTATTATATTTCTTTAACAAATAGAAGTTTTAGAAATTGCTGAACTACGCATAAATGTACTTGATAGCTTGACCTTAATGCGACTTACTTAGAATCTTCATCATAGCCTCAAAATGTTTCGGTCCTATAAACAGTGGCGGCTCCTCCGCTAAGGCAGAGGAGTGTTGCCACACTGACCGCGGAGCAGTGTAAAAAAGATTTAATGATAATAATTGAAGTTATTTCTGTTATTATCATTTATTATTTTTTTGGGCCAGGTTGGGTGGGGTTAGGACTCCCGTGATGTCTGGGAGGAGGAGTGGTTGCTGTACTCCGAAATACGCAAGACTGCTTAGCCGGCCCTCGCGGGTCGGCCAAGCAGTCCTGCACACTTTGCATGTTCCCCACCAGGCTGCATTACACAGCTTGGTGGGAAACATGCCCAGTCTCCCATTCCCTGTCTGCGCACCGAGCCACGTCACTTAGACCAATCACAATGTTGCATTGTGGTTGGCTATGGAGAGGGAACCTGTGTGCTTCCTGGTTTTGGCAGAAAGATATCGAGGGACGAAGTAGTGGAGACGGCTGAGGAGCGATGTAGCTAGGAGGAAGTGTTTTTTTATTTTTTTATTTTGTAATTGCTGCACCCCGTGACTCCCACCCTCTCCTTCACTCCTATTCCCTGCCAGTTGTGACTTCTAATAAAATGTTTTACCTTCTTTAAGCTACATGTTCTTGTTTGCACCAAGCTTCCTATCCATCTCATGTTCATATAATATTGAATAGAGAATCGCATGTGTGAACAATAACTCTCACTTACATAAAATAGGAAAAGCCTTACTTAACTAGAAATCTGCAATCAAATGTATGAGGTATCATCACCTTTACCATTTAGATAGAGATACTAAAACATTTTTGTGATTGTTTAACATTGATTAATGTTAGCAGAATCTAATGTGCAAAAGTGTGACGCGGATTATCAATAAGGACTAGCTTAAGGTATGGGACTCAGTTGTGTACGTTCACAGGTAAACCATTAGGTTTATTCATAAAGTCCTCACCCACCAACCTAGTTGGTGGCATGCTTCATCATCGGGCCCCACCACAGTGACACCTAGCGTGTCCTGGGTGTGCTTCCATGCCAGAATTACTGCGGCGCTGGTATGATTACTGAGTGTGCAGTGTAGTGAGTGAGAAAGTGAAGGTTAAAAGCTATACAGTGGGTCCCAGTACCCGAGGGTAAGATAGATAGACTTTATTCACTGGGCCCCTGTTAGCAAATAAAAAGGCAGTCGGACGTGTTGGAGAGTTTATGACCTCCTACGTCCAGTGTGGACCACACTGGACGTAGGAGGTCATAAACTCTCCAACACGTACCTGTGAACGTACACAACTGAGTCCCATACCTTAAGCTAGTCCTTATTGATAATCCACATATAAACCCGGGGATCCGGACTAGCTTATCTAGTCCTCACTCTCTCCTTTGATCAGGCATACAAAAGTGTGACGCTGCATTGATTAGAGTGGTTTAAACTGGTGGGATTTTAATTGTGATTGTGGGGTTATTCTTGGATGATGGTAATTCTGTTATTTCTTTAGTAGAGCAAACAAGAATTGATATATGTTTGTCATATAATTTGAAAGTTTTTGTTGAAGTTTGTGCAAGTACAAAGAAATTGTAAAGGAGAGTGGATCTCTGCAAGGAGTTAAGTCATATGCCATAAGGTTCACGCTGGGATTGGTTGGTGACATCAAGGAGCTGCCATGAGTTTGGTCAGCGGTTGAGTGAATCTTGCATTGAGAAGAATTCTGGAAAATAATAGCTATGACATGATTGGTTTATAGAGGTTTGACTTATCCAGAACAGAATCAAAATATTGAATTGAAGTTGTTAATGCCTTCGAAATGTATTGTGGTCATGAACTGGTTTAGAGAAATTAAGAATTTGATGCAGGGCAATGTTACAATTCCAGTAACAAAGATGAAGAGGCACCTCCAGAGGGTACGCCTGCATAAATTATAACAACAGAATATGGATTACATACATGTGTTTGGCTTCATCAGTAGCACCAGATCACAGAAAGAAGAAGGGAGAGGTGTGGCGCAGCGGCTAGCGTGGCTGACTCCAGAGCGCGGGGCTCACGGTTCGATCCCCGGCAGCAGTTCAGCTTAGCACCATATGACTCTGGGCAATAGCTCACTTAATCTCCCTAACTGCCCCATGAGTCTTGAACCCTTAAAGGGAGATATGTTTGCACTTCACAAGTATGGATGTATACAGAAAAAGAGGGTTCATTGAGTTTCCCAAGATATGGAACTTTGAAAACTAGAATTATTGAAAATTTAAAAAGAAAATTGAACAAAATGAGACCAGCACGTAGAATTTCTCAATATGAGGCTATGAATTTATGGGAGAAGGTTGCATGAGGAAAAAGAGAGGGGAAAATATCAAAAAAGGACAAGGAGAGCAGTACGTAATTATGCCGATGCTCAGTGGGATGATCACATCGTAGATGGAGAAAAGCTGTTATTGATTGAACTTGATTATATCCAGTTATTACAACAGAAATACCAGGAAAGGGAAATAAGAAAAAAATTCAACTGGGCAGTGTGAAAAGAAGAAAGAGAAGGAGGATGATGTCACAGATAGCAATTTATGGGATGATCTTTTACAAGCGCTGATAGCTGCAAGACCCCCACCTTGTGTAACATCTACTGATCAAAGTGAATCAAGTACTAGTACGAGTAGTACAGTGGCTACTGCTTCTGTAGAATCCACTGCAGTGCAGAGTGACCTATGCAGATACTTCAATTTGTTTCACCAGCCATAGCTCAACCATAAGTTACAGTTTCTACATTGACTAGTACACCTGTTGTGTAGGGTACAGCAGAATCTCCACCAGTGAATATGCAGACTCTACCTAGACAAGTTACAAATACCCAGATTTTTTTTTTAAATTTGATGCCAGGAAGCTCAAGGACCTGCAGGAGGCCCACCTGCAACAGGATTTGTTCCAAATTAACAACATTCACAGATCATAGTGTGGAGACTACCACAGACAGTTCAAGCCCTCATGGATGGAGGAACACTACTTTTTACCACATCTGTGACCGCAGGAGAAATACATTCAATTGAGGATGGAATTTTTTCACCTGGTTAAACAAGCGTCAGGGATTAAAAAGACAGAAAGCACAGATTCACAGGTAAATTTCAATTCAGAAAAAGATTGGCCACTAGATGTTACCAAGCTTACAGTGAAATTGGAAGAAATAAGAAGAGGATGTTTGGATTTAGAGAACTTAGAACAATATCAAAAGAAATAATTCATTTATCTGTGTAAGGAAATTACCAGATGATCAGCTGCCATATATGTAGGTTGACAGAATTAGCTCAGAAATATGAAGCTGATCTTTCTAAAAATATCCATGTGCAGAAAAGTTATAGGGTACAAATAGATGAAGCAATTGAAAATATATGTTCTCCAGTAATGCATTTACATATTATGGAACTGATAAAATGCATTCACAAATGGGGTGAAACTAAAAAATGAGAAATTAAGTGGGCAAATAAACATGAAAAGAAAAAGAGGGAAGCTGAAGCTACAGGAAAGAAAGATGAGAAAAATGAGGGAAAATCCACAGCATACCCATTAGGAGAAATGGCCAGAGGGATGTATGTACATGTTCCTTGGAGCAGAGGTGATCTCGCAGCATTTACAAATAACTTCCCAAATCTGAGAGACAAAGATTTCAAAGGTGTTGTGGGCTGACTTGGATGAGGTCTTTGATATTGAAGTGCCTAATGATTTGTGGGCTGAGTGTAAGACTGCTATACAAGGGCCATGTGAGGAACCAGTAAGAAATGCCAATACGAATGCACCATCTCCTATGGTTATGGAGAAACATGAAGCAGTGACTACTTTCCTGAAGGGCGGAGTACCACCAAAAGATTTTTAATGTGTTAAAATTAACCAAACATCCCAGGAACCAAAAGAATCAGTGCATGTGTTTTATGAAAGACTGATACAGGTGGTCCAACAGCATAGTGGACAGGAATATCCTGAGGAAAAGGATATGGTAATTTGTGTGTCGCAGTTTGTCTTGGGGTTGAGACTAGAAATCAGTTCGCACATAACACAAAGTTTGATCTGCTGGCAGAACAAATCACTTAATGAAGTTCTGAGATATGCCAAATACCGTAGCGATGAATTGGAGATGAAGCAGAAAATTATAAAAGAGAAATTTATGTTGCCACAGACAAGGTTGGCTCAGAAAGGTTTTCAGAATTCTTCTTTTACGGGGATATCAAGGAGGTATGCAAGGTGTTGCTGTTCCACAAGTTGGTTTCCAGGGTAACCAAGGAGGCTTTAATGTGCCTCAGGGTAGAGGTAGAGGTGTTCCTGTTAACGCGGGTTCAGGAGCAGATGTTGCTGCTATGAAAAAGGTTACTCCTTCTCACATCTGTCACAGAGTCAGGCATTTGAAAAGGGAGTGTAAATATAATCCTGATAATGTTAATGGAAATGTACAAATGCAAAAAGGAGTTCAGACGCAAAAATGCCTGAACAGCAGATGCAGGTGCCTATGCAAGAACATTTATTAGCTCAAATGATTCCACAAAATATGGGAAATCCTAGATTCTATTTAAATCAGATGCCAAAAATAATACCAACCTGTTTCAGAATTCAATGCACCAGTTCCCTAACTCAAATCAAAACGCTTTACAGCAGGATCCCATTTTCAGAATTTAGGTTCTGATGCTTCTCAATGAAGGTGCCTGAGAGGGGAGAAAGATTGTTTACTTGGTGCATTCTTAGAGGTAGACCAAGTGGCGCATTCGTAGATGCTGAAGTATATGGCCACCCCGTACCATTTTGATAGAGAAGTACCCTATCTCCTGAGTACCAATCTAATTTCAGAGAAAGTCTCAGGCAATATAGGCTAATTAAAAGAAAATCACCAGTGTGTTATTTGTGATACAAGTTTCATACATTTGTTAGGGAGAGATGTGTTGTGCTAGTTGAATTGCACCATTTACTGCACATTAGATGGTGTAGCTTTCCAGACCTATGATGAGGATGTGAGGAATTTAAAATGGTTCGACAACAGACAGCTACAGGAATGTTTCCCCTAATGTCAGTTGAAGAAAGGCCTACTGATTTGAGAGACCCTGTAAATCCAGAAGTTTGGAACCTCACAGGAAAAGATATTGGACTAAAAAAGGTATAGAACCAGGCTGTAATAGTGTAAAATTAAATGCTGTTTATCCCAGAACACCATTGTACCATTTGGCCCTGAAAGCATTGCAGGAATAATGCCAGTGATAGAGGATATGTTACAAAAAGGTATTTTGAGGGAACTGATTGGGAGTCCATGTAACTCTCCAATTATGGGTTAACAGAAGCCCAATGGAAAACACATGATAGTGCAGGATCTTAGAAAGATTAATGAAATAGGGGTACCTTGTTATCCCGTGGTACCAAATCCAGCCACAATTTTATTTCAGATTGCATGTACTGCAGAATGGTTAACAGTCATTAATTTGCATCAAGCTTCCTTTTCAGTTCCTTTGTGTTCCTCTTCTCCTTTATGTTACAGCAGAGAGAATTAGCATGGTGTTGTGTCCCACTAGGCTATACAGATAGCCCTTCCATTTTCAACCAGATTCTGAAAAGAAATCTGGAGTCATTGCAAACGCCCTACAGATCAGTACTTGTACAGTACATAGATGATCTGCTTGTAGCATCAGAAACAGAAGAAGCTGGTAAACAAGATACCATTGATTTGTTGAATCACCTGGCTGAGATCGGACATAAAGTGTCCCCCGTATAATTGAAGTACTATCAATAAGAAGTTCAATATCTAGGACACATTATTTAAAAAGGAGCTAGAAAGCTGTCGCCAGAGAGTGAAAGCAATTCTTCAAATGAATCCACCTCAAACACAAAAGGAAGTCAGGATTTTTTGGGGAATGGTTGACTACTGTAGGCAGTGGATACCAAATGTTTCCTTGGTTGCAAAGCCTTTACTGAGACTGACACACAAAGATGTGTCTGATCCAATTCCATGGGACAACAACTGTATGAGAGCCTCCCTAAAGCTGAAAGAAAAACTGTGTTGCACCCTAGCCCTAGGAATGCCAGATTATACTATAGAGTTTACTTTTGCTTTACAGATAGAAAGAGGGCTGTGCTCTTTCAGTGCTGACTCAGATGCACAGTGATGCCCGAAAACCTGTGGTATATTTCTCTCCCACCCTTGACCCTGTTGCCGCACATCTTCCCAGCTGCCTTAAAGTTTTTGCCGCAGTAAGCACTAGTCTAGACAAGAGTGAGAACATAGTGATGGGATACTCACTAACTGTTATGGTACCACACTCAGTGGAGCTTCTAATAACAAGAACTAAAACCCAATATATGACCCGGAAGTGATTAATACTTTCTCCTCGCTTGCGGCGCGCAGGTCAGCAGGCTAGTTGTTCTGCCCCGACCAACTATAAAAGAACGATGCTGTTCCGTTCGCGCAGCGGATGCGTGCAGTGGTCGCTCCGGCGGCACGCCAAAGCAAGCCCCTCTGCACCCGTAGGCGCCTGGACCGGGCCCAGAGCCACTCTCCCTGGTCAGCCCGGCCAATTAATCTGTAATAAACAATTACAGTATACGCCTGAGCGACTTGTATCAATACCTTCCTCCTGCAACTATCCTACCAACTGCCCCAGTTTTGAACTTGTGAAACCTGTTTATCAGCACGCCATGTGCTGTCCTAACTGTAGCTTCTATTTGAACATTCATCAGGGAGCACATTACTCAGCCAGCACCACCCCCTCACTTACAAACATGTATTTGGCTCTGATAAATGCCCGCTCCCTACCAAAACACAAATGTGAAATCCAGATTTTTATTGAGAATCAGAAACTAGACATCCTGATGATAACTGAAACCTGGGGGGATACGGCTGCTGGGCCTGACTTCCACACAGCAACACCAGAAGGATACGCGATCTGCAGATTTGATAGACAAACTAAAAAAGGAGAAGGACTTGCAATTATATACCGGGAAAACGATATCATCAAAGTAGAACCAGCCCTGCCAATATCTGTGAAGCCTGCTACTTCTCCATTACAATCCCGCAATTTTCTCCTTTTCAGATATTCTGCTATACCGACCCCCAGGATCCCGCGCAGAATTCCTGTCCTCTTTAGGCAACCTACTAGAGTTAGTTGGAGGTGAAAATAACTTCTCCATCTTAGGAGACTTCAACTTTCAATTGGAGTCACAGGACGACCAAGACACAATAACTCTACTGGCCGAATTAGAGGCGGTAGGCCTCACACAAATTTTCACCTCCCCCACCCATTCTGCTGGACATACTCTAGATGGAATCTTCTCCAATCATCCACGTCTCGACCTAGGAAATATTCTACCGCTACCGTGGACAGACCAGTACGCAATCCTCTTTGACATTCAACATAGCAATAATCCCTGCCTCCTCCTAAAACCCTCACTCCCTAGATAGTTCAAAGCCTTGAGTAATATTGATTCCTTGGAATTTCATTCCTCCTTACTCACAAATCAGCCTGACATTCCCCCGACTGACCCTAACTCAGCGGCCATTATATACACGCGCTGGATAAATGATGCAGTTACCAAATCGGTACCCATCAAACGCAGGTCTAATATCCGAGCCTCTGTCTCTGCACCTTGGTTCTCTGAAGCCCTAAGGTACGAAAAGCAAAAATGTCGACATCTAGAACGTAACTGGCGCTTACACTATGATCCCTCTAAGAAAACCCTCTACAAACAATCCCTTGCTTACTATAAACGCCTCCTGATTTCAACCAAAAGCAATTTATATTGTAACCAAATTGATTCGGCAAAAAACTCGGCCAAACAATTGTTCCAAGTAGTATCTAAACTGGCAGGGCAGGGATCAAACCCCCTATCACCGCCACTCAGACACTTTGTAACTCATTAGCCACATATTTCAAAGAAAAAGTTTGTACCATCTACAACAACTTTACTCTCAAGAAAGTCATTGATCATTCCCCTGGCTAACCCCAACGAATCCAGCACACCAATAGACCCCCCAGTTATCCGAGAACACACTATTACACACACTCCCCAAACCCCTACCTTTGAAGAATTCAACCAAGTCCCCCCGGACCTCATCTCACATCTCATCTCTTCCATGAAATCAGAGTCCCCCGAAGATCCATGTCCGCATGCCACCCTTAAACTTAACCCTGATCTCATAGGATCTAATCTGGCTAAAATACTCAACTCAATGTTCAAAACCGGCATATACCCTTCCATATGGAAAAAGACAGTGATCAAGCCCCTCATAAAAAAAAGCCCACCTAGACCCAGCTGACACAGCCAGTTACAGACCCATTGCTACGCTGCCTCTACCAGCAAAAATTGCAGAGAAAGTAATGAACACCCAATTAGCAAGTTTCATTGAGCAACATCATTTATTAGATGATACACAATTTGGCTTCAGAAGGGGACATGGTACGGAAACTGCCCTCATCAAAGCATCAGATGAGATTTAAAAAATCATGGATGCTGGAGGAGCGGCGGTTCTCGTCCTGTTGGACCTCTCAGCAGCATTTGACATGGTCGACCACGCCACCCTGACCGACCGTGTCACTGCACTGGGTATTTGTCACAAGGCCAGGGCCCTTCTCGCGTCATTCCTGGCTGATCGTTCACAATCAGTCACGCTTGGCCCTTTCACTCCCCCTCATTCTCTTTTCCATGCGGGGTTCCCCAGGGATCCTGGCTAAGCCTGACACTGTTTAATATCTACGTTTCGGACTTGGCGAGGCTCATCAAAACACACAACCTGGCGCTTACCTCATACGCTGACGATTCCCAACTAATGTTAGCAATACATAACGGTGGTGCAAAGGTTGCAGCCAACTTCCAGAAGGGAATGCTTGCCATAAGCTCCTAGATGGCTGACAACTCCCTGAGATTGAATTCCAGTAAGACCGAAGTTATGATCTTCGATAATCTCTCACCATCATGGTCCTCTCTTTGGTGGCCAACAGACCTAGGTACACCCCCGTCTCCAGTTGCAAAGGTCAGAAACCTCGGAGTCATTTTCAACGCCAAACTGACTTTCATGCACCATGCAAATTCGGTGGTATCGTCAGCCTTCCACACCATCAAAATTATAAAGAAACTTCTCCCATATCTCCCTTCCTCAGCCATCAAAACATTGATCAATACACTTGTTATGTCCAAAGTGGATTACTGTAACAGATTATTCATCAATGCACAAGAAAAAGTTCTTAAAAAACTCCAGCTGATTCAAAACGCAGCAGCTAGGCTGCTGACAGGTACTCTTAAATTTAAGCCCATCTCCAATGTAGTCCGCCAACTTCACTGGCTACCAATCAAAAGCAGATCCAAGTTTAAAGCTCTCTGCATCGCTTATAAGGCCATACACACCACTGGTCCTGATTTCCTCAAGCAGTCTCTCCGACCCTACAATCCCCCCAGACAATTGCGTTCCTCCAATGCTAACCTTCTTATTGTTCCCCGCACCAAAAAAGCTTCCTGGGGCGACAGATTGTTTCTATGTGCCACTACCAAACTCTGGAACAGGCTTCCCTCCCACATCAAGACCAGCCCCACCCTGCTCATTTTTAGGAAACAGATAAAGACCTGGCTCTTCAATCAGTTATTCACTATATCATCAGTCCACCAGCGCCGAGACACCCTTGGGTATTTATGCACTCTACAAAATGCATCAATAAATAAATAAATAAATAAATAAATAAAAGTATTGTCATCTGACAACTTTGTTCTAAAACGGTGTCAAATACTCAATCCATTAACTCTTTTGCCTGTAAATGATGTTGTTTGTGATGAAATTGAATGTGATTGCCTAGATGTCGCAGACATATGTATGCACAAAGCCAAGACCTGATATTAAAAATTAACCCCTGATTGAACCCAACCATGTCCTTTTCATAGATGCTTCATGTCTAATAAGTCATGAAGGTAAATTGAGAGCAGCATATGCTATGTGCAGTATACATGATGTTGTGGAAGCTTCTTGGCTTCAAAGAGTTACCTCAGCATAAGTTGCAGAATTGATTGCTCTTACCAGAGCATTCAGTTTAGCTGCTCATGTGAGAGTTATTACATTTACGAATAATCAGAACTGCTTTGGTTTTGTCCATGATTTGGGCAATTGTGGTCACAAAGAGGTTTTTTAACTTCCTCAGGTAAATCATTTGGGAGCGGGATGTACTTTACATTTATTTTGGAAGCCTTACAGTTACCTGGACAGATTGCAGTAGTTAAATGTGCAGCTCATAAAAGTGGGAATTGGTGCATTGGTATATAGATATGCTGCTATAGTTGCACAGTATTGTGCGTTATTGGCCTGTACATATAATGGAGATTTCCCACGTGAGTCTGAGAAAGAAACCTCTTTCACCTTGCTGATGAAGGTGACTGATACTTGGGATACATTATTTATGGTGCAGGCAAATGTTTCAGAAGCAGAAAAGAACAGCTGGATTAAAGCAGGCTGCAAGAAAAATCCTAAGGACATTTGACCCGTGTTGCCAGACAGCTTGTTGTTCCCAATGACACAGTACATTCATGGATACACACATTTTTGCAGGGACTCAATGGTCAGACTTTTTCATCAAAAATGGTAATGGTTTAATCCCAGACTCAGAATGCTAGCTAAAGAAGTTTTCCGCAGATGTGTAACATGCAAACAAATTAATGCAGGAAAGAAAAACACAAGTTACACCGAGTCATATAGGGAGATCAGGTAGCCCTTCCAACAGAATGCAAATGGAGTTTATTGAGATGCCTCCTTACAACAGGCTGAGAAATGCCTTTCAACTATAGAAATGGCAGCAAGGGATTTAATCACTACATGTGTTTCAGAATGAAATTATAATCAGAAGTGTGCCCATCTCTAAGGTCCACTGCCATAAGACCTAATACAATCACATACACAAAAACAAAGAGAGGCACACAAAAATTCGCATAGTCCATGGTTTTTGAGCGATCTGTTCTTAATTTAGCCCCGAGGAAGCCCGCTGGGGTGAAATGCGTTGGCTGAGGCTGTGTTTATCCCTCATCTTGTGAAATCAATAAAGAAGAATCCTCCACACTGAAGACTCTGAAAGATTCGCTATTGATTGCATATTATATGCAACCTTTTGTGTGCCTCTCTTTGTTTTTGTGTATAAGATATGTCTTGAGCATAGAATGTGTCTTCTAGAGATGGGTGGAAGCCTATCCAACCAAAAGAAATGACAGTCTCACTGTTGCAAAACTTTTATTGCGAGAATTGATCCAACGTATGGCATGCCGGGTTCTCTGGAAACAGAAAAGGAGACCCATTTCAACAATGCGGCCCTGAAGATAATTTGCACTGTACTAGAGATTGAGCAAAGATTATACTGGTGTTACAGACCTGGAATAGTCAAGCAGGTCAATTGAACTATTAAGTCTCGATTAGCAAACGTTTGAGCATCAACATCATTGAAATGGCCAGATGCATTACCTTTAATGCTAATGAGTATTCAGATTATCCCAGATAGAAAGACTGGTCTATCACCCCATGAAATCCTGATGGGCAAAGCAATGAGACTGCCTGCTGAACCTGTAAATGTACTTTTGAACATCACAGATGATATGATAATCGATTACTGCAAAGGATTGACTGATGTGGTCCATTCTGTCTCTTATCAGGTTACAGTTGCCACCAGAGATCCTAACCAAGAACAGTGCCACAACCTCAATCCTGGTGATTGGGTCGTGATCAAGAAGCACATTCAGTAGACCTGTTTGGAACCGAAATGAAAAGGCTCCTTCCAGATAATTCAGCTGACGAGCACTGCTGTTAAGTATGCTGGACTTCCGAATTGAATATGGATGACCAAGGTAAATACACCATTGACTGCATTGTTTGCCTTGACAGACACAAACTGTATATCATTATAGAAAACCATTAATTTCATTGTTTATAATATTGTATATTTAGTTACTATGGTTTCTCTTTTGTTTGAAAAAATCAAAAATTAAATAATTCAGAATTTTCACTCAGCATGTGTATATTACTCTGGATTAAGTTTGTTTGTTTGTTTTTTATATTAACACTCCAATTCTCCATATGATTCACATGATTTTCTCTCCGCTCTATTCTTCTATTTTTTTTTTTTAATAAACCTCTCCTTTTTCTACCCTTCTACTGTCCCTTCTTTCCCCTATGTTCTTCCATCTGGGGTACTGACGAGTGCTTTCCTTTTCGCTTGACTCGGTCCGGTCATTCCCCCTTACATGCCCCACTCTGACACCCACAAACCACAATGCTCCTCAGCTCACTACACTTCCTGTTTCCACCACAACTCTGAACATGGCACAGACCTGAGTCCATCTTGGTCTGCCTCCAGACTCACGCTGGAATCCCCCCAGCCTTCGTTACTGAGGCATGCCTGTTTGACCCCCGGAGTTCAAACGCACTTATTGAACCCACACTACAAGTTATGAATCCATCGCTTCTTCCACCTTCCCTTATCTTCCATCCAGGGAGGCCTCCCTTAACCACCCTTGCCACGCCCTCTTTCTTCCAGCCGCTGTCCTGCTTTACTCGGTTTCCACGATCGGGTTCCTACCATACCTACTTCTGGATATCTCGCTGGAACATTCGCAGGCATATACTGGCATCTGTACACGCCTCTGTTATTGCACATGCCTCGTTTTGGACGTGGTAAGCTTTACCTGCCAGATCTTACATTTTATTATTTTCAATTCACTGTTGAACCAAAAGACCCGTTCTGGTCCCCCTTTATCAGTCTCTCTGCACACCGTGGCAATGACCTTCTTCCCCTCTATATCTGACCCAGATGCCAATGATCCGCATTCCTTGACTGACTTACCCTAACTACAAGGGTTACCTGCTACCCTGCATTTAGGTAGCACCAGCAGCACTTTTACTCCATCTTCATCTTGCCACTCCCATATCTTCACCATTCTTATTCTTTCCCCTTTAATTTCTCTGTACAGCACTGACTGATTCTCTGTAACCCGGTCCTGATGATGACCTGAATTCTTACAGGTTGTAACGCCGTCGACCACTCAGCACATCCTTGGGCATACTCTTGGTTTCTTAAAAACAGTATAACTTGTTAGAAATTATTTAAACACTGTTTTGTAACCATTCCCCAAAGTATTAATTTTTGCTCTGTTCTTTCACTGAAACTTCACTTCATTTCAAGTGTCACCTGTGCCGTTCACCATCAACATGAGCATGTTTTTGTACACCAATGTTTAGGTTACACTTGCATAAGATGTAATTCAGTGCTGATATATTTACAGCTTGTGCAATACAGACCAATTTACTTGTTCCACCTTAATTATTGTGGTCTGCCTTTCTCTCCTGTGCACTACAATAGATTTGTTTTCTTTATGTATTTGGCTACTAAATGATTGCCAGTTGAGACATTGTTGCATATCGACTGGGTATAAGGGTTATATCCTGTTTCATTTTTATGGGGGTTCCGTATTGGTGCATGCCAAGAAAGTGAAAAACCTAGAAGATGCAATTGTGTTCTTTAACCCTGAATGAAAAGCATTAGTAACTGCACCACCACCTTAGAGACTACCAAGACCAGTGGTACTGTTACCACAACAGCAGCAAGAAGAAGAAAGAAGTGAAGATTTGCTAATTGAAAAACAAATCTAAGTGTCTGATGTTACACAAAGTGGCAACAAAGTCTCTAACGTAGAAACTGATCATTAAAATGAAAATGTTACGGATAACTTATCAATACAGCCAGAAGACTCAGGTGAAGGAACAAGCAATAAAATAAGGAGAATCACCCACAGGGCTGGATTGCAACAGAACTATAGACAAGAAAGATTAAGAACGAGTACTTCAGTTGATTGAATACAGGCAACTATACCAGAAGAGACTGAATCAAGTGATGAAAGTGGTATAGAACAAAACCAGCAATCACTAAAAATATCAAAGAGATAAAGAGTGCCTTATCGAAGGTATTTAGCATCTGAATGGTCATATTACACGGACAGAGTACTCAATGCTACATTAGATGAATTGTGTGATATGAAATCTGAACTGTAAAAAACTCCATGAAATAGCATTGAAACGGAAATTAGAAATGTCAAAATTGATCATTGAGAACTTAAGTTGAAAAAGAAAAACAATAACTGCCAGATGAACCAGAATTATACTGTTAGACCTCTAATATTTTAGTTTCTGATTTTACAGAAGATCATCCTAGGCCCGATTGTGCTGTAGAAGAGTAGGGATAACATTATAGAAGAAAACAGAGTAGAATTAACTATTGTCTAATTAGAGATTTAAACTTCTGAAAACTAACTGTTCTGAAAAGCTACTTACAGAATTCTACACTGAATTGTTGAACCTAATTACACCTAGCCTGATTCAAGAGAAATGTGTTGCATTAGAAATGAGTGTAATTACTTTATGTGCTCAGAGCTTCATTTGTTAGTTACAAGAAAGACGATTTCTCCAATAACATTTACTCTAGATTAGTACAACAACACACTCATGCTATGGATGTAAAAGACTACCATGTGTGCACTCACTTACCAACATCTTCATAGGAAGAAGTCACTTATTATCACATGGCATTATCATGCACAATATCAAGCACTATTTTGCCTTCACTTATAAATAGGCGAGAACATTTTTAATATTTCTATTCTAATTATGATCTTATACTTTCAAGAGTACCTTTAATAGAAAGCATGAATTTTCATCCACTAGCAAAAGAAATGGACACAGCTTGGTATTATTACTTTATCCATAGACCTATAAATAGTGTTAAGGCTTATTAAACAATTTAACTTGCTTAATGAGACCTTTAGAGAAAGATACATAAATATAACATGTGCTGCAGTGAAACAAAGTGATGTTTTCAAATATGTTTGGAAGAAAGAAGATGAATTTAGAAATAAAATGGTTTACCCCAAGCTAAGGTTATATAGTGAACACAAAAAAAATGTGCACTTTCAGAAGATAAACACCCAAACAAACTAGACATATTGAGATTAGTAGCTGTAAACACACATTTGAATTAACAAGAGGAGTATGGCACATTTTACAAGGAGAAGAATCTGCAATTCCCTGAGTTTATTTTATTTGTGGACAACATGCTTATTTCTTGCTGGTGTACTGATTCCTAAAATGTACCATGTACAAAGCTTAGATGCACTAATAATGACACCAGCACACACATACAAATGTAGTACTGAAGCTGGAGCTGAATTAGAGGGAGATATATTTGGTGAAATTATTCCACCTGTAGGCATTATATTAAATGGTGAAAAGATTAGAAAACTGTTGACTGTTGATGACAAGATAGCAACAAGCACTTCTGGAGCTTTGCTAGTAGTGAATACTTAATTTCCATACATTCAATGGATTTGCAGAATCATCCATCATTAGACATATCACTCGCAGAGAAAGGTGGAGCCTGCAAAATGCTTAAATTAACCCATTGCTGCTCCTCTACACATGACGAAAGTAAGAAAATTGAAGGGTTTGCAAAGAACATTTCTGACCTAGAACCTAAGTTGGAAACACCTAGTGTCTCTGAAAACTGTGGAAAGGGAGGGAAATTGGTTTACAACATCAGAAGGAGGTATTTTAAAGGCTTTTTTCATGCCAGTGATAATCACAGGGCTTTGTCTGCTATTTCTTTATGCTTTATTCATGAGCTGTAGATTATTGTTACGCAAAAGAAGGGAAAGAGAACAAAATGAGGGATTTGGAAAATAATTAGGACAAAATTGTTTGGTAGATGATGATTAAATGAAATAATTAAGATTTCTTTAACCTACATGTTCTCTCTTGCACCATGCTTGAACTTCCTCTCTATCTTGTATTCATGTAATACTGAATATAGAATTGCAGATTTTAACAATAACTCTCACTTACATGAAATACAAAAAGTATTACTTAACTAGATATCTACAAGCAAATGCTACTGTCTTTAGTATAGTTCATTGTCACACAGTGAAACATTGAATACATCATAGACTAGACTCTGCATTATATTTCCCAGTGGACAAAGGTTATTACTTTCAGAAACACAATGTTTAGTGATGTCTGTTACACATTTGATAGTGGACTGAACACTTCATATGTTTTCCTCAGGAAAGGAAGAACAAAGCGTGCTTACCATTGAAAGATGTCTTCCCATTGGACAGAAGTGATCTAACCTGCAATGTTGTTTACATGTGTTCTTGTCCTTTATATTAGTACATGTTCTAAATAGAGGTTTACTTCTTTCCTTTTGGAGGAGATGCTCCTAGAATTTCTTGGAGACTCTTAACCACCCTTCTTGTCCCTGAAGGTTCTAGCTATTGCTGCATCTGTTGTCCCAAATTTTCCTGTTGAAGTGTTATTTGTACAGATTTTGGATCTCTATTTAAAATAGGGATTAATTCCTTTATGGAACACACTTATCATTTTCTGCATTAAAAATAACTCTAACCATATTTCTCTTGATAAATTTCTGTAAACTGATTTATTTGACACACTAATTGAATAAATACAAAAATAAGATTACTAATCTCCTCATGAGAATAAATGTTTTCAAAACCAATCTAAAAACTCTCATTATTGATTGAACTTAAGAACTGATTATTTTTTATGTCAATCAATATTATTTCATGATTTGATTTAGCATCCATTAAAAAATGGTGGCATAGATCTGTTGCCTAGAAGATGAATTTGGAGAGAAGTTGGAGCCATTCTTGTAAGTCACAGGTTGAACTGGTACAGTCTCAAGATATTTTGACACATCTACTGAGAACCCACTGGTTGGATAATGTAGAATATATACTCTGTTGCTGATTTTAAGGTGATTCTTGGCCAAGACCCCTAAAGAAAGAAACAAGTTCAACGCCTGAATGACAGAAGTGGCAGAGTGGATGAAAGGCACCTGTTTCATGTTCAACACTAACAACACATAAGTAGCAATGTTCGGTGAGAATGCCTCTCCATGGTACTCCAACTGGTGGCATGCCAAACTTGGACCTACACCCACAACCAGGATCCATGTCAGGAACTTAAGAATAATCATCGACAGAAAACTGGACATGACTGCGCATGTCAATGCCATCACTGCATCCTTCTTCCACACCCTGAAGATGTGGAGGAAAATCTTAAAATGGCTTAAAATTAGCAACACTAAAAAAACTGTCACTCACACCATAGTCACCAGCAAGTTGGACTACAGGAACACACTCTGCACCAGGATCACAACGCATCTCACTAGAAGGTTACAAACTTGGAAGCCAGACTTATCCTCAACTTCCCACACAGACCTAACACCACAGCTGTTAGAAATTGGGCTGTTGGTTGACTGGGATATGAGCCCTGGTCAAGCAGCACCTAATCCTGGTCAGGGTAAGAGACCGGCAAACCCTAAATTAACATGTGTCCACCCTCTGGTAGCTTGGCACAGAGCAATCAGGCTTAACTTTAGAGGCTGTGTAAAGGATTTGTGCAACACTTTAAACAATAAATCAGGGAAAACAGCACTCAAAAAGATTCCACACTGAGTTAGAAAATACCTATGATTTTAATAAATGAAACAAGACCAAAACAACAAAAATCAAATAAGTGAAACTGGAGAGATTAATTTTAAATGTTTATAGTGAAAAATAGTTCCAAAGTGCACAAAGAGGTATTGGGGGATATCTAGTCGTTCCGCATTGGGGCAAAGGCACAAGTTCAGGCCAACCGCGATGGAGCGTGGGCCGGCTACTTGGACCCAGTTAGGCCTCCTGATCAAAGTTCCTTAAATCCTAGTTGTAGAGCATTGTGTGGATCTGCATCAAAGCTGCGTCATGCAGCGGAGGCGATCCAACGGTTCTGAGATGCGACCAGGCTGCGGTCCGAGATCCTGATGCGTCGACGTCAAGGATCCTGTTGATTGGACTTGCGATACAAAGTCCGGTGTTGAGGATGCAAGGCACAGCCGAGGCAATGCATCAGTTCTGATGAGTGGTGAAGCTGCGATGGGGAGTTTCTGTGTTGTCGTCGAGGCTGCTGTTGACAAGGGATGTGAGGAGCATGCACCGTGTAAATCAGTAGAAAGAAGTGACCCGAAGCCCTGCCCCAAACATAAAAAATCAAAACCCACCAGAAAATATGTTAAAAGGTCAATACCTCCATCTACTGGCTCACAGCACGAGCCTGTTCCTTCTCACCCCCCTACTGGCCCTCCTATTTGGGTTTCACACTTAGTGACTGACTTGCAGGCCCATATTGAACAGGTCATTAGCACTCAAATCAAATCCTTGTCATCTAGGTTAGATAGAATACTCTCCCTCATCACCAACAAATGCACAGGGAAACTCCAGCCATCTAGCTCACAGGGGGATCTACCTAGGGGACAGGGCTCTGGGACTGCCTCGAACACCACCTTGGGTACGGGTTTGGGGGAAAGCACTTCCACTATTAAATCGTCACATGTTATGGCTCATGTAGTTGTGCAAAAACCTAACCCAGTATTAAGTAACTCTGGTGGTTCTACTTGTTCCCTTGCACCTCCAATTGTAGCTGCTCCACCGACACGTGTCCCGCTCCCTCCCCCGGTAGACCCCAGGAAGCAGCAGTCTGCCGGCAGTAGACCCGCGCCTGCTGTTCTTCTGAAACCCCAGGTAGATAGCCCAATAAAACCCCCTCCCCATCCCCATTTACCGCCTGAGGCAATGCCATACGTGGTGGTACTTACGGGAGTGCCACCCCTGGATAAATCTAGCACTAAATCTTATCCTGAGCTAAAAAATTAAATTATTTTTTGGCTAAATAGGCATAGACCACTAGTGGGACCTGGGCAAGGAGAGATATTATTTGCACATAGAGTCAGCTGGCTGGGATCTAGAGCCAAAGATACAGGAGGTGACTGTGTGATTATCAACTTTAGGGACACAGAGGAGGTCAAATCTTAGGCAGTGGTGGGCCGGAGATTATGGGCACAATATGCACCCGCCACTTGGGGTATTTTTATCCACAAATGGCGGTGAAGCCCTACTCTTTCTATGGTGGGCTGGATCTGAAGTACAATCTCCCAGTGGGCAATAGATATAGGGCCCTGAGTAATGTGGATTGACTCCCTTTACATAGGGGTGTTGACCAAATGGCCATGTATCCATCCGAGAGGCAGACCGAGGGAGGTTTAAGTGGTGAGACGGGGCTTGCGGAACCAATTTTGAGTCCCTTGGTGGCTTGTATCTCGTCCCCTCTGTCATCCCCCTATATGAGTCCTCCAGGAGGTGGACGGGTGTTGGGTACCTATCAATGTAGCCCACCAATACCACTTGACATACAGCAACCTCTGGAGGACTCTCTCGTGCGAGTTTCGCACTGGCGCTCATTGATTGGGTCCTGGAATGTAGCAGGGTTGGGGGCAAAGCTGAACATCCCGGAGTGGGGAGATCTGATGGATGATTATGATATATACCTATTTCAAGAAACCTGGCTCTTGTCCCCCCCCCCTTAAGGATAGGATTTGCGTCATATCACATAGCGGCAGTTCAGGGTCCCAGGGGAAGACCATCGAGAGGTTTGTGTATTTGGGTGGCCGTGCACCTGGGGTGCTCGGCCAAGGTATTGGATTCACACAGTCCAGACATCCTTTGTATTTTACTTACCTTCAAGGATGCCTCGGTACTGGCTGTGATCAACATTTATTTACGCCCAAATCCACTTCAGTTAGGATTATCAACTCTAGAGGCTCTGGAGGCACTTCTTCCTTCCTTTCCCCCGTCCTATAACACAATAATAGGTGCAGACTTTAACTGCCATTTCGAACCACTTTTTGGGATCCCCACAGTAACCTCAGATGAGGATAAGACTTGGTTAATCCCCGAATGCTCCATGTATCCAGAAAAGCGCCTATCGCCCCTGGATCTTGCGATCCATAACTTGGTTGTAACTAATTCCCTTAGGGCATGTAACGGAAGACTTCTTCCCGACATCCCGGGTGCCCACACTTTTAATAGACCAGGGAAAAGTACAGCAATCGACTACATTTTGGTCAATGTGGAATTTTGGGCAAAAGTTAAAATGTTTTCTGTAATTCCTAGGGTGGACAGTGACCACGATTTGCTAACACTGGAATTGGTCACTTATTTGGGGCACCAAAAAACTCAGGGAGTAGTGGCGCCCACATGCAATGAGAACCTGCTTCAAATGGCAGGAGGTAGACGAGTTAGGTGGGCAAAGGTGGCACTAGCACCGGATACGTTAGCGGCGATTTATAATCATGTAGTAGGAGCCTTACTAGTGGCCAGTGAATTGGCAAGCTGTAATCCATAGCCCTCATATTTTTTAGTTCTACAGCGTACTCATAACGAGCTACTCAGCGTATTGGCTAATTACTTTTATTCCACTAAGCTCGGCAGGACCGGGGCTCATAAGAACGATCAACACTGGTTCAACAAAAATTGTAGGGCAGCCAAAATTGCTCTGGTAAAGGAGGTAAAACTGGGGTCACCCCTACGGATTAGGAATGCCAGACAAACCTATAAAAAATTAATCACAGAGGCCAAGTCTGAGTGGGAGGCTGACAGATGGGAAAACGTGAGCAAGGCGCTGGCCGCCCGTGATTTCAGGTCCTTTTGGAACTTGGTCCGTAGGGGTCAGGTGGCAGGGTCGACTGCCATATTGCCCAATCTTAGTGATGATGTTTGGCTTGCCCATTTTAAACCACTCTACTTACTTGGTCCCTCAGATTCCCCTGCTGTCGTGCTCGAATTACCAAGAATATCGGCAGCAGTACCTCTGAAGGGTATGGTACACGTCAACTATCCCTGCACGCTGTTAGAAGTCAATGCAGCACTTAAAAGTCTGGCTGCAGGGAAAGCACCGGGACTGGATAGAATTCCCGGCGACCTCTACCGGAGTGAGCAAAGGGTTTGGGCGCCTTATATCTGTGTCCTCTTCAATGCCATTATACAGGGTCTGGATATTCCCGCAACATGGCTGGGAGCAGAAATCATTCCCATCTACAAGAAGGCCTCTCCCCTCGATCCGGCAAACTACCGCCCCATCAGTTTGATCGACGTATTACAGAAACTCTTTGCACGCATCCTCCTAACTAGGCTACAGTGTTGGATGGATGACCACCACATCCTAACCTCCCTACATGCAGGATTTCGTGCTGGGGTATCTACGATCGATCAACTGTTCAGGCTCCAGCTTATATACTGGAGGACGGGTATATACTTAGGGGCGGGTAGTTTGTACCTGATTTTTGTGGACCTCAGGTCCGCATTTGACCTGGTCCAGAGGGACAAGCTTTGGGCTATCCTTTTAGAGATGGATGCCCCGGCCTTCTTGTGTGAGCTTTTTAGACGTATGCATCAGGGCAATTATGCTAGGGTAAGGTTTGGGAGGGGTGGCGAGTTGTCGGCCCCTTTCCCTGTGGACAAGGGCGTGAGGCAGGGGTGTGTTCTAGCCCCCACGCTTTTTTCACTCTTCCTCAATGGGTTGATCGCTCACTTACTTAGTACTGGGGACCTGGATTCCCCCAGTCTAGCTGGGCGGATAATACCTGCCCTAATGTTCGCAGACGATACCCTCTTATTGTCTAAATTATTTGGGGGTATCCAGCGTACATTGGAAGCTTTCTGCTGTTTCTGAAGAATGAGGGACTTGGAGATTAATGTCTCCAAAACCAAGTACATGGTTTATAACTTGAAAAAATCAAATTGTCCCCATCCGCACTTGGACGGCATGGCCCTGGACCGAGTCTCCACATTCGATTATTTGGGGGTTACCCTAAATGATAGAATGGATTGGACCTCTCATATGGCCATGGCCAATCTGAAACTGGCACAATCTACAGGCGGTATCCTAAAAGTTTTTAACAAAACTTCCCAGAAATTGGTGGGACCACCTGTTGAAATTTATAAAGTTCAGGCGAGAGGGGGTGCAATCTACGGTGCGGATTTATGGGGGCATGTTAGCGCTCTTCCGCTATCCCTCACCGAGAACAGCTTTATTAGACGCATTTTGAGACTCCCTCTGAGCACCCCCCTAATTCCCCTAAGGTTTGATCTAGGTTTAGTGCCCATACAGAAAATCGTCTCGAATCGTCCTTTATTATATTGGAGACGACTTTGGTCTACTCCGGAGCTAGAGAGCTACAGAGAGGACCTGGGGGATCTCTTGTCCAGAGGGAATGTGGGGAAGATTCCTTGGTTGAGTTATATCAAGGACCTCACCCTAGCACTTGGCATGGGGGACATGTGGTCGTCCCCTGAGGCGGCGTGTCCCCGGATATCTAAAAAATCCCTGAGTTTGGCCCTAAACCAATACCACCTTGCTAGTGTTTTTTAACAAACTCTTCCATGGGTAGGTTGACTAACAACTTCCTTGATTTTAAGGCACTTCCCAAATACGAGAAATTCCTGGATGATATCCAGCCTCCCCTGGCAAAGAAACTTTATATCCAATTTAGGCACGGCTCACTGCCCCTTAGGGGCTATACGCGCAAGTGGTCAAAGGTTATACCGTCAGTGAGCGCCTGCCCCGGGTGCACGGGTGTCAAAGAGACGGACCTGCACGTTCTGTTCTTTTGCCCCTTGTACCATAGGGAGAGAGCTAAGTGGATAATCCAATTTTGTAAGACCAGGGGTCTTAGGGATTACAGGGAGGTGTACAGAATTTTAAAAGTCGATACCTCGGCCGTGGCTGTGTTTGCAACATCAAGATTCCTTTTGTCCATGTGGCATTCTAGGTGCGCAATACTAAACAATATTAATACACTGTCTACCACCCGTGGGATTGTTTCCTGATTGCCGTCGGGATATTTTGTACTAAGACAATGTGTGGGGCCAGTAGACCTATTGTACCGTACACTGTGATATAGATGTTTGTCCTTCCTGCGCCCTTTCTCTCTTAATATTTTATGACTTAGTATTTATTGAGGATTTCCCTTTTTTTTAACACTGTACATATTCTTACTTTGTCTGTAAATTTGTAATCTGTCTTTTTATGGTTCTTAATCGATAATAAAAGCTTTTTGACTGACTGACTGTAAATCATCCTACAGTGGCGATTCCGAGGGTGATGAAGGGATGCGGCGGTGATGCAAGTCTATTGTGACAGGTTACATTTACGCAACAGCATCAATACTTTAATTCTGCTAGGGATGCACTGCTCAGCTGCGGAAATGCATTGGTTCTGCTTGGGGATCCATCCATCAGCAGAGAAAATACATTGGTTCTGCTGGAAAGCACCTTAGGCCCACTTCCAAGGGTCCAGGACTGGTGTGGCACCTCTTGGCAGGGTGCATTCACAGATAGCAGAGCCCAGGTAAAGGGTTGGAAGCCTGTTATGTTCCTGAGGTTTCAGATCAGGAGACCAGCCAACTAGCCCTTGGAGTCACTCTGTGTCAGGAGATGCAGTTCCAGTCCTTCTCACTCAGGCAGGAGGGCGGCAGGTCTGTAAAGCAAAGCAGCTTTCCATCAGAGTGGCAGTCCTTTGACAGCAGAGCAGTCCTCCTTCCTGGCAGAGTATCCACATATCCAGAAGTGTACTGTCTTAGTGGTATCTGGGGTCCAGTACTTATACCCAGTGGTGCATTTGAAGAAGGGGAGACTTCAAATACATGCCTTTGAAGCACACAATTGTCATCATCTCAATGGCCCAGCTCCAAACTAACTACAGGGCATCAGCAGCCCTTTTTGTTGAGACAGGACACAGTCTATTCAGGTGTAAGTGAGCTGGGTCCAGTTCTTCCCTCCCATCCTGTCAGGATAACCCACTCAGCCACACCCCAAGCTCCCATTGTTTGTGGCTGGCTAGGTAGAATACACAAAGCCCAACTGCCAGCTAGATCCAGTCATGTGATCAGAAACAGGCTGCAGACACCAACTAGCTGAGGCAAGAACATGAACACTTCCTAAAAGTAGCATTTTAAGAATATTAATACAACATCCTACTACACCATAAGTTAGGATTTTAAATAAGGATTCTATAGACACCAAACTTGAATTGGTTATTTATTCCCATTTGGAATTTACGCTTATAAAATGTAATAAGGTCATTCCAATGTTATCCTATGGGAGATAGAGGACTTGCATTAGTGAAAAATAAAAATAAGCATTTTTCACTACCAGGGCAGGTAAAACTTAAAAGTACATGTATTTCCTTTTAAATTCATTGCGCCCTGCCCTCTGGGTTGTCCAGGGCCTACCTTAGGTGTGACTTATATGTAAACTGCACATACAGGCTCTGCAATGGCAGGTCTGAGACGTGGTTAAAGGGCTGCTTAAGTGGATGACACAATCAGTGCTGCAGGCTCACTAGTGGCATTTAATTTACAGGCCCTGGGCACATGTAGTGCACTTTACTAGGAACGTATAGGTAAATTATTTATGCCAACTGGGTATAGGCCAATATTTCCATGTTTTAGGCAGAGAGCATGTGCACTTTAGCACTGTTAGCAATGGTAAAGTGCTCAAAGTCCTAAATGAAAGACAAAAAATGAATTCAGCAATTATTAGGAGGAGGAAGGCAAAAAGGTTTGAGGGTGACCCTGCAGAAGGTGCCGTTTTCCAACAAAGCCACACCTCAGGAGCACCACTGGCTCCCAATAGACAACTATGCTCATTTCAACTCATCACACATACATGCAAGGCACTACACAACATAGGCCCCACCTACCTCATTAGATGCATCCCCTTCCACCCACCACCCAGACACCTCCCCTCTGTCGGACCTCTTCTTACACGCATCCCACACATACACAGAACCATATCAGGAGGACAGTCATCCTAAAGTATGGAACAACCTCCCACTGCATATCAGAACCTCCTCCTGTCTTACTGAATTCCACAAGCACTTGAATACCTTGCATTTCAATAAACTAGCCTACCATAGGCAAGGTTATGCATACACACCTGCTCAGGATCAGGATCCCCTCGCAGGTGATAGAGCACGTTACAAATACACATAACATAACCGTTTACAAGTACACATACCATGATTTATCCCATGTCTAGTCCACACCTGCTACCTGTAAGGTTGAAAACCTGCAGCACATGAAAAAGCTAAATTCCACAATTAATTTAAAATTAGGCAAGTACTCCAACTCATGCTTCTTTTTCAGCCTGCCTGGTCTTTTGAAAGGCCAGCCATACCAGTGATGCACATAGTACCAAAGGGCTCCTGTACCTCCTCTGGCTTGACTACGTTACAAGCTAGAGATACCGCTTGAGTTGCTCCTATGAATCCCAACACATCAAAGACCACAGCAGTCACACATCAAAAATATCATTGCACATTTATGCCATTAGTGAACATTAACAATGCTACCAAGTCAGGAAGAAGCAGTTAATCATAAGGGTCTAATAACACAGTATCCTAGTACTTCACAATAAGGAATTGATGAGCTCTGTGTAGTTACTGATTGCATGTGGAAGGAGGGTCATGCTTAAGCGTGCATGTCTATATCCAAGATAAATGATATCTGACATAGTGCACAAACTGTTATTCAACAAAAGGGTGGTCCCTGCTAATAGAGTGTTGTGTCCCATGTACAGTGGTCCCAACAAAATGATCAAGATTGTTAGGGCCTCTGTCCGTTTTTTGAATAGGAATTGCATCACAATGCCCCAAATATGGTAAAGTATAGAAAACATTTTTCTATACTTTACATACAATCTCCAGCCAGACTGTGGGTTCTCCATATGGTAGAGTATAGAAAAAAGCCTAACGGTTAAACTTGGAAAAGTTTTTCACAATATTTTTTATGTTAAATAGCAATGTAAATGAATTTCAGATTTTTATTTTAAACATAGAACTAAAGAGAAGACGTACTATAGCACAATTAACTACATTTTGAAATACATCTTTAATTGATGTAAATATAGTAAATGACATAAAAATTATTTTACTCACATTTTAATTAAGAATAAATTGCCATCTAATGTTAAACAATAAATGTTTTATTATGCATCAATAATTATTAAAAAGTATTCTTACAATTAATTAAATTCATTGAATTATATTTAATAAAAAGTATTGTTACTTTCAATTTTATATGCAAAAAGGGTATTCAAATATTCTACCATTAAATAATAAACATGCACTTTGAATATATATTTTTAATTAAATTATCTGTATTTAAATGTTTAATATTCTAAATAATTGACGTTAAGATTGTTTCCATTGAGTTTTAGTTTAAGTCCTAGACTCCATTATTTTCTCTGGGAGGGTGTTGCAAAACCAATGGTTGGCCATGTGGGGTGCTGGCCTTACTTCATGTTTGAGCTAGAGGAATTTACCACCACTTTGGGTCCCTTTTTGGCTGTAGTACCTTTAGAAGGGCCGTTTGTGAATAGCAATGGGCTAACTATTTTGTGGGTGGGTACATGTGTCTTCCTACAACCCTCCTTGGCCCATCCTAACTCCTCATTACTCCTCAATGAACCCCTCCCCTTTTGTAATAAATATTCTCCATTTTCCAGCCATTCCTCCCTGTCTCACCTTCATTTACTAATAAAATATATACCTACGTACGAAACTCCACCCCACAGAAAATGGTAGGAGAAGCAGAAACATAAACTCCACATGTAGATTATACATAGCATTTTGTAGAACATTTGTAGTACTGCTATAGTACTACAAAAGATACTACAAAATGCAGTTTGTGACTAGGCCCCAGTAATTATGATGTATATATCTACAGGCACTTTACTAACAACTTTCTGTTTAATAATGGTGAAAGGATTTCTGGAGTAATGTGAATAGCAGTATCATGGATGATTTTATCAGTGATGTCATCAATGATGTCATTTGAGATGGTTGAAGGGGGTGAATACCCTTCTCAAGCAACAACAACAATCCTTGTCTGGGTGAACCACAAAAGTCACTAAATTAACCTGTATTTAACTTTCTGGTAGCTTGCCACAAAATTAGTCAGATTTAACTTAGAGCCAATGTGTTAATTAGTTATGCAACACGTAATGGGTAATAAAAGTGAGAATACAACACAAAAACAATCCCACACCAATTTTGAAAAATAGAGTAACATTTCCTAAATAATTTGAGATCAAACCGACTAAAATTCAATCAGTAGAACCGGCGATATGGCATATCAATGATTTAGGTAAGTAGAACGCTTAACATCACAAAGCATCACTGGTGGTTATTTGTTCGTGTTAGACCGGGGAAAAGTCACAAGTTCAAGCTGACTGTTTTGTAGCAAGGTCCGCATACAAGGACAAGGTTAGTTCCTTCTCAAAGACCGGCGTGAAAAGTGCAGTCCGCTGTGGAGAAGACCTTGAAGACAGCATTGCGGATGGGCGTTGCTGTAGCACGAAGAGCAGGGATGGCGTCACAGACCGTTGGCACAGTAGCATGAAGATCATGTCAGACATTGCAGATGGTCATTGCTGGAGCTTCACATTGGTAATCACTGCGTGCATGTCGTCGCTGATGCGCAAAGTGCAGATCTTGTATTGCTGGTCATCAATGGTGATCAATGTTGCGTGAAGAGTCAGATTGACCAGAGCTTTGCATTGGTAGTCATTGCAGGCAACAAGACCTCAGTACGAACAGACCCGTTCATGGTCACAAAGAGCCCAGAACTTGAGGTTTTCGCCCTTTAAATCAGGAGTGCATTTTGATTCCAGCCAAGGGTCCTGGCCTCTGGTGTCTGTTGTGTTCATGTAGCTCAAAACAGGAGATAAGTCAGATGATCCTTGTAGTTATTCAGGTTAGCCTAGGATGAAGGGAACATGTCCAGTCTTCCTTCTCAGAGAGCAGAGCAGGGCTCAAGTATCAGGGGAGTCCTCTGGCAGCAGGACAGTCCTTCATCTGTAATATCCACAGATCCAGGAGTTGTCAAATAGCAACAATGCAGTGCTTACTTTGTAGCCCACACTGTTTGCTTTGCAGAGACTATGCGGACCCAACTCTACGTACCCTACCTTTCTGCTGGTGACTGCTCTTATCCACAAGGAAGATTGGTAAGAACCAGGAAAGAGGGCCTCGTTTGGACAACATTTCAGTCATCCCCTCGGGTATAGGTGGTAACCCTTCAAATAAATGAGAAGTCATTGAGCTTCTTACTGATTACCCTTCCCTTGTAGTGTACTAAATTACTAATAACCCTAACATCCCTACACCCTACCTGCAATCAACTATGTATGGTTGTGACGTCCATCGTGTAGGGGGCTTTCAGATCCATTCTCTGGTTCCCCTGATAATATTGCAATGAGCATCCAGATGGTTCTCTGGGGGTGGGTTCAGGAACTATTCCATGCACACCTGTACTGACAACAAGAACAACTTAAGTATACATCATAATATCAGACAATCAGCCACATAGTTGTTCTGCACATACTTGTACTTGTTATGCTAGGGATTAGTATTGTTAGCTTTGCAATACTTGGTTCCATACTGAAGCGACGACATTCAGCCTTCGATACAGCTCAAAGTTCGAAACGTTTTTTCAACTTTGAAAAGATTTCTTAAACTTTTAATTGTTGCATGAGCGATTAAAATTGCATTCATGCTTTGGGTACCTTTAGTGCTTGATGACACAGTTAACTTACTGTGTCTTGTTTTTTTCTGTTTTGTAGCTGGGGACTGGAGCAGAAAAGTATAGATCACTGGATGTGGAGTTGCAGCGGGATGTGGCGTTGCAGTGGGGATTTCCCAGGAACACTAGTTTTAGGTAAGCTTGCAGTGCTGGTGAAATACTTGAGGCAAAATGGTGAGTAATCCTGGGCGTGGTTTGAATACCAGACCACACCCAAGATGGCAGCTGAGATTTGCCACAATTTTACAAGATCTTGGCAAATCACACTGGTGTGTCCAGAACCAATATACAGTGCCGGGAGGCTGAGATATTGCCAGCAGTACAATACATTTCAGTGCCAGGAGGTTTGAGATCTCAATCTTTCTTATAACCCAGGCCTAGGGTGCCACACAAAAAGTATGGTTTATACTGGGGGGCTGGTTTAGGGTGACAAACAAACAGTATGGTTTACACCTGGGGGGGGGGGGAAATTTCACTGGGCACTAAAAGAATACCTTGAAAAAAGGAGAGGGGGCTCTTTATACCAAAGGAATGGAGCACCCAGATGCCATGAAGTAAAAGAAAAAGTTTTTCCTTTGGTCAGAATCTGTCTGAAGGCCAATCACGCCTCCAAAGGCAATCCACATGCATCACACCTCTCACACCATTCCAAACGTATTAAAGCACTTACAAAGAAAAACATTTTTTTACACAAAAGACTATATTTATTTCTAAATGAAAACACGTATCATTGCACAAAATGTCATTATAATTACTAAAACCATTTCATAAAAACACATACATAAAGGAAGATCATATCATATGGCTACAACAGTCCTCCAGGAGAAAAAATCATAGACAGCAAACTTTGTCTTGTAAGTGTTAATTTGGATCCTATTTAGACAACAGAGGGCATAGATCTTAATTCCCTGTCACCAATTTATTTTATTTATTATTTATTTATGAGATTTGTTAAGCGCAAACAAAAGCCCTAGTGCCTCTCGGCGCTGTAGACGGAAGCAACTCAAGGAAGAGGTGTGGAGAGTTATTGGTTAAATAACCAGGTTTTTATTTTTCTTCTGAAAGCTATGAGTGTAGGGCAGGATCTGATGTCTATATCGAGCGAGTTCCACAGTTTTGCAGTGGCGACGGTAAAGCGGCGGTCACCACATGAAGCTGTTTTAGTCCGGGCACGGTTATTAGCAAGGCATTTGAGGATCGTAGTGCTCTATTGGGGGCATAGAAGGCTAGGGATTTTTTGAGAAAGTGTGGGCCTAATTTGCGGGAGGCTTTATAAGCTATGCAAAGTGCCTTGAATTTAATTTGATTCTTCAACGCAAGCCAGTGATAGTTTTTAATCGTTTGGGAAATAGGTTTGAATTTCGGAGTGCCCGAAAGCATTCTCGCAGCTGCATTTTGTACAGATTGTAACTTGTGAATGACTTTCTGTTGGGCATTGATAAAAAGTCTGTTACAATAGTCAAGGGATGACATGACAAAAGCAGTGACCAGAGTTTTTCCTGAATTGGGGGGAAGAAATGGAAGGATTTTCTTAATTGACTTAAGCTTGTAAAATGCGGTGGACACGACTGAATTTGCATGTGTAGCAAATGTTAGTTTGTCATCCAGCAGTATTCCTAGATGTTTAACTTTGGTGACTGGTGTGGGTGGTGGACCCAGTTCAGTGGGCCACCAGGTGCCTGGCCAGTGAGGGGAGAGGTTGCCAAATATCATCACCTCCGTTTTGGTGGAATTTAACTTGAGACAGTTGGTTGTCATCCAGTTGCTGATGGTTACCATACCATGGTGAAAATTAGCCGCCATTTCATCTCCGTTATTTTTTATGGCTAAAATCAACTGGGTGTCGTCCGCGTAGGATGTTAGGCTCATCCCAAAGTCCTTGATGACCCTTGCTAAATCTGTCACATAGACATTAAATAGCGTGGGACTTAGGGATGAGCCTTGGGGGACGCCGCAGGGAAGTGTCATCGGGGCAGAACTAAAGTTGTCCAGTTGTACCGTTTGAGTACGGTTGGAGAGAAAGGAGGAGAGAAGATCTTTGGCCTTGTCCTGGATACCTATAGCACTGACACGGTCGATCAAGATGTTATGATTGACCGTGTCAAATGCTGCAGATATGTCCAGCAGGACAAGAATTGCTGTCCCTCGTTGATCGAGAATGGTTCTTATCTCGTCTGTGGCTTTGATAAGTGCTGTTTCGGTACTGTGGTGTTTACGAAAGCCAAACTGGGTGTCATCTAGTAGGGAGTGGTCCTCGATGTATTGGGATAATTGTGCGTTCATCAATTTTTCTGCTAGTTTTGCTGCAAAAGGCAAACTGGCTATCGGGCGGTAGTTGTTAGTGTCCTCGGCGTCCAAATGTGTTTTTTTCAATAGGGGTTTAAGAAGGGTATCCTTCCATTTGGCAGGATAGACTCCTGTAGAGAACATGGAGTTAATAATTTCTGTGAGTTGGGGGGCTACTATATCTATTGCAGGAAAGAGAATTTGAGGTGGACAAGGATCACATGCTGAACCTGATTTAATGGTGGTCAATACACTGTTGAACTTTCCAAATTGTACAGAAAAGTAGAGCTTTGACGTGTTTCAGTGGCATATTTTCAATAGAACCACCTTCATAAGGACAAAAGTAATTTGTTTCTCCTTAACACGGTTTTTGTCTCACCTAGTCTGGGATAAAGACAAAACATTCTTTTTAATAACTATCATTTTCGGAAGGTATTTTTGAACAAAACTGAATACTGTTTTAAATTCATAAAACAATGAGCAACAAAATGATCAATAAACACAATAGTCAATGACATAATCAATTCACAGTCTATACAGCATGATATTAAAAACAACACCACTTAATAATCATAAAAACTTTTTTTACTATATTTATACACATTCTATCAAAACCAAATAGTTATGTTCTTTGTAAGTGCTCCAATCATTCACCCAATCAGCGAGAGATCATTCATTTTACCGTTCAGCTGTCACATATCATCATACACTGATGTATCATTATTAAAACTCACCCGTGCAACCGCACATCTGTGAGAATATTCCTAATCTATAGAGGGGTATGTAGTCCCATATTTGGAATCTGTTGGGTTTAGCAAACAGAATATTTAATAGTCTGTGAATGATAGTTACAGGGTCTCCAATGCAGTTCATCCTAACTCTATTATTAAAAGAAGATACCTACTCAGGCTGTTCTTGAGATGCCCTTCATTGGTCTTCTCGTATAAGCAATATTCAAAATTTACCCTGTGGGGTAAGTATATAAAAACATAATGATCGATACCAAGGTATAGGGTTGGGCTTGAGTTTTTATTATTATTATAACTCTAGTGTACATATCCTTCTTTTACCACGAAGTTATTTACGGCAATTGTGGGTTTATCATCTGTTTGCAGTATAGCTTCTTGCGGGGTTTCTTCTGATTAAAATAACCTATTGATAAAAGGTTATTGGTTTAATATTAATTTCATATTCGTGTCCCTGGTCTGTTCAAATTTCAACAACTAATTAGAGATTCCTCACCGTGTTTGTCTCAACCTGCACCCAATATATATTACCTTTTTGACCACGGGGTATCGTGTTGTCGTGGCTGCATCAATAGGAGCAAATATGTGGGAGAGAAGAAGGAAGAGTAGTTACTCTAGACGGCTATCAAATGCAGATTTATTTAAGCCGTCTAGCTAGTACCCCGAACACTGCGTATCAAGTGGACACCACACAAGACCGCCATTCGGTGTCGTTCTTGTTCCACATTGAAAATGAAAAAATTGCTTTGTTCAATATACATAGCCGAATCAGAACAAGAATCTATCATGATTCATTTATAACAGTTAGCCTGTGTCCGACTATGATTTGTAGATTTAATCAGGCCTTTAGAGGTCACACATTCAAAAATCTAGACGACTATGATTTGTAAATTTAATCAGGCTGTATACGTAGTGCCCCAAATCCATGATGTTTCATGGGCATTAAGCAAGGCCGCCTTTCAACATCCGGCATGTCCCCAATTAAGAGAGAAGGAATAACTATAAGCATAGCCAAATAAAAGCAAAGGTCTTACGAGGCTCAATCCTTCGTGTAAACCCATCTTCGATGTAGTACTGTCCCTGTGATTCCCCTGTTACAGTTCTAGTTATACATACATCCCTGCTTTTAATACTCCAAAATGCCTCTAATGCCTACCCCGTGTATTTGTTTTTATTTAGTAATAAATATAGTCTTTTGTGTAAAAAAAAAAAAAATCTTTGTAAGTGCTTTAATACGTTTGGAATGGTGTGAGAGTTGTGATGAATGTGGATTGACTTTGGAGGCGTGATTGGCCTTCAGACAGATTCTGACCAAAGGAAAAAAAATCTTTTACCTAAAAGAATACACCATGGGGTATATTTACAAGAAGTGCCCCCCCCCCCCAAACTCCCCAACTCCCAGGATGACCAGGCAGAGACCCAGTGGAAGAAGAATGTAGACTCAGGGCCTCATTTATGAAAAGTCACTGCTAGCCTCTGTGTAGCAGGCTTCAGTGGAACATCTCTCAATTTCCCTATAATTTAAATGCTGCCACCTTAGAAAAATGCATCAACCCATGGCCACTGCCAAGGATCCAGGAATTCACTGACGCCCACCCAACAGCAAAATAGGCCCATACAGGCAGCAGCTCATCTCTCCACCAGGTCTCACACCAGTGAAAGCTAAAGCATGTGGCGCCAAGTCCCACAGGGCCCCAGGCAGGGAAGAAACACTCTCACTTCAACCTCTGCCACAGCGGTAAATTTGCAACAGAACTTCTGACAGCAGTAAATGGCCCCAAAGAGCCACAGTGCACTCCTCATCACAAGTTGAGCAGAGCCCCAGGGGATCTTCGCACACAATCTCCAATTCATCCTAGCATGCCGCCGAGTCAACGCTGATCACTAAAGTATGCAAAAAATTGAATAATAGAATGCTTGAATTCATCTCAGCCACTTGTAATCACTCGGGCTGCAGTTCATCTTTATTTTACACACCATGCCACCTGAGTTTGGACCCAGCCGTATGCAAATTAGTCTTGATCATGCTCCACTGGCAACAGTACAGCCCGAACTGCCAGGCCAGGTTCTCCCTGAACCAGAACACAAGGAACGCAGGACCAGTTTTGCCCTAGTTAGTGTTCATCAGCCAGGTATAGCTTGGTTCCAGTGACACTGAGGTGTGGTTGGGCAGGAATACCCCACCATGTCTATGTCTGCCTTTCTTTGACCACAGACTGACATTTCAGGGATCTTGATCAGAATGTTGCACACAGATGTAACTAAGCCCAAAAATTGTGTTTGGATCATATTGCCTCTTCAAATTCCCATGTTTCAGTACAATAATACATTGATTGCAGACAACGTACTGTGCTATTTCTACATTCCCCATCCTATATTCAGTTGGGGAGTAGCTGGAAAAGTGTTCAATTACTAATTTTAATAATGATTTAGAATCCAACTTAATACTCAAGTTGAATTTAATATTACTATTTTGGAAATGACTCTTCTAGAAAGGTAGTAATTTTCCTGACGAAAATCAAAAGGCTCTCCGCCAGTGTACAGCTGTCACTTGATCCCTTATGGCTCCCTGGTGGGGATATATGAATTGCTCCCAGACAATGTACAAAGAGCCCTGGGAGTTGGGAGGGGGTCTCAACCAGTTACAGGATGGTGTGGGGGCTGTTTCCAGACTCTTCCCGAGTTTCAAACGTTGCCTACCTGGCAGATGAAACCCACACCTAGACTTGCCCCTCACTTTGTCTCGCTAGTCCGATTTGTACCAAACCCAGTGGGTTAGTGGACCTGACAAGAGCTGGTTTAGAGCATAGATAAAGGCTTGCCCTCCGCCACAGGCTGCTACTAGGCATAGAAAATGGCCCCACATACCTATTCTCAGACCACACTTGGCTCTGTGACGATCAGAACGATGGCTCTACTCTCTGAAATCTGAAGGAAGGTTGGACCGCCAGGAGCCCAGAAGTGATTCCAAGTGTCTCTTAACTCACCTCATGTTTAGCTGCAGGCACACACCAAGCTTCTAGAGGACGATCTCCCTGCAACTGCCCAGCTGAATACTTCTAACTGGACCTGCTCTGGACCCTGCTGCAGTGAGCTCTAAATTCTAACCACCATGTGGTGCCCCTGGTCTTGTACCTTTGCTGGTGTTAAAGGGTACTCCATATTCACAGATTTGGAACATAGCCCTTCAAACAGCCAAAGGGGACAGGGTTCATTAAACCTTTTACCAAAAAGTGCTCCCCTTCAAGCAATACCTTGGAGGTATTGATTGAAATGGGATCACTTTTTGGTAGTATGTTACTGTGTACTCCTCATGTCCCCAACTGCAAGAGCTGGGACATAGAAAGGTTTTGCCTACTTTCTGCCTGGAGAACCAAAGGCGATTGGGGTTGCCATTGAAGCCGCAGCCATTGACTCCAAATCACCAGCCCGCCTCAGCTTTCAGGTTTGCTCCACTGAAGGAAAACGGACTTCACTGAGACCGGCACGGAGTCCAAGCCAAACGACGTCTAGACCTGCCTGGGCATGGACTTTGCCCACTCCGAGCTTTCCCAGCTTTCTTTACATCATGACCCTGAGCTTCAGCAACTAACTGTTGTGAACCCCGCTTTGGATCCAGTCTACAACTTACCCAGCAGATGACTCATCTGTGACTACTTTTTCTCTATAAAGGTTTCTAAGTCAGAAGGTAAACTTTCTACTGGAAAGAATCTAGTTGTTGTATCCGACCTGCACTTTATCACGGTCGGTCTTAACTTTTGACTTTGACCAGGTCTACTGCAACCAGATAACCATGGTTGCTGCTTTGTGCTTTTTGATACTATTTTCACCCAGAACTTCAAAAATTCATAACTCTAGTACTACTTATCGAATTTTTGTTGTTTCGGTGTTATAATATTTATAACATGTTACTCTACTTTTCTAAATTGGTTTGGGACTTTTTTGTGTTGTGTTTTCACTGTATTACTGTTTGAGTCCTGCATAAATAATTCATACATTGCCTCTATGTTAAGTCTAACAGCTTTTGTGCCAAGTTACCATAGGGTTCCGCACAGATTTATTTAATGACTTTTGCAGTTCAACCTGACAAGGATTGTGTTTATCACTTGAGTGGGGCTCTTGCTCCTCTCAAATAATAACCCCATTTTTCACACTGATGAATCTTTGTAGGCACCTTAATAGGTTGTATAATGCTTGAGTGAGTGGGTGCAAAGGGGCACAGATCAGAAACAAGTTGGGCAACAAGTCACTAGGGGCCAGATGTATGACCTTTTCAGACCGTTTTTGACCACTAAATAGGTCTGTGCAATGTACATCCCGTAATTTGCAAGTTGGTAACCAATTATCGACTCACAAAACAGGATTTGAAACTTGCTAATAGGAAGGGGCATGCCAAGGGCATCCCTTCCTAATAGAGAGTCGCAGTTCTATGTACGATAAAAGCCCTTGCAGGTTACCACCTACTTCAAGTATGTGGTAAGCCATTCACATACAGGAGGGGGTACCCAGAGGATCCATACCCCTCTGTGGCTGGCAACGAAAATATTTTTTAAGAACAAACAGTGGTCCCATGGACAACTGCCTACTCTTAAAAAAATAAACAGAAACGTTTCATTTTTCTCTTTTAAATGCATCCCGTTTTCCTTTAAGGAAAATGGGCTGTATTTAAAAAAAAGAACTGCTTTAATTAAAAAGCAGTCACATACATGGTGGTTTGCTGACCCCAGCAGGCCACCCTCCTTGTGAGTGCTGTCCATTCCCAATGGGGTCGCAAATTGTGACCTGCCTCATAAATATTAATGAGGCAGGTCGTTTTTGACCCCATTGGGAATTGCAAACAGTGTCTGAGACACTGTTGTACATTCCATTTTGCGAGTCACAAATTACGGATCGTAAAACGCCGCAATTTGCAACTCGCAAATTGGAAGGGTCATACATCTAGCCATAGGATACTACAGGTTTCAATACAGTAAAACAGCAGAACGTTTACAACAATATGGTACATATAAACTGTATGTTGTGGAGCATATCAATATGGATTTTGGTGCAGATTATAACACAGTAAGGTCAATGGAACTTCCTGACACAAAACGACAATGCCAAAAACTCTGCGGAAGGGTGCATGCAGCTGCGTGTGCAGTACAATTTTCGACAGTGTTACACTGTTATATACTTTGCGATTTGTTGACCAGGAAATCTTTACTGGGTTCAGATCCTCTCATGGTGAAGAAAGGTATGCCTTGTACTGTTCTAGATTCTCAACAATGGTTTCACAAGTACAGTGTATCTTTTAGTGAGGTCAAAGAACACTGCACAATTCAACTTCACATTAGACAACAGTGCACTACACAACAGTTCACAAGCCTACAGCAATCGACACAACATATCAATTACCACACCACCTAAGATCACTCTACACCATACCACACAACACACCAAACACATAATACCATTTAACTAGTTATTACACTAAATCACAGAAAAAGAATCATTATTGGACCACACATTAGAATACTATACCCTAATGCACAGTAAACTTCAATTTACCCACCACCACTTCATTGTGCTTCACCGTACAACAGCACTGCTATATACCATAAATAACAGTTCATCGCTACTGTACATAGAACCAAACTTCACAAACCCAAATCATCCAACGCTATCCACTCGGACACAGGAACATAATGCATGCCTTATCCAACCCAGTACTCAACATAGAATACGATAATGTCCCATTACAATATAATTTACTAACCCTCATCCACAAAGATCAGTCTACATGACAGCATACTGTGACATACTAACTACCATACCACACCACACAACACCACAAAATACCTGATAGATTGCACCAACTGAAACTCCCAACACCAAAATTCACCTCACCAAATATCTTGACTTAACATCACACTATGCCATCACTTACCATTCCACTCCTTACTACACTACAGCTCTGCTCCATACCACAGTATTAAGTTAACAAAATACATGTTGCCCTGCTGCATAACCTTACACCACCACAAAACTTACAACAGCACATCTACAAACACCACACCATAATATTCACTACTCCCTGCACAAATGGACACCACACCTTACCATGTAGCCACTCTGCATACCAGAGTAAACCACATCACTCCATGAAAGTCTACATGACAGCATGCTATGCCACCATACACTTCTTGTGACCTACCAATACCCACACCTTCGCAGCTTCAGTCACTAGCCTATGCTTACCTAGGACACTCTTACACTAGCTGATAACAATGCTACAAGCCATATATTGCAATGAAGACTCCACATCTTTAGCCACCTGCTTCAAATAAACAAGACACCCATCTAACCTCACCACCACCCAACATAAGTGAAAGTATAGGTAAACAACGTAAAACGGTAACAGTTGCCATATTATTACCATATACAATTGTACTAAGTGTACCTCTATTTATAAATGTTGGTCCAATTACCCCACAGGAAACCCTCTGTTCATTATCATAAATGAAGACCATCACTTAATGTTTCCTCAAAGACAATTTTGTGTACTATTGCGCAGTTGCGTGAACTGTGTTTTTGTATTATATTGGTCTTGGTCTAGCAATAAGCACATTTGACATGTAAATATTTTTAAAATGCATATATGAAAAACTATGCTCTTGTGTTCAGTAAAATGCATATTGTGGACTTGTGGGAAGAAGCTAAACAAAGAGTATTTCAAATGATGCAAGCGTTTGGGATAAAATGCAGTTTTCATGCTATTTGTGTGGGGTTTTTTTATTTTCCAATTTCACCACTTTAAGAACTCAATTTATTTCTACTTTAAAAGTAGTGAATTACAGAATACAGAGCCTTAAAACTGCAAAGAAAGAACACATTGATGGAAATTTATAGAACGGAAGAGGTCAGTAGTCCTGTGACCACCTCAGTGAATAGAATGGTAGTGGAAACCATGAAGTGGTTGCATTACAATTATATTAGAATGTTGTCATAATTACAGCGTGTTCATTCTCAGAAACGATTGTTCACTGTAAATTGCTGTTCATCGGTTTTGTTTTCATTTTGTTTTTTATATGTTATTTCTCTTGTTCGCCTACAGAAAGGTGTAAACACTAGCATTATCCACTCTATATTCTCAATATATAATTATCTCCTGCTAATTACAATATAATTAAAGACCTAAGCAATTCATATAATGACGATTATGTTCCATGTGCTAAATTGGTTAGTACATCTTCATACATAATTTCAGAATACTGCCACATGTCTTTAATATGGTCCTTGCACCTGGTGTCACTCACTGCAGGTGCAAACAATGCTTATTGCTACTTACATTCTGGAAGAGTGGGCAGAATATTAAGAGTGACGAATATTTCCACAGCTGCAGAATTATTGCGGCGCAGGAAGGCAAGTGAGGCCATTTTGAGAGGTACTGCTCTGCATATTGATAACAAAACATTGTCTTTCAACGATGGGACTGAATTTTCTAGGTAGGTAAAGACAGGTGTAAATTCCTTCAAAAATACATTGATTTGAAATGATTGCGAAAGAAGCAAGAAATAGTTCAGGTCTTAAAGAATGACTAAACTGGTGCAGTTAAACATAAGCTAGCCTTTTGTAATTCACGTTTTTGTTGGAGCATTCTTTTTCTATCGAAATTAAGTGATTTCTGGTCATTTAGGCTCACCTTTAAATAATATGTTGTTCTCCCGAACTAAAATGTACAGCTTGTGTATTTATGTCGGCATGACAAACCTTCGACGGGCATTTCATACTGTTGGACGCCATTCTGGGTACATCAGTCTTTGAGACGTTCAAGGATGTTACAATTTGAGACATACAGACAGGGTGTAGACTTCCTGGGAAATCCATACTCTGGTGTGTATTCGTGCCAGTGCTTCTGAATCAGGTGTATGGGGGTAGTGTTGGGTTACACATGATACTAGCAACTCCAGGGTCGGGCTGGGACAGGAAATACGTTCGGGCACCAATTTAAAAGTGAGCCCCATTTGAGACTTACTGAGATGACTAACAAAAATGTACTCATGTTTGCAAATTGGGACAGTTTTTTACGTATAAAGAAAGACATGCTGTATAAGTAGTTTGCAAGGTATAGGAGACCGCATGGATCTGAGCTTTCTGCAGGTAGAGTTTGTTTGAATATCAAATGAACGGCAAAAACCGGCCCAGCAGACTATAAAGCAGGCCTACAAACAGCCCAAAACTGGCCAACCTACTGACCTGTCGTAACAGCCAATCGGCCACTCCGTGGTTGTGTTATAGGCCAGTGTGACTCTGAGCGGGGGTCGCACACAAACCATAGACACTTAGGTTCTCCTAAACCGTTGCGGTGAAGAGTTTGATTAGAACAGCTGTCTCCCGTGCACAATCACGGCTGATTAAGCAAAGGGGGCAACTGGCACACTTTGAAACCCAGAGTATTTTCATAGAAAGGGCCCGTGGGGTGATGGCTTGTGCAGTACAGATTGCAGCAGTGCTTATGTGCCCGGCCCGTTTTGAAGGGTTTTGTGCTCTTCTTTGCATGGCGGATGCAGGAGGGAATCCATTCCATTGCGCCTGCTTCATATTTGCAGCTACAGATGCAAGGGCAAAGAAAGAGTCAGGTGTACTGACTGTGCGTCACACAAAGGTGGCACATTGTCAGTGAAAGCACCCCTCATCCTCAAGACTGACCCTTAAAATGAAGGGAAGAGAGTCCTAGGGGCGCCCTCCTCATCTCCCTCGGTACAGTCAGGCACTGTACAGGTCTACAGGCGGATCCCTGCCCCACTTTCAAACTCAGGCTGGGTTGCTACTCGCACAAACTTCCACTAGTGCCCCTTTGCTATTGTAGGCGTAGTCTTCATGTATAATATTCGGAATTTTCCATCCTTTTGTACTTTGTTAACAGCGAGAAACTCTGTAATTAGCTGACTGGCTTGAGTATTGAAAAGACCCTGCAAAAACATCAGAATTGGCCTCTATCCAAGAAGCTTGCACAAGCCCAGGGTGGCCTAACTGGAAAGTACTGCTCTCAGTTCACAATATGGACAGGGATAAAGAAGATCAATCAATCAATCAGGGGTTTGTTAAGCGCGGCTACTCTCCCGAAAGGGTCTCAAGGCCCTGGAGGGGGGAGGGGGTGCAGGTTCCAGTCCAACAAGGAGGAGTTCTGTCGAAGAGCTAGGTTTTGAGGTTTCTCGCGAAGATGGGGGGCGATGTTGTCTGTCTGAAGTGTAGCAGAAGAGTGCTCCAGGCTCTGGCCGCGAGGAAGGAGAAGGAGCGGCCTCCCAATCTGGTCTTTCTAGTGCGGGCGACCATGGCGTAGGAGAGCTGGGCTGATCGTAGAGTCCTTTGGGGTGCGTGGAATTTCAGTTGGCTGTTCAGGTATGCTGGTCTGGTGTCGTGGAGGGCCTTGTGTGCACAGGTGAGAATCTTGAAGGTGATTCTAGCTTCGATGGGGAGCCAGTGGAGTGTACGCAGGTACTGGGAGATTTGGCAGTGTCTTGGCAGGCTGAGGACCGTTCTTGCGGCGGCGTCCTGGATGTTTTGTAGCTTGCGGGTGAGGTTTTTGTTTATTCCGGCGTAGAGTGCGTTGCCGTAGTCGAGTCTGCTGAGTGACGGTCTATCAGTGCTCGAGGGGGATCCATTTGAAGGTCTTACGTAGGAGTTGGAGGGTGTCGAAGCACCCAAAGAGGTAAAAAAGGGAGAATTAAAGGGTTGAAGATCTGGGGTCCCTTAAAGGACTGGGTTAACGCATTAACTCAGGTTGAGTAATTCGTTTATTGGGGCTAATTATGTTTTTAGCCGTTGCATGTCAGGTATTATATAAGGCTCAGGGAGAAATTATGTATTTTTTATGATCCAAATTTAATATTGTGTCTCTCTCTTCATATGACTGTGTTTACTACTCTGTTAGCTGGTATTGTTCTCTGTATTTCATTAGTTATATTTATGGAAACATAGGTGTTATGAAAAGTATTTGTGTTGACATAGATCTATGCTGCTTTTGCTTTCATTTTTCATCTTCTGTTTTGTGAATTTATAAAAATAAAAAAAATAAAAATGTTAAAAGGAAGAAGGAACTGACTCACGCTTGACCTAAAACACTGGGAGGCGATTTACACAAAATTGCCAACTTCACACACCATGCTCAGGGTCAAGACACCTTATTTAAGATTACATTTATGTGGCATTACACTCTATAGGGCCTCCATTAAGTAAACAAATGCATTCGTTGAATGTTGGAAACACTACAGCGGCTCTGGCTTTCTCCCAAAGTAGAGAATTGTTGGGAAAATAGTCCTTTCTACACTGTCTTTTATTGAGGGAAAGGTGACGCCTAAAGACTCAATGAATGTCAAGCTGAGGGCACCAATGGATGACACCTACCAACTGCATTCGTCCAGGTGTAAGAGACGTTCACAATTATTACTGGCGACCAAGCAGACCATACTGAGCCTCTGTAGAAAAGAGATGCCGCCCACAATAGAACTATGGCAGCCTCTGGCTTACGAAAAGAAGCATACAAGACCTGAGAGATGAAACGGTAAATGCACCAAACTGTAATATCCAGTCTTGTTGTTTCTAAACGAGGACCAATCAGGGCTTACTTGCCCCAATAGGCTAAGGGCCCTAGGTCTTCAAGACTCTAAGCGTTACATTCTGCCACCAGATGGAGTAGAAATCACCCCAATAGCAGAAGACCACCAACTAGTAGGACTTCATATTTCATAAGCTGCGGAATCACATGGTCGAGGCTAGTGGGGATGGTGGGAAACATCACACACATATACATACACTTTACAGACAATCTGAGATGTCAAATACCGATTTATCAATGTTGTTGCTAAATGCCCCACCAGTAAACATAACTCATACGTATTCAGGCACTTTACCATACTTATTCAGACCCTCTACATTCAATGAATTGTTTGAAAAGAGTCTATACAGACAAGAATTACTAGTAGATATGTATGACACACATGGCCATTAAAGCACATGAGGAGATGGCTGGTCAGATGTAGCATATGTATGTCCCTTTGCTATGGTTTACACTTTGAGACCCTAGAAGGTGATTTTCTAATCCAGTGACCCCAGTCAATGAATCCTACCAGAGCAGCAATCAGGAAGACATGTGGCATCATCAAATAATGTTTTGTTATAGGGTTTGATGCCTAGATCTGTCTGGGGGTTGAATGTTTTACCAAAACAAGATTGTCTGTGACATAGTTGTAGCATATTGTACTTACACAATCCAGCTGTGCGAGGGGAAATACCTCGTGAAACCAAAGAACAATCACAAGAGGGCACCAACAATTAAGCTCACATGGACGAATTAGACAGGAAATCATGAAAAACTGCCTTATTTATAAGTAGCACATAAACTGTGATACCTTATTGTCATATATCCCACTGCAGCAATGTTCTTGGCACATGCTGTCATATGCATCGCTATGCACACAGCCATTAAAAGTAAAGAATAACAACATGAAATGACCAGTTCATCAAATGATGTCTCATGTGGGCGGAGTATTTATGTCAGCAGTGTGAGTGTCCGGGTGCTGCACACTGTGAGATTAAGCAGCCTGCCAATCACCAGGGGATGAAGTGTGAACTTGATCTGGGTGTGTCTGATGATGGTGCCGGAAACCCAGGGGGTGTGGTTTGCTCGGACACCCAGGTGCATCATCAGTTCGCTGCAGAGCTCATGCGATTTCACCTCAGATTTACCTTGCCTCGAAATTAATTTGTTACGGCTGGCAAACTATGACATGAATAGCCCGAGTAGCACTCAGTGCACCCATGGACATTCTGATCAGATGTCAGCTGAGAGTCCCCGGAAGTAATCCTTTATGGAACTTTCCAGTGCAGTAGATATATCCATCAGTGTCCCATGAAGGACATTCAGTGAACTATTAGTTTAAAGTACCTTCCTTATTTTCAAGAGGATCCTTTATCCTTGTTGTATTGGAGTTTATGACGTTCATGTCACAGTTGAGCTCCCTTACTGCACTTAACTGCTGTATTTTAGCTCTGATTTGCTGAAAGTCCACATGTATACAAGCTAGCTGCTAGGCCATCCTCCACTATTTTGGATGCACGTGTGGGTCACCTTGTTATGATCCTGATTACATAAATGACCTTATCCTCCTTTGCAGCTGGAATCTTTACTGCCTGTATTGTGGATATTGGAGCCTTGGAAGCTGAAGTTGTGACACTGTAGTTTGACATCAACACATCAGGCATGCTGTTCTCAGCTTCTTCTGTCGCGGCCTCTCCCATGTTCTTCCACAAGAGTAAGATGGTGACCTCATCTAAACAGGGCATGGGGCTGATATTAATATTGAGTTGCCAGCATTCAGTTGCTTGTTGGCATCATCTCCTGATGTTGCTGCACCTAGACATAAGGTAAAAAAGACAATATGTAGTGGTGTTACACCATGCACATCATATGTAGGTCCTAGCATTTTAGATGTCCTATTTGTAAAGATGTGTAGGATGCAGGTATGGGTAATGTCAACATTTCAATGATCACTGGCACTGCTCTATTCTTTACAGTGAGGTACAAATGCTGAAATGGCATAAGTTCATCATGAGTAGCAGGGGCAGAGTTGCAAGACACGGGCAGTGTCAATTTAATTGTTTTGTGTATCTATATGGCTGTATCATATAGAGGTGTGACACATGTATTTGTGCTCTGGCACATTCAACAATGGTGTCTTCATTCAAATAAAGTCATTTAGCTTCTATGTACCTTACACTGACATGGGCATGATTGTCACTTGTTGGAGACATCAGAATCACACTATATCACAGTTTACAAGCCTATCACCACTACCTACAGGGTATATGTCATTTCACCTATCACTCTGGTATGTATTTTCTGCTTGAATGTAACGTTTGGAAGACACGCGTCCTGCCTGTGTAAAGGAAACCGTGAACAGGAAGTCAACTTTATCCATGTGCTTCGGGAGGAACCCAGGTATACCTTTTGGAGTAATGCTTACATATGGTTGACTAGTCACACAGATATGCAGCGTCCTATCCTTGCAAGCCACAGATTAACTCAAGTGCTTTCACAGTGGCTGTCTGCTTCTTGGAGGCCGTGAGCAGTTGCAGACTCTTCGGTCCATCACCTGTTGTTATGGCTGCCTTGCATTTTTGTGCTAAGTTTTCCTTGGTGTGCAGCTTCATATCATGCCAGCTCTTTCACTCTGTGTCCTCTGAATGGGGGCCAGTTCTTTCTTGGTTGGAGAATCTTGGAGGGCACAGTTTATCCTAATACTTAGAGACGTTGTTAAGGAGGATATCAACCTCCCATCCTCCTTGAATTTTAATGTGTGTGTCTTCCCATTTGTGCTGTGTGTTGCATGGTTCACCTGGCCCTCCAATTTGCCACAGTCTGTATTTTAATTTTGTATTTCCAACTCAAAAACAGCTCCTCTGCACCTATTTTATGCTATTTGATGGTGCTTTGAACCATATTTTGAAGCTATTTATGTTTGTGTGGCAGAAAAGGCGTCTTGCGCTTTTTTAGCATCTGTGTCAGATGATGTGTAGTAAATTTGACAATGCACACATTTCTTCTTTGTGATTTTCATCGCTGTTGATTTTCATGCAGAACAGTGCAGGCCTGTGCAGTGCTGTGATCCACAAAGTTTAGAAATCTCCTATCAGAATAAACGTAATACCTCAGAACAATATAACCAGATATGCTAGCTATCCATCTCCCTGTACAAAAATGGGAAGGTAAAGCAGATTTAATCCTCCTATATGTATCTCCATATTTTCACTACATTGTTTAACACTATGATACCCTGTTTGATAGCTTTTACCATGTCTAGAGACTTAACACTGGCACCATCTTCACTATCTCTAATAGCTATGAAGCCATCTCGCCATCCTCCACTCTCGCATCTCCTCATTATCACCCACACAAGGCTCAGGGAAGGAAGTCAAACACTGCAATACCAGCATAAATCAAGGGGCTCTGGACCATAACCTGAAACAAAGCTACTCCTACACTGCCACAGACAAAAATACTGTCAAGGACCAAACCCACACCCATCCTGGCATCCACTACTACCCCTCAATTGAGCCTCCCTCTGACAGCCAAACTCCTAAACCAGCCCAGCTAACCCAGAACAACAGTGCTGACTTTATAGAAGGACTCAACTGTCCATAAACATGATTTATTAGAGAAACAACTCTTATCTACTCCACAAACTGAACTGTTTGACATCAAGATGTAGGTAGATCTCCAGCATGAGATTATATAAACCTGTAAAGTGCTCTCTCCCACAAGCAGTCTCTTCTCATGGTTTACATTCCTAACTCCCCCAAAACACATCAATCATCACTCCTATTCCTGAACAGTCCAACACACACACACACCAACCCCAATAGATTAGACCATTCCTTCAGGAACGTTACATCTAACATATGTCACATACTTGAATACTCAGGCCTGATTCACAAAGGGTCTCTGCACTTGTGGTGGTGGCCCCGAGGCCATTGGGTAGTCTCTGCACTCTGGGTGGAATCTCCGCGATGAGAATTCTCAATGCGGAGATTCTGCCCCGAATGCAAAAACTTCCCGATGACTGCAGGGCCTCCTCACCGAGTGCAGAGGCCTTTTTTGAATCAGGCCCTCAGTGATCACAGACCCCAAAAAAGCATCCTAATGCCACAATCTCCAGAGCTGGATGTACTAAACACAATCAAAGAGCAATCTCTCCATGCACACTCCGGTCGACAGCAATTTAGCAGAGGTTGTATTCCTCAAATGGGTCATCCCAATTAAAGCGTTTACCTTCTCACATACTCTTTTTTATGGAAGTTGAAATCCTCATGCGGGGCAAAGCTTTAGGCTGTATCCGGCAAAGTCCTCTTGAAGTCAGGTACCCGTTGGGTGAGGTTTGACTGAAGCTGTTAGTGTTGGCAGGAAAAGCTCAGAGTGGGAAAATGCAGATTTCACATCGTCCACATTCCTCTTGCTGTCAAACAAATGTTTTGCCTTTACCTAAGGACGATTTCTACCTTTTGATTTAGCCAAGATTTGCAAAGACTTTGCATCTGGTTTACATTCTACAACACATATACAAATAGGAAAATACATTAAATCATAGTTACTGTACAGGCAGGGACCTTGTCTTGCACAACAAATATTCTGACAACAACACAGACACCATTGCACTATCACACAAGGGTGCCTGCATTGGTGCATGAATATTGAAAATGCGCCTGCGCCAAGAGAGACGAGAACTATGTCATCTTTTAGTAGATATGGCTCAAATCTGCTCTCTCCCATTTATATAGTGCAGCAACTTTATTCGCTTCACTGCGCTGCATTAAGTGTTACAGTTCCCTCCTCAATCACATCAAACTGGTTGTGGGACCATCTCCCATTCCCACTGGGCTGGTGCCAAGTTGACTGCGGATGGCCTAGGGAGCAAAGACTTCTCTTCTCCGGTTCTTCCTTTAAACTTAACTATGATTGGGCAGGCCTCACCCTTGTCCATTTCATGTTAATGAAATTCTTGAACCCTCCCTAGCTGCCCTTCCCAAGACGATATTATTTACAACAAGGGGTGGTGAGGGACAGAGTCTCTGAATTAAGCAGAATACTCTCACCCAGTCAAGAGATCAGGGCTAGATCCAACACCGTTTTTTAGCTCATTGCACCATCCCAGTTTCAGAACCTGGCTGTATGCAAATTAGTCTGTTCCTGTCCCAGTGCATGATGGGAACAGGGCAAACCAAACTACAAAAGCCAATTCTTACACTGGGAAGGAAACAAGCTTCCGGGGACCGGTTTCTGGCATTACAGCCGTCTTCGGCCCGGCTTGCTTGAATCCTGATGGTGCAATGAGCAAGGGACTCATGTCTGAGTATACCCTTCCACGCTTAGGGTGGACAAAATTATTTACAACAAGGGGTGGTGAGGGACAGAGTCTCTGAATTAAGCAGAATACTCTCACCCAGTCAAGAGATCAGGGCTAGATCCAACACCGTTTTTTAGCTCATTGCACCATCCCAGTTTCAGAACCTGGCTGTATGCAAATTAGTCTGTTCCTGTCCCAGTGCATGATGGGAACAGGGCAAACCAAACTACAAAAGCCAATTCTTACACTGGGAAGGAAACAAGCTTCCGGGGACCGGTTTCTGGCATTACAGCCGTCTTCGGCCCGGCTTGCTTGAATCCTGATGGTGCAATGAGCAAGGGACTCATGTCTGAGTATACCCTTCCACGCTTAGGGTGGACAAAATTATTTGCAACAAGGGGTGGTGAGGGACAGAGTCTCTGAATTAAGCAGAATACTCTCACCCAGTCAAGAGATCAGGGCTAGATCCAACACCGTTTTTTAGCTCATTTCACCATCCCAGTTTCAGAACCTGGCTGTATGCAAATTAGTCTGTTCCTGTCCCAGTGCATGATGGGAACAGGGCAAACCAAACTACAAAAGCCAATTCTTACACTGGGAAGGAAACAAGCTTCCGGGGACCGGTTTCTGGCATTACAGCCGTCTTCGGCCCGGCTTGCTTGAATCCTGATGGTGCAATGAGCAAGGGACTCATGTCTGAGTATACCCTTCCACGCTTAGGGTGGACAAAATTATTTACAACAAGGGGTGGTGAGGGACAGAGTCTCTGAATTAAGCAGAATACTCTCACCCAGTCAAGAGATCAGGGCTAGATCCAACACCGTTTTTTAGCTCATTGCACCATCCCAGTTTCAGAACCTGGCTGTATGCAAATTAGTCTGTTCCTGTCCCAGTGCATGATGGGAACAGGGCAAACCAAACTACAAAAGCCAATTCTTACACTGGGAAGGAAACAAGCTTCCGGGGACCGGTTTCTGGCATTACAGCCGTCTTCGGCCCGGCTTGCTTGAATCCTGATGGTGCAATGAGCAAGGGACTCATGTCTGAGTATACCCTTCCACGCTTAGGGTGGACAAAATTATTTACAACAAGGGGTGGTGAGGGACAGAGTCTCTGAATTAAGCAGAATACTCTCACCCAGTCAAGAGATCAGGGCTAGATCCAACACCGTTTTTTAGCTCATTGCACCATCCCAGTTTCAGAACCTGGCTGTATGCAAATTAGTCTGTTCCTGTCCCAGTGCATGATGGGAACAGGGCAAACCAAACTACAAAAGCCAATTCTTACACTGGGAAGGAAACAAGCTTCCGGGGACCGGTTTCTGGCATTACAGCCGTCTTCGGCCCGGCTTGCTTGAATCCTGATGGTGCAATGAGCAAGGGACTCATGTCTGAGTATACCCTTCCACGCTTAGGGTGGACAAAATTATTTACAACAAGGGGTGGTGAGGGACAGAGTCTCTGAATTAAGCAGAATACTCTCACCCAGTCAAGAGATCAGGGCTAGATCCAACACCGTTTTTTAGCTCATTGCACCATCCCAGTTTCAGAACCTGGCTGTATGCAAATTAGTCTGTTCCTGTCCCAGTGCATGATGGGAACAGGGCAAACCAAACTACAAAAGCCAATTCTTACACTGGGAAGGAAACAAGCTTCCGGGGACCGGTTTCTGGCATTACAGCCGTCTTCGGCCCGGCTTGCTTGAATCCTGATGGTGCAATGAGCAAGGGACTCATGTCTGAGTATACCCTTCCACGCTTAGGGTGGACAAAATTATTTACAACAAGGGGTGGTGAGGGACAGAGTCTCTGAATTAAGCAGAATACTCTCACCCAGTCAAGAGATCAGGGCTAGATCCAACACCGTTTTTTAGCTCATTGCACCATCCCAGTTTCAGAACCTGGCTGTATGCAATTTAGTCTGTTCCTGTCCCAGTGCATGATGGGAACAGGGCAAACCAAACTACAAAAGCCAATTCTTACACTGGGAAGGAAACAAGCTTCCGGGGACCGGTTTCTGGCATTACAGCCGTCTTCGGCCCGGCTTGCTTGAATCCTGATGGTGCAATGAGCAAGGGACTCATGTCTGAGTATACCCTTCCATGCTTAGGGTGGACAAAATTATTTACAACAAGGGGTGGTGAGGGACAGAGTCTCTGAATTAAGCAGAATACTCTCACCCAGTCAAGAGATCAGGGCTAGATCCAACACCGTTTTTTAGCTCATTGCACCATCCCAGTTTCGGAACCTGGCTGTATGCAAATTAGTCTGTTCCTGTCCCAGTGCATGATGGGAACAGGGCAAACCAAACTACAAAAGCCAATTCTTACACTGGGAAGGAAACAAGCTTCCGGGGACCGGTTTCTGGCATTACAGCCGTCTTCGGCCCGGCTTGCTTGAATCCTGATGGTGCAATGAGCAAGGGACTCATGTCTGAGTATACCCTTCCACGCTTAGGGTGGACAAAATTATTTACAACAAGGGGTGGTGAGGGACAGAGTCTCTGAATTAAGCAGAATACTCTCACCCAGTCAAGAGATCAGGGCTAGATCCAACACCGTTTTTTAGCTCATTGCACCATCCCAGTTTCAGAACCTGGCTGTATGCAAATTAGTCTGTTCCTGTCCCAGTGCATGATGGGAACAGGGCAAACCAAACTACAAAAGCCAATTCTTACACTGGGAAGGAAACAAGCTTCCGGGGACCGGTTTCTGGCATTACAGCCGTCTTCGGCCCGGCTTGCTTGAATCCTGATGGTGCAATGAGCAAGGGACTCATGTCTGAGTATACCCTTCCACGCTTAGGGTGGACAAAATTATTTACAACAAGGGGTGGTGAGGGACACAGTCTCTGAATTAAGCAGAATACTCTCACCCAGTCAAGAGATCAGGGCTAGATCCAACACCGTTTTTTAGCTCATTGCACCATCCCAGTTTCAGAACCTGGCTGTATGCAAATTAGTCTGTTCCTGTCCCAGTGCATGATGGGAACAGGGCAAACCAAACTACAAAAGCCAATTCTTACACTGGGAAGGAAACAAGCTTCCAGGGACCGGTTTCTGGCATTACAGCCGTCTTCGGCCCGGCTTGCTTGAATCCTGATGGTGCAATGAGCAAGGGACTCATGTCTGAGTATACCCTTCCACGCTTAGGGTGGACAAAATTATTTACAACAAGGGGTGGTGAGGGACGAGTCACATACCACACAAGCAGATCTTCCAACTAAAAGGCCTAAGCAGTTTTCACACCTCATTAGGGGAAGCACTGACTGGCCAGCTGTTGACAGGCTATGCTGATTATCCTCCTAGATTTTTAGGGAGACAAAGTCTAACATTTTAAAGTTACTTTTCCTAAATATTTATAAAAACACCTTATTTCACAAGTGAATTGAATGGTTAATAAATATTTAAATAGTGGTTGGATCATTTGTGTAACTTATCTCAAATCAGATTTACCAAAACTAGTATTTTATCTGAAATGTATTTTTTTTAGGAGCAACTACAGGCCGTCACTATAGATACATGGCCCACACTAAGGGGCCTATTAGGATGGCAGGCGGACGAAAACCTAGTGGTGCTGGGACTGACCGCTAATGGTGCGGCGGTTCTGCACAGGCAAATAGGATGCCACCGCCAGTGCTGTGGTGGTACTGTGTTCATTTGCATGCACAATGTGGCAGGCACAGTGCGGTGCCTGCCACGTCGTCCATGCAAATGCAGGGGGGTACAGTAGGTACCCCCATGTGCCTCACCTACCCCCCCAACACCCAAGGGGGCCACAACGGGGCCCCAACTCAGGAATCCGCATGCATTTCCATGGCGGCTCCCTCTTGGCATCCTAATATGGCTGGCGGTGTCTAGCCACCATACGCAACCCTTTTCCACCCGGGCGATCCGCCCTACATCATAATAAACCCCTAAATGTTTGCATGCACCACTTTTAAATACTAGGCACCCTACCTTGTTGGGCTACATGGCCAACACAGGGGAGACTTATTTAAGATTTAAAAATAAAGTTCTTTTAACAAAGAGTTCTACAAAAGGTTCGCTTTTAGGTTTAAAAGCTGCAGCATTCAGACTACACAGGTAGGCCTTAAGCCATGTTCAAAAAACAAACCAGCACCATCAATCCAATCAAAAACTGGGGGTAACTACAACAAAGTGTAACTTTTCCACACTCACTTTGGAGATTACAAACAGAACATCTAAGCTACAGGTATAAACATCTTACACCAACTGCCATGCAGCAAAAAAAGTTCAATTGTTTTTTTGTCAGATTTCTGAAAATAGCACTGATTCTCTTAATCCTCTTCTAATCAGGTTTGAGCAGTGTAGGCATGGTCAGCCAGAGTTCTTGCAACTGGGGACTGAGCATAAGACCATGACCCTTATAAGCAGCCATGCATGAAATTGTTTATTTGGCACATGCAGCGCTTCTGAGCCTGCTTGTCATGTTCATATGCCATATGACGTCCTGTTTATTGGGCCGATTTAGATTTTGGCAGTCAGGGTGACCAGTCACAAAGGCAACTGAATACCTTGTGTGACAAACCCCCATCCACCGCCTTATTTAGAGACAGGAGGACCTTAAGATTTCCATTGATGGAGCGCCTGTTAGCTCCGTTGATGGAAATGTTCTCACAAAGCCACGATGGAGTAGGGGCTGTCAGAAAAATGACATTACTCCATTCTCTCTACTTAGGGTGAACGGTGTAATGTCTTTCAACCTGACGGTGACAGACAGAAAAAAATGCCCCCACACCATAGGGGAAACTAAGTAAGTAAGTACATTTTATTATGCTTGATTAATTCAAACCATTGCATACATTGAATACATATTAAAATGGAACTCCTTGCTCAAATACAATGAAATATATAGATATTAAAAAGACCCTCATTGTGTTTCACGTAAAATAGTTTGAAAATAGTCATTAAAAAAAGGTCTCATGGTTGCTACATTCTTCAGCACCATAAATAGTTAAACCGATTAAAAGATCAAATTAATAAAAGTTGTTAGTTTGAAATGTCCGCCGGCCAGAGTTCCTCCACAGAGTTTTTTGTGCATTAGTTGGTTAAATAGTTCTCTGGCCATAACGGACTGCTTTTCCTGGGCTTCGGGTGACAAACTTGAATGAAGGCCTGTTTTTAACGTCCTGGTGCCGTCGTTAAGTGTTCCTGATAAGGCATTGCAAGACTATCTCAAATTGTGCCCAAATCCATTGTACAGGGTTGATTCGTAACAAGCGAGGACATGTTTTTGAGATTCTTTGCAGTAATATCGAAGAATTTTGTGGGGCGGCAGTTTAGCTGCACTGATATTGGATTGAAGCAGGGCATACCCACCTGCCTGCATGACCTAACTCCATGCTGTCTGAATAATGCTTTTAATAAGGCATTCCTTATATCCTTTAAGATGTTACAAATACAAATGGCATGGATGAGGTCCTCCGCACCAGGCCACACAGGCGGCAGAGCTGGGCGCATCCTCTTCTTTCCCAAGGAGGTAAAAACGGATTGATCAGACTGACTCCCAAACAAAGTTTTAAGAATTTTTCCTTGGTGGCTGTCTTTATTCCTGTTTTAATGTAAGGTTGGGATTTGAGGACTTCATAGTTGTTAAGTACTACCCAGCCGTGGGCTCGTTTGGCTAGTGCTTTTTTGTCCTCTATGGTTGAGATTAGTCAGGTTGCCTTTGTAACTACTTTTTTGAATGAGGAGTGAACCATTGGGGCATTCCAGAGATCTGTCAGACCAAGAAACTTGATGCATTTCAGAAAATACTCTCTGGATGGCGATTTTCCAGGGTGAAACAGCTCAGCCCAGAGATGGATGTTTAAGGATCCTTTCTCTGCTTCTTTGATTTCATGCCAACATTTTACATAGACTCCCCTTCTTTCAATCAACTGTTTTTGAAGCCCATGGGGGGGAAAGTAGAAGTTTGCTTCAGAAACGGTAACAGAAAATCTATGGACCAACACCCTAAACACCTCTCCCCAAGATGCCACCGCAGAATTCGAGGCAGCTTTCCAAATTGTTAACATCTGGATCACTGAATGTGCCAACCTAGTTGCACCTATGAAAACCGCAAAACAAGGCAGATCCTTCAAACACACCAGCTGGTTCACTCGAACTAAAATGGTCCAAACGCAATTGCAAATGACTAGAAAGGATCTGATGCACCAACAAAACTCACAGCGATTGAGCCAATTCCAAAGTGGCTCTCAATAAATACCACATACACCTCAAAAACACCAAAAGGAAGCCCTAACCACCCACCTGAAAACTAGCTCCAACCATAGCAAGGAACTCTTCAGCATCATCAAAGAGTTCACAAGTGCCGCAGCAACTGAGAACATCGTAACCCCCTTTCAAGAGCTCTGCGACCCCCTCGCAGTCTTCTACTACATCAAAATCACCGACCTCTACAGAGACTTTGACTCCCAACTAACAAGCAACAATTTCAACAAGTTCCTCAATAGCAGCAACTACACCTCAAGCACTATAATCACTAAGTGGGATCAACTAACCATGCAGACCACTGCCACCATCATGAGCTCTATTTACTCAGGGGCACCCAAGGACCCCTGCCCCCACCACATGTTCAACCTGAGGAGCAACACCATCAGGCAGGAACTTACCACCATCCTCAAATTATCCTTCCCCTCTGCCTCCTTCCCAGAAGGATGGAAACATGCAGTAGTAAAACCTCTGCTAAAAAAACATACTGTTGTCCCGACAAACTACTGGTCCATTTCCTGGCTCTCGTTCCTTCAGAATGTCCTGGAGAAAGAATTGAACAGCCAACTCTCCAACCACCTAGAGATCAACAATCTCCTGGATCCATCCCAATTGGGATTCTACATTATTCACAGAAGAGAAACCGCAGCCACCAATGACATTTGATCTCTCCTAGACCATGCTGAGACCACAGACCTGATCCTCCTCGACCTCTCCGCAGCTTTCGACACCGTTTCACACAACACCATCCTACATGGACGCCAAAAGATGGGGATCCAAAAAACAGCCCTGAAATGGATCTCCTCCTTCCTCACCGGAAGAACTCAGAGCATCCGCCTCCTGCCTTACACCACAGGCCCAAAAAACATCATCTGCGGCATTCCCTAATGGTCCTCACTGAGTCCAATGCTGCTCAACACATACATGGCCACCCTGATTAAATCCTATGGCATGAACATCATTCCATATGCTGATGACATTCAGCTCATCCTCTGCCGATCCTCAAACCCCACTAACACCAAAACCAATTTCCAGAGGTGCATGATCAGCATAACCAGCTAAATACAAACCAAATTCCTCAACTCAACACAGACAAAACATAGGTAGTCATCTTTGAGAGCAACACTGCCCATGGGAAGACTCGTTTTGGCTAGTGGTAGTGGGCCCCGGGCCCACTCCCACAGATTACGCCAGAAACCTCAGTATCATAACCGACAACAAGCTCACTATGAAGAAGCAGATAAACGCTGTCTCCTCAGCCTGCTTTCTCACCCTCTGCATGCCCCGTAAAATGTTCAAATGGCTCCCCATCAACAACAGATGTACAGTCATCTAAGCCCTTATCACCAGTCGCCTGGACTATGGCAACTCCCGCTATGAGGGCATCACCTCAAAACTACTGAACAGACTGCAAACCATACAAAACGCTGCATCCAGGCTCATCCTCGACCTCCCGAGAGATGCCCCCACCTAGCGCTCCACTGTCTCCCCATCTAACAAAGGTGCCAGTTCAAACTGCTGACCCATGCCTACAAGGCCCTGCATAACAAAGGACCAGACTACCTCAACCACAGACTGAACTTCCACTAAAGCAGCAGATAACTACGCTGCACCTCCCTCTCCCTCGCCCACATGCCCACTTCACGTAAGCATAAGTGGCGGCTGCACCTTCTCCGATCTTGCCTCCAAGACCTGGAATGGCTTTCCACTTTACCTTTGGACTGCACCTATGCAACCGAAGTTCAGAGATGGCCTAAAAAGCTGGATGTTCGTCTGACAACACCCAACAGCAGCACCCCGCCCCCTAGCATCCGGTTACCCTCACGGGTGATAAGCAGCGCTATAGAAATCATTGATTGATTGAGAAAAACAACATTTTTGAAAAGTTTGGCAAAAAGCCATCAAAATCAACAGCAGCCATTCACCAAACTTTTTCTACATTGAAGGGATCCACAATGACACGGTTCCTTTCAATGAACAGAGATGACAGTGGGGACGGCGATCATCCCTTAATTTGACAGACCGTAGTGTGTCAAGGTGACAGGTTGATTACCATCCATCAAACTTTAAATTAGACCCTATGGCCTTGTTCTTGGACCACCATCTTACTCAATGGTTTCTAGTCTTAAACTGCTTGTTGTTAGTTTACTTCACTTTCAGTAATCTGTTGCCTGTCTTGACAGACTTTCTGCTAGGGCCAGTTTTTTGCGTGAGTCATACGGATGGGTTTATTTTGGTGGAGTAAGTGTGCTTATATTAGGTGATGGCTGTGTCAAAGGTAGTCTGGTCTACTCCTTTACATAGTATTGACCATCTAATTCCCAACTACATGTTAGATACACTGCAGACTGATGTTGAGGCAATGTGGAGTGTCTACACATGCTCTACTTCAAGTGTCGGCCCACTTGGAAATTTTAGAAAGGATGTTGTTGCCTTTGTAGGCATGTGAAGTGTGCATTGTCTTTCATGAGAATTCTGCAGATTTTATAAAACACAATGTGGGCCAGCTTCATAAATCTTCACTAGAAATTCCAGGAGGTCCACTGAGGGTACTGAAGGCTCCTTGGGGATGCTGGATATGAACAGGTGGGTGCAGTGAAGGGCTGCAAGATGGCACTTCTGGCTGTGAGGTGTTATTTGAGCCGTGGGGCCAATGGAGCAACTTTATATGGAAACTATACAGTGGCACATCATCAGTGGCTGATCAATAGTTTATTCAGCGGTGATGTAATTGAAGCTACATCAGTGTGCTCCTCAGGTGGCACATCGAGTTGAATCTGAGAAACTGTAGCATTGTCGTGCAGAGACACAGACAGTGTTTCAGGAAGTTTGAAAATAGGAGCAGAAGAAGGGGATCTAGTTGAAGACATGGGTCTAGCCATCTTGCCTTCTACTTAGGCTTCCATTTTGTTTGACTGAGGGATCCAAATGGTGGTTCTCTTGTGATGCTCTTGGCTGGAGGCCAGGGCCAGCCATGACATACAGACCAAGGAACTCATGGTGGAGCGAGGTTTTCTAAAGGTGGGAGCCATTGGATTGCCTGTTACCACAGAGATTTCAGCACACAGTAGAGGTTGAACTCCGTTCACAGGGTATGACCTGGGAGCTCGGGATGTGGACCGCGCCTGAAGCAAGGTATATCGACTACAACGCATACAAAATGCCTCTGCATGCCTGATCCTTGACATCCCTCGCCACAGCCAAACCACACCCCACGTAAGAAACCTGCACTGGCTCCCCATCAACAAAAGGATCACCTTTAAACTTCTCACTCACGCACACAAGGCACTCCACAACACCGGACCGGCATAACTCAACAGATGACTCATCTTCTACACCCCGAACCGCCAACTCCACTCAGCCGACCTCGCTCTCGCTACCGTCCCCCGCATCCGAAGAGCGACCTCCGGTGGCAGATCGTTCTCTTACCTCACCGCAAAGACCTGGAACGCCCTCCCCATCCACCTGTGACAGACCCAGGACCTACTTACCTTCAGGAGGCTACTCAAGACCTGGCTGTTTAAATAGTAGCAGCACCCTACCCCCCAGCACCTTGCGACCCTCACGGGTGAGTAGTGCGCTTTATAAATGCTCTGATTGATCAATTTATTGATTGACTCTGATCCCTGAGTGATATTAACAAGTCCACCCACGGTTTTTGGCATTAGGGTTGTACTATAGGTGCCTGCTCTCTACGAAGGTTAAGGCAGGGTATGCCCAGATGTGGGTCCCTTGCTCACTTTGCCACTGGATTCAAGTTAGCCTGGCTGATGGAGGGTGTTACCCAGAAACCAGTCCCAGGAGGCTTGTTTCTGGTTCAGGGAAGACCTGGCTTGGCAGTTCGGCTGAACTGTTCCCATCGGACACAGTGTGAAGACTGATTTGCATATATCTAGGTCTGAACTGAGGTGGCGAAGTGAGCCTAAGAATGATGATGGATTCAACCCAGATCAGTGACTGGGTTGAGTGTCTGAAAAGTTTCAGCGCTCCGTCCATCACCTCCTTGTATTTGCTTTGTTCGCCCTTAGTTCCAGAAACATGGTGGGCACCAGCCTTTATTCAATAGCACTTGATGTCAGTGCTAATGCTTTACCGATAGCAGCATAGCACTCAGCATGTACCGTGATCGAATGTACGTGATAAAATGAAAACTGGATAGATAAAAAAAAGGTTGCCTAAGGCATTATGCAGTGTAATTTCCCTTGCTGGTAGGAAGTAGGAAATTTTGCTGACTTACAGGAATATAACAAGCAGTCCTTGATAATTGCAGCAGGTTTCCGTGCAAGCAATGGTACATTCCCTAGCTTTGAAAAATAGAAACAGTTTACTTTCCTCTTGAAAATGAAAATGTACAATCTCAGCTTCATTTCGTTAATGCACCTCACATTTTCACTTGGAGCTTTTCCAGCTTGTTTTTGATGCATTTGTAATGAAACATTCTCTTCATTTGGAATGATTTAAGCACACTTTGCGGTGAAAGGGATGCAATTTGCAGTACTTCATTCACATCTAGGCAAGCGATTTCAAAAGATAATTTATCTCATCTTTCATGTACAATGGCTAAATGCGTGATGTGGGAGAGCCGTTGTGCAAACAACCTACTTTGTGTCTTTCAATAAACCAGTAATGCAGGCTTGATGACTTCCAAGGGCATTCTCCGGCTCTTTGGTTAAAAGGATGAGCAAAAATCCTATCTCTTGAAATAACTTCAACAGGAAGGAAATGTTGGTTAGGTTAAACTATGGAACATAGTTTTTAGCCAATAAGGCATAATGTTTTAGTACTGACTCCTGGGTGATGCTGACACATAGTGTGTGTTCTATTTGACCCAACATGTAAAGACAAATTGGCACATTATATGCTTGGAATCTTTGGACCAAATGAATAAATGGAATATGACATCACGAAGTATGATTTAGCAGAAACATTGTGTGATCACTAACTTTTGGGATAATCAGATGCATCTACATGGTAGGGGGAGGCAACTATGCTGTCATTCTCACCACAGGCGGTGCTGTAAGCAAACCAATAACAACATGTTAGGCAGAGATTAATGCGAGTGGACTTAAATAATGTAACTCTTTTGCAGAAACACCAAGGTTCATTGCGTCAGATCCAAAACACTCACTCTAAACATCATCTGTTGCAATCCAATTTTATTTTTCGAGGCACCAGCCCAACAGACGATTTGCGTGAAAGTACCAATGGGTGTAATGCCAGACAGTCACGATAAGCATACATGTAAAGTAAATTATGATTTCGTTTTTGAAAAAAACCAAAAAAACATTAAGAAGACATTACAGCAGGAGAGGAGTCCATTAGCAAGTCTAGAGACTGAACAATCATTCTGCACAAAATTACCAACTCCTAAAGAAGGCTTAAACACTATGGGGCAGATTTATGAAGGCCTTGCGCCGCCGGTGCGTCACTTTTTCCCATGTTAAAAGTGACGCACCGGCGGCGCAAAGCCTTCATAAATCTGCCCCTATGTATGCGCCTTTACGCAGGTTGTCGGCCACTAAGTTTTTCCACCAGTGACATCTGGGCTATTGAATGAACTGGCTTGTTTTTGTGGGGTGCTGAATGTGGACGATGTGGAGTACTCCGTAGATGTCTGTCCTCCAGGAGTGAGGGTTGGGTACTTGATGTGTGTTCTAATTGACTGTTGAAGGTTTTTTTTTTTTAAATGGTCCTTCTCTCTCTCTCTTCTATGCTTTTCTCCTCAGCTTTCTATTATGTTGGTGATATACAGAAAATATGCTCTTTGGTATTTACTGGTGCAATTCTATTTGCTGTTCACTAAATAAAAATAAATCTAGTCTTCACAGAATTGTAATCTTTCACTTTATTGTAGAAACTATGGGGCAGATGTATCAAGCGTTTTTTTTTTGTCGCAAACGCTGCGAATCGCAAAATAGCAGCGTTTGCGACAAAAAAACGGGAAATGCGATGTATGAAAAAATATCGCATCGCAAAATTAAGGAATCACAAAATTTGCGATTCCTTAAATGGTATAGAAACAAGAAAGTTTTGCGATTTCACACTAAGAAATCGCAAATTACCACCAACTTGTAGTTGGTGGTAATTTGGGAATTCTTTTGCAAATGCACTTTTTGCAATTTGTAAAGGTGGCATGTGACGCTCATACATGCCCTTAGGGCATGTATGTATGCCATATGCGTACACATGTCAATTTCAGGGGTGCAGCAGGGTGTCCTTAAGACACCCTTGCACCCTTGAAATTATTCTCAATTTGCGATTAGCAAATTGCGAATCGCAAATTGAGAATAATTTCACATTCATTCCTATGGGCCTCCTGGCCCATAGAAATGAATGGGAAATTATTCCTTAGTTGCGATTAGCAATTTGCTAATCGCAATTAAGGAATTTTAAGAAATCGCTATAAAATAGCGAATTTCTACATACATAACATTGTGCAATTCTCAAATAGCGATTCCTTAAAAATCGCTATTTGAGAATCGCAAAAGGGTATCTTGATACATCTGGTCCTATCCCCCTTTCCGGCCATCTATTATTGAGAGACATGTTTTATTTTTATGTTGGGTGGATAGGGTGGTTGAGTGTAGATTCTCTCGGTCTGAGAAGTTAAAAGCTGTCCATTTGGTGGGATACTGTAGGTTAGAAACCGAGGGCCTTTCAGGTCTTGTTGAGGTAGCTTTAGGTATTTCTCAATCCTACATTACCACTGTTGTCGAACATGAATGATGATAGGTTTAGATGTTCCAGTCTAAGTTCTAACCTGTGATCTTCAGTTCGTGCAACTTCCACCCACCACACTTAACCATTTTATGACTGTAAGGCTCTATCCCCATGATCATTACTGCAGATCCTTTGAATATTATATCTCTTACCTGACTGTAGAATCTGACTGTATAATGCCTCTACCTTTAACACTAGAAAGTTCACTACATTATTTCTCTAGTGTTCTAATCTTTGTATGTAACTTGTTTACATCCCTGGATACACTTTACCGTTTATTATACCTGTGTTTCTGTCACTTTGCACCATATAAAAGCAAATCTACAATGGAATGCGGCGTGTTACCTACACAGTATGCAGGTATCACTGAAGGAAGCACCATAATCCCCTTAATTATGTTACTGTGTTTGTAACCTTTAATCTCCCGATTACACATAAACATACATTACACATACAGCTCTACAGCAACTAATTCAGCACTGAAACATCTTACTGGGACTGGAACCTCCAACTGCAGGTTGTCAGGTTTCTTATACACACAGACACACACACATTGGAATTTATGGCATATTGCAGTCACCTCTCTATGAAAGTTGCACTAACTCACTGAGCTGTTTTACTGATCTGAAGCTTGTGCAAAATCTCTACAGTGAGCAGTGAACCTCTTCAAACTGACCACTTTAAACTGATTAACTGGGTCTGAGGAAGTTGCATGCAGGCAGGAACGTTTCTTTTCTCTTTACCATTTTTTTAAAGTATTGATTTTATTTAACAGTTCACAGCAGTGTACATAGATCTGTATTGGTAACATCATAGCCGCTGGGAAACCAAGCGATCAGTAAAAAGGAACGAGAACATCACAAAGAGAAAAGCCAGTGAGATATGCAGCAGACACAGTTGCAACATGAAGAATAATAGAGCCCAACAACTAGTATTTTGCAACGGACATCACTCCAATTGGACATACCATGTACATCGAAATCACCCATAACAACACATTATAATGTGAGTGACAGAATACAGTACAGTGATTTTAAGCATTATTCGGTTCTTCGGTGCACAATTTCACATTTGAACTTTCATACAGAGGCGAATTGTGAATACATTTGTAGATCAGTTAAGCTGTATTACTTTGAGGTATTTATTAAAAGATGTTAAGTCACACTTACTTTTAGGAGTGCATGCTGATACAGACAATAAAGCAGAATTCTCAAGTTTACCAGTTCCATATGTGAATAGTTTACCCATGCCAGGTTTGTGATTTGCCTTCTGGGACTTGAAGTCCTCTTTAGAACATTGTAAAATCAGAACTACGAGTCCCGGAAAACACATTAAAAAACCTGTACACGATTAGCTACTAGTGCATGGGCATAGGAAACAGGAGAGCTCTGAAGAAGGTGATAGGTGATAGTCCAGGGTGGTGGTAGGGTGGTGGCAGCACCTTGAGCATTACTTGTGTGGCGAAGCAGATTGCGAGGGACTCTCCTCTGCTTTTTTAAACCCCTGTTGAACTTTTTGGCATCTTTTAAAATATCGCTTTTTTAAAACTGTGTGGTGCTTACTTGCATTTGCATTGTATTGTGTTTTCCTGCATTCCGATCACTGACGCCTTCTGCCCCGTTCCACCGTGGCTCTTCTGTGCCGTTTGTGTGGAGGGCAGGGTCGGGCGCCATCTTACTTGAGTCCCGGGTCCCCGCGTGACCGTAGGCAGCGGTCTAGTCAGGGGAGGGGCTCAGGCTATAATTAGGTTCCGAGTTCGGGGGCCGGGGTGATAGTCCAGGGTGGTGGCAGCACCTTGAGCATTACTTGTGTGGCGAAGCAGATTGCGAGGGACTCTCCTCTGCTTTTTTAAACCCCTGTTGTACTTTTTGGCATCTTTTAAAATATCGCTTTTTTAAAACTGTGTGGTGCTTACTTGCATTTGCATTGTATTGTGTTTTCCTGTATTCCGATCACTGACGCCTTCTGCCCCGTTCCACCGCGGCTCTTCTGTGCCGTTTGTGTGGAGGGCAGGGTCGGGCGCCATCTTACTTGAGTCCCGGGTCCCCGCCTGACCGTAGGCAGTGGTCTAGTCGGGGGAGGGGCTCGGGCTATAATTAGCAATGCTCCACCGAACGCGCAGCGGGCGCGCCGTCTGCGTGCCCAAGGAGTGCCAAAGGAGGGCCCGTCTGTGCCCATCCGTGCCTTGGACATGCCTAGAGCTCAACCCTTGCCTCCATTGGCCAGGTTGCTACATCCCACTAGACTAAGGTACTCCGCCAAAGATCTGACAGCGTTTAATGCATTTAGCTGTGGTGTAGGATGTCCCTGGAGGGTTGCTGACAGCTTATCTCGAGTCTGCCCTGCCTGTAATTTTCGGTTCCAGCCTAAGCTTAGTGGTTCCCCCAGAGAACGTATTGACTCGGGGCAGATACGAGCTGGGTTAATTAATGCTAGGTCCTTGGTCAAACACGCCGCCGACGTCTTTGAGATTTTGGCACAGAACCAGCTGGACCTCTTTTTTATTACTGAGACCTGGCTCAATGAATCGTGTGCCCCAGTGGTGGAGCTAGCTATCCCTAGGGGTTTTAAGAACGCGAGGGCGGACCGCCCTCTGGGCAGAGGGGGGTGGAGCTGCCATGATTTATAGGGACAAATGGGTGTTTTCCTGTGAACCCCATGGAGATCAGGGGGACGCGGAGATGCTCCATTTTTCTCTTATGCTTAACCCGCACTCCACTTTGGGTGGCACTTTGGTGTATAGGCCGCCAGGATATGTTGGGCCTTTTATTGAGTCCTTGCAGGAGGTCATTGTGCCACGCGCCCTAAGATTTTCCAAGTTTCTTCTCTTAGGGCAATTTAACATCCATGTCGATGTTTTAGACGCCATTGAGTCGAGACGCCAAGGTGAGACCCTGACCTTGGCCCAGCTCGTACAACGGGTTGAATTTCCAACCCACGCAGGCGGTCACTGTCTAGACTTGGTATGCTCCAACTTTAATATTTTAATGGCCCATCCTGAGAGGGTGACATGGTCAGATCATGAGCTGATTAGGTTCTCCTGGTCCTTGGAAAAATCCACAGGGGCGGGGGCTGTTTCTCCCACCGCCCAACTCCAGAGGATTAATTTAGCCACTTTTTCTGATTCCTTAATTCGGGACCGTCCTGTTCTGGCCTCGGATGTAGGCGAGGCCGTTGACTCTTTTAACACATGGCTGGAACAGGGGTGAGCTGCCTCCGTCAACCAGGCCTGTATTCGCAGGATGCGTTTCTCCCCTTCGAAACCTTGGTTTTCCCATATCTTATGGGAACAAAAACTAGGTTGTAAGAAACTTGAGCGTGTGTGGAGGCAAGCATATTTGCCTGAGGCAAAGGTTGATTTGCGAGTCGCTCAGAAGGACTACTACGCTGCGATTAATACAGCTAAGAGTCGGTTTTATACAGAGAGGATTGAATGGCCAACAACAACAGCAAAGACATTTTTTCTATTGTTCAGAGCTTTCTTTCTCCTTGTGCTGCTCAACCTTTATTGCCATCATCTGACCAATGGTGTGAAGAACTCTCCTCTTTTTTTATAGAGAAAATTGCTAAGATTCAGGTGGACTTGCGCAGCGTTAGTGGTAGACACCAGACTTCTTCAGTACTCTCCCCTTGTTCTGTGCCCAATCCTACGGATCAGTTTGTTGTCTTTTTCCCCTCGGCTGAATCAGACATTCTTTCAGTACTCAAGTCCCTGAAGTCCGAGTCTCCAGCGGACCCGTGCCCAGCCAGGGTGCTTGGGGGGGTGGCTGCTACAGTCTGCAAAAAAGGTCACTCAGATCGTTAACCTCTCTTTCTCTTCTGCGACCGTCCCGACTTGCTGGAAGCAGGCTAAACTCTTGCCGCTCCTCAAAAAGGCCGGGTTGGATCCTTCTGCACCATCCAGTTACCGGCCTATATCCTTGTTGCCGCTCTGGCTAAAGTCTGTGAAAAATCGGCATTTCGCCAACTGGAAAATTTTGTTGAGTCAACACATGCACTGCACCCTGCCCAATCAGGGTTTTGGGCTGCCTATAGCACCGAAACTGCCCTGGTGGAGATGTCAGAGGCGATTCGGGAGTGCCTGGACGGAGGTGGCAGAGCGGTTCTGATTTTACTAGACCTCTCTGCCGCCTTCGATACGGTGCCCCATGGGCTTCTCCTGACCAGATTGGCTGAGATTGGCGTTGCTGGTCGAGCTCTGGAATGGCTAACTTTATTCCTGACTAACAGGACGCAATAGGCCTGGATGCCCCCGTATGCCTCTATGCCCAGGAATCTCACTACGGGTGTCCCATAGGGGTCTACTGTTAGCCCCCTACTTTTAAATATTTATTTGACTCCCCTGATCTACCTGGCGGAACACCTGGGGGCAAAAATAATGGCCTACGCCGATGATACCCAACTTTTGTTTACTTGGCCAGGGGACCAATTGGATACATCGGCGGTCCAATATTGCCTCTCATCTGTCATCCATTGGTTAGCACTTGCACAGCTAAAGTGCAATGAAGATAAGTCAGAGGTTCTGTTCTATGGATCTTTTCCCGACAATTTTTGTTCCCTTCTTTGGCCATCGGATCTACCCTGCCCCAAATCTATGGGGGCCCGGCTAGGAACCTAGGGGTCTGGTTTGACAGCGACCTGAAGTTTGAAAACCATATCAAAAGACTCACGGGGGTGTGTTTTGGCACACTAAAAGCCTTGCGTAGATTTTTTCCTTTTCTCCCGAGAGAGGCCAAAGAAACGGTGTCGTGGGCCCTCATCCTCTCTAGGCTCGATTATGCGAATGCTTTGTTCAGCGGCTTACCATCCTACCTGATTCAACGGCTGCAGGTGATTCAGAATGCGGTCGTCAGACTCCTGTTTAATCTGCCCAGGAGGGTTAGCGCGCATCCCCATCTGCGTAGCCTCCATTGGCTCCCAGTTGCTCAGCGAATCATGTTCAAGGCTCAGGTTCTTGCTGTCCGAGCTATCCATCAGCTCGAGCCCCTGTACTTGAGAAGACGCTTCTCTCTCTATGTCCCTAATCGCTGCCTCTGATCTGCCAATCAGTGCAAGATGGTTATGCCCAGATTTAAGTTTGCCTGGCTGGGGGGTCAGTCTATCTCGGTGAGGGCTGCCAGAGCCTGGAATGCGCTTCCGCTCCACCTCCGTGAAGCCCAGTCTATCACCTGTTTTAAGAAAGGGTTAAAAACCCATCTGTTTAATGCGGCCATTTAACTGCTCCCCCTTTTTTCTTCTTTTCTTTCTCTCTGCCTCCGCTAATCTGTCACATACTTCTCCACCGCGCCAGGATACTAGCTAGTAATAGAGCACGCTATAAACCCTTTAAAGCTAAAACTAAACTAATAAAGGAGCAGGAACTTGAGGAAAAAACTTTGTGTGGCATGTGTAGCATGTGTAAAAGGGATTTACATGTACCACTGACCCTGCCTATAAGGACAACAGACATTTTCCCTGTTCATGGGCCTGACATTCGATGGGGTCATGCTGGCACCAATTTTCTGCAAATCCAAGGAGCCTAGAAAAGAAGCTGCCTAAAGAAGTGAGAGGGAGCCTTTTTACTGATGGGTTGGCCACACTAGTTTAAGAGAGATTCTACCTTCCTCAGAGTGTGGGAGGGGTTATACAGTGTGCCCCTCATTTAATTAAGAATTACCTGGAGGGAAAGGGCGCACAAAGAACATGTGTTTGTTGCAAAAATTGACGCAATCATCTGGCACACTTTATTATTGCATTTCTCGCAATAGTGTCTGGTCAATGTGGTGTTCCACTTGATTACTGAGAAGGGTATGCTGTTTAAACTCTTCCACTCTCCAAGGAAAGAATCTCTCTTAAACCAGTGGACCCACCCAACCCCTTTTTTTAGACAGCTTCAATTCATATGCCTCGAACTGAAGCAATGCATTCTCTGTATGCTCAAACATTGAAGGGAACGTCACAATTAGAGTGTACAAATCAATCTTGAGGGGGCTCCTTTAGACTGAGAGGCTAGGACGCTGCACTGAACTGTGGGGGCTTGTGTTACACCTCTGAGTAGAAAGCCACAGGGAACAGAACCATTCCTCATATATTACAGAAACAGAAGTGAGAAATATTTCAGAAGACCTGAAAGAGGCCAGTACAAATTCACATGAACCAACAGGAAAAATACTTAAAATATTGTATCAAATGTTCCTAACAGGCAACAGGCGAACTCCTTCACATACCAAATGTTGGACTTGGCCCTTTTTGCAGGGTCATCCCTAAACTTTTTGCCTTCCTCCTAGTCTTTTTTCTGACCTGGCGTTGGTGGTTTTAGGACTCGGAGCACTTTAGTACTGCTGTCCAGTGTAAAGTATGTGTGCTCTCTGCTGTAAACATGGTAAGATTGGTCTTCACCTGTTTGGCGTATGTAATTTACTTGTCAGTCCCTTGTAAAGTGGTATCCCAGATACCCAGGGCTAGTAAATTAAATGCTACTAGTGGGCTTGCAACTCTGCTTGCGCCACACACCAAAGTAGACTTTTAAACCTGTCTCAGGGCTCTGCGATTGCAGGGCCTGTACGCGCAGTTTACTGCCGCTGTGACGTGGCACGCAAAGTGGTTTCCAAGTCGGTGACCCCCTTTTACTGCACGTCAGTCACCCCTAAGGTAGACCCTAGCTAGCCCTATGGACAGGGTGCATTGTAGGTAAAAGGTAGGACATGTACCTTAAGTGTGTGACATGTCCTGGTAGTGACCAACAGCCATTTGGGTTTCTCGCTGCTGTGAGGCTGCCCTTTCATAGGAATGCATTGGGGATTCCATGATAGTGTTTCATTGGTAATTTCTGAAATGAGAGGAGCAGCGTGGACAAGTTTGGTATGTTTGGAATAGTGATAATAAATGCTGCTTAATGGTGTGCGCAGATTTATGATCATAATTTTAGAAATGCCACTTTTAGAAGTTGGCATTTCTGTGTTTTATGTGTCTTTGCCTGCCTGATGTGTATTGCATGTCTGGCTCTGGAGTGACAGGGGCTGGTGAGGTGTGTGGCTCCAGATGGGCTGGATGAGTCAGCGCTAAGCTGAATGTGCAGATCTGCATTTGGAGGAGTCGCCCCTGACCCTGAATAGGACTGTGCCTGCCTTGTTCAATGCAGGCTCGACCCCCTGTGGTGTGTCTGAGGACAGAGCCCAACCTGACAAAGGAGGGCGGAAGCACTGTTAACAAAGTGCTTCAGTACCCCCCAGAACCAGTTGGGACTGGTTCTCCTAGCCCTCTGCCAGGGCAGAACAAAGACCAACGTGGTATATGTACTGGGGCTGTGACCCCAGTAAAGTGTGCTTGGGTGCTTCCTGTACCTGTTTTGGAACTGTTGGCCGGCAGGCTGCTGGGCTGCCAGGAGGATCCTCCTGGGGACCCAGCTGCTGTTTCTTGGGGATGTATGGCGTTACAACGCACACTTTTACAACGCATACCTTTACAATGCCTTTTTTACAGCGCAACATCCATTACAACGCATTTCATTACAACGCATGCCATTACAACAACATTTTAAAAACTACATTTACAACGCACACCATTACAACGCATAACATTACATTGCATGTTTGGTAAGTATTGGATAGTGTAGGGGTAAAAATTACTATTCTAACTCCAGGGGGTGCAACAGTAGGGTAAGTGTTGGATAGTGTAGGGGTAAAAATTACTATTCTAACTCCAGGGGGTGCAACAGTAGGGTAAGTGTTGGATAGTGTAGGGGTAAAAATGACTCTTCTAACTCCAGGGGGTGCAACAGTAGGGTAAGTGTTGGATGATAATGTTATGCGTTGTAATGGTATGCGTTGTAATGACTGAGTTGTAATGACATGCGTTGTAGTGGTGTGCGTTGTAGTGTCATGCGTTGTAATGGTTGCGTTGTAATTGCATGCGTTGTAATGGATGTTGCGTTGTAACAGTTTCGTTGTAATGGTAGTGCGTTGTAAAAGTTGCGTTGTAAAGGTTGTTTCCCGTTTCTTGGGGATCCCTGCGTGCTGACCTGCCTGGCTGCCCTTGCTGGGGTGTCCCCAGCACCAATTTCTGCATTGCCTGAGCCCAGTGCAGGCCCTGGAGACTATAGGGCTCAGCGCAGGAGAAGCGCCTTCATCTAAAAAGGAGAACCTGCCAGCGCTGCCTACTCCCTGTTCAGTCTGCAGGCGGGAGACAGGCGAGGCGTTTTCTGCATGGCCCCTCTGCTAGAATGGTGCCCCTTCCCTCAGCGAGGAGAAAAGTGGGGAACAAGTCACTGTGCCGTGGTAGGCCCCACCGAGGAAAAGCAGATCGCCGCAGCAAGTCAGACGTTTTACCTGATTGTGGGCGGGACCCAAGAGCAGAAACCGTCCAGAAGCCAGACAAGGCCGGCTGTGGGCGGGGCTCCTGTTAGGGAAAGGAGAGCCCTGCGTGGTGAAGGAGACATTTTTGGTGGCTTTTCGGCCCGACGGGGGCCGACCAGAGTTCTCCTGTCACCGGCCTGTAAGGTGAGGCGCAAGGACGGCCCGGGAGTGGCGGGCCGGCCTCAACGTAAAATTAACAGTGAGAGACCCAGGAGGGGTTTTCCTGCTGAATGGAGAAAGGTGCTCGCGGGGAAACCTCGGAGGAGGCCCCTGAGCAGAATTGCTCTCTGCTCCTGGATGGATGCAGCTGCGCCACATGATTGCGGGCAGCTGCATTCTAACTATGGGCAAATTTTCCCGCGAACTTGCGGATTTTTTTGTGATTTGCACTGGAGTACTTTCTACTGGCTAATGCAGTAAGTGTTACCTCGTTGGGTAAATGTATAGGGGCAGATTTACAAGACCCCTGCGCCACTTTTGCGTAATTTTTAACATGGGAAAAATGACGCAAAAGTGGCGCAAGGGTCTTATCAATCTGCCCCATAGTGCTTTTCCTACACTGCAGCTGCGTAAAGGGTCAGATGATTTGTCTCCACTGACCATGTGTGCCTGTAACTTTGCCACCATGCCAAAAGGCACCGAGGTCCCTTGAGTGAGCTGTCCATCATAGTTGAGAAAGGGCGGGAAGACGTTTGATACCGCTAGTGTGTGGTGCGGGCCAAACGAGCGGGGCTTCTATGCGTGTCAACATGCCTCTTGTGTATAAAGGGTCAGAGAGCAAGCAGGGCAGCAGGTGAGAAGAAAGCAGGCTCCTGGTCACAGGAACTACACCGGGATTGTGCTCGAGAAACTCATGGATGTAACGACCTCCCTCAAGTATTACAGCTAATTTTCGACGGCAGATGTGGGGTTAAAGCACACTTGCCCAGCCTTGACCGTGCTCACTAATGTTTTGGGCTGATTAAAACTTTACTGAATTTGAGCTTCAACTCGGGCACCTGCTTTATTTATATCTGTAAATGCTTCTTGTTGAGGTTTAATTTTTGTGACAGGCGCCTCGTGCCAGAATGAATCCTGCCCTGCATAGTTAGTCACAAAGATGCCACCATTTTGTGCAATACCTCTACTCAACTGGAGTACTTTCTACTGGCTAATTCAGTAAGTGCTACCTCGTTGGGTAATGTATAGTGCTTTTCCTACACTACAGCTGCGTAAAGGGCCAGAAGATTTGGCTCCACTGACCATGTGTGCCTGTAACTTTGCCACCGCGCCAAAAGGCGCCGAGGTCATTTGAGTGAGCTGTCAATCATAGTTGGGAAAGGGCGGGAAGACGTTTGATACCGCTAGTGTGTGGTGCGGGACCAAACGAGCAGGGCTTCTATGCGTGTCAACATGCCTCTTGTGTATAAAGGGTCAGAAAGCAAGCAGGGCAGCAGCTGAGGAGAAAGCAGCCTCCTGGTCACAGGAACTACACAGGGATTGCGCTCGAGAAACTCATGGATGCAAAGACCTCCCTCGAGTATTACAGCTAATTTTCGATGGCAGATATGGGGTTAAATCACACTTGCCCAGCCTCGACCATGCTCACTAATGTTTTGGGCTGATTAAAACATTGCTGAATTTGAGCTTCAACTCGGGCATCTGCTTTATTTATATCTGTAAGTGCTTCCTGTTGAGATTTAATTTTTGTGACAAGAGCCTCGTGCCAGAATGAATCCTGCCCTGCATAGTTATCCACGAAGATGCCACCATTTTGTGCAATACCTCTACTCAACTGGAGTACTTTCTACTGGCTAATCCAGTAAGTGCTACCTCGTTGGGTAATGTATAGTGCTTTTCCTACACTGCAGCTGCGTAAAGGGCCAGAAGATTTGTCTCCACTGCCATGTGTGCCTGTAACTTTGCCACCGCGCCAAAAGGCTCCAAAGTCCCTTGAGTGAATGGTCCATCATAGTTGGGAAAGGGCGGGAAGACGTTTGATACCGCTAGTGTGTGGTGCAGGGCCAAACGAGCGGGGCTTCTATGCGTGTCAACATGCCTCTTGTGTATAAAGGGTCAGAAAGCGAGCAGGGCAGCAGGTGAGGAGAAAGCAGCCTCTTGGTCACAGGAACTCCACGGGGATTGCGCTTGAGAAACTCATGGATGCAAAGACCTCCCTCGAGTATTACAGCTAATTTTCGACGGCAGATATGGGGTTAAAGCACACTTGCCCAGCCTCGACCGTGCTCACTAATGTTTTGGGCTGATTAAAACGTTACTGAATTTGAGCTTCAACTCGGGCACCTGCTTTATTTATATCTGTAAGTGCTTCCTGTTGAGGTTTAATTTTTGTGACAGGAGCCTCGTGCCAGAATGAATCCTGCCCTGCATAGTTATCCACGAAGATGCCACCGTTTTGTTCAATACCTCTACTCAACTGGAGTACTTTCTACTGGCTAATCCAGTAAGTGCTACCTCGTTGGGTAATGTATAGTGCTTTTCCTACACTACAGCTGCGTAAAGGGCCAGAAGATTTGGCTCCACTGACCATGTGTGCCTGTAACTTTGCCACCGCGCCAAAAGGCGCCGAGGTCCCTTGAGAGAGCTGTCAATTATAGTTGGGAAAGGGCGGGAAGATGTTTGATACCGCTAGTGTGTGGTGCGGGACCAAACGAGCAGGGCTTCTATGCGTGTCAACATGCCTCTTGTGTATAAAGGGTCAGAAAGCAAGCAGGGCAGCAGCTGAGGAGAAAGCAGCCTCCTGGTCACAGGAACTACACAGGGATTGCGCTCGAGAAACTCAGCTGGGGGAGAGAGGACACGGCATAAAATTAGCATGCCTGCATCAGCGCGCAGCGGTCGCGCATGGCGGGCGCGCCTTAGGCGCGCCGAAGGTAAGCCAAAGGTCAGCCCGTCTGCGCCCGTCCGCGCCTCGGACGTGGCGGATGCAGGACGGGCCCCCTTGCAGACACAGACCTCAACCAAAACTAATATTAGATATACTCGATCGAGTTTGATGGCACTTCGCCCGACATCGGATGAAAGATTAAATTGTATTACTATTGACCCAGTAAGTCTTAATTCGTGCTCTGCCTGCGGCTTTGCATGTTGTACCAACAATGCGATTTCATCAGATTCCGTCTCAGAGTTGGGCTCCATCTCAGCAGCCTTAATAAATGCTCGCTCTATGAGCAAACATGCTTCAGAAATTTTTTCTTTGCTAGAAGATGGTACACTGGACCTGTTATTCATTACGGAAACATGGTTGAATGGCTCTTGTGCCCCCGATATTGAATTGGCCATTCCCAGAGGGTTTAAAATCCGAAGGAAGGATAGGCTCTGTGGTAGGGGTGGTGGGTTAGCAATTATTTTCAGAGATTCCTGGGTTCTTAATGTTGAAGATTCAGATGATCTAGTTGAGGGTGAGATTGTGAATTTTTCTTTACTTTTGTCCCCACATTTTACATTGGGTGGTTGGTTCCCTTATTTACCGACCTCCTGGCCCCTCTGGTCCCTTTCTTAAAGCTCTTTTAGAGACTCTCGTTCCTCGAGCGGTGAGGTTCTCCCGTTTTTTACTACTCGGTGACCTTAATATTCATGTTGACTCTCAGGAACGTCAGGAAAGTAAGCTTTTACATGACTCCTTTGATCTGGCTTCTCTAACCCAATGGGTTTCCTCTCCTACTCACACAGGAGGGCACATTTTAGACATTATATGTTCTAACTTTCCGCTGAAGGTTGAGGCTCCACAAAGATTAACTTGGACTGACCATCAGCTTATTAGATTTTCATGGTCGGCCATGAAAGACTTACCCAAGGCTGCGAAGAATATGTGCCCCCCAAAGATTAACGTAGGTAATTTTACTGCCTGGCTTGATCAGAACAGACCCACTCTGGGAGGTGATTTAGATCCTGCATTGCAGACTTATGATAGTTGGATAAGAGCTGCAATGTCCGCCTCATCGAAGGGGACAGATTCAGGCAGAAATAGGATGACCCCCTCACAACCCTGGTATTCGCCCCAACTACGCACTCTTAAACTAGTCTGCAAAAAATTGGAGCGAGTATGGAGGGTAGCATACTGCCCACGAGCTAAAGCAGTTTATCGTTCGGCTCAGCGAGAATATTATGCTAGCATTAAACTGGCTAAAACGGAATATTTTACAAGAAGAATTGAGAGGGCTAATAATAACAGCCGCGAAATTTTTGCCATAGTTAAAAGCTTTCTCTCTCCCTGTGCCGAGCAGATTTCAATGAGATCCTCTACCGAATGGTGTGAAAATCTCTCCTCTTTTTTCTTGACAAAAATTGCTACAATTCAACAAAGCCTTAGAGCAATTGGTGAGGGCAATAGGATTGTTGATGTTGGACCTAAGGTTCCACCCATTGTCACTATGGAGAGATTTGTCCCCCCTTCGGTGGATGATACCTTGGTGGCAATTAAATCGCTAAAATCAGGTGCCCCTGGCGATATCTGCCCGGCCCGGGTGTTGGCTGAAGTGGCTGAAGTAGTGGCATCTGAGGTCTCTCAAATAATGGGACTATCATTCACAACAGCAAGGGTTCCTAATGAATGGAAACAGGCCAAGCTCCTTCCTCTGCTGAAGAAGACAGGAGCGGACCCAGCTGTGCCGAGCAATTATAGACCCATATCGCTACTTCCAGCTATGGCAAAAATTGGTGAGAAACTTGCCTTTGCTCAGCTGAATGCCTTTGTTGAGTCCTCGGAGGCTTTACATCCAGCTCAGTCTGGCTTTCGTGCAGCTTATAGCACAGAGTCGGCTTTGGTGGAGGTCACTGAGGCGATCAGGGAGTGTCTGGACAGTGGCGGCAGAGCGGTTCTGATTTTATTAGACCTCTCTGCCGCATTCGACACTGTCCCGCACTCACTTCTCCTGACTCGTCTGGCTGACATCGGTATACTGGGTTCAGCATTGGATTGGGTGAAGTCTTTTCTATCAGACCGGTCTCAGCAGGTCTGGATCCCACCTTATTCATCCTCGACTAAGCCCCTCACTATGGGGGTTCCCCAGGGTTCTACATTGAGTCCCCTGCTTTTTAATGTATACCATACCCCTCTTATTGTGTTGGCTGAACAAATGGGAGCTAAAATTATAGCGTATGCAGATGACACGCAACTTTTATTTACGTGGCCTGATGCTTTAACTAATACTGAGGTTGTCTGTTCGTGCCTTTCTGCTGTGTTTAACTGGTTAGCAGCAGCACAGCTGAAATGCAACGAAGACAAAACCAAAATTTTGTTGTATGGTCAGTTTCCGCCCAACTTTAGAGAACTCTTGTGGCCGTCTGATTTTCCCCAACCAGGCCCAGCTACTATCCCTGCAAAGAACTTGGGAGTTTGGTTTGGAGAGGACCTGAGATTTGAGGCACACATAAAAAAACTTACAGGGGTGTGCTTCGGATCCTTAAAAGCCATGAGAAAGTTCTTTCCTTACTTACCATCTTCAGCAAGAGAGTCGGTTGCGAGGGCTTTAATTTTATCTCGGCTCGATTATGCCAACTCTCTGCTGAGCGGAACTCCTGCCTTCTTAGTTGCAAGACTGCAGATTATCCAAAATGCGACGGCACGCTTGTAGTGCAATGTGCCGAGTAGAGAAAGTGTTCGGGTACATATGAAGGAACTACATTGGCTGCCGGTTGCGCAGAGGATAATTTTTAAAATCCTTACATTAGCATTCAAAGCAGTCAATGATCTTGGGCCGGCTTACCTGAGGAAAAGATTTAGCCGCTATATACCCACTCGGTCTCTACGATCAGCGGACTGCAATTTTTTAAGAGTGCCCCGCTTCCAGCGAGTACGTCTGGGAGGCCAGTCGCTTGCTGTTCTTGCAGCCAGGACTTGGAACACTTTGCCTCTCTCTTTGAGATCGATTGAAAATTTTGTTCCTTTTAAGAAGGCACTTAAAACCTATCTTTTCAGAATTGCTTACTAGTTTTTTTAATTCTTTCTTTTGGCCACTTGCTTGTCATTTCTTTACGCGCCAGGATACTCTGGTAGTAATTGAGCGCGCTATAAAACAGCAAATAAATAAATAAATAAATTAATAAATAAATAAAGACCTCCCTCGAGTATTACAGCTAATTTTCGATGGCAGATATGGGGTTAAAGCACACTTGCCCAGCCTCGACCATGCTCACTAATGTTTTGGGCTGATTAAAACATTGCTGAATTTGAGCTTCAACTCAGGCACCTGCTTTATTTATATCTGTAAGTGCTTCCTGTTGAGGTTTAATTTTTGTGACAAGAGCCTCGTGCCAGAATGAATCCTGCCCTGCATAGTTATCCACGAAGATGCCACCATTTTGTGCAATACCTCTACTCAACTGGAGTACTTTCTACTGGCTAATCCAGTAAGTGCTACCTCGTTGGGTAATGTATAGTGCTTTTCCTACACTGCAGCTGCGTAAAGGGCCAAAAGATTTGTCTCCACTGCCATGTGTGCCTGTAACTTTGCCACCGCGCCAAAAGGCTCCGAAGTCCCTTGAGTTAATGGTCCATCATAGTTGGGAAAGGGCGGGAAGACGTTTGATACCGCTAGTGTGTGGTGCAGGGCCAAACGAGCGGGGCTTCTATGCGTGTCAACATGCCTCTTGTGTATAAAGGGTCAGAAAGCGAGCAGGGCAGCAGGTGAGGAGAAAGCAGCCTCTTGGTCACAGGAACTCCACGGGGATTGCGCTTGAGAAACTCATGGATGCAAAGACCTCCCTCGAGTATTACAGCTAATTTTCGACGGCAGATATGGGGTTAAAGCAGACTTGCCCAGCCTCGACCGTGCTCACTAATGTTTTGGGCTGATTAAAACGTTACTGAATTTGAGCTTCAACTCGGGCACCTGCTTTATTTATATCTGTAAGTGCTTCCTGTTGAGGTTTAATTTTTGTGACAGGAGCCTCGTGCCAGAATGAATCCTGCCCTGCATAGTTATCCACGAAGATGCCACCGTTTTGTTCAATACCTCTACTCAACTGGAGTACTTTCTACTGGCTAATCAGTAAGTGCTACCTCGTTGGGTAAATGTATAGTGATTTTCCTACACTGCAGCTGCGTAAAGGGCCAAAAGATTTGCCTCCAGTGATCGTGTGTGACTGTAACTTTGGTCCCTTGAGTGAGCTGGCCATCAAAAAAAAAAAATCTGCCCGCGAGCGAATTTGCGAATTTTGCGGCAATTTCGCGAGATTTGCGAAAATCCGCAAATTTCGCCGGCGGAACGGATTTTTGGCCCATACTTACTGCATTCTGATCACAGCGTCGGGGCACACTCCACTGAAGGAGATCGGGTGAGCAGAACCCCTGCTCCCCTTCTTGCGGTACTGGGCGGCGGGGATAGTCTCCTGCAGCTGCCAGGGAGGAATGTGGTTGCACTTCACCCCACCCAGCTGCATTTGAGCCCTAGTTTTGTGGTACTTGTTGGTGCTGAGTTAATTTTACAGCTGTACCACAAGGGTGCGGGCAGCTGCAACTATGGGGGCATTCTGTTTAGGAGACCGGGGTGAGTTGCACCCTGCCCCTTTCCCATCACGCACATTTGTTGTGACTGCATCGGCAGCCAGGGGGGCCAGTGTAAAGGCCTCATGAGGGCACGTTCGCTCTAAGGGGGCATTGCGGGGACAGCCCAGGACAGGGCCCCTGCATGGGAACACTAACTCGTAGGGTGCAAGGTCCTAAGGTGATGTATGTACCTGGGCAGTGTTACTATGGTGTACTGTTATTCTAATATGATGCATAATGTGTTTATGCCCAGTGTTTTTACATAATGTGTTTATGCCTAATGTGATAATGCTGAGTACAGTATTTTACCAGTAGTTGCTGGTTGCTTCATATATACTACTTGTGCTTTCTAATGGTTCTGATAGTGGCCCAATTGGCCCTGTCATATATATAATCCCCTGTAAAATATTGCCTAGTGCCAGGTGGCACAGTGTATATTTGCAATTATGATCTAATGTGTTTATGAGTAATACAAAGGCTATTTTTTAGATAACCTTGTGTGGAGTCTCCTTTGTGGTGTGCCTAGCGTGTCGCTGTTGTGTGTGTGTTGCGCAAACGCTTTACACATTGCATCTGAGATAAACTTGCCTGCTCGTTTCAAGCTACCAAGGGGGTGAGCAGGGGTTATCTTCAGTGTGTAACTCCCTTCCCCAGACTAAAGTGGTGGTTTCTGTCTGGCTTAGGCGCATGCCCTAGCTAACCAGAAATCCATTTTCTAACACCAAACCTAAAAAGGTTAATTTCCATAACACTCAGAAGAATGAGGGAAACACCAGTAGCACCTAAAAATATGATGACATAGACATAAACCAAAACTTACTAACCACACATAAAGAAGAAACCTTTTTAATAATATAACTACAAAACTTAAAAATAATATAATTTGTGCTACTAACAGCAATGTACTAACCTTAACACAATGTAACATGTGGATGATCAAAACATGGTTAAACCATGTTATCCTCTGTTCAGTCATGTATACATATTAAATGGTCAGTATCAAAATGTAAACATCCCATTAGTATGTGCACTGTTACTTAACAAGCGAATTGCTACTTAGAATGAAATACTAACACATACTGAACAAACTAACAACTATAAGACTCAAACAATCATCATAGATTTCGAAGCAGCAATGATTTCCACTACACTTAAAATTTATTCAAACACTGCAATTAATGGGTAGAATTATCATTTTGACCAGAACTTATGGAGTCACCGCCACAAATCCACCCGTAGTATAGAATACGCAACTGACCTAGAATTTGCACACAAAAAAAAGAAGCTAGTAGCTTTGGTATATGCCCCCGCAGCAAAAGTTACTAAACATTATGACATACATATTGAATCTCCCTATTACCAAAACCATGAAACAAAACTAGTCCAACTAATAGACTATTTTGAAGATCCCTAAGTTGGTTAACGGCATTGATCTGTCCACAGATATCAACCCCAAGTATCACATTCCATGGTATAACGTCTACCTACAATGGCATATCTAGATTTAATAGAAAAACCTCTACTTTAAAAGAACCACATAACAACACATTTTAGCCTGCCTTAAATAATATTTATTTTTAATAATATTGAAAACAACTTCAAAATACTAATCTGAATAAATAAGTAATTCAAAAGATGAATATTCAGATTGGTACATAAAAATTGCTATAATAAATATTTAAAAGTAAATGAACATTCAAGGCAAAATTGCCTATTTTGTTTTAAATAACTAAACACTTTTCTCTCACCTGTACACATATCCTAATACAATAAAAAGTCATAGTTAAATATAATTAGTCAGCATATGTAATATTAACAAATAAACAATGGCCATCGAAAAACATTAAATAAAATAAATAAGACTTACTGTTTCATAGCTGAAGCTTTGGTAAGTGAAAGAAAGACCCAAAAATGCAATCCTCAAATGCTATCAATAAATAGAACCCGCATTTTTTTAAATAAACACGACAAAAATAGAACACTGAATATGACTCCAATAATCCATGGAATCCATCAATATCACAATAAATAAGATCAAAATAAGTTAGCACAGCAGTATACGTTTGGTTAAAAAATAAATAAATATTTTTCCTCGGTAAAAATAAAGCCATAATATTAAAAATAACTTTCAATATCGGAAAAAAAACCTGTACAGTAAAAGAAATATCAACCTACCCCAAAAACATTTCCAACCCTCACATAAAACACACCAGAGTAGAAAAGCATTGAAAATAATATTAAATACATAGAAATTTCAAAGAAATATATTAAAATGAGCCTTACCTCACTACCCTAAATTAACCAAGACATTCTACACTAACATACAACATGCTGGAATAATATTCAACTGCAAAGAATAGCCTGGCAAACCTTTAACACCTCCCTATACCATTAAACCATTAGAAAGTAACTATATAATATTAAAGTATCCGTTTAATATTTTAAGATGCAATAAAAAACTATTTTAAATTAAACTTAAACTTGAAACTTTTGTTAAACAATTAAAAATATTTTAACTTAATTCAACACATACCGTTTATTGAAAAGCAATACATACTAAATACAAATAAAAATGTTACTCTGGGTGGAATGTTATTGCTTAAATCATTCTTCAATAGATATTTATAAAATAAATGAATACATTTTAATTAACTAGTTAATTATTTAATACAGTTAAACATTGTAGTAATGTGCCGTAAACTTTTATTTCAATAGTTATAGGTTTATTTTACATTTACGGTATTTCTGAAAATATGTTTTATATATATTTTTTAATAATAACCTTTACTATTAGTCCTCATACTTTCAGACAAGGAGAACTCCACCATGGTGGTGGGGTTCTTCATCTATGGGGCTGATTACGATGGCAGTTGGACAAGCAATTGTTGCTGGAACAGGACCGGCCGACAGGTAGTCGGCGGTCCCAGCCGACAAATTACAATCGGACCACCTTGTAGGCAGAAAAGGGCCGCAGCACAAGCCCCAATGGCAAACGGCATATTTACAAACATCCCTGTGCCATGTGCCAGGCACCACATGGTGCCTGGCACACAGGCATGACTGTTGGGGGCATTACAGGTGCCCCCCGGGCCCTTATATCGAAGGCCCAGGGGGACGGGGCCCTGCTAGGGGCCTGCAAAGTCCCTTTCTGACAGCCTTTCTATGCTGGTCGGACCGCCATGGAAAGGCTGTTGGATAGGGACATTGTAATGCCTATGGGGGTGCCAGAGCAGGAATCACCCCTATTACAGGAACTATGATCTGTCCGACGGTCCCTCCGACCGATGCTATCCAACCAACCGCATCATAAGGTCGGATCGCTCAGCTGGGTGTCGGTGGAACAGCCACCGACGGCCTGTTGGTGGCAGTCCCACCGACATCCTAATCAGGTCCTATATGTGTAAGGAGGATATTTAAAAGTATTTGTTCATTGCATGTTTGCATGTGTTACTTACCTATTTAAATGATGTGTTAGCATGACTAATTTTTTATAAGATTTATTGTAATTGAAATAAATATTTTTATTCTGAGACAAATTAATTAGTTTAAGCGTGTTTAACTAACCTTTTTTTAAACTTCTATATATTTAGACAGTTATCAGAAAGATACTCCCACAAATGTTTAATTTAAAAAAAAGGTCTCTTATTTGCCCCAAATTTATACTGACACCAAATAAATACAATTATGCGCTTTTTGAATGCGCATCAAAAGATTAAGGATTTGTTTTTTACATATTTTTCTTAATAAAGGCACATATTTTGCAATTTTATAAGTGTAGGTTTTTTTATATTTGAAAACAATTCTGAAGTAATTTTTTTTAACATATTTGATGTAATTCAGCAAACATTTCTTCAGTTTTGTTATTAATATCGCGGTTGTCTCCTACTATTCCGGAAAAGAAAAGAAAAGTAAACAGGACCACGGAGGGTGCACATGCTAACAATGGGAGTCACTGTGGGACAAATAACATTTTCCAAAGCCATAGAAAAAGGATGCAGACCTTCCATTGATAAAAAAAAATCTAATTTAATGCAAAAGATGTGAACGGCTTCAGTCCTATATCCAGACTCCCTTTCCCGGCAAAGAAAGCTATGAACACTCAATTGTCTTCATACATTGAAACTAATAACCATCTCAATAGTACTCAGATTAGATTTAGAAGTGGCCACAGTATGGAAACTGCACTTATTGTGGCCACCAAGGAAATCAGATCATCTTTAGATATGGGCGGCAGAGCAGCCCTTATATTACTTCACTTGTATGCAGCCTTCGACACGTTCAATCATACTTGATTGATTTACCATTTGTGAAGCTTCAGGATTAAAGACACAGCCCTTCACTCGTTTTTTATCAATAGGACGCAATCAGTAACTCACAAGGGATGTGCATCAGAGCCTTTTGTTCTGCTGTGTGGGGTTCCTCAGGGCTCATTGTTGAGTATGACCCTATTTAATATATATGTCTCCCGCCTAGCTGACCTGATAAAATCCTTCAGGTTTTCATTGGTGACATACGTGAACGACACTTAGATCATTGTGTCAGTCACCAATGACATCCAAAACGCAGCTGAGACATTTCACAATTGCATGGCGGCAGTCAGTAGCTGGGTGAATAACAACTGTCTAAAGTTAAATTCAATCAAGACAGAAGTCATTCTTTTTGGAAATAATGGGGCTCACTTTTGCGCCACTGGTGCGTCACTTTTTGTGACGTACCAATGGCGTAAAACATGCACCATGTTGCGCCATATTTACGAAGTGACGCATCTAGGTATATGCGTCACTTCATAAACCCCTACGCTACATTATACCTGCACCAGGTATAATGTATGCAGGGTGGGCGTATCCCCGCAAGAAAGGGTGGTAGGAGTGGCACAGCGAAATCTGCCAGTGCGTCAAAACCTTACGCCTGCCTCATGGCTTGCCCCATGTGAAAGGAACATTGCTGGAGTTGTGTCAGGCTTCTGACACAATTCCAGCAATGCGCCACTTTTTGCACTGACAGATACGTCCGTTAAACTGATGTATCTGTCCTTTCTTGCTATGTGATGCGTCACTGGTGTCGCAAGGAGGGTGCACTGAGAAGTGACGCATCGCTGCTTTCACGCAGCAATGAGCCACTTCTCGTAAATGGGGCCGAATGTTTCTTTCTGGTCTCCTGCTTGGTGGTCTCATGATCTTGGGACTTTGCCCATACCTGTAAAACAGGCAAATATTCTGGGTGTTTTTATAGACAAGCTTACCTATAAAGAGCATGTTAATTCTTATGTCTCTTCCTCTTTTTACATTCTGAGAATAATAAAGAAAATTGCATGCCTGATTCCCTTTGACTTCTCAAAGACTGTGGATACTGCCTCAGTTCTGGCAGGACTAGACTACTGCAATGGTCTTTTCCAAAACTTACAAAAGAGATCACTCCAGACAATGCAGAACAGTGCAGCATGGATGCTTTTTAACAATCCCAGATTTGAATCAGCATCCCAGGCCATACGTAAACTACATTGGCTGCCTATTGAGCAGTCAATCAATCAATCAATCACTGCATTTGTAAAGCGCGCTACATACCCGTGAGGGTTCCAAGGCGCTGGGGGGGGGGGGGGGAGCTGCTACTGATCGAAGAGCCAGGTCTTGAGAAGTCTTCTGAAGGCCAGCAGGTCCTGGGTCTGTCGTAGGCTGGTGGGGAGAGCGTTCCAGGTCTTGGCGGCGAGGTAGAAGAAGGATCTGCCACCCGCTGTGGTTTTCCGGATGCGGGGGACTGTGGTGAGGGCGAGGGTGGCAGAGCGAAGGTTGCAAGAGGGGGTGTGGAAGGAGAGCCGGTTGTTGAGGTATGTTGGTCCGGTGTTGTGTAGTGCTTTGTGAGCGTGGGTGAGGAGTTTGAAGGTGATTCTCTTGTTGACGGGGAGCCAGTGTAGGCTTCTCAGATGGGGTGTGATGTGGCTGCGTCGGGGGACGTCGAGGATTAGTCGTGCCGAGGCGTTCTAGATTCGTTGTAGTTGTCTCAGGAGCTTGGTTGTTGTTCCTGAGTAGAGGGTGTTCCCGTAGTCGAGTCTGCCGGTGATGAGGGCATGGGTGACGGTTTATCTCGTGTCGAGAGGGATCCATTTGAAGATCCTGCGGAGCATCCGGAGGGTGTTGAAACAGGATGCAGAGACGGCGTTGACTTGCTTGGTCATGGAGAGGGTGAAGTCTAGGATGAAGCCCAGGTTGCGTGCGTGGTCGGTGGGTTCCGGGGCTGTGCCTAGCTATGTGGGCCACCAGGCGTCGTCCCAGGCTGATGGGGTGGGTCCGAGGATGAGGACCTCTGTCTTGTCTGAGTTCAGCTTTAGTCTGCTGTCCTTCATCCAGTCGGCGACGGCCTTCATTCCTCTGTGAAGGTTGGCTTTGGTGGTGTGGGGGTCTTCGGTGAGGGATATGATCAGCTGGGTGTCGTCGGCGTAGGAGATGATGTTGAGGTTGTGCTGTCGTGCGACGTGGGCGAGAGGTGCCATGTAGATGTTGAACAGTGTCGGGCTAAGGGAGGATCCTTCTGGGACGCCGCAGATGATCTCAGTGGTTTTGGAGCGGAAGGGTGGGAGGCGGATGCTCTGGGTTCTGCCGGAGAGGAAGGATGTGGTCCAGGCCAGGGCCTTCTCTTGGATTCCGGCGTCATGGAGGCGTGCTGATAGGGTGCGGTGGCAGACCGGGTCGAAGGCAGCTGACAGGTCCAGGAGGATGAGGGCGGCTGTTTCTCCTTTGTCCATAAGGATCCTGATGTCGTCGGTGGTGGCGATGAGGGCGGTCCCGGTGCTGTGGTTGTTGCCGAAGCCGGATTGGGAGGGGTCCAAGATGGTGTTGTCTTCTAGGTAGCGGGTTAGCTGTTTGTTGACAATCTTCTCTGTCACTTTTGCCGGGAACGGAAGCAGGGAGATGGGCCGGAAGTCCTTGAGGTCCTTGAGCAGTACACTGTCTTCAAAGCTCTGCTTAGCCTATAAGGCATTTCATGGAATTGGCCATGACTACCTGAAGAGTAACCTTAAATGGTACTATCCAGGCAGATCTCTACATTCTAGCCACTCCAGATATCTGGTGGTGTCAGTATCAAAGTTCTTTGAGTGAGTTCCAGTATTCGTCACTCTGCCGCAAGTGTGCAGAAGAGTCATGCAACTCAAAAGCATCAGTTTCAGTTAGCATCACATTATGATTCGACGGGTGGGCACCGGTAAACTCCACTACATGGTAGAGTTTTTGCCAGACACTGTGCTCCAAGCTTAATGCGGAGTGAGAAAACTCAGTGTACTTCCTCAGCAGAGTGGAATTCACTACCCACCCCTATTTAAAATTCCCTTTATTTCATAGGGTGGCTTATTATGCACTGGGAAGCAGGCTGGAAAGTGACCATCAACCGTATATGATCCAACTAAGTCAGCATGTCTCCACGCATGAATAAGTTCAACCGGATATTGGTTATATTTCTATGACCAATTATAAGAAGCTGCAGTGGCCTATAGATTCCAGTGATAAGGCAGAACATCAAGCAAGACTTCAATGGGAAGAAAATAAATGAAACAATCTTAAATCCTCTTGTTCAGTGGTTCAACTTCCTAAGCTACTAGTGGAGAATCAAGTTCGTATCCATTAGGCAGGAAATGCCTCAGATCTGACGTGATCCTGACCCAGAAGAGTCTCCACCCATCTCATAACAGCAAGAAAGCAGCTAAACCATGCTTTATGAGTGCTGAGAAATAATCCAAACTTGAGTAAATGGAGTGTGATCTTCCTAAACTAAGATCATTATACAAAAAAAGCTGTATGGGACTCGGCCAAATCTGAGGTAGATCTATATTGGTGTAAAATCCTCTCTGCTTCCAGAAAAAAATGATGCTAGAGAAATTTGGTGAATGGGGAATCAACTAGTAGGCCCAATGACATCTCCCTCTACCTCGATTATCTCAGAAGCCTCCTGATCAGCTTATTTAGAGGAAATGCATGTGGTACAGAATCAACAAAGGGTGCTAAAAAAGAAGCTTTTTTAAACTGGGAAGGAGAAGCCTCACTCAAAGCGATCTGGTTAGGAGAAGTGGAGAAAATAATTTCCAGGAGCTGCTAAGAAGGTACCCCTGGCCTTAACGAATTTTCACAGGCAATTTTCAATAACAATCCACAATTTTGGGCAGATAAACTGGCCACCTTATTTGAGTATTTTCTCACCAATCAGGAAATTCCAGATAGCTGGTGTCAGTCTATACTGGCCCCAATTTATAATACGGGTCAAACCACCTTACCTTCCAACTACAGGTTCATTGATTTAATGGATGGGGAGGCAAAATATTTTGCAAAATGTCTGCTATCTGAACTAACAGACTGGGACAACACTAATTCATTGGTGCCAAAGAACCAGACAGTTCATTAAGGGAACTGGCACAACTACCAACATCCAGATGCTGGCTTTCTTAATTGAACAGGCAAGGTACTGCTTTTTAAATCTTCATCTGTGCTAAGTAGAGTTTCGTTCAGCTTTGATGCTGCACAGAGAAACATCATTTGGTCCAAGCTGTTGTACTGCGAAATTCCTCCTCTTGTCCTAAGAGATATCCAATTGCTGTACACAGATACCTGGAAAAGGTTGGGTAATGGCACAACAATTTCCAAATAAATTCCAGCAAGAAATGGCCTAAAACAAGGCTGTGTACTGACTCCACTTTTATTTAATTTGTATCTTGCTGAAATTTCTCCTGCCTTAAATAAGTTCAATTCCCATTCTGGTTGTAATGCTTCACACGTTGTATGCTGAAGCTGTTGTTTTGATTAATTAAACAAAGGTTGGTCTTCAGCGTTTAATCAACACAACCTCTCAGTACTCTGCAGATCACGGGCTAAGAGTTAATTTTAATAAGACAAAAACCTTGCTTGTATCGATGGGAAGATCTTCACCACTAAAATTCTATATAGAAGGGGCGGCTTTGGAAATTGTGTCCGAGTATAAATACTTGGGGGTGATTTCTGACTCTCAGAGTTTGGCAATTCAAAGAAGAAATGATAAACTATCTGCCGCCTTCTCTTCATTTCGGAACTCTTTAAAAGGCCTATCCCTCCAGCCTGCCTGCAACTAAAGGCCACTAAACATGCCCCTTCTCTGATGTATTAAGTTGAGATACTGAGGGGAAAAGCGGAAAATTAGTAGCCAATGCAATTGTAGGGACCAACCGTCGTCTGTTTAATCTACCTCAGCAGGCCTCGCGTGCCCAAATCCGCTTAGAGTTTAGCTTTAGGAGGCAGTTTATAAGTAGTTTGGGAGTGTATTTGAAATTCTGCTACAAGTTAAACAAGATTTATGTTAAGCAGAATTGTGTGGCAAGTGATAAGTGGCCCAAGAACTACCAAAGCACATGATTGTTTTAATTTGGCCCTAACCACGTTCAAGGCAGGGGAACTATGGGCCTCAGCCCTTTCTCAAACTTCATTCAATAGAGTTACAAATTAATCAGTGAAAACGTTTTCATCCCTAATGGATGAAGCTATTCTATTTAAAAGAGCCCATACATGCATGGTTATAGGTCCATCTGGCCCCTAAAATGTCAACCAAACTTTGTGAGTTTGAATGGTCTAAAGCCAAACTTAAAGTTGTTGTGTAACCAACCTGGTGATTTGAAAACTTGTTTTAATTCACGCACCTGGAGGAGATTGTCTGAAGAGTCTTCTTGTCCTCTGTAACTATTTTAAAGAAGACATCTGTCATATTGTCTGTACTTGCCCAGCCCTAAAGGCGGACCGTAAAGGACTGTTGAGAGTTTTTTATTAGAAATACTATACGGAAATGTCAGGAAGCAGTTAAAGTCTGCCTCAAAGGGGATGATTTGACATTTTTCAGGAAATTTCTGAAGTTTAAGTCTATTGCAGAGTCAAAACTAGCAAAGTTTGAGTTATAACGGTAATTGCCAGTGGTACATGTAGTGCACAGGAGATGCCTATGTAACCATTTACATTGTGTTTGAAAAATTATGTGATTTGGTGAACTAATCAGTATGAATTTTAATGGTTTTACCCTTGACTGTGAATGCTATAGTTAAGTACGATTGATCATGCTAACTAGGAAGTTTTTACTTGTAGTTCAGCTATCATAAGAATTGTTTTAATATGAAGTAGGACATTTAGTAAAGGCACATAGCACTTTGTTTTGACTATTTTGCGCAAATTAGACATTCATGGTTACAGCATAGCCAGCTGGGATATTTTAAATGCAATTATATTAAAAGGGAACAACAAGGTCCATGCTCTGTAATATTTGAACATTAAAGCACTCTTTCTCCAACACTTAACTGGAGAAAGTTATCCGGATTATATTCCACAGTTGGTGGTTTGAAGATGCTGATCCTTATCATGTGGCATATGACTCAAGTTAATGATTTCTTCTTTGAGTTTTAATGAAGTAAATCTGGGGTATTCCAACTGATTGATGATGGATTTTATGATGTTATTTATTGATGATGTTTTATCTCATGATCATATTGTGATGTATTATAAGTTTTAGTTAACTGAACAATAAAGTCTCACTTACCCTATTTAAAACTGTTGCAGACCTGAGACATGTTTCAAAGGGCTGCTTAAGTGGGTGGCAAAATAAGTACTGCAGGCCCACTAGCACCATTTATTGTACAGGACGTGAGTACAAGTAGTGCCACTTTACTAGAGACTTCCAAATAAATTCAATGTGCCAATTGGGTGTAAGTCAATTTTACCATGTTTACAGGAGAGCGCACAAGCACTTTATCACTGGTTAGCAGTGGTAAAGTGTTTAGAATCCTACAAGCCAACAAAAAACGGGTTAAAAAAATAAGAAGATTAAGGCAAAATATTTGGGGATAACTTTGCAGAGAGGGCCAAGTCCTACAGTGGTTTTCTTTATTAGAGCATTGCATTTCTTCGTTCATGGCTTCTATGTGCTCCAGAGCCCAAATCTGGATTAGGATGATCTCGCTTATTGATTTGTTTTTTTCTCTTGACTACCTGTAATATGGTTGACAATGTCTGTTGCAGCCCGTGCTCTCACTCTGCAGCAGAAGCAGGATTAGCGACATTTCCCTGCATTGAGAGATCTCCAAAAGGAAGCATTTGTGAGCTTTCGGCATAGATGTGGGTTATCTTAATCTGCATTGCTCTTGTCAATCCTGACTATGATAGGCCTGGGCTGATCTTCTCTATGTCACTCTAGCAGTCAAAACTGACTTTCAGCCCTCGGCATATGGCCATCATACACTGATCAGCATACTTTGTGGGAGTGGGATACTGCACATGTATACTGGGCAACATCTGTCTCCTGTTTCTGAGAAGCATGAAGTAGCTTCCAGAAGCCTATACACTTCCTGTATCCAGAGCCAACAGTACCACATACATAGTCTCAGGAGAACCTAAGGCAAACCCAGGAGACCTCAAGAACTTCCGGCCCATCTCTCTGCTCCCCTTCCCAGCCAAGGTCATCGAGAAAACCGTCAACAGACAGCTAACCCTATACCTCAAAGAAAACAGAGTCCTGGACCCCTCCCAGTCAGGGTTCCACAGCAACCACAGCACCGAGACTGCCCTCATCGCAGCCACCGACGACATCAGGACCCTGCTGGACAAAGGCGAGACCGCAGCACTCATCCTCCTAGACCTCTCTGCCGCCTTCGACACCGTCTGCCACCGCACACTACGCGCATGTCTCCACGCCGCAGGGATCCAAGACCAGGCTCTGGATTGGACCACCTCCTTCCTCTCCGGCAGAACCCAGAGCTTCCGCCTCCCCCATTCCGTTCCAAAGCCTCCAAGATCATCAGCAGCGTACCCCAGGGATCCTCCCTCAGCTCAACGCTGTTCAACATTTACATGGCCCCGCTCACACACGTAGCCCGACAGCACGACCTCAACATAATCTCCTATTCCAACGACACTCAGCTGATCCTCTCCCTCACCAAGGACCCCATCACCGCCAAAGCCAGCCTCCACGAAGGAATGAAGGCCGTTGCCGAATGGATGAAGACCAGCCGTCTGAAGCTGAACTCGGACAAGACGGAGGTCCTCATCCACGGCTCCAACCCTTCAGCCTGAGACGACTCCTGGTGGCCGACGGCACTGGGGGCAGCCCCGACACCAACCCACCCCGCACGCAACCTGGGACTCATCCTTGACTCAACACTCTCAATGACCAAGCAAGTCAACGCCATCTCCTCCTCCTGCTTCAACACCCTCTGCATGCTCCGCAAGGTCTACAGATGGATCCCGACAGATACAAGAAAGACAGTCACCCAGGCCCTCGTCAGCAGCAGACTCGACTACGGAAACGCCCTCTACGTGGGAGTCCCAACCAAGCTCATCAAACGACTACAATGCATCCAAAACGCCTCGGCACGACTCATCATCGACGTACCATGCCACGGCCACATCACCCCCTACCTAAGAAACCTGCACTGGCTCCCCGTCAACAAGAGGCTATCCTTCAAGCTCCTCACCCACGCACACAAGGCACTCCACAAGACCTGCCCAGCCTACCTCAACAGACGGCTCTCCTTCTACATCCCCAACCGCCAGCTACGCTCCGCCGACCTCTCAAACGCCACCGTCCCGCGCAGCCGAAGAACAACCACCGATGGGAGATCCTTCTCCCACCTCGCCGCCAAGACATGGAACACCCTCCCACTGAGCCTACGACAGACCCAAGACCTGCTGACCTTCTGGAGGATACTCAAGACCTGGCTGTTCGATCAGTAGCGCCCCCCCCCCCAGCGCCTTGACACCCTCGCGGGTATGTAGTGCGCTTTACAAATGATTGATTGATTTACAAATGATCGATTTATTGATTGAACCACTCTTGCTTGGCTTAAATGTAGTTATTTACACGCAATTACTGGAGCTGAGCAATAAATTGACTCTCTTCAGTCTCATCCTCTCCACACACACCCCTCTCCAGATGGCATATGATGTTGCAGATGTAGTCACATTACCAAGATCATTGCCAAATCACCTTGCTACCAAAAGGCACGAGCGGTCCCAAAATCGGGCCTCGCTGATGACAGTAGAAAGGGTATATCTAGCAAGCGCCCTTGGGATCCCCTATCTTCTCATAATCTAATAGCAGCTTCATATCACCAGCAGCGTTGAGGCACTACACATGACAGCAACTAGCCATTGCTCTCATATAAGGTGTTACTCTGGGATGGATACACTGCCTCAAGCTGTTATCCTGTTTCTCCACCAGATTGCGTTCACCAACATCTGTTGGTGAACCACCTAATGCTGCAGAACTATTACTCTTTATTAGCTTAATTATTGATTGATCAGCTAGCCATAGAAGCAACAATAAACTATGATAACCTGCTTTTCCTTCTCGGATTTTTCTTTCCATCTCTGCTGTAACTCAGCATCACTTAGCGCCCATATCACATAACCATAGACACGCAGTAAAAGGTGAATGAAGGAATGCACAAGAAGTAAATGCAAGCCAATAAAATGACACCGGGATTTGTTGGAGAAATTTTGCTGCAGAAGCAGTCAAGGTAATGGGTTTAACTATGGGCCAAATGCAAAAAGAACTATTGATGGACAGAATGTAGAACAATGTCATACATCCACCTCAGTACAGAGATCTGGGCCTAAATCCATCGTTTTTTTGCTCACCATGCCATTCCAGTTTGGACCCAGCCCTATGCTAATCGTTCTTGACCCTGCGCCCAATGGGAACAGTCCAGCCCGTACTGCCAGGCCAGGTCCTCCCTGGACTGAAAACAAGCATCCTAGGACCGGTTTTGGGGTTTCACCCCTCTTCTGCCAGGATAGCTTGATTCCAGTGGCATGGAGAGCACGGAACTCACGTCTGAGCATACCCGTCCCACTCGGGGTGACAAATGCAAAAACAACTATTGATGGACAGAATGTAGAACAATGTCATACATTCACCCCAGTACAGAGATCTGGGCCTAAATCCATCGCTTTTTGCTCACCATGCCATTCCAGTTTGGACCCAGCCATATGCAAATCAGTCTTGACCCTGCGCCCAATGGGAACAGTCCAGCCCGAACTGCCAGGCCAGGTCCTCCCTGGACTTAAAACAAGCATCCTAGGACCGGTTTTGGGGTTTCACCCCTCTTCAGCCAGGATAGCTTGATTCCAGTAGCATAGAGAGCACGGAACTCACGTCTGAGCATACCCGTCCCACTCGGGGTGACAAATGCAAAAAGAACTATTGATGGACAGAATGTAGAACAATATCATACATTCACCCCAGTACAGAGATCAGGGCCTAAATCCATTGTTTTTTTGCTCACCATGCAATTCCAGTTTGGACCCACCCATATGCAAATCAGTCTTGACCCTGCGCCCAATGGGAACAGTCCAGCCTGAACTGCCAGGCCAGGTCCTCCCTGGACTGATAACAAGCATCCTAGGACCGGTTTCGGGGTTTCACCCCACTTCAGCCAGGATACCTTGATTCCAGTGGCATGGAGAGCATGGGACTCACGTCTAAGCATACCCATCCCACTCGGGGTCACAAATGCAAAAAGAACTATTGATGGACAGAGTGTAGAACAATGTCATACATTCACCCCAGTACAGAGATCTGGGACTAAATCCATTGTTTTTTTACTCACCATGCCATTCCAGTTTGAACCCAGCCCTATGCAAATCAGTCTTGATCCTGCGCCCAATGGGAACAGTCCAGCCCGAACTGCCAAGCCAGGTCCTCCCTGGACTGAAAACAAGCATCCTAGGACTGGTTTTGGGGTTTCACCCCTCTTCAGCCAGGATAGCTTGATTCCAGCGGCATGGAGAGCAGGGTACTCACGTCTGAGCATACCCGTCCCACTCGGGGTGACAAATGCAAAAAGAACTATTGATGGGCAGAATGTAGAACAATGTCATACATTCACCCCAGTGGCAGTTCGGGCTGGACTGTTCCCATGAGGAATGGGGTCAAGACTGATTTGCATATGGCCATGTCTGAACTGGGGTGGCTTGGTGAGCATAATAACGATGGATTAAACCCAAATCTGTGACTGGGGATTAATGTTTTGCCATTGTGCAACATTCCGTCCATCATCTTGTGTGTTTTGCTGTTCACCCTATGTGGGAAGGGTATGCCCAGACGTGGGTCCCGTGCTCACTAAGCCACTGGAGTCAAGCTATCCTGGCTGAAGACGGCTGATAGCCAGAAACTGGTCCTTGGATGCTTGATTCCGGTCCAGAGAAGACATGGCTTGGCAGTTCAGGCTGGACTGTTCCCATGAGGAACGGGGTCAAGACTGATTTGCATATGGCCATGTCTGAACTGGGGTGGCTTGGTGAGCAAAATAACGATGGATTAAACCCAAATCTGTGACTGGGGATTAATGTTTTGCCATTGTGCAACATTCCGTCCATCATCTTGTGTGTTTTGCTGTTCACCCTATGTGGGAAGGGTATGCCCAGACGTGGGTCCCGTGCTCACTAAGCCACTGGAGTCAAGCTATCCTGGCTGAAGACGGCTGATAGCCAGAAACTGGTCCTTGGATGCTTGATTCCGGTCCAGAGAAGACATGGCTTGGCAGTTCAGGCTGGACTGTTCCCATGAGGAACGGGGTCAAGACAGATTTGCATATGGTCATGTCTGAACTGGGGTGGCTTGGTGAGCAAAATAACGATGGATTAAACCCAGATCTGTGACTGGGGGTGAATGTTTTGCCATTGTGCAACATTCCGTCCATCATCTTGTGTGTTTTAATTATGGGCCATCCATGGGTAGGCATCCATGGGTAGGCAGTGATGATCGGACCTACGTTGGCTGGCCACCTGATTAGCCAAAGAGCACCAGTACTACAACCCATCGGGTGGTATGGTTCTAAGGGGTTCATCCCCCTCTGGAGGCCATAGTCCAGTAATCAAAAGTCACATTACCAAGCAAGCTCCCCAAATGCTCAGGCACGCAACTGCCTTTGGGACTAACAATATGCAGTTGCCTTCATCCTGGGGTCCTGCCATAAGGGCTCGAGGGAATTGGCAGAACATACCCCCACCCCCTTTCGGCTCCTTCCTGTGACTGCTGTTGTGCACCAAAATCCTATGGATCGACCATAAAGCCGCCCAGCCAGAGGAGGCCACCATGGTTTTGATGTCCATCACATTACCATAGCTCTTTCATGTGACCCTTTACTCACATGTTGCTGTTTCTGTTGACGGAGCAAGGTTTCATACGTAAAGAAACTTGGTTGGAATCAGCCCTTTCGAAATAACATGTAACTTATTAACCAACATGTTCTGTGATTACTAAAAACCTCACTACATGACATTTCTAGTATCTAGGTGAAGCTTACCTATGTGCTTTTACTAACAGTAACTCGAGTACATTAAAATGGCCGCCGAAAACGTGGGAACTCTTCTGCGCATGCCTCTGCCACATCTACGTGTTGTGACGCATCTTTCGCTTAGGTGGGAAATCCTAGCAGCTGTGCACTAGTGCCAATATGGTTGCTTCATGCTTTAACAAACTGATGCACATGCTTCTGCTTGAACTAAAACTTGTGCGTTCTGCCTAACTATTAATTCTATAGTTAAAATAAAGTAATGGGGTTAGAGTAGAAATAAGTGGTATACAGTGCATTCATTTATTTTTGCATCCTAACCTATCTCTCTTTGACTTTATTAATAGCTCGTATTTGGCCTGAAGTGTGACTTGTAATGCCATATTGAATTCCATCTGCGCATGTGTCGAGAGCAGTGATAGACCTCGAGCAGTGGCATTGAACTCCTGCCAATGACCGTCTTGCCTACGATGTGCCTGGGAAGATGACCCTGTGACCTGCAAAAGGAAGACAACTTGCAAAATGTGTTTTAACATTGTATACTAAATTAAATAGTATTGCTGGGTGGAATAAAATCTATGGGAAAGTAATTATGGGTGGGAACATTGATCAATTACATCAAATTGAAATGATCTCATACTGGTATGGTGTGATGACCTCTCCTCGTCTTTCTGACCAATAAAATGAAGGGAATATACAAATTTGCAACACTGGGGGGTGGTACATTGCTCAGGAAATGGTCTGTCAGAAGAATCAGGAGTTTGCTGAGAGAGAAGATTCGATGACCCAGTCGGGGTCCAAGTGTTAGCCATAGAGAGGCGTGTGACACTGGCATTGCACTTAGCTGAGGATACCTGTCCTGACCTGCACCTGTCCTGTCCCGTTGGCACCTGATTAGTCAGGAGCCCTTTCTTTGTCTGAGCCCGTGACCAGGGTTGGTCCTCGCACCATTCTAGGTAAATACAATCTGTATGGTATGTCCTTGTACCGGTTCCCTTTCTCACCCTTCCCAGGTACCAATGTCTAAAACTGTTGCTTTAAAGTCTTGCAGAATTATTTCTTTAATATTTATTTTCTTACTTGAAAAGTCTTTAGTTTCACTATTGTGGCTGTTAACTCAATAACTTAAAATATTGCATAGATAAAGTGTTTAAACTTTTCCCGAGTCTGTGGTTATTTTATGAAGGTAAAATGTTATTTTTCTACCTATTAACCTAACTCCATTTTCGATCCTTAGGACTTAGAGTACAGGTGACAAGGATTTGGTAAGTAATGGTGTACAGGTATAAGTCCTAAAAGTGATTAAAATTCTGATTGGCAGGAAGTTAAGCAGGATCACCGGTTCTAGGTATGTATGTTTATGGGCCCAGGTGAGTATGTTAAACTGAGCTGGTAATCCTGCATGCCATCAGCATTTCTTTGGTAGCAGAGGATGGTTAGGGTTTAGTTAAGATAGGTAATTAGTTGTGTATTGTTTTTGTATTGATTTTATATTGATTTTATGTATTAACCAAAACCCGTTTGTATTGTTTCATGTTGTCTGGAATTCCCCGGGGATATTGAATAGCGGGTGGTAAATGAAAGCCACACCGCAGTGAGGTTAAGTAAGTGCGTAAAGTTAGGTAGTACTTGAAGCACTGGTTAGGGATTATTTTCTTGTATAAAAGTGCGAGTGATTGATAGCAAAGGAGTTCGCTGGTGAAACTTTGGTCTTATATCACCCAGAAAGGGTAAGTCTAAAGTAGTAGCAGGTTCTTTTTGCTTGTGTGAAGAGTAAGCGGAACATGTTTCACTTGTAGTGCGTGAAGGGTAAACGGAAGAGTTTTACTCGCTGTGAGAGAAATTGTCTTTTCTTTGAATTTAGTCATTCAGGCACAATAGCAAATGTTTCTATGTTGTTAATTAATGAAAAGTGCATTTAAAAGAAATTGAATTGTTGTATTACATTGCAAAGGAGGGAGTCGGTCACAGGTGCTGCACTGACGTCATTTGAACCGCGCTGGTATTGGTTGTTAAAGAGGGTGTGTATTCGTGAGAAAATTGTAATGGAGGTGTGAGAGCAGAGAGCGAAACTCGCGTCACCGAAAAGCCGCGTAAGCATTGGTTAGCTGGTTTTGGAAAACAATTGTTGGTTGGTCATTGAAAATAAGAGACGCGCTGATGTTGGTGAAACATTAAAGTGAAGTAAACAATTGATTAAAATAAGATTTCAGTGAAGATAGAATAGCGGTAATTATATGTGGTATCTAGACCCAGCATTTGTAGGAAATCGTACTGATAGAAAATATTTAGGGTTTGCTAGAGAACAGCCGATTAGAGGAAGACTCTATATCACGTAAAATATTTAGGGTTTGCTAGAGAACAGCAGATTAGAGGAAGACTCTATATCACGTACGGAGAAAAGAGAAAAATGTCATTCTTGCAGAAAATTAAGAATTATTTCAAAAAATATAAACCCGTAAAACGGGAGAAGGTATTATTATTCCAAAAACGCCTGCATCATACATGATGATAGAAAGGGGCTATCACACTTTTATATGGCTAGAGAACTGGATAGAGTACACAACAGATGATGGTATATTGGCATTTCCAGAATATGGTATATTTAATGGTAGAATTTTACATAATTTACGAACTCACATGGATGAATTAGACCCCAGACCAAGATTAACGCAGTATGAAGCTTTAGAAGAGTGGGAGACTGAGGCTTTTGAACAAGATAGACCTTGGTGTGACAGAAATTTTAGTAGATTTTATCCTAGATTTCCCAAAGAGACAAGAAATAAGCAGATAAAACAATGGAGACAGTCTATGTAAGTGGAAGGATTATATCCTGTATTAACTACAGAAGAACCGACAGAAAACAAAAGTACAGAGAAAACAAAACATGCAATGACTAGTAGTGGAGATTCAGAAGACGATTATTTTGAAGATTTATTAATGAAGAATTCACCAACTTATCATGAAGAAACAAATAGCGTTAACCCTAGTGCTCCATTCTTAAAACCACCTTTGGTTCCACAAATTGTACATGAGAACACTACAGAAATAGTACTACAAGAGAAGGAAAGGGAAGCAATAAATAAACAGCGTAATTAATTAATTAAGAAAATCACCGAACTAAATACAAGTCCTGAAGCTCTAACGATACCAGTAACTATAGGTCCTGTTGTTCCCTTATATGGAGATAAACAAACCAGTCCTAAAACTCCCGTTCTGATTACACTTGTAGTACAACCCAGAAAAGAAAACATAATAGTCGATGACCAGGCAAGTGAGTGCGAATCAGTAATTTCCCTGATGGATTTGCCTATAAAACAACCAATAAATGATTCATTCAAATAAATTACTCCTGGATGTTCACGAGAGGTACAGATTAAAACGTCCACGGGAACGAGAAATGCCACTGTAGTAACCCCAGAAGAAATAGAAAGGTGGTCCCGAGATATAGAGAAGCCAAAATCACAGTCAAAAGTGTTAAACATTTTCAAATTAAGAGTAGAACTAGAAGAAATGATAGCTGGGAATGTAGGATTGGAAAGACTAAATACATTCAGTGAAGAAGAGTTGTTATTCATATGCAGAAGTATCACCCGAAATACCAAAATATTTTATGAAAAGTTAATGAATTTGGCTTCAGATATGGGAATTGACATAGGTAAATCTATTGGTAGGTATTGCAGAAACCTTACAGAGCTGAATTTTCTGACAAAGATTTAGAAAACATGAATGTGTCAGGACGTAAATTACAAATAAAAGAGTTATTGTCATTGTTACAAAAATGGGGAGACTTAGACAGATGGAAAGCTAGATGGACAAAGAAAAAGGAAGAAGCTCAGGCAAATCGAACTGCATCTGAATATTTAATGTAAGAAAAAGAAAAGGTTGAAAGGTTGTGTCCCATGAGAGAAGTTCCAGGAGGAGGTTATGTACATGTCCTGTGGTCCCGAAAGGATATTTTATCATTCACAAATGATTTCCCAAAACTTAGAGAAAACCCCGTAGAATGGTACAGAGAAGTTGAGAGGTTTGTGAAAGTTTCAAACGTGCTGTTAAAAGATTTAGATGGTTTACTTGACATAGTTGTCCCTGCAGATTTATGGACAGAATGCAAAATTACAGTAGATTGGCCAAATGATGAATACCCTAGACATCCGACAGATGAAGTAATGAAAAAATATAATCAGGTAATAACCTATCTGAAGGGAAAGGTACCTCCAAAAGAGACAGATTGGACCAAAATAAACAGAACAACCCAAAACAAAGATGAATCAGTACATGCATATTATGAGCGTCTTTTGCAGGTGTTCAAACAGTACAGTGGGTTGTAAAACATTGATAAAAAGGACATGACACACTTTATATATTGTTTTGTGTCAGGTTTAAAACCAGAAATATCGCAAATGATTAAAGAGCATAAATTATGTTGGCAAGCGAAGCTTATTGATGAGATTCTCAAGTATGCCAAATACTGTGGAGATGAAATCGATAATAGGCGAAAGAAATTAGAAGTAATGTGGGCCCAAGTAAAATTGGCAGAGCAGCAGGAACTCCAGTTAAGTCAGCAGGCAAATAATCAAGGTGCAGGCAGTGGGGGTAAACCTAGAGGGAGAATGAGCAGAGAAGATGCAAAGAACAAGTTTCCCTGCCATGGGAGCGGAAAATTGGGGCATTGGAAAAACGAGTGTAAATTAATACAGAATAATAATGTTAAAACTCAAAACTCGAATCCACAGACGCAGAATGAAGTGTCACTGAGGCAACCACAACAGGTATACACAATCAGTTACCATCTGCCCCTATACCAGATTTTGTGAGTCAAGCTAAATACAATGTGGACACCGGAAACCGAGAGGGAAGTTGTAAGAAAAATACAGTAACACCACAGTTTCTCCTGCAAGACACATTTTTTGAAGAAGAAAGTTTATGACGGTGCCTGAGAGGGGGGAAGAGGAATGCTTACTTGGCACATCCCTACCGGTAGATCAGTCAGGTCCTTATATTGAAGGAAAAGTTGAGGGAAATGACATCACCTTCTTGTTGGACATTGGTGCTACCCGTTCTACTGTGAGAAAAGCAGACATCCCAAACCTACCCCTCTCTGGAGAACCGATCCAAGTGGTGGGCGTTTATAATAAACAAATTAGGACCCCTGTCACAGAACCAATGGAAGTACGTATTGGCAATTTTAAAGAAATGCATACGTTCGTGGTGTGTGACTCCAGTCCCGTAAACCTGCTAGGGAGAGATTTACTGAGCAAAATGAATTGCACAATTTACTGCACCCCAAGTGGAGTTGAAATTCAGACTCCAGATGAAGATGGAATTTATAAAATCATGTTCGCCAAGCAAGAAACTGAGATTAAAAAGATGACCCTAAAAGATTTACCAGAAGAACTTCAAAATACAGTAAATCCTGATGTGTGGGATTTTACCTGAAAAGAAGTAGGATTAATGGCAAATGTCAATCCAATAAAAGTGACAGTGAAGGAAGGTGCAGTTTACCCAAATACTCGACAGTACAAAATAAGCCCAGAAACAAAAGCAGGTGTTGCAGTAGAAATAGAGCATTTGGTTGAGCAAGGCATTTTAAAAGAAATAATGAGCAGTCTATGTAATTCACCTATATTTAGTATAAAGAAACCAAGCTGGAAATATAGGGTCGTACAAGACCTGCAGAAAATCAGTAAAATGATTTTCCCATGTTGCCCAGTGGTGCCGAATCCAGCAGTAATTTTGTATCAGATACCATGAAGTGCAGGATGGTTCACGCTAATTGATCTATGCCATGCCTTTATCTCCTTTCCTTTGTACCCAGACAGTACATTTTTATTCTCTTTTAAATTTGACGAGCATGTTTACGTTTGGGATCGTGTTCCTCAGGGGTACTTAGAAAGTCCATCGATTTTTAACCAAATTTTGAAAAAATGTCTTGAGTCTTTAGTACTGCCCGGATAGTCTGTTCTGGTGCAGTATATAGACGACCTATTAGTTGCGTCCAAAACCCGAAGTGACTGCATTGTTGATACAATTGCATTACTGAATCATTTGGCAGAAGGTGGACATAAAGTGTCACCTGAGAAATTGCAGTTCTGTACCACATCAGTCAAATATCTGGAACACCAGATAGAGAGAGGAGTCAGAGGAGTGACTTCAGAAAGAATCAAAATATTTAGAAACATGAAATTACCTCAGTCGCAAAAAGAAATCAGAATGTTTCTCAGAGTTGTAGGTTACTGCAGGCAGTGGATTGTGGGATTTGCAGTGCTAGCTAAGCCATTGATTCAAATGACAAGAAACGGGCCAAAGATCCAGTCGAATGAGATGATGAAAGCATGACTGCTTTTCTAAAATTATGCAACTGCCTGTGTGAAGCCCCAGCATTATTATTCCAAAGAATTTGCAGTATTCTGTGATGCTCTTGCAGTCCTAACCCAGACCCATGGCCTAATGCGACGTCCTGTGGCGTATTTCTCTGCCCCATTGGACCCAGTGGCATCAGCATTACCAGGGTGCTTAAAGTTTGTCGCTGCAACTTGCGTAAGTCTTGAGCAGAGTGAATCCATTGTAATGGGACACCCTGTGACAGTGTATGTCCCACACGCAGTTGTGATTTTGCTGACAAGAACCCGTACTCAGTATCTAACTCCTAGTTGGCTGACTAAGTATGAACGAGTCATTCTAGGTGCACAAACTGTGACAATAACCAGATGTACTGTTCTGAATCCAGCAACCATGTTGTCTAATTCACATTTTGAAGAAGTAAAGGAAGAAGTCGAACATGACTGTGCCGACCTTACAGAATACAGTACTAAACCATGCCCAGACATACAGGAAAACCCACTAAAAGATTCAGAATATGAGCTATTTGTAGATGGCTCATGCATGAGACATGAGGAAGTAGGATTGAGTGCTGCTTAAGCTGTGTGCACATTGGCTGGTATAGTCGAAGCATCCTTTTTACCAGGAGTCAAGTCTGCACAAGCAGCCGAATTGATTGCTTTAATAAAAGCTTGCAAAATTGGGAAAATTGGAAGCTAACCATTTACTTCTAGTCACCATGGTTATGGGGTTGTGCATGACTTTGGCCAACTCTGGATGCACAGGGAGTTCATGACTTCTTCAGGAACCCCTATTAAAAATGGACAGTTTGTAAAAGAATTACTTGAAGCAATTCAATTACCAAAAGAATTGGCCGTGGTCAAGTATGCTGCTCACCAATCTGGAATTGACAAAGTGACAGCTGGTAATCCTTATGCTGACCTAGTGGCCCAACACTATGCCAAGCATAAAATGGCTGGCAAATAAATGGAAGAATGGGAGAAAATAGGTTGTCAGAGAAGGGCTGAAGATGGTGTCATTGTTTACTTGGATGGGAGACCTGTGTTACCAGATTGTATGCTTGCTCCTATGGCTAGGATGTACCATGGGGATGCACACATAGGTAGAGATGCAATGATAAGACTGTTCAGAGAAGATTGGTTTAATGCGAAGTTCAGGAATGTAGCAGAGAGTATTTGCAGAGATGCTTAACTTGTCAACAAATGAACCCTGGTAGGAAAACTGTGGTTTGCACTGGGAAAATTGGAAAGGCAGAAGGTCCATTTATAAGACTCCAACTTGATTTCATTCAGCTACCTGCTTGTCAAGGATTATACTATGTCCTTGTCGTTGTTTGCCTATTTTCCAAATGGTTAAAAGCGTACCCGGCCAGAAGGAATGACAGCTTAACTGTAGCCAAACTTCTGTTGATAGAGCTCATTCCGCGATTCGGTTTTACAGTAATGATTGAATCAGACAGAGGTCTCATTTTAATAATTTAATAATTCAATTGATTTGTGAAGCATTCAAAATTGAGCAAAAGCTGTACTGTGCATAGCGCCCTGAGGCTTCTGGAGTGGTAGAACAACTGAATGGCACAATCAAATCAAGATTGGGAAAGATGTGTGAATCTACCAGATTGGAATGGCCTGATGCTTTACCTCTTGTCCTGATGGGACCCAGAAGCATACCAAACAAGAAAACAGGCTTGAGTCCCCATGAAATACTCATGGGAAGGGCAATGAGGCAAGCATGTGTGCCGGGTCACAAGCTGTTAAATATATCTGATGACTTGGGTATTGGAGTACTGCAAAGAGTTGGCTGACCAAGTGTTCTATCTCTCACCAGGATCGGGAAGACGCTGTGGCCAGACAATCGATTCCAGCACACGATTTAAATCCAGGAGATTGGGTAGTGATAAAGGAGCACACCCGAGAATCGTGCCTAACACCACAGTGGGGAAAACCACACCAAGTAATATTAGTGACCACTTCAGCTGTAAAGTGCAAAGGAATTCCAAACTGGATTCATGCCAGCCATACCAAAAGAGTGACAGAACCTGACGAAGCAGAGGCTAAAGGTTGTACAGCTGAAGGATCTCAAGAAATCGATCCTAAAATAGTTGATGAGGAACAACCGAGCACCAGTCAGGATGAATGGATTCCAGTATTCGACATACCTGAAGTGACAATAAGAACAAGAAGTCAAACATATTTAGATAGTCAGAGTGATAGTGAGGATGAGACAGGAATAGAAGAACACACTCAGATTATAGAAAACAAAATCAAGTCTGAGGAGGACCAGAAAAGGAAAGAGCAATACACTCAGACAGAAGAAAACAGCAACAGTACTACTGAGTCTGAGGAGGGACAAACAGGTATTAGAGCAATCGAGAATTTGTCGAGATGCCCACATCAGGCTTCACAACTTGAGGTTACTTTGTGCACAATATAATTTCTAAGACATTGCAATGTTTTCGTTGGTGCCCTATTCGAATGAAATCCAGTTTTCAAAGAAGTAATTGAAGTCGTGCATTGTATGACCGAGGTTCAGTGAGTATCGTATCCTTCAAGCAGTCCACTACATGTATTTCATGGAACCCTTTGTGCCTATCTGACTTGCAATGTAAACAATACCTCTATGTAAACATTTGAGGAGAGCAGGAAAAGGAAAAATCAAAAAAACTGTTGTGCAAATCACTTTTTTCTTCAGCACATTGTCTCCAAAATAGCAGAGAACTCTTTAGAGGTAAGATTTTTTAGAGGTAAGATTTTCAAACATCATAAAAAGGAAATTAATTTCTTATTACCGTGCGGCAAGAGACAACCTTAACAGTCTGCTTCTAGATGTAATGAGTTTCAACCGTGTGGTGTCTGGTAGTTCGCGGAAAGGTGCATACTAGTCCCTTGCCATTATGTTGCCAGTATTTGGCTGGTACCTTTCAGCTCAATAATTCAACTTGGTGTCCACAGTTGGTAAGACACAGGGCACAAGTCCTATACAAAAAGTGGGGGGACTAACCAAGTTAGGCAGTAAGCAAATGACATCACAACACATGACATCACGGCGAGCAACATCATGGGAAGTGGCATCACAACCCAAGACCTCACAGTAAGTGACATCACAAGAAGTGACATCAGATCTTAACACCTCACACATATGTTTAGCAAGTCTATTATGAGTAGATTTGAGTGCATTAGCAGATTTACAAAATGAGATTTTGCATCAGGTTGCACCCAAAAAAAAAATGGTAAAGTCTAGACCTCAACCTAGACATTTTTTTTTTACTCTGACACAAAGAATTTGCCAACATGGAGAAGCATGGAGAGTAAATCTGTTCCACTCAATTGTTTGCATAGTCTACATTTTAAAATATTTAATGGGGCTAAGGCACTTGCTGCCGAGTTCTTTGTGTCCTCAGAAAACCTCAGGGAATAATAATAATGGTAAGATAACTCTTAAGGTTAATATATTTGATGGAAATATCTCTTTTTTATCTAGTTCCAGTTTTGGATCACAGTAGCATATAGGTTTACAATGTCTCCTGCAAAGCACATCATGTAACATGAAGATTTTTATTTTCTGTAGCTAGGTATGTGGGTTACTGCTTTTAACACAAATATCATTTTGTTACTTGCAGTCATAAATTGCACTCCTAATATAACACAGTGAGCTATGAAGGACATGTGACTACTACACCTTGTAATTGTCACTGTTTTATGTAACACATCAAGTTCATTGATTTTAAACACGTGCATGATTTATTGTCAATGTATATAGTGTACATGTGATGTAAAGCACTCTGACACCCGGCATTGGGATGAGTAGTGCTATAAAAGACATAAAACAAAATAGTGGTATTTGAATTATTTGTGTAAATATTGTGACAGATCAAAACATCTGACATTCATACAGTGCATGTATACCTCATACACAGGAATGGAACAAGGTCAAACTATGCCTCTCTTAACCCCTTCACCGCGGCACGAATTTTGCTGCGGCGCCGGGGGTGAGCGCGGTGCTGCTGTGCTCGTGATGGAGCCACACCTTCATGAGTCATGGGCGGCGTGTGCTCATGACGGCGTGGTTCCGTCACGGCCCCGCCCGCTCATTAATTTGCCCGCACAGGCAGGGAATTAATGCCGCGTGGGTGAAGCGGCAGCTGCATGACGGAACCACGCCATCATGAGCACGCGCCGCCCATGGCTTATGACGGTGGTTCCATCATGAGGACGCAAGGGGTTAAGTACCTGTGAAGAAATACCAAGCCTGTGACCCTTTGTTTCTCCTCCATTGTGTGTGCCTCGAGGTATGAGGCTCCAGATAGCTCATCATAGACAGGATAGTTGAACAAAAGAAGGCCTGATAGCCCCCTAACTTCTGTTATGGGCTCAGCTTGAATCTGAGCAGCCCCCCTCCATACCTGCCCCTTGTCGCTCATTACGAAAGCAGCCAACTTGCAGGCGCCGCTCAATCTGTCCTGTTAGGTGAAAACGACACCATGACGAGTTTTGCATATTTCTGTGGGGGGCAACTTCTTCGCAGGGTAGGCAGTGACCCTGTGAAAATAGTGGGTAGATGCAGTCTTAGTGGTGGCCGCCATAATGGAAAGTGTGGGGGGGAGGGGAGGGGACAAACGAATGGAAGTGGGGATAGGGACGGGGAAAATAATATTTTTTCTAAAAACGTACCTTTCCTTTTGCTGCCCCTGCCTTTGACGCCCGCCTCAGTGCTCTCTCAACAGTCTCTGGCATTCTATGTCTGTTTGGCCGCCTAAGATGGTCCCAGAGTAGCGTGCCTCCCGCCGAAAAAGCGCTTCGACGCCTCGTCAGGAGTAGTAAGCGCTATATAAATGCAGTTACAATAAATACAATACATGCGCTGCGCACTTCTAAGTGCCCACCACTCCTCCCCGCCCTCTGATGAGTGGTTCGATGTTCCTCCGCCATTAAGAAGCAGCCACTGCGCAGTCTACCCACATGCACCGACTTGTGCCATGGCAATTAATACAGGCGTGCATGACGCGCATTGCTTGTTGCCATGCATTTTTCATTCATTCCATGTCCGTAGCGGGTATGTGGCCCATTCCATATGGGATAGCTTCTATCAAATTGGTCAAGGTGAATGCATGTTGTGGATCAATTAATTCAACCCAAAGCTAGTGGCTTTCTCACTGCCTCTTGGATACAGTGGACAAGATCGGGAAGTGGATTTGATGTCACTCCTGCAATTTCATATTGGTGTGAATAGCCGATACCACTAATTCAGAAATATGTTATGTAACTGACAGACCTCTGAAGGAGGAAACCGATAGTTGACCTTACTGTGGGATTCGAACCCGTGATCTTCAAATAACAGTAGAGAGCGTTCACCTCACCAAAAGATCTTGAACAAAATAAGCTCTATAAGACGCGATTAGATGCTGCATATATACAATACTTGTGGCATATGCCGGCTTCCATTGCATACGTTAAGTGTGGTAGAGATAGAATTTACACTATACCAAATAATCCTTCAAATGGCTCTTTACTGTGAAATTCGCCAGCATTCATAAACCTCTCGCACTCTTCACGGGCAGTGAAAATAGGCGTGGAATGGAAAGAAGACAAGTGACAGGTAATATTCAAGCTGACAAAATAGCTAGGAAGCGTAAAGGAAAGGTTAACAATGGGGGCTCGTATATCGCGCAATGTAAATCTCCACAGTGCAGGTTAAAATCTAGGAAACCGACCAGCGGCCACCAAGCAGGAAGACAGACAATGTAATTATTCGCAAGTGGTTGTTGCCACCTAGTGGACACGGCTCAAAATACAGCGTCTTACAGATATATATATATTTTTTTATTTCTGTATTTTTTTATTGTATATAAAAAAGTATATATATGTATATATATGTACATGGAGCATGGAATATACATGAGTGGAGGGAGAGAGAGATATAGAGGGAAAAAAGAAAGAAAAGGCGCCGGGGGGGGGTGGGGGGGGGGGGGGGGGGAGGTGGGTGGAGTGTTGGCCACCGGCCTTCCTTGTCTTTGTAATAGTTCGGTCTTTGCAATAGTTCGGTAGATCGGATAGTTCCAATATTTCAAATGTCCTTTTTCCGGGTCCTGCTTGTCGTTGTCTTCTGCCTCCCCCTGTGCGATGCCTGGTGGGTATCTTTGTCCACGCCCCGGACGGTAGAGAGTATAGAGAAGGGTAGAAGTCGGAGATGAGAGAGGCGAGGAGCCTTGCTTACTGGTTTCTTTTGTTAGAGCGTGGGTCCCCAGAGTGTACCCCTTGATGGTTGTCTATATTCTGCGCCTAAGGGGGTTCATGCGCTGATAGGTAGAGGTCTAGGGGCCCCCACATGTTTGACTGCCTATGAGTTTTCGGTGAGTGTTTCGCTGTAATGTTATCTGCCCCCCTAAGGAACGTGACCCAGTTGAGCCATGCCTGGGGCGCAGCTTTCGAAGTGTCTTTCCAGTTACTTAGGATTATTTTGACTGCAGCCGTCAACAATAGGTCAATGAGGTCACGGTCTTCTGTCGTTGTGATGGACGGCGATGCAAAGCCTAGGACTAGACTTGGGAAATCTATGTGTATGGCTATTCCCGTGATTTCAGTGATAAGCTTCCCAATTCTATCCCAGAACTCCCTGATCTTAGGACAGCTGAACAGAAGGTGTTCTAAGTCTCCCTTCCCTTTGTCACAATTCCAGCATGCATCACTCTCTCGGTTCCCCAGGGAGGCCAGGCGGGCCGGTGTCCAGTATGCCTTATGCACTAACCAGTATTTGGTCTGATTTAGCGATGCCGTTATCTTTTTCCTAGAGGTCGATCTCCATAACTCTGCTTTCTCGGTCTCGCTTAGTTCCTTCCCTGCTAAGGTCCCCCAGAAGTTTGTGACCTTATCGTTGAGTTTGGTGCTTTTGGGGCGGAGGGCTTTGTATAGGTGTGCTACTTGGTGTCCTAATGTGTTGAGACTGGCTGCAAGTTGTATGAGCGATGGTGTACGGCTGTTGAGGTTTGCCTTCCTAATTGCTACTCTGATTTTCAGGAAGTTGTAGAGTTCTATGCTTTGCAGGTTGTGGGTTTCCTTGAGTGTGTCGAAAGTTGTGTTCACTCCTTGGCTCTGTAGGTCTTGGGCCGTGGAGATACCATGTCTGTACCATTCATGCATGTCTAGAACCTTATCCCTGTATCTTAAAGTGGGGTTGTGCCAGATGGATTCAAATTGACCTCCCTTGATGCTTGTTGTCAGTAGTTTGTCTACACTTAGAAGAGCTGTCTTTGTGTTCTTCAGGACAGGGTTTTTCATCACTACTGGGTGTCGTGTGGCGGTGAGCAGGGTGATGGGGTTCATGCCCTTTAGTAGTCCGCGCTCAAGTGTTAGCCATGCTGGGGTGTATTCCTGTCTTGGGTCCAGCCAGTGTAGCCCCTGTCTGGCTATGCATGCTACCTGGAACCGTTTGAAATTTGTTATGTTCAGGCCGCCCTGATCTTTCGAGAGCCTGAGCTTGTGTAGGCTTATTCTGGGTATTTCCCTTTCCACAAGAAGTTGTTCAGTATCTTGTCTAGTCTCTTGTGGAAGTCTTCTGTGTTAGTCAGTGGGAGCATGGTTAGCATATAGTTGACCATCGGTGTGAGCATCATTTTTATCGCTTCTACCCTTCCCCACCAAGTTGTGAATTTTGGGGACCACCCTTCTACTTTGTCTCTAATTTTCTGGATTGTTGCGTGTTCATTGTGTTCCAGTGTCGTTCTTAGGTCTCTCTCAAAGAGGATACCCAAATATTTTATGGGCTTCGGTTGCCATGTTAGTCCGGACGTTCCTAATACCGTTCTTGTTGTGTGAATGTTTAAAGGCTTGCACTCCGATTTGTCTTTGTTGAGTTTGTACCCCGAGACCTGGGCGTATTTATCAATGGTATCAGTCAGTGCTTTAATGGATCTTTCTGGGTCTTCTGTGATTATTAGCACGTCATCCGCGTATGCCGCTAGCTTGAAGGTTTCCCCCCCTATTGGTATCCCCACAATATCCACGTTTGTTCTGATCATCGTGAGGAGCGGTTCTATGGCTAATAGGAATAGGGCTGGTGAGAGAGGGCAGCCTTGTCTCGTTCCCCTTCCCAGGTTGAGTATGTTCGATGTGCCTCCGTTGACCACCACCCGTGCTTTGGGGTCCTCGTATAGAGCCATCACCATCTTCCTATAGTTTGGTCCTAACCCGAATTTCCCCATGCATTGATCTAAAAAGGGCCATGAAACCCTATCGAAGGCTTTCTCAGCGTCTAGGGCTATCATGACTGCTGCGTTGTTGCTTCGGGAGGAGTGGTTAATTATGTGGCATAGTAGTCTCGTATTGTCGTGTGACATACGGTTTTTGAGGTATCCTACTTGAGAGTTGTGTATAAGTTTGGGTAGGTATGCGTTGAGTCTATTGGCCAGTATTTTTGCGTAGATCTTGCAGTCTACATTTATGAGGGAGATCGGTCTAAAATTCTTCGCCTCAGTTGTATCCTTCCCTTCCTTTGGTATAACAATTATGTTTGCCTCAGCCATTGAGGGTGTCATGCGTCCACTTTGGACACATTCCGTGAATACCTGTTTCATTGTGGGTTTGAGTGTGTGTAGGTACTGCTTGTAGAAGCCAGCTGTGAAACCATCTGGCCCGGTGCTTTATTGTCTTTGAGGCTTGCCGTGGCTTTCTCTATCTCATCCTCAGTTATGGTCATTTCTAGGATGTCGCGTTCTCGGTCTGATAGTGTGGGCGTGGTTATGCTCTCTAGTAGTTCTTTGCCTGCATCCTCCTTTAGCGTTTCATCTTTGGTGTACAGTCCCTCATAGAATTCTCTGAAGACCTCTAGGATGTCTTTGTTTGCAGTCTGGGACTTGCTGTGCCTGTCTTTGATGGCTCCTATCGAGTGGTGTTTCTGTTTCCCCCTTAGATAGGATGCTAGGTTTTTGCCCGCTTTGTTTGCCGTGCAGAGGTTAATAGATTTGTATTTATTAATCCAGGTACCTGCTCTCTCACTCAGTATTCTATTAAGTTCGTACTTCAGTTTGGTCAGGTTCGTGAGTGTGTTCTTATCTTCTATTCTGGCTATGTGGCTGTTCTCTAGCTTTTTAATCTCTTTCTCTAGGTCTTCAATTCTCTTGTTCCTTTCTTTGTTCATCCTGCCCTTGACTGTCATGACTGTTCCCCGGATGGTGGCCTTCAGGGCATCCCATAGTACTTCCCTGTTTGTCTCTGGTGTGTCGTTCATTAGCAGGTATTCTTTTATTGCCTCCTCTATCTCGGCTTTCGCTGAGGTGTGTTGGAGTAGACTGTCATCGAATCGCCATCTGCGTGTTGGCTTTTCGTTGTGCTTGCCAGATAGGGTTAGGCTTATGTGCGAGTGATCTGATACTGTTCTGGGTCCTATCTCTGTGTGGTCTATGAGGTGGGTGTGTGTTTCTGACATTAGGATGTAGTCTATCCGGCTATATGAGTTATGTGGGGTGGAGTAGAATGTGTATTCTCTGGCATCTGGGTTGCTTATGCGCCATGGGTCTCTTGGTCTTAGTTTGGAGCAGAGGTTCTTTAGGATGTTGGGATTGCTTGTCGATTGGCTTGGTCTGTGTGGGTGCTTGTCAATCGCTGGGTCAAGAACTTGGTTCATATCTCCTGCGACGATCAGCAGCTCACCCAGCGGTAGAGTGTATAGTTGTGCACCTATCCCCTCCCAAAATGGTTTGTCTTCGCTGTTGGGACCATATATGTTTGCCACATGGAATGTCTCTCCCGCTCTTCTAAGAGTCGTTACAAGTGTTCTACCTTGGGTGTCTGCTTGGGAGTCTACCACTTCTAGTTTGGAGTTTTTGCTTATGATTGTTACCACCCCATTCTTCTTATTCTGTGCCGGTGATCCCAGCACCTCGCCTATCCAGCTGGCCCCTATGCGCCTGATGTCCTCTCCTTCTAATCTGGTTTCTTGGAGCACATATATGTCACTTTTAAGTTTCCTGAGGTGTTCGAGCACCTTCCTTCTTTTCACAGGGCTGTTCAGACCCTTGACGTTTAGGGACACTATTTTAATGTCAGACGCGATGCTACTCTGGTTGCTGTTTGTCATTTACGCTGCTCTTTTTTTCGCGTTGCCTGTGGCCTTTCTCTGCGTGCTTTTGGTCTCCGGGTTGTGTGTGGATCCATCTCCCTACGCTTGCGTGTGCTGCTCCTCCATGTGAGTGTATAGAGAGAGAAAAAGTAGAGAAAGAGAAGATGATAGTAAGTAAGCCCATGTATATGCTCCCCGCTCCCCCCGCTCCCTCCCCCCCACCCATCCCTCCCTCCTCCCCCTCCCTTTACTTGCTGAGTGGGTGTGCGACGACAAAGTTCCTTCGCTCCGCATCTTCCCTGAGGTAGAGTTAGTTTCCTTCCTTTGGTGTAGCCTCTGAGGTAGTTATGAGGCACCGTCTTCCTCCGCATCTTGATTGTCTCGTTCGAGTTGTGCCTTATTTGACCTTGGATGTGTTGTTCTCGCCGCAGACTGTAGGAGAGCCTTGATGTCTATTCATGGGTCTGCAGCCGGGCTCTTGAGTCTGGTTCTAGTTCCTTATTTTACTGTCTTGGGTATCATGAGGTAGATATGTTGTCTTGTGTTTTTTGTTTTGGCGTTTGTAGTGTGTCTTATTCAGATTGCCTGTTCCCGTCTGATGAGGCACTTCTTTTCGCTGCTCCGGGGCTTTTGTTTTCCTCCATCTCCTCCACCGGTGGGCCTTGCAGGTAGCTCCTTAGTTCTTCTGGGCATTCAAAAATCGTTGTTTTCCATTTATCTGTTACTTTGAACCTGGCAGGGCCGACGAAGCCGAAGGTAGCGCCTCTTCTGCGCAGTGTTTCTCTGAGGGCCAAGAACCCTTTTCTTGACTCTACCGTTGGTTTGGAGTAGTCTTGGGTTAGTACGATCTTGCTACCTGCCCACATCAGGTTCTGGTTTTTCCTGGCAAAGGCAAAGATGGCGTCTGTTTGGCTCAGTCTAAGCGGGTTGCATATTATTGCCCTCGGCCCCTTGCCTGTTGTTGGTTTTCCTGCTGGTATTCTGTAGGCTTTTTGCACCTCGAACCTTCTATCAAAGGTGATGCCTGTGAGTTTGGGGATCATATCCTCTAGCATGGCTGCGCATGAGCCCGCTTTGTCTTCGGTCCCTTCCGGTACTCCCAGGATCCTTACGTTGCCTCTTCTTGCCCTGTCGTCCTTCTCCGCTAGCTGTTTTTGCATGGCTTTCGTGACTTTCTGCAGATCTGCTATGGCCTTGGTGTTGTCCCTTGTTTCGTCCTCCACTGAGCTTATTCGGCTTTCTGTTGCTTCAATTCTCGTGTTCGTTTTGTGGAGGTCCGCTCTTATAGCTGCCATCTCGAGCTGCATGTTCTCCACTTTGAGCTTCGTCTCTTTCCCCACTTTGTTGCCTTCGTTTACACTCCGTAGGATTGTTTCTAGGGTGATTGTTTCGCCTTTAGTTTTCAATGGGGATCCTTGGTTGTCTATCTTGGGCTTTATTTGGTCCCCCACTGCCTTCCCTTCGTTGCCTGCCATTGTACCAATGCCCCTTCTGGATAGAATGTTGCCTAGCCGCCCTTCTGCTTGGATCACCTTTGGTAAGTTTGTTGCTTTTGACGCCGCTGCGAAGATACCTTGCGGTCTGTATCTGCTTGGCTCTCTGATGTGCCTTGTTCTGGTCTTTGCCTTAAGTCCTGCCAGCGTGTGCCTTGTCTCGTTCGCCGTTGTTCGGGCCGCTTTGCTTCTTGATTCCGTGGGGCTGCTCTTCTTGCGTCTAGCGTTCAGGGGGTGTAGGCTGGGGTGGTTGTGATTGTGTTCTTATCAGGCCCTGCCTGCTTCCCGCCTGCTGTCTTGCCGAAGGTGGCTCTGCTTCTTGGACTTGTTGCCTTAAGAACAGTATGCCCTCCTATCTCCTGCTTCTGTGGTCTTTGCGCTGGCTCTTGCACGGGTTTTCGCGCTTTGGTTTGCAGTGTGGCGCCTTTAGACCTCTTGCCCTTTGCTCTTGTGCGGTCTTAGCTTCCCCTCTGCCCCTTGCCCGGCCTTTGGCTTGCTGCTTTGCTGGAACCTGACCGTTGCTGTGCTTGCATACGTAGAGTTTTGCACCACACTTGAGCAGAGAGCGTGTTATGGTGTGGCTGTGTTCCCACTGCGTGCCCTTTGATAGACAGGCCGGCCGCTCCTCGGCCACTGCTCGGAGCTGTGTGTGGTGTTTCTACCCCTTGGCGCTGTCACCTTGGTTCCTTGGCTCCTGTGCCTTCCTGGTTCTTTCTCGGACCTTTTGTTATGGCTCTCGTGCTTCCTCCCTGCTCTGTGCCCCTTCGCTCCGCATCACCGGCAGTGATCCCGCCTCCTCCGCACCGCTGGGTCTGGCGCCGCCTCCGGCTGCGTTCGTGCTATTCTCCACTGTTCCGCTTGGGAGGAGCCCTGCGTGCAACCCTCCGATGCTGATTCCCTGCAACCTTCTTGTCCGTGTGGGAGCTTCCGGTGATGGTCGCTCTTCCGCTTCCGGTCCTCCTCTTCCGCCTGGGGTTGGTGAAGACTTCCGGCAATGGCGCCCTTTCCCCCTGTGACTTCCGTTCTTCCGGTCTTCCGATCTGTCTTCCGATCTTTAGTTTCTCCCTTCGGTTGGCTCGATGGGTCGCAGGGTCTAGCGGGCTAGCCTCACTCGCCTGCTGTGCCTTGTGTGCTTGCTGTATTTTGTGCTGATCATTGGGGGTGTCTGCCGCGTTACTTTTCCTTGTAGATACTGGTGCAGCATACGCTTGATGTGGGTCTCCGCTCCTGATTGCGTGGCGGTGGTGTTCTCGGTGCTTCCCTCTGTTCGCACTCCGTTGCTGCTCCTCTTGTTGGCTCCAGTGATCTCAGGGCGCCATTTTGTGCTTCCTGATGTTGTTGCCCTCGGCGAGTGTCGGAGCTGATTTCTCCGTTCTGTGGCTACTTCCCCTACTTTCCGTCAGTTCTTCTGTTGCATGGAACCTTCCCCTGCCTGTTTCTGTGCTTCGATTCAGGATCTGGCTGGTTTGGCGGGTTAGTTTTCCCTCAGGGATACGGAGCTGACGGACTCAGACGACCGTCCACATTGCCGTCCAAGCCACGCCCCCCTTACAGATATATTTTTGATATATATAGCGGCAACAACTAAATATGTACATTGGGTAGAATGAAAAAAGCGTGAGGGTCTCTAAAAGGGGTGTGCCCTAAGAAGGGTAACAAAGAATCCTTTCCAAGAGGCATGGTCTATATAATTAAAGTGTGGCTGAAAAGATGTAAACTAAAATCCTGTTCTTCCAATAGGGCACAACTCCAGCACTATTTTGGTGCCTGTGAGCTGTTATGTCACACAGTATTAGGCAGGCACGCTAAACAACAAGTCAGCCCTGTTGACTTTCCCAGTGCTCGTTAGCAGCATCAGATAAATTAATAACAACAATGACTTTCTTGTAAATTTAAATTTAAACAGTTTCAATTCTACAAAAAATGAGACTATGTATTAAACATTACTAAGATCTGTGGAAGGGGTAGAGGTCTTCAAGGTGTCTGAATCACTCCCATTATCCCTTCACACCACTTACCTCTGCAGTCTCTGTATCAAACACTTATTCCCTATCCCTACCAACATCTTTCTGAAGTCCTACATCTGCATATCTCACCATCATCTCCTCTCCAGCGCCCTTTTTTCACTCTCTCCTGGAGGTCTTCTTCACTTTACGATCTCCAGCACACACAGGACACACCCACTCACATGTGAGCACTGCATTTTCTTTTTCTTTTGGTCGGTCAATATTTTCACAATAGTATATCTCCTTTACACACTTCTAAGCAGAATCAATATTACAATTGATATATACGTGATTTTTGCTCTGTGTGATCTGAGAGAGACCAAGGATTGGATGATCATGTATTCTGAACACTTTTATAGACCACTCAGCCTCGTCTCCATCAGAGTGCTTTACAGGTTCTGTCAATAAAATTCAATCACACTACATGTAAGGATTCATGTGGATCTTGCAGATAGGGGAGGCTGAAGGATTCAAATACACAACTACACTCCTGACTACAGTACCCTCACAAGTTGGACGTCCTATTTTGAAATTGCTCAAAACAGGGGCAGCACTAAATCTGACAGAGGCTGCTTCAAAGGAACTGACCCTGGGAGGTATCACGTTTGGCAGAAACACTGATGGCAGCGGCAGCTGTCAGAACGCCGGCAAGAACCCCTCTAGTAGCATCACTCCGTGAGGGGGAGCCGGCTCAGGATTCAGACCTGATCTTCCTAGAGGATTTTTTGTGGGGTAACAATAGCATTAACTCAACCTTGAACCGTCCGCAGTTGGCCATTTGGCCATTCTCAGTGATTTAATCCTCCCCAAACTGGGGTTCCACCGGTGGGTGATGGAGCCCCAATTGTTCAACCAGTCTTACTAGAGGCGTTATCAGACGTGGCCCAGTCATCACAGACGTCACATGTAAGTACTGTCTCATATTTTTTTAATGGCCCGGGAGGGATATGGGCACTGACGGTCAGCCATGCCAAGACTATGGGGAAGATAATGAGGATGTTGAGGCCCCAAATATTGAAAGAGATCTCAGTTGTGACAAGGCGTCATTCTAAAGCTGAGACAGAGGCAGACAATGGGCAATCTGCTAAAACTGAAAGTAATCTTCAAGTACCCCTGTGAGTTTGGAGGCACCATTACTGCAATCTGAGACAAGCATACAGCAGGCACCAGTAGCTGAGGTAGGGTCTACCCAAGAGACTGTGTCGTCCCCTAAAAAATGCAATACGACTGCACAGCCTAAACAGAGGATCAAGTTACTGTTCGACCTTTGTCCAAATCTGCAAAGCATCGGCAGCTAAGCAAGGCCAGTGTAAAGGGCTCAAAGAACAGTTCACTAAGGAAATGGGTGGCTTCTAAGGGGGAACTTAAGGCAATCATTACCCAAATATCTGCCCCACTTTCGGGCTCTTCAGGTAAATTACAGCATTCTGAGCCACAAAAACAATGCCCTCAGCAGAGATTCTCTACTTCGTACATCAGTTCTCCCTCAGATATATCTTCTGGGGGATTATCGGATCAATCTCTCGAGTTTATGATTAGGGGGCCCAAGGGTGGGGGGATGGACGAGCTTGTGCAGGAACCCTCCCTAAGATCTATTATGTTAGCCTTCCAGGATCAGCGGGTGGAGGCACAGGCCTAATATAATCAGGCAAGAGCAGATAATGCACAGATGCAAAAATTGCTGGAAGTGGTTTCTGGGCAGATCAGTAAACTTATGACAGATATCACTTACCTACAGCAAAGAGTGGCCTGTGGCGAGGAAACAGCAACAACAACAACAAAGATGATAGAGAGACATGAGAGCCAGCTTAAGTTCCTTCAAACAAAGATGGAGGATATTGAAAATCAAAACATTAGAAAAAACCTGAGGATTTTTGGGATACCAAATGGCAAAGAAAGTGCTGATTCTCTGCAGTATATGGTGCAATTATGCAGAAGGGCTTTTGAGGACCTGAGTGACTGGGACTGGGATTCACAAATACACCATGCTTATCGGTTCCCCCTAAACCGTAATATCAACCGTAATATCAGTGGTGCTAAGGGAGCCCAACCTTGACCTATGTTGATATACATTGGGAATTTTCACCTGAGGCAGGCAATTTCTTTTACTGCTTGCCCAACATCTCCAGCTCTAGTGGATAATCTATCAATCGTTGCTCTGTCAGATTTATGCAGGTTTACAATGGAACGGAGATGGAAGCTGCGTCAATTTTTCGATCCACTCAAATCTACCGGGGCACAAGTATTCCTACAAGAGTCTGCATGTTGGAAATGGGCCTTTTTGCAGGGTTATCCCCAAACTTTTTGCTTCTTCCTCCTTTATTTTTCCTGACCTGTGGTTGTTGGCAATAGGACTCTGGACACTTTACCACTGCTGATCAGTGCTAAAGTGCATATGCTCTCTGTGTAAATTGTTATTGTGATTGGTTATCCTTGATTGGCATATTTGTTTTACCAGGAAGTCCCTAGTAAAGTGCACTGAGTGTGCCAATGCTGGTGATTCAAATGCTACGAGTGGGCCTGCAGCACTGATTGTGCCACCCACATGAGTAGCCGTAAAATGGTGTCTCAGGCCTGCCACTGCAGTGCCTGTGTGCAGTTGCTAACTGCCACACTGACCTGACCAGTGTCTACACTGGCCAGGCCTAACCCTTCCCTTTCTGTACACATTGGACACCCCTATGGAAGGCCCAAGGTACCCCTCTGGGCAGGGTGCAGTGTATGTGAAAGGTAGAGCATGTACTAGTGTGGGTGACATGCTCTGGTAGTGAATTACAGCCATTTTAGTTTTTCACTATTGAAAGGCTATCTTGCCCATAGGCTATAATGGAGAATGCTATGTATAATGTTTACCTGCATATCTTCCCACAGGAGCAAGATAGAAAATAAAAGCCTGGTATCCCTGATCTCAGAATTTAATAACACATCTTTTAGGAAGGATGGTTTTTAAATCCTGTGTTTGAAAGCAGCACTTTTAGAAAGTGGCTGCTTTCTTGTCTGACCTTTCTGTGTGCCTTTGGCTGTTTGTGAATTGACTGTCTGGTTTGTGAGTGACAGGGCTGGGTGATTTCAGGGGACAGAATGAGTCCGCCCAGTGGTGAATAGAGAGATATGCATCTAGATGGGAGGGAGGAGTTGCACCTGGGACCTGAATAGGACTGTGCCTGCCCCCCATAGTGCTGGCTCTACCCCCTGTGGTGTGTCTGCTGTCTCTGCTCTGCACTGTGAAAGGAGGGAAGGAATCATGTCAACAAAGTGCTCCAGGGCTGTGCTTTTCCTCCACAATGCTTGCTCCACCTCCTGTGGGGCGTCTGATGTTTCTGCTCTGCACTGTGAAAGGAAAGAAGGAGTCATGTAAACGGAGAGCTCCAGAACTGGTTTGGACCGGGTTCAGAGCCCTCCTGCACAAAGGGAACAAATACTTTTTGGGGTATAAGTACAGGACCCTAGACCACTGAACTCATCCTGGAATCAAGAAGGAACCTCTGCCAAGGAGAAAGCTCGAAGACTGAAGAGGAAGGACTGTCCTGCTGTGAACTTGTGGGCTGACCTGCAGTTGCTTTGCTGCCAAGGAGAGGGGAAGGACTGTGATTTGTGCTGTGTGCCCTTGCTTGAAGAGATCTCCAAGGGCCTGAGTAGAGCTGGCTCCTTTTAAGAAGTCCCAGGAACAAAAGGACTTCACCCCAGCTTCCCCTTGAACCCTGCTGTTTGAGTTCTGTCCTTCCTAGAGTGCTTGGTCCAGTTGTGGTACCTCTGGAAGTTGCACCTGTTGTTTGAGAAGCTGGACAAGGAGAAACTAAGCCAATCTGCAAATGTTCACGCATCGCTCGCTTGTGGAGCGCATCCCCGACAGTGCGAGGAAATTCCTGCTACCGCGAAGATCAAGATCATCGCAGCGTCTGTGCCCACTGCAAGAACCGACGCATCCTTCGCTTGCGGAACACATTGCTCCGGTGTGGGAAGATTACCATTGCTGCGAGTATCGTCCCAGAGCCTGTCGTCGCTGGGTGAGATTGCCGCACCGCTTGCTTAAGGACCGCATCACGTCACGGCGAGTGTCGTTGCAGAGCCATCGCATCAAGGGGCCACAAGAGGAGAAGATCGACGCTGCACTGCGCATCGCCACTGCACCTGAGATCATCGCGGTCCTGAAGATCGTCACATCGTACCTTTGCGAGACGCTTCCTACGAAACCTGCGCACCGGAATCCATACAGACCGGATTAGTCGCAACACACCCGCTGCGTCCAGCGGGGCTGTCGCATCCCCTCCCAGGGTCTCAGGAGTGACGCATCGCTTGTTTTTCAATGCTGCAGCTTTCACTTTGGAACTTTTTGTCGCATCTAAAGGTACTTTTGGCTAAACGTGATGCAACTGTGGATTATTTTGACGCATACCCTAGAATTTTTTTTAAAACATAACCTTGAACTGTGTATGTTGGATTTTTGTCTTTTTGGTCTTGTGTAGTTTAGATAAAGATACTTTATTTGTCTAAACTGGCGTGGAGTCCATTTGTGGTGTTTTCACTGTGTTACTGTGAGTGTTGGTACAAATACTTTACACATTGCCTGTGATAAGCCTGTCTGCTCGTGCCAAGCTACCAAGGGGGTGAGCAGGGGTTATCTAAAGAGTGTATCCTCCTTACTCTGACTAGAAGCAAGGCTCCCTATTTGGACATTGGTACCTACCCCTGCCAACTAGAGACCCCCAGATCTTACACTGCCAATTTGAAAATCATCAAAGACGGACCCTCGCAGATGTGCTTATCTGAAGAAGGGGCTGCACAGGCCTTAGCCCGGATAAAGGGGACTGATACGCGTATCTAACAGGCTCTGCGAAAGGAAATGGACGGGACTCTTGAGGTGTTTTCTGGTCAGAGGATAGCATATAAGGGGTGAAAATGATTAGCAGGAATAGCACATTTTAACATTGCTTCTTCTATTCTCTCAGTCTTGTCTCTCTTTTAGGTTTATGATCTGTTTACGCTCTCTGCTGCTTCTTGCCTTCTCTCTTTTTCTGGTCATTGGTAATTTGGTTTCACTGGGTGGTGGGGTGACTGGCAGGGTTTCAGGTGTTGGAAGGGGGGCTTTTCTGTGGGTCGCTTTTCATCAATGGCTCAGATGGGGGTGATTCCTTCCTTAAGGAACGGGGGGTTGGGTGGGCTTTGGGGTGGTGGGTTGTGTGGGAGGAAGGGCTTGGCTAGGAATGAAAGAGTTTGCTTTGCTGCCAAGGTGGCTCCTTCGTGGAGGGGTGGGCTCGGGAGTGGGGGAGAGGTGGGAGAAATTGGTCATAGACAGGGGCTTTATTCAGGATTTATACAAAGCTTTTTCTTGTTATGAGAAGCCTGCACTTGATTGTTAATGCGGGGGGAATTAGATTTTGTTTATAATGTATAGATGGATAAAACGAGTCAGATTCGATGCCTGTGTTGGAACGTGGCAGGGATTAATGCACGGTCCAAGCAACAACTGGTTCGTGAAGAGATTAGACATTATGAACCTCATTTGGTAGCTATAACCGAAACCCACCTGTCATACAAGGATAGGGCCTTACTTAAGCAGCTAGATTATGATGGTGTTGCTTGTACATCCCAGACTACATCGATTCGGGGGTGGCAGTTGTTTCTTTTAAGAAATTTCTGGGTCAGATATTAAAAAGATTGGCCGATTCTAGGGGAAGATGGGTCCTGGTACAACTGATTTTACATTCTGTTAAATTTGTGTTGTGTGTTGTCTATGGACCAAATGTTGATGACCCGGAAATATTTGATGCACTTTCACTTGAACTATTGGATTGGCCAGGCGGATTGATCTTTATGGGTGATTTCAACTAAGTAATGAACTATAGTATTGACTCTACTAATCGCAAGGTTACATCCCATACACCTAGAACCAGGGCCTCCCTCATGGATTTGACACACTATATGGTCTTTGTGATGCTTGGCGGACCCTTTCTCCATTTGACTCGGGGTACACATATTACTCTCACCCACATAATCAGTATTCAAGGGTTGATATGGTTTTCTCTGAATGTACACTGATAGATAATATGGAAAAGACTGTTTGCCCAAGGGTAGTTTCAGATCACAATACTATATACTTTCACTTTTCATTGGATCTTTGATAGAACAAGTGTAATAGCTCTAAGCTCACCTTCCCTCACCATCTATTAAATAATAATGAGTACATACAAAGTACCTCCGGTCTTCTTAGGGATTTATTTTCTATTAATAGAGGATCAACTCTCCCTACAATAGTATGGGATGCTATGAAAGCATACATTCGTGGTACAACGCTTCAATATCTGATTAGGCAAAATAGTGCTTCTACCGAAGAAGCTTCTATTTTATTTTAAAATTTTAAAAAATATTCGACAGCATGAGCTTTAACATGCATTTATACACAGGGCTGATGACGAGCGTCAAGTGCTTGGGCAACTGATAGAAATGCGATCCCAAGCGGGATGCAGGTTAAAAGAACAGGTTGCAGCTAGATTTGTCAAGCATAAGAAACTTCAATATGAATATGGCGAAAGAGTTGACCAGGTATTAGCATACTAAATTGCACACCAACAAACGAAGGGCAGAATTCAGGCCACTAAGGGATTAGATGGTAGGTTCCATTCTGAAACTGAACTTATCCTAGAACAACTTTATGGTAGGCTGTGTAGTCAGTATCAAGGGTTCGACATAAAGAAGTGTCGCGAATATGTCCAACATTGACAGTTAGCCTCTCCTACAGAGGAGTAGGCATCTGACCTGCAGACAGATATTCCAAGACCAGAAATCGAGGCTGCACTTATGACCCTGCCATTGGGTAAGGCTGCTGGGGACGATGCACTCCCCATAGAGTTCTATTTTATCATGTTGTATATACCCATCTCGTTGATTAATACAGATGCCAAATGGTTTGCTAAAATTCTAGCGTGCCGCCTTGCTCCTCATATCTCGCTGTTAGTAACCGCATATCAGCATGGGTTTGTCCCACGCAGGGACACTACAGAGCATATCAATACAGCGATCACTGCATTTGATATTGCTGGGAAATGTAACTCTAATATGAGCATGATATTGCTCGACGCTGAGAAGGCATTAGACTGTGTGGTCTGGGATTGCCTGTGTTTTTTTTGCCCGCCTTTGGCATAGGGGAGGGTTTTGTCAAACTGATCCAGGCACTTTATAAGAGCCCTTGTGCATGAGTCGCAACCTCTTTTTTATTCGGAACATTTTTAAATTCAGAGCGGCACAAGGTAAGGGCGCCCACTTTCACCCCTTCTTTTTGCTCTATATATAGAGCTATATTCGCAGTCCCTCCTCCAGAATATGGATATTCAGCCATGGAAATTTGAGGCTCACCAACTCAAATTCAGTTCATATGCTAATGACTCTGCAATTTTTTCTACTAACCCGGCAACAGATATCACTCAGATATTGCAGGAAGCACATATTTTTGGTGAATTCTCGGGGTACAAGTTGAATCTTGGTAAAACACAGGTTATTTTAAATAATAATCCCAGTATCCCAATACAGGGGGCTACTACATCAACGGTTAGTTAGGTATTAGGCTCTGCTCCACGGTTTTTAACATCATAAAGTTAAACTATGATAGTTTGTTATCAGCAACAGTTATCAAATGTAAATCTTGGAATAAGCTCCCACTCACTATAATTGGCAGAGTGAATATTGTTAAGATGAATATTTTGCCTAAACATCTTTATTTATTTAGGACAATCCCTTTGAGGGTCCCCAGTTCTTTTTTAAAGCGGTTGGAAGGTGCTATTAGCAGCTTTGTTTTGGGGTATAGACGAGCTAGGCGGGCTAGCCGGCTTTTGAAATCTTCCTATAGAATGGGTGGGCTCTCACTTCCGGATTTTAAGTTGTATTTTTCGGCCGCCTTCACAGGTCGCTTGCGCAGCCAATTGATATGTGACAAAACAAATAAAATACCACTTTGCTATCAGCTTGCATTGGGGTCAGAAGTTAGTCTATTCTTTTTTCAATTAGATGTTCCCAACTATTTCAAGAGGGTACACTTCAACGTACTTAACGATATCATCTATACTTGGAGAGGGAGCTGTAAGGAATACTCTATTGGGTTTATTAACAAGGAAACTCCCATATGGGTTAATCCTGCTTTCTCTTGTATTTCTCAGGATCTAACATGTAGAGCCTGGGCAGACTGTGGGATCATGAAGGTCGGTCAACTTTTTGATCCTTATGGTTTTAGATCCTTTTCAGATCTGCGAGCAGCATATCAATTGCCGTATCATTCGTTCTTTAAATATCTCCAGCTGAGGGACTATATGCGGACGGTTCACCAATATGTGGATTGTATCGACAGTTCAGAGGTTTCCTTATTCTATTTTAAACCTGGTATCAAACCCACTATAAGCTTGACGTATCAACTATTTTCACAGTATGTAAATGTAAATGTATGTAAATGTAGAGGTACTTGTATAGCGCACGACTACCCGGAGGCATCGCGGCACTTGTACGAATACCGCTGAGGAACCCTTCCTGGCCTTTCCCTGTGGAGTGCCCACTCCTGGCCCCCACCCCAAGGTCAAGCCAAGCATCCTAGCGTTGTTGGGGCCGTTGTGGAGATTAAGCAAGCTATTGCCCAGAGTGGCAGAGTGGGACTCATGATTAGAATAGGCACCGAGGCGAGAATTATCAGGTCCGAGGAAATTGAGCCCAAGACCCGCCGAGGCGGGAATTGAACCCTGGTCCCGAGCCAGACTTCTGCATCAGGGTCTGCCGCTCTAACCATTGAGCCACACTTCTCCACCCCGCTATTGGCTGTAAAATGGAGTAGATTGCTTTCAGTAGAGGTTTCAGCTGGAGAGATCCAGATGGCTTTAGATCTGTTAGTCTGTTCAGTACATTCTATTAATCTCAAGTTGCAGCGATAGCGCATAGTGTGTTTTTTGTACTATAATCTAGATGTAATTCTTAAGTGGGGCATATCACCTTCTATATATAGGACAGACAGGACAAGGTGCCCTAAATGTAGACTCTCAGTGCAGATGTCCTCCACATGTTCGTGCAATGCCCCTCTTTACAAAAGTTCTGGCAAGGGGTGGCTAATGGTATGTCCCTCAGTCTCTGCTTTCCAATACAATTATCGGTGAAAGAGAAGATGATAGGTGTTAAAAATGAATTTGAAGGAGGTTTGCAGAAATGTGTTATGATTATGCTGGTATCTGCCCAACTCTGCATCAGAGGAAGCTCCTAAAGAGCAGAATGGGTTTACCTTCTTAAACAAATTTATGAATTAGACCTTGCCCCAGCGAAAGTAATGGGCTTCCTCTCGCTGTTAAGGTTTGAAAGGATCTGGAAGAATTTTAGATGGAATGTTATTAATGCTGGTAGTGATTATATGGATTAAGCAGATGATATAAAATCAATAGGCAATTAAGCTTCTGGTCATATGTTAATCCCTTAGGCCACATATCGATGAACTTGTGTTTTGGAATTTGAGCTATGTTGGGACTTACCTGGTTTTATTTTCCCCGTCTGCGTGTAAAAAAAGAGAAGAATTTGTGTTTTCTTTAGTTTTTTCTTTAATCCAGTACAGTCGGTATTAGCCTAAACAATTTTCCAATTTTGTACTATGACCTAAGAAAAATTTCAATAAAAAAGGAAAACAAAACATTTTCCAGCAGATATTTTACCCACACAGACCATTCTGGTAATTATTTATTTATTCATTTATTTTTCAACAGAAAGGGAGTGCCATAGAGACTTGGAGGCTATTGTACATACAATTGCAACTTGCTCTTCCTGTCCTGAAGACTCCTGCCTCTACTTTGTTCAGCTCTTGGTCACTTTGGATTTTTGAGTAAAGGATCACTCTCTTTTGACTGCAATTTTTGCTGCATCGACACTCTTGGAATCTTCACTTTTTGGACAAAAGTTTGATATTTGAAGAAGGGCATGCACCCCAGTATTTTTGTTCCTTTTTGTATCTTTGTGGGTGGGTGGCCTCGAGTTTGGACTGCAGTACGGGCCCATGTGGGAAAATCTTTACACCTTTTAGGATGTTGGAGGCCTGGATTTAAATATACTTTTTTCATTTTCTTGTGTGGTTTTTGTGCTGATTTGTTTATTACTTTACTATGGTGTTTTTTACCGTTTGGGACCTTATCTTCCTTTCACTTGGCTGGGTTTAATGTTGATGTACTATTTTTCACATTCTCACTGCTACTGTGCTATACGTTTTTTTAAAACATTTTGGAGGTTGTGGATGGCCTTGAATCAAATGCAAAATGTAGGTTATTCTTTGTCTGCAGGTGCCTGTTCTGTTGGTGGCTAGGATTGGGGTGGCTGCTGGAGTCCAGGTCCATGTAGACATACATCTACCTTTGTTTTCAGCTTAATGTGCTTGCCCACCAGTTTTTGTGAGTTTGTGTATGTGTTAAATGATTGATGATATATTGTCTTTTACTTTTTTCGGCAACACATAAATGCATTTTGGAGGGGTTGTAACCTCGGACTCTTTGTGGTTTGTGAGTTCTTAAAGTTAACTTAAATGTTGTTTTTGCATTGCTGATTTAATGGTGTTGGTTAAAGGGAACTTGCATGCATAGGACAAAGGGGTGCCATGGCCCTGGATGAACATCTGCAATTAGTTAATTCGTTTTTTTTTTATCAGCACCGCTTGTCATCCATAGGGGTCCTATGTCCCTGGATGGACACTATCAATTATTTAATTCAGTTATTACATTTTCTACTGCACTCCCTGCCTCCCACAGGGGTTCCATGGCCCTGGAAGAACATCAACAATTATTTATTTGATTTTTGCCTCCTTTCCTTGCCTCCCGAAGGGGTCCTATGGGCCTTGGAGTAGCACAAACTAACATTTGTCTGTGTAAAGTCATGAGAAATATTTAGTTTACACATGGTTTGGGTACACTGTCGTTAAGCATTTGTGATGATGACTTCACTTGTGCTACATTGGTTATATTTAGATTGTCAATGGCAAGTTTCATTTACTTTTTTTGTAGTTTGCAGGTGCACAAGCCATCACACATGGTACCAATATGGAAAGAAGTCTGTGAATTAGTTGACAGTGGCACCTGAGCTCTCCTCTGCTAAGTGCTTCTGCTCGTACTAAGTGCCAACTACGAGTGCAAAGAAGATGGTGCCAAAGAGGGAAGTCCCTGCCAGGAATGTGGTTCATGGGGAGAAGAAGAAGAAGTCTCTTGCCATCACTTGCATCAAGCCCTTATCCTTTTCCAGGAAAAGCAATGTACCTGATGCACACTCCTCTGGGCAGGAAGAGTCTGGCATCTGCAACACAAAGACCAAAACTAATATCATGTCTCTCAGTACTGTAGTGACTACCCTGATGGAGAACAGTGAATCTGAAATGGAACTGCCTCAGTAGCAAACCAAATCATCACAGGAAAGTCGACCGGAGAAGCCTCAATTAGCAATTGATATTAGGGAAATAGGAGCAGAACAGGAGGTTGAGCTTCCTGCGGAGCAAGATGGTGTTGAGACTGCTCTTCCCCATTGGCGTCACAATCTCCTGAAAGGAAAAGAAAGTACTCCCCCCCCCATTTCTGCAAGCCCTTTTTTGATGATCTGGCTATGGATTGGAGTCCGATACCCGCCACAAGAGACAAGAGAAAAGAAAAGTTCCCGAAAACCAAGCGATGACTGATGAGCCAGTGATGATCAGTGTGGAGAAAGGCATAAAGGAGGTAAAGCATTATTCAACCTGCTCGGATGCTCGTGGTTCCACTCACACTGCTAGCTTACATATTTGCAAGACGCCTGAAGCCACCACCAACCCTTCGACAATCGCAGCATGCCCTCCTGAAAAGCAATCATGAAAACCGCCCAGCTTCACTTTCAGTTCTTCAGGCTTTGGTACAATAAGAAAACTCTCCTCCCCAGTTTGGGACTTCTTTACACTTCTCCAGCACGAGGATAATATTGCAGTATGCTTTGTTTGCCCAAAAAAAGTTTGCTATGGTAAGTCGGTTGGACACTACGGTACTGGAGGCCATATGAAAAAACAACATGCAATCATGTGGTAAGAGCACCTTTAGAACAGAGCTGATGGTGGTGCCAAAAGAAAGGAATACAAGTTGGGGGGAGTTGGAGGAGTAAAAGCTGGGTCGTCCTCCTGGCACGTAGATTCAAAAGAAAACCCAAAGTGTTGGGTTTAGAGACCTAGCCAATAGCCTGATGGCTCTTGACTCATGTAGTCAAAGAGAAGCCTTGAAGAAAGAAAATATTTTTTCTTTCTTGAGTCCCCTCACTCACCAGGGTTTCCCCACGGTGACATGCTTCATCATAGGGGCCATCCCAGTCTTCTACGAACTGGGGCGTGCTGCGACTTGTGAAGTTACGTAGGAGCACTTGTAGTTAGACTATGTGTAGTGCAATTTGTGGGGAGTGGATGAAAAGTGATTAAAAATACCTTGCTAGTGGGCCTCAACACATTTTATTCTAGCTCCTAGCTTGGTATGTCTAAAAAGGGGGTTGCACTGAGGAACCTAACTATAATGAGTTGGACCACAGTGTGAGATCAACATGTTTCGAGCTACCCCAAGCTCTTCCTCAGGACCACACAGGGACCAGCCCTGTGTTTGCCACTCCTAACGTTCCTAAATAGGAAATAAACAATTGTGAAGTGTAGAAAAATTATTAAATAAAGTGAACGCTGCTACTAATAAAGCATGAGCTGATGATACATACGTTCCTAATGTCACGTTGTATACCTGAAATTGTAAAAATGAAAAGATTGTGTTAGAAAACAAAATCCCCCCTCAAGCTTGAGAGGGGTTGGTATTCATCTAAGTCCACTGTTGCCGTGCTCCTTATGGTATACAACCTTTATAACGCAACTTTTACAACGCACTACCATTACAACGAAACTTTTACAACGCAAAAACTATTACAACGCATGTATTTACAACGCATGTTTTTACAACGCAGGTACCTTTACAACGCATACCATTACAACGTAAGTATTGGTAAGTATATAATTATATTTAAAATGTTATATGTTTGGGTTTTTTTAAGGGGTATTTTTAGGGTTCAGGGTCAGTTTTGGGTTTTTGGGTAAAGGGGTATTTTTAGGGTTCAGGGTCAGTTTTGGGTTTTTGGGTAAAGGGGTATTTTTAGGGTTCAGGGTCAGTTTTGGGTTTTTGGGTAAAGGGGTATTTTTAGGGTTCAGGGTCAGTTTTGGGTTTTTGGGTAAAGGGGTATTTTTAGGGTTCAGGGTCAGTTTTGGGTTTTTGGGTAAAGGGGTATTTTTAGGGTTCAGGGTCAGTTTTAGGTTTTTGGGTAAAGGGGTATTTTTAGGGTTCAGGGTCAGTTTTAGGTTTTTGGGTAAAGGGGTATTTTTAGGGTTCAGGGTCAGTTTTGGGTTTTTGGGTAAAGGGGTATTTTTAGGGTTCAGGGTCAGTTTTGGGTTTTTGGGTAAAGGGGTATTTTTAGAGTTCAGGGTCAGTTTTAGGTTTTTGGGTAAAGGGGTATTTTTAGGGTTCAGGGTCAGTTTTGGGTTTTTGGGTAAAGGGGTATTTTTAGGGTTCAGGGTCAGTTTTGGGTTTTTGGGGTACAGGGGTACAGGGTAAAAATAAAGTAAAATTAAATTTAAATTAAATTTATTAAATGAAATGAAATTAAATTAAATTACATTACATTAAATTATATTAATTTCAATTAATTTACAATTAAAAAATTAATATATACTTACCAATACTTACGTTGTAATGGTATGCGTTGTAAAGGTACCTGCGTTGTAAAAACATGCGCTGTAAATACATGCGTTGTAATAGTATTTGCATTGTAAAAATTTCGTTGTAAAAGGTATGCGTTGTAAAAGTATGCGTTGTAACGTCATACATCCGCTCCTTATGGGTGAGTTGCTCCATAATGGCGCGTGGAGTCATCCCAGACTATTGTGCCTAGAAATATTAAAAAACATGCTTGGTAGTCTTCACAGGTAAGCGTGATTGTGCCTAAAAGGAATCAGAGGCATGCTTGTCTAACGCGCAGCGTACGTGTTTTTTCACAAACATCAACATTCATTCAACACTTCAGCAGAGCCATATAGATAGCATACTTTATGTATACATAAGGTTAGGTAATTTGTTACTTTTTAGTTGGAGAAATCTTGCTCCATGGACTCGGGGGGGCGGTGTCTCCCTATGAAACAATCCTGCTGAAAATGAGATGTAATCAAAATTAGCAATAGTGGCAGGTATAAAGGTTTGTGTGGCAAGTCATGGCCACAAACGCCAAGAAAAGAAATCAGTTTCTTGGAATGACTGAGGGCAGAAAAAAGTGCGTCCATCGATCATATCATAACCGATGGTAGTGGCGAAAAATAGTAGTTGCCAGCTGCACCTAACGGAAAAACGGGCACTTACTTCATTTGAAGGGGCGCCGCGTAGTAGCACCTATACTCATCCCCGCCGGACCGCATATTAATGCGTCTCCGGCGAGGGAATGGTAAAGTAGCTTCCGTGATTGTACCGCATGGTCTAGAGATCTAGACCGCGCGGGATTGTTTGCAAAATGGCCGCCACAGGTGGAAAGCCTGGCGGCCATGTTAGGTGGATGCGCGGGTGGGCTCTGTCGTATTCCAAGTGTTTTGACTAAAAATATTGTGTTGTAGTGCTTATGAAGTAATTTAGAGCACAGTTAAATACGTCTGGATAATTATGGGAGTGTAAAAACAAAGCCCCAATGTTAATAAAAAAGAAAGGTTATTTGCCATGTTTCTGTATTATAATGCAGCCATTAAGTTATCCATACATTTGGCCCAGACCTAGGTGGTTGTATAAGTGCATATCCATATTGTATAATCATGTGGGTAGAAGTGAGTGAATCTCCATCTGTGGGAAATGCATACTGATATCCCCGTGCATGCTGAGAAGAGAGTGGGTCAATATTACAACAATTGGTTCCTTCGGGTGTACCACATTTCTTTTTACTCACTCATAGTTATATGTAGTGTATACCGTAAAGTCAGAATCCAACACCAATCATGTATTTATGCACTACTTTATGAATTATAGTCATTCATAAATACTCTTTGTAATTTTCAAGAAAGGCTGTACAATAAGTGAAAAAGTGCAATTTGTGACATTTAGTGCTCAGTGCTGGCGGCGCAAAAGTGAACAGGAACTATACAGTATTTATATACAAAGAAATATACAATAATTCAACTTCGGTCTGCGCAATTACACATATACCACTGTATACTACAAAAGTCAGTTTTCAGCACAGGGTATTGAGGCAACAGATCCAACTATTCGTCGACGTTTCGACCCTTTAAATGCGCACTTGTGGCGTCAAACAGGGGTCTTCATCAGGACTGGGAGGGACTTTACGTTATACACTACATATAACTATGAGTGAGTAAAAAGAAATGTGGTACACCCGAAGGAACCAATTGTTGTAATATTGATTGACTGCCCAGGTTCTTAGGGATACTGGGTTAACCCCATTGGAGATTTCACAGAGAAGAGAGTGGGGCCAGACTTTTACTGTCGGCTGGTGCATAGTAGTCATCCCGTGCATATTAGATTTCACTGGTCACTAGGATGTGATTTTGGTAATTGGTCCCACAGTGGAATATGTCATGATTCTTTTAATAATTCAGCTAAACACACCCCCAGGGTATATCGTCATTCAGGCCCTCGGTATCGGTTCGGAGTTTGAACACCCAGCGCTGTTCTCTCTCGTGCACCCTTTTCTCTAGGTTGTCTTTATTGTTGATGTGTTCTAACACCACCCATCTCAAATCGTTGGGTGTGTGTTGATTCTCAACAAAATGTGTAGTCATTCTAGTGGTTGTCCGGTTGCACCTTATGTTGCTCCTGTGTTCCACTATGCGGGTGCTCACTTTCTAGTGGTGATACCTACATAGTGGAGGTTGGATGGACACAAAATGAGGTAAACTACTCCAGGTGTGTTGCAGTTGGAGAACTGGCGTAGTTCCCAGGTGTTGTTGTTGTTAAAAGCAACTGTTTTGGTAGCTGTGGTCAAGTGGCAGACACTACAGTTACTGCAGGGGTAGTGCCCTGTAGGAAGTGGGTGGAGTCTCCGTACGCTGCCTTCATTTGCACTAGTTGTACTTGGACGTGTGTGCACTAAATGATTCTTTAAGTTCATGCCACGTCTGTGGCTGAACATAGGTGTAGGTATGATTAGACCCCCGCTGTTTAGTGTGTCCCAGTGTTTCTTCACTATCTTAGTGACTTTGTCTGAGGCCACATTAAAGGTGGTTATACAGATTGGTCTTTTGGGTTCTGAGTTGTTAGTTACCTTCGGTTCAAGAAGAGCTTCTCTGTTGTTGTGAGAGGCCCTTTTGCATGCCCTCGCTACCAGTTGTTTTGGGTAATTGCGTTGTTGGATTTTAGCACTGAGATCCTTTGCCTAGTTTTTGTAATCATGTTTATTGGTGCAATTCCTTCTTAGTCGAAGGAATTGTCCAAAGGGTAGATTTTGTTTGAGGTGCCGGGGATGGAAACTGTCAAACTAAAGGAGGCAATTTCTTGCTGTAGGCTTAAAAAGTGTAGTTGTTGCTAAAGTACCCTGTTGTGCTAGGATATTCAGGTCTAAAAACACCAATTGAGATCTGCTCATGGTGTGGGTGAATTTAAAAAATGGGTCTTGTAAGTTGAGCCATCTAAAAAACTCACTGGCTTCTTCTTCAGTACCTTCCCAAATCGGTAGAACATTGTCTATATATCGTTTCCACAACTGGACGTGATGTAAATGGGGGTTGGTGTTGTTTAGAATCTTATGCCTCTCTAAATGGTGCACGCAGAGTCTGGCCACGCTCGGCGCAAAGGTGCTGCCCATGCTGGTGCCGTGTTGTTGGCGGTATAAGTTGTCCTCAAATGTAAAGAAATTCTCAGTGAGTGTCAATCTGTAGCATTCTAGCACAACGAGTCTGGGGGTGTGGTAGGCCCACTAGTTCTCAAAAAGAACCTCCTCAAGTATCTCAAGGGTTTATTTGTGAGGGAGAGAGGTGTACAGACTCTCCACATCCAGGCCGACAAGTATGCTGGATGTGGGGTCAAATGTTAGATCTTTCAAATGGCACAGAACCGCTTTGGTGTCCTGTAGGTAGGTATCAGTCTTTTGTATGATAGGGCGTAAGAATGCATCCGCAAACTTAGACAGAGGTTCTAGAATAGAACCTATCCCCGAGACAATTGGTCTCCCTGGTGGTTTATCCTGATGTTTATGGATTTTGGGGATGGTATAGAAATAAGGGGTAACTGGGTTGGTATTTTCAAGAAAACTTGCTTCCTTTCTGCTTAGCCAGTCATTAGTTAGAGATTCTTCAATGAGGATCGCTATCTCTATTCCAAGTCGCTCATTGGGGTCTTGCTTGATGAGTCTGTAGTTCCTCTCATCGGCTAGTAGGCGTAGGCACTCATTTCTGTAGTCTGTGGTATTCTGTAAAACTGTGGCCCCTCCTTTATCCGCTGGTTTTATTGTGATGGTATCACTGGAGGATAGTTGTTGTATTGCATCTTTCTCCAGATTGCTCGTGTTATGGAATACCTTGCCAAAGCTGAAGTGATAGAAGACGGGGGTGACAAAGAAGAAGAGGTTCCCAGCAGAAGAATTACACAAAGCAGCATTGTGGGTCTACCCCATTATGTCCAATCATCATACAAAGCAACCTCTGCACAAGGCTCAGCGGGATACAGTAACTTTCACGCCAAAGCACCCAAGAAGTCTATCTGATGCTGGTACTTGTAGGTCAGTTGTGGCAGTAGTGTCACAACGAAAACAGCCTACTATTAAGGCCATGTTTATCGAAGAGTTGCAGTACCACCAAAATCATGAAAAAGCCCTTTTTTTCATCGAGAAGCTGGCTAAAACATTTGTGCATGACGTCCCTCCCATTTTCTTTGACGGAAAGAGTGGGCTTTCTTGAATTTGTGGAGTTCCTTTGCTTAAACTAAAAGGTTCCCAGACAGACCTATTTTGCCACAGTTACTGTGTCAGCACTACATCATTATAGTGCTGCAATTGTTTGGCAAAGCTATGAAGCAGAGCGCTGTTCAATCCATCTACATCAGACATGTGGACAAATAACAGATTGCATGAGCATCATTACACACTGGATCTCTTTATTCGGAGTTAGCAAAGACTAGCTGCTGCTCTTACCTATGAAGCTAGTTTTTGGAGCATTTTTCAGCATGCAACAGTTGCGATGTTCGTGATGGAAAAATTGCATATAGCTGCCAACATCTTGGATGAGTTTCATACCAAGGACTATGAATGATTTTATCTCCGGAGGTCTCAGAATTGAATTTGTTCTGACTGACATTGTCAGTAATACAGTCAAAGCCATGGCCAATGGTAATTAGTTTAGAGTCCTGTGTTTAGTGTATTGCACCAACCTGACTTTCTCATGCACTCGAAGACCGGAAACAGTTGAGGATCATTCATAAGCATGCTAATTAACTGCCTGTAAAAGTCCTCATGCAGGAGGTGCCAACACATTAGAACTCACCCTATTACATGCTGCAACGGTTATTTGAGCAGTACAAGTCTATCAACGATTATGTGATTCAAATGAGAAGCGATACACCTGCCTAAGCCATGACAATGGAGGTTGATAAATGGGGCTAGTTGAGTGCCTGAAACAAAAGCTACTACCTTTCAAGATTATAACAAAGAAAGTCAGCAAGGAGGGCAGTAGCATTAGCCAAACAATCCTATTGTTGCACCTGCTACTGCATCTTTTGCAAAAGGTGGAACAAACATTCATCAATGCTAAAGCAGCTTTTTGGTAATTAGCTTAATGCTGCACTTGAACACTAATTATAGGGTGTAAAAAGAGATTGTGTCCTCCAAAGAGTACATCTGGGCCACAACACTGGATCCACAATACAAAAAAGCAACTGTCAATTTCATTCCTTTTACAGGCACAGATGTCTTAGTTTACAAGACTTGGATTGTCAGTAAAATGAGTGATCATGAAGTATGACGGCAGAATTGAGGCCCGGGTAGAGGTTCTGAATGAAGTGGTGTTGTTGGCTCACAGTCTCTGCAGCAGCAACCACCATATCCAGCTACTGAGGACCTGATTTATAAGTTGGCAGAGAGGGAAAGCCATCGCAACAGCATGGGCATTGACATGGGTCAGCTGGTGTGGACAGGTTATTACATAAATAACAAATTTGCTTTTGCAGGTTATATGATGTCTAATTGTATAGTTCTGCCCATTCTTTGATCTGTACTCTCTCATGTTTATTTCAATTTTGCATGCTTTGCACTGTTTGCATTTCCAAAATCCCCATTGTGTTAACCACACATCTTACGCAGATCCTGTTTCTCCATTACAAAAAGGCTGTGCACTAGTTTATCTTTCGAGGATGCTGCTCTTTTATTGGTAATTGTAGGCGCACCACTCATTTCTTTGACTATGCTTTCTCCTATTTTCAAGAGGTGCCAGTGTTTCTGCATGATGTTCTTGATTTGTCTTGACTCAATTGAAAAATGTGTGACCATTCTTATTTTATCCTCCTATATTTTCCTTTCCTCTTTTAACCGTATGTTTGCCTTTTTCAGTTCAGAAGTGACCTTGCTCAAACCGGATTGCTTGATCGGATATTTTCTGTCTTCAAATCTCTCAATTGTTTCTTCATTGTGTATTCTGAACTCTCCATCCTCAGAGAAGTTTTGAGAGATTCTCAAAAATTCCCCATATGGGATTCTCCACTTCAGATTTGGTGGATGAAAACTTTATGCATGAAGTAATGCATTGGGGGCAGTGCTTTTCCAATGTAAGTTTGTTTGTATCATGTCATTATTGATATATATTTCTGTATCTGAAAAGGTTATGCAAGTTTCACTGATATTACAGGTGAATTTTAGATTTGCCGGATTGTCATTTAGGATATGAAAATAGTTATCAAATTCTTCTGTTGTTCCATTCCAAATATTAAAGAAATCATCAATGAATCGCAATCACAAAATGAATTGTTTCATGTATTCATCCTTGTCTGCTACCCAAGCCACTTGTTCCACACCATCCCATCGTCAAATGTGTATAACTTGGAGGAAATCTAAATCCTGTGGCTGTTCCTCTTGTTCATTTGAAAACTTTTTTATTGAATTAAAAGATGTGAATTTTAAATGCTGTAGAAGATCATTTGTGTCATATAAATATGCCAGGAAATAATCAATGTAAGAAACTTTAGTCGAAACTAGGGGTCTGCCTAGTAGTTTCTGTTTATTTTTATGAATTTATGGCAAGAAGTAAATTGTTGGTGTCACTGGATGTTCCACAGTTAGGTATTACCTTTCATCTATGTCAATCAAATCAATTTCCAACCATTCATCTAGTTTCTCTTGTAATTCCACCATAGGATCAAAGTAGAATTAGTTTGTAATTTTTTATAGCAGAAGGTGCCAATCAATTTCCAATTTGCCTCCTCTATATAACCAGTTTTATTTAGGACGATGATATTTCCACCTTTATTTGCCAGCTTTATTTCAATTGTGTTATCCATTTGCAAAGTGTGCAAAACTTTGTTTTCTTCCTTTGTTAGGTTACACAGTGCTTTGCTTTTTTGAAGTTTGCGGAGGTCCTGCACTACTTGTTCTCCAAATATATCTATTTTATCGCTAGGTGGAAATGTCGGGCAATAGTACGATTTAGGTTTTTTGCCAATTAAACCCGCTCCTCCATTTGCAATTCCAAACATTTCAAGAGTTTGTGCACATTATATGGTCTTCATTGGTAGTGTTCTCCTTCCAGTTTGATTAGAGTGGTAAGTAACTCTTAGAAAGGGGGGTCTCTAGTCTTGGCAATGGGTTGCACCTTTGCCCAAATAGGGACCCTTCCTTCTGGTAAAGATAAGGGGGATACACTGCTGAAATAACCTCTACTCACCCCCTTGATAGCTTGGCACGAGCTGTCAAGCTTTTCTCAGAGGCATTGTGTAAAGCATTTGCACATAACCAACAGTAAAACAGTGAAAACACTACAAAAGGACACTACAATAGTTTTAGAAATATAACCAATATCTGTGCAAACAAGGCCAAAACGATAAAAGACTAACATACAGTAATCATAAAAAATGCACTTTGCAGGAATGACTTTAAAATGCAGCTACTGCGGTGCTGAAAACAATAGAATCCAACAGTTCGGTCGACCGCATCAGTGCGGACCGGCGTTAGTGTCAGCAGAATCTTAAACAGTACCTTTGGTTCCAGTTGACGGCATCGGTGCAGGGCAGTCGTGGCAACTGTCACAGCAGCTATGTGAAGCGTACCGGTGCGTTGCGCTGTGCCCTTAAGCCACGGGACAGGCAACGGCTCAGTGACGGTCGTCCAGTGGTGTCAGTGAGACCAGGGCTGCTGTTCAGAGTGAGGCAGTGCTCTTGTCGGTGCCAACAGGTCATGCTGCAAGCAACAGTGCCGGTTTATGGGCGCTGGCGTCAGTCGGCCCAGACTGCGGTTTGGGACAGGGCAGTGTGTCGTGTGACTTACAAGCGGTTTCCCAAAACCACAGAGCCTCAGAAAGATGCTGGAGGAGCATGCCCACTATCTTCCATCGCGATCAACTCAGAAATGTCCAGAAGAAATACAACAGTCATATCAAGAACAAAAAAATCTGTGTATTTCTGCTCTGCACTGGATAGCGCAAAAAACAGACCCAAGGAGCTCTTCAATATCATCAGACAACAAACCTCCATACCGGATACGTCCCTGGGGCAGGCATCCAAAGAACGGTGCGACAACTTCGCCAACTCCTTCAATGATAAGATCTCCAAGATCGAGCTCTCTCTGGACATCAATTGCTCCTCTCCTCCCCATAGCAGCCCGGGTGGGGTGCTTGGTAGCGCTCCCCTTCCCATCATTAAACCTTGGTCACTTTTCCAGCCCATTCCAGAAGAAGAAATACTTAAACTTATATCCACCTCTAAACCTTCATCTCACACCCTAGACCCTCTTCCTGCTCAACTCACCAAAAAACTGAAACTCTCCCTAGCCCCACTCTGGTGCAGGATTATTAACAGCTCCCTAAAAAACGGAATCGTTCCAGATTGTTTGAAAGTGGGACAAGTCACCCCTCTGCTGAAAAAAACAGGCCTGGACATAAATGACTTAAACAACTTCAGACCCGTCTCCAACCTTCCTCTTCTTTCCAAAATCCTAGAAAGATGTGTACTCCAACAATTAACTCAACACTTGGACAATACCAACCTCCTCGACTCCCATCAGTCGGGATTCAGGAAAGGGTGTAGCACAGAAACCGCAATCCTCAACATAATTGATGATCTACACAAAGAAAGTGCCGGTCTAGACCAGGTGGTCCTCAAATGGTTCTCCTCATTCCTGCACAACCGCTCGCAGAGAATCAAAATCAGCCAAGAGAGGAGTCCCCCAAGGATCAGTGCTCTCCCTTCAACTCTTCAACATTTACATGGAACCCCTTACCACCCTGCTCAGAAAAGCTAACATCCCCTTCCACCTATATGCTGATGATACTCAAACCTACTGAGAAACTCCTCTGCTAAAGACATTCAAAGACTCAATGAAACACTAAGGGAAGTGCAACGTTGGCTGTCAAGCAACCACTTTAAAACTGAACCCGGACAAAACCGAACTACTCCTCATCTCGAAGAAAGAAGAGAACCCACAAATGGTCGAGTGGTTAAAAGATATTGATGCGCTCAATGGGAACCTCACCCTGGCCGACTCTGTTAAATCATTAGGCATCACGCTAGACTCTAAACTGGACATGATCAAACACACTAAGATCTCGGCTAAGAGCGCCTTCATTAACCTGAAGCTACTAAACAAAATAAAACCTTTAATTCCACCCAAAGATCTCAAACAAGCCACCTAAGCATTTTCTGTCAAGACTGGACTATGGAAACGCAGTCCTCTCGGGAATAGCTAAAACACATCTTGCTCCTCTGAAAACAACCCTCAACGCGGCTGCCAGAATGGTCACTGGAATAAAGAAATTTGATCACAACTCTCCTGCACTCAAAGAACTCAATCAGCTACCAATAGAAATGAGGGCGAACTTCAGAACAGCCTGCCTCACCCACAAAGCCCTTCACACAGGAAATCCGATTATCGGACGTCCAAACTCGAAAAAGCAGGTCAGAACAGGAACCTCAGAAGCTCTAATACCCTACTTTTTATCCCGCTAAAATCACGAAAACAAAAACCCGCGGCCAGGTACTTCGCCGGAAATGCACCCAAAATATGGAACTCTATTTCCACCCACATCAGAACTATTCCCTCCTTTGCTAAATTCAAGTCAGCTCAAAATCCTTTTCCTCGATCGATCCCTAACGAACAGATAGAGTGCTGAATGTGACACTGCACCTCTCTCGGATGCGGGTTATCAAGACCCTGAAATGGAACTCTTCAACACTCTCTTTACTACTACTCTTATCTGGATTGTCTCGCTTTATAGTAATATTTTCTGCTCTCTTTTGCTCTGCTCTGTAATTGTTGTTAAGCGCTCCGATACACTCCGGTCAGGCTAGCGCTATATAAAACTTCTTAAATAAAAAAAATAAACAGTGCATTCACAGGTGTTGAGGTCAGTGTGCGGCGTCATCGTCGGTGAGACCAGGGTGGCGGAGTGAAGCATGGCGGTGCGGAGTGCGGTGCCACAGGTCGCGGTGCAAGCAGCTGCTCAGTGGTGGCGGCGGTCATCATCTTCAGTGGGACTAGTGCGGTTGTGCATTCTGCTGTGGCTTCAGGACTTGGACCCCACAGCGGAGTCGGCGGCTTTCCCCCTCTGTGGCAACTGAAACCCACGGTTCCAGAGTTAAGTGAAGTCTTTGCTGTCCCAGAGACTTTGTGAACAGAAGGCAAGTTCTATTTTTTTTTTTTTAAACAAATTGTTATTGAGATTTTTAAAACATCGTAATACACAGGGTACAAAGATGCTCCGTTTGTCAGAGGACAGACACAAAGCACTAGTCATAACTACTATTTTCCAGTCCAAGGTGCGTACAGCAACAGAAATATACTTATACGAATGTTCCAGTTTATATCGTAACCTTTGGTCCTTGGGCAGAAAAATTGAGTAAATAAGATCTCAAATGCAGAGAGAATTTCCAATTATTATAAACTTGTGTTCATCTAATGATCTATACTACAGTCTACTGAATACCAATATTGAACTATACTCCCGTTCTCTGGTCCACTAGTTTTTTCCATGACACAACAGCAAATTGTTCATCATAACAGTACCTTCCAATACAACAATCATTCATGTTGCATAGAGAAAGATAAAGCAGGTCCGATCAATCTTTATGCTGCATAGATACTTCGGAGCCCAATCCCAGCAAGGGTGCTAGGGTTAAACAGGTAAATCTTAACATATCCTGCACTCATCGTATACTAAAGTGTGTTTATTCACTAATGTCTGACCCCGATTCATCCTGTGGGGGTTCACATCTATTTTCTCTGTAGGAGTTCCATTTCCCCCATACCCTTGTCCATTTTTTGGGGCACCGTCGATGAATGTAGACTGACTTCTCTGCCACCATTGCTAAGTCCATGTCGTTGCAACATTGACTAAGTGTCGGGTTAAGTCTGGATCCCCAACGTTGCGCTATATTGCGTTTCGCCACTGTCATGCTCAATGTCACCCATTCCTGAGCTGTATTGTTTAAGTCCGTAGGTTCCCAGATATCAAGAAGGGGCAAGCTCTATTTCAAGCCCTTGGAGATACTCAACGACAAGTAAAGAAAGTTCAGGGCAGTCCTTTCACTGCCCAAGGCAGAAGCAGCAACTGCAGGTCAACCAAGCAAAGTAATAACACAGCAAAGGGGCAGTACTCCTCCTGGCAGTTCTTCTAGCACTTTTTCTTGGCAGGCTCCTTGAACTAAGCAAGTTCTAAAGGTCTGGGGTCTGGCCCCAATATTTATACTTAGTTTCATATTGTTCTCTTGGGCAAAGAGTGTGTGTGCTCAGTCCAAACCAGTTTGGTCCTCTCTGGCCCAGCTTCCCAGCAGGAGGTGGAGGCAGCGTTGTCCAAAGCTGAACAGGCCTTTTCAAGTGCAAGGAAATCTCCCACTACTCTAAATGCACCCCAGGTCTATTCAGCCCAGCCCTGACTCATCCAGGAAAGGCAGGATACACCTCGCTCCCCCCAGTAGCTGTCTGAAGAGAATGCACATACCGAGCCCCTGTCACCCCAAAGCCACACAGTCTATCCACAACCCAGCAGAGGCACAGAGGAAGGCTAAGAAAGAAAATACCTACTTTCTAAAAGTGGTATTTAAAAACACAGACCATAAAAAACATCTTTACTAAAAGATGCATTTCTATATTCTGAGTTCAGACATACTAAACTCCATTTCTCCATCTGGTCCCAATGGGAAGAAATATTCGTAAAATGTTACCCAGTACTTCCCATTCTATCCTATGAGACACAGTGAAAAACAAAATATACTGTATTTAACTATTAGGCCATGTCACACTCACCAGTACATGCCCTACCTTTCACATACACTGCACCCTGCCCATAGGGGTAACTCGGGCCCACCTTAGAGGTAACTCACATGTAATAAAAGGGAAGGTTATGGCTTGGCAAGCAGGTGCACTTGCCCGGTCAACATGGCAGTACAAAATGCACGCAGACACTGCAGCGGCAGGTCTGAGCACACTTTGAAAGGCTGCTTGTGTGGATGGCACAATCAGTGCTGCAGGCCCCTAGCAGAATTCGATTTACAGGCCCTGGAATTCTCAGTGAACATTACTAGGGACTTAACAGTAAATCAAATATGCCAATCATAGAAACACCAAACCACAATCCAATTTACAATAGGAGCACTTACACTTTAACACTGAACAGCAGTGAGAAAGAGCACAGGGACACTAAACCAGCAAAAACAGAGTAAAAACCAGGACGTCAGAAAGCAGAAAAACAGGGGAAGCACGAAAAAAGTTGCCAGTTCTAACAGCAACTCTGTGTCCTCTATAGGTGATTTATGTCTAGGTTCACCTGTGGTGTTTTAATGAGTTAATTGATGGGTTTCTTTTTCTGCAAAGATTTTTTCCTATTTGACTTTAGGAATTAATTTATAGAGATCAATACACGTTTGTGTTAAATTCATATGTGCTGTGGGGCAAAAGTTCAGTCCCTTTTTTAACACATTTGATTTAAACTCTGTAAGTACTCAATTTGAGAACTGTATGACTGTCCTTTCATTCAATAATGATCTTCCCTGTATGCTTTAACTTGTGTCTTTGTTTGTCTTATTTCCCTTGCCCCGTAATAGTTGCCTATATTTTTCTGCTTCATTGTCCTTGACCTCTTCGTCTTCACCCCTGTTCCCAGGGTGCCTCCCACTTTGTCTTGCATTTGTTGCTGATGTGCGAAGCGTATTTAGTCTAAAAAACAGAATTTATTTTGTGCACATTGTTTTGTTCTTTTAGTAGTTTCTTTCTAACGCAAATCCATATCCGATGTCATCGGTTCCCCTTCTTCCCGTTTTTATTTGAGTTGTTGTCCTATTTAATGTTTCTTTCCTACAGATTGTCAACTCACCGTGCAAAAGTAAATATTTTCCCTTCATTATTGTCTCTTTTGTCTCTCAAAATTATAATCTCTTTTCTGTTTTTCTTCCTCATGTTTCTCAAGACTTGCCTCCATATCAGCTTTTAAGCTTTGTTGTTCTTTATTTATTTGTAATTTATCCATTCCTCCTCTATTGTTTTGATTTGTAAAGCAATTTGCCCCAGGGCTATTTCAGTATGTTTTACCAAGAGTTCTATTAATCCCAGTGAGGATTTCAACGTATAATCCCCCTGATCCTGTAGCAGCTCCATGTTTGTATCACTGACTTTGCATGATTGAGATTCATTGTCCCCTTAGAACTCTTTTCCCCTCCAAATAATATTTGAGAGTGCAGGTTTCCCACCATTTGTTAATTTCTTTGCAAAAAAGCTTTTCCCATAGTCATAATTTTCCCTTGATATCTGTAGTTTTAGTTTCCTTTGGTGTAACTGCTTTGTTACGATATCCACTTATGCATGCATCATTAAATACATTGGTGACTGCTGCGCTATGTTTGGTCTCTCGAGCCTGAATTGTTTGTGTAATTTCTAGTTTTCCTATTGAATAAAGTCCCAACCTGACCACACCTTTAGCAATATGCCATTGATATCAATATCAAAGTTACATCTATCTGGACCCCAACCACTGATGTTGAATATTTGTTTGCACATAGCTTTACACTCCCCACAACCACCTCCTGGGAGTTGTCCAGGATGTCACCACCCTTCGGTTGCGGTGCTCCTGCTCCTCAACCATTTGGAAGGTGAAATTCTGTGGTCAGTGCTTACTTTGTGCTTTTCTCTCTTACTAAGCGACACCTGCCACAGTCTTTATCAAATTGAGATCAATCCACTACAAATTTGGGTTCCATAGACGGTATGGTACACTTCTTGTGGGGTGCAGGTACACAGTAGCACCCAACCATCAAAATATATCCTACAACATTGCTCACACTGAACAGTGCTACGGATGCACTTGAAGGGTTGTGCACAGGCGATTTTATTATATGGAGTTACACATCATCATCCGACACGTTTCAGTCCTGCTCAGACCTTGATCGCGGAATAATTTCAAACTCCCAACCCCATATTAGATAAACTAGTGCAAAATTACTTTATAAAGGAGAATCAGGATCCCTGTACAAAGTGGTTAACACAATGGGGCTGCTGGAAATGCAAACAGTGCTAAGCATGCAAAATTAGACTAAACACGAGAGAGCACAGGTCTGCAAATGGACAGACAGAAACAATCAGACATCAAATAACCTAGAAAAGCAAAATTGTAATTTATGTTTGTGCCCGATGGATTACATTGGAAGCACAACTTGTCACCTAAATAAATAGATCTTTGAACATAGAGTGGTAACAAATCGTGACAGAAGCAACAGCATGGCCAAACACATAGGAAAGAAGCACAACAGTGACTGGAAAAAAATAAAATTTTATGCAATTGCTCATGTTCCAAAGCCAGGAAGGGGTGGAGATCGGTACAAACGATTGAGACAACTGGAATCGCAATACATAATCTCTCTCAGTAGCATACAACCGTACGATCTAAATCAAGATGAGGATCTGCATATAGCTTACAAAGAAAACATTTGATGACGACTAAGGATTGATTGCAATACAATCATCACATTATTCATGCTCACCTAAAAGAAGTAGTCTTCTGTCGGCATAAACACTGGGAACATTGAGAAATTGAGTCCATAAATGAAGAGCTTGGGGTAAAATAAATAACAAACACCTGAACTGTGTATTCCAAACCATTGGGCAGCCCACTGGAGAGCATAATGTGCTGTTTCACACTATTGATAACGGACTCATGCTTTGAGTTGGTAACTAGTATACCAACAAAGAAAAAGAAAAAACAAAACAAAGCTTTGTAAAAAGAATTACATTATATGGGAAAGTAAGGGAAATACAATGTATAATGAGAGCTGTTGCTCTCGAAAAAGATTTGGAACTACTTTTTCCAAAAACCCACAAATATAAATCCCATAATCACGTGTGGAAAAATTAATATAACGCTTTGGAATCAATAAGACAGTGCCATGTGCATATAAAGATATGTAGCAGGATTTAAATTATGTTAATGTTTTTAGCCATCACCTTGAACTTTATTTTTGGCACAATTGCACTTTTTCACTTGAAATGGGTGATCCCCATGAGGACCAATTAACAAAACGACAACGAATTTCCATGATTGTCACAGGGAAAGAAAGTGACATACATCAAATGGAAACTATATAATAACATGGGGGTGGGTCTTGAAATTATTCGGTGATCAGGGGCTGAGCGGGATCAACACGTGTTGGATGATGATGTGCAAATGTAAAGAATAAAATCACTAGTGCCCAACCCTTCAAGTGCAGGTGTTGCACTGTTCAGTGTGAGCACTGTTGGGGGCAATATTTTGGCAGAGGGTTCTGCTGTGTGCCCGTGTCCCCGCAATATATATACATCTATTCACTAGCTAAAGTAACGTTATAGTTAGGTGACTATGCTAGTGACAACATTAACATTTTGAACCAAACGAAACACAAAATTCACCAGTTATAGTTGCCAGAGCCAACTATAACTTGCATGCCCCCCACAATGCACTGCTTTCCTCAAAACCCCTTCGTTTAATAGGGTGTGTGCCCTGGTACCCTCCAAGGCCACTCACCATATACTTTTTGGCAGCCACAGCAGGGAGCCCTAGGGACCCCAGCCGGCTACTCTGCATGCTATTTATGCTGCTCCCTCCAGACGGGAGCAATCTGTTGATCTGTTTCCCTGCCTGCATCAGTACGGACAGGGAAACAGATCAAAAGTCTGCTACCAACTGGCAGGAGCATTTTAAAGCTCCTTTTGCATTTGGGGCCACCCACCCCTTTAATTAAATAAATCAGGGCTGGAGGTAAACTCCCAGGGTCCACCATTGAAAACTCAGTATTTTGCATTTTGGGACCCCTTTTTTCTCAGCCCTACATGATGAGGCACCCTGAACCTCTCCTTGCACAAACTAGGTCAGCTTGCTAAGTGATTGCTGGCTTCCTTGCTGTGCAGTGGTGTGTCAGTGACTGACCCACCAGGCATATACTCTGGGAGGCAGGCTTCTTACCCGCATGGTCTCTCACAGTCTTGCGCTGCTGGACCAAGGCGAGATAGCTCTGAGGTTGTGCAGTAGCTGAATGAACCTAATTTTTCACCTCATTCCCTCCAACGGTGCCACCCGGTCCCCTGCAGGACTGGACGCTCACGAAGCAATTACGGTTTCATATCATTGAGGCATTTTCGTGCGCTCCATTTTGTGGGCCCCTCCCGATCATCACCATCAGTTACAAAATGGCGGCAAGCCTCTCAGCAAGTTAAAAGCAAAATAGGACTAGGTGTGGCCGGCAAATTCTTCTCCATCGGCAGAGCTTGCGAAGTTTTGCCCATGCCACACTCTGTTTGGAGCACAGAGTTTTCCCAAAAAACTCTGCCTACCACTGCCGGGTAGCGGAGTTTACCGGCGCCGGCCCACCTACAGTGATACACAGTACTGCTTTTGCTGAAATGTATGAATAAAACAGATTTACATATCTATTTCAGCAAATGTAGTACTATGTGTACCTGCAGGAGTAAACTAAATACACGCACCCTCCCCACAAAGCTCACCCTCTAAAATGGGCACAACAGCTGTATGGTGAAACGGCCCCAGAATGACAACTGGAAGATGCCACTAAACGTGATCCCCTGTGACAGAACTTGCAACACCCCTGGCCCCAACTGTAGGTGAACGCGAAACCGACAAAGTGACTCAGAAGTTCATTTTGTAATACCTTCCTAAGGTCATCTACTGCAATTGCAGTGATGGCTAGCACCTGGAGGCCCCTATATGTGTGCGCTGCTGTACTATAATCACGTATTGACCTACCCCGAGATCTTATAAGAAATATATTTAATAAAAATCCACCCGGTTATAAATAGGGGTCTCTAGTTGGCAATGGTTTGCACCTTTGTCCAAATAGGGACCTTCCTTCTAGTCAGAATAAGGGGGATACACTACTGAAATAACCCCTGCTCATACCCTTGGTAACTTGGCACAAGCAGTCACGCTTATCTCAGAGGCAGTGTGTAAAGCATTTGCACATAACCAACAGTAATACTGTTAAAACACCCCAAAGGGACACCACACCAGTTTAGAAAAATATCCAATACTTTATACATTCCAAACAATACCAAAACGATAAGAATACAACATACAGTACTTAAAAATATACAAGAATAACCTTAAAAATACAGTTCCTTGAAGTCGGTAGCTCTGTCCGGTGCTACCGCAGGGCTGAAAAACAACAGAATCCAACAGTTCCATCCGACCGCATCGGTCGTGGTTGCAGCAGACTCATAAACAGTACCTTTTCATTGCGGCTGATCATGTTGGCGCGGGATGGCTGTGGCAACATCACGGTTGCGATGTGAAGTGAAGTGGTGCGGCGTGCGGTGCCCTCAAGGTGCAGTGCAGGCAGCGACTCGGTCATGGTCGTCCAGCGGCGTTGGTGAGATCAGGGCTGCAGTAGGGAGTAAGGCGGTGCTCGTTGCAGTGCTGACAGGTTACGGTGCAAGTGACAAAGCTGGTTGGTGGGAGCTGGCGATGGTTGGCCCAGATGTGGTGTGGGACGAGGTGGTGCTTCCTGAGACCTAGGAGCAGTGCCCCCAAGCCACAGTGTGGTCACGGGTATCGAAGTCAGTGGGCAACAACAGCATCAGTGAGAGCAAGGCGGCGGAGTGAAATGAGGCCGTGCGGAGTGTCGTGCCCACAGGTCGCGGTGCAAGCAGAGGGTCAGTGGTGGCAGTCATCGGTGAGACCAGGGTTGCAGTGTGAGATGCAGCAGTGCCCTCTGTGGTGTCTTCAGGACACAGAGCCAGCGACAGAGTCATGACGGAGTCAACTGCTTTCCCCCTCTGTGGCACCTGAAACCGTGGTTCCAGAGGTCGGGGAAGTCTTTGCTTAGACTTTGTGAACAGAAGGCAAGCTCTGTTTCAGAGCCCTTGGAGATACTCAGCAACAAGCGTGAGAAAGTTCAGTCCAGTCCTTTCACTGCCCAAGGCAGAAGCAGCAACTGCAGGCCAACACAGCAAAGCCACAACTCAGCAAAGGAGCAGTACTCCTCCTGGCAGCTCTTCCAGCTCTTCTTCCTGGAAGGTTCCTTGATTCCAGCGAGTTCTTAAGTTCTGGGCCCCAATATTTATACTGTATTTCTCTTTGTTCTCTGCAGCAGAGTGTCTGTGCCCAGCCCAAACCAGTTCGGTCCTCTCTGGCCCAGCTTCCCGGCAGGAGGTGGAGACCGCATTGTCCAAGGCACACCAGGCCCATTCAGGTGCAAGGAAATCTCCTCCCTCTACTCTAAATGCGGCCCCGGTCTATTCAGCTCAGTCCGGATTCATTGAGGAAAGACAGGACACACCTTGACACCCCCATTTGCTGTCTGAAGAGAATGCACATCCCCAGCCCCTTTCGCTCAAAACCCAGTCAGTCAATCCACAACCCAGCTGAGGCACACAGGAGGATTCAGAAAAGGGGGTGGTGATGAACAGAGTCCCTGAATTAAGCAGACCACTCTTACCCAGTCCAAAGATCAGGGCTTGATCCATCACCGTTTTTTAGCTCACTGCACCATCCCAGCTCAGAACGAGGCACACAGGAGGGCTAGGCAAGAAAATACCTACTTTCTAAAAGTGATTTTTCAAACACAGAATATAAAAATCATCTTTACTAAAAGATGCATTGCTACATTTTGAGCTCAGGCATACTAAACACCATCTCTCTATCTTGTCCCATGGAAAGATATACTTATAAAATATTATAAGTAAACTCCCAATCTATCCTATGTATTTCACTATCAGGACATGTTACACACAACAGTAAATGTCCTACCCTTCCCATGCACTGCAACCTGCCCATAGAGGTATATTGGGCCTACCTTAGGGTGAAGTACATGCCATAAAGTGGAAGGTTAGGGCTTGGCAAGTGGGTGCACTTGCTTAGTCAACAAGGCAGTGTTGGACTTGGCCCTTTTGGAGGTCATCCCTAAGTGTTTTGCCTCCCTCCTGTATTTTTTCTGACCTGTTGTTGGTGGTTTTATGACTCTGGGCACTTTACAACTGCTGATCAGTGCTAAAGTGCATATGGTCTATTTGTAAATTGATGTATGGATTAGTGATTCCATGATTGGTTATTTGATTTACTTGTCAGCCCTTAATAGAATGCACCATGTGTGCCCAGGACCTGTAAATCAAATGCTGTTGGTGGGTTTGCGGCACTTAGTGCCACTCACAGAAGCAGCTTGTAAAATGTGGCTCAGGCCTGCCATTGCAGAGCCTGTGTGCAGTCTGGGACTGCCATGTTGACTTGGCAAGGGCACACACTTGCCAGTCCCTTAACCTTGCCTTTTCTGCGTGTTAGTCACCCCTAAGGTAGGCCCAAAGTACCCCTGTGGGCAGGATGAATTGTATGTGAAAGGAAGGACATGCTCTGATGTGTGTAGCATGTCCTGATCGTGAATTACTGCCAATTTCGTTTTTCACTATGGCAAGGCTATCTGTTCCCATAGGCCAGAATGGGCAGTTAGTTTATAACATCTTATAAATATAACTGACCTAGGGAACCAGATGGGAAAATAATGTTTAGTATGCCTGAACTCAGAATGTTAAAGTGCATCTTTTAGTGTGGTTGGTTTTAACATTCTGTGTTTGATAATACCTCTGTTAGAGAGTGTATTGCATGTCTGGCTTGTGCGTGACAGGAGCTGGGAGGGGGCTGCGGCTCCAGCAGTCTGATGAGTCAGGGCTGGGCTGAATAGGACCTGCATTGAATAGAGAGTAGGGGGAGGAGAGGCCCTTTCACTTGCCTGAGACTTTATAGAATAGAGAGTTGGGGGAGAAGATTTCCTTTCAGCTACCTGGGCCAGGTGTGCTTTCAACAATGCTGTCTCCAACTCCTGCCAGGAAGCTGCACCAGCGAAGACAGAACTGGTTTTGGCTGGGAACAGACACTCTGCCTTCAGAGAGAAAGGATTCGTGTGTACAAAAAGGGGGACCCAGACCCCAGAACTTTAGGTCACTTCTGGGAATCAAGACACATCTTTGCTGAGGAGAAGAACCAGGAAACTGAAGGAGGAGACTACCCTTGTGCTGTTTGCTGTTTGGGGGTTGGCCTGCAGTGGTTGCTTCATTGCCAAAGAAAGGAGAAAAAGGACTGAGTGTGCTTTCATTATCTTGAAGAAGAATCTACAAGGGCTTGAACTGTGCTTGCCTCCTGCCTGAAGTCTCAGGGATACAAGACTTCACCAGCAGCTCCCCTCTGAATTCCCTTGCTGGGAATTGAAGTGCCTGCTGTTGTGCTGGGCCTTCTAAGAGACTGCGTGTTGCCGGAAGCGCGACTAAAGAAAGAAGAAGCAGTTGTCATCGTCGAGTTAGCGTGCCGCCGCTGCCGCTATCGCAACACGAGGCGCGTCGCATCACCGGAGAAGCATGACACCGCCGCAGAGGTCGCCGTCGCATCACCGGAACAGTGCGTTGCAGGGCCTGTCGTGGCTCAGAAGTTCACTGAGTTGCTACACGGCCGTCGGGCGTGCACGCATCGCATTTACGTTGTCACACCGTGACCAAGACACCATTTTGTCTCATCGCACTGGAGCGTCATCGCATTGGATCACAGTAAGAAACCGGCGTGTCAACTCCCCACACAGTAAGGAAGCAAGCCTCAACTCCCCTGTGCAGCAGTAAGGAACTGACACATCCACTACCCTGGGTGTAAGGAACGGCAAATCACCTTCCCGGCGACCCTTTTGTTTGTTTTGTTACACGCATCCCGGGTACTGTCAGAGTAAAGTGTTGCATTTACAATCTAAAGTGAACTAAGCTATTTCTACAATTTTAAAGACTTATTTTGATTACAGTATTGTGGATTTTTGTTGTTTGGTCTTGTGTTAAGTCTAGTAAAGAGTACTTATTTTTCTAAACTGGTGTGGTGTCCATTTGTAGTATTTTCACTGTATTACTGTATGTGTTCACAAATGCTTTACACACTGCCTCTGAGATAAGCCAGTCTGCCCGTGCCATGCTACCAAGGGGATGAGCAGGGGTTATTTTAGGAGTGTATCCCTCTTTCACTGACTAGAAGCAAGGGTCCCTATTATGACCAAGGTGCAAACCATTGCCAACTAGAGACCCCCATTTCTAACAGGCAGTAAAAACTGCACACAGACACTGCAGTGGCAGGTATGAGAACCCTTTGAAAGGCTGCTCCTGTGGGTGGCACAATCAGTGATGCAGGCCCACTAGCAGCATTTGATTTACAAGCCCTGGTACTCTCAGGGCACTTTACTAGGGACTTACTAGTAAATCAAATATGCCAATTATGGAAACACCAATCTATAATACAATTTACAATAGGAGCACTTGCACTTCAACGCAGGACAACAGTTAAAAAGTGTGCAGACACACAAAACCAGTCAAAGCCAGGAGGTCAGCAAGCAAAAAGACAGGGGAAACACACAAAAAAGATGCCAGGTCTAGCACACCTTGTCTTATTTTCCATCAGTCCAACACAGCTTTAACAGTCCGAGCACTATCCAAGCTCACTCGCTTCCACACCTTCAACCATCGCTCGGACATGGCTGAAAGGTGACGTATCTGTAGTACCCGTCATGAAGATGCATGGAATTAGCCCTCAATGGGATAATGAATCACCCATCTCTGCATTGGGTCTCTGCCGAAGCAGTCCACACGAGTGCCACACCTCAGAGGCCCCTGCATGGATGCGTCGCAAGTTCAACTAAAGCGCCCGCCACAGATGCAATTACGGACTACAAATCTCAACAGTTCCCATTTTAAAGCAGGTGCACACTGCATAGTCGCACACCATATTCCCATATGAGAGCACCTAACATGTCTGCCTGCTGGAAGTGTGTTGCCGGGGTGCTCCAGGGGTGTTCTTCAATAGCCCACCAATGGAGACTGGCTGGGAGCCGAGCTCTGACCCCTTGCAGCTGGTATCTGTGCAATGTGAGGAGGCCAGTATGATGGTCGCTGTCCAATGAGACCTGTTGAGTATGGGCAAGCTGTTCCAGGCTGCTGATCTTAAGCTGGGGACACCTCTCTGCTGCAGGTAAAAATAAAAATACCCCATTATTTATAAAGCACAAACTAATCACCCGTAAGGGTCTTAAATCGCTGGGGTCCATCGGGGAGATTAAGTGAGCTATTGCCCAGAGTCACATGATGCTGAGCTAATCTACCTACGCGCTGGGAATCGACCCGTGAGCCGACACGTTCCGGAGCCATTTATATACAAAATATCCCAGCAGTCCACTGTAGTTTATCTAGGTCAGTATATGTTATATGAAGAACATATGTCATGTAATGTTATCAAATGTTCACACACTGCCAACAATTTTGGGTTCTCACAAAGATGGATAATTTATTTTCAAACAAAATATAAATCATCTCATTGTTTACAAACAAGCATAAGGTTTAGCAAGAAGTTTAAAATATCCATGACCAGTAGAGGATATTGAATATTTGTACAACACTAGCGATAGTTATGTGTCCTCCTATTCTGGGTCCACAAACGACAACAGCTGACACGTGTTTCGTCACGTCATGTGACTTTCTCAAGGCTTCTAGATTCCCCCAAAACAACAGATTATGATAACTTGGCCTATGTTGTTCTTCGTTCGTCACCACTGTAACATAACGATCTTCAATATTGTCAATCTAGTTTTGGGTGATCAAACTTAAGCCTGTCCGTCTATCTGGATCAAAGACAGGTAGCGTAAATAGTCTCTCCTCAAAATCAAAGTCGAAAGTACTGAGCACAATTGCTATGGTTGTTTTTCGAAGTCCCCAAAATTAACGCGGGCGCTTCAACAGGGACTGATCCATATCCCAATGTTCTATTTCTTTGCTATTCTAAAAAATACGTATTCTCACTTCAGGACTGAAAGCTGTGCACAGAGGAGACGCGATTCTTGCTACAACGGACGCGAGAATATGGCCTATCTAAGTCCCATTTTTCCTACATTGCGACCGGAACATGATTTTAAAATAATGATGAATATCGTGGGATACAGATATTTAGCATTGACTTCCATCGCGAAAATGCTAATTTGAATAATATTAGAAATCCAAGTCTTGCACCAAATAGTGAGAATACGTATTTTTTAGAATAGCAAAGAAATAGAACATTGGGATATGGATCAGTCCCTGTTGAAGCGCCCGCGTTAATTTTGGGGACTTCGAAAAACGACCATAGCAATTGTGCTCAGTACTTTCGACTTTGATTTTGAGGAGAGACTATTTACGCTACCTGTCTTTGATCCAGATAGACGGACAGGATTAAGTTTGATCACCCAAAACTAGATTGACAATATTGAAGATCGTTATGTTACAGTGGTGACGAACGAAGAACAACATAGGCCAAGTTATCATAATCCGTTGTTTTGGGGGAATCTAGAAGCCTTGAGAAAGTCACATGACGTGACGAAACACGTGTCGGCTGTTGTCGTTTGTGGACCCGGAAGAGGAGGACACATAACTATCGCTAGTGTTGTACAAATATTCAATATCCTCTACTGGTCATGGATATTTTAAACTTCTTGCTAAACCTTATGCTTGTTTGTAAACAATTAGATGATTTAGATTTTGTTTGAAAATATATTATCCATCTTTGTGAGAACCCAAAATTGTTGGCAGTCTGTGAACATTTTATAACATTACATGACATATGTTCTTCATATAACATATACTGACCTAGATAAACTACAGTAGAGTGCTGGGATATTTTGTATATAAAGAGTTGTGTTACATAAGGAATGTCTTTGGCATACCTTATGTTATTGCGCACCTAGGTAGTAGGGTGCGTACATATCCCGAGAGGCACCAACCCCAAATGACAGTATATAAAGTGTTAATATTTCTGAAAACCCCCAAATATATGTCCTTATCTGATTGCAAATGTATATGAGGTGCGCTTCCGTTACATTACTACCAATGAAATTGTACTAAAAAAAACGTTCCGAAGCCAGCCGCCTTGGCTGCTGAGCCACACCTTTCCCCCGGTACACTTCCCTCGGTGAGGATAATATGGTCACCTTCCAGATCGCACTCCAGGACTGCAGCAACTTTACAGGTCAGTCGCGATGGCACCACCCAGTCCCCTGGCCACTTCTTAAATATTGGGGTACTGCTTGTTTCAGATACACTCAAGAAGGCGTGTCCATCCAACCTGAGTTTAAGGTAAAGCGAAGTCCTGCTGAATACCCCGGAGTTTTTTTGTAACTCTGCGAGCTCAGCCCACCTCTACAAAAGGCCTCTACCTTTTGCAAAATCACACAACGTTCGGGAAGAAGGAAGGAGTCTTGGCTGATCAAATGGGGGCCATCTTGTAGTGGATTTGGCTCTTAGGGTGGCCATTTTGTAGTGGCTTGGTTCTCGCCTAAAACCTCTTCTACTTTCTGTTATTGCCTTTCTCCATGGAGCTGCATTGAAACTCTGTTCATCCCTATTTGGAAGCCTCTTCATCGCCATTCTTATCACCGCAGCCCTCATCTTAGCCTCCCAGTTTTCTCCATTTCCAATACAGAATATTAAGACCCTGATCATTTCGCCTGCATATTACAATTTTTAAGATCTGGACTTCTAGCCTTGTTATTATAAGTTCTATTACCCCTGCGCTGCAGAGCTTCTTTTAAGCTGCGTTCTTCTTAACTACCTCAGGTGAATCCCTTCTTCCGCCCCCACCGGCCTGCGCCTTAACGGACCTCAACTTCACCTTCTGCTAATTCCTCCTGTTCCCGCGCAGTGTCAGCAACCTGCTTTAGCTCGTATTAGGGCTAAGCCATACCCACTAAAGACCATGATTCGCAGCTTCACTATAGAAGCCGGATACCCATTCCCTCCGTTCTTCACCCTCCGCTCTTCCTCTAGCTTTCTTCCAGCCTGTTTTTGACATGGATCAACTAAGAATTACTAAAGCCAAACTGGTGCGGTTGGGCTGCTATGCTTATAAAATTATGTACTCCCCGAATCTAACAAAAAAAAGCAGCCAAGCGATTAAAACATACACTTCTCAAATCTTACCTAGAAGCCCTGGTTTTTGACCTCTACTTCTCCATGAACAAAGGAGTCATAAAAAGTGACCTAATTCTTTACACGAATAGAAGAGCTCATGGAGGAAAGCCCTGTTCTTATTGCTCTTGATCTAGACATGTAGGAAAACTCCTCATGGTTCAAGAGTCTCTGTAGCCCAGTCATCGGTTACAGTGTAGAAGCAATCATCACCATTTACAACAATGAGATCATCCTCATCCAGTCATCTGATCACTTCCTAGAAATATTTGAGGACATTTTCCCTCTCATCAACCTGAAACGAGGTCCGAATCCACACCCACCCAGAGCCTTCCTAACTCTGTATACAACATGAACTCATTACCATCACCTGATGGGTGCAAACTCCCTCCATCAATCACCACACCGTACTACATCCTCTGCCCACAGCCAGAGCTCTCCTCTTCCTACTTGCCCCCTGCTCCTAGACCCACACCTTGCTTGAAACCAGACTTCATAAGATCACTCAACACTTACACCAACTCAAAGCGGACCTATAAAGACTTATTGGCATCACCTTACAGTCATCTAAGAATCGGTGGGCTAATGTGATTTGAATAAGAACATTCCCATTTATGACCAATCCTCCAACCACCTCACCCCCAACCAAAATGATCTCATCATCTTTGAAGCCCATGCATTTGCGATGGAGAACTTTACCCTAAACCAATGCGCCCACTCCCTCCTCCCAATCCTCAGAACCAGTACTGAGATCCAAGACTCAACCACAGAGCGGTAAACAAACAGAACCTTAAGCGAATTACACTCACAGAGATCTCTCCAGGCAATGCCAAATCCCAGCTGAAATTGATGCTATTCAATTGCAGATGGGCCACAAGACACGCGGTGGATATTGCTGACCATATCCCCCGCACATGATTTTGACCAACTAATTCTGACTGAAACTTGGTTAAATGACACATATACACCTACCCTTGATACACTAGTTCCTCCTAACTATGGCATCAGTAGATGAGACAGATCTAGCAGACCAGGTAGAGGTATTGCCTGCATACACCGCGCTAGCGTATCTGTTAAACAGTTACAATCCCGTGGTCTAGCCTCATGCGAATACTTAAGCGTCAATATTGCATGTAACAGGCTAGTATGCAAAATGCACACAATCTACCACCCTCGAGGTGACAACCGTTCTTTCATTGATCAGATTATGGAAATTATTAGAACAAAAATGGACAACACAGTACCCAAATCTTTCTCAAAGACTTCAATCTCCACTTAAATTATCGGAATTACTAGTTAACAGATTCAAAACATTCCTTTTGGACCTCAATCTGTTCCAAATCTGCAACAGCTCCACATAGAAGGGAGCAACCTTAGATCTCATCATTGCTAAAGCCAACTCCACTCATCTTAAATCTAGCCTTCCCTGTGACTGGTTGGACCATCACAGCATCACATTCCTCATCAATGAAGCAGTGAGGACAAATACAGCTCAACCAACGAAATCCAAAATCTGGAAAAGGAGCATGCGAAACACTAACCTCAATGAATTGACATCTCTCAGTAATAGCATCCTGCCTCCTCCCAGCGACATGTCAGATGTCCAAGATCTTACAAACTACTACACTAGTTCCATGAAGAATATTCTATTTCACTGCTATATCTAAAATAAAAATGTTCACCAAAGACTTAAAACCATGGTACAATGGTAGTCTTAATACAGAAAGATGCAACTTGAGACATGACATTGGACAGCCTCTCCGTCCCTTGAACGCCTCAAGCATTTGAGAACAGAGGATCTCGTATTACAAATGCATCAGAAGGTGGAAAACTAACAGCTTGAGAAACCAACTAGATCAAGCTACAAACCGACCAAAAAACCTACATGAGCTAATTAAACTACAATCAAATGGTTTACCCAAGCTGGATTCAGTACATCACTAAACTGCGAGGAATTGGTCTCCTTCCTCCTTGAGAAGATGGCAAACATGATAATTGATTTGCCGAGGGCTTAGGTGCATCATCCTCCCATACCTCACTCGAGCAACACCGCCTCCCTGACAGCTGTACCCTCATTTCCACTGGGGCACACCTTCAAAAACAATGCCTCATGGACCTCTTTCAAAACCTTTCAGGAATGCATCATTATCAAAATTCTAGTAACACTGAAACCCGCAAACCACTTTAACGATCCTCTTCCCTCCGATTTCTTCAAGAAGATCAAACTGTCGATGCTCCCCCTCTTGACCAAGATTGTAAATGCCTCTCTACTTCAAGGCACTATCCCAGACTGCCTAAAATCCCCCAGCCCATCCTAAAAATAAAAATAAAAAAAACATCAGCAGATCACATGGATCTAAACAACTTCCGCCAGATCTCCAACATTCCAACTCTGTCGATGCTTCTTGAAAAATGCATACACATCCAATTCTGTGACCACTTTCAGCAATTCTGCCGTCTGGGCCAATTCCAACCTGACTTCCATCTAGGGCACAGCTCAAATAGTGTCTTACACACGTAGTGTATGGTGCACTTACAATGTTGGATCAAAACAAATCTTGCCGCCTAATTCTCCTTGACCTAGCGCCTGCATTCGATATGGTTAGGCACGACAACTTACTAGACTTACTGGAACACAGAATGCGCATATCTGTGTCCGTCCTAAACTGGTTCACCTAGTTTCTCCGAAACAGATCTCAAAGATTCAAGGATAATCAATCCCTATCTAAGTCCTCTCCGATCACACTAGGGGTCCTAAAGGGTTCCTCTCACTCAACCACTCTCTTTAGCTTGTTCATGGAGCCTCTAACCAAAATTCTGAGTTCATCCAGCATTCATTATTACATGTACGCTGATGACATCCAATTACACCTGAAAGTCTTTTCCCCTAAAGACAACAGATCCCTCAATTTAACCCTACAAAAAACCCAAGGCTGGCTGGCCAACAACCACCTCAAACTAAACACTCTCAAACCCGAATTCCTACTAATTGCTCCACCCAAGCAGTCACCCATCATTGAGGAATGGCTGAAACAACTAACAGTCCTCATTTGCCTGCCTAAAGTTATTGATTGAGCGAGATAACTGGGAATTACTCGGGACAAGAACCTTAACATGCAGAAGCACATCAGCGCCGACGCTGAAGAAGCAAACCTCAATATGAACATTTTGAGAAAATTAAAATCCCCATAGCTACAAATCTGTAGTGCAAGCCCTAGTAATTCCTAGGTTAGACTATGGAAGTGCAACCCTCTGGGCTGCCCAGATCCAAAACGGCTCCTCCAAGGGCCTCCCTTAACTCTGCTGCAAGACTCATCACGGGAACAAAAAGAAACAACATCACCCCTGACTTAAAAGCCCTCAACTGGCTCACTTATGAAACGAGAATTCAATTTAAAATTCCCTGCATAACCCATAAAGCCCTACACTTCAATACCCCATCATACCTTGCTCAGAAGCTGGAACTTTCTGGTGGCGGTAGATCCTCCAGCACCTTACTGCTGAAAACAGATTATCTGAAAAGAAAACCTACAACTGAGCTTTCTCTGGGATCACCTGAGAATTTAAAACTCCCTGCCTCCTGAAACGAGACGGAATCCCACACCCGTTTCTTTCAAGAAAGAAGTTAAAGTATTATTCATGAACAAATGTATGCCCTAGATCCTAGGATCTCCGCTCCTCGAAACCTCTGACTCGTCACTTACTCTCTTATTACTGCTGGATGTTACTGTTTTTCCTATGGCTTTTGTTTTTGTACTACCGTATCCATTTGCATCTGTATTTTGGGGTGATTTCCTCCGTCCCTTGGGAGCATTATTGGTTTCCATATGTCTCTACTCTCTGAACATGTGTAAAGCGTTCGGATACCCGCATGGCTAATGTTAATGATTTATAAAACAAATAAAATTAAAAAATATATATATATATATATATATACATAAATATATAAATAGTAACATGTATATTTGCAAATATTCTTATTTTTACCAACATTTGCATTTTTTTCATATAAACATGTATATATATATTCACTGAAAAAACCATAGGTTATAGACCATATATAGTTAGGAATTAGCATTTACAAAACCTTGAAAATTCACTGAAAAAACCATAGGTTATAGACTATATATAGTTAGGAATTAGCATTTACAAAACCTTGAAAATTCACTGAAAAAACCATAGGTTATAGACCATATATAGTTCGGAATTAGCATTTAAAAAACCTTATTTTACTCACACAAAACCATTGAAATTCCATATATAGTTAGTTGCACTAACTATATATCGCGCACCCGCAATCCACTGCTGATGATGTCACATATTACATCATTCATGACATGGTCAGTGACATCACTGATGACATCACTGATGACATCTCAAATGACATCACTGATGACATCACTGATGACTTCATCCAGTGACTGTGTGTTTCTGTAAAGTTTAAATATGTTTTACATATTGAAGAATGACTAGATGTATAAGTGTCTGGACGAAGGATTTAGTAGGTGCATGACTGAATGTATGAGTGAGTGATTAAATGTGTCTCACTGAGTGCATGGGTTAGTGACTAAACTGTCTTAATTTGTGCATCATTATGTCTGTTGTTCTGTAAACTGCTGCACGTGTTGATCAGTAGCTATATGAGTAACTATATGGGTTATTGATTGATTGCCCAAGTATTTGCATGGGAGACTGAGTGTGTGTGTGGCTGGCTGGGAGGTGTGTGACTCTGTGCAGATCAATGTGTACTTGTATCAATGATTGTATAAGAGAGTAAGTATGTGTTAGTATATGGTTGAAAACGTAAGGTGCTCTATGTTTAACTGTATAGATTAGACAATGGAAGTGTGATTGATTCTTTACAGGACTGACTAGGTGTGTGAGTAACTCCATGGATGAGTGGCAGAGTGTGAGTGTCTGTATAGGTGTATGAGTGCATATGATAGTGTTGTAAAGATGAGTGATTGTATGTATGAATGATTGTATGGGTGAATGAGTGAATGTGTGTGTAGACGTAGGAATCAGTGAGTGCGTATGTAGTAACTAGTATTGGTGTGTCAATGGTTTCAAAAATTATACTCTATATTTAACACTGGGTGTAACAGAGGTTATATTAAAATGTGAGGAGATGCATTGTATTGTCACATGAATGATATCATCAGTGATGTGGTCATTGATGTCAAATGAGATGTCATCAGTGATGTCATCAGTGATGTCATTTGAGATGTCATCAGTGATGTCACTGACCATGTCATGAATGATGTAATATGTGACATCATCAGCAGTGGATTGCGGGTGCGTGATATATAGTTAGTGCAACTAACTATATATGGAATTTCAATGGTTTTGTGTGAGTAAAATAAGGTTTTTTAAATGCTAATTCCGAACTATATATGGTCTATAACCTATGGTTTTTTTCAGTGAATTTTCAAGGTTTTGTAAATGCTAATTCCTAACTATATATAGTCTATAACCTATGGTTTTTTCAGTGAATTTTCAAGGTTTTGTAAATGCTAATTCCTAACTATATATGGTCTATAACCTATGGTTTTTTCAGTGAATTTCAATGGTTTTTTAATAGCAAATATCATAAGCTGTCGAATGTCAAGTACGTGGTAAGAAAAAACATTTTCGTGTTTATGCACACTGATCTGCTTTGAATGCTGCCCCCCCCCTCATTTCTATTAGGAGTACTCTCTCTTTGCAGATAGTGAAGGGTAGTTAACGCAGGCCTTTGCCCCCGTTGTAATCCGTCGTGCCTGCTTCTCTCTCCATTTGATTGATTGTTATCCAAGCATTTACTGTTTTAGAATTGGTTCTCTTTGGTTCATTCTCTATTTACAAACAAGCACAGAGTCGCAATACTCTGTTTAGTCTTTGCAGATAGCGAAAAATCGTGTTAAAAAACAAAAGGAATCGAGCAAAATCAGTAGGCCACTAATGGGATCTCTTTTTGACCTCGCTAAAATAGAAACATTAGGAACAACCCCTCATGACAAATACGAAACTAGTGAGATGAACTGAGCTCCACACCATGATGGCTGCAAGACAGCTCGGCTCCGCCACCCACCCCGCCCAAAATAACGATAAACTCTATGCAAATATTACAAATATATACAACACACCAGCAAAGTAACAGGGTAAAACATTTTATTAAGTAACTATTTACATAACTATTTTATACTTTTTGTTGCCCGATCCGGCTAGCTCAATCGATCGAGCATGAAACCCATGCACTCTGATGGTTCAAAGTTTTGAGGAGTGCTTGTAACACTGTCTAAAGCCAATTTGCACTTGCTTCATCTTCACTATTCTTAATGTAAGTGGGGGCTGTTTGAGGACGTGACTGCATTTGAAAACAATGTGATGCGGTGCCACCCTGAACCGCTTGACGGAGGCCCCCGAGGGACGGTGTGATGGCGCGGACTCGGAGGGGGCGCTTGGCTCCGGCCCCCTCCCCAAGTCGTGTTCTCCTGGTGTGGCCTGAGATCGCCCCCGACATAAGTGGCCGGCTCCCGGGATCAAGCGGAACTTTTTGCCTTTTGGTAACTCTTCCATTCTTGACCTTGTCCCACAATCCGTTTCACCTAAAGACACGCTGTAGTGGGGCGCCCCTTTACCGTTTCAGTTGCCATTCCGCCCGCTTTTGCTACACTGTGCCTCTTCCGCTATTCAGCTGTTTACCGCCCGCTCTTTCGACTACAGCGTCTCGCTCACCATGTAGTTGAGTTACTCCCGCTCTTGCGGTGCAGCGATAGGCGGCTGCCACAGGACTCTCAAAATGGCGGCCGGCTCTTCAGATTTGGGCGTGGTCCACTAAAATTGCCCTGCGACACCTTGGAACTCGGACGCTTGTCTGCTAGAGATTGGGCTCCATTCTCGAAAGCGTCCCCTCAGCCTTGAAGATTCTACAAAAGTCTTGGGGGCCCCCAACTCCCGCAGGCTTCTGGTGGGGAGCGGCTAGCATTATTGCTCGTGGAATGGCCACGACGGAGCTACGAAATGGTGGTGCTCTCATGCTAACGCCAGCTTCAGTCTGAAACATCCAGAAACACTGTAGACTACCAATTCGATCAGTTCCGGTAGCGCCCCAACGTGACCCGGTAGAGAAGAACTAGCCCTCCCCTCTTTGACTGATGGTTCTTGTTGCCTGTCCCTTCTGTTGTCATTTAACAGAACTATTTAGCCTGCTGAAAGGGGTTGTGTTCCGACCGCTGGTTGGTGGAGACATTTTGACTATATTCTGGACCTGCGTTGTCGCGTAATGCGTCATATGACGCGCCGCGTTAGCGCATCCGGAAGTGATCCGGGGCGCGACGCGCAGCGCGTAACATAAGCATAACAGGTCATGTGACTTGTTAATAAAACTTTTCATTGGTTCATTTTACTTTTCTTATTCTAATGATGAAAGGCTTGGTTATATGACCTAAAAATTACGCTTTTTATTACTTCCGAACATTATTTTTTCTTAAATATATGTTATAATGTTCCAGGCTAATGTACTTTCCCGGAAAATTTACAACTGTCCTGCAAGTAAAATATATTCTTTTTTCGAGAAAAAGGGCGTTTCTTCGTCCCATGACGGAGCCGTTGAGCAAAAGAGGGTCGACCTGCTGTCTTAGTCGCCGATACGCCTGAATATGAGATTCTTATCGATCACTTTATGTTGCAGGAGTAGAAAACACAACAGCCCTTGACCATTTATCTTTGCTGCGTTCTTGCGTATTATACCTTTTACCCTTCATGTAATTGGTCTGCTTTATTTCACTTGCCTTTTACTGATTCTAAAACAGTGACTATTATTAAAAACTTTACCAATGTATATACTACTACCATGTTTTCTTTTAAAAACCTTTATTGTGAAAATGTCATTATACAAATACGAGCCTATAACCACGTGGGCCGGCCACAGAGCAAACTGTAATCGTATATGATGAGTAGACATTTACACTGTAGAGGAACATAACGGGCGGGCCATTAGGTTGCAAGAACTAAGGTGTCTAACAGTTGCTGAATCGGTGGACGTACATTTTATAATTAAAATACGACAGAGCCAGTTACAATAAAATTATCTAGATATACATTTGCGGGCAAGAACCATGGGTGACGTTAATTCGAACTTTCAATAGTACAGTAATCAATAACACATCAGAACTTAATATCAATAGGGATGTCGAAATATTCAATCTATTCTCGTCCCCGCCCGCCATGTGCTTCAAAACTGCATACGTATCTCGTGATATCAAGGTTGTGCAACCAGTACACAACAAGGAGTTACGAGTCCCATTTATTCCGGCGCCATTTTGGGCGAGGACGGGCAGGTCCACGATATAGTCAAAATGTCTCTACCAACCATCGACTATGATGATGTTCATATGCTGTATTTATTAGAGTAACACTCATCTGTCCACATGAAATTAATTTGCCACAATCTAAACATGTCATTTTAATCTTTCCAAAGTTCTTCTAAATATTTGGGACCGTTTCCCTTGCCTCTGATGCTGTCAGTACCACTTCTTTGATGAATGTACTGGCAGGTCGGGGGTTCTCCTCCAAATCTCTCTTTTATGCAGCACTATAATTAATCGGTGCCACCTCTCCATATGACGATGCATGGTATAGTTACCATAACTATATGTTTTTTCGGTTCCTCTGGAGAGTACATCGTGGCAGATGAAGCGTGTAACGTACCGGGCATTTACCTTTTTTTGCGTGTAGAGGAAAGGAAAAAAAATTCGAGCGTCCGAGTTCTAAGGTGTCCCAGGGCCATTTTAGTGGACCAGGCCCAAATCCAAAGAACAGGCCGCCATTTTGAGAGTCCTGTTGCAGCCGCCTGTCGCTGTAGCATCAAGAGCGGCCGAAACTCAGCTAAATGGCAACTGAAACGGTAAAGGGGCGCCCCACTACAGCAGACGAGCCTCCACCTAGGAAGGCCCGTTCACGCCGCCTCCCCCCCCCCTTCGGGCACCCCACGCCGTTATTCGGAGCAGTATTGTAGGATGGCCACACCAGTGCGGCAACTTGCTAGACACCACCTCGGTGGTAACCGAATCTCAGCGCCTTGTGGTGTCTTCTATTCAGAAAATATTGTTGCGCTGCCTTTGGCCCCATTCGCACATCGGTCCGCTACTGACGCCATCTCACAGGCCAACGGGGCGCCCCATGCCGACTTTCAGCATTGTAGGATGGCCACACCAGTGCGGCAACTTGCTAGACACCACCTCGGTGCCATCCGGATCTTGGCATCTCAGCGCCTTGTGGTGTCTTCTATTCAGAAAATATTGTTGCGCTGCCTTTGGCCCCATTCGCACATCGGTCCGCTACTGACGCCATCTCACAGGCCAACGGGGCGCCCCACGCCGACTTTCAGCATTGTAGGATGGCCACACCAGTGCGGCAACTTGCTAGACACCACCTCGGTGCCATCCGGATCTTGGCATCTCAGCGCCTTGTGGTGTCTTCTATTCAGAAAATATTGTTGCGCTGCCTTTGGCCCCATTCGCACATCGGTCCGCTACTGCCGCCATCTCACAGGCCAACGGGGCGCCCCACGCCGACTTTTACCATTGTAGGATGGCCACACCAGTGCGGCAACTTGCTGGACACCACCTCCTTGCCATCCGGATCTTGGCGCGTTGTGCTGCCTTCGGCCTATTCGCACATCGGTCCGCTACTGCCGCCATCTCACAGGCCAACGGGGCGCCCCACGCCGACTTTTACCATTGTAGGATGGCCACACCAGTGCGGCAACTTGCTGGACACCACCTCCTTGCCATCCGGATCTTGGCGCGTTGTGCTGCCTTCGGCCTATTCGCACATCGGTCCGCTACTGACGCCGCCTCACGTGCCAACGTATTTTCTCCGCATTTTATACCCTATGCCGCATAACAGGTCATGTGACTTCTTTATAAAACTTTTCATTGGTTCATTTTACTTTTGGTTTCCTAATGATGGAAGGCTTGATCATATAACCTAAAAATAGCACTTTTCATTGGATGAAAACTTTTTTTTTCCCCAAACGATGAAAGCCCCACCTTGTTTCTGGATGTTTCAGACTGAAGCTGGCGTCAGCATGAAAGCACCACCATCTCGTGGCTCCGTCGTGGTCATTCCGCGAGCAATCATGGCAGCCGCTCCCCACCAGAAGCCTGCAGGAGTCGGGGCCCCCAAAACTTTTGTAGAATCCTCAAGGCGGAGGGGACGCTTTCGAGAATGGGGTCCAAGACCTAGCAGACAAGCGTCCGATTTCCAAGGTGTCCCAGGGCCATTTCAGTGGACCAGGCCCAAAAAGGAAAGAGCCTGCCGCCATTTTGAGAGTCCTGTGACAGCCGCCTATCGCTGCACCGCAAGAGTGGGCGCAACTCAGCTGAATTGCGGCTTTTGACACAGTGGACCAAAAGCGGACGGAATGGCAACTGAAACGGTAAAGGGGCGCCCCACTACAGCAGACGAGACTCCACCTGGAGAAGCCCGTTCACGCCGCCTCCCCCCCCCCCGCCGTTATTCGGAGGGCGGCAACTTACTGGACATCACCTTGGTGCCATCGTTCTGCTGCCTTGGAACTATTCGCACAACAGACCGCTACTGATGACCCACCCCCCGCGACGCCTCACGCCGGATACCGAAATCAGTGCGGCACCCAGGCAACATCACCTGGGTGCCGTCCAGAAATCTGGACGTTGTGCTGCGTTGGGACTATTCGCACAACCGACCGCTACTTCCTTCTTTTTCCCTAAAAATGTTTAAATGTTTTTACTGTTTTTGTTTTGTTGTACATATTTATAAGTTATTAAAGTTTTATAATCCTACTACTTTGTTGGAGTGCTATATATTTTTAATGTGACACATAATTGTAAAAACTTTGATGTACAAAGAGTCATCCCTGGAATCTTCCGCTTCAGGCTCGGTCCCCTCCCCAATCACAATACAGGATGGTTTTCAGATAGTAGGAACGCGTGTGCTGCGACGGATCTCATCGGGTGTGGGCCTTGATCTACTATAACTCCTTTGAAGAGGGGTGATTCTTTACAGCTGGGGCCATAAACTACATCTGCAGGGCTAGCTGATAGCCTAGGACCGGCCTTGACAATCGGACACAGAGGAAAAGGAGTGTCAGAGGGTGCGGTAGTGAATAGGGCGAAAGGGAGGTGTCGGGCGGGCACAGGGTGTGATTCTCAGGGAAGAGCAGCGCAGATGGGGGGAGGTTTATTGCCCATGCATAAGACAGAGAGCGGGGGTGACCAGTGCCTGGGGGAGATGCTTGCGAGGGTGGAGAGCCATGCTAAGGATCGACAGCGTGCAGAGAGTGGGTCTGGTCAAGGCATCTAAAATGGCTGCCGTGCACGACAAAAGTGTGGCATTTGAAAAAAGGCAAGATGGCGCAGACAATGTTTTTCAACACTTCCTGATTTCCTTCGAATCGAACGTTAACAGACGTTGGGGCATATTACCAAAGTTAAGCGATATTTATCCCTAATGATGCTTAGCAACACATTTTTTACCGCTAAGCATCGTCAGAAATTATCGCAGATAAACCTTGCTATTATCAAGGTTTATCGCAAATGCGATAAAAACCGGCCGCAATGCATTAATATCGCTGAAAAGTCAGCGATATTCATGCATTACCGAGCTAATGCTCTTAGCCATGTTATCCACCTCCCATTGGATAACATGGCTAAGAACTGCTCAGGGCAGGTGTTACTTTTTGGAGATATTCGCGCTTAGCGCGAATATCTCCAAAAGTTGGTAATAGGAGATAGCGATGTTAGCGACTGTTTCCAGTCGCTAACATCCTGGCATGCCCACTTTGCATGTCATTAGTGATAAATATCACTGACATGCAAAGTGGAGCCCAAGATGGTCGCTATCTCCTACTAGCGGTCGCTAACTGGTGTTAGCAACAGCTAGGTAATACAGATATAATTTTATCTCCGCTTTCTTGGCTTTTAAAGCCAAAAAAGCGGAGATAAACCCCCTTGATAATATGCCCCGTTATCTCTCCCACACTACCAGTCCCCCTGGGCTTAAACGCCGAGATGGTAGGGACTGCATCCCGTGGAGATAGGCCGAGACGTCACTCAGCAGAAAAACAAGTCTATAAACATACAATAAGTTAAAAGTCAATCATTCTTCTTTCCTTGTAGTACGCTCCCCAGTCCGCTTCCCGTTACGCTAACCGGGCGCACCCCACCAAAAAAACGATTTTTTTTTTTGCCCCTCCAAAAAGAACCAATTTTTGCACTCTATACTATAACTCTTTTTTTATACTACAATCACTTCGCTACAACCTCATAAATTAAAAATAAAAATGAATAACGTCTCAAAGAGGTCAGGGAGGATCTACTATGCCCCCTTATGGTCATTTGCCCCTTCGCTTTGGCCTCCTCTTGTCTCTCGATCCTACCGAGAGACAAGATGGCAGCCGCTACGGACTGTTTGGAATGTTTACAGACGCCGGAGAACCAATCAGCTTCGCAAAGCTCCGTAACGCGAAAAGTACGCGAAGCGGAGCGCTGTTACAGATATATATCTTTTTTTGAACGTTAATTTCTCAAAATCCACTGGAGCACATATATTGAGACCTAGCAAAGGCACATCGGGCTACCAGTCCCTACAATTTTGCCAAGTTTCATGCAAATCATTCAGCCGTTCGATTATTATTATTATTATTTTTTTTGCCCCGCGGGGCCCTTTTAAAACCTCCACATCAAACCTAGGGGGTCAGGGAGGATCTACTATGCCCCCTTATGGTCATTTGCCCCTTCGCTTTGGCCTCCTCTTGTCTCTCGATCCTACCGAGAGACAAGATGGCGGCCGCTACGGACTGTTTGGAATGTTTACAGACGCCGGAGAACCAATCAGCTTCGCTTCACAAAGCTCCGTAACGCGAAAAGTACACGAACTGGAGCGCTGCCTGGTCCGCTGTTACAGATATATATCTTTTTTTGAACTTTAATTTCTCAAAATCCACTGGAGCACATATATTGAGACCTAGCAAAGGCACATTGGGCTACCAGTCCCTACAATTTTGCCAAGTTTCGTGCAAATCCATTCAGCCGTTCGGGCTAAAAGTGAGGCCAACCGCCCTATGGAAAACTCAATGTTAAAAACACGTTTTGGGACCCCCCTTTTTTCTCGGCCCCCCCCTTGACGAAACCCCCCCAAATTTTCAGGGGCTGCTCAGAAACAAAATGTTCCATTTTCCTGAAATTTCAGCCAATTCCGTCCACAAACGCCAAAGTTATTAGACATAGAATTTTCAAAAATCCCATAGAGAAAAAATCCTAACTATATATACCTACTGGCGACCGCCAGTAGGTTATATATATATATATATATATATATATATATATATATATATATAAGGTCTGCAAGATATTTAAGATGGAAATCACCCCTAGGTTGTCTGTCTGACCTTCAAAGATATTAAAGTTCCCATGTAGAATAATGGACTGATTATGTACCATACACAAAATCATCATTTGGATAAAGTCATATGCAGGTGCCACCCAATGGGGTCAATACACACAAATCCCCAAGAAAATATGAAAGACCGTTCAAACCCAGTGGGTCACAACCTTGAACAAAGAATATCTGGTTGTACGCATTTTATGGGTAGTCAACGTATCACCATCTGTTAAAGCCTGATAGCCCGCAGCCAAGGGCAAGACCAATTGTTAAATGCCCTGAACCGGAGTTATAGACCTGAGCCGCAACTGGAAGCTGCCAGCTGCTCTGGGGACTCAGATCTGACACGGCCCACTCTTTGACTCACCGGAGTGAGATTACCTTGAAACAACAGACTACACATTAATTCTTGCTACAACAGCTAAGTGTAAAAAAAATAGATCATTAAAAATAAAAAGGATTAAAATATTTCTATCCTGGGGAGTTATTTAATAACCCAACACTAGTAAAACAAGAATACAATACACCTTTCGTAGAGAAGGTTAAAACAAGTTACAGCAAACAAAAAGGTAGCCTAACTTAAGTGAGCATAGGTTTCTTCTTAATAATGAAATTAGGAATAAAACATTCACTTTCATGTTCTAGCTGTTATGGCCAACAGGATAAGTTTTTCAATTTCTTTAAGAAAGAAGGGGGTGTCCCAGACTGTGGAGGAGAATATGGAGGGACTGTAGAGTAAAAACATAACAGTAACACGCCTTAATGATACCAAACATGCATAGACCATGCACAATTCTATACCACTAATTCTACATCTCACAATTGGAGGATGCCCACCAGGACAGGTTTTATTTCAACATCTATTTTATTAAGTCCCATTCAGAGACACTCAGAAAAAGGGGTCACACTTACACAGCGATAAGCCTACAACCCTCAAGGGGCCGGCCGCGTCATATAACTCGTTGCGCAGTTTCTGCGTGTGCTGGCATGTTCAGTTATTCTCGTCGTCTTACACATCAAGGTCACTCTATAACCCAAGCAGGTCGCTCATTTGAGAGATCAGTAAGTGCATTCCCCCACGCCCGAATGATACCCCGCCTTATACGCCACCCCGAGAGGTGAGCAGTTACAAATAAGTCAAACGGAAACAAACATCGGACCATAGTGGCCCAACACCCAACCAGAAGCCCATAAGGAGGCAACAAAAAGAGTAGAGACAGAAACTAGAGGGAGCAGAGAGGAAGAGAGGAGGGGACAAGGGAGACAGCCAGGGCAGCGGAGGCGAGAGAGCCAGGGGGGGGGGGAGGCAGCCAGCAAAGCACCTTTCGGAAGGTCCACTCTGGTGTCACAGGTCAGTACCCCATGGCGCTGCGAGGAGTAAAGGGGATCACCGCATCCTCCACTAAATGCAGCGCTCGTAGTGCCGGGGGCATATTCCTAGCATGTTCGCTTCTGCAAAGATAAGTCACTAAACGTCGCCAAACCTTCTCAAACCGAGTCGTGCAGGACTGCAGCCTAGCTGAAAGCAGCTCCATAGTGATGACCTGCCATAATCTGCCAAACCATATAGCTAGGGGGGGGGGGGCTTCCACCTTCTTCCAATACAGGGCAATAAGTTGTCTGGCGGCACCCAGCATTTGCATCGCTATAGTCCAGTCACTACGAGTTAGGGCAAGCAAGTCAGCAGGTTTAATTCCCAGCAACACGGTGCTAGCGGCATCAGGCAGAGGAAACCCCAGTACCCCCCGTATGTGGCTCAACACCTCTTTCCAAAAGATAGCGATCACGGGGCAAGTCCACCAGATGTGCAGGAAGTCTCCAGGCACATGATGGCATCTCCAGCAACCGGGCGGCACAGAGGGGAACATCCTGTGCAGACGCTGTGGCGTGTAGTACCATTGCGTCATTACCTTATACGCGTTCTCTTGCTGTGGCATGCTGCGGTATATCTTAGGGACATCCCTCCAGAGGCGAGCCCATTGCGTCTGATCGATATCAGTACCCAACATCTCGTGCCATTTTTGCCGATACGGGTGAGCAGGGGGAGTGTGGGGATGTTGTAAAATTCGATAGATCTGAGAGATGAGGCCCATCGTGCCCGCGCCGGAGCGGGCCAGACGCTCAAACGGGGTGAAGGCCCGGGTGGCCCCCGGGTACACCGCATCCGATAAGGCCCAATGACGCAGTTGAAGAAATTGCAGCTCGGCCTCCGGGGGAAGACGGAATTCGTCCCGACAATGGGCAAAAGACTTAAAGGAGCCTCCGTCAAAGATCTGTGAGGACTTTACAGTCCCCCTGTGTACACTTGCGAAAGGCAGTAGTGCGGTTAGCCGGTGGAAACCATGGGTTATCCTCAATGGGGGTGTGCGGCGAGGGGAAAGTCGTCAGGCCTTTCCGTACCGCTACCTTGTCCCATATATTCAGAACCGTCTTCGTGGGGGTCGCCAAATAAGCACTAGGGGACCGTCCCGCCCTATGGATCCAAGCCAAGTTTCAGATGGTGCGACCCGTGACCGCCCGATCCAGATGGAGCCACCCCTTCTCACTCCGCCTGATGCCCCATTCAATCACAAACCGCAAGTGGGCGGCCCAGTAATAGTCCACCAGATTAAGGCATCCAAGTCCTCCGCGATCTCGTGGAGCCATAAGGAGTGCCTGAGAGAAGCGGGGTCTCTTGCCCCCCAGATGAATTTAGTACAGTCCTTTTGCAAGGCTCTAATGTTCGGTAGAGGGATAGGCGTAGGAAGGCATTGAAATAGGTAGAATATTTTGGGCAATCTAGACATTTTGATTGCATTCAGCCTACCCAGCCAAGAGTGGATAAGAGGCTTCCACCGTTGCAGATCATTGAGGACGGATTTGCGACATTCCGCCCAGTTGAGTGCCGACCAACCCTCTAAGGAGGGAGTCAGGGAGAGACCGAGGTATCGGATATGTTGATCCGTCCATCGGTAAGGGCACAACTGCTCTAGCAAGGGAATATCGGCCTGGGGAATCGTAAGGTTGAGTACCCACGATTTTTCGTGATTAATTTTCAAGCCGGAGGCGCCCTCGAAGGAGCAAAGCCCTGTATGGAGCGCCGGTAAGGATTGTCGGGGCTCCGTGAGAGTGAGGATGAGATCGTCCGCGTACAATGCCACCTTATGGACTTGTCCACCCATCCTAACGCCTTCGATGTCCGGATTTCGCCTAATCAAGTCTGCCAGAGGCTCAATCGCCAGGGCGAACAGCAGGGGCGAGAGAGGGCAGCCCTGCCTCGTCCCTCTTCCAATGGCAAACGGTTCCGTCATTCTCCCATTCACCCTGACCCGCGCCCGCGGCTCAACATAAGGTGCCATGATCCTGGCAATCATCTTTGGACCGAGCCCTATCTTACAAAGGACCGCTCGGAGGAACACCCAGTCCACGCGATCAAACGCTTTCTCAGCGTCCAACGACAGGAGGCACGCCGGAATGCGCCAGTGGTGCGCTTTCCCCACCAAGTGCGCGACTCTCCGCACATTATCGGCCCCTTGGCGGACCCGAATGAAGCCCACCTGATCAGGGTCAACAAGGTCCGGCATGTGGGGATCAAGTCTCTTAGCCAACACCTTCGTGTATATTTTAAAATCGGTATTGAGCAGCGCAATCGGGCGATACGACGAGCAGAGCGCTGGATCCTTCCCAGGCTTTGGAATTAAAGCTATTTTTGCCATCCCCATGTCCGGGGAAGGACCCTGTCCATCATCGAAGGAGGCAAAGAGTCGGAGGAGATATGGACTCAGCTGACCCTGGAATAGGCGATAAAAGGAGAGCGGCAAGCCATCAGGGCCTGGCGTCTTCCCCAAGTTCAGATCTTTGATCGCCTCGGTCACCTCATCTAGCGTGATTGGCTCTTCCAACTGCTCCGCCGCGTTGGGGTGCAATTGCGTCCCGCCATAGTGCTCCAGAACCTCCCCCGACTGGGCAGGGGCCGGTGGAGCAGCCGCGTACAACGAGGCGTAATAGTCCCGAAACGCCCCCAGTTTATCCCCGCCGCCGTCACCCGAGACCCGTCAGGAAGCATCACGTTCGCTATGTGGGATCTGGCCGCCTTGACCCTCAGCCGTCTCGCCAAGAGTTTCCCCACCTTATCCCCTTCGTCAAAGTGCAAGCGCTTCAGAGCCAAGAGAGAACTCTCCGCCCTGTTCGCTCGTAGCATGCGTAACTGACCTCGTAGATTGGCCAGGCGCCTTCGCGCCCTTAGTGTGGACTCCTCTTGATTCTGCGCTTACGCCACCCGCAGGTCCGTTACCAAGCCTTCCTCTACTGTCCTCCTCTCCTGTGCCCTCGCAATCTCAAGGGATGTGATATGGCCCCGTATCGTAGCCTTAAAGGCGTCCCACACCACCGGGAACGGCGTCTCCGGCAGATCGTTGAACTCAAAGTAGGAGGTAATGGCCGCGCGGATGTCGTCAACTGACGCTGCATCCCTGAGGAGGTGCGGGGGTAGGTGCCATTTCCGTTCTCTGGGAGGGCCGTTCCGCGGATCCCTGAGAAGCAGCTCCACATGCGCATGGTTCGAGATGGATATGTCTGACATCTCAGCATCCACCACATCGTGAAGCAGATCGTGAGATATGAAAACATGATCAATGCGAGAGTAAGAGCGGTGAGCACTCGAATAAAAAGAATATTCCCTCTTATCCGGGGAGAAGTAGCGCCACGCGTCAAATAAACCTAAGTCGCCTATCTGTTTGCGAAGTGCCAGAGACATCGCCCCCGCCCCATGAAAGGAGCCCGCACTCCGGTCCATCGTAGAACACCACACCAGGTTAAAGTCACCCCCGAGAACAATAGAGGGCCCACCCCAGAGGATTTGGTCGCGCAGAAGATCTCGAAGGAAGCGATCCTGTGCCAGGTTGGGCGCATACACATTGCACAGCGTAAGACGGCGAGAACCCACCTCGACCGTCACCTTGAGGAAACGGCCATCACCACCTCGGAAGAGCCTATCAGTACCTCGCCTGATGCTAGCTTTGCACAAAATTGCCACCCCTGCCGTTTTCGTGTCCGCTGCCGCCCAGTATTGGAGGGGGTATCTAGGATGCGCCATGCGCCCAGTATCAGCCTGAAGAAGGTGGGTCTCTTGCATGAAAATGATGTCCGGGTCATGCCGCAGGAAATAATGCCAGATCTGCTGGCGCTTATTAGGCGAATTAAGGCCCCTAACATTGAGGGATAAAATCTTAAGGGGTCTGGTCACATCACTCGCCATTGCAGGGGTCCCTGGGATACGTAAGCAAAGCCATGCTCATCAGATCGCACACCGGACAAATGCCCCACTCAGAGGACCCACCCCCCCCAACTCCGTCCACCCCCACACCCACCACCCCCAGCCCCCCACAGAAGACAGAGGAAGGAAGAAAAGAGAAAGAAGAGGCGAAAGAAAGCCAAGTAAAAAAACCAAACATTCAGCAGCCTGTAGGGCTGATGGCATGAATCGTAAAGTTGTGGCCAACAGGGCCAAAGTACACTGTCCCCAGAATAGGGCATCCTACACCCATGGGTTTGAATGTCCATCGGGATGTCACTCCCCAGGGGACAGTTCCAGTGGGACATGACTGGCCGGAAAAACACTAGGAGGTATGGAGCCCCCACCCACCCAGGCCCAGCACAAGGGGATCAGGAGCTCTATCAACCCACCCCATTATTCGTCCATCCCCCGCCCGCTCGAGGAGTGCGAGGGATCAGTACCTCAATTGGAATGCCGCATGTGCGACGCCCTCCTCACGGTGTAGAGGGCCGCTCCCCACGGGAGCGCTCCGCGTGGTCGATCTCCGCCTCCTCTAGAGCTCTAATGTGGGCTATGACGTCTTGTCGGGCTTGGCTGGTCGTTGGTGCGTCAGCAGGAGGCGCGCGCTGTCTTCGCGGCACCGTGGTCCAGTCCGGAGAAAGCGGCGTTCTCTTGCGTGAAGGGTGCCTAGAAGGACTCCCCGGGGGAGAGCCCGCAATGTTGAGGAGCCGCGCCGCCTCGTTGTAGGATCGCAAGGATTTACGCTTACCCTCCCATTGAAAGATAAGCGCAAAGGGATGGCCCCATTGGTACGGGATGCTCATGTTCCGCAACTTCTCCGTTACTGGGCGAAAAGCGCGTCGTCGCTTCAGAGTATTGGGCGCCAGGTCTTGGAAGAGTTGAATCTTATGGCCCTTGTATTGTAGATCCGGTTTGTCTCGTGCACGCTTCCAGATCTCTTCCTTCTCTACAAAGAAATGCACCCGCGTGAGGATGTCCGGCAGAAGACCCGACCTCCCCGCAGGGGCCGCCACTCGGTGTGCTCGGTCCAGAGTAGGAGGCGACACATCCTCATCACCTCGCGGAGGAGTTGCGCCACAAAGTCCATCACGTCCTCCCCTTCTTCACCGAGTGGCACGCCGCGAATGCGGAGGTTGTTTCGTCGACCCCGATTCTCCAAGTCTTCCTGCTTGATCTGGAGCTCAATATTTTGTTCCTCAAGGGCCGTTAAGCGCTGCCACAGGTGTTCCTGGTCTTCGGTGCGCGTGTCCACGGTCCTCTCCAGACTGTCTACGCGATCCCCAAGTTCCGTGACCTCCCTCTTGAGCTCTGTAACGCATGAATGTACCTCCGTCCTCAGGGATCCGATCTCGGCCTTAAGGTCAGTCATAAAGGCAGCCATGAACGCCTGTGTGACCGGAGGTGAATCCGCCAGTTCCGTGGGCGGGCCCCCACTGGCCGCCGGCGCCACCACTTTGCCCCACATGGCCGTCACTGGGTTACCCTTGGGGGTCGTCGCTGGGTCCGCCCTGCTGCTCCTGATCGTGCGTGTCATCGTCCGTGTGGCCTAAAGAAGTCCGCCCAGGCCGTGTCAGGGCCCCTGCCCGAGTTAGGTCGTGCGAGCAAGGCCAGAAGCGGGGGGGAGGGACACTGGCGTGAAATCCTAATGCATCCAAGGGCCCAGGGCTCTGCACCGTCACACCCCGCAATAGCAAGCTCCCAGCACTCCCCCCACAGCAGAGTAGGTAGACCAGGGTCCACCAGGCAACAGTACCTCACAGCCGAATACACCAACGCGGAGCAGCCCTTCCGCTGTAGCCCTCCAGTCCAGGGGTATGCCTCAGGAACAAGAGGTCGATCAAGCAAGGAACACCAGCGCCGGAGCGCCGCTCGGGTCCCCTCGGCCGCTCTCAGTCGCAGCTCCGCTCTCCCACCACAGCGCGCGGGGGAGCGAGATCAGGAGCACCCCCGACCGGCGTCAAGCCCGGACAGCAGGCCCCGATGTCCCACAGCACCGCCCTGGAACGTGGGGCGCCGAGCGCACCGGTCGCGCCCGGAGGGGTCAGCCAATGCACTCCTCCACTCCGGTGTGGCCGCAGGTAGGGGATCAGCAGTCTCCCCTCAACGGATGGGCGGGGAGGGTGTTAGCAAGCGTCCGCCGGCGCTCACAGTGTTCGTTGGACCCCCACAGCAGGCCGCCTCTCCAGGGTCGCAAGATGGCGGGCGGGCAAGCAGGTCCCGCCTGTATCGAGCCGTCCGCTCGTTCCTGTATCCCACCAAGCGTGTCTCGGAGTCGCCGCCCGTGGAAGTACTGCCCAGCTTGTCGGGGGCTCCGGGGTGGTGTGGAGTGGGTCTGGGTACCCCAAAATCCGCTTTAATGGCTAGTAAAAGGCCCAACGGCGGCGGGAGCTCCGCAGCAGCACGTCAGCTCACATCGCCGGTCAAGCCACGCCCCCAGGACAGGTTTTAAAAGTACAAGACTTTAATACTAGTGATTTGTTAAGGTGGAACTACAAAGTAAACTTGGGGACAAACCTTGCATTGTTCACAGGTTTATTCCATGCTTATGAAACCTCAAGAGGGGCTCCTTGATAGTAAAGGCTTGCAACACGCTCACCAGTGAAGATGAATGCCAGAAAAAGCACTACTTTCTATGCAATATCCTTGATAGCCACCCTATAAACGGTCACACTCAGGCTCTTGATGAATTGAAATAAGACTGCATGAGCTCTCTCGTTTGATAGTTTGTAGATGCACCAGTGCAAAGGCTCTGAACAAACTCTTCAGAAACCTTAGACAACCCTGTGGGTGAAAAGATGATGTCTCTGCAGACCGCCCAAACCAACTACTTGCTGAAACATAACTCTCACTGAATTATAGAACATACTTGATTTGGGCAGATGTAGTATGGTGCGACAGATCATATGTAGTGGTAAAGATACTGCATGAAACCCTTGGATCAAACAAAACAAAACCTATTCTATTTAGCTTGGCATTTCTTGGTGGCCAAAGACACTATAGCCTGAGCAAAAAGCTGCTAAAGGGCTAACAGGCGTCTGGGTGTGTGAAGTAGAAGTATTCAAGAGATGTTCTGTCATGAGATGAGGTTGCTTCAGAGGTCGCTGAAGATGAAGGCAGACAAATAAACCAATAAGAAGTAGGACATCACCTGGTGGTACTTTGACAATGTAGTTAGTGATGGTTTCATTGACTACGTAGGCACCATTAGTGTTTATGTTTTTGCTGGATTTCCACCGCCCTGTCCTGTGACTGAGGTTTGAACTGCCTTTTGGAGACCTTGGTACGAGGTTCCATGGAAGTGAAGTCCAGAACTTCATAATAATGCACTCTCTGCATTTTGAAGTCCACATTCTGGAATGTTTTTGTGCCTCAATGGACAGTGCAAAGGGAGCACTTCACGCTTAATCATTCCCCTGAAGTGAGGTATCCTTGGTTGAAGATTTGATAAGGAAATACAGGCGATGTGTTTCCTTGACTTTAAGAATCTTTCTAGATAATTTGAGACAGACTTTGAAATACGGGGCCTTATGGTTATGGTGAAGGCACTAACAGCACACTTTACATGAGCAATCCACAAACATCTTTTTGACACATGGCACAAGGCCTAAACAAGGCTAACACTGCAGATGAAGTCATTCCCACAAACAACTCTCCCAAGCTGGAAAAGTTGTTAGAGAGGTTGTAAAAGAAGCCTAGAAAAAAAATGAAGAAATATATGTGTAAAAAACATTCAACTCAAAAATAGCAGAGCTCTACATGGACTCCATTAGTACACAACATGTGGTAGAAACCTAATACGTGGTAGTCTCTAGGAGCAGTAGAGTTCAGAACACATTGGCCTAATTGGCTGGAGTTTGGATGCTTTTTAAATAATGTGAGTGCCATACTGGGGATTAGCACAAAAAAACCTATGAATTCCAAAGCAAATAAGACCAGGACAGACAGAAGGGAAGTTCTTAGCCCATTTTCAGTACTATAATTACCACAAATACTTCAACAAGAGTAAAATAACACCCTTTGGTACCTCAAAAATTAAAGTATTGTTGTTTCACTAGATTAACAATATCTATGCAGAGTTTATTGAGCATGAAGACCATCATTATCTTCACGATACTCCATTTTCCCTATTGGAATCTACTTTGGAGATAATGCACTACTATTCCAGCACAGATGCACTGCTTGAATTGTATGACAAAAAGGTGTCTAGCACAGTCAAAAGTGGAACACGAGGAAAGAGCAATATAATTAAAATTTGAAAGAACAACCTTTTGCAACAGCTTGAAATGGAAAGGACATATTCAAACAAATACGTTTTTAAAGAATGACAAAAGAGTATTAAAACCATGAAAATAAAATCGTGAAAAATGCTGCTGGACAGAAAACTGGAACTGGCAGTAGTGGATCAGGGAAAAGGAAACTGCATTGATCACAATGTGCTCATAAACCCAGTACTTGATTAAAGATGTCCAGCTGATTTTTATTCATGCCAGAAACACCCCCCTTTTCCCATTGCCGAAAACCTTTTCATTCCCTTCGTATCCATGCTGAAATAACCTTGAATTGCATTGATGGGGAATTATGTTTCTTCATTAGTATGCACAGAGGTTAAGTGTGATCTTCTGTATTGTGGCTGTTGTAATCTGGGATAAAGTACTCTATATTGCTTGGACAGGCCTATAAAAAAAGAAAACTATGTTCTCCAGATTCTAGAATCTAGATAGTTTAAGAAACGTGGTTGTCAATTCTCACCTCTCATTTTTCATTATCATCACCATCATGATTTATTCGGATATTAAAATCCATAAAATCAAACATCAGTACAAAACATCATTCAATAATATAAATTAAAAAAGTAAGAAACAGATGCATGCTTAATTCGGCATACAGTCATTTTAACCAGACTTAATGTGCTTTGTTTGTGAAAGTCTTCTATTTCAAACAATACTTCCTTGGGACCTTTGAATAAATTGCAGCACAGGAGCAAAAACAAGTTACAAGCCCACGCAGATTTTAAAGGACCATATATAAAAAAAAGTTTTCAAACCAGGGGCGGGTAAAATTAAATCAATTGTAAGGAGCATAAACCCCGTTATCCCAATGTTTCTCAGTTTACCTATTACGGAAAGCAGATGATCCACTATTGCTCCCGATTCCATGCTCTAATCGAAAGCTTACTAATTAGGATTGGCCAAGGAATAGCTACATTTTGTTGGAACTTCATTTAGAGGGACTAACTAGTCTATTTTTTTAATATAGGCAATAAGTCCTTTCCCAATCACTCTACGCTTATACTGCGCTATTAACAGGACAACAGCAGAATATACATGTCAGTAATGTAATTGAACCACATCAGGTAGAAACGAGACCCCACATTTAGAATACTTTCAAATAGCGTAAATAGCAGTGTCTTTATTGCCTAATTTATTAAAAAACTGCAAACGTCTGAAAGACTGAGTTAGCAACATTTGTACTACTGACTAAGTCAGCAATTAGCATTTTTGTCACCAAGCCATCTTGCTTTTATCAAGATGAGATTAGTTCTGCTTACGGTTTAAACTTCATGTCACTATGATGCTCTTGCTATTTCTATGGTCCATTATTTGTTCGAGCAGCACATGTAACGTTCTATTTGGCCATGTACTTGGGAGGATGCAATTAACGAGAAAACCTAGATTTGTAAATGCAGTCCAGGACTAAGTTAACAGTGCTAGTTATATGCACCGCTGCCCTATGCACTTTCCTAATGATTCAATATATTGTTTACTTAGGTAGCTCTACGATAGCACAGTCCAAAAGGAAAGTGTCCCGTAGGTTTGATAGCTGATCAATGGCATTGATCTCCAATTCTACCCTCAGAGGAATTTCACGAGTAGAACACTGACATTTTAGCAGTAGTTTTAGGTAGCTGTTTGATGCACAAACGAGTAGCAGTTTGGCCGCACAGAAAATTGATGTGGGTGGAACCTAAAGCAAGAATGGTACAGCTCTGGGCCAACAAAAAAAATGTTCGGTCATCTAATGGACGGCTTTCCCAAAAATGAAAAGGGAAAAGGGGGGCCAGAGCGAACATTATTGGCTAAGTAACTCTACTTGTTTCAGGACTTGCTGATGTTTCTAACAAGCATTGCTACATTTAGTTACAGAAATGTTTTTTTTTAATTTTAGATTTTTCATCGGATCACTCATTGCGCAGCTCAACTGCAAAATGTAGTGCAATGATGTTGAGAACATCCGCTGCATAAACACTCCACAATAGTGAGAAGTGGAAGACCTATCTCATTAATAATGCCTTTGATTCGAGGCCCAACAACCTGCAAAAACAACCACCCATCGGAGGGCATTTTGAAGGATTGATTTTACATTGGAGGTAGGAAGAAAGCACCATCTTCTAGAAAATGGTCGTTCAACAATGGCCCATGTAAGCAGGAGTCAGATATGCAGGATATCCACATGTAATACGTTAACTTGCAATTGATCAAAATAAAAATCTGTTACATAGTCAGTGGCAATCCAGAAAAGTTGGAGGGTTCCTGTCCTTGCTGACTAACTTTGGATAACCCTGCTCTAAAAGGATATCTCACTCTGTATTATGCAATTATTTAAGGGTACTGGCCTGAATAGTTGTGGCAGTAGGTAGATCAGGAATGTAGCAGAGTGGACGGTATATATAAAGACAAAGAACTAACGGGTTTTAATGATTATTGAAACACTCGGGCTCTGCGATGTTGCAGTTCCTAATTTCTTCTAATACAGATTTGATTACCAACTAATGCAAATAGAAATCAGCATCATAACCAGTGAAGGAAGGACTTTGAATGTAAGACAATGTAATGTCTGGAATAGAAATGGGCAAAGATTAGGTGTCATGAAGAAATGTGTATCGACATGCCCGGAAGGGTTTGATGAACTACTTAAATTAGACTATTTAATGTTTCAGTCCTGCACGGAAAATATATTATATAATCCCTGACTATCCAATCAGAACTGGATGACCCTTACTCCCTGATGTAATATTTTACATGCATGCTACAAGATTGCTGTACAATTGTGGACATGTGGGCGAACAGTATGGAAATAACTTCCAATATTAGTCTGTTAAGCAAGAAGGCAAAATCCACTGTCAAGTTGGTTTCTTTGTGGTTGGTTCTTATTAAACTCCTACTTTCATGTCACGAGTCTGGACGAATCCCATGCTTAGCATACGAAGAAAGGTAGAAAAGGGGTCCCCCAGAGACCACTAGTTTGGTGCTCATTTGTTCTGAAATTCCTGGCACAAACTACTGCATATTGCCTGGTCCTGCAAAGCCTGCATTACCTCTGCAGTATCCTCACCACCCAGCTGCAGTTCATGGAGGTGCAATTACTTTGTCTATGACTCCCCTCCGCTCCCCATCCCTTTGACCTCTTCCTCCACCCCACATGGCACAGAAACTCTTAAGTACCATTAACCTACCTTGAGGTTCTTGCATACAACGTCCTCTAACTGAGCACACATTCTCTGTGGTCTTCAAAACAGGAGTGGATCATTGCAGTGGCGCCTTCTTTTGTCCAGTTCTTGAACCACTCCTCAAGAAATAGGTCCCTGGATTCCGCTCATCGAGTGAACCGGAGACCTGCAGCTAAAAGGTCCTCATCACTCAATTCCGCAAAGAATGTCAGGTTATGCACCTTGAAATCTCTGCAGAATATGTTACAGTCAGTACTGTTGATTCACTTAACAAACTCGACTTCATAATGGACGTTGTGCTCCTGCTTCACAAAACCTGTGTGAACCTTTCAGTCAAGGGAGGAGTCTTTCCCTATATCTAGTGGGGCTATATTCAGTTGCTCCAGGCTCTGCAACTGAGGTACAGTGTACCGAGCTAGGAGTGGCATCTGCATTGAGAGTGACATACTTTCTGTTGCAGATATCGCAAACAGTTGTAAACAATCAGCGATCATTAGGCTATTCCTAGCAACTACGTGCCATAAAGCCAACACTTGGAGTAAACCTAGCTGTGAAGCAACGGAGCACCGTACACACCATGTGGGGAATGCACAAATACACTTTACACACATTTAGGCACGGGGAGATTAAGTGATTCTCCAAGAATCATATGATGTTGGGTCAAGACCCGAGGCGAGGGATTCGTGCTTGGGTCCTCAGGTTCCAAAGGCAGCAGACCTGAGACACTAAGCCACATCTCCACAGCACCTCAGCATGTTCATTAGTTCTCAGCAATACTACAATTCTGACCACTGTAATGCTGTACTAAATGTGATGGCTATAAAGTATCCAGTTGTCGGCAATGGCTAACAGAGCTGTTAAATCAGCTTTGTGTAAGGAAGTAAATCATATTGTGCAATCAGCATAGTGTTTTAATTATTCTATCAGTACACTGCAGTTGTACAAGATGATATACTTTATTGCATCTGCCTTCCATTTGTTTCATTAAATGCATTTGTTTTATTCTTTTTTTAAAAGACACCTGAATTGGTTGACAAACCAACGAATACGACTGACTCAATAAATAAAGCTCCTTTACATGCTACAATATTTCTTTTAGAGGTGAGCACATTTCAGCCTGAATGTATGCCTTTTCTGAATGCACAACCAAACTGTGCAATTTATTCCTGATTGGTCCAATGCATTCCGATTTACTACTAAACCGTTGAAGTACTACGGTATATATGAAATGGTATACAGATGGGTGGGAAGTGTGTTCATGGATCACACCGGCATTGTTATTTTTATTAATGTTTAATGGAATGCATGGTTCTTCGAATTTCTTTCAAATTCGATTAAAATATATATTATTTAAATAACATTTTTCCCTTTCAGTCCCAGTATTTCGGCTAAAGTTGAGGCGATACAATTAAAATATTCACCATTGTTGATTAGGTCTGAATCACCTCTCACATTACTGTCACTTGAGTAGTGAGTTCATTGCAAAGGCTGTAGAGATGAAAATCAAACAAAACAGAACAAGAGCATTGCCCTTACTAATTTGCCCTCAATAGTATGATTGCCATATTCGAAAAGCAGAGAAAACCAAATGCTGTAAACCAACTAATTAAAAAAATAGACAATATTTGGATGTATGGGAGTTTCTGTGACAAGTGAATGGGTCTAGCTTTTCATTTCTTTAAACATTCATGAAAATTAGTAAAATATTAACGCTGCAACGTTTTTTTATTTATTCAAGCAGCAGACTTGTTGGTCTTGGATTCCTTAGACCACATACTGGTACTGGTCGGTCTTTCCTTGTTCTGGTGTAGCAAATGGACTGAGCCATGATATAGAAAACGGGTGACCAAATACTGCTTTCAGGTTCATCCATTTTGTTTTTTTAGCCCATTTTCTCTCTTCTTTTTTTAATTGTTCTATTCCCTGAAATAAAAAAATTAAAAATTCACTTTAAGTCAAGCAAGTTTTAGCCGCTTCACAGAAGACAATGTGATGATTTTTACGGCAAACCGGTTGTGTTTCAATGGGTAGAAAATCGAAGAATGGTATAAGCCTTGGTACAGTAAATCTTGTGTAACATTAACAAAAACAGAAAGTCCGATCTCGTTTTTCTGTACAAATATACTACCGGGAGCCTTAAAGAGACAGATTGTTTCAGAGTATTAAGAACTGCTTTAAATGCAAAAGGGCGTTGAGAGTTTATATTTGCCTTGCAGTTTATGATGGAAGTAAATAAGAAACTAAAGGCAAAATATTTTATTTGGTTCTCTTTCAAAACCACAAACGTATAGAAATGCATGCAACAACAGAACAAATGAACCAACGCCAAACATAATCTGACAATTACATCTATAGGTAAGCAATCGACTTTAACTTGAAAGTAGTCAACAGAGCAATAGGGAAAGTGTCAAGAACCTCACGGTGTGGATTTCGGGTAGGAAGCGGGCGTTAGGCAGGCTCCAGTGAGAAGGACGAGCAACAAGAATCCAGAATCGGTAGGGGGTGGGGGTGTGGTAGGGGGTGGGGGTGTGAAAGGGAATCTGGGTAGAGGAGAAGGTAGATGTTACACTGCTCTCCCGAACAACAAGTGTAATCGGGAATTAAGGAACTCCATCGGTTTCAGGAGTGGGAGATTGGCAGCTGTAGAGGAGAACGAGAGCTGAGCAGGAAGGGTACGACACCCGGGGGCCATCTAAGTCTGTTCTATGTCCTATTCTATGCCAACTCTTATACTTGCATTCTCTTTCAACCTTTAGAAGAAATCTTCAATGTTTTCAGTGGAGACCTGCTGGGTCCTCTTCCTGAGAGCTCTCTTTTGGGATACAAGAGCAACGAGAAGAGGGAAAAGTAACTATCTACTTCCTGAGAAGAAATAAAGAACACTAAGAGAAGATTCAAACATGCCACTAGTTTCCAAAGAATCAGATAGCCAGTTGTCAACGGAAATAAACCAGCAATTCTTTGAACGAAGACACAGAATCAAACTGATCACTCAATAATGCAAGTAATATGTGGATTGCTGAAGGAAGATCTGAGAACCTGTCTTGAATGGTGGAATGACATCGAGACTAGGCTACAGAGATTGGCTTTGCCATTATGAGTGAACTTTTGAGTGCAGCCTTCTAATACTTATGGCCACAGTTTCCTGTGCATTCCTAGGGTGGTAGAAGGATCTGCCTAAGGAAGATGATTGCACTGGATAGAACTATTAACCTGAACTGATTATTTGCATGAGCTTCTAAATGAGGAAAAGGAACCTTAGCCAGGTTTGTGTCTTGGGCATGTACATTCCTGGTGACTGCCACAGATGCTGCCTTACCTCTTTTGGGGAGTGCTTGGACACAGTTGGACCTTGCCTCCGTTAAGAGCATAGCAAAGAGTGGTAGATGTTGTACCTGGCACTTTTTTCAGGGTTATCCCCAAGCTTTTTGCCTTCCTCCGGTATTTTTTCCAGACCTGCTTTTGTTAGCTTTAGGGCTCTGGGCACTTTACCACTGCTGATCAGTGCTAAAAAGCATGTGTTCTTTCCTTTAAACTTGGTATGATTGGTCTACACCTGTTTGCCATATTTAATTTACCTGAAAGTCCCTTGTACAGTGATATCCTATGTACCCAGGGCCTGTAAATTAAATGCACCTAGTGGGCCTGCCCGGCTGCTTGCACCACCCACCGAAGTAGCCTTTCAAACCTATCTCGGGCCTCTGCCACAGCAGGGCATGCATGCGCAGTTTACTGCCATAGTGACTTGGCATTTAAAGTTACTAGCCAAGCCTGAAACTCCCCATTTATTTGATATAGGTCACCCCTAAGGTAGGCACTAGGTGGCCTTATTGACAGGGTGCTGTGTAGATAAAAGGTAGGGCATGTGCCCATGTTGTGTGGCATGTCCTGGTAGTGACAAACAGCCTATTTGGATCCAGAGAGATTTCCCCCTTCTGGTTTGCAAAAACTAGCGCATGGGGAGCACTTTATGCTTTTATCTACTAGTGCATGATGAGCGCTTCATTGTTCATGGCTCATAATCAGCGTACATTGGGCAGTTGTGATGTCACTAGTGCATGCTGAGCACTGCTGTTCTCCTGGGGACAGGAATCCTGAAAGGCTAAACGGATGTTGCAGCACCAAAGAGGGATCTCCGCCGATCTCCTGTGTGTTGGGAGGATCCCTGAAGGGCTGATCTGTTTCTCATTTGGCCTCGCCCGGGTTTGGCGACCCCCTTCGTATTGTCGAGCCCGTGTTGTCCAGGTTGAGCGGGACGAGCCCAAAGCAGCACCTACACTGTAACCAAGAGTGAAGAGCTGGCCGGGAGTGAGATCACCGCAGCTGGAGTTCACCTATGGACCCCCGGGCAGCTGACACTGTCACAAACTAAGCCAGGGCAGCTCAGTCAGGTCGGCTCATTATCCTGCTGCTTCGACCGAACAGGAAGGTACTGTGGAGGCCCATAGAAGAGGCACTTCTGAGCTCATTTGTGGGCGGCACACCTTACACAGGGTACGTTTCCAGAGGTCGATAGCAGGTTTACCATGCGACGCGGGCAGCTGCTTTTGAGCATTCTGACTGAAGGACCGGGGGGGGGGGGGGGGGGGGGGGGGTGCGAAACCAGCAAGGCCTCCTATCTTAATTTTCCAGTGTGTGCTCTCCTCCATGTGGACACAAACTTTGAAGACACTTCGCACTTCGTAAGAGGCATTCCTGGGACAGTCCTCCACCGAGGCCACTGTTTCATTGAGGAAAGTACCGTATTCACTGTTGTAGGTGGGCAGGTGGCCTGATAGCCTACTTGTGTATGGGCAGAAGAACTGTATACTATGTATTAGGAGGGCAGGTTGCTGCTCCTTGAATGTTAATGACATGGCTTCGTGCTTTCTGCGCTACAGAGGACATATGGTGATTTATGCGTTTTCATTCTAACTAAACTGCTTCATATTCATGCACTGATATGATATGTGTCGATTTATGCCTTGCAATGACACGATGAGTATTATTTCAGAATCTGCATAATATGAACAGTGATAGGGTTTTCATGACATGTGCAACATATAAGTCTTTACCTTATTGCACTACCTGTGATGTTATGACTATAGCCTAGTTGGTAAAGTGATTATTAGCTTATGTGGTTTTTGTCTATGTGTTATATACAACAGATCAGATATATTTAGGTCGAGCCTAGCGGCAGTGAGCATGCGCTGCTCGCTCTGCGAGGCATGCTGTAGTAGAGTATGCTGTGGAAGCCTCGCCCACTCTCCTCCCATATTTTTCATTGGCTGGTGTCATTGTCCTTGGTAAATGCTGGCTTTTGATTATGAGACTTGTTAGTCCCTTCTTGTCCTCACCTTGTTGTTGTTTGTTACCTCCCATGAGGACTGGATCTATTACCTGTGGCGATACACGGTCTCCTTCATAAGTCTTTAAGCACTTTTTTAGGTCTCGTCTAAGCCATTGCGTTAGCAATTCTTGGCGAGATATTAAGTGGGGGCTTTAAAAACTGCTCCCAAAGGCTTTTTCCAGGCAGATTGGCTACAGTGCATGTGTGCGGGAGCGTGCACATCGCACACCATTTGTCAGCCGGTGAGCCTCTCTCCACACTCATGCTGGTTTACACTTCAGAGGAATCCGCTCTCCAGCCCCTCTCCTCGCAATGCCAGAGCTTGTTGTTCACAGACAACACCCCAGTTGCTTTTGACCCAGAGTTGAACCCAGTACAGGGTCAGCAGCTCTACCTTAGGCATGCATTCGTTGTGTTAACCCACTAGCCCCAGACCTGTTGCTGCCATGTTTTTTTTTAACACACCACGTCCTTTTCCGTGCTCTGTTTTACTCAAACCCCTGCTTCAGCCATGTCCTGCGCCCTCACTCGTGTACCTGAAGGCACTGGAGTGATTTACATGAGCACCATGTACATTATACTGACACTTAGACACACTGCGCACTCACTACTTTAGGCCAGACACACTGAGCCCACACACTACTTTAGGCCACACACACTGCGCCCTCACACTACTTTAGGCCACACACACTGCGCCCTCACACTACTTTAGGCCTTACACTACTTTAGTCCTCACACACTGCGCCCTCACACTACTTTAGGCCACACACACTGCGCCCTCACACTACTTTAGGCCAGACACACTGAGACCTCACACTACTTTAGGCCACACACACTGCGCCCTCACACTACTTTAGGCCACACACACTGCGCCCTCACACTACTTTAGGTCACACACACTGCGCCCTCACACTACTTTAGGCCACACACACTGCGCCCTCCCACTACTTTAGGCCAGACACACTGAGACCTCACACTACTTTAGGCCACACACACTGCGCCCTCACACTACTTTAGGCCACACACACTGCGCCCTCACACTACTTTAGGCCACACACACTGCGCCCTCACACTACTTTAGGCCACACACACTGTGCACTCACACTACTTTAGGCCACACACACTGTGCACTCACACTACTTTAGGCCACACACACTGCGCACTCACACTACTTTAGGCAACACACACTGCGCACTCACACACTGTGCCCTCACACTACTTTAGGCCACACACTGCGCACTCACACACTGTGCCCTCACACTACTTTAGGCCACACACACTGCGCACTCACACACTGCGCACTCACACACTGCGCACTCACACTACTTTAGGCCACACACACTGTGCCCTCGCACTACTTTAGGCCACACGCACTGTGCCCTCACACTACTTTAGGCCAGACACACTGAGCCCACACACTACTTTAGGCCAGACACACTGAGCCCACAGACTACTTTAGGCCAGACACACACTGCGCCCTCATACTACTTTAGGCCAAACACTCTGCACCCTCACACACTCTGCACCCTCACACACTCTGCACCCTCACACACTCTGCACCCTCACACACACTGCACCCTCACACACTCTGCACCCTCATACACAATTACACTCTACTGAATACAAGATACACTCCACACAATACCACTCGGTGCCACATAATGATATGCTACATAATTACACTCTACTGAATGCAACACACTCCACACAATACCACTCAGTGCCACATAATTATATGCTACATAATTACAATGCAACATGCACTCCAAACAATAGCACATAATTACACGCCACACAATTACACAGCACTCAATGCAACATACACTCCAAATACCACTCAGTGCCACATAGCTGCAGGCCACATAATTACACTGCCCTTAATGCAACATACACTCCAAATACCACTCAGTGCCACATAATTGCACGCCACACAATTACACTCTACTGAATACAACATACCCTCCACACCATACTACTCAGTGTCACATAATTATATGCTACATAATTACACTGCGCTCAACGCAACAGACACTCCAAATACCACTCAGTGTCACATAATTACACACCACATAATTACACTGCACTCAATGCAACATACACTCCAAATACCATTCAGTGCCACATAGTTATATGCAAGATAATTACACTGCACTCAATGCTACATACACTCCAAATAACACTCAGTGCCACATAATTACACACCACATAATTACACTCTACTGAATGCAACACACACTCCACACAATACCACTCAGTGCCACATAATTACACGCCACATAATTACTCTATTGCCCTCACTCTATCTATCGCCCCTCACTCTATCTATCCATCTATCGCCCTCACTCCATCTATCGCCCTCACTCCATCTATCGCCCTCACTCCATCTATCGCCCTCACTCCATCTATCGCCCTCACTCCATCTATCGCCCTCACTCCATCTATCGCCCTCACTCCATCTCTCTATCGCCCTCACTCCATCTCTCTATCGCCCTCACTCCATCTCTCTATCGCCCTCACTCTATCTCTCTATCGCCCTCACTCTATCTCTCTATCGCCCTCACTCTATCTCTCTATCGCCCTCACTCTATCTCTCTATCGCCCTCACTCTATCTCTCTATCGCCCTCACTCTATCTCTCTATCACCCTCACTCTATCTATTGCCCTCACTCCATCTATCTATCGCCCTCCCTCTATCTATCTATCGCTCTCACTCTATCCATCGCCCTCACTCTATCGCATCACCACAGCATCACTCAGCACCACCACAGCATCACTCAGGGGCACCACAACATCACTATGCGCTACCACAGCAACACTGAACGCCACAGCATCACTCGTCGCCACCACAACATTACTCAGCGCCACCACAGCATCAATCTGTGCAACCATTCAACAACAACTGGTTCAAATATGTTCTCTCAATGTTTCAAGCTTTATTACAAATGTCACAAAAAGAGGTTAATATTTCACTTCTGTTCTTAGATTTTCGTCATAATAAAATATACTGAACATAATCTTCACAAAAGTTATTTACAAAAGTTTAAGCTATTGCCATTATAAATTACAATAACGTTTATTTAAGTATTAATTATTTAAAAAATTAAAAACCATTGTTATTTGTAATATCAAAATATCTAAGTCACGTCAATACAACACATATTGCATTACAAATGCTATAGGATGTCTCATTTGCGAAAGTTATAACTATTGGCATTGTAAATGAAAAAGCTATTAATTTCGCTATTTTCAAAACCAACACATAATTAAAAAAATTGTCATTTACAATACCAATAGCTCAAACTTTCCTAATGCGAGACCTATTGCATTGCAAATGCTTGTTCTTTAATGATCTTCCCTATTCCACCCACAACATCTCAGCAGGCCCTCTGGCTTTCCTAATCTCAGAAGGCCCTTTGGTTTTACTAATGTATATATTTAAATTATTGAGCGGATGCGCCTATTTATTTACTTAATAACTGGCCGCTTTCGTAATTTATTTAAAATATAGCACGTCCGCTTTAACTATAGCTGACACACTTATTTATGTATTTTAATAATAGTGCAGGCAGTTTTCGTTAGGGCCGAGCAAGGAGGAGGGGGCACAACACGCAGCACTTGGTGGCATGCCAAACACGCAGCACTGCGGTTTCCACTCCCCCACTGAAGAAGGAAAAAAAAACATTTGCAATGTAATAAGACTCCATTATGCGTGTTAAAGCTATTGGCATTGTAAATGACTATGCCTTTTATTTAGGTTTTAAAAACCAAAACAAATAAAATGCATTGTCATTTACAATGCCAATAGCTCAAACTTGAGTAAATGCAAGACCTATTGCATTGCAAATGCTTGTTATATAATACTGTGTGGTGTCTCTTTTGTGGTGTATTTATTGAACCACTGGTGTGTGTGTGTTGCACAAACCCTTTACACATTGCCCCTGGGATAAGCCTGACTGCTCTGCCAAGCTACCAAGGGGCTGAGCAGGGTTTATCTTGGGTGTATAACTCCCTTACCTTGACTAGAGGGGTGGGTTCTGCCTTACTTAGGTGCATACCCTAGACCAGTGGTTCCCAAACGTTTGACTCCTGTGGACCCCCATTGAGTCACCACTGGAAGCCGGGGACCCCCAAGCAATTTGTAGGATTTAAAATTCAAACATTAAAACAGTAATTCGGAAAAAATATCACACGTGTGCACATAAAACAAATACTCAAATTAGTAAGTATTTTAAGGGCATATTTACAAGCCCCTATCACCATGAGAATGTCACTTTTTGTGACGTTTGTGTGCCGATAGGGGCTTCACTTATTTACAGGGCAACGTTAAGCTACTTAACATGGCTTATCGCTGGTTTGTAAATTACATCCCCTTTCACCCAATGCTTAGCGTCAAAGGGGTGGGTGTTGCGGTGGGCGTTCCACTGCAACACCCATTGATTTTCACATTGCCCTCTATTAACAAGGGCAGCGTAAATGGGAGGCCTCGCCAAAATTAAGACCAGGGAAAATCTGGTCTTAACTTGGCGAAACAAGGAGAAATGCTTTAATTCTCCTAATTTTTGCGAAACGCCTTTGATTGTTTATGTTCAGGAAGGTGACCCTTCCTACACAAACAATTTTTTTTTTAAATTACATTTTGTAACTTCCATGTGTGCTGTATTAAGCAGCACATATAGAAGTGACAAAACGGCATTTCAAAATTGTTTATGTGCAGGAAGGGGGACCTTCCTGTACATAAACAATCTTCCCCTGCACACAGACACCTTTGCACTATGGTGCAAAGTTAAGTTTAGCGTGAGCACAGGGGAAACATAGGGCTGCATCATATTCTTGTAAATATAGGTGCAGCACTGCGTTTCTGAAGTGGTGGAGCATGTCGTTAAGCCAAGGAGGCTAACAACACTCTCTGCCACTTCTGTTGTATTTTATATTGAAAGAATTTGGAAATAACGAAGAAAATTAACGGGACGGTTGTTGCTGCATCTCCATGACGAACTTTTAAATGGTTGGTTTTATTTCGCAGTACGAGGCTCCTGCTCCTGCCACGGCCAGACTGGAAACCCAAAGCAGCCCAGGCAAATGTTTTTAGACCAGTCCCCCTAAGGTGCGCCCCAAGTGCAGTGAGTGAGCCTGACCACTACAAAGGGGGCTTTGGGATGCCCCCCAAAAAACATTTTAGAAACAATGATGCAGTCTACAACGCAGTTATCATTACATATTAAATTGTATTAGCTTTTAAAGAATAGTAAATTAAGTCCTCACTATGCACCAGAATGCAATAATCTGTTTGGGTCACTTCAATGATTCCCCCACTATCACCCTCCAACAGTACCTCTCAACTCTACATAGCCCCGCTGTCACATGTATTACATTTTGTATAGCATCTCTCATACCATTGTATGAGAGAGAGGGCACTTTACATCACACACATATAGAGACAGTGAATCATACATGTAAATCAGTGTATAAAAAATGTCACATAAGGCAAAGGGGACTACAAGGTGTAGAATTCACGTTATTCATACTGGTAGGCATTTTAAAATAGTGCTTGGTCTGGAAAAGCACAAACTAAGGATTCAGAACATAACACAGTGGTTAGCATTGACTTTAACAATAAAAATGTATTTCCACCCAAATAAACCTTTTTAGCAGTATCAGGATAATGAACGACTGGGAAAAACATGTCACTAACTTGTACCTTGCAGTTTGCGAGCAGTTCTTTGATGACAGGTTATAGGTCAATGTGCTAGATTACGATTGTCACTTATGAACTGCACAGTACCAAAATAATCTGTTTTTTAAAATGCATTATACATGTGCTTTGCAGTAGGCATATTAGCCCTCTGTGCTACATTAGATAATTCAAAGCGGCCACTGTGAAAATTCTCATCTCTCTCCAGCAGGTACATTAATCACTGGTGTTATCTTGACACGTTTATTGCTGTTTGAAAACTCCTATACAAGATACTTTCAAGTGCTTTTAAAACTGCTGCCTGCGGACCCCCTGGGAATGTGTCACGGACCCCTGGGGTCCATGGACCACTGTTTGGGAAACACTGCCCTAGACAACCTGCATTCCCATTTCTAACAGTAGAGAAGTACCATCTGCCAGCAGCGAACTTAGCCCTAAGGTAGGCATTGTCACGTAAACAAGTCACAGTAGGTTAGTAGAAATGCAGATCCATGGTTAGAGCAATTTAAAAGCACACAGCAAGCCAAAACATCTAGGATGCAGTTTCTCTTTAGATATGGATGTAGGTGCACATGGCCAAAGCAATGACAACCTTCTTATTCAAATGGCATTCCAAAAGTATCTTTGTGAGGACGGTGGGCTGACTTCACAGGACTACCCTGTTTGCTTAGCAACCAAGAAAGCAGTCTTCAATGAGAGGAGCTTCAGCTCACCTGGGCCCACCCACCCACGTATCAGTCTAACAAACATGAACACTATCTATTCCAACATTAAGTCACCCATCCTCCTCTATGGACTCAGGTGCCCTACCCATCTAGGAGGTGAACAGTTTATCTGTAATTCAAGCGAATTTGCTAAACAGTCTATAACTGGGATATCTTCTCACCTTTAAGACGAAAAGTAGACCTTTCTGAGGAAATTTCTCACCTATGTGAAAGTTCTAGGGAAGTGCCTTTTTTGACATGGTCACCCCCACTTTTTGCCAGGTACATGATGTGATTTTGAGTGAAAGGGCACTGGGTTCCTGCTAACCAGGTCCCCAGTGCCAGAGCTCTTTTCTAAAACTGCACCATTATTCCCCCAATTGGCACAACCTTTGCACCCTCTGTAGATCCCCAGTAAATGATACCCTGGTACCCAGGGCCTGAGGTGCTAAAAGGGGTCCGTAAGGGCTGCAGCACAAATTGTGCCACCCTAAAGGACCCCTGACCAAGCACATGCACAACTGCCATAGAAGGCTGTTGTGTCTTGGTGCAAACAAAAGTGAAAACAGGACATGTCGCACATCCCCGGGTGCCATGCCCCCTACTACTGCAAATTATATTTGTAAGTCACCCCTACAGTAGGCCAGAATGCTTAATATTATATGTGATGGCATTCCTGCATGAGCAGATATGCCCCTGTGTTGGTCAGTTCGATTACTGCCAGTGCAAGTGAACAACGAAACCATTTTAAAACATGTGCTGGGCACTGGTGAAAAAGAATTCCCCTGCTACATGATAACTTCACTGGAAATAGGGATGTTTGCCATCAAACATCTCGCATTGATGAACCCACACTGATTACAGTGTCAGATTTATCAATACCTCTGCCTAGAGGGCACCTCAGAGGTGCCCCCTGAAGCTGTACCAACTGATGGTGGGCTGACTGACTGGTTTTAGCCAGCCTGACACCAGAGCTCATTGGCTACTACCTGGCACTCCCTCAAGTGCCCCTAAATTCAGTATTTAGGGGCACCAGAGAAGCGGATCCTTAGGACGTAAGAAGAGAGAAGACAGAGAAGAGCCACAAAAGTAGAGAAGACTGAAGAGAGCACCTGACTTGGCCCCAGCCCACCCAGCCTGGGCGTAGCCCTCGTCGAAACTGCGCCAAAGTCGACTTGTTCTGCAGCTATTGACTCCATAAACTTGGAAGGGCTGCCTGCCTTTCGAAAAAGACTCAAGACCTCCCGTGAACAGCAGACCTGTGCTGAAGAAAAGACTCTGAGGCCTCTGTAACACTAAAACCCGACACCTGAACCAACCACTGCACCTGCTGCCTCAATCCCGAGTTGACGTTGGCTTACAGTGCCAGCAAGGTTCCCCAGCCCTCCAAAGCTCAGATCCATCGTGGCTTGACCCATCCTGGACTCCCTGAAGTCGCCCGCAGCCTCAGCACACAGGCGTCCTCTACTGCGACTGCTCCAATATGGATAAACCTGACGCCTAAAAGACACCTTTGCACTCATCGCCTCTGGGCCTTGGAGAAGTGGACCAAAGATGTGTACCCCCCCGTCCGGTCACCAGGCAAGGAAAGTCCAGAGCCCACTCGCTAGTTTGGCGAGACTGGCTTCCTAGACAGATCCTGCAGCCTCCTTTTACAGAGACTGATTACCATTGAAACGCATTGGGCACCCTAGGCTGTTTTGCACCCTGCACCCAGCCGCCTTCATGATGGTGTAGTGTTGATGCTGCCTTGGACCTAGCCCATCACTGACCTTAACTTTTTGAGATGGGTCCTGTAAGTCGATGTACTATACCTGTTTGCAGAACTCTTGTTTCCTCCGTAGGATAACAATGCAGAACTCAGATATTGCACTGTGTCCACTTATTAAAGTGAAAATAATTTATATTTAAAAACATACTTACCTGAACAGGTTTTCTCTGATGCCTAAACATATATGAAGATACTTTCTATTTTTAGGTTTCACCTACACAGTGCTTGCGCTGTGCTTGTGAAATCTTGTTTTTAATATAAACTTAAAAGGGGCTTACATCCCGCCGCCTCTCTTTCCTGGCTTTTCATTAGTACATGTGCTTACTTATCCTCCATTTCTATTGGGTGCAGCATATTTTCCTACATTTACCAATGCTTGTTCCTGGTCTGCTTATCTGATCAGTTTCCCGTAGCCAAAATACTGTTAAAATCTGCTTTTGGAAAATATTTTTTCATAAAGTTTTGCCTCGTTCTGCTTTTACATATTGCAGCAAATTTATAAAGCGCAAATTATCCAGAGAGTGATTTGCCCAGAATCACAGGATGTTGCGCTGCCCAGACTCTCACAGGGATCCCCAGCTCACGAGCCAGCAGCTATGGCAGCAGCTCGCATCCTCTCCACTCCTGTGATGCTTGTTGTTGTTTGTAGAAGTCATAGCCTAGTGTAAATTGTTTACATATCGAGTTCTAGTTGTTCGATCACGTAGATGGAGATTTATTTATTTTGTCCCATTTTGCTTCTATACATCGGGCGTCTCATTTCACCATATGCGTTCTAGTAGCTCACAGGGTTTTTGTCCAATTTTTGTTTCCCTTCTTTGGAAGGATTATTTCAATATACGCGGGCTAGTTATCTCCTATTCATGTGGTTTTGAGTTCCTACTTCGATCACAGATTTGCCTCACTCCTGCGGGGCATGCAGTGGATTGAACCTGGAGGCAGCACTCTTCAGGTACCAACGTTTTTTTTTGCGTTGGCACTGTCCAGACAATACTCTATAGAGGTGAAGTCTTGGTTGTGGAAGATTTACCCACCATTTTATTTCCTCTACAGAAAGCCCGTGGCATTAAAGGTTTAAAGAAAGAATCATGTGTTTTTATGTTTTTTCACTGATGCTTCCTCCAAACCAAATACGGGCTGCATTCATTTTTTAACGTAGCATGAATATTATATATCAATTATTGGTGGTTGACAAGATTTGGAACCAGCACCAGTTTCCAGTCAAAATTTAAATTGCCGTTTTTCTCTTAGTAGACACATAATGGAACACCATAATATATCTGGATTAACTCTATGGTCCTTTACTTTTGAATTTCACCAGGTTCTTTATTACGTCTTGGTGGTCTCCTGCATGTAGCACTTTTTTAGATCTCACGATGCATGCATCTAACGGAGTTATTAATTTTCCCTTACTAAGAACCTAATCATTGATTGGCCAGTTGATTTATTTTGTGCTTTAGATGAAGCTTCTAACTCCATCCAAGAGGCATCAAGACGCCCTCTCCTGTCTAACCCGGGTCACTCCATAAGGTTCAGGCGGTTTTGGAAGGGTTTTCGCATATGCGCAGACATTAGCTTGTTCCTTCTTGGTACTGGAGGTGAGGGCATTTACTGCTACTGCTGTCATTTCATGACACGTGTGGACTTATTTAATCAACTATTTTAGAGGGTTATTTGAAAAGCATACTCTTCACTTTTATAACCCAGGCCCTATCGCTTTAAAAAGGTCAGTGGAAGCTCCGCATCAGAGAATTCAGAGAACGGCGCTTGTTTCCCTTCTTGTCCCTCTACCTCATCCTGACTGCTCCCCTCATCTTAAAACATACCCACGACCCCCGCCGTACTACTCTTTAACCCACCCGCCTCCCTCGACAATGGAAGCCAGGATTATCTACTCGCCGACTTCTTTGTGCAGTCATAGCTCTTTGTGCACACGTCCCCTCTGACTCAGAGTTTGAGCCATTTTCCTTCGCTGCTGGCCAGGTGAAACCCTCAGGTGGGGCTCCTCCATATGTACAATTTGCACCATGCGAAAGCTCAGTGCTTATATTGTGTGCTTAAAGCTTCAAGCGCAATTTTAAGATGTTTCTAAGAGCTACGTCAGGGGTAACGAGTGCTATATAAATGCAATTACTATTACCAGACGGATTCTGTTCTAGTAGCCTTTCTTTAGTGGAACCAGGTTCTTTCTCGACCGGTCTAATTATGCTGACCTTGTCCCAGTGCAGTCTGCTGACGCTGAAACACACATTCATTGCATGCTTTGACGGGCACAGCAGCATTCTACGGTGCATGTCAGGTGTAAATGCCTCACTTCACCGACAGTCCTCTATTCCTTTAGTCCAGTGGTGTCTTTTCTGGGAGTAGACGGAGGTCAGAATGAGCACATCAGTAGCCTCCCCCTTGCTGCCTTACTCAGCAAGGAAGCGTACACTCTGCATGTTACTTCACAAGTTGTCAAGAGAAAAAATAATTACGTTTTGATTCAAAACTGTGTGTCTTGGTAAGATAGTGTTGGTTTGTACAAATAGCAGGTACGTGTGTGGGCCTGTGTGATTGCACTGAAAGCCTTTTGTATAATACACAATAATAAAAGTTAATTATTTGAGACTTTAACATTAACTTAATAATAAGTGAAACTCGTGAGTTCTACACATCTGTCAAGAAAGTGTATCTCTTGCATTTCATTTCTGTGTTGAATGCGGCAGTAATTGTGGAACTGAAAGCCGTGATAGTAGTCCGCTTAACAAACTGATGACAAGTTTACAATATTTTTATATTGCTGAATTCAGCTCACTGTTCGAGGGATTTAGAAGGATTCAAAACACAATCAATCATGCACTCACACAACATGCTCACAGGGCCTTTCAAAAACATACACTTCACACACCCAACCAGCAGCTCACACTGTTTATATTGCTTACAAGCAACAACTTACAACAAAGAACAGCTTATTATTAAGCACACAGATAAACCCGATTACATGTACCAATGCTTGTTAAAACATTGGCGCAGATCTCCTTCTCGAGTCATATTATCATTTATTGACCATTGTGTGCATTTTGTGAAGGTCTTGCACTCTTCTGTGTTCAGCCTAAGGCTGTTCGACCACACTACCCACTAATAGAGCACTGTGGGACTGCATAGCAAGCCCCTGTCCACTAGTAAGGGAACCCCTGAACTCTTCATGTGATATATCAATAATCTGATATATCATGTAAAGAGCCAGCTCCCTACAAGAATGGGGATGACTGTTCGGGCTGGAGGGTCCAGAATTGTTGATCCATGCATAGCTGTTTAGTATCAGACACACAATCTGTAATAATGGGCATCCCAAAAGGTCAATCACAAGCTGGCAGAGCAGTGGGCAGAAGAGGCCCCTATGTTTTCTCACAAGGAAGAGGGACGTGATGGTGTTTCTGTTAGTCACCAGCACTCCGGTTCTCACCACTGGTCGAATGGCTTTTAATGCTAGAAAAACTGCCTTCAGCTCCAGTTTATATAATGGGCCAAATCTGATTATTTTCCAGTTTAGCACCGATGGTGTAGCCCACGGTTAGCCCCCACTGCAAGGTTGAGATCAGGAACTAGGACCAGCAGGCAAAAGGGGCTTCCTGCCAAACATTAAGGGCTAGTGCTCACTATCCCAAGGATGGAATAAAGGATGAAAAAACACTAACTTTTCAGACTTGTTTCTAATCTTCCACCAATTCAAACTGGAGAGAGCACATTTGCAGTTTGGCACAGGCAACACCACACTATGAAGGATGCCTGTAGTCCCTGTAAAGAATAGGCCAGCTTGTTTTGTTGATGAGAAAACAGTTCACCATCAGGCTGCTTGAAGTTACCCTCTCAGGAAAGAAGGAAGTCACATACTGGAGTACAGACCTGTCCTGATGAACTGAATACGCTTAGAAAGCGCCAAGAAATAACTGGGGTAGTTCACAGAGAATACAAAATTGAGACAAGCCAGATTCTCCACTTCATGCTGATCTGATGAAACAGTGAACCTAGCACAGATCAGTGCAATCATACAAAGCATCCCATAGATGACAAACTCTTGGTCAAGTCCCAGGGCAGCATTTAGACCATTGTTACATAAGTAGTATTCCTTCTTCCCTTTCTGGGGGCCAGTTAAGATCCAACCTTGAACCTTATGAACTCTTGCAGAAACTGTTGGGATGCTGACCGAGAAAGGGATGGACTGGATGAAGGCAGCTGTGGGATAAAGCAGAGCATTCTTTACACACTAAGAAGATCCTCCTATTGGGACTACTGATGGTAATAAAGAATAGGCCCTCCCCTCACACTGGAGCGGTGAGGTCCGCCCAAGATGGCCCTCAGAAAAAGACAGATGCCCCAAGAAAGTCATTAGCCTCTGCTGTGGCTAGGGAACAGGCTTGCCTTTTCCACTAAAGCCACTTGCCTTTGACTGCTTTTTTTTTTTGTTGTAAACAAATGTAATTGATTTTCAATTCCACAACCAAAGGCATAGATATACAATTAAAGACATCCCTTCTCCCCATTAACATCTTACTGCTCCCATTCTGCAATACAGTTCTTTCACTGATGCGTCCAACACGGTTCCACTTGGAGTGCTATGCTAACATCTTTGCATAAGTCACCCTCCGTTAATCAAATTCAACCATCTCTGTTTACGTTATGTTAACAGCTAAACAAACGACAACAACCCAACCAATCCCCCCCTCCCCATCACCGATGTGCCCCCTAAATTGGGTCAATATAAAGAGGAGATCTTGATTTGAATGCTTCAGGAACTTTCCTCTTAGGTCAACATCTACCCCTGTGCTTCCCCATCCTCCTGTTCCTTCCCCCGTTCAGTTATATGGGCTGTCAGAAACTGAGCCATCTCCTCCCAAGGTCTCGCCACTTCTATCGCCTTTTCATTTTTCTGCCGCATTGCCATCTGGTAATGAACCGCTCCCTCGCTACTAGTCCACTTAAGCATCTCCCCCCTCCATCTCTTACCACTGAGCCCCTCTTTCGATTTCCAGCACATCGTAATTTCCAGTTTCGCTAATATCAAGCGCATTTCTAAAAACGTACTAGTAATTTTCGTCTTGGGGGTATGAGGAAACCAGTGTAGTAAGCAACTGGCCATGTCAAAAACCAGCTGGCGTTCTGTGACTAGGTTTAGGAGATCACCCAGTTCCGTCCAATAATCCCCCAGAGTCGGGCAACTCCATATCGTGTGGTCCAGGTCTGGCCCCACCACTGCGCACCGAGGGCACGCCACGCTGCTGGCATTATAATATTCCATGATCTTCCCCGGTGTCAAATAAGCTCTATGTAGAATTAAGAAATGAACTAGTTGGAAACGGGCATTCCTAGTCCCCTTCCACGCACTACGCTGTATGTGCCCCCATGTGGCCTCTGGTATGGGCTTTCCCATGCTCCCTTCCCATTTAAGGCGCAATCCATCTAGTGGGACCAGCCCCACGTTCAACACCCTTGAATATAAGCATGTAACTGCTTTGAAAGTGCCAGCCGCCATCATCGCATACTGACACGCCATTGTCGTTTTAGGCTCGGTCTGTCCCTCTTTCCAATGTCTCTGTATCTCACGCGCTAGGGCCGCATGTGTCAAGAAAGCACCCCCGGGGAGATCAAACCTTTCCCGCAGCACTTGGTAGGACATCAGCTCCCCATCCCACTATAAGTCTCCCAGGACCTGGATTCCTGCCTGCTCCCAGTCCCTGAGTGAGGACCAGTCCCCTCCATGTGGCAATGCCGTCAGCATCTCAATGGCCTCTCCAGAGAATAAGGGTGCCGCACTCCCGCCCTCCTCTGGGACCTATTCCAGCACAACCTCAATGTATTTTCTTCTAGTGTAAGGTCCCTGAGATCCAACTTCTGCTGCATGGCTATGAAGGACAGAACATGTCTCGGGATGCCTCCCCCTCTGACAGAGTCCGGACCCCTAAACTCTAACGCCACCGCCTGTGTAAATACCTGTAGTTGCGCTGCTATAATACAATTAAAAAAATCAGGCACTGCGAGGCCACCTTCTGCTCTGGGCCTCATCAATATTTTGAGTGCTACTCTACGTCTCCCCGATCCCCAGACAAACCCCACCAATATGGATTCCAAGTTGGCAAACACTGAGCACGGCACCCATAGTGACAGTGTTCTAAAAAGATATAGCAGTCGGGGGAGAGCTACCATCTTCAGCAGCGCTATCCTCCCCATCACAAAGAGTGGGAGGGCACCGCAAAACGTCATACTACCTTTTAGGGCCCGTATGCTTCTCCCTATATTTCCCTCCAGCATATCACCAGCACCATGATATATATGAACCCCAAGGTACGCTAAGCAAGATGGTTCCCATCTGACAGCCTGCGACATCTCGGGAATCCCCCTTCCCGGCTGTACTGGAAACAGACATGTCTTATTCCAGTTAACTTGCAGTCCCGAAATCGCCCCAAAGCCTGACAACAGTCGTGCCGCTCCCATCAGCGACTCGCCCGTGTCCGCCAAGAACAATAATACATCGTCTGCGTAAAGGGAGATATATTGCTGGTCCCCTCTGAAGGGTAGACCCTTGTACCACTGATCCAAGCAAGCCCGCGCCGCCAGTGCCTCTATTGCCAAAGCAAATAATAACGTAGAAAGAGGATAACCCTGACGTGTCCCGCGCGCTACCTCATATCTGGGGGAAATCATTTGTCCCACCTTAACTCGCGCCACCGCCGAGGAATATAACACCGCCGTCCATCTCACAAACTCCTTGCCCTGTCCAAAACAGCCCAGCGTATTATACAAATATGGCCATTCGAGGCTATCAAAGGCCTTCTCTACGTCTACAGTAAGTATTGCCGCCCCAGGCGAACTCTCACTAGCTTCTCCCAAGACCCTCAGCAATCTCTGCACGCTAGTGGCTGTATTCCTAGTAGGGATGAACCCTGCCTGATCTTCATGCACTAGGCTCGTCATATGCTGCATCAGGCGCGACGCCAGGACCTTACTAAGTATCTTATAATCCATGGACATCATCGATAGAGGGCGATACGCTGCCTATCCCTCCCCGTCTTCAACAATTGAACTATAAGGGCCTCCCGCATCGTCCGCGGAAGTCGTCCTAGCTCCCGCGCTTCTCGATAGACCTCTAAAAGCCTTGGTGCCAGTAAGTCCAGGAATTGCAATTAAAATTCAACTGGCAGCCCATCCACCCCCGGGGTCTTGTTGCGTGCCATCTGTTTGATGGCACTTCTTATCTCCTCCAAGGTGATATCCCTACCCAAAGACTTCGCCTGTTCCTCATCTAATTGCGGAAGTGCTACTTCTCCCAGGTAGGTCTCAATTTCAGGTTCATCTGCCGTTAACGTACTCCTGTACAGTCGCTCATAGTATTTTCGAAACTCCTGCATAATCTCCTTTTAGGTATAAACCATGGAACCCCCACCCGTGTTCAAGGCCAGGATTGGAGAGCCCCTCAGTATGGGATTTGCCAGCCAGGCCAGCAGTGTCCCCGCCTTATCACGTTCTGCATGAGCGTACTTCCTGTAAGCAAAGCAGCGGAGCCTTTCTACCTCCTCAGCCAGTTTCTCCTTGGCCTCTGTAACCTCGGTCTGTAGTTCTGGATGTTCCGGCCTCGCCTGTTCCGCTAGCCTCAGCCTCCTATCCACCGTTTTGACATCCTGTAGCAGGGTTTGCCTCACTCCAACATATTTACTTATGCACAATCCTCGCACCACCACTTTAAAGGCGTCCCACTCCACCACATTAGTAGTAGCCGTTTCTGTGTTCTCGGAGAAATAATGCACTATCCCCGCCTCCACCTCACTACGAAACACCGGATCATCTAGCGTCTCTGGGCGCAGCCGCCATGTGGGAATTGCAGCTTTGTCCCTCCTCCAGTGTATCGTAACCAGCAACGGGTTATGATCCGACAGAGTCTTCGAGAGATATTCCGAATGGGTCACCGAAGACACCACTGTTGGGGAGCACAGAAAGGCGTCGAGCCGAACATGAACCTTGTGCAATGCCAAAAAATAAGAATAGTCGCTATGCTGCGGGTGATGCAACCTCCATACATCCATCAAATGCCATCGAGCCTGCCATTCAGCCCTACACTTGGACAGCCTGTGAACCGGGGTGTCTGCCAGGGGAGGATGAGACCTGTCCAGAAGCGTGTCTGTAATCGAGTTTAAGTCCCCTCCCATTATTATTGGGCCCGCTAGGAACTGTGCAAGGGTGCCTGATAACCGGTCCAGGAATCGTACCTGGTCGAACACCACCCCATTTTGTACCGCTTTGTTCGCCATAAGTTGGCAGGGTATGCTCAGACGTTGAGTCCCTTGCTCACTTTGCCACTGGATTCAAGCAAGCCTGGCTGAAGACGGCTGAAATACCAGAAACCGGTCCTAGGAAGCTTGATTCCGGTCCAGGGAAGGCATGGCAGTTCGGGCTGGACTGTTCCCATGAGGCACAGGGTCAGACTGATTTGCATATGGCCATGTCTGAACTGGGGTGGCAGAGTGGGCTAAAGAACGGTGATGGATTAAACCCAGATCTGTTGACTGGGTGTGAGTGTTTGATTGGTTCAGATGCTCCGTCCATCACCACCCCCTTTAGTACCGCCGTGGTCCATATTAGGAGCATAGATACTACATAAGGTCACCTCCCTGCCATAAAGGCGCCCCTTGACTGCCACAAATCTGCCCTCGCCATCTATCGTGTGCCTAAGCGCCTGGAAGGGGACTCTAGCCCTGATCCAAATCAGTGCCCCCCTCGCAAATGCCGAATAAGTCTTGTTAAAAACCTGGCCCCTCCATCTACGCTGCAGGGCTAGGCCTTCCGCCTTAGTGAGGTGCGTCTCCTGGAGCAGTGCTATGTGTTCTCCCCTCCTAATCAAGTATGCATGAACCTTGTGTCGACGTATCATCGTGTGTAGTCCCCGCACATTCCAGGTAATACATTTTAAATCAGGTGTTGTCCCCATTATCACATTTCGATTCCTTCCTCCTTCCATTGACAAAACTCTTAGTCCCCATCCAAACCATGCCCACACACACCACACTCCTAGGCCCAGCGATAGCCACCGCAGGCTTGCCTTAAGGGCTAGAGGGGGGGGGGGGTTCGGTGCCGACGGGTGCCCGCCCGCACCCGCATGTGAACTCCGCTGAGGCCCCCCTCTAACTCTCCGCCCTTTACCCGACCTACACACCAGTCATTTAACTAACAAGATACCACAATCTAGGAACTTCCCCCTGCCTCCGGGTCGCCACCCAGCATTCCCTCTCTGTTCACCATTCAGCGTCAGCGTGTTGTTTCCACTTCATGCGAGGACCATTTGCAACCCCCCACTACCACTCTCGGGTTCCAGCATCCAAAGATATGTACTATCACTCATCCAGGAGTTCATCTGCCGGGGCCGGAGTGACCGGAGGCATCCGAACAGTTCCAACCTCCGACGTCTCTGTGTCCTACCTTGATTTTTCTCCTTCCGTGTCCGTACCCTCCGGTGACTGCATGGCCTGATTGCCAGATAACGCCGGTACCGCATCCAGCGCATCTTGTTTCCCCAGCTCGGTTAGCGTTTGAGACAGTTTTTGCACCCTTGGTCGTCTACGGCTGAGGCGCTGTGACCTACGTTGGGCACCCCCTCCAAAATTCCCTGCATTCGCTTCTCTGTTCACTCTGCCCTAGCTCTGTACGTTACCAGCCACGCCCATGCGTCCTCTGGAGTGTCATGAAAAAGAGTGGTACCATCAAGCATGATTTTCAATCTTGCGGGAAACAATAGCAATACTGGATGCCTTCCGATCGCAGCTCCCTTTTCACTGTTAAGAATGACGTACGACGGCTCTGGATCTCCAAAGTATAATCCGGAAATATGTTCACTCTGCTGTTATCGACTTCAAAGGGCCCTTCTGTCCGCGATCTCTGGAGGAGCAAGTCTCTGTCTTTGTAGTGTTGGAGCCTAGCTACAACCGGGCCGGGGGGGGGGGGGGGGGGGGGGGAAAGACGCCCCGGCCGTGGGGGCCTGGCAGGCACCCGATGCGCTCCCCTCCAGCGTGAAAAAGCAAGACAGACCCTCGGGTGCCACCACTGTCCGCAGCCACTGCTCCAAATACTGCACCATATTGGACCCCTCCACTTTCTCTGGCAGCCCCACCACACGAATGTTCTTTCGCCGGTTACGGCTTTCAGCATCCTCTGCCTGCTTCTCCTGCGCTTGGATTCGGTCGAGAGCGTCCACCATCTTGCTCTCCAATAACTTTTGGGCTGGCTCTACCTCCTTCAATGTCCCTTCCACTTGTTTCACCCTGTCCACCAGCTTAGAGTTGTCCGCCTTCAGCAGCCCCAGCCCCGTCGCTACATGCGCAATGTCCTGTTGTAGGGCTGTTCGGGATTCCGCTATCGCCGCTAGGATACGATCAAGCTGTCGCTGCAGTTACGGGTCATGTGCCTCCTCGTGTACTTCCAATTTGCCCTGGGGCTGCTGCTCGCCCTCCGACTGTTGGGCCGTTCCGCCCTGCTTCCCCCTTGGCTTCCCCATGGTCCCCGGCGTGCGACAACAGCGGGACAGGAGTGCGTTCGTCTCTGCCGCTTAAGTTCCCGGGTGCTCAATGTTGTTGCCGTCGCTCAAATTGCCCCAGAGCACCGGGGCCCCTCTCTCGGTTGGCGTCCGCGTGGCCCCCAACGTTCCTCCTGCAGCTGTCCCCCGATAGACAACCCCCAGCCGCACTCAAATGGGCTCCAGCTCCTACTCTGGTCGGTTGTGATCCCTGCTCATAGGGTACCTCAGTCCTCTGGTCTCCCGGTCCCCTCTTCAACCCAGAGCTGCAATCCAGGTCACGCTCCCCTCATCAGGGCCTGCAGACACTTGAGGGAGGAAGGGGGGGGAATCTCTCCCACACTTCAAGCACTCTTGTTGTTGCCCACCACTGACCGCGGGGGGCCCCGACTCCAGGACTCCGGGCCGCCGAGAACTCCTCACCCGCAGGACACCACCCCTCCGTCCGCCGAGCCTCTCACCTCAAAACCGCCGGGGACACGATCCACCCTGATCACGCTCTGGGTGGGCGTCTCTGCTCAATTCAGTCGCCTCAAGCGCTGCTCCTCCAACGTTCCTGTAATGCCAGCGTCCGCAGCCTCTCAATGCGACCCCCAGGGGCTCCGGCGCATCCACTCAGTGTGGCGCAATCTTGGGTCGCCTCTTCTGATGCTACCTCTGGCACTCCGGGCCCCCACCGGAAGACCTTGCTCGCTGCACTCCGCTGCCGTGGATCACCACCGACCCTGGGGGGCCCCCAAGTCCGACCTCCGGGTCGCCGGGCACCTCTCGCCCAGGGATCACAGACTTCGTTCTCTTCGTGGCGCGCACCTCTGGGTCGCCGAAGGAAGGCGCACCCCGAGCGCGCTCCAGATAGGTAGCGCTATGCTTCTTTCTCACCTCGGGTCCCGGGTGCCGCTCTCAATGACCCCGCAACCACAGCGCTCGACGGATTGCGGCCTCACCGCGTGATCTCCGGAGGCCCAGGCGCTCCCACTAGGCATGCCGCCATTTCATGTCTCCTTCTCCATAGCAAGCCCAGGTCGTCCAGGATCCGGGAGCCCTCACCGCGCGCTCTCTCAATCACCGGGCAGTTCCCCGGGCTGGGTTCTCCATAATTGCCGAATCCCGGCGCCGTAGGCAGGCAGCTAGGGCACTTTAATACAGGATTCTGTGGGGGCCGACACGGAGCCCGGCGCTCACACAACCGGCTCCATCGGCCTCCAAGCCACGCCCCTTTGACTACTTGTTCATACCCAAGAAGGAGGTGGCTCCTGTCAGAGGTTCAGTGGAAAACGTCCTTCACCAAGTGGAAAATTGAAAGTGATCTTGATAGCAACACTTGTAATGTGCTCTGGGATTTGTCTGTGAGCATGGCATGTTGTACAGTTGCAAACTCTCGTCAGTTGATCAAATATGCTACTTACCAGTATGCATCTGTTCTTGGCATGTAGGGCTGCTGACATTCATATCTGTGCATAGATCGCCGCCTAGTGCTGGGTCCGGATGATTGCACATTGTTGTCCTGGAAGAGTCTTCGAAGTATCACGAGATAGGTGGCTCCTCCCCTGGACTACAGTGCGCATGGGCATCCTCTACATCCTCAGATTGTTTTTCGCCATTGTGGCAGAGATGGAGTGTAATACAGCGAGTGATGTCCATGCTACATAGTAATTCTGAATGCTACAGCTGCTACAGGCGCCGGGGAGGAGGGTGGGCGATATGAATGTCAGCAGCCCTACATGCCAAGAACAGATGCATACTGGTAAGTAGCATATTCGGTTCGAGGCATGTGGGCTGTTGAATTCATATCTGTGCATAGATTACATAGCAGTCCCTCCTGTTAGCGGCGGCTGCCCGTGCCAGCTGCAGAAGTCTGAAAAAGAGTTCTGAGAACAGCCTGTCCTACAGCTGCTTGCTGTTTAGAATGCACATCTACGCAGTAGTGTTTCGTAAATGTATGTGTGGTGAACCATGTGGCTGCCTTACATATCTCTTCTAAAGGAATATTCCCCAGGAAAGCCATGGACGCTCCTAATTTACGTGTGGAGTGTGCCCTTGGAGGAATGGTTAGTGTGCGTTTAGCTTTAGCATAGCAAATCTGTATACACTTAACGATCCACCTGGCTATTCCTGCTTTTGAAATGGGGTTGCCTTTGTGTTGTGGAGAAAAGGCAACAAAAAGCTGTTTTGTTTTTCTGAAACCCTTTGTTCGGTCTATATAGTACATAAGAGCCCTTTTGACATCTAACGTGTGTAGGGATCTTTCAGCGACATTTTCTGGATTAGGAAAGAAAACTGGTAGTTCAATGGTTTGGTTCATGTGGAACTGCGAAATCACCTTAGGCATGAATGTAGGGTTGGTGCGCAGTACCACTCTATTTGCGTGGACTTGTATGAACGGCTCTTGAATGGTAAGTGCCTGGAGTTCACTAACTCTCCATAGTGAGGTAATGGCAACTAGGAAAGCCACCTTCCAGGTCATAAATTGAATCTCGCAAGAGTGTAGAGGTTCAAAGGGTGGTCCCATTAACCTGGTGAGGACCACATTGAGGTTCCAGACGGGTGAAGGTGGGTGTCTGGGAGGGATCACTCTTTTGAGACCTTCCAGAAAAGCCTTAATGGCAGGCACCCTGAATAGTGAGAGGTGCTGCCTGTTTTGAAGGTAAGCTGCTAATGCGGATAAATGTATACAAATGGAACTGTACGCCAGATTACATCTGTACAAATGCAACAAATAACAGATAATGTTTGGAATAGATGCATCCAGTGGGTTAATGTCATTGTTGTTACAATATATGACAAACCTTTTCCATTTAGACGCATAGCATGCTCTGGTTGTGGGCCGTCTTGCCTCCTTGATGATATCCATACATTCGGGGGGCAAGTCGAGGTAGCCAAATTCTAAGACCTCAGGAGCCAGATCGGCAGGTTGAGCTGTTGAGGATCTGGATGCTGAATGTCGCCATGGCTGTGCGTCAAAAGCCTGGGTGTGAGGTGCAGCCTTTGATGCGGTACCACGGACAGTTCTAGAAACGTGGTGTACCATGGCTGACGTGCCCACATTGGAGCAACCAGGATGAGAGTCAGTGAGTGTTGCCTCAGTTTGCGCGCCACCAGCGGTATTAGAGGTGCTGGGGGAAAAGCATACGCAAATTTGCCTGACCAGTTCATCCATATCGCATTGCCCTGCGACTGTGGATGCGGGAATCTGCTGGCGAAGCTTTGGAATTTTGCGTTTTCCCTTGTGGCGAACAGGTCTATCTGTGGATGACCCCACTGCTGGAAGTACGGGTGGAGTACTGATGGATGTATCTCCCACTCGTGCATTTGGTGGCTGTGTCTGCTGAGCAGATCCGCAATCTGGTTGTCCTTGCCCGGGAGGTGTTCCGCCATGAGGAAGATGTTCCTCTGAATGGAACACTTCCTCATGCTCTGAGCCAGATGAGACAGCTGTGGAGAGTGTGTTCCTCCCTGCTTTTGTATGTAGTACATGGCAGTCATGTTGTCCGTCCGGATCAACACGACTTTGTTGCACAAGTGTACCTTGAAAGCTTTCATTGCCATCAGTTCCAGAAGGTTGATGTGCATCTTCTTTTGCTGTGCTGTCCATAGTCCCTGCACTGTGTAGTGGAGTACATGAGCTCCCCATCCCTGGAGAGACGCGTCCGTCGTCAGTATGATTTGTGGCACAGGCTCTTGGAACGGTCGGCCCTTGCAAAGGTTTTGTGGGTTCCACCAATGCAGAGAGTTGAATGCCCGACCGCTCACCAACACTAGGTCTGTTAACTGTCCTTGAGCCTGATTCCACTGACGTGCCAAGCACTCCTGAAGCGGACGCATATGTAGCCTCGCGTGCGGGACTATGAAGATGCAGGAGGCCATCATGCCTATCAACTGCATGAACACTTTCGCTGTAAGCGAGTGTTGAGGTCCGAATTTTTGTATCAGCAACTGCATGCTGTTTATTCTCGCTGAATTTGGCAGAGCCGTGGCTGCCAGAGTGTTTATTGTCGCGCCCAGGTACTGTCGCACGTGGGCGGGCTGAAGATATGACTTTGGATAATTCAGCGAGAATCCCAGACTGTGAAGAAGATGAATGGTGTGGGACATGTGGCTGGCACACTGCTGGGCCGACTTTGCTTGAATAAGCCAGTCGTCCAGATAAGGGTAGACATGTATGTGCTGTCTCCTGAGGTGTGCTGCTTCTGTCGCTAGGCACTGTGTGAATACCCTGGGTGCCGTTGTTACTCCGAAAGGGAGGACTTTGAACTGATAATGTTGATTTTGAATAGTGAACCGGAGATACCGTCTGTGCGATGGGTGGATGGGTATATGGAAATACACATCTTTGAGATCCAGTGTTGCGAGGAAGTCTCCCTGACTGAGTAACGGCAGAACCTGCTGTAAGGTGAGCATGTGAAAATGCTCTGACAGAATGTAACTATTGAGAGGCCTGAGCTCTAGTATAGGTCTGAGAGACCCGTCCTTTTTTGGTATCAGAAAGTACAGAGAGTACACCCCTGAGCCTTGGTCTTCTACAGGCACGAGCTCTATGGCCCCTTTTTGTAGCATGCTGACGACCTCCTGCTGCAATAAGTGTAAGTGCTCTGCGGACATAGGACGGTGTCTTGGTGGGATGTTGGGTGGAGTGGATGTTAATTCCGGGGGGCAGTGACAAGGCGTCACTGTTTGTTATTGGCAGAGGATCTGGAACTGTTGTTTCCTCTGCCTCTGCCCTTGATGTTGTTTCCACGATATCCACCTCGGGTGTTCTTATTGTAGGTGGATTGTGTACTGCCTTTATTGTACTGTGTTTGTTGTGTGGATTGGCCTCTTGAAGGGCCCCTAGCATTGGAGCGACGAAAGGAGGCACCCCGAAACTGCTGTGACTGCAGAGCCCCCATAGACTTTGCAGTCTCCGTGTCTTTTTTAATTTTTTCAAGGGTGGTGTCAACCTCAGGTCCAAATAGGTAGTCCGGGTTAACTGGCTGATTGAGGATAGAAGTTTGTATTTCTGGTTTGAATCCCGAGATTCTTAACCAGGCATGCCTCCGTAACATAACGCTAGTGTGTATGGCCCTGGCTGCAGTGTCAGCTGCGTCTAGCGCGCACTTGATGGAAGCATTGGTGATAAGCTTCCCTTCTTGGATTAGTAGTTCTGCACCCTCCTTATACTGATCTGGTAGGTGTTGCAACAGTGTCTCAAGGGTATCATAATGGGCCCTGTCATATCTGGCTAAGAGTGCCTGAGTGTTGGCAATGCGCCAGATGTTAGCCGCCTGCGCAGCAACCCTTTTTCCTGAAGTTTCCAGAACTTTTGACTCTTTGTCCGGAGGAGGAGCATCACCTGTAGTCTGGGAGTTTGTCCTCTTTCGTGCATTAGAAACAACGAATGAGTCCAATGGCAACTGTCCCCTTATATACGTAGGGTCCACAGGTGCCGGTCTATATTTTTTCTCAATCCTTGGGTTTAACACCCTGGCCCTAGTGGTGTCCTTAAAAATGTCAGCAGCATGCTTAATGACCCCTTTTAGCATGGGCAGGGTCTTGACTGTTCTTTCAGAAGTGGAAAAGGTGTCGACCAGAAAGTCTTCCTCCACAGGGTCAGCATGTAGATCGACGTTATGATTACTGGCCGCTCTTTCAATAAGGGCGTTAAAGGCAGTAGTGTCCTCAGTAGGAGATGTTTTCACACTGTACACATGAGTGTCAGGGGCAGTGTGCGGATCCCTTGAGTCAGCCGGGTCGGCCCATGTTTGGTTTTGATCATCTGGATCAGTGTCCACATGATGAGGGTCAACTTCATGTTCGTCATCCCCTGCATCCACATCTGAGTATGTGGGTGAAAAATTCTGTGGATCTTGTCCAAAGGAATGGAGGGGTTCCACAAGAGCCGGTGACATTGCAGAAACCCTCTTCTTTTTCAAAGGAATCCTATATGACTCCATGGGTGTTTCTGGAATTATTTTCCTTTTATATATGGACAGTCTACCAGTTTCCGAGTCGATGAACTGCCTGGACTCCTGGTCTTCAGGCTCCTCTGTAGCCTCCAGTGCCATCGACACTTGTTTAACGGCGCCAGAATCCTTGTTCGGATCGAACATCTGTGGACGCACTGAGGGTGGCAACCCGAATTTGATCGGTGCCGACGCGGTCTGAACGTGTCCGACCAGTTTTGGTGTCGGGGCCTTTTTTGACCAGCCCGCTGTAGCCTTATCCTTGATGCGTCGGAGTGACTCCGACACTTCCTTGGCTATGAATGGACTCTGTTGCGTCGAATCGACAGGGTCCTTAGAGCCAGTCTTTGTGTTGTCCGCAGGTCTCGACCGAGGGTTGATTCCGTCTTTCGGTCCGAGTCTTTTGTGTGTGTCGACTCCTTTAGGCGTCGGCTTTGTTGGTTCGACAGCCTTGACCTTGGTCTTCGGTGCCCCAACTGTCGGTTCGATGACCTTCTTGAGCTTTTCGGCATCGACGGCCATTTTCTGTTTCTTCGGCTCCGAGGGGTTTGAGGCCTTGGAGCCGACCAAAGTTAGTTTCACTTTCGGTTTCGGCTTTTGCAGTGAAACTTTCGGTTTCGACATCTTAGGATCGACCGATGTCGGGTTTGAAACCGATGGCTCTATATCAATGTTCGAAGCCGGGCCTGTATGCGGGGCTGTAGAACGAGACTGTAGATCTTGGGTGAGGCCTAGTGGCGATCCCTCGACCTGAGCCTTATGGAGTGCGTCATCGTTGGCCCCCGTATAGCCGGGTGGGCCTAGCTCCTCGCCTGAGCTATCTTCTACGGCCCCAAGGGCCTCTGCGTCGTCTCCTACCTCTTCTACGACGTTTTCGTCTTCTTCTTGCACCTCTTCGTCTTCGGCGTCATACTCGGAGTCAGGGCCCGAAGCCGGATCGGAGCAGTATTCCTGATCCTCCAGATCAGCGACCTCTTCGTCTTCGGTTCCGAAGATGTTTTCAGGAACAGGCACTGACTTTTTCGACTCTAATCGAGCCGCGCGTCGAATTCGAAGAGTTTTCTTCGACCTGAACCGGGCACAGGCCATACAGTTGGCTTTGTTGTGATCCGGGGACAGGCACTTGTTGCACACCGGGTGGACATCAATGTGCGGGTATTTTGCATTGCAAAGTGGACACCTCTTGAATGGACTTCTTTCCATCGTAGATAGAGATCGGGTCGAGTGTGGAAAGAAAATCGTCTAAGTCCTCGGTGTCCTCTTGAAACGAATGTACCGGTACCGAACGAAACGATACAGACGCTGTTGAAAGCCTTTTGGCTGTGAATAAAGTTTTCCTAACTTGAGCTAAGATAGTAACATCCGAACCCAATGGCGGAAAAAAACAATCTGAGGATGGAGAGGATGCCCATGCGCACTGTAGTCCAGGGGAGGGCCACCTATCTCGTGATACTTCGAAGACTCTTCCAGGACAACAATGTGCAATCATCCGGACCCAACACTAGGCGGCGATCTATGCACAGATATGAATTCAGCAGCCCACATGCCTCGAACATATTATTCCCATTAAACTGTAGGTTGAAGTCCCTTTTCTGAGCCTCTGAGCAAATATCCAAAGATGTACACCACAAATGTTAACCATGAGCAACATGGAGCTCATGGTCATGGCAGTGGTGATGAGAAGGTCCAGGACATTACCAGTTTCTGCTAAGCAGTCTCCTTGCACAAGTCAAGCATACACCTATACTCTTTCTCGGTACACTCTGAGAGCAAGGATGCCTACATGATCAAATGTGTGACAGGAACAGCTATTAGAAAGCAGAGGGGGAACTGGCATTCTCTCAAAGGCCAGGACAGGCTTCAAGATATGAGGGATTGTTGTCACCAGCACAAAGAGGGCTTCATTTTCCGGCAAGGATGCCAGACCTCAAATCAATGCTCTTCCAAAGAATCCAGACCTTTTACTGGTTGCATGCAGGTTGTGGTCTCTTGCACCACTGTCTGGGTCAGTGTTCAGACCCACAAAAGGCGGCCTACATGACACATCCATAGCATTATGACTGATCCCTGTGAGCTAGATGGAATGGCTGGGTGCGGATCTGGGCCCAAAAACTGTATCAGAGTCAGTGGCATATGTAGAGTCAGACTGACTGGAACAGGTCTGGGCTTGGGATCTGCACCAGGGTCAGTGGGAGCTGTACTGTGTTCGATGGGAATAGCACTAGAGCTGGCAGGAGCTACAGTGGAATATGAGGGTATTGTGCAGCATCTTCAGCTTCCTAATACCCACTGAGCATTAAAAACAAAGAATACAGAAAATATAAAGCCTAAGCTCAGGATGGAGGTAAACCTCCACTTGGATCAGGAAGAAGTTGGGAAGGATCTCACAATTTCAGATACAGATAATAGAGGCCAGACAGATCAGATAGGTTTGAGCCGACTGCCAAGGAATCCGCTTTCCTTCAAAGACAGGAAATCCAGGGGGGGGCAGAATACAAGAGACTATCCTGAGGAGGTAGGCTGCAGGGCTGACAGGCTCCTAAGAGTTTTGAGTCAGTGTATGCCACATGGAGAAGGGTGTCAACAATTGCTTCTCTAAGATTTCGCTCGACAAGGACAGTGGCATGGATGTGTACACTTGAACTCAGTGTAACCCCAGTGTTGTTGTGACCTAACTAGAGTGCAGAAGCTGGGCAACTGCTGCAAAAACTGAGTGACATGAGACACAAGGCATATAGCAGAAACAGTGTTACGTTACCCAAGGTGAAAATATCCCGATACTGAACACTGATGTTTATTGTGTAAAAGCTAACAACAACATATTCTTACTGGTTTGCTATCGGGCAATGGACATTTTATTGAGTGGGAATGCTTATCTAATTACTGGAATATGTGCTAAAACATCGACACTTAACATCTGTAAAATAAGTTATACACAAGATTTCCCAGAGCACTCTGCGAAATCTTGTGTATATATTGTTTTCTACATGTGTGGATAATAGTGGGATAGTCTGGTAACCAACCTCTTGTCCCCTTGGAGCACCATTGGAGACTTGGATGATACTACTTTTCCTGATTGTGCAGAGCGCCCATTAGTTCATGACTGGTTACCATATTTAATGTATCTGTAAAATAAGGATTGCTTCTAATCAAGAAAAATATTCAAAGCAAAAAATATAATACAAAACCCTTAGGAGATTACCTACTGATGGTACGTAGTGTACTGGTGGGAAAGACAAGGTATGGACACAGGAGACATTCTGTTTTTGAATAGGATGCAGGAAATACCATGGCTAGGGAAGGTTAACTACATATATGTATGCACCAGGATGCTTTCTAAGGGGTAGATGAAAAGTTAAATGTAGGGTTAGAGACCAGTCACTCAAAAAGCAAATGGAATGTTGGCTCAAATATGCCTTGTAACTGAATATTAGGACTGGTGCTGGCAAAAACACTGGACAGGATTCTGAATGTACACAAAGACAAGACGCTACAAAGTCACAATTAAAGCTAAAGTATGGACACAATAGATTGGCTTTTACAAATCAGTGCAAAAACGGTTATGTTGTGCAACGTTTGCCAATATGTACTACAGATGGTTACTGATTTGAATTGTCCACACCTTGTCCAGGTACATAAATTAAAAACTGAAGTCTGTATAAATGCACTTTACAAATTGTTGTTCAATATGTTGTATAAAGGTACTTTACAAACATCAATGCATTAACACAACAATAATTAAAATGAAAACAGACTATAAAACAACAAGTAAAGGGAAAAGAAACAAAAGAAAGGGGCAATACACTTACCGTTTCATCAGTACAGATGGAGTGCACCTGTGTCCCAAACATAACAGATGTGAAGATGAGAAAAAGAAGGCCCTCAAAACATAAAAGGATGAGCAGGATTACTGTTGTTGGTGGGGAGAAAGAACTGCATGCTGGAAAAAACATACAAGACATGTAAACATAGGGAGCACAACATTATATAAACAAAACTTTAACAAATGTTGATGGGTGGTCCAAATAACTGATGAAAAACAACTTGGAGGGCTTACAATTTTATCAAGTTTCTCAAACAAATTAAAAGCCTGCCATAATTATTTAGATTGGAAAACCATAAAGTGAGGTACACTGTAAGTAGTAAATCTCACTCCCTGCAGAAAGTCAGTTACATATGTACAGCTTCACTCGTCTTTTATGAGTTCAACAGAAACACTTCAAAAAAAAAAAAAATAGCAACATTGAACTTACAAAAAACACTATTTTTGTGGAATTTTGGAAGCACGCTAACCAGCAAAGTGGAATCCACATTAATGTATTAGCCTACACATAAAAAAATGGTACAAATGAACGAGTGGGATGGACCCTTTGACAGAAACAACAAAGTGATGAAGGGAAGGCTTGAATGAAGCTCGGCCACTGGTGATTGCTTAGGCTGCGTTTCAGTACATCATTTTTTTGCCCACTATGCAACTCTAGATAGAGACCAGTCATATGCAAAACAGACTTGGCTATGCTCCAATAGAAACAGTACAGTTTTAAGTGCCACCTCAAGTCCCCTCGATATGGGAACACAAGCAACCCCATGTCCTGTTTCAGCCTACTTAGGTCATGTCTGACAGTACACAGGCCTCACCTGTTCTTTTTGCAGCAGGCTCCCTACGTGTGATCTGTATGCCCAGATGTGGATCCTGTGCTCATTGTGCCTCATGATTAAAGCTATACTTCAATGATGAGGTCTACGTAAGCAGACAATATCTTGGGGATTGACAGCTGATGCTGGCAAATGTCAGAACCCCTTTCTGAGAGTCACAGGGCTAGCAGGGCCTACTGGGCTCAATCGTGGAGGTGGAGCCCTTTTACCAGAGATATTTCGATCCGTGACTTACTGCGAGCCCTGCGCCATTGGGCCAAGTACCCCTTCAACTCTTGACTCACAGTGGCAGCAGATGATACCAAAAGTTATTCTGATCCCTCACGTAGGTCGCTGGCAGTTTCTCAGCTTTCGATGCTTTACTCTGGGCTACGGGTGCATGGATCAAAACCAGCAGTGTCTTTTTGGTGACACGTTGAGCATGACAAAGTCCCTCCCTCTCCGCATAGGGTGCACCAGTCAACAGCTGTTGCTCTTCACAGCAGCCCCATCTGGCATATGGGTTGATCGACTTTCGTCTGCACAAGGGTAACGGCTCGTTTGGTGCAATAGCAGATTCTTTCACTGTATCTTCCTTCACAGTGGCCCCCTTCTGGCATATGGGTACATTGACTTTAGCCTGCACATGGGCAACAGCCCAATTATAGCAATAGCTGTTTTTAAGGTCTTGCCAGCGTGGGCTGCGCACATGCGCAGTCTCGCTGGCGACATTTTATGTTTTTTTAGTAGCTTTGAGTATCGGGCTTAAAGCCCCGCCCCTCTTTCCAATTGGCCGGCGTCACCGTTTATGCTAAACGGTGGATAGCCACTGGGAAAGAGCTTTCGGTGACGTGCACTTTTCTCTTTGTCAGACGGCCCACTTGGATGGGCTCGTCTGACTTCCGTGTGCATCGCAAAAGGATTCTTATCTTTATGGGGCCATGTGTTTCAAACACATGGCCCCATAAAGCTAAGAGATCGATGCTTTGATGCTTGTTATGGTATGCTGGCCTGAAAGCGAGGACGCACAGTTTTCTACAATGTAGGGGGAGGCCTAGCAGCTAGTAATTTACGCTGCTGGCATCGATTTTTTTACATGCCAATGTCATGGCTAGGTGGGTGTGTTCGGGGAGGGAGTTATTTAAAAGCTGGGCTCAGATCTGCTCACTTGGGGAGGACAGCGCTCGACAAGAAACATAGTAATCGGGAGCACGTGTGTTAGGAGGCATGTCTTTCTGATAGTCCTTAGAGACTACAAAAATGTGTGACGTTTGTTCTTAGAAATGTAACAAGAACGAATATACGTAATGTGTTCTGTAAAGTGATTTGAAAGTGATGCATGTTTATTATTGAGGATTAAAGAGCATAGGGTTCATTGCAGCTCGCCTTGCCCGCACGTCACAGCGCCTTCCCTGGACCCCGTGCTGAGTGCCCCCCTGAGTCATACATCCATCCTGTCAGAGGGATTGCGCCATCTCTTCACACTGCTGCTTTTCTCTACTTCTTGCCAACAGAAGTACTCACTCTCTACTACTCTGTAATCTCTACTCACTCTTACTACTCTCTAATCTCTACTGCTCACTCTCTACTTACCCTACTACTCTCTACTCACCCTACTACTCTCTACTCACTCTCTACTACTCACTCTCTACTACTCACTCTCTACTACTCACTCTCTACTACTCACTCTCTACTACTCACTCTCTACTTCTCACTCTCTACTTCTCACTCTCTACTTCTCACTCTCTACTTCTCACTCTCTACTTCTCACTCTCTACTTCTCACTCTCTACTTCTCACTCTCTACTTCTCACTCTTTACTGCTACAAGACTTGATTGTTTGAAGCTCACACATTGCCGAATTACATATTTCATAGAAGAGGTGATTGGAAGATTGAATCCCTTTCCCCCGAAATTGATACCATAGATTGGCTCACTTAATCATCGTCGTTTGTTTGTCTATCTTGAACTTTTGATCAGTGTGACTCTCGCAATTACTGCTTGTGGATTTGACTCCATACTCACGATAAGGCTTTATCGTGGAACTATTGATTTTAAAAGGGTCATACGTATACGCAATATCTACTGTCCTGAAGATGGTCTGACGGATTGACGCCACCGAGACCGAAACGTCGACTTTAACATCTATTTCTGAGATATTTGCAGATCTTTAGTGACCATTATTTTCATAAGGAAATATGTAATTATCAATTTCGTTGGTATAGATGTTCTTCATGATTTGTGGGGTTAATTTGATTTTACCTCTTTTCATGATTTGTTGCTGATTTAATTTTCAATTTTGTGCTCCTTTTTAATGAATAATTGATATATAAAAAATTTACTTTTCCAAACAAATAACATACTCTCATGTTTTTGTGTTCTTGAATTGGATTCACTGTTGTCATAGGACCATTGGGTGGATGTTCTTATGAGACTCACCTTCAGAAATACATTTTTTAGAACAGTCACTTATTGAACTTTCCTGAAATAAAATCCCTTGTAGGCGCTTTTTACTTAAAATAGTTCAGTTGCCCAAGCCTCCAAGGGTATATTGGGTTTCCTACTATCTACACTGCTTGACAGTTGAGCATTTGGGACTTTCAAACTCCACTTTATATAATCCATTTCAAGACACACATATGATTAAGATTGTCATGCTTTGAAACTCGTGTTGCAGGGTGTACTTCCTTTGATGTACATATTCCTTTGCTCTGTTCCCTGCCCAGGAGGCAGTCTGTCACAGCAGGAGCAACTCCGGCCCAGATAGCCCCAGAACACAGGCTATGGGAGTTACTTGTGGGTGATACCTAAATGTCAGCATCACTGATATATGTCTAACAAACGTTTACAAAGGCCCCCTGTTTCACTCTTTATGATTACCTCAATCCCTTCCTTGCGGCGCAAATTTTCGCGCTGTGCGGGCAATTTGAATAGTCGGCGGGATTCGACGGTCCCCGTCATGAGCATGCAAGGGGTTAAAAGCCAAATATCTTTCCTAAGATGTGCCCATGCCCCACAGATCAGTGAATTTTTAGAATGAACTAGCCCTTTTAAGGTGTACAGGACAGTAACGGCACCAATGTCCAAAAATCCGCACCAGGGATCCCGATTATCCTCGCAGCTTGGGGACTAAGAATAGAGGTGCACATCTGTCATCATGCAAGGGACTTTTCCGTCCCAACAACAGACATGTGCTTCTCAGTGGAATGCAGGGGTTTTGGTATAGCAGGTCATATCTAAGCATCCATGGGAGGACTTCCATAGCAATATTGCAGGATATGTGATGAGTCACTTTGGTAAGCACACAGGAAGATGCTCAACTCTCTTCCTGTCATCCCCTGACCGAGTAAAGTTTTTTTCCTGTGAACAAAGACATGATTAATCTTTTTTGTTTGGATAGGTATTTATTTAGGATTTAAAAAACTTTAGTATTCAGTAGAGAGTTTAGATGCTTACAATACCATCACAATGCTAGCTATTTGTCTATTATAGGATTATCACAGTTTACATTATGCATACATTGTATACTGCGTCACAATCTACTTGCATACATGGATTTGCAGTAGAAAGAACTAATAACTGTATATAAACACATTGCAAGAAGTACCCACAACATGTAACATGTGGAAGAAACAACTATGTGACCTCGACTGAGTGCAGTATAGTGCCAATGAAAATTATTAGGATGGAGGAGAAGGTTACTTAGTGTAGGAACGTCGAGGAAAACCTTTGCCATTGTAGGCGTAGGGGGTATGCAAGAGTAGGGCAGAAGGAGCAGTTCACCTCTATACTAGGGCGTGACATCGTCAGTGTGCGTGTTTCCCCGGTCTGCGCAAGCCACCAGTATCCTATATATATTCAGGAGTGGGCACCTACTTGTCTGGCCTCTACCACCTCCAAGTATTTCTGCCAATTCGGACGGTTGGAATTGGCCGAGTAGTGCAATGCCTCCTGTTCCGCTAAAATGTCAGCATGTCCGTCGGAAAGCCATAACTTGATGGGCGATTGTTAGACTTGGCATCATTTGGCGTGTTTCCCCAGTCTTTTTGCTTTCGGATCTCCTGGTTTTTCTTTTGCTGGTTTAGTATCTCTGTGCACTTTCACTGCTGTCCAGTGCAAGTGCTCCCATTGTAAATTGGATTATGGATTGGTGCTTCGATGATTGGCATATTTGATTTACTGGTAAGTCCCTGGTAAAGCGCAGCGAGAGTGCCAGGGCCTCTAAATCAAATGCTGCTAGTGGGCCAGCAACACTGATTGTGAAAACCACACAAGCAGCCTTTCAAAGGTTCTCAGACCTGCCACTGCAGTGTCTGCGTGCAGTATTTACTGCCATGTTCACCCACTTGCCAAACTCTAACCTTCCATTTTATTACATGTGTCACACCTAAGGAAGGCCCAAGGTACACCTACGGGCATGATGCAGTCAGTGTATGTGAATGGTAGGACATGTCCTGGTGTGTGTGATATGTCCTAATATTGAACTACAGTGTAATTAGTTTTTCAATTTTGAAAGGCTATCTGTCCCATACGATAGAATGGGGAATACTCTGAAATATTTTACGAGTATATCTTCTCATTGGGACAAGATAGAGAAACAGAGTTTAGTATGCCTGAACTCAGAATGTAGAAATGTGTCTTTTAGTAAAGATGATTTTTATGTTCTGTGTTTGAAAATACCACTTTTAGAAAATAGGTATTTTCTTGCTTACTGTTGGACCCGGCCTCATGGTGTGGTCCTACCTCTCCCGCATGGCGGGCCCCGGACGACATCCGCCCTCCTCCGGGCCTCGGGCGGCCCATTCTGCCTGACCCTGCACGCCCCAACACCACCGATCCGGCTACCATCCCGGACCCCCATCATCGGCCTGGCCCCAGCGTAGGCCCCTCACGACCTAAGCACGAGGCCGGACCCGACTCCATCTTGGGCCCACCACGTCACGACCGCGTGGCCTCGGCCCCAGCGAAACCCAGACATCGAGGCACCAAGATCCACCCAGGTGGTCGAGTGGCCACTCGACAGATCCGGAGGGAGAGGAGTTTCGATGGCCCTCCAGCTGTCCCCGGACGCCTGGTATCGATCGCCCTCCGGCCTCCCTGGGCGCTGGCTCCACCCCCCTGCTGGGTGTCTAGACACCATCATCTCGGCCCCTCTGGCCCCCAGGCGCGAGGGTCCGGACATCAAAGGACCTCCGTCCTATATCTGGGCCCGCCCCGGAGTAGGACGCCAGTTGTATCCTGGACTGGAAGCCCTGCTGACGCTGTCACGGCCGACACCAGACGAACTCATCCGTAACCCGACGACTATCTGAGAGCCTGCTGGCGCTGCCGCGGCCTACCTTGCTGAAACCTCCGAGAGCCTGCGCTGGCGCTGCCGCGGCCTACCTTGCTGAAACATCCGAGAGCCTGCTGGCGCTGCCGCGGCCTACCTTGCTGAAACCTCTAAGAGCCTGCTGGCGCTGCCGCGGCCTACCTTGCTGAACCATCTGAGAGCCTGCTGGCGCTGCCGCGGCCTACCTTGCTGAACCATCTGAGAGCCTGCTGGCGCTGCCGCGGCCTACCTTGCTGAACCGTCTGTTAGCCTGCTGGCGCTGCCGCGGCTCGACCTCTCGGAACCCCCCGGCTCGAGGATTGAGAGCTGTGCGTAGGGTATCCCGTCCTCCGCCCAGAGTAAGACTGTCCCGCTACCTTACCCCCCTTTACGAGACTTTACAGATCCCTCGATCTGCTTGTACATACTACTAAGAACCCGCAACCTTTTACTAGTTATAAAAGCTTAAGAACTTGACCTCTTGTGTGGTGTCCATCTGTAGTGTTGTGATTACTCTGCTGTACGATCCTAGGAGAGGACCCTCATTCAGGAGGCCTCTCAGTAAACGCTCGGCTCCTTCTCGACGGAGGGGTGGACCTAGGGGTGGTCAGTCAGACATCTTCTGCCTCCCCCGGGTCGCCTTTCTAACATTGGTGGCAAGCGCTGGGATCCGAGCCCACGCAGATCGTACAGAGAGTGATTCACTCACTACCCAGAAAAACCCACTGCGACCATGAGCACAGAATTCCAGAAGGAGAAAATGGAAGACTACAGTCACAAGGAACTGAAGCAATTCTGCAAAGATCTAGGCATCGCTACCACTGGCTTAAGCACCAAAGAAGATTTCAAATCGGCCCTGCAGGCCTGGGTGGACGCCGGGGAGGCGCCACCCCCGAGGAAAGATAACCCGGGCCCGAACGGAGGCCCAGAGGCTCAGCTGAACCCAGCGGGAGAGAGACCCGCAAACCCAAACCCGGGCCTCTCCCCCGAAGACGCCCGAGAACGAGAGAGGAACCGGCTCCACGAGTTGGAGCTGGCTCGACTCAAACAAGAAGGAGAGATCCAACTGGCAGAACGGAAGCTAGCCCTCGAGCAGCTACGGCTAGAAGGAGACCTGGAAGAAAAGCGAAGACAAAGAGACCTCGAGGAGAAGAAACTCATGCTCGAGCACGAGCGCGTCCTCAAAGAACTAGAATTTAAAACCAAGGCAGGCGAGACTACCACCTCCGGGAGTAAGACCTCACCTCCCCCAGGGGACACGAAGGTGCACATCCCCAAGGATGTCGTCAAAGAGTACTATAAGAACGACGACATCCAGCAGTGGTTCAAAGCTTACGAGGTCGCCATGGCCGCCCATCGAGTACCCCTCAGGGACTGGGGTGCCGGCCTGTGGGGGAAGTTTATCAACGAAGGGAGAGACGCCCTGCTGGAGCTCCCCGATGCCGAGAGGACCTCGTACGAGCACATGAAGACCGCCCTCCTCACTCGCTACGGACTCACCCCCGAGATGTACCGGCAGCGATTCCGAGACTGCAAAAAAATCCCCGGTACCACGTGGGTAGAATACGTGAACTATTACAGTAGAGCCTTCGAGGGGTGGACTCGGGGCTGCCAGGTCACCACCTACCAGCAGTTGGTCGACCTCATTCTATGGGAACACCTGTCCAATAACTGTTTCGTCGAACTCCGGCAGCACCTCCTCGACAGCAAATTGACTGAGCCACGAAAACTCGCTGTCGAGGCAGACCGATGGGCCAGCACCCGAGTTCCCCGGAACATGATGGGAGATTACGGCCGGGGGTCCCTGGGGAACCGCCCACGAGGTGGCGGAGTAGGCCAGAGCCGGGGTCGAGACACCCCCCAGGGGTCATCCCCTACCTCCACGTCACCGTCCCTGGCCCGGAGAGGGGCCCCCCCAGCCAGGCCGGGGCCCCGCCCAAACGTTACGTGCCACAGATGCCAGCGACAGGGGCATTATGCGAATGACCCCCTCTGCCCGATGAACCAGCGACCCGGCACCACCGGGCCCCCAGCCCGCCAGATCACGGCAGCTGCCCTAGGTGAAGAAAGAAGGGAGGAAGAGGACGACGACCCCGAGCAGGCCGAGTGGGAGCCCGCCGCCATGACCTTAGCCTGCCTGGGTACTCACGACATGATCCCCCGAGGGCCGATCCCCGGCAACACCCAGAAGTACCGCCAGTGGGTCACCATCAACGGTCGCCGGACCGAAGCCCTCCGTGACACTGGGTCCAGCGTGACAGCGGTCCGCTGCCATCTGGTGACCCCAGAACAGATCCTTCCTAACGTCCTGTGTCCAGTCCGATCCGCAGATAACTCCGAAACTATGTGTCAGATGGCCCGCATCCCCTTCGAGTGGGGGGGGAGTGTCGGGCGTGCTGAAAGTGACTGTCCGCGACGATGCCCCCGTGGACTGCCTCCTTGGGAACGACCTGGAAAGTTCCCCCTGGGCCGGCGTCGAACGAAGAGAGCACCTGGGGATGCTAGGCCTTCCCGAGTGGGTCTGTGCGACTACCCGCTCCATGTCCGCCCGAGCCTCCGCCCCAGCGGGGGAAGCTCCAACAGAGGAGCCAGAATGGCCCGCACCTCCGCCGCCCGTCGTCCCCGAGGACGCCGACACCGGGCCCGGCCCCCAAGGGCCCGACCAAGAAGATCTCACCGAGGTCGACCGCCTCCCGGAGCTCGCTCAATGGCGCCAAGAAGGTGGCCCCACCCGCGAACAGTTCCGGCAGGAACAGAAAACCTGCCCCTCCCTCGAGGGGATGCGACGGCAAGCCGCTACGAAGCCGCCGGAGACCCCGCGGGGTCCCACTGGGTCTACTGGGACAACGACCTCCTTTACAGTGAGCAGAAGATTGCCGAGCTAGGGGCCGGTCGGGTGCTGGTTGTACCCCTCCGGTTCAGAGACTTCCTCCTGAACTTAGCACATGATGTGCCCCTCTCCGGGCACCTGGGCCAGGACAAAACTTACAGCCGCCTGGTGACCCATTTCTACTGGCCAAAAATGCGAACTGATGTACAGAACCACTGCAGGACCTGCCCGACCTGTCAAGCCAGCGGGAAGAGCGGGGGGAAAGTCAAAGCCCCGCTCCAGCCGTTCCCTGTGGTAACCACCCCCTTTGAGCGAGTGGGAATAGACATCGTAGGACCCCTGGATCCTCTCACCTCGCAGGGGCACCGTTTTATCCTCGTCCTGGTGGACCATGCCACCCGCTATCCTGAGGCCATCCCTCTCCGAAAAATCACGGCCCCCGTGGTGGGCCGAGCCCTCATGAGCATCTTCTCCCGAGTCGGCTTCCCCCGAGAAGTCGTGAGTGATCGGGGGTCCAACTTCATCTCGAAGCATATGCGGTCCCTATGGCAACAGTGCGGGGTCGCATGTAAGTTCACCACCCCGTATCATCCCCAGGGAAATGGACTAGTGGAACGCTTTAACAGGACACTGAAGGGAATGATCAAGGGCCTAGAAGAGCCCCTCCGGCGCAAATGGGATGTCCTGCTGCCCTGCCTCCTGTTCGCCTACCGAGAGGTACCCCAGAAATCCCTGGGGTTCAGCCCATTCGAACTCTTGTACGGACACCCGGTTCGAGGCCCCCTTAGCCTGGTCAAGGAAGGCTGGGAGACAGCAGTCCGAGATGCCCCACCGGATGTCTACCGGTACCTCCTGACCCTCCGCAATCAGACTCGGAAGTTCAGGGAACTTGCCGAGGCCAACCTGGAAGCCAGTCAGGAGGAGATGAAACGCTGGTATGACCAGAACGCCTCGTCCATCGAGTTCGAGCCGGGCCAGCAAGTCTGGGTCATGTCCCCGGTTGAACCGTGTGCCCTCCAGGACAAATGGACGGGGCCCTTCAAGGTGGTGGAGCGCAAGAGCCCCGTCACCTACCTGGTAGACATGGAGTCCCCCAGGAACCCCCTCCGGGTTCTACACGCTAACCGGCTCAAGCCGCACTTTGCACGCACCGAACTGAGCCTGCTGCTGGCGACCGATGACGGAGCTGAAGACGACTCCGAGCCCCTACCAGATCTCCTCAGCACCACCGAGAAAGACGGCTCCTTCGAAGGGGTCCGGCTCTCCTCTACCCTGACCCCAGAACAGCAACAAGACTGTCGGAAGCTGCTGGGGCAGTTTGCGGATCTGTTTTCCCTCACGCCGGGGGTCACCCGGTGGTGTGTCCACGATGTGGACACCGGAGATAGCCCCCCTGTGAAACAACGAGCTTTTCGAGTGCCCGACCGGGTTCGGGCCTGCATCCAATCCGAGGTGGCCAAGATGCTGGCCCTGGGGGTAGTCGAACCCTCCAACAGTCCCTGGGCCAGTCCCGTTGTCCTGGTCCCGAAAGCTGCTTCCCCCGGAGCAGCGCCCGAGCTCCGGTTCTGTGTTGACTACCGGGGACTGAATGCCGTCACCAGGACCGACGCCCATCCCATCCCCAGGGCGGATGAACTGATCGATCGCCTCGGGCCGCCAGATACCTCAGCACCTTCGATCTCACGGCGGGGTATTGGCAGATCGCCCTTACCCCTGGTGCACAAGAACGATCGGCATTCTCGACACCAGATGGCCACTATCACTTCAAAGTAATGCCCTTCGGCATGAAAAATGCACCGGCCACCTTCCAGAGACTAGTGAACCAGGTGCTGGCCGGACTAGAGGAATACAGCGCCGCTTATCTCGATGACATTGCGGTGTACAGCCTTCACTGGGATGAGCACCTGTCCCACCTCTGGGAAGTCCTGACGGCCCTCCGGCGGGCTGGACTAACCATCAAGGCCAGCAAATGCCAGATAGGCCAAGGGTCCGTGACCTATCTAGGACACCAAGTAGGGAGCGGTCAAGTAGCTCCCCTCCAACCAAAGGTAGACGCCATCCGGGCCTGGGAGCCCCCGGTCACCCAGACCGCCGTCCGAGCCTTCCTGGGGCTCACCGGATACTATCGGCGATTTATAAAAGACTACGGGAGCATTGTGGGGCCCCTCACAGAACTGACCTCAAAGAAACTACCCCAGAAGGTGCACTGGACCCCCGCGTGCCAGACAGCCTTTGAGACTTTAAAGACTGCCATGTGCACCGCCCCTGTGCTCCAGGCCCCCGACTACAGCAGAGAGTTTGTAGTCCAAACCGACGCCTCGGAGCACGGCATCGGGGCGGTCCTGTCCCAAGTTAACCCCGAAGGAATCGACCGGCCTGTGGCCTTCATCAGCCGACGCCTCCTGGCAAGAGAACAGCGGTGGAGCACCATCGAGAGGGAGGCCTTTGCCGTGGTGTGGGCCCTCAAGAAGCTCCGGCCCTACCTCTTCGGCACCCACTTCCGAGTCCAGACCGACCACCAGCCCCTGCGGTGGTTAATGCAGATGCGGGGCGAGAACCCGAAACTGCTGCGCTGGTCCATTTCTCTGCAGGGGATGGATTTCACTGTGGAGCATCGCCCCGGCAACGACCACGCCAATGCCGACGGCCTGTCCAGATTCTTCTGCCTCGGCGAGGAGAATCCCCAAGAAAGTGGGTGACTCTCCCCTGCCTTCAGCTGGGGGGGACGCGTGTTGGACCCGGCCTCATGGCGTGGTCCTACCTCTCCCGCATGGCGGGCCCCGGACGACATCCGCCCTCCTCCGGGCCTCGGGCGGCCCATTCTGCCCGACCCTGCATGCCCCAACACCACCGATCCGGCTACCATCCCGGACCCCCATCATCGGCCTGGCCCCAGCGTAGGCCCCTCACGACCTAAGCACGAGGCCGGACCCGACTCCATCTTGGGCCCACCACGTCACGACCGCGTGGCCTCGGCCCCAGCGAAACCCAGACATCGAGGCACCAAGATCCACCCAGGTGGTCGAGTGGCCACTCGACAGATCCGGAGGGAGAGGAGTTTCGATGGCCCTCCAGCCGTCCCCGGACGCCTGGTATCGATCGCCCTCCGGCCTCCCTGGGCGCTGGCTCCACCCCCCTGCTGGGTGTCTGGACACCATCATCTCGGCCCCTCTGGCCCCCAGGCGCGAGGGTCCGGACATCAAAGGACCTCCGTCCTATATCTGGGCCCGCCCCGGAGTAGGACGCCAGTTGTATCCTGGACTGGAAGCCCTGCTGACGCTGTCACGGCCGACACCAGACGAACTCATCCGTAACCCGACGACTATCTGAGAGCCTGCTGGCGCTGCCGCGGCCTACCTTGCTGAACCATCTGAGAGCCTGCTGGCGCTGCCGTGGCCTACCTTGCTGAACCATCTGAGAGCCTGCTGGCGCTGCCGCGGCCTACCTTGCTGAACCATCTGTTAGCCTGCTGGCGCTGCCGCGGCTCGACCTCTCGGAACCCCCCGGCTCGAGGATTGAGAGCTGTGCGTAGGGTATCCCGTCCTCCGCCCAGAGTAAGACTGTCCCGCTACCTTACCCCCCTTTACGAGACTTTACAGATCCCTCGATCTGCTTGTACATACTACTAAGAACCCGCAACCTTTTACTAGTTATAAAAGCTTAAGAACTTGACCTCTTGTGTGGTGTCCATCTGTAGTGTTGTGATTACTCTGCTGTACGATCCTAGGAGAGGACCCTCATTCAGGAGGCCTCTCAGTAAACGCTCGGCTCCTTCTCGACGGAGGGGTGGACCTAGGGGTGGTCAGTCAGACATCTTCTGCCTCCCCCGGGTCGCCTTTCTAACACTTACCCATCCTGTGTGCCTCTGCTGGGTTGTGGATTAACTATCTGGCTTTGGAGGTCCGAGGTCTGGGGATGAGCATTTTCTTTGGACAGCCACTTGGAGGGGGGGTGGGGTTTGAGGTGTGTCTTGCCTCTCCTGGAAAAGTCAGGGCTGGACTGCATTTAGAGTAGTGGCAGGAGATTTCCTTGCACCTGAATAAGCCTGGTCTGCCTTGGACAATGCTGTCTCCACTTCCTGCCGGGAAGCTGGCCCAGAGAGGACCGAACTGGTTAGTGTTGGGCACAGAGACACTCTGCTCTAGAGGACAAAGAGAAATGTAGTATAAATATTGGGACCCAGAACTTTAGCACTTGCTTGGATCAAGGAACCTGCCAAGAAGAAGAGCTGGAAGAATTTCCAGGAGTACTGCCCCTTTGCTGTGTTGTTGCTTTGTTGGGTTGGTCTGCAGTTGCTGCTTCTGCCTTGGGCAGCGAAAGGACTGGTCTGAGCTTTCTTTACTTGTTCTGAGTATATCCAAGGGCTTGAAGAAGAGCTTGCCTCCTGTTCACATAGTCTCAGGGACAGCAAAGTCTTCACTTACCTCTGGGTACCACCTCTGGAAACCTGGGTTTCAGTTGCCATAAAGGGGGAAAGCAGCAGACACCCTCACCGACACCGCTGCTGGCTCAGTGTCCTGAAGGCACTGCCGCACTTCACACCGCAACCCTGGTCTCACCGACGATGAGGACCGCTGCCACCACTGCGACCTGTGGGCACCACACTCTGCACTGCTTCACTTCACTCTGCCGCCCTAGTCTCACCGACAATGTCCCTGCCCGCCGACACCCGTCACTGCACCGTGGTTTGGGGGCACTGCTTGTAAGTTACACAACGCACCGCCCCGTCCCACACTGCAGTCCGGGCCGACCGACGCCAGCTCCGATAAACTGGTATTGTCGATTGCACTGTAACAAAAAACACCTCACTCCGCACCGCAGCCCTAGTCTCACCGACACCGCTGGATGACCGTCACTGAGCCGTTGCCTGCAACGCGACTTGAAGGCACCGCACGCCGCCCGCTACGCTTCACCTCGCAACCGTGACGGTTGCCACAACCAACCGCCCGCAGCGACGCAGTCGGCCAGAACCAAAGGTAGTGTTTATGAGACTGCTGACACTAAAGCCGGTCCGCACCGACGCGGTCAGCCAGAACTGTAGGATTCTGCTGTTTTCAGCACCGTGGTAACACCAGACGGAGTTACTGACTTCAAGGAACTGCATTTTAAAGTCATACTTCAAAGTGCCTATTTTTGATTTCTGTATGTTGGTATTTTATCGTTTTTGTCTTGTTTGCACAGATAAATATTGGTTATTCTACAACTGGTGTGGTGTCCTTTTGTAGTGTTTTCACTACATTACTGTTGCATATTTGCAAATGCTTTATACACTGTCTCTGAGATAAGCCTTACTGCTCGTGCCAAGCTACCAAGGGGGTGAGCAGGGGCTATCTCAGAAGTGTATGCCCCTTCTCCTGACTAGAAGGAAGGGTCCCTATTTGGACAAAGGTACAAACCATTGCCAACTAGAGACCCCCATTTCTAACATTGATGATACAGTGGATTTTCAACTCATTGCTATCCTGCAGTTTGTCATCAAGAGTGCCTGGTCTAGAAACGTATTAGAGGTCTTACGCACTGCTGTACGGGAAGTGATCCCCAAAAGAAAATGTATACCGTCTATGTGTACAGGGAAGAGCCTGGCAGGATTCCATAGTCGTCCGCAAGGCTCTCAAATGTGCAAAGATTTTTAGCAGAGAAAAGGTATCCCCTGGTCGTGAGACCCGCAGTAGTCCAGGTGGTCGTGTCTGGGCTGGAACCTAAGTCTATATAGCATGGAATCACCCATAGGGATAACTCCGCTTCTAGACCAGATAAGTATTCCAGCAAAAACGGGCCATGGACATAAGGATATTCCCGACCTTCTTTGGGATCATTCTCTTTGAGCCCAGTAACCATTCCAACAACTGACGGTTGTGTCACAGCTACCCAGTGCCCCAGTTCCTTTATATTTTGGCCAGCCAACAAGTGCATATGCCACTGTAATTGCGCGGCTTCATGATAATACTCATAATGTGGGGCACCCAAACTGCCTTCCATCAGGGGAGCACATCATTTATTAAGAGATACTGGTTTCCTGCTGTTACCCAATATCAAAGCAATTAAAAATGCCCTTAAGTCCTGAAACATTTTCCATAGAATTGGAATGGGGAGAGCAGCAAAAGAATATAGCAATCTGGGAAGCACCAGCATCTTTGAGAAAGTTATGCTGCCCATAGAGGGAAAGCGGTACCTCAGTACATAATGGTAAAGAGGACCTGCCGCTGGTCATTGCCTTTCCCAGATTGGCATACAGCAAATCCTTTGATGAATGATATACCTGGATGGCCAGATATTTAAAGGAGTCACAAGATCATGGAAGTGGAGTACCTGGGAGTGTCCTACGTTGATCAGGAGACAGTAACGCCATTGGGAATAGTTGGGATTTATCACAATTCACTTTCAAGTCTGATGCATGGCCAAACCAATCCAACAAGACCATAAGATCGGGGAATATCCCTGTCTCTTCCCGTAGATACACCAGTGCATCGTCAGCATACATGGATATTAGGTGCCAATAATGATTTGCTTTATCCCCACCGACCCAACTTATAGCATTTTGTCTGAGTGCGCAAGCTAACGGTTACATCACCAGCACGAAAATAATCAGGGATAGGAGGCAAACTTTCAGGTGCCCGCTTTATGCCAAAAGGGTCAGAAAATGGTGGTTCCAGTTTTTACCCGAGACACTAGCGAGTTATTTAGTAATGAGATCCATGTAAGGAAAATGGGGCCTATTCCTAGCTTGCTAAGCACCGCATTCAGGTAACTCCATCCCAAGGTGTCAAAGGCCTTCTCGGTGTCGAGGTAAAGATATGAATTATCTGACACCAATTTAGACAGTGAGGCCACCACCGGAATGGAGAACTCCATATCAATGCATGCCCACATATAAAATAGCTTAGTCTGCACACACACAAGTCTGGCACATGCACTGGTCACCATTAAGAGACCAGATAATAGTGATTTACCAGAACTAACAGAAAGGCAACTACAGTAGCGTGTACAGAGATGTCAGCATGCAAGCACATAAAAGCCACTTAGCTATTCAATTGTCTAAAAAGAGAACGCTCAGCTGTGAAAAAGTATATTAAGTCAAAGGACATGATGTGGTCAATCCACTCCTGTACCACATGTCGCACAGCACAGCTCACATCTGTACCATTGTGCAATCAAATAAACAAAAGATGGGGGCGGAATTCAGAAGGTTCAACACAATCCGAAGGGTTTTCCCTCCATCTACAAACATACTGTACTCCACCACAGCCACCTCATGTCTTAGGACCTTTAATTCAAGAGGGAGCAAAGCAAAGCTGCAAACAAAAATCCCAGGAAAGCACCGGTCAGAAAAAAGGTGAAAACACCCAGGGACAGAAGCTGTAACATTAAGGTACACAACAGGTCTCCCTTTTACTAAATGCTAAACCTCAACCTTCTTAGCCAGTTCATTTGTGAAATAAAGAGAAAACGGACTGTTGTGTTGTATTCCCAAATCTATTAACATTTTACAAAGTTTATCTTTAATGGTGTGACAACAGATTCTTCAGCAGTCATGGTGTACTCCTAAAATCGAATGAATTAATTCCGCTTCAAAGTGGATGATATTTTTAGAAATGTTAAGACTCTTACTGCGGCAATGATTCCAAATCCAGTCATCAAGTCACGCCCATGAAGCTGAACTGTTTTATTCCTCCTTCTATGGAGAAAGTCAGAAAGCTGATCAAAATGTCAAAAGTAAGGATCGCCTTCCGATCCTTGTCTACCTAGGGTGACTAGCCTAGCAGCAGAAACCATTGCAACAACTTTCCAGCAGATGTGTGTCCCAGATATTTTTCCTATTTGCTGGAAGAAAGCCTCGGTTCTACACCTTTTAACCTGTTGCGTGCGGCCGTTTTTCCCGCTGTGTGCGGCATTTTCATAAATACCATGTTACGTGACGAGCTCACCTTGTCATCCGCACAGGGTAGGTAATGCTGATGACCAGCTGAGCTCGTCATCAGCATGGAAGGGGTTAAAAAAACATCTCTTGATCCCCAGGTTATGAGTAACTATCAACCAATTTCTCGGCTCTTCCAGCAAAACATATTGAGAAAGTGATGAATATGCAATCAGTTGCACACATTTGGAAAAATAACTGTCTGGGCACCACTCAATTTGGCTTCCACTCTGAACACAACACGGAAATGGCTCTGATCAAAGTCACCGTAGATATTGGGATTGCTTTGGACCAAGGAGGAAGAGCTGCTCATGTCCTGCTTGACCTATCAGCAGCCTGTGATACAGTTAATCAGAGACTGCTGATGTACCTTTTGAGTGGAATGGGGGTTTCAGGAGTAGCGGTTAACCTAGGTGATTTTACATCACCTGCATACTCTCTTACTTGTGGGGTTCCACAAGGATCATCACTTAGTCCAACACTTTTTAATATACATGTTACCCCTTTAGCAGAGCTTATAAGATCTTTTGATTTGTCCCTCACATCATATGCAGATGATACACAAATCAGTGTATCGCTTGGCCCATGGGCTTCAGGTTGTGATCGTAGATTCGTTGACTGTATCCAGGCTGTCAGTTTGTGGATGGACAGAAATTGCCGTAAACTTAACTTAGCTAAAACTGAAGTCCTGATCTTTCTGGTCTCCATCCTGGTGGCCATATGAGCTTGGCTCTCCTATTCCCGTGAGGACAGCAAAAAATCTTGAGTGATCTTTAATGATACACTATTTCTGATCAAGATAATGCAATCACGTCAGCAGCATTTTATACGCGCAGGCTTCTGAAGAAGACTTTGCCATTTATTCCTGGCCAATTGCAGAAACTCTCTGTCACTGCTTTAGTGATGCAAATATCGACTATTGCAATGGGCTATATCTTAACGCCTATCTTTCTATAATAAATAAACTGCAATGCTGCAAAATGCAGCAGCCCGGCTTCTGTTCAAAATTGACCAAATATCAGTCCATTTCTAGATTTTTGAGAAAACTGCACTGGCTTCTGGCCAGACAGAGAATTGTTTTTAAAGCGCTCTGCATTACCTTCAAAGCCTTGCATGACCAAGGACCAGCCTTTCTGAGGAAAAGTTTCATTGGTACAGGCCAATGAGGTGCCTTCGCTCAGCATCTGCCAAGTTGGTGACACTGTCCAGATTTCATCGCATGTCATGGGGTGGCAGGGGCTTTGTGCTGGGAGCTTCCAAGGCCTGGAATGCGCTTACACTATACATTGAAATCATGCTCAATTTATTAGCTTTCAGGAAGGGCTTGAAAACATGGCTTTTCTCTGCCCAATAACTGTTACAGTGGGGGGCATCATTCGGTTGGTTCTCAGTTAGCGCCAAGATGCCCTATGGGTGATAGAGCGCTGTATAAAAATAATAACATAGCATAACAATGTACCTTCCTAATAAAATGAAAACAGTGCACTGGTCTGTAGTTCCTACAGTAACATCAACATTGCCCTTTTACATTAGATGGATCTGTATGCTCATTAGGTTTTTCTAGAGGTTTATCACGTGTGGTGAGACAGTTTCGAAGTTCCCAGCCAATGTTTAACAAACACAGGTTGTGGTAGCCAGTACATCGGCAAGCTGATGCAGTGGCTGAGGGGGGTGGGGGGGTCACTATGAAGTTACCTGGTGTGTTTCCTAGGTGATGGAATGTATGTGGAAAAGGAGTTGAGAGAGAGAGAATTTTAAGGGGAGAGCAGTTGATCCTGCAAATAAAGTTACTTCTTTTGAATATACTTTGATGCCTCATGGATTGATTTCCCGAACCTTGCCTGCTTACACTGGTGTAGTCGGCAGGATGGAGAACCCAACATTGTGTGTCTTCACCCAGCACTATCTACAAGCTTCAGTTGGTGAGAGATTTTAAATTGGTTCACAAGGGAAGCTCTTCTACCTTTCCCGATCCACTGCCCACTCCTGTTCCCGTTCCCATTTGGTTACTGCCTCTCTGGCCCTTGATGCCCCTTGCCGCGACTCTGTCCCTAGCCGCGAGGTTTATATTCTTCTGATTTCATTGACAGGCACAGCTGCCTGTCGTCATTAAACTTACCTTGTTTCCGCGAGGCAGCTGTGTGCTTCATCTCTGGCGGCTGGGCTATTCACAGACAGCCGCTCGGAGTCTCTGGAGGCAAATTGCCTTTGCTGAGTTGGTTGCTTCGTGCTTACTAGTCTCCTCGCTGACAAGCACAGCTTTGTTGCCTTCTACTGAGAACGCCAGTCTTTCGCTGCTTAGCTCTTCACGTGTGGTACTGTAAAAGTCTGTGCACTGACAAGAGACAACTGTCGGTTTGTGACTGCGTTTCTTGCAAGGCTCCATTTTTGTTGGATGCGCTGAGGGGTTGCGATCTCGGACAAGCACTTCTTCGAGGTTACTGCTGGGTGCTTGTTTTGCTAGCTTGGATCTGGAAATGCCTATCAGCTGGTAGGCACAGACCCTTGCTGGAACCTTTTTGCATGCTGACAGAGCTCTCGTGGGAATCGGGTTGTTTGCTAGAGTGTCTCCAGTCCAGCCCGTAGCTTGTGCTAGAGTGTCTCCAATGGGTTTGCTTCCCTCTGTTGAAGTTGGTTTAGTACTAGAATACCATACTCATCTTTGTATACTGTTGTGTGTTGGACAATTTTTTTTGTTGAATTGCAATGCAGAATATTCCGGCCCCTCCTTTCTTTCTTAGCAGTTCAGGCACCCCGTCAATCAAATGGCAAAAGTAGAAGAAGGTTTTCGAGAGGTATGCAAAGGTGTGTTGTGCCACCTTAAGTGCTGAGAAGAAAGCAGCTCTCCTGCTCCACTGTTTGGGCTCGGAGGGGCAGGAGGTTTTTGATCATCTTCCTCAACCCTCACTTAGCTGCTGTGGAGGAATTAAATTAATATGAGTGTTTATTAGATAACGTGATATCCATTATCTGCCTAAAGATAGCACCATTCGGGAGTGCAATAATTATGCCAGGAGGTTGCAGAGCACGGAAAAATCGAGAGAGGATTATGTCAGAGTTACGTAGACTTGCGTCTTCTTGTAAGTTTGGTGGCATGATGGAGGAACGTATTTGTGATCAATTTACAGTGGGTTGTGTTATTGAGAAGGTGAGAGATGAGCTCTGGTTGAAAGACGAGCCCCCTTTAGATGTGGTGTATGTCACTGCTAAGGGTTTTGAATACTCAATGGAATGTGTGGGTGTAATTCGGAAAGAAATTATCAAAGTTGTGAAGTACCGAGTTAAGGAGAATGTGGTGAAACTAAAGGATGGTGTTAGTAAAGGGAAGTTTGGTACAAGAAAATGTTACAGATGTGGCAGAGTTGGTCATTTGGCTAAATGCAAGGCGTGTAGTGCTCTAAAGGTGATATGTTCGCATTGTAAAACAAAGGGACATTTTGCAGTTGCCTGTAAAATGCGGTTTTCCAAACCTAATGTTAAGGAAGTCATTGAGAGAAGTGATCAAGAGGGTGAAGATAAAGATTTTGTGTGCGGTCAGACTGTACTCCAAGTGAACGAAGCAGGCATGGTTAAAACTTCACCTGTTGATACTATTGTGGTTGATGGCAAGTTGATGAATGTTTTGTTTGACTCAAGTGCAAAAATAACAATAGTGTCTGACAAATTGTGTCAGAAAAGTTTACGGAACAAAGTTACTTTATTTACACCAGACATCAAACATTCTGCCTAAGGAGGCGAACCCATAAAATTGCATGGTTTCGTCATGGAGGTGATAGAATATAAATAGCGGTTAACATCAGGGAAAATATAGGTGTCAAAAAAAGGGGATAGATTTATTAGTTGGTCACATCAGGGTGAGTTAGGTGTAATGTTGGACCCTAGTGGCGATGCTCATATCCTCTTGAAGGAGAGGAAGGTTCTGTGTGCTGTTGATTTGGTGTGCAATGATGGGTTGACTGAGAGAATGAAGGCTGCATTTCCTGAGGTGTTTAGAGAAGAGTTGGGTTGCCTTGTGGATTAGGACACTTGAGATTTGCCTGGTGGCAGGTGCACAACCTGTTTGTTGTGAGGTGTGCGCCTATTGCGGCATGTGAGGAAATCAGGAAGCTCAAGGAGGGAGGCATCATAGAGGAACTTGAAGGTACTGAATGTCTGGCTACCGTGGTAGCTGCTAGGAAGGCCAATGGTTGCTTGCATCCATTCGTTTTTTTGGTCACACCATTTCTGGAGAAGGTGTGTTCACTTAAACAGAACTAGTGGACACTATCTCTCGCATGAGTTCCCCTTCATGTCCGGAGGAGTTTATGCAATTCCTGGGAATGGTTGAGTTTTTGGGGAAGTTTATCAGGAACTTTTCAGATAGAAGTGTTCACTTGAGATGTCGATTAAAAAAAGGTGTTGAATTTACTTGGGATGATGTCTGTGAGCGGGAGTTCGTGGGGTTGAAGGAGCATCTTGGTGCGGCTACTAAGCTCAAGAGTTTTGATCCTAATAAACGCTCTATTATTACCACTGATGCTCAACTACTGTTCACGTGTGACAAAGGGGCGAGCGTTTGTGGAATGGAGATAAACAGATGTCTAACGGAGGTCTTTTCTTGGATGCAACTTAACCAACTTAAGTGTAAGCCAGAAAAATCTGAAATTATTTTTTTGGGCTGCCCCCCATTTGCTGACTGGAGTTTATGGCGGCCTTGCGACATGTCCCCTCCTTCGGCCCCCAGTCAGCACGGGACAAAACTTGGGAGTTTAGTTGGACACTAGTCTAGGGACGAAGTCCCAAATCCAAACTGTTGCTGGCACTTGTATTGGATTGATAAGAATGGTAAAAAACGTTCTTCCTCTACTCCCGGTGGAATCCAGTAAGACTGTAGTGCAAACCCTAATTACATCTAGGCTGGACTATGTACATATCTTGTATCTGGGGCTTCCAGAATATTTGCTCAATCGGCTTAAGATTGTCCAGAACGCTGCAGCCAGAGCTATTCTTATGGTAAACCCCAGAATGCGCATGTTGCACCCCTGAAGGCGCAGCACTGGCTCCAAGTGAGAAAGAGGATCCAGTTTAAGGTCTTAATGCTTGCTTTTCGAGCCTTCCATGATACAGGTGCGGTTTACCTGAGAAGTAGGATCCAGCGCTATCAGCCTCAATGGGTCTTAAGGTCCTCTGGACAATGCCTTATGGTGATTCCCAAGTTCACTTAATCTCGGATAGGAGGACGTTCCTTTCAGGTTCCAGTGGCCGCCTGTGGAGCGACTTGCCTCTACATCTCAGATTGTCTCAGGACTTGCTGTTTTTTAGGAAACAACTTAAAACATGGCTGTTTCAACAATAACACTATGGTTGGTGGGGCGGGGTTCTTCTGTTACGGTTTTGGTGAATAGCGCCGGGATACTCTATGTGAGTATCCGCGCGCTTTATAAATATCCAATTTCATTTCATTTCATGCTAGTGTTAAGGGACTTGGAGCGGTCCTGCAGCAGGTGGGTGGTAGTAATTTGAACACTATTATGTCTATCTCACAGGGATTGAAGGATGCAGACTCTAGGTACTCCGTGATTGAAAGGGAGGCTTTGGCGGCCTTCTGGATGGTAAAAAAGCTCAAAACATTTCTGTGGGGGTCTTTTGTGGTCAGGGCTGACCATAAACATTTAGTGGAGGTGTTTACAAAGAAATGGGTTGATCCTGTGTCTAGCAGGATAACCAGATGGGTGATTGCGTTGCAGGAGTTCGACTTTGTCATTGAGTATTTGCCTGGGGTGAACAACACTGTTGCTGAGACCCTTTTTAGGTTGGTGTCCGTGGGCATGAAGTTTTCTGATGTTGAGGAGGAGTCAGATGAAGGTGGGGATTTTGTGTGTGTAGTTGACTGGGAGACTATTTCTTAGGAAAGGTGGCGTAGTGAACTCTCTTGTGATGCAGTTTTGGGTGAAGTCATGCGTTTGTTGAACGATGCGTGAAACATCAGAAGATGCGGTTCTGTAGAGTGTCAGCCTTTTTGGGCTGTGAAAGAAGCGTTGAGTATGTGCAAGTGTTTACTTTTCAAGGGTATGAGATTGGTTCCACCTATAAAACTTGGGGATGAACTAATTAGTCTTGTCCATAATACACATCAGGGGATGTGCAAGGAAAGGCTTTGCAATTTGTACTGGTGGCTGGGTAAGGAGAACAATATTGAGAGGATGGCACGTGAATGTTCGATGTGTGCTCTTAGTGATAAGACCAAACAAACGAGAGAATAACCCATGGTGAGTAAGAGGCGTCGGATGGACCCTGGAGGAAGGTTGCACTGGATATTGTGGTCCCGGTTCATGGTGAAGGAAGTCAAACTTTTCTAATGGTGCTAATTGATATGTTCTCCACATGGCTTGACATTTGTTTGACCAACACATTTGAAAGCAAGGTTGTGATTAGATTTTTGAAAGAGCTTATGGCACACATAGGTCTCCCTCACACCCTTCTCACAGATAATGGTGTGCAGCTTAACTCCAAGAAGATGGAAGGTTTCCTACGGGAGAGGGGTATTGATCACAAGAGGTGTGCTTTGTATCATCCGGAAACTAATAGGATGGTGGAAAAGTTGAACAGGGTCATCAAGGAGGCTATTGCCATAGCAAAATCTAACTCTCTCAATTGAAAAGAGGTGGTGTTGAAACAGATTGAGATGTACAGGGCGACTCCACATTGCAACACTGGCTAGACTCCTTTTGAGTTGTTTCGAGGTCGGCTTCCTAATACTTTTGTAGAACCTACCTGGTTTAATGACTATGAAGCTGATTAGGGTAGAAAAGAGGGTGATTCAGATTGGCGCCTAAGAGGAGAAAAGAAGGCACTATTAGAGAAAAAAGGAATTTGATGCTAGCTCTGAAGAAATGTGTGGTGCATGTTGCAGATTTAGTCATGGTAAAGCGACCTGGTTTGGGTGGGTTCTGAAGTTTTCCAAACCTATTCAAAGTTGTTAAGACCTTCAATAATGATGTGAAGACCCAGGATCGCCATATATCGAATCTCAACAGGGTTGTTTTGTACAAGGGATTGTGGAAGAACAAGGAGAATAATGTGGGAGGTGGTGAAGACATAACGACCTCGAGGTCTAACAGAGTTGTGAAGGGGGACTTTGAGTAAATCAGTGTTTTGCATGAATATTTTTGGTGCAGGATTGCGTACGTCATCATTCCAGCATTGTATTGCACTCTGTTGTAGAGTTGATGTGAATTTTAATGTGTATCCCTTATCATTGTTTCATTTTCCAAGGAGGGAGATGTGTGGTAGCCACTACATCAGCAAGCAGATGCAGTGGCTGTGGAAGAGGGGCACTATGATGTCACCTGGTGTGTTTCCAAGGTAATGGAATGTGTGTGGAAAAGGAGTTGAGCGACAGCAGTTGAAGGAGAGAGCAGTTGATCTGTGGATGGGATCTCCTGCAAATAAAATTACTTCTTTTGAATCTACTTTGATGCCTCATGGATTGAGGTCCCGGACCTGAGCTTCTTACAGAGGTCCCTTCTAATAACTACAACCAAATATGCACTAGCATCAACCCATAAAGGCAATATGTAACCAGACCTTTACATGGTGCATGTTCAGTGTTCACCCCAGAGAATCTTATACTTTAGCAGGGGTTTGGAAACAATTTAGCTTTAGTTACCCATTGCCAGAGACGAATCAACCAAAAAGGATTTACAATGGGTAATCATTTGCAACTGTGCACCGTACAAATTTTATGAAATGTGTCTCAGATGTTGGTATGACGGCATAGGATGTTTACCCGTGCATTACTGTTATTTACTAAGAAATACAAAAATGTGATAGGTGGAATGTCTGAATTATTCTCAGCCGTAGGTAATTGAAAAGGTCTGTATGATACAAGATTTTAATACATTTTGACAATATTTGTAGAGAAGAGTGCATAATTAGGAGTTGTGGAGTCATTTTTCACAATCAGGCGAACAACACTCAATTTCATGCTAGGGTTTCTTTATAAACTCCTACACCAAAATGGTTTTTATTTATTTATTACCAAGAGAACACCAGACCCACGGATGAATATGGACATATGGTACATATCCGAAAAGAGCCAAACCTAGCCATGAGGCATTGGACTAGTGTAAAGGGGAACACTCATAAAAGGGATACAAATGGATGAGTAGATCTTCAATATTGGTACAGGAAATAAAGGAGTTATTGCCAGATTAAGTGTTTTTCTAATCGCGGGTTTTGCTTTTGTTCAGTAATGAAGGGATTAAAGGATACTGACCCATACAGATAATATTTTTGCAAATGGTGAAAAATAAATGGAACAGGCTAATGAAAAGACAGCATTTAAGCAAAATTGGGGGATGAATAGTTTCTAGTTTGTGTTTAGTGAGTTTACCACATATCTGTGAAGAAGTGGAATGTTATACTTTGGAGCAAAGTTGGCCTACATACACAGAAGTCGAAGCTATATCTAAATCAGCAAAAGGAATATGCTACTTACCAGTATGCATCTGTTCTTGGCATAGAGGGCTGCAGAGTGGTACATTTATGAATAGATCGCCATCTGGTGTTGGGCTCGGATGATTGCACTTTGTTTTTCTCCTGGAGAAGTCTTTGTCGTCATAGATGACTCCTCCTCTTGGTGTTAGTGCGCATGGGCATCGGCTCCATCCTTAGATTGTTTTGCCATAGTAGGGTTAGATGGAGTAGTGTAGTATAGTTCATAAAGATATGCCCATGTAAGTGTATCTAAATAAGATAATGTTGGGACAGACACAGGTTTCCGGGGAGGCTGGGAGGGCATGTACCACTCTGCAGCCCTCTATGCCAAGAACAGATGCATACTGGTAAGTAGCATATTCCGTTCGAGGCATATGGGCTGCAGATGGTACATTTATGAATAGATTGTAAAGCAGTTACCTCCCTAGCGGTGGTCACCAGTGTCTGTCGCAACTGTTTGAAATAAAGTCTTTAATACAGCTTGGCCCACTCTGGCTTGTTGTGCAGCCTGTACATCAACACAGTAGTGTTTTGTGAATGTATGTGGTGTAGACCAAGTTGCTGCTCTACATATGTCATCTAGGGGAATGTTCCCTAAGAATGCCATAGATGCTCCTAGTTTTCGTGTAGAATGAGCTCTAGGAGGAACAGTTAATGTTCTCTTTGCTTTGATGTAACATATTTGTATACATCTTACAATCCATCTAGCGATGCCTGCTTTAGAGATAGGATTGCCCTTATGTGTTGTGGAAAATGCTACAAATAGTTGTTTAGTTTTCCTGAAGTTTTGTGTTATTTCTATGTAGTACAAAATGGCTCTTTTGACATCTAGTGTATGTAGAGCCCTTTCTGCCACCGTTTGTGGCTTTGGAAAGAAGACTGGTAATTCCACTGGCTGATTGATGTGGAATGCTGAGATTACCTTAGGCAAGAACTTTGGGTTTGTTCTAAGAACCACTTTATTCTGGTGTAATTGTAGGAATGGTTCTTGTATTGTCAATGCCTGTAATTCACTTACTCTCCTGAGTGAGGTAATGGCTATAAGGAAAGCCACCTTCCATGTAAGGAATTGTATTTCGCACCTATGCATAGGTTCGAAGGGTGGCCCCATTAGTCTGGTGAGTACTACGTTGAGGTTCCAGACTGGTGAAGGTGGTAATCTTGGTGGAATGACTCTTTTAAGGCCTTCCATGAATGCCTTTATAGCTGGTACTCTGAACAGTGATATGTGTTGCCTGTTTTGTAGGTACGCTGCTATAGCTGCTAGATGTACTCTGATAGATGTGTACGCTAGATTACATTGCTGTAAGTGTAATAAGTAGCAAATAATCTCCTTTGTTGATACGTCCAGAGGGTTGATATTGTTATTAGTACAGTGTATAGCAAACCTCTTCCACTTAGCTGCATAGCATGCTCTAGTGGTGGGACGTCTCGCTTGTTTAATTATCTCCATGCAATTTGGAGGTAGATCTAAGTACCCAAATTCTAGGATTTCAGGAGCCAGATCGCTAAGTTCAATTGAGTTGGATCTGGGTGCATTATTTCTCCATGGTTCTGTGTAAGGTGCATGGGTAGAATTCGTAATTTTTGGTGTGGCACTTGTGAGAGTTGCAGTAGCGTGGTGTACCACGGCTGTCTTGCCCACGTGGGTGCCACTAGTATCATGGTCATTGAGTGTTGTTGCAGCTTCCTGACCACTAATGGAATTAGTGGGAGAGGGGGAAAAGCGTATGCAAATTTGTTTGACCAATTTATCCATAACGCATTGCCCTGCGACAGGTGATGTGGGTACCTGGACGCGAAGTTTTGGCATTTTGCGTTCTGATGAGTGGCAAAGAGGTCTATCTCTGGTTGTCCCCATCTTTGGAAGAATGGCTGCAGTATTTGTTGGTGCAGTTCCCATTCGTGTATTTGTTCCGACTGTCTGCTTAAGATGTCTGCTATCTGGTTTTGGACTCCTGGTAGGTGTTCGGCTAACAGATAGATGTTTTGAGGAATGGCCCATCTCCAAATTTCCTGTGCTAGTCTGGATAGTTGGAGAGAGTGCGTCCCCCCCTGTTTTTGAATATAATACATTGCTGTCATGTTGTCTGTTCTGATCAGGACTGCTTTGTTGGTAACATGTATCTGGAAGGCTTTCAATGCTAGAAACACTGCTAGTAGTTCTAGATGGTTGATGTGCAGTGTTCTTTCCTGCACACTCCACCTTCCTTGTACTGTGTATTTGTCCATATGTGCTCCCCATCCGGTGAGCGATGCGTCTGCTGTTATTGTCACCTGTGGAATTGGTTCTAGGAACGACCGCCCCTTGGCAATGTTTGTTATGTTCCACCACTTCAGAGAGCGGTGTGTGCGGTCGTCTACCAACACCAGATCTGTAATCTGCCCTTGAGCCTGATTCCACTGTGTCGCTAAGCATTCTTGTAGCGGACGCATTTGTAGTTTGGCATATGGTATTAGCAGTATGCAGGATGACATCATGCCTAATAGCTGCATGAACACTCTTGCTGTTAGTGAGTGTTGCGGCTGAAATCTTTGAATGATTGTAAGCATTGTTTGGATCCTGACTGCGTTGGGGTACACTTTGGCTTTTTCTGTGTCTATAGTAGCCCCCAGGTACTGTTGAACCTTGTTTGGTTGTAGGTGTGACTTTGTGTAGTTCACCGTGAACCCTAGCTGGTGTAGTAGCTGAATTGTCTTTTGTGTGTTTTGAAGACATTCCTCTTGTGACCTGGCCTTTATTAGCCAGTCGTCCAAGTATGGGAAGACATGAATTTGTTGTCTTCTTAGGTGAGCTGCTACCACTGCCAGGCATTTTGTGAACACTCTTGGTGCCGTTGTGACACCAAATGGAAGGACCTTGAACTGATAATGTTGTCCTTCTACCACAAACCTGAGGTATTTCCTGTGGGCTTTGTGAATAGGGATATGAAAGTAAGCGTCTTTTAGATCCAGTGTAGAAAGAAAGTCCCCTTTCTTCAGTAAAGGAAGTACTTGTTGGAGCGTGACCATGTGGAAATGTTCCGAATTTATGTATGCGTTGAGAGGTCTTCGGTCCAGTATTGGCCTTAGAGACCCGTCCTTTTTGGGAATTAGGAAGTATAGGGAGTATACTCCTGTTCCTTGTTGGTGCTGTGGAACCTTGTCTATGGCATGCTTTTCTAGCAGTGATAGTACTTCTTGTTTTAACAGTGTCAGGTGATCTTGCTTCATTGGACGCTGTTTGGGGGGGATGTTTGGTGGGGTAGCTGTGAGTTCTAGGCAATAACCATGTTGGATAATTTGTCTTACCCACCTGTCTGATGTGATGTTTTCCCAGACAGGTAGGAACTGTGATAGGCGTCCCCCGACCGGTGTTATATGGTCTGGGGGAAGCTTTATGAAGTCACTGTTTTGGGGTTGGAGAGTTGCGGTTGTTGTTGTTTCCGCGACCTCTCCCCTTGTTGTTGTTACCCCTGTAGCTACCTCTCGAATTACCTCTGGGTGATGTAGGTGTAAAAGAGGTTTGCTGCTGGTTTGTACCTGTATTTTTGGATCCTCCTCTATAGGTGGATCTACGAAAGGAACCTCTTTGTGTCGGCTGTTGCAATGCTCCCATTGATTTAGCCGTTTCGGTATCCTTCTTCATCTTTTCTAGGGCCTCATCTGTCCCTGTGCCGAAAAGTGTTTTCCCATCAAAAGGTTGGTTCAGTAACGATGTTTGTACCTCTTGTTTGAACCCTGATACTCTGAGCCATGCATGTCTCCTTAACATGATGCTTGTGTTTGTAGACCTTGCCGCAGTTTCTGCCGCGTCTAGGGCGCACTTTATTGAAGTGTTAGTAATTAACTTCCCTTCTTGTATGAGTTGATCTGCCCTCTTTTGATGTTCTTTAGGGAGATGTGTGATGAGTTTTTCTAATTCATCATAATGCGCTCTGTCATACCTTGCAAGTAGCGCTTGCGTATTAGCTATGCGCCAACTGTTTGCCGCTTGAGATGCTACTCTCTTGCCAGAGGCATCTATTAGTTTAGACTCTTTGTCAGGAGGTGGAGCTTCTCCTGTAGATAAAGAGTTTGCTCTCTTGCGAGCGTTTGTGACCACTAGTGAGTCTAGAGGAATTTGCCCTTTAATGTATATTGGGTCTTTTGGAGCTGCCCTATATTTTTTATCGATTCTTGGGTTCAATACCCTAGCCCTCACTGGGTCCTTGAAGATCTCTGATGTATGACTGAGAAGGCCCTTAAGCATTGGTAGTGTTCCTGATGTTCTTTGTGCAGTAGGTAGTGTTTCTAATAAGAAGTCCTGTATTTGAGGTTCTGTATGTAGGTCTACCTTATGATATGTTGCTGCTCTAGTAATGAGTTGTGCAAACCCAGTATTGTCATCAGGAGGTGAGGGTTTTGAGGGATATGATTCAGGGTCGGTATCATTATCTGACCCTACATTATACTCTTCCCATGGGTCTGCCTCCTCTGGGATTGTGTCCTCGTCATCCCCAGGATGTTCCCCTTCCCCTGTGTCACTCTCTACATCTGTTGTAGGTGTAGATGGTCGTGTGGGAGGAATATTTGGCCTATTGTGAGGAAGAGGAGAAGATGGTGTGTGAGGTTTGGGAGAAGAGGGAGGAGTTGTATTCGTCCCCATTGTTCTCTTCTTCGGATGAGTCTTGTCGTCCGAATGTTCATTCTTCCTCTTTTTAGGTAGTTCTGTGACTACCTTGCCAGTCTTTGGGTCAATAAACAAAGTCTTTTGTTTAGGATCAGTCCCGTGTTCCTGTGTCGGTACCGTATTTTTCGGTTCCGAAAGGTGTTTTTTCTTTTGAATGTCCATTTGTATTTTCGGTGCCGAGATTTTGTTCGGATCCGATTTCTTCGGTATCGAAGATGTCCCCGGTGTCGAGGGTGTTTTCGGCGCCGAAGCGTGCTTCGGTGTCGACATGGACTGCTTCGACTTCGAGCTTTCCTTGACTTGGTGCTTCGGTGTCGATGTGGTCCGTTTATCGGAACCGGAACCACTATGATGGGAGACCGAGTGTTTCGGTTTCTGTTTCGTTGCCGGGCTCGAAGGCGGGGCGTTGGAAACTTTTTTCGGTGTCTGACCGGGCTCGAGGGCGGGGTCGACACCGTGCGGGGTCTGTTCTTTGGTAAAGGGACGTCGTCACTCACGGTTTGTTGGACGTCGATTTCCTCGACGTCGGACTCGTCCGCTTCTGACCCCGCCTCGTCGGCCTCTTCTTCCTCCTCTTCTGGGTGCTGGTCCTCGAACAGCTCCGGGATTGCTTGTGACTGCATTCTCGATACCTCGTGTCTTCGGGCTCGACGGTTTCTAATCGTCGACTTTGAAGAGAACGCTGCACAGGCCTCACAGTCCCTGGATTCGTGTTCAGGGGACAAGCAGAGGTTGCACACCTCGTGTAGGTCCTTGTGTGGGAACTTAGCACCACACGTTGGACATTTTTTGAATGGAGTCCTTTCCATGGACCCCGGGCTGGACTACGTCGAGTTTCTCGTAGTCGTCGTCCTTCGAACCGCGTCGGTATGGAGTAAAGTCGCGTTCGATAACGATACCGTCGATTTGGAAAGGATTACGCGCCGGTTATAACCTTCTTTGTTAAAGTCGGTCCGGAGCGCTTCGATCCTCATCCGAACCCGATGGCGGAAAAAAACAATCTAAGGATGGAGCCGATGCCCATGCGCACTAACACCAAGAGGAGGAGTCATCTATGACGACAAAGACTTCTCCAAGAGAAAAACAAAGTGCAATCATCCGAGCCCAACACCAGATGGCGATCTATTCATAAATGTACCATCTGCAGCCCATATGCCTCGAACATAAAAGTATAACAATAAATAGGTACTTCTGTTTTCATATTGGTATTATAAATGGGCTTTCTGTCTGGAGCCTGTAGATCATGTCACATATTAAGATAACCTAATTTACTTCAATCAGCAAATCCTTTACATTCAGCCATCTTGGAATCACTATCAAGCGGTCATCTCTTGCTAAGTATTAATAATGAAGGGTTTTGATGGGCTTATCTTGCTATCGAGTGTAATATGTTTTATTCTATTTTCGCTGATCCGTACTGTAATGGACTATTTTCCAATCCACCATGTTTTTACGAAATCTGTATGGTTTTAGGTGTACTTTTATGGTTCCAAGAACCGAAATAAAATTGTTGATTATGATGATGACTGCCGATAACGACACTTCTGCAACTGATGGTCATTAGGAAAGCTATGAACTACCCAGTCATGGCTACCTTTAGACAGGACGCAAGAAAACCAGTATGATAATCCCCTTTTCCAGAATGTGCAAAAAGAGGAAACTGTATTGGTGAAAATAAGTAAACAATCTGGAGCAAATATATCCTAACCATGCAGAAGTATTTAAATCTGTTCTAAGGTAAACGCGTAATAAGAACACAAATATACTTTGTACTCACTTGTCCAGTCTTCCTCAAAGCAATACAAGAAGTGAACCCCCACCATAATTAGGGCATGTAAGGAGATTAGTGCTATATACATCTGTAATACAAAAAGTTAGAAATCCAAATAAACAGTGTAGCCTATAGATTTTATTAAATATTGAACTGTAAACATGAAACATTAAGTTATAGTTTATGTATTCTCTTAAATGCTACAGTCAGCCTGAAATCATCCTTTTCACTACGTTTTCAGTACGAAGTCAGAGGCTCTGTGGTGCTGAAGCAGATTACGTCTATCAGAGACTGCGTATATCATCATAAAGTGTCATCCCCACCTGCTGTTTCCGGTGTGGTCCATACACAGGGAAACACTAAAGGGCAGTAAAAATAAAGGAAAACCTTTGAGGAAGGTCCACAATAGGAGTAAACAGTGGGGGGGAAGGGGATCGTTTCCTCTTCTATGTCCTCTCCAAACTGATTCATGCCGAAGAACTACAGTCTCCATTTATAAGATACAACAGCGAATTATGCAATATGATATGGAAAATAAACTGATACTAACTATTATCAAGAACACAAAATCTACTAAAAGAAAGAAAATGTTTTAAATTGCATTTTTATTTAAAAGGAGGAACTGTTGTACCACAAGATCATTAAAAGGCAATCCTCAGCCAGACTTCTGTGGCATCACTGAAGAAATGTCAATTCATCCATGGTTATCTCTTCAGACAGATAGATCTCTTTACCCCAGGATTAGGCAGGAACAGTCTTGTCTTTTCCCTGCCCATTTTACAGGACACATGCCTATCATATCTTGGATACTTACTTTTTTAGTGTTAGGCAGCACCACAAAAGGGAGAAGATTTGCATACGCATTTATTTAAGTCTCTGTTTAAATGGTGAAACTCTAGCTCTTTTTTATTATCCTCCTCTTTCCAAGCACCTGTTTCTCCCACTAATTGCAGGCCAACTGAGCCACACATTTTGACTGCCACCTGAGAAGGCCCTCTAACTACAACTCTGTTTTATCTTGGTTATCCCAACCTACTTTATCAAGGGCTCCCAGTAAGCAACTGGCAGGGGTTATGACACCAAATCAAAAGGTGCAAAAGATCCAATTAATAGTCACCAACGCCATTATTTGTTTTTGAGGGGGTGGGGTGGCCACATGGTTATGGCCATCTCGCTCACCTCACATGAAAGCATAACTTGTGGGTTCCCTAGGTAGGAGAACTAGCACCAAGTTCAGTGTTTGCTTTAGGCGTGTAAGGAAATGCCAGGAGAAATCTTCCACTACCCTTGGTTTCCAAACTGACCCACAGTCTCCTTAGGGCCATTGTTATGAGTTCTTACAACCAATCCCGAAGGACTGTGACTATCCTTGGTCTTTCACTCATGAGACCAGGAGCCAACCTGTAGTAGAGCATTCTAAAGATCTGATGGTTTTAAATATGGGATGATGGTTTTAAATATTTTTATTTGATTTTGAAATAGTGCAAATTACAGACTCCTTCAATTAACTTTAATCTATACTGTATTGCTATAGATTGCTATGTAGCTATGTATTAACAGGAGAGGTAACAGATTAGGCGAGCAGAATTAATATCGATAAGCAGAACAGTTACATCAAGGTCAGACCAAAAGGGCTAATAATTCAACTGCAATTTTCAAACAAACATTTATAAACAATGGATTAATCAATTTACACATGCCCTCATCAGCATCTCTCCATTTTAGGAAATTCAGAAGATAAATTAAATCCAATTGTTTCTATCAATATGGTTCTATTTGTCTATGGTTCTATTTATCTACAACTTCTGATTACAGTAAATCTTTTTGTTTTTATTTAATCAGGATGAATAAGACACATTTCTGTGATTGAAATTGAAGCTCATGTAATAAGTGAATTTGTTTTCTCTTTGTCTCCGAAATACCCATAATTTCTTACAAATTTAAAGTTTCATCTTTAAATTGCATTTACAAAGTCTTTATAGATAATGATTGAAGTGAGCAAATACACAAGCAATGTGGCTGAGCATGTAGACCAATTACAGTTCTACACAACTTCTTTGTGTTTGGACTATGTTAATTCAAGTGATAAGTCTTATGTAATTCTTTAATTTTCATCTTCAAACGTCTGGTATGTTACTGGTAATATTAGATCTTTAATTACATGATTGATTGCAGCTCATTGACATATATATATGTAGGGAGCGCAACAACAGAATGCACTCAGTTGTCCAATCAAGCATCCTTGAAATTTGATCTAAAAATATAAAAGTCAACCTGTGAAACAAAATTAGGGACATTGATTCAGTCATTTTCTATCACTGGATAGACGTTACCACTGAGTTGTCAAATCAGACATTCCAAACTTCAAAGACTATCTTGGTTCAGATTCACATTTAGTCATAGTTTGCAAAGCTCAGCTTTACGTTTTTTCTGGACTAGTTTTTTCTGATTTCACTAGTCTGACAGAAATAGGTAAAAATACAGAAGAACCCACAAGAACAGATTACTCAGAACTACACGGTCAGATTCTTCTCTGTCTGGTCCACAATTAGGGACTCCTCCAGATATATTAACAATCTACCGCCCGGGTCAAAAGAATATCTCACCCTTAGTGGAATGGCACACATCATATCCACATTGACGTCAATTCTCTGAAATGTCAGGGGGTAGAGAAGAGATATCACACACCCTTTGACTCCATATGACCAAATACTGCTTACACCTCGGCTCTGTCGATGCCATTCAAGAGCCTAATTTGAGGCTGGTGGGGCTCAGGGAAGGTATAAGAAGGAGCTACTACATAAATGTCTCTCAAAGATCTGTTTACTTTCTACTTTTGCCTTCGAGCCCACTGAGAACTGTGGTAGCAAGGACATTGCCAAGGTACTGAAGAGCAAGCCATGGGTAGCAGCTGCAATCCCTCACTGGCGTCCATGCCTGTCGATCCAGACTCTTGACTGCTGTTGGTATGGATCCTTCACAAACTGGTGGTCAACAATGCCTGATGGCTTGACACAGGGTAGGATGTGATGCACAAGACAGCCATCTGTTGCATCAATCCTTCCTGATAAATCCCTTTTTTTGTTAATAGGCTAGTCGTTATCGTGCAGATGGGGATTTTACTTAGAAACATGATGCCCTTAAAATTTGAAGCAAAGATCATACATGGTAGCACGTTATTAGGTTGAGGCTCGGTTTATAGATATAGATTCTGACATAACTGGTGGGTTCTTGGCACACCTCACAAATGTACTGCACTCAAAACAGGAGTTACAATCAGTCCAATCCATCAAAATATGGATATTTGTCACCTTTTAAGGAGGAAACATGGAGTTGGCCACATCAGAATCTCAGTCCCTGAGAACATTTTGGTTGCATTCAGGTATATACTGTAAGTGCATTAACAGTGATGAATTTATCAAGGCATGTTTTAAAGAGACAGAGTCCTCACAGTGACCTATGGAGCATTACCATCCCCTATAGCACGGCATTCTTCGAGAAGCAGAGATGAGGCAAAGGTGCAAAGATAATAAGGAGTTGAAGGAAGGGACAAGAATAAGAAAGAAGTGGGGAGTATGGATGGAAAGCCAAGAAGAATACATGGTATAAGAGTGAGAGGGTCTATTTTTGGGTTAACAAATACCTGGGTAGATGGGAACTAAATATTTATTCAATCCTATAGCTGGTATTGTGCAAAGTAGGGAAAGGGGAAACAAACGTCATTGTGTCTCTCTCACGGTCGACATGTTTCAAGCCATTACACGAAGGCTTTTCTTCAGGACCATGACAATGATCCCAAGTACCACTCCTAATACTGAGACCAAATAGGTCTTCTTAATCAATATTAAGGATAAATAAGTGCAATACGATACCCAATTGGTATTTTTCTTGTAAAGATATTTGAAATGCCGAAATCTGGCCCCATGAGCTCAACGGGGGAAGGGACGCTTGTAGTCACAGTCTTCAAAGCAGCTCCCTTGCCCTGCATACTTTGCCTTGGGGTAATGGCTTGAAACAAGTCCGTTGAGATACACACATAGAAGTGTGTTTCTCCTTTCCCCACTTTTTACAATTCCCATCTAGTTCCTATCCAGCCAGGTATTTTGTAACCCAAAAACAGACACTCCCACTCTTATACCATAATTTACCTTATAGTTTACATCTTACAAAGTGCGCCCACGTCTTTGTTGGTCACAGCACGCCCTGTCCCGCAGCAGGGCAGGAAGAACCCGATGATGGAAGCATGCCACCATTGGACATCTTAGTGGGTGAGGATTATTTTAAGAAAACTTACTGTTTTCCTTAAACTATAAAGGTCACTGGGAAGGGAGTGTGTATACGAACATGCCTGTGTGATTGTTTACTAGAGTATGTGTGGCCATGTTCTGGGAGTTGTATGGACATATAATTACGGTGTGCAGTTATACATGTTGGTTGGGCGGCTGTATGAGGGTGAAAGTGTTGTTGAATTATGATGTTGATAATATGTTTTTTAAATGAGCCCAGGCATCTTTGAGGTATTTCTTCAATACCACTTAAATCACCAAGCTCAACTTCTCCCAAACTTGGCAAACTTTAGGAAACATTTTAAAAATCAAAATATTCCTAGGGACATGGGCTTTAATATATGACCCCTGTGGAAAAGTGGGGACATCACAGGTTTGTTCTACTGCCTCACCTAATAACAGAGGGGATTTAAAAGAAACTACACTCCCCACACTTGCTCAAGGGTAGAGGTAGTTTGTACCATCAACCCCCTCACTGGTCCAAGGGGGGGTGGGGTGGGAGGACAATTTTAGGCCTGAACCTAATCAGTTGTACTAAGGTAAAATTGTTTTGCATGTTAATTAAATACACTTTTTGAATTTTGAAGACTTTTGCTGCCAGATGAGTTTATTTAAACCAGTGTGTCTAAAGAAAAGCGGTGCAGTACTCCCGAGTTACATCCTTTCTTTAACACCAATTAACCTTGAAATAATCGATTGGCTGTTTAATATCTTTTGATTGTTAGTGATGAATCAAGTAAAACGCAGCCCAGTGCTCCTGTTGACCAGGGGGTGAGTGTAAAGGTCACGAGGGCAGTATGCGTCCATACTTGCCATACTTTGAGTATCAATGCTTTAGATAGGTAACCTGCTACTACTCTCTTCCTTGTTGTTAATTCTTATAAGTAATATTCAGTATTTATTTAACAAAGGACAGAAGAAATGTCATAATAACAATTTAACATTTACTCTCAAATTATTTCAGTCTTGAATGATTACCAAATGAAGACTTTAGTAATATGCTTTAAAGAATGAGCAAAAGTACATGAACTAATAATCAACATACTTACTGTAAACAATACGAAGAACTTCTGATTTGTCTCACCAACACAGTTATTAACCCAAGGACAATGATGGTCCATTTTTCGAATACACCGCCTACAAACACTGAAAATAAGCATAGGAAAAAGCAAACACTTTTGAGCGTGTTGATAATATCACCAGCTTTTCTTAATGTCTTTGCAAAATAATTTACAATTTTTAATTATACTTCCACTTTAAGATCCTATGATTCATAAACTGTGACACATTAACACTCAAATACAATTATTTGATGGATATAAAAATGCCTTTGAAACTCAAATAAAACAATCAGCACAGTGAAGCATTATCAAGCATTCAGAAAAGTAATCTCTAAATAGCCCATTTTCAAAAAGGACATTGATTTAAAAAAAAAAAAAGTTTGACTCGACATCAAGCAGTCATGTTTACAAAACATACTGTAAAATATTACATCACTACGTTAGCAAAGATTAAATCGATTCAGTTAAGATTACACATTCTTATTGCAAAGTGACCAAAATTCATAAAATGGACAGACCAGACATTTACAAATTCTTAAAACACAAGTTTTTTCTGATGAGGCTTGCACTTGTATGCATGAAATAATTAGCTATTAAAAAATAGTTCTAGGGTTCGAGTATGTGAGGTCTAATGTAGAGGTTTGCAATATTTTCAGTAATTTCAATATGGTGTCATGCTTCAGCCCCAGGTTATGAACTCTTGGGTCCAGAACTATTGAGCCCTTAAGCCAGCCAATCTGGGATTCAATACCTTAATACACCTTTTCCCCATTTAATGGTCAGGTGCCTTGTTCCTTCCCACCTACTTTCTTGTGCTCGTCGTAAGGCACAGCCCACCAGCTAGAAGGAATTTCATTCTTGTTGTGACAGTAAATGGTTTCTGCATGTGTCGTTGCATTGTGGCATTCTATTAAAGGTGTGTCAAACTCTAAGGAGAAGAATCTACATCTACACCTGCTGGAAACATGACACTCTCACCTGACACACGCAATAGAGTACAGGTGTTGAAGGCGATTAAGCCAGGCAATGTAATTGATGATTTCTGGTACACTTATAAGAATGTATTAGACAGCACTTCGAGAAAAAGAAGGGTGGCAAGACTACACTAAGTGCCACACACAGATTATGGGATGCCTGCTGTATCTCTCGAGTGAAGGTAAGTAAAGCAGTTTTAAGTTAATTGCATTTTTTCAAGTTCTCATACAAAACCAACCCCACACTTAGAAAAATGTTCAGGAAAAAACAGTCAATGTATTCCTATGGAGAAAATATGGTTATCGGTTAACAGGTAAGTACTTGGTTGTGGGAGTTGGTATTCTGGGGTTAGAACCAGGGTTCCCCAGGGTCAAGGATGCACTCTTAAAGCACCCTCAGCAGCACTAGGGCGGCCGGGTGCAGTGTGCTGAGGCCCAATGTTATCCAATAGGGGATGGGGGCCTCCGGTAGGTGGCTGCTCACAAAAAGGCCACAAGGTTGTGGGAGCAAAGCTCCAGGTGTCAGGCTCAAAGTAAAGGGGGATCCGAGTTAGCACCCTAAGTACACCTGCAGCGGCGCGGGACGGCTGGGTGCAGGGTGCTGGTTTGATGTCAGGCGCCCTGTTGTTTTCAATGCAGAGTCTCTGGTTGCGAAAAAGACTGCAGGCTCAGGGATGAAGATCTTCTGGAGGTGACCACCGGTTGGAGAGGTAAGTTGGTATGCCCATAATGCTGGGAATCCGTCGGTTGGGCCACCTAAGGCCGTGGGGCTGCAGGGGTGTCTTTAGGCATCTGGTTTTCTTACCAGCTCCAGTCACGGTCCGGGGGGATCCTCCAAAAAGAGGCTGCAGCTTTGCTTGGTGATTTGAGGCAGGTCAGAGATGACCAGATTTCAGGTCAGGATCGCCGGGGAGATCTCCTCGTGGTGTTGGGCCACTCGAACTTGGGCCGTAGGCGTCAGGTGCAGAGTGGTGCAGACGCACCGTTTTGGCTGGGGCCAGAGTCTGTTGGTGAGGAAATCCGGTGCTCACGGAAAACAAAGTGTTTGACTTGAAAGGCAGTGCAGGTCCTCGGGGTTCTTGAGGTGGCTGGCTGCAGAACACACCGGGATTTCGCTGGAGCAGGTTCGAGGTGGGGACAGGTCAGTAGGGCTGGGGCCGAGTCAGTGGGCATCCTCCTTATCTTAGTTTCACCTCGGGTTCTTCAGTCCTTCTTCTCTTCTTCTTGTCGATTCTTGTCTGAGGAGGAAAGGTGAAGATATCAATGAGGGCCTTGGCTACTGCAGGAGCTGTAGTAGTCCTAATCGGAATTGCTTCAGGATACTTGTGACATGATCCACTACCACCAGTATGAATGTGTTGGCTGATGCTGTGGGAGGTTCATGTGGACCCACTATGTCCACCCTTTCAAAGTGAGCCCCAACCACTGGTAGTGGAATTAAGGGGGCCTTTGGGTGTTCACTTGTTTTGGCACTGGCTTGACAGGTGACACAGGAGCTGACACACTCCTTTACCTTCTGAGACATCTGGGGCCAGTAACAGTGGCTAACTAGCCTTTCCCAAGTTTTGTTTTGGCCCAGATGTCCAGCTAGGGGATGTCATGAGCTAAAGTTAGTAAGAACTCCCTGTACTTTAGAGGCACTACCACTCTCCTAGTGGCTGCAGGGTTGGGGTCTCTGGCCTCAGTGTACAGTAGTCCCTACTCCCAATAGACTCTGTGGATACCACTGACATCTCCCTTTTCACGTGCAGCAGCTTACTGCCTCAGGCTCTCAAGAGTTGGACAGGACTGCTGTCCAAGGCACAGCTCTTCCCTAGTGGGTCCCCCTGGGCCCAAGAGTTCAACCTGGTAAGGGTCAAGTTTCATGGGCTCAGTTCCCTCTGGGGCTTTCAGGTACTCTCCCAGAGGAGAGAGGTCCTGATTATTTTGCTGTTCTTCTTGGGAGGTGGGGCCATTCTTTCAGGCTCAAACACTTCTTTTCCACCCTGCTTTCAGCTCTGTGCTCTAATCTTGACACACACAATCTCATAGATGTCCAGCATTGCTGCATTGGGTTTTTAATTCTACCTCAGCCCATGCTGAGGTTTCTAGGTCATTACCAAGTAGATATGCAGCTGGAAGCTTTGGATAGACCACTACCTGTTTCTAGCCAGTGACCCCCCACCCCAGTTTAGTGTCACCATAGCCATAGCATGGTCAGTAGTAGCACTGTCAGCATTGGTGACTGGGTAAGTTTTCCCAATGAGGTATTGCTCTGGGGAAACCAGTGTATCTCTCACCAAAGTGACACTGGCCCCTGTATCCGTCAGGGCCTCTATTCTAGTCTCATTGATCCAGGGGTATTGCAAATACTTCTTTAAGTTGGGTGGCCACACAGCTAAAGTGGCAAACTCAACTTCACCCTCTGTGACTAGAACTGCTTCACTGTGACTCCCGATTTGCTCTGGGCACACTGTTGATCCCATCTGGAGACTGACTACACCAGGAGTAGTTGTAGGAGGACGAGGGCCTTCTTGTTAGGACAAGTAGCATCTCCAGTTAAGTGTCCTAACTTCTCACAGTTGAAAAACCCGGCCTTTAGGGTATCAAAGTTCTTCCCTTTGTATTGATTACTGGACTGGGAAGAGTTTTGGGACCCACCCCCCTGAGCAGGTTTTTGGGGCCCTTTAGAAGACTCAGGCTTTTTATCTTTGGGATTCTCAACCCCTTTCCCCTAGGGAGGTTTTGTAACCCCTGTATTTTGGTCACCCCCAGTGGCTCTTTTTGTTATCCTAGTCTTGACGCAATGGTCTGCCTTCTTTCCCAATTCTTGGGAAGAAATTAGAACTAGGTCCACCAAATGTTATGTTATGTTATTGGAATTTGTAAGAGCGCACAATTACCCAAGGGTGCCCTGCCGCTGATGTAACTTCTCATTTGTGCAATTACTTAAAATATGTTCTTTCATAAACAGATTGTAAATACCACTGAAATCATGCACATTATTTCCAGTTAACCAACCATCTAGTGTCTTGACTGAGTAGTCAACTAAGTCAATCCAGCGCTGATTTTGAGTTTTGTGAGCTCCCCTGAATTCAATTCGATATTCCTCAGTTGTGAGTCCAAAGTCCTCAATCAGAGTGTTCTACATGAGGTCATAAGACCCAGCATCTGCCCCTGTAATGGTCAGGATTCTGTCCATGCAGTTACCAGTGAACATTTCCCAAATGAGTGACCCCAGTGCGACTTCGTCACTTTTCTCATTTCACAGGCCCCCTCAAAGGCTGTGAACCATTTTGTGATATCATCACCCTCTTCATACTTAGAGACAACCCACTTGGGGATTTTAGGATCATAAGATTGCTCTGTATCCTTATTTAGTAAATTGCTGCCAACATTGATGGTTGCTAAGCCCATCTCTGCTCTCTCTTTCTCTAGAGCCAGGAGTCTGGTCTCCAGATCCAATCTTTTTGTACACCTTACTAAAAGGTTGGTCTCCTCATTGAGGCGGTCCTCAAGTCCTCAGGAGCACCTGAGACACTTGTGTGGGATCAAGGTACTATGAATTGTATTCTCCCTATGAAGTGGGTGGGGGATGGAATGTTTCCTCATTCCCTCCATCTTCTTCCCCATCTGAGAGGTCTTCACCATTCTCAGTTTAAGTTTGGATAGAGACAGCAACTTCCTAAATTCTAAGTGGAGATAAGAGGTGAGGTTGAGCTCCTCAACCTGGTTCTCTATGCCATTGTTGTTATCTTCACCAACAGCTGGGTTCTTGTTAAGAGACATTGTTAAAAAAAACTTCTAACCCCTTTTACCCCTAACTAAAGTGAGCTTTAATTTTTCTAAAATTCTAAAGTGACTTAACCAAGGCCCTAACAAGACTTTTAGTATTTTGGGAAAATGTGTCAATTCAAAAGTCGGAATTCTAAAGACAATTTAAGAGTTCTGGTGTGTGATCAGGTGTTGACCAAGTCAGTCCAACAAATGCAAAGTTGTATAACCCACCGATGCCACCAAAATGAGGTATAGTGTGCACAGAGTCCAGTGGAACCCCAAATGTAGGCAGAGGTAAAAGTAGAAAGCACCTAACTCTCTATTTGTGGTAGTGTGGTCTGAGTTCAGTCTTTGAGTGTGTGAAATCTTTTACTGCCTGAGTATGTAATACAAATACTTAACTCTACCCTCTGATAAAGTCTTACTGCTCGCCTACACTACCACAAATAGAGAGTAAGGTGCTATCTACTTTTACCTCTGCCTACCTTTGGGGTTTCACAGGACTCTGTGCACTCTATACCTCATTTTGGTGTAGTATATACAGAGCCAGCCTACACATGGGCGTTCTCATACAAAGACCCACGTTTTTTTGGTGAAAACCCCAATCTACTAACACTAGTAGACAGTGTTTTACAGCAAAAAATAAATAGCACTTGAAAGCAGGTGTTAAAGATGAGAAATGCTTTTATTTCTCCTAACATTTCCCTTTTTGCATGTGTACTACACTGTCCAGACTAGCAAAAAAATGGTCAGGGGTTCTGCCCACTTAACCCTCCTATACCTGAGCAGGGGACATCCTAAGATGAAAAGATAGCAACAAAAGGGTACCGAAGGGATTGATCCAAATTTAATTCTCAAACAAGAAAATTAATTATCTTGTGAAACAGAAATTAAACATGAAAGAATTACATATAAAATGTATCCATACATATATGAGCAAACATCAAGGAAAACACAACAACCGACAGTCTATCTACAAATTATCACATATACATATATACAAATATACATCACATTTATAGTATCACGTAACTATGTACCCCAAACACAAAAAATATATATAAAAAAAATATATATATATATATCCTAATTCGAATCAGTGCCTCCACTTCATTTGTAATGAGAGCACAATACCATGGTAGTCCCAAGAGTAAAGCACCTGGGGGTTACAGAGTCACCCCAGTCTATATTTGCATAGGTGCCAATCTGAAAAAAATCAAACAAATTATTTTTTGATGTGTGCTGGACTACACTGTCCAGCACACATCAAAACTAGGTAAAGTTCTAAAGTTAGTCAGAGCATCGTAGTTTGTACTGGAAGGCCACCCTCCCAGTATAAAATCCAAGCTGGACTCATGCAGGCACTATGCTGCAAAGGTGTGTGTATGGCGCCCTGCGGCCTAATTTTGTACCAGCGGTAGAGAGATCAGGATAGTGCCATAGAACAATTAATGGAATAACACTTTTAACTGACTACCAATGTATTTTTGTGTGTATCTAAATCTCTGTATGAATTGTACGCATTTGCACATTTATGGTCTGAGGACCGAAATAAACTCCATGATGATGATAGTGCCATATCTTTGTAGATATGGTGCTTTCCTATTCTCTCTCACATGACGCTGCGTTGTGTGAAAACTATTATAATCTGGGTCTAAGCCTCTTTCCCTCACTCACTCCAACTCACATTCTCTCTCATGCTCATTCTCACTCATACTCTAACTACTAACACAATAACGCGCACACTCTCTAACTTTGGGCGCTGTTACAACTGCACCTGCTGCACCATTGATTGCTACACGGATGACTTACTTCCACTTCGGATGACTTACTTCCACTCCCTCGCACACCTTCCAATCAATAGCTTGTTCCACCATACTCCTACATCTTCACACTCTCTCGTACTCATTTTCACATATTCGTACACACTCCCAAGTAAGGTAAGGCTGCATGTGATGCATTTTCCTCCGAAGCACAGCCAAGGGCTGCTAGGTTCTGACCTCTCACAGTAGGTCATTTCATGTGCTGTAGATACACATGCTTATGCAGACTGTATAGCAGTGCCCTCCAAAAGCGGTGGCTAACCAGTGGATGTTGTAGTCGATTGAAAAGGTGTTCTTAAGACTGCTTGTTCTACGTTAGATTGTTGATGTGCTAATACATCTACTTAATAATGTTTGGTAAATGTTTGTGGAGTAGACCATGTAGCTGCTTTACATATGCCAGCTATGGGAATGTTGCCTAAAAAGGCCCTAGATGCTCCTATTTTGTGTGTAGAATGTGCTCTAGGAGGTATAGTTAAAGAACTTTAAGCTTTAATATAGCAAGCAAGGATACATTTAATAATCCATCTAGAAATACCAGATTTGGAGATAGGATTACCTTTATGAGGTGGAGCAAACGCAACAAAAAATGGTTTTGCAGAAATCTTTGTTCGATCAATGTAGTATAATAGTGCTTTTTTGACTTCAAGTGTGTGTAAAGCCCTTTTTGCTACTGAATCAGGTTGAGGGAAAAACACAGGTAACTCAACTGATTGGTTAATGTGAAATGCAGAAACTAATTTTGTAAGGAATTTTGGGTTTGTACGAAGAACTTCTCTGTCTTTTTGAAGCCCTTATACAGTTGAAAGAAGGGTTCTTCCAAGGTTAATGACTGTAGCTCACCAACATATCCTAATGACGTACTAGCAATTAGAAATACAACCTTCCATGAAAGAATTTGTAGTGGACAATTGTGTAATGGCTCAAAAGGTGGGCCCATAAGTCTTGTGAGAACAATGTTCAGGTTCCAGACAGGTGTAGGTGGTACCCTGGGAGGTATTATTCTTTTAGGACCTTCCATAAAACAGGGCTCGACAAATCCACTCGCCCGCTTGCATTTGCGAGGTAGAATTAATGAGGACGAGCTATTTTTAGGTCCTACTCGCCCTTTCTGGTGAGCAGGAAGCCAAACTAACTTTTGTCCTCTGTCTTTTAAAACAGAGCAAATGTGACAAGATAACAAGATTACAAGGCATTTTTAGTGCTCACAAAGGGAGGGAGCAATAAAGATGTCTTTAAATCTTGTTATCTTGTCACTTTTGCTCCGTTTTCTGAGACGGAGGTCAAGTAGGTTGCAGTTAGGTCGAGGAGATTTTCCAAGGTACTAGACCTGGAGGACTAGTACAATTTTTCCAGCCCTGATAAACACCTTAATTACTGGGACTTTAAATAAAGATAAGTGTTGTCTGTTTTGTAGATATGCAGCTACTGCTGCAAGGTGTAGTCGAATGGATGTGTAGGCTAATCCAACTCGCTGTAGATGCAAAATGTAACAAATAATGATTTGTATAGATGCATCTAGAGGATCAATATTGTTATTATTACAATATATAACACATCTTTTCCAATTTGCCGCATAGCATGCTCTAGTGTTAGGTTTTCTTGCTTCTTTAAGAATTGTCATACAATCTGGTGGTAGATTTAGGTATCCAAACTCTATGACTTCAGGAGCCAGATTGCTAGGTTGAGCACCTAGGGGTTTGGATGTCTGATTTCTCTACGGTTCTGTGTGAGAAGGTTGGAAGTAAGGTGCAATTTTTGGAGTGGAACTACTGACCGGTCTTGTAGTGTGGTGAACCATGGTTGACGAGCCCATGTGGGAGCCACTAGGATTAGTGTGAGTCAAGTCTGCCTGAGTTTCCAAACTAGAAATGGAAGAAGAGGGAGAGGCGGAAAAGCGTAAGCAAATATCCCTGACCAGTTCATCCATAGGGCATTGCCTTTGGATAGATGGTGTGGCAATCTGGAGGGGAAGGTTGGGCATTTTGAGTTCTGTGCTGTGAAAATCCTCATTTTTGGAACTACGGAAGGAGAAAATGGGGATGAAGTTCCCATTTGTGTACTTGTTACCGCATCCTGCTGAGGAGGTCAGCAAATTGGTTGTGCATGCCTGGAGGGTGTTCTGCTAGAAGATTAATTTTGTGATGTATTGCCAAACGCCAAATATTCTGAGAGGCGTGACAAATGTAGAGTGTGTGTACCCCCCCACTTTAGTACATAGTACATGGCTGTCATATTGTCTTCCGGACTAGGACAACTGTCCCTACTAGATGAGGCTGAAAAGCTTTTAGAGCTAGTAGAAGCTCCAAGGAATTGATATTGAGACGTCTCTGTTTGGTGTCCCAAGAGCCTTGAATTATTAGATGATGGAGATGGGAACCCCAACCTGCGAGAGAGGCACCTTCTGTTAGCAAGACTTGTGGAATGGGGTTGATGAAAGGCCGCCCTTTTGATAGGTTTTGTGTGTTCCACCACTGCAGAAAGCGATGAGTGCGGCTGTCTACCAACACTAGATCTATTAATTGACCCTGTGATTGATTCCACTGACGTGCTAAGTATTCCTGTAGAGGATGCATGTATAATCTTGCATGCTGCACTATTTCAATGCATGATGCCATCATTCCTAACAGTTGCATACAAGTCCTTACTGTTACGTATTGGTTGTTTTGAAACTGTAGTAATAAAGTTTGAAAGTTGTGAATTCTGGCTGTATTGGGGCGAGGCTAGAGCTTAGTGTTAGGTTAGAGTGTTAGTGTTTAGCGTTGCTCCCAGATATGTTTGTTGCTGTGATGGTTGAAGATGGGATTTTTGTGCATTGACTGTAAATCCCAATTGATGGAGAAGGTTTATGGTATTTTGAGTGTGTCGTAGAGACTTTGTCTGAGTGTTGGCTCTGATGAGCCAATCCTCCAGATATGGGAAGATATGAATGTGTTGTATTCTGAGATGAGCTGCTACTACTGTTAGACATTTTGTGAATACTCTGGGTGCAGTAGTTTCCCCAAATGTAAGCACTTTGAATTGATAATACCTTCCCGCTATCACAAACCTGAGATATTTGCAATGTGCTGGGTGGATAGGAATATGGAAGTATGCATCCTTTAAGTCTAGTGTGGGACATAAAGTGTGGACATAAAGTCACCTTGTAGAAGTGTTAAAGTGTGTTCATATGGAAGTGCTCTGACAGTATGTATAGGTTTAACAGTCTGAAAACTAAGATTGGTCATAGAGACCCATCTTTTGGGGGGAATTAGGAAGTTAAGTGAATAAACTCCTGACCCTTGACGTTGCAATGGAACTGGTTCTATAGCTCCTTTTCTTAGAAGAGCTTGTACTTCTTGTTTGAGAAGCTGTTGGTGTTGTAGCAAGAGTTTATGAATGCAAGATGGAATATTGGGAGGATTCCTGGTAAGCTCCAGGCAATAACCATGTTGGATAATATCCAAAACCCATTGGTCTGTTGTTATTGATTGCCAAATGGGAAGAAACTATTGTAATCTTCCCCCGACTGGTGACAAATGGGTCGGGGGGAAGTGGTAGCAAGTAACTGTTTGTTAGAGGGCTGGGAGGTAAGTGTTGGAATACCACTACCTTTAAAATGGTTTCCTCTTTATCCACCCTTGTAGCACCCTCTAGAGGGAGATGATAGTGTTTGTGTTGTATAAAGAAGTGGCTGCCACTGGGGTGTTAGACTTAAATTTGGAGCCTCCTCTGTAAAAGGAGCGACAAAGAGAACCTCTGTTTGAGGGAGATTGAAGTGCTCCCATGGACGTTGCTACTTCTGTATCCTTTTTCACGTTTTCTAGGGACTGATCTATCTGAAGCCCAAAGAGGTGTTCCTTATCAAAATGTGCATTAAGAATGGTTTGTTGTACCTCAGGTTTAAAACCAGAAATTCTGAGCCATGCAGGTCTTCGAAGCATAATGCTAGTGTTGATTTCTCGAGCTGCAGTATCTGCGGCATCTAATGCACACCTGATTGAGGAATTCGAAATGTTTCCCTTCTTGTACTATTTCCTGCCCCCTCTTTTTGTGTTCTTCGGGGAAATATTTTAATACCAGGGAGCTCTATCATATAGGGAGAAGAGTCCTTGTGTACTATCTATACGCCAATGGTTGGCTGATTGAACAGCTGCTCTCTTCCCTGGTGCATCTTTCAGTTTGGATTCTTTACCTGGAGGTGGAGCCTCCTCTGATGTTTGTGAATTTGCTCTTTTACAGGCATTAGACACCACTAAGGAACTAAGGAATCCAAAGGCAACTGACCCCTAATGAAAACTGGGTCGGGGGGGAGGGGGGTTATAGTTCTTGTCTACTCTAGGTGTTAGTATTGGTGCTCTAACTGGGTCTTTAAAAATATCATTAGTGTGCCTTAACATACCTTTAAGCATAGGCAACATATGTGTGGTGTTGTGTGAACTTCCTAAGGTATCAAATAGGAAATCTTCTTCCATTGCCTCCTTATGTAAAGGCCCTCCATGGTAATTAGCTGCTCTAGCAATTCATTCTTGATGTGCAGTATTTTCATCAGGAGGGGAAGGTTTTGTTGGATATAGATCAGGGTTTGTATCCTGAGGTGGATCTATATTGTAGTCATCCCATGGATCTGGTGGTGGCTGATTATCATTGTCATCCTCCTCCACTATATCAGGATTTGTGTTAGGAGATCCCAATGGTGTAATGCCCCACTCTCTTTAATGTCTACGTTTCATCTCTGGCCGACATTGGAAGAAAGTGGGGCATCGGCATATGTTCCTATGCCGATGACACTCAGCTGATGGTGACAATGGATGAAGGGTCGGAAACAACTAAGAAAAAACTACACAGTTGTCTCTCCGAAATGGCAGAATGGATGCGCAACCACTGCCTAAAACTAAATGCCGGAAAATCGGAGATACTACTGTTCGGAGGAGCCAAACTCTCATGGAACGACACGTGGTGGCCACCGTCTCTGGGATTAGCCCCCGTCCCGAAACAGTACGCCAGAAACCTTGGCATAATGATGGATGACGCCCTGTCCATGAAAGACCACATACGCATACTCTGGGGCAAAGGTTTTGCAATTCTCAAACTCTTGGCAAAAATTTTCTCCTGGATACCTTTGGACTGTCGACGCACAATCACCCAGGCCCTCCTGGTTAGCCGCCTAGATTACGGCAATGCCCTGTTCGAAGGGATGAACGAGCAACTGTTCTCCCGCCTACAGATCCTACAAAACCAGGCGGCTAAATTGGTCTGTAACAAAGGCAAGCGAGATTCGGCCTCTGCATGCCTAAAGAAGCTTCACTGGCTACCAATGCGTCAGAGGGCTACCTTTAAACTACTTTGCCACGCGCACAGAGCCCTTCACAAAACGGGCCCCACCATCCTTCAAGGGAAAATCGAATTCTATATCCCCAACAGGAATCTAAGATCCAACAACTCAGCTCTGGCGAAATCCAAGCGCATTTACAAAACAAGGACTGGCGGACGCGCCTTCTCATACTTGGCGGCTAAAAGATGGAATGAGTTACCTGTGGACCTCAGACACACCACTAATTACCTCCAATTCCGCCAAAAATTAAAAACTCACCTCTTTCCAAAAAACTAACCCCCCAGCACAGTTTCAGTAGTCTTCTTTTTTATAGCGCCGTGATATCCCATGGGATGAGTGTCGCGCTCTACAAATACCAGAAATAAATAAATAAATGTGTAAAGTATCTGTATCTGGCATTGGTGAATAAGCTGGAGGTGTCTGGGGAATTGAAACGGCAACAGATTAACGGTTTAGAATCGGAGCGCCGCAATACACGTCCGAACCCGATGGTGGAAAGAAAACGATCTAACAATGGAGTTGATGCACATGCGCACTATCACCGAAAGGAGTAGTCACCTTACCTCATGACTGGAAAAGACTGCTTAGAAGAAAAACAACGTGCAAACATCCGGACCCAACACTAGATGGCAGGGGAATGCAAAGCATATGAACCTCCAGCACATATGCCACAAACAAGTAGGTTCTTGTGCATATGAGACAGTGGAGCTCTGCCACAAACAGACCTCATCATCTTGGAGAGCTGAACTCACTCCTCTGCAGATAGAGCTGAGCTCTACCACAGATGCAGCCAAGCACCTGCATACATAGTGCGGAACCCATGCACAGATAGAGCAGAGACTGTGTACAAATGTATTTCATTGAGCTGGAGCAGAGTTCCTGCATTTATAGCTCTGTGACCCTGGGCAGACAGAGCTGAGCTTATCCAAGTGTGCAGCTGAGCTCCAATACAGATGGTGCTGAGCCCCAGTGCAGACATAGATCAAGGTGAGCCAGTTCACAGGTAGAGCTGAGCTCTGTCTGCATTCATTCTTATAGTAAAAAAGACAAGGGTTCTATGGGGACTGAGAAAACTGGACCAGCTAATATTCTGTAGGAGGATAACACATCACTCATCCTGGTTAATCTTCCACTTGGCCTATTGCTGTTAGGAAGTGGGGAGGAGAAGGTGGGAGGAAGGATGACAGTAAGAGAGAAGGGATTGAGATAGGTGACCGATGAGAGAGAGAGAGAGAGAGAGCGAGAGAGAGCTAGAGAGAAGGTACATAGTAGTGAAAGAGAATTAAGCATGTGCGAAGATATAGACAGAAAGGTGAGAAAGAGGAGAAAGAAATGAGAGGAGAGTGACTGAAATGGAAAAGAACAGAGACTGAGTGTGGAAGGGGAGGCATCAGAGTGAGAGACATATGAACACCACCACAACAATGATGCTAAAGCAAATTGTATTTTATGATATGTTAAGGGTATTTGTAAAGTGCGCCACTGACCCCAGAGATAATCCTGGTGCTGAGAAAGCAGGGGTTATGTCGGCTGAGACTGGGCCTTGTCCAGGTGAAGAGCCATGTTTTCAGTTTCTTGCACAGCTCACGTATGAGACGGCAGCTCTGTGACTCTGGTTCTTTGCATGTGGAAGACATGTGTGAGCAGGAGTCTGGCTGACCAGAGGTGTCTGGTGGTTGTATTGAAGTTAATACAGCTGTTGAGGTAGGTGGGATAGAGGTTGTACAGGAATTTGTATCTGTGTGCAAGAAGTTTTAAGAGTGTGGGTTAGTGAACAGGGAGCCTGGGGAGGTTTTTGAGGAGCGGGGTCATGTGAATGCAGAGGAAAGCCTGATGTGGATTTATTGTGCTAAAGCAGGGAAGAACCGCTAGGCACATATGTCTTGTGCATGCATTAGCACCTTAAACCAGACCTACTGGCCTCCCAAATGTGTATTCTTATATTGTCTCTGCCCCCATTGTGCAAAATGGTAGCCCCACCACCACTGTTTAGTACTAGTCCCCCCCCCCCCCCCCCACTGAAGTTTGGGTCTGTTTGCGCCACTCTCAAGGCTTATTTGACCACTTAGCAATAGAACTCCTAACTGAAAATACTATCAAAGTAAGTGAGTGTGGCATTATGTGGCAAGTAAAAGTAAGAGGCACTACCAGACAAAACGCTGATAGACTACTTGAAGAGAGAATTAGTTCCAGTTTAATCTGTGGTCAGTGTCGACTGCAATCATGCTTTGGGAGGCTTTTATACCTCGGTTAAGGGGGAAGGATGATGGGTTGGCTCAGGAAAGAAGAAAGGATAAGACTGGCAAACTTGAAAATACATTAATTGAACTAGTACCTGTGGCACAAGTGAAAATCTTATATCATTTATTTTCCAAACAAGCTCAAACTAAACAAGAGGAGGTTGACAATATGTGGGTGACAATGCAGGGTTCCCCCTATACATGGATATTTATCGATAGTGCAGGCCTATGAATATTCATCCCTGTTAAAAGTCCGGATGAGGGACTTGTATTGACAAAACAAGCATCAACACGGATAAGGAATATTGGCTGTCACTTTGGCTTTTGGATTCTTTTATATTATGAATTGAAAAGTAACAGTAAATACGGAGGACCTGGGTCTTATTGTCCAGACGACCCGATCGACTTGGAAAACTGTGGTATGCTGAACGTGCTTACAAGTTTTTAACTCAGGCCCTTAAGAATATGTTATAATTTTCGAACCATTGGATTGTTGGACACTGATTGAGTGGACCAAGACAAAGATATTCCTGCCCTGACGAAGTTCCACTGGGAACGAAACGCATTGGCTGATGTCCAATATTTTAATTTGAAAATTCAATAAAGAATATATTTTGGAATATACACAGAATTTTCTGACTTCATCCTGGTTCACCGTACCTCTTCTTTAGAATCTATCTATCTGGTTTCCAGTGGAATAAAAGTGCGGCGTACTGCGGATGTGTTTGCACAGACATTTATGATTTTGTGTATTTAAGAAACTGAGGTGCTGAGCCTTCGGTCAGCAGAATTTTGTCTTTCTAATTGTCTATGAATATTTATCACCTCCAATCAACGTTGCTAGAGGATTTTGCTTTGGGAAAAATCAGACCATTTTAAAACCAGGGCATATTGAACCGGAGGCCTGTTAAACAGACCTCAGCCTCCAAAAGCAGATAAATCTGGAGGTACACTGCAGGCAGACGTCTATTATGCTGCACGGCATCAACATTTACCCACTGGGTATTTAATAGCATTATATTAAACACTGTGTGTGTTTTGTGGATGCTAGATTTGTAACATGAACTACTAGCAGTGCTTAATTCCTTCTAGGCGCATCTAATTTCTCTCTCTTGTGCATTTGTGCCTTTACAGGTGAGGAGAGATCGGTTAGTTGGTCATTTCCAAGCATGGTGAAGACAACAACTCAAGGTACAGTTAAAGAAAATAACCTACGTGCCATACAAAATCAGTCAGTGAATCTTGTTTACAGAAGAACATCTGTAACCTGTAACTAATGCATTTTATTTTCATTCCTTATTATGGCATACACTGATTGAACAGAAATTCAACAGGCGCTAACCTATATCTTCAGACTGGTGGTAAGAAGGGTTTGATGATCTGAAAACAGAAGCAATAAAGACTGTTACAAAGGAATTTTGCTAACACATTTCAACAAATTACGTGTACCTACCTACAGTGATGAGCTCTGTCTGGTTTGATGCTGCAGCATTTTGGACATTTGTAAACTACCTGGCCTGGCTTTAATTGCAAACTCTCAATGAATTCTTTTGTAGCATTTCCTTTCGGCACCGCACCCTGAAAATCAAAGCAAAGGAGGGAGAAGCATAAAAGGTACGAAGATGTAGCTGCTATTGATTAAAAAACATGATGATTTGATGGTCTGACAAAATTAGCTCACAAAATAATAGGATAAAGAAACCACAGATAGAAAGCATTTACCTTTAAAGAATAATATTCACGTCAAGGCAAACAACTGGTCACCCAGGTGATACACAGTTTGGGCATAAATCTAATACCTGATTCCTGTTAAATTGTTTGATACCAGTTAAATGTATGCAAGTTTTATCTTTAATTTGGTCTGAAAGTCTGATTAGAACAGGCACGATACCCTAGGCACCAACATTGTTAGCAGATGCTGTGAAAGCGATAAGAGCAAGGAATGTCATTGCACTGTTTAAAAATTATAATGTAAGAAACACTTCACACAGATCTGGAAAAAGGGAAAATGTAGAATGACCAGTCTACTGAAAAAGCATTCCCTAGTGCAGTTTTTGTTGGGGACCAGGATGCAAGATCCAGAGATAAAGTGTGTGCTGTGTGAGATGGCAGTCGTGAGAATCGTTGTAAGACTTATGCCACGGTTTCCTGCATGTTCTGTGTGTTATAAGACTTTTTTACCTTTGACAGCTGGTCATTCTGAATCAGAGTTGAGCACTGTGCCAACCAACTCCCGGTGGAGCTTAAAGGGTACAACTTTACATAACTTTTGACTATGGAATAAAAGCACCATTTTATACATGTACCACTTGGTGACTGGATCACCTTTTTCTCCAACTTTGCTGTACTCCAAACAAAGTCCACTGTTCGACTGTCAATGCAGTGTGGTAGAGTCCTGACCTTTTCACTAGATAAAGCTGGAAGGGTAAACCCATTACTCTTTACTCTCCAAACAAAAAATACCGAGTATTCCATCTTGTTTCAGACCACTATTGGTAAGAGAAAACAGCACTTTTAACTTGCATATATTATGTATGGAAAAATAGTTAATTGTATTATCTATTGCCCTCAAAGATGCGTACAAACGTTATGTAATGCATCAACACCACAAGAAACATCTCAGCTTTGTTGCAGGAGAGATTTGCTGGAAGTTCAATATATTACAGTTTGAAATCAAGTAAGTCGACAGTTTTTAGGTCTCGCCCTGGAATTAGCATCCAAAGGATGCTTCCAGGGTTGGAGACGTATAGTCAGCTGTCTCGAGGGAAGGACGGACGAGAAGGTGCACGAGCGCAGTCCAGGCTGGATTGGTGTGCGCGAACGCGCACGTTCCGTCCTGCGCCGCCCTCCCAGCCTACCGCGCATGCATGCATGCACACAGACAGACACAGACACACACACACACACACACACACACGCGCGCGCACTCGCACTTACACTTACACTTACACTTACACAGACACACAGGCACCCAGACAGGCAACCCCCTCCTCCCCCACAGTCACACACGCATACACACAGACTCCAAGACACACGCACACTCACACACATACACAGGCCGCCGTCGCGCGCGCGCCCACACATGCCCCCCTCCCGCCCTCGCACGCCAGCCACAAAGCGAAGCCCCACTCACCGGCAGCAGGACTCTTCCTCCATTCTTCGGCACCGGGGCGCAGGGTAGGCTCCTGCCTGCTCCGGTGCTGCAACCAATCGCGGCTCTTCCGGCTCTTCCGTGGGAGGCGGGGTAGGCTCCCGCCCTCCTACTTCCTGTTTCCTGTTGTCGCAACGGCCTGCCTGACTTCCTGGTCGCAGGCCGGCAGAGTAACGAGGATGTTTTGCGGTATTGTAATGTGCTTAGTGTGGAACCTTGTGTACCATTGTTTAAAAAAAAAAGGTGAGGATGAGCAGTATACAAAAATTGCATTTTTAGTTTGTTTTTAAATATAGAAGCAGTTCGTAACCACTCAAAAATGCCAATCATCATGGCACTTAAAATGCTCAGTTTGAGCACTCTTTATCCCGGCATGCAGCAGATTGTTTGACAATCGGAGTGCATTTTTCACTTCAGTGTCGACTTTCACCAAAAGAGAAGCTGGAACACGCATCATTCTACACTTTCGTTTGGCACCAAATTCCAAGTTTAAAAAAGTTTTAATTCCATAAACCAATTGTGGAGTTTCTAATGTAATTTGGCGACCTGCTCGCGCAGCAGCCTTTTTTCTTGCATGCTAACCTTATTCAGCTGCTCACTACAGAGCAATAGAACAAATACCGCAGCCATGTGTGGTCTTCAGTCCTGCAGACGAGGCACGCCCCCTTCCTCCAGTGGCTGAGCTCTGCCCGCAGGACAGTGAGGCACAGAGTCCCTGCTCTGTCCTTGCTACCTGTGCATCCGAGACTGCTTTGCTTCTTTGACCTGGGTCAGGTGCAGCATTCAATCAAGTCTTTGGATTTGCTTTTTTTAACCTGAGAAGAATCTTTCTTGCCACTTGTGCATTTGGTCGGGGTCATTCTGGACATCACGGTTGACCGTGTTGTCTCATGAGAGGGCTTTTGGAGTAAAGCATGCGTGATCCCACGTGTAGCAAGCTTGCTCGCATATGGAGGATGACCTGCGTGCATTGGACACGATCACCCACCCTGCATCTGTTCAGGGTAGGGATTCCTGGTGAATGGTTGGATGGATGGAAGTAGGGTTCTAGATGGATAGGACTGCCTCGAAGGCCTGTGGTGGGAAGGGAAGACAAGGAGAAGGAAGGAAGAAGGGTAGGTTTGGGAAAGAGTTGGCATTTGAAAGTGCACTATTGAAGTGGAGGTGAGTATAGGGCATTGGTGCACCATGTCCTGCTCAGTCCCATCTCCAAATTTCGAGGTCCACTTTTGTACAAATGGACTATTTTAGTCAGTGCACGCACTGGTGCCCTTTCAGGTCATTTTAGTGAACGCGAGGCCTGTCCCTCCTGTAGGTATGCCTCAATCTCCTTGTGCGCGACGGTGAGCAGCCAGACGACTGCTTTTGCTAAAATCTGCAAATTGTAGAGCAAGTGATAAATTATGTGGCAAGTGATAAATTATGTGTCATGAATTATGTGGCAAGTGATACATTATGTGGCAAGCGATGAATTATGTGGCAAGTGATACATTATGTGGCAAGCGATGAATTATGTGGCAAGTGATAAATTATGTGTCATGAATTATGTGGCAAGTGATAAATTATGTGGCAAGCGATGAATTATGTGGCAAGTGATACATTATTTGGCAAGTGATGAATTATGTGGAGGGGAGGGGCTATAATCATGCAGAAGACGCCGCAGCTGCCAAATTGCAGTGCTTGTGGTGTGTATTTTCTGTATCTGTTTATTATTCAGTTACGAAGAGGAGGTGGCGCCATTTCGGAAACTTGTCAGTGGACAACCTCTAACATTTCTTATGTGGGTGGACATGTGGCCTCCAGAGCTGCACTCTGATCTCAATGCTGCTCCATTTTGCTGCTGCATAAGTCATAGGTGGGCTGCATCATTATATGTCAATATGCAACATATTTTATATGTCCCTTTTTATAAAAACAAAACGTAACTACTGCAAAAAAAATAGCCAATGCCATTTACAATACTAAAAGCTCAAACTTTGCCTAATGCGAGACCTATTGCATTGCAAATGCTTGTTTCACCAGTTGCCTAGTGATAGTTGAAGAAAATCTCTGAATGGATGTCATTAATGTTAATTAGCATTTGGATGAGCAACTAGACAGAGCAGCTTTTGAAGAAGGTGATGTTGGGCCTTTTCCACAATCCCGTGAACTTGAGTTAGTATAGATAGTAGTCATCAATCACAATGATGCCTGTTTTGCGGGGGCTGACGTGAAATTGGGTAAGATCAATGCCGTCTCATCAGAAAAGAAGGCTGTATCATTCAGTAATGACGTCCTTAATATTTCTAGTCCACCTTCCTTCCTTGTGGATGAAGCCACTAGAAGATGACCCCGACTGACAACTATTGGATTTCACAACAATAGAAATAGGAGAAAGTTCGGTTCTTGTATCAGCAACAAAATTGTCACACTGGTTAAATTGCAACATTCATTAGAAGAGGGATGCAGTGCTCTCAGCCACTGTTGGGCTTTATCACAATAACCAAAATTATGTTAACATGTGGAGGTACATAAACAGATACAGGAGCGGTGCAAAGGAAATGGTAAATAATGAGGAATTTGTTTACAATGATGAGCTTGACGCTTAAAGAAGTCCAGTTAGCTCTTCTATCATATGATTAAAGGTTCACAACAAAAGAGACAGATTCAGATAGCCAACATGAGAGCGATGTAGCTCATTCCTAGACTAGTTTTTATCAAGAACTGCTCAAAGGAAACCACGCCTTTTTAAAAAGGGAAAAAAATTGCATTCAAGACATCTTTGAATCATGGTCAATAACATTTCAATATGTTGCCTAAGTGAGATAGGTTTGGCACCTAGGAGATGACGCACTGCGCGCAACTCTTCAACATATTGTATACTTATGTACAATGCATTGACATATCACTTTCCCATGGTGAGTCATAGATCTTGCTAAGGAAATCACCCATGTCTCAAGTGTATGATGGCAGGTCTTTTAAAAGGTCACATAAAAAGAAATCAACATATTTTGACTTGTTCTCAAACGCACTGCCAAGTGTCAAAATAATCGGACAACCCGCGGGATTATCCCGGTCTTTATGGATACAATTGTAAAGCTCGGGTGGATAAACTGTATACATATCATATGCAATTTAGGCAATGTACTACAATGAATATGTTAAGCAATATGAAATTGAGAATTGACTAAAGTCTTATTTGTTTGTTATGAGGTCGCACGCCACATTTGTTGCAAATTTACATGCAAAACGGTGCCTCACTATCAGTGAGCAGGCCTGCAGGACAGCCAAAACTTGTCGGATGGGTATTTTGACAGCATGTCAATAAAACCGAAGCTGGATTAACACCTGTATGGCTGCCATCCTTCATGAATCATCAGTGCCTTTACGATACTTGGGAGAGGGTGAAAAGGATTTTACGTAGAGGTTGCGGACTTTGCTTGTTCTGATGCACGCTTCGATTTTGGTGTGCAACGGAAGCCAGCAGTAATTGGTATATAATTATATTCATCAAACCTATCTCTTCCCTAAAACCCCACACGCCATCTACACCACCCGCAGTGACAAATGCTGATGATGTGGGAAATCAGAGGTGAAATGTATGCATATGATGTGGTCCTTCCCCTCCGTAATGGGAAGCGATAGTGAAAGATGTAAAGAGAGCCACCAGGTGGAGCATTCCTTTTAATTGAAACAAACACTATTGGACTGGAATCCTTCTCCCTCCTGGAAGAAACTCGGCAGGAAATGTATCCTGCTTTGTCTACAACACGCTAAGTGTGAGATTGCTACCCAGTGGCTGAGCTTGGATCTCACAAAACATGCAGACTGCCTAGGGACGTTACAGAATGGGCAACAGCTGAAGATATTCGTATGATGCATGTTCGCAGAGACAACAAGCTAATGGAAGACCTGCAGGCATAGGCAGCCATGCTGTTTGACCTTAAAGGACCCACAGGGGACACCCCCGCAGAAAGCAGTCCTCAAGCCAGTAATGACGAGTGAGAGCAGGGGCCCAACGATTAAACACCTTCTTACCCCATCCTCCTTTCTCTTATTCCTTTAAATGCCAACTCATGATACACCCACAAACATTAAACTCTAGCTATCTATGAAGTGACTCATCACAGGAGCAGCAAAGGGAGGTGGGGTCCTGCTGGGGTGTAACTGTTTTATTGATCTTGAGATTAACATGTCGAAATGTTTTCACCCTGATAATGGATGTAAAATGGTCTAGTCTCCAAAGAAATCTCATAAAAGATAATAAAAATAATTAAAAAAATATTGGCGATTACTTTTCACCACAAATACTATCCTTGGTGAGCAGCACTCAATTCAATATCTTTAAATCACATACCTTGCATACTCCAAAGCAAGCAGCATGAACAGAACACAAACAGGCACAAATCTAACATGCACTTTAGTGAGAAGGTAGAAAACAACCCTTCCGAGGAGTCCCACAACATAGAAACTGGTTCTGCATACTGAACTGATTTGCATGGAAGTTTTCATCCAGTAAGAAGTCTAATGGCTTCACTTTGGGGGGATGGGGATGGGGCTGGAGGGGGTTTGCTCACACGTGCTGATGGGCCAGAGGGAAATATCCAGTGTTGTCTGTTTCTACAGAGGATCTTTATTTCGGTTTTCATTGCATTTATGTTTAAGTAGTTATCTCCAATCCACTGGATAGCCATGTAGGACAAAGGTCACCAGATATACTATTCAGCAAGAGCTCCTCCACCTCTCATTGTGATGAAAGTTTAACAGAGCTTAGCTGTCTGCTGTTGGATTAAATACATCAGTGGCTCCGTTGCATTTTAGCTAGCTTTAATAGTATATCTATCCTAGATTTAAGTGAAAAAAGAAGGCACTATTGTGGCTGGGCTGTTAAGGTGCAGTAAAATGTTAAACAAAATAAAAAAAATTTGGGAGCACTGCAGGCTTCGGAAATACAAGACCGTACAAGGCCGTTTTATGGAATGTGTTAAAGTTTACCATGCATTTTTACTATGACTTATAGTTTGTACCATCATCATATCCTGTAGGTTTTCTGCCATTCACGTTCAAAGTGTCTTGGGAGTATTTTCGCTGTCCTAGAGGTCTCACCACTTGTTACACAGACACATAAGTCTCTGTCCTGGTAGTCTGGACGGAATAAGGTTTTCCAGAATTTACCGGAACTTTTTAGTAAAGGATTCTGTTGCTAGTTTTGAGATCAGGGTAGGCGGGGGTTCAATGAGCAGCCGAAGTGTAAAGTCGTAGAATGTACTTTCCAGGTTCAATTTACTCCATACAGCAAACTGGGATTATTACTGCTTACAGACAGCTTTCCTAGAGATTACAGTATCCCAGATTTCTATCAGTTCCAAGATGGCAAGGATCAGATATCGCATGTGCTTTGTCATGAGGGTGGTAACTGCAAACACAACAATGATGGACAGAATGTGGATCAATGTCACAAATTCACCCCAGTCCAAAGATCTGGGCCCAAATCCATCGTTTTTCCACTCCACACCACCCTGGGTTAGACAATGGCGATATGCAAATCAGCGCTGACCCTGTGCCCCATGGGAACAGTCCAGTCCGAACTACAAAAGCCATGTCCTTCCCAGAACGGAAACAAGCATCCGAGGACCGGCCCAGGGTGGTGTGGAGTGGAAAAACGATGGATTTGGGCCCAGATCTTTGGACTGGGGTGAATGTGTGACATTGATCCACATTCTGTCCATCACTGTTGTGTTTGCAATTACCGCTCTAAGTGTACTGGGGATGCTCAGACGTGAGTCCCAGGCACTCCACACCACTGGAGTCAAGCTAGCCGGGCTGATGAGAGGTGTTACCTCGAAACCGGGCCGGTCCTCGGATGCTTGATTCCGTTCTGGGAAGGACATGGCTTTTGTATTTCGGACTGGACTGTTCCCATGGGGCACAGGGTCAGCGCTGATTTGCATATCGCCATTGTCTAACCCAGGGTGGTGTGGAGTGGAAAAACGATGGATTTGGGCCCAGATCTTTGGACTGGGGTGAATGTGTGACATTGATCCACATTCTGTCCATCACTGTTGTGTTTGCAATTACCGCTCTAAGTGTCCTGGGGATGCTCAGACGTGAGTCCCAGGCACTCCACACCACTGGAGTCAAGCTAGCCGGGCTGATGAGAGGTGTTACCTCGAAACCGGGCCGGTCCTCGGATGCTTGATTCCGTTCTGGGAAGGACATGGCTTTTGTAGTTCGAACTGGACTGTTCCCATGGGGCACAGGGTCAGCGCTGATTTGCATATCGCCATTGTCTAACCCAGGGTGGTGTGGAGTGGAAAAACGATGGATTTGGGCCCAGATCTTTGGACTGGGGTGAATGTGTGACATTGATCCACATTCTGTCCATCACTGTTGTGTTTGCAATTACCGCTCTAAGTGTACTGGGGATGCTCAGACGTGAGTCCCAGGCACTCCACACCACTGGAGTCAAGCTAGCCGGGCTGATGAGAGGTGTTACCTCGAAACCGGGCCGGTCCTCGGATGCTTGATTCCGTTCTGGGAAGGACATGGCTTTTGTAGTTCGGACTGGACTGTTCCCATGGGGCACAGGGTCAGCGCTGATTTGCATATCGCCATTGTCTAACCCAGGGTGGTGTGGAGTGGAAAAACGATGGATTTGGGCCCAGATCTTTGGACTGGGGTGATTGTGTGACATTGATCCACATTCTGTCCATCACTGTTGTGTTTGCAATTACCGCTCTAAGTGTACTGGGGATGCTCAGACGTGAGACCCAGGCACTCCACACCACTGGAGTCAAGCTAGCCGGGCTGATGAGAGGTGTTACCTCGAAACCGGGCCGGTCCTCGGATGCTTGATTCCGTTCTGGGAAGGACATGGCTTTTGTAGTTCGGACTGGACTGTTCCCATGGGGCACAGGGTCAGCGCTGATTTACATATCGCCATTGTCTAACCCAGGGTGGTGTGGAGTGGAAAAACGATGGATTTGGGCCCAGATCTTTGGACTGGGGTGAATGTGTGACATTGATCCACATTCTGTCCATCACTGTTGTGTTTGTCATGAGGGTGGGCCACTGTATGATGTACATTTCATTTAGAAACTGTAATGGTATGTCATTCAAAGGGTCAACAATATGCATGTTGCAATGTCCCAACGATATCACCAGCATGTACAAAATATAGACTTCACCAATCATGTCAATAATATTAATAGTAGTACCCATAGGGGATTTAGGAGGGCGATAGACCACAAACAAGGTGCCCAATGTTGTGGGTTTAATACAATAAAAGACCATGAAATCCAAACATGGAGAGTTCCATTTAGATTCAAGGCCTTTGTGGCAAATTAAATGTACCTTGTCCCTTCATCAGGAGTCTAAGCAGACATTTTTTACAGCCTCCAGGCCCTGAACTTATGGTGTCTGGGAGATAACTGGCCGGAAACCAGGTTTCCTTTAATACTAAAATGTGTCATGTGGAATCTTTTATAAATTCATGCACTTTCCATTGGTGTCTACAGAGTGACTTGAAATGGAGCTAAGCTCATTACAACGTAGGCTTCTGGGATCTACTTACCATCCTGTATGCCAGATGACATTGTCAAAACAAGTATACCCCAGGTACTTCCCACTCCATAAAAGATGCTTAAGGCCAAATCATGCCAGGCCTACAGACACACTAGAAGCTATAATACTGAAATGAACACTGCTAAAATAAAATACCAAACGACAACACCAGGTAGAGCCGAAACTAACAAATAGAGCCCTGCATATGTCTCAACGTATATGTCCAACCATAACAAACCTTGCACCACCAGTGAAAATTTGATGTGGACGATGTGGCAAACAGATGTCACAGATAGTACCAAGTCATAAAGACCTCACACTGAAGCTCGTCATAGACAATCATTGCGAAGCCCCAGTTCCCACATGGAAGTTTGTCTTTTCTCAAAGTATGCACTGGGCATGCATATATGATTTAACAAGATCAGAAATTAACCTTTATGCGTCTGTCTTCTTCTGTCTTACCTGTATGAGTAGCCAGATGTTCATTAGAAGCATCTTGTGCACCACCACACCATTCGCTGACAACCTTCAACAGCATACCAGAAAATGTGCAGTTTAGAGATTCTGTAGTCAGTGGATAGACTGGAACTATCAAACCTGTATGGTATTCATCTCATTTTATTCTTGTGGGAGATATGGAGGTATTACTGGGACTGACCCTCGACCCATCCTTTATAAATGTGTTAATAAAAGAGCAGTCTTGCAGCACTCTTCACTAAGTAGTTAAGTGCAAACAAATCCCAAGTCTTCTTAGTTTCATTATATTTTCGGATATTGCTGTTGGTGCACATCAGACATTACAACCTAACTCATTGTATGAGTATAAGTGTTATCAACCGGTGTATTTTGGTTAGGCAAAGTTTGCATATAAGCATTTTCAAGGTGTTATCAGGTTTTTGGAGTTAGCATCTCAAGTATTCCATCATGTAAAAACCATGTCCATCAACATCTGTCAGATAGATAAACAAAATAAGCAAGTTAGTGACCCACAAAAAGGGAATACCTTTTAACCTAAAAGAATAAAAAGAAACTGATAGAACACCCTATCAGTCACCAGTGGGATTGCATCTCACTTTCTTATACAGTGCACTTGAACTCCCACTGCAAGTCAACAAAGGTTGCAGCAGTTAATGCCAGAGAAGGCTATATAAACGAAACCACAGAAATGTCCCTCCAAATTGCTAGTACTTTCATTAGATCCTGGTTAATCGCCAGGTTCACTTCAATATTTTACTATTATTTACAAAAACATATGTGGTCAGACACCAGCATGCTGGATTAAGAAATTCAATTTCTAGGTCTCGGACTCTCAAATGTAATCTAATTTTCCCAGAGCCATCTTAGCATTTATGAAAGGGTTATGCTTTTCAATGGCAGGTTACAGAACACAGGTAATTACAAATTAGACAACGACGACCTCCAATTAAAAAAAATATACAAAGAATTTAGAGTCAGCTATGTGACGGCATTTATAATGGAAGAAGAAAGGATACTTGATCTGTTCTGCAAAATTAGAGGTAGAACTCTTCAACTGCTCGTTCTATTTGTGTGGCTGCTTCTGTGCACAAGTAGCATATTTTCCCCTATATTGTCACAAAACCCATGTTTACTCCTGGTGTGTTACCAGCATGCCAAGCTCAGTTCCATCAGCTATTATTCGCTGCATGCCCACAGTCTGGAGCCTCTGCTTTTTGGTCAGCTTAAAGACTAAACATAGACAAAGCTTATAGATGGGTCTTCTATTTAGTGCTTACGCACATAAATACATGCACAGGTAAACAACATTCGGCCTCTTTTTAACACAGAACGGCTAATCCTTTCCCATCTGGGGTTGTTGTAAAGAACTTTTAGAGACGGAGCTCTGATGAGACCTTCCCATACCACTGAAGAGCAAAATAACCCACCCTTGCTAAGAGGTCAATAGCGAACTCAGGCATATTAATATACAACTTTCAGTTATCATAATCAGTGGATAAATCAGAGTGAACACTCCATTTAGAAAGACAATACGTGTGGTTCCTATAATCACCTGGGACTCTGCACCTGCCCTGCCCCGTCGGCAAACAGAGCACATAGCAAATGAGCAATTTTTTAGGGGCTTGTTATTAACCCTGCAGGAATACTCATTCGGGCACAAACACAAGTTTGCAGAGAAGTCGTTATACCAAAGTGCAAAATTACCACACACATCATTTTTACTTACACAAATATTCTGCGTTCTGCGCCTCAGAACATGAAAAACATAGAATATCAACACGTTATTTGCCATTCTGAGTAACAGAACTTGGAATAGTGCTGTAAAGCTGCACCAGGAAATAGTAAAAACGTTTGGTTCCCAAGACGGGATGACAGTGCTAAAATACCATGTGCCTAAGAGTGAGACCAGGGAGTTTTAGATCATTTATCAATTCAAGCCTTTATCAAAATGGTTAAAAAGTATACTTGTAGCTTTAACACAACCATCATCCTTTAATGGGGCTCAGGGAGACAGTCTTTCACTTTGACTACAGTGAAAGTCCTAGCGTAACCACTGCACAAGATAAAGCTCCAATGAGACAGTGTATGCAGGAAAAATGAGAGGTCTACCAAATACAGTTTAAATGTACTCGGATGCTTTACAATAAGATGGATTCAGGTTTAAAGAGCTCTGGCTACAGGCTTTACCGAATGAGATCCGAGTACATCGAGCTCAAAGGCTGATTACATTCCAAGCAAGACAAGCATTTACAATGCAATAGGTCTCGCAGCATTAAAGTTTGAGTTATTGGCATTGTGTATGACAATGCGTTGCATAAAATTTTTAGCAAACTTTGAATTGGTGAGCAGTGAGAGTGTGTGCAAGAGTATGCTGTTTTTGAAAGCAGTGTGGTAGAGAGTGCAGGAATTTGGGTGACCTGAGCAATGTGGATGATGCACCTCACGCACGGGGCTGACGCAGTTATTATTCACACAGCTCTGATGGTGCACCTCCGGCACGGGCTCACAGTTGTTATTCACACAGCTCTGATGATGCACCTCCGGCACGGGCTCACAGTTGTTATTCACACAGCTCTGATGATGCACCTCCGGCACGGGCTCACAGTTATTATTCACACAGCTCTGATGGTGCACCTCCGGCACGGGCTCACAGTTGTTATTCACACAGCTCTGATGGTGCACCTTAGGAACGGGCTCACAGCTGTTATTATTCACACAGCTCTGATGATGCACCTCCGGCACGGGCTCACAGTTGTTATTCACACAGCTCTGATGATGCACCTCACGCACGGGGCTGACGCAGTTATTATTTACACAGCTCTGATGCACCTTAGGCACGGGCTCATAGCTGTTATTATTCACACAGCTCGGATGAAGCACCTTAGGCACGGGCTCACAGCTGTTATTATTCACACAGCTCTGATGATGCACCTCCGGCACGGGCTCACAGCTATTATTCACACAGCTCTGATGATGCACCTCGCGCACGGGGCTGACGCAGTTATTATTCACACAGCTCTGATGATGCACCTCCGGCACGGGCTCACAGTTGTTATTCACACAGCTCTGATGATGCACCTCACGCACGGGGCTGACGCAGTTATTATTCACACAGCTCTGATGGTGCACCTTAGGAACGGGCTCACAGCTGTTATTATTCACACAGCTCTGATGATGCACCTCACGCACGGGGCTGACGCAGTTATTATTCACACAGCTCTGATGGTGCACCTTAGGAACGGGCTCACAGCTGTTATTATTCACACAGCTCTGATGATGCACCTCATGCACGGGCTGACAGTTATTTACACAGCTCTGATGATGCACCTTAGGCACGGGCTCACAGCTGTTATTATTCACACAGCTCTGATGATGCACCTCACGCACGGAGCTGACGCAGTTATTATTTACACAGCTCTGATGCACCTTAGGCACGGGCTCATAGCTGTTATTATTCACACAGCTCGGATGATGCACCTTAGGCACGGGCTCACAGCTGTTATTATTCACACAGCTCTGATGATGCACCTCCGGCACGGGCTCACAGCTGTTATTATTCACACAGCTCTGATGATGCACCTCACGCACGGGGCTGACGCAGTTATTATTCACTAATGGTTAGTGACACCTAGGGTAGGTGTCAACTCTTCGAGCACAACCTGAATGAAACAAACGGGTTTCTTTGGAAAGTTCTTCAACAATCACAAAAAATTAATTAAACCAAAATTGTGTTCATCTTCTTCGTCATGTTTAATTCACATGAGTCTTTTTTCAATAATCATGAAATTCATTTCACATAACAATCCACGTTCATTGTGTGTATGACGATTTCATTTCCCTTTCCCAATGCATTTCGGACACCTGGTCCTTCATCAGGGGAATCCTAAAAGAACAGTAATGATATAATCTAAGTGTGATCCACCGAGTAACAATAAATGCAAAAATATGCTGCCTTAACTATAAAAATATCTAATGAAAAATAACAAAATGTGAACCTCACGTGCAAAGATATAAAAACACCCGAAATGTCTGTTGCCCAAAAGATCAGCGTATGTGTATTACAACTAAAACGAGCATGCTAGCGTGGCTGCAAGGGTGTGGACCAACCCAGATCAACCGAAAGTAGCGGCAACAAAGTGATATAAAAGTGCAATTAATCTCCGTGCACTGATAGTCACAAACCCATTATCTACCCATATAACACCGTAGGTAACGTGAAGCGCATAGCGCGGTTGATAAAAACTTACAGAAAAGGTGAAGCAAGATCGCGTGTCCTGCTCAATGCGCCCTTCGCCATCTAGTGTGAACCCGGCGTGCAATACATACGGAAGTAGGTTAGAGGAAGACAGTGCGCATAGAAAGAGAACTACGGTTGTGGCGGCCATGTTGAAGTGGTGGCAAAAACCCAAATACACGAATAGGTGTTCCAAACAGAAATATATAACAATATCACAGGACACAATGTTAAATCCAAAGTATGATTAAACGCCAAATGAAGTATCACATATAACTGAAAATAATATATAAATTAATAAAAAAGGGGAGAAAAGGTGCAAAAATAAACAAATATACTCAGACATAAAAGGTCAGCATCAAAACATGTGTAGAAACAGTGCAGGTCAACTCTACAGATAGCATTGAAATTCCATCCGATCATTGAGACCGGATGGTTTCATAGACTGAAGAAATTTAATCCAATGGTTTTCACGCTGCAGTAGAAAATTGTTATTGTCTCTGTCGTCTCGCTTTTTGACCACTTCTACAGCAGCGAACCGCAGCTGACTGATGTTGTGTCTGCAATCCTTCAAATGTAGAGCCAAGTTGGATTTCATATTAGCTGTTCTTATATTGCTTTTATGTTCATTAATTCTTACTTTCAATTTGCGAGTGGTTTTGCCAGTATATAGCAACCCACACGGGCATTTGATAATGTACACAACATTTTCAGTGTCACATGTAGCATTCAATTTCAATTTAACATCAGTTCCCTTCATTGGATGTTTGATCACAGGACCTTTGATCATGTTATTACAGTTCTGACAATTAAGGCACGGTTGATTCCCTTTATATTTGACCGTAGATGTCGGTTTCGGATGCTTGATGAGTTCCTGGAGATTGTTACCTCTCTTATAAGCAAACAAGGGTTGTTCAGAAAAGATTCCATTGAAGTCTTGTTCTCGACTGATGATTGGCCAATGTTTCAAGATTGCAGTTTTGTATGCCCTTGAGGCCTCAGAGTATTTGGATACGACAACAGGTCTTTTCATCTTGTCATGAGGTTGTGTCACCAATGCATCTTGTCGTTCAATTTTGTCGCAGCGTTCTTTGGCGTGAGACAAAATGGTCTGAGGGTATCCTCTTTTCACAAAGCGTGCCAACATGTTGGATGCTTGTTCTTCATATCTGGTAGTGTCAGATGCAATCCGTTTAACACGGAGGAGTTGTGAAAACGGTAGATGGTTTTTTAGCGATCTTTGATGATAAGAACTGTAGAGAAGAGTGTTATTTTTATCAGTATTCTTCCTGAACAGATCAGTCTCTAAATGGTCCTGGAATCTTGTCACTCTCACATCCAGAAATGTAATGGATTGCTGGTTAATTTCTGAGGTAAATTGTATTCTATCATTGATGTGATTCAACTCTGCTACTGCTTTGTCCAGAGAGTCATGCTCTCCTCTCCATAAAACGAAAATGTCATCTATGTATCGCAAGAATGTCATGGCATGCGTAGTCCAAGGTGTCTGATTCAAGATGTGGTTTTCCTCAAAGTAAATCATAAATGCATTGGCATAGACAGGTGCAGCACAATTGCCCATGGAAGTCCAGGGGGTGATATCTTTGAAGCACACCACAACCAGTTGACCTTATGCACAGAGAGGAGTGCGTGACCCATACCTCCGCAGTTATTATTCACACAGCTCTGATGCTGCACCTTAGGCACGGGCTCACAGCTGTTACAGTGCTTTCTTCTTTTTACTGGGGGCAGAAGCAATCGCAAAGGAGCGCACACCGCTAGCCCCTCCTCCGGGTCGCCCCTATTTTTACTAGGGGCAACCTGGCTGGATAAATGCAGCGAAGTTTCTCAATGTAAAGACTTTGCTGCCTCAGCTGCATGTTTACTTCGTTTCACTGTCTCAGAAATGTCCCTTTAAGTGGTTAAAAGGCTACCTAAACAAAAGCAAAGAAAATACACCTAAAAAAAAAAAAATGAAGCCCCCCGAAGCCCGCTTATCGCTGGTGCTGTGGTGCGCGTGACGAAAACTACCTTGGGGCGGGAATTCTGTTTCCTGCTGGAAGCTCGCGCCATGGAGTGGCTGGCCAGGAGAGGAGCAGTGGTGACGCGGGGCTCCCATGCCCGAGGGAGAGCCCCGCGGTGGCGGCTGAAGTCCGGAGTTTCGCCGATGAGGTGAGTGGGGCTTAGTTGTAGTGGGAGGGGGGTGGTGGCGGGGGAAGGGGGGTGTCTGTGTGCGCGCGCGCTCTTGTGTGTGTGCGGTGGGGGGTGGTGGTGTGTGTCTCTGTATGTGTGCGCTCGTGTGTATGCGTGCGTGTATGTGCGCTAGTGTGTGTTTGCGTGCATGTTTCTACGTGTGTGCCTGTGTGTGAGTGTGTGTGCGCTCGCGTCTCTGTGTTGGTGTGGGTGTGACTAGCCTGCCGGAATCAGAGCGCGTGGTTGTGCGCGCCACCTGTTTCAGTCACTTTAAAACGATTCCAGTTACTTTTTGGGATGTCACAGTTCTTACTAGCAATGTTCAATCTTCAAACAGTGTTAAATGCCCCTCAAACCACTTTACTGGGCCTCAGGCACTGTTTCTTCTTTTAGGGGATAACAAGAGGCTCCAAACACGCCCTCCCTAGCTTGCAGGCAAGACCTAAGGCGGGGACGCGCTGTCCGTGAGGCCTGAACACCTCTGTGCGCCTCGTACGCCGATCGGGGGACGAACCTACCGAGTCTCACGAATCCCGCGTAAGACGCGTACTCGGGAGCGTACTTGGGAGATGGTACGATTCGAAGTGAGTGTACGAGTCGTACCAGGGAGGCGCGACTCGTAGGGCGGTGCGCTTACAGTGCCCGCGCCGCCTGGCGTACGCTCAGTGACCCAGGGCGCAGGCGAGGCAGAGAGGCTGTGCGAGTCGTGATGGGGGTGAGACTCGCACAGCGCACACTTCAGGACTTCAGGGGGCACAAAGGGCGGTGCGGCACATCAGGTGCGGGAGATGTAGCCAGGCAAAGGCTGCTGAGGAAGAGAGCGGTCATCGGCGCACGGCGGAGACGCCGTCGCCGTGAGCGTGACCAAATCCGCGCATGGCCAGCTCTTGTCGCTCCCTCTCCCATTCACAATGCTGGGCGCGTGGCCAGCTCTTGTCAGGTTTGTCGGCTGAAACGATTGCTATAGTTCTCTGGCGAGAACGCGCTTTGCGCGTCTCTAAGCCGAGACCTAAAAAATGGTGTGATCTAGGAAACTAATCCTCAATATCAACAAATGAATATTCTTACAAACTTCCAGCAAAATAAGAAATATCACACATGTTGTAGTGTACGATCCAAGGGTTCCAATGGGGTTATGAGTCAAACGATGGTGCCACAAAAAATAAGCATGCAACAGTACATTCAATTACAGTACAATGCAGTTTTACGTTGCAGGAATGCAAATTGTTCTTCACCTACTGCAAGTAGACAACTAAGTTGGCATCCAAATAAACTGCAGCTACCGGAAAGGGTTTTGTGCAAAAGAACTTAAAAGGATTTGTTGAACATGCTAAATAGTGAGCATCTGCCTATTAAGAAAGTGGTTTTGTTGAAAAGAGGTCCTTGAATAGGATTCTGAATGAGGTCGCCAAAAACTAAGAATAAAAAGAAATTCTTTTTTTCAAGTAGTGAGAGGAACACTCAGGTAGCCACAAGCTGCTTTTACTTAGCCACAGATTGACGCTTTGAACCAGATGCAAACGGAATACTAATATTACATCCCCATAATTTATCAAAATAATTTGTGTTTTAAACCTACAGCAATGTATTTAAGAAAAGCAGTGTCCATTCAAAATATATGCATATTCTTTCAAATATACTTACTGGGTCCGTTAGCATTGCACGACTATGTGAAGCCAATGCTAGGAAAGCACATGCGTTGAATATTACTCCATTAATTATAGTGTAAACAAGGTCCCTTGATGGAATAAGCATCACACAGATGACCACAAATTCGGCATAGATAACCAGCATCCATGTAATGACAGCACACGCAATACCACAGCCATCTCTTATGAACCACATCCTGTTCATCGAGTCGGGGGAAGGTGGAGGGACACAGTTGTCTGGGTGGAGGTATTCAGGTTTCCTCTCAATATCTCTGATGCGGTTGCTTGAAGTAAGCATCATAGGGTATCTTTTCCATACTTATATCTGAAAGAGATGCACAAGTAATGTTACATTGGGAAAAATACTTCCTGCATGTTTTTTTTTTCACTTTGACATAAAGCATATTAATATTTTGAAATTTACATATCATTCCCTCAATTCTTTCTGGTGCTCATAGAGCCTTTCGTGTTTTTGTTTCAGATTTCAGCGGATATTTGTTACTCAATCTCTCCATTCTAACTTGCCACCTCGCCCTCAACCAAAGGCTTCTGTCAACCTGATCATCTCGTGAAACATCAAGTTTAAATGCCTTAATAAGCGGTCCTGTTTGCGATGAATGACTTTATACGACCATTCACTATGAATGTATCAGCTTCCATGGAACGGTAAACGTATAGAGGTGTTCAAACATACATTGAGTCAAATTGTTCAGCAAACATTAAAAACCTCATAAGAGTAATTCCAGGAGCACAGTGGTTTTCCCTTCTGTGACATGCACACCACATTCCTCTACAACATCTTGCTAGAGGCATCACAAATGTTTTCCTCTAGGCTCTCCGAAGGTAGCATAGAAAAGCTTTATTTGTCACAAAATTTACTTTCTGTCAAAATGTAAGGCAGAGTGAACAAACCTCCAAGCTCTTTCAGATAGGATTGTAGGGTGGCATTTTGTGAAGACTTCAGAACAGCCCTCTGCCCCTCCAGCAAAATCTGTATTCTAACCTGGGTGTTGCACATAAAATCCACACTGACTACTCCCAAAAAAACATAATTAACTCTGCCAATAGTCTGCCAAACACTACTGCTAAACAATCTGAGATCAATTTCCAGAGTCTATGTCCTTCTCACATACAAGCTATTGCTTTCTTGCTAGCTGAGAAATGTGCTGATAAACTAGGTAAAGGACTCAATAGTACTATCAACTTTTCCTTTCATCTTACAGTGTTGCATTAACATTTTAACACTATAGCCAGGAAATATGTCTCAGAATTTCCCCGCGAGCAAATACCATTATGACTGGGATTAGGATTCCCTTGGAGTGAAATTCTCAAGGGACAACACATTAGGACCATTGGAATGAGGAATAACAGGGGGGGATCTGTGTTTACATACCAGTTCTCACATGCTTTTCAACCATTCCAGGCCTCCTCCTCCTCAACTAGCACACATTCAGCAGGTTTACCTGGAAAAGTACGCAAGTGGAAAATTCGAGTGGATTTTAAACCAACTACTTGTAATTCTTCTGTTTATGCCTTCATTGGAATTTTAATACAACACATAATGAGGGTTTACGTCTTCATTCCTTCTTCATACCGCACACTTTAGACTAGCTGCTTTCTTTAAGAGAGCCCCTAGGGCTCCCAAGATTATTCAAGATCATTGAGGAGGAGGCCGTTGTTCAACTTTAGCATCTCAGAATCCAACATCCTGTCAGACTATATACTATGTTCTGCTGTATAATATAGCTTAATGTGGTGAAATTGCATGGTCCTCTGGAAAATATTGGTTTTGAAATGAGTGTTAACTGTATAGCTACCCATTTAATTTCACTAACGCAGAGATTTATGGAGTTATGTATATGGAAATAATAGACATTGGGATTCAACACCCCTACCATATTCTGAGTCAAAATGTGTCACATTTTCATTTGCTGCAGTTGCGTTACTGAAGGCTCCTTTAAGTAACAAAAAGTTTTTGACAACACAGGACTGATCATTAATTCCTTTTATTAGGAAAGGGGAAGTATGAACCAGAGGCTAGTTTAAATTAAGCAGGTACAAGCAACTGTTTAAAGTGCTCATGGATCAATATGAACAAGCACTGTTTACGCTGATCCGCCTGGCTTGAACATGATAATGAATGCAAACACACACATGCACAAAGGTGCACAGATTATGTGTGCCATGTCTTCGTGTAATGTGCATCGTGATGAGCAATCTACGTAAACGCAGAAAGACAAACTTGGTAAATAAATACACGGTAAGTAATTTATTTTTAAGTACTTAACAGCCATCAACCTTGCAGGATTATTCAGTGCCGTACTCACAATAACATGGAGTATAGTGCCTGCCTAGTCACAGCCACTTCTGCCATCCAAAATCTTTTGCTCTGATGCATATTTCAGATTTAAATTCAACAATATAACCACTAATAGTTCTGTCAAATGAGAAGTGGTGATGGTGCCAACATTGATGTGCCTAATCGCACCTGGAATCAGGGACCAAAGACAATCAGTGCATGGGCCAGCAGCAACGGGGCCGGTAAACAGAGAAGCAACCTAGGGTAAAACTCAGTGTCCAACTGAAGATCCCTGGAAAGCAGCAATGTGGCCTGTTGGAAAGAGGTTGGCGCCTAGATCTCAGAGTTTTCCAGCTGATGCGCACAATAGGCCATTGTAAGAAATCCGGCTTTTCTGGCCACAACAGATTTATCACCTTTTGCTGGACCCTATATTTTTGCTGGCTTTTGAACTCTGTGAACTTTACCCCTGCCAACCAATAGTAAAGTGCTTGTGCTCACCCTTTAAACGTGGTCAAATTGGTATACTCAAAATAGGTAACACATAGTAAATGTCTCAATTGGTAATACATTAAACCTACCTGTAAGTCCCTAGTATATGGTATAAATTACACCCCGGGCCTGGAAGTGATATGCCACTAGTGGACTGCAGCACCTATTGTTCCATCCACTACAGTGGCAGTGCAAAAGCAGCTCCAGGTCTCCCACTACAGCAGTGTACAAACTGCAATTCGAACTGTCATAAAAGAAACACCTATTGACAGGCAAAACCATTTCTAATAAATGTTAATCGGTCACCATTCTTTAGGCTTGCAGCTCAGAAGGCAGGGTGCATGGTAATTAAAAATAAGACGTGTAGAAATTTTATGTTACAGTGACTTGCATCCAAAATCCATTTTTATTTCCACTGTTGAAGGCATAGCTGTCCTATTTAGACAATTAAAATGTAGATTAAAATACGGAATCGGTATCTCAGAAAAGAGACAAGCTAGAAAAATATGGAAATAACAATTTTTAAAAGTTACCAAAACCTATTTCAATTATGAAGTCATGTTTTTAATAACTATTAAGAAAACGTAACTTTTAGAAAGTTACCTTTTCCCTGAATGAGGTTCCTGCAGCCTAATTTGCATTGGCTCACTAGCTTCTACCGGCCAGTAATTAGCCTTGAATAAGTATGAAATACCCCCAGGAGCAAACAATAGCTGACCTGAATGGGCAGAAATTACTCCCCAGAATGTGCAGTGTAGGGGCTGTGGGCATTCTTTTTGACACTACTCATTGCCCTACGTTAAGTCTGTCTTCTTGGTAACAAAGGTACCAATGGTTGAGCTCAGGTTAACTTAGTGACTTTGAGGGTTCAGTCTGACAAGGGTTGTGATTCTTATTCGTGTTTCTGACAAGGACAAATACACCTGATGTACCAAAGAAACTGTTGAAGGCTAGCGAAGAAGAAAAACTCATCAGGGATGACCCAAAATATAAATAGTCTTTTTTTTAAGCAATGGCTAGAACGGGGTGACCAAAAGCAGAGCACCCTGTATCATTTTTTGTTACACTTAGTAAGAGGTTCAAAACTACATTTAAGAGAGGAAGAACAGAAAGGCAGTGTTGGAGAACAAAAGAACAGGGTTGGGGAAGAAGCAATGCAGGTCGGAAGAGGGAGCAGTGCGACAGTTATATTTACACAGAGTCTGAATTAGAAGGGAAGCTAGAGAAACTGTCAAAAATGGTAGGAGAATGGAAATAGAGCAGTCCTGGTCAAGAGCAGAAATCAGAATATAAAAGGTCGATTGAAGATGCACATTAAAAGTAGGACAGGAGGCAGAAAACAAATTAAGAAGCTTGTTAAATACAGCAAAATGTTGTTCTGATTGTCATTTGCAGGCCAACTTCACTTCCTCTTCTTTCCTCAGGAGCATGGACCAAGTATAGATTACTTCATCTTGCTTAGGGCCCATCATCTGCTGGCGCCATGACTGAGGTACTATTTTTCTTGTTTTTAAGTCTCGCCTAGCGAACGCAGCGCATGCGCTACTTCGCCTTGGCGAGACTCTTGTTGTGGATTTGGTGCGCGAATGGAGACAAACTATGTGCGCGCATGGACAGGCGACATTCACGCGCATGGCGTCTCCTCACCACGCTCACACGCTCCCACCACGCGCTCACAGGCTCCCACCGCGCGCTTGTTTAAGAGACATGCACGCGTCTGGCGCACAGCGTGATCACATGTCCTGCTCCCTTTTTTCAAGTTTGCCATGATGGGATCAGTGTCTTGCAACTTCCACTTTACTGCGAGGAACACAAGATTTCCAACAGGCATCCTCAAACGGAGCTGCAAGACCTGTTTACTTACCTTTGGGATCTCTTTGCATGGGATGTGTGTGTCAGCGCTCCATGCTTACAGTATAATGGAAGCTCCATGTTGTGTCAGATGGGGCACGTGCGCTATGTGAGAGTGGAACTTTAAAAAGGGTGTGTGTGTGTGCGTCTGTATGTCTGCCTGTCTTTCCCGGCTTGGAGTGGGAGCGCACAGCGCGAGGGGCTCTATCTATTTTTAGGCGTGTGTGTAAAATATCAGTTTCATGTGCCCTGAATCTACCTGGATGGGAAGTAAGCAATATTTTACCCTGTTATGCATCTTAACTGAACGTTTAACTGTACCCGTAAAGCGAAAAGAACAGACTGCTAAGAATAAACAGGACATTTATCATACAGGAAATGTGGGACAGCGTCTGCGAGGCTGAAAGATAGCGCTGGGGGCATTGAGAGGTTGAAGGGGGGGCATGGCAAAAACAAATGCTTCAGAAGCAAAACTGTGAACGTATGAAAATGAATACCATGTAATCAAATCAAATCACTTTTATGATTGTAAATTCAATCGAATGAAGTTATTTTTTTTTTATTTGAATACCATGTACAACCCTGCTTTACAATTGTTGAATCTTTAGAACCCGTTGAAAAGGAGGGTCTAAGCCGCTAAAGTAGCAATGGGCTGGGCCCTGTAGCTCCTGCAACCCTGCTTATTTGTGATAAACGATTGGCATGGCCACCCAGGGGACTGGAGTAGGCTGGACACACGTGCCTGTAATTGAGGGGGAGGGAGGCTGCAGGGGAGCATCTGACTGCACCCTCGTTTTACGTCCTGTTTCCCTGCATGAATGGAGTCTTCTTGCTCTCCACGGAATCAATTCCCTGCCCTACAGCTGTCTTAGACATTTCTTTCAGGTCTGAGCCAAGCCCTGCTAAAAAGGACATGGCTTTTACAACAGGAGTATTCTGGTGCTGGGTGTCGGTTATAAATGCTGTATCTTTTTGGGATTGTCCAGCAGGCACCCTGCTGTAAAGGTGCGAAATGAGCAAGACATAATGTGTGTGAATGGCCAAGGTTATACATGTAAATGCCCCTTGCCTTCTTCCTTCAATCATTCCTTTCCTTTTTTAGAAATAAATATAAACTTTTTCCGGATACCTCCGATTTTCCTGCATTGTTGTGACAACATTGTTAAAGTATTCACAACTGTGGATTTTGAAGCCAGTCCTTGGATTGTTTCCAGGTGCGGTTCTAGGTTTTTGGGGGTTTGGGCAGTGCTTTAAATGAGGGGGTAGGGGCGGGGATAAATAAGTGGAGGTACTTACCAAATTGAGTCGTGGAGTTAGGGGCAGGGCTAAGAGAAAGCATTTATTAACAAGATTAAGACTTTCTCCGGGCACAATTGTGTATGAGGACAAAAACATTTATGATATCTGTATTATTTTTACGTGTGCAGAATGAGAGATTTAGCAATGTTCTTAAAATTTCAAATGCGTGCAGGTTGCTTCTGCACTTATAACAAATAAACAACATTTAAATTTTCACTTAACCACAATGATGAATAATTTGTGCAGCCTGGGAAAGAAACCCATGACCTCGGGAAGAGATGCACTGCGTTATTGGGCAAACTTCCATTGTTCGCCTTAAATGGAAGAGGTCCGCAGGATAGCCCGGCAGCTTTCACAAGAGTGACGGCAAAATCAGAAGCAACAATCGATTTCACCTTAGCGGATCCCAATTTATTTCCTTTCATATCGAACTTCCAAATAAAGGAAAGAGTAGATATTGACCAATTCTTTATATAACCAAAATCCAAGAAAGGTCTCGGCCGGCTAGCGCACTTACACTATCAACCCAACTCTACAATTTAAAACGATAAATATAGAATAAAAACAATGTAGATGCAATCATGCAGTCATGTTTTGCTTTATTGGCTCCTACTGACGCAAAACCTTTAGGGATAGAGGCCTGGTAGTCTTTTGTCAACTGTCTAGACAAAAGGTTTTCAAATAACCCTAAAAGCCAAAAACCTTCCGTGATCACTGGGGCAGCGTGATATACACATACCTTAAGGATAAAAAAAGACAATTAAATATATTTCTCAAAATAATGCGAACTCAGGGCCCACAACCTACCCGGCAGTCCCGGACAATAATTGAACAAATGAAAGGAGACCTAAAAAAGGAGATCAGAGAGGCAAAGTGAACATACAACAAGCAATTGTGGACGAAAATGCTCTATGTCAGCCAGCAACAAAACTCAAAACAGTTTTGACCACACATTAATCTCCTATCAAATGGAAAGAAAAACAGCACTTCAACTCTGACATAACTGAACATACATGAAGAGCTTAACATAGTAGCCGTATTTAACACCCAGACTGTCTGTGGCACACATGTTAATAAAGAAACATTGAAGGTGAAACGGACTGGTACAACAACTTCTAGGGATATTCCAAATAAAGGGACCCGGATGGCCATTACTCCAAGATTGAGCTCCCAGGCCTTAGTGTCTAGAAGCAACCATAAAATAGATTTCATGAACTACATATCAAAACCGATAAACCACAGCTATCCCAAAGTTAAACAGCCAGAAGGCATTTTCCAGCCAGGTCCACTTGAAACACCAGGGTTCGACCTACTAGACCTCCATCTACAGATCACATAAAAACAGGTATTGAATGCCATAAAAATCACAACGATCCGATGGGGCCGCGGGACCAAATGGGCTGCCCAACGCCTTATTCAAACAAGCATTGGCATAGCCAATAGGTCTCGCTTTTGGGACCTTATATGTATTTAGCTATGCAGCACAAAATCCTTGGTGCAACAAAATCACCTGTTGCATGGCTAAACACTTATAAGGTACAAGGTTTAGCCATGCAACAGCTGATGTTGTTGCACCAAGGATATTGTGCTGCAAAACTAAATACTTATAAGGTCCTAAAGGCGAGACCTATTGGCTATGCCAATGCTTGTTTAGTAGGGTCGTTCAGTTGTACATAATGTCTTTTTGGTATATGTAGAGCAAGAAAAATGCTTATAACACTTTTTCATTATAACTTTGAACATGCTCCACAGCAGCCATGCTGCTCTTCAACACAGCTTAAAAACATTGGCAAATGCAATAGCTTTCGTAAAACACCTATAAGGTCCCAAAGGCGAGACCTATTGGCTATGCCAATGCTTGTTTAACCCACTGTCATCTTTGTGCATGCCTTGCCCGTTTCGAGTTTCTTTTTAACAAAGCTTCTGAATGTTTTCGCTTTTTTTTTTAGTGCACGTTGGGCTTGCCAAAAACATCACATTTTTAGCCCAGCGATACTGTTTGCGTCTCAGAAAAGGAGCCAGCGGTCATGCCATCGCTGTAAAGGTGTTAGCCAATGAAAGAACGCTTGCGGTTCAAACCTCGTTTTCTAACCCAATCAACCTGTCATAGTTGAGCTAATGCGCTGTCATTGAGGGTAGAAACAAACTTTTTTTAAAATAACAAGAACATGTGCTGCAGGGGATAGGAGTGCTGAGAGCAATCGCTGCAGGACTTATTGGCCTTATATGGAGCGGTAAATAAGAAAAATACATTTATATTTGAACCAATTCCTGTCTTTTCTAAAGCGAACCAACCCGGTAGCAAATAGCATCTACGAGACTCTCCAAAATATTGAAGACATTTTTTTTTTTTTAAAGAGCTGCGAGGGGTGTGGAAGAGCAGGTTGAGGGAACTGGAGGCAGGGAGGAATAGGGAGTGGGCCGGGCGGAGTTACAGGTGAGCTTTAGGCTGAAGGCAGGGGAATAACCATTATCTAAGAAAGAAAAAGCCAGTGTGGGCAGAAAAAAATAGTGGTGCGGGGAAAGAAGGAGCAGTATGGAGTGTGTGTGAGGGAATATTGGAGGACAGAAGCAGCAGACAAGAAAGATCATGTGGGGAAAGGAGGAAGCAGCATAGAGCGCACAAGAGGCAGTGCTTGAGAGGGCAGGAGCATAAGGAGGGAGAGAGCGACCATGGAGGTGGAGCAGGCTCGGGTCACGGAAATAGTGGTGCGGGGAAAGAAGGAGCAGCATGGAGTGTGTCTGAGAGAATATTGGAGGGCAGAAGCAGCAGACAAGAAAGAGGTCATATGGGGAAAGGAGGAAGCAGCATAAAGCGCACAAGGGGCAGTGCTTGAGAGGGCAGCAGCATAAGGAGGGAGAGCGACCACGGAGGCGGAGCAGGCTCGGGTCGCGGACGCGGAAGGTGAAGCAGAATCTTCCGGGGCAGCGCAGGATGAGGTAGAAGCAGAGACAGACATGGGAGCTGGCGGACCGGCACTAAGGAGGCCAGGGAAACCAGTAACAATAGTTTGGTGGGGGTTAAATGCTGTTTGCGAGGAAGCGGAGTGCTGAAAGCAAAAGAAACAAGTTTAAAAAAAAAAAACACTGGGAGGGGGGGAGGAGAAACACGAGAGACGGCCTGCGGCCGTCAGAGTGAAAGTACGGCCGGCATTGCTGTGGGGAGGGGGGAGGAGAAATGCGGGGGCCTTTGAAGTGAAGCTTCCCTTGTGTGTGAGAGGTGTGGGAGGAGTGCGGCTCGGCTGAGCCAGAGCGCACGCTGGGGGAAGCTTGTGGGGCGGAGCTGCTGGGGAACAGATGGCAGATGGCTGGCGATTTGATGCTGTGCACGCGCATTTTAGGTCAATGCGCTTGCGCATTGTCCTGAAAGCGCTCGGGCACAGCACCAAATCGCCAGCTAGTTAAACCTCTGTTTAAGCCCCTTTATATCGAGCTCCCGCTCAATGCGCATGCGCATTGAGATAGGTCGCTCGACCTAAAAAGACTCAGACTTCTGGTCCAACAATCTAACCTCGCTGTTTGCTCACACACTGGAGAACTCCACCATTCATGACTCATGGCGAGGAAGCATCCTTCAACCAATATATAAATCCGGGGCTTGTTCAGATCCATTGAATTATAGATGAATAGCCCTCATTGATGTTGAGGCAAAAATGTATGCTGTAAATTTGTAGAAAGATCTAGAGGACTGGGTCGATAGTACACAATTGATCCCTAACACACAAACAGGATTTCGAGCCGGGATGGGCACTCTAACATATGTATCTGCTGTCACGCTCCTGGACAATTAACCTATTGCTAACTCAAATGTTTTGCACGCTTGTTTTGTAGACCGCAAAGCAGCTTTCAACAAGGTCCCTAGATCCATGTTATGGGCAAAAATGAAATCCTGGGGAGCTCCCACAAAATTGTTACATACAATAATCAATCTCTACTAAAAAACATGGGTCCAAATAAAAATGGGGGATGGTCGAAGCCTAACCAACAAAATCATGACCATCAACGGCTTAAAACAGGGGTGTATTCTGGCCCCCTATTTATTAAACATCTATACAGCTGACCTAGATAATAACTTCCGCCTAACACAAGGGGATTCTCTAAAACTGGGCAATGTCCGAATATCAAGCCTGCAATATGCCAATGACATCATATTGCTCTCTCAAATGCCTTGAGGCCTACATCGATTGATAAATCAAGTAGCTGAATACACAGCCTCAGCCCAACTAGCTGAATACACAGCCTCACCCCAGCTAGTTATAAATTTCCCAAAATCTATGGTTATGTGTTTTTTTAGCTCACATAAAAAAAAAACAGAAATTTACCAGGCGGATTACCAGCAACCCCCTGAACCAGGTGGGAATATATAAATATCTGGGCATACTATTAGATTGACATTTCAACTATAAGCAATATTTAGAACAACGAAAAGTCGAAGCAAAACAGCTACTATTTGCATGTAAAATCTTGAAAAAAAAACTGACAGTTTGACAACCCATTTACTAAAGGTCGTGGCAGCAAAATTCTTGCCATCAATCTCGTATGGATCAGAACTCCTAAACACAAAGGACTCAACAGTCTTAAATACAGCCTTGTCATGAATCTATTTTCAATTCCGCGCCATATTTCACAAGCCCTGATTAGATTGGAATTCGGGTGAAAAAAACAGATCCAGACGAGACAAGGGGTCCTTGCCAAATACTATTGGAGAATGAGGGAAGCGGAGGAAGTCTCTCTTGCACATTACTGCTGACTGGAGGTCAAAAATCAATCTAGATTGAGTAATTCAGTTTACCTATTTTTAAAACAATCCATTGCAGCTCTAAAACTAGAGGACGCTTGGCACACAATATCATCCTATCCGGAGTTCAAACGATTAGTCAATAAAACCATCAAGGGACAATCCCAGGTAACAGATCAAGCTTCTTTAACCTCAAAAACTAACGCATGGATGGTGATGCCAACATATAAAATGCTAAAATGTCAACCTTACCTGACAGAACATTTTGTAAATCAAAAAAAGTGGAAACTGATTTTATTGGGACTGGGTGTTTAACCATCAAAAGATCTCTTCCCAAAATGGAAACGGGCATGTCCTACAATGGATTGCTACCTTTGTGGACAAGGAGATGAGTCATTAATCCACCTACCATGCGTCTCTCCGCCACTATTATCTTTACGGAAAGTGCTCCTACGGCCAATACTGAAAAGAGAACAAATAAGGACTTGTAGATCTGCCGTAATAAAATGATTAGGAGGCTCGACAGTACAATTGATATGCAAGGCAATAAAGTTTCTGAGCCTAGGGGCAAATGAACTAGAAAAGAGCGACAGACAACTCTAAGCGGTTGGGCACGCAAGGTGATAAAGTGCACTTGAACACTTTGCAACCCATTGGTTTACAGCACCATGCACTTTACTTTGGAGAAATAACAGGAAATTATCAATGGTATCAGCATCTGAGTTGAACTTCTCTTTAGTCACAGTACTTCATAAAATAAATATAAATATAAGAACCTCGTCCTCTAGAACCATCTTTTTACTGAAATGATAATTGTCAATTATACCTGTCTATCGCTGTAGGGCTTCTTTTAGAGATCATGTACCTTGCGCGGCCGTGCACAGCTCAAGCAGAATCCCACAAGAAGCCCGCTTTTTATAGCATGGCTGGCAACCAACCAGACTGCAGTAAATCACTGTATATTGTCTTAACTTGTTTTTATTATAAATTTGAATGAGTTTTAACCTACTAACAAATTGGAATAATTGTTCGCAAATTACTTGTACATTGCCGGTTGTGCCGTCCTTTTATGATTTAAACCAAATCATATCAAAGTAATTTTTTCATTCATTCCTCCATGCAAGGACATAACAGTTACTGCGCATTAGAGATAAAAAAAAGTTACAAATAAAAATTAAACCATGCTGGTTTTTGCAAACTTTCCAGAAAATTTGCTTTCTATCACCTTGCCTAACCCAGACTAGCACAAAATCTTTGAGCTGAGAAAGACTCCCTCTTTGCTCCAGATTAGTCTGTTGGACAGCTTGACAATGGCTATTTGTTGTGGCATCTTTTGGTGTGTTTCCCCTGTCTTTTTGCTTCTGGCATCCTGGTTTTTGTGGTACTCTGGAGATGGTTTTTGCTGGTGTAGCGTTTCTGTGCACTTCAATACTGCTGATCCGTTCTAAAGTGCAAGTGCTTCTTCTGTAAATTGTGTTGATGGACTGGTGTTTCCATGATTGGGATATTTCATTCCTAATAAATCCCTAGTACAGTGCATCAAGTGCACCCAGGGCCTGTAAATCAAATGCTACTAGTGGGCTTGCCGAAGTGGTTGTGCCTACCACACAAGTAGCCTTTCAAAGGTGTCTCAAAACTGCCGGTACAGTTTCTGCATGCAGTTTCCACTGCCATGTCAATGTGGCAAGTGGACCCACTTGCCAGGCCCAAACCTTCCCTTGTCTTACATGTAAGGCACCCCTCAGGTAGGCCCAAGGTACCTCCTTGGGTAGGGTGCAGTGTATGTGAAAGGGTGGAACGACATGTACTGGTGTGTGTGACATGTCCTGTTAATGAAATTCTGCCAATCTCGTTTTCACTATTGAAAGGCTATCTGTCCCATAGGCTAACCTGGGAGTTGCTTTGCAACATCTTACAAGCATAACTTCCATTGGGACAGGATGGAGAAGCAGAGTTTAGGGTTCCTGAACTCAGAATTTAAAAAGATACATCTTTTCATAAAGATGATTTTTATGTTGTGTGTTTGAAAATGGCACTTTTAGAAAGTGGACATTTTCTTGCTTACCCATCTTGTGTGCCACTGCCATTTGTGTATTCACCATCTGGGTTCAGAGTGATAGGAGAATGGATGTGCATTCACAATAGACAGACAAAAGGCTTGGGTTGAGGTGTGCTCTGCCTTTCCTGGATGAATCATAGCCAGGCTGAATAGACCTGGCTGGATTTAGAGTAGTGGGAAGAGTTGTCACTTGCACTTGAATGGACTATGGCTGCCTTCCACAAAGCTCTCTCCCCCTCCTGGAATGAACCTGGCCCAAGCCAGGCAGAACTGGTTTATGTATGCCGTGGAACTTTGTTTGTGCCAACTTCAAAGGGAAATGTGGTATGAAAATTGGGGCCCCTGACCCCAGAACTATAGAACTCTTTTGGATCAAGAAACCTGCCAAGAAGAAGAGATGGAGAAGCTGTGAGGAGAGACTACCACTTTGCTTTGTGCTGTGCTGTGTTGGCCTGCAGTGGCTGCTTCTGTCTTGGGCAGTGAAAGGACTGGACTGGGCTTTCTGAATCTGTTTTCCCTGAGATTCTCCAAGGGCTTGAGGTAGAGCTTGCCCCTGTTCAACAATTCTCAGGAACAACAAACACTTCAAGTTCATCTGCTACCAGCACTGGGAACTGTGTGCTTTGTGCTGCAACAGAAGAAAAAGCAGCCCGACACCATCAACTACGCTGCTGCCGGCTCCATGCAGTGACCTGACGCCCTGATCTCATCGACGCCATCGATCTGCTGCTTCACAGTGACCTGTGGGCACCGTAGTCTGCACCGCCTTGCTTCAGACCGCCGCCCTGGCATCCCAGACGACGCTGCGATGCCATCACCGATGCCTACACCGTGACCTCATGGAGAACACAGAGCACCGTTCCTCTTCGCACCGTAACCCTGGTCTCACTGAGGATGACGATCCATACTGACATCGACGCCGCTGCCTGCACTGTGGTTTAGGGGCACCACTTGTAAGTTACACGATGCCCCTCCCCGTCCCACACCGCAGCCTTGGCCTGTCAACGCCATTGACTCCAGTTTGTCAGAGCTGCAGCAACGATGATGCCGCTGCCTTCACTTTGACCTGCTAGCACCGCAACGAACACCGCAGCCCTGGTCTCACCGACCACTGCCTGCACCGCGACCTGAGGGCACTGTACCGCTGCATTTCGCACCGAAGCCTCGATGCCTGCCGATGCTCCAGACTTCAACCGCACGAAGTTTAACCTGCAACGTGTGTGACTTCAAGGGCTCAACGACTCCTGCACCGGCCTCCCGAACAGACGCTGGCTCTTCGGAGCTCACAGAAAGGTCCCAACGCCCTGCATTTCTAAGGGTACTATTTTGCAGGTCTTCCAGAAACCATAGATGGCCTGTGACGCCTCAAGCCTGGATGGATCAATCGAATCTACTCAACAGTAAACCCATCATTGTGGACTGCGCTAAATCCTTAGGTGTCATACTTAACAAAAGACTAAACCTAATCTCATACATCAACTCCATGGCCAAGAGCGCACTTTATCAACTGCGACTTTTATGGGGGATTCGTCGGTTCTTCCCGGAGAATGACCTAAAAACCCTGGTCGAATCGCGAGTTCTCTCTAGACTTGACTATTGTAATTCTCTTCTGACTGGCCTTCCCAAATCTCACCTCTCCCCCCTCAAATCCGTCCTCCACTCAGCAGCTCGCTTCATTTCAGGGTCTAAACGAAGTGACCACATCACTCCTATCCTGTCCTCTCTCCGGTGCCTTCCCATCGAGGCTAGAGCTATCTACAAAACAGTGTGCATCACCCACAAAGCTTTGCACTCTTCCTCCCCTCGCTATCTGGCGAATAAACTCAAACTGTCTGGAGGCTCAAGACCTTCTCGGAATGCAAAAAAGTTCCTTCTTGAACCCCCCTCCTTCAAAAGAGAAAAATTGTTGGCACAATCATTCTCAGGTAATGCGGTGAGAATCTGGAACTCTCTTCCTCCTTTGCTCCGTGCCATCACCTCCATCCAGATCTTCAAAGCGGACCTCAAATCTCTTTTATTCCAAAGACACTTTCAGAACTAATTCCCTCCTTCTCAGGCCACGCCGGGAAGTTCTTTAGTCATTGTAAATTTGTCACATATATTTTTATTTTTACATCCTGTACTTGCTGTATTTGAAATTGTGTTCCTTTTGCCTGCGTTGTTTTGATTCTATGGCCTGCTATTGTTCGCCAGGAAGTTCTTTAGGCATTGTAAAATTTGTCATATTTATTCTTACGTTTGCTTGTATAGTCTGTTCATACTGTGCTTGAGATTGTGTGCCTTTTGCCTGCGTTACTTCGACTCGATGGCATGCTATTTTTGTTTGTTCTATTCCTGCAACAGTTCTCTCATGTAACGTAACTGGTTCTATTGTACAGTGCTCTGACACCTTCGGGTCAAGTCTGCGCTTTATAAAAATGCATTAAATAAAATAAAACAGTAAATACCATTTACGAATTGATAACATTAAAATGATTCCTATCAGCCTAAATCGAAAGTTCAGCTACAAGCTTTCGAATTCACGTCTATAGCCCTAAAATAAATACCCCACATAATAGAAGCGTAGTAATAAATACGCCCCCACCACCCCCACACACACTGTATTTAACTTAAAACTCAAGAGAAACAAACATAAAGAAGCCCGTTCCCACTCTAACAGGTTTGAAGCAAATTCATTCAATATTTGCCACTAAAAGAAGCGGACCTCACCAGTATCTTCCCTGTAAAAGTTGCCAATGCCAGCAACTAAAAGCTTCCTCCCACTGCCGCCCAGTATTAGTTAGTTGGATGAAACCAGGAAGTGGCCAGAAACTGGGCACGTATTAGACTCACACTTACTTCCTCGAATACACCCTGCCTCCTTCTGGCACACTATATCGTGTGTAATGATGCAAACCGTGAACCCGTCTTCCAAAACAAAATACCGAAAAGATATGTTCTACCAGCCGTGCACACTTACTTGACTTTGTGATGGGAACACGGTAAAACACTACCCGATCTTCTCAACACCAGATTAAGCATGAATACGAATTTATATTTGAGTTCCAAAATCCATTACTGGCTAACGTTTGGTCCAGCTGACACCTGCAAGTGACAAACGTGCCTTTGGCTACACGGTTTCCTAGGCAAATAATGCATCCTAAACCACGCTTCTTCGTAGTAGTGTAGTCATTACCGTCCGCGATAACAGCGCTTACAGCTGTGAGCTCACACAGAAGGTGAAAGGGGCAGGGCAGCGTTTATTACAAAGAACCGAGGCAACATAACACGAGCCTTCCATCTTGGAGTGTGAGTATTTACGTCCGCTATAAAGGAAAGTTCCCTAGTATGAGAGAGAATAATCGTAAGCTATTAAAAAAATAACACACTATGTTTGTGGCTATTGTTGTAGGCTTACTATTAAGAATATGTAATTATACATTAAAATGTACATTTTTCAATTTCTATTTTTCTTTAATAATTCTATTCGAAAAAATAAAACATACAATTTTTTTGTAAGTTAAACGAAAATATGGGCCCCTGCTATATTTTGACTGATCCGTAACTACAGCGTTTTCCTTTTCAAGATGGCTGCACGTTTTACCTAGTTTCAAAGGCACACTCCAGAACAGGGTGGGTCGTTATTCTGGTTCCAATAGTTGTTTCGCGAGTCGTACGGCATCTGTTTAATGACATATTATCTCGAGAGCCTACGGGTGGATGAGTGTCCCCTACTGATGACGTTCCCAGCATGTTTCCCAGTATCCGGCGGGGAAATAATCGGGGTGGCGCTTTCGAATTGAGTGAGAGATGGCCTCGGTGACACTCAGCGAAGCAGAGAAAGTTTATATTGCCCATGGAATTCAGGTAAACGCTGTGCTATCCTCATCTCTGTAGACATGAAATGGTCTATTAAGGTAACCACGCAAGACTTCTAAATGGGAGTTGTTTAACGTGCAAGCGAGTGAACGTCTGTAACAAATTGGAGCGAGTACTAAATGCAAATTACAATGTAAATAGTAAAGCACCATTAGGCTTTACAATGAAAACAAAAATATAATCATGAAGGTGTATCAAAAGATTCAGATCATTCAAATAGGTAACATTAAATGCTCAGAATCAGTGAATTAAATTGAGAAATACCATGATGCTAAGAAACAAATGCAGGAAATGTGTAAGTTGAACCAAATACAGTTCAGCTTTAAGAATACATCAAAGTTGTAAGTCAGAGGTCAGCCGGACAGTGCTAAATCCTAAGAATTAATTAAGAATAGGGCTCCCGGTTTTATGGTATCTATTTTTTTAACATTTGCGTCTGTATTTATCCATATTTATTTTTTTGTCATTTTATCTGTATATATCTGTATTTATTTTTGTCTCAAGCAAAAAAAGTTGTTGCATCTAGTATTTTTCCACATTTATTTAAATAAACAGTGCACACGGTTGTTATAGGTTTCGCTATATGTATATATGCGCCAAATTAAGTAAACACAATACAGTCCAGTGGTGGCTCGTGAAATTTCAAAGTGGTGGGGGCGTAAGACAAAACCACGAATTTGCTTGAGAGAGTGCAGTGACTGAGCATATCAGGGTGGTGCTAGGGGTATCTTCCTAGAGAGAAAAAATATTTATAAAATGGAACAAAAATGTGTCTTTTTTTAGCATAGTTTATTTAATAAAATGACCTAAAAGCAGTAGTTTTTACAGGAAAGAGAAAAGTCCTACTTGCCTCCCCAGAGGTGCAGTTATCAGGAAAAATTACTTGGGATCTCCCTTATAAAACATTTGTAAAACATTTTTCTTTTACCTCCATGTGCATGCAGATTTAAGTGGCATGTGAGGACAAGGGGAGCTGGTCAGAAAGGCCTGGACTGCTCTGCATTAGTGACCTGCACAAAGAGGCCAGAGCTGCCTAATGTGCAAGTGAGGTGAGGGTGAAAAATACTTTTAGGTTAGTCCTAAAGATTCAGGTCATATTTATTGCACTAATTACAGATATTGCCTTTTCAAGCTTTTGAATTACCACATTGCCCAAAACTACATACATTGCTATTCCAGTTTACTCATTGTTGCAAACTGCATGTACAAATGTGCAGCAGGTTAACTAATTCTCTTGAGCAATGCTGCTTAGAGTCTAAGCTACGACCTTTGAGTTTTAGTCGATCCCTGGGGTTGGCCCACTATCCTGCTGAGCTAGTTAGTATGTTAACCTTTGACCTGCAGTTTGCACGCAGATTACTGCAGCAGGAATGTGAACCATCTGATCTATGTTACCTGCATTTAATTTGTGACACGCATATATGTTCACAGAACTCAGTTCATTCATTGATTAAGTTCAGTGCTTAATTTATAAAAAGCATAACTGAAGGTTGGCAACGTTTTTATTTACAGCCCACTTCAAGTGTTGCCAAATGCTGAGGTTGCCCAATAAAAAGCTTTCATCCACCATTCTACCCTTCCAGTATCAATATTCCACACTTGTTTTGGTTCCTTTTCTATTCCTGCTTTATCCCCTTGACACTGTTTTCCTATATTTCGTGTCCTCCTTTCTCCCTTGTCTACATTTTTATATTTAGCTCTGGGCCATAATGTGTTGTACAATTAGCCCCCATCCCAAACACGAGTGCCAGTGCCCACCACCTGCAACCACAGAACAAATTAAGTAGTGCCAATTACAGACCGTTTAGATGAAAAACGGTGCACACACAATAAATCAAGTTATAAAAAAAAAATGGAAGAAAAGTCCCAGCCAAGGAATGCCACTCAACGAATTATGCACTCACCTTAATATGTTGAAATCACACTTTCACCCAAGTTTTAATTGTGAAATGTGCCAGATTGAAATTCAGTCAAATCTTTCCCCTTAAAGTTCAGCTAGCGACTGGTGGCAGCCTAAATAAGACATTGAGCATTTTAAACGAAATCCTGCATGAAACATAATTATCTGAAATGATATTTTTTGGGGGGAAAAACACTTCCTTTCAGCGTTTTAAGTGAACGCCTTCAAAGGAACCGTGTGACAAATTTAAAAGAGAGGGGAAAGGGCTAAAGATATATGTGCAGGTCAGGATGCAGCTTCTGCAATAGAAAAGCCTGGACTCCAGAGACATGTTTGATTGGACTGGCTCTGAAAGAGGCCATTGGGGTTAATAATGGGGCAGAATGCAATCATTAATTGTATAAACGGTAAACAACATTTTACCGAGTGCTTTCTTTTAACCATGGCAAATGTTTCACATTATTGAAGTAATGGTTATAAAGCTGAGAAGAAGACCCTTCATAAATGCAGCCCTCATTTCCCAGTATAATCCACATAGCCACCCCAAATCCCTTCTTTCGCTACGCAAATGGTCGTACCTGCGCTGCGAACGGACCCCAGCCCCTCCCTTTGCCAGCCTCCTGTTCTCGGTGCTGCCTGGCCTGCTCTTATCTTCAAAGGCTCCCCCGGCCCAACTCTCTAACTTGGGAAACACAATGCCAGGCCTAGGGAGCACTGTAGACATCTGGGAGCTCCCCGTGGACATGCCATTATCGCACTATAACCCCACCCTTTCCCAAGTCGACACAGGCCAGGGTGGGGTCAGTGATGTTTGCTGAACCCACCCCAGCCTGTGACGTCTTGAGAAAGAGCGGAGTTAGTGATTTATGGATCGATTAGTGATGCGCAGCTCAGAAAGTACAGGGCTGATGCCCTATGCGCCCAGTGCAGCATGTGTCTGATAAATGAGCCTGGCTGCCTGCCCTCGCATACGAGAGGGTCGAAGATTGTGCAGGAGGACAGTAAAAGTTTTTGGTGCTGCCAGAATACTTCCTACTACTTGTAGACCCATTAATGTAAAAACAACATGGATGGTAATTACTATTGGCAATTACCATCCACAAAATGATGAAAATTGCAAGGGCGTAGTCCCTCCGCCCATAGAGAGCAGCCACCACTGGCTCAAAGGGCTTCAGCAACCCAGCCCCCTTTGTGTGTCAGCCCGGGCTGAGACAGCTCCCAGAGCACACACAAAGATGAGCTTATCGCTGCACCCGAGAACTTCGAAGGTCTTTAAAAGACCATTTAAGTGTTAACTAGGCCCCTGCCAGAGATTAATGGCCCAGAAGGTGTTAATGTGGGCAGACATACCCCACAGTCAGGAAGAGGGGCATGTCAGCAAACCCTGGGCTCAGGGCTGGAGCAGGGATTGCCGAACAATTCTTGGAATCCGATTTAGTTGTATTTTTCCGCTTCTATTTATAAATACAGACGGAAGGAAATATTTTTCTGTCTGTATTTATATGTAAAAATCCGTTTAAACAGAAAACCGAGAGCCTTAATTAAGAATGATCTCACAACCCTCAAGAAGAGGCTTCTTTTATTGTGAAAAATACAGCACACCCATACAAGAATACAATTGTATGTGTGCTACAATTTGTGCCAATTCTGTTAACCTTCTATTATATTTCAATGCAGTGTTTACAAGGTTACTTATGCTTGAATCGTCTGTTTGCAGAGCGAGACAAAAACAAAAGATGGCCACATACTTTGACAAAGCCAATAGGTCGTGCCTATACACGCTCTTTTGGCTTTGTCGGAGTTTTTTTGCCATGTTGCACATCAGCGCGAGTGCAACTGCTGTGCAACATGTCTGAAAGTTAAGGGGGAAAAAGTGATATGGTACGGCCAGTGCTGCCCCGGCACAGCACTTTTATTTTCTTTACTTTCAGCCTTGTTGTGCATGCGCTGTTCTACTGTGCAACATGGATTAAAAAACAATAACAGAGCCAATAGATAGATAGTATATAGGCAAGACTTACTGGCTGTGCTAATGCTTGCTTGTAATGCTAGGGCTAGGAGCATTGCAGCCTGTGAGCTGCTGTCTAACCCTCCCTAATTAGAAATAAAAATAATGGGGTCAAATGCGTAGAAAAGTAAAAACTAAAAATAAGTCTCTGAGTAGAAGCTGAATTTATAAAGTTTGATTCATGGAGGACACATCTACTGCAGGCTACCTCAACCAGATTGACCGATAGTTTGTATAGAGTCACACAGCATGCTGGTTTTGGGCATTTCATGGGGGAGAGTGAGAGATAAACTGCTTAAGTAAATCGCTAATTTCAGTGTATTTTTTTTCTAACGTATTAGTTAGAAATCCGAGCAATCAACAAAGCAATTAGAAACTAATAAAGCATCCTCGAAGATGCAGATTTACATTTGACCTCAGACTTTAAATGCCAAGCAACCGTAACAAGATAAGAACAAGATTTAAAGGCCTGTTTACGGAAAGCAAGTATGTGGAACAATATAGTAAACACGGTTTAGGCAACGGGAGACACGAACTGAACTTTGAGAGCCTAAAGCAAAAATGTAAGTTACAAACCACAAAGCCAATGGTAAACAATGGGCTGAAAGCATTCCTAGGTCATCTTTTTGAATGTCACCAAGATGTCTTTAGCAAACCAGACAGCTGTGCTGTCTGGTAGGCTGCAACCTAAAAACAAGCATTGTCATAGCCAATAGGTCTCGCCTTTGGGACCTTATAAGTGTTTAGTTACCCAGCACAATATCCTTGGTGCAACAACATCAATTGTTGCATGGCTAAACACTTATAAGGTCCCAAAGCAAGATATGCCAATGCTTGTTTTGAGTTAATGGCTCGTGCAGGTATGCCACTGTGAGGTAGAGATGCTGTGAGTGCTTTTACAGGAGCCCCAGTAACATTGCGCCTCTTCAAAATGTATTTTGGGTCTGGTGTAATACTTCTAGCCCCTATTCCCATCTTCTCGCACCCAATGCATCCTTAAATGTCCCATGTACAGACAGGGTTGACACTCCTATTACCCCTGCCATCCAGTGACACTTTACCTGTTATGGGTGGTGGTGGACATGGTGGTAGTGGACGTGGTGGTGGTGGATGTGGTGGTGGACGTGGTGGTGGTGGCGGACGTGGTGGCGGACATGGTGGCGGACGTGGTGGCGGACGTGGTGGCGGACTTGGTGGTGGTGTTTTCAGTGTAATTGTACATTGATCTCCTGGTGACAGAAGGTGAGGGGGTTCTGGGGCCCGGACTGACCCACTCCTTCATGACTGGTTTTATTCCGCCTCCGATAGATGAACATCTCTTTTATGGACGAGGCTGCGGCTGTCGCTGCTGAAATGCCAATGTTTTCCCCCAAGACTGACTATAATGTCAGTGCGGGTTTATCAAAAGCCATTTTTGAAGTGACACCCCGAGTGAGTGTGCACTGGGTTCCTTTGAAGCCACATATGGACGTTTCGCCGCCTGCCAGGTGTACAAAGAGACAATAAAGTTTCCTAGGAATGACCTTGCAAGGTTGATTGTTCATGAGTCAGCCACCACTGACTGGATTGACAACAGATTAATTCAAGTGATTGGTGTTTATTTCATTTCAAAAATCTTTATTTCGATCACAGATCATAAAAGATACAACAAAAACAGACATTTTAAAAGCTTATTAAACATGAGTGATCGGTGATAAAAATCATTAAATATTAAATAAAACACTCGGGGAAATCGCTGAAGGAGTCCGTTATACCAGTCTTTTCAGCATGCGAGTTCGAGTAACCCATAATGCAGTTAAAAATTTTGACAGTGCAAAAACTACATGAGGGGAGAGGTCAGATTTTAGAACTCTGTACGCAGTATGGAAAGATCTAAATCCCAGGTTCCTAAGCATAGGGACTAGCCAGTATTTTCTACTTCGGTCATAACCCCTACAGAAGAAGATTGCGTGGATGTCATCCTCTTTCGGGTAGGCACACATCGGGCACGATGGTGTCGTAGAACACGCTGTCCAAGACGCTGTGTACGAGGCCAGAGGCAGACATCCATAGCGCCACTGGAGGAACAATTTCCTTGTTAATGCGGGGGAAATATTGTCCAATACCTTTTCGAGAGAATAAGTGTCTTTAATTTTCAGGAATGATTTTGTCAGAGACCCCTCAGGGGAATTATTGAAGGCTTTAGTGAGCATCAAGTCATTGTAGGCGCTCGTGAGTACCTTCTTGGAAGTTTTCGTGCATGAATTGATAGGGTCAGACCATAATTCTGAGAGCCCAATTTCTTCGAGCCTTCCCTTGACATAGGTCAGCCAAGGAATCTTCTTTGTCTTCCCTATTTCCAGAAATTCCTGTAATTCCTCTCTGTAAGTTATAAGATCAGGACTAGACCACAGACGCCTCCAGAATTTTAGGGGTTTGAGTCCCAGTTCCTCTGTTATTGGAATGATACCCAGATCTAGCCTGAGTGGAAGTAATGGGGTACTCTGGGGAAGGGTGGCTAGCTGTCTCAAAAATTTGTTCTCACTGACCTGCAGCTTCGGGTGTTGAATATAGCCCCACAGCTCACCCCCGTAAGTAACCCCTGCTCTCGCTTGCATCTTGTATATATGAATAATTGGGGCAAGGGGTCGATAGCTTGATTTATTCGCCAGGCGCAAAGTGCCACCCGCCAACTGTGCCAGTTTGATGGTCATTTTGGCCTGGTGGGATGACCAAGCGAAATATTCATTTATCGTAATGCCCAAGTATTCAATGTTATGGACCCGTTCTAACTTGATTTTTCCTAGGTTGGGAGGGGCTCTATTTCGGGCGCTCGGATTTAAAATCATAAATTTGGTTTTTTGGGGGTTTATTTCCAATCCCCTCTCAGAGCAAAAGTCTAGGAAGCCGTCCAAAATACGTTGGATCCCCATCGGAGATTTAGACAGCAGCAGGGTGTCGTCCGCAAACATGATTGCGGGCACCCTGTTGCCAGTCAACTTTGGGGCATCAGAGTTAGCAATCCTGTTGAGGTGGGCAACTACCCCGTTCACAAAGATACAAAACAGGGTAGGTGCAAGCACGCAACCCTGTCTTACACCTCTGCGAACGGGGAACCTTTCGGTTAGCTTGCCACTTTTGCCACACCTGACTCGGGCATAATTGTTAGAGTGGAGTCTCATCAGGATTGCCAAAATGTCCTCAGGGACGTTCAGGTCCTTCATGACGCTCCACAACCTTGCCCTGGGAACCAAATCGAAGGCGGCACGGAGGTCTACAAAGATGGTATATAGACTGCCGCCCTCGATAACCGCTGTTCTCCAATAAAGGAGTTGAAGCCTGAAGATTTGGTCAGTAGTAGATACACCCTCCCGAAATCCTGCCTGATATGGTGACAGGATATCCATTTCTTGAATCCACACCTGCAAACGATTTAAAATCAGTCTGCCAAAGAGTTTTTGGGATATATCTATCAGACTGATAGGACGATAGTTGGATGGGAGCAGAGGGGATCCCTTTTTAAAGATTGGGACTACCTCTGCTCCCATCCAAGTATCTGGTACAGTCATTCCACCCTGAATAGCATTGAACATAAGTGTGAGGTACGGTGCCCAAATCCCTGGTTCCTGTTTGAACAGGTCCCCCGGAACCCCGTCCAATCCAGGTGCTTTTCCAGCAGATAAGCTCTTAATGGCCTGCCTCACTTCCTTCTCTGTAAAAGGAGGCCCAGAAGGGGTTGGACAAATCAGAGAGCACTCATTAGTGGAATCCCCAACACCCTGCTCATACAATGCTTCAAAGTGGGCCTGCCATGCAGAAGGGGCTATATTTGGCTCAAGTGCTGGAGATAACTCAGTCGTACCATTCGCTACTACCCGCCAGAATTTACGTGAATCTCTGGTTGATAGTGCTTTCGTGAGGGTCTCCCAGTAATCATGATCCCATTCCACCTTGGCATTCGCCACAAGGCTCTTGTAGTTTTTTCTCCTGTCACTAATTTCTTCCCTGCCAAGGCGTCCCTTAATAGCAGATATCAAGTGCGCCTTTGCATTCCTGCACGTGGCATTATACCACGAGATCTTTGGCTTTAAACCCTTCTTTTTCGCGGCGGATGTGAACAAGTCATGTTGAAGGGAGTCTGTAATATTTTTGTGTATTATTGCTAGTTCGCCTCTAGTTACTTCATCTAGGTCTTTAGTACCTAGCTCAAAGGCACACTCTAAAAATGGAATTAGCCTTTCATAGAGGCACGGTATTTTATTTGCGCTAGTAACTAGCGTCTCCCACTTGACTTTCCTACGATTGTTTTCGAGTAGGAGGCCTGACTTGTCACTGCCAGTTCCCTGTGGAGGTTCCTGGTTCCAGTGAAGGGAATAAGTCAATTCCAGGGAATTATGGTCGCTATCCATTCTTGGGCATACTTTAAAATCGATTATTGCTGGCCACATAAAGGTTTTGACCATAATGTAATCTAGACGGGATTCACTACCGGGTTTGTTGTAAGTCGGTTTACTTGGTATGTCCGAATTACAGCGCCCATTACATGCCCGAAGGGCCAGGTTAAGGGTGAGGGCGTTTATTTGTAAGGCCAAGGGGGTCCAGGCCTTTGGGGGTGGTGCCGCCGACTCTGGAATCAGCCAGGTTGAGTCTTCGTCCAGGGAAGGACCATCACGTAGTCCGGAGAGGGGTTCATAGTGGGAATTGAAATCTCCGCCCACTAGACAGGGGTGATCACACGGGATGTCTTCAAGGAACCTTGCTAATTCGTCTATAGTGGGGGATTCATTATACATTTTAGTCGGCCTAGAATAGATGTTGATAACTAAAAGCTTTAATGCGCCGGGCCACTGTAATAGGACGGCCAACAGATCATCAGAAGCGGTCTCCAGAACGGAGGCCTGACAGCCAAGATCCGTTGCTATCCCTATCATTAGTCCCCCGGATGGTCTCCCCTTTCCCTCCCACTTGGCTATTTTAGTAAAAACAGCAAAGCCAGATAGATCTACTGGTTCTCGCGCCCAGGTTTCCTGTAGTAATATTATATCTTTGGAACTAACATAAGCACCCCACTCGGGACAGTCTAATTTGCTAGAGAGCCCAGCCACATTCCATGAAATTATGGTTAAGTGTGGTACTTCTATACAGGACAGGCTCACAGCCATATCATTGAATTCGTGAAGGGCCATAAAATTGGGAGAAGGAAGTGTGAAGCCAAGTGGGCTGGAAACGCTCAGTGGGGACGAATTTGTCATAACTGGCATCTGGATTGGTTCGTCTAGCGTTGTTACCAGAATATCCTCCATTCTATCTGATAATTTGAGGGGTGGAGGGCTCCGTTGCTGGGGAGCGATCTCAGAGGGAGATGAGTCTCCAGACCTCCCGAGTCAATCCACCTCCTCCAGGCAGCCGAACCTGTTTAAAGTGGGGACCCCCTGCCACCAATTGAGTTGATTTTGTCCGATCAGTCTATACGTTGGTCGACCAGGGTTTCTAACAGTAGACCATGACCCCTCACTTACATGTTGTTGCCTAGGAGGATAAAAAAAGGTGAGTGGCCTAACCACAATCGTGGAATTAGGCTCGAAGGATGGCCCTGCACATAAACACCGGGCTGTGAGGGGGTCAGAAAATGATACCACCACACAGTCACCGGGTATGGATTTATGGGTACGACCAATCCAGGGAACTCTCCGCACCATGAGTATATTACTTCTTTGGTGATCGGGGAGTTGTTTATTAAAATTGAGCCAGTGGATGACTTTATTTTTTAAGGAAAAATCCTTTTCCTGTGATTGCTGATCTAACTCTGGAACACCCGCTAGAACAATAACGTACGACCCTGCTTCTGGCGGGAGGTCTATAAACCCTCCACGAAAATTGTGACGACTAACCTGTCGTGTTTGGTTATGCACCGAGGGTGGCCTGGAAGGGTGGATAGCCGGTGCCCTAAATACTGTATTAGGCCTCTGTGCTGGTTTCTGCAAATGAGGAGGTTTGCGTGTTGCAGAACTCGGAGTAGGGGGAGTAGTATTTACAACCGTGGTACGGGGTTTTGGAATAGGCTTGGGAAGGGTCTCGGGGATACTATGGACTCTTTGTGAGGGAGGTTGAACATATTGTGTTTCTTTAGGTTGTGAAGTGGTTTCCGTTGCGCATGTGAGCTTAGCATCCATTTCCTTGAGGCTCAAGCTAGCTAGAGTGACTATAGTCCTTTCCATTTCAAGGAGGTTATTCTCTATGCGAGAGAGCCTCAATTCCAGAGGGGAAAGTAACTGCTTTAACGTACCCCAGACTAGTTGAAGGAATTCACTATCACTCTCCCTATCGTGTACGGATGCACTCACCCGACCCTCCAGGATATTTATGCTATCCTGACTAGGAGGGATGGTGAGAATATCATCTTCGACCCGGCTAGGTAATTCAGTAATAACTTCCCCATTAAAAACAGTATTGGTCAGTTTGGGGATAGCTTCATTCATCCCAAGGGAACCCATGACCCTTCTATTGTTAAAAAACTTTAGCCTTGCTATTCTGGCTTTTTTCCTAGCGTGTATAGTTCTTGCCAGACATTTCTTTTTGTATGCCGCAGCTTTCTTAGCGCTAAAATGACTGGCAGCTTGACTTAATTTGGGGGAGGGAAAGGAACCCGCAATACTAAATATAGGGGCAGGGGCAGTGTTCTGTAACACTGGATCAGGTGGGGAAATTGAAGGGGGATCTAGAGGGATAGTGGAGGGAGCAGGATGCATGACTGCCGTTGTTATCAGAGGGCGTAGGGCAGCAGGGCAATCAGGGGAACGAGCAGATGCAATTTCCCCCAACGAGGATTTTTTGGCGTTAGCAATGTGCGCCGACAACCTGCGTGCAGCATCAAGTTCTAAAGAGACCTTGTGCTGCATTTTGGTGATTTCCTGGTCAATCGCCAGATTGGTTTTGACCAGGAAATCATCTATAGATCTATTGGAGTTGCTAGCCGCCATGAGGGTTTTACTCCGGCTACCCCGTGAACACATGTTACAGAGTACAAGTTAATAAATAGCTATACACACAACAATAAAACTGTAAAATGTGACAATAATGCTAGAATGTAATAAAGGGGGTAGCCCAACCCAGCCCTCTTAGACCTCGAACGGCCTCAAACGGCCCAGTCTTTGCCCTGTCTTCGCCCGGGCTGCGTCCCGCGCTGCGGGAGTGTTGGACCTTGAAATAGTGGGCGTGCTGTGCAGGGGGCGGGCCGGCGGGGAGAGCGGACCGGATGGTGAGTCCGTGGTCTTCGCAGGGACTCCTGGGTATTGGAGTCCCTGCACACTCGCAGCCCACGCCTTACCTCGCACCCCTGCCTCCGCCCTCAGTGATCAGGTGCTGGTGAAAGGACACGCACTCCTGTGCGCAGCGGCTCCCGCGAAGCGGGAGCGGCAAGCCGTGGGATGAAAACTGCCCCAAAATTCCTACAAGCAACGAAGTAAGTCACTAGCACTCCGTTCAGCGTCCCAAGGGTTGACAGGGAGGAGCGCCTTTTACAGGTTCAGGTGTGCAGGGGGCGGGCCGGCGGGGAGAGCGGACCGGATGGTGAGTCCGTGGTCTTCGCAGGGACTCCTGGGTATTGGAGTCCCTGCACACTCGCAGCCCACGCCTTACCTCGCACCCCTGCCTCCGCCCTCAGTGATCAGGTGCTGGTGAAAGGACACTCACTCCTGTGCGCAGCGGCTCCCGCGAAGCGGGAGCGGCAAGCCGTGGGATGAAAACTGCCCCAAAATTCCTACAAGCAACGAAGTAAGTCACTAGCACTCCGTTCAGCGACCCAGCAGGTGTTTATTTGATTTTTCCTAAGTAAATCCCTAGTTTCCATCCTTACCTATTCACTATTGCCAGTACTCACAAAATAGACTGCTATATTGGCACACATCAAATGTTAGTTTTGTGTCTAGCTACATCTTACAGGAATGAGCAAAACCCTTATTGCTTTATTAGAACCGTGTGGTGTCAGATCCCTGCAAAAGGTCCAGAGGGAACGGAATGGTGATGTCAGCAGAGCCCCACTCTATGATAATAAGACTATTCAGACATGAACATAGAGATTCCAATAGAATTCTAATATCAAGTAGGTACTATAATCAGTATTTTCTATAGAGGCTATCCGACTATATCAATCTTTCTGGGCATCAAAAACCCAATTTTATTCAGCATTATTCTGAAACAGAAATTAAGGGCAGAGTTTTCTTATTGCTGAGAAATAATGTTGCAGTGCATTGAAGATAATGTTTACTGCAGTCTAAAACAGCGATACCTGACTTTCTGGCATTTCCTTCATTAAAGCATCGCACCATACCGGAAGTGTAGATACTTCCGAAGCCCACAAAATCCTTCTTAGAGTTGCTGGCCCTGGCCAATAAAAGTAAGGCAGTCCCAGAGAAATGCAGAAACTGCTCATACCAAACATGGAAGTACTATGTATTACACTCTTGTATTTCTATGACAGCAATATGTGCTTTTGAGAGGCTTGTCTCCCACTGCACCTGTGCACCTAATCAGACACATACCCCAAAACATTTCAGGCGTAAGCTTCACCATCGCAAGGGCTCCAAACCAACTCGTCGTCTCCCTTCCAGTGTAATACAGAGGAGACAGAAAAACAGGCTCTTTGGAAAATACAGCATGGAATGGGTGTGGGTGAAGAGCTGTGTCCCAGTGAAGCAGTCCTGAAAAAGTGGTTGATTGGGTTCGCTGAAGGAGTGAGTGATCTTGAAGGGGCCTGTCCTAGTGCAGTGACCAGGATGTCCTGCGGAAGAGGAGGAACACTGGTGCACTGATGGCAAGGGTCTTCGAAAAGTGGCATCAAAATGTGGAGTGGGTGAGCAGAAGTGAGTTGGCATGATGATGTATACCTTTTTCAAAACCAAATCCAACTTTAGGGGACAAACTAAAATACCATCGATCAAACTCTGAATTGACCCGTAAACTATATGACATGTAATTTGCTGCAGAATACAGGATTGGAAAAAGATTAAAAGTGAATTGTAGAAATTGAAAGTGGGTGCCTCATACATATTATAAAATTCTTAACGGCTGTGTCAAATCACAGACTGTAATATTTGAATGTAAAAACGAAAAACCTTTAAGTTAGTTTCTTTGGCAAATTATTCAGTAAAATGCATCATTTATGGCTAAAAGTTCTGCCTTAGGGTGTTTGGGTGACACTGGTCTACTTCTATCGCCCTGTGCAATTTAGCAGTAGTTTATGATACAATTTGCCTGACACTTTTAAAAAAATCTGTAGCAATGGCGCTATTTGTAATTTCCCTAACCGTAAGGACTCACTTGCAGTCTCTGGCAGGTTTGCACACTTTAAAGCGGCGCGATAAATAAAAAGCAGTGTTAGCCACTGACAATCAATAGGACTGTAAATGCATCATGCTAAGTGCATCATCCTTGACCACGTCATGAATGCTCAAGCTAGTCAGGTGCCTCTGTTTTTATTTTGATACAAGGGTCGCTTTCTCTTCTGGCAGCCAATATGTCCAAAGTATGGAAACGTGTCGCTGTGCTCATGCATGCGAACGTCGGTTGTGTGCTGTACTCGATTAGGCAGGCCTCTGAATGCCAGGCAGCAGTGACCTTCAGCCGTAACTGGTCCGTGTTTTATTCCAGATGATGGCCAAGATAAAAGGCATTCTAACCCTGTGGCCAATTGCGACGCTGTTTATTTATCCTGCAGATGTACAGCTGCTCATCCCGCGGTGTCTCAGAGAGAAGAAAGACAAGCGCGGGCCTCGCGCTATAAGTGGGAGTGGTGGGGGGAGTGCAAGAGCACACAAAGCGTTTCCTTTGCGGGAGCGAGCCAGGGGCACCATGTGTTTGTAAGTTAATTACAAACATATGGTGTCGCGCTCTCTCCCGCAAGGGAATTGCCATACGTGCACGCGTTATTGAAGGCCATGGAACACGTGCACGTTTTTAGGGCAAAAGCTGCATCAATGGCTAAAGGTCTTTTTTCCAAGCAGCACGTGCGCGCTGCTAGGCGAGCCCTAATGACTGCAAGCGGTGGCAACCATTTTGGATTTGAGACCTTGATTAGTCAATGTTGAAATAGATGCATACAGCGTTACATACGTGGTGTTCTGTTGTTGTGTTCTACTATTATACATAAAGAAAAACTTTCCCAGTAGTGAATAGGTATGCCTCATGTCACCCTTTAGGTTAGCGGCTGAGTTGGAGGTCAGATAATATTGTGTAGTTTCTACTAATCTGCAGGATCTGTGCTTTTGTTGGACAACATAAAAAGCGGTTTGGTGCCTAGAATGGTTCCGAACACCGCCGCAGGATTTGTTCTGCTATAGACCTGCTAGCTCACAGTGCCACCGTAATCCCCCCCCCAATCTTACCATGGAGCGAATGGTTTCTAGCAACACCTGAACATGACAACTCTGACCCCCCCCCCCAGGGATCAAGGAAACAGTACAGAACCTTTCGCTCAGTCACTTGTGCTCACTTATTCTCAGAGAGGTGTACATAGAATACACTGTGGAAAGTTTTAAATATATTTATTAACCCAACGTTATTTTTGTATAAAGTAATTGTGCTGCAATGATTATTATTATTTTTTTATTGAGCAGAGTAGAAAATATAACTTGGAACAAACATAAATAAACATATATATGCATACTAATACAATTAATGCTATTCAATGCAAAAGATCGTCAATTTTTATATAATTGGGGGAATAGTCAAATCATAAAAGTTAAAGTGCATCTAGTAAAGCGCTACAAACTCAGAAAGCTTATTTTCAACATCAGCGATGATCATAACCTAAATCATATATATTCAAGAGAGGGACATTCTCCTAAATTAAAGTGCAAAAACAGTTGAAGTCAGAGAAATACAATTAAACACAAAAAATTAGTATAGGTAACTAAAGTGCAGGTGCAAATGCAAATATACTTTACAGTTCTTTCCTTCAAAGGAAAAGTACATACATCTCTAATGCAATATCTTAAAATAAAAATGCAGCATCACCTGGATAATACTACTAAAGAAAAAGGAGCCATTCTCTTCAACTAAAGTACACATACAATGGATAGCGCTAGAATAAAAAAAGAGAAAAAAACACCTGATAGCAATAACAGTACCAGAAATATCATAGAATTAATAAAATTATCCCTGCAGATCCCTTTCCATTTGATCAAAAAGTTTCCATACCGAAACAAATTTTTTAACAGCTCCAACCCTTTTCGCATATACTTCTTCATAAGCTCTAACTCGTTTCATTTTTTTATACCATTCAATAAAAGTTGGGTTTTTCTTCCAGTTCTGCAGAATCAGTGAACGTGCCACCAGAAAGGAAATTGATAAAAAAACATTTCCCCCCTTTTTGTTATAACCTGGTTTGGGCTTCGTTTTAATAAACCAAACAATGCCACTTCCGGTTCTAATTGTATATTGCTTCCAAGAGTGCAGCTGAGCCCAGCGCATAATTCCATCCAAAACTGACTCAACTAGAGCATGTACAAGCAATATGAAGCCAACTACCCTCGCCAGCCTGCTGGTAGCGAAAGCAAGTTTTTTTTAATCTCTGGATAAATTTTATGAAGAGCATATGGCGTATGGTAAGCTGACCATCGGGACAGGAAAGCCATCCTTTTGAAATTTGCAGCCCTAAGTGCCTGATTACCGTACTGCGAGATCGCTTGCCATTCTCTGATTGGTAAGTTGCAGGACAGTTCATATTTTATTTTTTCCAGACAATTAGTGACAACAGGAGGCTCCCCTTGAGTTTGAAAGAGTCTATACCAATTCCCTATACCTCTCAATTTGGTTCTAAACACAGACGCAAGGACCAAAGGGGTGCCTATGTTGCCTAAAGGTAGATTTTTACCTATTAAAGATCTTATCTGGAGGAAACTAAAGAAAAGGACCCTACTCTGGGTGCCACATCTGGACTGAACCTCCTCCCAGATGATACCTCTACCTCTTATTAAAAAAAATGGCCTAACTCTTTAAAACCTTTTAATTCCCAAAGTTGAATGTGATTGCTACGAATAAAAAGGCCCAAACTTCTAACCTCTGACAACCCCAAATATTCAAATCCTGAAGACGTAGCTTTTTGAAAAAATAAATTCCAAAAGTCTAATGGAAAATTCATGATACGTCTTGTATCCTACTGTTCTAGGCAGTTTTGATGTTTTTAAGAAGACCGGAAGCTGAGTCCCAGCTTTGTCAGTCATTTTACTCCTAAAAAAAACCATCCAAAGCCCCCCTATTATCAAGCAGGCGAACTAAAATATCCCTAATGGCAGCTTCATAGTAGGTTTGGATATGGGGGAGTGCCAGCCCCGCCAACTTGTATCTAGTTGTAAAGTTGATGATTTTACTCTTGATGCTTTTTTATTCCAAATAAACTGACAAAAAAGTTTATCCAGTTCTCTAAAATACACTGCGCCAACTTTGATGGGGATATTTGAAAAAAGAAAAATTTGTAAGAGTAGTACTGACTGACATCTTGATCAGGGCAACACACGCTATCAATGAGAGGGGAAGAAATCCCCACATTCCCAATAAATCTTTAATCTTACTCAATGTTGCTTCGTAATTTAGCCTAAATAAATCTGCATAGTGATTTGACACATAAATTCCTAAATAACGGATCTGTTCAGGGGAATATGCTTGCTGTTCCAGAATATCTGGAAGGAAATTAAAGGAGATGTTTAATGCCAATACTTCAGTTTTTTATGGTTGATTTTATATCCTCCAATTGCCTCAAACTGAGCAAACTCCTTTAGTATTAAAACTCGTGGCACATTTGCAAGATGGCGGACTGTGGTTATCACATGTGGGGTAGCGGGGATGGGGGAGACAGGCAAGGGTTCACTGGAAGAACTTTTGCATCGGACTACGGGTTGATGCTTTGATGATTTCCTGGTGGTGCTGGGCGGGGGAGGGGAGCTGGGCACCGGAGTTGAGAGTTGAGCACAAAGACCGAGCTGCCTTGCTACCATTGCCCCTGAGCGCTAAGCACATGTGGTTGTTGAATTTGTTACTGGGGAGGGCTGGGTGGGTTGGGGACATGCAAGGCCGAATTGGGGTGGGTCTGCTGTGGGAGGAGGGTGGAATGTTGGGGATTGTGTTTGGGTACGTTTTGTCGCTTTCTTTGACTGCTGTTGCGCTACTAAATGTTTCTTGGTTGATTCCTGCGGTGCACACCACTGCCATTTACACACTGCACTGCCTGTTCAACTCTGTCCCGTCGGGACACCAGAGCCCTTTCCGACAATTTTGCTATACTCATTTCACACGACAAGGCTATGGCTGACGCTATTGGTACACCACTGGGCACCGCTCCGGATCACCTGCGGGTGCTGACATGGAATGTCAGGGGTCTTAATGACTTCAGAAAACTGCGTAAGGTACTTAGCTATTTGCGTAGACACCACATAGACCTTGCTCTCATACAGGAGACTCATTTGCCCCTTAACAGCAAGATGTTGTCACATAAAGGTTTAGCGGGTTGTAGTGTTGTGGCGGGCTTCACTACCCACTCACGGGGGACACTCACATGGATCAATCCGCGTTCTAAACTCACACTGACACTCCTCGAGGCGGACCCTGAGGGTCGCTATGTAATATGCAGGTGTCGTGGAATGGGACATGATTTATTGGTGACTAATGTATACGGTCCGAACTATGATTGTCCCGATTTCTACACAGAGTTGGCCCGGAAGTGCAAATCATATGACTACACTAACCTGCTCTGGGGCGGGGATTTCAATTTAGTACTAGACCCGAATCTTGACAGGTCGGCGGGACCCCCCCGGGCCCTGTCGGCCGCCGCCGCGGTGGTCCGGACTGAATTAGTACAGTTGGATCTTCTTGATGTATGGCGCAGTCGGCACCATTCTAGAGGGGGATACACACACTACTCCGCGTATCATGCACTCCACACCCGAATAGACTACTGGTTAGCATCACACCACCTCTCCAATAATGTAAGCGACTGCCTGATACTGCCACGTACCCTGTCTGATCACTCTCCTCTCCTCCTGATTCTGGAGACGCCGGTACATAGAATCCCCCCCTTCACGTGGCGTTTCCCCCCGTACTCCCTCTTAGATGAGGTTTTCCGAGGTGAAATCGCAAACGAAATTGATAGTTTCTTTGAGACTAACCTGGGCTCTGTGGAGAGCATCCAAACGTTATGGGAGACATTCAAGGTGTACGTGCGCAGGATAGCCATGGCCAAACACTCTGGTGTCCTAAAAGCAATTAGGCAGAGACTCAAACACCTTGAGACTCAGCTCTCAGAACTGGAAGAGAGGCAGCAGGCGGAGCCTGAGGGTGAAGCCCTGGAGCAAATTAAACAGTTGGTGACGGAATTTAACGCGGAAGCAGACAGGGACGTGCATCATATGGGCAAATACGCCACTGCCCGCACTTATGGCGAAGGAGATAGGCCTGGCTCTCTCCTGGCCAGAATAGTCCGCAGCGAGAGGCGTCAATTGAAAGTGGGTGAGCTGGTGTCAAGCTCGGCGGAGACCCTCACCGAAGAGGGGCAGATACTTGGGGAATTCAGGCAATATTACTCCAATCTATATAAGTCGAGGTCCACGGGAATGGAGGAGGCAATTGACGACTACTTAAGCTATATCAAAATGCCCCAGCTGTCCAACTCGCAGAGAGAATTCCTCATGATGCCCATACAAAAGGAGGAAATAGTGGAGGCGCTTGAGAGCATGCGGTCCGGTAGTGCCCCAGGAGCTGACGGGCTAACTGTAGGCTTCTACAAGGCCTTCAAAGACCAATTGGTGCCCTATCTCTCCAAGCTCTTTGATGATATATGCTTGGAAGGCAGCATGCCTGCTACAATGCGGGAAGCTCTCATTGTGACGCTCCTGAAGCCTGGGGACGCGAAGCTCTATGCCAAAGTACTAGCGACACGCCTCGCATTACTCGCTCCGGAACTGGTGGCTCCGGAACAGGCCGGATTTATTCCGTCCAGGAACCTTACGTACAATATACGCACGGTACTAGGGACGATGCAGCATGTGAAGCCGGAGAATAAGGCGTTGGCAGTCTTCCTCGATATGGAGAAGGCATTCGACTCAGTGGAGTGGCCCTTCATGTCGAGAGTGCTCAGGAAGATGGGGCTGGGCGAACCCTTCCTACAAATGATAGGCGCCTTGTACTATAAACCGACGGCCAGGCTGCGTTTAGGTGATAGAGTCACGGACGTTTTCGACATTCGCAGAGGCACCAGACAGGGCTGCCCCCTTTTGCCGTTATTATACGCCCTAGTGGCGGAACCCCTTGCGTGCGCGCTGAGGGAATATCACAGTCATGAAGGCATTAGCTTCCCTTCTTACAAAATTTGGATCTCCACATACGCGGATGACACGCTTCTATATGTAAGGGACCCGGAGCTCAACCTTTCCCCCGTGCTGAGGGAAGTGGTGCAGTTTGGCACGCTGTCTGGCTTAAAGGTGAACTGGACGAAATCGGTAGCATTCCCTCTGTCCCCGGTGACGAGTAAATTTGTTATGGATTATCCCTTACAATGGTCTGAGGACCCGATTAGATACCTGGGCATACAGCTACATCCGGATCCAGATATATTGGTGAGGGAAAACTACGGAGTCGCCTACAATAAGCTAACCGAGGATGTGGACAGATGGCGTAAACTCCCGTTGTCCCTGGCGGGCCGCATCGCACTAATGAAAATGATTGTACTCCTGAGGTTTTTATTCCTCTTCAGCAATATTCCGGTGATACTCTCTAGAGCCTTCTTTAAAATGCTGACGCAGACTCTCACGCGGTTGGCTTGGGGAGGTAAACAGCCACGGGTCCAGTGGCAAGTCCTGACGCTCCCCTATGAACAAGGTGGCCTGGGCGCCCCGGATATGGAGAGGTATTACAGGATCGCGCAGGCGACTCACTTGCACACATGGATACATGGGGATCATAATATTCCGCATGTGGTGCTCGAGACCCTGTTCACGGACCCCCTCCCCCCACCGGCTACAGTATTTGAGCCGGCCACGCGTCGGGTAGGATTTCTGGATTCGATCGCATCGACTAACCACGCATGGCATTCGTTGGCCAGGAGACAGGAATGTATGCTCCTATACTCCCCACTTGCTCCGATTGAGTGGGTTGTCTGGCTGGCGCCACTACGGGAGAAAGGGGTCTTGCGCGCACTTAAACAATTAGGCATATTGAAGCTGGGAGACCTGTTCAAGGACGGGACGGTGGTCACTTGGGAACAGGTTGCCCATTCCCGAGCCTCGGAGACGTTGCTGCACCGCTTCCACCTACACAGGGTCCGCGCAGCGCTTCATGAGCTACTTGGTCCGACCATGGCCGAACCACCCGAACTTCCAGAACTGACATATGTCACAAAAACGCCCTCGCCGAGCCACTTGATCTCGCGGCTATACAAGTCTGGACGGCATCATAGGAAACAGCCGCTCTCGAAAGCCCGATTGGCGTGGCAACGAGACCTTAACACACCGATAGATGACTCAATGTAGAAATATTGCTGCCAAAATACTAGAAAAGTGTCGCTCAACGCCAGGCACAGACTTATCCATTTTAAATTTCTGCAGCGAGTGTACTACACCCCAGAACGCTTACATAGATACGGGCTTCGACAAACGTCAGAATGTGAACGTTGCCATACACAGGTGGCCGACTTCATGCATCTGGCATGGTCTTGCCCGGGTATTAACAAATTCTGGGAAGACATATTTCAAGAATTAGGGCAGATACTTGAGCTGGAGCTCCCGGTCGACCCGGCGCTGGCGTTACTGGGCCACACAAAGATCCCACCTCCGGCGACACGTCGCCTGGCTGATATGGGGTTACTGATGGCTCGGCGAGCGGTGGCACAATGCCGGATGCGAGGTCCACTCCCGACCAAACAAAGGTGGGCCAGGGATATGCTGTACAGCTGCACCCAGACGCAGCTCTATAGCGAGCTCCAACCCCCAGTTAGCAGACCGAAAAACTTTTGGGACCTATACCTGACTTGCAGATCTACTAAAGATGCTGCGGATGCAGCTCAGGAGGAGACGGAGGAGTGGCAGGAAGAGGAGGAGGGCCCAGAGGAACAGTTGAACAGTACCCTATTGCCCGAGTGGGTCGGTTGATGAGACGTAGGGCTCCCGTGGGACGCTAGAGGGACACACGACATATAGCTAACACTGGCAAGGGGGATACATAGAGCGAAGGGACTGGCGGGAGGGGGTGGACGGTGGGAGGGGGTGGTGTGAAGTGGGCGTAGAGTTTGGCAGAGTGGCTCACTGAATCTATATGGCAGAGTACTGGCGGAGGTAGGCACATAGGCAGTCCGGGGGAGGGGAAGGGGGTGGGCGGGATTGTTGCGGGAGTTCAGTTAGATTCCAGTTAGGGTGGCGGACACATACACTCCACCGTACGATCCACTGCATCACTGCATTCATTGCTCCACTCTCATTTGGGAAAGGGGGGCGGGGTGGCGGGAGACTGCAGACTTAGGGCACAGACTGGGCAGTGCGCTCTAGGAAGTTGTTTATGATCTCTGTACTGTGATTGCCCTAGTTTGCTGCCGGCCCCAGGGTTGTAGGCGAGGAGCTGTGTGTGTGTACTTATGCCAAATAAATGTTTATAATAAAAAAAAAAATCATCTGGAGACAGTGGACACGAATGAATACATTCAGGTGGAAACTGCAGATACCAGAGTTAGCAAACCTCATAAAATATACGAAATAACATTACGTATAGAGGGAGATAAGACTAGGAAAATAAGGGGTCTATTTTGGGATAACCTCTCCAAAGGCTATGACATCCTTTTAGCTGAAAAAGACTGGCCACCAGAGTTTGTCAGAGAGTGCCCTCATGGCGAAGAAATGATTATGCCTGCCTTCTCAAATCACATTCCAATTCATAAAAAATATACACTTGCAAGAAAGTGGGCAGTAGCCCAAGCTCCTGCATTATATAAAAACCATGTCGGATGGGATGAGGACTCTCCTCCTCACAAAATCCAGATAAAATGTCAACCAACTGCACAGAGGCAGTACCCAATGCAAGAAGCTAAAAAACAGGTCAGGGAGATCTTAGATCAACTTGAATACCAGGGGGTGATTGAAACTTGCACCTCACAAATGAACAATCCTTTGTTTCCTGTCTCCAAGCCATACGATTCATATCGACTAGTTTTGGACTACAGACACCTTAACTCATGTTGCAAAACATTTGCAGTACAAAACTCACACAGTGCAGCACTAATGAATAACATCGTGCGCAAAAAATACAAAACAACATTAGACATCTCTAATGGATTCTTTTGTCAAAACATAGCAACTGAAAGCAGGTATTTGACCGCTTTCTCAATAATGGGCTCGCAGAAAAATTCTGTCGACTCCCACAGGGGTTCAAGAACAGCCCAGGATTATTCTCAGCTAGAGTAACAGAGTTACTACAAATATATGATGATGAGGCATTATCTTATGTCGATGACATCTATCTAACAGATGATGACTTGGATACTCACTTGAAAAGAGTGAACACCATAATACTTGTGTTTGCAGCAGAGGGTTACAAATTCAACTTTAAAAAGTCACGAATTGCCCATCTAACTGTCCTGTTTTTAGGATATGAATTATCAAGTGAGGGTAAAAGCCTGGCAGACAATTTCTTAGAGAAATGTGCTGTAATCCAAGCACCAAAACGCTGAAAAACTTACAATCAATTCTAGGTTTCCTGAATTTCTGAAGAAGTTACATTCTAAATTATGCAGAGAGGGTTAAACCTCTCTATGAACTAATAAAACTAGATTTTAAAACAATCAATTGGACTCAAAAACACACAGAAATTTTGAGATCATTGCAAACAGACATGTTAGCTAAAACAAAATTGCAAACACGCGATAATACACGCAACCTTGTAATCCGAGTCATCCCAGGAAGATGCGGATTCACATACCTAACCTCTAATGAGGGAGAAACGGTACCAATAGCATACAAATCACACTTGTACTCACAAGCTGAAAAAACATTCAGTCTCGCGAAAAATGTTGTAAATGCGGTACAAACAGCTGTAGCAAAAGAAAGAGCCCAGGCCCCAGGCAGACGGATTACTGTTTTAACAGCAGAATCAGCCTTCGAGGCTTTAACAAGCCCAGGTAATTTACCTACCGTGGCATTAGATCCAAAATGGATACAATGGGAAAATTCTCTTGCTACAGACAAAGTGAAATACTATTTTGACCCGGAAATGAAAAAATTGAAATATCTAACATATGAAAAAGAATATCCTCTGCCTAACGACATTCTGCCCATACAACTTTACGCCTGCGTAATATACACAAACAGTTATGCAGAACCCTCAGTTTGGGGAGAACAAGCCTATAACGCTACGTGCGAGGTTGTTAAAAACCGGTGGCGCGGAGGTAAATTGAGACCTCTGGAAACAATGTCACAATCTGTAAAAGACAATTCAGGTCAACAAACTGAACTAATAGCTTTGAAAATGGCGCTAGATATTGCCGATCGCGAATTCCCCACACTAATAGTGTGCGATTCGCATTACTGCGTCAAATCATACAATAATGACTTGCTAAAATGGGTTCAAAACAGTTATAAGGATGACACAGGTGCCACAATAAAGCAAAAATCGCTTTGGGAACAAGTAGTTCTGTTAAAGAAAGAACTACAAAAGACTCACGTGATACATTCGCTGAGTCATGAACGTGATGGCGTTCACGTTACAGGGAATTCATTGGCTGAGACAGCCACAGCGGAAGCCACTAAACCGGCTTCCGTAGCTACAAAAAAGCGTTCAGAAAAATACATAGACTGGGAAACCATGCTGGCGGTAAAAATGTCATCAAAAGGCGACTGTGCAGCGCTACCCGTCAACTATCCACTCAATTATACATACACAATCGATGCGAACTCCGTTCCTTTCGCTCGAATCCCTGGAGTGGGGGATAGAGTGATTCCAAACACGAACAGGAGAATCTTCTTAATACAAGAAGCACATATGGGATTAGGTCTAAGGCATCAGATGATCAAAGAATCTCTGACAGAATTACAATCAGTATACTGGTGGCCGGGAATGAGCCTGCATAATCACAAATTTGCAAAAAATTGTGAAAACTGCAACAGAGATCGCAATGGCGAACCGGCCGAAGTAGTGCCAGAACACATAATAGAAAGCATAAGGCGATCTATACGCATGATCAAACAGGAAAAATGCGTCCCATTGTATATCATTTAAGACTAGATTCACTTAAAATGTAGACCCCAGCTCTCGGCTGACGCCAGAACTGTTATAAAAAGATTTGCGAGTCTATATCGGCACATACGCAATTGGCATGGTACACTCTGACCAGGGTCCTGCTTTTAGCTCTCGAGCTTATAAGGAGGCCATGACCAGCATGGGCATTGCAATGCGGTATTCTTGTCCCTTCCATCCTGAGGGAAACGGGCTTGTGGAAAGAAAAAACCGAGACATAAAGCAATCTATAACGGCGAAGGTATTAGGTTCGGGGGTTGGCTGGGTCAAACATTTAACAAGTGTCCAACGTAGTCTTAACAATCTGCCAAGAAATTCTCTAAAAGGTTTCAGTCCGTACAAACTATTGTTCGGGACTAGAATGCATATCCAGGACCTCGATAGTCAGACTTCAGTGGTAGAAGGAAAATGCTTTGATATCAAAGATCGTTTGGCTATTTTACAGGACTTAAATGAAACAAGAAAAGACCTGAGCAACATAAAGTTGAAACAACAGCCAACAGCCACTGAAGAGAAACCACCTGTCCCAGCAAGGCCTGTCTGGATTCCAAAGATTGGGGATCTGGTCAGAGAAAAAATCGCAGTGAAGAAGGAATTTGGGCCTTCTTACAGAAAAGCAGTACCTGTCTTAGCTGTCAACGGAACAAGATCAGTTGTACTACCGCCCCTTGCTGGTTAAAAGGAGAACCGAGTTGTATCCATCGACCTGGTTAAACCACAATCATGTGGCCAATAATAAGTAGTAGGCCAAGTGGACTCCCAAGAAATAGCAGAACACCAAAGTTTGCTACAAATCAAGAGGTTCAAACTAAGAGACTAATCACATTTGATAAACCTACAGTGAATCAACAAGGACTATGCAACAAAGCCATGGAACTTATGCCTCTTAAAACCCAAATTGCAACAATTCGTCAAGAAACACCTGTCTACAACGATGTAGCCACAGTCTATGCTAATAAAAGAAAGAAAAATCCAGAAGCAATTCCAACAATTGACAGAACTGCATCAGGCTACTTCATCAATTTCGATGACTTTTCTGAGGATCCGAGCGAACCTGAGGAACAGCCAACAACAACAAAAACTTTTAAAGACAAAGCTAAAGAACTCTTTCATCAACTACAAGAAACCTATCTGATTTCCCCATGGATTGAATTTTGGGTGGTGCTAGGTGTACTTTTCCTCCTGCTTTGGCTCATCATGGTGCTATGCTTGGGACACTTCATTGAGGGAAAATATATTACAATGGACACAGCAAGCCAGAATATCAACCTGGTCCTAAAGCCACACAAGTCTTCACACATCGAGAAAAGAGAACTTTCTTCAGTAAACTTCACAGCCAATCCGATACCCGGTGGGGTAGCATGGGACAAAACAGATTACGAAATATATGGCCCGGTCGAGCTCTTGAAGTATCCTCATCAATTTAAGGTTTCATTAAGTGACTTTGTAAAACCGAGCACATTCTCTGATGATTGGGACTTTGAAATTATTAATGATATGATGTCAGACTTAGTTATGTCAGCAAAATTTACAGAACATGATTATTTACAAGGTTCATCAAATTATGAACAGATGTACTGCTACAACCACTATACTAACCATTATTTGCATAAATCTGCTCAACCTAGAAATGTTTTTAATTTTAATCAATGGTAACATTGAGCAACTCCACCAAAAGGCAGTTCTAAAACATTTTGATAAATTCCCATACTTCTCAGGGTTTAACACAAGTGAAGCAGAAACATTTTATTTCAAACTGTTAAATAAGACAGGAATGAAAACCATGCTGACAAATACAAAATTAATCTATTCAGAATTTTTTTTTGAAAAAATGAATACATTTGGTTTTGATTTTTGGAAAAATAACATTGAAACAAAAACCATCTGGGGTACCAAAGATTGGCAAGTCCAAGGTATAGAATCATTATTCAGAGCCTGCATGATCCCAGAACAAATTATATTTTTGAATGACACAATTCAACAGACAACCTGTCTTGGCCTAGACAAAATTAAAGACTTAAACAAACCGTCTATTCCAAAGCCAACACCTGACAGTAATAGCAATACAGAGGTTGAGATAGACATATCCCATATTTTAAACCAAAACAGAACACATCCTGATTGGAAAAAATGGTTGATCTGGCCCACAGACACAAATAACTGTCAAGATAGATTCCTGAACAAAATACAGGGGTTCAAATTGACCAGGCCAGACCCTAGATACTCCCAGAGACAACATCCAGGGATAGTAACAACATACAGTGTAGGAAAACTCTGCCTTGAATGGCTACAGACATATACACTGGCAGAAATTAAGCAACACTTAACTTTACTTAAAGAAGGTGCTGACTTGCGTGATTTCATTATGGGACCACGCAAACGGCGTCAAAAACGTTTCATAGCGGCCTCTATATATGCAGCTTATAACGAAGCTTGGAAAGAAACTCAAATTGAAACAGCAGAGAAAATACGGGAAATTGACCGTATTAATTTGGAAAAATCACTTTCTGTTGTGGACAATGGGTTAATGACTCTGTCTTCCAGAATATATTCACTGGACAGTATTGTATCATCTGCAATTGATATAATAGAACAGGACTTACTAATGTTACAACACGGTCAGTCCCAATTACGTTCTATTGTACAGCTTGGCTGGACGTTACAAAATCTGCGTTCAGGCTACGTGCCTTGGCGTTTAATCAACACAACGTCATTATTCTCTATCTTTAACCTTACTGATACACAAATTAGCTTGGCACAAAAAGGAGCGGAATATACAATTCTGAGCATTGAAAAACTTGAGAGATTACCATTGACAATGTCAGAACGACCTGTCATTGAATGGATAATACACGGAATCATAACTATTCCAATAACAACTTTCCAATTTAAATACTGCCAAAAGTATATACAGGCAGGCCAGTATGAAAGGTTGGGTAAAGGATACATTAAGTCATCATGGAAATTACCTTACACACACACATGTTATAGTGAAAAAGGACAGAATGTATTTCTTAGTGGTAATAATTGTGAAAAATCACTAAGTGGTATACTTCTGTGTCAGGGTATAAATCTACATGGGGCCTGTGAGGGGACTTCAAATAACCTTTCATGTCACCAGCTTGGCACACCTGCAACTCGAATAGAGCCATTCTTTAGACGACTTTCGAACGGGAGCTACATTCTAATTGTGGACCACAGATGTTGTGGCTTGATGCCAGGAAAAGCTTATCTTGTAAGCGTTTCGTCCATGGTCACTTGTTGTATGCAAGTATCGTATCCGAACGACACTCCAGACAGGGAGGGAAAAATTTGACCCAGTTTGAAAATCTCTTCTATTCGAATTGTTACTTTAAGCAGAATGAAGTCTGTTCTTCTACAGACGCCTGTGCCCTTGACGTCATCAAAAGAAACGTATGATCTCCAGGTCGCAAGGACAACAGAGATACATGCACTATTATCAACAAATTGCCCCTTGCATTTCGCAGAAATGCTAAACCAAATCTTAAACGTTTCAGATACGAATGGTATCCCAAGTGTATTTAAGACAATTTTTTCGGGACTGTTAACACCTTTCAAAGCAGTCCTGGGCTTTTTTCCTAATTTTGTCCATTCGGTCTTTGGCAGCCTTCCACTCCTGTTGGGACACGTAGCAGGCATTTTATTTTTGATACTCCTGCTTCGTTATGGCAAGCCATGTCACAGACAAGACTCCAGCAACAATGGAAGAAACGATCCTAGCTATACGCTATCGGGACCGCATAACTAAAGTCCTTGGATTAGCCCGGCTAAGAGATCTGAATATGACCTGGTTTCTTTCATTCAGACCCATCTGGCAGAATTGTATCTTACCTGTGTTAAGATGTATGCTGTGCGGAGAAGAATGCGTGTTAGACATCTGTCTCATACTACAATCAGAAGTACCATTGGATACAGATACTTTTCTAAGTCCTGTAACGGCTCATGCATCGTGTTGTCCCCAGCGGTTACCCATCCTGATGACTGCATTCGTGGAAACTTCACCACTGCGATTAAAGGGTAGTGAAGTGCAAGATGAGAGCAGCATCAACCAGGTACGACCTTCTGTGAGCAATGCTGATCAATACATCGATGATAGCAATCATTCTCACGACTGCACAGTTGCGGCATTTTCCAACTTGGTCGAACTTTCACCTAAAACGGTAAACTGCTTTTTTGAAAGTCTGTCTGAAATGATGTTCTCCCCTGAACAAAAAAAATAACTTTTAAGCAAACGAGCACTCCGCGTTCCCTGAACTCTGAAATTTGGCCTTCAGCTTTGAAAAACAAAAGCTTCTGGAAATATTTGGAACTGTTTTGGCTTCTTCCCCTGAAAAACGAAATTATTTTTTTCCCCGATTCCAAAACATTTACTTTTTTTGGCACTCATCCTCTGCTTAAAGTAGAACTATTCTTAGAGAACAGAGCTTCTATTTTTAGGAACTCTAGAGACAATATATTACCTCAGCCTCTAGCATATTTACAAAAAACGGTATTTATATGTGATGGAATGGTCTCGCACTTTTCTTTTCTGTATTAAGAGCCATTTCATGTGTAATTTTCGCAAAATCATTCCGCTGATATATATGCATCCTTTATGAATGATTACTCTGCTTGAAATACTGTACCTATACTCATTTTTCGTGTATTTCGCATATGCCATTTCAGATGCAAAAAATTTATTTTGGGGCGGATCGCTATACACATGCACCGTTAGATATGTTTACTATTGCTTAGTTTAGTAATTATGGACATGAATTCGTGGAGTGGGTGTAGTGTGTTTATCTAGGTACCTGAATCAATATTCCTATTCTATGCCTCTGTCTGGTTATAAATCAATAATATCCCTACAACGGCATAGAAACCCTTTTCATAATTCAGTCATAGCGTATGCTGTCACATTAAGCAAGGCTATTCCTCCAGCCCCCTAGAAAGCACACCGAGTTCTTAAACAAATCCAAGCCTCCAGCAACCTGGGAAATCCCCGCTACTGTTGTTTTGATTTCGTCCAAGAACTCATGTAAAACACTGTAAGAACGACCAGTTCTTAGTGACATCTTTATTGACGTCTTATGTCCAGCCTTACGTCAAACCCGGCACCTTTCAGGTATAAATATACCAACGTTGCCTTAAGCAAACACACGGTGGTAATCCTGGAGCAGAGCAGCTATCTACTTCCGAAGAGACCAGCTGATGCGAGAGCCCACGGACGCTGCCCCTCCCTTTTGACGCGCTGAGAAAGACGCTGTCTTTTCTCTTGCCGAGAAATCCAGCCTCCGGCGTTTGCAGCTTACCCTTGCGGGTGACTGGGATACCGAGTCCTGAGAGAGAGATACCAGCCCTCCTGCCTTCTAATACCCAGGTACTGAACTGACTAAACCCTTACAGAGAATTCTTGAGTCAGATTCTTGGCAAAACAAACTTAACTTAAACTGATACTTACTTACTCCTTCCCACGTATTAGGCTTAGGTCAGGTACACCGGGGTAGGCGTAGTTAGAAGCACCAGTTGAGTACGATTAGTCAATGTATATATGTATGTATCTATTTTATCCATTTTAAAGTATCATATGGCTAAGAAACCATATCAATGCTTTTACAGTATTATTTTATACTCCTGCTTTTACTGTATACACTTTACTTAACTATAAGTATTGCAATTGTAGCAATTCATTTCTCTTGTATGAGGAAAGAGACTGCTCAATAAATAACACCTTTTATTGAAAACGCCCGTCTCTCTTTTTCTCTGCAATCTGGTGAAACTAAGTACGCACTTATTGACTGAGTGAAATAGCTGTCTTTTGTTTTCACACGACTCTAGAGATACACTCCTAATCAGGGAGAGCAAAGTTGTCATGTTCTATGGTTGTCAGAAACTAAATCCCTTCTTGTCTATCCAGGGAGGTTAAACTCCTCCTTGCTTATTCGAGAAAGTTTCTAGTGAACTCTGAGCTAGCTGGCAAAAAACTTAAGTCTAATATAGTCAGTAGAGACCTAGTTAACCTCAGTCCTACGTCTACACTACTGAAGATATTATTCCAATGCGCAGAGCCTATTGGGACTATAGGAACTACACTACAGAAGCAAATCGATTTGCCCAGATTTTCATCAGAATTTTGTAGTCTACATTTAGAAGACTAATTGGCCTATAAGAGCCAACTTCCCTGGGATGTTTTCCTTTTTTTACAAAGCTCACTATTGATGATTCCTTAAAAGACGCTGGGATTTCTCCTCCTGCTCTGAAAAAATGGAAAAGCTCAAGCAAAAAAGGAAGTAGTTCTGCCGAGAAAGCTTTATAATATTCGGTTGGAATACCATCTCCACCCGTTTGTGGGAGGCCATGTTGTAGTAATTTCATAGTAACTGTCTGTCTGCAATGTTCTGTCATGTTTAGAGCAGCTACCTATTCTTCAATGTCCTCACACGCTTTTCCGTTTATGAACATTGTGTGAAGAGAAGAGGTATTTTATTTAAATTAATTTTACGGGGATATGGTATGCACAATGCTGGACACTTTTAATTGTCCATGCTTGAAAAACCGAGGGTATACCTATTCATCGGAGGCAGTTTTATTTCCCTTCCTACTTCGGACGTCCCCGGTTTAAATGTGAGTAGGGATCTCTGAGAAAGCGCGACTGAACTACTCAGATTGACCATTAAATAAGAACCCAACCAACGTTGACATCCCCATGTCGTGTAGTTCCTACTAATCAGTAGGATCTGCTTGTTTGTTGGACAGCATAAACTAGGGGCTTGGTGTCTAGACTGATTCCAGACACCCCGCAGGATATATTGGCCTATAGACCAGCTAGCTCTGTGTCACCTTAAGCCCCCCTAACCTTACTTGGGAGTGAATGGTTTCTTGCAACCACTGAACATGACAACTCTGACCCTCTCCCCCACCCCCCAGGGATCGTGGAAACAGAACCTTTTGGTCAGTGTTGGACTTGGCCCTTTTTGCGGGTTCACCCCTAAACGTTTCGCATTTCTCCCAGCCTTTGCCTCTGTGTAGTGTAACTGGTTTTAGGCCGCTGGGCACTCTAGCCCTGTGGTCCAGTGTAAAGTGCGTACGCTCTCTGTTACATTTAGTGGGAGTGTGAGTGGCCTGCCCTCCCATAGGAATGCATGGGGGATTCCCTGCTCAGTGTGTCTCAGTGGTCATTCCTGTTATGAGAGTAGCAGTATGGTCAAGTCTGGAATGTTTGAAATTGTGAGAATAAATGCTGTGCAATGGTGTGCACGGATTTATTATGACTATGTGAGAAATGCCACTTTTAGAAGTTGGCATTCAGGGGGTGGGAATTCATATCGCCCGACGCCCGAGACAAGTTGATTTCTGTCAGGGGCAAGAAGATTTAATGTCTATTTTGTCCCACGGATAACTAGACATTAAATGCAAAGGAAATGGAGACGTCCCTACTTGGCCCCGCCCCTACAGCTATCGGCTCTGAGTGGCCGGTAGTGTTCTCTCAGATGCAACTTCTCTTCGCTACTGGTTGTGGCTTCTGCACGCATGCATAGCTCTTGTGTGCACAAAAACAATGGTCTGCCTATGAGACCTCTACTAGCCTCTCTCGCGTAGTTTACTAATGCCATAGTATTCGTGATGGCACAGGATGCGAATACAGAATAAATGCACAATTTATTTTCCTTGCAGGCTAGGATTTTAAAAACACGTTTTTGTGTTTACTAGCAGCTAATGCCTGTGTGGCTAGTGCTGAAAACTGGACACTTTTGCTCAGCAAGATTATGAAGTAGGGGATAGAGGCGGCAGAAAGAGAATGAAACCGGGATGAGCAAGGAGCGGTGTCTTTGAGAACAGGCGTTGACTCTGCCAGTATATCTTTTTTTCCCTCACTAATTGCCACAATAACACACGAAGGAACTCCATAGTAAAGTCATTTGTTCTTGCTTTAGATTATAATAAGAACGCAATATAAAATCTGCTGAGGCATGGTAACTCCTTTCTTCTGTCTGTTTTGTTGTCAGTTTTCACTTGCTCCTGTTGTGCGGCTGTTCAAAGAAATCGAGAGTATGGTGGAGATTACTCATGCAGGATAGCGAGTTTGCATTTACAAGCCTTATTTGCTGGTGTGCCAGGAAGCATTCCTTGAGCGTAGCACTGGAAAGGACTGTCCTCTGGCATGCGGGGTCCCATTTGGCTCAGATTCTCCTGACCATGGCGGCTTTGCAGGGGTTTGAGTAGTCTGCTGTAGCTGTGCTGAAGAGAGCAGTGGAGTTGGATGGTGCATCAAGTTCCGGACCAAGAGACCCTGATTTGCTGCTCGGAGGGCACAGACCTTGTTGTTCAGGTTCTGAAAGGTGTGCTTTTGTTTGGGAGAGGCGCTGACAAGTTGTCAGTGTGCTTAGGCATTTGAGGGTATTTTTATTTAACGTTGTCTTATGTGAAAAATGTAAGAGTTATGCTTTTGGCTCTTTTAGCTTTGGCTCTTTTAGCTACACACTTAGCCCAGCATTTTATAGGCCTTTGTATGATGTGGTACTCATAGCTGCCGATTTGTCATTGCTTACGGGTGACATTTCCGTGGTTGCAGTGTACTTAAAACGAGTGACCTTCTGCTGCCAAATGTTGGCCCACTCAAGTGACGTTTTATTGTGAGTAAATAAATAAAGACATATAAAGAAATGCATATCAGAAATTAACCCTTTTGAGAATTGAGAACTGCAGCGAAACACCTGAAATAGACGACCTAGCCTACAGGGCATATTTTGAAAACAAAACAAGTAAAGAACGTGAGGCTGTCTGTCTGAGGAACCAATGCCTAATATTAGGAATTAATATAATCTACAATTAACCAATCTAGGAATATGTTCAATATAATTCTCAAAAATACTTTGCCATCATAAGGGTCTGGGCAGGATATTCTTTTCAGATTTGAATAGTATGGATCCTCAATGGTCTATAAGAATACCTTTTTAAAAATAAGCAGTAATCTTTAATATAGTGCTTCAACCTGCACTCCTGCCATTTCTAAGCACAAACACAACACATAGCTGCACTCTACAGGGTAATTATTGATTGAAACTGTATCATTTAATGATATATTATGCATAGAGTGAAAACAACATACTTTTTTAGTCAACACGTACTTTGCCCAACAGTAATACTGTCTCCATTTTTCTCCATGCTCTCGGGAAAAGGAACTACAAAGCAAGCAGTGAGACCTTTCCCTTCAATCCCACCAAATTAGATGGTGTTTTCTTCCAACTTCCACCCTGGACACAGATTTTGTCCGAAATTTGATATGAGCAAATATTTGCCCATGTCCATGATGTGAATAGGCTATGGCAAGATTTGGGAAAACTCCCAAATGCATTATTTTGTGAGTGTGCACAAACTTCCCATGGGATTCCAACTCTGAAACACCCTCTTCTCACACCTCAGACAATATTAATTCACAAGAAAATGTAGGTGTATCTTTTACAATTGCACATCTGCATTCTGAGCCTAACAAACTGAAAAGCAAGCTATTTGTGAATCGAAGTTGAAGCAAACATTGGCAAAGAAGAGAGCCTTAAACAGCCAAAGAGACTAGGCGTGTGCAACGTGTGCAAAGGACGGCCAAACGCATACTAGATTTTCAGGATTATCACATAAAACAAACAGATACTAACTTAATCTCATTAGAACAAATTTGAATAGTAAGTGGTCATTTTGAAAGTCTGGCCATGGATTCTATTCTGACCTGCCCTCATGGACCTATGCTGGACATCATTGCCACCTAATCCTTAACTTCCTACAAACTCTTTTCTTTCTGCAACATACATTATGTTTTATACATTTGTAGAATGTCCTCACTTAGAAGAGAACATTTGTGGCTTCTTCCAGCCTTTTTTGGAAATCCGTGGATATCTGTGCGGGCAGTATCTCTTCTCCAGTCAGTGCCAAATTAGGCACATGTTATGCAAACCATTCCTGTCGGGTACAGCTTGTTTATAGAGAGCGCTTGGGTCTATCTATAGTGGGTGTGTTTAGGTCTGCGCTGGGGTAAGTCTCTAGGGGTGTGGTCCTGCATGTTTTTGTGTGTTTGTCCATTAAGTGATGTATGAGTTTATGCATCTATAGCTTCGCTATGTGTCTGTCTACATTTACTATCTTTACAAAGTGATGGTTCTGACAGTGGTCCAAGTGGCCCTGTCATCTATATATAATCCCCTGTAGATATTACCCAGTGCCAGTTGGCACAGTGTATATGGTGTGATTACTATCCTAATGTGTTTTATGATAATGCAAAGGCTATTTTTGATATAACCTTGTGTGGAGTTCCTTTTGTGGTGTGCCTAGTATGTTGTTGCTGCGGGGGTTGCGCAAATGCTTTTCACAAGGCCTCCGGGATAAGCCTGACTGCTCGTGCCTAGCGACCAAGGGGGTGAGCAGGGGTTATCTTTGGCGTGTAACTCCCTAGCCCTTACTAGAGTGGTAGTTTCTGCCTGGCTTGGGCGCAAGCCCTAGCCAACCAGAAACCCTAATTCTAACACTCAGTCACTCGTGCTCACTTATTCTCAGGGAGGTATAAAGAGAATACACCACAGTCAGATGTTTTCAATATATTTATTGAACCGTTATTCTTGTATAAAATCTGGGTGCTGCAGATGAATAGACAGAAGCAGATGAAGGTGATTACAAGCACCAAAAGTGTGGACAGCATATTTAGTTCTACAATGGTGCTTAAACAGTGTATATATGCAGGCATATAAAACAAAGCAGTAATCAAGCATACTTCCTGTTTTATTGCAACAGTAGCATTGTAAAGCTCAACTTTGGCACAAAACTACAAAGACATTAATTCCTGGAGAAAAACTGCAACTTTGCCACAAACAAAAAGAGTAACCAATCCTATTTGAAGTCCAACATTGATGATATTGTTCCCCTTGGGACCCCCACTTCCTGCTGTAAGGTGTCAAGTTAATCCCCTTCAAGTCTTCTGATGGCACAGTGAACAAACTCCATACAACTACGCAGCACACAAGGATGCCATCCGCAATCACAACCACCACCTCATCAGTGTGGCCAAGAGGACCTCCCTCAAAGACCACCTCGACAACAACGCACACAATAGCAAGGAGCTCTTCAACATTGTGAAGGAACTCCGTCGCAAGCCCTGTGCGACTCCCTCGCCACCTTCTTCCACCGCAAGATAGCAGACATCCACGACAGCTTCAACACCCAGACAGCCCCAACAGACAGCAACACAACAGACCCTCCGCACACCATCGACCACGACCCCCTGCTAGCCTGGGCCAGCGTGAGCATCAATGACACCATCAAGATCATGCGCACAATCCACTCCAGCTCTCCGTCAGACCCTTCCCGCACCATGTCTTCAACAGAGCAAGCAGCTCCATCGCACCCCACCTGCGCAACGTCATCAATCTCTTCCCTCGAGACTGCGACCTTTCCAGAGATCTGGAAACACGCCAAGATCAATGCCCTACTCAAAAAACCTAAGGCAGATCCAAGAGACCTCAAGAACTTCCGGCCCATCTCTCTGCTCCCCTTCCCGGCCAAGGTCCTCGAGAAAACCGTCAACAGACAGCTAACCCGATACCTCGAAGAAAACAAAATCCTGGACCCTTCCCAGTCAGGGTTCTGCAGCAACCACAGCACCGAGACTGCCCTCATCGCCGCCATGGATGACATCAGGACCCTGCTGGACAACGGCGAGACTGCAGCACTCATCCTCCTAGACCTCTCTGCCGCCTTCGACACCGTCTGCCTCTGCACACTACGCGCACGCATCCACGCCGCAGGGATCCTAGACAAGGCTCTTGATTGGACCACCTCCTTCCTCTCCAGCAGAACCCAGAGCGTCCGCCTCCCCCATTCCCTTCCAAAGCCTCCGAGATCATCTGCGGCATACCCCAGGGATCCTCCCTCAGCCCGACGCTGTTCAACATTTACATGGCCCCGCTCCCGCACGTAGCCCGACAGCACGACCTCAACATAATCTCCTACGCCGACCACACTCAGCTGATCCTCTCCCTCACCAAGGACCCCATTACCGCCAAAGGCAACCTCCATGAAGGAATGAAGACCGCCGCCGACTGAATGACGAACAGCCGTCTGAAGCTGAACTCGGCCAAGACCGAGGTCCTCATCCTTGTCTCCAACCTTTCGGCCTGGGACGCCTCCTGGTGGCTGATAGCACTGGGGCAGCCCCGACACCCACCGACCACGCACGCATCCTGGGAATCGTCCTCGACTCAACGATCTCAATGACCAAGCAAGTCAACGCCTACTCCTTCTCCTGCTTCAACACCCTCCGCATGCTCCGCAAGATCTACAGATGGATCTCGACAGATACAAGAAAGACAGTCACCCAGGCCCTCGTCAGCAGCAGACTGGACTACGGAAACGCCCTCTACGCGGGAGCCCTGACCAAGCTCATCAAACGACTACAACGCATCCAAAACGCCTCGGCACGACTGATTCTCAACATCCCACGCCTCGGACACATCACCCCCACCTGAGAAACCTGCACTGGCTTCCCATCATTAAGAGGATATCCTTCAAGCTCCTCACCCACGCACACAAGGCACTCCACAAGACCGGCCCAGCCTACCTCAACAGACGGCTCTCCTTTTACATCCCCAACCGGTAGCTACGCTCCGCCAACCTCTCACTCGCCACCGTCCCGCTCATCCGAAGAACAACCTCGTGGGTATGTAGATCGCTTTACAAATGATTGATTGATTGATCTTCAGTCTTGATTTTGATCTGCAGCAAAACACAAAAAGCACTAAACGACTTTTGCATGAGATCCATTTTTCAGTCCGGGAATAATAAAAACATAATCTGCAAGTTATCAAACAACCTCACTTAATAAACAATGGAACTTTATGTGAGAGCAAATAATTGTTTGGGGTCATCCTCAACTTTGTGGCCTTAACAGAAATGAAAATTCTTATTTATGATATTGAGAAAATTGGCCGTGCTACAAGTGATGGTTATGGAAGTTTAAAGCATATATATATTCACTGAAAAAAACATAGGTTATAGACCATATATAGTTAGGAATTAGCATTTAAAAAACCTTATTTTACTCACACAAAACCATTGAAATTCCATATATAGTTAGTTGCACTAACTATATATCGCGCACCCGCAATCCACTGCTGATCATGTCACATATTACATCATTCATGACATGGTCAGTGACATCACTGATGACATCTCACATGACATCACTGATGACATCACTGATGACATCTCATTTGACATCATTCTTGTGCTAATACGATAAACCTCTTCAGACTCTAATAAAACCTTAGATACACTCAGTGTATACAGACACTCACACACTGTTACTCATCCATGGAGTTACTCACACACCTAGTCAGTCATGCAAAGAATCAATCACACCTCTATTTCCTCAACTATACAGTTATACACACCTTACTTATTCAAACATATACTAACACATATTTACTCTCTTATACAATCCCTGATACAAGTTCACAATGATCCATACAGCCACTCACACATTCAGTGGCTCTCATGCACAGTTATTTATATATGCCAACTCTCACATGTACTGTGTTTTACGTATGTACTTACTATGACATGTAGCATTGACATATCCATTCACTCATCAATACACTCATGCACACAGTCAACCGCCCATGTAGCTGTTTCCACATGCACTCTTGAACTCATACACCTAGTGAATCAACTGCTCACACATCTATGCACAGAGTCACACACCTCCCAGCCACCCCCACACAAACTCAATCTCCCATACAAATACTTGGGCAACCAATCAATAACATATGTAGCCTCTCGTATAGCTAATGATCCACACATGCAGCAGTTTACATCACAACAGACATACTGAAGCAAACATTCAGGCAGTTTAGTCACTAACCCATGCATTTAGTACGACACATTTATTCACTCACTCATACAGTCAGTCACGCACCTACTAAATCCTTCATCGAGACACTTATACATCCACTCATTCTTCAATATATCTAACATATTTAAACTTTACAGAAACACACAGTCACTGGATGATGTCATCAGTGATGTCATCAGTGATGTCACTGACCATGTCATGAATGATGTAATATGTGACATGATCAGCAGTGGATTGCGGGTGCGCGATATATAGTTAGTGCAACTAACTATATATGGAATTTCAATGGTTTTGTGTGAGTAAAATAAGGTTTTTTAAATGCTAATTCCTAACTATATATGGTCTATAACCTATGGTTTTTTCAGTGAATTTCAATGGTTTTTTAATAGCAAATATCATAAGCTGTCGAATGTCAAGTACGTGGTAAGTAAAAACATTTTCGTGTTTATGCACACTGATCTGCTTTGAATGCTGCCCCCCACCCCTCATTTCTATTAGGAGTACTCTCTCTTTGCAGATAGTGAAGGGTAGTTAACGCAGGCCTTTGCCCCCGTTGTAATCCGTCGTGCCTGCTTCTCTCTCCATTTGATTGATTGTTCTCTTTGGTTCATTCTCTATTTACAAACAAGCACAGAGTCGCAATACTCTGTTTAGTCTTTGCAGATAGCGAAAAATCGTGTAAAAAAAGAAAAGGAATCGAGCAAAATCAGTAGGCCACTAATGGGATCTCTTTTTGACCTCCCTAAAATAGAAACATTAGGAACAACCTGTTGATAATACCAATGTGTATGTACATAAGCGGCGTTCATTTGTGTTCACAGTACCCCTTCTTGATTGTTTGAATCGAGCATTGAATTGTTCGAAGTTGGTTCTCTTAAGAATCTTCTCTGCCTGCAAACGAGGAAGAATAGGAATATTCTCTCTCCCTTTGTAGATAGTGAAGGGTAGGTAACGCAAACCTTTAACACGTCGTGCCTATTTCGTTCCTCATTGATTGATTGTTTCCCCAAACATTGACTGTTTGGGAATTGGTTCTTTTTGGAGGTATTCCCTGTTTGCAAATATACGTAGGAAAATCTTTGCAAATAGATCTTTGCAAATAGTGAAAGGGTACGTAATGCGGACCTTTCTCCCCCGTTGTAATCTGTCATGCCTATCTACTCCCCACTGATTGATGCACCTGTTTCACCCGGACCATTTACTAGAGATACGTCATCTGGCCCGACCAGAGAGCACCCCTAGTGAAAAGGACATATGCAATAATAACGAAGTGATCACTGTATCCTGTTAACAGAAACTTTAGCATGAAACAACCTGGAAAGAAAAGAATAGGAAAATGAAAATCAGTAGGCCACTGATGAACATAAACTTTTATTAAACAACGAACAAAGAAACGATAACATAACGTAATGATAAAACCTATTAATGTCCTAGAAACAAAAAAACGTTAGAAATATGCCAGTGGTGAGAGACCAGAAAAACAGTAAGAGAAACCAAATCACCCCTCGCTGTCCCACCGCCTGCCACGCCAAAAAAATCGATAGACTAGGGAAAATGCAAGTCAGTAGAACATCCGCCCCCATTCTGGAAACTTCCAAGGTGGGGCAGGGTTGCGGCCACGCCCAGCCGGGAGCAGCCCATATAAGGCGGATCCTGCTGCCACGCCTCGGCCAGGAGATCCTAACGTAGGGTGTAGCCGGAGGAGAGGCCGAGGCCAGCGGGACCCGGCCAGGGGATTGCCTTTACAACGCTGAAGAGTTTCAGGGGGGGGGAATGTCTCCTCGACCCTCCCCTCTCTCTCCCAGTCCGGCCGCGGTGGCCCTTGAGAGTTGCAGGTAGTCCCGCCACATGCTCTTCCGGTCCGGCCACCAACGGTCGGGGGGCCGAGGCCGACGAGATCCGGCTGCAGCCGATAAACCAAGAAACCCGTTCATGGGGCCAGAGCCAGGGGCGTCCGGCCGACATCCACCGGAAGCCCGGCCCGAAGACGGACGGGACACTTCTTCTCTCTTGAATAATGGCTGCGACAACACTGGGGGGGATGTCTTGCACATGCCTCCGACACCCCCCCCCCCCCCCCCCCCCCCCCTGTCCTCATCGCCTGGTCCGGCCATAACAAATCTCAAGCGAGACGCCGTGGGGTGCACTGGGAGGGAGAGACGATGCGAACAGGCCTCTCCCGCCTCCCCAGTGGAGGCTTCCCACCTGCACCCTCGGCGCTCCAAGCGCCCGGAGAAGGGTTCTTCCACTATGGCGATGCTGCAAATTCTCGCCCGGCAGGGTGGAGCCCGTCCGCTCATTTGACCCCGCGATCGCCAGTAGCTACCGAACTCTCAAAATGGCGGTCGACCTGGCAAGAGCGGGCCCAGCATAAAGAAATGGCCCGGTCACTGGTTGACTCCACCACCGTAGTCCTCCACGACCTTGAAGATTCTACAGGAGCCGCGGGAGTCTCCGACCCCCGCAGACACCCCCGATGGGGAATGACTGCCATAATCGCCCGTGGAGTGACGAAACTGTATCCGCGGGACGTCGGCGTTCCCATGCTGGCGCCAGCCTCACTTTGAATTACTAGAATCCTGCAGACCTCAGTTCCGGTGAAAGCACAGTGTGACCCGGTAGGAAAAATTGTTGCACCCCCTCCCCTTTTTGACTGATAGTTCAAACCACCGATCCTTTCCTTTGCCCTTTTAACGGAACTTTGGACTGCCTCCCCCCTCTTTTACATTTTCTAGAGAAAACAAAACATTAACCACTACATTAGCATAGCAGTTGACACCACACTACATTAGCATAGCAGTTGACACCAGAACTGTTTTCAAATTGAAAACCAACAACATCTTCAACAGAATCCTTTTTGTTTCTGCTGTGACCCTGCTACAGCACAGGCATTGTCCCCAGCAGTAATTCTGCAATGCCGGTAAGAATAGCTGTGGTGCCTACTGGACTCACTCACCCCCGCGGCGCCCCACGCCGTTATTTGCTGGGCGGCAACTTACTAGACATCACTTTCGTGCCATCTAGATTTCAGCGCGTTCTGCTGCCTTGGAACTATTCGCACAACAGACTGCTACTGACGACCCACCCCCAGGCAACATCTTCTGAATTTTCATAATTTGAAAGAACTAGTAACATGTCCTCATCAGGAATTCAAAAGAAATTGCCACGGTCTCTTCGTTGTTTAAATGTTTTTACTGTTTTTGTTTTGTTGTATATATTTATATGTTATTAAAGTTTTATATTCCTACTACTTTGTTGGAGTGCTATATATTTTTAATGTGACACATAATTGTAAAAACTTTGATGTACAAAGAGTCATTCCTGGAATCTTCCGCTTCAGGCTCGGCCCCTCCACAATCACAATACAGGATGGTTTTCAGATAGTAGGAACACGTGTGGTGTGACGGATCTAATCGGGTGTGGGCCTTGATCTACTATAACTCCTTTAAAGAGGAGTGATTCTTTACAGCTGGAGCCATAAACTACATCTGCAGGGCTAGCTGATAGCCTGGACAATCGGACACAGAGGAAGAGGAGTGTCAGAGGGTGCGGTAGTGAATAGGGCGAAAGGGAGGTGTCGGGTGGGCACAGAGTGTGATTCTCAGGGAAGAGCAGCGCAGATGGGGGGAGGTTTATTGCCCATGCATAAGACAGAGAGCGGGGGTGACCAGTGCCTGGGGAAGATGCTTGCGAGGGTGGGGAGCCATGCTACGAATCGACAGCGTGCAGAGAGTGGGTCTGGTCAAGGCATCTAAAATGGCTGCCGTGCACGACAAAAGTGTGGCATTTCAAAAAAGGCAAGATGGCGCAAACAATGTTTTTCAACACTTCCTCATTTCCTTCGAATCGAACGTTAACAGACGTTGGTGCATATTACCAAAGTTAAGCGATATTTATCGCTAACGATGCTTACCAACGAATTTTTTACCGCTAAGCATCGTCAGAAATTATCGAAGATAAACCTTGCTATTATCAAGGTTTATCGCAAATGCGATAAACGGCCGCAATGCATGAATATCGCTAAAAAGTCAGCGATATTCATGCATTACCGAGCTAATGCTCTTAGCCATGTTATCCACCTCCCATTGGATAACATGGCTAAGAACTGCTCAGGGCAGGTATAACTTTTTTGAGATATTCGCGCTTAGCGCGAATATCTCCAAAAGTTGGTAATGGGAGATAGATATCTTGCATGTTGTAATGCAAATTATTGTGGTATATGGAACTCATACCATAATCTCTCAGGAAAGCAGAAACTGATCCTTTTGGGACCGCCTGAAAAGGCCTACGGGGTGAGGGGTACTCTACTTTGCCCCCTTTTCACGTTCCAAACTATTTTATTTTACTCTCTTCTGTAATTACACAAAATAGCAGCGATAAGATGCATCGGAGACACACAGTGAGAGAAAGGAGGCCGGAGATGAAGAAGAGATGTCAAATACACATTGGAGATAATATAGTGGCAGAAGGGAAGTAAATATGAGTAAACTTACCATGTAACATAAAAATGTTGCACTCTATACTATAAGTCTCATTTTATACTACAATCACTTCGCTACAACCTCATAAATTAAAAATAAATGAATAATGTCTCAAACAATTTTTGATTTCTAAATATAAATTTATTCTTCAGAATTTTCTAAATTTGAAAGAACTAGTAACATGTCCTCATCAGCAATTTCCTCATGAAAAGTCTGCAATGATGATTCTTGTAACTCTATGGTCTCCAAACATTCGATAAATTCGCCATCAACAGATTGATCAAAAAAATCATTCAAGTCATCTCCTCTTTGTGACAATATTTCATTATTGGTGCTGTCAATTTCAATCAATGTAGTGGAATCATTCAAGTCATCTCCTCCTTGTGACAATATTTCATTATTGGTGCTCTCAATTTCAATCAATGTAGTGGAATCATTCAAGTCATCTCCTCGTGACAATATTTCATTATTGGTGCTCTCAATTTCAATCAATGTAGTGGAATCATTCAAGTCATCTCCTCCTTGTGACAATATTTCATTATTGGTGCTGTCCATTTCAATCAATCTAATGGAATCATACAAGTCATCTCCTCCTTGTGACAATATTTCATTATTGGTGCTCTCAATTTCAATCAATGTAGTGGAATCATTCAAGTCATCTCCTCCTTGTGACAATATTTCATTATTGGTGCTGTCCATTTCAATCAATCTAATGGAATCATACAAGTCATCTCCTCCTTGTGACAATATTTCATTATTGGTGCTCTCAATTTCAATCAATGTAGTGGAATCATTCAAGTCATCTCCTCCATGTGACAATATTTCATTATTGGTGCTCTCAATTTCAATCAATGTAGTGGACAATTCAAAAGAAATTGCCACGGTCTCTTCATTGTGAGCCATTTTATTTTGAAATTGCTTGCTGTAAATTGCAGAAAAAAATAATCACTTTAATTTATCGTTTTTAGTAATACATAATATAAAACTAACTTTATCAAGTATTTAGTATAACAGAAAGGACTGCAAATAAATAACAGAAAACATTTTTCAAATTATCTTCAAGTGTACAACATAGTTCCCCTTACAAATTAACAACTCACCTTTTTAAAAGTAGGAGAAGTGTTAGTACTGTGTAAATCAAACACCAGAAATTCACCACCAAAAATTCCTCACAAATGTATCTCAGACAGTAGTATCACAAAATGGCTGTGTTTTCCTCTCATTTGACATATATACATAACCAATTAACTTTCATCACACACAAATACAAAACCAAAGTCACATTTTAATTGGTTCTAAATTTCAACACTTTCAAATGTGTTTTCCCCATGCAATTTTCCATAGGACATTTACATACGTCTACAGCCTGAATGGCTGAACGGAATTACACCAAACTTGGCAAAATGGTACATCAAACCTAAGAGGTCAGGAAGGATCTACTATGCCCCCTTATGGTCATTTCCCCCTTCGCTTTGGCCTCCTCTTGTCTCTCGATCCTACCGAGAGACAAGATGGCGGCCGCTACGGACTGTTTGGAATGTTGACAGACGCCGGAGAACCAATCAGCTTCGCAAAGCTCCGTAACGCGAAAAGTACGCGAAGCGGAGCGCTGTTACAGATATATCTCTTTTTTTGAACGTTAATTTCTCAAAATCCACTGGAGCACATATATTGAGACCTAGCAAAGGCACATCGGGCTACCAGTCCCTAATATTTTGCCAAGTTTCGTGCAAATCCATTCAGCCGTTCGATTATTGACATTTAGATACGTCTACAGCCTGAATGGCTGAACGGAATTACACCAAACTTGGCAAAATGGTACATCAAACCTAAGAGGTCAGGGAGGATCTACTATGCCCCCTTATCGTCATTTGCCCCTTCCCTTTCGCCTCCTCTTGTCTCTCGATCCTACCGAGAGACAAGATGGCGGCCGCTACGGACTGTTTGGAATGTTGACAGACGCCGGAGAACCAATCAGCTTCGCTTCACAAAGCTCCGTTGCGCGAAAAGTACGCGAACTGGAGCGCTGCCCGGTCCGCTGTTACAGATATATATCTTTTTTTAAACGTTAATTTCTCAAAATCCACTGGAGCACATATATTGAGACCTACAAAAGGCACATCGGGCTACCAGTCCCTACAATTTTGCCAAGTTTCGTGCAAATCCATTCAGCCGTTCGGGCTAAAAGTGAGGCCATCCGCCCTATGGAAAACTCAATGTTAAAAACACGTTTTGGGACCCCCCTTTTTTCTCGACCCCCCCCTGGACGAACCCCCCCCCCCCCAATTTTCAGGGGCTGCTCAGAAACAAAATGTGCCATTTTCCTGAAAATTTCAGCCAATTCCGTCCACAAACGCCAAAGTTATTAGACATAGAATTTTCAAAAAACCCATAGAGAAAAAATCCTAACTATATATACCTACTGGCGACCGCCAGTAGGTAATCTATATCTATATCTATATCTATCTCAAAGCCCAAGATATCACTTAGCTTGCAACTGAATCTTGCACCACCCACTACCTCATCCAGTGGTGCAAAATGCTAGTACCAATGGCCAGGACATGCTGCTATTTTTTTTCTTTTTACTTTAAAACGAATAACAATGCTTGTGCTAGTACCAGTACCAGCAATCACGTGCACAAGTTGTGCCCTATTTTCAACCACAGTGAAAAACGTAACTTATCAGCTTATAATAAAATTGCATAAAGTCTGAAATCCAGTCAGCCAACTACATTATGTTTCAGGCCATGCTCCTAGCATGTAAGACTTAAGCCATGGCAGCCCTGAAAATACCTGCTTCAGGCATGATCCATCTAACACACATAACTAAGGTGCGGGAGGGGTTAAGGCACACCATAGTGACGTCCAAAGGAAGAGTTGATCATTTCATGATCTCAGATGTATCTCTCAGTTCATGCCGTAATTATACATGAAAACGCAAATACAATCGGTGATTCATGACATTGCTTTGACATTAGTGCTGCTAGACGGAGTGCAAATAGAGTACCATCTTCTCGTGTACAGACATTACATTTGGGTTTATTAAGTATCAATTGTACAACAGGTGTTATCCTAAGTGGCCAAATGTGTGTCACAGAAAATTATTGATCAGGAAAGGATAATACTGTTCCATTCTTCATGTGTTCAGGATGTTTTCTATGGTATTGCAAGGCGGTTGGCATTTGTATTACATTTTCTCAAGAATCAGCTGTAAATTACCACCTCTTTGTGGTTTCTCTGTGTAAGAAAGTGGCTCTGTATATACTGCACCAAAGTAAGGTACAGTGTGCACAGAGTCCACAGTTCCCAGAGGTTTGGCAGACAACCACACACGCACACAACCACACGCACACAACCACACGCACACAACCACACGCACACAACCACACGCACACAACCACACGCACACAACCACACGCACACAACCACACGCACGCAACCACACGCACGCAACCACACGCACGCAACCACACACACGCAACCACACACACGCAACCACACACACGCAACCACACACGCAACCACACACACGCAACCACACACACGCAACCACACACACGCAACCACACACACATAACCACACACACATAACCACACACACATAACCACACACACATAACCACACACACATAACCACACACACATAACCACACACACATAACCACACACACATAACCACACACACACATAACCACACACACACATAACCACACACACACATAACCACACACACACATAACCACACACACACATAACCACACACACACACATAACCACACACACACATAACCACACACACACACAACCACACACACACAACCACACATACACAACCACACATACACAACCACACATACACAACCACACATACACAACCACACACACACAACCACACACACACACAACCACACACACACACAACCACACACACACACAACCACACACACACAACCACACACACACAACCACACACACACACAACCACACACACACACAACCACACACACACAACCACACACACACAACCACACACACACAACCACACACACACAACCACACACACACAACCACACACACACAACCACACACACACAACCACACATACACAACCACACATACACAACCACACATACACAACCACACACATACAACCACAACCACACACACAACTACACTGTCAGTGCACACTTTCACCAGGCACAGACGCCATCAGTCGTCAGTGCACACTTTCACCAGGCACAAACACCATCAGCCATCAGTGCATGCTTTCACCAGGTACACACACACCACCAGCCGTCAGTGCACGCTTTCACCAGGCACACACACCACCAGCCGTCAGTGCACGCTTCCACCAGGCACACACACCACCAGCCGTCAGTGCACAATTTCTACGGGCACACACACCACCAGCCATCAGTGCAAACATCAATTGTTAACGCATCCACAATTAACTATTGTAGCAATCGCAGTATGGTGCACTTTACTTTGAAACATATTCATCTAAAGCGCAGCATGCCACCATTGCTACAAAAATAAATTCAAATTTTTTTGGCCTACAATTTATAGACTTTTTTTGCAATTGGTGTTGCAATATTTTGCAATGACAATAGCTCAAACTTAATTAATGCCACACCTATTGCATTGCAAATGCTTGTTTAGGTATCTAATTATTCCTGCTAAACATATAATTTTGTTCTTTTAGGAGGATCTGCGTGTGGATGGGCGAGGATGTGAAGACTACAGGTGCATTGAGGTGGAAACAGATGTGGTATCAAACACAAGTGGATCAGCAAGAGTGAAACTTGTAAGTGGAAAAGTGAATTTGCAGGAACTTTTAAATGAGGTCCAGATCTGCTCTTTCAACCAGGCAGAGGGAGTTTCTGAAAATTGCCTTACTCCCGAGTAGCAGTAATCATTAAATGTGACCATTTTTTTTGGTAAGTTGGCAAGTCTTTAAGTACCAGTACATAAGGAAATGGATCTGGCACAATAGAAATGAATGATGTGCTGTTGTAGTGGCTTGCACATGACTAAAAAGTGACCCACTACATTTCAGACCGAAGGATTCATGAACAAAGCAAATAGTGTTGTGTTACGTAATATGATTGGCCATAGGGGAAGATCAAAGTTACTAAGGGCCTGATTACAATCTTGGCGGATGGGATACCCCGTCGCAAACGGGACTGATATCCCGTCCGCTGTACTACAAGTTCCATAGGAGATGATGGAATTGTTTTTCGGCGGATGGGATATTGGTCACCTTTGTGATGGAGTATCCCATCCACCAAGATTGTAATCAGGCCCTTTGACTGTTACCGCACCAATTCTTACTACCAAAGAAATCCGTTGTCCGTTGGTTCCATGTCAAATTAGTGACTGGTACAGACAGAATTTGATGGGGATGATAAAGCGACAGAAACCTTTCTAATAGAAGAATAGCTGATTCTTTATTTGGAACTCAACAACAGTTGGTCCAATTTGATTTCATTTGTATTCAAGAAGCTCACTGAGCAAAATTATTAAGCAGAGTATTTCATTTCTTGGGTTTATTGAGCCCTCAATAAATCTTAACAAATTTAAACCTCATTGACCATGGAATATTAATTACCCCAAGAACTATTTTCTCTCATATCCATTGCCTGTTTGCATACTGCACCGAAGAAAATTTATGTTGGACTATGTGTAATGGATTTCCCATTAAGGGCACCACTGTTAACTTGGGAAGCTATCTAAATATTGTTTTTTATTCTCAGAAGACCAGGGTCTTGTAAATTAGCAAACAAACTTGTTTAAAAAAAGTGATATCACTATACCTTTCACCATAGTTTGCGTTTGCTTGTGAGGCAGTGGTAACTATGCCTATAACTGTTTACACTTGACTCTGAAGCAATGCCTAGTAATAGATATCTCACTTGCATCTTTAAACATCAGAGGGTTTAAAAAAAATGGTCTGAATCCACTAATAAAAAAAAATACATTGAACCGCAGCTGTTCCCACAGTAATGCATTTTTTCTACACCACACAGATTGACATTGTTCAAAAATCATTTAAGCCACTCCAAGAAAGGAAGGATAAGACACAAACTTCAAATAAAAAGGAAAATAAAAGGCCAGAAAATTGATGTAAGCAACAGTGCAGTATGAGGCAATCTACAACTCCATTTACCATTCCCGGGTCCTCAAAAAGAAGCCTCCTAATTCTGCACGTATAGTGCTGTCACCAGCAGCATGAGCCATCAGATGTTTCACTCAGTCCTCAAACAAAACTTTGCTTTTATAGTTTGACTGACAAATAATGATCCTCTTGGCAATCGGAAGACCTTTAACTACAAAAGAACTATACCTCTGCCTGCATTATTTTCAACAAGAGTTTCCAACAGGTGTTGGAGGGAAGGATACATGCCACAGTTTCAGGATTTTCAAATACGACAAGTTTACACACAATGAATTTAAACCCGGGACAGATACTTCACTCTTTTGTGCCACAGGAGATGTTTGAAGTGAAACCTAGTCAGTTCCTGCAATGTACCAGGTTGATTGATAGCCAGAGAAATATGAACATGCTTCAAAACTCACCCAAGGTATCCCAGACATTACACACGTTTCTGTGCTTGGGACGAGAGTACAGGTTGATTTCAACACTTAAGTAAGCACTGAAAGTCGATCAAAATAAAGTATCCTTGAAAGCAAGGTAACAAGCCCTTATCAGAATCTGGGTGGAAATCGACATGTGCTCACCTAAGAGAGAAATTAAGCAGCACAAGATTCAAAGTGGTGCACTTTATTCTCTGCATCACACATATATATTAACCCCTTTAAAAATAAAAAAAGGGTAGACCTATCCTCAGTCTGCCCTGGGTGTGGGTAGATGGAGGCCACCTTCCTTCCCATGGCATGGTTAATTAGAATGTTGGTCAGTTTTTCAAAGAAGAATGTAGCAAGATTACATCCAGTCACAGCTATTCACCTATAACTAACACCTAAACATTGTTTATTAACTATAATTCCTAAACCAGAGGAATATAAACCTGAGCGTAGGTTTGCAACACCGGGTCTCAAATTGGCAAAGCATCAGGTAACCATACTTTGTTTTAATTCTAGAGGCCTCACAGGAAAATGCATTGGAAAAAGATATTCGGGAATGGTATGTTAATGTTTATTTAGTGCATGGAGTAAGATAGAATGAAACAATCGAAACTTATTTGTGGAGATTTGATGCAACAATATTTGTGTTGCTGTAACTTGTATGGAAACCGAATAACTGATAATCAAAAATAATGAAAATAAAGTAGGAAACTATTATATGTAGCTTTTGCTTACTTTCTCCCAATTTCATTTATAACTGTGATCCCTTCTTCTTAGTTCTGCAACCTGTTTTTATTGTCTTCACTCATTTCAGTGTTCACACCAACATAGGGTTTATTGAAAAGTACGAAACAAACACTTGTATCACGTAGTGAAAAATATATGAAATTACCTTAAAGATTGTTTATTTTAATGTTTTTCAAGGCAGACTCACAAAGAATGTTGTGAGTTTGCCTAGTACTCATTTTGTTAGGTGTATTGTATATTCATTCTGTATTTTCTAAATTCCATGTCAGGACCCATATGCTCAGGTTATGCTTTCTGTCTCCTTTATTTTTGCTCAGCAGCCTTAAACAATAACAACTCATCAAAGACTACAACACCCAAGAATCTTTGCTAAAACAGAAGTAACAACCATAGAGTCTATCTTATAAATCCAGTATCAAAGAAAAGCACTTCCTCTTTCTTTAAGATACAGCATTCTCAAAGGTGTCACTAACTCAAAAGAAATACTTATTCTAACCGGGGTCCTGGTAACACTGGGAGGGAAAGAATTGTATCCAAATGGGTGGGATAATCCTTGCCTCTGGGTCCTTAATAGAATTGAAACTTTCCTTCACGTTAGCTAGGAACTTTTATATTCTATGTCAGGACCCGGAGGCAAAGATTATGCAAGTTTAAAGCTGGTTTACTACCAGCGAACCCATGCCACTAATGGGTTTATAGTAAAAGCTCTTGAAGGTTGAGTCCGAAGACCAATCTGCCGCTCTGAGGATATCCTCCAGACGGCCCCCTAATAAAAGGTCTGCGAGGCCATAGCACCCGAAAGGATGCTGTGTCAATCCGCACCTCCTGAAGGACGCATCTTACCAATGTTATTGTTTAAGGCTGCTGAACCTAAATAAAAGAGAGAGAGAGCGAGCATAATCCTCGCCTCTGTGTCCTTCATAGAATTGAAACTTTCCATCGCATTAGCTAGGAAATTTTATATTCTTGTTTGATGTTCTAAATTGAATTAGAACACTGTCTTACATTTGTCGGTTTGCAAATGTTATTTCTTTTAAAAGTTTTTCTTCCTCTTCTTGTTTTCTTTTAGGGTCATACAGATATATTGGTGGGTGTTAAAGCAGAGATGGCCGTTCCAAAACATGAGAGGCCATATGAAGGTTATTTGGAGTTTTTTGTCGATTGGTTAGTACTAAAGAAAGAAATGTATTATTTGTTTAAACCCTAGATTTGGTTTTTGAGTAAGGTTGCAGTACAAGAAACCACCTCTGTTGAATAAAAGTACAGTCTTGATTGTGTATTGACGAAGTTGAAGTTTGGTCTCATACAGTTATTTTTTTCAACAGGTTTTTGTAATTATTTTCCATTATTCACTGTCCTTTATGGCATTCAAAAGAATAACTGGATTTTCTTTTCCTCTCCTCACGCACATGCGGTCAGTGGTAGGGGTTTAAGCCTTGCCTTTGTATATGTTCTTGCATGCACTACTTAATGCTTAATTTTTAACCCCTTCAGTACACTTACGATACACTGAGATATGAATCGTGCCTCTTGTCCAGGGTATACCTGTCCATCTAGGCCAGTGAAGATTAGTAGTTAAGCATTGGCTCTATTACCAGTACAAATTGTCAAAGAATTGTTAATATCTTACTCCATTCTATAAGAGCTCAAGAAATCCTTCAAGAAATATCAAAGCATTCCTGGAGTTCACAGAGCTATTAAATTATAGACTTTTATCCAATATTCCCTTTGTTTTTTTTTGTAAAACAATTTTTATTGCAGGGATAGATAAAACATTCCACCATACAGTGAGCATCATACAGTTCAGTGTCATATTGCAACTTTCGTTTCTCAGTTCCACGATACACAGCCATTTAGCCCACATCCCGGAGGCAGGGCGGCGTCCTTTCGCTATATTGTACAGTTGCGGGCCGAGATTGTTCTCGCTGTTATCTCTACAGGAACTCCTTACTTCTGCTTTTATGTATGTAGCGTGTCATCATCCTGTGGGGTTGATCGTGATGTACACATCCCAACCCGGGAACCCTGAACTGAGACCCCCCCCCCCCCCCCCCCTCCCTATCTACCCCTCCCTGTATCTGCGTCAGTGATCGGTGCAATCGTGAGGCTCAAATCGTGGGAATGCTTCTTATTGTCTGTGTGCATCTGGTGAATTTACCGTTGGCATGTCTGACCCTGTTCGCGGTGTCTCGTCTAGTATCTCCTCCCCCTCTGCCAGACTATCTCTTAGCGCTTGTACCAGTGCGTCCCACAACATTGCAACTTCCTGCGCCTTGTCATTAGAACTACGGCGGGCCATCTGGTAAAGTATCGTGCTCTCCGTAGTTGCCCACTTCAGGAATTCGTTCACCCATCTTCTATGTGTCGGGCCACTTTCGATTTCCACCCCCTGGTCAGCTCCCTCTTAGCTATCAGTAGTCCCATATCTATAAATTTACTCGTCAGCTTGTTCTTCTTCGTGTGGGGGAACCAATGTAAGATGGACACTGCGCTATTGTATTGTAACTTTCTGTCAGTGACTGTGTTCAGGGCCTCCTCAATTCCCGTCCAATATACCTGTAACCCCGGACAGCCCCGTAACATGTGGACCAGGTCAGCCCCCGCAAGATTACATCTGGGACATGCTGCATCTGTTACATGAAAATACTCTGCAATCTTGCATGGTGTGAGGTACGCGCGATGGAGTATATAAAGGTGTATCAATTGGAAGCGCGCATTCCTAGTTCCTTTCTTGACTTTCCGCACTAATTGCGTCCATGTAGCGTCTGGGATCTCTAATTGGAGGTCAGCTTCCCACCTATTTTTAAGTGTCGTGAGCGGTTGTAGGGTGTCCGTGAGCGTTCTGCGATAAAGGCACGTAACAGCTTTAATCGTTCCCGCCGCCATCATGGTATACTGGCACGCTAGTGACGTAGCAGGTTCTATCAGTCCCTCACCCCAATGTGCCTGTATGGCTCTCACCACTGTTGCATGCAGTAGGTAGTCCCCCCTCGGGAGGTCGTACCGTTCCTGCAGCAATTGGTATGGGGAGAACTCTCCATCCTCGTAGAGGTCACCCACCATCTGCAGCCCCGCCTCCTCCCACAGGTGCAGTCGCGACCAATCGCCGCCATGCGGGAGTGCCGTCACTATGCCCAGTGGAGTTTCCGGAGCATACGGGTGTCCAGTTCCGGTCCGCTTCTGCAATCTGTTCCAGCATTGGCGGAGGGTCCGCTCCTCTAGGGAGAGCTCCCGCAGAAGCAGTTTCTGCTGAAGAGTGATGTATGCTAGGACATGACGGGGCGTGCCGAACTCTCTCCCCTGTTCTGGGCCTCGGTACACTCTTGCGACCTCCTGCGTGAAGAATTGTAACTGAGCCGCTATATAATAGAGCTCGAAGTCCGGGACCGCGAGACCCCCCTCGTCCTTTGGACGGGCCAGCGTCGTCAGAGCCACTCTACGTCTGCCAGCTCCCCATAAGGACACCACCGCTGATTTCAGCTGTTTGAAAATCGTGCCGGGTATCCATACCGGGAGGGATCGTAAGAAATACAGGAGACGCGGCAGAGAGACAATCTTCAGAAGAGCAACACGGCCTGCCGTGGAGAGCGGCAGGGTGGCCCAGAAGGACATGCAACTCTTCAGGGAACGGATACCGCGGCCAACGTTACCATCGAGAAGGTCTTTCGGGTCGTGGTAGATGTGCACTCCGAGGTATCCCAGGCATTGAGGTTCCCATCGCAGATGCTGGCGGAGTGTAGGGCATTCCTCCCCCCTCCGTAGCGGGAAGAGACAGGTCTTCGACCAGTTCACCCGGAGCCCCGACATATCACCAAAGCGCTCCAGCAGACTCTCAGCGCCCTCTACCGCCTCTTCGGCGTTGTCTAGAAAGAGGAGGAGGTCATCCGCGTATAGGGAGATATAATGGAGTTCCCCCCCGTGTGCTAGCCCGGCGTAACAAGCCCCCCTCCGAGCCTGAGCCGCAAGCGGTTCCATCGCGAGCGCAAACAGCAGTGGAGACAACGCACACCCTTGTCTGGTACCTCGGTGTATCTCGTATTGATCTGACACCATCGATCCCACTCTCACTCTTGCTCTCGCCGAGGAGTAGAGTACCCTCGTCCACTGTATGTATCCCTCCCCTAGACCGAAGTTGTGCATTACCGTATACAGGTAGTGCCATTCAAGGCTATCAAAGGCCTTTTCAATGTCGACCGCCAACACCACGGGGGACCGCGCCTCAGATGGCGGAGCGTCCACTAATCGAAGCAACCTGCGAATGTTGTGTGTAGTGTTCCTCGTGGGAATAAAGCCAGATTGGTCTTTATGGACCAGCTCCTGATTATGAGTTAGCAGCCTGGTGGCCAGCACCGTGCTCAGAATCTTGTAGTCAGTTGTAAGCATTGACAGTGGTCTGTAGGACGCCGGGTCTGTGCTCTCCCTACGAGGCTTCAACAAGGGGACCATTATGGCTTCGCTCATCGACCGGGGGAGGCTGCCTACTTCCTTGGCCTCGTTATATATCGTTTGGAGCCTCGGAGCTAGTTGATCTAAGTATCTCCCGTAGAACTCTATGGGCAGCCCGTCAATCCCTGGTGTTTTATTGCGCGCCATCCGTTTCACCGCCCCCCGTATTTCAGACAGGGCGATTGGGCCCCCCAGAGCATGCTTGTACCCGCTCTAGGCGCGGTAGTTGCAGGTCGCTCAGGAAAACCTCCAACTCCATAGCACGATCGCTCAGCTCCGCTCCATATAATTTCTCATAGTACGACCTGAAACAGCCCAGTATTTCCGATTGTGTAGTAAGGGTGTGGTTCCCACTGTCCTGCAAGGCCAAGACCGGCTGGTTGCGCCTATTGGGGTTTGCCAACCAGGCTAGGAGTGTCCCTGTTTTGTCCCCTTCAGCTAGGGTCCTCGTTAGGTATGCCTTATAATCGAAACTACGGAGGCGTTCCATCTCCACCGCTACCGCTTCCCGTGCTCCACTCATTTTCTCCTGCAATTCAGGACGATTCGGTCGATCTAGTTCAACCTCTCGAAGAGTTCGCTCAGCCTTGTCTAGGTCATCTATTAACGTCTTGCGCACTCCCGCATATTTCCCGATGCAGTGTCCCCTCACCACTACCTTAAATGCATCCCACTCTACCGCCCTGGAGGAAGCTGTGCCCTCATTTTCCGCAAAATACCGGGCAATCCGTTCCTCGAGTTCAGCTCGGAATGGTGGATCATCTAACGTGTCGGGTCGCAACTGCCATGTCGGAACTTTAGGGGGTTCAGTCACCCAGTCCAGCGTCAGGAGGAGTGGGTTGTGGTCAGACAATGTACGTGCCAGGTACTCCGTTCGGGTCACCGCGGCAAGTACCGGGGGGGAGCACAGGAAAGAATCTAGTCGCACGTGTAGGTCGTGTATACTGGAGTAGAATGAGTAATCGCGCTCAATGGGGTGCTGTGATCGCCAACAGTCAGTCAGGGCCCATGTGTCCTGCCAGTCAGTCCTGCATCTCGCTAATCGGTGTACAGGGGAGGTGTGGAGTGGTGGGTGTGATCTATCCAGTGTTACATCCTCTACTGTATTGTAGTCCCCTCCCATCAGCACCGGACCAGTAAGATAGCTGGCAAGCCCCTTGGAGAGACCTGTAAAGAATGTCGCCTGTTCCGTATTTGGTGCGTAAACACTACAGAGCACTATGTGTCGGCCTCTCAGCAGTCCCTCAACAGCCACATACCTCCCATTGGGATCCACCATATGCCTAGTCACCTGAAGTGGGACTCCCGCCTTAACCCAAATGAGCACTCCCCTAGCAAACGCAGATTACACAGTGTAGAACAAATGACCTCTCCACCTGCGCTGGAGCGCAACACCCTCTTTTTTGGTGAGATGGGTCTCTTGCAGGAACGCTATATGCACCCTCTACGAACCAGGTATGAATGGACCTTGTGTCTCTTCGCCATCGTGTGTAATCCCCGCACATTCCATGATACACATTTCAACAATCCCACATTAGCCATTGTCCGGATGGAGAAAAGGAGAATCACTGGTGTGTAGCAGCCTGATCACTGACTCGACCCCTCCCCCACCCTTCCCCAAGTAGCCCCTAACTGCCCATCCCCAAGTCAACCCCAGAGTAACCCCAACCTCTCCAGGCCCACCCTCCCCCAGAATGGGATCCAACCTCCGAGGAGACGTTCCCATCCAAACAGTTGAGCAACGTGCTCACTTAGTGACTAATACGCAGTCAACGCTGCGTAGGCCTTATGGGCCACAGGGTGCGCAAACAAGCTTCTGGGTCTCTCGTGCTGTTCCCTGACCCCCCGCCCTTTCACACAAAGTAAGTCCCGTAACATTTCAGCCACATAAACTTCTGCTCCAAGGGCAATAGGAATCTCAGCAAGCCCCCCTCAGCCCCATCCGGTACCTTGTCAAGAAGTTCATCCCTCTACGATTTCCCCCGAAGTCTGTGGCGTGATCTTCGGGCCCCTAGCTCCACCCAGGTCAGACAGATCAGTGTCCGAGCCCGTGCCCTGGTCCTCCGAGCCCGTTCCTTTCTCCGAGTGGGCCATCGCCGCTCCCGATACTTCTTTCACCGCTTGTAGCGCCGCCTTCCGCTCATCCGCCGTTTGAAAGTTCGTCGGTCCCTTCAAGCCCCGTCCGCGCCCTCTGTGGCGCCTCGAACGTCGGAGCGATTGTCCTTGGCGCTCCTCCTCAGCCCGGAGCCGGGCCCCATCCGTGCCAGCCTTGTAGGTGTCCCACCAGGCCCAAGCCTCCGAAGACGTCGGGAAGAACAGGGTGTTCTCGTCTACCACCACTCGGAGTCTGGCCGGGAATAGCAGCGAGTACTGTATACCTTCCGTTCTGAGCTCCCTTTTCAGAGAAAGGAAAGTCGAATGTGTAGTCCGGGAACAGTGTCACCTTGCTGTTGTCAACCTGGAATGGGCCCTTCTCTCTCGCCCGCTGCAGTAGCAAGTCCCTGTCTTTGTAGTGGAGCAGTTTTATGACCACTGGACGCGGAGGGAGACCCGGCTTCGGGGGTCTCGACGGCACCCGGTGCGCCCTCTCTAGTGTGAAGAAAGGGGATAGCCCCTCCGGGGCCACCACAGTTTGCAGCCATTCTTGTAGGTAGCTCACCATGTCCGTCCCTTCTGTTTTTTCCGGAAGGCCCACGAGGCGCACGTTGTTCCGCCGACTGCGATTTTCAGCGTCCTCCGCCCTCCTCTCAAGCGCTTGAATCCGGTCGAGCGCGTCCGCCAGTTTCCCATCCATCGACTTCTGCGCTGGCGCCAGGTCCCTCAGGGTGGTCTCTGCCTCCTTGACCCTGTCCGACAGCTTCGCGTGGTCAGCTCGCAGGAGTCCCAGCCCCTCCGACACTTGCGCTATATCGTGGTGCAGTGCGTCTTTCGTGGCTGCTATGGCCTCCAGGATCCTGTCCTGCATTTGCTGTAGATCCGTCGCAAGTTGCACGGGGTCCTCCGGTGCGTCCGTAGTAGGGGGCCCGTCCCCTTTGGGGCCGCTAGGCTTGCCCATACCGCTCCCGCGTCGGTGGGTCGAGTTCCCGGGGGTATGCAGCGAGGGGAAAAACTCTTGTTGTGGATCGGCCCCCGTGTCCCAGTCCCGGACCGAGAAAGCGGTCCCTCGGGTCTCCAGCTGCGGCGCCAGTGCCCTTGTACAGGGCTCGATCAAGATCCCCACAGATCCCCATAGTCGCCGGCTGAGGCCCAGTGTCCGGTGTAGCACTCGGGGGGGTCGCACCCGTCAGCTCAGGTCCAGTGGTAGAGAGAACGACCTCTCCGCAGGGCGTCCAAGGTCCCCGGTGCTCCCCGGAGCTGGCAGGGGAGCACGGCCGTCGTCGGATGATAGGGCGAGGTCGCCGCTGAGCTGCCCCCCCAGCCAGCCTGCAATGGGGGTGGCGCCGCCACGATCTATGGGGCAGGCCCCGGGGCCGGGATCACGAGTTTTACTCCCTACCGAGGCGGAGCTCCGGCGTCCCCTCTCAGGTTCCGGCACCAGGGCGGCGTGCCCCTCTCGCCTCCCCGGTTCCCGCTGCCACAGGCCCCACCAGGTCTCCTCACCCGCCTAGAAGGGTCGATGTCGGTGGCTCCACAGGCCCCAAAGCCGGGGTCTGGAGTTACAGCAGCTCCGGGCTGGGGGCGGGGCCCCAGCGGGTCCCTCCGCCGGCCGTCACTCGCCCCAAACCGTTCCTCGGGCGGGGGCCGGCCGAACTCCAGGAAACGCCGGTCCCACCAGCCAGGGCTCGTCGGCCGCTCACGATGCTTGCAGTCGCCTACGGGGTAGCTCCCGGGGTCTCGAGGCACCGACTCACTCGGGAGCCGCCATCTTGGCCGCCGTCGGCTCGGTCCTCTCTAGGCTCGCCACCGCTTCCGCAGCAGTCCCACCGGCCTGATTTCCCCAGCGGAGCAGGTGGGGACGCAATACTCGGGATCCACCCAGTTGGAGCGGGGGATCCCGGGTCCTGGGCAGGATTAAATCACGGATAGCCGGGCGGAGGGACGGAGCCTCGCTAGGCTGCTTCCTCCTCCATCGGCTGCTGGCCACGCCCCCCATCCAATATTCCCTTTGTATGGAAGGTTTTGAAGAAAGCCTTAGCAACTTATGCAGCTTTATTTTGAAAGGTTCCTGTAATAAATTGGATTATTTTATGGAGTAACATTTAATGAATGTTAAAAATTCAATATTAGGCACCAGAGATTATAAACCATTAAAGATTTAAGTGGGAATAGCACCAAGAAGCCTAAAATACCAATTGATCATTGATCACAATTTGTTCGTCCAGCAGAGGCCAACAGCAGGGTTCACTGTAAGTCCAATTGCCGCTGGGCAGTTGCATGAAATTACCCGGTCTGTTCTGCCAGACTGAGTTCTGGTAGAACAAAGCAGCATTTTCTAGCAACCAGACAGTGGATACACAAGAATCGTGTTCAAATCCTCTTTCCCTTCCTTACAAGGGTGTCCCCATTGTTTATATGTAAAGCCCAGCAGACCTGCCAAGAATGATTTGACACTACAACATGATTTGGCACTATGATGTTAGAGGCCCACCGTGGTTGGAACTTGCCTGGTTTGAGGAGACAAAAACTGGTCACTAACATAGGCCTGTGACAAAGGAGACCCCTTTAAAAGTTTATTCAGTCCCTAAGCCCTGACCTTCTTGTGGTATGGGACTTACCCTCTTAGTTTTGCAAAGCATAATCCCCAAGATCAAAGATCAGTGGAACACAGCTGTTTTAATGTTGCCAGAACTATCCTTGGCCTTCAACACCCTTGATGACCAGACCCTGCTTCAGTAAAGAGAAGAGGATTGAGGGAGCTACTGGCAGGTGGCTTGCATCGTTTATAGAGATTCCTTTGCCCAGGAAAGGATCATGCAGCTGTGTCAACTCATCTGTTTTTTTGGGGTGCCATGGGGGTCATGTTTGTCCCCACTGTTGAGATAGATATATATATTTATATATATATATATATATATATATATATATATATATTCACGCTCCAAGGTTGTCCACCTTATGAGTAGCACGCGAGCAGCAGCTTTATTTATGTGTAGGTGAGGACGGGGATCCGCTCGTAGACGCCGCTCCGTAATGGATCTGCCCGACGCGTTTCGAAGCTCCATCTGCTTCTCTTCAGGGGCTTTAACGGAAGCGGTGTGCGCACCCGTTACACTTCTCCAATTTCATATAACTCACCCGCCAATGGGAGGCTCCAATGAGACTTCTGGGAAGTGTAGTGCGGAGCGGCGTCTACGAGCGGATCACCGTCCTCACCTACACATAAATAAAGCTGCTGCTCGCGTGCTACTCACAAGGTGGACAACCTGGAGCGTGAATCTATATGCGGCAGTCCAGCCGCAGAGTATGCACCACCCCGTTAACGTGAGGGTCACGGCAGTGAAGTAGCAGCCGTACATGGGATCGAGGACGGGCCCACTCGTGGAGTCCATACAGGACTTGATTGTGTGCTTTCCGCACTACACTTCCCAGAAGTCTCATTGGAGCCTCCCATTGGCGGGTGAGTTATATGAAATTGGAGAAGTGTAGCGGGTGCGCACACCGCTTCCGTTAAAGCCCCTGAAGAGAAGCAGATGGAGCTTCGAAACGCGTCGGGCAGATCCATTACGGAGCGGCGTCTACGAGCGGATCCCCGTCCTCACCTACACATAAATAAAGCTGCTGCTCGCGTGCTACTCACAAGGTGGACAACCTGGAGCGTGAATATATATATATATATATATATATATATATATATATATATATATATATATATATATATATATATATATATATATATTCACTGAAAAAACCATAGGTTTGACACCAGTTATAGTTAGCTGGAAATTTTACTGACATAAAACCATTGAAATTCCCACGTTATAGTTAGTTGGACTCACTATAACTTGCGCGCCTGCAATGCACTGCTGATGACGTCACATATTACATCTCTCATGACATGGTCAGTGACATCACTGATGACACCATCCAGTGAATGTGTGTCTTTCTGAAAAATAAATATGTTTTATATATGTAAAGGTCGATGGAAGAATAAATGTTTAAATAAGTGTCTAAATGGATGTTTTTAAAAAAAAATTGATTGGTTAACTGGCTTATTAAGTGTATCTTAGTGAATACATATATTAGCGAGTAATGTTTAAATATTTAAATATATGTATCAGTGTTTCACTTTGTGTATAAGTGGCTGCATGGGTTGGTGAGTAGCTACATGTGTGTGTATATGGGTTATTAGATTTTTTTTAGTATCAGTATGAGTGTCTGTATGGTTTGGTGGGGGTATTACTTAGCACATAGATGCATCAATGACTGACTCACTGTTTGTATGCGTTTTGAAGACAGCATATGTGCAGGACTGTATGGGTGGATGAGTTTGTATATGTGTGTGTTAGTGAGTGAATGACTGCCTCACTAGTGTCTTTATCAGTAACTACATATGTTTTAATCTAGTATATGTGAGTATTGATGTATATAAGTGAGTATATGTGAGAGTGAGAGATTGTAAGAGTTCATGTTTAAATAAGTATGTGTTTCTATAAGTGATTGTTTAAGAGAGTAAGTATGTGTAAGTTTCCTTAGAAGTAAGGTGGTAGTGTGTGTATAGCTGTATATGCAAATGAATGGATGTTCAATAGTTTATTTGCATGTGTGAGTATGTGTGTGAGTAACTTTTGGATGACTGTCGGTGTGTAACAGGATGTATAGGTGTATCACTACATATGATGAGTGAGTATATGTATGAGTGACTATATAGAACTATTGGTGAATGAGTGGATGTGTATATAGATGGTGGAATTACTGAATTGGTTGTTGTAACTGGTATGGGTATCTCCATTTTTTTGAAAATTTTAGTTTCTATTTTTGAATATGTGTTTCAAGGGTTACATTACACTGAAAGGAGGTCTGTCACAAGGATGGTGTCATCAGTGATGTCATGAGTGATGTCACTGACCATTTCATGAGTGATGTAATATGTGACGTCATCAGCAGTGCATTGCAGGCGCGCAAGTTATAGTGAGTCCAACTAACTATAAAGTGGGAATGTCAATGGTTTTATGTCAGTAAAATTTCCAGCTAACTATAACTGGTGTCAAAACTATGGTTTTTTCAGTGAATTTCATAGGTTTTGTAAATGCTAATTCCTAACTATATATAGGGCCTCAAACCTATGTTTTTTTCAGTGAATTTCAAAGGTTTTTTAATAGCAAATTTCTATAGCTATGAAATATAATATTTTTTATAATGAATCCTATATTGTATATTTATGTAATACTATTTTTTTATGTATATTCATGTTTATTTATTTATTGATTTATTTTGCCCTGGAGCGCTCCCAGTGCGCGTACCGGTGCGCTCACCGGTAAGCGCGGTCTTGCGGCGCGCCTCGGTGCGCGTATCGGTGAGCGTCCCGTTAGCGCTATTGCCGCGAACGAAAACATTGTGACGTATCGCGTAGCCGCGTGATGCGTCTTATGACGCACGGCGTAAGCGCACCCTGACGCGCCCGAGCGCATACGATCGCGCTACGTAAGCGCCCCCTGGGCGCGTAGCGTAAGCGCGTCGGGTCATGTGACCTGAAAATAACACTTTTCATTGGTTCAGAACAGTTTTTTTTTCCAAATGATGAAAGCCCCCACCTTTTTTCCTCATTCTCACTTTGTACTTCGACTGAGGAAGACCTGTTTGTAGTAAGTGAGAAATGGCTACAGTAGCAGCAGCAGCAGGAGCATCTCAACCACCACCACCACCACCACCACCACCTCACGGACCACCACAACACCACAGTGGTGGTGAAGAAGAAGAGGAGGAGGAGGAGAGGCAGTTCCTGCCTGAAGATAATACCCCCTATAAACCCAAGGAGCACTCTGTGTGGGAGTTTTTTTAAATCCCAAGGGAACAAAAGAAAGTAAATGCTCCAAAAGTGACATGTCTCATCTGTGGCACTGTACTTTCCAAGGGGAACCCTGCAAAAAAGTATTCATTTGGCAACAATACAATGATTCGCCATATGCAACGCAAGCACCCAAACAACTATGCTGCGGCAGAGGTCAGAGAACTGACAAGAAACCTTCCCCAATCTTCTCCCAGCACCTCCAAAACAAAACAACCCACTCCATCGGGTCCAGAGACAAGGGAGATGGTCCCAAATATCCAACCCCAGTTTGGAGATTATAAAATACTTTGTAAATTTTGCGGGACTACAATTTGCTATGGAGAGCAAAGTATCAAACTGATCAACCGTGCTGGAGACAACCACAACTGCAAAAAGAAACCTTAATTTTTTCCTGATTTTTTAATTTTTTTTGCTCCAGTTGAGCCGTTTACAATTCCCTGTTTTTTGTTTGTCCCCATAAAAATTACAAAAAAAATATAAAATTGTTCATAAAAGCCCAAAAAAGTAAAAAATGTTAAAAAAACAATAAAAAAAATATAAAACACAAAGAATAAAAAAAACTGTTCTTTTTAGAACTACCTCCAATTTATAAAAAAATGCTACATTTTTTAAAAACTGTCATTTTTTTTTTCTCCAGGGTACCCTCCCGGGTACGCTCCCCGGTGCGCGTACCGGGCGCTCCCCCCCCCGCGAAAATCGAAAAAAAATGTAATTTTTTTTTTGCCCCGCGGGGCCCTTTTATGGCCCCCACATCAAACCTAGGGGGTCAGGGGGGGTCTACCCTGCCCCCTTTTGGTCATTTCCCCCTTTTGTTTTTGCCACCTCTTGTGTCTCGATCCTACCGAGACACAAGATGGCGGCCGCTCCGGACTGTTTGGAATGTTGACAGACACCCGAGAGCCAATCAGCTTTCCGCTCACGAACTCGCTTAGCGCGCTGGAGCACGCCCCGGTGCGTGTACCGGGGCGCGCATATAGATATATATATATTTTTTTTTTAACCTAAATTACTCAAAATCCACTGGAGCACATATCTTGAGACATAGCAAAGGCACATCGGGCTACCAGTCCCTACAATTTTGCCAAGTTTGGTGGAAATCCATTCAGCCGTTCGGGCTAAAAGTGAGTCCAACCGCCCTATGGAAATTAACATGGGGAAACACGTTGTGGGACCCCCCTTTTATCTCGGCCCCCGCTGGACGAATCCCCCCCCCCCCAAACTTTCAGGGAAGGAGCGGAGCAGAGCTGGCCATTTTCTTGGAGAAATTCAGCCAATTCCGTCCATCAACGCCATAGTTATTCCAAATAGAATGTTGCGGATTTCCTATGGAAAACAATCCTAACTATAACTACCTACTGGCGACCGCCAGTAGGTAATATATACATGTATGTATGTATGTATGTATGTATGTATGTATGTATATATGTATATGGCAAACTACTCCATTAATAGCCATCAAGTCATGAAGTGTTTTTTCATAATCATGCAGACGCCTTATCTTTCCCCTCTTAAAAGATGAATATTGATCAGAATATGATTAACACATTTAATAACATATAGTAGTGAATGAGTTCTAATTGGCTAAGCCTCAACACTGAAAAACAAGGTTCATTTTGGGTTTGATCATGTTTTGAAAAAAATAGAACTCCTTAAACCATCCAGTGGGGTAAAGCTACCATCCCTGTTAAAGAAGAAGTAAAACTGTAGGCGTTTTATTTCGACTTGCGAAAAAGGAGAACGTTTGAGATTCTTACTGTGGCACGCATGTCCATGTATGGCTTTCCCCGGGGATATCATATCAGCCTTCCAGAGCGCTGTGGTCTAATTAGTTCTTCCTAAATTTTATATCATCTTGAGGGGTGAAGGACTTTACTCCTCAAGCAAGTAATATGCGTGAGGCCATGCCTGGTCAAATATACTAACGAACAGCAACCTCCCTTGTGGAAACTATGAAGAAGCACCTTTACTGAAGACTCGTTTCTTTATTTTTAGGTTAGCTTTTTGACAGTGCAGCTGTCAATCAGACCCGTTACTTATAATATACATAGAGTGGGCTTTTGGTCAACCACTTTAAACCATCAGCTTTCTTCAGCCAGCCCATTTCAGCTATTTGCTTGAGACTTTGTCAGTTATGTTTTGGATCAATCCAGTGATGTATTCATATTTCACCTATTGCTTTTGGATATTTAGGGGTATCCTTCCGCCTCGACTTGGGTTCTTGCATTGAAATCATGAGGACTACTTTACCATCACAGTCCTCTGTTTGATCGTGTTGTCTCAGTTCTTACCGTGTGTTCTACTGCATATTTCAGCACATTAAATACAAACCTACTGGGTTTGCTTGTTGGTGTCCTAATGATATTGTTGTGAATCTATCTAGGACCCTAATCAAGATATCCCCGATTCATGCCCTTATATGGTTATAACAAAACATATCCTTATAAAGGCATAGGAATCCTGTCCATATCTAGTCATAGCCCATGCAGTCCAAATATGGCAAGGCTACTCCCATAGACTCCTAGAAAGTACAGCGCGTTCTTTAAACAAACCAAGCCTCCGGCAGCCTGGGAAATCCCCCTGCTTTTGTTTTGATTTGCACAAGAACTCCTGGAGTCCAGAAAGAACTGTTAGTTCTTAGTGACGTCTTATGTCCAACCTTACGTCAAACCCGGCACCTTCCAGGTATAAATATACCAACGTTGCCTTAAGCGCAAACGCGGTGGTTTGAAGCAGAGCGGCTATCTACTTGCCCGAAGCCCAGCTGATGCGAGAGCCGAAGGAAGCCGACCCTCCCATTTGACACACTGAGAGACGCTGAGAAATCCAGCTCCGGTGTTTCCAGTCATCCTTGCGGGTTGCTGGGACATCGAGTCCTGAGAGAGATACACAAGACCTCCTACATTCTATTACCAAGGTACGGAGCTGGCTAAACCCTTAAGAGATTTCTTGATTCAGATTCTTGGCAAAAACCAACTTAACTCAAACTGCAACTTACTTACTCCTTCCCACGTATTAGGCTTAGGTCAGGTACACCGGGGTAGGCGTATCTTAGAAGCACCAGTTAAGTACGTTAGTCAATGTTTTTATGTATGTATATATTTTATCCATTTTAAAGTATCATATGGCTAAGAAACCATATCAATGCTTTTACAGTATTATTTCATAATACTCCTTTTACTGTACGCACTGTACTTTATGATAAGTATTGCAATTGTGGCAATTCATTTCTCTTGCATGAGAAAGAAGACTGCTCAATAAATAACACCTTTTATTGAAAACGCCCATTTCTCTGCACCCCTGGTGAAATGAAGCATGCACGATTGACTGAGTGAAATAACTGTCTATTGTTTTCACACGACTCTAGAGATACACTCTTTATTCTGAGGGAGCAAAGTTGTCATGTTTATGCGGTTGTCAGAAACCAATCCCTTCTTGTCTATTTTGGAAAGTTAACCCCTTCCTGTTCACTCGAGAAAGTTTCTAGTGACCTCTGAGCTAGATGGCAAAACTAATTAAGTCTAACATAGTCAGTAGAGACCTAGATGACCTCAGTCCTACGTCTAAACTGCTGTTTATGTTATTCCAATGCGCAGAGCCTATTGGGAATATAGGATCTACACTACATGGCGCCCAACGTTTGGTAAGGCGATAATCTAACGCAAGACATTAGAGTAACTCAGTCGTGCTTTTCACACAGACCCCTTTTTCCCGTAAAAACTCCAAAAGACGTCTGGAGTGGGTAAAAGGTTAATATCCGCCGGAACTTAGTAGGAAGAGATTCCTATGTATTAGTTTTTGGTTTAGTCAACGTTGAAGGATACAGTGTTCCAAAATATTGTGCACCTAATCTTTGTTTCCTTGAAACTTGATCTGCAACAAAACTTTCTGTCAGTAAAATGGGAGAAAGTGAAGACGAAAGGAAGAGAGCTCGAATAGCAGCTCAACTTTTAACGGAAGACACAAGTCTCCAAAATGAAGACCCGAATGTTATAATCATTCAGGTTAATGTAAGAAGAACTATAACTCTTAAACTTATAGAAAATAGACTATCACCGAGAGGTGGTACAGTCATATTCGTGGTAGAGGCCCATGAATATCGGCAGACAGAGGTATTCTATTCATGGATACATTTTCCAGCAGCAAACGCTGTAACACAAGACTTCCACTATTACAAAATAGAGGAATCTCCGAATGAATACGCTCCTTTCGAGGACGTTGAAATTCCACTAACTTACCAAGAGCTCCTGCTCTGGTTTAATGGCGCCCTAAAACATCAAAATCACATTACCAGGCTCGGTCCACTAGGTAGACCAGGAGCCACATGGCCGGTTATAGCCAGCTACACAACACAACACGACATTGAAAAAATGTCAAACGAAGAACTTTTAGCTAAACTAAAAGAATTAACAAAGGCATATAGAGAATTAGTTCAATTGGCAATTGACGATACAAAATACCTCCAGAAACTGAAAGAAACAGATATAGCAGAACAACCTTTTGAACTTGCCAGAATCATAGAAAAATCCTATGAAGAACTAGGAAGAGATAGTTTGGGTGGGAAACCACTAAAACCACAACTAATTGAAAATCCTGAAAAAACTTTTATTAAAAATAATCTGAATACTCCAAAAAAGAGTTGGGATGTTAATAAACAATCCACTCCCAAAGAAAAACGTTTTCAGTCCAGAGGAAGGTCTCCTCAAAGGAGAGATAGATCTCCAGAACGAGGAAACAAGTCTCCCCAAAGGGAGCCCTCTGAGAAAAGATACAACCTTAGAGATAGGGATAAATTGAGAAAATCTGATAGATATCAAGATATTGATACACGTCCCTCTCGATCTTTTCAGAATTCCTCACAGAAATCGGAAAGAAGAGGACGTCAAGTCCAAAGACAAGGAACCTGCTCATCAAAGTAAAAAATTACAATTTCCAAGAAAGAAGGTAGCCAGTATTAAAATAAAACATGCCGAGGATACTGAGGACACAACTGAAAAATGGAGAGTGGGCCCAGACAGTGCTAGACAGCGCAGCAGAAGTAACCATAGTTCACAAGATCCTGATGAATCTTCTGGAGACCGTGGACACGAATGAATACATTCAAGTGGAAACTGCAGACACCAGAGTTAGCAAACCCCATAAATTATACGAGATAACATTGCGTATAGAGGGGGACAAAACTTGGAAAATAAGGAGTCTCTTTTGGGATAACTTATCTAAAGGCTATGATATCCTGTTAGCTGAAAAAGACTGGCCACCAGAGTTTGTCAGGGAGTGCCCTCATGGCGAAGAAATTATTATGCCTGCCTTCTCAAACCATATTCCAATTCATAAAAAATACACATTTGCAAGAAAATGGGCAGTGGCCCAAGCCCCTGCATTATATAAAAATCATGTAGGATGGGATGAGGATTCTCCTCCCACAAAATCGAGTTAAAAAGTGAACCTACTGCACAAAGGCAGTACCCAGTTAAACAAGAAGCTAAAAAGCAAGTCAGGGAGATCTTAGATCAACTTGAATATCAGGGGGTGATTGAAACATGCACCTCACAAATGAACAATCCTTTGTTTCCTGTCTCCAAGCCAGACGATTCATATCGTCTAGTTTTGGACTACATACACTTAAACTCCTGTTGCAAAACATTTGCAGTACAAAACTCACACAGTGCAGCACTAATGAATAACATTGTGCGCAAAAAATATAAAACGACATTAGATATCTCTAATGGCTTCTTTTGTCAAAACTTTGCACCTGAAAGCAGGTATTTGACCGCTTTCTCAACAATGGAGTCGCAAAAACAATTCTGTCGACTCCCACAGGGATTCAAGAACAGCCCAGGATTATTCTCAGCAAGGGTAACAGAGTTACCACAAATATATGATGATGAGGCATTATCTTATGTCGATGACATCTATCTCACAGATGATGACCTGGAGACACACTTGAAGAGTGAACACCATAATACTTGGGTTCGCAGCTGAAGGGTACAAATTCAACTTTAAAAAGTCACGAATTGCTCACCTAACTGTCCTGTTTTTAGGATATGAATTATCAAGTGAAGGCAAAAGCCTAGCAGACAATTTCTTAGAGAAATGTGCTGTACTCAAAGCACCAAAAACGCTGAAGAACTTACAATCAATACTAGGTTTCCTGAATTTCGGAAGAACATACATTCTAAATTATGCAGAGAGGGTTAAACCTCTCTATGAATTAATAAAATCCGATTTCAAATCAATCAATTGGACTCAGAAACACACAGAAATTTTAAGATCATTACAAACAGACATGTTAGCTAAAACAAAACTGCAAACACGCGAAAACGTACGCAACCTTGTAATCCGAGTCATCCCAGGAAGATGCGGATTCACGTACCTGACCTCTAATGAGGGAGAAACGGTACCAATAGCTTACAAATCACATTTGTACACACAAGCTGAAATGAAATTCAGTCCTACTGAAAAGATTCTAATAGCGGTTCAAACTGCTGTAGCAAAAGAAAGAGCCCTGACCCCTAACAGCAGAATCAGCGCTTGAGGCATTAACAAGTCCACGCAATCTGAAAACTGTGGCATTAGATCCAAAATGGATACAATGGGAAAATTATCTTGCTGCAGAAGACGTGAAACACTATTTTGACCCGAAAATGAAAAAACTAGAAAGTCTAGAATACGACCGTGAATACCCTCTGTCAATCGAAAATCTGCCTCTCGAACAGTACAGCTGTGTAATCTACATGGACAGATTTGCACAACACTACGATGTGGATAAAAAATCCTATAATGCAGCGTGCGCGATTGTTAAAGGTCACTAGCGCTTTCGTAAATTCAGACCGATAATCACCAAAACTGAATCACTCAGAAACTGTACAGCTCAGCGAGCTGAAATAAGATCTTTAAAGATGGCGCTTGAAAATGCCGATCGCGAATTCCCCACACTAATAGTGTGCGATTCGCATTACTGCGTCCGGTCTTACAATAATGACATGCAGACATGGATCAAAAACGGTTACAAAGATGACACAGGTACCACAATAAAGCATAAAAAGCTCTGGGAACAAGTAGTTCTTTTACAGAAAGAACTACGAAAGACTCACGTGATACATACACTGAGTCATCAACGTGATGGCGTTCACGTTGCAGGGAATTCATTGGCTAACCGAGCCGCAGCGGTTCAACCGGCTTCCGTAGTCACAAAAAAGCGTACTAAAAAACAAATAGACGGAGAAACCATGCTGGCGGTAAAAGCGTCTTTAAAAGGCGACTATGCAGCATTACCTCTCGGCTATCCACTCAATAATACATACATAATTGATGCAAACTCCGTTCCTTTTGCTCAAATCCCTGGAGTGGGGGACAGAGTAATTCCAAACACGAATCGGAGAATCTTCTTCATTGATTGGGTCTAAGGCACCAAGAGATCGTGAAATCTCTAAAAGAACTACAATCGGAATACTGGTGGCCGGGGATGAGCCTGCAAAATTACAAATTTGCAAAGGGTTGTCCAGACTGCAACAGAGATCGCAGTTGTGAACCGGACCAGACTACTGCCAGGACACCCTTATTAGAAAGCATAAGGCTATCTATACGCAGACATCCAGCAGGAGAAATGCGTTCCCATAATTATTAAGACTAGATTCACTTAAGATGTAGACCCCATCGCTCGGCTGACGCCAGAACTGTTATAAAAGATTTGCGAGTCTTTATCGGCACATATGCAATTGGCATGCTACATTCTGACCAGGGTCCTGCGTTTAGCTCTCGAGCTTACAAAGAGGCCATGACCAGCATGGGCATTGCATTGCGGTACTCTTCTCCCTTCCATCCTGAGGGAAATGCGGTAGTGGAAAGAAAAAAAGTGACATAAAGCAATCTATAACGGCGAGGGTATTAGGTTTGGGTGATGGGTGGGTCAAACATTTAACAAGTGTCCAACGTAGTCTTAACAATCTGCCAAGAAATTTTCTAAAAGTTATCACTCCGTACAAACTATTGTTCGGCACTAGAATGCACATCCAGGATCTAGATTGTCAGACTTCAGTGGTGAATAAAAAATCCTTTGATATCAAAGAGCGTTTGGCTGTTTTACAGGACTTAAATGAAACAAGAAGAAGTCTGAGTAACACAAAGTTAAAGCCAACAGCCACTGAAGAAAAACCACCTGTCCCAGCAAGACCTATCTGGATTCCAAAGATTGGGGATCTGGTCAGAGAAAAGATCGCGGTGAAGAAGGAATTTGGGCCTTCTTACAGAAAAGCAGTACCTGTCTTAGCTGTCAGCGGAACAAGATCAGTAGTACTACCGCCCCTTGCTGGTAAAAAGGAGAACAGAGTTGTATCCATCGACCTGGTAAAACCACAATCATGTGGCCAATAATAAGTAGTAGGCCCACTGGACTTCCAAGAAGTAGCAGAAGACCAAATATTGCTACAATCCAAGAGGTTCAAACTGAAAGACTAATCACATTTGATAAACCTGCAGTGAATAAAAAAGGACTATGCAACAAAGCCTTGGAACTTGTTCCTCTTGAAACCCAAATTGCAACAGTTCGTCAAGAAACACCTGTCTACAATGATGTAGCTTCAGACTATACTAATGTAACAAAAGAAGATTCAAAGACAAAAGAAAATCCGGAAGCAATTCCAACAATTGACAGAACTGCATCTGGCTACTTCATCAATTTCGATGACTTTTCTGATGATCCAAGCGAGCATGAAGAAACGCCAGCAACAAAAACTTTCAAAGAAAAAATTAGTGAACTTTTTCATCAACTAAAAGAAACATATCTGATTTCACCATGGATTGAATTTTGGATTGTGTTAGGTGTACTTTTCCTCCTACTTTGGCTCATCATGGTTCTATGTTTGGGAAAATTCATTGAAGGAAAATATAGTACAATGGACACAGCAAGTCAGAACATCAACTTGGTCCTAAAGCCTCACAAATCCTCACACATCGAGAAAAGAGAACTGTCATCAGTGAACATCACAGCCAATCCAATACCCGGTGGGGTAGCAGGGGACAAGACTGATTATGACATGTATGGCCCCATTGAGCTCCTGAAATATCCACATCAGTTCAAGATTTCATTAAGTGACTTTGTAAAACCAAGTACTTTCTCTGATGATTGGGACTTTGAAAATATTAATAATATGATGTCAGATTTAGTAATGTCAGCAAAATTCACAGAACAAGATTATTTGCAGGGTTCAGCAAAATATGAAGAAATGTACTGTTATAATCATTATGGTCATCACTATTTGCATGAATCTGCTAATCCTAGAAATGTTTTTAATTATAACCAATGGGAACATTGTGCAACACCGCCAAAAGGCAGCTCGAAAACATTTTATGAGAAATTCCCATACTTCTCAGGGTTTAACACAACTGATCCAGAAACGTTTTATTTTAAAATATATATCAAATAAGACAGGACTGAAAACAATGTTGACTAATACTAAATTGATTTATTCTGAAAAATGTTATGACAAAATGTCTACATTTGGTTTTGAATTTTGGAAAAACAACATTGAAACAAAAACCATCTGGGGTTCAAAAGACTGGCAGGTACAAGGTCTAGAAGCATTATTTAGAGCCTGCATGATCCCAGAACAAATAATATTCCTGAATGACACCATTCGGCAAACAACCTGTCTTGGTTTAGCCAAGATAAAAGACTTAAATAAACCGTCTATTCCAAAGCCCATACCTGATAGTAATAGCACTACAGATGTGGAGATAGACGTATCCCATATCTTACACCAAAACAGAACGAATCCTGATTGGAAAAAAGGTTGATCTGGCCCACAGACACAAATAACTGTCAAGATAGATTCCTGAACAAATTACAGGGGTTAAAACAGAACAGGCCAGACCCAAGATACTCCCAGAGACAACATCCAGGGATAGTTACAACATACAGTGTAGGGAAACTATGCCTCGTATGGCTACAAAAGTCCACACTGGCTGAAATTAAGCAACACTTATCTTTACCTAAAGACGGTGCTGACTTGCGTGATTTCATACTGGGACCACGCAAACAGCGTCAAAAACGTTTCATATACGCCGGTATATACGTTGCTTACAACGAAGCTTGGAAAGTAACACAAATTGAAACTGCAGAAAAAATACGAGAAATTGATCGTATTAATTTGGAAAAATCACTTTCTGTAGTGGACAATGGGTTAAAGACTCTGTCCTCCAGAATATATTCACTGGACAGCATTGTATCATCTGCTATTGATATAATAGAGCAGGACTTACTAATGTTACAACATGGTCAGTCTCAATTGCGTTCTATTGTACAACTTGGCCGGACGTTGCAAAACCTGCGTTCAGGCTACGTGCCATGGCGTTTAATCAACACAACGTCATTATTTTCTATCTTTAACCTTACTGATAAACAAATCAGTTTGGTACAAAAAGGAGCAGACTACGATTCTGAGCATTGAAAAACTTGAGAGATTACCATTGACAATGTCAGAGAGACCTGTCATTGAATGGATAATACACGGAACAATTACAATTCCGATAACAACTTTCCAGTTTAAGTATTGCCAAAAATATATACCAGCAGGCCTGTATGAAAAGTTGGGTAAAGGATACATCAAGTCAACATGGAATTTACCTTATACACCCAAATGTTATAGTGAAGGAAAAAAAGGAGGTATTTCTTAGTGGTAACAATTGTAAAAAATCACTAAGCGGTACACTTCTGTGTCAAGGTATTAACTTACATGGAGCCTGCGAAGGTTCATCAAATAACCTTTCATGTCACCTGCATGGCACTCCTGCGACACAGATAGAGCCATTTTTCAGACAGCTTTCCAACAGCAGCTACGTTCTAATAAGTGACCACAGCTGTTGTGGCATGGTGCCAGGAAAAGCCTATCTCGTGAGCGTTACTTCCATGGTCACTTGCTGTATGCAAGTATTGTATCCAAACAGCAATCCAGACATGGAGGCGGCAATATGGCCTTCTTTGAATATCTCTTCTATTCGAATTGATACTTTAAGCAGAATGAAGTCTATTATTTTACAGACAACTGTGCCTTTAACCTCGTCCAAAGAGACGTATGATCTGCAAGTTGCAAGGACAGCGGCAGAGATACATTCCCTATTATCAACAAATTGCCCCGTGCATTTCGTAGAAATGTTAGGTCAAATTTTAAACATGTCTGATACCAGTGGCATTGCACATGTATTTAAGACCATTTTTTCGAGACTGTTAGCACCCTTGAAACAGTTCTGGGCATTTTTCCGAATTTTGTCCATTCCCTTTTCGGCGGCCTGCCTCTTCTTTTGGGACTCGTAGCAGGAATTTTATTTTTGATCCTTCTGCTCCGATATATCAAGCCAAGCCACAGACAAAGCTCCAGCTACGATGGAAGAAACGATCCTAGCAATACGCTAGCGAGACCGAATCACTGAAGTCATCGGATTAGCGCGGCTAAGAAATCTGAATACAACATGGTTTCTTTCATTCAGACCCATCTGGCAGAATTGTATCTTACCTGTGCTTCGATGTCTGCTATACGGAGAAGAATGCGTGTTGGACGTCTGTCTTACACTACCATCAGCAGTACCAAAGGATATCGATACTTTGCTAGGTCTTGTAATGACTCATGCATCGTGTTGTCCCCAGCGGCTACCTATTCTGATGACGGCATTCATTGAGACTTCACCATTACGAGTAGGTGGCGGTGAAGTACGAGAGGAAAGCAGCACCAAACAGGTACAACCTTCTGTGAGCATTGCTGATCCAGACATCGATGATAGCAATCATTCTCACATGTGCACAATTTCAACTTTTTCGAACTTTCACCTGATGTTGTAGACCAATTTTTTGCAAGCCTGTCTGAAATTATGTTTTCCCCTGCACAACGAGAATAACTTTTAAAACAACGAGCACACAGCGTTCCCTGAACTCTGAATTCGGCCTTCAGTTTTTGATCAACAAAACTACTGCAAACATTTGGAACTATTTTTTTCCCCTGAAAGCGAAATTTTTTTTTTTTCACTTCCAAAATATTTACCTTTTTCTGGCACATGGTACTCTGCTTAAAGTAGAACTATTCTTAGAGAACAGAGCGTCTATTTTTAGAGATACTAGAGACAATATTTTACCTCAACCTCTAGCACATGTACAGTATTGTATAAATATGTGATGGAATGGTCTCGACCTTCTTTTCTGTATACAGAGCCATTTCATGTGTAATTTTTGCAATTCATTCAGCTAATATTTATATATGCATTTCCTGAATGATAACACTGCTTGAAAAACGCACAGTATAATACTCATTTTCGTGTATATACCATACACCATTTCAAATGAAATTTATGTATTTTGGGGTGGGTTGGGAAACCCATGCATCGTTATATGTTTAGTATTGCTTAGTATTTAAGTAATGATGGACATTAATACGTGGAGTGGGTGTTGTGAATCTATCTAGGACCCTAATCAAGATATCCCCGATTCATGCCCTTATATGGTTATAACAAAACATATCCTTATAAAGGCATAGGAATCATGTCCATATCTAGTCATAGCCCATGCAGTCCAAATACGGCAAGGCTACTCCCATAGACTCCTAGAAAGTACAACGCGTTCTTTAAACAAAGCAAAACTCCAGCAGCCCGGGAAATCCCCCTGCTTTTGTTTTGATTTGCACAAGAACTCCTAGAGTCCAGAAAGAACTGTTAGTTCTTAGTGACGTCTTATGTCCAACCTTACGTTAAACCCGGCACCTTCCAGGTATAAATATACCAACGTTGCCTTAAGCAAACACATGGTGGTTTGGAGCAGAGCGGCTATCTTCTTGCCCGAAGCCCAGCTGATGCGAGAGCCGAAGGAAGCCGACCCTCCCATTTGACGCACTGAGAGACGCTGTCTTTTCTCAAGCCGAGAAATCCAGCTCCGGTGTTTCCAGTCACCCTTGCGGGATGCTGGGAGATCGAGTCCTGAGAGAGAGATACAAGCCCTCCTACATTCTATTACCAAGGTACGGAGCTGACTAAACCCTTAAGAGATTTCTTGATTCAGATTTTTGGCAAAAACCAACTTAACTTAAACTGCAACTTACTTACTCCTTCCCACGTATTAGGCTTAGGTCAGGTACACCGGGGTAGGCGTATCTTAGAAACACCAGTTGAGTACGTTAGTCAATGTTTTTATGTATGTATATATTTTATCCATTTTAAAGTATCATATGGCTAAGAAACCATATCAATGCTTTTACAGTATTATTTCATAATACTCCTTTTACTGGACGCACTTTACTTTATAATTATTGCAATTGTGGCAATTCATTTCTCTTGCATGAGAGAGAAGACTGCTCAATAAATAACACCTTTTATTGAAAACGC